>NC_138202.1:235476367-238218867 GCF_964194415.1 Vipera berus
GAGATTTCTATTTCCACATATCTGTCTGTGCTAAATTTTTGTTTTAATTTTGCTTTTGGGAAAGATAACATATTAAAATGATTTTATACACTTATGTGGATTGCTTCCTATTTTTCAGATTTTAATTCTCTCCCCTCCTGCCAGTTTTCCATAACAAATTAAATCAGCACATAGTACATCTTTAGTCTAGTGAGTGTATATGTCAATTAAATTACATCATGGATCTGTGTGCAGACTTGCAAATTAAATTATTATTCACGTGTGCACATACAAACAACACAAACTGAGTTATCACAAACAAATTTGCTTGCTTCTGTAGCCACAATAGCAAACAGACTATTCCTACCTTAATAAATATAATCCATAATATGTAAAAAGGTTAGCGTTTTTTCACCTTAGCATCCAGATCGCAGGTGTACCTTGGGAACTCTTAATCTTTCAAAATGCAGGGTGTTCAATCATTAAATTTAAATATGAATTAAGGGGGGATTGTGGCTTGTTTGTTTCTTTTTAGAGTAGCCCTTGGCATCCATTCAAAGGTCAAATTTCTGACCATAGAAATTTGTGTTTTCTACTCTATAGGCAATGATATTTAGCATTTCTCAAATACCATGACTGAATAATATCTCTGCCTCCATCAGTATAATGTTGGATGAAACTTTACATCTGCTCTTGCTTAAATAATGGCAACATCTTTTTTTTATAAGACAAAAAAAGCAATAGGAATTTTTAAAAATCTTATGTTTAAGAAATGGAACAAAAGTAAATGGATTATCCTATTGTAGATTCAACTCTGAACAGTGTTCAATAGAGCCTATTGAAAAGAATCTAGTTAAAAGTCCTTCACAGTGTGTTAAAATAACAGAACAGTAGGTAACTTGACTAGAAAGGCACGTAGCAGTAGCTTAACAAAAGTTTGCGGGAGATTTGTTTTATATTGATGCCAAATCCTAAAAAATTTGGCAACAACCATAATTAAACAGGGAGGGAACTGCACTTGTATGAAGAATGCTTTTTCTTAGATTAACCATTAATGAACCTTGGCAGATGTGGCACCTTCAAGAGGGCATAGCTGTTATTTTAGCTGACAGCACAAGGCTTTGGGCCAAAGGTTAAGAAATCAAGATCCTGAGACCACCAGGATTTCTCAGAGCTCTAGGCAAAACTGGGAAGTCAAAAAGCATCCCGCAAGAAAGCAAGCCACTTCCATGCTATCTCACGCACTTTTCCAGAGCTGACCTCAACATGAAGGAGAAATTTCCTTTATCTAATTTTATAATGATTCTTTATTAACAACATTTGTTCACTATTTATTATGTCATGTGGAAAGGTATCTAAAAGTCTTTTGAAATCCCTTTTCCATCCAATTCTTAGAATCAAACCAAACTTCTGTTAATCAGCTAAATTTTCATTTTTTCTATGATACAAAACTTGGCCACAAATGGATTGAAACTAAATGACCATAATGATGTCCAGGAAAAATTAAATTGTATTCTTGTATGAGATTTATGTATTCTAACAAATAAGTTATAATTCATGAATTTGCATGGTCAGATTAAAGTTTCCTTCCTTCTGAAATGTCAAAAAAGAAAAGAAAAGAAATCAAGATCCTAAATCACAGTGGTCTTTGGGTTACCTTGAAGTTCACTCGGTTGCAAACTGGTAACAAATTCAGTGCCCTCAGAACAGATATAATATGTTGGGAGTAAATTATTACATTAAACATTGTAGCATTTTGTACTAGTTGTAGTTTCCAGATAATCATTCAACTTCAAGGGATGGTGTGGCTGAGACAGCTCAGGTGTGCTTAGCTACTGCAGTATTTTAGTTGATTGGTACCTGTGATATTAAACTCCCAAATGTAGCTGAACAAATTGATGTATATACATGATGCTGAAAAGATTAGTTGGTTGGTAATCTTCTGCCTTCTGCATTGTGTAATTGAGTTGTTGCTATTAGCCAGCACTTCAGGTATTTGCTATGCGGCAAATGATTCAACATAGATAAAAGTTGACTAGAAAACATAAGCAATTTATATTTTCAAAAGATTAAGTTGGCTTGCAGGGAATCAAATGCTGCCTCCCACTGTGATATTACCTTCTTACCTCAAGCAGCAATTCCCTCAAATGTGATTCTGCTTCTCACATTTACTGAACTTTAAGGGGGAACAAATTCCCTTATTACTATTTTTTTCAACTAAATGATGGCGATGTGATTATTTTCTTTAAACCCAACTTGGTTGCTCTCTCACGTCTTTGCTTAAAATAGATGTTTTAAGAATTTTGTCTCCATAAAAGACAGGACTAAAGTTGTTCTGTTCATTAGGCAACATGAGCTAGGATCCGTACATGGATCTCTGAGTAAGATTTTTTTCTGTATCCTTGGTTGGGTAGTTCCTTCCACAACTCTGGCAATAAGAACCAAATAATTTCCTTCTGGTGCCTCAAGGCTACATCCTCCCAGCAACTGCTTCAGCTCAGTGCAGTTGACTATAGGAGCACTGAACTAAACCTTATCCATTACCTTTGTTTCTCCATTCTTCTCTATTTTATTTTATTTATTTATTTTTGACTTTCTTGTTTCTTTTTTCCTGGTGAACTATTATGGCCTCAGATGGTTCAAGAAGTCCTTCACTCTCATTGGCCATATAAGAGAGTTTTCAAACACTACTCTTGAAGCTCAGCTCTAAGGAATGGCCTTAGTAGGAAGCATGAGGGGTGTCCAAGCAGTTTTCCATATCATTTTCCCTAAGGACTATCTTCAATAACTGCCTAAAAAACAGCAGAGGTCACTTCATAAAGGACAAGGTTTGGATTTCTCTCAGTCTATTTGGACTGCTGTAGGAATTTCCTGATCAGACTCTTGAAGACGGCTTCCAGTTGGCCCCAAAGACCTGGTACTCCAAACTAAGGCAGCTGTCCATGAAAGCTGATAACCCGGATTCAAGAGTCAAGTGCCGCGGAAGGGTTGAGCTCCTGTTTCTGCCCCAGCTCCTGCTCAGCTAGCAGTTTGAAAGCATGAAGATGTGAGTAGATAAATAGGTACCACTTTGATGAGAAGATAAAAGCATCCCATGTGCCTTTGGCAAATAGCCATGCTGGCCACATGACCACTGGAAATGCCTTCGGACAATGCTGGTTCCCTTGACCAAGAAATGGAGATGAGCACCATGCCCTAAAGTCATGACTATGACAGGGAAACCTTTACCTTTTTTATATAGCTATCCATTTTTCAACCAACTCTGGGCTGCTCCCAAGAAAAAAGTTAAAATACATATACAATTATATTAAAGCTATAAAACTAAACTAATTAAAACATTAAAAACACAAAAAACCTGGGCCAAATCAGTTCCAATGTGTTATCTAATCTTCTTCCAACACTTGGGGGGGGGGAAGGCCAGGTCTCTCCTTATGGAGAGCTAAAAACGGGGAGGCCTGCCAAACTTCAGGGGGCAAAGTGTTTTTAATAACTGGACTCCATTATTATCTTCCTAAATGGATCCCCTATAAAATATTTTTTTATTCCTTAACTGGCATCATGCCAGTCTGATTATGAGCAGTTATCAAAACTGTCTTGTGATTCAGGCTGTTAATTTTTGAGAAAATAAGTCATGACTCAATATCACTTTACATATTTGAAAAATAACCCAAATTAAAAACACTGACTCAGCTAAAAGCCTATTAATAGCCATTTACACATTGTTCATGTTTCTGACATAATTTTTCTATCTGAATTATATTAAGCAATGACACAGAAACAGCTGGCCTAAGTCAAACCAGATTCATATGCTAATTATTGGACAGCTGGCAGTAAACACTATCTCTTCTTTAACTGTTCTACTAGCTAATTATACCGAAGGAAGATGGATGGATCCTTTATGCATTTTACCTTTTGGCTTCCCATTCTCAACCATCATTCAATCACCATTTCTGTAAGGGTTTGGAAATAATTCGTAGTATTTTGATCTCAGAACCACTGAACTATATTTTTCAAAGATCATGGAGCACTGGGGAACTACCAGAGGACTGGAAAAGAGCTGAAGAAGTTCCCATCTTCAAAAAAGAAAAAAAAATGGATCCAGGAAACTACAGATCTATCAGCCTGACCTCAACACATGGGAAGATCTTTGAAAAGATAATGAAGCAACGAATCAGCGAACACCTAGAGGCAAACAAAGTCATTACCAACTCATTACATGAGTTTGTCAAAAACAGATCATGCCAGAAAAATCTTATCACATTCTTTCACTAAGTGACAAAATTAGTGGACCAGAGGAATGCTGTGGATGTAATTTACTTGGACTTCAGTAAGGCATTTGATAAAGTAGACAACAACATACCACTTGATAAGATAGAAAGATAGAAAAATGTGGGATAGACAGCACCACCACCAGATGGATTTGTATCAGGCTGGCTGCTACACCTTGACAGACTTGAACATTGGGCGCTATCTAACAAAATGAAATTCAATGGTGAAAAAAGTAAGATTCTACATTTAGGCAAGAAAAACCAAATGCACAGGTATAGTATAGATGGTAGTAGTAACTGAGAGGGATCTTGGAGTCCTAGTGGACAATCACTTAAATATGAGCCAGGAGTGTGCTGCAGCTGCCAAAAAAGCCAACACATTGCTAAGCTACATTAACAGAGGGATAGAATCAAGATCACGTAACGTATTAATACCACTTTACAATGCCTTGGTAAGGACACACATCCAGTTTTGGTCACCACAATGTAAAAAAGATGTTGAGACTTTAGAAAGAGTACAAAGAAGAGCAACAAAGATGATTAGGGGACTGGAGGCTAAAACATAAAGAATGGTTGCTGGAATTGGGTATGTCTAGTCTAATGAAGAGAAGGACGAGAGGGGACATGATAGCAGTGTTCCCATATCTCAGGGGCTGCCACAAAGAAGAGGGAGTCAGGCTATTCTCCAAAGCGCCTGCAGGCAGGACAAGAAGCCATGGATGGAAATTAACCAAAGAGAAAAGAACTAAGAAATTTTCTGACAGTTAGAACAATTAACCAGTGGAACAATCTGCCCCCAGAAGCTGTGAATGCTCCAACACTGGAAGTTTTTAAGAAGAGACTAGACAGCCATTTGTCCAAAATGGTATAGGGTTTCCTGCCTGAGAAGGGGGTTGGACTAGATGACCTCCAGGATCCCTTCCAATTTATTATTATTATTATTATTATTATTATTATTATTATTATTATTATTATTATTATTATTATTATTATTATTATTATTATTATTATTATTTGCATTTAGCTGTTTATCATGCAGTCTGAAGTTTACAAAGTCATGATTAGCTTATATTGCTTATATGTCATCATATGCTTTGTAATAATTTATAAACCATGTAATTAATTAAAATGTTATTTATTTATTAATAAAATTTATTATTAGCAATTTTAATAAATACATATCTACATAATTACAATTTTAATTCTTGGATCTTTTGAAATCAGAGCAATATTTGTATTATATTATTCATGAAATACAAATGCCATCCTGCTTGCTTTTTTTTCCATGCTGCATGAATTAAATTCAATCCTTTTGCTTAATGCACATTACAACACATTAGCTACACCACAGTAGCCATGATAAATACTCATGTTGTATCTAACGTCTTTATGAATTTACAATGTTTCCAACACAAAGCTAAATACTTTATCCATCCACATGTCTGCTGTGGGCTAAGCTGCCTTTTATCTGACAGTTTCCTTGATTGCAACTTTTTACCCTGTCCCTCTAGGTCATTCCCACATATCATTACAAATATAATCCTTTACAGGTAACTTTACAGATTTTCACAGAGATGAATATAATTTACAGCATAAATGATGTAAATCACTGCAATTATGTACTTTCATATATACTGGTATTCAGGTATAATGGTCATTCCCTCTTCCCAATTAAATCTTTTACAATGAGGTTTCACTTTACTCAAGAGTTAATCTGTTAATTTAAATATTGCTAAGCACATTGATTTGTGCTTCTTAGATTGTAAGCCGCCCTGAGTCTTCGGAGAAGGGTGGGATATAAATGGGATTTTTTTTAAAAAATAGAAATTTATTTTCATTAAAAATGTTAAATTCAATATTAGTTCCAAGGCTAAAAGATAGTGGATGTTCAATGTATTGGCATGCTTCCTATCTGAATGCAATTGACTAAATATACTTGTTTTATGGTGTCAGATCAACATTATATTCCAAGAAATTTGACACTAGCAACTGGAAGCAGCAATAGTATTGGTTTTTTGCTCCTCATTTGCCTTGTCTTATGTTTCATAGCCCCTTCATGGATTACTGCCTTGTCGTGGCGAAGGGGCTTGCGTAATTCAATGAAGCTATGAGCTATGCTGTGCAGGGCCACCCAAGACGGACAGGTCATAGCCGAGAGTTCTGACAAAACGTGATCCACTGGAGAAGGAAATGGCAACCCACTCCAGTATCTTTGCCATGAAAACCCTATGGACAGTACCAAAAGGCAAAACGATATGACGCTGGAAGATGAGCCCCTCAGGTCGGAAGGCGTCCAATATGCTACTGGGGAAGAGCAGAGGGCTAGTACTAGTAGCGCCAGAAAGAATGAAGCGACTGGGCCAAAGCCAAAAGGACGCTCAGCTGTGGATGTGTCTGGTGGTGAAAGGAAAGTCCGATGCTGTAAAGATTTTTTTCTCCATAGGAACCTGGAATGTAAGATCCATGAATCAAGGAAAGCTGGACGTGGTCAAACAAGAGATGACAAGACTGAACATCGACATCTTAGGTATCAGCGAACTAAAATGGACAGGAATGGGTGAATTTAATTCAGATGACCATCAGGTATACTACTGCGGGCAAGAATCCCTCAGAAGAAATGGAGTAGCCTTCATAGTCAATAAAAGAGTAGGAAAAGCAATACTGGGATACAATCCTCAAAATGACAGAATGATCTCAGTTCGAATCCAAGGCAAAACATTCAATATCACAGTAGTCCAAGTCTATGCCCCAACCACCAGTGCTGAAGAGGATGAAATTGACCGGTTCTATGAAGCCCTACAGCACCTTATAGAACTAACACCAAAAAATGATGTCCTTATCATCATGGGGGATTGGAATGCTAAAGTAGGAAGCCAAAAGATAACTGGAATAACAGGCAAGTTTGGCCTTGGAGTACAAAATGAAGCAGGGAACAGGCTGATAGAATTTTGTCAAGAGAATACGATGGTCATAGCAAACACTCTTTTCCAACAACCCAAGAGACGGCTCTACACATGGACATCACCAGACGGTCAACACAGAAATCAGATTGACTATATGCTCTGCAGTCAAAGATGGAGAAGCTCTATACAGTCAGTAAAAACAAGACCAGGAGCTGACTGTGGCTCAGACCATGAGCTTCTCCTTGCAAAGTTTAGGCTTAAACTGAAGAAAGTAGGGAAAAGCACTAGGCCACTCAGGTATGAATTAAATCATATCCCTGTTGAATATACAGTAGAGGTGACAAATAGATTTAAGGAATTAGATCTGATAGACAGAGTGCCTGAAGAACTATGGACAGAGGTTCGCGACATTGTACAACAGGTAGCAACCAAAACCATCCCAAAGAAAAAGAAATGCAAGAAAGCAAAATGGCTGTCTGAGGAAGCTTTGCAAATAGCTAAGGAAAGGAAGGAAGCGAAAGGCAAGGGAGAAAAACATACATATGCCCAATTGAATGCAGAATTCCAGAGAATAGCTAGAAGAGATAAGAATGCCTTCTTAAATAAACAGTGCAAAGAAATAGAAGAAAACAATAGACTAGGGAGGACCAGAGATCTTTTCAAGAAAATTGGACAGATGAAGGGAACGTTTAATGCAAAAATGGGCATGATAAAGGACCAAAATGGCAGGGACCTAACAGAGGCAGAAGAGATTAAGAAGAGGTGGCAAAATTACACAGAAGAACTATACAAGAATGAGCTTAACGTCCCTGATAATCACAATGAGGTGGTCACTGACCTCGAGCCAGACATCCTAGAATGTGAAGTGAAGTGGGCCTTAGAAAAGCTGAGCAACAACAAAGCTAGTGGAGGTGACAGTATTCCAGCTGAGCTATTCAAAATCTTAAAAGACAGTGCAGTAAAAGTGCTACACTCAATTTGCCAGCAAATTTGGAAAACTCAACAGTGCCCACAGGATTGGAAAAGATCAGTTTACATTCCAATTCCAAAGAAAGGCAGTGCCAAAGAATGTTCAAACTATCGCACCATTGCACTCATTTCTCATGCTAGTAAAGTCATGCTTAAAATCCTACAAGCTAGACTTCAGCAGTATGTGGATCGAGAACTACCAGAAGTACAGGCAGGATTTCGAAGAGGCAGAGGAACTAGAGATCAAATTGCCAACATACGCTGGATCATGGAGAAAGCTAGGGAGTTCCAGAAAAACATCTACTTCTGCTTCATTGACTATGCTAAAGCCTTTGATTGTGTGGATCATAACAAACTGTGGCAAGTTCTTAAAGAGATGGGAGTACCAGACCATCTTATTTGTCTCTTGAGAAACCTATATGCGGGTCAAGAAGTAACAGTGAGAACTGGACATGGAACCACTGATTGGTTCAAAATTGGGAAAGGAGTCCGGCAAGGCTGTATACTGTCGCCCTGCCTATTTAACTTATATGTAGAGCACATCATGAGAAAGGCAGGGCTAGATGAATCAAAAGTTGGAATTAAGATTGCCGGAAGAAATATCAACAACCTAAGATATGCAGATGATACCACTCTAATGGCAGAAAGTGAAGAAGAACTAAAGAGCCTCTTGTTGCGGGTGAAGAAGGAGAGTGCAAAAGTAGGGTTGAAACTTAACATTAAGAAAACCAAGATCATGGCATCTGGCCCTCTCAATTCCTGGCAAATAGATGGGGAAGAAATGGAGGTAGTGACAGATTTTATTTTCCTGGTCTCCAAGATCACTGCAGATGGGGACTGTAGACAAGAAATTAAAAGACGCTTGCTCCTGGGGAGGAAAGCCATGGCAAATTTAGACAGCACACTAAAAAGCAGAGACATCACCCTGTCAACAAAAGTGTGTACAGTCAAGGCTATGGTCTTCCCAGTTGCAATGTATGGCAGTGAAAGTTGGACCATAAGAAAGGCTGAGCGCCAAAGAATTGAGGCCTTTGAACTATGGTGCTGGAGAAGACTCCTGCGAGTCCCTTGGACTGCAAGGCGATCAAACCGGTCAGTCCTAGAGGAGATCAATCCTGACTGCTCTTTAGAAGGCCAGATCCTGAAGCTAAAACTCAAATACTTTGGCCACCTAATGAGAAGGAAGGACTCATTGGAGAAGAGCCTAATGCTGGGAAAGATCGAGGGCAATAGAAGAAGGGGACGACAGAGAATGAGGTGGCTGGATGGAGTCACTGAAGCAGTAGGCGTGAGCTTAAATGGACTCCAGAAGATGGTAGAGGACAGGAAGGCCTGGAGGAATGTTGTCCATAGGGTTGCGATGGGTCGGACACGACTTCGCAGCTAACAACAACAACAACAAATGTTTCATAGAGGGACGTGGTGGCTCAGTGGGTTAGGACCCTGAGCTTGTCGATCTGAAGGTCGGCAGTTTGGCGGGTCGAATCCCGAGTGCTGCGTAGCAGAGTGAGCGCCTGTTACTGCCAGCCTAGCAGTACGAAAGCATGTAAAAATGCAAGTAGAAAAATAGGGACCACTACAGTGGAAAGGTAACAGCGTTCTGTGCGCCTTTGGCGTCTACTCAAAGGCGCCGGCCACATGACCACGGAGACATCCTCAGACAAGCGCTGGCTCTTCGGCTTTGAAACGGAGATGAGCACTGGCCCCTAGAGTCAGAAATGACTAGCACGCATGTGCGGGCGAACCTTTACCTTTATGTTTCATAAGTTTAGATGTGGGTGCAAAGGCTTCCAAATCAGTGTCTTAGATCAGACAGGAAGTATTTAATTCATTCCCTCTGAAGGATAATAGCATGCATGGAATCTGATTCCCTAACTGTGTTTCACTAGAAGGGAGGGTAGAGATTTCACACATTTGAACTCTGAAAATTGTTTAAATGTGGATTTATGCTATTTATTACAACCATTGCAGAAGGATCTATAACTGGACTGAAATTCAGAAGCTATGGACTGAAGCTTATAGATACCGGAGAAATGTAAAAAGCAGAATTCAGATTCAAAAAGCTAAACCAATGCAGTTCATACCTTAATTTTTAGTATGTTAGAATTTAGAATTGGAGGAAGCCTCCTCAGCCAGCAAGATGGAACGTTGGAAATAATCTGAAAACAGTATTTGAGCTTCACTGAATTTTAAAACATCCAGTATAGCTTGTAGAGTTTGAAATCACTATTACAAAATTAGAACACAATCACAGAAATACAGAATCATTTTTCTTTTCCCCATACACATGCTCCTAAAATTCCTCTCACTTTTAAACATAAATTTTTATATGAAAACTTTGAACAATACTGGATAGCAGTGCATTTCTTTTAAATACAATATAATGCGGCTCCTTTTAAGTTAATTTTTCCCCCCCATTTGTTACCTATCTGAATCTGGCGAAATACAGCGAGTCTCCTAATTCAGTCCACCAGCTTCCTATTAAATGTGTAAACACTATGTGGCTTGATGACTCTGATACAATGCAATATAAAAGGATCGTCAAGTTGTTAATTATAAAAAAATATTAAAATATACAAAAAGTGGTGTTTGAACCAGCTGCATGATGATTTCTCCGGATTCTAACTTTATTCTGAGTAACAGACAGCTAATCTTGATTCTTACTGAATAAGCATTGAAATGTTCTATGGTGGTAAAAGAGTTGCAGCTGCAGCTTGTTAATTACTCACTGCTCTTTTTTTAACCCTTTTAAGTGGTTTTTTTTAAACGCTAAACCTTACAATTTGTTTGCCAATTTTTTATTCCCCCATTAAATGCTGATGACAAAATTAGCAAAAGGATGATTATTGGGAGACTTTAGAACTTTCTTGCTTGGAGGCTAGAGATTACACAAGGGAAAAAACACTGAAATTCTGACTTAAGGTGGCATTGAATGCAGCATCTCACATCTTAGGACAAAGGTTTTTCGCACTAGCAGCTTCATAATCACTGATCGTTAAATTATTTGCAAGATGACAGGTGACGGTAGGTGTCAGCTGGAAGACAAAATGTCTTTCCATTAACGCCAAACATCTCTCACTTCACTCTCAGGAAATGTAACTTGGATCAGCTTTCTTTTCCTGGAAGACATTCAGCAACTTAGAGGCCCCATTGATACATGTAAATACGGAAGTTAATCACCACCTCTAATTTGGTCTCATTCAGCACGGGAGAATTAGTGTTCATAACATTTAAAAATAGCAGCTTTTTTTTTCCTCCACCAATGCTTTTTAAAGCAAAATCTGAAAGGTAAATAAAGATTGCCTTACTAAATTTGATAGGGGTACCTCTTCCTACTGCTTCTCAAAAATAGTCCTGCCACTCAGTCTGCCTATAGTTCAATTATGACTCTGCTGGCTTGATTGACAGCCAGGCATGAAAGCTTGGAACACTTAGGGAAAGCTGAAAGGAAGATGAATAGCATTGGTAGCCTGTTTTAATTTGTACCCTGCTTTCACTTGGGACCTGCTTCACTCACCTACTAAGTCAAGTAACTTCAGCTATAAAGTGCAGTGCATGAGTAGTGCTTTCTGACACAGAAGCTGGCCAGAGTAACCTGCAGTTTGCCATATTTCCATGAACACGTCTTCATTGAGCTACTAGTTCTTCCCTCTTCTGGCGATCTGAAGACTCACTTATTCGAACAAGCCAGCCTGGCCTGATGCGGGATGGGTTGGGATTTTATTGTTGTTTTTAATATATCTATTTATTGTTTTAGTTTGGGCATTGTGTTTAATTCTTTTTTAACTTTTGTACCTTTGTATTTTTATATGTTTGCCCTGTTCACCGCCCTGAGTCCCTCGGAAGAAGGGCGGTATACAAATAAAATAATAATAATAATTATTATTATTATTATTATTATTATTATTATTATTATTATTATTATTATTATTATTATTATTATTATTATTATTATCATCATTATTTATTTATTTAAAACATCTCTAGAGCTTCCTATCTTATAACCCACTCTGGGTGGCTTCAATCTGAAGTTAAAACAACGTACAAAAACCTATTAAGACTATAAAAATGAAACTCATTAAAACATTGACTGCACCGTTTTAATGTGCACCGTACACTGTTAATAGCAAAAGTTTTTGTGGACTTAGGCCACTGATTTTAATTCTAAGGAATTTTTTCTCTGGTGGCATGAAAGCCAAAGTCTACGACTTTGGTATTGCATTTTTAAAAAAACCACAATTAGCAGCATTTATCTCTATGTGACATTCATATGCAACCAGCTTTGGGGCTAAACCAGGCAGCTTCAGTAATGAAAACTGAAATTGCTTCAGCTTGAAGCAAAGAATGTGCTGTGTCTTATTGATACCTGTACACAGATGACAAATCTGATACTACACCCAAGAGAAATGTACTGGATTCAGTCAATTAGTCAGCTTATTAAAATCCTAGAGTAGTACAAAATGTATGTCTGTGAGTAATCTGTGAGGACTTATAAATCTATCTTATGAAATCAATAAAATTTGAAACAAAATTAAAATACATCTATAAAACAACCTGGAATCTGCTTTTTTAAGTATGAGTGACGTTGTGGTGCTTACTCAGCATCTACTATTCTGTTTTAAAGTTTAATGCATATTTGTTCTAAAAGAAGTGATTGCCTAGGAGCAAAAATCATTTTTTTGATTTATCACATTTTATCAAAACAATGTGTGTATGTGTGTAACTTGTAGCATAGCTGCTGTGTGCCAAAGATTCAAACAGTGTAGATTATCTGTTTGGTCCCTAAAGAAAGAGTATATGTCAAAAGAAAAGTAAATTTCCAGCCAATTAATTGGTGTCAAGTTATACAAGTCTTTTATGATTTGTCTCAGGGGATATGCTTCATGTTTTATCTTCTAAGACAATAAGTGAATGCTTATAGTAACTGCAGCAGGTAGGGAATAATTAATTGCAAAACTGGCATTTTTACCATGACTAGCTCAGAGAAACTTACTGCATAAAAAGGATTATTGGCCATAGCTCCTTTTGATATATAACTTGCCTCATGCTCTCAACAACAGTTTAAAGAAAAGTAGAAAAATCTATAGTCTACTAGCAAATAAATTTTGTTAAGCAAAAGCAGGTGATTATCAAATTCCAAATTAACATTTGCTACTGTATGTGCTGTCAATAATATGCACTGCTAATTAGTAGGTAGAATAAAACAACTGGGAAACCCAAAATCAGCTGTGAGAGAACATCCTTGTTCAGCTTGGTTCAGACTGAACATCAAAAATCAAAAATATAACAGGGGTAGATGGGTTAGAAACCAGCCCAGAAAACTTGCTCACTGACAGTTTATCTGTTCTGTTTCTTCCATGTTCAACCCAAGGCTTATAGAAAGTTTTTCTAGCACAGGATGGGGAGCCACAAAGTATTTTGCTAATACTTTTTTTCTCAACATTTCTTGCTTTCCATTTTTGTATCAAGTGATTGTGACAAACTCTGTAATGATACAAAATTTAAATGTAGACCTGGCTTAATTTGCCCCTGTTTGCTAGTAGTAGCCGTCATCACAACCATAATGTGCATTATTAAGTCATTCAAAGGTGGAGGATTTCTCCAGGCTTCTAGTCTGTGGAACTCTTTAGGTACTGTACACACTTGAGATTGAAACAAGAAGAGATTTGTGCTGTTGGGATATATTCTGATTGTAGCTTTTCCTTTGCTCTGAGGGTTATG
Organism: Vipera berus; assembly: GCF_964194415.1. Taxonomy (NCBI): domain Eukaryota; kingdom Metazoa; phylum Chordata; class Lepidosauria; order Squamata; family Viperidae; genus Vipera; species Vipera berus. The sequence continues at coordinate 235,490,208 of NC_138202.1, forward strand.
GTAATGTTGCTCCCCTCCTTTCATCTGCATTTATTTCTCAATAGTAGTTAGGTGCCATGGTATACAAAAAGTGTAGAGTGGGTTAGAAACCAGCCCAGAAAACTTGCTCACTAACAGCTTATCTGTTCTGTTTCTTCTATGTTCAACCCAAGGCTTATAGAAAGTTTTTCTAGCACAGGATGGGGGAGCCACAAAGTATTTTGCTAATACTCTACAAGGTAGTAGTTAGGTGCCATGGTATACAAAAAGTGTGGTCTTTCTCAGAAATTATGATTAACCTGTATGTGTAACTTATTGGTCTGACTTGCATATTTCTTAACTTGAATTAGAAGCTATAAGAGGCTTCTTGATTTATATTCAGAGATCACCTGGGGTGAAATTCACTCTTAGGCAGAAGGCCAGTGAATGACTGCCTATCAGATTGCAGTTGAGAGTCGTGTGTAAGTCTTATGCTTGGGCACCAGGCTGATCAGGAATATCTTCTGGAAAATGTGCTGCATGAATGGGCAGCTTGCCCAATTATTTATCCCATGAATGACAAGAGCCCCTCGAGGCAGGGTGTGGTGAAGAAGCAACAGACAGGAACTGGTGCCAGCAAACATGAGTATGTGAGCTTCCTGTTTGGAGCTTTCAGTAACCATTTCATGAGCAATCCTCTAAACTCAGAGATCAGGCATAATTTCAGCATGTCTGGACTAGCCATCTTAATATAAACAGTACTTTGAAAACCCAAATTGGAAGAGTCATAAAATGGGTGTCCACTTAGGCAGAACTTGCATAAAACTATAGACAGGGAAGAATTTCTTCTCCTTTTATCTGGTGCTGTTTTCCCATTTTCACAATATACATATTTACTGTATATCTAGTCAAACACTAGCAATTTGGCTCTATGCATGAGTCTCCATTTCTCCATCATCAGATCAGTTTATAGGCATAAGGTCAGTGTTTATCAAACAGTGCCTAAAAGTATAGGGATATGCTTTTAATCTCTCTGGGCATCTACAGTTCCTGATTATATCAAAGAAAGTTCATGCCTTGTATCCAAATGTATTGTCTGAATATATAAAACATATGAAAGCTTGATCTGAACTTGTGCCATTGCCAGGTCATATTTCATTGGTGAGAAATACAATAACATATTTTATAAATAATTTGTTTATTTGAGATTTAGTAAGTTCTGTGAAATTATCCTGTTCTAAGTCATAGGTTAAACAATATGTAGCTTAAAACATGTTGCCTGGTTTAAAACTTAAATAATAAAGCCTGAACTGCAGTGAGATGTTTGAAGATACAGTACTTTCTATAGGATTGCACTGCACATAGCAACAATGTAAATGGGGGATGTGTCTACTAAATAATGTGCAGCAAATTTTCACAGTTAGCTTTAGAAGGATTACTTTTTCTTCTGATAATGGTTTTCCTGATTAAAAAGATTGACTTTCATGATGGAAGAATGGATTTTTTATTTTTTTCTGGCAAAAAGATGGGAATGAGTTCATGTTTAATTGTAATTTCAATAGTAACATATTTATGAAATGTAATAAAGATGATGAAAAGTAGATTTCCAACAAGGTGTGATTTTGTGGGTAGCATTAAACCTGAACAATTATGATTATAGTAACCTCAAGAGATGGAACAGTCTTTTGAATACAATAGAGTTGCCCAAGTACCTATGAACCCAAAATTAATTTCTGTGTACTTCAGCATCTGTTTGCTCCCATGTTTTATAAAAATTATCTCAGTTGGTTTAATAAGACAATTTCTTCCACTACACCCCAACCTTTAGGCAATTGTTTCCAAATGGGTTCCCAGAGGAATACTTCATAACAGCCACATTCCGTGTCAGAAGAAACAGCAAAAGAGAACGCTGGTATTTACTGCAGATTTTAGATCAGCATAATTTGCCACAGGTTAGAACAAATTCAGTTATTTGGTATTGTTACTTCTTTAGTTGTGTTTATTCATTTGTTTCCTATTCCCATCCCCAATAAAATGATAGCTACAGTTTTGTGAATTGCTAGACCAGTGGTGGGATACACCGGTTCTCTGTGTGGATGCTGCTTCCGGAAGTCCATTCTGGGCCTGGACAACTAAAAATTAGCTACCGGTTCTGCCGAACTGGTCCGAACTGGCTGAATCTCACCACTGGATAGTCCCCTCCAGATTATGCAACTATTGATATGGCTTGGATACCACAGTGGTCGTTTTTTCAAATAGCAATTATAGAATGATTTATATAGTAATGGAGCCTTGGGATGGTATGTGTTGGGAAGTTAACATTTTGTCTTTTGGTTTGAAGAATATTGAAACCTGTAGAATATAACAAATTAAGTGAAAGGTTGGAGTTTGAGGTTTAATGACAAGCTTGCATGGAAAAATATTCAAGAGACAGATTCAGAAAGCTTAAACAAGTAAAAGATACATCTAGACTCGTAAGGGAAAGTTTGGACTTCCACCAATTGAAAAATTGTTTAATTTTTAGTAGTTTAATACATACCATCCCACCCCATGTCTTACTGGAGCCCTGGTGGTGCAATGGTTAGAATGCGGTATTGTAGGCAAACTCTGCCCACAGCCTGGAGTTCGAACCTGAGGGGGCTCAAGATTGACTCAGTCTTCTATCCTTTTGGGGTTGGTAAAATGAGGACCCAGATTGTTGGAGGCAATGGGATGACATTGTAAATCATGCCGAGAGTATGTACATAAATCTAAATGCTTTTGTTATTGCTACTGTGGAGTCCCCTGCTCCTCTGGGGAGACTTTGAGGGGGCTGAGGGGCTGCATCAGGAAGGAGGAGGTGTGAAAGTTTCACTTTCTGAGGAGAACTTTTTTTTTAAAAAAAAACCCATTTATATCCCGCCCTTCTCCGAAGACTCAGGGCGGCTTACAATCTAAAGCACAAATCAATGTGCTTAGCAATAGCCTTCATTCTATGTATATGCCTGCTTATTAGGGCTTTCGCCCCCCCTAAGCGGCATTATTACGAAGTCAGCTTATTGCCCCCAACAATCTGGGTCCTCATTTTACCTACCTCAGCATGTGATTCCAAACATTTCCAGCATGTACTGACTTCTATGATTTTATTCTCTTCTTTGCTATCTTGCAGTTTATTTCATTTCGAAAACACTGACATTTGTGTGTGTATATATTTTTGTTCAGGCTTACATCTCAATTGATGGCTTAAAAAAAGCTATAGAGTACGTCATGCAATCTACCCAGAGGAACTCCCTGCACTATGTCTTTAAAAGCCGCAAAATCTATCCTATCTTTGACCGTCAATGGCATAAGCTTGGCATCAGCGTACAGTCAAGGAAGATTTCTCTTTATGTGGACTGCAGCTTAATTGAACAAAGGATGACTGAGGAAAAAGCTAGCCCTGACATTCAGGGAAAGATTCTCATTGCTACTCATTATTTAGATGGCAAACCTGTGGATGTAAGTGTTCATGTCCATGTTTTAATAAATTACGTGGTTTTATGCTGCTTTTATGGAAAAGGAAGTGGTGGGTGTTATTGATATGTTTTTTTTGTTCATTTTTCTGAATTTATAAGATGGCAATATGATAGATAGATAGATAGATAGATAGATAGATAGATAGATAGATAGATAGATAGATAGATAGATAGATAGATAGATAGAATGAATAACATCAAATTGGTGAGCTGGAAAAACATGAATTATTACTGCTTATGAATTAGAACAATTTTGTTGATGAGACACATTGCTGGAAAAGGGAAAATAATTTTTCCTCTTCCTATAATTTTCTGCTCCCTAAAATGTTTTTTCTGAAAGCTTGGAACCCTTCAAAAATAATTGGAGATCATTGGAACTGAAGGAGAGAACTTGGAGTAAACCAAAATTGCCTCCTGCTTCTTCAAGTAGATCCTTCTCTAGAAAAAATATTTGCATCACTGAATGAGCCCTGCTTGTATAGAATATCATATCTGAATCCAGACATATGTATTTTGCATATGTTCGGAAAGCAGACATTTTTCAATTTTGATGCCCTGAGATCCTTAGAAATGAAGTCTGAATCCTAAAAGAGATGAAGTCTGAATCCTAAAAGAAATGAAGTCTGAATCCTAAAAGCAGCAAATATTCCTAGAGTGTTAGCTCTTCTGTGCTGCAGATATCAAATAAAGGGTCAGGTTTAACTTAAAGCAAACATGTCAATCACAAGGCCCCGGGGCCGGATCCGGCCCGCGAAGTAGTTTCATGTGGCCCGCAAAACCATCATGGAAACAGTGAGGGAACAGCTCCCACTGCCTTGGCCCTGGCCCAGAGACCCTCCTTCTGCCAGAGACCCTCAGATCTGTCCCACTCCTGCCCGGGCCCCCATAGGCACCCTTGATGCGAATGATGTAGAGCTGGCCATGCTCACCCAGTAGACCATATGCACTCTAGCTACACCCACCCAGTAGGCCACGCCCACCCTGGCCATACCCACCCGGCTCCCTGAGGGCAACCGCAATGCTGATGCGGCCCTCAATGAAATTGAGTTTGACACCCCTGACTTAAAGTATTCTGAAAACCACTTATGTAGTAGGAATTGAGTTACAATAAAGAGGATACCATGACACATTTAAGGATAGACATTCACTTTAATGCACATTCTTTACTGTGCTAAAAGTAAAATAATTTTAGATTTTTAATGCATTTTTTATTAAGAATTTTATTTACAATGGTAAAAACTAATACAATCTAAACTTAGAAAAAGAGAAGAAAAAGGCAAGGAATAATAAAAAATACAGAAAAAAAGAAAGAAGAAAATATATATATGACTTTCAACCTTTGTCACAAGTATAAATACATTTAATAAATTTCCACACACCCCATAAGGTTAAACAGATAACTTTTCATCCCATATTCCATACCTTATTTATAAGCAAATACATAAAGCATCGATTTTTCAATCTTGGTGTCAGCAAAAATCCATTATTTTTTCCCCAGAACTTGAATTATTATTATTCTCTTGGCCTGTCATTCAAATCCACATTCTGTACTTCCTCTGGTCATCCTGTTTGTTTACATGGAATAGTAACAGGACTATTCATAGCAGGATAAAATAGCTACAACCCCAATCTTTTGTGATGCCTTCATTTTTTTTTTACTTAGATCCCCTATTTTTATGTTTGCTTATTTTTATGCTACATCTTAGGTTCTGGAAAACATCAAAAAGAATTGGAGCAACTGCTTTTTTTGTCACACTTCAATCACCTTGACAATTGTGGCTTGCCTCACCCATCATGAGAATCTCCACCTTTGGAACTGCCCCAATCTACTCTCCACTTATCGGGGTCAGGTTTAGAGTTCAATTACTTTGCTTTCCAACTTTGAGATTTTAGTTTAGTTTTGCAATTTTTCTGGAATGAAGTAGATTGAATTATAAACTTGTCATTAGCGACTAACTTTTCATTAGGGCTTCCAATGCAGTCAAATAAAACTTATTTTCTGGACTTTCCTCACAGGTAACAGTTCAATCCCTTAAGGCATTTATGACATTTTGACTTTATCCTCTACCTTATTTTACTTTTAGGAAAAATGTTTTTTTTTCCCCAGCCTACCGATGAAGTGTTTTTGAAAGAACTTACACATCTCTGTTTTCCAGCTTACCTTCCATTTCTAGAATAAGGGATAACTTCTCCTGTATTCTCCCTGAATTAAGATCAAGACCCTTTGGGCCTATGGCTATTCCCTTATTTATCTTTCTTTTTTAATCTTAAAAAAACAGCTTTTAGTGGCCATGATTTCAATTAATCAGGCCAAAGAACTGTGTATCTTATGAAAAGACTGCCATTTTTTGTAGGGACAAAATGTTTTTATTATCCAACCTCCTAAGTTTTTTTTTCCCCCACTTGGATTAGGGTATAATATTTCTTACTTTTTGTCCTAATTCCTCAGCTCCATAGAAACATCTCTGATTTTGCTTTTTATCTGGCATTCTTCTGTCACTTTGTTTTTTTCCAAGGCCATTATAAAGGCCATGGTTTTCTATTCCGCATTTTTCCAGATGGATAGCCTTCTGCCATCTGACCAAACAGCTGTGCCTTCTTCCAATCCGTGATCACTCCAAAAGAATCAACAGCTTTCTTTCAGATCTGCTGCTACTGGAACAATGTTGAGCAGTAACATGGGTTCAGCCCTTTGGTTTCATTCAGCATCAAAGAATGAATATTTGTTCCTAGAAAGGATGTGGCCTTTGGACGAATGTGGCATTTTGGGGTCAATTGCTGATGACTAGAACCTTGTCCAACAAGGATAATATTAATTTTTTCTTATACATAAAAATTCATAAACTTTGGAACAAAGTGACATCTAATATTAAAAAATACATCTTATATGAACCTCTATTCCATTATATATAATTATTATTTCAGTTAATTTATAAAGCAATGTTATCAACCAAAAACTGTGCCCAAAATAAAGGTGAAATAATTCTACTAATAGTTTTACAACAGAACATACTATATGATTCATAAAGAAAAATGTTAAGAGGAAACTTGAAAGATTTAATTGATGTAGTCTGAGGTTTTTTAACATGCATAGTGACTGAGATAGATAAAAGTGCTTTCCATGTACATTGTTAGTTATGTTTAAGGAAACTGTTTTCTTCACAGGAAAATAGGTGCGAGCAAATAGCTGCAGCACTTCAGTTGCTTCACATATAATGGATGATTTAATATTTATGTTTAATAACTTGGTAACCGACTTCAATGAACCTTTCCAATATTGTCCACTCAGTTAATTTTCACAATAGTATATGGAAGAGAAATATAACAATTTTATGTTCCTATCTATTTATCCTTCCCTCATTTTTTATCACTGTACCGTTCTTGCCCAGTGCCTCTGTTTTTTTGTCACATTTCCTTCATTTCTTAATCCTTTTCTTTCTTTCAAAGGTCATCATTGACCCTTCCATCTGGTTGCTTTTTCCAGAGACTAAATAAATGTCTCACAGAACAGCATGCAAAGAGTCTGCTGCAGCACGCACATTCTTATAGAGTATACTATGTATGAAAAAGGATTCTCTTGGAAATAGTACATTATTTCTTAGAATGATTTTTAAAAAATCATCTTTCTCCCAATCCCCCTAGGCAGTGGTGGGATTCAAATATGTGAACGACCAGTTCTCTGTGTGGATGCTGTTTCCAGAAGTCCATTCTGGGCCTGGGCAACAAAAAATTAGCTACCGGTTCTGCCAAAGTAGTGCGAACCGGCTGAATCCCACCACTGCCCCTAGGCCAATTATAGGTATAGAAAGTTCAAGCTGTCTTGTATTGTGCAGATGATTCTGGATAATGCCTAGGCTAAAATACATTCAAATTAAAATATTATTAAGAGTATATTAGATATTTTCTTTCTTCAGTTTTTTTATCTAAAACAGTGCTTCTATTAAATGGGTGGAGGGATGGAGGGATGGAAAGACAGACAGACAAACAGACTAAAAACTCTAGGTAGGAAAAGCCAAATAGGGCAGTCTGGTTTAGTGACATGTAAAAAAGATTGAGGAGACAAGTGGATTAATAGATGAACACAGGCAAGTAGCTAAAAAAATAATCTTAGGCTCCTTTACTAAAAACAAGACTGTACATCTGAATCACAGGAGGCGATAAGTTTCATTGTGGTCCATGCTGGCTCAACCACACCTGGAATATTGTGTCCAGTAATGGCCACTGTGCTTTGGAAGGGATGTGGAGATGCCAGAACAGAAATAGAAGAGAACCACAACAATAATAAAGGGTCTTTGAAAGAAACATTGAAAGAGATGAGTATGTTTTGCTTTCAAAAGAGAGGACTAAGGGTAAAGATGTAAAGCAATTTATATTCACCTGAAAGGCTGATGCATACAAAAGAAAGCAGACTCATTTAAATATTGAAACCAATGCAGAACAAGGATCAGATAGGTGAAATAAAAGCAAGGATTATCAGTCTAAATATCAATAGGAATTTCCTTATGGTAAGTCCAGAGAAACAGTCTACTTAGAATAATCGTGCACTTCTCTTGCTGGAGATTTTCCAGCAGGCCTCTGTTGGGGATAGAATAATTAATTAATTAATTAATTAATTAAGTCAGTAAGCTGAGTATTGGACAACATGATAAGGCAACTCATGTTGCTCCTTTTCATAACAGTGCTATGTAGCCCATTGTAGTGGTCTATGAAATGGCATCATTGAAAGGCAAATTAAATCAAATCAGCGTGAATTGATATATGCTTCCTGAACTAGCCAACCAGAATCATGGAGTGAATGGGAGGATACTACAAATCTATATAGTAAACCAGACTGCATTGTTACATTATAAACAAAACCAATTGGAAGAAGGGGTGTAAAGAGAGCTTAACAGAGAGGGGGTTTTTCCCCCCAAATATTTCCAAAGAAAATAGATACATTAAAATAATTTTGTAACTCTGTAGGACTGTTGAGTTAATTCTGGGGATGTATGTGGAAAGAGAGATGAAGAGAGGATCTGAGATTTGCCTAAATCCCCAATTTAACAAATAGTGTTTTACCAAAGTTCAAGGAATATCATCCTTTGCTATTATCCCAGTTCCTGCAGTGCTTTTATAGTTGCAGCTGAATGGTTTCAACTGGTCTTCTATCAAACGCTGAGAGACAAGTTGCTGTATTTCTTAGCTGGGACTATTTCATGGCAAGAAAGCAATAAGCAATAGTACTATCTCATGAGGCCAGCCTATTTGGCTTCAGTGATGCTGCCTCAGCCACCAAAAGCACGGTTGTGACTTAAGTTTTGATTTATTATTCCTAGGATTATTTATAGTGATAAATTAATAACATAGCTAGCGGAATTTGTATAAACCTCTAGTTTTATTGACTTAAAGTAGCGTAGTTTGGAGAGAGGTAATTTCCATCTGTAAGAGTAAATCCTTCAAATGGCCAGAGAGCTGACCAAAGAAATGCATCAAACTTCAGTAGCTGTTGTCATAAATCCAGCTCCTTTTATAAAGAGATATACAGAGGTTCTGCATTGGGTTCAAATTTGATTTGGTAAGATTTGATTAGAATCTGTGTGTTGCTCAGATAACTAATATAATAAATGCAAATGGAGTATTTTAAAATGTCAAAACTTTAATGTGTTTAAAAGTTCATGGCCAAAATCCAAAACTCTGTTAGAGATATTTAAGCCCATCATTTCAGTGGGGTAAATTATTTAATGGTGCAAAGGATTTCCGCTAGAGAGGCTTGAGTGTTGTTACTTCTCAACTAATAAAGCATCATCACGTTTACTAAATAGATTGAACTTGCCCGCCTGATCTTACACTGCGATCCAAGCCTTGCTCCTCAAGAGAACTGTTGTGAATTATCTGAGCATGTGGTAAGTTGGAAAAATAAAAATGTTTTCTTTTGTAACAAAATGTAACAAAGTTGCATGGCATTATTAGTATGGCCTATCATTTGAAGACAGCAAGTTTGGTGTAGTTAAGGCATCATGCTGGAAACTGGAAAACCTAATCCCGCCTTAGGCACAAATTCAGCTAGTGACCTTGGCCGGTTACTTTCTCTCAGCCCTAGGAAGGAGGCAACAACAAACCACTTCTGAAAAATCTTGCCAAGAAAACTCCAGGGACTTCTCTGGGTAGTTTCTGAAAATTGGACAAGATTGAACAAGAGAGAGAGAAAAAAAATCATTTGAAAGATATTTTTTTTTTTATTTTGATGATGCAATCTTTACTCATTTTTTAAAAAAATATGTTCTACCCAGACCTTTAGTGTTCTGGGAACTTACGCAGCACAGTAAAATATCAATTTTAAAAATAAATACAATAGACATAAAAATACAAGCTGAAAGAAGTGTATTTTTAAAAAATCTAGAGAAATAATTATGGCACTTCTTCCTAAACTTTAGTAAGGAATCTTGTAATTTGTCTACCACTCAAATAATAAGAGTAGCATGTTCAAATCACTGTAATAGAGGAGCAACAGTGTCACAGGAAGAAGATCTACACTGGAGCTCCTGTTGTTTCAGAGGCTTTACTCTATTAGTATATGTTCTAAGCATTTTGCTTGTAGCATAGTGCACTCTGCCTATGAAGTATGGATTAAGTAAATATAAACTAGCAGCTATTTAAAATAATAACAGCATTTACTATAATTCCATTATATTACTATTGTCAGATTTTCAATTCAGGTTGCTGAACCTGTCAACACAGGTTATTTTTAATTTTTTCCACCATGTAAATGTACTCCCTGCAGATGCAAAAGATGCTATAGATAGAATAATTTGATTTTAATGAATCCGACTTCAATCCAGATAATATGTATTCATAATTTCAGCATCCTTTGGAGAAAAGCTTGAAAACTACTGCAGTATCACCATCAATCGGTCACATTGGTAAAATACAAGCTCTTCCAATAATGGAAAAAAATTCTGAAGAAAAATGTTTTTGCTCTCAGAACAAGGTATAATCCTCTGTTATTATAGACTTTCACGTGTGATCTATTAAATGTATGGTTCTTTGAACAGGTTTAACCTTTTATTTGGACGTTTGTACTGTTGTTCTTGTTTCATATGCTATTGAACCTTAAAGACAGTTGCACAGTATTTTTTTCTATTACAGCCTTATATCATCTACAATAGATGTGTCAGGCCACAATTCTCATAATTTGAAGTCCTCATGATCAATGACCATGTTATTATTATTATTATTATTATTATTATTATTATTATTATTATTATTATTATTATTATTATTATTTATTGAATTTGTATACTGCCCTATTCCCATAGGACTCAGGGCAGTTTACAGGGCAGTTAAAACCGTGAAATACAAAAATTAAAATCAATTAAAACAGTTAATTAAATTCAAGCCCCAAAAGTAAATCTAAAACCCAATTAAAATTAAAAACCCCTAAGTCTGGGCCAAACAGCTCGAAGAGCCAAGTTTTCAAGTCCCGGCGAAATGAGCAAAGGTCGGGGGCAGTAGTAAGTTCCGTAGGTAGTTGGTTCCATAGGGCAGGCGCACCCACAGAGAACGCCCTTCCCCTGGGAATAACCTGCCGGCATTCATTAACCAGCGGTACCCTGAGAAGGCCCTCCCTGTGGGAGCGCACAGGACGATATGAAGATGATGCCGGCAGCAGGTGTTCCCTTAGATAGTCTGTACCCAAGCCATTTAGGGCTTTATAGGTCATTACCAGCACCTTGAATGTTGTCTAGCAATTATAATTATTATTTGATACAGTTAGTGATATGGTTAGGGGAAAGCTTTTCTATAAATGATTTATGCATATGAGAGGCAAGACAAGGACTAGGGCTGACATGAGAGCAGTCTTGAGGGGCTGTCACAAAGAAAAAGGGATCAACCTATTCTCCAAAGTACCTGAGGGCAGGACAAGAAGCTACAGATGAAAACCTAACAAGGAGAGACTCAACCTAGAACTAAGAAGAAATTTCCTGGCAGGGAGAACAATTAATCAGTGGAATGGCTTGCCTCCAGAAGTTGTGGGTGCTCCAACAGTGGAGGCTTTTAAGAAGAAATTGGACAGCCATTTGTCCAAAATGATATAGGGTCTCCTGCTTGAGCAGAGGGTTGGACTAGAAGACCTCCACGGTTCCTTCCAACTCTGTTATTCTGTTAAAGAGACATGTGTTGCACTGCAAAGAGAATGACAGTGTGAGTTAAAATAGTACAGGGTTATCTGAGGTCTGCGTTTTCTGTGAATTTTTTATTATTATTATTATTATAAAAACTCACACGTTATCTTTAAGAAGGATGATACCAACTAGGAAATTAAGAACTTACAAATCTACTATAATAAAGGATGATAACAGCCATTTAGGATTGATTGGAGAAATATTTCTCCCAAGTTAAGTTACAATGATGAAATATCCAAACAGTATGATTGTTTATAGAAATGCTAATTTATGATCCCATTCTTCAAAATATTAGCAGGGCCATTGTAATTTGATCTAGTGGCTAAGTATCTTGACCAAGATGGAAGAATATGGGTCCTTTAATAGCCCAGGTCAATTATTGCAACCTCTACATTAAAACAATGAACAAAACAATAGGAGGACACTGGACACCAGCATTTCCCACAAACATTTCAGGTACATAGAAGCAGGGAGCAAAGAAAGGTCTATATACAGTACCAGTGTGACAGAAAACACTTGCAAATCAATAACAGATGCATTGCACAGAAATTGTATCTGTCCTTACTGGAAGGGCATCATTTAAGCTCTTGAGCCAGGCGATTTGCATGACTTTCATAAAGCATTGTCAATTAAAATAATGATATTTCCATATAATTTTCACAAACATAGAACACATCAAGCCGCAGTAGATATTTTGCAGTAGAATATAACTTATTTTCATTCTTTCTCTCTGATTAAATTATTCTTATATCAGAAAATGTGTCTGTTAGCCTAGCAATTTTAATTTTAACATAAAATATACTGGAAAGGTTGAATACATAACGTTGGGTATATTTGTACATGTGCATGCTTGTGTGCACCAAGGATGATAGAAATCAGCTCAGTTTACTCTGTTTCTCACAGAAAATTAAAAATAGATTTTAAAAAAAATACAGAAGAGATTATGATAATGGTGATGATGATATCCTTCATATTTGTGAACAAGAACAGGTAATCCTCAACATATGACCACAACTGAGTCCACTTTCCACTGCTAAGAAGTTGTTAAGTGAACTGCATCCCATTTTACAACTTTTTGGCCACAATTGTTAAGCAAATCACTCCAGTTGTTAAGTGATTAATGTGGCTGTTAAGCGAATCTGGCTTCCCCCATTTTACTTTGCTAGTCAGAAGTCAGTGGGAACATTGTGAATGGTGATCCTGTGACCCCGGAACAGTGCAACTGTCATAAACACATGCCAGTTGCCAAGTGCCCAAATTTTGATCACATGACTATGGGAATGCTGCAACAGTTATAAGTGTAAAAAAAATGTTCTTAAGTCATTTTTTTCAGTGTTGTTGTAGCTTTGAACAGCCACTAAATGAATGGCTATAAGTTGAAGACTACCTGGGTATCTTCTAGGTGGGAAAACAAAAAGTGGGAGAAGATAAGATCTATGGACTTATCCAGAAATGAAGTCTCTAATGCTTGCCCTTTGGAGAACTGCCTAGAGCAGGGGTTTTCAAACTTGGCCCTTTTATGACTTGTGGACTTCAACTCCCAGAATTCCTCAGCCATGCACTCTGGCTGAGGAATTCTGGGAGTTGAAGTCCACAAATCATAAAAGGGCCAAGTTTGAAGACCTCTGGCCTAGAGCAAGCCTTGAAAACCTGTTGTTCTCCATCTACGTTGCTGAACTACAACCTCTTATCAGTCCATACAACTGTAGCTACAAATGAAGGGTAGTGAAAGTTATAATTCAGCAGCTTTTGCAGTGCCGCTGACTTCTAACTCCAAGCATAAAGGCCTAAGACTGTTTCTCCCTGCATTAGAGGAAATGGTTTTTTCTAATATCATTCAATATTATTCCAATCAGAAACATCAGCTTAGACCTCTTGAAGACTTGTGTAAAAAGTGCAAGATCAGAGTAAGGCTTGTTGTAGTAGTAGTAGGGGTCACTAAAGTACTTCCCTTTTCTATCAGTAATACTACCATAAGCTGGAACTCTGGTATATTATACAATTACACTTTATAACTTACCTTGTAAGGGCATTACTTGTAGGGTATTGTTTACTCCCCCCCAAAAAACCCCATAAGATTCTAGAATAAATACCCTAGCTTTATTCTCAACAGGGGGAAGCAGGACTGCCAGGTGTAGCTGGTTTGCCAGGCCAGAAGGGAGAAAAGGTAAGGTTTTACCAGCAACATGTCTATTGTCGCTTTTTGTTTGGTGGGTTGGAAACTGGAAAGATATTGCATGTCCATATTTGTCAGGAAGAGAACTTTCTTTGGTGTAATGTCCCAATGGAGATAAGCTTTGTCCAGATAGATTTGATTGCCACTGACCTTAATATCATTTAAGTAACTCTTTTTAAATAAAAAAAAAGTTTTGCTTAGTGAAGTTTTTTATTTGTCTTTGTTTTTAGCAATTTCCACTTCAGAGCAAGAATCCTCTAGGGATGTTGTTTAGTTTGAAGCTGGGTGTGATTTTTCTCTTTTTTAACCACATGGTTTCTGGATTTGATTGTGTGTTTTTTTTAATGCCTTCAAAATGAGATACATAGGAATATGGTGGGTATGTGTATTTAAATAAAAACATTCTCATTTAACTTTCTGTGAAGTGTTATTTAACTCCCTGGCAAGTAACTTTTCAGTTTCTAGTAAGCAGATGTCCATTCTGTTAGAATTTTAGGCATATTTTAATCTGTTATTAACAGTTGGGAAATAAATAATAACAAGTGAAACAACAACAGAAGGTAGAGTTGTTCAACAGCAACTTCCCCTGCCAAATCCTCTCTATTCAATCAGACCTCCATATTTTTTCCCCTTTTCTCTATTCCAAAATTTCAAAATACTCTGTGCCTATTCAGCTTTCTTTAGAGTGTTTATTTCCCACCCTTAGTATATGATGTTCCTATAATTTGTTACAGACTGATTCTTCTGGATTCTGGTTATTACAATTCTTGAATTAAAGTTATCAATAAATGATATTAACTGGTAGCCTTCACAGTAGTCAGTGGGACTGGGAACTCTGTTGCTAAGCTACATGGTTGTAAAACATGAAGCCACATGACCAGCTCAAGTTATGACAGCAGTTCAAGCAGTTCCAGTTGCTGTTGTTATCCCATATGGCCATTGGCATGATGTCATGTGAGCGTCATTTGTTAGTTCCTGATGGTTTTCCCATTGACTTTGCTTGTTAGGAAGCCAGCAGTGAACATAGCAAATGGCAATCACATGACTGTGGGATGCTGCAACAGCTATAGCTACAGGGACCCATCATAGGTTTTCTGGTTCAACGCTGCTGTAACTTCAAACAGTCACTAACTAAGGACCCCCTGTAATTTTTAATAGATATTTCAGTTGGCTTGTTTCAGAGTTTTTAAATTAGAGGATGAAAAGAAGTGATTGCCTAAAGTCAGCTGGCTGATTTTCATGCCAAAAGGAGGACTAGAACTTAGGTTCCTAATCCAGCACTGTAACTACTAACTATACCATACAAGTTCTCTGGGATATATTCATATTCACTCCCTGAATATATTTTAAATATCTTTGTGATGTTTTTCTGAGAATGCTAATACAGGTAGTCCTTGACTTACAACCACAATTGAGCCCACATTTTTGTAAATTTTGCCCCATTTTGTGATTTTTCTTGCCACAGTTGTTAAGTGAATCGCTGCCATTGTTAAGTTAATAACACGGTTGTTAAATGAATCTGGCTTCCCCTTTGCTTTTGCTCATCAGAGGTTTGCAAAAGATCACATGACTCTGGAACACTGCAACCATCATAAATATGAGTCAGTTGTCAAGCATCTGAATTTTGATCACCTGACCCTGGGGATGCTGCAAAGGTAGTAAGTGTGAAAAATAGCCATAAGTCACTTTTTCCAGGGCTGTTGTAAGTTTGAATGGCCATTAAACAAACTGTTGTAAGTCAAGAACTACCTGAAGTTGTCCCTTACTTTCTATTGTTCCATTTTGGCCACAAAGCCATCATAATTCAGAATCTGTAATCTCATGTTTGAATCTAATTCTAAATAATTGTCAGGTTCATCTTTTATAAAGTTTTTTTTAAATTGCCACGTACTATTCAGCTAAAAAGGGACGCGGTGGCTCAGTGGGTTAGGATGCTGAGCTTGTCGATCAGAAGGTCGGCAGTTTAGCGGGTCGAATCCCGAGTGCTGTGTAACAGAGTGAGCGCCTGTTACTCGTCCCAGCTTCTGCCAACCTAGCAGTTCGAAAGCACGTAAAAATGCAAGTAGAAAAATAGGGACCACTACGGTAGGAAGGTAACAGCATTCTGTGCGCCTTTGGCATCTAGTCATGCCGGCCACATGACCACGGAGATGTCCTCGGACAAGCGCTGGCTCTTCGGCTCTGAAACGGAGATGAGCACCAGCCCCTAGAGTCGGAAACAACTAGCATGCATGTGTGTGGGAACCTTTACCTTTACTTTTTTATTCAGCTAAAAACAAAACAACCACAATTAAAAAACAAAATCAGTGGAATAGAAGTATGTTATTTGCATGTGGTGTGAATTGAGCTCAGATACATTAATCTGTCCTAACCATTTATATATGCCCCACCTCACAAAACTATATTTATTTTAATATATTTGCATAAAATCTACATATGTTTGCATAAAGTCTGTTACTATAGCTCCCTCTGTGTGTGTGTGTGTCTGTGTGTAGAAAAAAGGCAATAACAAAAGCCACACTATCATGCTTAGATGTCATCCAAATATGCGCTTTCTGAAGGCCATTTCAAAAGCCCTACTCTCCATTTTTACAGTTCCTAGTCGGAAACTGCCAAAGTGTTTGGACAGAATAACCCTCTGAAAAGGAAAGAGTTCCCTGTCACACCTCTTGGAGGACTGTCAACAGACAACTTCCAATCCTCATTGAGCTTTGATTAGCATTTTGCTATTTCTGAAAGCTTTCAGATATTTGGCATTCCCTTCTCTAGTACAAAACAGGTTCTCCTTATTTCTATCTCAGTCTTGCCCTTTTTACTTCTTGTTAGTATTATTTTAATGCTTTTTAATTGGCCAGCAACATATCTGTTAAGGATGTGGCAGTGTAAATACTATTTCATTTTTTTAAAAAAGTTTGTAATTATATTTAAATAACCAAACAATTTTTTTATAATATCAGCTTGAACAACCTTCAAGTACTGTATGGCAAATAAGCCGAAGAGTCAATCAATGCTATGAAAGTTCTTTAACTGTAATATTAATTAAAAATCAATAAAATAAATAAACAAATTTTATAAAGTGATAATGATAGTTGGAATTTAATTTTACATTTTATTTGTCTTTATTTATTTACTTATGAAACTTAGGAACCACCCATCTCCCTCACAAAGTGATTTTGTTTCATCTCTATTAATAGAATAATACTTTGATAATCAAAATGATTGGTGATAATGTATTGCAGTCTATCAATAGGAAACTGTATTCAAAATATTTTCATTTTATTTTTCCTACTGATATTAATGTCTGTCCATTGTTGCTTGTTTGAAATCTGATAAACCAGTGCTTAGGTTCCCAGTACAACTAAAAAATACTCTTCCCCCAACGCTCCATAAAATATGAATATATTTTTGAGCCTTTCAATTTTTTTAAAAAAAACCCTGGACTATTGGCACAACAATATACAGCCTCATTTTCAGCTCATATTTTGTAGGCTTATAGTAAGATACCATGAAAATCCAACATATTTCCTTTGTCAACATTCCATTAGTAATGCTGTGGCCAATTTAAATCCAGTTTTTGTTGCCAAGGTAACCTTCTAGAGAAATTAGAAATTGTGAGAAACATGTGACTTCCGGTGGCGACGCGGCGCCGAAGACAGCCGCCTCCGGGCTGTCCGCTCCGCAGCTGTGTTTTTCCATCGTAAACAGCGCCGATCAGCTGTTTAGATGGATTTGAAGCCCCCTCCTCGGGAGAAGAGGAGGGGGTGAGGCCCCAGGTAGGGGTTGAGCTCTCCGGGGCCGCCTGAGCTGAGAGTTTGGGCGGCTGAAGGATTGAGCCCCCCCGAAGCCTGGGTTGCTCCGAGCTGCGCAGCGCCCCTGCTCTGGGATTTATGGAGCAGAGCCAGGCGTTAGCAACCACCCCTGCCAAAAGGAAATACTTTTGATTATCAAGATGCAGGCAGAGCGGTACAGGAGGTCAAGGTGATGTGGACTCTTATCTTTACTCTCTAGCTCAATGGATTTTATAGCTTTAAAGTGAAAGTGCGCAATAAGTGAAAGTGGGGGAAGATGGCGGCTAAAACTTCTAAAGCTCTTCGGAGTGCGGGGTCTTCCCTGGTGCAACAGACCTCATTGCAAGCTTTGCTTCCTCCTGCACCTCCTCCGGCATTGACGCTTAAGGATTTACAAGATGCTCTTGGAAAGCATTCACAATTGATGTCTGACATGATGGATGAAAAGTTGAAAAAGCTGGAGGAGAAAATGGAGGAGAAAATGGAGAAATTGGAGAAGAAGATGGAAGAGAAGTTTAGAGCAATGAGGGTGGACATGTTGTCTATGATTGAATCTGTAGCTGAATGTGTGCAACAGCTGGATGTAAAAGTGAAGGATCTCAGTCAAAAGAACTCTATATTAGAAGCAAAGGTATTAGAAAATGAAAATATAAGG
The DNA here is from genome assembly GCF_964194415.1 of Vipera berus. Lineage (NCBI taxonomy): Eukaryota > Metazoa > Chordata > Lepidosauria > Squamata > Viperidae > Vipera > Vipera berus. The sequence continues at coordinate 235,508,441 of NC_138202.1, forward strand.
GATAAAACGGACGGAGAATTGAGCCTTGTTCAGTATCATCAGATGCAGTATGCTATTAGAATCAGGGGTTTAAAGGAGAATTGTAAAGAAGATTTAAAGCAGCTGATTTCTGAGGCTCTGGAAGGGCTATTGGGCCAGCCAGCATCTGAAATTGAGGGAAATATGGACAAAATTTTTCGTGTAAATTCATGGATTGCAAGACAGAGGAAGTTACCCAGAGATGTGGTGGTCTATTTTACAAAGAGAGTAATTAGAGATGAAGTTATTCAAGCTGCTTATGATACTAAACTGGTAGTGGCTGAGCAAGAAGTCTTGGTTTTAAAAGAGATTCCTCCGAAGATTTTAAGGAGAAGGAAAGATTTTGCATTTCTAGTACAGGAACTTAAGAAATGTGATATTAAGTTTAGATGGGAGATTCCAGTTGGACTGGTGGTGACGCACAAAGGTAAAAGATATCGTCTGGTTACTGTGGCCCAGGCACGTGATTTTTATAGCAATGTGCTAAAAGCAACCCCCCTATCATTTTTGGAAGCTGTAAAGGGATACGGCGAGGGAAAGCTTCAAGATGTTGCAGATAGACAGACAGAGGACAATGGTGTTGGTGGGGATCAAGATACAGTCTCATCGGTTGTTGCAGGAGGCCAGAGGATGACGCGTGCTGCCCTAAGAAGAGCGAGATGAGAGCAAGAGCAAGACCAGCAGAAAGTTATGGAATCTCCAAAGTGTACTTACAGTGAAGCTGTGGGAGGGGCGCGGTCCAAAGAAGTTTTGTGGGTCATGACAGACGTGCTCCAAAAGCTTTGGAGCGTCAAGATTGGTGATTAAATTTTTAAATTAGAATGTCAATGGATTAAATTTATCATAGAGGAGAAAGAAAGTTTTTTTAATATTTAACACAATTTAAGATTGATGTTATTTGCTTGTTAGAAAAGTATATTAGGGTTATGGACTAAAAGTATGTGTTGAACTAAGAATGGGTATGCAAGCTCCTAATTAACAAAAAGTTGTCTTACAGATTGCTTAAACCTTTTATTTTACTCTTTTTATTTGAACTCAAGGATGATTTGGAACTGCGAGACATTTGGCGTGATACATGCAAGAACTATTTTTGATCATAGTTTAGTTTGGTTGGAGATTATTAAGGTTAATAGAGATAGGCGCTTTTGGCGCGTAACTGAGAATTTGTTTAGAAATTAGAGAAAGTTTGGAGAATGTAAATAGTAGGTGAAAGTTTTTTTTTCCTTTTTTTTTTAAATTAATATGAATAAGGACTGGGATTAAGAAAATCTATTCTGAGTAAAGCTCTTTTTCTGTTTCCTCTTTTTCTTTTTTACTTTATTTGTAATATTAATATTGTTTGTATTCATTTTATATGAGCTAGAGGGAGATAGAATTAATAGTTTATTGTTGATAACATAGGGGTGCTTATGTTTGTTTTTTGATTTTATACCCTGTATTTAGCTCTGGGAAATCGGGGGGGGAGGAGGGAATGGGGGAGAGGGTTAGGGAGGGTTAGATAGGGATGGGGAGGGGGGGATTAAAGTCAAAATGTATTGTAAAACTTTTTAAATAAAAAAAAAGAAATTGTGAGAAACATACTCAAAACAACTCTGACTTGATTGTGCTAAATATAAATTGAAGTAAGGTGTTTTAGTAGGCATTCAAAATACTGTTATAATACCCAACATCATCAACATTTTTTACCTGTCAAATTTCAGCAACACCTTCCTTTCTCCTTTTTCAGTTATGCCACTGGGGATCACACTGTCTAAAATGACCTTTGTCTGATCAAGAATAATAGGCTGTGCCCAGTGATCCATGTAATATTTTAAATCCCTAATTTGAGGCTCTCTGGAATTCAGCAGGAAAAAAAGTTGTTTGTGTCTAGAATTGCACAGGAGGAAAAGTGAAAAATTAGCTTAAGGTCCTATATTTTACCCCTTTGATCTACAGAGAACAAAGCTATGGCAATCACAATCACCGTTCTGGAAAAGAAAAGCTAAAAAGGAACTCTATAAAGGATTTTTAAATAATATCTAGTAATAATTCTGTTAAGTATAAGGACTAAACTTAGCTTTCATAATCTTTTACATTATTACAACTCACATTACAAGGTGAGTTAATATAATGAATTAAGCAACTCATTATTTAACCATAGTCAAATAAACTAATGCCATTTTTTTTCTACCTCCCAGAAGACATCCATAAATCCCATAATTAAGATTTTCTTTCCTGTTTTCTTCTAGTCTTCTTGCTTCTTCTCTTGACATTCTTTATCCAGGTCCCATGAAGTAACTCCAATAAATCTCCCACAAAACAGTCTTTTTTATTTTAAAATAATCATTCAAGTCCACATTAAAGTCTGTTTTATGGGTCTTCAAAGGAGTTTATTCATCTTTGGTGACAACTTTTTCCAATACAAAAAGTTATTTCACAAGCCGACAGATCAAAGATTTCCTTTAAAGTAGCCATCAAGTGCTTTAGGAATCAACCTTCAAAAACCTTATTTTGCATTGCAATGTAAACAAAGCAGACTTTTTTCCCCACAGAAGAGAATCTTTCTAAATATTTTCAAAAAGGTTTCTTTAAATCAATTTCACTAAAGCTTAACATTTAAATTGTTTAGAAAGAACTCCAAAGTCATTCCTGTGCTATATGTTGCAAAAAGTTACAAAAAAAAAGATCATATAAAGTTGGTAAAAAGTAATTTCTTTTAAATGGATTGGAAGGAAACTCATCCAGTAGCTGTTGTTTTGAAAGTTTTTCAGTTTTAAAGAGGCAATACAGCAAATCGAAAAAATTGAAAAGAGGAGATCTGGACAAACCTTGAATCACAAAGGCTGCATATTCATTATTTGCCTTTTTTTTGTCTGGAAAGCTAAAAAGTTTCATATTTTTCTTAATGATTTTAGGATTTTTTTTTCACTTTTGTCATATATTTTTTGCATGTTTTCCACCCTGTAATATTTCTTCTAGGTATTAGAGAATAGAATTGCACATTACAGCTGTATGACAAAGTCCATACAATGGTGGGGATTTGTTGGTTGAGCTTTTATCTTGATTGTCAGTTATTATTATTTTCACCATTATGGGCTTTTATATGGTACCTTTAACTAGTATTAACTGCCCAGCATTATGAATTTGAGATGGACAGTCCTATACCCTGAAATAAATCAATAACATTCCAAGTGTAGTAGACAGATTTGTTTCAAGACTGTTTATGAATGACCTGAATATACCATTTGCCTTTTTCATAATGTTTGCATATCATCTCAGTCTTTTCATTAAGTTACCCCTACCACAATCCCAAGATTCTTGGTACTCACTGCCCACTCTGGCTGAATCAACATATACATGAAATTGTGTGAGAGTGTTTGTATCCCATAACCCATACATTGCATACATTTCACTCAGTTAAGATGCCCTTATTACTTTGATATTCCCTTTTAGCTTCGATCATTTAAATAATTTGATAGCTTCATTCATTAGCAGACTGAAAAATGCCAATACGGTAATCTTGTTTTTAAGAAAACAGAAAAAATAGTACATATTTTATTGCATAACTCAAGTTTTATCATTGCTAAATACATTCTAATTTTTAATTTAAAATCTGGGTGGGCTGCAGGCTACAAATGGTATACTATACAACCGTGGTGGTGAACCTATGGCACGTGTGCCACAAGTGGCATGCAGAGCCCTCTCTGTGGGCACGCGCACTGTCGCCCTAGTCCTAGGCCTTTAGCTGGATTTATAAACCCTTTTTGCTTTAGGCCTCTGCTGCTGTGTGCAAAAAAAAAAAGTTTCAATCAATCAATCAATTTCAACTTCTCACAGGGAAAAAAAAGATCTCACAAAGTTGGAATTGATTGAACTTTTTAGACCCACCCAGTCTGCAGTTACCACTGCAGCCACGCCCACCCAATTGGCCACACACCCAATTGGCCACACCCACCCAATGGACCATGCCCACCCAGCACCCGATGATACATAAGTGGGTTTTGGGTTGCAGTTTGGGCACTCAGACTCTAAAAGGTTCGCTATCACTGCTATACAACATAAAGCCTAACACTTTATTCAGAACTGCACTTTACCATTTTTAAAGTTTAGGAAACTACTGTACTTTGTAGTTGGAAGCTACAATAATAATAACTGTCAAAAATGGATGAGGTATATTTATTTATTTATTTATTAAATTTTTATACCGCCCTTCTCCTGAAGGACTCAGGGCGGTATACAGGTAGAAGCAATAAAATGAAATTGTAATGAAAATAACCAATGTGGCACAAAACAACCTTTTGCCAATCTTAGTATCCTCACGTAGATCAGGTACTGGTGAACTGAATCCCTGGTTAAATTTAATCTTTTAAGTATCAAAACCACAGTTGCAAGATAGAATGAATTACTTCATAATTGGTTTTTCCTTTATCTACTAGCCCTTTAAAGGCCAAAGTTTATTCATTTATTATAGTTATGAAGCAACTAACTGCATATTTAGTATCATTTTGGTTACTGCAATAATCTTATTTTTAAAAAAATGTATCAGACACATAAATTCAGAAGATGCCAGGATGTACCAATACTGATATCAAACAGGCTTGTATCCTGGCTAAAATATCTGGAAACAACACAGGAAGCAGAACATGATGTAAGACTGATTCTGTGGGTAGCCAAAAAGGCTGACAGAAGTCATTTCTGCCCATGTTGGCCTTTTTCTTAAATACTGTAGTGCTTGCTAATAGCATACAGTCCTTTAAATGTTGTTCTGCTGATGAGACTGAGTGAACTTAACATGCTTACATTTAAACCATTCAATGGAAAGCACTAAACATCATTACTTTGATTCACTGGATTTGAATTTCTGGAGCGAGTGCAGCATGTGTGACTTGATTTACTCAACCCCCTGCTCACATGCCAGCAAGTAAGAGCTGCCAGCTGGATTTTACAGGTGCAGGTCTTTGAATTTCTGTAAATGAAAAGTGTGATTTAAGAAGGCAGGTATAAAAGCTGCAGGATGTTGCCTAAGGAAGCAATTTACTGTACATAAAAGGCATAGTGACTTGTGGAAATGCCTTTTAAAAATAATATGAACTTCGTCCCTTGGCTAATTGCTTTCTACCAATTATATGCCCCAATCTTCAAATTTGCAAAAAAAAATTGCTTATCTCAGATTTTGTTGCAGATTCTCTCTTTATTTTCGTGATGGACTGTGGATTTTGCTCATTTAATTTGTTACTGCCAGAGCTGGTAAAAAACAGTAATATATCTAATGTTTTACCGGTAAATATCTCTTTATTAATGCAGATGCTAAAAGAATAACTTTTTTCTGATAGAAGCACATGGTAAAAAAGGAAATATTAACTGAAAAAGTTATGTGCTACATTGGTTCCCAATGAATTATAAAATGTTAGGATTAGAGTTAGCCTAAATGTATTTATGGAATGATGTATTTATTAAGAAAAAAAACTCTGTCTTTTCTGAAGTTTCTGTGGAAACGTTTGATTCATTTCACCAGTTTGGATGTAAACCTAAACGAAAGTTTAGCATGATTTAAAAAAAGACCAACCCTACTTATTGTGCCTATGTCCTTCTTTTTTTCTCCATCTCAGTATTAAGGAGGAAAATGTTTGTTTCCATTTATGATTAACAGCACTTGCTCCATTTGTTGAATCTGGACAAACTGCAATTAATCATATTGTTAATGGAAACTAATTAGTTAATGTATTTGTATAAAATGTTGAGCCACTCCCAGCACAAACAACAGGTAAGGTACTTATCTGCTAATTTACTACACAGCAAATCAAAGTCAGACTTGGATGATTTATTTATTTTTATTTTATTTTAATTCCATTTATATCCCGCCCTTCTCCGAAGACTCAGGGCGGCTTACAAGCTTAGCAGTAGCCTTCATTCTATGTATATGCCTGCTTATTAGGGCTTTCACACACACCCCAAGCGGCATTATTACAAAGTCAGCTTAATTGCCCCCAACAATCTGGGTCCTCATTTTACCTACCTCGGAAGGATGGAAGGCTGAGTCAACCTTGAGCCTGGTGGGACTCGAACCTGCACTAATTGCAGGCAGCTGGTGTTACTTAAGGAGGCATTAGCCCACTGCTCCACCAAGGCTATATTGTTATATTGATTACAGTATATTATATTATATTATATTATATTATATATTATAATATATAATTATATAATAATATAATTATTATATTATATTATATATTATAGTATATTATATTATATTATATTGATTACAGTTATATTGATTACAGTACTAAGATAAATAACAGCCCCACATTTCCTGTTTTTTTTTCCAATTTTTGCTGCAAAATTTTTAAAAATTCTATAAAAGTTGCAATGATCCAATTGGAATTGAACCAACATAGATGGAATATATTTGAGGATTACTTTTGTGTCCATTTTGATGTGCACATGTTTTAATTTTTTTCAGAGACCTTGTAAAAAAATGGTAAGCATTAGGTGCTGTGCTTTAACCTAACGAGTGTTTGATGTAAGAATTCCATTTGTACCATCCTGTAGGTTAAAAAAAAACCAACTTTAATATTTCATGCAAATACAGGTAGTATATATCTCAAAGTTTATGAAGATGAATTATAGTAATTAAATATACATCCATATACACTTTTCAAGTTATTCTTTTTGGGATAAAAAAGAAGAACAGAAAAGAAGTAAGAAATAGTGAGCCCAAGAACTTAAATGAATAAGAAAAAAGAAAAGAATACATACTTAAAACTAATTTACACCATTACCTTGATCATCCTCTTCCTTTTGATTCGTTCATTGTTTCTTTGCAATTCATTAATTCTTTCTATATGGACAAGCCACCGTAATACAATTCTTTCATTCTGGCCACTCACATTTATCTTCCATATATTTATCTTCCATTCAGCATCAATTTTCTTACCTCTTCGTGTTTTCCTACACACATTTAACTACTTTTTTCCCTACTGCATTAAACTTTCTCTACATTTTTTCCTGATATGCTCAGTTCTTTTCCACCTACTGTATATTATGCTTAAATCAAAATATACTTGAAAATACATGCCTTTTTCTAAGCACATATTTACCAAATCGTCCCTATTCTCATTCATTCTTGGATTTCCAAATGGCCCAATTGCAGGATTGCACTCACTAGTTATGAATAGTGAAGAACTGTACAGGTTAGAATTTTGAAAAGAGATAAATCAGAGTTAGAAAAATATGGCTATGATATAGAAAGAAGAATATAACATAGCACCATTGAGTCTTTGACTTTGAGGCTGTACTTTTCCAAAAGACCCCAGCTAAAGAAATCTCCTTATGAACCCTACCTTTCATGGAAAATTGAAGGACAGATTGAAGATTCCTGGAAAGCCCTGAAGATTTGCCCTTTTTAATAGTTCACCTTCATTTCCTGGTTGCTAGTTGACAACCAAGAGAAAAACACATAATCCTTATTGGATTATCAATTCTCTGCATTTCTTAGTCAAGAAGCAGTTCTAGCTTCTCTATTGAAGGTCACTGGACATTGTAAGGAATAAGGTTAATCAGGAGGTCAACCTCTGCCTAAAACATCTTATGACACCTACCCAAACATACTAGTGCATTGAATTCTCAGCTTTTCCACTGAGCGGAATCTGTTTTATGAATTTGCAAAACATTCCACAAAATATGACTTTAGACAATATCATTTACTAGAAAAAGCATATCTACATTCTCCCAGTTATATCACTTTTGCAGTCACTATACAAAACTGCATTTACAGATGCTTCGTTGTGTTCTTGTCCTTGTAGTATTATTGCGCTCTTCAATAACAATCAAGGAGAAGAGCCACATTTGGAGGGTTAAATTGTTTATTAAATATTTTACAACTTGAGTAATAGGACTTACCTAAATACATTTAATTTGTATAGGGTGAAGAAGGAGCTAAAGGAGAAAATGGGATTCCTGGTTTGCCTGGAACAAAGGTAGGATTCCTGCCTTAAATGAGTCCTTGGACCATTTTCAGAACCAGTAGGACCAAAAGTAATGGATATAAGTTACAGCTATCTAGATTTTTATTTAAATGTAAGGAATATTTATGCAGTTTTGGAACAATCAATCTGTAAAGGTTACAGGCTCTGCAATTTTGAATATTTCTAATGAGAGGCTGAACAGGGGAGTCAGGATACATGTAAATTAGATATGTCAAACTCTTGACGTTACGTGACGTTGCGCGACGTATCGGAACTTTTTCCCCATTGCCGGCAATAGGGTGGGTGCAGTTTCTTTGTGACGTGTCCGGCCCATGGGCCAGCAGTTTGACACCCCTGATGTAAATGTAGCTTATGTTTAATATTTGAATAGTGTCAATTATATAATATTTCTATTATTGGAAAACAATTTTCTGGGGCCGGAAAATCCCATTTATTGTCACCTTTTCATCTGGATTCTTGCCTTTGGAGACCAGTCAGAAACTACTCCTGATCCAGAACTTGGCTTCACAAGCAATTATGGTGCATCTTGATATTTTCGTCTAACACATTTGTTCTCTGTGTTGCACTGATTACCAGTGGATGTCTGTCTATAATTCAAGATGGTGATTGTTAGCTATTATGTCTACAGGGCTCAGAGCCTGATTGTTTATAGAATGATCTGCCCATCCAATCAAATCTGACAGAATGGGTATTTTCTACTTCCCATTAATTAATCAGTGCTGCCTTGAAGAGTGCCTGGGTAGGACTACTCTGTTGTTGTTCCTGCCTTCTGGAATACCATCCTCCCAAAGGTTTGTTGGGCTCCAACCTTCCATCCTTTAGAAAAGTTCTTAAAAACTGGCTTTTCAAACAGACCAGAAGCCAGGTGATTTGTGATGCTGACTGGTAGAGGATAGATGATTGGCATTTGAGTATATTACTTATCCACCACCACCAATGTTCTGTACTTCTCTGTATGTTTTATATGTATTTGAAAAATATTTATGTATGCTGCCTAGGTGGGCTACAAATCTAAACCAATCAATAACAAGGAACACACTCTCCAGCCATATATCTCCTTTTTTCCTCACCACTTTTAGAAAGGTCTGATGGTACCAGGAAAAATGTCTTCTAGAAAGAGATTTGGAGTAATTTTTAAGTCTGCAGTTTTAAATCTTCCAAGTATGATCACTAGCAAACAAGCACATTCATGTGTGAACAGTGATTGCAGTCACCGCAACACTACAAGCCAGTTCTAAAAAGTTTCATATAACCATGCCTTAGTTATATTGCAAAACTGCATTCAGGTCAAGACAAATAGTAGTGGTGCAATGAATAAAAATATTATGGATGGAAAAATCAATTCATTGATGATTTCTGTTAGAGCGGGTCACTATTTTAATTTTAAATTGATAAAACATTTTCCTTCTCAGAATCAGTATTAGCAGTTCATATCAGCCTTCTCCAACCTTCTGGTTTATAGAGACATCAATTCCTAGAACTCTCCAAGCAGCTGGAGTTAAGAAATCTTGGACTTGAGGTCCACACATCTGGAGAATACCCAGGTTACAAAGGTCTGCTCTATGCATTGCTGCAGAGTTGAGGATTCCCCCACCCCACCCCGTATCCTAGATGAGATGTCAGCTGGCCTAATAATGGAAGCCTATGAAAGTCGTTTAAAATTCAGAGAGGGCATTTTCATCCCATCTTCAAGATGTAAATCATTCTTTTATATGAAATGATTCCCAAGTTAGGCAGGTAGCAGTTCTAAACAGTTTCAAACATCACATTGCACAAAAGATTTGAGTCATTTATTTGATCTCTCAGTATTTATAATATTTGATTTATGACGTTTGTACTTTTCTCCGAGCTTCCAATAGTAACAGAAGTTCACGTTTCCTCTCTGCCCTGGAGTTACCAAGTACCTTGTTGTGCCTTTGAAATTTTTCTGGAAAGTAAAGGACAGGGAAGGCTGCAGGAAGAACTTTTAGCTCCTAATCTGCACCATATGGCTTTCTTTCCTAAAGAAGAATATAGAAAGAAATAAACCTCAGTTGTTAAGAGAGGAACAGGGGTTTATGAAGAGCAGCTAGTACTATCAATCAAACGTTATGTTGAAGTGTTCTGTTTTATCTCCCATCATAGATTTACTGTGGTAAGAAAAATGACAGGATAAGGAGTGGGGAAAAACCAGAGAATTAAAAATGGAAGGAATCCTCCTCAGGACACCTGTAAAGTCACATAAACGAGTCCTGAACTGTATTTTCAACATCTGCACATGTGATTCACTCAGTGGACAAACAATTGTTAAATGTTCTGAAATGCAAGCTGAGTAATTGAAGTACTGAATACTACGGATGCTGCATTATGCATCAGTTATCAGATTCTTATTCAGAATTTGCATGTCTTGAGAAGCAGGCCAAATTCTGTCATTAAACAGAGAAAATATTTTAAATAAATATATTTTTGGCCAACATGAAGATCATTAAGCTTAGCGTGACAATTTTCTTAATTAAAATATTAATAGTCCTTAAGAAGAAATGATAGTGTTTTGTTATTGCAACAATTATTTTTATTTCTTCATAATGCAATACCTTTTTTAATGACCAATGAATTAGAGTTGATGCAGTTTTTAATCTGTTTTAGGGAGAAGAGGGTCTGATTGGTGTTCCTGGTGTTCCTGGTGTTCCTGGTACTTCTGGTGAAAAGGTACATATATATCTATATATCTATATATATATAGATATCTATATATCTATATCTATCTATCTATCTATCTATCTATCTATCTATCTATCTATCTATCTATCTATCTATCTATCTCTATAACTATCTATCTCTATCTATCTATCTATCTATCTATCTATCTATCTATCTATCTATCTATCTATCTATCTATATATAAGCTTTGGGTCCATGGCTTGTGTTTGGCTGCCAGAATAGCAGCCATCTTCCCTTTTTACCACAAGTTTTTATATAAGGAAATGTTTACTATTTATTTAACATTGTCAAAGACCAAGTAAACTAAGAAAAAAATACAAATACATTCATGATCTTTTTAACTGTGTACCACCAGGTTGGTGTCTAGTAACCCCACAGATCGACTTTCTTTAGAATGATCTGTTCCTGACTTGGGCCTTCAGATCTTCCAACAGTGCTTCCATGAACATGTAATCAAGTCCACTCACCTTTCATCTGGTTGTTCTCTTTTTTGCTTTCCATCTATGTTTCCCAGCATTGTCAACGCTCATGACACGATGTGTCCAAAATATGATAATCTGAGCCCATTCATTCATTCATTCATTCATTCATTCATTCATTCAACAAACTTATATAGCCAGCCATTTTGTTGAATGTGACTCTGGGCAGCATACAATCACTAATTAAACAATGTTGCAATCATTAAAAAAAAGGAAAAGCAAGAATGCTGGATAAAAACATTTATGCCTCAGGTGAGAACTGTAACTTGATTTATTTCTTTTCTTGGTTATCCATCATATTCTCAGGGATATTTGCCAATACCAAAGTTCAAAAGCATCACTTCCACTCCACTCTGCCAAATCCACATTTCGTTTCCATAAAACATCATAGAAAAAAACTCCTGCCTGCATGATTCTAAACTCTGTAGCTAGAGGGGTCCATCATTCAGTACTACATCATGAACCAATATCCTGTCCATCCATGTGTTTTTCTTAGTTAAACTCAGGAATGATTTATTAATCTCTTCTCCCGTGCATTATGAAATAATGCTTTGGCATCATCATTATTTTTTGTCATTAAAGTGATCATCCTCATCCGCCACCACTTCCTCTGATACAGGTGCATGCTTGGTTTAACTGAGCAACTGGAATAATCTTCACATATTGGGCAACTCTGCTGGGAGTTGCCACTCTTGTTTTTTCTTCATAATCCTTCCCAGGAACATCTACCTTCACCCTAGTGAGACAGCATGACAGGACTTAAAGAGGAACAAACATTTAACATAACAAATGTTCTCTAATATCCAGAACTTCCCTTCTTTCACTCTAGGCCCCTGGGCAAAACTGTAACTTTTATCCTCAGTTTTGCTATGATGCTACATTTTGGGGAGAACACTGAACTCTATATCCAGCAGTGGGGTATAGAACAGGCTTCAAGTGCATAAACCTGGGGTGTATTTCAAGCAGATAGCAGGGAGATTTTATAGTTATATTTCTTCTGGTCATATACCAGAAATATGGCTAGTCAGATTCAACTGCTTGAAATTTATCTATGAACAGAGAATAAAATTTGTTGGTGATCTGTTCCATAAATGCTTCCTCAATATTCTGGACAAAGCGTCTCTCCAATAAACATGCAATGATGGTGCACAATCTGCCCTCATCACTTGATTTCTTTGGATATGAAAGAGAGACAGATTTTTGATGGTATAACGTTACTATGTAATAAAAAGTGCAATTCAATTTCAATTTTTTTGCTCAAAATTAAATAGGAGCCAGCAGTGTGCTGAAGCTGCCAAAAAAGCCAACACTGTGCTAGGCTGCATTAGCAGAGGGATAGAATCAAATGAAGTGTTAATACCACTTTATAATGCCTTGGTAAGGCCACACTTGGAATACTGCATCCAGTTTTGGTCACCACAACATAAAAAAGATGTTGAGACTGTAGAAATTGTGCAGAAAAGAGCAACAAAGATGATTAGGGGACTGGAGGCTAAAACTGGAACTAGAAAAGAACGGTTGCTGGAATTGGGTATGTCTAGTTTAATGAAGAGAAGGACTAGGGGTGACATGATAGCATTGTTCCAATATCTCACAAAGAAGTGGGAGTCAAGCTATTCTCCAAAGCACCTGAAGGCAGAACAAGAAACAATGGATGGAAACTAATCTAGGAAAGAAGCAACCTAGAACTAAGAATAAATTTCCTGACAGAACAATTGATCAGTAGAACAACTTGCCTCCAAAAGTTGTGGATGTTCCAACGCTTGAAGTTTTTAAGAAGAGACTGAATAACCATTTGTCTGAAATGGTATAGGAGGGGGTTGGACTAGAAGACCTCCAAGGTCCCTTCCAACTCTATCATCATCATCACCATCATCATTATTTGTGATTACCTGCTAAAATTTTAGCATTAAAGTTCAATTAATGAATCAGACAATACCTGATTTATGTACAATGAACAAAATCCTTAATACGTTCAATATCACAATTTTATTAAAGAGATTTGGAAAAACTTTATTTAAATAGCATCACCTGCTATAATATAGGAGCTATCTATGTTAATATTACTCATTGATGTAGCTGTCAGGAAGGGTACTTTTCCTATGGAAACAATTTATACCTTTTGTAGATTCTATTCTGACACTTCTTATTTCTTCCTTCCATTTCCTTCACATTTTTATGTAGCACATAGAAAACTAAAACTTTCTATATAAGCAGAATAAAAATTGGCCATTAATTCTGTTCAGTTGTCTTACTAAAGTTGTTTCAGGCTGATTCAGAAATTTATAGTAATAGTAAAAAAAGATTTATATTTATCTTATTTTATCTTATCTATCATTTATATCATCTTTATGGAAATATTAAGTATCATAAGTAGGTAAATAAGCTAATAGTTAATCCAATTACATAGTCTATAGAAAGTATGGCATTAATTGTTTGACTCTAAGCTTTTAAATGTAGTTGTAAAAGTAAAAGCATATTTAATGTTGCCATTTTGCCAAGTAAAAGTTCATAATTATTGTGCAATTATTTATATTAATGGACAAGTTACAGTAGTCCAAATGTCAATGAGATTTAACTTTCCATTCTGTTATTTGTAGAAGTTGTGTTCTCCAGATGGACATAGTGTGGCACCATTCACCACTCAATGACCTTCTGGCCTTTTAATTCATTATCTGAGTTTCTATAAATTCAAATTAAAATGACCATCTTAATAATCCAGAGAAAAATAGGTTTCTATTTATTGTGATAAGATCAGTAAAATAGTAAGCCTTCCAGATGAGATTTTTATTGTGAAATCTCTCTGCCTCTCTCACATAATTTTACACAGGTTCTGCCATCTTCCATTGAGAAACCTTGTGTATTTTTCCATAACTTCTTCACTCTTTTTCTGCTAAGAATTATTGAGAAAGAAAATAGTGAAATCCTATTGGACTGTAGTATGGAAGCTCTTTCAGTTTGGAGACTATATTTCTGGTTTTGATCATTTCTACACCTTTTTCTTAGAATTTAAGTGTCCAGTAGAATCATCTTCCATTGGAAATCATCCTTGTTTCCCCACTGCTACACCACTACTTATTTTTACTATAATAAATCTGTTAAGAGGAAGAGTATAAAAATAACTTATTTGCTAGCAGTCTTTGCTATTCTCTTTGCAAGTCTGATGCCTTCCCTATATACTGAAACCTGACTACCAGAATTCCAGTATTGCCAACATTTTTACTACAAAGTGGAGAATTTATAATCCAACACTTGTGGAATGCTGATCTAAAAGCAACATGTATGTTTTTCAGAAAATTAATAATTTTACTTATAGTTGTTCAAAGAAACTTTGTGCAACATGTAGGCATTTTTATTGAATGCTTACTAAAAATTTTAAGAAGTATTTTATCAGAAAGCTACATCTTTAGTTTTGTAAGCCATTATTGCTGATATAATCAGTTCTTTTACCTGGAATAATGAATGCTTTTTATAGAAAACAGAGCTTGGATACCCACTTTACCAAATTTCAAGCATAAAATCAATAAAAATCCTAAATCTCAGCTATTCTATTACTTATAAAATGTATGCTGATAGAAATGGCATTCAAAATTTATCTACTGCAATGGTGGTGTCAGTATGAACACCACAACAGTGACCTTAGCTATTCAATCACATTTTTATGTTTGCCATTTGTGTGAAATTATTTTGATAAAACAAAAAGAATATGTCCAATGCAATGGTAAACTCCTAAAGATTATTAGCACCCACAGGTAACTCAGTAAAATATACGTTTGTAAGGTCACTCTCTCAAAATTTTGCAAGACATTCTGCAGATATACCATTCTTGTTCCATGTTGAAAAATGCTAAGTACAATTCAATCTACTCAGGGAAATCTTTCTGTTGTCAGATATATAGTGGGTATTTTCTATGAAATTGCAATTTTTTTTCTGTTCAAAGTTTCATGTTTTTTATAAAGGCAGTCCAATGGTTATGTTTGAAATGTTCTGTTTTAATGATGCAAAAAGTGTATAACCTTAGCATTTTACCAGATGAAGATGATAAAAAAGAGGTGAAAGTAAGCTTATCTCTTTTCTTGTGAATGAAAAGTATTGTCATTGTTTAAAAATAATCTTTAAGCAGAATTTTCAATTAAATAAAGCAACTTAAAAACAAACATTTGTTTTATATTTCTCTCAAATGTAGGGTGAACATGGCTTGACAGGGGGAAAAGGTGAAACAGGTGAAAAGGTAAATTATATTGAATTCTGCAAATTGATTTTGCTTGGTATAACTAAATATTTGTGCAATATTTCCAATGTATTTGATATCCACCTCTTGTTATTTTGTATATTCCTATCCTATGTGAGCAAATGACACATACTTTAATTACAAGCATATGGTGTCTAATAATAAGACTGCTTAAAAATGTAATGATTGATGTTTTCATGGGATTGTGGGAGCCAATCACATTTTAAGATTTGCCAAAAAGGGTATATATTATGGATTTGCTAGTAGTAATTGGATGTACAGCAACTAGCCAAGTAACTCTTTTCAAACCACTCTGGATTGTTTTTCAATTTCAATCCAGCTTCGAGGGGGGGAAAATAGTTTAAAGAGGTAGGCAATTATTTATTTAGGTTTTTGTCTGTTGTTTCTTCCATTCCATTTATTTGTTCATATGCTTATTTCTCATGTTCATTATATATTCTCACGCATACAGAGGAAGCCTCATTTTGACTGAGACTCTAGGGTTTCAGAGACTCCATTCTTAACTTTATTTTGAGACCATTCCTGAAAAAACAATTTCAACATTTTTCTGTGTTTTGTGATGATGTATCTTTTCCTTGCCCTATCCCTACCCCATTTCACCTTCAGAAAATACCTACCACGTTAGTTACGCAGAAGAATAATATATGGCTGGACTCAGAATCAGCTTCATGAATAAATGATTTGTGCACGGTCACTCATGCGCTCGTGTCCTCTTGTCTGGACTACTGCAACGCTCTCTACATGGGGCTGCCCTTGAGGACCACCCGGAAGCTCCAACTGGTACAGAATGCAGCCGCGAGAGTTGTGTTGGGAGTCTCCCGATACTCCCACGTTACACCTCTGCTCCGTGAGCTGCATTGGTTGCCAGTTGTCTTCCGGGTGAGATTCAAGGTACTGGTAACGGTGTTTAAAGCCCTTCATGGCATGGGGCCGGAGTACCTTAGGGAACATCTGCTGCCGGCATCAAGCTCCCTGCGCCCTGTGCGTTCCCACAGAGAGGGCCTCCTCAAGGTGCCACCGATCAGAGAATGTCGATTGGTGGCCCCCAGGGGGAGATCCTTCTCTGTGGGCGCTCCGGAGCTGTGGAATCAGCTACCGGTAGAGCTCCGGATGGCGCCCGATCTTCGCTCCTTTCGTCGCGATCTCAAGACGTTTTTGTTTGTACAAGCTGGCCTAGCCTGATGGGGATCGGTGGAGTTGTTTTATCTTTGGTCTCTCAATTTTATCTTGGGGTTTTTAGAATTGTACTCCTATTGTTTTAACTAGGGCAACTGTTTAATCTTTTTTTAATGTTTGTATTTGGTATTTCATTCTGCCCTGTGAACCGCCCTGAGTCCTCAGGGAGAAGGGCGGTATATAAATGTTATTAAATTAAATTAAATTAAATAGTTTCAACCCCAATTGCCCCAATCCTCTTCTGATACGTCAGAAAGAATAAACTGAGAGGCTGTGTTTATTAGTGCTAATAATTATGTGAGAGATTTTTGAAAAATGTTCCTGTGGCCTCTGTTCAGCAAGTTCTCCATTTTAAACTATTATTTATGGTTTAAACAGGTTCCCGACAGTTAAGCCAAAAATCCTTGTTTTGCAACAGTATTTATTTTGGGGGGGGGGACTTTAAATGATGATGTCATTTAGATTGAAAAGCCTTTGTATTCAGCTTTCCTCTTTTTGGGACAGTCTTCGAACATGAGTGTTCATTAATACAAATGGTTTCCTGATTTTGGTCTTGACTCCAAGAAGTCTGTGGCAATATTCCATAATTCTGAGAAATGAGTGCTTAAAAATAATTAATAATCAATAATTGTTTTCTTTAATTATAATTATAGGATTTGTATTATTTATTGATGTTACAGGACATGCATAGGAGTTTAAAGCACGAGGCCAAAAGTTAAGAAATAAAAAACAAGTTATCTGAAATATGTTTAAAAAATTCAACAAAGGAATAAATATACTACTGATACTTTTGAAAATAAATTTGACCGTATTCCAGTCGTTGCAACATGGAGAAAAATCTACCTATTTGGTCCCTGAGAGTCCACAATCACTTGATAACACATAACCAATCACTTGAAATTAGGACAAGGGATTAGGACAAGTTCAAACTAAAAATCCATAGTTATCTCAGGAGCAGATGCCATTATGTTGATTCCATTCCAATATAAGAATTGTCCATAGAAATATTGCTTAGTACTTTGTACCTTAAAAATAAGGGAGGTGGGATGTTATCAGACCATAAAACTCTCAAAACAGTTTTATGGGCACATATGAAATAAAGAATTGGTAACATTGTTTGAAAGGAAGTATTTGAACAACTCCCAGGACACCAATTTGTGAACTGAGCACAAATCTGCTTTGGACATGGCCAAAATAGGAGTCGGTGAAAGGATTGGCTTCTTGGAAATTCTCTCCAAATTAAGGAGAAGACAAGGATGGCCCCTCTTTGGCTCTATACAGATTCTCCCTATGAAGAGATTGCAAATCAGTGTTCTCCAGCCAGTTTGAGTGGTCTGGAGCCCGGGGAGGGAGTGGAATATTCATTCATGTTGCTAAGCCACATTCAGTGCCTTTCAAACAGACACTGAGTTTGCATCTTTCCTCTCTTAGTTACTTTGGGAAGTTGCTTATTATTGATTTGGGGGTGGGGGTGGGGGTTAAGAACCTTCTGAAAGACAAGCTGCATTACACTGGGAGAGTTTTCTTCCACCCTGGATGAAAGAATATCTAAGTAAGTTTAACAAAGAGAAATGTTAATGTTTGGAAAACAGCAAAATGAGATCCGGAATGTTGATTTTGGAAAATTAAGGGTCTGGATGGATTTGAAAGAATATTTCCTATGGGGTGTTTAAAATTTATAAAACAAGATAAGAAATATTTGAATTTTTTTTTACAAAATCTTGTGGGAAAGCTTTGTTGAGTAGAAAATAAACAGATGATAAGAGGGAAACCATAGAGAACAAAGGATTAGTCTGAAAGGAGAAACAGGCCCATTAATACAATAGAGCAACACTATTTAACTATAAAAGAAATTAAGGCCTGCTTGGGAACAATTTACTCAGAAGTTACTTACTTGTGTGATACAGCAAAGGATATAACTATGTGATATAGCAAGGGATATAGAAGAACAATAGATTTTATTGGATAAAATAAAGACTGAGACTGATAGATTATAAAGTGATATGGAAAAAGATGTTGTGGAACTGAAAAAGGATTTTTAAATGCCAGAATATAAGAGTGATATTGAAAATGATGCCAAAACGGATTTACCAATGAAACCACGGATGTCTTAATAATTAAAGGGACTTAATAATTAAAGGGACATAGGGAATGACTTGGAAAGCCTTCTTACTTTGGATTTATAAAAGGAACCAAGGAAACTCTGAGAAGAGACAACGAGGAATTACTCAAGCTGTTTCTCAAAGGAGACAAAAAACATAAGAAACAACTTGTGGGACAATATTTGACAGGAGTAAAGATCAAACTTTTTAAAAACGAAGATTTATAAAGTGAATCTGTTTGGTAAGAATTTAATTTTGGAGCCCTTGGTGCTCTCTGAGTTTGTTGGTTTTCTTGAGGAAGTTTCATTATCCATCTAGGTAACATCATCAGTGCTAGGAGGGAGTGGGATTATTCTCTGTTTAGATACCAGTGGCTTGCCTTGTTAAGGTTGGTGGATGTGTTCTTGGTAGTCCCTTGATTAGGCTGTTATTTACTGGGTTGGTAGTTCCTTGATTGGGGTAATGTTTACTTCTTGGTATTAATTTTTGCTTCTCTTGGTGTTGATTGCTGGTCAGGAGGTGTTGTGGTCTTATCTTTTTGATTGGTTCTTTTGAATGCTATGGAGATATTGTTTATCTCTAAGCACCTGTTGATGGTTCATTTATCTGAGTGTTAAGCTTCCTGAAAATCTCTAGTGTTTTAGACATAACGTGCTCCAGGATGCTGATTATCTCCCAGTTCAAACTATGGTGAAGTCAATCTATGTGTTGTACAATTAAGAGTTTTCATTATAAAGTATCTTCTGACTGCTATTTGGGGCTCATGGAATCTGCTGGTCTTCTGCCTGTTTGTCCTACATAATGGCTGTTAATAGTCCATGTATATTGTATATTGTATAGTCCATGTGTGAATAGAATAGAGCTGGAAGGGACCTTGGAGGTCTTCTAGTCCAGCCCCCTGATCAGGCAGGAGAACCTATATCATCTCAGACAAGTGACTGTCATCTGCATTGGCTCTTCAGCACCTATAAAAAGAAAAGGGAATGAGCTAGTTCTCTTTGGTTTCAATCTTTTCTAGTGTAAGGGTTTTGTAACTGGAACTAGAAAAAGAAACAAATTGTGAAGCCTTGCCTAACTATTGCTATCTCGCTTCTGTAATCAGCATTTGCGTTGGGGGCCAATTTCATGCAAGCAGGGGAAACAAGTACACAAATGTGGTATACTGAGGAAGGACTAAGGGAGTGTACAGGAATGATTGATGTCTTCTTTATATGGTCATAATTCTATTGTCTGATGTTGATTGGCTAACAAAGTTTATAAAGCGATGCCATGAACTTTCTAAAGTGGGGCACTTCTGAATGCAACTGCTGCCAGTGTTCAGATTGTGTTTCCAGCCAGGACTTAATTCGATCAAGTAAAAAGTACTGTCTCTTTAAGAAGCCTCTGCCCAAGTCTTCCATGATTGGATTTTGTGATATCTCAGGTTTAATCAAGGGCCAGTGACCTTACACTAGCTAGAGAAAAATCAAATCAAAAATCAAACTATAAGATTAAATATTGACCCTACAGTGGGAACCTAAAAGAACAACCTTGGTGGAGCAGTGGGCTAATGCCTCCTTAAGTAACACCAGCTGCCTGCAATTAGTGCAGGTTCGAGTCCCACCAGGCTCAAGGTTGACTCAGCCTTCCATCCTTCCGAGGTAGGTGAAATGAGGACCCAGATTGTTGGGGGCAATTAAGCTGACTTTGTAATAATGCCGCTGGGTGTGTGTGTGAAAGCCCTAATAAGCAGGCATATACATAGAATGAAGGCTACTGCTAAGCTTGTAAGCCGCCCTGAGTCTTCGGAGAAGGGCGGGATATAAATGGAATTAAAATAAAAAAAATGTTTTCCCTAGGAGACTGATTGTGTCATACACTTTCGAGGATCTGTATATCTGCCTATTTCCTGGTACTTTGCTAATATAAAGAGGAAAGAAAACACTATCCATCTTAATATTTTATTTTCAAGGTTTACTTCAATTTTATTAATGGGAGAACATGTTTCCAAACTGCATGAATAGCACCCGAAGTTGCCTCCAAACTGGAATGCCTTCATATTGCAATTTTGTCTGTAAACCAGAACAAAAGCTGAAAGCCTTATGTCTTTCTTCAGCTCAGTAATCCAGTTTTCTAAATTTAAACATCTGGAGGGAAATAACTGAGCATTACATAAACTGGTTCCAATTAATACAGAGCTCTAAATTAGCAATCTTGAAAATGTCAGTTTTATAACAGAATTTAGGCCTGAATCTGACCTAAATGACATGTAGTTCATCTGTTAGTCATAATCGGGTTGTCGGCAGGCGTTTTCTTTTCCTCTTTGTAGACTTTGGGAAGAATCAATGGTTTAGACCAGCATTACAAGTGATATGAGATATGAACTAGGAGAATTAAGTGTAAAAGTGCGCATTCTTCTTGCGATTAATAAATGGGTGACTTGTACAGCATAGGAAATAGGGAGGGGAAAAAGAAAAGTTTTGTGAGAAAGCTGTGTTGTTTTTTATTATTTCTTACTATGCAACAATATAGGAATTCAATAATAAATTATGAAAAGATGCTTCACTTTGATCTTTAAAGTATGAATTATATATAGAAAAAGTAAAGGAGAAGCTGGATTTGTTTGAAGAATTAATGAAACAAAGGAAGGAAAATCCACAATATTTATTGGACACATAAAACTTCTAACAGTTCTTCTTTTGTTGTTCTCTGATTACTTTTTCAATTATTCTCTTTATTCGCCTAGCATACTGTTCTCATTTTCCTTTGATTTTCTCACATACAAGTCATCGGATGGTTCAAAATGAAAGCCAGGATTCCACATTTAGGGTACATCAATCTGAAATATTTAGAAATCAGAACTATTGATGTTTTATAAATTTGCCTTTTTCATGAACCTGGTACTTAGTGGGTTGTATACGTAAAAGCTGGAATTACACAGGATTTTTGTCTGTGTAATGTATTTAATTTTATGCATCTACTCTTCCTTCTATGAGTGTCATCTAAAATTTGGGCTCATCTTCTCTCTGAACAGAGTGGTATTTATTCAAGCCATACAACTATTCTTGATTATCTGGGTGTCCAGGCTCAAAATATGAAATCTTCAGAGAGCTAGTAGCAGTTTCATTCAGTTATTAAGTATGGCCTTTTCATTGATGAAGAACACTTAGACTACAGTACTTACTGAGTCTTATTTTTCAATAAGACTCAGTGAATAAATGGATTTACTATTAAGATACAATGTCACCCACTGAATTCTCAGATAAATAAACCTTCCTAGATATTAACTTTACACACCCTTGTATCTTGGAAAGTAGAATTTCATATATTGGGCTAGTGAGTACATTTGGAAAAAAAAAGCCCACATACTTTGGGCCTGTGGGTACCAAAGGCTTTTTTGAGATACACCCTAACTTTAACAAGAAGGGCAAAAAGAGGGGAAATAAGGGGAATGTTATTAAAGCCTTCTTTCACCCCCATACAAGATTGTATTACTTTGTTTCATTTAATTTATTATTCAAATGCCATACATTCTTTCCCTAGATATCTGCCTTGATTTTTTTTTAAGTGGTGACTTGGATTATGTGGCAAAACTGTCATAGAAGAACATTATGTTCTCCTTTTAAGGCATTGATATACATTTTGTATTTTATGTGTCTTGATTTACTATTTTTGAGTAAGAACTAAATGAACTGTCTAATAAAGGCTGAAATGTACATAAAAGAAAGATCATTTGAATAAGATACGGCTCCACAGAACAATCTTTTGATTATACAAAATGCATCTCAGGTGTATTAGTGAATTAGTGAAATATTATCAGGTGCTATTATATTATCAGGTACTATTGGAATAATAAAATCATTGAATCTTCCTATGCCATATATTTGCATGGACTAGAGTCCTATTTTTCAGAGGTCACAATGATGCCATGAAAAATGGAAAGAAATATTTTCCAAGTCTGTGAAAACATCACTAACAAATTTTGTTGCACTGTTATCTAATCGTTTTGTTACTCCTTGACTTGAATTCCATGAGAAATATGTGCAGAATTAAATTGGTAATATTAATTAAAAACTTAGTATTGTAGGTAATTAGTACAAATTATGCTGAAGTTCTAATTAAAAGTTTCTCTAATGGTTTCCATGAAGATATTTTCTATAAACACATACATTAATTGGTGTTTGTTTGCTTTCTTTTTAGGGTGAAAAAGGAGAAAATGGAATAGATGGCATCCCTGGAAGAGATGTAAGTTGATGTGTATGTTTTATTTAATTTCTTTGTGGATAATCACAAGGTACAAGGGTGATTATACATAAAATTCTAATGAAGAAATAGCAGCTTAGTAAATTTATACCCTTGGAGAGTTTGGTTAAGCAATAGCCTAAAAACAGAAATGGAAAAATCTCTTTCTCCTATCGTTTCCCTTTTTTTTAATAAAATTTGATAACTCACCAATTAGCCAAGTGGTGGGATTCAAATATGTGAACAACCGGTTCTCTGTGTGGATGCTGCTTCCGGAAGTCCATTCTTGGCCAAGGTAACAAAAAATTAGCTACCGGTTCTGCCGAACTGGTATGAACCAGCTGAATCCCACCACTGAATTAGCTTAAGTGTTCTGGTTGTTCTGGTCTCCTGCAACAAGGCTGTTTAATCCAGTGAAATTATCCTTTGGCAGAACGTGAGAAAAACTAATTTTCAGATAATTTATTTATACTAAGAGATTAATGGAAAATGGTTTTTAAAAAATCTCCTCCTTTCTGGTTCTAAAGATAAAACGCTTTTATTAAGTTGTTATGAGCACAGACCAAAAGGTTGTAATCCATGTATATAAAATGCTTGGTCTAACAGTTAAAACACCAGTCTAGAAACTGGGAGATTGTGAATTCTAGTCCCACTTTAGCCATGAAAGCCAGTTAAGTAAACTTGGGCCAGTCACACACTCTCTCAACTCACCTCACAGGGTTCTTATTGTGGGGAAAATAGGAGGAAGATGTATTGGATATGATCACTGCCTTGAGTTAATTGTAAAAATAATAAAGGTGGGATATAAATACATACATACTGTACATACATTAAAATAATAAGTAAAATAAAATGAAATGAAATGAAATAGCAATAAGCACTTCAAAAGCAATGGAGACTTCCCCCCTCCCCATGATTATTTAGCACTGTTTATCACATACTTTGAATGAATGGAGAAGTTTTGAGATGAGCAAATGTAGGTAGTGTCAATGCTGCTAACATCGGATGTTCTTTCTTGACAACATAGGGAGATGTAGCCTTCCTTTAACTCGTATATTATTTTTAGAGCTAGAATTAGTGGATGCTGGGGGGGGGGAGTAGGGAGAATGTATCTCAAGACTGTTTGTAATAAGAGAAGATAAGAATTTGGCAGGTTGTTAAACAGGAGGGAAAGTTTGCATTTTAAACTAATTGGAGAATGTGATTTATGACGTTTAAATTAAGGGAGGGAATTGTGTTTGATACGATGTGTTCAGGGGAGGAGAATTCAGACCTTGGCTTCTAATATGTACCTGCCGAAGCTATGCAAGTATAATAAAAGATTCTTTAAGGTAAACAATGCCTTGAAGTTCTTTGAAGTACTGCATTTGTCGGAACCATGATAGGTAGAAAGGTACTAGGTAGTTTCTTGCAAAGAGGGAACATGTTCAGAGAGGTAAAACTGGTTGCATATTATAATGGCATACTTTTACCCATCGTGTATATAGAAGCGAGAGCCGATTTTTTGTAAGAAGAAACATAAAAATAATGAATGAATGGGGTGGGAATATTTTTAAAGAAGTATAGTAAAAGAAGAAGAAATGGGCTCAAGCCAAATGAATGGCTTAACAAATCTATGAAGAAAGTGTGAATGGATTGAGAGAAAAAGAAGTCCACTAGAACAGTGGTGGAATGAAATTGAGGTGATCCTCAGAATGAGACAAATATCTATGTAAAGAACGAAGAAGCATATGTGGATAAGCAAGGATGTTTTGCAAAGATAGAAAGATTTGGAGAACTATATGAATGGTGCTGGTAATAAGTAGTTTCAACTACTTTGTTTTATTTTTCTCAGTATTTCTTTACTCCTTTCATGCCCACAGCATAACACCGCACATCCTGAAAGGGAATAACATGATAAATATGTATGTTTGAATACATATTCCATTTGCTTTCTGAAATCTCCTAACCATTTTTGTTTATAGTCCACAAAACAATCAGTCAGAAATCTGAATCCATTCAGAAATCTGAATAGGGTAGTTTGTGTTTATGATTTTCAAGCATGGGCATTAAGGCAGATTTTTTTTCCCCTACTCATTTCTCTTTGCCTGGTCTGTCTTCTTCAGACAGAACAAATATTGCTTTAGATTTAATTCTTTGATTACTTATAAGCATAAGAAATCAGGTTTATCAAAATCCATCATTTAATTTGAAGTGGCTTCTTAAATGCTAATGTACTGTATCTATTTCTTCCAAATGGTGAATTAATGTATTTTTTGCAGAAAGTGAAGTTGTCCAATTATGTTTTTTGAACACTTTCTGATTCAAAGTTTCTTGCCTTCAGTAGGAGAGATTTTAACATCAAGTATTATTACTTTATGTCAGGTAATTTATATAGTTCTACTTTGATAGAATTTGCATATGAATTTCCAAGGTTTTATTTTGATGATGTTTGTAATAGTGTAATGGTTTATTAAATGATGTCTTAGTGCTTGTTGACTGTATCTGAACCAGGGGCAAGATTCAGACCTGGTTACTATGTGGATGAGAGACGTGCATAAAATGGCAAACTTATAGACAAGATTGGGAAGTTGAAGAAAATACATGGAAGGCAATAGGAACCCACTTTTTGTTGCCAAGAAAAAATGTCCATGACGCCAAAAAGAGTTGAGATTGATTTGAAAAAGTGTGTGTGTTTGTGTGTGTGTATATGTGTGTGTGTCTTTGTGTGCCTTGTACCTTCAAGCCACTGTTGACTCCTGGCAACTGCCTGGACTAGTCCCCACAGTTTTCTTAGCAAGGCTTTTCAGAAGTGGCTTGTCCTGGCTTCTCCTTTGGGCTGAGTGAGAGGGACTGTCCCAAGATAATCCAGTTGGCTTCATGCCTAAGGCAGAACTAGAATTCGCGGTGTCCCAATTTCTAGTTTGGGAGCTTAACTGCTACACTTCTTACTTATAGAACTTAATACATATTAAACATGGTTCCTTATCTTTTTTTTCCTTCTTCCATAGGGCTTAAAAGGTGATGTTGGTGATCGTGGAATAACTGGTGCAAAGGGAGAAAAGGTATGTGCATGTGTCCATGTGCGAACACTTATATTGAACTGATAGCTGAAAATTAAAGAATCTGGGTAATGAAAAGAAGAGGAGAAATTGCTGACAATACAAGAGTGAACAAGAAATAGTATGTATGAATAGCATGCAGTGCTCTAGTGTAGAGGCCATTGAATATTAGTCTGTATATTAACAACTGTTTGGGAAATGCTACTTTGTGAGTTTTACTAAGCAGGATAACTGTCTCCTTTTGTTCTTCTGCAACTACTTCTTCCCCTCCCCTCATCTCCATCCAGGTTTTGATTTTGGTTTTTGGTTTTTGCTATCCCAGCAGTATATATGAGCAGAAGCACTATTATATGATGATAGACTCACTTCTCTGAATTTACAAATATAGTCTGCCATGCACACACACATGCACACAAAATGGTTAAAACATACACCTTGCTAAGTGGGTACAATAAAACATTATGAAATTTACTTGCAAAAAATTTACAGATTAGGGGATGTTCAGATAGGAGGATATGATGAAAAAATGTACAAATGTACAGAAGAAATGCAAACCAAGTTTCACGACAGACATTTTAGAAAGAGTTACAGAAATCAATGCAGAAAAGGAACTGAACAAACGTATCATACATATTCATGTATAAGTCCATCTGCAGATAAGCCAACCCTTGAATTTTTAACCAAAATATCATGAAAAATGAGCCACCCATGGATCAGCCGGAATCTCCTTCAGATGGTTGCTGACCTTGAGCTGTTCATCATTTTAATTTTCACTATATCATCAGATTTCTCTAAAGTAAATTGAATAGGGATTATATGTATTGAATTAAGTATTCCAAATGAAGCTGAATGGACCATAGATGTCACGTTAAGTATTTTAAGTGAAATGGCATTTTGAAAAATTGCACTAATACGAGATTGTTAACTTTTGCTTTCTTCCTAATATTAAAGGGTGATATGGGACCTCCAGGACCTGCTGCCCTTGCAGTAAGTACATTAATTTGAAAACAGTGAAGGAATCATCCAAATATTGGCTTATGTATATATGATGGTGATTTTTTTCCATTCATAATTTACCTATCTAAATGAAATGCTTACTTCCTCAGTTGCACAAAATGTACAATTAGCAACCTATACAATTAGTGAGAGGAATATTAGATTTTTTTTTCAGCTGAACACAGTCTACTTTCACTCTCTTCAAAAGTATTCTGGCTATCTCACTGTGTGAAATAAGGTCATGCAAACCCTTGCAAAACAAGCTGATAGGTAAAAAAAATATGTCACTGTGTTTATCATTTTTCATATGCAGTAATGCTTTCAAGAGAACACTGAAGTGCCACTTCCCTAGCGGAAGTAGTTGATCATTTTTGTGATGGCTTTAAAATCAGTCACATGGAGAATGGACACTCCTGCAAAGAACTGGAAAACCAATCCCCTATGCTGCATTTCCCCTAGCAGCCAAATGTATCTCTTAGCATTTTTGGAGCAGAAGAAAATTATTGGGGGTATGACAGATGTACGTAATAGAGATGGGAAACTGAGATTGGAGTCTAGCAGTCCTTGCTCAATCATAACCTAATTGCAAAGAGCTATCGGATGTCTGGCAACATCCTTATTTAAGATTCATTTTAGTTATTGGAACCTACATCCACTCCCAAATTGCTGCTCAAACACTGGGCTTGAAACCTGTCTCCATAAAGTTATACAGTAGTTTTGAAAACTGAAGTCCAATGAGAAGTGACTATTACATTTTGGGCACTTAGGGAGAAAATTTTGTTTTTACTGTCACTTAGCAATCCGAATAAGTCAAGTAAACTTTAACTAATGGTCATGGAAACGTGATAAGAGTTGGCTTTGTCTATTCTCTTTTTGGGCATGGAGAAATATTGAAAAAGGTTTCAGCGGACATTGTTTTCTAAGAAAAGTATTTGGAATTGCCCTAAAAAAAATCATATAGACACATAAACATGGCTGTAAGATAGTGTAATTCCTTACTTAAAGCATAACATCTTAACTTTAAACATTAATTTCCCTCATAATGCAGATTGTTTCCCTAATATTAAAATAACACAGTACTAACAAAATAACATAATGGACTAAAACAGTTGATATTGGTCTCAAGTCCTGCAAGAGCAATGCAGTGACTGAACTCCAGGAATGACAGCTTTATCTTCACAGTTTCGTCAAGATGCTGAATTGGCAGAAGGAATAAGGGGCTTTTCTCTGAAATGACACAGTTGCCTAAGCTCTTCTCTCCTTTCTGGTATCCAGAGCTTAAGCCTGTGGATGTCATGTCACAAGAGTGACAGGTGAAGGAAGGTGGCATGGTGATCTCTCTCATAAAGTATATGAAAACTATTCCTCTTGACATTTGATCCACAGCTTTTAGTTCTCCAGGAAAATGAGCATCCATTTTTAGGCCTATCCCTTCGGGGAGTTATAAAATACTCATCCAGATGGCACCAAATTCTTAAGCAGAAGCCAAGGGTTAAGTCTGTCACAAGCAAAAGCACCTAAATGTGCTTACTAAACAGATACTTGAAATGCTGGTTCCATATTCCTTGAGACCTGGTTAAATGAAGCATCAGATAAGACATTTGGTACAAAGCAAACAGAATGAAGAACTTAGTCATTCAGACATAGACATTTTCTGTGGTTAGTGCTACATACAAATGGAATTAACAAGTGGTATCATGCAGTTTCAAGACAGAACTAGCCCAAGATACTTCTTTTGCCTGATGTCAAGCAGTAAATGATACTCTCCTATTCTTTTAGTCAAGTGCAGATTATCTAAATGCATCCAAATTATTTTAACACATGTGACCCTAGAATATAACAAACACCTCTTCCTATCACTGATAGTATAATAACATGGATCAATGGCAGTTTGTTGTTCTTTTATATTACATATCTTCAATCAGACATAGCCTCCTCATTTTATTGATCAAGCTGATGCTGGGATTATATAATTACAGGAAAAAACAGATCTTGTGCTGTATTCTCTGGCTTGCACCTTCAAAGAAAGAAAGGTGCTTTTTCAACAGAATTCCACTCATGTGTCTGGAAGACACCGGTGGCATTTTTCCCCAGATGCTCCATCTCAAAGGATTTGCTCTAGAGAATTTTGAAACCCTTTGTATTTGTGTAAGTAGTGCCATGGATATTATCAGGGGGAAATAAAATCAGTCAATTCCTTTTCTTCCAGCCCAACTCTCCATTTTCTGTGGACAGCAGAAGTCCTTTTATTTATAAAAGAAGATTCAATAATTAATCAGATGACATCTCTCTGTCCCATTTTTTCTCTGTTCAGAAATAATGTACAGCAATTAATCACAATTATAAAATGAATGAATAAAAATCAAAATATTTAAAATCAAGATAAATTTAAAATCAATATCATTAAAATGAAACTTAGTTCAACTAACAGTTAAAAGCTTGATGAAAAAGATTTTTGCTGTTGTTTTTCCCCTCACATACTGGGAAAATGGAGGCCAAATTAACATTGTTTGGGAATTCCTTCCACATCTGGGTTCACAAAGAAGGTCCAGATAGATAATTTTCTGGCAAAAAGAGCCTCTTCTAAAGTGTTTCTTCTGCTGATCTGAATAACTAGGCAGGTTCATAAAGTGAGAGGCCATATCTTGTCTTAAATTATGTCTAGTAGACAACTGGAAACTAGTAGAGATCTTTCACTATAGGCATTGTATAATCTATCAGCAATTTAGCCACTTCATTTTTCACCAACTGCAATTCCCAGGCAGTTTTTACAGTCAGACACATGTAAAGCATTTGCAATGGTTAAGATGGAATAGGATCAAGCCATAGATAACCACTGGTATATCTTGCCAGCTCATGAAGGGTCCAATTATCTCACTAGACATAGTTGCACAAACACACCCTTTGCCACATCTATCACCTGTGAATCCAGTAACCACTTTGGTTCAAGAAATCTGGTCTATATGAAGGAATGCAACCCCATGCCAAATAGTTTTTTTTTCAGGCCCGAAGGTCAGTTTTCTAAATGTAATAGAAACAAGATAAAGTCCTGTGGAACACCATAGCTTAACAAAGTGGAATTGGACAGTAGTTTCCCAGCATCATTTCTGGATGCATCCCAATAGGAAGGATTGGATCTAATGCAATGCAGTGCACCAAAATCCCAGGAAGATTGAAAAGAATGGAATAGAATAGAGCTGGAAGGGACCTTGGAGGTCTTCTAGTCCAGCCCTCTGCGCAAACCGGAGAACCTATACCATCTCAGACAGATGACTGTCCAGTCTCTTCTTAAAAACCTCCAGTGTTGGAGTGCCCACAATTTCTGAAGGCAAGGTGTTCCACTGGTTGATTGTCCTTACTGTTAGGAAGTTTCTTCTTAATTCCAGGTTGCTACTCTCTTTGGTCAGCTTCCAACCATTGTTTCTCGTCCTGCCCTCTGGTGCTTTGGAGAATAGTTTGACGCCCTCTTCTTTGTGGCAGCCCCTCAAATACTGGAATAGTTCTATCATGTCACCCCTATTTCTTCTTTTCTTTACACTAGCCAAACCCAAGTCCTGCAGCCATTCTTCAAAGACTAATCTTGAAACAGGGATTTATAATTCTTTAGATGCTATTGAAGTAATATTCTTCATTATGATCTCTATTTATCCTTTGAATGAGTTTTGTACTTTCTATAGTTGAATGTAAATTGAGTATATATCCTCAGTGCACACAATCTCATAATACCTAATCTCACTGAATATATCCTGCATAATATTAGATTTAAACTTATTTTTCTTCCTGATTTAAAGACTTTTATTGTTTTATCAATATATAAAATACAAATAAAAATAAAACTAGGAAATTAAGGGAAGGAAAAAGAGAGGGGGAAAGAAAAATTAAGGTACAAGCGGAGAAAGAAAAAAAGCATCAACTTCTGATTCTTTTTAGCACAGTACAAGATAACATTCCCAACTCAACTTTTCACTTTTACACATTAGTATATAACTAGCCATTTCTATAACAACAAATTTATCTAATCAGCAAAACCAAAGTGAAAGTTTCATTTTTTTTTCATCAAAGCACAATATCCAGAATGACATCCAAATATAAAACATAATTAAATATATTCTCCTCTTTGAATAAAACAATCAGTTTAACCATTTCTGCTTTATCTTCCTTGCTGTGGAAATAATATGTATTTGTATTTTACTTAATAATCTTTATAAACTATCACATCTATATTAACAAAATTCACTGTATTCTTTCAGATTCTTTAACCTTAAAGGGAAAAATACTTTTTTTTTCATCCATTTTAAAACACTAAACTTTTCTTTAAAAACATTTCTGAAATCAAAATTTTCTAATACATCTTTTTTAAACCTCCTCTTAAAATGCATACTTTAAAGTTCACTGTTAAATTTAGACCACTCCCTCCAAGTTACCCTCATAGAATATTTTTTTCTTCTTGTATACATTCTTTTTAAAACTCTAAACTTTTCTTCAAACTAATACATTATATATATAACATTATATATAAAGGAAAAAATACATTTTCAAACTTCAGATTAAGACTTTCTTTCAATTTCAAATATCAAACCGATAAAAATGCATCCTAATTCCAATTCCATTAAGTTTTAAGTCACTACTTCCAGTTTGTCTTCATGGAGTAAAGTCTTTTTCTTTGGAATGTTTATAAATTAGTTATAACCTTCTCTTTTTCTCTAGCATTTCTCAACCTTGTTAATGTCCATAAGGAAAAAGTCCCAAACTTGTCCTTTTAAAACTTGCAGACTTTCTTGAAGCTCTTCTTTCAATTGTGTTCGGAGGTTTATATTTAAACCACCATAATAAGAGTTGATGTCAGGTTTATATTCCAAAATTGCAACTGACTTGTCTGCATTGTCAGCTACTTGAAAATTTGCCTCAGTGGTTTGGTAAGTTTCTACATATATTTGCATCTCTGAAGTAGTTTGAGAAGTTTTTTTTAACATCTTTGGAACATAGCTGTTCTATAAACTGATGGATTTTATTTAAAGATTTTCCAAATACATCTCTAATAATTTGTTCCTCCATCTTCTTAACTCACTCTTTAATCAAATAGATCACTCAAGAATTGCCGGCCAATGGGAATCATGAAAATTGGAAAGTTTTAGCCACCCACAGCAAAGCAGACCAAGCTTGAAATTACTAAAAATAATAAACTAAAACCACAACTTTCTGCCCTTATATTTCTCCATCAACTTTTTTTTTTAAAAAAAGATACTCCACACTTCCTTATTTTGGCTTGCCTTAGCAGCTTCTTCCTTGTTGTTTAACACTGAAGAAATCCCCAAAATGGCGCAGATCTTCCAAAAAAAGTGTAATAGGCTATGAGAGCCTCTTTTAGCTTAATAAAGATTAATAGTCTTTAAAATGATTAAAAAAAACCTTACTGTTCATTTGAAAAATAAATTCCAAAATGGCTGCTTCTTTGACAACGAACTGATTGCAGCCCCTGCCCCCCAAGCTTTTGGCACACAGGCTGCTTCGAACCACAGCTCCTTAAGATATTTGCAGACCTTTGCTGTATCGGAGGATCTTGAGGGATAAATTTATTTTTCTCTAAGAAAACATTCTGAATGATTTATTCACTTATCAGGCTTCAAAAGTGGTTATGATATAATCACATTTATTTGCATATTAATTTAAGTGTACTCTCTAAGTTTTCACAGATGAAAGGGCTTATAGTTAATTCAAGTAATGCTTTACATCAAATCTTGTTAAAATTTTAGAAGTAGGCCATAAATCTTCTTACATTTTTTTTATTAAAGAGTTTTACAAAAAAAGATTTTACAATACATCCCCAAAACCCATTTTTAAGGTATTATGTACGAATATGGACTGTAATTCTATATGTAGACTTTTACCACATATCAAGTTTGCTTTTCTCTTAACGTAAGGTCTTAAAACACCAGATTCTGTCTGGTTTTCATAAAATTAAAATGATGGATTGTTTCATATTAGTTAGACATTCTTGTTATTTAATATTTTGACTAATAATTCTTATCACTGCTTTTGGTAATCTCTGATTTAACTCTGTTAGTAGTTTTAAAGGAGCCTAGAGATGTGGTTATCATTTAATATATGACTATATCTTGTTCCAATTTATAGTTTAATCTATAGCATTAGATTTCCCCCCATTTTTTCTAAGTTTTATAAAGCTTATCTAATTTCTATCCTTCCTTTCTTCCTTCTTTCCTTCCTTCTTTCCTTCCTTCCTTCCTTCCTATTCTTAAGTATATTTAAAAATATGTTTTAAAAAATAGGATTACTTCACTTTATACACAAATAAGTGTGTTTCCAAATAGGTGCTTCCTAATTTAGTAATTAAAAAATATTATGCAGTTTTCTTGTCTTTTCTTTCTGAAAGGATTTTTTGGAAAGAAGAAAAAGCTAAAAGAAGCAAAGGAAAAATGGACCATTTGCAAATCAATTCTTAATCTAATCAAGCTCAGTTTTTGGTGACTTTGTGGACTGCTTCATGGAATTTTCTTGGTAACAGTAACTGGTTTGATAGTACCTTTTCCAGACTGTTCTTTCACCACAAGTCTAGCCAATGGTATTCCTTTGAGGTCTGCCATTCAAATACTAACTACACCTAACCCTGCTTAGCTTCAAGCCCAGATAATATGTTCCTGTTTGCTAAGATATACATCACCTGGCTAGGCTACAAAATTTTGCAAATAAGGGAAGGCACCTGTAATATGAATGTGGTTTTTAGGATTAGCAAATGGCTTAAAACTAGTTGATTCACTGAAGTCCAAAAATGTTTATTTGTCTCTTGCTTTCATTACAAAATTGTAACCTAATTATTTTATTAAATAAGATACTTACCCTTTGTAATACTCCAAACAAAAAGCACAACCATGAATACTAATGTTATTTTATTTGTAAGGTTAAATTAAAAGAATCTGAAAAAATTTGAAAGTACCACTCACCCCTTTCTAAACAGGGTCCCTTCTGAGATGCTTTTTCCACCTCTCAATCATTTATCAGATTATTGTCTAGGCCAGATCTTTCTCCTGTCTCCCAAGCTCATTCCCATATACCTTTACAGACAGTAAATTCAATGCTATCTCAGATCAAAATTATTAGGGCTTTGCAGATCTTCAGAAAGGTGTTGTGATCTGGTAAATATTCAGTTCACTCACCTCCTTGAAGGTGATTCCCAAAATTCACAAGCAGCCTTTCAAAACAGTTGTTGCTTCTGTTTCTGGCTGGTCACAGTAGGAGTCAAACTCAACAGTAAAGTCATCAAACTTGTCATAAATTCAGACAGTGCTTCATCCCAAGTTGTTGTGCCAGGTTATCATTTTTAACATTTTAAAATTATTATTATCAAATTTATTTGCCACCCATTTCACAGTTTGAAACAACTGAGGAATTTAAGAAGTGGGAATTGGTCAGAATCTCTTTAGAGCCTGATAGACAATTTGATATATTTACACAAAATATCAGCAGGTTTGGGGAAAATTGGCACTGATAAGCCAGAAAACAACACTGAGATAGGGAGAGAATCCCAATAGCAGCTCCAAAATGCCCAGTAAATATTATGGCAGACTACAGGCTAGATTGTCAAGGATTGTTATGGTTGGCAGAAGAAATATGGAGCAGCTATTCTGAGAATCTGAAGATGGAGTAGAAATTTGTGAGTGAAGCCAGCTATACTGAGCTCAGCAGGAATGAATGTGGAAATCAGGAAATTTGGCATGGGGATTAATGGTGGAATGTGTAGAAGCAGAGAATCCATGGTGGGTGAGTAGGTAAGCAGACAATAGCTAGAGAAACAGCACATGGAAAGAAAAGGGACATTGTGAGTTGCAGTTTTTGTGCCATACATTTTGGGCATCAGGCTAAACTTCTAGTGATGTAAAAAAAGAAGCAGAGACTGTCAGTTTCCCCTTAACCAAATCTGAGATAGGAAGTATGTGACCCCAGGGGAGAGTTTAAATTCTGTGGTTTCATATTACATATCACCATAATGTATCTGGTTTATGATTAACAAACTAAGCACAAGGAATGTTCTTGAGCATATAAGCCAGAGAGGGGAAAAATATAAAATTGAGAGAAGGAACTCTATGAAGTAATTATTCTTTATTAAAATATTTACAATATTAATTGAATCCAGCTATACCATATAGCTAAGATCAATCATCTGGCAGTTTAATTTTTGTAGCATCTTTTAAACTCATCTCAATTTCCCATCACTTTCGCTACTGAGTGTATGAGTACCGTTTGAAATCAAGTCAAGCTGAAATTAAGAGGTCATGATGGACAAGCTGTGGAGAATTTGAGATATGCTAATGTAAGAAAGTTATCATGTGTGATCTATGCGTTTTATTTAAATGCTCCATTCTAATATTTCCACCAGAATCTGCTTTTTTAGGAAATAATTCTCACTTCTCTTTTCAATAAAAGAGAAATGTTGTTCCAGGGATAAAAGAACTGGCTATTATGTTGTGGGTGCTGATGAGCAGGAATGAGGATACGCAGATGAGTACAGACAAACTCATACTTTATTTAAGCAGAAACTGTACTGAGAGATTGGAGTCACCCTGCTTCAATATATAGCTAGGCCCTATGGTATTAACCAATTGGATTGAACCCATGCTTGCTGCCCAAAGTTGACCAATGGCAGGACCGGAGACATCCTGTCTGTGTTGCTGGAGAACCGTTAATAAATAACAATAATAATTGTAATGTTTTGTTTTTCCAAGATAGTTAGAATGATATCACACGACCTTTACAGACGTGCCTTGTAGAGTGGACTACAAAGAGATTAAAAAATAACTTGTCAATGAAATAAACTACAAAGAGATAAAACAACGTCTAAGTGAACATGCTTGACAGCAGTTACATTTTACCCCCAATTTCTATAGGTAGTGGTACAGTGTTATACATTACACATCACTTTATTTTACAACGTAGTCTGTAAGATATGCTCGGGGTTTATGTGGTCTGGATGAATGCCTTGGGGTTCCAGTCACTTTGTGGTCTACCAGCTTACCCAGTGGGCTGGGTAGACCCATGTCCCCTTGTGCTCCTGTGTCCAGGGGAGTTGAATTGCTCTGGCTGGCCTCTCCAGGTGGGCCCACCCCAGAGTCTGACTGTTTAGCAGAGTAGGCACAATGGTCGCTGATATTCAGCTGGTTTGCCTGGTCAGGGGTTCCATGTTGCACTTCTGAGCTGCCATGTTCTTATTCTGGATTAAGTTCCACTGAGGAAGGAAAACCCTGGTGGTACTGGTGTGAGCTGGCTTGGATGCCAGCTTGAGGACCTCGGGAGGGACTTGTGCCATAGTCCTCACTTAGTGACCGTTCTGGGAATCTTTTCCTAAGTTGGTCAATATGTCTTCTGACCAGTCGCCCTCCCTCCAACCCCACTTTATAAGATAGGGGTCCGGATTCTTTGATCACCTGACCAGGAACCCACAGGTTTCCAGGCCCATAGTTCCTGGCCCAAACCCAATCACCTGTTTGCAGCCCCCTTGGGGGTTTTGGTTTAGAGGCTTCAGATGCCACTCTGTCTAGATGTCACCTGTCCAGTTTAGTAATTAATTGCCTTCCCCAACAAAGCTCAGCAGGACTTTTTCCTGTAGCTGTGCAGGGTGTAGTGTGTTGACAGAGCAAGAAATCTGCCAGTCTATGATGCCAGTCACCTGTGATGATGTGCTTGAGCACCTCCTTTGTTGTCCTCACCATGCATTCGGCTTGTCCATTCGTAGAGGGGTCAAATGGTGCAGACGTGGCATGTCTGATGAGGTTAGCTCTGAGAGAAGCCTGAAACTCAGTAGCAGTGAATTGAGCCCCATTATCAGAAACTAAAACATCAGGCAACCCATGTGTTGCAAAGAGTTTTCTCAGCACCTGGATGGTCCTAGCAGTAGTCATATTAGGGACTGGAACTACTTCCAGCCATTTTGAGTGGCTATCCACTGCTACCCTAAAAAGCTGTCCTTGATAAGGCCCAGCGTAGTCTATATGAACCCTAGACCAGGGGGTATGTCTTTCTTCCCACCTATGAACTGGGGCCTGAGACATTTCAGGCCTAGACCTCTGACAGGTATAGCAACCATGGACTTGATCCTCCACAGCCTTGTCCAGGCCAGGCCACCAAAGGTAGCTTCTAGCTAAGGCTTTCATCTGTACAATGCCTGGATGGCCTTCATGTAAGGAATGTAAGACTCTGTCCCTCAATTATGTGGGGATAATGACTCTGTTGCCCCATAATATGCAGCCCTTATTGCAGACAATTCATGTCTTCTGACAAAATAACTTTGGAAATCAGGGCCTGGATTTTTCCCAACCAGCCCGTGTGTACCCATGACAATACTCTGCTCAGAATTTTATCTGTAGCAGTCTCAGCAGCAATATCCCCAGCATGGAGGGGAAACTCAGGCAAATCCTGAATAGACAATATTTAACAGCAGGAGCTGGATCAGGATCCATTAGTGGCAGTGGTAGTCTGCTGAGGCTCCTCTAAATTCGAAAATTTGCAGAGACGTGCGGCCTGCCTTAGGCCCGTGATAAACTCGGATGCTGCCTCACTGGGAAGCTGCACTTGTTGGTCAAATTTAAACCGCCATGCCATCTCTGACATTTTTGGCCGGAAATGCCTGGTCAGCTTCTTCTTAAGGTCAGCAAACAATACTGCTTCGATGGGCATTGGCACAAAGAGGTTTTCTGCTAGATTGAAAGTCGTGGGCCCACACACACACAGCAACGTTGCAGATTTTAGGCCTTCCTCTGCTATCTGGTTAGCTCGTAGGTAATTCTCTACTTGTGAGAAGTAAGATGGCCAATCTTCTGGATGTTTAATGTTGAACTCTCTAAGTTTGCCAACCTTTGGCATCTTTCCTCAATTCCTGCGCTGCTGATGGATCCTGCTTCTAGACTCAGGGAACACGTCCTCTGAGCACACGGCCGCTAGTGTAGTTTACTAGCTGGCTAGAGAGAGGGGGGGAAGAAGATGCCTCTTCCCTCCAGCGAGTAATGCCATTCCCTCGTGACTTCAGCCCTCAGGCAGTGAAGCAGGATCCCATCCTCGTTGCCACTATTATGTCGTGGGTTTTGATGAGCAGGAACGAGGACACGCAGATGAGTACAGACAAACTCATATTTTATTTAAGCAGAAACTGTACTGAGAGATTGGAGTCACCCTGCTTCAATATATAGCTAGGCCCTATGGTATTAACCAATCGGATTGGAGCCATGCTTGCCGCCCAAAGTTGACCAATTGCAGGACCGGAGATGTCCTGTCTGAGTTGCTGGAGAACCGTTAGTTCTCCAGCAACGCACGTGGTGATATTCCAAAAGCCCAGTACATAACACTGGCCTCGTTTGGTATGAATGATAAATTATCTGAGGTTGACTTCAATTTTTTTTTACTTTAAAATATGCAACTTACTTGGCTGTAGAGAAATATTTTTTTAAAAAATGATTTAATTATGTATCTGTAAATAAGACAGAAAATAGCTCTGTAGTTATGAATAAAAAGATTCCCTTGTCATGTCTTTGTTGGCTTCATAAATATATGTCACTCAGGTTACTAGGCTGATTTAAGAGAGGAAAAATTGGGCCATGCATCTTGTGTATTGTTCTAAAGTTTGAAAACAAAGTCAAATAAAGTCATGAACCTGAAGCCATGAGTTGACTTCTGGTAAAGATGCAGCCAGCAACTTGATACGCCCAGAGAATTCTCTCTCTCTCTGGACTGTCATTTTTTTCAACTTAACAACAGAAGGAACAGGCTTCCTGTCATTTATTTGGCCCTCATGGATTAGAGAAAGTCCTAGAATCATCCCTCAAGGTCCTCCGATAACAGCCAAAGCAATATAATTTAATTAAAACCAGCTAGAGCTTTCTTAAGTGGCTGGTTTGAGATTACACAGGACAACATGTAGCACTGTGAGACCAAGGTACCTCTTCATCCCAAAGGTCATATTCTCTGATAAACATTGTGAGGTGAAAACTGAAAATGATTAAAGCTAAACTTTATGTGAACCTCTTCACAAAGACCATGTCTAACTTACACACACACACACACACTTCTACACATGCAGATAGGGACACCAAGATGCTTTTGCTCCACTTATTGAGAGTATAGGTTTCCATAGCTCTTGTGTGCTTGTCAGCAGAAGCCTTGAATTCCAGTTTTTCCTATAATTCCAGTTTTTGATTTAATATCTCTTCTGCATTTCCCTATTGTATAGACTTGTCATAAGCTTTTTTTTAAATCTCAGAAATTTGAGGGAATTCACCCTACCCTACAGATCCCCAGTCTTCTATTAATCTATCCTGTCTTGAAGAAATTTCTAGGTGGGGATTAATGCTACTACTCTGAGATTATGTCCCAAAAATAATCTCCTAAATTGCTGTACCATTATTTAGGATTGGAACTTCTTAAAATAGCATTTGATTTGATTTATTTTACTAGTTATATTATTTTTAGATTCCATTATTATGCTTACTGTTTTTATCTCTCTCTCTCTCTCTCTCTCTGTGTGTGTGTGTGTGTGTGTGTGTGTGTATACTTATTTTATTCAATATCTTGTTTGTATCTGGCCTCACAGTTGCAATAATATATCTGAATTTGAATTTGGTTTGCTATAGCATTCCTTCCCATTACTCATTTTTCTGTGATTGCAGTTTCCTTTTTGGGATTGAAATGTCTTTTTGAAATCTTTTCAAATGCTTTCCCAAGTACAAAGGTATCTGTCTATCCAGACAATTTCTTTATCATCTTTACCTGTGCATGGAGAAATGTCTACCGTATGTGCAAAAATTAATATAAAAAAATAACCCTCAGATATTGAGGCTGCCATTTATTCATAAAGCAGGCACACATTCTTTCATCAAACCTATCCAGTTCAAAACCTAACATGTTGCATTTATTTGAAAAAATATCAAGCAAGAACTGCTCAAATCGAAACCACCTTTCAAATTAAAATGTGATCTTTCTATGCTCTTTAGCATCTGCTAGCACCTGCTAGTCACAGCATAAGAACATGTATGAATACTGCTTGAAATTAAACTTTAATTATGAAGGTTTGCTTACTATTTTAGGCATATGAGCAGCTACTTTAAGCTATATTAATGAGGGAAGTAACATTTGAAAACTGTCTATATTTACAGAGTGTGCCAGGAATAGAAGGTCCCCAAGGCCCACCTGGAAAAGAAGGTCAGCGGGTGAGTAAATATGGTAGCAACTGGCAGATACTAATTGATCATGCTGGCTGTGCTTCAAAACAGGTTTATCAGGAAAAAAACCACATCACATACAACAGCACTCTGCAGTTACAGTGCAGAACTAAAGTGGCTCAACATGGTTGAGGCTTCTGGGCAAGCCTGAGAAAAAGGATGATTGATGCTTTAATGAATCCACTTATTAAGATTAATATAACTTTTAAAGCAATAGCATCTTTTTCTTCTGACTTACCCAGGACCCAAAGCATTTCTTCAAACCATGCACAACCCATTGACTTTTTCCAGCATGTTCTTAAACATAAATCTACAAGTAGTTATGCAAACTATGGAATGCTAAAGTGTCTAAATATTGCAAAAGTGTGCAATAATTGCTGGTAAATGAAACATAAATGTTTGGATCTGGCCTATTACATATATTATAATTGTCATGTGAAACACCTGAAGCATTGTTTAAAGTTTACATAATTTGGTGTTTCTAACTAAAGAGAAGCTTTCCTTTTGAAATGAAAATAAATTTAAAGGTCAGTGCTGTACCAACAGGAAAAATAGTCAAACAAACATTATTTTCTGAAATGTTCTTCCTATCAATGTGTTAAAGTTGAGCAAGAAGATTCAAATAAGGAACTTTTTCTTAGGAGGCATTTAAATGCTCAGTCTTTGATTTGATTAGAAAAAGTATTCAGCTTGCTATTCTTACTATTTGGCATATATGAAATTTAGCAGCAATATTTCCCCTGGAATAGAATTTACCAGTCAGTTTCACTATTATTACCATTATTTGGAAGGGAAAAAATAGTATTAAAGAAAGTACTCCTCTTCTATTCTTTACCAAATTCTAAGGAGATTAGATTCTGTTCAAAGAATCCTGAAACTTCTGATTAAAACTCCTGAAGGGAAGAAGAAATAATACTGTTTTGCTGTTTACAGTTTTAGTATTTGCTTTTTACTTAAAGAATGGGCATATGTTTAAATATTACATTTGAAAAGGTAGAATGATCCAGACTTTGGAGGCTCCTAGCCATAATAAAAAAATTAAAAATTATGACATATGAAAGTAAAGATGTACCTTGGGTATTTTTAAGTAAAATATATTAGCATACTTAAGAATAAAATCAAATGGCTTTCCAATTTCCCCACAGTCTTATGCTAGGCCTTGGCATTACTTAGATGTCTTATCCGTAGTCATATATAATTAAGCCAGTTTTATAACTACAGTGTTCTTACATCCCTAGCCAGATAAACAGTCCTTGCACTAAGAATGTGGAATATACCAGGAAGCTAGAA
Organism: Vipera berus; assembly: GCF_964194415.1. Lineage (NCBI taxonomy): Eukaryota > Metazoa > Chordata > Lepidosauria > Squamata > Viperidae > Vipera > Vipera berus. Next base: position 235,549,900 of record NC_138202.1, read on the forward strand.
TTTAATTTTACATATTTTTTTGCTTTTTCAGAGGGCCTTGTATAGGAGAACAATAGCAAATTGGTGCGCAGAAGTGAGGCAACGTGGAGTAATAATACATTTTGACAAGATACTTTCAAATAGCTTATAATGCTCCTTTCTATTGTTTCATGTGTATTATTTAATACATACGTTAGTAGTTTCAAGTCTAATTACCATTCAAGGCTTTCAATGTGGAACCAGGATGTTATCTGAAACATTCTTCATTTTGCTTGGCCATTTCCATGAATCCCCCCTCTCCCCTTTTAAAATTACTATAAGTAAAATGAATATACAAACCAATTTAGAGAAATAATGGCACAATTGCACTTTTAGTGGAAACCACATGAAAGATCATTTCTTCTATCTGAACTCCAAGCATGTGAAACTTTCATTGCAGTGGACTTTCAAATCGTATTACCTCCATTCAGATTCATTTAGCTGAAATGAAGCTTGCAATACCCCAGATGAAATCAAGCAGAGATTATTAAAATTTTTACAACTGTTAGTACATGTACTGCTGAAAAATGAGGAGCTTTTCTGTATCCATTTAATAGGAAACCCTAATGAAAAGGACTCTCCTCATAAAAAAAATCCTCCTGTCCCCCAAAACTCAAAGAATCAGTTATTATTAAATGAATCCAATGATTGCTTTGCCTTAACAGAAAGCGTTACCACATGCATGAAACAGGCCCCTGGGGTGGTTTTTTTTTTGTTTTGTTTTTTTTTGCTGAAGCCTCACATATATTTATCGCCCCTCCTCCTCCTCCTAGATGCCAAGAATGTTTTTGATTGTTGTTTTTTTTTTTTAAAAGCAGGGGGTTTTTTGTAAGCCTTATCAGCCTTTAAAGCTGTTGCTGGTGAATAGTACGGCCTCTACTAGTGTTAAGTATTATTATTATTTCAGTGATGACTACAACCACAATGTTTAGTAGACTGCTTGGAGTATATATTTGTGGTGAAATGATACCTATGGTAAGCCAGTCACATCTGGGAAGGTATGTTTAGCGAACAATGTAAATTACAATGGTACTGTACCAAGGGACCTTTAAATTGTGTCTGAAGTGATGGTTGTCGCAACCCCTTTGCAGGCATGTCATCAGAGTTTGGGAGCTTAGCAGCCCCACCTGCACTTATGACTGGCCCCCACCTGTTTATGCATCCCACCCACCCCATCTATGCCCTTAAATGCTGTAGAAGTTCTAATAGTACAACACAAAGCACCGTCTCTCACAAAGGGTGGAATACTGGGAAGCCTCCATAGCTGAGTACAAGAAAGCTGCCCCCACAGGAAGTTCCAAGTTTCAAGAGTCTGCCACAGCACGAAGCATCCCCCCCCATGAAGGACTGAATGTCTGGCAACCTCCATCCCAGTTGCCCTTGCTGCCCTGCACTCTACCACACCTGCTGATCTTCACCATTTCATGCCTCCCACAAGGCCACCCAGTCTGGCCCTTTACAAAGACAAAGAAAAATGCTAAAGGCAGCTGCTCAGCAGCGACATCTTAAAATGTGCCTTTTCCCAAGCTCCTGGGTAGACCTGGAACATTAGAGCTGGCTGGCTTCATGGTGAAAGCAAAACGAAACAAACAAACAAAAACCCAGAGCGGCCCGCATGGTCCCAAGGCTCTGTGAATAAAGCACAGCTCTCCCAAGAACCTTCTCAATTTTGAAAGGAAAAGTTTTGACTCCCTTTAGCATCTCCTCCTCCTCCTCCTCCTCCTCCTTCCCAAAGAGCCAGTCTAGACACATCTCACAAACTTGATGGTTTTAAAGAAAAGCTTTGGCTTGACTTTCATGGGTTAAAAGCCATCAAGTACACATTTCTAGACGGACAAGAACCCTAAGAAATCAGAACGGAGTATCTTCAATATAGAAATTGCACATACTGAAATCACTTGGCGCTTCAGATTGCCCATAGGTAAACATTTTACTACTGAAAAACAGCAGAAACAAATGGAAAAGAAATTGAATTCAGGAAGGCACACATACCATCTCGATGCAAAACATTGAATGTGACAGTAGATATTGAAAAATGTTAATATCACTTTTTGCTTTCAAATTGTGGTGTTGGAGAAGACTCTTGAGAGTCCCTTGGACCGCAAGGAAATCAAATCAGTCTATCTGAAAGGAAATCAAACCTGTCTGTTCTTTGAAAGGACAGATAATGAAGCTAAAGCTCAAATACTTTGGCCACCTAATGAGAAAAGAGGACTCATTGGAAAAGATCCTGATGTTGGGAAAGATTGAAGAGAAAAGGGGAAGGGGAGAGCAGAGGATGAGATGTCTAGATAGTGTCATCGATGTAATGAATATGAATTTGGGCAAACTCTAGAAGACAGTGGAGGACAGAGGGGGCTGGTGTGCTATGCTCCATGGGATTGCAAAGAGTTGGACACAACTTAGTGACTGAACAACAATAATATCATTTTTATTTTATTTTATTACTTGCCACCCAACTACTGTGGACTCTATGATTCATTATCCCAATTAACTAGGGTTTCAGTCCATTTTCCAAACATCAACATAGCATAATAGCAAAGGAAAAATATTCATCCTAGCATGAGGTTTTTGATGATCTAGTGCCTTTGTCTTCCAATCCACACCTTTTTCACCTGGAGAATTTGTAGATAATACGGTACTATCATTATTCAATCAACCTGCTTTATTTACTGACTACAGAGTAACCTTCAGCTTACAACCCTCCCTTATTTTTCCTCACTGTTTTCCTTGTTACAGATAATCTGTAAGTAGAAAGAGAGGCAATTACTTCACGAGAATATCTTGGACTGCTAGCACTTCCTGTTGCTCCTAAATCAGAAATACCTTCACATTTCTTGTTATTAATAGAACTCAGTGGATCAATTTTTTCCTATAGCACAGAATCTTATAGGAATGGAAAAGTAAGCATTCTACTCAGAGAGGTGATCTGAGCATAATGCCAGGGTGGGTTTGCTCATTGTTTTGATATGTGGGTTATGCAGGGAACAAGGCATGTGAGAAACCTTATATTTAGTTTTGTATTTTTCCAACCATTCATTATTTAATAAGGAACAAGACATGCATAACAAATTCTTTTGATGATAGTTCTCAGAGAATGTCTAGTGAATGTACTACGTGTGATCAACTACTAATGGATTGACTTTTTTTTTACAATGCCTTCTCTATGAGTCATAAAAGGCTGGATAAATGTTATTAACAGGCTGTACTGATATCAATCAGGGGTCTCCAAATTTGGCAACTTTGAGTCTTGTGAACTTCAACTCCTGGAATTCTGGGAACTGAAGTCTACAATGGATCTATAATGGACAATGGCACTGACAACAATCAGTACAGAAACAATCTGAAATAAAGTTATGCTTCCTAAATTATATTAGCAAACCTTTTTGAAAAAATAAGTTACAGAAAATTCAGTTCTACATTCTGCACCTGAATCACATTTGTCCATGCCAATTCAAATCCTTAATATTCCTTTAGTTTCTACTTACTTAAAATGTTAAACAGTCAGAAACTAGAAAGGTAATCAACAGAATCTGATTTTTCAGCATTATCTAAATTTGTAGCAAATCCAAATTGCTTTGAATGCAAATCTCACATTTCATTCTGCATTTCAAATGGCGCATTTAGTTAATAACTTTGATGGGAAACCAAGGTTCATATAATAAGACAGCTGATTTAGAAGCTCTGATCATGCATAGATTTCATTGCCTGCAAGATCTTTCTATTCTCTTTAATTGTGATGATAATAAAGGATGATAATAAAGGTTATCTTTCTCTGCATCTGTGGATCTCTACTGCCTACAAGAGCATATCCCTTCACTTTAGTGATGTAGTAAAGCATTTTCTCTGAAAGACTCACCTGAACTTAATATTGCATGTACACTGTCACATGAAGCTTTTTAAATTATAGATAAATATTAAAGTAATGTAAAAGAAAACCCCAGTAAATACTTTTCTGCCAGTCACTTTTTATAAATATGCACCTTGAATACCCCAAAGGACTACATTAATATTGATAATACCACCCTATTTTATAACAAGTTGTACTCTGTGTGTTCAGAGTTACAGGATGTAATAAGCATCTGGATGAAAAATATTTACATATTTTACATATTTCTCTTCCTAAAATACAAATACACATGTGGAAACCATCAAACCAAAATCATCAAAAGCTATAACTAAAGTTAGGTTAACAAAAAGCACATTGACCTAAATGTGGATGCTGTATGTGAAACACATGAAAAATATTAGGAGACACATGGCTTCGGAAACATTGCCATCCACTGTTTCTTGACCTTGGACCCATAGAACTGCTCAATTTATGAAGTCCAGATTAGTTAACAGGGAATCTCTTGACAGTGACAGATGATTTGAATAATGGAGATCAATAAGCAAAAAGTGCATAATTCAGTTCAGATAGTGCAGAAGTGAAAATCTGCCTAGAAAATAAAGGCAGAATATCTGTAAATCTGTAATGCATGGCCTATTTTTAAGATTTAGGATAGCAAGTGTACTGTAATTCTTCCATTGCCAATCCGGTCAGTTCTTTTATGGCAATTCATTTGAGTTTGTTGTATTTTGATAGATGTCACATGAAAATGCTTTTATCCATGAGCTATAACTTGCAAAACAAGTGCTAATTAAAATTTTTGATGAAGCAAACCTTTTTTGTTTTGGAGGAAAAAAATCATAAAGTGATTAAAACTACTTCATTGTTCATGGCATTTACCATTTCTGCTTTACAGCCAGTTCTTTGTGGCTTCCATCTTTGGTTCAGGAAAATTTTTTCAACTGCCACAGTTAACTGCTGTATCAATTTTCAAATATACACAATTGTGCCTTCAGAGAGCTTTGATATAGACTGGGAAAACTATAAATAGGTCCTTGCTAGGAATGGCCACTGAAAGGATTAAAAGTAAAGCTTTCTGATTTTTCTTCCCAAAATTCAGTATTGACTTTAACCAGTTCTTTGACTGCCATTTTCTATTAACTAACTAAATCTTAGGTGTCATTGTACTGGTGTCATTGAGTACATTCAGATCCTATTTAAAATAAGAACATTGTTTTCTATATTGGTCATGTGGATGAAAATAGCCAACAGAAGACTGTAAAATGAATATAATCTTATGAAAAAGGCAGCACCTGTTCAGATTAATATTCTCTGAATAAGTGGGCCCTGGCCCTGCCTTCATTCTTGTAGCAAATTGCAGTTCTGAGCAAGTAAACTTGAACTCATCTTGAAAGCTCAACTTTATTTGGAGCAATATTTTTAAATGATGTTTTTAACATCATCATTTTTAAAAAAAATAATGAAATTTTTCGTTTAAAATGAAAACATTCTGTCTTGAATAATTTGTGCAAGGCACTAAGCCAGTTTGTTCAAATCTGCTTCTACAGAAGAAAAGTGTGGTATATGATGCCGGGACCATACATTTCTAGTAATGTTTCAGAATGGTTGTTCTGGAAAATTTCCTTCCATAAAGACTTGATATTTTTCAAAAATGTGTTCTTTAAACAAATAAATGATTCTTTGTCCCAATAACTCTTGCTCTTATATGTCTTTGTTTATTCAGGGACGACGAGGCAAACCAGGGCTTCCTGGAACAGCCGGACCTCCAGGGCCACCTGTGAGTACCCAAAAGGATAGCATCAAACTCAGCTTAGTCCACCATCCACACCAGATACCCTAGGGAAGTTGTGTGAGCAATTCTTTTGCTTTCTCTGCAGAAAAACAAAGATTTTTTTAAAAAAAATGGCTCAGGCATATAAAGAGGTGTGGGATATGGGTCTGATAAGAAAAATAGGATAACAACTTCTGGAACTGGTGGAAGTGGAAAAGATTGATGAGCATTTCAGACTATGCATTTGTCCAAGATATTTAACTATTTTACTTTATCCAAAGCAACGATGCCGTGTATTTCAAATGGGAAATGTGTGACTAAGAAAGGTAGTTTCAAAGATGCAGATTGTTTGAATGGCAGAATGCTGGAAAAAATATTCAGCTGTAGATTAAATGAGTTTGCTAAAGAATTAAGAGAAAATTAAAACATATATGAACTGTATAAAAGGAATTGTACTATGCTTTAATTCTAATAACAAGTATGTTTGGATCATGCTAGATGCACTTGGAGTTTTTTGTCAGAGGCCCATGGATTGGAATCTGTGCTTGGACATATAGCTGAATCTAAGGAGATTCCTTCAGTCCTGGCATTGAACTACCTCCATTTTTCTTTTCATTTACTCTGTAATCACTGAAAGTTCAGAAACATATTCTACACAGGAGTAATTTTAGCAACATTAATAATGTGTCTGGAAAGGAACTAAATGATGTCTCTATTTATTAAAGGTAAAAACAAGAATGTAACAGTTCTGTTTGACATAGTTATATTCAGTGCTTTTTTTGTAAAAGAAAAAGGTGCCGAAACTCACACATCTCATACAACCCGGCTTGCCTATCCTACAAGGTTCCATCCAAAAAAGGTGCCAGAACTCCGTTCTGAGCGTTCTATGAGAAAAAAAGCCCTGTATATATTGAAAATGAAAAACCTTCAGAATGAAAAATCCCTATCAGATTGGGGCATATTATTCATTGTTGTTGTTGTTAGCTGCGAAGTCGTGTCCGACCCATCGCAACCCCATGGACAATGTTCCTCCAGGCCTTCCTGTCCTCTACCATCTTCTGGAGTCCATTTAGGCTCACGCCTACTGCTTCAGTGACTCCATCCAGCCACCTCATTCTCTGTCGTCCCCTTCTTCTCTTGCCCTCAATCTTTCCCAAAATTAGGCTCTTCTCCAGTGAGTCCTTCCTTCTCATTAGGTGACCAAAGTTTTTGAGCTTCAACTTCAGGATCTGGCCTTCTAAAGAGCAGTCAGGGTTGATCTCCTCTAGGACTGACCAGTTTGATCACCTTGTAGTCCAAGGGACTCGCAGGAGTCTTCTCCAGCACCATAGTTCAAAGGCCTCAATTCTTTGGCGCTCAGCCTTTCTTATGGTCCAACTTTCACTGCCATACATTGCAACTGGGAAGACCATAGCCTTGACTATATGCACTTTTGTTGACAGGGTGATGTCTCTGCTTTTTAGTGTGCTGTCTAAATTTGCCATTGCTTTCCTCCCCAGGAGCAAGCGTCTTTTAATTTCTTGGCTACAGTCCCCATCTGCAGTGATCTTGGAGCCCAGGAAAATAAAATCTGTCACTACCTCCATTTCTTCCCCATCAATTTGCCAGGAATTGAGAGGGCCGGATGCCATGATCTTGGTTTTCTTAATGTTAAGTTTCAACCCTACTTTTGCACTCTCCTTCTTCACCCGCAACAAGAGGCTCTTTAGTTCTTCTTCACTTTCTGCCATTAGAGTGGTATCATCTGCATATCTTAGGTTGTTAATATTTCTCCCGGCAATTTTAATTCCAACTTTTGATTCATCTAGCCCTGCCTTTCTCGTGATGTGCTCTGCATATAAGTTAAATAGGCAGGGCAACAGTATACAGCCTTGCCAGACTCCTTTCCCAAATTTGAACCAATCAGTGGTTCCGTATCCAGTTCTCACTGTTGCTTCTTGACCCGCATATAGGTTTATCAAGAGACAAATAAGATGGTCTGGTACTCCCATCTCTTTAAGAACTTGCCACAGTTTGTTGTGATCCACACAATCAAATGCTTTAGCATAGTCAATGAAGCAGAAGTAGATGTTTTTCTGGAACTCCCTAGCTTTCTCCATGATCCAGCATATGTTGGCAATTTAGTCTCTAGTTCCTCTGCCTCTTCGAAATCCTGCCTGTACTTCTGGTAGTTCTCGATCCACATACTGCTGGAGTCTAGCTTGTAGGATTTTAAGCATAACTTTACTAGCATGTGAAATGAGTGCAATGGTGCGATAGTTTGAACATTCTTTGGCACTGCTTTTCTTTGGAATTGGAATGTAAACTGATCTTTTCCAATCCTGTGGCCACTGTTGAGTTTTCCAAAATTGCTGGCAAATTGAGTGTAGCACTTTTACTGCATCGTCTTTTAAGATTTTGAATAGCTCAGCTGGAATACTATCACCTTCACTAGCTTTGTTGTTGCTCAGTTTTTCTAAGGCCCACTTCACCTCACATTCTAGGATGTCTGGCTCGAGGTCAGTGACCACCTCATCGTGGTTATCAGGAACGTTAAGCTCATTCTTGTATAGTTCTTCTGTGTAATTTTGGCACCTCTTCTTAATCTCTTCTGCCTCTGTTAGCTCCTTGCCATTTTGGTCCTTGATCATGCCCATTTTTGCATGAAACGTTCCCTTCATCTCTCCAATTTTCTTGAAGAGATCTCTGGTCCTCCCTATTCTATTATTTTCTTCTATTTCTTTGCACTGTTCATTTAAGAAGGCATTCTTATCTCTTCTAGCTATTCTCTGGAATTCTGCATTCAATTGGGCATATATTTCTTTTTCTCCCTTGCCTTCTGCTTCCCTCCTTTCCTCAGCTATTTGCAAAGATTCCTCAGACAGCCATTTTGCTTTCTTGCATTTCTTTTTCTTTGGGATGGTTTTAGTTGCTACCTCTTTTACAGTGTTGTGAACCTCTGTCTATCAGATCTAATTCTTTAAATCTATTTGTCACCTCTACTGTATATTCAACAGGGATATAATTTAATTCATACCTGAGTGGCCTAGTGCTTTTCCCTACTTTCTTCAGTTTAAGCCTAAACTTTGCAACGAGAAGCTTATGGTCTGAGCCACAGTCAGCTCCTGGTCTTGTTTTTACTGACTGTATAGAGCTCCTCCATCTTTGGCTGCAGAGCATATAGTCAATCTGATTTCTGTGTTGACCGTCTGGTGATGTCCATGTGTAGAGCCATCTCTTGGGTTGTTGGAAAAGAGTGTTTGCTATGACCATCGTATTCTCTTGACAAAATTCTATCAGCCTGTGCCCTGCTTCATTTTGTACTCCAAGGCCAAACTTGCCTGTTATTCTGATTATCTTTTGGCTTCCTTCTTTAGCATTCCAATCCCCCATGATGATAAGGACATCATTTTTTGGTGTTAGTTCTATAAGGTGCTGTAGGGCTTCATAGAACTGGTCAATTTCATCCTCTTCAGCACTGGTGGTTGGGCCATAGACTTGAACTACTGTGATATTGAATGGTTTGCCTTGGATTCGAACTGAGATCATTCTGTCATTTTGGGGATTGTATCCCAGTATTGCTTTTCCTACTCTTTTATTGACTATGAAGGCTACTCCATTTCTTCTGAGGGATTCTTGCCCGCAGTAGTATACCTGATGGTCATCTGAATTAAATTCACCCATTCCTGTCCATTTTAGTTCGCTGATTCCTAAGATGTCGATGTTCAGTCTTGTCATCTCTTATTTGACTACGTCCAGCTTTCCTTGATTCATGGATCTTACATTCCAGGTTCCTATGGAGAAAAAATCTTTACAGCATCGGACTTTCCTTTCACCACCAGATACATCCACAGCTGTGCATCCTTTCGGCTTTGGCCCAGTTGCTTCATTCTTTCTGGTGCTACTAGTACTAGGCCTCTGCTCTTCCCCAGTAGCATACTGGACGCCTTCCGACCTGAGGGGCTCATCTTCTAGTGTCATATCGTTTTGTCTTTTGGTACTGTCCATTGGGTTTTCATGGCAAAGATACTGGAGTGGATTGTGATAGAGGAATGTTCTGAACATCATTTTTATTGTTTTTAGGGGAAAAAATACTTCATGATAGTGTGTATCTCCTACATAGTAATCAGCAGGTAGAGTACTTGCAGTCCAGATTTCTAAAATGGTCAGCTAAATGATGCTTCTGTTCAAAACAGATTTCTTACATCATATGAATCAATGGTGGTTTATGAATGCAGCATCTTCAGGAAATTAACTGAGCCTGCCCATTTCTTCTTAAAACAGAACAATAGAATAACAGAGTTGGAAGGGACATTGGAGGTCTTCTAGCCCAACAACCCCCAATCTTTTGGATGCCAGGGACTGATTCCATAGAAGGAGGGTTTTCTGCAGACTGGGGTGGGAGGAGCTGGTTTTACATACTGTCTGGATCCTCCACGTGCCTGGATGTGGCTTCAGTCACTTGTGCAGCCTGGTTCCTGGCAGGCTGTGAGGCAGTGCCAGTTGGCGACCTGTGGTTGGGGACCCTGTTCTAGTCCAATCTCCTGCTCAGCAGGAAACCCTTCAAATGGCTTGTCCACTCTCTTTTTAAAAACCTCCACTGTTGGAGTACCCACAACTTTGGGAGACAAGTCGTTCCACTGATTAATTGTTCTAACTGTCAAGAAATTTCTCCTTAGTTCTAGGTTGCTTCTCTCCTTGATTAGTTCCATCCATTGCTTCTTGTCCTGCCTTCAGGTGCTATGGAGAACAGATTGACTTCTTCTCTGTGAACCTCTCAAATATTAGAACAATGCTATAGTGTCACTCCTAGTCTTTCTTTTCATTAAGCTAGACATACCCAATTCTTGCAATCATTCTTTATATGTTTTAGCCTCCAGTCCTCTAATCATCTTTGTTATTCTTTTCTGCACTCTTTCTAGACTCTCAACATCTTTTTTGTACCATGGTGACCAAAACTGGATGCAATATTCTAAATGTGGTCTTACCAAGGCATTATAATTAACACTTCACATGACCTTGATTCTATCCCTCTGTTAATGAAGCCTAGGTTTGTGTTGGCTATTTTGGAAGCTGCAGCATACTGCTGGCTCATATTTAAGTGATGGTTCACTAGGACTCCAAGATCCCTCTCAGAATTACTACAGTTGAGCCAGGTGTCAGCTATTCTAACATCACAGAAGTGGCCAATAGACCCCAATGTATTTTTTTTAATTATGATAATGTTAAATCTATAAAAAAAATCCAAGTTATAAATACAAAAATAGTTTTCCACTGAGGCTTCTCATGCAAGATATCCCTCTTACAGTTTCTGAAAAATTTTGAACTTGAACTAGCATTGTCTTAAGCAGCCTATCTTATTGTACTGTAATTTTTACAACTGTAATATATGAAGTAACTGGACCTCTTTGTGTGTTAAGAACGTTGTAAATATGGCACTTGTATTTAGCATCATTTTATTTTTATTTTTTTATTTTAATTCCATTTATATCCCGCCCTTCTCCGAAGACTCAGGGCGGCTTACAAGCTTAGCAGTAGCCTTCATTCTATGTATATGCCTGCTTATTAGGGCTTTCACACACACACCCCCCAAGCAGCATTATTACAAAGTCAGCTTATTGCCCCCAACAATCTGGGTCCTCATTTTACCTACCTCGGAAGGATGGAAGGCTGAGTCAACCTTGAGCCTGGTGGGACTCGAACCTGCACTAATTGCAGGCAGCTGGTGTTACTTAAGGAGGCATTAGCCCACTGCTCCACCAAGGCTCTTAGGCTGAGAATGTCATGAATAGGTCCTACAGAGCTAAATACCAAGCCATACAATGGATGCTGCCTTTTCTCCTGATCCTTTTTTTTAAACATTGGATTGTGACTGTAGTAGCACTTTATGTTAAATCAGAAAAGGAGACAGTTTGTTCACTCCAAGAATAGAGCTACTCCATCCTGATAGGTGGCTTTATTAAAATACAAGGAAAGCAGAAAAAGAAGGTGCTGATAAGTTCCTTGTTTGCCCTGTTGTATCTCCCTACCCAATGTTTGTATAACCAATATGCAGTATTCATTTATACCAGGGGTAGGCAACCTGATTTATACCACAGCACAAGGGTAGACAACCTCAGCTCTTTTATGACTCGTGGACTTCAACTCCCAGAATTCCTGAGCCAGCTGACTCAGGAATTCTGGGAGTTGAAGTCCATGAGTCATAAAAGAGCCGAGGTTGCCTACCCCTGCCATAGCAAGAAAGCATTTCACAGGCAAGATGGAACAATGTAAAATAAGAGTTGCTAACACCTAGCCCATTTGATGTGATCTTGAAAAAGCTGAGCACTATCAGCCTGGTTAATAATTACATGTAGTGTAGATGTTTTAAAGGAATAAATATATGATTTGATGGAAGACATATTATGATAGGTATAGCTTTAAGAAAGATGAACAAATACATCTCGTATAAGGTTTTTCTGCCCCAGCTGCCGTTATGCTTATCTCCCACTTCAAAAAACTGACTTTTCTGGGTCCTGACAGAGTGGGAAGATCCATCTGCCATCAGAGGCTTCAGTGAATAGGTCTGCTAGCGGTGGGTGGTAAGTTGTTACAAGGGAGGTAACACTTTACTGAGATCGGTACAGGTCAATGTACCTAGGGCTATGGGAGTAGTTATTATTCCTCCCAATTATCCAACTAGGATGGGAAATTTTCATCAAGCACTAAATAAAATCATGGTTTCAGAAGTGACTATATAGAACAATAGATAGTAGTACAAACATCAGTGTCACAGCATCAGAAAGCTATCTGATGTTGAAGTTTGTCTGACATGTTTTCTAGTAAAGCCAGAGCATCGTTTACTCTTATTCTATTCCTGTTGAAACTCTGGCTCTGACAAATGCTGAATAGTTTTTATAACCATTTCATTGATTGGGGGAAAGTATGTAATTTCTAGCCCTCTTAACAAGCTGTTAATTTAGTAAACGGACCTGGTGACTTTCCACCATTCTGTAGGAGTTCTCTTAATTCTCACTGGACTAAATTTAGGTTCCACAGAAGGGATAAACAATATAATTGCTTCTGTTCGAAACCATAGTACTTCCCCCATTTACTTTTATGCTTTTCTTCAAATGCCTGTAAGAATGAATAATTATGAACATAAATTGTGATTTTCTTTCTAGCACAACATTTTGGGATTCTATTTTAGTATCACTTATATTGTTTTAGAGGCATTCCCTTTATTATATTGCTGTAAATCTATTCTATTCCATGTTGTGGGTCTTTTAAGATGAAAAACTATTCAAGAAGCTCATTTTGAATGGAACAGCAGCTCCCTCTAGTGATTTTTTTTTCCTTCATACTCTTAGGTAGTATCAGCCATCTCACAAATAAGAAAGAATAATTAATTATTATAACAAAGTTCCCAAGTTTTTATCATGGGGGATTTTTTTTTACTGTATATGTATTCTCAATAAAAAGAGACAAAATTCTAATTTGGTTTGGTATCTCTTTTTTAAAATAATGATTTAGATAATGTTCTGAAAAGCACTTTATAATGTAACTATATTTTTCTATATGTTGATACAATAAACCGGTACATGGCTGCAGTGCTAAACAAGAAGCAGAAAGATTGAGGCACAAAAGTATATTCAAGACATTTGCAATACCTCTGGTATTTTCATTCTAAAGCCTCTGCAGTACATACTAAACCAAATTTGGCTTCATTCGAGATTTATTTTCAAATATACCTAATATTCAAATACTATAGCAATGAAAAGTCTAGATTTTGAGATCTGCAATTTGTAGCAAAGTATATCATAACAGCATTGCCTCTGATTAGCTAGCTGATAAAAAATGAAGTTTTTAAATAATTTTAATTAGTCCCTGTTTTTAACTAATTTTGAATTAACAATTTTTTCATCCCCATTCCATAAAAATATAAGAAAATGACATGCTGGTGTTATTCATATAATCCTTCACTTGAACACAATCTGTTGTATATAGATATATTTGTTACAAAAGCTGCTATGTAGCATTCTGGGTCGGCACCTCCAATTCTGATTAATTGGGCATAAATATATATTAAAATACACTATATAGATCAAACTAGGTGGCTGATTTCAAAATGTTGAGTAAGGCTAGGATCACTATAGCCTACTACATAATACCACAAAACAAAAAATGCATGATTCTTTTTTCTAGACCAGAAATTACAGCCATTGAATAGAGACCATTAGAAAGTATCAGAGTTATATATTGGACTGGGAAGTCAAAAAAAATCTGGAAGAAAAAAAATTGCAAATCTTTTCTATATTCTTGCTAGGATAGCTGTATGGGCATCTCCATGAAGTCCCCAGGAATTAATATGGTTCTAAAGGTTTTAAAAGCTCAAGAGTTAATCTGGACATTGAAATAAAATTGAAGTAATTAAAAATTGAGTTCCAATCAAAGAAAGCATTATTATTATTATTATACACTTAATTGTATAATGAGTGATAGTTTCAACCAGCCCTCATACTTATGCCTGGTACAGAGTCTCTAAGGCCCTACAATCGCCATTTGTGATCTTCCTAGTGGGCTTCCAACAAGCAAAGTCAATGGGAAAGCTGGCAGGAAGTTGCAAGTCACAGCCACATGAGGTCCTTGGTTAACAACCCCTGCCTGGTCCTCACTTAATGACAACAACTAAGACTGCCACAACTGCTATCACTAAATCGCATGACCACGTGTTTTTTTCCAACTTACAACTGTGTCACTTAATGGAATTTAAGGTCCCAATTAGTGTAATTAGGTACATTTTATGAGCTGTATTAGCCATATTAGCTCTTGAAGGAGAAGACCATTGCTGAATAACAGAACATCCGTGCAATACATAATGACCAAGGTTTAACCCATCCTTTTGAGTTACTGTTAGTCAAAATAGTTTAGAATAGATGTACCAATCTACTTTGAGAGTGTGGAGCACTAAGTTGTGCTTCTATATATAAATGTTTTGCATCAACAAATTTGAAAATATAGTTCAACTTAATAAATGTTTGTCTCCCTTTTGTCCCAAAATAATAATCTGCATGTTGAAAGTTTAACATTTTTTCTATTGATTCTGACATAAATTTTGAGAGCTATTAATACTACTTGTATTTTGTTTCTGTATACAAGAAAGTGTTTCCTGGTGTCTTCTAGAAATATAGATCCGAAATATAGAAACCTCTAGAAATATACCTCTAGAAATACAGATCTGATTTTTTATAGACATGCTCATCATATAGATCTGATTATTCCTAGACAGGCACAAAAATCATTTATTCCAGCAGTGCTAGAACACTTTCAGATGTTATAATAAATCAATAATAGGTAGTAATTTTTAATGTAGTCAGAGGTACTAATTCAAAATACATATCTCTGAGTGATTATTTAGCTCTTTTTAGATGCCATTATCTTAATGTACAAAAAGAAGAAAAAAAGAAAAACACTAAAAAAAACCAGCAAAAAGAATGAAGATAAATTATGTTGCTTATAAGAAATAATTCAAGTATCTTATATGTAGATCATTTAAATCTTAGCCACACAAAACAATATTGATCAATCTTTTCATTACACTCATAGACATACATGACTTATAAATGAAAAAGCAAACATATATCAGTAATCCAAGATTGTAAATCTAGGTTTATACCTGTCTTTCCAATACTGAAGAATTATCTTTTTTTTGTGCCTTCCTGTTTGAGAAACCATAAATCGCAATGATAACTTGAGTTTTCAATATATAATTCAAATACACTTTCACATCTTTAAACCACAGTGATCTTTCTAAAAGCATATTAAGTAATTAAAATAGGGCAACAGGACACTAAATCTATATTGTATGAATAAGCTTAATAACATTTATAGCCAGCTTTTTTTAAAATATTCATTGGGGTATCCAGTTAATGTGAACAAGAATATTTTGTTGAATTTGCTTTAATTTAATTTCGTAAGAAACATTCTTTAATTTTTTTTAGCCATTGATTAATTGATGTGAGAGATTCTAACCCTTCATTCCAGAGTCCTTGAAAATAACTAATAGTACATGATTAATGTTATAAAGTTTTTTTTTAATTGCCAAGTACTATTCAGCTAAAAAGGGATGCGGTGGCTCAGTGGGTTAGGACGCTGAGCTTGTCGATCAGAAGGTCAGCAGTTTAGCGGGTCGAATCCCGAGTGCCGTGTAACAGAGTGAGCGCCTGTTACTCGTCCCAGCTTCTGCCAACCTAGCAGTTCAAAAGCACATAAAAATGCAAGTAGAAAAATAGGGACCACTACGGTGGGAAGGTAACAGCATTTCATGCGCCTTTGACATCTAGTCATGCCGGCCACATGACCACGGAGACGTCCTCGGACAAGCGCTGGCTCTTCAGCTTTGAAACGAAGATAAGCACCGGCCCCTATAGTTGGAAATGACTAGCACGTATGTGCGGGGGAACCTTTACCTTTACCTAATGTTATTCAATTGTTGATTTAAAACTTGTAGATTTGGAATCAACTAATTATTCTGAGATTGATAGCAATTCTAATGTTCTATATGCTGTTGATGTATTTGTATTTAATTGTGATTTTCAGTTCTAACAATTCAGATTTCTTTTGCAAATTAAGTAAAAAAAAAAGTAGATTGTCAATAAATCTAGTAATATCCCTAATTATCCCTTCCTACCAGAAAAAATATTTATATTTCCAAGTCAAGATGTTCTAAATGTGCTATGCAACCTTTAATGCAGGAAATATAGTGGAGCTCTCACCAAAAATCGAGCCCAATCCTTGTCCTGAAGTCAAAGATATCACATAACATCTTTCTAAGGAGGCGGTGGTGAGACCTCTCCTCAAGAAGCCCACCTTGGACCCATCCTCTTTGAATAACTTTCGTCCAGTCTCCAATCTTCGCTTCCTTGCGAAGGTTGTTGAGAGCGTGGTGGCGCACCAACTTCCTCAGATCCTGGATGAAGCGGTTTATCTAGACCCGTACCAATCGGGTTTCAGGCCGGGCTACAGCACGGAGACGGCATTGGTCGCTCTGATGAATGATCTCTGGAGAGCCCGGGACAGGGGCCATTCCTCTGTCCTAGTCTTATTAGACCTCTCGGCGGCTTTCGATACCATCGACCATGGTATCTTGCTGCGACGCCTCAGGGGACTGGGAGTGGGAGGCACGGTTCTGCGTTGGTTCTCCTCCTTTCTCCAGGGTCGCTCGCAATCGGTGCTGACAGGGGGACAGAGGTCGACCCCGAGGCCTCTCGCTTGCGGAGTCCCTCAGGGGTCGGTCCTCTCGCCTCTCCTGTTCAACATCTACATGAAACCGCTGGGTGAGATCATTCGCAGTTTTGGAGTAGGGTACCATCAGTATGCTGATGACACCCAGCTTTTTATCTCAACTCCAAACAATATCAGTGATGCCCTAGACGTGATGTCCCGCTGCCTGAAAGCGGTCCGGGAATGGATGGGGAGAAACAGGCTTCAACTGAACCCAGACAAGACTGAATGGCTGTACGTACCGGGAAACCAGGAGATTCAGAACGTCCCACTGCTTAACATTGGGGACAAGTTACTTCCCCCTGTTGATAGGGCCCGCAACCTGGGTGTCCTCCTAGACTCGCAGCTCTCCCTGGAAGACCACATTGGAGCTGTGACCAAGGGGGCCTTCTCCCGGGTTCGACTAATTCGCCAACTACGGCCTTATCTGGACCTGGATTCCTTACGTACAGTCACCCATGCCCTTGTGACATCTCGCCTAGACTATTGTAACGCTCTCTACATGGGGCTGCCCTTGAGATCCACTCGGAAGCTTCAACTGGTGCAAAGTGCGGCGGCACGGACACTCTTGGGAGCCTCCCGATACTCCCATATCACACCTCTCCTCCGTGCGCTGCACTGGCTTCCGGCTGCCTTCCGTGTGAAGTTCAAGGTGCTAACGATGACTTACAAAGCCCTACATGGCATGGGTCCGGACTACCTTCGGGAGCACCTTCTGCCGATGTCAGCACCCCACCGTCCTGTGCGCTCCCACAGAGAGGGCCTCCTCAGGGTGCCACCGCTCAAGGAATGTCGGCTGGTGGCCCCCAGGGGGAGGGCATTCTCAGTGGGTGCGCCAGCCCTCTGGAACACCTTACCAACAGAAATCCGGATGGCCCCTGACCTCCGTACCTTCCGTCGCGACTTAAAAACTTTCCTGTTTCAGCAGGCTGGCCTGGCATGATAGCGTTAATTGGGGTCCCAGTTTGTGTTCATTAGTGTTTCTTATTATTTTTATTGTTCGATCTGTATACCTTCCTTCCTCTGTACACCGCCCCGAGTCCCTCGGGAGAAGGGCGGTTTATAAAAACTAATAAATAAATAAATAAATAAATAATTGTACAATACTGTACTTAGTTTTGGACTTAATGGTTTCCATTTCAAAAAGAAAAGGAAATAAAAGATAAAAAAAATGAAGATGATATATAGAAAAGTTAGTAGGCCGCCTCCCTGGTGGGGAGAAGAAGTTCTTCCAGCAGCCTGAATGTCATCTTCTCTTAACATATTTCAAAACATTGTTAATACTTTTCTTGTTTCATCAAAACTTTAGTTCTACTCATTGGTTAAAAATAATGATGTCTCCATTTAGGTATTTATACATTTGTACAAAGATATGTGGTTTCCTTTCCTGTTTTGAAGGAGGCAGTGTTAGTTGGGTTCCCCCCCCCTTTATTCTTAATTTGTGGTTGCCAATCAGAGTTTATTTTATTTATTTATTTTTATTTTAATTCCATTTATATCCCGCCCTTCTCCGAAGACTCAGGGCAGCTTACAAGCTTAGCAGTAGCCTTCATTCTATGTATATGCCTGCTTATTAGGGCTTTCATACACCCCCCAAGCGGCATTATTACAAAGTCAGCTTAATTGCCCCCAACAATCTGGGTCCTCATTTTACCTACCTCAGAAGGATGGAAGGCTGAGTCAACCTTGAGCCTGGTGGGATGCGAACCTGCACTAATTGCAGGCAGCTGGTGTTACTTAAGGAGGCATTAGCCCACTGCTCCACCAAGGCTGGGTTGGTGTGTGGTTGGGTTGGTTAATAAATGTAGCAAATACATAAATACATACATATGGTTTTTTTCCGTGAAACATAACCAATAATAAAATGATATGTGTTTCCCTTAAAGGTATCTCAATCAACTAACAGATTCACAGAATGTATATTTCTAAGAAGAAGGAAAAACCTCAAGCCTGACAAATTATATTCTTGATTATTCTCCCCTCATTCTAGGGCCCTCCAGGTGTTCCAGAATTTCAATATTCCTTTAAAGGGCAGAATTATCAGGTATGGATATTATGAGTATTTCAGTATCATGCAATTCTGTAGCTGATGCATATGTGCTCATTCAACTTCCTATCTTCAGGCAATGTCTTCAGATGCTTATATCTTTTGCATCTGAAAAATCTAATTCTGTATTACAAGAATACTCATTAAACTCTTTGGAAGATAATTACTGACTCTCACATATTTAATACAAATGCAAATTAATCTGTTTTATTAATAAGGTTTCCATATCAATACTAACCTTGTAATCAAAATTGACTAAAGGACAGGTACCTTTTTTTTAACTTTTTTAATTTATTTATTAAATTTTAATACTGTCCACAAGGTGACTTCCCTGCAAGGTGACTCACCTTGACAAGATTTGGCTGGCTAGCCTTAGGCTGTTTAGCTAGATAGGTTTTAGGTAAATTTTATCCTATTTTCTGAAATCAGATCTATCTTAATTTTTTGTGTGTGCGTGATAATTAATTTGACTTTTAGCTTGAACAGAGACATGAAGGTGAACTAATGTAGTAATATGTTTTGTTATATACAACTGTAACAATTCATTGGCAAAAGGAACATAGAAAATTAAGTAAATGGTAGGACAATCTGCTGCTCTGAATCAATTCAATGTGTTTTGTTTAATTCATTCTCTTTAATTTTTTTAATAGTCAGTTAGAACAGAGGTCCCCAACCTTTTGGGCACCAGGGATCGGTTATGTGGAAAGAGGTTTTTCCGCGGACCGGAGGGGGCATGGTTTTGTGTGCTGCATCCCACTTGTTTGTGCAGCCCAGTTGCTGGCATGCCACAGCCTGGTACCGATCCACAGACAGGGGATTGGGGAATCCCTGAGTTAGAAGGAACATCCAATGAATTAAGTGGTTCTGTCTCTAAATAATAGGTCATTTTTTAGAATATAACTACATGCAATTTATATTCTGGTACTTTAGCGGCCATATTCAAGTCCACAGTGTGATTAACATGGATTTGAAAACAACTATGTGATGAAAGTTTTGTAGAAACTAGAAGGAACAGGTTTTAACATGGATATATTAATTGCATGTCTGCATTTCAAAGAGCATCTATCTTTGTGACTTTCTCTGTGAGTTAAACCAAGGGTGGATAGAATATATATTTGGATCTATTAAGATAGATTTTTGGGTGGTTTGCAGATTAGAACTTCTTAATCCTTGTCCTGAAATAACATTGCTAAAAAGAAAAGGGTGGCAGAAAACTAATCTTTTATATTAAAAGTGTTAAGAACTTGGCTAAATTCGTAAATACGCTTGCCAAACTGATGCAGTATTTGGTGCTGGTCTTTCCTGGGTGACTTTGAATTTCTAGTAAGAAACAAAGTAGATTATGCAAATCAGAAATTTGTTCATCTTTGATAATTAAATTAGATGTTCTGCTGCAGTACGAGAAGGTTGGAAATTACAGATTAAACATTCATTTCTTTCTGACCATCATTTTATCTCATCCTGGCAATCCACAAGATTTCCTTTAAAATGCCCAAATTAGAACATTGATGGAAAACATGATCTAATTGTTATTTTGTATTTTCAACACAAAATAAGTGAATGATTACATCATCAAGATATGACTTTTCATCTCTATAGCTAAATTAGTCTTTCAGAAATATGGCTTTTGTAATATTTAATCACCTAGCTTTAATTCATTGAAACAGCCAGCACCCTTTTGATTTTCCTAAAAGCAAGCTCTCTTGTCATCTCTTGGGTTAACGTCTGTTACTGCCACAGTGAATCCAAACTTTTGCTATTGATTTGCCTACCTAAATAAACCCTATGTGACACATCTCCAATCATTGTCTTGGGTCTGCTTGACTCTGAGTCTGTTTCTCATGTTCCACCCATTACTGTTCCTTTCCTAGCTCACATTTCCAGAGCCAAAGGTTTTTAAACCTTGTTCAACCACTTCTCCTTCTTTCTGTGAAAAAAAAATCAGTTCTGCTTCTAGTATTTTTCTATAGAGCCTTCATAGAGCTCTTAATAGAGCGTAATAGAGCTCTTCCATAACCAGCTTCTATTCTGTACTAAAAGTCATACAATGTGCTCGCTTCTCAGCTATACTGTGAACTCAGTTCTCCAAAGCTATGAATACACCCATTCCTCTTTAGTGACAATTTTAGTTAGTGACCATTCACAAATATGTTAGTAATTAAAAAATATTTTATGTGTGCATTTATGACCATATTTTAGCACCCGACAAAAATGCATGCCGGAGTGGGAGTAATGCTGGCATAGCTGCATGAAAAAACTTTACTTAAATGAGATGGCACCAACCAATTATCTTCACGGTCTCTCTCTCTCTCTCCCCCCCCCCATATGTTCACTTACCAACCACTTTGCTTAATAACCTGGTTGTTTATCAGAACTTGGCCACTAAAGAAGGAGTAAGTGTATTCAACCACGGTATTGAGGTTGTTGACTTTTTCTCAGAATCCTAAAAAGTTATGAAGCTCAGTTGTATATGTTGCTAAGTATTGCAGACTAAATCCAGCAACTAGCTAGCTAGTTAGCTAGATAGCTTGCTGGCTTGCTGGCTTGCGTGCGTGCTGGCTTACTTGCTTGTTGGCTCGCTCGCTCACTTGCTCTTAAATTAGACACCAGGGTATTGTGCTGAAATTTTTCAGGAATATTTTAGACAAATTTAACCATATACTCTACACATGTTGGCAGTTTCACTTACTTATCTTCTTCCTCTTACTTGTCTTTGTATTATT
Organism: Vipera berus; assembly: GCF_964194415.1. NCBI lineage: Eukaryota > Metazoa > Chordata > Lepidosauria > Squamata > Viperidae > Vipera > Vipera berus. The sequence continues at coordinate 235,571,550 of NC_138202.1, forward strand.
ATCTCAGTTTAATTGTGTTCTAAGTTTTTTTATCTTTACTTATTAAAAATTCAGTTTTGTTATCAATGTTTGGCAATAAAATCCATAACAGCTTGCCATTTTGGACTTCGTATCATTGACTCAGAATAGTTCTGGGTAACTGCTTACTTCAAGCTTTAGTAAACTGAAGTGACTATTCTATCTTAAATTTGTGATCAAGAGTCTGTTCCCAAATGGTAAACTATATTCTGCATAGATATCTAAGGATGTGCGATCAACCAGAACGACACTTCCTTTGATTTGGGCAGGGGATATTCCAGAATAAGCTGTCTATTCCCTTTGCATTTTCTCATCTTTTTCTTAAAATCACTGCAATTTTTATCATTCTGCTCCTCTGAGCCATTCACTACTATCAAAACTGTAATAAACTTTGATAGCTAAAATTTTCCAATCTCTGTTTCATTATTTTTCTAGTACTTTTATCATTCCTTTTTGGTAAATTCTAATTTTCTGCCTCTTTCTATTTTTGCCACTGTTAGTAATGGTGCTTTACTGATTATACTAATATAATCTTTAATATACTAACATTAGATTTTTTTAAAAAATGTATTGAATAAAATGTAGTTATTTTATCATACTTTTGTATGAATGAGTTCATTTCCCCAGTCTGTGGAAAAACAGTTTATGACCAGCTGTGTGCAAACAAATTTCCCAAGATCACTGGATTCCTGGATTGTTAGGCACATATACAACTCAATAGCTTTTGCTATATTTTATATCAACTGCACAATAGATTGAACTGCTACGTCTCAGTTTTTTAAAGAGCTGCTTTATATTTATTAATCTTTTGTGCCTAGAAAATTAATTATATCCAGTCATTTTTTCTTCATTATGTATAACTTGCTTCTTGCAATCATTCTTGGTATATTTTGCATATTTTAGTAGCCTCTTAATTCCTATTTAAGTTTGTGGCAGGTGACATGAACCCAAGTTGAGGTCCTTAGGATATGATATGTATGTCTGCCAGATTCATGTTTCTTACAATTATAAGACCTTTGAAATTCCTATGCCTTATCATGTTTCCCAGTTAATATCTTCTGGCAAAACATGGGGGCCAGCTGTTTCGCCTTCAAGAAATTAATCATCTTTAACCCTCAAGTAGTGTACTAATACGCTCCTTCCTTCAGCTGTTCAATGCAAAACATTTAATGATTTATTCGCAAGCAAACAACTTTCCAGAAAAGAACTACTAAGTTTAGTATTTAGGAAGATGATTTATCAGTCTAAACTTCAGCTTAAGTACTTAGACTTTCTGGAACCAGAGTTTCAGGTTGCAATGGTGATTCTAGTTTTCAAGACTGGAGATCAATAAATTAAGGTAAAAGCAATATATTAATTGAGAACAATTTGTTCTGTTGATATCCAGAAATTTGTTGATACTAACAAATCATTGAAACAAATAATACTTTTACCTAAAAGAAAGATACTCTTGACTTTTAAAAGCTGTTGCACCCCCATGATTATTATCCACAGGAAGATCAGATAAGAAACTGTTATTAATATTCTCAAAAATAGTTTATACTGTAATCCAGCTTACCTAGCATGTCAATTAAGGTTACCAATTTCAACTAAAATCAATACTGGAGATTTTTTTTAATCTAACAAATATATGTATGAAATATGTTGTCTACATGGGGGAGAATGTACACATACAGTATGCACAAAACACATGCACTGGATAGAACCAGACTTCTTAAAGGGAAAATGGCAGGAACAAAGATTAAATGAATGTTTAATTTAATTTAATAATTTAATTTGTATACCGCCCTTCTCCCGAAGGACTCAGGGCGGTGAACAGGGCAATACATAATTAAAAAATGGATACAAAAATTAAAAAGTAATTAAACTACAATGCCCATAATAAATTAATACATATTAAAAGTTAAAACTGATTATAAAACCCAGCCCCAACCCATCAGACCAGGCCAGCTTGTTCAAAAAGAAAGGTTTTGAGATCGCGCCGGAAGGAGCGATGGTCGGGGGCTGTCCGGAGCTCAACCGGCAAGCGGTTCCAAAGGTCTGGCACACCCACAGAGAACGCTCTCCCCCTGGGGGCCACCAATTGACATTCCTTGATCGGAGGCACCCTGAGGAGGCCCTCTCTATGGGAGCACACTGGACGGAGGGAAGTTGACGCCGGCCGCAGGTGTTGCCGTAGGTAATCCGGACCCATGCCATGTTGGGATTTGTAAGTCATCACTAACACCTTGAACCTTGTAAGTCATCACTAACACCTTGAACCTTGAATGTTATTAAACTTTAAAATCAATTACCATGATATGATATGATATGATATGATATGATATGATATGATATGATGATATGATATGATATGATGTTATGAATAATTATTTATTGCATGAATTTGTATGTTACCCAGTTGCAAGGAGTGTACAGAATATATAATAACACAAAAACTCAGCATCTTTCACTCCCTTCTCATACAATTGTCACAGGTACAATACTGAACAGTTTTAAATCCAGCCAAAACAAAAGACACCATTATCATACCCATTAACTCATAAATACCTATTAAACAGGCTAAGATTGTACATTTTTCCAAATGCCAAAAATGAATGGGGAGCTAAGCTCTTCCATAGTGTTAGTGCCACCACAAAGGTGGTTTGCCTTTGGTCCCTGATCTCCTTGATTTCCCTGTTGGCATGTTACCCTTGACTTTCAAAACACTTTTTCAATTTGAAGTAATTTGAAATATGCCAGCTACATTCATTTGGAAATGCAGAGATGCATATATTACTCCTCTAAATATGATTCCTCAGGATTTAGATTCCAATTATATAATGTAAATTGCTCATGAAAGGAATATTGGAAAACCATTATGAAGAGGAAGATATGGGGAAATTGATCTCTAATTAGAAGGAACAAATTAGAAGGAACTGATTTTCATTTTCTTTTTTGGGAAAGAGTCTTCGAGATGAAAAGGGATTAAAAGGTGCAAAAGGAGAAAAAGTAAGTAATCAATTGCTATTGATAGTTATGATTGTGTGGCTTATTTTTTTATATGGGATTCCTGGAAATTAAAAGTGGGTTTCATTCTTGCCAAAACCTTTAGAAACAGAATGGAAATCTGGATTTGAGTAAAAATGTCCTTATAAATATTGAGTTTACTTTGTCACAGGGAGAACCATCTGAAAAAGGAGAAAAGGGGGACTCTGTAAGTACAGCTCAAAATTCGCTTTGTGTTTACAGGATTCTGTGAGTTAATACATTTAGTCAATACTTTAGTCATTTAGTCAATACATTTAGAATTTCTTTGTGGATAAAATGTGAATTTTTGTGTGTTATCATCATGCTCAAATAATTGCAATTATAGGAGGATAGAGTATAACCTAGTTTGGACAATTATCTCTGGAAGAAGCCCATATCTCGGAGAAATTAGTTCATGACCTATCTATTGGTTGCACTTGTATTCTTTCATATCCTTTTTTTTACAGATGGGACATTTGCATAAAGATCTATGCTTAGATTCCAGTTGTGCAATCATTTCTGAAATTATATTATTTTCATCATTGGGATTCTGTGTCTTAGATTTTAAATGTATAGGACTTATGGAAATGTTACATCTAGTTGTGAACATCTGACAGATTTGGTGGCTGGATTTGTTGTCACTACTCTATGTAATCCAATTATCACATGATATAGAATAGAATAGAATAGAATAGAATAGAATAGAATGGAATGGAATGGAATGGAATGGAATGGAATGGAATGGAATGGAATGGAATAGAATAGAATAGAATAGAATAGAATAGAATAGAATAGAATAGAATAGAATAGAATAGAATAGAATAGAATAGAATAGAATACAGCTGGAAGGGATCTTGGAGGTCTTCTAGTCCAGGCCCCTGCACAATAAGAAGACCCTATACCATTTCAGACAGGTGGCTGTCCAGTCTCTTCTTAAAAACCTCCAATGATGGAGCACCCACAACAAGCTGTTCCACTGGTTAATTGTTCTCACTGTTAGGAAGTTTCTCCTTAATTTCAGGTTGCTTCTTTCTTTGTGGCAGCCCCTCAAATACTGGAATACTGCTATTATGTCGCCCCTGTTTCTTCTTTTCTTTAGACTAGCTGAACCCAAGTCCTGCAGCCATTCTTCATATGTTTTAGTCTCCAGACCTTTGTTCATTTTAGTTGCTCTTCTCTGAACTTTTTCCAAGGTCTCAACATCTTTTTTGTAGTATGGTGGCCAAAATTCACAGATTGAGGGATTGATTTGCTCCAGAAGTATTTGTGAAGGGATGACAGCACCTTAATTACCTATCTGAGCAAATGCTCAGAGATACTTTTCTTCATTATTAACTGATGATACTCAGTGATCATGGTTACTTCCAGTGAAAGTGATGAATTATATCCAATATTATCCTTGTTACGGGGCATGCTCCATATACTGCTAGAAGTTCCCAAACACCAAGGTTAGATTTTAGTCATAGGGGAACTTTAATTAGTAAGTGACAATACCAATTTTAGATAACAAGATCTGGAGAAAAGTCCACATGTAACATTTGCACATCCACAAACAAAACTTTTCAGAAGTTTTCTTATAAACAGAAATACAAACCAAAAACTGGAGATACACAAATGCCTTTACCATACATAATAAGGTTGTCTGATCTCAATTTATTGTCCACATTTATGCAAAGCCATGGATCACAAGGGCCATCTCTACAATAAATGGCTATGATGCTGTATGTAAAAAGAAACCATCTACTAGCATATCACTGTTGGGAACACATTGCAAAGAGATTATACCAACAGGTTCTAGAGTCAAACTATTTGCTTTGCAAGTGATTTCATTTTTAGAATAAAATTGATCTTTAGACATTAGAAACATACTAGTGTGTCATTAATATACATACTTACCAACTCTGCAATTTCATCTCTAAAAACTTGCTTTTATTAAATTGTTGTGTTAGGGTGAAGCAGGAGAGACTGGTCTTCCAGGGTCTATTGGAAATCCAGGACCTTCAGTATGTAAATTATATTTAATGAACAGTACGAATTTCTCTTACAATCCATTAATGGAATACCACTGATAGCCAGTTCTGTTGTCTTTAAACTTTTGTATGTTTCTGAGTTCTGTTGGTTTCCTAATTGCACCTGTACAAAATGCCAAAATATATTTTAAATATATAAATGTTCGTAGTATTCCTACTAGCATTTTAAAAGTCAAATCCCACAGTAGTTGAACTAATATAGAAAACGTATAAAATTTCATAAATAATCTTCCATAAAAGTTTTAAAATCCAACCTGATTGTAGTTGAACATTGTCTAATTTCTGAATCTGAGAAGGTTTTTGTTTTATTTGTACATTATACATAGTTAAGCAATCAGTTATAGTGTTACTCGCTTTTACTGATTAATCTTCTTTAGAAACTAAAGCACAGTTAGGAAGTTGTAGGTCTTCAGATATTTATACAATTGTACAGTTGGAAATATCTTTGAGATCACTGTTCAGTATAGATGCTTATGTTTTCCAGGCTTTCCTCATTCCACTTTCTAAAGAGAGTGACAACTTTATTCTCCTACAAACTTTTAAATTGTCATAACTCCTCCAGAAGTACTCAAAGTTTATCGAGAGAAGTGTTCTGCTAAATTACAGTAATCAAATGCCACTTCCAGTAATACAATGTATTTTAGCAACATCTAGAGGCCCACAGATTTTCCACCCCCAAACTAAAGTTTAGAATGCTACTTCTTCCGCAAAGAACATGCATTTTATTTCATTCTATTTAATAATGTGTATTTTGACCTTCAATTTGCATAGGTAGTCAAAGCTAATTAACAGAAAACCCACCAATTAAAATAAAACTAAAATAGGTTTCTAAAGATGAAAGAAAAATAAGAAATCAAGCTGAAATAATAAAATTAATGTTAGCCACTTTATTAGAGATAGCTAGATTATATAATGGGAGGCATCAATTTTAGAAACAGGAATGGCTCCATGCCATGGACATAAGAGCAGACACCACAACTGAAAACCCTTTTTTGTTTAATATCCAATTTTTTCTCCAGTGGAGAAGCCAGAGGACAGCTTCTGAAAATTATTACTGGAATAAATTGCATCACTTCCTATTTCCCGTGCTTCTTTAAAAAAAAACCTGAAAAGAAGTCTCCGACTAATCCAAGAGCAGTTTGGAGATTTAATTTCCTTCCTTGTCTCAGAAATAGACAAAAAGGTCTCTGAATTCAGACATAGAGGAACACTTAATACTAGAGAGTTCTTGTTTAGTGACCACAAATGTGACCAGCAATTAAGTGAAGCAATTGCTAAGTGAAACATCATAATTCTACAATCATAAGAACCATGGTGGCCTAGTGGTTAGAGTATTGCAGGCCAGGAGTTCAATTCCCCCATTCCTGACCTGCTCAAGATTGACTTAGCCTTCCATCCTTCCAAGGTCAATAAAATGAGGACCTAGATTGTTGGGGGCAATAGGCTGACTCTATAAAACCACTTAGAGAGGCTTATAAAGTACTGTGAAGCGGTGTATAAGTCTAAGTGCTATTGCTATTTTACTTCAGCTTTCCTTTCTTTTACAGACTTGTGAAGGTCATAAATTCAAAAATCATTCACACAGTTTTTAATTACTGTAGTAACTGTGAATCATTGCTAAATAAGAGGGTCACTAAATGAGGACTGCCTGTATTACATTTTCTATTGCATGTAGTGGAGTGACTTCTGGAAATCATATAGCCTTTTAGTTAGAACAAACTTTTTTTTCCCCTTCTGCATGTAGACATTAGCAAGATCACACTATTTTAACCGTTTTGGTGCCAATTTCAGTGTACTGATTTTTATATCTTTAAACAATAAGGAATTTTATATCTGTTACTTAGAAGAAGTTTACATGATCATGTATTTTCTTCAAATAAATCCCTTTATTAAAAAGAACAGTATAAATATATGGAGGGCTGTTTTTTTTCCTCTTCTTTTTCTAAGAATTCCATATTCTTATCACTATGTTCTAGGGAATTCCAGGACCACCTGGCCCCAGAGGATCTTCAGGAGAAATGGCAAGTATCATACTGCTCTTTGTAAGAATTATTCAAGTACAATATTAACCAGTGAAATGATAATATTAAAATGTTGGTGATCTCATTTTACGAAGGATATGAGATATGTATTCAATGTGCAAAGATCTGGAGCCAGACATGCTGAGGTCTTCCATGATAACAATTTATGGTTTCACTCACCCCATCAAGTGTGGTAATAAATCACTAAGGCAGTCTTTATATCACTACCACAATAGCTAGGTGACCCTGCTACTGTAGAAGGCCTCAGTAGTTTTACTGCTATATACTTCTGGGTAGTTACAAATATGCTGTTCTATTTTTGTGTCTTTGCTACTGTTACTAAGCAGGTCAGCCTTAATAATTATTTTGACAGTTTACAGTATAAATTTAATTTAATTTAATTTATTAATATTTCTATACCGCCCTTCTCCCGAAGGACTCAGGGCGGTGTACAGGGCAAGAATAAAACATAAAGTTACAAAAATTAAAAAGTAATTAAATACATGCCCATAAAAACAATAAATACATTAATAAAACCCCCAATAAAATGATAATAAAAAACCCCAGCAATCCCACCCTCAGGCCAGGCCGGCTTGTTCGAACAGGTATGTTTTCAGATTGCGGCGAAAGGAGCGAAGATCGGGCGCCGTCCGGAGCTCAACCGGTAACTGGTTCCATAACTCCGGGGCGCCCACAGAGAAAGATCTCCCCCTGGGGGCCACCAATCTACATTCTCTGACCGGTGGCACCCTGAGGAGTCCCTCTCTGTGGGAACGCACAGGGCGGAGGGAAGTTGACGCCGGCAGCAGGTGTTCCCTAAGGTACTCCGGCCCCCTGCCATGTAGGGCTTTAAATACCATAACTAGTACCTTGAATCTCACCCGGAAGACAACTGGCAGCCAATGCAGCTCACGGAGCAGAGGTGTGACATGGGAGTATCGGGAAACTCCCAACACAACTCTCGCGGCTGCATTCTGTGCCAGTTGGAGCTTCCGGGTGGTCCTCAAGGGCAGCCCCATGTAGAGAGTGTTGCAGTAGTCTAGTCGAGAGGTCACGAGCGCGTGAGTGACCGTGCATAGATCATCCCGGCTTAGATAGGGCCGCAACTGGCGCACCAGGCGAACCTGGGCGAAAGCCCCCCTAGTCACAGCTCCTATATGGTCTTCCAGGGTGAGCCGTGAATCTAGGAGGACTCCCAAGTTGCGAGCCCTATCTACGGGGGGTAATAATTCGCCCCCCATAGCGAGAGGTGGAATGTCCGAATAAACCCGGGATGAAGGTATGCAAAGCCACTCGGTCTTGTCGGGGTTGAGTTGAAGTCTGTTCCTCCCCATCCAGACCCGAACCGCCTCCAGGCAGCGGGACATCACGGTGAGGGCATCACTGGGGTGGTTTGGGGTCAAAAAGAAAAGCTGGGTATCATCAGCATACTGATGATACCCAACTCCAAAACCACGAATGATCTCACCCAGCGGTTTCATATAGATGTTGAACAGGAGAGGCGAGAGGACCGACCCCTGAGGAACTCCACAAATGAGAGACCTCGCGGTCGACCTCTGCCCTCCTGCCAACACCGACTGCGAGCGTCCCTGGAGATAGGAGGAGAACCACTGCAAAACCGTGCCTCCCACTCCCAATCCCCCGAGACGCCGCAGCAAGATACCATGGTCGATGGTATCGAAAGCCGCTGAGAGGTCTAATAGGACCAGGACAGAGGAATGCCCCCTGTCCCGAGCCCTCCAGAGATCATTCACCAGCGCGACCAATGCCGTCTCCGTGCTGTACCCGGGCCTGAAACCCGATTGGTACGGGTCTAGATAATCCGCTTCATCCAGGACCAGAGGGAGCTGATGTGCCACCACACTCTCAACAACCTTCGCAAGAAAGCGAAGGTTGGAGACAGGACGAAAGTTGTTTAATATAGCTGGGTCCAAGGCAGGCTTCTTGAGGAGAGGCCTCACCACCGCCTCTTTCAAGACGGCGGGGAAGCTACCCTCACTCAAAGAGGCCGATATAACTGCCTGGAACCAGCTACGTGTCCTCTCCCAGGCTGCATAAACCAGCCAGGAAGGGCACGGGTCCAATAAACATGTGGTGGTGCTCAGCCTCCCCATGATCCTGTCCACTTCCTGTGGATTGCCATATTTTTAGTTAACACTTTGTCATTTTTTTTTCCAGAAGAATGAAGCTATAGGCTTGAATGTTGCTAAGATCCCCAGTTCTTTACCTGGCAGATGGGGAAACCAATATTAAGTGGTTTATGCCTGTCCATTAGTGATTAATTAAAACTGAGTCTATAGAACTCCAAGTATATGCAAACACCTGATTTTCATGTCAACTTCCTTTCGTCTACTACCCATTGACTACTCCAGTCACACAAACCACGAGGCTAATTCTTACTTCTGACAGGAACAGTAGACAAATCCTGAAATGTCCTTCCTCAACATTATCTGCTAAATGAAAAAGTGCTTCTGGAACACATAGCTTTGGAATATTCAGTCCTTTCTGTGCAGTCACATTGCTAAGATATTTTTTTCAGATTTTTCATTCCCCACACTCACACTTTAAATCTCTCTGTTATTTATTTTAAATATATAACTATCCTTGAATTCATGTACCTGCATCTTAATTTTTGTATTGGATTGAGCATGAACATTCCAAATAACAGCCTTGGATTCATCTGGCTTTTAGACCTGCTCTCATGACTTTTATCTAGTCCTTTCATGCTCCATTTTGTTGCATTCGTTTCCAAGTCCAGAGACTATTTTCATTTTCTTGAATCAAATTGTTGCCCTATTTACTCATGTACATTTGTACTGCCATGTATTTTTATATGGAGTCCAAATCATTAAGATTTACATTGGCCACAGCTCAGCCTCGGAGTAATTAAACATTACTCACTTAATTAAGGTATTTTTCAGGTGTTACAACCTTTGAGTCTGGGCCCAAAGGCCATGACTGTTTTCTCAATTGTCTCACTATTATTTATGTTAACTACTGTTCTAGGAGCACTAAATATCTAAGGAGAGATTTTGTTTTTAGACTTCCTAATCCACCATCTGTAAAAATGGATTATGAGATGATAGCTACCAAGAAAAGTTAAATTCTGATAATCATGAAATTCACTGAGGAATCTTGGGCGAGTGAAACTTTACCATATTAATCTACTTTGCACAAATTGTAAAAACAGTGAGAACTCATTGTAAGAGGATAAAACATAGATATTTTTTCTCATCTGTATCATGAACAGAACATAGTAATTCAAATCTAGTTTCTTTAAGATTCATATGCCTATATAAATGACCACTTTATCAACAGGCAATCAAAGTCTGTGAGTTTCATCTTACACAGAAATGAAATGAAATAAACGTGTGTGTGTGTTTTCCTGTAATGGAAATAATTCCTTTTTCTCTTGTAAATTCATACACTTTTTGACAAATTCTGCTATTTCCAGTGAGATAGATAGATAGATAGATAGATAGATAGATAGATAGATAGATAGATAGATAGATAGATGATAGATATGGTATAAAGATGAGATGCATTATTTTCTTTGAATGAAATTAACTGTAAAGCTGCAGAGCTATTTAATTTTCTCCTTCTCTTCTTTAGAATTTATTTTAGAATGGTCACATACATCATGTAAACCTGAATAGAACTCTAAAAAATGGCCCATTTGTTTATATATTCTAACTTATTTCATGTTTCATGTTCCTTATTTAAGGTCAGAGATAAAAAGAAATAGGATAGATAATAAAGTCAATGTAGTTGAGGCAAATTTGTCCTGGAAAACCTTTTGTCATGCAATTATATCTGCTTCCTTCATTACAGCCTTTAAATATATAAAGTTATAAATTATGTGTCAACTCTACAATGAACCTGGCTGAAGCCATCTTGCTCATTCTAGGTTGCCACAAGAAAGGGAGTGGGTGCAGAGTATTTTTGCTAGTCTAAACAATTCTGGCTCCCATGGGAACCAAGGTCATTCTATCAGCTATCTTGGAGGGCTGAGCATTTTGTTAGAAAGCCCGCCAAATCATTCTATTGGGGAATGTAGCCATTTGCATTGCTCTGGGGTGGGAAGTTTGATTTTGTAATACTGTAACTCTTTGGAGGGAATTTCAGACTTGGTTTCACTTTTGATTGTGCTGATACTTTGTAACCAATAAATATGTTCTTTGAGGAAACCTCTGGCCTCAGAGTTCTGATTTTGTTGGTCTTAGCTTCAGAACCATGACATTATGTCTCATGCTTTGAAAGCAAATTAAAAAACAAATGTATGTCAGATAAACAAATCTGATTTTATGATCATTTTTAATAAAACCAAAATCAGATTACAATTTCTTAAACAACTCATTTGCCTTAGAAATATCTAGCACCATCTGCAAAAAAGGAGAGATCATTTAGAGCTTATGTTTTGCTCTATATCTGTTTTAAATGTGCTAATCATTTTTAAAAGAAAGAGTGAACAAACAAAAAGAAAACAATAAGAAAAATATTAATTTTCTACAGTAACATAATAAGTGTACAAAGGAATTACCCAGATTGTAAAGTTAGTGCTCAGTATATCTCTGATTAGAAATTACCCATGTTGTTGTTGTTGTTAGTTGCGAAGTCGTGTCCGACCCATCGCGACCCTATGGACAATGTTCCTCCAGGCCTTCCTGTCCTCTACCATCTTCTGGAGTCCATTTAAGCTCACGCCTACTGCTTCAGTGACTCCATCCAGCCACCTCATTCTCTGTCGTCCCCTTCTTCTATTGCCCTCGATCTTTCCCAGCATTAGGCTCTTCTCCAGTGAGTCCTTCCTTCTCATTAGATGGCCAAAGTATTTGAGTTTTAGCTTCAGGATCTGGCCTTCTAAAGAGCAGTCAGGGTTGATCTCCTCTAGGACTGACCGGTTTGATCGCCTTGCAGTCCAAGGGACTCGCAGGAGTCTTCTCCAGCACCATAGTTCAAAGGCTTCAATTCTTTGGCGCTCAGCCTTTCTTATGGTCCAGCTTTCACTGCCATACATTGCAACTGGGAAGACCATAGCCATATAAAACATTAAATTACATTTACATGCATTATATTATTTTAACAATATAAGAATTTAAATCTCTGAGCTAAGTGCCAAAATTTTCACTATTTTTTGTTTAAAAAAGAAAAAAGATGAAATTACTGAAACCTTAAATATAGATTCTAATTTCCCCTTTGTCATATAACTAATGTACAATATACAGATACATTTAAAATGTTTTACTTGTCTCAGATTTCAATCTTTAAGTCAATTCTTTTTCTTTTTACATACCGTGCTCTAGATAATTATATTTGCCTTGCTGCATCATATATAAATGTATGGAAACCAGTCTTACTAATCATCCATTTTCCTAGGCAACAAATAAATATAATTCTTCTTATTCCATTGTCTTATAGAGCATAAATATTTTAAATAGAATTTGTATTCTTTGAATTGTGCCTTTAATTTCGAGAAAGGAAAATTTTAGTGAAGTCCACTATATAATAGAAGTAGTTTTTCCAAGTTTACTACTCTTTTAATAGATAATTAACTATAAGGTTCAAGACAATATATTTTTCTTTTTAATTAGGGTTTACCAGGAGAAAATGGAATACCTGGAAAACCAGGGATTAAAGGAGAAAAGGTAATTTTTAAACCAATATCAAATAATTGCATGTATTTTCAATGTTTCTGCTTCAGTTTCTATATAGCAGTGATGGTGAACCTTTTAGAGCAGACATGTCAAACTCATGATGTCACGTGATGTTTCACAACATATCGGAGCTTTTTCCCAATTGCTGGCAATGGGGTGGGTGCAGTTTCCTGGTGATGTGTCTGGCTCACAGGCCGGCAGTTTAACACCCCTGTTTTAGAGACCGAGTGCCCAAACTGCAACCCAAAACCTACTTATTTATCACCAGGTGCTGGGTGGGCATTTCCCATTGGGTGGGTGTGGCTACGATGGTCACAGCAGATTGGGTGGGCATGGCCAGGGTGGGCGTGGCCACCTCGATGTTGCTCGTGGGAAGGGATGCCTGTGGAAGTTGATTTTCTTTTAAATATTAAATCTATGTCTTGTCTAGCATCAACCGTCACTTTGTCTTAGCTTTCTCCATTTTGGGAGTGGACTTTCCAGCAAAGCAAAGCATGGTCATCTCCCCTCCCCCTTTGCCAAAAAGCATCCGCAAAATGATTGCAACCTTAGGAGTTTCCAGCAGAGATTTGTTTTGTTTTCAGAGAGGTTCTGCATTGGAATGGATTTTTTTTAAAAAAAAATCTTGCTAAATACAAGCAATCCCACTAGTTTTGGTCCAGCAACAAGGATGATATAAAAATTAATTGACTGAGGCTACTTGGGAATGTAGCTAAGAAAGTGGCTACCTACATTGACAAGTAGTTTGACAACACACAGGAAGAATGTAGAGATAAGATAATGCTGTTAATTTAAATATGATACATTAATCTGGCTCTTGTAACTTCCTATCAAATTAGCAATGTTTTTGTTTATATTACATAGGGAGACTCTGGTGGAATCATAGGCCCACCTGGGCCTCCAGGTTCTAAAGGTGACCCAGGGCCTCCAGGATTAAGTCTTCCAGGAAAACCAGTAAGTACCATTAAGTATTCTATTGCAGAAAAGCCTAGGCGGTCAGCAGAAGAAAAATGTCGGCCTCTAGTAGAATTACCAGCATTGCATATATTATTTCATTCAAGGCAAGCAATGTTGTGTAGAGTACAGAAAGGAGAAAGAAATAATATGTCAAAGAATTCAAAAGCATGACATAAGGAAAAGGAAACCTAGCGAAAACTAGTTTTCACCAACACTACTTATTAGGGATGCGGTGGCTCGGTGGGTTAGGACGCTGAGCTTGTCGATCAGAAGGTCGGCAGTTTGGCAGGTCGAATCCCGAGTGCCACGTAACAGAGTGAGCGCCTGTTACTCATCCCAGCTTCTGCCAACCTAGCAGTTCGAAAGCACGTAAAAATGCAAGTAGAAAAATAGGGACCACTACGGTGGGAAAGTAACAGCGTTCCGTGTGCCTTTGGTGTCTAGTCATGCCGGCCACATGACCACAGAGACGTCCTAGGACAAGCACTGGTTCTTCAGCTTTGAAACAGAGATGAGCACCAGCCCCTAGAGTTGGAAACAACTAGCACGCATGTGCGGGGGAACCTTTTCCTTTTTACTTATTATATCTCTCCCTACCTTTCTATTCTTGCAAACCATCCTTGCTTCCACCATGTCCACCCAACATTCCACACATTGCCTTTTGTTCTCCCAAAGCATCTTTGGGACAACCATGACCGGGATGATGGAGAATATCCATAGACATTCTTTTACCTAGCCCTGAGTATTTTCAAAGAAATGCTTATGTAACTCAGAGCCATCAGGTTATAAGTAATGAGCCTTTTGAAAAAGATGTCTCTAAAGCAAACAGCTGCAGATAACTCCATTTTGTAAGCTGTTCAGTTCTACACATTTCTAGTCTTCCCCCTGCACACACACCATGCTTCCCTTTGTTACTTCTCATAAATAATTAGCTCATCAATTATTGTGAAACTAAAACAGTAGTGAATAATTATCATTACAAGATACCTTATTTGTTTTTGTGCAATAAGACACCTGTGTCTTAAATTAGATTTTTTTCCCTGTCAATTTAAGAATTATTATTATTTTCTAATTATACAAAAACATCTTTTTTTCCACGTTTTTAAATTGCCCGTCTTCCTCAGGGAGGAACTCTGAGCTGTGTACAATAAATGCTAAAATATAAAAACAGCATGTAATACTTAATTTTAGGATTTAAAAGGAAGCAAGGATGATTAAGATCTGTTACAATTTAGTTAAAAAGGTGATGGGAGGGATCTCGGGGCACCAACCAGCCCGACAGCTTCGTGGTCCTCTAAGCTTCCCAAAGGAGGCCTCAGAGCCGTGTTTTAACTCCTTTCCAGAAGCCCATAGGAGTGGGGACCTGTCTCACTTCTGGTGGGAGGGTGTTCCATAGAGCAAGGGCAGAGATGCCTCTCTTCCTAGACCCCACCAGTTGAAGTTATTTAATTGACAGCATGTGCAACATACCTTCTCTGCCAAGGGGGATGGGTTGATGTACTGGGAAAAAAGATGGTTCCCGTAGGTAGCCTATGTCATGTAGGGCTTTATAGGTCACAACCAACACCTTAAATTGGACTCAAAGTCAAACTGGCACCCAATACAATTCATTAAGCAAAGGTTTTACATGCACCTATCTTGGGGCACTAAGAATTGTTTGTGTGGCCTCATTCTGCACTCACACCCTGGACGGTATCTCTTTACTCTCCTACGATCGGGTAGGAGATATAGGAGTATAGCCAGCCGCACCAATAGGATGAAAAACAGCTTTTATCCATGGGCTGTTAGGCTTTTGAACAGGAAATAATTTTTATAAACTTTATGCATAATTGACTTGCGAGGCTGGTGTGTTATGCAATTAGTTCACATGGTGTAATAAGATGGAGGGTTTGTTGTCACTGTGAGTTGTGGTGAGGGGAGCATGAAGGGAGGCTCAATCAATCTCAATGTATACATGGTTGTACTTTGACAATAAAGGTTCATTCATTATACATAGCTTTATCTCCATCTTTCTCCCCCCCATATTAGGGATTAGCTGGCGTTCCTGGAACAATAGGTCCACGAGGGCCTAAGGTAGGCAAAGCCTATTCTAATCCTGTATTTCAACTGTTTGGTGTCATACTTTTATGCAAAGATCTTTTTGTAAAAACAAAGACTTGTTCCTTTATCAGGGAGAAAGAGGGCTCCCTGGAGTACAGGGTCCTCCAGGAGAGATGGGGCCAGCAGGGAATGGAACCCCCGGACTACCTGTAAGTACAAAATTTGTTTTGAGCTCCTTTCACCCCATTATTAACATGGATGTCATTCTGTAATGGCTTCATTGATGCAACACAGATGGCAATTCTACCTCTAATATATGATTTCATGTGTGTATTTTCTTTTCCTCTGTAAAGAAATGATAAAATGGCTCTGGGCTGATCCCACTACTACATTTACTAGCGTGTCTGAATAGAATGGCTAAATAAAATTGTTCCTGTTTGGGTTTTGTGAGCGTCAAGGGAATGGAGGGAAAGGAATTATATATTGCTGCCTAGCAAGGCAATTGTTCCTGTCTCTTCCCAGAGTGCAATTAAGCCAGAAGCACAGTTCTGCACATTGTGTCTATCTGCTCAGGGATAAAGATGCCTTTGGGTCGTATTATTCTCCCAAGCATATCATTTGAAGCAGAGTAGTTTTGGAAAATTTCTTCTTTGTTATTTTATACAGTTATGAATGTCATGTTTTGTATATTTTACATTTGTATTTAGGTCTTAAATCGGATATTAAACATCTCTTTTCAGCCAGGGTTCTTAAATTCCAGAATCCCCTAAAAGAAAAGATGAACTTATGTAACCTTCCCTCGTCAATGTAAATAAGTAATAGCTGAGTAAATAATAATTTAAAAATACTGCTAGCAGAGGGTTTTGACAGATGGCTGGAGCTATAGGTATTTTGATAGCCCTCCTGCTTTGCCTGTGGAATCATTCATCTTCTAAGTTGCTAATAACCCCACAGAGGGCCTTGACCAATATCTTGAGAAGCTTTACTTAACAGTAAAATGACAATTGAAAGGGATGGATGGATGGATGGATGGATGGATGGATGGATGGATGAATGTTAAAAAAAATACTCCTCCCCCACGTACAAGGAGCCATGTCTAAAATGAGTGCCTCATTTTAGAAGATTTGCAGAATCTCTAATCAGAGCTAGAAAAACTCCATACTAAGATCCCCGAGGGCAACTATCAATCTGGACAGATGCTACTAATTTAGACTTAACAATGATCAGACCGGTGAAAGAAGCTTCCTATCCTGATTTCCAATATCATGTTCTGCTGTAATCAACAGATCTGGCTAAGAAGAATCTTAGCCTCAAGTGATACTTTTGTGCTCATGAATAACAAGATATGAGGTCCAGCTCTATCTCTTTGTAATCCTGGGTGGATTTTTTTACTTGCACAAATTTTCAATAGCAAATAACCCCCTTTTTTATAATGATGAGAAGGAGGAGGAGGAGGAGGAGGAGGAGGAGGAAGAGTATTGTATTCACTCATTTCTCTGTTTTTCAGGGTCTTAAAGGGCCTCCTGGGACACCAGGATACCAAGTAAGATATTTCATAGGAAATCTTGGTCAATACTTTTATTGTGCTTATTGTGTAAGTTTTCCTTGATACCTGATGCTCCAAATGTTCCTTCCACAGGGACCAAGAGGGCCTCCTGGATTACCTGGGCCTCCTGGAACTCCTGGCCTTAATGTAAGTACTAATACGTAAATACATGTCAGTAGTATCTTCTTGAACAAGGTTCAAGCAATACAACAACAACAACAAGGTCTTCCCTGTTTTTATGTACATTTAGGGTATTCCAGGCCGAGATGGAAAGCCAGGAATCCCAGGCCCTCCAGGTGACCCAGTATGTACATTAACTAACTCAACTCTCTTACACTGAAGGCAAATGTATCTAAAATCACTAAAATTTGCATACAGATAGTCCTCGACGTACAACAGTTCATTTGGTGACCATTCAAAGTTACAATGGCATGAAAAACAGTGACTTAGGACCATTTTTCACATTTACAACCATTGCAGCATCCCCATGGTCACGTGATCAAAATTCAGACACTTGGCAACTGCCTCCTTTTTTATGATCGTTGCAATGTCCCGGGGTCATGTGATCCCCTTTTGTGACCTTCTGACAAGCAAAGTCAATGGGGAAGCCAGATTCACTTAATAACTGTGTTACTAACTTAATAACTACAGTGATTCACTTAACAATTGTGGCAAAAAAAAGATCATAAAGCAGGGCAAAATTAACTTAATAACTCTCCAGCTGAGCAGCAGAAATTTTGGGCTCAGTTGTGGTTGTAAGTTGAGGACTACCTGTATATATATTCTTAAAGTCAGTTATTTACATTTGAAGAATTGAAATTATCTTTCAATCAATTCCTTAAATGATTCCTACATCGCTAGAAAAGATATAAACTGAGGTAAGCCCCATAACTCCTCTTTTAAAGGGCTCCTGAGTATATTATATGAGCAACTTCGAGACTTCGTGCTATGCAGAATATTAAATTCCTTGCCTCAAACGCTCCCAAAGAGCTGGGAGGGGTCTTAAATAATTAAGGCTTCGGGGTGTCAAACTGCCGGCCCACAGGCCAGAGCGTCACGGAGAAACCGCGCCCATCCCATTGCCGGCAAAGGGAAAAAGTTCCGATATGTCGTGCGACGTCACGTGACGTCGCGAGTTTGACATGTCTGGGTTAGAAAGAGAAATTGGGAAAGCTGAAGAATTTCAGACGAAATTTCTTCCTCACCCTCTGCAACCCTCTTCCAATTTTCTTAAGGAAGTTCTGTAATGTGAAGTCTCCCTTTGCAGGCATTTCTTCCAAGGTTTCTTCTATTAAAAAAAAACAATTCTCATAAACTGTCAACAATTAAACTGAACCTCCTGCCAAGATAGTCCAATTGCAGGGTTCTCCCCTTCCACCGAGAAGGGAAGAGAAGTAGCAATGCTGAGCTTCACAAAGCTGGAAGCTTAAGGGGAAATTGTAACCGTGCGGTGTTGCCCATGGGCAGGGGTAGGCAACCTTGGCTCTTTTAGGACTCGTACACTTCAACTCCCAGAGTTGGCTCAGGAATTCTGGGAGTTGAAGTCCATGAGTCCTAAAAGAGCCAAGATTGCCTACCCCTGCCCATGGGGATAGTTTTAGTAAGAAGTTCACTTATTAGAGTAAAAGAGGCAAACCTTTAGATACAAAAATTGAAAAGGAGAATATAAGGAAAAACAAAAATGACCAACAATCCCTCAAACAAATTTATTTATTTATTTATTTATTTATTATTGGGACTTATATGCCGCCCTATCTCCCGAAGGACTCAGGGCGGCTAACAACAATAAAATACAATAATACAAAAGTTAAAAAGAAATTAGATTAATAGCCCCAGTAGAATAAATTAAAATTAAAATTAAGTTAAAAATTAAAAACATAATTAAAATCCCTGTCAGTCTAGGCCGGCCTGATGGAAAAGAAGTGTTTTGAGGCCGCGGCGAAAGGACCGGAGATCCGGGGCCATCCAAAGCTCAAGGGGGAGTTGGTTCCATAGGGCTGGCGCTCCCACAGAGCTTTGAACCACACAGCCCAGAGAGGGCCCATAAGTAACAAATTTCACAGCAAGTAAATATAGGCAACCCTACTGAATTATGTATCCCATCATTCATAAAGGCTTCAGTCATCCAGGTCATGCATTCAAATTGCAAAGACTAGAGCTGTTGGCAACCCAGCCTTTGTTTCTCTTTTTTCTTTCTTCCTTTTTCCCCTAAGCACTTTTTTTTTGGTTTTATAAGAATTTAGCGGATGACTGAAAGTCAGCCTCCGTGGGGACACTGTGGCTTCCACCAGTCCATCTCCAATGTCATAGTTCTTGCTAATTATGAAGAGCACTAGCTAGCAAATGAATTACTTTCCTAGATACTTCCCCTGAGTTATTCAGCTTGGCCCATAAAATCAACAACAGCGTTCTGAAAAGCAGCATTAAAAGAAAGGAATAAATTTAAATAATAAAATCTCACAACAATTGGTAAAATACCAGGTTAAACTCAGATTGCTTTCTGCAGTTATTGATCATCTCTCCCATTGTCAAAAGTAGGGACAAACTGCGTACGTTATTAACTTCAAAAAACAGTGCTACATTTTAATACCAAGTAAACCGCCCTTGGAAGTATCGTTCCCTGCTTATCTGAACAAACAAATGCAGCAAAGAAAAAATAATAATGTGTTTAGGGATCATGTAAGCACCAGTCTAAAAGTGTCTTTAATTACAGGTTGCTCTTCCTCTCCTTGGTGATATAAGTACTTTATTAAAGGTAATTGCCTTTTTGTAGCCTCTCTATCCCTTTTTTTTTAAAAAAAAACACATTTTCATAGGCTTGGGGGCTTGGATCCTTTTAGTCTTATCAGTCTTTGGCATGTACCAGTCTCCTAGCCTTATCCCCATAGATGACACTATGGTTAGAGGCAATGGAAGATCTACACCAATGGCCTTCATTATTTATAATTCACCAATTTAACAATGTTTGTTAACCATAAATGGTAAGTCAACCCAGAGTTTATTATTTAGGGTAAAGAGTTTTGTGCGCCTGTGGTTTTTAGTGCCCTTTCTGTCTGGAGGATGATTTTGTTTCCTTCCCCCCCCCTTCTATTCAGTCATGGCCAATTCTCAGTGACCATCTGGACGAGACTTTGCAGTTTTCTTGGCAAGGTTTTCCAGAAGTGTTTTGGAATTGCCTCCTTCCTGGGGCTAAGAGAAAGTGACTGGTCCAATGTCCCCCCCAGCTGCCTTTGTGCCTCACATTCTCTCAGTTTCTAGCCTGAGGACTTAACCACTACACCAAACTGAAACATTTTATTTCTTTTACACGAATGTAAAATGACTATTTTTTTTTGCATGCGTAACCTCCATGCTTTTTCACAGTCTTGTTATCTAAAGTTTTGTTTTAGCAACTTTTTACAGAAGCCCCCTGAGTAATGAAGGCCTGTTTATAAATAGTTCTTAAATTTAAGGTCTAATGCTATTTTTCTATTTATCACTTCATAAACAAAAATCCAACATAAGGCAATGCTGCCTTAAGCTCTGCTTCACAATCACCATGGCTTTTGGTCAGAATGTTTTTCAGAGGAGAAAATGAAACATTGCAGACTTATCATAGGCAAGACCTTGAAGTCAGGAAGGTATATCTAGTTTGATGTCCTTTGTGAATACATTATCCAACGCTACTTTTTTTAAAAAAAAAATCCCTCTACCGTTATCTTTGTGCCATTAGGGAGATCCTGGTCCAAGAGGTCCCCCAGGGATCCCAGGAAGAGAAGGGTCAAAGGTGAGTTCCTCATGTGAGCTTTTTTAAAATGAAATTTGCTCATTTGTAGATTTTACATGCACGGCTGTTGCTTTTTAAAGTTATAAATACATTGTTATCACTACCAGACATAATCAACATTTTGGCAGATTAAAAGACCATATGCATCCCACATTCCTGAACAGTCCTTCCCAGAATAAATGACCAGCCCTAGTTGGTCAGCTCTTCTGGAAATGGCACAGAAGCTTTTATGAGGGCAATTCGGAAATAAAACTCTGTTTGGTTATCAATGACAGACACTAGCAGACACAGAACTTTTACTATACACATGAGAAAACTACAACATTATATTACTTTTCAACATAATCACCATTCAAATTGAGGCACTTGTCATAACGTCTTACAAGGTTTGAAATTCCTTAGTAGTAGTTGCTGGGTGCGGGGTGATCAAAGCTTCAAAAGTCCTTGGCTGCATCTAGCGGTGTCCAAGCCAGCATTATCGTGAACCAACACCACACCAAAAGGCAGCATTGCCCGATGCTTGTTATGGATGGCTCATCTGTGTTTTCATAACATTTCCAAGTAGATGTCTGAATTGATGGTCAAACCACACTCCATGAACTTCACTAGCAGTAATCCTTTGGCATCCTCACATTTGGCGGGATTTTCTATGGCACCACTTCCAGTGTGGTGTTGGTTCACGATAATGCTTGCCTGCACACCGCTAGACACACCCAAGAACTTTTGAAGCAGCTCCGTTGGGATGCTTTTGATCACCACCACCCCATAGCCCAGATTTGGCGCCGAGCAACTACCACTAAGGAATTTCAAACCATGTAAGACGTTATGATAAGTGCTTCAGTTTGAATGGCGATTATGTCAAAAAGTAATGTAATGTTGTATTTTTCTACTGTGTATAATAAAAGTTCTGTATCTGCGAGTGTCTGTCATTGTAACCAAAAGGAGATTTATTTCAGAATTGCCCTCATAATTAAGGAGGTGTTTGCATGGGAGACTTACTGAGCAGAATTTATGAAGGAAACATTATAAAAGAAGGAATCTGGGCAAGGCAATGGACTTTGCTACAACACAGATTTTACACTTCGATCTGAATTCAAAATAACAATATCTGAGCTGCACAAGAGCCCTCTGAGTTGCAATAGTGGTAGTCCTACTAGCTTACTGTTGGATTCAATTTCATACAATTAGACCCCTCAGACTGGTCCCTTGATTTATCATGGACAAATGGCATGGTTAAGCCTTTCCTATTCTTTTTTTAAAAATTTACTTCCTACTTAATGTTGCACTTTACAGATGCAGGAACAGTGAAGTACCAAGGAGAATTCCTGTACAAAATTATCTTGAACATTTTTCACGAGCTGATTCATATATACAGAGTGATCTCTCTTACTCTGTCATTCAGCATCAATACTGAAATTCAGTGAAAATTAAACAGTTTTTCTGAATTTAGCAGGACTCAACTTCAAGTGTATATTGGATTACAAAGTTAACCATGTAAATGTTTATGTGCATTTAAGCCAACATTGATGCTGCAGTTGTTAGAGCTAAGGAACAAAAAGTATGTTACAATCTCTGCTGTGCTATTTTGGCATCCATTATTTGAAACTGTTTCCTTTGAGTAACGTGTTTTATAAACCAGACAATGTCTATTTTCTTCGTCCCAAGGGGAGCAAAGGGGAACGTGGATTTCCTGGTCTTCTGGGAGAGAAAGGTGACGAGGTATGAAGATCTACTCCTGCTGTAACAAGAATAGTTTTCTTATTAGTGTTACCCTTGTCATCCTCCTAGTTTTCATTCTAGGCATTCAGGCATTTGATTTAACAAGCCTTGCCACTGTCACTGCCACATCTATTAGCCCTCTCACTATAGCCCTGGAAAGCAAGACATTTTTGACAGAGAGAAAGCATTTCTCCACCATCCACTCCTCACAAAGTGAAATTTACTTCATGCTTCCACTCCCACCCACCCGCCGGCCTCCGCAAAAAAATAATTTTCCTTATCCACATTACAGAAGGCAAAAAGTCTCCTTTGCCTAAAAAAACATGACTGCAGTTTCATGGACTTCCACATGACCAAGGAACTTTGGGATAAAGGGATTTTTAATGGGAGGGCGTTATGTTGCGACAGATCACATGATGTTGCGAGTTTGACACCCCTGCATTAGATTGTTTTTCTCTGCATTTCATTCTCTCCCTTTCTTTCTTTTTCTCCTTCTTTTTTTTCTTACTTCTCTCTGTTGGCTACCTCTCTTCTCTCTATAAGAGGGAAAACATACCATAGATAGTAGATGCCGCAACATTGTGTAACTGGCCATGTCTCCACTTAGTAGCTGAATACAAGGTTTAATTTTTAAAGTTAAAAATACCCCACAGGCCAAAAAAGGGAAATCTTATCTAGCATTTACAGTATTGTCAAAATAAGAAAACAGATTTCATCGGCAATCTTTTGTTAGAATATCAGAGTAAAATAAATTCAATCCCCCCAAAATTTCAATTTGTTGAAATGAAATCAGGTGATTTAATATAATGCATGAAACAATATTAAATAGCATATAATTTATGTGGGAGAGGTAAAAAAGATGGCGCCCCCCCCCTTAGTTTTGTTTTAAATTAAGATTTGGTTTAATTTGGTTGGAATCATGTGGTTTTCTGAATTTTATTAAGAGCTATCTAAGTTGATTCTTTTTGTAAAGAAGTAAACATTGGTAATAAGGAATAATGCAAACTAGTATCATACTGTCATGTATTCCTTGACAAACAGCTTATCGGAATAATGTGCTTTGAGAAGACACTATATGTATTGACTTTTTAAAAAATGGACAGAGATTTAAATACTACTTCATCTGTATACAACAATATATACTTTATGGTCCCATGTCCATTAGCAAAGACTAAAAACAAAAACAAAAAACAATATAGCATTGCTTAATATAGCACCCACCCTACAGGTTGTGACCAACTTTACGGAGCAGCATTGTCTGGAAATATTTTCGTAGTTATGTGGCCAGCATGACATCGTGCCACAGCACAGAGGGTACGACAAAATACAGCACGCTATGATCTTCCTGCATGTTATATGTGGTATCTATTCATCTACTTGCACTTACAAGCTTTTGAACTGCTAGCTTGGCAGGAATTGGGACAAGTGATGGAAGCTCACTCTGTCTTGCAGCACTTGGGTCTCGAACTGCCAAGATATAGACCTTTAAAGATCTAAGACTCAGTGTTTTAACCACTCGGCCAACCTAGCAGAAGCCTGAATTGGGAGCCTGTGCAGTAAAATAAATTTATCACAGGCAAACAATAATGTTTATTTGTTTGGGTGGTTCACAATATCCTTACAGGTTCCTTCGCAATGCAGTAAAAGAAGCAGCGATAGCAAAAAAAAAAAAAATCCAGACACCTGACATCAAGCAATCCTGAACAATACTCTTAAGAACCCAGGAGCAAGAGGCAAATCCAAATAAAAGGGCTGGTTTATAATTGGCAATTAGATTTTTAAGAGGCTCCAGAGTGAGTGCAAATCTTTTCATTAGATCGGTAGGGTGCCACACGAACTCATGTGGTTACTAAGCAAGAGTCACACTGCTGTGCAGCTGATAAGCTTCTCAGGCAATCTAGCACTCTTGAGTGGTTCTCACATTCTATCGCCCTGCAAGTGGCTAAATTAATCCTTTTTCCAGGACAGCGGATTATACCTGAACGAAATAGAGTTTCAAGACCAGCAGAGCAGCGTTGTACTTTAAGTCAATCTGAAAATGTTTCTGGTTTCACTGATCTTTGAATAAACCTCACAGAAGAATTTTTGAGAGAATATACATGTACTAGAAATGGGTTCTTTTCCCAAGCAGAAAGGGAGAATTAAAGTATGGTATCGAGAAACATGTTCTAACTCCAGATTTTTTTTATGTTTCTTCAATATTCTCTAACTTTTATTTTATATTCAGTTTTATTGTAAACTTGAATTAGCACCTGCTTTTTTCCTATGTGTTTAGGAACCTTCTTACCACTTATCATAATGTTTGACTTATCCAAACTAATTGTATAGAAAATATTTACTACTATACAAGTGTGCATTTTCTATAAATTTAGGTAAAGATTGTTGGCAATGATTTAAACAAATATCACATACACACAAGCATAGTTCACATATTCCCATTCTCATATTTTGATTTGTTTCAGGGCCTTCAAGGAATTCCAGGCCTGCCTGGTGTGGCAGGACCACTAGGACCTCCTGTAAGTATTTGAGTTTATATTTGCCTTTGAAATGTTGCAGCCTAATTACTTGACAGCTTCAACTCAATGTTCTTGTTAATATGATTTGAAAACATGATTTTCTCAATTGAGTGCAAATAATGGTACTTGATAGGTTACAGCAAAAAGAAATATCTTAGTTGATTCCCTGCTAAGCAGGGTCAGATCTGGTTTGTACTCCACTGGAGATCAGTAGGAAGTCCTAGGAATGTAGAGTGACTGTAGAAGTTTTAATAACGTCCGAAAAGAAGGTAAGGGCAAAGGATTTCCATTAGATTTCCATCTAATAATGTCTAAACATGTTTACAGTATTGGAATTTAGAGAAATAATACAATACCTTGGAAGAAAATAATGTTTGAAGGCTTTGCAGTACCTGCAATAAAATGGTGGTCGTATCCTTAATTCTCTTTTAGTAGAATTGTCATTCTTATGCTGCGATGACTTGCATGCAGTGCATTATCTGCAAAAGGTACACTCCATATTCAGAACTGAAGAAGCTTCAGCGAGAAGCAAAACATCTTCAAGGGAAAAACAAAGTCCAATTGCCTTTTGAAAAAGCACTTTGAGGACAACCATGACCTGGATGACTGCAAATCTCCACAGACTCCATATTATTCTCTACCCACTACAGCTGGTTGTACACATAAAACTAGTTGAGTACCCCTGTTCACTTAGGGGTATTTAATCTGAGAAGAGTTAATTGGTTAAGGAAGGAGTATAAAAGTCTACTTATGAAGCCTCAAGTTATGTTAGATACCTGTCTTAATTTAACAGAGTGGGATGAATATCATTTAGTCACTGTAGTAACAGAAACTTTCTAGGTAAAGAATGCAATTGTAAACCTAACTTTCATCCAGCGAATTTTTAAAATAAGTTCTATATGGCAAAATCATTTCAGTTAAATACAGCAGTTGCATCAGTAGTGTATACAGTGGTGACATATCCCTTAGTTATGACTGAATACAGTTACATTGTTTCTTTTTTTAATATAACTTCATTAAGTTTTTTGAAAGTTAAGTAAAAAATAAAAAACTAACAAAAAGCTAATAGTCAAGAAAAGAGAATATAAAAGAATGCAGAGAGAAGTAGCAGATAGAAGTACAAAAAATATATAGAAATAAACAAATTGCTAAGCACATTGGTTTGTGCTTAAATTGTAAGCTGCCCTGAGTCTTCGGAGAAGGGCGGGATATAAATGGGATTAAAAAAAACAAAAAACCCAATAGAATGACTTCTGACTTGTTTTACAGCAGATGTAAATAAAATTTGAGTTCAACTATTGCTCTACAATTACATTGTACCCTCCATTTCTTTATAAACTACAAATATTACTGATTCTCAGATCCAACTTCATTTTTTTTTCTGTTGTGTACCAAAAATACAAAATGGACTTCCGGTTGGTATTAAATTTAGCCAATGTCTTTTTTCTAATCAGAGCCATCAGTTTCACCATCCCAGTCAGCTCCATCACCAACCATTCATCCATTGTAGGTATCATCAAATCCATCCAAGGTTGGCCATATAGAAGTCTTGCTGCTGTTGTCATATAGAAGAACAAAATACATGCAATTTTCCAATTTGCCCATCAGCCCTGCCAAAAATGTCTCTCCTCTGACTTATATATTGAACTTCATATTTTTAAAATTAATCTATCGCTTGGCTTTTTGACAAGCCCGCCCCAAAGATGGTAAAATAGAAAACACCCTTCTTGGTTTTTACATTTCCAAAAGTGGTTAGAAGTCCCACTACACATTGTTGACAATCTCTCTGGTGATAAATACCATCTAGGCACTGTTATATTAAAAAAAACAGTTGTATTATTTTATAAATAGAATCATTGCAAATAATTTGTCAAAGCTGGGGGAAAGAAAGGGAATGGCATCAGAAAAACAACTTTCGGCCATTCTGTTTTAAAAATTATGTCAAAGACATACAGTATCAATAAGATGCAGTACTTTGCCTCGGATATAAGGGTAATGTGTGCTTTGGTTATATGAAGGAGTGAAGCAGGGGCCATCTTTGAAGAAACTTTGGAAACTTCAGGAAGTCCTGAGTAGTAGCAAGGATGTTTGCACATGCTGATTCTTGAATTTTGTTTCATTTATCCTGTAGCACTTGCACTTATTTGCACATTTGTTTAGGAAAAATTACCTGAAGGGCTGCTTTCTGCTGCATCAGACATATCCGATCAGGACACGGGCGGTCTTGTCAATGTTATCTGGGAGGAGTTTGATTCTGTGACCCCTGAGGAAGTGGATAGGATTATGGGGAGGTTGAGCTCCTCCACATGTTTATTGGACCCGTGCCCTTCCTGGCTGGCTTATGCAGCTAGGGAGAGGACACGAGGCTGGTTCCAGGCAGTTATATCTGCTTCTTTGAGTGAGGGTAATTTCCCCGCCGTCTTGAAGGAGGCGGTGGTGAGACCTCTCCTCAAGAAGCCTGCCTTGGACCCAGCTGTGTTAAACAACTTTCATCCAGTCTCCAACCTTCGCTTTCTTGCGAAGGTTGTTGAGAGTGTGGTGGCGCATCAACTTCCTCTGGTTCTGGATGAAGCGGATTATCTCGACCCGTCCCAATCGGGCTTCAGGCCCGGGTACAGCACGGAGACGGCATTGGTCGTGCTGGTGAATGATCTCTGGAGGGCCCGGGACAGAGGACATTCCTCTGTCCTAGTCCTATTAGACCTCTCGGCGGCTTTCGATACCATCGACCATGGTATCCTGCTGCGGTGTCTCAGGGGATTGGGAGTGGGAGGCACAGTTTTTCAGTGGTTCTCCTATCTCCTGGGACGCTCGCAGTCAGTGTTGGCAGGGGGGCAGAGGTCGACCCCAAGGGCTCTCGCTTGTGGAGTTCCTCAGGGATCGGTCCTCTCGCCCCTCCTGTTTAACATCTACATGAAACCGCTGGGTGAGATCATTCGTGGTTTTGGAGTTGGGTATCATCAATATGCTGATGATACCCAACTTTTCATTTCTACCCCAAACCACCCCAGTGATGCCTTCGCTGTGATGTCCCGTTGCCTGGAGGCGGTTCGGGTCTGGATGGGGAGGAACAGACTTCAGCTCAATCCCGACAAGACTGAGTGGCTGTGCATTCCGGCATCCCGGGACATTCAAAATGTTCCATCTCTTTCTATGGGGGGTGAGTTCTTACCCCCCGTGGATAGGGCTCGCAACTTGGGAGTCCTCCTAAACTCACGGCTTAATCTAGAAGATCATATAGTAGCCGTGACTAGGGGGGCTTTCGCCCAGGTTCGCCTGGTGCGTCAGTTGCGGCCCTATCTGGACCGGGATGCCCTGTGCACGGTCACTCATGCGCTCGTGACCTCTCGTCTGGACTACTGCAATGCTCTCTACATGGGGCTTCCCTTGAATACCACTCGGAGGCTCCCACTGGTACAGAATGCGGCCGCGAGAGTTGTCTTGGGAGTTTCCCAGTACTCCCATGTTACACCTTTGCTCCGCGAGCTGCATTGGCTACCAGTTGTCTTACGGGTGAGGTTCAAGGTTTTGGTGATGGTTTTTAAGTCCTTACATGGCATGGGTCCGGAATACCTCGGGGACCACCTGCTGCCGGCATCGACTCCCCTCCGCCCTGTGCGTTCCCACAGAGAGGGCCTCCTCAGGGTGCCTCCGGTCAGAGAATGTCGGTTGGCGGCCCCCAGGGGGAGGGCCTTCTCTGTGGGCACCCCGGCTTTATGGAACCAACTGCCGGTGGAGCTCCGGATGGCACCGGATCTCCGCTCCTTCCGGCGCGGGTTAAAGACCCATTTATTCGAACAAGCTGGCCTGGCCTGATGGGGGAATGTCTGGGTTTTTATGGGTTTTTATATTTGACTGTTTTAATTGGGCAATTTATTTAATCTTTTTTTTAACTTTTGTATCTCTATTTATATGCCCTGTTCACCGCCCTGAGTCCTTCGGGAGAAGGGCGGTATAAAAATCAAATAAATAATAATAATAATAAAATAATAATAATAATATCCTCAGATCAAGTGGAGAGGTTTTTTTTTTCTGAGTTCTACCTATGATGTAGTAGGCAATGCAGTGTAGACTATGATAGGAACTTCTCAGGAATTACACCAATACTGAGCGACAGGTTGCCCTGATGTAAAGATACGATTTGCTTTCCTTCGGGTGAAAGGTTTACCTGAAAAATGAGTTTCCTCTACGATGTTTGTTTTGGTTTATATCTGATAGGTCAGATGAAATGAAATACATGTTTAAATAAATAATTGCAGAAAAATAATTTCTTTCTTTCCAAAAGCACAGCTTTCAAACTCTTAATGTTAAGACAGAAAACTCTTTTGTTTTGTGTTATTTCTTTGTTTTACAGGGCGCAATAGGAAGACCTGGACATCCTGGTTCACCAGGAACAAAAGGCGAGAAGGTCTGCTATTCTTCACACTACACACATACCCCTCTAACAGCATTTTTATTGTTTCTAAATAATAATAATAATAATTAATAATAATAATAATAATAATAATAATAATAATAATAATAATAATAATAATAATAATAATAATAATAATAATAATAATAATAATAATAGAAGTTCATGCTCAGGCAAGAAACACTATCGCATTTCAGACAAATGGCTGTGCAGTCTCTTCTTAAAAACTTCCAGTTTTTTAAATTTCTTCTTAGTTAAATAAGAGTAAGGTGCACTCTTTAACATTATTAAGATTGAATCTTTTATTTTATTGATTTGTGGTTTACATAGTTTGTATAGCAATATAAAGAAAGTAATAGCTAGATTTGTTAGCGCTCTTTCACATAGAAATATTTTAAAATGCTATCTCTTATTTCAGTGGTAATTTCAAAAGTTCTTTGTACTTGACCCTCAATAAATATGAGCCCAAACATTGATTGCTCCTGATAGCACAAATTGTAATACTTCTGATCTCACCTTTTTGCTGAAAGTTTATGACTAAATGTGGTCATTTATCAACATGTAAACCCCAAAACTGACTTCTTAAAGATGTTTAAATAATTTCTTTGAAGTGTACTAAAAGTAGATGAGTTCATAAAAAAACTTGGCTTTGAAGTGTTCTGAAAGCTTCAACATTAACGATCTTCTTATGACTCTCATAAGCCACCTGTGGTTTAATGTTCTTCATTTGAGAAAGAGTGCCTTCTGCCACAACAATTTGCTTGATAGTACAGATTAATTACCATCAAATGCCATTTTTTAAGATAGAGCAAAGCACTTTCTTTTCATTTTTATATTCTGAATGTATCTATGGCAGAGACAATTTGTCATAAGGTTTTTACATTGTAGAGACAATTTGTCACAGTGAACTGGTGGCAGTTATTTAAAAAAATATTTTTATTTTCCAAAAAAAAATATCCATTTTCCCCAATTTTATTAACTTTAATAGTCTATCTGCCAAATTCTGTGTCCCACTGTGAAGTAGTTGCTGATAGTATTTTACAGCACACACATCAAGAATGTTGATTTGGTCTTCTGAACAGATTAAAAAAAACTGCAAGTAAAAGAATAGAATTACATTTTTTAAATTGCATGGTAATTGTCCCCATGGTTAGATTAGAATATTTCTTAGTCATTAAGTTGAAGTGCAGAGAGCTTTGGGAATTACCACTGAGATAAAGAGGTAGCATTTGAAAACATTTTTATGGGAAAGAGCTCTAACAGTTCCAAGTATTATTTACTTTGTAGTACACATTTTAAATGCAAGTATTATCTGTATATATTCTGTAAAATCTTACTGTTCTCTGTGAAACAGTTCTTTTAAGAATTTTTTTCTTTTTTTTTCTTTTTTTCTTTTGGTTTAGGGAAATGAAGGTGCTCCTGGGAAACCTGGACCACCTGTAAGTAATTCAGATTCTCTTACAAGCGCCTGAGGTTCTAAAATATTTCATAGTATGATGTTGGTGGAATAGATTGCCAAAGTTAGGGCAGTATATCAGCAGGAAAGATCTGTATCAGGGAAGAACTGGATCTAATCCAGGGCTAGAATTAGTTTCCTAACAGCTTCAATAGGTCAAATGCTGTCAGTCCCTTTGTTCCTAGAGAAGTGCCTGATCCCTTTCTGTAAGCTGAAAAAACAATATCCTCCTGGAGAAAGATGGTCCATGGAGTCAAAGCAGGGAAGATCTCCCACCTCATTCTACATGGCGACTGTTTTTCTATGCAGCAGCAAAGGGAGAAATATTATTCAGTGACAGTCCTTGAAAATATATGGATTATATTTTCCAATCTGCTATTGCAGACAAAAAGGGCTTTGGGGTGGGGTGGGGGAGATGCTGCAAGATCTTCAAGTAGAAGATCATCTAAGTGCAAGCCAGAGTCATTCTGCCTCCTATCATAGTTTATCCTGCCCTGGAGAAAACGGAGGGACCTTACAGGTTGATCCTATAGATCCAGAACTTCCCCAAGCCTGCTCTTTGGTTTAGAAGAATTTCTGTTTTCATATTGTTGCCTCGGGTAAAGGATATGTAGTGCTGAAGTCTTAGAAGACATCAGGACTTATTCTGAGTTTTAAGGTTTCTCATTACTATATTCTTTTTATTTATTTTTTTTCTTCAGGGTATGTCATATAGTGAAAGTAATGGCATGAGCAGCTTATATAAACTACAGGTATTACATAGCATGAAAAATGCGTGTTTTTTTCTTTGTTGAATGTATGCCTTGTTTTTATTGATTTAAAAATGGCAACTTGGGTACACAATCAGTTTTAAAAATTTACATTTTTTAAAAAAACTCAGTGCAAATCTTTTAATAACTATCCACATCTTTTACATCAGAAACATACTTTTTCTATAGCATGATACAGAAGTCTCTTAATCCGCAAAAGATCAGTTTAAAAAAGTAAGACCAATGGCACTAAGCTAACTATAATTTAAAGGATTTTTTCCCTTTTTCAGGGAAGTTCTACTTATGCTGGTCCCCCAGGGCCCCCTGTAAGTATGGTATTATTATAGTTTGATATTTATTATATATGAATATATATCCAATTTTGCATAATATTCTTCAATACATTAAAATCATGAATTACAAAAGTTGAATTGTAGAAGCTTTAAATGAAAGATGCACATGTAAACTTGTTTCTACGTATTTTAAAATAATTTATTGAGCACAATAACATGTAAAGAATTGTATTTTAAGCTTTCTCTAAAATTATATTTTAAGAATGATTTCTCATATGTAGCTACAACATATAAAATTGTACCTGGAGATGGAGCCTATTCATTGCTAAACATGCTCATTGGAAGGGGTAATTCATAGGTATCTTTTCTGGCATTTCTTTGAAAATAAGATTCCTGTCAGATTCTTTCTCTGAATTTTAGATCAATATGCAAAATGATTACAGAGAATTATATCAGAAGATTGATATAGTTTTAAGAACCTGTTTGTCCAAATTGCTACAGTTGCTGCTAAAAAAAAACAAATATTGGTCCAAAATGAAATGAGAATTAAGAGTGGTTCTCTCAAAAATAAAAACCAAATTTCAAGACTTATACTAAACCAATTAACATCATTCTTTCCGTTTAAAAATGGGTTTAAAATTTGGGGTTTTTTTATTCCAAAGAAAACATTTTATTTTATAAAGATGCAAGGATCTATTTTATTTTATATGATAGTTACATTAAAGTGTTATTGTTAAAAATAATATATACATGTACAGGATTTCTAGCTCAACCCTAACCCCAGTGGATGCATGGCTTTTATTCATAAAGGGAAGTCAACACGAATTCATTTATTATTTGTGGATAAACAATAAATTATCTTTGAGGGAGATGGGTGATTAAGAAACATGATAAACAAACAAACAATCTGCTGTAATGGTCTATTTGTTGTAAAGTAATTCACTGCAAATATTGAGGAATTAAAGCATCATAGTAAATGGAAATTAAAGGCATATCCCAGATTATTTTTCAAATACCATTTTTTCCTAGACTCAGAACATTTGTGGAATGATGGTTCGTAAGAAAAGCAAATAATCACATTTCATGGGGTACTTCATTTAATAATGGAAGATTCTTGATTCTGATTAAAGGCCATAAAATCATTGGGTCAGTCTCGTTGAGTATCAGTCTCATAAATAAATTATGTACTGTATCCTATTTTCTTACAGGGCCCAAAGGGGGAGACTGGAGCAGTGGTATGTAATGGGTAAAATGAGTCCTTATTTATAAAATGTGCCTTGATGTGTTTGGTTATCGGTTTCCATTTTCAATTTCCGTTTATCGTCTTCCCTCCCTCTGGATAGTTAGTCTCAGCAGGGGAAAGAAAGCAAATGGCCTGGAGAACATAATGTCAAGATGGATCTACCCAGGGAGAAGAGATTTGTGGAAGCCATTTTGTCCAGTTTCAAAATTAGAAGCCAACATTGACCATTTGGATTACTTGTGAAACTAAGAGAGAGAGAGAGTCTGGCCTCATAAAAGGGACCACTTTATGCACAAATAGTTGAACTATGGAATTAAATCTTATCAGATGTGATAATGGAAACCAATTTAGTACTAGGCTCTGATCCTTTTAAAAGAAGCTAGAATGACCATTAGTCCTTATTTGTGCAAGAGAATGTAATCACAAGTGTTATCCCCCTGTGTAACCTAAATACTGTATAGCCAGGCATAACAATCTTGATTCTGAAAACACTTTTTAGTTTTAAGTCATTAAAACGCTCAGCAGGGCAAAAATAGTCATTTCCAAGTAAGCAGTGTATTTAGCAACTTATGAAATACATCTGGCTTTATTTACTTAGGGTGTTGAAATCAGAAACAATTGTCTTTTTGTTTCTTTTCAAGGGTGAAGCGGGCCCAATGGGACTACCAGGGTTAGAAGGACTACCGGGAGAAAAGGTAGAGTTTTAATAGCAAACTTACATGTGGAAAATTGATTTCATTTACCTACTGACAATAATCATTCTTTTCCAAACCTCCTTTGCCTATTGAAATCATATAGCAAATGTTTCCACAATGATATAGAATCTCCATTTAAAATAAAAAATAAAATAAAATTTACAACAGCAAGAAAACTGAGTATTTTAAGCAAATTGATAT
This sequence comes from Vipera berus, assembly GCF_964194415.1. Classification (NCBI taxonomy): domain Eukaryota; kingdom Metazoa; phylum Chordata; class Lepidosauria; order Squamata; family Viperidae; genus Vipera; species Vipera berus. The sequence goes on from NC_138202.1 coordinate 235,605,877, forward strand.
CGGCTTAGGTTTATGATAGCACCAAGCACACTGGATGTGGCAGTTTGTGCTGGGGCAATTTCACAGAATAAGTGAAGGTAAAAGAAAAAGTTGCTATGCAATAACAAAATTGCTGGCTGCTGATTCTTGGACAATAACTGCTGTTTCTTTACGACAACCTGCTTTGTACCAGGCTGGTGACTATGGCCTGTGAATCCAAATGAAATGTACTATAAATTCAGATAGAATTTAGAGTGGGGGAAGAAAAGATTGTACTTGATTTTACATATAGCGTTAAGTCATGGTTTAGTAAACCATGTTTTATTAAAAACATTGACTGGATTTATAAAGCACTAGCCATAAACCTTGGTTTATAAACCACCATAGCTAAAGTCATACAGTATAGCAGACTAAGACAAAGCGTACGATTGTTTATCCATCTATTACAGGATGCAGATTCAACCTGCATAAATCTTGTTTTCCTAATCTTTCCCAATCATCTTTCCACATTGCTACTGAACAACTTGTTAGATTGTTTTCTACCAGCTGTTACAGGGGTCCTCAAACTTGGCCACTTTAAGACTTGTGGACTTCAACTCCCAGAATTCCCCAGCCAGCATGACTGGCTGGGGAATTCTGGGAGTTGAAGTCCACAAGTCTTAAAGAGGCCACGTTTGAGGACCCCTGGGCTAGTAAATAGCTTTGATTTAGAATGGCTATATAAGGAGTATACATTGGGATATTTGTGCTTCCAGAGCATCCTTTTCAAAAACCACTATATCAGATTAGGAAAAGCTGATAAGTGCTATAAAGGACACCCCTGTTCACATAAGTTGTCTTTTTGCCTGCAGCTATAAACCTACAACTATATGAGATGAATGTGAGAAACAAATAAGATAATTGGTTTATTAGAGTATTTTATACTCTACATTATATACTTTTTATAGTGCATTTGCTGCCATCTGCTGCCATCTGCTGCCGGACACGAATTCCCATCGCCCAGTACGCTCACACAGAGAAGGCCTCCTCAGGGTACTGTCGGCTAGACAATGTCGGCTGGTGACCCCCAGGGGGAGGGCCTTCTCTGTGGGAGCACCAGCCCTATGGAACCAGCTCCCCCATGAGCTTCGGATGGCCCAAGATCTCCAGTCCTTTCGCCGCAGCCTCAAAACACTCCTTTTCCACCTGGCTGACCTGGACTGACAGGGATTTTAATTATGTTTTTAATTTTTTAACTCTAATTTTTAATTTATTTTAATTTTACTTTATTGTACAGAGGCCTTTAATTTTAATTTTATCTTAACTTCTGTATTTATTGTATGTTATTGTTGTTAGCCGCCCTGAGTACTTCGGGAGATAGGGCGGCATATAAGTCCCAATAATAAATAAATAAATAAATAAATAAATAAATAAATAAATAAATAAATAAATAAATAAATAAATAAATAAATAAATTTGGCAGGAGTGGCCAGGACTCTATTCTGTTACTACTGTAGTGGACTCTTAATAGATATATTCCAGGAATTTGCATTCAACTAACTTCATTTCAGGAGGCTCTTCTATAATGTTCTCCAAACACCAAGTTGACAGGAAATTGAGCTTGCCTTAATTGTAATAGAAATAAGAAATATAGGAGAAAAGAATCTGCTATCCATGCAGTGAGATTAACAAATGCCAAAAAGGAGATTATATTAGAATTAACTGTGTGATAAAAATTTTTAACTATTCTCCTGTTGTTACTGTTATCACAATCACAGTCATCACCACTGGCTATAAGCTACCACGTTTTTCCAGTCCCCCAGTGCTGATAGCCCACCACTCACAAAACTTCATTTCTTTGTTTTCCTGTTGAATATGGCAAAATAATTGTGACATACTGTTGCGCGTAAAAAGTTCATTGTCTTGAAGATCTTTTGGATAGATTATACCTCCTGAGTAACGTATAGAATTTGCCTTCTTCTCTAAGCTGTTCTCTAGAATTTGTGCCAAAAACAAGAACTGAGATGAGAATCAATCATACTCAACAGAAGTCACTGGATGTTCTGATTGCTTATGATTGTTTCAAGAGACAGAACCAAAGGAAAAAAATCCAAGAAGTTGGTGTTCCTTTTGATTTTAATAGGATGAAGGCTGTTTCAGATAGTGGTTCCCAGGTATAAAAGGTCATACAGTGTGTGAAAAGGATTGTTTCCTCAAATGCTGAGTGAATTCATCACGCCTTCTTAGCAAGCATTGGATTTTCTCAAGAGATATACTTCGGAAATACTGCAATTTAGTATGTCTTTTTTAGGGCGACCAGGGATCTGTGGGTTCTCCAGGAGTTCCAGGAATACCTGTAAGTATGCTCTTAGCAATGATGTTTCCATTTTGTGGAAGTGAATAGTAATCACAAGAGCTGGAGGAAGGGTACAGACTACTAGACACGTAATAATGTATACAAACTGTGGGAAGTAGCCAAATATTCTGCTGAATATTCAGAATCAAAATTGCCATACTAATCACCAATCTTTTCTTATAAGCTCATTTCTTACTATAAAATACATCCTATGTTATTTGTCTTCTCACTGTGAAGCTTCAAAAGAATCTGGAAATAGGCTATACTCACTGCTGATGACTAACCTTAATTTTTTCTTCTTACAAATGATCTCCATTCATATTTAGAAAGTGTTGAGCATTCTTTGGAGGAAATTTTCTGTGATTAGCAAATCAATATTTTAAAGGGAATAGTTCCTTATTTGTTCTATGCTAAAAATTAAAACAAATAAGACAATGAAAAAACAAGTCTACACCTATATTCAGAATTAACAAATCTGTCCTGGAAAAATTGCATAAATGAACAAACAAACAAACAAATGAATGAATGAATACCTGATCTTCTCTCTTTTTCTTTGTTCTATCTGTAATCCATTTCATAGTACCTTGTTGCCCCCAAAGTAAGGCCTAACCTGAAAATAAGCCCTAGCTTGATTTTTGGGGGTAGGCCTAATATGAGTCCTACCCCAAAATAAGCCCTACTTTTGGGGCAAGGCACACACACCTAAAATCAAGTTAGGACAGGAGTGGAGGTATGGAGCTGCCCCATGTGCCCTGCAGCCACTTACCTTGCAGCCAGGTCTATCCTCTCTGGCCCACTTCTACTGTGGCCTCTTCTGCACCCAGGCTTGCAGTTTGCAGTCACAGGCCTTTCTGGAAGGCCTCTGCAGCCAAGAACCGAGCTATGGATTGAATCCATAGCTCGGTTCTTGGCTGCATAGGCCTTCCAGAAAGGCCTGACTGCAAAATGCAGGCCAGAGTGCAGCTGCAAAATGAAGCTGCTATTTCATGTAGAAGAAGTGGACCGGCTGAGTGGTGCTGTCGGTGCTGTCGGTGGGTATAAAAGACATTCCCCGAAAATAAGACCTGGTGCCTCTTTTGGAGGCAAAATAAAATAAAATAAAATAAGACCCGGTCTTATTTTCAGGGAAACACGGTATTACTGCAATGGGAACTTTCAGATGGGCTGGACTACAAATCAGCCTCCTGATTTGTTGAGAGACTGAGTTGATGTGATGTTATCATTGGAAAGAATGATACAAAAGTCTTTACACATTTTCACCCAGCTTGTACACATGTACACCTTCTAGGGACTTGCTGCTACCATTCTCACTTTGATTTAAGGTGGGGGAATAGAAAATAGAAATGTTACAATTTTGCTGCCAGATTTGTTTTTTTCTTGGGATATTGGGGTTGAAAGACTAACGCATGCAGCCCCTAAGCCATGACTCTTCTTTTTATGATATATTTTTATAATTAAAGCTTCACTTAATTTATGCCATCTGAAAAGCTGTTTGTATCCTAAGGGGATTTAAGAATCTCAAGATATTTCTAATATTTTTTTTAGAAAAAGTTGATTTTCTGTTCAAAAGTAAGTGTCACTGAATTTAGGGTGAACAGCCTAAATTAGTATAGTTAGTATATGTAAGAATGGAACCAAAAGCTTTTATAATTAAGGAAGAATTCATTGCTCAGGCAATGTAAATGTAGTATAGTGTCATCTAATGCACATTAAAACAGCTGTAATTTTAGAGCAGACTAAATAATTGATTTTAAAAATGCTGTTTTCTATCTCTTCATTTTCCCAGGGAAAACATGGCGCTCCGGGGCCACCAGGAATCCCTGGAGAACCTGTAAGAGCACTTAGGTTTCAGCACTCCCATAATAGCATTAGTATTCTGATTGTTTTCAATTAATGTAAAAGACTCTTTATTTTTCCTCTAGGGTGAAAGAGGCCCTGTTGGAGAGGTTGGCTTTCCAGGGCCAGAAGGACCACCGGGAATACCAGTGAGTAATTCAAAAGGGATTCTGGTATGACCCAAGAGAGGGATTTGTCTATTGTTTTTTCTTCATCCAACCAATTAAGGGCCAATTTATTGGATGGGTATTATTATTATCTGGTCACAACAATGTGAAGTCACAGTTGCCAGCTCTTTAGCTGGTGCTGGCCTTCATACCCATCAAGTTCTTCCCGAGAACCTAGACAGGGGTAGGCAACCTCGGCTCTTTTATGACTCATGGAATTCAACTCCCAGAATTCCTGAGTCAGCTGACTCAGGAATTCTGGGAGTTGAAGTCCATGAGTCATAAAAGAGTCGAGATTGCCTACCCCTCACCTAGGATGTCATAATGTATCAGCATAATATATGTGCGGATCCAAACAAGATGGCCTTTTGCAATTGATTGATGGGGATTTTGTTAATGCCCCGTTAGTGCCATCCAAGATTTGTTGGTATGGCATCCAGTGTGCTGATAACCCCTGGGACTACTATAGCCAGTATATACCATAATTTGATTAATTAATTATAATTATTAGGTCCCTGCAAAGCTACTCAGTTAAAATTATTGTTTCCCCCTTCTTTGCAGGGCCCCCAAATGAAGCAGCTAAAATCTGGTGGCAAAGGAATAGATAAGAATGCTGTGTTTTTCCATTGAGTTTTTCCACTGAGTTTCCATACAATTAGCGAAAAGCAATAAAACTATCTTTACCCTCCCCCTTAGTAATTCAACGTATCTATGAAGGAAACTGACCTTCCAATAATAAAAGTACATACTCTACCTAGCTATAGAGCAGGGGTGTCAAACTCAATTTCATTGAGGGCCGCATCAGCATTGCGGTTGCCCTCAAGGGGCCGGGTGGGTATGGCCAGGGTGGGCGTGGCCTACTGGGTGGGCGTGGCTAGAGTGCGTATGGCCTACTGGGTGGGCATGGCCAGCTCTACATCGTTCGCATCAAGGGTGCCTATGGGGCCTGGGCAGGAGTGGGACAGATCTGAGGGTCTCTGGCAGAAGGTGGGTTTCTGGGCCAGGGCCAAGGCAGTTGGGGCCGTTCCCTTACTGTTTCCAGGATGGCTTCGCAGGCCACATGAAACCACTTCGTGGGCCGGATCCGGCCCCCGGGCCTTGTGTTTGACATATCTGCTATAGAGTAATGAGTAATTTTATTATATTATTTTAGAAGTTAGGGTTACTGATAATTTGCAGGCATTAAATGCTACTCTGAGTCCAACAGCCAGCTAGAACCACTTTGTGGTTATGTGTTTAAAGAATGCCTTGAGCCCTTTGGAATCCGAATGAGTAAAACCTGGGGCAACTGCCAAAAGTCTCTAATCACCTTGTCAGTTGAGATTTTGCATTTATTTTCCTGAGGGCTTTATGCTTGTGTTTTGTTCTGTCATAAGATACAGATAGCAAAAGTCAAACATTTGGTAATATGAAGATCATTATTTTTTCCCTTAGGGTTTAGGTGGGAAAGATGGATTGCCTGGTCTTCAGGTAAGAAAACTATTTATGTATGCATATTATAATTGCGCTTATGTCAGCAATAATATATATTTTAGCAATACTTTACATTTTTTGTAGGGTTTAATGGGTAAACCTGGTGATAGAGGCCCCAAAGGAGAACGTGTAAGTTACTTTGCCAGTCGTCATATTTATCCAGCTTATTATTTGTAATTTACATGCATACTTGTAAGGTACAAATGCATATAAACTAAAGCATTATAGCTTGTGATAAATATTAATACAGTGGAAATCAAACAGATTAAAATGGCAGGTTATTTAGAAGTCTTGATGAATTTACTCCAAGTTTGTGATCAAAGTGACTTGAACTGGACACAGTATTGTAAGTGGGGTCTGACTTAGAGTGGGACAATTACTTCCCATGCTTTGAACCATAAACTGCTATTAATGCATCCCCAAATAATATTAGATTTCTAGCAGTTGCAATACAACTGGTGATCTATCCTTTTCACATTACTGTCAAGCCAGATCTTTCCCATCATATATTTGCTCCCAAATTTGTTCCTATTAAGTGCCATCCTGTTCATTTCTGCTTACTCTTTACACACCACTCAAAAGAGGCAATTAAAAAAGCTAGGAAGGAAACAGAAAGACTAGAATGCATTCTCCCCAACAGCCGACACCCAGATATGGAGGCAGTAATACCAGCTCTCAAAATTTGCAGCAAGAATATCCTGGTTTACACGATATTTTTGAGATTTGTAATTCTAGTATATTTGGAGGACATGAGCTTGAAGAAAGCTGATTTATATAGTTATCCATTGTTTACCAGTTGAAGAAGTGAAGCAAACAGTAGAATCATATATATATGTCAAATCTAAGTTGTATATGTCACCTTCATAATTAAAGTTTCAGTAATGGATCACTTTATATAATTAATATTACACCGAGGATTTATTTTACTCTGGGCTGTAGACAACACTTACTTTACAGTCCTTATGATAAAGACATTAGGTACATTGTTAAGATAAACTTCTTTGAGTAAAAGAGAAAAGCAGGGTTTGGGGTTTGTTTGTTTTTTGCTGTATCCCCCACCCTATTTCATCCAAAATTCAGAAGATAACTGAGTAAGAAGGATCTGTTTTAAGCATTGCTGTATTAAAAAAAATCTATAATTAGAAGAATAGGAATACCTACGGATCTTCCTTTCTTTGCATCATGTACTTCAGACTTCTACATTCTTATATCTTCTTTCTTTTGCAGTGCTAAAACCTTACAGCTGATAAGATAGTAGAACTTTATGGGATTTTCTGGTTGTTTAGCTAATGGATTCCAATTTTCTTAGTCTTCCCTGTTTGGTCCTTTCAGATGCTATTCTGTAGTGTAAAGAACTATTACTGTATTCAGTACGACTGGAAGTTGCTTTGAACTTTAAGGCAAAAAAAATATGCTTCAAAATATGCAGGGATGCCCACATAGCATCCACTGGTTATTCCAAAAGCGGCTACTTCTTTCCCCAAAATAGTGTGGCTGACCACTGCAGGTGCTGTGCAGTCCTAAGTAAAACAATGAGTTTAAAAACATGCAGGAAGGTGTGAACTCTAAGTCATGTTTTTGGCTGGAAATGCCAAGGACTGTGCCACTCTGATGGTCTTTAATGTTTTCATTTTCAAGGGATTTAAGATAATGAAAGCTCAAGCAAAGCATTTGATACAGCATTCGTTTGTTTGTTTGTTTCAATAGGGTGATCAAGGTATACCTGGAGACAGGGGCCCACAAGGTGAAAGAGGAAAGCCAGGCTTACCAGGAGACCAAGGGCCCCTAGGACCTACTGGATCTGCAGGGCAAAAAGGCAATCTAGGACCTCCAGGAGCAAAGGGCCCTCCGGGTGTCCCGGGAATTCCAGGAATACCAGTAGGTTGAAGGGCAGGGAGCAGACAACCTCCACGGGCTATGTGCTGCACCTAACATTTTTGGAGAGGGTAAAGCTGTAGTGGGCAAAATGGCATTATTTAATGGGAAAGACATATCATGAGCAAAGATAATGAAATGAGTTTCTATTCTAAGCCTATTTTAAAGATTAAACAACAGCTTTTGTGTGTTTTCTACATCAGGAGGGTAGTAAATCCAATTTTATATTCGGAAATTGCAGTTGGAAGGAGTTCTGGGCCTTCGGGTCTGCATGCAATCTATTGATTGGAGTGGGCCATCTTTTTTCTTGAAAATTCAAAATAAAACTCCATAAGAATAATTGAGAAACAAGTATTTCTAGGCAGTAGTATTGCTTATATGGTGGCGGTGGTAGTTATGGTTATGGTTACGATGATGGTGAGGCTACCAGATTTTCATTATGTGAATCCTATTTTTAACTTTTATTGTTGCGGAGCTCTTAATAGACACATGAAGACAAGTTTATTTGTTTTGAAGATTTTGTGGCCCAAGATATCGATGCTTAATCTCTTTTATTTTTTATTTCTTCAGGCTGATTCAATTTCATTTGAGGAAATGAAAAAATATGTCAGACAGGAGGTTCTTAGAGTTTTTGAAGGTAAGGAAATAGCGCATGAGAAAATATAATACATATTTCACACCTCTTGTTTTAAATACTTGCTTCCAATTGTGAATTATAGATCTACTGGATATGTAAACTTTGGAACAGTTTCACTGAGCTTCAGTTATTTATACAAATACATTTAAAATGCTTAAGGCAGGCAGGTTCCTTCCAAGTCACGTATTGCAATCACAAATAATAGTTTGACATTCAAAATACCTTAAAGTAAAAGTCTGCTTGTTGAATGTGTACTGAAATCACAAAGGCTACTAACTTGTTAGAGAGAAGACCTGTTAGTCAGAGGGCAGATAGCAATGAAACCTAAACTAAAGGTAAAGGTTTCCCCGCACATGCGTGCTAGTCGTTTCTGACTCTAGGGGCCGGTGCTCATCTCCGTTTCAGAGCCAAAGAGCCAGCGTTTGTCCAAGGACATCTCCGTGGTCATGTGGCCGGCATGACTAGACGCCAAAGGCACACGGAAAGCTGTTACCTTCCCACCGTAGTGGTCCCTATTTTTCTACTTGCATTTTTACGTGCTTTCAAACTGCTAGGTTGGCAGAAGCTGGGACGAGTAACAGGTGCTCACTCTGTTACGCGGCATTCGGGATTCAACCCGCCAAATGAAACCTACAGCATATGTGTGTATGTTTATATATATATCTCCATCCTACATCCTCCAAAATATGATGAACTGTATCTAGGGAGAAGTTAATTGAACTTTTTTTTTCTTGCAGTGCTGGACAAACAGTAAAAAAAGGAGATTTTTAAATTCTTGGGGGGTCTGTCTTAATCTTGGTTTGCCAAATATTGTGCAACTCTGATGAGTTAGCATATTCTTGATGTGCAAAACCCTAAGGGTCAAATGAAGCAGTAAAATCAAATAAAAGAAGACCCATATGACTTTCCTCTTCCAAAGTGAAATGATGCAAACCATAGGCAGTTTGACCTGCATAGAGATACAGTAGAGGTGATATTCAGTGACAGTTTCTGAGCTACTCAAACACTGTAACAAGATGGAGGGAAAGTAGCATAGATTGTCAGCCCTCTCATCAAGTCTTTGATCCTGGTCTGCTCTTCAATCAATATCAATAGCTAGGGACTAACTAACTTCAATATGAGCCAGCAGTGTGCTGCAGCTGCCAAAAAAAGCCAACACAGTGCTAGGCTGCGTTAGCAGAGGGATAGAATCAAGATCACGTGAAGTACTAATACCACTTTACAATGCCTTGGTAAGGCCACACCTGGAATACTACATCCAGTTTTGGTCACCACGATGTAAAAAAGATGTCGAGACTCTGGAAAGGGTACAGAGAAGAGCAACAAAGATGATTGGGGAACTGGAGGCTAAAACATATAGGGAACAGTTGCTGGAATTGGGTATGTGTAGTTTAATGAAAGGGACGCGGTGGCTCAGTGGGTTAGGACGCTGAACTTGTCGATCAGAAGATCGGCAGTTTGGTGGGTCAAATCCCAAGTGCCGCGTAACAGAGTGAGCGCCTGTTACTCGTCCCAGCTTCTGCCAACCTAGCAGTTCGAAAGCATGTAAAAATGCAAGTAGAAGAATAGGGACCACTACAGTGGGAAGGTAACAGCACTCCGTGTGCCTTTGGCATCTAGTCATGCCGGCCACATGACCACGGAGACGTCCTCGGACAAGCGCTGGCTCTTTGGCTTTGAAACGGAGATGAGCACCGGCCCCTAGAGTCAGAAACGACTAGCACGCATGTGCGGGGGAACCTTTACCTTTACCTTACCTTTTAGTTTAATGAAGAGAAGGGTGAGGGGTGACATGATAGCAGTGTTCCAATATCTCAGGGGCTGCCACAAAGAAGAGGGAGTCAAGCTATTCTCCAAAGCACCTGAAAGCAGGACAAGAAGCAACAGATGGAAATTAGTCAAGGAGAGAAGCAACCTAGAACTAAGGAGAAACTTCCTGACAGTTAGAACAATTAACCAGTGGAACAACCTGCCTCCAGAAGTGGTGAATGCTCCAACACTGGAAGTTTTTAAGAGGAGACTGGACAGCCATTTGCCTGAAATGGTATAGGGTTTCCTGCCTGAGCAGGGGGTTGGACTAGATGACCTCCAAGGTCCCTTCCAACTTACTTATTATTATTATTAACTTGTGCGATCTGTAACCTTTCTCAGCATCTTCTTTCTCTTTGCTAACTAAGACAAAAATCACAGGATGAAAAAAAATGAAACAAAAAAATCCTACTCTTAGGCACTCACAGAGGTTTCCTAAATAATGTCTCCTTTTTGTTGTTTGAATTAAATAATACCTAAGACATGTGACAGTTTTCTAAAAAAAGAGCTTATGCTTTTTAACAGACATATCTTCCATGGGACATTTTGTATCAAATGTTACGATTACTATGGTGTCATAAAAATGCAATCATGTCTATTGAACATACGATTCTGACACACCAAAGATCTCCAAAGGTGACAGAGCCCAGTTATTTTTCCATCTATACCTGACACACGAATAGGTTTCAATTCAGGATAGGCTAATTGCAGAGAGAGAGAGAGACCTGGTGCACCTCTCCTATCGCAGCCAACTTCTCCCATTATTTTGTTAAAGCACAAAAGCTTGGAGGTCAAATGAGTGATGAGGCAGAAAGCTGAATGGGGATATGGGAGAAGTGCACAAGACTTCCTTTGAATTACATAGTTTTATCTATTTCCTTTAATGCTTCTAGAATGAGATTTCAGAACCCTCCATCATTACCCAGCAACAGCCTACTTAAAAGGCTAAAAATTATCAATAACAAAGCTTCTCTCCTTGGCCCTTTACCCATGACAATTCAACACATTAAAAATGTAAAATATTGCCAAGCTTGGGCAAAATCAGAAAACAGGTCAGGAAGAAAGGGTGAAGTGAAGAGAAGAGAAATGATCAATTTAGATGACCACTTGCTGTATAATTTGAAAAAAATATAAACCGTAATACTGCAGTTATAACGTATAGGAAAGCATTACAGAGGGTGGTGAGCACAGCACAAGACATTGTGGGCTGTTCCCTGACACCACTGGATGACATTGCCAGGGCTCATTGCCTTGGAAGAGTGAGGAAGATTCTCACACCCTGAACGGTATCTCTTTACTCTCCTACCATCCGGTGGGAGATATAGGAATATAGCCAGCCGTACCAACAGGCTGAAAAATAGCTTTTATCCGTGGGCTGTTAGGCTTTTAAATGGGACATAATCTCTGTGAACATATACAGAATTGACTTGGGAGGCCGGTGTGTGGTGTAGTTGGTTCACATGGTGTGGTAGGATGGAGGGTTTGTTGTCACTGTGTGTTGGGGGGAGAGAGCACGGGGGGAGGCTCAGCTAATCTCAATGTACACATGTTGTACTTTGACAATAAAGGTTTATTATTATTATTAGTAGTAGTAGTACAGTAGATATATGTTTCCAAGTGTTGAAAAGACATTTAATGCTATTTTATTATTCTTGTTGCTTTTTTAATAAATGAAGAGAGGATGACACAGTTTGTGTCTCAGCTGAAGTTGCCTGCTGCTATGCTAGCTTCCCAAACTCATGGGAAGCCAGGTCTTCCAGGAAAAGATGGATTACCTGGGCCACCTGGAGAACGTGGGCCACCAGGTAGGGCTTCCAAACTCATTCCTATATGCATATTTTATTTTTAAAGCATTCAAACATCTTCAGAGCTGGGTAAAACTATACAGGTACTTGCTTTCTAACAATTAACTTTTAAATCGATACTAGCATTTTCTAGATTAGACCAATCTATTAACATTTGTTTAGGAGTCTGTTTTGTTGTACATTTAAAAACTTCTAATTAGTGCATAATCTTAATACCTGGTCACATCAGGATACTGATGTATTCTTTTTATTAATCTACAATTATTTTAACTGAAAAATTAGTACCAGAAGGTAGGAGAGTTCTAACAACGAGAGGATTATCCCATAATCAGCTATTTGAGTTTCTGATCTTCGGGATCCAGTGTGTTATAAAATATGTACAAATTAAAGTGTAGTCAAAATGATGAACTGTAAATGTTACAGTTTATTACTTTTCCAGTAAATTTAACTACGTACATATATTCTTGTAATTAGGTTTGTGCAGTATCTGAAGAAAATTTAGCCAGAAATTCTGTAAACTGGCATATTGATTAACTGGGGGAAAAGGAATGTTTATAGGTATTCAGTATTATGTTTCATTAGTCTCAGTGAATCAGTGAAAAGAGACTATCTTGCCATTTCAGACGCACAAACAAAATATTTAAAGCTCACACTGTGAAAATGCGATTGGGGTAGTAGATATAAACCCTATGAATATAGGTAGTTTTTAATTAATATTTTTTGTTAGTTTGGTCTGCTCTGGAGTCAGAGCAAGTCAGACTGGAATGAAGAACATGAAACCAGAGCCGAAGAAGGGCGGAACACAAAGCTGTAAGGAGAAGAATAATGGCTTAGAGAACTGAGAAAGAGCTCAGAATGAGAAGAACCAGAATGAAAAGATCAAGGATTGTTACAGGAAGACTAGAGGTTTTTCAGAATATGGCTTGCTCCTCAATGAAATATGCAAATTCTTGGAAATAATCGACTCAAATATCTCGGCTTCTAGATTGTTTAACCAGGATACGCAGAGTGAATAGCTAAAGACGTTTGTAAAAAAACCAAAACCAAAAACAAGCAAGCCAAGATATAATGTGAATGATTTCCCACTGGTATGTGAAGGACTAGAAACAATGCTTCTAGTGACAGAAATAATAAAAGCTGCTTTTAGTGTTACAGTTGTAAAGAGATTATTGCAGAAGGTCGCTGAGTGTAGCATATTATCCCGTGTACCAACTCTAAATCAGCCATGCTTTAAAAAGTTGAACAAAACGTGTGCTTTGAATTATATCCGGGTGCACAGTAAACATTTCAGTAATTCAGAGCTAATGCTGCAGTTGAAAATTCAATCAAGTCAGGTTCATTAACTTCCAGAAAGATCTGGCTTGTAAGATCTGCATCTACCATCAATGTTCCTTTCCTTAAATGCACAATACTGCATTCACTCTTCAACAAGGGTCCTCAGATTTTGCGGCTAAATGGCATATTGAGAATGTTGTGCATTTCTTATGGGCACTATTCCAAAATGGCTGCTGAGGGACGTTCCCATTCTCCAAATAGTAGTCGCAGGGCACACAACCTCTTTCAAAGCACCAATTTACCAGACTATTACTCACCAACCCCTCTATCCAGTGGTGGGATTCAAATATGTGAACAACTGGTTCTCTGTGTGGTGCCGCTTCCAGAAGTCTGTTCTGGGCCTGGGCAACAAAAAATTAGCTACCGGTTCTGCCGAACTGGTGCAAACTGGCTGAATCCCACCATTGCCTCTATCCCTCCTCCACTACCTCAGGAGATTTTTTGTAGCTTCCAACTAATTTTTCTCCACTCACCTCTCCCATTTTTGGTACTCAAGGTTATGATTGTAGGACTATCCAATATGAGCTGCCAAATTCCAGATGGCTACAAAGAGTTTGACACATCTGTGCGTAGTTCATAACATGGGAAATGAGGTTGTCATTATTTTACATTCTCCACAGAACATTGGAAGTAACCGGAAGCCAGTAAATTCAAATTCTGGCCAATCAGAAGTTTGCAATAGCACTAGGCTGTTGACTGGCAATATTGAATTTGCTTCAACTCTTTTCACAAGACTGAATGAGTGAAATATTATTTTCCAATTGCTTCTCAACAGAATATGGATGATCCTTCGCGCATTTATTGCCTATACAGGTAGTCTGCAACTTTATGACCACGAATGGGGACCAGAATTTCCATTGATAAGCAAGGTGGCTCTTAAGTGAATTGATTTTATGGCCTTTTTTCATGGTTGTTAAGCGAGTCACTGAAGTGGTTAAGTGAATCATTGTCGTTATAAGAATCCAGCTCCTCCCATTGACTTTGCTTGTCAGAGGCTGACTGGGAAGATGGCAAATGGTGATCACATGGCCCAGGACACTGCAATCTTTGTAAATACATGCTGGTTGCCAAGCATCCAAATTTTGTTCAGGTGACCATGATAATTCTGCATGAGAATCAGTCATAACTCACTTTTTTCAATGCCGCTGTAACTTTGAACACTCCCTAACCAAATAGTTAAATGTCTATGGAGATTCTCAGTCATCCAGGTCATGGTTGTCCCAAAGGTGCTTTTTTCAAAAGGCAACTGGACTTTGTTTTTCCTTGAAGACGTTTCTCTTCTAACTGAATTAAAGTTAGAACTGAAGAAGCTTCCTGGATGAAAAGCGAAACATCTTCAAGGAAAAACAGAGTCCAGTTGCCTTTTGAAAAAAAGCAGCTTTGGGATAAACAAATGGTTGTGCGTTGAGGGCTATCTGTACGTACAAGGAAAGAAACGGGAGAGGAATCCTTAGTCTAAGTACTGCTTGCAGCTCATCTCCCTACATGACTTTTGGGTTTGTTACTTTGTTCAGCTTCAGCTAGAGTACAGTGGAGAGTTAGGGGGAAATCCCAGGAAGAAGCTAGAGAAGATGAGAAAGAATCCTGCAGTCATCCTTCCTGTTCCTGAAACAGTGCCATGATTAATGGATTAATTTCCCCACCAGTTAGTGATGTGTTTAAGATGGAGGGCAGGAAAGCCAAGGAAGGCACCAGCTGCTTACCTCACGCAACCAAAACAGCACCATTTGGTGGTGACTCAGAATGTGCAAAATAGAGGCAGGGAATGGATCTGCAAATGGGGCAGATTGCACATTAAAATGATTTTGCTTCTGTCTGAGGGATGGGAGATGAGCAGTATCACTCAATTGTACAGGAAGGCCTTAAGCCTCGTTTGGCTTAAGGTTAAAATTAGGTAATAAAACAGTTTTGGTCACTAGTAGGATGTTTCAAGGGACGCGGTGGCTCAGTGGGTTAGGACGCTGAGCTTGTCGATCGGAAGGTCAGCAGTTTGACGGGTCGAATCCCGAGTGCCGCGTAACAGAGTGAGCGCCTGTTACTCGTCCCAGCTTCTGCCAACCTAGCAGTTCGAAAGCACGTAAAAATGCAAGTAGAAAAATAGGGACCACTCCGGTGGGAAGGTAACAGCGTTCCGTGCGCCTTTGGCGTCTAGTCATGCCGGCCACATGACCACGGAGATGTCCTGGACAAGCGCTGGCTCTTCGGCTTTGAAACGGAGATGAGCACCGGCCCCTAGAGTCGGAAACGACTAGCACGCATGTGCGGGGGAACCTTTACCTTTACCTTTAGGATGTTTCAGGGCATCTCTTAATAAGAGTCTTTTAGGTAAAACAAGAGCTATAGAAATGTGAAGAATGAATGAGTGAGTGAGTGAGTGAGTGAGTGAGTGAGTGAGTGAATGAATTCCCTCATGTAATGAGAATAATACAGATTAAATCACTTAGGATTATAGTTGTATTGCTTATTTTCAGTTGTACCATTTGAGCAATGGAGTCAGTATGGATGGTGAGGCTAGAAAGAATTGGGAAATGTTAATTTCCCAAAACAGAACTTGTAGTATGCCCAAAGTCTTCTTGCTTACTAGCTTCAGTATTCAAGCTCCCCACAACACAGAGAGACAAGAAAATAGTAGCCACCAATCACTAACATGCATTAAAGGAGCAACTTCAGTTATTAAGTGAGGCATTGAATTAAAAAATGTTTTGCAAAGCTAAATAATAGTCTAGTTATTATCAGTAAACCTTAAAGCTGAAATTCCTATATGGTTTGGGGGGGGAATGAGAACCATGTGGAAGTCTGTAATTGCATTGACCCTGTTTTTTATATAACTCTGAGGAAGTAGAGAAAATATAGAGAATTTTCCTCACAACTAAAAGTGGTCCTTGCTTAACAACCACTCATTCAGTAACCATTCAAACTTGCAACGGCCCTGAGTGAGTGGTACTTATACTCTATCCATCAAAGCATCCCACAGTCAGCCATTTTCTTTGCTGGCTTCTGACAAGCTAAGTCAATGGAGAAGCCGAGAGGAGGTCACAAATGGTGATCAGATCCTCACTTAACAACTCACAGTAATTTGCTGAACGATGTCAACCAGGAATACTAGAATTGCCTACTGCTAAGCAGCAGCATCATATATGACATTACATTTTGCTGCTGTACATCATTTAGCGATGGAAATTCCATAACTGATTGCATTTGTTCACAGAGGACCACCCATAGACACTTTCTCTATGCTTTTGTTGAAATGAAAATAATGGGTAAAATTACTGCAAAGGTTTTTTTTCCCAATGCAGCTGATAACTGAGTGGATTTCTAAAAAATGTGTCACAGTGGCTCATTTTTTTAACGACCTTGTTCGTAGCTAGCTCCATACACTGATATGCTGTATAATCTTCCTCAAAGATCTCCACATTTGTAAGATACAAATATAGCCTAAAGAACAAATTCTTCAAAAGATATTCTGAACCCTGAATACCAAATATGAAATTTTCTCAATAGAAAGTACCTTTGATGTAAAGGCATCTTATCTGGTTATTAGGTTAAGTAGAAGGCAGAGCAATGAACATCATTTCTGGATAATTTATCCCTGAACAGACTGTATTTCTACAGTCCATTGCTCTGCCTTCTACTTATCTCTGTTGTCCTGTCATCAGACTGGAGGGCAAGAGGAATATTTTCTGAAGTGTGGAGAACTATATGTACTATATCCATCCTATTCAATAAAAATATACACAAAAATGTTACATATGCTAAGGCAGATTTTGAGTAAATGACGAAATATGCCAACTTTTGTATTTAGAAGGAAAAGAAATGTGTACATCAAAGACAGAAGAGTCTTTTTAATGGCCTTGAATTTCTACACCTAGCATTAGAAGGTCTTCTAGACATTTCTAGCAATTTTAATGTTTCTTGTCTAGTTAAGAGGTTTATAATGTGGTGCCCATGGGAACCCTAACCCCTGCAGCCCTCCTAGATGGTACTAACTCATCCCCAAATTTTAATGAAAAATAGTATTCTAATGTCCAGAATCTTACAAGATAGCTAAACCTTGGAAAATCTTTTATCTACAACATCACTCAAAGTTGCTGACCACCTGTAGGTGAATAGGGAACCCTGCACTTTTTAAAGTCTTCTAAATGGGAAGCCTAGATTCTGATCTTAGAAAGAAGCAGTACTTGGTTATCAATGGGACTAAAGATTTAGATCTGCAGGCTAAAATTCATTGATAATTGGAGAATGATGCAATGTCTTAATGCCAGCGTCCCTGTTTTTCAAGCATTATTGCCTCTGTTTGTCTCTGCTTGGGCATCTACTCATCCAAAGAAGCACTGCTTATCTAAACAGGTTTTTGCATTCTCCTCTAAACTTCCCAAATGCTGCCAGGGATAACGATGTGGTTGATTTCTGCAGAATTACAATAGTATCCTTATAATAAATCATAATTAACAAGTCAGAATATATGCTGAAATAATTTATGTTTCATCATCGACTGATTGTGAGAATTTTAGAGTTGCACCTTGTTTCACTTGAATTTAAAACCTTATATTAACACCATAGTTTTCACAATAAATTTAAAATGTCACTCAGGTAGACTGTGAAGTTAAACTCTGGAAGTTTAATAATTACTAAAATATACCTCATATTGAAAACTGCTGTGTTAATGACAGATACCTGTTTTGGATTGCTCTTGAATGGTGTTCTTTTACAATATTTAAGTGTTTTTCTTACTGTTTTGACTCTGTAAAATAAAGCCAAAATTTACAAATCGTTGATGAAATGTTTCATAAATGTTTTGTAATTACTCAACAATGTAAACATATTTTATGTAATTTGGATGTGACTGATCATTGGGTTTTTTTTAGAGTCTATAACCATAAAGTGTGGATTGACTCTTATATTCATGTCAGCAGATGTTTTGGGTTACCTTATTCCTTGTTTACCTATGGTTCCAAATTATTGTTTTATTTCCTTATCCATGACACATATAGACATCCAAGTGATGGATACCTAAGAGGATATCTAAGGGCAAAAGCCCTTTTTTTAATGCATAACACCAGGTGTGTCCATGGGCAGGAGAGGGGTCAAATAATCAAGATGGCAGATGTGGCTGCACTATCAAAACCTCACCTTCTTAAGCAAAGCAAAGCAGAATTTCAATCACAAGGCCATAGCCACCATCTAGACTTTTTTCATCCTTCCTGCAGGTGCCCCTTACAGCTCAGTAGGGTTAGTCTGGAGCAATGATTTTTATTGTAAAATAAAGCAAGGTAATATAGCAAACAACAAGATGCCTTTGCTAGAAAGTGTAGTGATTAAAATAAATTGCATACCATTCTGAGTAATGTGTTTATTAAATTAATCATGGTAATTGGAGGACATTATGAGTTCTATTCAATAAGCCCGTAGTTTCCCAGATAATATATGAAGATAACGGTCCTTATTCCTTTTTAATTTATGAAGATATAACATTTCACTGTCAGTTTGTTTTTTAATATATGTCATTTTCTGAGCAGGGTGCATGCTTCCTGACATGTTTGTTTTGTTGAGTTAACAGCAACTGAAATCTCATTTAACCATAATTGTGTTATTCTAATTTCCTTCATCTGGTAACACTAGAAAATTAATCTCCTGCTAGCACTGGCATGCATGCAAGCATCTCGAGTGTTCACCTTGCTGAGAAAAATCTCAGCTCTGGGCTTCCTCCCCTTTGAGACAACTCTTCATTTTCTTGCTGATAGCCAACAGGCTGGATTCACCTATCACCTCTAAGCCATGATATGGCTTCTTTAGTTCTGGTTTAGCAAAACATTTGTAAATCATGATTTATGTCTTTGCATGATGATGGTTCCGTCATATGTTCTTTACTCAATCAACTGATAAAGCAAACCATAAAGCTGTTCTGCAGCACACTAGATGGGTCAGCTGGCTTCTATTGGTCAGTATCCAGCATGCTACTCTACCTATATAGGAGCTGCTTCCAAATTAGAATCAAACTGTGTTTTCTGAATGTATTGCTAAAGACATTTGTTTTCCTTATTCAGAAGCAAGCAGAGCATATGTTGGAAAGAGACATACATCTTTGTCTCCTTTCAAATTGTGGTCATGATCTTTGATCAGGAGCATCACTTTGAACAACAGTGGAGAACTAAGAGTTAAATAACTCCTAAATTAGGCCCTTTAGTGCCCCTTATACTTACTTTTCATTAAGAAGGAAAAGAATATATATGCTTTTTTTGTTGTACTTTGACAATAAAGGTTCATTCATTCATTCATTGCTTTATATTCAACGTAACTTTCAATTTGAGCCTCTTTTTCAGTGTGAGAAACAGAATTAGAAATCAGAAGTAGCAAAACAGGCCTCAGCACTTTCAGATCCATGATTTACTTTAGTTCAAATATGCATTTCTGACCCATTTTATCATTTCTTTCAATATTCAGTATTGTTTTGACAGCCCTTCTAAAATTGTGCGACTCAGCTATGTGAACTGACACTGCATTTGGAAATAAGCAATTCAGAATTGGCTTCTCTCAGCTATCTGCTGTATCTGTCTTCATCCTTTGTCCTTTAATTCCCTTAATGTCCCTTAAACCTTTTGCCCATCAAGAGGACGCTTTTGACGCCTGACAGTTTTTCAGAACCATTGATTAGCCTTCCCATTTCCTGGCAGTAGACGATAGAATTTGTTTTAAAATCCTGCTTTTTCACAAAACCGCTTTGTATCTCAAAGAAATTATAGCTCTTACAAATATCTGATTAGAGCTTCACAAAGTGGATGAATATAAAGACGCACAATTGTCTAGAAGCTTTCCCTTGATTTCACTGAAGACATCTGAAACTTTTTTTTTCCAGAATTGCTTATACAACTTCATAAGGTGAAATCTATTCATATAATTAACTTCAAAACTGGAGTTCAGTCTTAGGCAGGGGTGTCAAACTGCCAGCCTGCCGGCTGGATGCGTCATGTAGAAGCCGTGCCCAACCCATTGCAAGAAATGGCAAAACCATCTCGATACATTGTGCGATGTCACGTGACGTCGGGAACAACCAGGAGGGCCTTTCTGTCTTCCTCAGAAACAACTATTTTCAAGGCTACAGATCCACTCAGGCCTACCAGATGTTTATGAATTTCTTCCATGTCTATCAAAAATGGAATTCTAATATTCCCAAGGAAAAAAGGAACAGCTCCCCACCCATTTTTACTTTTTAATAATTTTCAAATGTATCACTATTTTCCATATAGTCCACTGATCATAATATAGAGCAGCCTTTTCCTATTTAGCATAGTCCAGAAGTCAACTCCCAGAATTTCCAGCCAGTATGGACATGAAATACCTCAGGAAGGTGCCAGATCAGGGAAATTGAATTATAGTCTCTATACTAGTGGAAACCTAAATTCAGATCCCCCTGCTCATGCTGTGGTTAGGTTCTTATATTGTGCTAAACTATCATGTTTTTATAGTTTATTGTGAACTTAGTGCGGATGTGAACCAAGTCAAAACAATATCTAAATAGCCTTGAATTTTTCAGCAAGCTTCATATATAAAGCATGTAATGGCTAAATCATTCTGTAATTATCCATTCCTTGATAAACCAAGCACAGATACTTGTGCCTAAATTTCCTGTGTTTAAACAATAGCTATAATTTATCCTGTACTTGTTTTGGCAGCTCACTGCTGCTGAAATCTCAGGTTGCAAGTCAGATCGTAATATGCCCTGTGCTCAGCACTTTTAATGATATTCTAAACTTACCACAAAGTTGTTCAATTCCCTGCCAATTCCCCATTAAACCTATTTTCAAGTATTAACAAAAAGAATCCATTGTTTTATCTTTCACTGCACCTTCCTGTCTTCAAATCCACTTTAATCCAAATTAGGCAGAATTAATGCCACTAAATTGTTAAATATACCTAGCCAGCGCCTTTTATGTCCACATCTGCTCCTCTCCACTGGGAATATTCTGTGTATAAGAAAGATATAGAATATTGCTTAAATTCCCTGCATCAGAAAATAAGTTAAAATGATCTTTGCCATTACTCTGAGGAAAGAGTCTAACAAAACTTTTAACGGTGTCATTTCAGGACACTCTTATTCCATTTGTATTTATCTTCTCTAGGCTACAGAGGACAAAAAGGTGAAAGAGGTGAGCCTGGAATTGGCTTGGTAGGTGATCCTGGCCCACCTGGTCCTACAGGTAAAAAAAAACAACTCTTCCTATTCTTGACAATATAACAATTACATATTATTAAAAAAAAAACTAAATTGAGTTGCCCTGTAATGCATAACTTCTGAAATAAAATTCAATACCCACTGCTGGATGGCTGACTAAAATTAACAAGGCTAATTGCAGTTTAGGGACGTGGTGGCTCAGTGGGTTAGGACGCTGAGCTTGTCGATCAGAAGGTCGGCAGTTTGGCGGGTCGAATCCCGAGTGCCGCGTAACAGAGTGAGCGCCTGTTACTCATCCCAGCTTCTGCCAACCTAGCAGTTCGAAAGCACATAAAAATGCAAGTAGAAAAATAGGGACCACTACGGTGGGAAGGTAACAGCGTTATGTGCGCCTTTGGTGTCTAGTCATGCTGGCCACATGACCACGGAGACATCCTCGGAGAAACGCTGGCTCTTCAGCTTTGAAACGGAGATGAGCACCGGCCCCTAGAGTCGGAAACGACTAGCATGTATGTGTGGGGGAACCTTTACCTTTACCTTTAATTGCAGTTTCTTGTTTGTTTGTTTGTTTGTTTGTTTGTTTGTTTGTTTGTTTGTTTGTTTGTTTGTTTGTTTGTTTAGTTACTGGTATGCAAGGCCCACCCGGAGCTCCAGGAGAACCAGGTGTGCAGGGACTACCTGGCCGTGCAGGAAGATGCAGTCCAGAAGATTGCTATTACCAAGTTTCTCAAAGTCAGTCCCAAACAACTGGAAAATGAACACCTATTTTGGATATGTTTTAATTCCTCAGTTATCTTTTCCACATTTCTTCCCCCACCCCCACCCCCTGACAAATTCTGAAATTTAAGTTTTAAATTATTGGTGAATTTATTTCTATGTATATTTTACAAATCATCTCAGTGGAACATTTCATCTCCAGATGAAGCCAATACTGCGATGTTGTTTTCTTGAGTTCATTCCATATGTTTATACTTTTAGTGTATTTTTCTTTAGCAAAATGTGCATCATGATGGCCTGTTGACTTCTTAATGGTATTTCAGTTTATGATTTATTTATTTTTTTAAAAGTGAGTTTCTTACTTTTACCTTTAGCACAGAAGCCATATTGAGTTTTCTTTTGCTAGATGTCCCCTTGCTGTTCCATCTATTAAATGACAAATACGGTTTATAATACAGTAGAATTTTGAAGTTTTTCTAAAGATTTGGTTAAAACTCTAAGTCCAGCAATACTCTACTCTAGGTATTGGAGACAAGATCTGGTATTGTCGCATCTGAGTCTCTCTCCCATTAATTGTTACTCAGGGGGAAATGTCATAAATGCAGACAGCACATAATAAACTACAACTTAAGTTATATACTCACATTATCAAAGCTAGTTGTGAGCATGTTTTTTACATTTTCCTCCCTATAAGGAACTGCTTGTAGGGTTTTCCCTGCATATGGGGAAAAGAGCCTGATTATTAGAAGCTAGTTTAGTTCTCAACAGCTCTGCTGGTAATAACTTGTCCTAGTTAATACATTTGTCAGTCAGCTATTCTACAGGGTCTTATATCTAGGTTGATGAATACAGTAATTATAATACTATGCAAGTCCAATCATCTCCAATCTATAGTCCTGTCAACACCATTTGGTAAACAAGACCAAATAGCCACAAGAAGACTGGAAGTAATCTCACTTTGTTTTTTCATATTAAAAGGAAAAAAAATAGAAGTAGCTTTTGTTGAAATTACCGTAGCTACAGCGACAGAATCTTTGGGTCTCGTTCAGCTCTTATCTTCCCTTCCCTCCACCCCCACCAAATCAGGGAGGTGTCTGCTTAATCTACTTTTTAAATATTATCTTGTTTTCCAGAACTTTAAAAAAAAGTTTTTTAGCCCTCTTTCCTTGCATATTTCTATCAAGGTCATTTTTCTTATTCTCCACAAATCCTTCATCAGGATGTTCCGTTGCCTCCAGCCAACATGCTTTTTATAGACAGTAGAGCATTGTTCAATACTATAACCTAAAGAACGAAAGATTATAGAAGATCGCACAAATGTAATGTATTTTCAAGGTTTATTGTAATGCAATCAGGACTTTAGCTTGGGTAAAATTCTGACAGACTCAACAGAGAATTTCTGCAGGTAGTTGTAGTTTGGAAAGAAGTACCTATCATCTTACATCCTGATCAGCCATATTTGTTGGGCTCCTCTTTTATTATTGAACGGGTAGGAAAATCAGATGTTCAGAAGAGCAGTTGAACATCAGCAATCCCACTCAACTCATATATATTGACATAAGCAGGGCTTTTTTTGTCATAGAACACTCAGAACGGAGTTCCGGCACCTTTTTTGGATGGAACCTTGTAGGGTAGGCAAGGCAGGTTGTGTGACATGTGTGAGTTCCAGCACTTTTTTTTTTTTACAAAAAAAGCACTGGACATAAGATAGTTGGCAGTACACACAACTTTTCTCTGAAAAATTCAGGGATTGAAGCAGATTCCCATTTCATTTATCTTGAGGAGAGGATGATTATATAAGGTAAAGTTAAATAAATAGAGTTATAGTAGAATTAGTTAATGAATAGCATTGCCATTTAGGACTAATGAATTTATCTATATCAAAGCTATTTTTTTTTTAAAAAGGAAGATGTAACTGAGAACCTATAGTGGGCAATTTGTTGGCAACTGCAGCCCATAGTAGAGTGGATAGTGACATAATTATTTCTAAATGTGTTCTGAAATTGTATCATTGTCCTGTTTTGATGGAGCAAAAGGACATCTATATTTCAGTATTGTAAGATGGACAGCTGGATTATAATGTTTGGTAGGATTTTGTTTTGAGATGTTAATCTTGTTTTATTTAAGCATTTCTAGTGATTCCCAATTTAATTCAGATTTTCATTTTTTTAAAAAAATTAGAATTTTATTTAAACCTTGCTATGAGAATAACTATAAGTGCTATATTTTGACAAACCTGTAAAATGTCACATTTTGGAAATATATAGAGCAGCTGAGATTATATATAATATGACGCTTTGTGTATATTTTGACTTTTCACTGAGTGAAATATAAATGATAAATTATTTAACATTTTACATAAAAGTAAAAGTATAATACTTGAATTGATCAGAAAAACAAAACATTTATATATATTGGGAAAAATACATTCAATTCATATTGCTTTTATTTTTATTTGCCTGTGTTTGGTAATTATATTTCTTAGAAAAATCATTTGTTCAGGATTTTATTAGGTGATTGGGATAAATAAGTTTTTTTCCTCTTGGTTTCCTTCCTGAGAAAGGAAACTGTTGAAGATATTGTGTAGCTTTGTAGAAGAAACAGGCCAAACTTAAAGATTGCTTAAAAACTTCCATGAATTGAAGTACATCAAGATTTCTGTTCTTATCCTTAAAATCTATATTTGTGTCTGTATATGTCAAATTTCAGTTCATTTTTACATTTTGAAGAATGTATTGCTCTTTAAACCCAGATAACCTATTTTGTTTTTCTAGTGCCTTCACATAGTTTTTAAATAATAAAGTTTATTCTAATATTTTATTAAAATAAATTAGGTATTAGTCTGAGCAGCCTATTTGAACTGTGGCTCATGATATTTTGAGGCATGCATATTTTTATTGTTTGTGTGCCACACAGCAGGCAGCTGCAATAACTTTACATTTTTTAAAAAAAATTCTCTACCAATAGAGTCAATCATTTCTGAAACTATTAAGTGATACTGAAATCATAAACTGAAATACAGAGGATATATTCAGATAGAATGCTACAAATCAAACCTCTGTGGAGAAAAAAAGTGTATTTTCATATTTATGCACCCTTTTAAACAAGCTGCAAGAACCAATAGGAAACTAGGGGATGTCATACTACTGTCTATGGATCTAAGGCAGGGGTGTCAAAAGTCGGAACGTCACATGACGTGTCGTGTCGTATCATGCCTTTTTTTTCCATTGCCGGCAATGGGATGGGCACGGTTTCGCCATGATGCATCCAGCCCGTGGGCCAACAGTTTGATACCCCTGATCTAAGGTCTGTGAAGAAGACTAAGTGACTGAATGATAGAAGTCTTACATTGGAGCATCCACAGTTAGTCTATTTCTGCAGATGGAATCCATGTACACAACCACTTAGTAAATTGTAAGCATGGACGTTGGGACATTCAATTTAAGAATGGACTCCAGCAAAGCTACACACAAAATTAGGAGTCTGTTTTTAGATCTATCTATCTATCTATCTATCTATCTATCTATCTATCTATCTATCTATCTATCTATCTATCTCTATCCCTGTCTCTATCTCTATTTCTATCTCTTCCCCCCCCCCCCATTTCCAGAAAGAAAGATTATTACACTGATACACAATATGTCCTTGAATCTGGAATAATGAGGGCAAATTTTATTGGAAGCGCCTCAGTTTACCCTATGGTATCTTGCACTGATATCTCTCGAGATGCACAAAAACTGCTTTCTTCTCTGTCCCCCAACACTTTTTCTGTTTCTTAGCAAATTACTAGACTTTTGTAGCATGAAGCACTCTTTCTTTTTAACTTATGAATATAATTTAATAGAGTTTGAACTCTAAATGCATATGATAGGAAACTGTGCACTAAATAATCAATAACCTTGTTCCAAGTTTCCTTTTTTGTGTGTGTGTGTCTTTACAAGATAATATATTTATTTTATTTTATTTGGTCTTAGAATTAATGTATAAATAAGGGAACAATTCAGGCAAGGTTATATTTGTTTTTTTTCTTTAAGTCTCATTGTTTTTCATCAGGAGATAAGCAGATGTTTTTATCTCCCCTTTGAATCAAAGGGATTTGATAATGCTTATCTTTGGCTGCATAATCCTCATTCTGTATTTTTTTTCCCTTCCGGAATAGTTTGAATATAATCATCATTTATTTAATGTAGTTTGTACATAATAGGGTAACAAAGCCTTGGGCACCATCTTGCCCCTTCCACATTTGCATCTGGTATACATCGGGTGGAATCCTTACTGGGTTCTGTGGATCCCCACTTTGTTCCACATTTCTTTATGGGAGCAGTATGCATTTCAATCTTGACATAAATAAAAATGCCTTGATAACGTTGTGGAAGCTTTATGCTATTTATCTCAGATATTAAATTTTAATATCAATATTTTTATATAAGAAGTTGATTTGGTCTTAGCTAATATACACCTGGGTGTTTGCTTTCCTTGTCTTTAATTTAGCTTACACTTTATTACCACATGCAAATATGTTTGATATAAATACATGCCTCTGATAACCATTAAGAAAACACAGGCCGTTATGATGATGGTTTTAAGCTTTCAACTGCAAAAGTTTTTGAATGAATTTTAAAACTGTAAGGAGAGAGGATAAATAAAATAGACCAAATGGATGTACACATTTTACAGGAACCAAAATGAATGTCCTAATCTAACAATTAAAGGTGCTTAATTCTCTGATCCTTTGAATTTGAGCAGGCTTACTTTACTGTTAGATTATGATGTAGGTGCATTGTTGGTGTTTTCTTTTATAAAATACAGATGCGTTTAAATTATTTTCTGAACTTTTCTATGTAAATATTTATTTATCTCATGTGCTCATAACAATTGATGGAGGCATATTTCATTGTTGCCTTTTCGTTACCGAATAATATTGCCTTATTATTGTTCTTACATCTCTATTTTTGTTTTGTTTTTCAAATCTAACAAGTGAGAACTTCACTTGTTTGCATATGTTAACTTATCTGCTTTGGTCTTAAATAAATTTTGAATGGCACTGAACTGAACCTGACAGATTTTTGTTTTTTTTTGTTTTTTTGTTTTTTTTGTGTGCATTTATAATAATGAACATGTGGTTATTTATTTTTAAAATCAGCCACATTGAATTTGTAGTTGGTTCAGAATTTTATAAAATTCAATTTCAGAAGTTTTGATAGAATTTGTATTTCCACTTGGTTTATATTGTTCAATTTCATTCAACAATTTCCATTATATTTCATTCTCTTATCAGTTTCTTCTGTTGTTTATTTATGTTACTGCTATGTTTAAAATAAAAATTAACTGTTGGAACCACAGGTTTAAGGCTGTGTTTCTTCCTATATGCTACCCAGCTCCTAGGCAAATTATTTAATAGATTCTAGAGAATTTGTTGCGGGTGAAGAAGGAGAGTGCAAAACTTGGGTTGAAACTTAACATTAAGAAAACCAAGATCATGGCATCTGGCCCTCTTAATTCCTGGCAAATAGATGGGGAAGAAATGGAGGTAGTGACAGATTTTATTTTCCTGGGCTCCAAGATCACTGCAGATGGGGACTGTAGCCAAGAAATTAAAAGACGCTTGCTCCTGGGGAGGAAAGCCATGACAAATCTAGACAGCACACTAAAAAGCAGAGACATCACCCTGTCAACAAAAGTGCGTATAGTCAAGGCTATGGTCTTCCCAGTTGCAATGTATGGCAGTGAAAGTTGGACCATAAGAAAGGCTGAGCGCCAAAGAATTGAGGCCTTTGAACTATGGTGCTGGAGAAGACTCCTGCGAGTCCCTTGGACTGCAAGGCGATCAAACCGGTCAGTCCTAGAGGAGATCAATCCTGACTGCTCTTTAGAAGGCCAGATCCTGAAGCTAAAACTCAAATACTTTGGCCACCTAATGAGAAGGAAGGACTCACTGGAGAAAAGCCTAATGCTGGGAAAGATCGAGGGCAATAGAAGAAGGGGACGACAGAGAATGAGGTGGCTGGATGGAGTCACTGAAGCAGTAGGCGTGAGCTTAAATGGACTCCAGAAGATGGTAGAGGACAGAAAGGCCTGGAGGAATGTTGTCCATAGGGTCGCGATGGGTCGGACACGACTTCGCAGCTAACAACAACAGAGAATTTGTGAGTAATAGTGTATATAGTAGTGCAATCTGAGTACTTCGCTCCATAAATAGTATTAATTAATTTATAACACAATGTTAAACATCTTGACTCAGAAGGTACATTCATTGAATTCCACAGATTTACTCCTAGGTACAAAGGTGAGTATATAATTACAGCATCAGTTTACAATTCATGCACTTTTATACATAAAGGTAAAGGTAAAGGTTCCCCTGCACATGCGTGCTAGTCGTTTCCGACTCTAGGGGCCGGTGCTCATCTCCGTTTCAAAGCCGAAGAGCCAGCGCTTGTCCGAGGACATCTCCGTGGTCATGTGGCCGGCATGACTAGACGCCAAAGGCGCACGGAACACTGTTACCTTCCCACCGTAGTGGTCCCTATTTTTCTACTTGCATTTTTACATACTTTCGAACTGCTAGGTTGGCAGAAGCTGGGACGAGTAACAGGCGCTCACTCTGTTACGCGGCACTCGGGATTCGACCCGCCAAACTGCCGACCTTCTGATCGACAAGCTCAGCGTCCTAACCCACTGAGCCACCGCGTCCCTTACTTTTATACATAGGAAATAGATATTTTAAAATGGTTAAGGGCGGAAGTAGTTTTCATGAAATCATTTTCTATACAGACTGTTGGCAGGTCTAAGGTATTTTGCTGCTGGAGGACAAAGGCATTATATTTACACATAGACTCGTGTATATATATGTGCACATACATACATACATATGTATAGAATTAGATTGTCATTGCATTAGATTGCAACTGGTATTTCCTATTTGATGTGATAAGTGACTGGTCAGTTAGGAGACATAATAAACTTGCATTGTTCTGCCTCTCTGATGTGTACTGTTGCTGCTTGACTTATTTCCTCTGAAATGGCTGCTCCACTCTGCTTAAGGACAGTGCCCAATTTAATAAACACCTGTTTCCTTAAACCACAAACACCTGTTTCCTTAAACCACACGTATGAGGTGAGTCATGGACCATGAAAGCACTCAAATGTATTTTAAAGCGGTTGCACTTTCCATTAACTTCATTTGTGCCAGACTTCACTCATTCAAGCAGGACTTAGATAAGCTCACAGGAAAACCCAAGAATTTAGAATAAGTATTATTTATTGAAGAATCTTAGAAAGCTATAACCAAAACAATGTCAGCAACATTAATCATTTAGGACGTATGTTTTTATTTTGCCATCTATTAGATTATTTTAGGCTGGGCTGCCTGTGTGAGTCAGTGTTTTTAGCTTTTTCTATGTTTTTCTAGTTTTCTAATCTCCAGTGGAAGTGGCCAGTCGAGAGAGAGAGAGAGAGAGAGAGAGAGAGAGAGAGAGAGAGAGAGAGAGAGAGAGAGAGAGAGAGAGAGAGAGAGAGAGAGAGAGAGAGAGAGAGAGAAAGAAAGAAAGAAAGAAAGAAAGAAAGAAAGAAAGAAAGAAAGAAAGAAAGAAAGAAAGAAAGAAAGAAAGAAAATTCATTTATTCTGGGAGCATATATGTATAAAATCTCCATACTGTTTTCCCATGGGCAAAATCAGACCCTTCCTCTGCATTGGACTTGGGTTATTTTTCTATCTGTCATCAATCACAGTAGCTGGCACTTGCCACCAACATATATTTCTACAGACCTTTCTGAAGTTGTAAGGACTAGCTCAATTACTGGGATAGCATTATGATCATTGGTGTATTTTGTATGCTACTTGTAAAACAAGCAATTTACAGTAATTTAGCAAATAAATTAGCTTTAACAACCAGAGAGATCTGGACAGTACTAACTTGAGGGATCCACTGGAATAAATAACCAGGAAGGCATAGGTGAAAATAACCACATAGTTCATTTTCAACGAACAGAAACTAGACAAAAAGAAACAGGAAATGTGGAATTTGTTATTTTATTTTATTTTATTTATTTTTGAATTACAAGTGACAGATCGTGTGATTCATAAAATAGGGATAATTATAATGGATGTCTGTTTCATGAAAAAATAAAGCTATACTCAAAATACAATTTTTGGAGGATGTTATGTACTTGTTTTGTTTTTTACTACTTCCAATTTTTTCCAAAAATAAAAATAAAAAATGCTGTTTGTTTTACTTTCATTTACCTTTTATAAAAATTCAAAGGATTAAGTAATGTTATTTATTTCGTTTGTACACAACCAGAGAGAAGATATTTATAAATAAATAAACTCAGCTATAAATTGTAACTGTTCTCAAAGATTAAAAATCCTTTCACAGTGGTTTAACTTCCCGATGTTTCAAATAGAGCAGAAAACTAAGTTTATTTCACCTGACATAGTCCTGATAAACCTGGCACTGAAGCACTGTATATATTCCTTAATCCTCAGAAATTAGCACTTTTAAAAACAGGGTGACTACATCTAAATCTCAGTGACATGCAAAGAAAGTTCAGTTAGCTACTTATAGCACTAAAATGGGCCCTAGGGATAAAGGAAAAAAATTGGGATAACTTACTGTTCTGATGCATTAGAGATGGCTGTTGTGTACTCTAATTTTGTAAGACAATACTTTAGGAACCGCCAAAGAACTAACAGCTGAAAAACCACTTGGCACCATTTTGAAAGCACCATTTTGAAATGTCTTGTATTGTTTTAGGAAACAGACAAAGGGGACAACCAGAACATTTAGATCTGTCAAGGCCTCGATAAGATTTGCTGTATTTTTTACAATCTGATTTTGCTAGACTGTGTCTCTCAGCGGTTGGTAGATATCTGCAGATCAAAGATGGCTTCCAAAACATCCTGTCCTGTAGTGCAATGCTGCATTTTGTTTTCATGGCCCTTTCACATTCAGCCCTCCTTGTAATCCAGCTTCCATGGAACAAGCTGATGGTTCACAAACACCAGGAGGACCTGGAGGGCCAGGAGGACCTGGAACACCAGGGGATCCGGCGGCTCCAGGAGGGCCTCTCTCGCCATCTCGCCCATCAGTGCCATAACTGGGCTTGCCGGGTTCTCCTGCAAAGACAAAAACCGGGCCATAAATTCAGAAAAAGCACCTAATATCACTTTCGTTGTAGTTTTAAAAGGCTTATCTGCAAGGATGATTGCATCAGCCATGGTCTCTCCTGTTAACCCAACCCCATGTAGAAGATGCAAAGTATTAGTGGAGGCTGTCTACACAACGGGGACTTCTGGAAAAAGGGAATCTCCAAAGTCTTAAACACAGAATACTCGTTGCTATGGACCTTTCTTTTTTTTCAAACCTGGCAACTTTTAAGACGTGTGGGCTTCAACTTCCAGAATTCTTCAGCCAGCATGTTGGAAAATTCTGGGAACTGAGGTCCATGCATCTCAAAGTTTTCAATTTGGAAAACGCTGCTATAGACGGTCATCTTCTGTATAAAAGGGGAAGTTGGGTTCTCATTTTCCTCCTTTACTACTACTACTACTAATAATAATAAAGTTGGTCATCTAGTCCAACCCCCTGCTCGGCCAGGAAACCCTATACCATTTCAGACAAATGGCTGTCCAGTCTCTTCTTAAAAACTTCCAGTGTTGGAGCATTCACCACTTCTGGAGGCAGGTTGTTCCACTGGTTAATTGTTCTAACTGTCAGGAAGTTTCTCCTTAGTTCTAGGTTGCTTCTCTCCTTGACTAGTTTCCATCCATTGCTTCTTGTCCTGCCTTTGGGTGCTTTGAAGAATAGCTTGACTCCTTCTTCCTTGTGGCAGCCCCTGAGATATTGGAACACTGCTATCATGTCACCCCTAGTCCTTCTCTTCATTAAACTAGACATACCCAATTCCAGCAACCGTTCCTTATATATTTTAGCCTCCAGTCCCCTAATCATCTTTGTTGCTCTTCTCTGTACTCTTTCCAGAGTCTCAACATCTTTTTTACATCGTGGTGACCAAAACTGGATGCAGTATTCCAAGTGTGGCCTTACCAAGGCATTGTAAAGTGGTATTAACACTTCACGTGATCTTGATTCTATCCGTCTGTTAATGCAGCCTAGCACTAAGTCAATAGGGAATAGGTTTCTCCAATGAGAAAACGTGTTCACCATCTGGATTTATCACACTAGATAAAATGCACATCCAACCATCCCAGTTTGTAAGCTATGGTCTAATAGTTCATCCTAATATGCACAGACCGTAAATTGCTTTTCACAATTGATCCATTGTGCCTGGAATGATCAGTCTGACAAAGGCAGACAAGAAGTTAAAAAGTGACATTGACAACATAAGGGAAAAGAAGAGGGAGAATGTCTGCTAGGAAATTAAAGCAAAAGAACACATTTTACTTTTAATGCAGAGAAACCTAAAGGGGTTATTTGCAGAATTATTCGTAATACAGTGTTTTAGAAGTTACCATAAGGTTATTTTTACTATGCCAAATTATTTGTATTCTTCTGGCCACCAGAGGGCACTTTTGCTTCAGTTATGACCAATGAAGGCTTTTGCAGAGCCTTCCCCCCACCTCCATTCCCACTATATCCCCAATGCCGTATTCAAAAGCTGAACTTCAAAATGCTGCGCCACCAAAATCAATTTAAATGATTTGCAAATCCTCACACAACTCATTTTAAGTGGAAACTTATAGTGGTATTTTTAATTTATTCAATTTGTGCTTGGTCCTTTTCTCATGCAATTTTGCATACTGTGCTGTTATGACACAATTGAAACTGATTTTAATACGTTTTTCCTATCGCTTCTTGGCTCCCAAGCTGATTTTTATTAAAGTGTAAATCCTCAGTTTTTCCCCACCATGATAAAAGTGTAAAAAGCAGGATGAGAAAAAAATGATAGCAGTTATGTTGCAAGAACCATAACCTTAGATCTAACTGGCTTTTTAAAAAGAGGTACACCCTGGCAGAGTTGACACATAGTATTTAAGCCAAGATGTTTCAACCAAGGTTTGTTAAAAAGAATGGTCAACTTTGCACAGATTCCTAAATCGTAACGAGTGGGTTAGCTCACGCTAATCTAAAACAGCTCCTTGTGGCTTGGGATTAAATATCAATCAAGTCCAGTCACCTATTGCCATAGAGACCACAAAACTGCAACAGAAAAGGAGGCAAAAAAAATGGGGTAGAGGGGGAAATGCGTGATAGGTGTGTTTAGCTATGTAAATAGAGAGCAGCAATCATTCTTCAAAGCAGCTGCCTTTATTTCCAGCAGTGTGTTAAATGTTTTTTTTTTAATGTGAAATAGTTTGGTCATTTCTCAGATGACCCGGAGACCATCTTCAGCGCTTACCAGGGACTCCTGTTGTTCCTGGCAAGCCTTTGGGCCCTTGACCTGGGAGTCCTCTCTCCCCCCTTTCACCTGTGTCACCTAAAATAAAAATCAAGAAAACAAACGTTTGTATTATTTTACCTATATTTCCTACCTCCTTGCATCTTTAAAACATTTGCATACTACCTGTTGTTTAAAATTTCCAATTAGGGTACAATCAACTGTTACACCTCCTTAAAACTATTAAAACGAGTCAAGAAGACTTTTTTTGGCTAGAAAAAGTCTGTGAAGAAAGTGTCATTGCTGATAAAGTCTCCTCTGTTCTGCTATGGCTTTGGTTAAGGAGGTCACCGGGCCAGAGATTAAGCTGCCATGTCAATGCTCTTAAATGTTTATGGTGGATGCTTTTATCAAGGCACTTGAAAAAAGCTTTGAGAACACTTCTTAAAGTTTGGTGCGCTTTCGGATATATCTGCTTCCAGCTATTTACAGCAGGGGTCTTCAAACGTGGCCCTTTTATGACTTATGGACTTCAACTCCCAGAATTCCTCAGCCAGCTGGCACAGGAATTCTGGGAGTTGAAGTCCACAAGTCATGAAAGGGCCAAGTTTGAAGACCCCTGATTTACAGCTTTAAAAAAAAATCCCCAATTACCTTGAATTTAGCCTAAAAGTGAATAAGCTGGCTAATCTATATGTTTAAATGCAGGCCTCTAGTCATGATAATAAGATCTGAAAGTTTTAATAATACTGTAAATTGAAATACACCTATTTTCAAATTCCATGACTTGGATTTATATATATATATATATTTGCAGTTTAGTTTTAGTTTTCATTAAATTCTGCCCCTTTTCTCTGTTTCATGATTTCTAAGAGTGCCTATGTTTCATTGCAATTAGCAAAAGTGGGTTTCTATGCCTTGGCTCACATCCTATTAAGCATAAAGGATGCTTTGATTTTTATCAGGAATAGTTAAGCAATGCCAGAGGAATGCAAGTGCACTTTGAAATAGCTGATACTGCAGATCTTCAGTTCCCTGCAATGCTGACAACCAGAAAAGGCCATTTGGTTCATTAAATCAGGATAGTTTTGTTTGGCTGTGGGAGACATTACAGAGAATATACATTTTCCTTCCTTTTCTAGTATTCAGCATGGAGGCTGCCCTAATGGGAGTTCAGCATCCTTCCTGAAGCTGCTCCTGCCCCTTTCAGAATTTCCTTTCCTCCTGGCTTGCTTTGGAGAATTGCCTAGAAGATGGAAAGCGAACTGTCATTAGGAGGAATGCTGTTAAAACATTATAGATTTTATTAAATAATCCATAGCCCGTTCTTGCCAGGCCACATTCTTCTGGAAACATTACATTTCTCACCTATTCCTCTCTTTTGTAACTTGTGAGTTATAAAATGCACTTTGCATTCTTCCTTTGTGCAGGTTAATTAGCTGCTATTATCATGCTGGCTTACTTTATTTTGCCCACTCATTCACATTCTCCTTCTTTTAGGTGCTGATTACTGTGTCCCAGTGTAATTATCTTGTAGGGTTGTCAGAGAGCAAGTTATTTTGGTCTAAAGCTTTGTTAATTTTCACTTCTTGTCTCTCCCCCTTTTACCCACCTCTGATCTTTGAGTGTGAGAACTATTTCACAGAATTAGTTTCCTCTAGCAGATACATATTCATGTTGAACTGTGGTTTACTTGGAAACCAAATGCTGTTTATCATGCCACTGCATGGTTGGTGCCTTTGGAAAGGCTTATAGTAGCATATCAAATTTTACTTAATGGATAAAATACAAAGTTGCACCCTAAGCTATGAACCGATATATCCTAACCAGGTGGAGAATCTCCAGACCTGATGAACATCTACCCTGAGTAGATCGTCAGAAATTAATTCTACCCATTGCAGAATTTTATACCCTTGCAGCCAAACGTTACTCAGATTACAACTTGGGAGTCCTCCTAGATTCATGGCTTACTTTGGAAGACCACATAGTGGCTGTGACTAGGGGGGCCTTCGCCCAGGTTCACCTGGTGCGCCAGTTGCGGCCCTATCTAGACCGGGATGCCCTGTGTACGGTCACTCATGCGCTCGTGACCTCTCGTTTGGACTACTGCAACGCTCTCTACATGGGGCTTCCCTTGAGGACCACTCGGAGGCTCCAACTGGTACAGAATGCAGCCGCGAGAGTTGTATTGGGAGTCTCCCGATACTCCCATGTTACACCTCTGCTCCGTGAGCTGCATTGGCTCCCAGTTGTCTTCCGAGTGAGATTCAAGGTTTTGGTAATGGTTTTTAAGGCCCTACATGGCATGGGTCCGGAGTACCTCGGGGATCACCTGCTGCCGGCGTCAACTTCCCTCTGCCCTGTGCGTTCCCACAGAGAGGGCCTCCTCAGGGTGCCACCGGTCAGAGAATGTCGTCTGGTGGCCCCCAGGGGGAGGGCCTTCTCTGTGGGCGCCCCGGACTTATGGAATCGGTTGCCGGTTGAGCTCCAGACGGCGCCCGACCTTCGCTCCTTCCGACGCGATCTGAAGACCTATTTATTCGAACAAGCTGGCCTGGCCTGATGGGGGATGGGTTGGGATTTTATTGTGGTTCTTATATTATTATTTATTGTTTTAGCTTGGGCCTTGTATTTAATTCTTTTTTAACTTTTATATCCTGTATTTTATATGTGCCCTGTTCACCGCCCTGAGTCCTTCGGGAGAAGGGCGGTATACAAATAAAATTAACATTAACATTAACATTAACATTAAGGAAATAGAGTATTTTCTACATATTGGTGACATCTCACTTCATCTGCCAGATGAGCTCACTCAACAGCTGAATAAGGATCAGAAAACTCACCTCGGATCTTGAAAAAATAACACCTTATAAAACAGAGTAAAGCAAATTACACTCCCACTCTCCCAAATCCCAATTTGCTCAGGATCAAAAAGTAACCTATCTTGCCCAAATCTTTTCTTTCCCATTTTTCTGATTAGAGCTAACAATATTGAGATGCCCCATATACAATGATCTGGATTGGATGCTACATCTTCTGCCTGTTCCAATGACTGATGCTTCTTATTTGTAAAGCAGAGGAAATTCTGTTTACTCTAGTACAGACAGGCTAAGGGCCCCCCCCCCAATGAAAGTCATAGGGTTAAGTCAGCTTTACTTGATGTTATCCACTTCAGGGTTACTGTAGAAACACTGCCACTATAACAGAACCCAAATTGTTTGGAGAACTCTGAGTGAACTGAAGTGCAAATACTGTAGTCCTCGATTTACAACTACAGCTGGGACAAGAATTTCTGTTGTAAGTTAAGGTAGTTGTAAAAGGGTTTCCTGCCTGAGCAGGGGGTGGGACTAGAAGACCTCCAGGGTCCCTTCCAATTCTGTTATTCTGTTTAATTGAGTCATCATGTGACCAGACCTGATTTCACCACCATTTTTACCATAGTCATGAACCAAATCTAGCCTCCCCAATGGATAGTCTTTCCTGTTTTCTGTTGGAAAGTGACCAAAAAGGTCACAAATTGTGATCATGGGACTGCAGGAGGCAGCAAATGGTTAAAAATGCAAGCCAGTTGCCAAGTGCCTAAATTGCAATCATGTAACCATGGGGATGGTGCGACCGTCATAAGTGCAAGTACAGATTGTAAAGCACTTTTCCCAAGGCCATCATAACTTTCAGTCGTCAGTGTTCAGCGAACAATCGTAAGGAGTCTTTGGTGCACTCTGAGCTTGGCTGTTTTCTTGCAGGCGTTTCATTACCTGAACTAGGTAACATCATGAGTTTGAGTGTGAGACTAGCATCAGACTAGCACTGGTGATGTTGCCTGGTTTGGGTAATGAAACATATGCAAGAAAACAACCAAGCTCAGAGTAGAACAGAGCTGGAAGGGACCTTGGAGATCTTCTAGTCCAGCCCCCTGCTCAAGCAGGAAAACCTATACCATCTCAGACAAGTGACTGTCTAGCCTCTTCTTAGAAACATCCAGTGATGGAGCGCCCACGATTTCTGAGGGCCACCTGTTCCACTGGTTAATTGTCCTCACAGTTAGGAAGTTTCTCTTTAATTCTAGGTTGCTTCTCTTCTTGATTAGTTTCCAACACCATTGACACTTAACTTGCCTTCTGGTGTTTTGGAGAATAATTTGAGCCTCTCCTCCTTGTGGCAGCCCCTCAAATGCTGGAACACTGCTGTCATGTCACCCCTGTTTCTTCTTTTCTTTAGACTAGCCAGACCTTTGATCGTTTTAGTTGCTCTTCTCTGAATTTTTCCCAAAGTCTCAACATCTTTTTTTTGGTAGTAGATAAGATAACCTTTATTGTCATTTTTTTTTTGCTGTGGGCACAGCAGCACACATCAAAAATGAAATTTAGTTGCCTGCTTTTAAAGTGAAAAACACACATGACCAAAATTGATTGCAGTATTCCAGCTATGGTCTTACTAGGGTTTTATAAAGTGGTATTAATATGTGAAAAGGGATGCGGTGGCTCAGTGGGTTAGGACGCTGAGCTTGTCGATCGGAAGGTCGGCAGTTTGGCGGGTCAAATCCCGAGTGCCGCATAACAGAGTGAGCGCCTGTTACTCATCCCAGCTTCTGCCAACCTAGCAGTTCGAAAGCACGTAAAAATGCAAGTAGAAAAATAGGGACCACTCCGGTGGGAAGGTAACAGCGTTCCGTGCGCCTTTGGCGTGTAGTCATGCCGGCCACATGACCACGGAGACGTCCTCGGACAAGCGCTGGCTCTTCGGCTTTGAAACGGAGATGAGCACCGGCCCCTAGAGTCGGAAACGACTAGCACGCATGTGCGGGGGAACCTTTACCTTTTTTACCTTTATTAATATGTGATTTTGATTCTATGCCTCTGTTTATACAACCCAGAATTGTATTATCTTTTTGGCTGCTGCTGCACACTGCTGGCTCATATTCAGGTGATCACCCACTAGGACTTCAAAGTCCCTCTCACAGTTACAGTTTTTGAGCCAGATTTCAACTAATCTCTACTTGTATCTTTGATTTTTCCTGCCTAAATGTAAAACTTTGCTTTTCTCCACATTAAAATTCATTTTGTTGGATAGAGCCCATTGCTCAAGTCTAGCAAGATCTTTTTGGATCCTGAGCTTGTCTGCTGGGATTGCCTATTCCTGTACCATCTGCAAATCTGATGAGATCCCCTTCTATTCCCTCATCTAAGTCATTTATGA
Source organism: Vipera berus (assembly GCF_964194415.1). Taxonomy (NCBI): domain Eukaryota; kingdom Metazoa; phylum Chordata; class Lepidosauria; order Squamata; family Viperidae; genus Vipera; species Vipera berus. The sequence goes on from NC_138202.1 coordinate 235,644,548, forward strand.
AGATATTGAAGAGTACTGGGCTTAAGACGGAGGCACTGTCTTAGAGGGCACCAAGGAACCCTCATTTCAACCCTGAGCTACAAATATTCTTTTTTATAGTCTTAAGTCAAGGACTCTCAATCATGAGGTAAATATAGCTTTTTAAAATTACTTCATATTCCTTACTTGAGTCAAATAAAAAAGAGAAATATTTCTCATACTTCATGCAAACCCAGTAGTAGCATACATTTGGAAGGAGGAAGGTATGAAAATAATCAAGATGGCAGACAGTACATTATCATGCAAAGTCTGCCTTTTTTTTAATCCCATTTATATCCCGCTCTTCTCCGAAGACTCAGGGCGGCTCACAAACTAAGAAGCACAAATCAATGTGCTTAGCAATAGCCTTCATTCTATGTATATGCCTGCTTATTAGGGCTTCCCCCCCCCAAGCGGCATTTTTACAAAGTCAGCTTATTGCCCCCAACAATCTGGGTCCTCATTTTACCTACCTCGGAAGGATGGAAGGCTGAGTCAACCTTGAGCCTGGTGGGATGCGAACCTGCACTAATTGCAGGCAGCTGGTGTTACTTAAGGAGGCATTAGCCCTCTTTTGGTAATGCATCAGGATTGCATGTCCCTACAAAAGGGGAGGAGCGTTACAACACAATGCAGTGCCCTACCATGTTGCCTTCTTCAACCTCTTCCCTGCAGCTTAAACTCAGGAAAACAAATGAAGTTGAATCTGCGTTCATGCATTTAATGGAGAATCAAATCACTGGACTCCATAAAATTTAATAAACAGGTCACAATAATAATACATCTGATGCACAAATCCATATTCTGAATTTCTCACCTTTGGGACCTTTCGGCCCAACGTCGCCAGGAGGGCCTTTAAGACCAGCCAATCCCCGGGATCCAGCTTGTCCTGGGAAGCCACTGTCTCCCGGAAGTCCAGGGGAGCCAGGTGGGCCAGGTGGGCCTGGGATGCCAGGAGCCCCAAATTCAGGCCTCCGAAGACTAGCAGCCATCTGTGCAAATTGTTCTGCTCAATGAAAAGAATGAACTATTGAAGTTCATGGAGACCACTTCCAGGCCATCCCTTTCTCCCCTCTGCCTTCTCTCTTAAGCAGTTAGCGGGCAAGTGACAAACTTATCTTCCTTTCATGATTCATGAAGCAAACTATGTCATTCACTTACAGTCCTAGCGGGAATCGCTGCAAGTGCTGTGGAAAAATAAAAACTAAAGTCCCCCTTCCCCTCACAAAAGCAGAAGAAAAAGAAATGAAGAAAACCGAACAGCCTAGTATTCGACATAAGGCTCCTCTCCTGCTTAAAAAGGGGGGAAAGGGGGATGTCAGTGTCAGTCCTCTTGAGATCAGGGGTGAGAAGTGCTACCTGCACTGTTTCAAAGCTCTGCAAAAGAAAATATTGATGTTACAGCAGAAAACTGAGCTAGAGATAAGTCCGTTTTCTGGCTGTGGGCAGAGTTAGGCTGCATTCTGATCCCTGCACCATTGCATCATGGCCCCTAGCATTTTGGAATTGCAAAACTCCACATCTGATTTCAAAATGGTGGGCATCATTGGTATATAACTTTCCTAAGTTCATAATGTATTATTGTGAAATTTTCTGTTGTTATAAATTGGTCGATGGTATACAGATTATTGCTGGTTGTTCACGTAGCAAGAGGTTCAAGTGAGAGTGAGATTAAGGCTTCCCTTCTGAGAGGGCCTTATTTAAAACAGCTGATTTCCCACTTCAGAATCTGGGGTCCTAAAAGGGCAAAGCTTCATGGCCCCTTCTCCCTCAACAGGGAGGGAAGAGGTAAGTCTGATAAGGTAGAAGTAAGGTAGGAAGTAGGAAGAGGTAAGGTAACTAGCAATTGATGCCCCCCCCACCGAGATAAAAAAAATCAGCTTCCATCTAGTAGACTGATTTTTGCCCTCCAGTTCTGAGACTGTTGGTGAGGTCAGTCCAGTGGCACTGACCTTATATGATCTCGGGACTTTCTGACCACGAGGGAGCCCTGAGCAGTACGTAAAGATTTGTTCCATATTCCTTCTTTGTCTCTCATTCTGACTGACAAATTGCTAAACTGGGGTCTCTTTCTTTTGCCTTTCTTCCTAGGCATATGCATGGAGTACATCCTGGTAAAATGTCGCTCGCTTGGTTCTAGGCTGTGTCATCCCTATGATCTGTTTCTGGTAAATGGATCTCTTATCAGTTATAATAATAAAACTTGCTTCATTAATACTTGCTTAAATCAGAATATTGCTCTGAGGTAGGAATGGAAGGATAGACGGATGGATGGATAGATGGATAGATGGATGGAGAGAGACAGAGACAGAAAGACAGAGGGAGAGGGAGAGGGAAAGGAAATAGGTGCTCTGGCCCCAAGCTGCAGCCTTTCCATTTTAGAATAATTGATACTGACAAGGGAGAAGGAAACATTTATCTTGGTAGCAAAAGCACATTGGAACGGGAAATGAATGCAGTCCTCTGTTGGGCAATTTAAAAAATAGTTGCACTAAGAAGGCTTCAAATTAAATCACAAAGAGCAATAAAACCTCTTAAACTTCAGAAATACAACACTGTAACGTCCCAGCAGATCTCAGTAGCAGCCTCTAGCAAGATATTTTTCACAATAATAAAATCCCAAACCACGAGTACAATAATGCATCAAGCAAGAATCGTATCTATGGTGGTAACATGTTTATGCATATTAATAACTGAAGAAGCAGAGTTCTTATTATCTGCTCGTTTTACATATATATATACTATAGGAGAAAGACTGGTTATTCTGGGGCTGAGCCCTCCAATTTCTATGAACTGCTGTACGTGACACAAACATTTGAAATTTTTACCTATGTTTATGGAACTCCATAAAATGCAACATTAGGTAAAAGCAACATTATTTACGATTAATGTGTTTACACAAATTATAGCAGGATTGGGGGGGGAAGTTCTTTTACTTAACCCATATTCCTGCTTATTGGAATAACCTTATACCCTGGCAAAGGTCCTAGGTTTCTGTTGAACTTATCAATTTCAAAGCATCCTGAAAGACAGGTCACTAATCTATCTAGGTTTGACTGCTAGTTTCAGATGAGAGTTTATTCTTAGCCCTCCCTAGAGATTTAGGGATTGAATTTGCAAACATTTGCATGTAATGTATATGTTATGTCCCTTTTTCAGTGATCTGACAACCACCATAACAAGAAAGAACAAATGATTATTTAGCAGTTCCAAATATAATCCTATTAGTTTAAAAACGCGATCACAAAATCAATTTTCCATGAAGAAAATTTCCATGGAGAATATCTATGTGTGTGAGTGAGGCAGAGAGAGAGAGAGAGCGATCTAGAAGCTTAGGTATGTGTTTCTTGGAGAAGAGTTTAATTTTTTTCCTTAAGAAATGAATTGCTATTATCGACGCCTTGTTTTTAACTACATCTCTTCAAGAATCATAATTCTTATGGCAAAATTGTCTTCAACTGTGTCAATAGTTTAATGTCTTGATCAGTGCTTTTTTTGTAAAAGAAAAAGGTGCCGGAATTCACACATGTCATACAACCCGCCTTGCCTACCCTACAAGGTTCCATCCAAAAAAGGTGCCAGAACTCCGTTCTGAGCGTTCTATGAGAAAAAAAGCCCTGGTCTTGATCATTTTCTTTCTGCTCACTACCAAGTAAGATTCTATGAGTATCTAGATCAGGGCTTTTCAACCAGTGGTACGGGTACCACCTGTGATACAATGGCACCTGGCAGGTGGTATATGACCATCCTAGAAAAGTGGTAGGGGAGGGGAATGAGCTGAACCGGTGGCAGCACCACACAAGCCTGAGCGAGAGATGGCTGGAGCTACAGGGCTGTCAGGGCTCAGCGAAAGTGCCAGGATCAGCACCAGGCTCCAGCTGGAGCTTGGCATTGATCCTGGTGCTTCTGCTGAGCCCAAAAGAAGCACCGATCAGCTGGAATGTTGCAGCATCTCCAGGGTCTTGTGATTTACATTCAGATGCGTGGCAACTGATTCATATTTATGACAGTCACAGTGCCCCAGGGTCATGTGAAGAGACCAAAACCTGCTGCAAGGGGGGGGGAATAAAAACCAAAGGACCCCCCCACCCCACCCCCACTGCCAATCAAGTTTTTGACACCTTGCTAGGCGACTGGTGGTACTCGGATTTTGCCATATCCTAAAAGTGGTACAATGGGTGAAAAGGTTGAAAAGCCCTGATTCTAGATAAGACTTTACTGGCTGCATTTAGGGTTTTTTTAAAAAAAGAGATTCTCTCTTTTTTTTCCTCTTCCCAGCAAACTTAGAAAAGCATATACTGTATTTGCTGGTAGCACGTTCCCTCTAAAACTGGAACTTTGTACTGGCACTGTTATAAATCAGTGACACTATTTTTTAAATAACAGTCCTTTCCCTTAGTGCTGATTTTCCCTGAACATGGAGGATCTTGCCTAAAAAAGCATTCTGGAGAATTCAAAAGCTCGCAATTATTATAAAATGTCAAAAGTGCTCCCTCTGTGGATCAGTTGAGCTTTGAATTAATTTCATTTATTGCTGTATTTATTCCTTGCCTTAGTCTTGACAGCTCTATGCAGGACGTAGTACCTGGTAGGATAAAACATACCTTGCTTCTTTATCTACACAATAGCCGTGTGGAATAAGTTGGGTTGTGTGAGGGAGTGATTGGACTTGATAGAGTAGGAAACCTGAATCTTACACTTTAGCTTTTATAGTCAGTAACTCTGCTGGATTTTAAAAAAAAAACTAGTGTAAGACGATGCAGGGCGAAATGAATGCAAGAGCTGACAAAAACGAAACATGCATGCATGCATGAAATTGTAGAGTTTACTACACGTGCAAATAAACTCATGACCAAACCTTAAAAAGATATAAGTAGAATATTTTTATTTACCTTGTATTACTCTCATGCAAACCTGTTTAATATGCAGATCAGTCGGCTCTCTGCCCTGAAACAAGCACAGCATTAAAATAACAGTGACTGTGTGAGGAGGGAGTAGATGGGAACATAAACAGTAAAGGGAACAATTCTGCAGCTGCAAGCATATTTTCAAGCCTGCAGATTGAAGCAATTTCAATAAAACACAAGGAGCAGAAAGCCAAGAATGAGAATCCAAGCCATTACAGGACGCTGGGAGAGTCCTTTGTGCTGCTTCCTAGCGCTTTACTTCAAAAAGGAGACCACCAGAAGAAGATGGGAGCTGAGCATGTGGGTCATGAGAACAGAGGCAAGGAGGGACACTCCATAGAGCCTGGCACACCACCTGAGTAGGAAACTCTGCTAGTCCAACTCAGCATCTTGCTTAAGAGTTGCAAAGAGTTCTTACTGCTCCCTTTGTCTATTGCAAGTTCAAGTTCATTATCACACAAATCCAAGTGCACTTTAGCAAAAAAAAAAAAAAAGCACCTTCATGGATGAATGTCAGCAAGGGACAATTTTAAAAGTGAAAAGCATAGTGGTTGTTTTTTTTTATTATTTATTTTTTATCCCTATTTATATCCCGCCCTTCTCCGAAGACTCAGGGCGGCTTACAATTTAAAGCACAAACCAATGTGCTTAGCAATAGCCTTCATTCTATGTATATGCCTGCTTATTAGAGCTTTCGGCCCCCCCAAGCGGCATTATTACAAAGTCAGCTTATTGCCCCCAACAATCTGGCTCCTCATTTTACCTACCTCGGAAGGATGGAAGGCTGAGTCAACCTTGAGCCTGGTGGGAGCAAACCTGCACTAATTGCAGGCAGCTGGTGTTACTTAAGGAGGCATTAGCCCACTGCTCCACCAAGGCTCTGGTTGAGGAACGGTTACTTTTTACAATGAAAATAAGTGCATTGACTGTGCTGGGGTAGGACCTTCTCAATGGCAATTGTATTATTCAGAGTCTAGGATTAACTCTCAAAGGTGGAGAGTTCATGGATTTAGTTCTACCTGCTCTTTCTTGCTGCCTGCACAAAGTTACTGAAATATATTTCATTAGTGGTTCCAACTGTTTCCCAAAACTCTTATGTTGCCATGTGTAAATTCAGCTGAAAGAATATTATGGCTGACATCTTAGATACCTCAGACCGTAGAGGATCCAGAACACTAATAGATTCGCAACGGACCTGTTAGAAATATACTGTTGGTTCTCAAGTGAGGCTACAACTGGGGCAGGTCACGTTTCCCTGGAGAGATGGGCCAAGTCACCCTCAAGCTCCATTTGCAAGCACAAGCCATCTATGATCCTTGAGATCCTTCTGGAGACTCTGAGAGACCCAGACAATTGCTTCACTTTCAGACTTTTGCTTCAAAGTCTTGAAATGTAATGGCAGTGCAGGGGCTTGTCAGAAGCCCTTGTCCAGGATGCAGAAGGCCTCTGGAAGTGATCTCTGTGCTACGTTAAAGATTTGGGTAAAAAAAAAAAAGGAGGTCTTCGAGGCTCTTGCAGTTTGTAACGTGCTGCTTTAGCTAGAACAGCACTGGTGGAACACTCCACACACAGCCTATCAAGGACGGTGACAAAAAAAAAAGATAATCTAAATTCATAGCTAAACAGCCGTGCTAGCAAGCCAAGGAGTATGAAATAAACATTCTTCTTCCTTCGTCTGTTCTTCTATAATGCTGGAATTGCGCTTGCTAGGGCAAAGCTCACATTGTAAAAAGAAGCTGTCACTTACCGCTGGTCCCTGGCTGCCAGGCAGTCCCGGAAGCCCTTGTTCCCCTTGCAAACCACGGGGGCCAAGTGGCCCACGAAGTCCTTCTATGCCAGGCATGCCACGGTTTCCTTCTGGCCCACGTGAACCAGTTTCGCCAGGATTCCCAACCTTACAAAGACAGGGGCAAGAAATAAACAGCAGACTCATCCCTTGTAGAAACGACTTTCCTTATATTATTCCAGGAATCGGCCCACAATTAAAGTTTAGCGCACCAGAACAGCTCTGGTTCCTTCTTCGTGAGATTTATGATAACTCTCTTGACACCTTGTTCAATGATAAAGGTGAGCTTGCTAAATGAGAAGGCTGTTGAATAAACAGGCAATGAATGCTGTCTTCTTTTGTCTCCTCGAAGGTAAGTTTCCAGCGAATCTATAAGATTCATTCCCAGACATGTAGATTTCCACCTACTACTGACTATATACCTTTTTCTGATATGCTGTTATGGCACCATAACATTTCACATTATTTTTGATCTGCCATTCTAGAAAGAAGTCCTAGGAGGGAGAAATAACCTGGAAATCTGATGTAGCACCTTACGTTTCAGTGGGTTTTTTTATTATTATTTTGATAGAGGCTGGGTTCTTCTCTTAAACCAGAAAAGACGCTTCCGCATAGCAAGTAGCATTTGATTTCCCCTGTCCCCACAGGCATCTGTGCAGTGAAACATAATTTAAGCAATATGAATCCCCGAAGCAATTCCAAACTCCTGTCTTTGCACAAATCCTATAAATATATTAAATATTTAAAAACAGCTTAACCACCCGAAGGCTATAAACTACAAGGGCATTTAAGCTTGTCATTTTTTTTTTCTATTCTATTAATATTACTGTCAAGGAAAGAAATATCAGATAAGATAGAATTTGGCCATATAAGCATTTGAGATGGTGGTGAGCTATTTCTCTTCTTGGGGAAAAAGAAAATAGGATGGTACAGGTGGTCCTCAACTTACAACCACAATTGATTGAGCCCAAAATTTTATGTTGCTAAGTGAGAAATTTGTTAAATGAGGTTTGCCCCATTTTACAACTTTTCTTGCCACAGTTGTTAAGTGAATCACTGCAACTGTTAAATTAGTAATAAAGTTGTAATTAGGTAAATCTGGTTTCCCCATTGACTTTGCTTGTCAGAAAGTCACAAAAGGGGATCACATAACCCCGAGACACTGCAACCATCATAAATACAAGTCAGTTGTCAAGCATCCGAATGTAAATCACATGACCATGTTCATAAGTGTGAAAAACAGTCATAAGTCATCTTTTCCAGTAGTGTTACAACTTTGAACCATCACTAAATGAACTGTTGTAAATTGAGGACTACCTGTATTGTTGCAAGCTGCAGAGGGAGGGAGGGAGGGAGGGAGGGAGGGAGGGAGGGAGGGAGGGAAGGAAGGAAGGAAGGAAGGAGGGAGGGAGGGAGGGAGGGAGGGAGGGAGGGAGGGAGGGAGGGAAAGAAGGATAGGAGGCATGGCAGCTGAATTACTTTCAAAAGTTATGGCAATGGGCCACAACGGTTCCAAATGCAATGCCTACGAGAAGAACAGGCTTTCTCCTGTGTGGTTATTAAGTAACGTTTTCACCCAATAAGAATGTGATTCTTTGGCTGTTGCTAAACTCCATCTCCCAACGTCCCTCCTCCAAGAGGCCGCTGTGAGGACTAAGGGACAGAAAGTCACATCTCTGCAGTGTGCTTCTTGATAACCTTATAGAAATGTGTCACTCGCTCACTCACATTGCAAATCTGTGCTGTGCTGCAGGTCTCACTGAAAGAAACATGCCCCTTTCTCATGAAAAGCTTATGGAAAACCAGCCACCCAAATCCCTAAAAACCTCCTCTGTGGCTGGATGAGTTGCCGATACTTCTGTGGATCATTGGAGCACAGTGTTAACCTAAATATTTCGGCACTGAAAAAAGGTAGGAGAATTATTTTTTTGAAGCCCATTTTGTTACAGCCATTTTGCTGACCTGCCAATACTTTCAACAATGCCATCCCTGCATTCGTGCATTATAATAATGTTTTCATTATCAATACAGTAGATAGCCACATGATATCAATTTTAGCTCCTTTCTCTAGATTTCCAGCTGAAAGTGAGACGAGCAGTCCTCGCCTTATGACCACATTTGGGACTAGAACTGCCTTCCCACTTAATGTGATTCATTAAGTGAGTCATCACATGACCGCGCCTGATTGCACAACCTTTTCTGGCCATGGTTGTTAAGCAAATCACAATGATCGTTAAGAGGATCTGATTCCCCTCATTGACTCTGCTTGTCATAAGCTGAGTGGGAAGGACACACCTGGCAATGACATGACCCTGCTAGGCTGCCACTGTTGCGAAAACATGCCCAGCGGCCAAATTTCAATCACGTAAAAACAGGGATGGCTGCAACCGTTGTAAATGAGAGAACCGATCATAAGCCACTTTTCAGTGACGTCGTAACTTTGACAGTCACTAAATGAATGGCCGTAAGTTGAGGACTATCTGTAATCGCATATGGATCAGATGGTTTGGGGGCAGCGAGGAGACTACCTATGTGGATGGCAACAGATGTAATAAATGGTTGCAACCAACGTAGAAAAACTGGCTCATTGACTCAAATGCACAGATGAAAAGAAAGCCCCCTAGTGGTGACTATGCATAGAATGGATAAGATGAGAATATTCCGAGAGAGCAGTAATTGCAGCACGTAGGAGAGTGTTGTTTTTTCAAATTGTAACTCAGTTCCACTAAGGCAGGGGTAGGCAACCTTGACTCTTTTATGACTCGTAGACCTCAACTCCCAGAATTCCTCAGCCAGCATGGCTGGCTGAGGAATTCTGGGAGTTGAAGTCCACGAGTCATAAAAGAGCCAAGGTTGCCCTACCCCTGCACTAAGGCATTACCTTGTGTATTTCAGAAATTCAATATAGTCCTCTAGTATTCAAGCTCTATTAAGCTTGAATGGTTACTATAGTCCTCTGCCATTCACAGACATAAATTGCAAAGCCTTTTTGCCCATTCTAAACCATTCAGGGCCCATTTTTCCAATTCAGATCGTTATATCTGCTTAGTCATATATGAACAAATGGCATCCTCTTGCCGTCTTCAGTATTTTTCTTCTCTTCACATGAATAATGACAAATAACACTTTATAACATATAACAATATTTCTCCATTAGTCCTCACCGGGAAACTAGGTCTAATGGCTTTCAGACAAGGTGGGTTACTAAACTAACTTTTCATGTTCCAGCCTGTTCGAATGTCATTAACTATAATTTTCCACTGCAGACACCACTGAGTCAACAAATGCTGGTCCCACTCCAGACACCACCGGCACATGTCGCCACACATCCAGAGAAATGTGGAAGCCCTTGAGTTTATCTAAAAAAAGACCTGCAACATCTCTTAATGTTTAATTCAACAGTTACTCCAAAAATTTTTTTTTTTAAAAAAAGCTCTATATCAGAATTTTACCATGGAGGTAAGAGAGAGTTCAATTTTTCACCTTCCACATATTGAAATGAAATCGATAATTTGCAAAAGTGGAAAGCAATCTAAGTAACAAGAACCAACTTGAGAAAATATATAGTTAGAGGCAGGGTTCCAATCAGTACTCTTCCCCTTGTTTATTTTGGGATACTGCTAACTACAATTTTAAAGTACGGTATCTTTTAAACCAGATCAGATGTTGCATCCTGACTGCAAAGCAATTGGACACACAGCCATGCAGAAATCTGAACCTCGGATAAGGATGCCAAGGGTTTAAGCCTTAGCAGTGATGCTCTCTGCTCTAGAAGGTGTGCAGACCTGGATACCGCCCTATATAGAAATTGACTTCACAGGTGCTGCTTTGCCGATGCTTAATTCTAAACCCTTCATTCCTTTCCCAGGTTTTTTATTTGCTTTTATTGTTTACCAACCTTGTAATGTATTGGCTTGAATGCTGGGTTAATTTCACATGTATTGTCAACTGCTGCTCCTTATTGTATGTATGGGGTAACGTTACTGTCTGGGCCAGACTAACTGTCTATGAGGGCGGAGCCATAGGTTGAGGCGGAGAATGCCTCCTTCAAACCTATTGGCTGCCACCTAGTGGCCAACTGCATAAATAGCTGCGCAGCAGCTATTGCTTTGCTTCTGTTCCTGTTAACTTCTGAATAAATCAGTTCCTGCTTACAACGCCTCGTCTTGCTTTATGCCTACCAAACCAAATATACAACAAACTTCATTTTTACATGCTCATCCCTCCTCCATTCTCCACATTTCTCACTTTTGGAAAAGTCTCTAGAGAATAATCCACACTTTTGTTTTGTACCATCTTAACTTCTTTCCTTAGGGAACAGAATATTTTTAACATATTTGTGAAAGCAAACAACTACCCTCTTTTTTGCCACATTCTGTTGATTTATTATGTTTTGGATTTTCAGTAACCTTGCAGTTCATCATACTTACAGTTCCTTTAGGGCCTGGCAAACCCGCATCACCCTAACAAAGCAAGATAAATGATGTCAGGATGGCATAGATATGTGCTGTCTGACATATAATCAATTCCATATGATTCTTTCTACATATACTGTACAGGTATTATCACAATTACAGGAAAGGACAAATCTTAGTGGGATGCTTCAAAAGGATGAAAAGCAATAACCACAAACTCCACCACACATTTTAAAGTTAAAATATTCAGTTACACCTTAGCTGAGTTTCCGCCTACACAGAAATGTTTATATGTCAAATTCAAGGTATATTTTTGGAGCATTCTTGGCTTGAGGTTATCTTTGCAACAATCAAAAATATGAAACCCAATAAATTTTTGTATCAGAAACAGCTAGTGCAGACCAGTTAGTTCGTGTCTCCCCCAGTCTCAGCCCTGTCTAGGATTGCAGCTTTTGTGGCCCAGAAATTCTAAGGCAGGACAGCCAGCAATGAGTGAAAGTCCTGGAAAGATCATACTCAGCAGGAAGTCTTATAAAAGAAATATGGAAATAGCACCTGAGAATAAAGCAATGAAGACTACCTTGGCCTTGAGGGCTGCTAAACTGATTCATGCATTTATCTGTAAATGAAGAGGGAAACTTCTTTTCAAGCTCCCACTTGGGGGAAGGGGAGGGGGGTTCCAAGCTAACCAACTCACATAAATGAGGTGCTGCTTTGTGGAACAAATTTGCCATGCACTGCTGGGTAAGGAAGAGATGTGTTGATGATGGTTGTTCTCAGACTGTCACCAAGTTCAGCAAAGAGTTTGTCACAGAGCAAGAAGGACCAAGAACCCAGCTCACATTTCTTGATTTGGAGAAGGTTACTGGTCTTGTTCTCTTTGAGAAGAATACCATAACCTAGTCCAGGGCTACTGGACTCGTGGATTTCTATGCTGGCTCAGGAATTCTGGCAGTTGAAGTCCACGAGTCATAAAAGAGTCAAGGTTGCCTACCCCTGACCTAAGGTCAAATGGCATTTGTGTCTGTTATTTATCACGATGATGTGTCTTTAGTCCTTTCTGGAGGCTGTGTCTAGTTGTTTGCAATCACACCACCACATAAATTGAATAAATAATAAATGTGGAAAGCTTTGTGACTTTACTGCATCTAGAGTGTTCTATGAATTGCAAATCCCTTCCTAACATTTTGCTATATTACCAAAGGGTTCCTTTATGAAATACGCAGTGTTTGCAATAACAGTTTCCTTGAACAATTTAGTCACACTAAAGGACACAATAGGGTTTTTGTGCCTTAAGCCTGAATATTTTCTATTGAAAGGAGTGAACATTGAGTCTTACAAGATCGCCTCTTTGTCCAGACTCTCCTTCTCCCCCAGCAGGTCCCTGTGATATAAAGAGAGAGACAAGCCTAGATTGTAAACAGGCATTATATACTTTCCAGAGTTTTGGGCAAGGGTGGATAATAAATGGACCGTGCAAGTTTATATACTCACTTGTGCTCCTTTTGGCCCTCGCCCACCAGCTGAACCCTAAATGCAAATTAAAAATAAAAAAACACAAAGTCATCAGATGTGGCCTAATAATTAAACAGTGAGTCAGGTCTGTATTTAGAAAATGAAAATGTATGATTTGACTGTTAGAGCGCTCTGCTACCAAATCACCCAAAACATGAATGGAATATTAATTCAACATTAAAACACAAAAGCACGCTCTATAAATACTTAGCATTTTATCATCTTAAACCACACCCACGTGTTTACACTGTCATGCCCCCTGGAATGAAAACTCTCCTAAAAGCAAGGTCCCCATTCAGTGCAAAGGTTGAGGCACTTCCAAAGGTCGGTTCATTCTGGCATCTGGAACTGCCCATTTCAATCAATGTATAGGAAAAATTCTCTCCAGGAATGCCATGCAGTTTGAAATGACTGCATTTGTAAAGAATCGACGGTCTGGGGCAGTGGTGGGATTCAGCCAGTTCACACCACTTCGACAGAATCGGTAGCTACTTTTTTGTTGCCCAGGCCCAGAATGGACGTCCGGAAGCAGCATCCACACAGAGAACTGGTTGTTGACATATTTGAATCCCATCACTGGTCTGGGGCGATAATCATGATAGCAACACTGTAATCAGTTGTGCTGCAACTAATTTTTGTTTTCTATCTAGGGCACGTTTAAAGTTTTTTAATAATAATAATAATAATAATAATAATAATAATAATAATAATAATAATCCTGTATATGTCTCTATATTTTTTCAGTTAAGCCTTTTCCTTCTCATTCATCATTTTCTCTTTTAATTTCATGTCAAAACTGATCCTTTTCTCCATTTTTATTAGGTACTTTGTTACCTATATTCGTTTATGTCTATGCCTATCCCACTGATCTTCACTGTGTTGCTTGGTTCACTTACTTAAACTACCAGAGAGATTTACTAAATCAGTTTGCAGAATATATTGAATTTTGTTTAGGAGAAATATTTTTCAGCTTCCAAGGCTCAGCTTTAACAATTGCATAGCAGACATTAGATGCAGATGAAGACGTGAAGGTTCTTATCTATCCCAGCTTCATGCTAAGTCAAGTTTTTTCTTTAAATGTTTGCCTGCCTTTTCTTAGACAAGCCTGGCAACAGGGGAACAATTAGTTCTACAGAACAGATAGGGAAGAGTTTCCATTATAGGGTTTTTTTAAAAATTTTGTTTGTAAAAACAAGAACTTTTCATGCTAATAACACCTAGAGCCTAATATTAAATCAAACAACAAAATGAAATTTAAAATAGAATTTTGAATAAAACCACTCTTCTAAATTTGCTTAGCTCTGAAGCGAAGAGGCTTGTGGAAAGAATGGGTGGATGGCAGAGAATCTGCTTTCCTCTTTGCCATCTCCCCAATAGTCTTTGTTTTGACAAATTAATCTGCAGTCTTTTATATTAGAGACATATGAAATAATGGTTTCATGCATACCTGTTGCCTCTCTTAGCTTTAACAGATAGCAATAGCTGCTGAGCAGCAGTAAGGCCTAAATAAAAGGTACTAATGAATAAGGAAAGCAATCAAAAATAAAAAAATATTCAGTGCTTACTACTAGCTAAGGTTTCCAAGAGATTGTGTACCTTGCTGTTTATTTAAGAAAAAAAAAGCAATAGTGGCACTGCTTTTTATATAATGCACTGTTAAAGCTGAAAGAACCAGCACATTGCAAGAACATGTATGTAAACATTATAGACTATACTGACGCTGCTAAACCAAAATATTGGCAAGACTGGATTGTGGGAACTGTACAGGGATCTGTTGTGGATGATTGTTGGTTACTCTCCAGTGATTTGGACCTGACCTAGCCAATAGCTGATTTCCCATACGTTCAATCTGGTTTTGTAGTATATTAGAGAACATGCACAAGTATTTCTGACAAAGGTGAATAATTAGCTTCTCATCCTCAAATAAAATATCTGTGAGGGTATAATGGACTTGAACTAGATGACTGACCCAAATATATTAAATCTTGTATCATAGGTGGAGAACATAAGACAAGTGGTGAATGAAATTTGAACCCTAACATAACCAACATCCGATAAAATGTATATGGCAAACGTATATTGATTTTATGTTAAACTTTCATATCCCCAAACCAAAAAGATGGGACAAAAATGGAATCCTTTAACAGGTTCTTAAAAATCATCACCAAAGTCAGGGACATGTGCAGCAACAAATGTTGGCTTACAAATGGCAACCTGTGATTGTCACTGTGCATGAACTGCTCTACTCAAAGATCAAGACTAGCCATACAAAATAGATCCACACAATTGGTGCCTTGGAAGTTAAGCCATAAGGCAGTAAACTATATCCTGCTTAAATTGCATGTCTGGAATTGTAACAGCATGGCTGGCTGCTGGAGTTCTTTTGTTGTGGTCAGGGATTGGAGTGGCAAATATATCTGCAGTGATAGATTTGACATATTTGAAATAGGCTTGGAGAAGACATGTTTCAGACAAAGTGGAGGTAATTTGTGCCTCATCACCCTGCATCCTGTGACTCCTTGCCTACAGTTCTCCACTACACTGACCTGTATTTGGAAAGAAGAAATAACCAGTGTGCTAAGATTAGATTAAGAAAAGGAAAAAAAAATCAAGTTCCACAAAGAACTTCAAGTGAATGGTTCAGTCCTAGAGTGTACTAATATAACAGTTTGCATAAGTGATCCCAATTAGTATTTGCATCGGGGGAAAATATCAATAGGAAAAATGGTAGACAAAATATAGTCCAAAAAATAATCGTGTGTACTGCAAAAACCATTGTTGCCATGGAAAGACCTAGCTAGCACTAGCAAATGGCAAACAGAAACTATTATCCACATTCCTACATGTACAAATCCTTCCAAAGCAGATTTCTTCTGCCAATATAATAGCTGTTTTTTGGAGAGGAGGGGAAAGGGGGGGGCTTCAAATCAGTCTTGACTCCTGGTGACTGCTTGGACAAATTCCTGCAGTTTGGGGGTAAAATTTCAGAAGTGGCTTTCCCTTGCCTTCTTTCTAACACTGAGAGAGAATGAATGGCCCAAGGTCCATCCAATTGGCTTTGTCTTTCTGAACGTTATCATTTTGTCTATTGGATCAAAACAAAGCATTTTAAAAAATAAAATAGCTGAGTAAATAATTAGGCATTGAAAATATGAAGGCGATCATCTGAAATTAGGTTGGATTGCAAATAGAACAGGGGTGTCAAACTCAATTTCATTGAGGGCCGCATCAGCATTGCGGTTGCCCTCAGGGGGCCGGGTGGGTATGGCCTGGGTGGGCGTGGCCTACTGGGTGGGCGTGGCTAGAGTGCGTATGGCCTACTGGGTGGGCATGGCCAGCTCTACATCGTTCGCATCAAGGGTGCCTATGGGGGCCTGGGCAGAAGTGGGACAGATCTGAGGGTCTCTGGAAGAAGGAGGGTCTCTGGGCCAGGGCCAAGGCAGTGGGGGCCGTTCCCTCACTGTTTCCAGGATGGCTTCACGGGCCGCATGAAACCACTTCGCGGGCCAGATCTGGCCCCCGGGCCTTGTGTTTGACATGTCTGAAATAGAAGGATGGGACTCTACTCTTCTAAGCTCTGCTGTCAGCACCTGTCAGTCACACTGCTTTCCTCAGAACAGTGGAAGTAGCATTGCAGCATCACAGCACCATCTTCAGGGCATGTGTGTGATGACACAGCACACATAGAAAATGGGCGGGGCATCCCCTGTGGTGCTGCAACATCACTAAGAGTACTCTGATATCCCCCACAGCCCCTCTGCAGATGCTGCAGAGTAACACACTTCAGAAACAGAAAGGTCACCTGTAGAAGCCTGGAAAGAAACAGAAGGTAAATTCCACAAAACAATTATCTGAAAAACCTTTGCAACAACAGAGGTTCTAGTCGTACAGGAAACAAAGAATTGCAAGGTGGGACAAAGGATTATCAGTGGTTTGAAATTATGACAGAAGAGGACGGAAGGGACTTGAACCAAATTTGGCTCAGGTGCCAAACCAGGCAGCCAGTACTTTAGGAAGGACACAGAGTGAGAACCAACAAAGGCTATATTTCGGCTTATTTCTCTCGTTGAAAGGTTTACACTAAGGACTCTTTCGCTAACAGCAAGATGAATCGTTCTGTCAATATTTAGCAAAGGAGAAATAGACCGGGGGGGGGGGGAATTAAAGGGGGAAAAAAATCTTTTCATTACACAGTACAATAACTCTCAAGGAACGCTGCAAAGAAAACCTGATACGATAATTTCATAACCTTCCATTTTTTTCCCCTTCCGGTGGATTTAAAGGTGGCACAAAGTCAAGTGAGCAGCATCCTCTGACTTGCATCTGCTTACCCTATTGCCTTTAGCACCTGGCAGTCCCGGGGGACCAGGTAAACCTGGCAGTCCAAGGTCTCCTTCTGCACCCTGTGAAAGCAATCAGAAATGGCAGGGGCTTCAGAGCACTTTTACACAGAAGAAAGGGAGAGTTGAGAGAGACCACCGGTTTTCAGATTAGACCTTCCTTACAGCTGGCTGTGCATCTCATTCAAAACAGTAGGGTGGGTTGAAGTCTGGAGTTGGCTAGAAGATGAATGGCTATATAAATGGTTTAAATAAATGAATGCGTGCTTTGTTGTGATTTGCTTCTTCAGGAAACAGCACCTTCTTGATCTTATCAATCTGCTTAAACAATGGGGTCTTTATGGATGTGGGGAAATGCTACAGCCCACCCAAGCCTAGGGCGCATTCCCTTCTAACAGAGAATTCTTTCAGAGGCTGAATATTGAAACTGGCCTCCCAGCAGAAACCGCGCAAATGAAATCCGAATAGTTTCAAAGAAGGTATTCATGCTGGGTAACTACTAGCAAACAAAAAAAAAAGGTAGCCTTTCAGCATTCCTGTATGTGAATATTAAAACCTAACTTCGCTCTGCAAGGAGGGAAGGAGCTTCTGATACTAACACATAAAAATGTTAGTTAAAAAAAAAAGTTAGTTAAAAAAAAAGTAGATTTTTTTTTTTAGGAAGTTTAAATCATGGATGGGGCAATTGAGCCGCGAGCTGAAACGAATGAAGCTGACAATGGTCCCTATTCACATTTGGTCTTTTCACATCCTGAAGAAATGACCTGGTTAACGCAAACCCTTGACCAAGCAAACTCGTGTGGTGAAAGTCAAGACTGCCTGCTTACCGTTTTACCTGGTGACCCTGGAGGACCGGCGGGGCCTGGCTCACCTCTGCTACCCTTTTGGGAAACAAAAATATTGTTGAAGTAGAAATAGCTACATTTCTTGATGTCAAATTGCTCACTTTGGAAGAGTAATAGTAAATATTTCAGTAAAATCAAGCAATTTAAAGACTTCTCATCGCACAAAGAAGCACAATAGGGAAAAAGAAAGTTATTGCAAACCCCCCCTCCTAGAATTCAATTATATGACAAAAATAATATAGTTAATTAAATAAGAGAGATAGCTAATAAATGCATACATGCTTTTTTAAAAAAAGCTCATATTGCAACTCTTCCAAGAAACGGTTTAGTAGCAATGCACAGAGATATACCGTATGTAAAGTCACACTAGCTTCTTGAGACTGTTATACTACATCAGGGTTGCCAGAAACCAGGCCACGCAAACAAGCGAAGCCCCCTCCTGTCCGCGGAAAAACCTTTCTCCATGGAACCAGTCCCTGGTGCCCAAAAGGTTGGGGGCTGCTCTTGTACATGACTAATTGCTGAAAAGGCATGCAATTTGGAGAAAGCAGTGCAGGATTCTGCTATCGCATCTGAAATGACTCTCTGCTTGAGGAATGCCATTTGCAAATAATAATAATAATAATAATAATAATAATAATAATAATAATAATAATAATAATAATAATAATATCATCATCATCATCATCATCATCATCATCATCATCATCATCATCCATAAATGCCTATTTAGCAACTTCTTGTGGAGGCCCAGAGAATTTGTCCCTGCAAGAGTCATGATACACTATATAGGAAAATGTTTGCAAGGTAGCTACTTTCAATTGATTGATTGGTTGATTGATTGATTGATTGATTATGTGAAAAGCCAAGTCATTTTCAACTCCAAGTGACGATACAGGTAGGTTTTCTCCAAGAAGATTTATCCCTAACCTGTTCCTTCACGTGTCCCATCACGGTCCCTTAGTATACTCATTGCCTGTAACTGAGTCCATCCATCTTGTGGTTGGTCATCCTCTTTTTCTCTTTCCTTCCACTTCCAGAGCTAGATTTTATAATTTGGACAAATAATTTGAGCCTGGTTATTTGTGCTTTGAATGAGAACCTAGGGTTGACCTGTTCAATGATACATTGCTCTACATTCTTGGCTGTCCGTGGTCTTCTCAGGAGTCTTCTCCGAAACCAAATTTCAAAGGCATAAGATACTCTTCCTATCCTGCTTCTTCAAACTACTTTTGGGGAGCCACTATTAGGCAAAACTCAGAAAGAGTCTGATAGCACCTTTTCATGTCATGAAATATTATTAAAAGACATACTGTAAACTTTCAGGAGCTGTAGATTGCTTCATAAGATACAGCAATGACATGAATTGTAGCTCACAAAAGCTTATTCCTTTTAATATTAGGGGTTTAATCTGAAAAGGGTATCAAAGTCCTTTTGATTTGGGGTTGCTATAAACTAACATGGCTGCCCTCCTACAATGATCATTTGCAATTTCACTGGCTGTCCATGTACATTACAATTATAAATTAAAGGGATTAGATTTATCTATGCCCGATGCATAGTATATGTAAGTATTTTCTAGTCAAAGGATCATGCTCAGCCTTTGAACTGCAAACTGGAAGCTGTGCATTGAAAAGTAAAAAACAAAACAAAACAGGGCCAGAATAAAAACTATAATTGATTGGATTTCATTTGCATTTAATTAAAATGAATCATAATTAATATAGTTACTATCCAAACATATATGTATTTCATATTTCCCTCCTTTTCTTAAATTAAAACCTTTTGGAGAACTCATAGCTTCCGGGAACTGTTCTAGAATGTGGGAGTCAAATTCTGAACTTCAATTTATTGAATATAACTTGGCTTTTAAATTCATTTTGAAAAGGTTGATGACCTTGTAGCCTTCCAGATTATGTACAATGTGATTGCCAAAATTCCAAATAATCTGCCTAACTACTTTCGAAGGCAAACTCTGGACAAGCCTTGTGAGATAGCTTTCCTGGTTTTCTTTCTGTGAAGTATAAAACAGTCTTTGCTTGAGGGAGATGGAAAAAACAAGACCCATAACCAAAAATTGTGTTTGTGCATTAGTCAGCATGGTAGCATTTGCAAGAAAGTTACTAGTGAGTTGTACATCACCAGATGAGAAGCACAGCAAGAAAGCCTAATTCTAACCTGGGTTATGTATTAACACAACTAGATTGGAACAATAATACAGAAGTAATGTGCTGCATCTCAACAATATGTGGAATCACTTTTCAAACAAGGCTCAGCTTGGAAATTGACTAGAAAATAAATGGACACCAATGCCTCCTTGATTGCCTGCCTTCAAATAGACTGTGGATTTTGTAAATGTAGGGTAAATTTCAAGGACATCCCATATAAAAGGATATACATATCAAATGACTTTCCTACAGGAAGATCAAGAATGCTCACTATATGTTTAGGTTTACAGAGGTATAAAAATAAGTACATGATCCTCAGCTTGAGTTCTGTCCCTTACATTGCATTTTTTCTCTCCCTTTGAATAAAATTCAAAGTTTATTTCCCTTTTTAGTCGCATCCACCGAGGTCCAGAAAAATTGAAGATGGATTTTCCCCAAGGGTTGCCCAAAGTGAGTCTCCTCCCTTTGCTTCCTGAGGGCAAACAAACAGGGAGAATGAACTTTTTCTGGGGCCGTGCCTCAGTTGTGGAATATCACCTCTAATTCCATAAAGTGCGAGGCAGTGACATTTATTTCCATCCAGGGATTTTAATTCAGCGGTTGCTGGATTTTTACAGACAATTAGTTCACCTTTATTTTTACTGCAGTGCCTTAGTTTTAATGCAACTTGTTTTTAACATATGTTTTGCTGCATAGTGACGGGAGCGAGGATGAGTAAAACAGAGCAAGACACAGAAAATAAATGCAAATCAAAACAAAGGTACTCTCGCAAGGATAGGGAGTGGGTGTAAATCCACCACTTCTGGAATTTTCCCCGTTTATAAATTACTTCTCATCAGAAAGTGATTTCTTTTAACCAGTGCTTTTTTTTTGTAAAAGAAAACGGTGCCGGAACTCACACATGTCATACAACCCGCCTTGCCTACCCTACAAGGTTCCATCCAAAAAAGGTGCCGGAACTCCGTTCTGAGCGTTCTATGAGGAAAAAAAGCCCTGCTTTTAACAGCCAGGATCAGAAAATCCAAAGCCTCAGTCTAAACCAAAAGCCAAGCAAGTGAACTTACTGATGGTCCTTTGGGTCCCAGGGATCCTGGTTCTCCTTGTGGTCCTTGTTCTCCCTATTGGCGGGATTGCAGGAACAATACACAGTATATATTTAAAGATTGATATTTCAGAAGAAGAAAAAATGCAAGTCTTCTGGTTAAAAAAAAGGTTACACTTGAGATAGAAATGATCTTACAGATTTGCCCGAATTTCCCATCAAGCCAGGTTTCCCAGGAGGACCAACATCACCCTGTTGGAGAAAAAAAGATTTTAGCCCCTTTAAAGTATAACAGCCACGCTCAGGCCATTTCAGTGGCAGGATAAGGCACTTAACCAGCCCACCTTATTTAAAAATCTTTTTCACTAGTCTTTATTTCTCCATCTCTGTCTACTTTTTCCTTATTTGACCACATGAGATACGTTCGAGTAACAGGGTAATTCTCTGTTCCGTTTCCACCTCATCTACAATGAGATTGAGAGCAAACTTAACAAATTATTTTTCTATGTCTAGACCGTTCTGAACCATCTTCCATTTTTTTCAGAGTAGTTTTTGTTTTTCTGTTGTAACTAACAATGCATAAACTTGCTTTTTAATCCAGTTCTGTAATGCATTCGCTACCTTTAAATGAACTGATTGTGTGCTTTCCTTTCATTTTACATAAGTGAGGGCTGTCCAGGTCTCTGGATTCCAACTCCAGCAGGTGCTTTATTAGCTGCAGAAGACAGCCACACATTCCTGGAAAAAGTCCCAGTTGCTTTTAGGTTGCAGAAAGGCGTAATGGTTGCACCCCTCTGTGCTCCAAAGTGCTATTTTTATATCAAATCCAAAGGGCCACACAGTCATAATATAATTGCCCTCCATTCTTTTTCTAATATTAGATACAATTTATGATATAGCTATATACTACTAAAACTCTCCTTCCTGTAATCTTTCACTGGGCAAAATTATATATAGGGCAACAGTTTTTGAACAAAAGTATCTTAAGTGGACTAATTTAAAGAATCCATCCAAAAACTTACTTCGTCCCTCCCTCACATTCCTTCCTTCCTTCCTTCCTTCCTTCCTTCCTTCCTTCCTTCCTTCCTTCCTTCCTTCCTTCCTTCCTTCCTTCCTTCCTTCCCATGCCTCTCTCCTTCCTTCTTTTTCTCTTTCTAATGCTCTTTCCTTCCTTTCTCCCTCCTTCCCTCCTTCCCCCCTTCCCTCACATTCTCATCCCTTCCTTCCTTCCTTCCTTCCTTCCTTCCTTCCTTTCTTTCTTCCTTCTTTCCTTCCTTTTCCTTCCTTCCTTCTTTCACCTGCCTGCCTGCCTGCCTGGTTGCTCACCTTGACAATGAGGTGGTTCTGCAGCATGCTTTCCCTGGTCACCATGACTCCGATGGAATTGAATTTGGTTAATTTTATAAAATATTTTATGAAACAAACATAGCATAGCATTTGTGTCGAAAACATTGCAGCACTTCCGGGTTGAAAGGATTAGCTAGTGGCATCACTGTTGCCTAAGGGATACCCAATTGGGGGTCCCCAACATGATTTGGAGCAAAGGGTCTGAGCTCAACCAAACCCACGGCAGCTTCAGGTTCAAACACGGGCTTGCTAACCTCCATCCCAGCATCCTAACCATGCGTACTTCAATATAAAAATAATTATAAAACAGCTCACAATATAATACGAAATGTCATAAAATATTTCCTGTGCTGATGTTTGACTATGACATGAATGTATCCTAATTTTTACAGCGAAGGTAGTACATTAGAAGCTCCATCACCTTTGAAGCCCTTGAGCAATCTGGTAAGGACATATCTCTGAAATGATGACTCAAGGGGTCATGGGCTGTCTGGTATGTAATATTTGTCTCTCTTCCTAAACAAGGAATTTTTAATAAATGGTTTATTCCAAGCCTCAGTATATAGCTATTAACCCTGTATGAATATTTTATTTTAAATGTGATTAAAACATTATTAGTCCCTCGGAATTTCCCAGGTGAATTTATTGATTGCATTTCTACCCCCTTGTAGCTTCTCTGTAATTTCACTAGAATGCACATGTTAAAATATTCAGAATCCAATAAAATCCAGGAAGATAAACTATAGAAAGCAAATATCCCAAATATGATGCAGAGAGTAAATCTAAAAAGAACTGTTAGATCTTTATTGCCTTCTGAAAGTGCTCTGTCTTCACTCTTTCCAGATGGCAAATGAAGTCTGGCTTCCAATGGGAGATGATTCCAAAGTACTGGCACTGCCATAGATAAGCAACACTTCCAAATGGAGAACCACCAGCGGGGCATTCTGACAAGAATAGGTCAGGCTGACTCATGCAAGCAAACACAGTCCCGAAAGTAGCTTGGTAAAAGCTTTATAGGTCAATACCAATACCTTAAATTGCACCTGGAAGCCGATAGAAATGCAGAGCACTAGCAAAGTGTAATGCTATCTGACCAGTGAGTACAAGCTAATGTAAGGGTTGCTGCATTAACTTAATCAACTGAAATTTTGAAGTGGTCTTTAAAAGCAGCACCACGTACAGGATGTTGCAGTAGTTTGACCAAGTATTTATAAGGGCATGATTTACTGAAACAAATTCTCACACTCCAGGTAAACTAGCCAAAGCTAGGTGAGGCTCTCCTGACCACAGCCTCCACTTACTCTTCAAGTGTGGGCTACAGGTTCAGGAGAAACACCAAGTCACTGACCTCCTGCCTCAAGGATACTGCTTCCTCAGCCAAGAGAGGTCACCAGGAATGATCTCAGGGCCAAGTCATCTGTTGCCAGCAGGGAACCAAGGATTCTATGATTTTGCTCCTCAGATTATCAGGAACATCTCTAAGCACTCACCAGAAAGTAGCTGGATTCATAAGGTGCTTGAGGCAGACCATCCAAATGGGTCCAACCTTGTGAGGTATGGAAAGCTACGTTATAGCTAGACTAGGAAATGATCTGACCATGACAAAGGGACGATGGTACTAACCTCCAGATCCAGACCCCAAGGCAACTGCTGCAAAGTCAAAATGAGCTTAACCGTGAGATTACTGGGATAAGCCCTTAGTTGCTGTGAATCCTGAGCTCTTCCCAATCCAGCTCCCATTGCATGACATTTTAAGTTCCCCAACACCAATGGGAGAGTGGGGAGAGAGACTTCTTCAGTAGCCCGGCTGTGGAACATGCAATTTGGTTAGGCTTTCTTTTACGGCTTAGTACAGACCTAGGCATTTTATCCCCCCCCCCCCAAGACCACCTTTGGCTGTAACTGTCCATCCCATGTGAGGTCAATTGGGAAAAAGAATTCAAATGTAAATAAGTGCACCATAGGGGCAGGAGAAGAAGCCGAGTTGGCTACTGTCTGTGGGAGGGCAAGGAGAGAAAACCCTTCCCTGCACCTGCACAGTGCCCACCCCTCACCTGGAGCAGTCTGAAGCGTCGAGGTGAGGGACTTTGAGTACATCAAATCAGATTACATTAGTTCAGCCCTCCCTCCCCAACAGTCCCAGTTTCTCATGTGATGCCTTAGGAAAATTAATTGCCCACCCCAGGCTTAGCATGTCGTATCAACCAATCTGTTTGACTAATTTCTACCGCAGTTTAGCCTATTGCCCATATCCAGAGTAAATGGTTCTTTCCTTAACCAACTTAAGCATGCTGTATGAACACACACACACACACACACACACACACACACACACACACAAAATCTCACTTCAGTTTTGGCTTGCTCTAACACTGGGCTCAAAGGGAAATAAAAATTCAGAGTCAGTAACTGTTTTAGGGTTTTTGAAAATAGTAACTTGTAAAAAATGATAATCCCAGTAGACCCATTAATAAAGTCAAGCCTGAAAAGAAGCTTGTGTTTTGAATTTGGACTGTGGGAACTTTGATCTAAATCTCTGCTCAGCCGTGAAGCTGTCTGTCTAAATAAACTTTCTCTCCTTCGACCTTCTGCTCAGCACTCTAAAGAGGACACTGTAAACGAGATTGTTGCATTTAGGCTCCCAAGAGAAGAAATAAACACTTCTTTCTGTAACAGTTCCATCTGTAAAGAGGATGGACTATTTCCAAATTTCCTAGGATGCTTTACCTTTGGGCCAGCAACACCTTTTGCTCCAGCAGAGCCAGCTAAGCCCTAAAAAATAAGCAGATATTGAAAATATTTGAAATATTGTAGTGAAATTTCTTAATGGAAACGTCAAAAGTTTGCTTTACTTTGTAACCATTTTTCTTGAAACCCTGTAAATATTAATTAATGAGGCTTCATATCCTCAAATTCACCAGGAACCTAAGAAAAATGAATGCTCCAATCCAGAATAAATAGGCACAAGGTAATTGATGTATCCTATTATAATGATAGATATGTCCTATGTATGGCATGTCCAATCCTAATGACTTATTAAAAAGGTGTCTATTCAGATATGCATCAATTCAAAATAACCCAGCATAGGTAGATATTTCACAGAACACAGAAGAGCTCTTTAATGAGTTTTGGGAGAAGGGGAGGTCCTCAGTTTTACAAAATATAGATCTATTCATTTTTTAATTTATTCATTAGATCTTTATCCCACCTTTATTACTTTATAAATAGCCCAAGGCAGTGAATATACCAAATACTCCTTTATCCTCCTATTTTCCCCGTAACAACAACCCTGTGAGGTGGGGTTGGCTGAGAAAAGGGACTGGCCCAAAAGGGAATGGGACAATTCACTGTAGCCAGGTGGGTATGACCGAGAAGGTATGGCCATCTGAGTGCCACCAGGTGGGCGTGGGTGAGTGGGCATGGCTGGGTCATTGCTAAGTATTAGGTGCAGCCCACTCAGGGTGGCTGACTTGCCTTTTCAGCCTCTTATGTTTTTACAGAAAGGAGTTGCATGGTCAACGTGCAAAATGAGTGACACTGATCTATTGGTTTTGCCTGGACTTGCATCAAAGAATTACTGTAGAAATTAAAAAGTGCCAAGATACTGCCTTATTTCATTCCTTTGAGGGGTTTTTTTTTTGTTAGTAAAAATGTCATTTTTGGACTTGTACTAAATTACCGTCATGATCAACAATTGATGAAGGATGCCACCAATTTCTCTCCCAGACTGCCTTTGGGGATTGAATTAAAAGCGGTCTCGATGAATAGCTGAATGTAATGTATAACATACCCAAGAACAATTGACATATCTTTCTACAAGGACATCATGCTGCTCAAGTGTTGACTGATCTTCCCTAAAAACATCTGTCCCTCATCAACTTTTTCCCAAGGTAGTACCTAGTGTGCAATTTGCTCCACCCAACACAGTAATCAGCCAGAAATTTACCAGGTTTTTTTCCATTATTTGAACTATATTGAGCAATTTGCCAGACTGATTAACTTTTTAAGAACGATTGCCTTTCCTTTTTCCCACTGTATACATATACTATAAGCATGCAATTTGATTATTAAAATTTTAAAAAATCTGGCTCAATAAACATCCAGTTTTAGTTAGCTTTGAAATTTAACTTTGTTTACATTTTAAATATGCAAAAAAATATAGAAAACACTTACGGGGATTCCTTGAATGCCTGTATCACCTGGAGGTCCAGGTTTGCCTTGTTCACCCTGAAAAAAAAATACTCGTATTTCAGGTGAACTCCGAAGAAATCTTGGTAGAGAATCAAGCCATCTGCTTACATGGTATACAAAGCTGTATAGTAAGGATATAAATAGGTTTCCTACCTTTGGCAAATACCATCCCTGCCACATACCTTAAATGTGGTATTAAGTAAATGATCCAGTTAAAGTAAATCACCAACATTCACCCAAGAAATAAGGACACAGCATGTAAACATCATCCTGCTAGAACAGGCTATCGAGTGTACTTCTGTATTTTCAAAACAGGCAGGAAGTTGCCTCTGGAAAGATCATATTGAAGACATATGGACTTTCTACTGCAGGGGTCTTCAAACTTGGCAACTTTAAGACTCGTGGACTTCAACTCCCAGAATTCTGGCAGTTGAAGTCCTCGAGTCTTAAAGTTGCCAAGTTTGAAGACTCCTGTTCTACTCTATGCACTAACACTTGATAATTCAATCTTTATTTAGTGCTTGTAATCCACCAAACGGTCATTTTAAGGGAGCAGTAAAGACATTGTAAAAAAAACAAAAACAGAATGCAGATAGTATTCATTTAGTATGTAACCTAGTATGTAGATTAAATAATAATTAAGAGATGCCTGTATCTAGACCAATATTTCTCAACCTTGGCAACTTTAAGATGCGTTGACTTCAACTCCCAGAATTTTCCAGCCAGCGTAGATTGAGAAACGTTGATCTAGACTAGACAGAAAGTATGTATAATACTTGTCACAAAAGGAAGACAAACAGAAGAAAGCAGTAGCTAGACACATATCTTCCACTGCATGAGTGACAATCACTAGGACTTTCTATTATGTAGTGGGTTCTGGACTGCATGGAAGACAGCAGGCAGATGAGTACAGCAACAGTTCTTTATTGTGGGTAGGACTGTACTGAACAAAGGGGGTTACCTGTACCCCTTATATACCTTGCCAGGTACGCTGAGCTACTGCTTAAGCCCCATACATAACACTTTCACTGGCATGGATCCACCATTAACTCTTTGGGAGCAAACCCTTCATACCCATCTTAAGAAAGGGAGAGCTACTTTGACTGAGCAAGCTAGAGAAACAGGCATTTCCCTGTCTCAGGAAGTAAATGCTTGCAGGGGATTAATTAGAAAGATATAAATGGAGAGAGGTGAACTTGTGCAGGAAATATCATTTATATATGTCAGACTCAAGTGATACTGATCTTCTCTGAATCATTGTGTTGTGTACATGAAGATCCCATTAGTCACACCCAAGTGACACCACTTTCAACATTTGTCTTCACGCAGTCTGGCTTTGAGCAACTGGGTCACATACAGAGAGAGGGTTTTCCTTGCATTTAGTACACAGAATCATTTCTCATTTGGAAATATATCTACTTCTGCCCAGAATAGTTCCAATTAGCTATAAAGGCTGGTAGGCATCTGTAGTTCTGTCTTCCATGAATTGGCAAATCTTCTCTGAAAGCCATCTATATTTGTTACCATCAGCACGTATTCTGGTATGCATGTATTTGATTTATATCCTATCTTCTTCTTTGACTGTTCAAGGAGACTAAGCAGAAAATGGAGCTGTTCTGGAGACCTTTCAGCAGTTAATTGGATGATTTTATTCTACTTGATGATGATAGGATGCTCTGATTAATTTATGAATTGTTGAAATTAATAACTGTTACTATGGATATTTCCATGTTAAATAAAATTAATTTTTGGTTTACCAGGAACATTTTGGTTCATGCTTCATTATTTTCCCAGGAGTCAGTGTGCAATACAGCAGTATACATGACAGGCAGACAAGCAACAATCAAACAGGTAACAGAATAAGATAGATCAATCAAATACAGAATGCTTTTTTAAAAAAATAAATAAAACTAATGTGAAAACTGGTTACCAAATTAAAAAAATACCTCACTAATTTCTTTTGATTTCCATTTTTTTTCCCTATAGTATTCAGCCCACCTTGGCCTAAACGTAGCAAGTTTAAATATGAAAAATGAAACCAGGTTCTGATACTTAATAAGCATTATGTGATGAAATCATATTTGCCATCAGAAATTGTTGCATTCCTTATTTCATCTCTGTAAAGATAGGGAGTAGAAATGCCACTCGAGAATGTTCCTCATATATTTGGAAGAAGAAGTTGTTTGGTGTGGAATTTGTGAGCCAGAGTCCTCACCATTCTGTCTTTAGTTGGTAACACTTGGCTTATTCAGTATTTCACCTGGACCATTTTTAGCTAAATGATTCTTGCACAAAAACAACCATTTCCATCTCTGGTCTTCAGTATCCAGTATATGTATGTATGTATGTATGTATGTATGTATGTATGTATGTATGTATGTATGTATGTATTCTCCCCCTTAAATATCTACTATATTCAGAGCATATGTAGGATATATACTGCTCAAAAAAATAAAGGGAACACTTAAACAACACAATGTACTGTATTTAATAGTAGGATGTCTTATTTTCTGTTCCCTTTATTTTTTTGAGCAGTATATATATAGAGAGAGAGAACATAATAGGATATATTATATATATATATATATATATATATATATATATATATATATATATATATATATATATATATGTGTGTTTTCTGAGGTTTTCGCGGGTGTTTATATGTGGATCTTCGGTCATTCGGGTTTCCTCCCGCGTAGAACTAAAGGTGTAGGTGCAACGTTTCGACGGAATCCCATCCGTCATCATCAGGCTGGTGGCTTTAGCCTCTCCCAGAAGAAGGAAGCTAAAGCCACCAGCCTGATGATGACGGATGGGATTCCGTCGAAACGTTGCACCTACACCTTTAGTTCTACGCGGGAGGAAACCCGAATGACCGAAGATCTATATATATATATATATATATATATATATATATATATATATATATATATATATATATCCTTCTTTGCAAAGTTTTTCAGTAGTGGCTTGCCATTGCCTTCTTCCTAGGGTTGAAAGAGAGTGACTGGCCCAAGCTTACCTAGCTGGCTTTGTGCCTGTGCCTAACATTTACAGTCTCCTTATTTGTATCCTGGTCCCTTAAGAAGTACCCCAAACAGCTCTCTGAATACAGGTATATGAACTATTTAATTCTTATGGCTGATAAAGGGTCTTCTGGCAGGAAAAGCTGGCCTGAGAAAAGAAAGAAGAACTTTGGATTGGTGAACTAATAAAAAGTAGGATGCATCTGCTGTCACTGGCCTGTATAGACTCTCAGGTTCTGAAGGCACCAGCCATTGTTACAGCCTTTCAGTTTGGTGGCTCTATATTACTAACAGCTGAGAAACCTATTCATACTAATTCATCTAACTGCTCTTCTTCTCCATAATATTTTCCTGGTCCCCACTTGGCTATATTAAATTAGAACAGATATATTAATTTTACTCTAAGTACCTTTGCTCCTGGCATGGCAGGTATACCTTCACGGCCATTAACTCCAGGTAAGCCCTTGAAGAAGAAATAGTACTGCATGTTATACACTGGTATCATGTAAGTCACAAACGTATACTTAAGTCACACACAGTTTTACCTGGTCTTGTAAGGCAATTTAAATTTGTTGGAAATATAAATAATAAATTCTATTATACCTAAGAAGCATGGCATACATACAGTTTCTCCTTTGGGCCCAGGAAGTCCAGTAATTCCTCTAAGGCCTTGTGGACCCTAAAAGTAAGAGATATTTAAAAAAAACGACAAAAAAGCATGTTGAAAATACTGTATGACATGTATACAAGTAGAGATGAAAAAAGCAAAAGAAATGACACATTTCAGATACTCTTAAGATTGGATATCAGCATTACCTCCCATCTATTTTTGCTTTCTAAGTTCTTTTTTCGTGCAAATTTTGATTATGCACTGGCCCATCACAGAGGAAGTCACGTTGAAGGCAATAAACTTGCTTACACTTAGATATGTGGAATCTGTGTCATTTATATGAAATAAAGTCTGCACAAACCCCATGGGACATATTTGGACTTGCATTCCAACAAACATCCCTAGTTTTAGCTGGCAGCTGGAGATATTCTTATTTTTCTCAATTATTATAAGACTGTTAAAAACTTACCTTCTCTCCTTCAGGGCCTGTTTCTCCCAGTGAACCTCTTGGTCCCCGATCACCCTAGAAAGGAATGCAGATATAGTGATTAGCAATCTCTGAGCAATTCCTTGAAATAACCATATCAACTCAACAGAATGATTAGCAATTACAGGAAATGCACATTGACTTCAATTGTAGCTTCTCATGTTAGGAATCTTCTGTGTGCAGACTGGAGGTTGAAGGGCCCTTGTGTTAGGGCCCTTATTGTGGTGTCTTGAACATTAGTGCTTGGTTGTTTGTTTTGAATGAAAATTGAGATTACGGTGTTTGTTAATGTGAGGGTGAAGGCAATCAGTTTAATTCTATCCTGAGGCTATCAGCAGACTTTAGAATTAGACAGATTAACTCACAGCTGCCCCAGGAAGACCTTGAGGACCAGGCTCTCCGTCAAAACCACGAGCACCCTATATTGTAAAGACCAAGAACAAGGATTATTATGATTCAAGATCTCAAAAAAATTCCATTTACTTAGCAATTCCAACAAGGACAAACTCAAGTTTTATATTGGTCAAGACTTGATTCCTACACCCCATTCCATTCCCTTTGAGGTGAGTAGCACAAGGATTATACAGTATGTGTTTGAAGAGGGGCCATTGTTTGTTATAGATTCTCTTCCCTTTTGAAGGAAAACTTCCAGTGAATGGTGGTGAGAGAGAAGAGATCTGCCCAGAAACTTCCATACTATAATATATTCAGGGATCCCACTTTTCCTTATTTCTTTTCAACATCTACATGAAACTCCTTGGAGAAGTCATTCATCAGCATGGCTGCTTGGTATTATCAATATGCCCTGGGCTGAACAAATGTTGCAGTGGAAATGCCCTAATCATGGTCACTGATGCCTTAATCACTTCCCAGTTGAATTTCTGAAATGTGTTCTACAAGAGGCTGCCTTTGAAGAAAATGTAGAAGCTACACCTAGTATAGAATGCAGCAGCCCAAGCAGTGATGGGAATTCCCCAATATAATCAAGTGACTCCTCTTGCCTTCCCTGCTCCATTGGTTGCCACCAACCTTCTAGATATGAATCAAAGTGCAGCCCATCATCTTTAAGGCCTTATGTGGCTTTAAGCCTGTTTATCCAAGAGACTGCCACTTCTGGCATTCATATATATCTCCAACCATATACCTCATATAACCAGCTATTCCATGCCTCATCCTTTCAAGGCTGCCATTCCCCTGGGCTGCAAAAGTTGCTTTTTTATCACTCCCATTCTCTGAAGCTCCCTACTAGCATGTTTTCAGTCTGCTTCATTCCCCCTTTGTAAAAACTTCCCTCTTCCAACTGATAGTAGAGGATAGTGAAAATGTAGGTGGGATTTGTGACAGGCATGGCATATGAGTGTACAGTGTGTGTGTGTGTGTGTGTGTGTGTGTGTGTGTGTTTGGTATTTGGATTCAATTTCTGTTTTGTTTTGAAATTGTTCACTATTACCTACCCATAGCTATTGGGAATGAATGGCATAAAAGAGAGTAAATAAATGAAAATTATTTACAATATGACCAGCCCTGTGAAACTACCCATCCTGATTTTGTTCTCTTGATGAACTGCTAAAACATCACAAGGTATCCTTATCATGGTTCACGACACAAAATTTTGCTATTATTCTGTCACCAATCCTGCTCTACCAAGGTGGATTACATATCTATAAAAAAGAGCCATGAAAATCTGGATAATTCTGGGCCTCTTGAATTTCAGACATCGCCAGTAGAACCCATGGTGAGTTGTCTCTCTTTAAAAAGGTATAATTAGAATGAAGTAAAGTACTAAAATGGTTAAGAAAACTTTTAAAAATATAAGCCAACAATTAAAGGCCTGATTAGGAAAAAAAAATGTCTGAAAACTAAGGAGAAAGTCTCCTTCCTCAATTCAACAGGGAATGTGATCCCACGACAGAGAAAACCTAGATTGTTGTCAGAGAAGCCAATAGTGTCTCTAGGTAAATCTTCCTGGATAAGTTTCAGTTTAAGAATAATCTCACTCTGTCTTTCACATTAATCATTGTCACTTTTGAAACATTGTAATCAGCGCTTTTGTATATCATCAGGACAAGAATTGGGAATCTGTGTAATGTTTTCTACACAGCAGTAATCTAGATTTTGGGGGAGGTGTGTGTGTGTGTGTGTGTGTGTGTGTTTAGTCACTCTAAGGCTGTCCTGGCTGATGAACTCTGCACTAAATGCAATTTCCAAATTACCGGTAGATACAAAAGCAGCCGCATGTAGAGCACATTGCAGGAATCAGGTCAAGACTGTCCTCTAACTGATAAGCCGTAGTTAGTACATTAGCTGAAGTTGATAAAAAGGTGTTCCTTGCTGTTTTTCCAGTCTGAGAAACTATATCAAACTCGCGACGTCATGTGACGTCACGCAACATATCAGGACGATTTTGCCATTGCCAGCAATGGGTGGGCGTAGCATCCGCATGACGCATCTGGCCCGTGGGCCAGCGGTTTGACACCCCTGAGTGAGGCTGAACCAGAAGCACTCCCCAAATGGGCATCTACTCCTTCTGGTAGAACATACCTCATTCACAGCTGAAAGTCCTCTTATTTATGGAAGATTAATATATCTAGTTCCCATATTTATACATTAAACAAAGGGGTATTAAATGGCATAGTTAAAGATCACTGGTTTACCACCAAATTTTGGCAGTACAAATAGGGTTTGTTCTGTAAATGATAAAAGAAGTCTTAAACTAAGTGATGAAGTAGAACATACTCTTTGTCGTAGAACTACCTCAGAATTTTTTAATCAATTACAAGCAAAAGAGAAAGCCAACATAATCAAGAAATTGCATCTTAGACAAAACCTATAAACATTGAATCTAATAGGACTGCATGGCCAATCATAGAGTTTGAATAGCAAATGTGCTGCTTGTGTGTGTTATTCTTATTTGATGAAATATTGATCAATACAACACTGAATCATATGAATAATTTTAATAAAACAAAATACCCATGGCAAAAATATATGAGTTACATACATTTTAATCTCCCATCATCTAAAGCAGGAGTGTCCAACCTCAGCAACTTTAAGACTTGTTGACTTCATCTCCCAGAATTCCCCAACCAGGCATGCTGGGTGGAGAATTCTGGGATTTGAAGTCCATAAGTCTTCAAGTTGCTAAGGTTTGACACCCCTGATCTAAAGGGAGGTTGCTTAGAGCAATGCACAACTGTAGCAGTTAGATATCTAGACCACAAAATATAAAAATGTAGAATTGGAGAACCTTTATGTTTTGGATAAATGGGAATGTATCTTCAGATTTATAGATCATTATGCATTATGCCCTACTGGGAAAATGAGCATATTTTTTTTTAAAAAAAACAACAGTTCTAATATAAATATTAAAAGTTCTTATTACACTTTTAGTAACTAAATATTCCAATGACAGTTTTAGTTTCATTCTTAAACCGCAAACAATAAAAATGTAGATTTGAAGAAACTTTATCCTTCTGATAAATAGAAATATATATTGAGATTTATAGATTATTATACAAGGGTATCTACATATGTGCTAGTAGTAAAACAAGCATAAGGGTTTTTTTTAAAAAAATAGTTCTAACACTAATGTTAAAAGTTTTTTATCCCATTTTAGTAACTAAATATTCTAGTGACTGTTTTAGTTTCATTCATATATAGTAGGACCATAGATACTAAGCACCAGGATAGGCCATTCTTTGGGAACTAATGTTCATGCTTGTCCTCTGAGGATCAGATTGAGGTTTGCACTCCCTGATATCCAATCAAGGCAAGGTGAAGAAGCAGAAATGCAAGATTAACCATGTACACATGAAATAATATTCACTATGTCCTTATGAATGTTGCCACATATCAATTCTTCTGTAAAACCAAGAGATTGCTCAATTAATCAATATTGCCAAGCAATTTGAAATCACAAATCTATAGCTGATGTTACTTACTTTATCACCTTTAGGGCCCATCACCCCAATGAAACCTCTTAACCCTTGAGGTCCCTGAAAGGCAAAAGATTCGTGTAAACTTGAAGCTCATGTACCTGACTTGATCACATATATGCTCATTTTCCTTGGATAAAACAGTTCTTAAGCCTTTTTCTTCTGGGTCCGTTCTTGTGACAAAAATTGTATCTTACTTTAAATATTTTCTACTGATTATTTTTTTCTAAAAAAATTCCATAGGCCTAAGGAAATTAACCCTGACTGATATTTGGAAGGATAGATACTGAAGCTAAAGCACAAATGCTTTAGCCACCTAATGAGAAGAGAAAATGGAAAAAAACACAACAACAACCTGATGTTGGGAAAGATAGAAGGCAAAAGGAGAAGGAGACGACAGAGGATGAGACAGTTAGATACTGTTATTGATGCAATGAACATGAATTTGGGAGAAAGGAGAAAGTGAGGGACAGGGAGGCCTCGTCTGCTATGGTCCATGGAATCGCAAAGAGTTGGACATGACTTAGCGACTGAACAACAACAAAGTCTTAAACATTGTACATGTTTTTCTGTCTCCATCTGTATGAACTCAGTACTTCTGAAATAATGAACTGTGAGTCATCTTTTGTGAAATCAGCTCCCAGAAATAAAATCATCTTCCTTTTTGCTATTATTTGGAAGATTATGAAAGTTGGATATACTTAGATGGAGTAGCAACTAATGACATTTTACTTTAATTTTACATCATATATTATTATTAGATGCACCTTATAATTTATTATTTATCATTTGTGTGAACTGCTTTTGATTGGTGTGGTGTGTGAAAGTGCTTGCAGTTAAGTCTAAAGAAGCAGTCATCAACACACATACTTTGGCACTGCAGGTAGTCCTCAACTTACAACCATCCGTTTAGTCACCATTCAAAGTTACAATGGCACTGTCAAGTGATTTATGGCCGTTTTTCACACTCATGACCATTGCAACGTCCTCACGGTCACATGATCAAAATTCAGATGCTTGGCACCTGGGACGTATTTATGACGATTGCAAGTTCCTGAAGGTCACGCGGTCCCCTTTTGTGACCTTCTGACAAGCAAAGTTAGTGGGGAAGCCAGCTTCATTTAACAACCATATTACCAACCTAACAACTGCAGTGGTTCACGTAACAACTGTGGCAAGAAAGATCATAAAATGGGGTAAAACCAATGGTGGGATTTAGCCATTTCACACCGGTTTGGCAGAACTGGTAGCTACTTTTTGTTGCCCAGGCCCAGAATGGACTTCTGGAAGCGGCATCCACACAGAGAACTGGTTGTTCACATATTTGAATCCCACCACTGGGTAAAACTCACTTAACCTCTGTTCTGCTTAACGATGGAAATTTTGGGCTCAGTTGAGGTCATAAGTTGAGGACTACCTGTATAGGAAGAAGACTAGGGATCAGGCATCCTACTTCTCATATCATCCAGCTGTCAGTTTCCTTATTCCTATTGTGAATGGCCTTCCCATTTACTGTTATCCTTTTGATCTGGTGCAAGACAGGTAATAAATTAAGCAATTGATTTCAACACGGAATGTGCAGAAGAAAAATTCAGGTAATTCTGGTTTCAATTAGTACTGAACCCAGGAGAAAAATGACTCACATTAGTTTGATCATGATAACAGTCATGACAACATAGTTGGATCAGGAACTTATAGTGATAAGAGGTAGCTGCAGTGGTGGGATTCAGCTGGTTCACACCGGTTCGGCAGAACTGATAGCTAAATTTTGCTGACTTCGGAGAACCAGCTAAATGCACACTGCTTCTGGAAGTTCAGGCTAGGCCTCGGAGGCCTGGAGAAGGCCTCCTAGGCCTAGAATGGCCCACTGGAAGTGCATGGATGCCACCTCTGGAAGTCCTTGGAGGCCCAGGCCTGCATCCAATAAGAGAACCGGTTGTTCAGATATTTGAATCCCACCACTGGGTAGATGGCTATTGGCTTCATTTAGTTCCTTAAATCTGAATATGATGAGACCTAACTAAAAACTTAAATAAAAAGAAATACTTTACTGGAGGCCCCAGATCTCCAATGTCACCTATTCGTCCTTGTTCACCTTCTTCTCCCTAAAAAATATACATGGCACAAGTTAGTAAATAACACATTCTAAAAATTAGCATACACAATTTATTCTGTTTCTCTCAATATTATGAATTGTGTTATTTATGTATTTCCCATCTATGTAAGCGTGGAGGCGGCACACATTAAATAGGGCTGACTTATTTGAGAAAGACTGTAACCAGGCAATAAAGGAGATGAAAAGCTGATGGTACACAATATCACACTAAATCATTACTGCTTTCAGCCAGGGTTGACTGAACAAACTATATGCTAAAACATAAACTATAGTTTACAAATCACAAGATTTGTTCGCATGTCATAAAAAGCAAAACAAAGCAAAGCACATTATTTTTAACAATTTCATGAGTCACAGGGCCATCATTAGCTGCTGCAACTGAGTGCTATGAAAATAATGGAGAAATGCTAAGATTAATTCTAAGAAGATTATTAATTTAATTTAATTTAATTTAATAATATTTCTATACCGCCCTTCTCCCGAAGGACTCAGGGCGGTGAACAGGGCAAGAATAAAAGTACAGAAATTACAAAAGTTAAAACAAGATTAAATAAATGCCCATATACTAAAATACATCTTTAAAACCCAATAAAATAACAATAACAACCCCCCCCCCAATCCCCTCATCAGGCCAGGCCAGCTTGTTCAAAAAAGTATGTTTTTAGCTCGCGGCGAAAGGAGCGAAGGTCGGGCGCCGTCCGGAGCTCAACCGGTAGCTGATTCCATAGCTCCGGGGCGCCCACAGAGAAGGATCTCCCCCTGGGGGCCACCAGTCGACATTCTCTGACCGGTGGCACCCTGAGGAGGCCCTCTCTGTGGGAACGCACAGGGCGGAGGGAAGTCGATGCCGGCAGCAGGTGTTCCCTAAGGTACTCCGGACCCCTGCCATGTAGGGCTTTGAACACCATTACTAGTACCTTGAATCTATGTATTTCTTAAATACACACCAAAGTTAAACATTCTTCCTCCATAAACCATAATTGTTCCAGTTGATTTGCATGCAGTAACATTCTTACCTTAAAGCCTTGCTTTCCTGGTTCACCACTCTCACCTTTTGCTCCTTTGTGACCCTAAAATATAAGGCAAATATATTTTCACTGATGCTAAATATGCCACCAGAAACATTGCCTATTAAAAGCAATGATTGGGATATTTTATCTATGTGAAATCAGTTATTTTCCCAATCTGATGCCCTCCAGATATCTTGGACCTCAACTCTTAACCCAAAATCAGATATGTAGTGTAACCTAATATAGTTGGAGGATATCAGGTTGGAGAAGTTGGGATTAAAACATATAAATCAGAGTTCTCCAAAGTGGTCAGTATCAATCCCCAAGAGTTAACAGAACAGAATAATACAGTTGAAAGGGACTTTGGAGGTCTTCTAGTCCAACCCCCTGCTCAGGCAGGAAACTCTATACCATTTCAGACAAATGGCTGTCCAGCCTCTTCTTAAAAGCTTCCAGTGTTGGATCATCCACAACTTCTGGAGACAAGTTGTTCCACTGATTAATTGTTTTAACTGTCAGGAATTTTATCTTTAGTTCTAGGTTGCTTCTCTCTTTGTTCAGTTTCTACCCATTGTTTCTTGTCTTGCCTTCTGGTGCTTTGGAGAATAGCTTGACTCCCTCTTCTTTGTGGCAGCCCCTGAGATATTGGAACACTGCTATCATGTTACCCCTAGTCCTTCTCTTCAATAAACTAGACATACCCAATTCCAGCAACCATTCCTTATATGTTTTGGTCTTCAGTCCCCTAATCATCTTTGTTGCCCTTCTCTGTACTCTTTCAAGAGTCTTAACATCTTTTTTACATCGTGGTGACCAAAACTGGATGCAGTTAATGGGACCATCTATTGTTGTTATTATGCTTGGCACACAATCAGCCAAATGTTTAGAGTGGATATGGCATTTTTTATCCACCTTTTGAGTCCTTCTCAAGAACCCAAGATAGGCAGATGTTGTTTGATGGTGTTAAAGGTATTGTTGCAGAATGTAAGCTGTTCCAAGTAAAAGCTGCCTTTGCAATTGACTGATGGTGATTTTGTCAATGCCAATAGTGTTCAAGTATGGCTCCAGTTGTTTTGGCATTGTATCCAAGGTTCCTATTACTATTGGTACTATCTCTGCTTTCTTTTGCCAAAGTCATTCTATTTCTATTTGCAGGCCTTTGTATTCTGTGATTTTCTCCAGTTCTTTCTCTTCAATTTTGCTGTCTCCAGGTACTGCAACTTCCAACTGTTCAGATTTTTTTTGTCTTTCTTGTTGACATTTGTTAAATCTATGTTATGTGGTAGATGTTTGTTTGAAGCCCTTTTTTCCATTTTCTATTAGTTTGTCTATTTTGTGATCCCACCAGTTGTTGCCTGCAGGTATTCATTGCAGCATGATTGCTACTTTGTTATACTGCATTTGTGGTCAGTCTGTGCGATCTTCTCGCAGCAGTTTACCCATAGTACTATCACCCAAGCTAGCATTTAATAAATTGTTAAATGGTTTTCATATAATAAATGTTACTTTCATGTTCCAGTGAAGTTTAACCTTAACTCCAGATTGTTATGGTACTGCTGTAACATCTCTTGAAACTTATCAACATCCAACCAATATCCAGTCATACCCAGAATGTATTACTCCCATCCCTTCTCCTACCTTCATGCCCATCATTCCAGCAAATCCTGGATGGCCAGGTGTGCAAGTATTTGGACACTAAAAAAATGAAGCAATGAATTTCATTAATAAGGAGAAGTCTGATGAGAGAAAAGCTGTTTACTAATTTAATATAATTTAATTAGTATGGCTGTCCACTCTCGAAGGCGCTGGGCAGTTTACAAAAATCACATAGAGACAATTCCCATGCCTCCACTAAAACAATTAAGACCCACATAAACATGCTTTTTGCACAAAACAACTAGATGCCCAATGGTACAAACAGTATAAAAATAGGACAGCCTCCAGTATAAAAATATGACAGCCCCCATCCATGTAAATTACAACCACATTAACCCCAGACCTGGGAATAGAGCCAGGCCTTAAGGGCTTTCCGGAAGCCCAGGAGGGTATCAATCATCCATAAAAAGGAAGATAAATATCTTACCAGTGGATCTCCACCATGCTGGCTAACTGTTCCCTGAAGTAGATTAGCAAAGTTTATAATTAGGATAGCCATGAATATTGTAAAGCATTGAGTTGAATTTGAATTAATAAGGCTGTTGGTACAGATCCACAAATGCAGTAAAGGAGCTTTTTATAAGGTCCAGAGTTATCTTCCACCACCAGCAGAAGACCTATTTAAATTCCCAGACAGAACCAATAGTGAAAAATGTAGGACCTCATTCCCTATATGATTGCAGTGTGCCTTTGGAATTTTTTCAGTTCAGGATTGCGTTCTCCATTCATACTGGGCTTCTGCCATGTAGAAGAAGCATTTTTCTAGCTTTTGGTCTTCATTTAACATAAATGGGATCATCTATGAACATGGGCAGCCTTCATATATTTTCTACCATTCCTTTACCCTACAGTATCATACAAATTGCTTTAAATGAATTGGGGAAGGAGGACTTACTTTGAAACACTTCTTATGTTCAGTATCACTACTGCAAACTTACCCTCGGCCCTGGGGGTCCCGGCACTCCTGCAGGACCTCTCCTTCCAGGATCACCCTAAACAGTGTCACAAGCACATAAAAATAAGCTGTGTATCCAAGTCCCTTAGAAGAAAGGATAGTGAAAAATCAAATAATCTCTACATTGGTTATATTAGCCAGCAAAAATGTTCTAGGACAGAACAAAATTCTGATGGCACAGAATAAGAAAAGAAGTGTAAATGGCAAGAGCAAAAGAGATTCAAACCATTCGTCCCTTTCATTACTTTTATCTCTCAACTGATATATATGAAGCTGTCTTATTTTTATGTGAAATCCCTTAAATGTAAACCTTTAAATTATTGAAGTGCATAGATAAAGATAGGAAAACCAATAATTCCAAAGAAATGGGTGTTTCAGAATGGGCAGATTAAGTTATGAAATTTTGAAAGACTTCATTCATTGTTGTTGTTGTTGTTGTTAGCTGCGAAGTCATGTCCGACCCATCGCGACCCTATGGACAACGTTCCTCCAGGCCTTCCTGTCCTCTACCATCTTCTGGAGTCCATTTAAGCTCACACCTACTGCTTCAGTGACTCCATCCAGCCACCTCATTCTCTGTCGTCCCCTTCTTCTATTGCCCTCGATCTTTCCCAACATTAGGCTCTTCTCCAGTGAGTCCTTCCTTCTCATTAGGTGGCCAAAGTATTTGAGTTTTAGCTTCAGGATCTGGCCTTCTAAAGAGCAGTCAGGATTGATCTCCTCTAGGACTGACCGGTTTGATCGCCTTGCAGTCCAAGGGACTCGCAGGAGTCTTCTCCAGCACCATAGTTCAAAGGCCTCAATTCTTTGGCGCTCAGCCTTTCTTATGGTCCAACTTTCACTGCCATACATTGCAACTGGGAAGACCATAGCCTTGACTATACGCACTTTTGTTGACAGGGTGATGTCTCTGCTTTTTAGTGTGCTGTCTAGATTTGCCATGGCTTTCCTCCCCAGGAGCAAGCGTCTTTTAATTTCTTGGCTACAGTCCCCATCTGCAGTGATCTTGGAGCCCAGGAAAATAAAATCTGTCACTACTTCCATTTCTTCCCCATCTATTTGCCAGGAATTGAGAGGGCCAGATGCCATGATCTTGGTTTTCTTAATGTTAAGTTTCAACCCAAGTTTTGCACTCTCCTTCTTCACCCGCAACAAGAGGCTCTTTAGTTCTTCTTCACTTTCTGCCATTAGAGTGGTATCATCTGCGTATCTTAGGTTGTTGATATTTCTTCCGGCAATCTTAATTCCAACTTCTGATTCATCTAGCCCTGCCTTCATTCATTACAATCCCCAATAAATAAATATCACACATCATTTGCACGTGCAGTTATTTGGGAGGAAAAGCTGGACTTAATTGGATTTGCTTTTTAATTTGCACCAGTTGGAATGAGCTGTAAAACCTTTATTCTCCGTATAAGCAGTCATAGGAATGACTAGTTGTACAGTAATTGTAAAGTAATATTCCCAGATGAGACTTCACCACACGAGAAAATGTTAACCTATCTAAACTAGTCTGTATTCAGTTGAGTTCCAGTAAATGCTACTTATAGGAATTAAGAAGAGCTTCTTACGCAATTTTAGTAGAATATAACAAATATAATAAGAGCTGACCATTAAACCAATAGTCTACTTATTCCATAGAGGACAATAGGCAATGGACTAAAGGTAAAGTACGAATCTTCTCTTGGACATAGTCGTAATATTGGTGACATCCTATTGCAAAGAACCATATCAACAGCAGATTTCCACAATCTGTTGCCCTCTGTGCTGGTTGGACATTTTGGCTACAACTAAACATCTGAAAATTATCAAGTTTGGGATTGCTAATACATATTTACAGCTGGAACAAACCTTCAAAGATAGACCTCAAGGGCAGGTTCATTTTAGTGCGTTCAGGTGTAATCAATGTGTCAAGTCATTCCTGAGGGATGTCTTTCCAAAAAGCATGGTACAAGCTTTAACAAGCAGGCAAATATTAATCAGTGATTTAATGGAATATGGAACAAAGTACTCACAGGCGGCCCAACTCTTCCCACTTCTCCAGGAAGTCCTCCTATACCAGGAGGACCCTGTATTGGGAAAAAAGATAGAAACTAATTAAACTTCTCATAACAGGGATTGGCAACTTTCTTGTAACCAAGGCCTGTACTATATTATCATTAATAATTTTTTAATCTCTCAAGAGCAGCAAAGGATGGGTGCACGGAGTAACGGTTTAAAGGGTTTAAAGAGACAAAATATCTGACTTATGTCTTATTTTGACTTATGTACCTATTTTGCCCTCCAAATGCCCCAAAATAAGGGAGAGTAATCTTATCCAACATTTGGGAGTATTGCTTTTTTTAAAGAGTGAAATTGGTGTCTTAAGCTTTAGCAAGAGTTAAGGCCATGCATCATGTCTTTAAAAGTACCCTTCCCAAACATGCAAAAAGCTTGGACCATAAAAACAGTGCTGGGGCTATCCAAAGGCTAACCATCCCCTACTTTGAAAACTAGACCAATCCAAGGAATGATTTTTTTCTTAAACAGAAGAATTTAATATGAGTCAAAGCAGCATTTCTAGCTGGCGTGACCATTGATGGGATAAGCTGAGGGTGAAACACACCAGTCTGTGACAGACAATCCAAAGGGAGAAGAAATAACACAAACAAATATGAACCTCATTTAATATTTTTTTTGTGGTTTGGCTATACCACGGGTCGGCAACCCGCGGCTCCGGAGCCGCATGCGGCTCTTTGAGCCGTCTCCTGCGGCTCCCAGCCGCCCGGTGCGCGCGCACCTCTTCGAACGGGCAGTGGTGCGCGCGCACCTCTCCAAATGGAGAATGGCACCGCCCGTTTGGAG
This sequence comes from Vipera berus, assembly GCF_964194415.1. Taxonomy (NCBI): domain Eukaryota; kingdom Metazoa; phylum Chordata; class Lepidosauria; order Squamata; family Viperidae; genus Vipera; species Vipera berus. Next base: position 235,687,764 of record NC_138202.1, read on the forward strand.
AGGTGCGCGCGCACCTTCCCGAATGGGCGGAGGTGCGCGCGCACCTCCCCAAACCTTTGGAGAGGTGCGCGCGTACCTCCGCGTGAACGGGCCGCGGCGTCGTTCTTTGAGGAAGCTGCTGCGGCCCGTCTGCAAAGCTGCCGAAAGTGGCAGCTTTGCAGATGGGCCACGGCAGCTTCCTGAAAGAGCGACGCCGCGGCCCGTTCCGAGAGGTGCGCGCGCACCTCCCCGAATGGGCGGAGCTGCGCGCGCACCTCCCCAAACCTTTGGAGAGGTGCGCGCGTACCTCCGTGCGAACGGGCCGCGGCGTCGCTCTTTGAGGACGCTGCTGCGGCCCGTCTGCAAAGCTGCGGAAAGCGGCAGCTTTGCAGACGGGCCGTCGCCGCGGGCAACCGGGAACCGGTTCCATCTCACTTTTAAAAAAAATGGCAACCGCGTGTGTCCGCGCATGCGCAAAAAAACATTTTGCGCATGCGCAAAATGTTTTTTGCACATGCGTGTGCATGGACACGCGCATGCGCGTGCATGGACACACGCACGCGGCTCCCAGTTTTTTTAATTTGTGATGGAACCGGTTCCCGGTGGCTCTTTTCCTTTTTTAGGTTGCCGACCCCTGGGCTATACAGTTAATTATGTATGGCTGATTACATTCTGTTTGAGGGTTGGTTTGGGTATGCAGGAATGGTTAAAGGCACCAAACTAGAAACTGAAAGACCATGATTTTAGTCCTGCTTTAAGGATGAAGCCAACTGGGTGATTTTTGACCCTGTCACTTTTTCTCAACTCTAACAAGGAAGCAATGGCAAACCACTTCTGAAAATGTTGCCAAGAAAACTGGGGGCTTGTTGAGACAGTCAATGGGTGTGTGCAGACTGTTTCAAAGAACAACAACAACAACAAATGTACTCACAGGTGGTCCAGGAATTCCTTTTCCCTAAAATAGAAAAAAAAAACAGTTTTCTAATTATTATTTTTATATATTTAGTTTTCAACTCAGAGCAATTGTAGAAATATACAGAATGGAAAAACAAACAGCAACATTTTTAACTGGGAACATAAAATATTGTTTTCATCTCTCCAGTTTGTTGAGTTAGCAAAGAATTTCAAGCCATTTCCATTATCTTTGAGACAGATGTTGAATGTGATAATTTAGAGCAGACAAAGCAGTTTTCTTGCTTGATTAATCTATGCTTAAAACTATAATGCAAGTTTCACTGTTCTTGCCACACTATCCTAGAAATGACCATATTTTTCCACAGGCAACAATGAGGAGAAAGCTTATTCTGGATTGTTTCAACATTTATTTTCAAGACACAAAAGTCTGTCTTCTTTACCCAAAGGAAGGAGGCTAGACAAGGACTCCGCTATCCAAAGCTTACAAGAAGCTAGAATGGACCCAAGCATTGAAAGCAATGTTGACTTCACAGTCAATGTGAAAGATCTCCCCTAATCCTTTGTTTGAAATACTGACAACATTTTCCATGCTTCCTTTTTTTTTTACTGAAGTGAAGCTTTCAACCAGAAGAGCTACAGATGGATATATTTTTTTTTCCATTTCATCCCTAATGGCTCTACAGCCTGAACCCCATGAGCATTGCCATCCTCATAGCAGCACCTTACGCAAACAAAGGGGATCAATTCATTTGCAGTCTGCTGCAGTTGCTGCTGCTGTTGTATGTCTTTGTGGTATGGTACTCCTCTCGTAAATATTGACCATAATACCTTTCTGAATGATCTGTGAGGGTGGGGAATGGAAGCAGTGATGGTGAACCTAGGATACATGTGTCAAAGATGACATGCCATGATGTTTTGGGTGACATGCCAACATTCACATTTCAGCAATCAGAGAAGAGGGGATTGACTTATTGTCTAAAGCACCAGCAAGTAGGAGAAGAAGCAACTAAGGTGGAATTTCCTGACAGAAAGACTGATTAATCAATGGAATAGCTTGCCTCTTGAAGTCGTGGGTGCTCCATCACTGGAGATTTTCAAAAGTAGACTAGATAACCATTTAACTGGGGTGGTACAAGGTCTCTTGCCTTGATCAGGGGGCTGGACTAGAAGACCTTCAAGGTCTCTTCCATCCTTATGATTTTATATTCTATTCACCAACACCCAACAACTATTCTCAAAAACACAACCTGTTCTCGTGCAATTTAGAGCTCCTGCAAGATAATAGAACTTTCACAGGGCATCCAGAGGCTCAAAAAAAAAAAACCTGTGCGAGAACAGGATGTGCTTTTGCACAGTTCAGAGGCCATGGAAGAGCATTTTTCAAAGTTGCTTCAAGAACAAAGGGCTTGTGGGACCCAGAACAGTCTCAGGTAGGTCGCAGGACCCTGTTGACAGAAAGACAATACTGCCTGAAGTAACATGGCAAATTCTGGGGAGCGCTGGGCCATGGGACAGCCTCACATGCCTTGGGGAACAGCACAAGGTAGCTTTTTTGAGAGGTGCTAGGGCTGAAGTCAAGGCCCAGGCTCATCCCTACTGACAAGTGCCGTTGTTCAGGGAAGGCCTAGATGGGAAGGGGGCGGGGAGAGAGAATTATTTCTCTTTTGTTTGAGGGGTATGATGTGCCAGCAAAGTCAGATTAGGCTTTTTCTGAATTTTTGACACACCAAGTCCACAAGGTTCACCATCTCCGCTCCGCTCCTTCCTGGTGAGGTGGTTCAGGTCACTTTGTGTGCAGAGAGGAATGGTCGTTTGTTCAGTCTGATGAAAGAGCTCATCAGGGTTGAAACTGAAAAAAAAAATTCTATCCCTCAGTAGCTCCCCTGGGACAGATTGGTCCAAAATTTCATTTTAATAAACAAATTGCAGCATGGGAAAACGGTTTTAATTACTGACAACAATGAATTAGAAGATATTTCTAATGGTGTTCCTGATGGTTATCTCTCCTAAGAGAATGCTAGTGGTGAAATGTCAACGGCACTCTGACCTGGTATGGGATAGTGATGCATATCTCCATCACACTGATCACACCAAATTGACAGATTATTTCCCCCCAGCAATTTCATGATGTTAAACAGCATGAGGAGAAAGAGCCAAGCCATGTAGCACCTCATATTGCATTGGTTACCCATTTGCTTCCAGGTTCAGTTCAAAGTGCTGATTATCACCTACAAAGAATCATTTCTCTCTTTTTTGTATAATTTTATTAAAATTTTTGAAAAGAAGATTAAAAACTAACCAGAGCTAATTAAGAAGCAAAGCAAAGAAAGGAAAGAAAATGACAAAAGTGCAAAAAGAAAAAATAAAAAATATAGAAAGAAGTAGCTTCCAATTTTTTTCCAGCAAATATCTGCAATTTTCAAATTACCTTCTACACTCTGATTCCCAAAAAGAAAAGCTCTCTTTTTTTTCTACTGTCTTCTTTTTCTAATCAGCAAAGCCATAAATAATACATCTTCTGCTTCATTCAGAAAATCCATAAAAAGTTTCTAGTCAGCAGTAAATGTGGATGTTGTCTTCTCTCTAATCAAAGAGGTCAGTTTGGCCATCTCTGAAAGTTCCACCGTCTTCACCAACCATTTCTTCATTGTGGGCAGTGCCAGATTATTTCTCAGGTATTTAGAAAACCACCTCTCCCATATCAAATCTTGAGCATTCCTTGAAAGGGGAATGCTGATCATTTCCACCCTCCATGAAATGAAGAGGGTGAGTCCTGCTGATCTGACTTCTTTGCGGCTGCCTCTATTAATCAGAACACCTTCCTTCCAGAGGCACAGAAATAAATAACATCCTACCCTTTCAAAAGGATTTATACCTTATTCTTCCACTGGGTATTTGGAGACCAGTGTGATAGGGTTACTTTGAGTGAGTTCATGTGAGGAGGCAGATATTTGTATTTTAGGCTTTTCTTGCTCATCATATAATCCACTTTGAACCGTGGGAAGTACGTAGTCTACAAAATATTGTATTAATAAAGAAAGAAATATACAAATGCTGTATTTCTGCCAGATAATATGACATAATGACCCAGCCAACACCAGGATTTCATGATGAGTGCCTGCCTTACTTTCATTTTACCTATGCTTTTTTCACCCATATTGTGCTTTGTAAATTGATTTATACAATGCCATGATATTCTTATTATTATGCCAAAGGTGTTGTTTATAACCTCATGATGAAGTAGGCTGAGCCCATGCAGTAGAAAAATACCAAACACCAAAAACAGTGGTTTTGGTTTTGTTCAACAGAGTTACTGAAACAATCGTTCATAGCGTGCGGTATATTTTAAAGGCCTCCAAGTTATATTTCATCTCCACCAGTTTTTTTTTCCTTTTCCAGAGATTCCAATGTAACACACTTATAAAATTTAGGGTGATTTTCCTCAATTCAGCCTTCTTAAATTGGCAGATATTGCAAATATTTTGAGCAGTTGTTACCACACACAATCTATTGGAAAACCAGCCTCTTTGAGAACTTTTTCATAAGTCTTTCTATAGTATATATACTATAGTATATAGTATAGTACAGGGGTGTCAAACTCAATTTCATTGAGGGCCACATCAGCATTGCAGTTGCCCTCAGGGGGCCGGGTGGGTATGGCCAGGGTGGGCGTGGCCTACTGGGTGGGCGTGGCCAGAGTGCATATGGCCTACAGGGTGGGCATGGCCAGCTCTACATCGTTCGCATCAAGGGTGCCTATGGAGGCCTGGGCAGGAGTGGGACAGATCTGAGGGTCTCTGGGCCAGGGCCAAGGCAGTGGGGGCCGTTCCCTCACTGTTTCCAGGATGGCTTCGCGGGCCACATGAAACCACTTCGCAGGCCGGATCTGGCCCCCGGGCCTTGTGTTTGACATGTCTGGTATAGTATATCATACTATAATTCACTTTCCTTATAGATAATAACAGTATATTACACTGTATTGTAGATAATAATGCTCTACTGTTCTACAGATACCCCTATCTTCATTTCACAGCAACCTTATGGTGTTCAAATTTATCCATTTAATTTAATTAAGCTTTAATTTTTTAAAAAAGAAAGAGCCCACAAACAAAAGTCTATTTACTAGGTGTGTTGGTCTTTCTACCCTCCTTACATATTTCATTTATCTCCATGCAATGTTTATTTTTTATTGTTTCCTTGTAAGGTCCTCTTACTTAAATGGCTATGATAATAAATAGGTCACAGAACGTGAGGAAATGTGGACTTAGCTGTGTCATCTGAGAAGAAAGTTAAAGATGATAAATGCAAATGGTTGCCATGAGAAAGCTAGAGTGAGATCAGAAGTATGGGAGGTAGGTGTATGTCTGCAGGTGGGATGTAAAATGTCAAAATATCCATATGATCAAGCCTGACTTTTTCTACACACATCACATGCCTATTTAAAAGGCAGGGATTCAATTTTATTTGAAGGTAACCCTCCCCCTACACCACTAATTCTAACAAAGCTTTTTTTCTTTGTAGTTCTCCAACATTTGTAGTTTTCTTTGAGCATCTTTCAGAGGCAATTTAAGATGTGTCTATTCAATCCAGAATCCTATTCTAGAATTCTTTTAATGCATTTTAAATATATTTCCAATTAGTGCTTGCTTTACAGTTCCTCTGATTTGTAAAAGTGGTAAAATCCCTTTGTTGGATTGAGTAGGGAGGGAGGAGGATCTTACAAAAGTCCTGTTTGAAATTTCAGCACCTTCAACTGAAGAGACCCTATTATCAAATCTTATTCACAGTTAAGAACGGTTTCCTGCTGGAATTTAAGCTCTGCTATTAACTCAAAGCTATTTTCTGGTATTAAGTTATATGAACACCACAAAGACTAATATATCCTACCAATTTCAAGACAGGAGAGTACTTTTTGAGCTCTTTTGTAAATGACCAGAAACTGCCTCCAGGTTTACAGATGTATTTTTTAAAATTGCTCTAGTTTTTATAGAATAATTAAGGAAATACTGTATATTTCATAATACCAGTTGTTAAAAAAGACACCATGTAAAAAATCAATGACTTACAGGAAGTCCACGGCCTCCAGGCAAGCCCACTTCACCCTAAAAATCATAAATGTTACAACATTTCAAGCATTTAAAACATTTATACAAGTTTTTGTTTGTTTGTGTTACTTTTTGTTTAGAGGAAAGGCAGAGTACAAGAATTGAGGAGACTGTGGGTTCTAGACCTACTTTAGACATGAAAATCCAGGTGCGTGACTTTGGGCCAATCATCTCTCTCAGCCCAAGTCACCTCACAAGGTTGTGGTTGTGGGACAAATAGGACGAAGGAGAATTAGATATGTTTGCCACCTTGAAGTATATATGTATAAAAAGGGTAGGTTGTTATTATGGTTCATCAAACAGTCAGCCAGATATTTAGATTGGATTTGGCATTTTTATTCACATATTGAGATTATTATTATTACTGATCATCGCACAGTCAGCCAGATGTTCAGGCTGGATTTGGCATTTTTGTCTACCTATCAAGTCCTTACCAAGGACCTGGGATAGGCAGATGTGGATGTTTGATGGTATTATAGATATTGTTGCAAGATGGAAGCAGTTCCTAGTAAGGCCGCCTTTTGCAATTGACTAATGGCGAATTTATCAATGCCAATGATGTTCAAGTGGTGCTCCAGTTGTTTTGGGATTGCACCCTATTACTATTGCTATTATTATTATTATTATTATTATTATTATTATTATTATTATTATTATTATTATTATTATTTATTCAGCAACTGGCAAGCACCTCCAGTCCTATAATTAAATGAAAGAGTATGGAGATTGAAAAAAATGGGAAGGAAATCTAATGAAAGAGTTTAATCTTACCTTTTGTCCTTTTGGACCAGCTGGACCTGGTGATCCATCAGGTCCTGTCAATCCCTTTTGAAATAAAATATTAACTTTTAGTGCAGTCAAAGGCTAAAACTACTGAAAAAAAAGTATGTTAATGACCTGGTAGATAAGCCATTTTTCTCTATATATGCGTGGACACACACATACATTTAGAATTCAAGACTTTTTAGCTTCCAATAAAAGGGTTTCTTCAGACAGATTTCAGGGTTCACATGTAGCAACCTACATCCAATTTAAAGAGACTGTAGGGAAGGCCCCCAGTTATAAAATTCCTACCAGAAACTAGAGATATGTTCCCAGTCTCACATTCAACTCAGTAAGGAAATACCTAAAATTTTGAGTTGGACCTTAGGTATTACTTTTCAGAAAAGGTGAGAAGTAGCAGAATATGATCCAAGGTTTGAGAGTGGTGTTTCACTTGAGGACAATGCATTTTATATCTGCCCACTTGACTTACTGTGAAGCCAAGATGAATCAGAATCCTTCTGCTTCAAACCCTGTTCTATCAAACATGATCTACGCCTTTGTACAACTGTAAAGCTAAATATTTTGGAACATAAATGTATAATGTATTTTTCATATACATTTTTATTTCCAGTAAGAAATAAAGAGGTTATTTTCAGTAAGAAATAAAGAGGCTTCTGTACACTGATTTTATCACAGCATGTGACCAGTAACGAGAGTTGCTGGCCACTTTTAAGATCACAAATAATCCAGAAAATGTTAAAAAAAAGTCAAAGGTTATAACTCAAGACCAATTTGCTAGTTATATTTTGGGATCCAATACGACTCCTAGGCGATCATCTAATGCTTTGTATAAATTGGAATATATACTGCAAGCATTACCTGTAGGTCAGTGAAATTTATTTTCCTTCTCCCTCAGTAAGGTTGTCAATTTTTAGAAAAAACACCAGGGAGGTAAACTCATACCTGTTAGAGGTAGGGGTTTTTTTTGCCCAGATTTTCTACTAGGAAAGGTTTGACTAGAAATTCCATAATTGCCAATGATGAAACAGAAGAGTAGGAGGATCTGGACAGAACCACTATTAGCTTAGCTTAGTACAGAAGACCATGGCTTGCAAAAGGACTCCAAACAAGTCACCAGGGCTTTCTGCTTCCCACACCAAGAAAGCTTTGAGTGACTGTAGAGTTCTGATGTTCTCTCAGCCATGCTGAGAACTTTAGAGCCACTGAAAAAAAACCAAATCCCAGCCAATGCACTGGTCATCCTGACAGATCACAGAAGAGCTGCCTTGACAGCCAGTGGGTGTATTAACAATGGAGCTGATTTCCTTCAGAAGGACCAGCTGGTTGTATGTGTGTGTGTGTGGGGGGGGTAAATCTGGTGCCAGAAGTGGCTCATTCCAGTCTCCTAACTTTGCTCCTGAGATGGAAGAAAGTAGCCAGTCATTTAGAGTTCAACAGAAAGAGATGGTAGGAAATATAGGCAGTTGTCATTTTTCTTCTTGTTGACTTTTATCCTTTTTACTCAGAAGTTAATGCCCCCTGACTCAGAAGCAAATTGCGTCAATTTAAGCAGCTTTTGGAAACCTGCTCTTTAAGCCTTTAGCTCTCCTCCTGCTTGTTAAAGAGACACAGCAGTGCATGAAATTCATTTCATTCATACTTACCAGGACAAGCACGTATCCCCTACTGTGCATGGATAAATGTTTCCGAAGGGCAGATGTTCACCTGGGATTATCAAGTGAAATCCCCAGGTGATTTGGGAAAGCTGGAAGGCATGAAAGCTCCTTTGAACTAATTTATTTCCTGCTGTATGCAGAAGATATATGTAAAACCAGGTTCTCTGAAAGGTTATTAAATTGTGCTTGTGTTTGGAATGCAATTCAGATACAGTATGGATGGATACAAGCTTTGGTTCTCTGCCTGCTATTTTTTAAAGTTAATTATATCAAACCGGGAACATTTCTAGTGGCATGGAACATTAAAGGATTGGAGTTCTCTTGTCAAACAGAAACAAGTCTTAGCTAAGTTAAATAATAAGTAAATATTTATTTATTGCAAGAGAGCAATACAGGTCATTCTCAACTTACCACCACAATTGAGCCCAAAATTTCTGTTCTTAAGTGAGGCATTTGTTAAGTGATTTTTGCCCATTTTACAATCTTTCCTGCCACAGTCGTTAAGTGAATCACTTCAGTTGTTAAGTTAGTAAAAAAAAATCAGACCCAGGAAACTATAGGCCAGGCATGTCAAACTGCTGGCCTGTGGGCTGGATGTGTCATGCCGAAACTGCGCCCACCCCATTGCTGGCAATGGGGGAAAAGTTGCGATACGTCACATGATGTCACGTGATGTCGCGGGTTTGACATGCCTGCTATAGACCAATCAGCCTAATTTCAATATCTGGGAAGATACTGGGGGAAAAAAATCAAAAACCAGATCTGTGAACATCTAGAAACAAATAAAATTATAAGTAGAAGCCAGCATGGGTTTGTTAAAAATAGATCATGACAAACCAATCTCATTTCATTGTTTGACAAAGTGACTAAATTAGAAGACCAGCAAAATGCTGTGGACATGCTATACTTAGACTTCAGCAAGGCATTTGACAAAGTAGACCACAACCTACTTCTTGGTAAACTAGAAAAATGTTTTATTTTAATATTGCATTCAAGTAGGTAACAATTAAGTTGCATTGTGATATTACAATATACATTTTGTCATTTATGTCCCATCCCATAGATATCGGTGCACACAGAAATGCTTTTAACTACATTATTTTATGACTGCCCATTACTTGATGGCTAAAGTTAAAGCAAGCTATAGATTGTACTATGATTTCAGATCATACTCTTGAGAAATTTGAATAAAAATTATATACTGTACATTCTTTAAGTAGTCTTTAGCATCTTTGGGAAACTGTTAGTAAGTATTTTATAAATATTTATATTTCATATAAAATATATTTATATTATATTATATTATATATTATATTGTATTATGTAAGTATTTATATTTAACATAAATAATATACATAAAACAGCAGTTATATAAACTGCTATATTCATATAAAAGCTTCTTTTATATGATATGTATGTACATTTTATATAAAAGAAGCAACTGTTGGAGCAGAACTTTGAAGAATTATGATCACTAGGCATTGCTAGACTGACATAGATTTTTGTCTTTATTAAATATAAATGTAACACACTTTATACTTCTAAAACAGAATTTCATTGCCTATTAAATAGTAATGAAATTGGGAAATGGGAGAAAAATCTATTGAGATTTTTTTTAATTACTGGTTTCTAACAAGTTAATCAAGTAATATTGTACTATCTATGATGTTTAGGGTATAAATGGGAGTGTTGTACAAATTCCAGACTCATTAATCAACAATTGTTGAATGTTATTCTAAACAGAATAACAATCTTCATAAATAGAATATGAGATTCTTTGTTTAATAAAAGTTGGCTTTACCAAATCTACCACAGGATTAAATTTACTTAAATCATGGGTGTTAAATTAATGGTGTTGTTTCTTGATTCAAATCGGTTCAAGGAAATCTTTTTGTCCTTTACTTTTTAATTTGGCTATACAAGTCATATCATGCATAACTAGAAATTCTGAAAGTATCATGGAAGTCCAGTAGGAAAAAAAGAGTTACTGTTTCCTACTGGAATATAAAATAAAATATTACATACTGATGATATTTTATGTTTTAAAGATAGACCAGAAGTCTCTGTCTGGATAGTCTGCAAATCAGATCTGATGCTGATGGATCACAACAACAACACAGAAAATATACATTGTTTTGCTTTCAGGAGCTCTTTTCAGCTGGTAAATGTGAACTTATCCGCAGCTTTGATAGAGTTGGAAGAAGATTTAGAAACATGGTATTAAATTCCCTTAATATAAATGTGATTAAAATGAATGTAACTCCAAGGATGATTTAATTGTTTAGGAGCTTTCCTATATTTATTCCATCACATTATTTTAACAAATGGACAGCGTACTGAATACATTTCTTTGCAAGGACATCTCGTGAAATTTTCATTGTATAAATCACAATTACCCATTTAAAGAGTGGATTTAATTTCTCACATGTTCAGGTTTGTCACTGGGCAATTATAGTAGCTTTAATCACTTCAAGAACTTACCCCTTCTTTCAGTTTAACCAAATGATTATCTGATCTCACTGAAGTACTGGAATTCCTGTTTGTGGGAACGTAAATGTTATCCCTGAAATAGTGTGGCAACACATCTATGAGAAGTATTGAATCAGAAATGTAATTTTGACCCATGTCCCATGAAAAGATTACAGTATAAAATAATCCCAGTTTAAAAATGCCATCTGTATCTGTGTGAAGATATATAAACTGGGTCTGTCATAGTACTTTTACTTTACATCAACTTAGTTCTCTGGAAGCAAAGAAGTTTTTAAAATGAGCTTGATTTACTACCAACTGCTTCCTGGAAGTATTTTCAGCTTAAGCATCTAATATTTGGTTTCTTTGGTCCAGCTTCAACTGCTTCTTCTGAAGTTCATTCATTTATTTATTTGTACTACCATCCTCCACAAGGATCTATTGCAAGTTCCACAGTATTTAGATGTTTTAGAGAAACTGTCTGTGACCATAAAGTCAGTAATCTGCCTTTAGAGGGATATGATGAAAGATAATATAATTCCCATTAGTCAGTTACACGATCATAGGAGTAACGAACTTGAAAGTTCTGTATTGGAAAACCAATGGAGAATTAGATTAAAAACAATTTGACATGAATTCTGCATGAACATAAAATGACTTTATGACCAAACAAAAAAACTGCTTCAGTTAGATTGCAATCACCCTGCTGGAGATGCTTTGGTTTTGTCCTATGATCCTTGCATTTCAGCTGACATCGACAGGACTGTCAATATTTTTCTAGAAGATATATGTGTATGGGTTGTTTTTTTTATTACATCCCTGATATTTATATGTATCAAAATTTAACTTGTGGATTTTCCACGTATGTGGATTGGCTGCAGCATTTTTGAACACAGGAAAGAGAAATTGATTTGCAGCCATGTATTTTAAGTGTGTGTGTGTATGTGTGTGTGTGTGTGTGTGTGTGTGTGCGTGCGTGCGTTAACATTTGAATTAGTCTTTTTCGATAATAGGGCAAGGAGGGAGATTTTTCACCAATTTAGTCAAAGTTTTTGAACTGTTCTATTTATAACAAATAATTATATACTTGCTTTGCAATAAAGTCCATCAAATAAATAGATGGGGAGGTTTCTGAACAAACGTGAACAGGTTCAAGTTATGTCATGTGTGCTTCTCTATGGAGGAAATAGTCACCACTGTGTAAATTGTATGTAAGTAAACAAGATTTTGTAAGACCATTGAGTCCAGTGCCTAGAAGACATTCCTTCTGCCAAAGGCTCTCAGCTTTGCTGTCACCCAGCAAAGGCAAAGGGCATCAGGAGAGTGACGGATGAGTTAGAATTACATAGCTCTATTTATAACAATGGCTCATTCCCAGGTGCTGATTCTTTCTAAATCCCTTACAGCATAGGGCACTTAAGGAAAGCATGGAATTCTTTCCAGTCTCTTATTTCTGGAGTTCTGCTATAAGTCATGTGACCAGGAAGCAGTTGGCAATAGGGGAAATATTATGAGGGTGGGGTGTTTTTCCCCCACAACATTACTAATTCCTCTCACTATATCAAATTTCATCCCATTAAGTTCAGTTTTCAAAAGATGATTGTGCTGATGAACAGAGTCCTGACATTATTTTATAAACTATTTTTTTTTCAAACATTCCATTGGATTGGAGACTACAGAAACACAAGCCAATGAACACTCAAAGGTAAGTCAAGAACCAGTGGGTAAAAACTTTACAGTGAGAAATCCAATTTTTTTAAAAAAGATGAATTCCCTGATTGTTAAGCTGTGGAACAGACTGCCTTCTGAAATATAGATGGTTCATCGCTGAAGGTTTTCAAGAAAAGATTTCCATTTGTCTGGGATAGTGCAAAGATTGGTACGCGTGACAGGGGATTGGACTTTGTGACCACCAACATCCATTGCAACCCTGTGATTCTATAATGTTATTATGCTCTGCCTAAATTCAAGGGAATTGTGAAGTAAAGAAGTCCCAATTTCAGAGAGTTCAGCTTGTCACTTTCACCCACCTGGTCTCTGCTCTAAATTGAAAGAATCTTTTTAGCACAGGGAAACAGCTTAGAACAGGGGTCTTCAAACTTGGCCCTTTTATGACTTGTGGACTTCAACTCCCAGAATTCCTCAGCCAGGCACACGTGCCTGGCTGAGGAATTCTGGGAGTTGAAGTCCACAAGTCATAAAAGGGCCAGGTTTTAAGACCCCTGGCTTGGAATAACACCATAAAGATCAGTAACCTTGGTTGCAGGTTCACTCACAGCCGTACTGCATATATTGTACCAGCTTCTCATGGGCAAAAATTATGCATAAATTTGCACTCACATCAGCTCCTGGTATTCCTGGCAATCCAGGGACACCTGGTTTTCCTGCATCACCATCTGGACCCTATAGGAGTGAATTGGATACCAACAAAGTAAGTTAGCAAATAAAAACAGATATTTCATTTAAAGACAGTATTTTAAAAATGCTACCTATTCTCAGGTACTTACTGGACGGCCTGGGGGGCCATTAGTGCCTCTGTCTCCCTAATGGAATCAAGGAAAGTCACAGTCAGGTGAAATTCATTTTAACATCATAGCACTTACAATTCTATCTGTAAATTGTATATGTATTATGCAGATATGATAAATATCCCTGTACACACACACATGCACATTACATGGAGGAATTCTGATGGCCAGCAGACAGAATTGCTATAAAGCTAATCAAATGGAATTTGCAGATTATAAATACGGTACTAATCTTGCAGAATCCCTAATGCAAATGACAGATTATACGATGGACCTGATCCTGCTGCAGAAAATATTTTTTTGTGTGGTTCACACCACCAGTTCTAGTTCTTTGGGTCTAAAGAATGCACCTCCTAAGTTTCCGGTCCAAACAGCACAAAATTTCTAATACCAGTTTACAGGTCATGACAGAGTTGTGCCCAAGTGTGTTGCATGCTGAATACAACTCAGAGAGTGTATTCAGTAAGACAGCAGTGTCATTGTATAATACTGGGGAGGAATGTCTTGAATGCTCCCTGCCACACACAGAACAAGCTATACTTACATCTATGCCATCAATGCCAGGAACACCTGGGGGGCCTGGGGGGCCAGGGGGGCCTTGTGGACCTGGAGGGCCTCTCTGGCAAGGAATAAAAAAAAATGTTTAAAGTGCAGTAGGAAGAAGAAGCAACTCAAACCATCCTATAAAAAGGGGAAGGAGCAACTGAGAACCACAAGCAAGATAGTCTGACTAACCTAATCAAATTCAGTTTGCTTGATTGGGTAATATGCTCCTGTTCTAATCCGCCTGAGAGTAAGTCATGAGGAATGTGTGTAATTATAATCCAAGTTCTACAGATTGACAAATGGTGTGTGGGGATAGATGTGCATGCATCTACGTATATGCATCTCTTGTTAGTGGAGGTGAGCAGAGACAGAATTCATACCTATGCCTACAGTAAATCTCAAAAGTGCTTTTTTCTTCCAAAGGCAACTGGACTGTTTTTTTTTCCTAGAGGAGGAAGAAGAAAAGGTTTTGCTTCTCATTCAAGAAGCTTCATCAAGTTCTGAAGGTAGGGTGAAGCTTCTGAAACTGATGAAGCTTCTTGGATAGGAAGCAAAATGTTTTCTTCTTCTTCCTCAAGGAAAAAACAGTCCAGTTGCCTTTTGAAGAAAAAAGCACCCTTGGGACAACTATGAACTGGATGACTGAGAATCTCCACCGGCCTACAGTAAATCCTTAATGAAAGAACCTCTTAAGGCAGTGGTGGCGAACCTACGGCACGCGTGCCAGAGGCGGCACTCAGAGCCCTCTCTGTGGGCACGTGCGGCATCACCCTAGCCCTGCCTCCCCCCACGGCCCCCTCCTCACCAGCAGCCCCCCCCGGAGGAGAGTCACCCCTGAGCATGGTCCATGCGGAGCACCGCAGCCAAGGACATGGCAGCCGGGTAGCGGGGACAAGACTCCACCCTCGCGCCCTGTCATGCGCAGTTGATGCTGTGGGGTGTGGGCGGAGGGCATGTCCACTATGGTGCTGCTGGGTTGCCGGGGTGATGTGTGGCAGGCCGTGGAGGCAGTGAGTGGCCCTGGGGGCTGGCAGGGGCAGAATGGGGTGGCCGGGGGAGGCGGGGGAGGGGGAAGTGGGGGCAGGGCTGGTTTTGGAGCACTCAGTCTCTAAAAGGTTTGCCATCATTGCTTTAAGGCAATAACTGAGAATGAAAAGGAAGGGATTATTATGCTTTATATTTTCATTTCATTCTACACAGGAAAAGATGTCTTCTCACAATGACTGGCCCTGTGATAAAATGGAATAAAATAATGTCCTGTGAATTAAAATTGTACCCCATTGACTTCACTCCCTTGTAAAATGGGAAAATAAAATGGTAACTGCACCAATGAGTTTAAGCGAAATTGCCATTACTGTATGTCGAGACTTATCTTCTGAGACATATACATAAATAAGAGATTAATTATATATACATATCATAGCCCTTAATAAAACCTTATCTTTTATCTATCTATCTATCTATCTATCTATCTATCTATCTATCTATCTATCTATCTATCTGTCTGTCTATCTATCAATTTCTATTTTTGTAAGTCCCAAGAGGCTTGGAAAATTCCAAACCATTCATTTTCAAAAATAATTTAGGGGAGGGAATTCAAGGCCTATAAGACACATTGTTTTCTTTTGGTGATGAAATTCTGACTTCACAGTGGATGCTCTGTGATTTTCTAACAGGCCCTTTTTTGTACCTCACACTTTTCATAGAGAAGTTAAATGACTGAGAGGAAAAGCAGTTTTCCTATAAATTTCAGAATGTGACAATTCCAGCTTTAGCCAGAGTTCTCACAACCAGTAGTTTAAAAACTATTTTTAATTCAGACATTATGCAGAAGAGTCATTATTGTTTGCAAAGTAAGTTGCTTCATGTCACAATCAGCCATAAGGCTGCATAGTACACATTCATTTACTTTGTAAAAAAACATAGGCAGATTTTTTTTCTAATGTCTAGCAAAGCTAGCTTGAGTCTATACAAATAAAAGTCATGACAAATCTGTTGGATTTGCTCACTGTGCTTCAAAAGATTTAACATGTCATTTTGGAGAAATGCATTATTACACATTAATATTTTTAAGTAAACTCTCAGCTGGTTTTCTGTCATTCTTTGAAGACGGTCAAAAAATGAGAGCTTTTCATCTATTTTTAATGTAAGCTCATAAAAGAAAGCATATATAAATGCAATTCTGCTTTACTGTGTGTCAGTCACTAGAGAATTCTTTCACAAAACAGTGAATGACTGTTATTAGGAAACATATCATCTTTTCAGGATCCTCAAATAAGTGAGCTGAGTGATATTCACAGAAAAGAAATTTTCCTGTTCTGTATTTTCCACAGCAAAGTCCCCTATTCTGCATTCAATTTTCTTCCATTTACTTATCTTGGTACTATTAACAACAAGAAAAAAGTCAAGGAAACTGTAGGTCCACTAAAGACAGAAGATGGCAAGGAAATAACAGGCAACAGGGAGAAAACAGAGGTGCTTAACTCATACTTTACATCAGTCTTCCCACAAAAAGAAACCATAGCCCAACATACCAAAAAAACCACTGCAAAAGACAAATTAGAAACAAAAATTAAAATAAGCAAGAAAATGGTAAGAGAACACCTATCCAACCTTGATGAATATAAATCACTGGGGCCTGACAGATTACATCCCAGGGTTCTGAAGGAGTTGGCAGATGTTTTCTCAGAACCATTACACCACATCTTTCAAAAATCCTGGAGCACAGGGGAAGTACCTGAGGATTGGAAAAGGGCTGATGTGGTTCCCATCTTTAAGAAAGGGAAAAAATGGATCCAAGAAACTACAGAGCAATCAGTTTAACATCAATACCTGGAAAGATCCTAGAAAAGATAATCAAAAAACTGATCTGTGAACAATTAGAAGCAAACAAAGTTATGACTAGTAGCCAGCACGGGTTTGTTAAAAACAAATCATGCCAAACATTCTTCAACAAAGTGACTAAACTAATAGACCAGCGAAATACTGTGGAAGTAGTCTACTTAGACTTCAGTAAGGCATTTGATAAAGTAGACCACAACCTACTCCTTGGTAAGCTAGAAAAAGGTGGAATAGAGAACATCACCACCACATGAATCTGTAGCTGGCTGGCAAACCGTACTCAACGAGTAGTCCTCAATGGCTGTACATCCACATGGAGAGAAGTAAGCAGTGTGGTGCCACAAGGTTCCATCCTAGGCCCAGTACTCTTCAATATCTTCCTCAATGACTTAGACGAGGGATTTGAAGGGGAACTCATCAAATTTGCAAATATCACCGAACTGGCAGGAGTAGCCAACACCCCAGAAGACAAACTCAGGAACCAAGATCTTAAACAATGGGCCCTATCCAACAAAATGAGTTTCAATGTGAAGAAAAGCAAAGTTTTACATTTAGGCCGGAAAAAAATCAAAGGTACAAGTACAGATTGGGCAAGACCTGGCTTAAAAACTGTAACTGTGAGAGGGACCTTGGAGTCCTAGTGAACGATCACTTAACCATGAGCCAGCAGTGTGCAGCAGCAGCCAAAAAAGCTAACAAAATCCTGGGTTGTATAAACAGAGGCATAGAATTAAGATCACGCAAAGTACTAGTACCGCTTTATAAAGCCTAGTAAGACCACACATGGAATACCACAGCCAATTTTGGTCACCATATCACAAAAAAGATGTTGAGTTTGGAATAAATTCAGAGAAGAGCAACTAAGATGATCAAAGGCCTGGAGACAAACATACAAAGAACAGCTGCAGGACTTGGGTTTGGCTAGTCTAAAGAAAAGAAGAACTAGGAGAGACATGATAGCAGTGTTCCAGTATCTGAGGGGCTGCCACACATTGTTCACCAGAGCACCAGAGGGAAGGACAAGAAACAATGGTTGGAAACTGATCAAAGAGACAATCAAACTGGAATTAAGGAGAAACTTCCTGGCAGTGAGGTCAATTAACCAGTGGAATAGCTTGCCCCCAGAAATCGTGGGTGCTCCATCACTGGAGATTTTTAAAAAGAGGCTAGAAAGTCACTTGTCTGAGATGGTATAGGTTCTCCTGCTTGAGCAGGGGGTTGGACTAGAAGACCTCCAAGGTCCCTTCCAGCTCTATTCTATTACCTGTGTATATCACTATAAGGTAATTAATTTTTTAAAAAATCAATTTTGGCTCTATATTCACAATCACTAAGATCAGTTGGAAGCCCAGGTTACACATAAATGTGGAGGAAATGATCCCTTTTATTATCCTGTTTGTAATTATAAAAAAGATTACTTAGGGAACTGAAGTGATAATTAACCCACCTAACTTAATCCTTTGTGGATTGCGCTGAATAAAAACAAATGAGTTTCCTTGGACTAAAAATTCTGGTTTAAGGCAGAAGGGTACCAAATATATCTGGGGGGAGGGAAGCATCAAAACTGGTAGAATGGACCCCAACCTAATCATACTTGTTGACCTTAGTTAGATTACTCTGAATGGCACATAGGGTCCCCGTGAAGCCTCACCAACCAGGAAAAATAACTCAGTGGAGGTTCAAACCATGATATGTCAAGCAGTATATTTTACAGTGGCTTCTGACTTCCCCTAGTATGAAGCTCTCCAGCTGGGCATAATAGATCCCATGCCTTCTCCAACATAGCAGCATCGCTAGAAATATACACGCTGTTTTAATTGTTTGACAATCCAAAATAGAATCAAAGAGCAAGGAGTTTATTGAAACTTTTTACAGGCTTCCTCTGAGTAAGAATCCTTCTAGTTTTAAGACTTACCTTTATGATTGTCTGACTTATCTGGAAAAAATAACACCAAAAAAAAGTTAGGCACAACTTACTTGTGCTAGACAAAGGCAAATGACTTGCAGAAAAATCCACATGAACTTTGTGCAGGAGCCCGAGGTAGCCATGGTTACTTCTTCAATGGCCACAGATGGATTTTTAAGGTTACGGAACCCCTCCAATTTCCTCCAAATTGGCACAACCAGCAAAAAGCACAGCTGTTGTGCGGATGAGTGTTGGAGGAGAGTAGCTAGACTGGAGGAAATCTGATGTCTAGAAAGGAGGGATTGAATGACTCCAGGTTTTTAACCCTTTGTCCTACTTTTAGCACTGAGCACTTTCTGCCTAGCGTTTGTCTTGAACTGTGCTGCAAAGGGCTTCATCGGACAAGGAGAGACAACTTCCCATCCTGAATTATGTCTTTTTTAAAGCTTTGCTATAAAAGGGAACTATATTATGGCATTCTGAATACAGGTATTCCTCGACTTACAACAGTTTGTTTAGTGACCGTTCAAAGTTACGACGGCACTGAAAAATCTGACTTATGACCGTTTTTCACAGTTACCACCTTTGCAGCATCCCCATGATCAGAAATTCAGATGCTTGGCAACTGGTTCACATTTATGACCTTTACTGTTTGCCAAGGTCCTGTGATCACCTTTTGTGACTTTCTGACAAGCCGAGTCAGTGGGGAAGCCAGATTCACTTAACAGTTGTGTTACTAACGTAACAACTGCAGGGGTTCACTTAACAACTGTGGCAAGAAAAGTTGTGAAATGGGGCAAAACTCACTTAACAAATGCCTCACTTAACCACAGAAATTTTGGGCTCAATTATGGTCGTAAGTCGAGGACTGCCTGTATTCCAAAGTTGAAAAGCAAGCTTTGCCCTTAAGATTACCGAGCTCCTGATGGTGAGTTCGCTGCATGTTTCCCTTTGAGGACGCCGAGGGTCACAATGAATCATCAGCCACTGGATCTCAAACTGAGAAGAGAGCAAAAGGGAGGCAGTAAGAGAAAGAGAATTTTATAAAACTGATACTGGATTATTGATCATCGTCATTCAGCAACAGAACCACTCTAAGGCTGGTAATTATTGCTTTGATGGTATCCTTTCCTTAAGTCTGAAGACTGAGAGTTGCATGACTTCCTCACTTCGATCCTCACAGTTTTGTGATATAGTTAGTCAATGACACCATTCACAAATAGGAAATCGAGGCTGGGAGGCAAAGATAACCCAAAAACGATCTGATAATTCCATTTATAAATTAAAAATTGAAACGCTGGCTGAGGAATTCTGGGAATTGAAGTCCACAAGTCATAAAAGGGCCAAGTTTGAAGACCCCTGGGATAGAATGTCAAAAAAGATAATATGAAAGTTGCTTTTCTCTGAAGCATTTACAGTTTCATTCTTTGTGTTTTTTTAATGTTTCATAGAATAATTGTCAGTGATTTTGCTTTCATTTTTCCCCAGATTCTGGAATTTTAGATACTCGGGAAATAGTCTATTACATTCCTTCTACATTCTCATTGCACATTACCCGCAGATTAACCAGATTTTCAATCATTTGGAACTGTTCCTGACGCCAAAAAGGACTTTATTCGTGGATGCACATTTACAATTGGAGTGCTGCTTTCAACCAGTTGTGTTTTAATATCATTAAATATATTTGAAAATTCTCCTTGTTTTCAGGTGTCTTCAGAAAAGAAAGCAATCACGTATAGACACATCTTTGCCTCCCATGCCTAATTTGCAAGTTTCCAATTATAGGATGTAGTAACTAATTTAACACAGATTAGTCTTGAAGATTGTAATTAACTTATTCTTCATCTTCTCCTCCTGTCAATGCACGAATGGAAAAGAATGAAGAGGGGAATCTACACCCCTTTACTATGAGTTAGCACCTTCCTCTTACAATTTTATGCGGCATGGGACAAGTCTGCTTGCACGGAAGAGGCTCACATCTTCCGACTTCCTTTTGAATATATTTACAGTAACACCTAAAAGGCAGGAAACTGCAAGGCAGAGTCCGCTTTCTTAGCTTGATGAATACAATACAGGCAATCCCTGACTTACAGGCCTTTGTTTAGTGACGATTGAAAGTTATAACCGCACTGAAAAAAGAGACTTACAACCAGTGGTGGGATTCAAATATGTAAACAACCGGTTCTCTGTGTGGATGCCGCTTCCGGAAGTCCATTCTGGGCCTGGGCAACAAAAAATTAGCTACGGGTTCTGCCGAAATGGTGCGAACCAGCTGAATCCCACCACTGCTTACAACCAGTTTTCACACGTACGACCAGTTCACACCAGTTTGGCAGAACCGGTAGCTAATTTTTTTGTTGCCCAGGCCCAGAATGGACTTCCAGAAGCGGCATCTGCACAGAGAACCGGTTGTTCACATATTTGAATCCCACCACTGCTTACGACCATTGCAGCATCCCCGTGGTCACATGATCATAATTTGGGCACTTGGCAACTGGCATGTATATATGACAGTTGCATTGTCCCGGGGTCATGTCATCATCATTTGTAACCTTCCCAGCTGGCTTCTCATAAGCCAAGTCAATGGGGGAAGCCAGATTCACTTAACAGCTGCAGTGGTTCTCTTAACAGCTGTGGCAAAAAAAAGTTACAAAATGGAGCAAAGCTCACTTAGCAACTGCCTTGCTTAGCAATGGAAATGTTGGGATCAGCTATAGTCATAAGTCAAAGACAACCTGTTTGCTGACTAAATCGTGATGGGCTATTTGACAAATTCATTAGGGCAAATTCATTCAATTGGATTAAGAAGAGAAAACATGAACCCTTTCATGCAGAGGCAGTCAGTGATCCTCTGCCTAATGCAAGGGGGATAAGAAGTAACCATATGCTGGGACCAACATTAGCTCATGATATAAAACAGCAGGGCAGTTATTGATTTATTGACTTATTGATTTATGATTAGATTTTATCCTAATCCTGTTATGTATTGAGGTGTGGGAAACATCTATGCACATGTATACTGGAAACTAACAGTTCCCCTGCACTTGTACTGAACTCTAACAGTTCTGGCGGGAGCCAAAGTGGCGGGATTGTTGGGTTCAATCTGATTGGTTGTATGAAGGTATATTTGAATTTTGAATTTTATTGAATTTATATACCGCCCTTTCCCGAAGGACTCATATAAGAATGTATATAAGAATGTATATAAGAATGCATGTACACCCTAACCCCTCAGTAAGATATGATTGCCAATAAAGCAACTGTTCATTTGTACTCATCTGCCTGGCGTCTTCACTACGCTTCAGAACCCGATACACAATACTACCTTTGTTACATTATAAGGAACTTAAGGCAGCAAGCATACCTAATACTCCTTCCTCCTCCTATTTTCTCCACAACAACTCTGTGAAGTTTTTGTGGCTAAGGCAGGACTGGATCTCAAAGTCCCCGAGTTTCTAGGCCAGGAGACCACTACACCAAATTCCTCACCAGCCTATGAGATTCATTATTATTTTAAATCCATAAAGATCTCTGCTTTAAAGCATGATTAAGCTTTCTTCTATTGATATTTTTGCAAAAGGGTTTATAAGAATTAGATTTTTATTTATTTATTTATTTTTATTTATTTTAATCCCATTTATATCCCGCCCTTCTCTGAAGACTCAGGGCGGCTTACAATCTAAGCACAAATCAATGTGCTTAGCAACATTTAATCCAAGTTGGGTACCTTCCCTACACTAGTAGTAGGGTTATGAATACAACCTGATACATACCATGCAGTACCTGGCTTAACCTAAATAAAATATTCCGATAACTAAGTTAGACATATGTCCCCACACATACATGGATGGACATATTTATGGCAACTGTTTACTGGGACACAATCATACCTCTGTCATATTCAAACCTTAAACCTATTTAAGTCAATTTTATTTCATTCTTTAAAGTAAGAGGTGGCCTGCAGTGGTTGTCCATATGTTTGTTAATGCCTTTATTTTATATCAGGGGTCCTCAACCCCCAGTCCGTGGACCGGTACTGGTCCACGGCATGCCAGAAACCAGTCCGTGCAAACCAGAGAAGCCCCATCTGCAGGATGCAAGCAGCATGCAAACCCTATACCCTCTCCAGTCTAGGGAAAAACTTCTCTCCATGGAACCGGTCCCTGGTGGCCAAAAGGTTGGGGACCTCTGTTTTAAAACATTGGAATAAAGCTCAGGAAGATCTTCAGCCAACACAAAATAAGTGCACACTTTAAACCCAAAAGCACACTAAGGCAGAAGCTTGTCCACCCCAAGAATAAAACATCCAGACACAAACTGAACAACTTGATATATGCAATACAGTGCAGTGAGACAGGTACAGATCTGTACATTGGGGAAACAAAATAACCACTTCATAAACACATGGCACAACATAGGAGAACAAACCCATTGGGATAAGGTTCAGCAGTCCATCTGCATTTAAAAGAGAAAGGGTCTAGCGGTCCTCTTTGTCCAAAATATGGACTTTGCTATCTTTGAAAGGAAGGGACACGGTGGCTTAGTGGGTTAGGATGCTGAGCTTGTTGATCAGAAGGTCGGCAGTTTGGCGGGTCGAATCCCAAGTGCCGCGTAACAGAGTGAGTGCCTATTACTCATCCCAGCTTCTGCCAACCTAGCAGTTTGAAAGCACGTAAAAATGCAAGTAGAAAAATAGGGACCACTACAGTGGGAAGGTAACAGCGTTCCGTGCACCTTTGGCGTCTAGTCATGCCGGCCACATGACCACGGAGACGTCCTTGGACAAGCGCTGGCTCTTCAGCTTTGAAACAGAGATGAGCACCGGCCCCTAGAGTTGGAAACGACTAGCACACATGTGCGGGGGAACCTTTACCTTTACCTTTATCTTTGAAAGAGGGGTCAAAGAGGCCATCTATGTCAAAACTGAACAGCCCTGTCTCAACAGAGGGGGAGGGATATGACATCATCTATCTCCAGTCTACAACACAGTTCTTTCAACAATTCCAAGAAGGCTCCACACCCATTTGCACCACTCAGGTGACCTTGAGGACCTAGCTAAACCTCCAAGTGGCCTCAATGACTCTCTAAAAGAATGGAAATGAACAGCTGTCTGCAAGGAGTATAAATCCTTCCATTACCCACCATCCTGTCAGAGCTGAAGAAGCTTCTTAGATGAGAAGTGCTATGTCTCCAAAGAAAAACCAGAAAGTCCAGTTTCCTCATGAAAAAGCATGTTTGGGACAACCATGACCTGGATGACTGAAAACCTCCATAGACATTAGAATAAAGCTTTATTATGCTATTAGAAATAAAGCAAAGTGTTGCCTTTGCTCAAAGTGTAAGCATTACATGCCCTCTTTTCTGCTACCATAGATGGCAGGTTCTTCGCTCTTTAATTCTATCTATGAAAATAAATACATATTCACACCAACAAGCATCTTTTTGCAGTTGAATCCATTGCTTTAATCTGGTCAATGTCCAGAGGTTCTCAATCTCTTGCCAAATGCAAGATATAATCCAAAATAAAGTACTAGTTTTATTCTTTAAAATGCTTCATATTACTCGTAGATAAAAAGCATATATAGTCTAGAGTTTGGAACCATAGTCTTCATAGGAAGAGGATCGCATCTTCCATATCAGGAAGATACAGTTTCCATTCAGACTTTTTATGATATTCTTCAATACCAGAAATAAATCCTGTAGCCATAAGCTGAGCCACATTTATTTTAACTGACAGCATAATTAATTTTGATAAGCTGCTTAACTATAATATAATTCAAAGCGATGGTTAAATTTGCAAAAGTTTTGCAGATTTTAGTTACCTTGCAATGAGTTAAGATGTAAATTGTCAGTGGATCCACCTTCCTTTTTAATCTGTTCTATTAATTATCTCCTGTTTTCAACCTGTTTCCCTTCTATAGCTATGCAGTTCACTTAAAACAAATGTCCAGATATTTAGTTATGGTCAAGGTTGAATTGCTAAGATGTTTGCTGACTTCTGTCACCACTCAACTTGCCATAGAAATGGGGGGAGGGGGGGAGAGACCCTAGGAAAGAAACAGGAGTTTCAAGAAGCCATCCACAGACTGTGAGACCCAAGGTTACAAAAGCAGGTGTCTGACAGCGAAGTGAACCATTCCCATAAAAACCAAAGAGATGTGATTGGGCAATGTGAACATATGGTGAGTGGGGGTTATGAAAAGCTATTGTTAACTAACCAGATTTTTGTGCAGGAAAATTAGAGTCGGTTTTGCTTCTTCAGTGCCAGATGTGTATTCAATAAAGTTTGTCTCTCATGGCACCTCAAGACCATAGTATTGATTTTGCTGGCTGGACGGTTGGTTGACAGTTGTATTGAGGTTTCAGTCTTTATACCTTATTAAGTGATACTCTTTCCTTACAATGTCAGAACTATTGAACTATTTCTTAATGTTCCGTTTGAAACATATTATACTGTTAGCCTCTATTACCATATACAATTTCTTTAAAAATTGGAAAAAACACTTTTGCTATAAAGGGAAATGTCTACAACTTACCGGAACTGAAATTTGAGGATTATTTTTCAGTTTTCCCAATGTGGTAAAGCCATCAATATTGATCTTCCCCCTTGGTTTTATGGCTAAAGTTTGTATCATAGCACAGTCAATATAAAGTGTGGCAGAATTCTTTTCTATACCGACCATAACTTTATGCCACATGGAATCAAAAAGATAAGGTAAATCCAAAAACGATACTGTCTGGAGACTTCCATCAATTCCTTTATATGAGAATTCAAGACATTTGGCTTGCCCATTAAGCTTCAGTCCAACTTGCTCTTTTCCAGAGGAATCTAGAACTTGCCATAGGCTCCAGGATTTCTGAATTGTATTCCCAGTCATCCGGAAAGTAGTCAGAATGGAGTATTGATCGGGTAGTCCTTTAGGATACAAGGATCTATTTTAAAAAATACAAATAAAATAGGCTGCTTACTAAGTTGACTTAACATAGGGGTAGATTATCATTTCAGAGAAAGAGAAGGAAAAAAATCAAGAAGCTGCTACCTAAAGACAACACTAACAAACAGATTCATCTGAATCTGAACCAATAATTCCACTTTACTGACAGAGAGAGATTCAGTAGTATTAGCTTACTCTATGGAACAACTAAATCAAGACAAGGCCTGAAGCTCATGACCTTTTACCCATTACAAAACAGTGCTATCATGGATGAATCCAAAACTACCATCTAAGGGTGCTAATCAGATTACTGAAATCAGGTTATCCCACGTTCTGTATTATTTTCCCTTATAAACTTGTAGTTTGGATTAAATATTATAGTATTAAAACAGATTTATTTTTTTATGGCTGTACCAGATTCTTCAGATTTGCTTTAGTCAAAGTCTGCATTCCAACACTGTTCACTATCTGAACATCTCTGTCCCTCCTGTTTTCCTTTGGTAGCCTTTGCTGTGCTGAATTTCTCACTTGGGGAATTGGCTTCTTCCATCTTTGTGCCTCTGTTCTTTCTTTCAGCTTCAAAAAGCATTTCAAGACATTTTTAATTCATTAAGAAAAGAGGACAACTTTTCTGCTACCATGTCAGGGGCCACCAATCATTGCCGGAGCATGTGATTAATTCATCTTGACTGGCTGTGAAGTGTTGAGGTTAGTTTCAGTGATAAGATGATTGGGCTGAAAGCAGTGAGTAAATCTCATCCTCCACCCCTATGTGCAATATTGCCCCTCTGATCTCTCTCATTAGGTTTGTAGTTTTGTACAAAATCTGAGATGATTAACAAGTTTTATTATAAAGAAAACCTTAATCCATTTCTCCTCCAGGTCTGATACACGTGTTATTTTTTTCTCTCTCTGTGGTGTCTTTATAAATGCTGTAAGTCATGAGTATATTGTTGTTGTTGTTAGTTGCAAAGTCATGTCCAACCCATCGCGACCCCATGGACAACGTTCCTCCAGGCCTTCCTGTCCTCTACCATCTTCTGGAGTCCATTTAAGCTCACGCCTACTGCTTCAGTGACTCCATCCAGCCACCTCATTCTCTGTCATCCACCCTTGAGTATATAAGTCCTCACAAACTGAGAAATCAGGTTAATTGTTTCCAAAACAGCATTTATTTCTGAACACAACCTTGTTCTGGCAGACTTTTGTAAGAAAATACTGTATGTGGAAGAATTGAGCATGTAGGTGCTGTAGGTAGACATTAGTTCTCAAAGAAAACCTGTTTGTGCTCCCAGCTCCTACAAATGTAAAACATCTTAGGTCCATACTTTTTAAATATTATTTAAAATGTGCTATCCAACTCAGCACAGATGCAATTGATTTTATTTGCAAAATGCACTACAAAGTGGTCCTAGCTAGAGTCTATAAGTTCTTCATTCTGGTCCCCTGATCCCAGTGGGCTCCTTGCATATAAACAGAATAGCTGGCTAGTCATTTTTTTTTAACTACTTAATGTATTAGGCTTATACCTGGCCTGTTCTTCAGGATCTCAAGTGACTTACACAGGGATCTCCATTCATTTCATTTCACCTTGATACAAAAAAGCCTGCGAAGCACATTGGACTGGAAAAAGGTGATTTCCAAATCACATGTTGCACTTTTGTGGTGGTTTTAAAGCTGGTTCAATACCTTAATCATTACACCATGCTACAGAAGCAAAGTAATAAGAGTTCTTTCCTGTAATCACTACAAAGATATTTCAGACTCTAGCTGTGTTTTCTGTGAGTTTCAAACTAGCCATCTGTGGCTATTGACCTAAAAGTACCTTTCAGGTACTTCACTTCCTCAGAATGCAAAATAGTTTGGTCAGCATTACAGTTTGATTGAAATGTCTAGGGGCAATTGTAACGATGTCTGGATCATCTCTTCATCCCAAGCACAGAGATCAACAGGACCACTAGATAAAATTACACTTCAGACAAGCTTTGAAACCTTTAATTTCAGTGCTGATGGTGATCGACTTGCAAAAGGCACATAAGCTTATATGCAAAAGTGCAAAAGGGCTTTCTTCTACATAGACACAAAATGTTTCAAATTCAAAATCTTTCACAAGCTGTTTTGGTCTTGAAACAAGGGATCTGAATTCAAACCAGGGTGTTTCACTTTAAGACATGTGGAATTTTAAACATTTTGCACACTGCTACTTCCTTTGATATTGCCTCCATATCAGTCTGTATCTATTTATGTATTCTCTTGTATACCTGTTATACAAATATACATACATACATATGCACCCAAATATACATTGTGGTTACTTTTTTTTCACTACACATACCTATGCACACATAAACGCCTCCTTGCTCATCTATGCTATATCTACTTTCTTTTCTCCTTCTTTACTTCCATAAATCAATTGAATAAACAAAGAAGAATTCACAGCTCCATGCATGAGTACATAAGAATCTCTTCATAGGACTCTTTCAGCATAGCATTGTGTCAGATGATCATATGCATTTCAAATTTTGGACAATTGAAAGCCAGAATGATAGTGGGACTTTTTTCTCTCTCTTATGCATTGGTAGTGTCAATCTAATATTAATCTGCATACCAGATTAACGTTCAATCATTTTGCCTCAAGTATCGTGGCTGAAGTCCAAACCTTGGATTCACATACTGAAGTAACGGTTTTAGAAGCCCTTAGTTTGACTGGAAAGCTGTATGTCACCTCTTTCAGGCTCTATGAATTTATATTATGCCCAGTCCTTGCTGTAAAATATACCAGCCATAAGAAGATTATTTATTTATTGGGGGGAAAGGAAAATGGATGAAGCAGAAGATAAACTTCTGCTTTTTATTAGTTTACAAGGTTTCCTTGGAGATATGCAAATTGGAAGCAGTGAGTAATAATCAAAAAATTATTTATTCCGAAATGAATCTTGCCAATGCCAACAAATACTGAATATACATGTTGGCATTTATTAGCCTGCTCCTAATGCAGCATTTGTAACATATTTTATTTTATGTATTAGAATATTTCATAACAGGACTTCCGGTGGCGGCGGAGTGCCGGAGACAGCCTTTTCGGGCTGCCCGCGGCTCAGCTGTGTAGATTTCACCCGAAACAGCGCCGATCAGCTGTTCGGGTGAATTTGAAGCCCCCTCCTCGGGAGAAGAGGAGGGGGTGAGGCCCCAGGTAGGGGTCGAGTTCTCCGGGGCCGCCTGAGTTTAAAGCTTGGGCGGCTGAAGGATCGAACTCCCCCGTAGCCTGGGTTGCTCCCAGCTGGTCAGCGTCTCTGCTCCGGATTTCTTGGAGCAGAGCCAGGCGTTTACGACCACCCCTGCCAAAAGGAAAGACTCTGAAATAAAAGGAGCAGGCAGAGCGGTACAAGAGGAAAAGGTGAAGAGGATCTTTATTTTTACTCTCGAGCTTAATGGACTTTTTAAACTTAAAGTGAAAGTGCGTCATAAGTGAAAGTAAAAGATGGCGGCTAAACCTCCCTCAAAAACTCTTCGGAGTGCTGGAACGTCTCCGGTGCAACAGACATCGTTGCAAACCTTGCTTCCTCCTGCTGCATTGACATCGAAGGATTTACAAGATGCCCTTGAAAAACATGCCCAGGTAATTTTAGTAACATTGGGTGATAAATTGGCAAAAATGGAGGAGAGAATAGAAGAGAGGATGGAAGAGAAATTTAGTGCGATGAGGGTAGACATTTTGTCTACAGTGGAAAGTGTGGCTGAATGTGTGCAAGGTCTGGAAGAAAAAGTGGAAGATTTGACTCAAAAAAATGCTGTACTAGAAGTAAAGGTATTGGAGAATGAAGACTTAAGAGACAAAATGGACAGAGAGTTAAGCCTTGTTCAGTTTCACCAGATGCAGTATGCTGTTAGAATCAGAGGCTTAAAAGAAAATATTAAAGAAGATTTAAAGCAGCTGATTTCTGAAGCCCTGGAAGCAGTATTGGGTCAGCCAGCATCTGAAATAAAGGGATGTATGGATAAAGTTTTTCGTGTTAACTCATGGATTGCCAGACAGAGGAAGCTACCTAGAGATGTGGTGGTTTACTTTACAAAGAGAGAAATCAGAGATGAAGTTATTCAAGCTGCCTACGACACTAAAGTAGTGGTTGCTGACCAAGAAGTTTTGGTCCTAAAGGAAATCCCTCCAAAGATTTTAAGGAGAAGAAAGGACTTTGCATTTATCGTGCAGGAACTTAAGCAACGTGATATAAGGTTCAGATGGGAGATTCCAGTTGGGCTGGTGGCGATGTATGAAGGTAAAAGATACCGTCTGGTTACTGTGGCACAGGCGCGTGATTTCTACAACAATGTTTTAAAAGCAACCCCACTATCACTTTTGGAAGCGGCAAAGGGATCTGGTGAAGAAAAATCTCATGAGGCTGAAGATGGCCAGACAGAGGAGGATGGTGCTGGAAGGGATCAATTTACAACTTTGTTGGCTGATGCTGGAGAGCTAAGGGTGACGCGTGCTGCTTTAAAAAGAGCAAAACAAATAAAAGAACAAGACCAGCAGAAGTTTATGGAACTTTCAAAGCGTACTTACAGCGAGGCAGTGGGAGGAGCGCGGCCCAAAGAAGACAGGGCCATTGGAGAGGTGCTCCAGAAGCTTCGGGGCGACAAGAATGGCGACTAAATTCTTAACTTGGAATGTTAATGGACTAAATTCGCCTCAGAAGAGGAAGAAAGTTTTTCAATATTTAAAACAATTTAAGACTGATGTTATATGTTTGCAAGAAACGCATATTAGGGCTATGGACCAAAAGTTTTTATTGAATTCAAGATTGGGTACGCAATTTGTTGCCTCTGCAATGAATAAGAAAAATGGAGTGGTTGTTTATGTTAAAAGTGCTATAACAGTGGACTTAATTGAAGCAGATAAACATGGAAGATACGTAATGATAGATTTGTTGTTAGAAGGCAAAAAAACGCTTTTAGTTGGACTGTATGCTCCTAATCAACAACTACAACAGGCTGACTTTTTTAGCTCACTTCATACAAAGCTTACTCAATTGGATTACAAATCGTTTATTTTTATGGGGGATTGGAATGGCGTTTTGGACGTACAGATGGATAAGGCTGGTTTTTTTAAGCGTATTCCGTGCCATGCCAGATTGCCTAAGTCTTTTTTTGAAATGAAGGATGATTTGGAATTGCGAGACATTTGGCGTGACACACACCTGCATGAAAAGGATTATACTTTTTTTTCTGATAGACATCAATCTTTTTCTAGGATTGACTTCATTTTGCTGACTAATGACTTTTTTTCTAGGATCAAGAAGGTAAAGATCTGTGCAAGAGCTATTTCTGACCATAGTCCAGTATGGTTAGAGATCAATAAGGACAATAGAGATAGGCGCTCGTGGCACGTAAATGAGAACTTGTTTAGAAATCAGAAAAACGTGGAAGAATGTAAACAACGGATGAAGGATTTTTTTGAAATTAATATGAATAAGGATACGTCTATGGACATGGTTTGGGATGCTAGCAAGGCATATATGAGAGGGGTGCTGATATACATGAATAATAAACACAGACGTACTTTGGAAGCTAGAAGGAAAGAATTGGAGAATGAAATTAAGGAAAAAGAGAAGGCCTTGATTTTGAATCCATTGGATGTGAAGATTAAGGAGGCTATCAAGCTATTAAGAGGACAATTTGATAAATTAATGGCTGATCAAGTGGCAACTAACTTGAGGTTTGCCAGGCATAATACTTTTTGCAATGCTAATAAGCCAGGTAGATGGCTGGCTTATAGACTAAGGAAAAAGCAGAGGGCTTCTAACATAGACAAAATTGAACATAAGGGGAAGGTAGTGTTTCAACAGGATTTTATTAAGGAAGCCTTTGTGGATTTTTATTCTAAATTATATGCTAAGGAGAAGATTAATGAAAAAGATATTGATGAGTATTTGGAGAATGCTAGCATCCCGGTTCTTACGCAAGTACAAAAAGAGGAGATTAATCAATTGATTACAGAAGAAGAAATATTTACAGCAATTAAGGAGTTGAAGGTCGACAAAGCGCCAGGTACAGATGGTTTGACTGCGGCTTACTACAAAAACTTACAATTAGAGATGGTTCAACCGTTAAAGCAACTGTTCCAGACAATCCAGAGAGGGGGAAAGGTGCCTCCATCTTGGAGAACTGCTTTTATCTCTCTGATCCCGAAGGAAGACCAAGATGCTACTCAAGTAAAAAACTATAGACCGATATCACTCTTAAATACAGACTACAAGATATTTGCTAAGGTGCTGGCTAATAGACTGATGAGGGTTCTGCAACGGGTGATTCATGGGGATCAAACTGGGTTTATTAGTGGTAGGCAAATGAAAAATAACGTGAGGCATATAGTTGATGTGTTGGAATTTTTGGAAAGGAACAACCAGATCCCTGCGGCGCTAATCTTCTTAGATGCTGAAAAAGCTTTTGATCAATTGAATTGGCAATTTTTGATGAAAGTTTTAGATAAAATGAACTTTGGGGATAAATTTTTGCAACCAATCAGGGCATTATATCAAAAACAAACAGCTCGAATAATAGTTAACAATAGTTTGTCAGAAGTATGTAGTATTGAGAAGGGTACAAGGCAAGGGTGCCCGCTATCGCCTTTATTATTTGTGTTAACATTGGAGATATTATTGGTAAAAATACGAAATTCGGAAAGAATTAAGGGTATACGGATTAGAGATCAGGATTATAGATTGAGAGCGTTTGCAGATGATCTGGTTGTTACAGTGACCCAGCCGGAGAGCTCTGTTGTGGACCTGATGGAGATAATAATGCAATATGGGAAGGTTTCTGGATTTAAAGTGAATGTACAAAAAACTAAAATCTTGGCCAAAAACATGACAGCATCGCAAAAGGCCCTTCTAGAAGGGTTAACTGGATTTGAGATTGTCAAAAGGATCAAATATTTGGGGGTGCTTTTGTCGCCCTCTAATACAAAATTATATAAAAATAATTATGAAAAATTATGGGGAAAAATTCAAAAAGAAATGGAGAGTTGGGAAAAATTGCAATTGTCTTTACTGGGAAGAATTGCAGCAGTGAAAATGAATGTCCTGCCTAAATTTTTGTTTTTATTTCAAATGATACCGATTCTTAAGAAAGATTCTAACCTGGAGGAATGGCAGAGAGGTATCAACAAATTTGTTTGGGCAGGGAAAAGACCACGAGTCAAACTTAAGATTATGCAGGATACTCGTGAAAGAGGTGGTCTTAAAATGCCTAATCTTAAATTATATTATGAAGCTGCTGCGCTAGCAGGTATAAGTGATTGGATTAATTTGACACAAGACAGATTATTAAATCTTGAGGGCCACGACTTGTTGTTTGGTTGGCATGCATATTTGTTGTATGATAAGAAGGTAGATAATGTGTTTAGAGTGCATATTCTAAGACAGGCATTGCTGAGAGTTTGGAAGAAGTACAGACATAAGCTAGACTGCAAGATACCATTGTGGGCAATTCCAAAACACGCAATAGAAAATATACATGCTGGTTTCAAACATGATGTGACTACGTACAAGGAGATTCTAAACTTGGAAAGAAATGTCTGGTGTTTGAAACCATATAGTCTCTTGCGAGATGAGAAGACTGTTCAGAATTGGTTTCAATATACCCAGCTACGGGCCAGGTGGAAAGAAGATCAGAAAAATGGTTTTACAATGACTGATGAAAATCTGATAAAGCAAATCAGAAATCAGGGTCCAGCACATATTAAACGGATATATCTTGCATTGATAGAGATTGACTCAGAAACAGAACTTGTTAAGGATTGTATGATAAAATGGGCCCAAAATATTCAAGAAGTTATTACAATGGACATGTGGGAAAAGATTTGGGTGAGGAATGTAAAATTTACACAAGCTCAAAATCTAAGAGAGAACTTTTATAAAATGTTTTATAGATGGCATTTAGATCCTAAAAAGCTGGCAAGTATGTATCCGAATTATCAACCAAAATGTTGGAGGTGTGGTGATGAAGATGCAACATATTTTCATGTATGGTGGACTTGTAAAAAGGTTAAGGCTTTTTGGATAAAAATTTGGTGGAATATGCAGAAGATTTTCATCAAAGGATAAAGTTTTGTCCGCAACTCTTCTTGCTGGGAATAATTACAGATGCTACGGTTGTGGACACTAAGTTGATGTTGAATTTAATCACGGCAGCAAGACTTTTAATAGGCCAGTATTGGAAGAAAGAGGAACTGCCGACTATAGAAGAATGGACTTTAAAGGTTTCCGACCTGGCAGAGATGGCAAAGATTTCGGCTTACTTGAAAGATCACTCGCAAGAACGTTATATTATGGAGTGGAGAAAATGGGTTGAGTACATTCAGAACAAATATAGGGTTAAGAAGTTTTATGTAGCATTTGAATAAGTCTTCCTTCGTTTTTTCCTTTTTTATTTCCTTTTTTTCCTTTCTTTTTTCTTTTCTATATATATTTGATATTATTAAGATTTGTATTATCCTGTATAAGCTAGAGAGTGATGGATTTTAGAGTTTATGGTTGTTAGTATATGGTTGCTTATGATTGGTTTTTTTTCTATACCTTGTATTTAGCTCTGGGAAGTCGGGGGGGGGAGGGGGGGAGGGGTAGGGAGGGAGGGAGAGGGGAGGGGGAGGGGGGACTGTTAAAGATAAACTGTATGTTAAAACTTTTCAATAAAAAAAAGAATATTTCATAACAAATAAGCTAAGGCAGATGAAATAACATTAATTAACTGCAAGCTTCCACAAAGACAGAACAGTCTACTGTATTTAATAAACACTACAAAAAACACCCTCATTCTAGTCCTGATATTTTTGGTATCCTCTAAATTCTCCCCAGTTATTCCTTGAAATTATCTCTATGTATGCTCACTATGTATATAATATTACAAAGGAAATAATGATAAAAAATAAGTGGTGCTACTTAGAAGAGAAAAGCAAACTATTCAGAAGTAGAGAAATAAGTAAAACGTTATTTCAGTATTTTAACTAAAGTCATTTTAAAAACTGGATCCAGTAGTTCTTCAGCACTTTCCCATCACTAGACTATCTAAGTCCTTGAGCAAAAATAAATTGCTGATTGCATATAATGCTGCCAAGACATCAGTGAGGTATACTCAAGTATAAAATGCTGCACCCCTATACATTGTCACCAGAGAAGAAAATTGCAACCAAGTTTAAAAGATTGATAAGTAGAAGAGATCTGTTTTAAAACATTAAGCATTGCTTTTCTACCTTACAGAAAAGTCTACTCACTGAGTATCTCAGTATAGAACTGCTCTTATGGCATCACCCTATTCTTGTGGCATTTCTCGTTTTAATGTTTTATTCTGTATTCCCATTTTCATGGTGTTGTAAGCCCCCTGGAGTTGTTCAACAATGAGACAGGTGGCATATAAATTTAATTAATTAACTAAATAAATTTCAATAGATAGAATTCATCTATTCCTTTGCAACTAAGTTCCAAATCTCTCCTCCCCACCCCCCGCCCAAAAAAATCTCATTCTTTTTGGAAGGTTGCAAACAATCCATTAGAACGTTTACTGTTTGATATACAACTTGTGTACTCCCATTTTTTTATGTTAAATCAAAGGCTCTACACCCTTACAAGACTGCCACAGAATTTCATTATTAATCTTTTAGCTTTTGATAGAATGCAGTGTTTCTAATAGAGCTTTTAATGAGAACGATTATGAAAATAGCAAACAAGCATTCCACCGATAAGAAAGGCCTGAAAAATGAGAGAATTTGCAATAAAGAAAAAAAGGCTTTACATTCTTCAATTAATATTTACAATTATATTTCAGTCTTTCCCCTCTTAAAGATAGCAGTCTGTTCAAACAAAAGAAAACATTTTTAAAATGTATGTTTGGGGGGTGGGCAGTATACCTTGAATACTCCCCCACCCCCCACCCCAATCATTGAAGGTTTTTAAGAAGAGACTGGACAGCCAATTGTCTGGAATGGAATTGGGCAGGGGTAGGCAACCTTGGCTCTTTTATGACTCGTGGACTTCAACTCCCAGAACTCCTGAGCCAGCCATGCTGAGGGGAAAGGGAGAGTTTCCAAGCTGAGCCATGCTGGCTCAGGAATTCTGGGAGTTGAAGTCCACGAATCATAAAAGAGCCAAGGTTGCCTACCCCTGGTATAGGATCTCCTGCTCAAGTAGGGGGTTGGACTAGAAGATCTCTAGAGTCTCTTCCAACTCTGTTATTCTGTTAAATCTGGTTTAATATAAGTAAACCTCCAAATAATTGTGGGACTCTACATATCCACTCTGATTTTAAAATGTAGGTTTTATTTGTACCTATTATTGTTTGTGAGTGGAATAAATGTGCAAAGCTGTTTGAAAAATGCCACGATATAAAAGAAGGTTTCAATCAGTAATTAATACAGCTGAACTGGAAATAGCCTCTTCTGGATTTAAGTTTCCTGTGAGAAGCTATAAAGACACGTTCTTATTTTTCCCTTCAATTTCTGGTGATAAATTCTGATATGTGGGATTTGGGCCAAATACTTGATAATTTAATTTACTCTTATCTACATGACAGTTTTCCCCTAAGCCTACCTCCAAATTAATTTTACATTAACATTTTTCTCACAATGCAAAATTCAATACAGAGCAATTCTTATATTATTATTCTGCAAAGAAACATATGGAAAACAATAAAAGAAAATCTATTGTTGGAGACACAGGAGGAAAAATAGGGAACTGGGAACTGGGGGGGGGGGGAGAACACCATAGATTCTGAAATAAAGCCTGTAAGAGATTAATTCACATTTGGATGCAAGTGACAGAGGATTGCTACACTCCTACTTTTGTTAGTAGCATTTTTAATCTTAGGGATTAACCCATAATTCCAACTACTTTTGCAATTCCTCCAGGACCTGGAGAGGGAAAATTTGTTGGGATTTTTTAAACAATAGCAACAGTCGTACCAAAGTATAATCATCTCTGTCTAGGGTTTACAACAACAAGAATAAAAACCACTACAACAGTAAAAGGAGTCAGTTGCAAATCGCACAAATGCAACGAGAGGGAAATGTCGATCTACTGAAGCCCGTTACAGCCATACAATAACTGAGCATCTTTCAGCACCAGTTTTGGTGAACAGCACCACTGAGCTTCCACAGCCGCTAGATGGCGGTAGGTCCAAGTCATAAGAAAATACAGGGCCCTTTCAACCATGTCCAGAGATACAGAAAAACTCACCCATTCCCCACATAATAGCTGGCCGCTGTTGTGTCCCGGACTAATATTAAAAATAATTGCATGCTTCATGTGAAAATAAATGATAGCACAGTGTGGTGAGGGATAAACAGCTTTATTCGCCGGATTCAGGAGCCGATATATTACTCACATCTGAACAAAATACGTTATAAACTTATTTGAAAACTCTTCTGCAATTCATTCATGGGTTGAACACACACACGCCCCTTTTAATTTAACTCTTTGAATGATAGTCCTGATGCCCCACTAAGCCAGATTTCATGAGCTCTTGACAGCTAACACAGGATTGTGATTGCCGGGTAAATACTTCAAAGGTTTAAATTGTTCACTCTGCAGAACAGAAAGATGTTTTATCAGAATATAGCCTTTCTCGCTTAATGCTGTCCAATATCCTTGCTTGATGTTCTTCATTTGTAATTCCAAAATAAATGAAAAGTTGGGCAATGGAAAGTTTGACGCAGTTATACTTCATAAAAACTAAGGAAAATAGCACAGGGCTAAATTTGAGGAGAGTTTTCTCATTCCCATTATATATTTCCAATGGATACTTTAAAAAGTTACAGAAATATGAAGTATGTGTATTTAGACCTGAATATAAATATCAATGAATAAAAATGAAGTCATATTCATTTTTTAAAAGTGGTGATAGAACTCTAGGGTAGCATTGACAACAACAACAACAACAACAACAACAACAACAACAACAACAACAACAATAATAATAATAATAATAATAATAATAATAATAATAATAATAATAATAATAATAAAGTTGGAAGGGTCCTTGGAAGTCATCTTGTCCAATCCCCTGCTCAGGCAGGAAATCCTATACCATTTCAGACAACTTCTGGAGGCAGGTTGTTCCACTGGTTAATTGTTCTGTCAGGAAATTTCTTCTTATTTCCAGCTGCTTCTCTCCTTTGATTAGTTTCCATCCGTTGCTTCTTGTCCTGCCTTCAGGTGCTTTGTAGAATAGCTTGACTCCCTCTTCTTTGTGGTAGCCCCTGGGATATTGGAACACTGCTATCATGTCCCCTCTCATCCTTCTCTTCATTAAACTAGACATACCCAATTCCAGCAACTGTTCCTTATATGTTTTAGCCTCCAGACCTCTAATCATCTTTGTTGCTCTTCTCTGTACTCTTTCTAGAATCTCAACATCTTTTTTACATTGTTTGCCTAGGTCTTTTTCTCCCTATTCACTGAAGATGTGAAGGGTACAGTATATGAGAACCATCACACTAACTCTACTCTCCCACTTTCACCATTCTCAAAACCTTCAGTATTTATCAGGAATGTAAAACTAGTGAGTAACATCCTTTATACTTGTTCAGAGAAGTTCAGAGAAGAACAACCAAGATGATTAAAGGCCTGGAGACTAAAACCTATGAAAAATGGCTGCAGGACTTGGGTATGGCTAGTCTAAAGAAAAGGAGAAATAGGGGTGACATGATAGTAGTATTCCAGTATCTGAGGGGCTGCTACAAAGAAGAGGAGGTCAAATTATCCTCCAAAGTACCAGAGGGCAGGACAAAAAACAATGGTTGGAAACTGACCAAAGAGAGAAGCAACCTGGAATTAAGGAGAAACTTCCTAACAGTGAGGACAATTAACAAGTGGAACAACTTGCCTTCAGAAATCATGGGTGATTCATCACTGGAGTTTTTTAAGAAGAGACTAGACAGTCACTTGTATGAAATGGTATAGGTTCTCCTGCTGGGGGGCTGGGGGGCTGGACTAGAAGACCACCAAGGTCTCTTTCTATTTCTATTTCTATTTCTATTTCTATTTCTATTTCTATTTCTATTTCTATTCTATTCTATTCCATTCCATTCCATTCCATTCTAATTGTGAACTCCCCACTCAATTAATAGTCCTAAATTTTCCAGCACTCTAGTTGTACAGAAGGATATCAAGTGCAGCTATTATTCCTCAACATGGGAAGGGTAATTCATTTTTACTTATTTTGTATTTATTTATATTCCGCCTTTATTATTTTTACAAATAACTCAAGGTGGTAAACATATCCAACACAGTTTTGTTTGGCCCACAGCAACAATCTGTGAGGTAAGTTGGCCTGAGAGACAGAGAGAGTGACTGGCCCAAGATCGCCCAGCTGGCTTTCATGGCTAAGGCAAAGCTAGATCTCATGGTCTCTGGCTTTCTAGCCCGCACAATTTGCTTCTTTTAAAAATGGCTGCTCAGTCAAATAAACAGACAGTCTTAATAGAAAAATAATAAGGAAAAGCAAAAAAAAATTACCTAGTAGGAATCCTGAAGTCTGCTTTGGTACCTAATTTGTAAGCAATTTGTAAAGATGTGGAGCCCTCCAGACGTTGGATAATGCCTCTGGTAGCAGCGTTATCAAGCTGGAATTGTGAAATTAAGTCATAACCTAAAGTAAGGAATACAAATATTTGAGAAAAAAATAAACCACGAAATGATGTAGTTAAATCTTTTTTCCCTGCTATTGTTTTCTTTTGATATGTATTTTCTGATTAATTCAACTTTGCTGCTATTCAAAATTCAGTTTCAGATAGTTGAGTTTCTTAGTAGTTCACATTAGAAATATAAAGGTGTATCACCTTGAAAATAATAAATGATGGTATAATTAAATAATATATAAAGCAGCTTCTTTCAGCCACATTTACTTCATGGAACAAAAATAAGTGGTCCTTAAAAAAAGATGCTCCATATCAGTTTATATGAAGGAAGATATAATGTAATAACTTGTGTTTACTTGCCTGGTAGATCATCCTGGCCAATCTTGGTTCTTGGGCAGAGGTCCATCCTCGTGTTGGAACTGAATGTTATTGGAAACCCTGCAGTAAGATTGGACATGCTGCAGTTATCTCTGTCCATTTTGCTGTTGAATGACCTATGACAAGGGTAGGCAACCTTGGCGTTTTATGACTTGTGGACTTCAACTCCCAGAATTCCTGAATCAGCATGGCAGGTTCAGAAATTCTGGGTATTGAAGTCCACAAGTCATAAAAGAGGCAAGGTTGCCTACCCCTGCTCTATGACCTGGAGCAATCTCCTTAGAGGGAGCTCCAGAAAATGAGTGAGTTTATTTATTTAGGAACGTGTATAAAAACTTAAAGTACAAACAAGGTCACATTTTGTACAGCTAAAATCAAAATAAGCTACATTCATGAAGTCAAATGATGCTACAGATTGTGCGTGTGTGTGTGTGTGTGTGTGTGTGTGTGTGTGTGTGTGTGTGTAAGCAGTGGAGAATCTCAGTTCTTTCCCTGCTATTTCTGAAGATCCTCTGTCTTCCCTACGATAGGTTTGGACTAGAAACAGTTCTGTAGTGTAGAGTAATTTGTGGCTTGGATAACTTTGAAAAGTTTCTACCTATATAGTTAGTGAAGTTCATACCTACACTAAAACCAAAATAAGCAAATGTCAGCTCTGCTTTTGAAAAACCTGTCAAAGTTTTGGCGGTCTTCCCTTTTCCTTTCATATTTCAGATATTTTGTTCTAACTCTTTATTTCCCCGTGTTTGATTATACAACATGCTCAGTAACAGGAGGGCAAGTGTGGGAAACATAACTGAAGGTTTCTTGCAAGAACAAACAGTCATTTCGCTCTCTCTAAAGCACCACTGTCTGTATGTGGAAAGGAAAAAAAATCAGCCTATTTAGTGTACCAACCTCACCCGTCCTAATAAAAAAAAATGAAAAGGAAAACTAAACATTGGTTCCAGTTAGCTGTAGAATTCAACCTATGCACTGTTTTAAGTCAAGTTGGAAGATGCCTCTGGAGGCTAGAAGAAAGAGTTACAGTTTGAAAGGAGATTTTTTTGGCTGACCGCAAAAAGCAATTTGTCTATTCCAAGAAATATTCTTATAGTTGGTTGATCCCATTATATTTCTAGGATGACCTTCTCAGATTTAGTGCCCTCCAATACAACCATCTGTATATCAGCCAGCATTATTAGTTAGATGGAAATTCAGGGAAATGTGGCATCTGGCAGTAATAAATTTAGGAAGGCTGTCCTAGAAAGGCAATGATCATTCCTTGCAATTCTTTGCAAGTTTGACCACTTTTGCTTGGATAGTGCTTGGATCTGTGCATGAATGGGTGGGTGCATATCTGTGTGTGTATATATAACAACTTCTGTAAAGTATAGATGTTCCTATTTTTAGTCCTTATATTAACCTTTCTAACTCAATTCCATTCATATCCTCTCCAAATTGTTCCAATATAATGTTTAATCATATCTATTCTTAGATCTTTCATTTCAAAAATGTAATATACTTCTGTTCTTTTTTTAATGTAGTAATAAAACAGAAAAATATGTCACAATGGAGAGCTTGACAGGAAAGTCAGCCATCAGATTCTATGTTCCCCAAATTCTACTTTGGGGGGGGGTGTTTTCTCATCCATAGTATGAGAAGAATAACTTAGCCCTGTAGGAAATAAACCTACAGTTGTCTCTTACATATACCTGAATACAGTAGAACCATTTTGATCACCAAACATTTTGTTAATGTAATGAAGAATTTTCTCACTTGTTTGCCCTTGAACAGTAACTGATGTCAGAATCTCCAGAAAGCAACTCACAGACAAGAGAAATTGCAACTGCCTGCAAGAAGAAGAAAAAAAACCTTAAAGATAAAGGTAGACTGCCTAATAATCTCATACATTTTCATTTTAGAATCATGAATATATTCTGTGTAACTTAAATACATAATTCCATGATATTTATTTATTTATGAAAATTTATTTCACCACCCAACTCACTCTTGGTGACCCCCAATGGCTTACAAAGATAAAAACCTAATATAAAAATAATTTAAAAAGTAATACCTCTCTCTCTCTCTCTCTCTCTCTCTCTCTCTCTCTCTCTCTCTCTCTCTCTCACACACACACACACACACACACACACACACACACACACACACAAACCTTCCTTAATACAATAAGCAAGCAATTCTTCTTAACATGTTTCAGATCTACCACATTTTATTTCCCCATACAACAGAATGTTTTGCATTGGAGTCATTCTCTCAAGCACCTTTTCTTACACACATATTACTGCCATAGGGGGGAAAAAGCAATAATATAGACTGCTTTGAATACAGTCCATTGACGTTTCTCCATTTTTAGAGAGTGATTCTTTTAGAAATACATTTGATTGCTTACCAGCCATTCTTCATGTTTGTACCTTCTCGAGAACAGTATTAGACGAGAGAATTATTTTGGATTATGTTCCCATTAAAGAAAGGTTCAAGGTGCCCCAGAGTCTCTTTGCCCTCTGCAGGACATCTGTGGAGGAATGGATGTCACACCTCTGAGACTGTTTTAATAATCCTGAGGAAATGTAGAGGTGGGCACTAGGCAAGCTTACGTGTCTTATACTAGAAGGGAGGGTGAGAAGATTTTGGCTGGGTCATACAAAGAGGAAAGGAGCAATGCGGGTGGGGTGGGGGGGGTTGGATTTCAGAAGAAACTTTGGGCTAGCAATGCTACCTAGCAAGTGATGGAAGAAAACTAAAGGGAGGAACTAAAAGGAGAAAATGAAGGGCTAGTGCCTGGATCTGACCCAATAAAGTTTATGTATATTTTGGCACATCTACGATTCAGGGTAAATTTAAACCTTTGAGAAAAAAAAGGAACTTTTCATTTTCACTGACTCTCAGATGAGGCAGCCACTCCTGCAGTACAGGAATTTTGCTGAACAGAACCAGGCAATTTATACAGGATTCATAGCTGAGGTCTGAATCTCACCAGATAACAACACAGATAACCTAGTTCAGTTTTCCATCCTGGCTGGTTAATAAGTCTGCTACCCCTCTCTTTAGCTTAGCTACATTTTAAGAATACGTAATCATGGCTGCAGACATTTTTCTGTAGCTGGAAAAAGCAATAATTCTTTTTCCGGGGAATTAGATACTGCTTGGGTGGATAGAAATAATCTTTAAAAAGCAGTTAGGGCAATATTACTTCGTATGATGTTCATGAGCACTAGATAAAATAGGTCAGAAGTGAAACTGGCACGCTGAGCAGTGGCTAGTCAAATATGTTGAAGTAAAGGGAATTACAAACAAAGGTTTGTGTATCCAACCATTCGTTTAGTGACTGTTCAAAGTTACAACAGCACTGAAAAAAGTAATTTATGACCATTTTTCTCACTTATGACCACTGCAGCATCCCTATGGTCATGTGACCAAAATTAGATGCTTGGCAACTGGTTCATATTTATGGTGTCTACGAAGTCACCAAGAGTCTAGCTTGACCCAAAAGTCATTTTGAAATCTTTTCGTGATGTCCTTCAGATGTACCTGTCTTTGAGACAGAAATACAGGGATCCTTTTCCCTGGAATTATGGTAGGACCAGCCTTGAAATGAAAACATGAATGGACAAAGTTTATTAATTAATTGATTACCCTTGTATTTTTTATTCCGAAGGATAAGTGATGATTGTATTGTCAGTTTCAGATTTTAAAAGGGGTGTGTGCACATTTGAAAAAGTGGGGGGGACCATTTCCTCCAGTAAGTCAGGAATGTCCCAATATTTTTGAGATAGTCCCAAGAAGGATAGGAGAGTGGAAGTGAAGGTAAGAAATATAAGTTATGTCTTGCTGAAAATTTGCTCTTGAATATAGCAAGGAACTTTCAATAGATGCATCAGGGTATTATAACCCATCATAAACCACACTGCAAGCCCCAAGATATATGAAGAGGTAGATTCCTCTGTTAATATTTATCCACAATGTAGTCATGTGATTGGAGCAAACATACCCTGGTTCTTGTGCTCTGCTAGAAAGATAAAACATCAGACATCACATTTAGAAAAGGGATCTTTGGAGAAAAGGCAATATAAACTTACCTGGCATAATGTCCCCTTTCTCTTCAGTAATGGTATGTGAGTGCCTAAGAAGAAGAAACTAGAGTTTTCTGAAGAGGCTAGAATTACACACTGATGTTTTGAAAAGCCCAGTTTCCATCTTAATGGTTTGGCTTGAGCTACAGTATTACTCTTGGCTGTACTTTCTCTGCAACAAGAAAGAGATCACAATCGGCTTTTT
The DNA here is from genome assembly GCF_964194415.1 of Vipera berus. Lineage (NCBI taxonomy): Eukaryota > Metazoa > Chordata > Lepidosauria > Squamata > Viperidae > Vipera > Vipera berus. The sequence continues at coordinate 235,731,715 of NC_138202.1, forward strand.
ACAGATGGATTTCTAAGAATCCTAAGGCTGGAAGGCACCTAATGGTTTTTGGACCCAGCCCCTTGGTCTTTGTAGAAATCTAAATTAAAGCACCTCTGACAGATAGCTGGCTAGTCTCTGCTTGAACACAGCCTGCAAATGGGAGTCTACTGCCTCTTTGGGTAATGGGTTCCACTGCTGAATGACTCTTAAATATTTTATACCATTAGGTTGGCATCTCTACCTTCTTGTAACGTAAGCCCATTATTCTGTTTACTGTGCTCTAGAACAAGGGGAATACATCTTGTCTTTCTTCCACAGGGTATCCTTTTAGTAATTTCAGGAGTGCTATAGTATACTTCCCTGATCTCAGCTGCTCCAAGCTCTTTGCATAGCAATCGCAATCACAAGAGCACTTAGATACAACTTCATAGTGCTTTAGAACACCTTCTAAGTGGTTTCCAGAGTCAGCATATTGCCCCGCCCCCAACAATCTAGGTCATCATTTTACTCACCTCAGAAGGACAGAAGGCTGAGTCAACCTTAGGGTTCTGATAAAATGGATAGGGTGCCCTTATGAGCCGTGCCATCAGTAGTCTCAATCTGACTCCATCCTTGCTTCTCTGGGTAGCCGGGGGAAGTTTTAAGAGCTGAGTCCAAGAGATTGTTAATGCCATTCAGAGAGGACACTGTTTCAGCCACCTTTAAAGAGGCACTGGATTATCCCTGTGTGAACCCAGCTATATTGGATGAAAATTGTACAGTCTCCAGCCTCCCACCTCCCCTTCCCCTCAGAAAGTGGAATCCGTCCAGCTCCAGAGCACCATCAAACAGGCTTTTCAACCAGTGGTACGGGTACCACCTGTGGTACATTGGCACCTGGCAAGTGGTACACGGCCATCCTAGAAAAGTAATAGTGGGGGAGGGGAATGAGCTGAACTGGTGACAGCACCGCACAAGCCTAAGTGAGAGATGGCTGGAGCTAGGCGACTGGTGGTACTCGGATGTTGCCATATCCTAAAAGTGGTAAGGTAAAGGTAAAGGTTCCCCCGCACATGCGTGCTAGTCGTTTCCAACTCTAGGGGGCGGTGCTCATCTCTGTTTCAAAGCCAAAGAGCCAGCGCTTGTCCGAGGACATCTCCATGGTCATGTGGCTGGCATGACTAGACGCCAAAGGTGCACGGAACGCTGTAACCTTCCCACCGTAGTGGTCCCTATTTTTCTACTTGCATTTTTTACGTGCTTTCGAACTGCTAAGTTGGCAGAAGCTGGGACAAGTAACAGGCACTCACTCTGTTACGCGGCACTCAGGATTCAACCTGCCAAACTGCCAACCTTCCGATCGACAAGCTCAGCGTCCTAACCCACTGAGCCATCGCGTCCCTTCTAAAAGTGGTACATTGGGTGAAAAGATTGAAAAGCCCTGCCATAGAAGACATAGATTATCTGGTGGAGTTGATGGCTTTCAGGATGACATATGTCAGGACCTAGATCTGGGAAATGGATCATTCTTGGTCCTATTTAACCTTTCATCAACATTTGATATCAGTGACCATGGTGTTCTTCAGTTACAATTGGAAATTGGAACCAATTTTTTAAAAGGGCTCCACTCCTTTCTAAGCAGGTGGCTCCTGGCAGTGGTACAGTCACCACCTTCTCCCCCTTGGGGTTTCACAGGGATGCATTTATTCATCTGAGATGCTTAACAGCTATATGGAACCATTGAGAGAGATAACCCATCAGTTTGGGGTGAAGTTACACATTGCCATCCTGGGATGAGCCATAGATGCAGTGAAGGTCTTGATGCAATGTCTGGAAACCATGCTGGTCTGGATGACACAAAACAAACTAAGATTGAGCTGTTGTTTGTCTAGAGATCAGTTGGTTCTCTTTCTGCTGTGGTGCTACTCTAAATGGGGTGGATCTTCTTGGATTCTTGTCCCCCTGGAACCTGTGTCCCCTTGAACTGACAGCTAATCATAGGCAAGGGGGGGTCGTAGCCAGGAGGCCCCTCACCCCCCCTTCATAGGTGTGCTCATTGCAACACCACCTAGAGTAAGAAAATCTAGCAATGACATGTGCGCATCACTGCCTGTGTTGCTTACTGTAGTGTGTTGTACTCAGAGCTATGTTTGATGAATAGTTGGAACCAAATAAAACAATCTGTGTATTTATAGATGAGGGTTATTATTGACCATGTTGGTGACAGACTCCAATTCTATGAGGTAACTTCCCCCATAGGCAAGACCAGCTCTGGCTTTATTTTAAGAATCATGAAAATGGTATCATTGTGAACTTTTGAATGTTGATGTCACCTTTAATGTATAGGTTTTCAATCCCTTATTATAGCTTGACTATTTTTTTTAATTTATTATTAAACTTTTATGCTGCTCACCTCGCCAAGGGGACTGTTATTTTTACTTCTTCTCCTGTTATCTTTCTATTGTTATGAAAAGGAGCCTTCTGATTCTAGGAGTACATAAATGAGAGAAATGAATAAATAAAAATGCTCACTAGAGCGGTGTGGTTAATGATCAAGAAGATTCTGATGTTGCAGAAAGAGAGTGTGAAAAGGGGCAGATAGTGGACAGTAGGATCCTTCTCTACTGCCCAATTGTCTCCCATTGCAGGCCAACAAATTCTTGGAAATAAAACACCATAAAACCCCCTTCCCCCCCCCCCTTCAAACCACAAATCTTTTTCTATTAAGTTCAGGAAGGGTATAATTCTGCAGAAGCATCTCTTTTTTTTGTGCCAATTCTATTTTTATTTCACAGCAGATCGCAAACTCTATTACCCTTATTTATAGTAAGTGTCAGCAGTTAGTAGCTTGCGGGCTGAATATAGATTTTTTTTTTAATAAGATTGCCATCTGGTTTCTCCCATTCCTTCCTACACTTTCCACTCTATTTAAAACAACTCAGAAGAAGGAAAAGATGACGTAGGAGGGCAATCAGGAAATCTCTTCAGTGTGCACTTTAGCTGCGATACAACTCACCCATTGTTGCCCAAAGAATATACCCTCATTTTGCTTCCTTTCAAAGAGATGTTTGGATTGTGGAATTTGTAGGGGTTTTTTTTCCTTCCAACTCTAAAACATGCATAAAGTCATGATTATGTCCTTCTAGTGACCATACATAGCACCACAGGGGGAAAAAAGTATTTTAATTTAAAAATTGATCTGTCAAACATTTCCATAGCAATGGGCCCTTGGCTCTGACCCATTTTTCTCTTCACTTCTCAAGTAAAGACAAAGGGAAGGTACTGAGAACAAGATAAGTTATATGCACACATAAGGTTCAGTTAATGACTACAGAAATTACATAACTACTTAGTTCCACTGAAAATTCATCCTGACTTTAATTCTAATTTCACCTTTTCAGAATTGCTGATTTTCTCTCCTTTATGCTACCTCTGGTGGTGTCTTCTCATGCAGTGTATTTCTTCCTTTATTGTTCTCTCTGCCAATACTTTTTATGTATACGTGTGCTAAGTTTAATATATATCAAATATTGGAATCTTCCTCTGTTTTTAGAATAGGAATTCACCTTTTATTTAGGTATTAAACTGTTTGAACCATTTTCCAATATTTGTTCTTGTTATTGTCACTATGACTTCCTCAGCCTGATTTTGATTTATTTACTGACCCTATAAATAACTTAGAGGCAGATTATATTTTTAAAACCCTTCCACTCTTCTCCCCATACACCCCAAGACCTGCTGTGCTGCCTCATCATGGCAGGGGGATGTTCTTAGGAGGAATGAGTGAAGAATGAGACCATGTATATATTCTCAGTAGGGTCACCCAAGGCATTGAAGAATATCCCAGCTTCCCAACTAAAGTGAGTAGGTACCTACATTGGGCAGAAGTGATGTAGGAAGAAGTTGGAGGAAGGTGATCCCTTTAGTGACAATATCAAAGGCATGAATTAATACTGCAAAGGAGAAGACAACGATAAAGTTCTATATTCATACAAAGAAAATCACAAGGATAGAAAATATGAAATGATTGGTGGTATAGTGCTAGACGTTGGACTGCTCAGGTCAGATGGCATCAAAATATCCTTCAGGAGATAGGGCGGGATATAAATCCCATCAATAAATAAATAAATAAATAAAATATGCTAATAAGGAAGAGTTAAGGCTCTTTTGGAACATTAATAATGATTATGTCACATCTAGATTAAGCCCTTGGGATATCTAGTTGCTGATGTTGCCATCGAGAAAAGAAAATCCAAAGCTACAAAGACAAAATTACAATGGGAACGTGGAACATAAGAAGCATGAACATGGGAAAGCTCAAACACAGTGAAAAATGAAATGAAACAACTGCAAATCGACATCTTAGGCATCAGGAAATGGAGATGGTTTGGAATTGGGCACATTCAATCAGAAGATCATATTGCTTATTACTTAGAACATGAAAAACCAAGAAGGAATGTTATTGCTTTTATATTTAAGAGTGTAGAAAGAACAGTACGTGTAATCCTCAACTTACTTCAATTTGTTTAGTGACCGTTCAAAATTACACAGCACAGAAAAAAGTGACTTATAGTCATTTTTCGCACTTATGATTGCTGCAGCATCCCCATGGTCATGTAATCCAAGTTTGAACACTTGGCGGCTGGTTCATATTTGCAATGGTTGTGGTGTTCTTGCATCATGTGATCACCTTTTGCAATCTTCTGAGAAGCAAAGTCAGTGGGGAACCTAGATTCCTTTAACAGCCTTATTAATAACTGAACAATTGCAGTCATTCACTTAACAACTATAGCAAGAAAGGTCAGAAAATGGGGCAAAACTCACTTAACAAATTATTATTATTATTATTATTATTATTATTATTATTATTATTATTATTATTATTATTATTATTATTATTATTATTATTATTTCGGTTTACATACCGCCCTACTCCCGAAGGACTCAGGGCGGTTTACAAGGCAAAATTTAAAAACAATACAATATAAAATCAAAATAAAATTAAATTAAGTCTAGCCCCAAAAAATTAAAATCACAATTTAAAAACATTAAAGCCCCTCAGTCCAGACCAGATAGCTCAAAGAGCCAGGTTTTTAGGTCCTGGCGAAATGAACGAAGGTCGGGAGCAGTCCAGAGTTCCGTTGGCAGTTGATTCCATATGGCAGGCGCGCCCACAGACAACGCCCTCCCCCTGGGGATCGCCCATCGGCAATCTTTGACCGGCGGTACCCTGAGGAGGCCCTCCCTGTGGGAGCGCACAGGACGATGGGAAATTGACGCTGTCAGCAGGTGCTCCCTCAGATAATCCAGGCCCATGCCATTTAGGGCTTTATAGGTCATCACCAGCACCTTGAATCTCACCTGGAGGGCAACTGGAAGCCAATGCAGCTCGCGGAGAAGAGGTGTTACATGGGAGTATCGGGAGATTCCCATCACAACTCGCGCGGCTGCATTCTGCATGAGCTGAAGCCTCTGAGTGGTCCTCAGGGGCAGCCCCATGTAGAGAGCATTGCAGTAGTCTAGCCGGGAGGTCACGAGCACATGGGTGACTGTGCGTAGGGCATCTCGGTCCAGATAGGGCCGTAACTGGCGCACCAGGCGAACCTGGGCAAAAGCCCCCCTGGCCACGGCTCCTATATGATTTTCCAAACTGAGCCGTGAATCCAGGAGGACGCCCAAGTTGCGGGCCCTATCAACGGGGGGTAACACCTCACCCCCCATAGTTAACAATGGAAAAGATTGGTTAGTCAGAGATGCCGGTATGCACAGCCACTCAGTCTTGGCAGGATTGAGACGAAGCCTGTTTCACCCCATCCAAACCCGGACCGCCTCCAGGCAACGGGACATCACGTCGAGGGCATCACTGGGTTGGTTCGGGGTAGAAAGAAAAAGCTGGGTATCATCAGCATACTGATGATACCCCACCCCGAAACCACGAATGAGCTTACCCAGCGGCTTCATATAGATGTTGAACAAGAGGGGAGAGAGGACCGACCCCTGAGGAACTCCACAAACAAGAGGCCTTGGGGCGGACCTCTGCCCTCCCGTCAACACCGACTGCGAGTGGCCCAGGAGGTAGGAGGAGAACCACTGTAAAACAGTGCCCCCCACTCCCAACCCCCTGAGACGCCGCAGTAGGATACCATGGTTGATGGTATCAAAAGCCGCTGAGAGATTTAACAGGACTAGGACTGAGGAACATCCCCTGTCCCGAGCCCGCCAGAAATCATTCACCAGCGCAACCAATGTCGTCTCCGTGCTGTACCCAGGCCTGAAACCCGATTGGTACGGGTCCAGATAATCAGTTTCCTCCAGGAACAGAGGGAGCTGAAGTGCCACCACGCTCTCAACCACCTTCACAAGAAAGCGAAGGTTGGAAACCGGACGATAGTTGTTCAAAATAGCTGGGTCCAGGGCAGGCTTCTTGAGGAGGGGCCTCACCACCGCCTCCTTCAAGGTGGCAGGGAAGGTACCCTCTCTCAAAGAAGCAGTTATTACTGCCTGGAACCAGCCTCGTGTCTCCTCCTGAGCTGCATATACCAGCCAGGAGGGGCACGGGTCCAATAAACACGTGGGGCAACTCAGTCTCCTCATGATCCTGTCCACCTCATCTGGGGTCACAGGATCAAATTCACTCCAGGTAACATTCTCTAGACCGCTCGATTCCTCCCCGTCAGTCTCTGCCCAGTCAGAATCCAAACCAGCTCGAATCTGAGCGATTTTGTCCGTCAGATGATAGCTAAACTCCTCGGCCCGCCCCTGCAAGGGCTCTTCCCTCACCTCCTGATTAAGGAGGGAGCAAGTCACCCTAAACAGGGCAGCCAGGCGATTATCTGCGGACGCGATGAGGGCAGCGAAGTATTTAGACTTCGCTGTCCTCATCACCGCGAGATAAGACCTCGTAAATGTTCTTAACCGCAATCGGTCAGACTCAGACCGGCTGGATCTCCAACAGCTCTCTAGACCTCGTCTCTGACGCTTCATCTCCCGGACCTCCACAGAAAACCATGGAGCCCACTGGGATCTGCACTGGGTCAGGGGTCGCAAGGGTACAACACGGTCGAGCGCCTCGGTGGTAGCCCTTTCCCAGGCATCCACCAAGGCATCGGCCAGGCTGTGAGTGAGGGGGATAGGTATAGACCCAAGCGCCATCTGGAACCGTTCCGGATCCATTAGGCACCTGGGGCAGAACCCCTGGTCAGTTCTGCAGCCCAGCAGCGGGGGGTGGCATAGCGGAAGACCAACCACAGGAGGTGATGATCGGACCATGACAGGGGGACAATAGTTGGCGAGCCCCTTCTCAGATCATCAAACCACTGCCCAGATAAAAAAAACTAGGTCGAGAGTGTGTCCTCCCCCATGAGTCGGACCCTGAATTACTTTGGTCAGGTCCATGGCTGTCATGGAAGCCATGAACTCCCGGGCCAACTCAGACGACCCTCCCAGAGAAGGCAGGTTAAAGTCGCCCAGAACTATAAGTCTGGGAAACTCAACCGTCAACCCTGAGAGGGCGTCGAGAAGCTCAGGCAGGGCCATTGCTACACAGCTGGGCACCAGGTATGTTAGCAACAAGCCCAACTGAGCCCCAGGGCCACACCTCAGGAGGAGGGATTCACTCCCGCCTATCTGTACAATAGTGGTCTCCCGTGGACATAAGGTCTCCTGTATAACTACCGCCACCCCACCGCCCCTGCCCTGAGCCCATGGCCGATGTAACACACAGAAACCTGGAGGGCAAAGCTCAGTCAGAGGGACACCTCCCTCTGAGCCCAACCAGGTTTCTGTAATGCATGCCAGACCTGCGTGTTCCTCATCGATCAAATCACGGATGAGGGGAGCCTTGTTCACAATGGATCTGGCATTAAAGTACACCAGCCTGAGCTCAGGGGCCTGATCCCTCTCACCCCCGGATAAATGGGTACCAACCAGAGGGTTGGAGCACGCCACTGCTTGAAGACAGCGGGGGCGCGATCCCAGGTGTTGATAAGGCCTTCCGTGTAACCGCCCGCTGCCGTTCCCAATCGTCGTGGGAATTTGAAACCCCACCCCAATGCCAGGGAAACCAGGAGACCCCAACCCCATCTCACTGGGAACCATTTCAGCCCCGGACTGACGACCGGTTGGTGGGGTACACCCCAATTCCCTCCCAACCCTACCATTCCCCCCTCCCTAATCCTTTAAAACAGCCAGCTAGAAAACATATTAGGGGCCTCTTAATATATCTCCACCAGAGGCCCCTATTTATGCCCAACCACCTCTCAGGGTCCCAACAATTTGGCCCACCCTTAATGCCTCACTTAACATCAGAAATTTGGGATACAATTGTGATGGTAAGTTGAGGACTACCTGTACTTGGTTACAGTGCAGAATTAGACTTTGCGGCCAATGCTTTAATGTGATTAGGGTTAGGGTTAGGGTTAGGGTTAGGGTTAGGCTCAAGTTTGTTCTCCAACACAGATGCCAAAGAGGAGGAACTTGATGAGTTTTATGATAAGGTTCAATTTGAAATTTACAAACATGCAAGAAAGATGTGCTGCTTAGGATTAGAGACTGGAAGACCAAAGTTGTAAACATTGAGGAAAATGTAATTGGATTCTATGGCATAAGAAATTAAAATGAAGCAAGAGAATTTTTGCACTGACACTTTTGAACTTTGATGTTGGAGAAGACTCCTAAAAATACCGTGAACAGCCAAGGAAACAAATGAATGGATCATCGAACAAATCAACTCAGAGTTGTCACTCAAGGCAAAACTGATCAGGCCCAAATTATCCTACCTCCGATATATCATGTGAAGACTCAGCTTCCTGGAGTAAAGTCTAATGTTGTGAAAAGCAGAAGGAAAGAGAAGAGGACCAACAGCAGCAAAGTGGATCACCTCAATACAGAGGCAATGAGTGCACTATTAGAAAATCTGATGGACCAGGTTAGGGATGGATGGTAACAGGGAAAATCTAACTACGTGGTTGCTAGATAGCTTAATAGCTTAATAGCACATCCAACCAATTAAATATTTTTAAACAACTGAAACTGAAATATTAAAAATGGGAAGCTCAAAATATATTGTTTACTATCTCCTTTATCTATCTTTGACTATTAATTATTATCCAGATAAAATGACTGCAATGTCTTTTGAAAAAATGTTCAAACATTGACAGATCCAAGGAAGAATGCAGTTCTAAAATTAGAAAGTTCCCACTGAAAGCATATACAGTATTTTCATAAACAGTCCCTTTATACCTTATGTTTCATGTCATATTTAGACTTCACTTCAATTTATTAATAGGTTAGGCTGATTAAAATGATGGTGGGAAATGTCAGATGTCATTCAAATTTTGTTTTCATCTGACTGCAAACCAAAAAATATTTTTTTTATTATGGCCCTATAGCAAATTTCATTTTTTTTCTTAATGAGATGCTAACAACATGAAACATTAAAATCTAAAGTCTCAGGCTTATTGGTAAAATTATCACTTCGCGCTTTTCTTCTTTCTTGAATATTTAGAAAACATAACAACAAAGAAGATCTGTGAAAGAAGAGCAAAACCTGGGCAGGTTCCAAACCAACTGCATCTAAGGATGTTGAATGAACTCAGCAGGGAGTAGACGTAAAATAATCTTTCAACCCTGAAAACTTCAAAACGAACTTTAATGCTAGTGTTACTTAAGAGTGCCCAAACTGCAACCTGTTGCCGCCGTTTCCCCCTCACCCCCCGCATGGATCACCCTGCCGCCACCACTTGGAAAAGGCCTCTGGAGCCTGGATCGGGCCGCTGGGGCACCACAAAATCACCCCGCAGCCATGGATCTGAGCTCTGGAGCCTTGGAAAGGCCTTTGCTGCCCAGATCAGCTGTGGGATGAGTTGCAAAATCACTCTGCAGCCATAGATCCAGCCAGCAGAGGCTTTTTCCAAGACTCCGGAGCTCGGATCGGGCCTCTGGGGTACTGCAAAATCGCCCCGCAGCTATGGATCCCAGCTCTGGAGGCTTGGAAAAGGCCTCTGCCACCCGGATCGGCCGGGGGGGCACAAAACTGCTCTGCAGGCATGCCTGGACTCACATTGGCAGTTGCCTCCACCATCCAGCCTGGATCCACCCAGCTCTTGCAGCTGTTCCCTGACTCACAGTGCAGAGAGAACGAGAGCACAGGTGCATGTGGAGAGGCGGAGGGGAGCAGCCTGACCCTGCGTCCCTCTGGGGCAATGGTGCACGTGCCAGCAGGGACGGCTCCACGTGCCGTCTGTGGCACACGTGCCATAGGTTTGCCACCACGAGGATAGAACTATGCCTTAATACTGTTTGAGAGATTAAGAAACTTCCCTTTCAATACCATAGCTAGATATACGGAGCTCTCAAGTTAAATTCACACCCAGTTTAGTGCTCAAATAAAAATTGGGGGAGGCAAGGAAAGGGTTTCACAGACACCGTGTGGGGAGCCACTTATACCTACACATTTCTATCATTAGCTAAGGGGTGGATGGAGAGTGCCTTTCAGCTGCATTAATATCATTAAACGATGTGTTTTAATGGGCAATATTACTTATGCTGCTACCTTTTCAATTGATCGTTCATTCTGTTTTTAAAATAGAAAAGAAAAAGGGAAGTAAATGAAAATGACTATGTCCCATTGTGTTCCTAAAATCGTTGCCTAGAGTCAATTGGTGCAGAATGCGGCCGCGCGAGTTGTGATGGGGGTCTCCCGATACTCCCATGTAACACCTCTACTCCGCGAGCTGCATTGGCTTCCAGTTGCCCTCCGGGTGAGATTCAAGGTGCTGGTGATGACCTTGTTGTTGTTGTTGTTGTTAGCTGCGAAGTCGTGTCCGACCCATCGCGACCCTATGGACAACATTCCTCCAGGCCTTCCTGTCTTCTACCATCTTCTGGAGTCCATTTAAGCTCACGCCTACTGCTTCAGTGACTCCATCCAGCCACCTCATTCTCTGTCGTCCCCTTCTTCTATTGCCCTCGATCTTTCCCAGCATTAGGCTCTTCTCCAGTGAGTCCTTCCTTCTCATTAGGTGGCCAAAGTATTTGAGTTTTAGCTTCAGGATCTGGCCTTCTAAAGAGCAGTCAGGATTGATCTCCTCTAGGACTGACCGGTTTGATCGCCTTGCAGTCCAAGGGACTCGCAGGAGTTTTCTCCAGCACCATAGTTCAAAGGCCTCAATTCTTTGGCGCTCAGCCTTTCTTATGGTCCAACTTTCACTGCCATACATTGCAACTGGGAAGACCATAGCCTTGACTATACGCACTTTTGTTGACAGGGTGATGTCTCTGCTTTTTAGTGTGCTGTCTAGATTTGCCATGGCTTACCTCCCCAGGAGCAAGCGTCTTTTAATTTCTTGGCTACAGTCCCCATCTTCAGTGATCTTGGAGCCCAGGAAAACAAAATCTGTCACTACCTCCATTTCTTCCCCATCCATTTGCCAAGAATTGAGAGGGCCAGATGCCATGATCTTGGTTTTCTTAATGTTAAGTTTCAACCCAAGTTTTGCACTCTCCTTCTTCACCCGCAACAAGAGGCTCTTTAGTTCTTCTTCACTTTCTGCCATTAGAGTGGTATCATCTGCGTATCTTAGGTTGTTGATATTTCTTCCGGCAATCTTAATTCCAACTTTTGATTCATCTAGCCCTGCCTTTCTCATGATGTACTCTGCATATAAGTTAAATAGGCAGGGCGACAGTATACAGCCTTGCCGGACTCCTTTCCCAATTTTGAACCAATCAGTGGTTCCATGTCCAGTTCTCACTGTTGCTTCTTGACCCGCATATAGGTTTCTCAAGAGACAAATAAGATGGTCTGGTACTCCCATCTCTTTAAGAACTTGCCACAGTTTGTTATGATCCACACAATCAAAGGCTTTAGCATAGTCAATGAAGCAGAAGTAGATGTTTTTCTGGAACTCCCTAGCTTTCTCCATTATCCAGCGTATGTTGGCAATTTGATCTCTAGTTCCTCTGCCTCTTCGAAATCCTGCCTGTACTTCTGGTAGTTCTCGATCCACATACTGCTGAAGTCTAGCTTGTAGGATTTTAAGCATGACTTTACTAGCATGAGAAATGAGTGCAATGGTGCGATAGTTTGAACATTCTTTGGCACTGCCTTTCTTTGGAATTGGAATGTAAACTGATCTTTTCCAATCCTGTGGCCACTGTTGAGTTTTCCAAATTTGCTGGCAAATTGAGTGTAGCACTTTTACTGCACTGTCTTTTAAGATTTTGAATAGCTCAGCTGGAATACTGTCACCTCCACTAGCTTTGTTGTTGCTCAGCTTTTCTAAGGCCCACTTCACCTCACATTCTAGGATGTCTGGCTCGAGGTCAGTGACCACCTCATTGTGATTATCTGGGACGTTAAGCTCATTCTTGTATAGTTCTTCTGTGTAATTTTGCCACCTCTTCTTAATCTCTTCTGCCTCTGTTAGGTCCCTGCCATTTTGGTCCTTTATCATGCCCATTTTTGCATTAAACGTTCCCTTCATCTCTCCAATTTTCTTGAAAAGATCTCTGGTCCTCCCTATTCTATTGTTTTCTTCTATTTCTTTGCACTGTTCATTTAAGAAGGCATTCTTATCTCTTCTAGCTATTCTCTGGAATTCTGCATTCAATTGGGCATATCTATGTTTTTCTCCCTTGCCTTTCGCTTCCCTCCTTTCCTCAGCTATTTGCAAAGCTTCCTCAGACAGCCATTTTGCTTTCTTGCATTTCTTTTTCTTTGGGATGGTTTTGGTTGCTACCTGTTGTACAATGTCGCGAACCTCTGTCCATAGTTCTTCAGGCACTCTGTCTATCAGATCTAATTCCTTAAATCTATTTGTCACCTCTACTGTATATTCAACAGGGATATGATTTAATTCATACCTGAGTGGCCTAGCGCTTTTCCCTACTTTCTTCAGTTTAAGCCTAAACTTTGCAAGGAGAAGCTCATGGTCTGAGCCACAGTCAGCTCCTGGTCTTGTTTTTACCGACTGTATAGAGCTTCTCCATCTTTGGCTGCAGAGCATATAGTCAATCTGATTTCTGTGTTGACCGTCTGGTGATGTCCATGTGTAGAGCCGTCTCTTGGGTTGTTGGAAAAGAGTGTTTGCTATGACCATCGTATTCTCTTGACAAAATTCTATCAGCCTGTGCCCTGCTTCATTTTGTACTCCAAGGCCAAACTTGCCTGTTATTCCAGTTATCTTTTGGCTTCCTACTTTAGCATTCCAATCCCCCATGATGATAAGGACATCATTTTTTGGTGTTAGTTCTATAAGGTGCTGTAGGGCTTCATAGAACCGGTCAATTTCATCCTCTTCAGCACTGGTGGTTGGGGCATAGACTTGGATTACTGTGATATTGAATGGTTTGCCTTGGATTCGAACTGAGATCATTCTGTCATTTTGAGGATTGTATCCCAGTATTGATTTTCCTACTCTTTTATTGACTATGAAGGCTACTCCATTTCTTCTGAGGGATTCTTGCCCGCAGTAGTATACCTGATGGTCATCTGAATTAAATTCACCCATTCCTGTCCATTTTAGTTCGCTGATACCTAAGATGTCGATGTTCAGTCTTGTCATCTCTTGTTTGACCACGTCCAGCTTTCCTTGATTCATGGATCTTACATTCCAGGTTCCTATGGAGAAAAAATCTTTACAGCATCGGACTTTCCTTTCACCACCAGACATATCCACAGCTGAGCGTCCTTTCGGCTTTGGCCCAGTCGCTTCATTCTTTCTGGCGCTACTAGTACTAGCCCTCTGCTCTTCCCCAGTAGCATATTGGACGCCTTCCGACCTGAGGGGCTCATCTTCCAGCGTCATATCGTTTTGCCTTTTGGTACTGTCCATAGGGTTTTCATGGCAAAGATACTGGAGTGGGTTGCCATTTCCTTCTCCAGTGGATCACGTTTTGTCAGAACTCTCTTGGGTGGCCCTGCACGGCATAGCTCATAGCTTCATTGAATTACGCAAGCCCCTTCGCCACGACAAGGCAGTAATCCATGAAGGGGGGTGATGACCTATAAAGCCCTAAATGGCTTGGGTCCGGGATATCTGAGGGAACACCTGCTGCCGGCATCAAGTTCCCTTCGTCCAATGCGCTCCCACAGGGAGGGTCTTCTCAGGGTGCCACCGGTAAGAGATTTCCGGCGGGTAACACCCAGGGATAGGGCCTTCTCAGTGGGGGCGCCTGCCCTTTGGAACCAGCTGCCAGTGGAGCTGAGGACTGCCCCCGACCTCCGTTCATTCCGCCGGGGCCTGAAGACCTGGCTCTTCGAGCTCTCTGGCCCAGGCTGAGGATTAATCTTATTTTAACTGGGGTTTTATTTATGCAGGGACAAATATAATTTTTTTAAAATTTGTTTTTAACTTTTGTATCTTGGTTTTTTAATCACCCTGTAAACCGCCCTGAGTCCTTCAGGAAAGGGCGGTATATAAATGTAATAAAATAAAGAAATAAATAAATAAAATCCTATTGACAATTTTTGGTTAATTATAACAAGGATAAAGTGTGTTTTGTGTCTGGGGGTTTACCCGAGTTATTTTTTTTATTAAAACCTATAATCCAGGTAAAAGATTCTGAATCAGAAATTAAAGGAAGATCAGTTTAAACTAGTAATCTAGCAGAAATACAAATGAGACTTTTCTCAGCAAATGGAAGCAATAAAATCCTAGAATGTTTGAAGGTTGAAAGCCTGTCTGAAAAGAACATGCTTAAAGATCATCCGTAGAAAATCATTTGGGAAATGTTTTGGGATGCCTGTATTTTTTCTAAGTGCTACAGCCAATTATACCTAAAAGAAGGAAAACTCAAAGGAACTCATCACTGCCAAGTATGATACCTTTTGCAATATTGGTATTATATACCTTTGATAAATACTGTCCACATTGTGAGCCACATGAAGTTCCCAAGTGTCTCCGGTGTCAGGTCTCCTTACAACACTCAATGGCCCTGTTGAAAGTTTCAAGGGAAAAATAAACCATGACTAGTATGAAATGCCAGAGTAGACCTAGATGCCAGAGGATCAACAAACTGTAAATCTTCTTTTTAAAGAGGTAAAATATTGCTAACCTAGAACTGCCACCATTTCTATAATCAGTCTATAATCAACCTGAGTCATTCCTTCTCCTTCAGCAGGGGTGTCAAACTCAATTTTATTGAGGGCCGCATCAGCATTGCGGTTGCCCTTAGGGGGCCGGGTGGGTATGGCCAGTGTGGGCGTGGCCTACTGGGTGGGCATGGCTAGTGTGTGTATGGCCTACTGGGTGGGCGTGGCTAGAATGCATATGGCCTACTGGGTGGGCGTGGCCAGCTCGACATCGTTCGCATCAAGGGTGCCTATGGGGGCCTGGGCAGGAGTGGGACAGATCTGAGGGTCTCTGGCAGGAGGAGGGTCTCTGGGCCAGGGCCAAGGCAGTGGGGGCCGTTCCCTCACTGTTTCCAGGATGGCTTCGTGGGCTGCATGAAACCACTTCGCGGGCCGGATCTGGCCCCCAGGCCTTATGTTTGACATGTCTGTCCTTCAGTGTTTCTTCATATCATCAAACTTAATCATTCGAAAATGTGATCCAGATGGAAAAGAGAAATAAAGCTGAGTAGCATGAGTGTGCCAATAACAATCTACTCCATAATTCTGGACAACTTACTCCAGCATTTTCATTTATGGAATAAAGAGCAAAAAAGAAAGAATAAACATGTGTGGCACATCACAGCAAATATAGTTGGCTTATAACAACGTCTGCCAACAGTTGCTCTTGTTCTCAGTGGATGTTCTGTAATACTTGCATAATCATATCGCACAAGTGCCAAAAAAGATAATCTAGGCAAGATTCTGCTGTTACATCATCCCCTGAGAATCTTTTCAGAAACAGAGCACAATAAAACCTTATGGCTACAGTACTAAAAAATGATTCCCACAAAATCAATCTTAAAAATACTTCAGGAAATAAAATGATGGGAAGTATTTTTTTAATTAGTTCTCTTTTGTCATGTTAGTGGAAATATAAGGGATCGAAATGAAAACATAATTAAGTGATTTGTTAAAGGAGGCCATTTTCTATCAAGGAAATGGTTTCATTTTCTTATTTTAGTTTTAGTTTTAACATTGACTACATCACCTTTGACTCCACCGGAATAATGCAGAGAATGCATTCAATCATTTTGAAAGAGTAATCTGACAGGATATAATTGGTGATGGATTATGCCAGAGAAATGAGGTCATTCTATGGGTGGTGAATAAGCAGGCATTTGTCCCAGGTCTTGTTCTTAATTGAAAGAAGTTGGAGATTTCAATCAGATCAGTTACTAATTATAGTAAAGTGTTTTGTATAAGGGGAAAAAAAACATATACACCTTCCATCCTAACAACAGTCTTGCTGTATTTATTTTTCATTGCTTAAAGTGAAAATCTCTTTCACATGCATAAATGAGTCAGAAGATCTTAGTCAACTCTAACATGCATATATTAGTGTCAAATTATTTATTTTTCTACCTGCCTTTCCTGATAACACATGCAAATGCTAAACAGGGATAAAAATGAACTGGCAGTTTCAGGATTTACTCACTGAAAACATTTGTTTGTGGAAAGAAGGGAACCCACATGTAATTTTAGAGGTAGAGATGTCAAATTACTATTTTGGAACTGCTGCCAAGAGGATGGAAAGTCACTTCTTTAGATATCTTTCTTTTTTGCTACCTTTTACTTTTCTTTTGTATTTTCTTTCTTTTCCTACATGTTCTTTTACGTTTCTGTAGTTTATTTAAAATCTATGTAAAATAATAAAAAATACTTGCCCCCCCAAAATATGAATGAATGACTAAATCTACCGGTCTTCTATCAGGTGATCAATAAAGATGGCCAACAGATCCTCATGTAGGGGGTCTAGGACCACTCGCTGTTGCCACTTTGCCGCCGCCACCTCCTGACGGCCATCGCTACATTTCCCATTGAAATGTCCAGCCTGAAACAATAATTCCCGCTTAACCCGCATTTTCCCATTGGAAGTGAGTCACCCTATTACTATCCCTGCCTGCCTCTTTCCCCACCCAGGGTCCAGTGCAACACACGGAAGGAGAAGTTCTTCTCCCCAAGTCCAAATACAACTGGCAGCTTGCCAGCTTGGATGCAGATAAAAGTCCCCAACTCAAAATAGTGTGTGTGTGTGTGTGTGTGTGTGTGCTCTAAAGATATACGGCTATAAGTTTCAAAACTTAAAGTGTTATACATCTGATATTTTATGTTAATCCACACCCAGAATTTCTAGATGACCAGAACAAACCTTGGTTCAGTAAAACCTTTAATCCACGGAAATTAGTCTTTTCTAGCGGGAAGAGAAACATTATTATACAGTAACATGATCTGCAGGTAAACTCCTCTTAAAAACTCAGGAGCCAGATTGAAAATATCATTTGTCAGTTTTATCCATAAATGAGGTAAATTATATGTGTTTATTATGTTGATATTGTTAGCCAACAAAGTGGGAGAAGGATTAAGAGTTCACTGTGTTTTCCAATCCCAATTATATACACAGAATGCATACTTACACTAGGTAATTGTATTAGTGTTTCAAAACAGGTTAAACTTGTTAATCTAATATAAATTAAAGGCAAGGTGACCTGCAGGTGTTTTGAGTACATAAATGCACCAAGAACAAGTCTTTGAATCTCAGTGCAATTAAATGATACTTTTGTCAACCCCTGAAAATATTAAATTCAGGAAATTATGAGTCAGAGATCAGAAATACATTAACACAACATTATGTAGTTAGGAACAATGAGACAGAAAAATGAAAGAAGGTTCCCAACAAAATCAAGTAAAGAGAAACTAATGAATGTGTAATGCTCAAAGGCCAAACTCCAGTATTTAATATATTTTCCATTTAAATTGTTTCTGCCAAAAGCCAAAAACATGTGACACCTCATTGTTAGGTGTGCATTTAAAATGCTTCAGTTTCATATAGCAACCAGAGGCCATACTGTAGGTCTGAGTGAGATATTGAGAGACATCCTACTTCTACCCTGATACTCTTTGGAGGCCTTGATAGTGGCACGTATTAGACAAATCACAGAGAATCTAAATTATTCTTGCAAAAACACAGGTGGGAATCAAAAAGATTTCTCCTTTCTCTGGTTCAATCATGTATCTTTCCTTTTATCCCAACTTAACTTCCAAACTTTCTCAAGTTTAGTATTTCTGTAATATCTTTATCACATATTTTTCATACCATCTGTTCTAGATATTACCCAAATAGATGATACTGCCTGGAGTACATTGTAGGTCCCATTTCTTTTGTTTTGTTTTTGTTTTGCTTTAGTAGAGGTTGCTGTCTCATTAAATGGGTAAATGATAACTGGGTAATACTTTTTCGTCTCTAATCCTTGCATCTGTATTACAAAATATTTATTGAAGCCTTTGTAGGTTATTCTACTTCATATTGGCCATATGGTATTTATTAGATGAGTACCCTTAACCTTTAGGGGTCACTAAGCATAATTCGTATTTTGAGATCATGTCATTTGGCTTTGAAAATAAAGGCATTTGAGCTATATAAACATTAATGCTCAAGTGTAAACATCAGAAATGTAGGAAATGATTTAAAAAGAGAGAAACCTTTAAAATATTGAAATTGAAATGGGTATAAAAAGCAGCACAATAGATGTATCTTCCTTCAAGGGAACACATGAATTTAATTCAATATTTGACAATGATGGAAAGTGTTATATTATTCTTCTATTCATTCCCTGGTTGTTTTATTTTTTCCCCAATTCCAAACCTTTTAAATGAGAATGAACACACCTGGTCCAAGATTCAGCAAAATATTATGTCTCCTATGTGCTTAAATTCAGGTGGTTCATAATATTTTGGGGTGTCTAGCCAGGAAAAAAAATCATGTTAAGTAGAGGGCATTCAAATTTTAAAACTTTGCAGCACCGAATATCAGGACTATATATTTTATTAAGCAATTGACTTGTTGCAGTTTTGTATCACCACCACCCTTTATTTGAAAGTTAAGGCCAAACGTATACTGTACTTTGTGCCCTTATCAACAAGGGCCAAATTAAGCAAATTCCATCTCCATTTTCTACATTTGTCTTGGGTACTTATTTATTTATATATGGAAACTAACCAAAGAGAGAAGCAACGCAGAACTAAGGAGAAATTTCCTGACAGTTAGAACAATTAATCAGTGGAACAACCTGCCTCCAGAAGCTGTGAATGCTCCAACACTGGAAGTTTTTAAGAAGAGATTGGACAGCCATTTGTCTGAAATGGTATAGTGTTTCCTGCCTGAGCAGGGGGTTGGACTAGATGACCTCCAAGGTTCCTTCCAAATTATCATTATCATTATTATTATTATTATTATTATTATTATTATTATTATTATTATTATTATTATTATTATTAATTATTATTATTATTATTATTATTATTATTATTATTATTATTATTATTATTATTATTATTATTGATCATCACACAGTCAGCCAGATGTTCAGACTGGATTTGGCATTTTTGTCTATCTATCGAGTCCTTACCAAGGACCTGGGATAGGCAGATGTGGATGTTTGATGGTATTACAGATATCTTCGCAGGATGGCAGCAGTTCCTAGTAAGGCCGCCTTTTGCAAATTTTTATTATTATTTATTTATTTGTTGTTGTTGTTGTTTACAAATAATTCAAGGTGGCAAACATATCCAACAGCCATTCCTCCTTCTGTGTCCCCCACAACAACAACCCTGTGAGAGCCAGTTTGGTCTAGTGGTTAAGGCACCAGGCTAGAAAGTGGGAGACTGAGAGTTCAATTCCAAATCCCACCTTAGCCAGCTGAGTGACTTTGGGCCTGTCACTCTCTCTCAGCCCAATCTACCTCACAGTTGTGCTGTTGTGCAAAAAGTGGGAGGAAGAAGGTGTGTTGGATATATTCACCACTGAATTATTTTAAAGGGCAAGATAGAAATTAATACATAGTCACTTAGGCTGTCCATGGAGACAGCTTTCTGAGGGAAATCTATTGTCTTTATTTTTCATGGAGAATTGTACTTTTATAGAACACAATCTGTTTCATTTTCCATGTCGTATCTTCAAGCTTTTTCCTTTTTAGTTGCTAAGATGTCTTGTGTTAGTGCTGCTCTTGTCTTTTTAAACATGCTTTGCATTTTTGCCAAGTTCAGCTTTTTTTTTACATACGAAGATTATTTGATTTAATTGCTCTCCTAATCACATGAGTCATTCATTGGATGCCCACATTGAATTTAATTTATGTGTTGATTAGTTTCCAGAACCATGAGATAACTCTTCATACTTGCGAATTGTCTTTATTGTCTTTACTGGCTGTTCTTTTGATGTGATGATGCAATGCCATGGGAAACTGCTATGAATGAATAGGAATCATGTAAAATATACCGACTTACCCACCACAGTTTTTCCTTGGCTTCCAACTGTGCTGAGCCTAGGTTCTCATAAATCTCAGTCCATCTTTGACATGCATCCTGGGAATTAAGAAGTTAAGGAGTTAATTTAGAAATTAATATACTGTTTAATACCTCTAGAGGGCACTAGATCTGAGGCAGCCATTCTATTCTGACTGCCTGAGATGGATTACAAGGTCTCTAAATGCAAAAAATTTATTGTGTTCTTCAGCCATCCATTCCTCAGAGTTTTATCTTTCTTTAAAATATTCATACTTGCTAGGAGGTTTCAAAAATGTTTCAAAAGCTGAAGAGACTTTATATTTAGTGCTCCATCTTTGTTTGGGCTATGAATGATGTAATCAGAAGACTGAAAAGATTTTCAATTTTCTATTTACAAAGAAGATGGGAATTGGGAAAATTCCCATTTACAAATGGAAATTGCTCTTTGGATTTGGCCTATCAATTATCTTCCCACTGATGTAAACTCTAAGTGATGCAGCATAAAAATTCTTTAACAACAATTTGGTGCTAGAATTCAATATTTTTTGCCTTTCTTAAACTATAGTCTCCATTGTCTTCGCAAGTAAATCAATAAATAATTTGAGCTGGGTTTTTTATTCCATGCAGCACACACTTTTAACATCCTTGCTTAATCTACTAAAATAGTTAAACTGAACTAAAACAAAACAAAAAAACTCTCAAAGAAAAATTATAGATCCTGTATTGATACCCAGCCAGAGCACTTCAGATGGATTCTTACAGCTGAGGCAAGTAGCATGAAATAAATAATGTATTGACTGACTCGGTTCTCTGCATTAAAAGACATGGAGTAGCTGGAGTAGAAGTGCTAGATCATAATGTTATGGGTGTATTTAACGTATAATAAATTTAAAGCACTGTAAATAATACTTGGGCCTTAGTGCAGATAAGTGTTGAGTGCGTTAATTTGTGACAAACAGTAATCAGACTGGCAAAAGATTGCTAGTGACTTTCCTCTACCAGCTGTTCACTTTTTGCCAATAAACATAATAAAAAAGTAGAAGAAATGTAATTGATTTCCCTTGCTTAACAGACATTTCTTTCTCCATTAAAGCTAGTAGTGCAATATGACTTTTAAATTATATTTATTCCATTAAACTCTATTAAAAAAAATTTAAATTCTCAGTTGGGCCTGCCCATGCTCTTAAGTTCAGGGAATAAAATAAAAGTAGTGTTGTTAAAAGATTTATTTATTAGCTCACTTGGATTCACTGGTGGGCTTGAACAAGTGAGTGTTTCTCAATCTAATTGTCCAGTTCTGCAGTGGGAATAATTGTGACCAACTTCATTCAAGTGTCTTAAGCATCTAATGAGAAGCAATACACAGTGCAGAGAGTGCTCAGATTTACAAGTGATTATATTAATAATAACTCATGGTGTACATTAGGGAGACTATAAACAATAAGCAATTCTGAGAATTGTACATAAATTGTATTACCAATGTATTGTTATGGATTACGTTTTACTTATGGGTGGTAAATTAGCATTGTATATCATTACAAGTTAAGCATCCTATACATATTGCTTCATACTTTAACTAATTTTAATCTCCAATCATATTACCTGCGAGACAAGTTCAGACGTAAAGAGAATGCACTCTGAAATTCCCATATGGAAATATTACTTAGGGTGCAATCATATACATTTACCTAGAAATGAAGGAAATGAAGGTTTTTCACTGAAACCAATAGGATTTTGTTCCACCTGGACCTGCATAGGTTTCCCTTTTAAATTTTAAAACAGTTTTTTAAAAAAGTAAGCTCTATTTATTTCAACAGACATTAAATATTTGGAATCCCAAGTTTCTAAACTGCTGTTTCTAAGTTCACTATTAATGCTTTCATACTGGGCTAATTTCTTGATTTACTTGACTTATGTTGTAAAATATTGCCATTTCTTAGGATGTTTTTAGGATGTTTCTCTTGAGAATTAACTGTTACAAAAGATAAACTATAATGAAGTTTCACTTTCTAAATTGTGTCAGGAACATCATAGACATTTTAGTTGGAAACAATACATCCAAGCCACTACCATTTTATAGACAGCATACATTAAGACATTAAGAAAAATTATATCCTGGAACTGTTTTAGATATCTTTAGAACTGAAATATTAGAATGAGTGCATATTAAATACGTTTGTTTGTTTGTTTTCTCTTTAATTCTGACACTTGCATGAATTTGCATGAAGGATCTAGAAATAATAGAAAGGAATGTGCATCTTTTAGGATTACTTAATGGTAAAAAATTGGCTGGAGGGTTTGTTTATGCTAATGAGGCTCTGGCAGGTTCTAGTTGTGAGGCTGCCACCTTGGAAATCAGCAGCGTGAAAATGTGCAGAAGCCATAGTTAGACATAATGATATAGGATAACAGCCAATATGAATTAAGCTATTATTGCTTTACTGAGATCTCTCGAACTAGTCAGCCTAATGATGATATAATTTGCAGCTGAGTTGGCCTATCATTAGTTTATTTTTATTTTAGAAAGTTGAGCAAGGGATTATGTGTGACTCTAATTATAAAAAAATATTAAAAATTACCTGCTTCTAAAACCGCCAGAAGAAAAGAATGGTTATTTTGAATGTAATTACTCGACTGGCAGACTGTATCGTGACAAAGGAATTGTAGAAAGCAAAGCCCTTTGAAGGAAGAATGGGAGGAGGGAGGGAAGAAAAGAAGAAAGACAAAAGAAGTGTGCTTGAAATTGTGTTTCATTATATCAAAGTGTAGCTTGGGATGCTTTGAACCACATGATGAAACTATCTATGGATCTTTTTAAGTGATTTGGTTTTCCAGTTAAAACTATACAGTAACTGACCTACTTTGGTTTATGTTTGCTTGAACACTGCTGATAATAATATTGTGAAATGTCAGTAACATGGTGAGAATTTCTAAATAAAATGTACCGATTGTGTCTAAGCCTAGCAAAAATAGGAGCAATTAAGAAGTGACTAAGAGAAATGCTTGAAGGCATATGAAGATTTTCACTATGAAGAGAGGTTATTTAAAAATATAGTTGACGTGTAATAAGGGTAATAAAAAAATACCACAAAGAGAAATGGAGAGTTCATTATTATACCCTTCTAATCTCATGCAGTTTTCTTTTTTCTTTCAGTTGCTAAAAAACATTTTTCAGTCTATATATATATTCCTTCCCAGAAGAAGGAAGCTGAAGCCACCAGCCTGAGGATGACGGATGGGATTCCGTCGAAACGTTGCTCCTACACCTTCAATTCTACATGGGGAAAAACCCGAATGACCAAAGATCCACATACAAACACCCGCGAAAACCTCACTGCCTAAAGTGTAATCAGCCCAGGTTCGAATCTCGGAAGGGTATGGCTGACTGATGAAAACTAATAAGTTTGAAATGCATATCAGTCTCCCTTAATTCTTTGTTAGCAATTTAATTTACACACACACACACACACACACACACACCGTATATATATATATAATTTCCTGATGTCTTCCCACTTTGCCCTATTTATAAATGGAACCCAAGAGGTCTTACAAGGATAGAAAGGTATAGAAAATTGTTAGGGAATGTTTTTGGTGCAAACTGGATTTGACTAATTTCCTTTTCTACACTCTCATCTCATGTGCTTAAGCTTTTTGCTTACTATTTCTTACTCCTTTTCTCCCCTTTGCATAACGCCACATGCTCCAAATAGATATAATGCAGGTGTGTGGGTGTGTGGGTGTGATATAACATTTATATTTACTTACATGCAATGTTTTGCAGCTCAGTGTTGCCCAATTTTTCTTCCATGGGAAGGGAAACTGAGCTAGACAACTGCATGGGTTAACAACTGATATATTAGCTCCACTTCAAAACCAGTAGGAATATTTAAAAAGCCAGCAAAACTAGTGTTTATTTATTTATTTATTTATTCGTTTGTTCATGAATTAAATTCATTAAAGATTTATTTATAGCTTTCTGATATTGACCTCCCCTTTTAGCTATACTAAACAATTTTTTATGACCACAGACCCACTGTTTAGCTATTTATTGGCAACAAGCATTAACCAGATTACACACAGAGAGACACACTCACACACATATACAAATACAAGGGGATAAATTCCTAAGGTACTAAGTGATTATTTCACACCACACTCTGGAACAGCTCATAGGGTACAAGGAAATAAATTAAATTATTGATGCCAACAAGAGTAAAATAATTAAAATACTGTAATATTTAAGAGACAGCAATTTCTACTGTGTGCGTTTTACTAAGAACCATAAAAATGCTGTCCCTACTATCATCTCATCTCAGTTGCTGCTAAAGTCAGAGACTATACTGGTTGCTACAACTCAGGGTTCTACCATCACATTCTGTTTTATTGTTTGATTAACAATTAATTTTATCATTTACAGTAGGATGCATATATCAAAATGTCCAATCAATAGTGCTTTATTTTGGGGGGGGGGGGAGAAATTCTGTCACAATCTCATCAATAACAATTTATTGATACACTTCCATTGGAATTCATATGTCAGGATAAAGAACTTTCTCTTCTTGAAGGTGATTTTAGGAAATGTATACTTTTAACATATGCCTCCAGCCTTAACCTGATTGAAGGTGTGAACCCTAAACGCTGCTGGTGGATCTTATCAGGGAGGACAATGAAGCCGCCTTTAAGTAAGAGGTGAATGCTCTGGTGGACTGGTACAATAAAAGTAACCTGGTTCTAAATATGAATAAAACAAAGGAGATCATTGTAGATTTTAGAAAGAGCCGGCATAGTCATAATCCGCTCAATATCAAGGAAGCAAAGGTGGTCAACGGTATTAAATATCTGGGAGTGCAGATAACTAACAATCTGAATTGGTCTCTCCACACGTCATCCTTAGTGAAGCGTGCAAACCAATGTCTATATTTCATATGTCGGATGAGGACAACGCATCTTTTCTTTTCTGCCTGGCCACTTTACAGAGGCATGATTGAAAGCATTTTAACAAACTGCATCACTATCTGGTTTGGGGGTAGCAGTGCCTCAGATAGAAGATCCATACAGAGTGTGGTAAGGACTGCTGAGAAGATTAGAGGAAGCTGACCTCCCATTATCCATGATGCTGCTTATGAGTGTTATGTGGTAAGAGCTCGAAGCATTGTTAGACACCCCACACACCAACTTTACGGTCTGTTTCTGTTGCTCCTCTCTGGGAGGAGGTTTCGAAGTATTTCCAGCAGGACTACCAGATTCTGTAACAGCTTTCATATGTCGGATGAGGACAACGCATCTTTTCTTTTCTGCCTGGCCACTTTACAGAGGCATGATTGAGAGCATTTTAACAAATTGCATCACTATCTGGTTTGGGGGTTGCAGTGCCTCAGATAGAAGATCCATACAGAATGTGGTAAGGACAGCTGAGAAGATTAGAGGAAGCTGACCTCCCATTATCCAGGATGCTGCTTATGAGCGTTATGTGGTAAGAGCTCGAAGCATTGTTAGACACCCCACACACCAACTTTACGGTCTGTTTCTGTTGCTCCTCTCTGGGAGGAGGTTTCGAAGTATTTCCAGCAGGACTACCAGATTCTGTAACAGCTTTGTTCTCTATGCCATCAATCTGGTACACTCGCAAGATTCGTTTTTCTCACCATTGTTGAAGGAAAAGTCTCCATCATGGTTCAGTCCAAGCCGGGAATAAACAACATGGTGACTGCTTTAGAAAGAAGGTTGCAGTTTATTGAAGAGGAGAGCCAGACAGAAAGATGGCTCTGGAAGGAAAGAGAGAGAGCACATGTAGGGAGTGGGTTTTTATACCCTCTGGGGCTCTTGAGGTTGTTTCCTGTTCCTGTCTGAGGCTTTGTATTTCCTGTGTCATGTATTCTGACCTGAGTCTGGGTGTGCCTTTCTGGTATTCTGATGGTAGTGGGTTAATCCTATTATGCCGCAAAGGTCATATCCTGCTTCCCTGGGACTGTGGCTGATGACTCTTAGATTTTTGGTGTTGATTCTAGGGATCTTTCTTCCTAATCCCAGTTTCCTGGTTCCAGTCTTTCTGACAAGATTATCATCTGCAATTCTGCAGACTTGGTTTCTGTTTGGGACAGAGAGACTTGGGGGGAGGGGGGTTTGGTTTCTGCCTTTAAATCCTTTAGGGAAATATATTCTGCCTTTTAAATATTTCCAAAAATATATCTTTCTCTGAGGGGAGGGGCTGACTTCTCACACCATGTACACGTATACATCTGAACTAGACTGTGTTGTTTCTCTGTGTCATAGAATATATGTCGCTATGTGTAAATTATTATATTTTTTGGTCATATTGATGTAGTGTATATTGGTGATGGTAACCCTGTATGTAAAGCTGTATGCAATGAAATTTCATTTTAATGTATGCCGAATAGTGTACATTTAAAGTGACAATAAAGTGTACATTTAAAGTGACAATAAAGTTATTCTATTCTATTCTCTTCTCTTCTCTTCTCTTCTCTTCTCTTCTCTTCTCTTCTATTCTATTCTATTCTATTCTATTCTAGTTTGGCAACTATATTAGAAACAAGAATTCTAGAAACTGTTGTTGCTTTTCTTGTCATATTTATACTCACCATAGAGCAAAATACAGAAATTACAAATCCAACTTCATTACTCATACAAGATAGTATCCATTAAATTTCCCTGCACTTTCAGAAAAGTTTGTTTAAAGAGAACTTATACAAAGTGTAATAATTTTAATAGAACGTAGTAGCTCAAGGTTGAACTGTAGAGTCCTTGGTGCTTTCTGAGCTTGGTTGCTTGCTTGCAAACATTTCATTACCCAACCAGCATCCTAATCAAGCTAAATCCAAAAACACAAGGGAATTCCTGATCATATGATATTCAGACAAATCATTCAACAATAGACATGTAGAAATAAGCCGTATCTAAACATCATTCAAAGAAGACAAAAAAAATAAGCTAAGAAGGAAACAAAAAGACCAGATCACATCCTCTCCAACAGCCAATAATCACATAAGCAATGATTAACAGCAGACAAACAATCAAAGAGAAAACAATAACGTAATCAAGGAAATACCAAGGAGAAAACTACACCCCCACCAATGCTGTCAGGCCTAAGCCCAAAGCCCACACAGTGAAATCCAATCCAGTCCAGGTTTGTTTGTTTGCACCTAATAGGGAGAATCCCCAGATGAAAGCTATAACCTTTGGCTACCCTAAACCTTTTCCTCTATTCCTAATCCAGTTCAGACTGCAAAGTCTCTTATTTTGAGCCTCTGTCTGGAATGCCACTATAGAATTGCCAAGATTCCTACATACACACACACACACACCCGTCCTCCAGCTGCACATTCCATCACGACTCTTGTATAAACAAGGAGGAAATCCTATATACTCACTTACACTGATGATAATACCTAGATGGATAATAAATCATCTGCAAGCAAACAACCAAGCTCAGAGAGCACCAAGGATTCCACATTGTAAGAATTTTTATTACAATAAATTATAATAAAATAAATTGTAATCAAAACCTGGGAGTGGGAGGATTCATTATATTCATTTGTATTTACAGGACAGTATTTGTTTCAGTTAACGTTAGTCTCTGGGCTCTCAGTATCATACTGCTTTCACTCTAACATTAATTTGTAAAACATATTTTAAACATTGTTGAGAATAGGTTATGATATTAAGATATTAGCTGTTATATCCTATACCCGCTCAGCTTGAGTGGATGGAAGAGAAAACCTCCCTATAAAATCCATCCCCCAAGGGATAAATACTGTTTACACATTGTTAGGTTCCCTAGAAATTCCACCTAAAACAAAAATCAAAAAATATACTGGTGTTAATGTCTACCTGTGAACTACTTACAATGGGAGTCAATAAACTTACCATAGTGAGGGTGCAACATGAGCATACAAACCTACATTATAATAAATACAACATGAAATATGTCCATATTTCTCTCAATCTTCTGTAGAGGCATAGCAATTCTACTACAACTCTACCAGTACCCAGTTATCATTCCCCAGTCCATCCAGAGATTGTGAATTCCTTTTGTATTTCAAAACATTGTTTTGGGAGGTATAGGAGATCTGTAATGGGCAGTAAGAATAACTCTGAGGAACAGGAGGAAGACCCAGGCAATGATCCGATAAATGAAATCTGAGTCCAGTGCAGAAATGTATTTTGCAAAAGCCTCTCAGTCATGACTCTCTCTAGTTCTCATGAAGATAAAGGGAGGTGGGAGCACATTGAGACTTGCAAGATTCTGTTACTGGGACCTTATAATAAAAGTAGTATAATTACCCATAACTCTGGTTTTTAGGTCCAGCCTGCTTTGAATGACTGACAAGACTACACAATGCATCAAGCTACAAAAGACCTGTAGAAGCCCATGCTGCCTTTTTTGTGACAATGATTCAGATCTGAATAACTCTTTTGCCAAGTAATCTGAGAGAAGAGGTAGAATACACAACAGGAGGGATTGTAGGCACATTTTCTACAGTAGTAGCCACACCCAAACCTTTCCACAGGCCAAGAATCTTGTGATTTGTTCATATTCTATTGTTTGCCTGCAGATTCCTCTTGCATTAATACTGTTAATTGCCTCTTCTACTCTTCTCAATTAACATCTTTACTGTGTGCTGGATCTTTAAGGTCAACATTGCTGATGGTGTCATGTAAAACAGATTAATTTAATTTCTATTATGGTTAGGCAGCAAAATATTCAGGTAGGAAATATTTCAAAAGGCTGATTTTTTTAGTATTATTATCATTGAAAGCATTGGTTCTCCTGAAAGATATAACTGCATTATTATTGCATTTGTTTCATATTAGTTATCTTGCCACATTTATTTTAGTTCTTGTCTAATATGTTAATTTTGTTACTAAGCAACAATTCTGATCACACTTCATATTCAGTGGCATTTATTTGAGTAAACACATTTCAGGGTGTTCTTAATAAGAGTTTGTGATTTCTTTAAATTCTGTTTCTGCTTAATTCAGACTACAAATTAAAAACAAAATACATACAGCCATTCTTTATTTTCTTATGTTTATGACAATTTAATATATTTTATTGTTATGGAATCATTTTAGGGAAATCATGGGAATAATCCTTTTTTTCAAAATGGCATCACTAACATAGAAAATCCATTTGAGAGTACAGGCATACAAGTCCATAGAAGCTTCTGATTTACCTCCGTGATAATAAGCTTTTCTCATATCATAGACTCATAGAATCACAAGACTGGAAGGGACCTTGGAGGTCTTCCAGCCCCTTGCTCAAGGCAGGAAATCTTATACCATCCTGGACAAAAGTTTGTTCAATTATTCTTGAAAGCCTCCAGCTCAGAGCAACTCCAGGAGGCAAGTTGTTGCATTGATCGTTACTGTCAGGAAATTTTTCCTTAGTTCTAGGTTGGATTTCTTTAACAAGCTTCCATCCATTACTTCTTATCCTGTCCTCAGGTGCTTTGTCAACACCCTCTTTTCTATGGTATCCCCTTAAGTACTGCAAGACAACTATCATGCACTCCTAATCATTCTTTTCGTAAGGCTAGACATACCTAGTTCCCTTAAATGATCATCATTTAATTTAGCCTCCAGACCCTTGTCATTTTTGTTGCTCTTCTCTGCATACTTTCTATGCTCACAGCATTTTTATTTATTTTTTTTTGTATTAATGGAGACCAGAAATGGACACAGTATTCCAAGTGGGACCTCACTAGTACAAATAGAGCAGTACTATCACTGCTCATCTTGAAGCTATCCTTCTGTTGATGCAGGCTGGGACTGCATTCACTTTTTTGGCAGCTGTAGCACACTTAAATGGTGGCCAACTAGGACAGCTAGATCAATATCAATAATAGTTTGAATTAATAACAATATTAGTTTTTTTGAAATGTTTTCCACCCAAAGAAGAAACACAAAAGGCTGCAACATTAAGATTCAGGGTTGGTTTTTTTTAAAGTGATCCTCTAAATGATGGTCAGTAATATTGCTTTATTTTAGTATAAATGTTCCATCAAGCTACTTAAAGGATATTAAGAAGTGTTGGAACAAAACTGAACACATTTAAAACCACAATTAGGGATTGGAATGGATACATCTTCTACAGAGACTTTTTCCCTGTAGGTATCATATACCACTCTGCAGACAATAAGGTATTATTCCAGATTTTACATCATGTATGCAACATTATCTCACCTTTGAATGCCCATATAAACAGCAATATAGAATAGAAATACTGCAATAGATATATTAAAATGCATGCAGAGGGCTAAGTGCAATATTCAAATTAATAGGCTGGGGAATCATTGTTTGCACATTTTCTAAAATATAAGCACTTTACTGACTTGAGGGCAGAGAGGTTGTGGACCAGACTGCCAAAACAATCTGCTACTGAAAGCAGGCACAACAGTTTATATTAATAAGAATGGTTAATCAGCTTTAGATACAGTTCTTCTCTCATTATTTATATTTTCCTGAAATACATATAGATTACTTCGTTTAGCAAAACTTAATTAATTATGGTACAGATACGAATGCTTGAATTCCTTTCACATGCTGAATTATGAAGAATGTACCCTTTCTTTATTTTTGCCTGTTTAAGAAAAAGGTTAATGTTGGTGGAAAAAAGAAACCAGTAATACTATAATCAGGTGACAGTGCATAGCTTGATGTTTGCCTTCTAGTGTGTCAAAGAGAAACAGAAAGCATGTTCGGAGGAAAAAAATATTACTAACGCACAGCAAATGTCTAATGCATCTTTTACCAAATCTAAAATACTACCAGCAGTTTCTAATTCTGATCTTTGATTTTTATGATGAAATCATTTTCCTGGACTTCTGAACATCCAGTTTCCATATTGGATCTTGCACAAATATCAGCCTATCATCTCCTGAAAAGCGTGTTGAGGAAAAGGAAATGAACACTTGGCCTTTCATTCTACTTAAAATACTAGGAGGCTTCCAATATGAAACCTGAATATATATTCGTTCATTTATTTAATCAAATGTATGCGGCTGCCTATCTTGCACAAGGTGACTCTGGAAAGTGTACAATAAAATCAGTGAAGGCCACATATTATAGAACCAATTAAACAATTCAACTAATTATTAAAACCAAATTGTGAGAGGATTGAAATCATAATGTTATACGTGATGTAACCACTGTGTGGTGTCCCTGCTGTTGGGGGAATCCTCAGGCCTGATTAAAAAAAGACACCTTGAAAGCTTTCTGGAAGGCTGAGAGGGTTGAGGCTAACATTCTCCTCAGTGGGGATGTTGTACCAAAAGTCAGGTATTGTGGCAGAAAAGGGCTTGTCTCCTAGCTCCCATCAGATGGAATTCTTTGGCAGATGGGACCCATAGCATGCCTCTCCTGGTTCTGATGGATTATAATTTCATAATTATAGCAGGAAGGTCCTTTTTAGTTTATTTTATCCTAAGATATTTGAATATTCTTCAGAGAGGTTTGATGCAAAAAAAAAAGATCATTCTACTTCTTTGCTGCCATCTCCTTCAACTGATGAAAAGAATTTTAAAAATGTAGAGATAATACTATCATATAATTAAGCTCTTCATTAGAGCACCTATTTTTTCACTGGAGTAGAAGGATTTGAAAGAGGCATCAAGCTGAATTTATAAACTGCTGGAGATTCAATAGAATCTGGTCAGTATCTGGATTCATCCATCCCTTTTCTCATTTTGTGGATGGTGGCAAAAAAAATTCAAGAAAACTCCGGGGATTTTTTCCAGGCAGTCACAAGGAGTCCACGCTGACTTGAAGGCACCAAAGCAGAAGATGGAAAGGAAGATACAGATAAAAAGATGATTACTGAAATTAGATATTTTAATTTTTTTTAAAAAAAAGCTCAGAACAAAAAAGCTACAGTACTATAATGTTAATGTATCTTGTTTTGTGCCCTGACAGTAATTAGGCTCTGATGCCAGAGGAATTTGAAGAGGGGAGGGTAGACTTAATAGAGAAAGCCCCGACATAAATATAGTCAGCAATCCAGGATCTCATAGCTGAATTTAAAACAATGTGAGGACAAAGTTTCTCCATCAATAACCATTTTCCTTTCCTTTTCTTTCTTACTTTAAAAACTAGCCATTTTTCCACAGTAGATCAAATTAATTGGATTTGTGACTTATATTACTGAAGTAATGGAAAACCGTCATAAATTTTAGCATTCACTTTGGGATTTAATAACCAGTTATATGTGTTCAATGGCTACAACATATTCATAGATTTTTTTTATTTCTGTTATGCACCTTATGAGTCACATCAGCCTTTTGAGCTAGTGTAGTTAGCTTATAATAAAGCCATGGTTTCACCCTTCTATCTATTCCAGAGACATTGCATAAATAGACTTGTTTAAACAAGAACAACAACATCCAGCTCTGATCATCAAAATATCACCCTTCTTTTAGTGTAGGGCACTTCTTCCTAGCACAATTTTCATCCCCTTCCCTCTCATCAACCATTTGGAAGCCAGTCTCCAAACGTCTTCATTGCTGCTGAGACCAATCTGAGAACACCAATAGTCAAGCAATGCTCCCATCAAGTAGCCATTAAGGGAAATTAAAAAAACAGGACTCACAGAATATGGACCAGTGGTGGGATTCAAATATGTGAACAACTGGTTCTCTGTGTGGATGCCGCTTCTGGAAGTCCATTCTGGGCCTCGGCAACAAAAAATTAGCTACCGGTTCTGCCGAAGTGGTGCGAACTGGCTGAATCCCACCACTGATATGGACCCTTGAGTCATAGTTCCTGATGTAACAGAAAGCTCACTTCCACTCCAAATAGATGAAAACTAAAATAAAATGTTAGCAGACACCACATACAGCATTTTTAGTTGACTGGGGGACACCCAGTTTCTATAAAGCCTTTTATTTCTTCTGTTTTTGATTAAGATGCTGGAAGAAAAACATAGCATTATTTTTGTAGGAAAGTACAACTTATAATAGTTTCGATCATGATGGCAATTTAGAGCCATTATGTCCGCATGTATTGAAGGAAGTAATTGCTGGCTTTGGCCTAGACTAGAGGCTGGGAAGTGAAACAACTGTTCAGTGAGCATTGCTTACATAAGGAGGGAAAATCAAGTTGGACAGGTTTGGGTATATTTGTTTGTTTTTCAAAGAAGGACTGTGAAACTGACTAGAAGGATTAAGATTAGGTTTTCTGATAATGCTTGCCCATACAACCACCAAAAAACTAAGCTTATTTTTTTAACAGAGATGTGAAACTGGCTAAACTCTGACTAGAATCATTAAGATCCAGTTGGCTGATAGCATTGCCTTTATTCTTTCCACAGGATAATTAAAACACAGTAGCTATCGAACAAAGTTTTGTTTACGCCCAGAACCTGGGAGGCATTGTGATACAAGACTACAGCTGATACAGAAACTGACTGTTCACAAGACTTAGTGTTGTAAAACAAACACACAAAGCCAGCTGTGCTTTAATTTCACATGAACTGGCAAGGAAACAGAAAAATGCCAATTCAGCCCTCAGAATGAACTGATGTCATGGAACAAGCTGGCCCTGAGCTGAACTGGAAGCAGAAGACACACTTTGTGTCATGATATCTTTCATCCATTATCAAGAGTGCACGTTATTCAAATTGAGTAAAAATAAAATGGTTTAAAATGTTCCACGATTGGATGATGAAGGGCTGCAGACCTTTCTTTAATGAACATTACTCTATTGGGAGGCTAAACATTTCTTCTAGTGATTATGCCTTTTGTAAGATCCAGAAGCTCCAAGTTTGAATTACTGCTATGGTACGCATACTTAACAGGGAGTAATTCCTATTTGCCCACAACAGGAGGCCTTAATTTTGAATCAAAATGCATAGGAATTCTTTTAAAGTTATGGAGCTAATTGCATTTCCAAAGGGAAAATGCTTAGAAATCCTTTATTTCAAGTCATTTCTAATCTCCATAATAACATGAAATAGTTATGCTGGCGCTCTCTCTCTCTCTCTCTCTCTCTCTCTCTCTCTCTCTCTCTCTCTCTCTCTCTCTCTCTCTCTCTCTCTCTCTCTCTCTCTCTCTTGAATACCAAGATGTGAGATGGAATGTTATAATCTATTGAAGGCCAAGGGACCATAATCGTACAATTTAAGCACTACCTCCTTTTTGTGTGTCTTGATCATGTTGTTGTGATGTATTTTGATCATGTTGTTGTGCTGCCATTTAGGCCCCTTGCCTCAACCACAGATACCCTGAACAGTCCAAAATATAGGGATGAATACTTACTCCGATCAATCAGACTCACTTCGTGGCCTATCATCTTCATGGAAATTGAAATCATTACATGTTGTTACAAATAAATTCACCAAAGAATAAAGATAAATCGGAAACAATAAAATCCTAACATGTGTACTTAATTTGCATGCTAGTAAAATAATGCAATCCAGACTTCAACAAAATTATACAAACCAAACAAATAAATGAAATAAACAAACAAATATGGTAAAAATATCAAGCTTGTTTCAGAAGATGCAGTGGCTCTAGGATCACATTGAAAACAAGCAGAGGAGAAAGAAAGAGAATTACAAAAATATAAAGGTAGTCTTTGACTTTCAACCACAATTGAGTCCAAAATTTCTGTTGCTGAAACATTTGGGAAGTGAATTTTGCTAAATTTTACGACTTTCTTGCCACATTTAAGTGAGTCACTGCAGTTTTTAAGTTAGTAACCCAGTTAAGTAAACCTAGCTTCCCCATTGGCTTTGTTTGTTTAGAAGGTTGCAAAAGGTGATCACATGACCCCGGGACACTGCAAGCATCTGAATTTTGATCATGTGACCATGGGGTTGCTACCATGGTGGCAAGTGTGAAAAATGATAATAAGTCACATTTTTCAGTGCTGCTGTAACTTCAAACAATCACTAAATGGACTACATGTAATTTACTTTTGCTGTATTAATGGATTTTTATTCTATGGATTTTTATTCTGTAAATCACCACACATTGTGACTAGCTAGATCAGGCCGACCCGTGGGCTGGATGCATCACGTCGAAAACGTGCCCACCCCATTGCCGGCAATGGGGAAAAAGTCCTGATACGTTGTGCGACATCATGTGACATCGCAAGTTTGACATGCCTGAGCTTACCTACATACTGAACAATTTGACTGGAAAGAAAAAGTTAGAATAGAAAAAAAAGTCAAACCCGAATAACATCATCCTATTTTATGTAGAACATATTATAAGAAAGGCTGGAAGAAATTGCAGGAAGAAATATTAAGAATTTCAGATATGATGTAATCTCTTGGTGAAGACAAAAATTGAGGCTGAATATTAAAAACCCCACGATTACATCAAATGGAAATATTGCAGTAATAATCCACTACAAATAGGTGACGATAAACAGTAGTACTTTATTTTCCTGTGCTCAAAAATCTGTGATAATTGTAATTATTACATTTTTTAAATCTGCTCTTTGGGTGAAAGAGAAATCAAAGAGTAAATCTAGACAAAATATTTTTTTTTTTTTTATTTTTTTATTAAATTTATTATTTAAAAACATTGGACACAGTACCAGCGAGCTGACAAACCTTTTTGTCTACAATGTTTAAATATATATATATACATGTATATATGTACATCAAAAATACACTTAAATACACTTAGATTACAAATCGGTGAAATACCACAATATTTAAAACAGTGAGCTAGTCTGTAAAACCTAATAGAGACCTTTCTTTTTATCCATCCAAAGATACAATTTGTTCCAAATTCTATAATAGTCTGATTGATCTTTATTCTTTAATTCCAAAGTTAATTTGTCCATTTCAGCGCAATCCCAAATTTTCCTAATAACCTCTTTTTGTCCTGGGATCTCATTCTTTTTCCATTTTTGCGCAAATGATATTCTAGCTGCTGTGATAATATGGATCGTTAAGTATAGCACATCTTTAGGATATTTCTCTTTCGTGATTCCCAACAAGAAAAGTTCTGGACTAAACTCCAGATCTTGTTTCAATATTTCTTTCAGCCAAATCCAAATCATTCTCCAAAATTTTTGTGTTTTACTGCAAGACCACCACGTGTGGAAGTATGTGCCTATCTCTTCAGAACACTTCCAACATTTGGGAGATGCTGTTGTGTACATTTTTGCTAAGCGGGCTGGGGGAAGATGCCATCGGTAAAACATTTTAAATAAATTTTCTTTATACGATGAGGCCAGTGTTATCCTTTTATTCCTATCCCAAATTGTTTGCCAAGTATCTAGGTCGATGTTATGTCCTAAATTGTTAGCCCAGGTCAACATGGGGTCTTTCACTTGCTCTTCAAACAGCTTATATCCCAAAAGTAATTTATAAAAATTCCTTATTTGTTTAGAGTCCGGTCCCAATAATATTTTGTCCAATGCTGTTTCAGAGGTATATATCCCCCATTCATTTTTATCCTTCCTAAATCTCGATTGGATTTGTAAGTAGGCCCA
Source organism: Vipera berus (assembly GCF_964194415.1). Classification (NCBI taxonomy): domain Eukaryota; kingdom Metazoa; phylum Chordata; class Lepidosauria; order Squamata; family Viperidae; genus Vipera; species Vipera berus. Next base: position 235,768,541 of record NC_138202.1, read on the forward strand.
CCAATCGAGTTTTATACCTTGTAATTCTAGTTCATTCCTAAGTTTCAATTCCCCCTCCTCATTCAGAATATCCTTGTATGAGATTATGTTACCCAAATCAAACAGATTTGGGTAAACTATCGCTTCAAGGGTGGATAGCCAGACCGGTATTTTGGTGTAATTGTGAGATCTAATTTTTTTCCAAGTATTAAGTAGCGCTTGCCTGATCCGGTGTCTTTGAAAATGCGAGAAAAGACCTTGTTTCTCCGTCCATAGGAAAGCATGCCAGCCATATTGCAAATCGTGACCCTCTAAAGTTAATAGTCTTCTATTTCTCAAGATAAAGTAAATCTAGACAAAATATTAAAGAGCAGAGACATATTTATAACAAAAGTACTTACTGTGGAGGCCATGTACTTCCAGTTGTAACAAATATCTGTGAAAACCAGACTATCAGAAAGATTGAAAGAGGAAAAATCAATGCCTTGTAGCAACAAGAAATAATATCATATTAAAGTAAGACCAAACAGTTACTGGAAACATTAATAATGCAGCTAAAGCTTAAATATTTCAGACAATTAACATAGAACCAAAAGTTTTCATTAAGATGATGATGCTTACATAATAAAAAATTGGTTGGCAGAAAATAAGATAGCTAGCACTGTTATAATAAACAAAAGCTTATAAAAACTCAGAGAAGTTGTTACTTACAGATTATTCTATGAATTAGGTCACAAGAAGAAGTGGCTTGATGACTAAAAAGCAGGTCATTCATTCAAGGTACAGTACTTGTACATGTCAGCTTGTAAATACTGTTTGACATATAGCAATTCTATAAATTATTTGAAAGAAAAATGTTTACTTGCATTGTAGTATTCTGATTTTTGAAGTGCCAATGCAAACCTAAACTCATTCATTATGGAATAAGTCATTCAATAAAATAGAAAATACTTTTCAATTTTCATTATCCATTCTCGATACTGAGAATTCTATTTTGAGTTTTTTCTTGTTCCCTTTTTTTAAAGAATTGACAAAAATTCATATACCATTTGAGTAGTTCATTTTCAAAACTACTGATTGTTTCTAAAAATTTGGGCATTAATGTTGTCTTTGCTATAGAAGTTCAATGCCCCATTCCCTTTGGGGAAAAAAAGGGGGGAAGTGAGAAAAGGCAACATAGAATCATCAAAAGTAATATTATAGCTTGGAAAAAAAATAGCTCACAAATAAATTGACCTATTTCATATTATTTTTATCAGATTTATTTTTGTATTATATATTTTATTATATTCATGTATTTTTGTGTTTGTATTGAGACTAAGTCCACTCTTCTATTTTTCTTCTACTATTAAAAATAAACAGTGGATGAAATCAGCGGGGATGAAGGGAACAAAATCTTATGGAGATAGAACTGTGTAGCATTCAGCAGCATGATTTTGACCATGGACCTTGAGAAGGATCACTGTAATTCATCATAAAATATGCATATGAAATATCTCTCTCTCTCTCTCTCTCTCTCTCTCTCTCTCTCTCTCTCTCTCTCTCTCTCTCTCTCTCTCTCTCTCTCTCTCTCTGTGGATACTTTGCTTTAATGGATTTTCAACTGGTTAAACGTACTTGCAAATTGTATCAAGTATGATCTTCCAAGATTTTATTTTTGTCCCAATATTCAAAATCTTCAAAAGCAATTTAAAGGATAGTATGGAAGGGATATATAATAAGCTGGGGAAAGAAAATTCTTAAAATAGCATCATGCTCAATGGGTCAAATTTATTAATTGAAGGGAATGTGCTCTAGAATAGTTCTTTTGGTCTCTGCTACAGATTTAACAAAGAAGAGAAAGAATTTAGAATGTTTGGAGTCATAAAGGAATTCCCACTCAATGTACTCATCTGCTCATCTGTCAAGACTACAGATACATTTTAAAAAGAGGAAAATAAAATAAAATATGTGTCCCTTGTTCAGCAAGGAACAACCAAATTACTTCCCAAGGGAAATATGGACATGGCACTTGGAGCCCATGTGTGAATTTTAATACCCCACAAATATGACTTTTTATAAATTTGACTCTTCATAACCTAAAATTTGTGCTTATATTTATGATTGTTACCAGTGATATATGTAGGTTGTGTAATATTTCTGTTTTTTTTTCTTTAGTGCATTATGTTTAATGCAATTTATAGAGGTTAGGAGATATGCTGCTCAGATCCATTCGTGACTGGAGCATCTTGTAAGCCCAGTATGAATGAATGAATGAATGAATGAATGAATGAATGAATGAATGAACATGGACACAGACTTATACAGAGGCACCCCAGCTGCAATCTGACCACTGAGCATTCCAGTTTCTGTTTATAAACTCTCCATCTCTTTGATTCTTACATTTGAAAATCACCCTCTTTTCCTTTTTATTACTATTCTTTTCCTGATTTCCTCTACTTCCTAGAAAAGTATGTGCTTGTTTGGAAGTTGTTCTAAAGATCCCATGCAATTAGAATCACAGGATCACAGTAATATCCCTATGTTGAACATGTTTAGGGCACCATTTTTTGAAATAACATTCCAATAGCCTCAGAAAAAAAATATAAACCATTGGCAAATCCAATTATTGAAGCTTTATGTAAACCTCACTTCTACTATTTGTTTCCATTATTATATAGTACTTTATTTGACATTTTTATTCACTGCATATTGAAGCTTACAAAACTAAACTATAAAACAAACATTGTATAGATTTTTGGATCATTAATTGGAGGTTAGATCAAATGTTAATTGTTTATTAAAATGAATATAGGGAATCAATTAAATAATAAAATTAACATGTCCAAAATATATAAATTAAGAAACAGGAACATGAAATTGTCCTCCAAACTTAATGTACATAAATTACACAAATATTTTACCATCACAAGAGGTAAATTAATTTCTCCCTATAGCAGCATGAAATTATTTATTTATTTATTTATTTATTTATTTACTTACTTACTTACTTACTTACTTATCTATCTATCTATCTATCTATCTATCTATCTATCTATCTATCTATCTATCTATCTATCTATCTATCAAATTTGTATGCCCCTCCCCTCATCTCACAAAAGGTGACTCTGGATAGTGTACGACACTATATGCATACATATATATACCTACATACATGCATATACACTTACACACACACACACACACACACACACACACACACACACTAGTAAAAATTACAAAAAGCACAAGAACAAGAGAAGAGAATGCTAACCAAAATAATGGAGCCATCGCAAGTCTCATAGGATCTCCAGGCCTGATGACATAGCCAGGTCTTGAGACTTGTGGAATGATAACAGGGATGGAATTCAGCTCCCTTCTGGGAGGAGAAAACTCCATCTGGCAGGCACTACAGCATAGAAGGTCCATCTTCTGGGACCTACCAAGTGTAGCTCCCTAGCAGACGGGATCCACAGTATGCTATCTCTGCCACATGTGATTGGACAAGCAGATATAATTGAGTAGAGATGGTCCCTCTGATAACTCAGATAACAGTATATATAATATACTATTGAATAGGAATAATATAAGAATTCACAAAAATGATTAAGATTTTAACTATGAGTTCCACTGGGTTACACAGTACAGGTAGTCCTTAATTTACAACCACAACTGAGCCCCGAATTTCTATTGTTAAGTGAGAAATTTGTTAAGTGAGTTTTGCCCCATTTTACAACTTTTCCTGCCACAGTTGTTAAGTAAATCACTGCAGTTGCTAAATTAGTAACCTGGTTGTTAAGTGAATCTGGCTTCCCCATTGGCTTTGCTTGTCAGAAGGTCACAAAAGGGGATCACATGACCTTGGGACACAGCAAAATAAATATGAATGAGTTGCCAAGCATCTGAATTTTGATCACGTGTTCATGAGGATGCTACAAAGGTCGTAATTATGAAAAACGGTCATGTCACATTCTTCAGTGCCATTGTAACTTTGAACGGTCACTAAATGAACTGCTGTAAGTCAAGGACTACCTCTATTTTCTTGACCAAAAAATTAAAGTTTTAATTAAAATGATACAAAATGTGCTGGGCAACAAAGCAAAAAGATGCACAGTAATTGTCTCTAATAAAAGTTTTACCAAAATTTCCAAGCAATAAAAATTAGGTTATAAAACATGGAGGCTCAAGAACAAGTTTTATAGTTGTTGAAATAGATATACTCTCTACCCTAACATTACATATAAGAAAGCTTTACTATAAAGCTTTCTTATATGTAATGTTACTATACTGCTAAGTTTGTAAGCCGCCCTGAGTCTTCGGAGAAGGGCGGGATATAAATGGAATTAAAATAAAATAAATAAAATAAATAAATAAATAAATGACAGTACATTTGAATATCAAGGACGTTATTACAATTAAGTGAACAGATGCTCATAAAATCATAGGACACTGTTTATATAAACAAAACAAGTTTTTTTTAAAAAAATGTTTAAAACATATATTTTTCAGAGTAAATTTTACTACTTCTTTACATTTACAGGTAGTCCTTGTGTTATGACCATTCATTCAACAATTGTTCAAAGTTGCAATGGCACTGTTTCTCATATTTCCAGCCGTCAGAGCATCCCCAGTCATGTGATACCATACTAATACTTGGCACCTGGCTCATGATTACAACGTTACAGTGAGCCACAGTCATTTGATCACAATTTCTGATATTCCCTGCAGATTTCCCACAAGCCAGTAGGAAATCAGAAGTCACAGTCAAGCACTCACTTAGTGTCCAGTGTTATCATTACTTAACAAAGGCAACCAGGATTGTTGAAATTGCTGTTGCTAAGTGATGTAATGTGGTCATGTGACTTTATACTTTATGATCATGTTGTTTAGCTATGGCAATCCTGGCCACAATAGCTGATGGGAGGCTAAGAACTCCCTGTATATTTAAGATTTAAGATTTAAGATTTATTGAAATTTTTATACCGCCCTTCTCCCAAAGGGACTCATAGATACAGATATATATAGATATATATAGATACAGTAGCTACATTAAGGACATATTTCAAATCATATAGAAGCTGAAGTTTATGACTTTCAATACAATATGCATATCTGCTACTACAAAATACAGAGGGGCCTGTACTGTCTGCACTTTCATAAAAATAATGAAAACATTATACTGTTGCAACATACATTCTGTCCCTTTAGTACCTACAAACAATGAATATACAAAAGAGGTGGGGACTTGGATTGTGCCACTGCCAGACTATTTTCTTCATTTGTCTCTTCCCCCTGCATATGCGGATTTGTATGTCATGATGTTTAGAAGCTAAGATTGGACAACCAATGACCTGCGGGGTCATCCTTTCAGATATATTTCCTTACCTAAACAGAAAAAGAATAATCATAAGTGGGCAAAAAAGCAATGGGAGCAGGAGTGATTTCCTGCTAGTTTCTTTGTCTGATTTCCTTGTAGGAAGCTGAGAGTATCAGAAATCTTCCTTCCTTCCTTCCTTCCTTCCTTCCTTCCTTCCTTCCCTCCCTCCCTCCCTCCTTTTTCCTTTTCTCTCTCCTTCCCTCCCTTCTCCTGACTTTCGTTCCTCCCTCTCATTCTGTCATTAGTTCCCTTCCCTTTTCTTCTCAGCAGGCAGGTATGTGGCTGCTGCTGGGTTGGGGAAGGAGCAAGAGATTGTGCAAATGGCTGGGAAACTGTCAGGGAATTTTCAAAATGAGCATCACATGACCATAGCAGTGGCATCTGGCAGAGCTGATGCAGTCACAACTTTGGCTGAACATGTGTCAATTAAATGCATAAAATAAAATACATTTTAAAAAACAAAGAAAAAGCCAGTGTTTCAAAGTTCCTCTGATGAACCTGATTAAGGGGAGGGAGAGAGAAATGGCTAACATTGCACTACTCTACTACTAAATAGAATGTAGAGAGAATATATACCGTAGATGGCCATCAAAGGCGAGCACAGAGACTGAGGAAATGGGTGTACCTCACAGAGCACGTTTTAGGCAGTTGGAACAAGGATATTTATGTTAGACAGAATTAAGTAAGCAGACCAGATTGCCCTGCTTCTAGCAACAAAGACGAAAAACAATACTGTACTTTTGATCCAGAACTAGAAAACTCAGAAGGAGGTCACCTTCCCAGCAAATTATAGGTGGACTGAGGACAAGGTCATTCATTCCTCACAAATTCCTCATCCATTCAGTTCTTGCAAAACAGAAGGTGGCTCATTCTCATGCTGGGGCACGTAGAAAGTATGAAACAGTGTCCTAAGGTAGGATTCACAGAAAGATAATGTCTGCATTAGGTGTTTTCACTGGAAGAATAAAAATAATAATTTAAACATTATGGGAAACATTAATTTTTATTAATACTACAAAATGTAAGATCTTTAGTTGCATTGTTACTTAATACAAAGGCAAATAAATTTACAGCTCTAAGTCAGGGGAAGCCAACAGAGGTATATTAGCAGGATCATATTTATGCAGTGTGAAATTTTACATATTCCTGCAAGAAACATTTTTTTACATTGGATTGATATTTTGTTCACATTGATAATATTAAAGCATTATCCTGGTGACACTGAAATGCATGATGACTTGTAGTACCCTTCTATACATTGAGCACACTTACCAATGAAGATATCAAAAGGAGAACAGATAGTAAAGAAAAATAGAGCTATTTAACTCTTTTTTCCAGTCTTTTTCAACAACAAAAAATAAATGGTCCACCACAAAGTTGTGAAGAACAGGATAAAAAGATACGTTTGAAACTTGAAATTGGTAAGAAACATGGCCAGATAATAATATTACTTTAAAAGAAGTGCAAAACTCCAGAAGTAGAATAAATTGCATCCTGAAGTACTGAAAGAATTAGTTGGTAGTCTTACCAAACCCTTTTGTTTGAGAAATCCTGGACAATTGGTAAAGGGACAAAAAGATGAAGGAAAAAGAATGTTGTCCTTATCTTTAAAGAAGGGATGTGAGGGAGGAACATCCGGGGAGGAACATCCAGCAAATTACATACCAGTCAGCTTAATACTGAAATCCAGGAAGATTCCAGAGCACTTAATAATTGATTTGTAAGCACCTTGAAAACAGTGCAGAAAGGAACAGAGGTCAGCATGGCTTTGTCAGGATATCATACAGTCTTGTTAGGATGTCATACAGAAGACTTGCTGTCTCTTGCTTTAGAAGATAACATATAAAATAACATATTTAACTTACAGCAATGTAGATTTCAAAGGAATGTCAGGGAACTCTTCCTTACAACAAGAATAGTTTGATAGCGAAAGGTCACCTATTCATCGTATGCAGGGAAGCAGAAGTTGGACAACCATCTTTATGAAATGCTTTGATCTGGATTCCTGTATTGATAAGCCAATTGGATTTGATGGTCAAAATGACCTCTTCGACTCTTATATTTGCTTAAAAATAAACTCCGTTGACACTTTGAATATCAATTTCACATAAATATGCATAGAATTGCAGATGTGTCCATATGAAAAGTGGCTATGAAAAGACAAATAGACTCTGTTTTGGAAGATTAATGATGATATGGTAATCTAAAGAGAAATTGTTATTTATCACCATATTTTATCAAATATGCTTTTTTTTAATGAGCTGAGCTAGATCCAGAATGTGTCACCCCAAAATTAAAGTGCTTTTTCCATTCATGAAGGAATAAGATGATTAAAGTGTTTATGCTGTAATTCTTATTTGGTATTTCTGTATCTGTTTTGGAAGATAAGACGATCTTCCAGCCACTGAGGCAGATTATATTGGTAACCAAAGAAAGAGGAGAAAATCAACTATCACATTCACCTTTTAGTCAGCAGGAATATTCTTAGTGTAACACTGCTTTGATAGCATTCCTTTTAGTGGAAGGGGGGGAAAACTGAATCTCAACTGAATTTAACACTGAGAATCAACAATTATTCTGAAATGAGCTTTAAAAAAATGAAACAAGCATATTATTTACACTAAATTTGAAACAAGCAATTTGTTTCATGTTAGTTTGCAAAAAATGCTGCATAATCTTTCAGGATGAATTTGTTGTTTTATTATGTTTCTTATTTGTAATGTTAGTTATCTTATATGCCACTTTTTAATTTATTGTAAGCAAAATTTGTTTTATTTTTATTCTCCCACCTTTCCAGCTTTTAGATACAGAGCTTCAATGCAGGAATGCCACAATAACAAAGTATTTCTCTTGTTCCTATACTTTCTCCCCCTACAAGGTGTATGACAGTGAAACACAGGCATCACATAGTAGATAAAAACTCAGTGTTCCAATATCTACTATGGTTCAATCCAGATCAGGTTACTGCCTTTGCTTTGATTTTCTACATGTCACAAACAAACAGGAAGTATATGTCAATAGTGACTAAAGTAAGAGATGACTGGTAAAGCATTGAAAAAATAGTGTAGCATGAGTCTTCCCACATGATAAGCCATACATTAGGCATGAACCATAAGCTGAGTGCACACAACACACCAAGTCTGAATTTACAAATTCACACAGCACATCAAACCATTATTTAATGGGCACAAGTGTTTTGAATAGAATCAAACACTAGATGACTGATTATTGGAGACAAAAATGCTCATTGAGGCCAATGCCATTTTTTCAATTAAAACAAAAGCAGAGTGGTATTGTTCAAACTCACTCTTTTGTCTAAAAATCTCTATTTAGCTCACATGATTTCCACTAAAAAAATATGTGCATATGTTTGGTCTGAACTGGTGGTAGCAAATTATAATATATAACAAAGATCTTGGAACCAGAAAAAAAAGATCCCATTTACAGTATTTATATCAGAATCAGAAAATATTTATATAGCCAAGTCATAAAAAACTGAAGAACTGAAATATAGGAATTCAGGGAACCTACAATATGTTGTTTAAACTGACGTGCAAATTCACTGAAACACCTTGATTAGCTTTTCCAAAGCATCTTTGAATTGGCTTTCCAAAGTGTCACTACTATAAAATCAATCACACTTTGAACACACTTTGAAGATCAATAAGTACATCCCCTTAAATTTATTCCATCTCAGTTATTCACTTTAGGTTATGTCACTCCCAAGGACACAATTGGAACAAATTCACAATTGGAACAAATTTACACTGGTCATCACAAATCTTTTTCAATGAAAGCTCCAGTTTCTATGATGACCTTGTTTGCATAATCTTTAACTCAGCATGGTGCTTATCATTTTCACTCCATTGCTTTTTCCTATATCCATTATTTTACCTACAAACTTTGGAGGAATGCTAAAGGAAGTTACTATTCTTTCAGCTTATTTGTAATATGAAGTTTTACGGTTTCTGAAATAACGTACTTGATTTGCCACGAACACGCTAAAGGATCACATAACACACCCATATTATTAACATAATTAGAATTACTGTGCGATACTCTTTTTATAATGATGTGCAACTACTGTACTATTAAAAAAAACCTGTATGCAAGGCTTCTGAACAGCTCGAAATACACACATACGCCAGAACTTGTTTTGGAAGCTGAAGTTTACTCATTCCCATTAAAAAAATTATGAGGTAATACCGCACTCTTTATCTGCCACAGGTTGTTTTTTTTTTGTACTACATCTTGATTAGATTAACTGCTGGTTATTTGAGGGCCACATTCCTAGAGCTTTTTTTTTTAATTCGAGATAATAAGCCTTTGAAGAAAGAGCTGGACTCTCGCTCCTAAGATTAGCTGGCTTTCTGGTGATACCTAGGCAAATCGCCCTGCCTTTTGAAACCTTTTGCGAATTCACCTCCCCGTTTTTCGTTACACCCGGGACAACTTGGGGAGTCGCTTTAAGGCTGGATTGTGCTACATGTTTAATTTATGTTGCTTTCGGGGTCTTTTCACGTCCTGGGGCTCCAAAGAGACAGCGTTCTCTCTGGAAAGACTTGGCGAGATAAAACCGCTATAAACTGAGGCTGTAAACTGGCTTAGAGAGCTTGCGGCGGTTTGACGGCTGCTTGAAGCCGCGGCGGCGGCGGCGGCGGCGGCAACTGCCTGCTTCTACAGCCCTCCCAGGAATTCACCGGGAGAAGAAGAAACTCTTTCGGCCAGGTAAGTAAAAAGCCACCCTCCACCACCACCTCCACCACCGTTCAGCATCCCCGGAGAGAGGCGGTAGCGACGGAGGAAGACGTGCCCTCCGGAGGGTCCCTCACAAAGCGTCGGCCTGGCAGCGCCTTCTCTTCTCCGCGCTTTTTTGTTTGGCTCGCCGGCCAGAGGGAGCAAAAGCAGCAGCGGTCCCGCGCGCGGCCCAGCAGGGGGCGCTCCAGCCGGGAAGGCGGAGGGAACCGCCGCGGCCAGCTCTCTCCTCTTCCAGCTCGAGCTCCGGGAAAGCGGGAGAGGCGGCGAGGGCAGTCACGAGCCCGGCGCCCAGGCAGCGACCCCCCCCGCTCCTCCCCGCCGCCGTCGCCGCTGCCGCCGCTTCTCCCCCGGGATGCCGCCCTCGCTCCGGAGCGTCGCCTGCGGGGCATAACTTGGGCGCTCCCTGCCGGCCCTCACGGCGCACGCCGCCTCTTCTCTCCCGCCCTGGTCGTTGGGTGGCTGGTTGGTGACGGCGGCGGCGGCGGCTCGTAACTCGCTTCCCCAACGCACGGGCCGTTCGGCCGGGAAAGGGAGGGAGGGAGGGAGGGAGGGGGGGGACCGGCGTCGGATGTTCGCGTTACGCCACGCCGGTGCTGTGGTTGAGGCCTGGGCTCGTCTTCAAAGAGGAGCCAGCCAGCAGATCCGGAAGAGGTGAGGAGACGGGCAGGTGGGTGCCGCTCCCGGCCAGCAGGGAAGCCTGTTTTTCTGCCGCTCTCGCCAGTCGGTCGGCGGGGCCCAGGTGGGAAAACCCGAACAGGGAAAAAAAAAGGCTGTTATTGCTGTGAGGAAGAGGGGCGTCCCTTTCCTCTTGCACGAAGGCAGAGGCAGCCTGCGCAAGACATTGGGGGCTTCGCCAAGGGGGTCCCCAAAAGGTAAAAAGTGAACATATTTTTTTAAAAAAAATAAAAATGATCTGGGCTTTCGAGTGAAAGTCAAGCCTGGTAATTCAGTCCCAAGTGGGTCGTGGCGTTTCCCTTAAACTAAGGGAGCAAAGCTTGGTGTTTGTGTTTTTCTGTGTTTCTCTCTCTCTCTCTCTCTCTCTCTCTCTCTCTCTCTCTCTCTCTCTCTCTCTCTCTCTCTCTCTCTCTCTCTCTCTCTCTCTCTCTCTCTCTCTCTCTCTCTCTCTCTCTCTCTCTCTCTCTCTCTCTCTCTCTCTCTCTCTCTCCCTCTCCCTCTCCCTCTCCCTCTCCCTCTCCCTCTCCCTCTCTCCCTCTCTTGTGTTCCCTTTTCGTTTCTGGCTGTATTTTATTTGTAAATCTCAAACGAGATCCCACGATCTACTCTCCCCGGATTCCTCTTCGCCCTCCCCTTCCTACTCGAGAGTACTGAAATGTCCTTTGGCTTTTTGCCCTGTTTGAAATAGTTTTCTCTCATTTCTGTGTAGTTCAAGCAGAGCAGCCGAGGTTGCCCGTTGAATTACAGCTTTTTCATCGTCTTAGGGGGGGGGGGGGAAGCCTGGTGTTGCTAACTAAAAAGCTCTTTCCCTTTGATTTCGCGGGGTTTCGAAGTTGTTTTTGTTCTTGGGGGCATTTTGTTCTCTCTTATTCTTAAAGCTGGAATAGAAGGGAAAGAAAGACCTCTCCAGCCCAATGCATTGTGCTGTATAACCAGATATAACTTTGGTATTACCTGTTATTTAGAGTAGAGATGTCTACTATTTTTTCCAGACATTAGAAATATACATTCTTCACATTCCTAGGATAATACTGTGACCTGGTTTGACTCTGCCAAAGCCACTTAATAATACCTTATAAAAACAGCTCTTTACTGGGTTTTAGGTAGTGTACCTTAAAACCTGTCCTAACATATAAGAGTGTTATTTTAAGGGCTGTATCCACTTGATTGGGTATACTTAGTTATTATTGTCTTGATTTGTTTTAGCTACCGAAGCATATAATTTATTTATTTAAAAAATTTATATGGCTGCCCAACTCATGGTGATTCCTGGTGGCTTACAGATAACTTCCTGTGACCTTAAAAATGCCATTCTCATGATACTTATATAATTTAAATTAATTTAAACCTTTTACCATTTTTTCTTTAATGTTGCTTACATTGATTGACAATAACCTCAAAAAGATCTTTTCCAGAAGTCTTTAGAAATGATTTCCCTATAGCTCTAGTGTTTGTTACCTGTTTTCTTACATTTGTATATATATATTAATGAACTGTAACTGTGGTTTCATAGTGGTTTTGAATGGTTTCCTTACCTCAAAATATATTTATTCAAACAAAAGTTTGGGGCAAAGATGAGTTGTGGATGTAACTATTTAGATTATTAAAGTCTCCCGCCCCTCTCTTTCACACACACACACACACACACACACACACACACACACACACAATGTTTTCAGAGAGATGGCTGTGTTGCATCTTGTGATATTTTAGACTAACAGGTTTATTATAGCATAAGTTTTTGTTGAACATTTTTTTCTTCCTAGCATTTTCCTGCAAGTATAAGGTACTTACGTATACATTTCAAAGTTTCACAGTGGTACAAGATTGTTGCAAATACTTTTTTAAAAAAGTATAATCTAGTTAAGGCATGTCAAACTCGTCATGTGACATCACGCGATGTATCAGGACTTTTTCCCCATTGCCGGCAATGGGGTGGATGTGGTTTTGGCGTCACGCATCTGGCCCATGGGCCACCAGTTTGACATGCCTGATCTAGTTTATTTTGATATCAATCCTTATTGTATCTATACCACAATATATTGTAAGTTGTAAGGTTATGAGTGACCATCACATCAGAATTATAAACAGGGCTGAGAACTGATTTCCATTCACTACTTAGACTGATTGTGGCTTAGTTCATCCAAACTAATAGGCTGTTATTGATAATAACAATCGGCACACTGAGTGCCATATACTGAAAAATCTTGCCTGGCACATTGACAAAATTTCCATCTGTCAATTTCAAAAGGCCATCTTGCTTGGATCCGCACATATATTATACTGATACATTACGATGTCCTAGGTTCGTGGGAAGACCTTGATGTATAATAATGCCAACATCAGTTAAAGAACTGGCAGCCGTGATTTCACATTGTCTTGAACAATAATAATAATAGTAATATATTAAATTTGTATGCCATGCTTCTTGCTTTAAGGTCACTGTTTGGAATTCAGAAAAAGCAAACCATAATCTGATATTAGGCATAAGCCAACCATAATTTATAAGAAATGACTTCCCACTTCATCACAATGAGCAAAAATAATTTTAGTAAAAAAAAGAAATACAGTAAAAAAGTTCTTAAAATACAGTAAATGATCTCTTCTTTCCATATTTCGTATCTATAAATAAAGTCCATTAGGATTATCAGAAATAGCAGCATATCTGTTTTAACTTTGATAAAATAAACTTTATATTTCTTTTATATATAACAATCTTGATCTTTCAAGATGTCCAGTGTAGCATATTTTCCCATATCATTCTTGTAGCTTGTCACTTTTAAAACCACTTTCAATTTGGTCTCTGTCTTATTCTTCTTCCATAATATCTTTTAAACTATCTATTATAGCAAACATCCTTAAAATTTACTTCGAGATCCATTGTTCACAAATAACTCTCAATATGTCCAATGTGAAGGACAATTTTACTCCATTCTGTATGAATAAATCAAATTTAATTGTTCTTTAATTATAATCTTTAATTCCTTTTAGTTCCCTGTAATGTTCAGCTTTCAAAATCGCAACTTTTTTTAAAATTCAAAACAGCATTTTCCCACAGGAAAGATTCTTATAACTTGCTTTTTTCCCTCTTTATGAATTTAAATCATAACTTTGTTTTTAGTAGCATCAAATTATCCAGCCACAATTTAAAGCCAGATAGTAAATTTGCATGCAGATGATACCACTCTAATGGCAGAAAGTGAAGAAGAACTAAAGAGCCTCTTGTTGCGAGTGAAGAAGGAGAGTGCAAAGGTTAGGTTGAAACTAAACATTAAGAAAACCAAGATCATGGCATCCTGCCCTCTCCATTCCTGGCAAATAGATGGGGAAGAAATGGAGGTAGTGACAGATTTTATTCTCCTGGGCTCCAAGATCACCGCAGATGGGGACTGCAGCCAAGAAATTAAAAGACGCTTGCTCCTGGGGAGGAAACCCATGGCAAATCTAGACAGCACACTAAAAAGCAGAGACATCACCCTGCCAACAAAAGTGCATATAGTCAAGGCAATGGTCTTCCCAGTTGCAATGTATGGCTGTGAAAGTTGGACCATAAGAAAGGCTGAGCGCCAAAGAATTGAAGCCTTTGAACTATGGTGCTGGAGAAGACTCCTGCGAGTCCCTTGGACTGCAAGGTGATCAAACCGGTCAGTCCTAGAGGAGATCAACCCTGACTGCTCTTTAGAAGGTCAGATCCTGAAGCTAAAACTCAAATACTTTGGCCACCTAATGAGAAAGAAGGACTCACTGGAGAAGAGCCTAATGCTGGGAAAGGTTGAGGGCAAGAGAAGAAGGGGACGACAGAGAATGAGGTGGCTGGATGGAGTCACTGAAGCAGTAGGCGTGAGCCTAAATGGACTCCAGAAGATGGTAGAGGACAGGAAGGCCTGGAGGAACATTGTCCATAGGGTCGTGATGAGTTGGACACAACTTCACAACTAACAACAACAACAGTAAATTTGCAGATAGGTTAAGTATTTAGTTGTACACAGGGACTTGAAGAAACTGTGGAGAAATTTTTACATTAACTAAATCCTCCAACATAAAACATTAAAATAATAAAGGTTAACATTAATTATATTTTATTAATCATTAAAATTGACTTAAAATTAACAAACATAGCAAGGGAGGGAGCAAGATACAGGATGGAGGTGGAGTCTTATCTCAATCCATTAGCCACCTCCAGTATGACACGCCCCTATCAGAGCCCCAGGCCAATTGGCAAAGCCAGGTTTCCAGGCCTTTTTGGAAGGCCAACAAGGTGCTCCGTCAAGAGGCACAATGTTCCAGAGTGCAGGAGTCGTGACAGAAAAGACTCTTCTCCTAGACCCTGCCAGCCAAAATTCCTTGACTGATGGGGTCCTTCAGCATGCCCTTCCACCTGCCCCATGTGGATGGGGTGGGCCAATTCATTGGGGTGAGACAGTTATTCAGGTTATCTGGACCCATGCCATAAAGGGCTTTAAAGGTAATAACCACACCTGGAATTGGGCCTGGAAGCGAACTGGCAACCAGTGCAGCTTGCACAACAGCAATGTAACATCACCCGAGTAGTCCTAAGAACTGTCCTTGCAACTGCATTCTGTACCAACCGTAGCTTCCAAATCTTCAAGGGTAACCTCGTGTAGAGAGTGTTGCAGTAGTCCAGAATATATAAAAACACCAGGAATCCTATTAACCCTTATCTGGGAAAACATCCAGTTTTCAAGGTCTTTTGGGACTGCCATCAGGGTGTATGGATCTCTCGGGGGACCTCATTTCAGAGAGCATGTCTTACCACCGAGAAAGAACACACCCAATGTGCCAGATCATATTGGCCAAACAGAAACTATGAGAAAAATCCCTGGGCCTAGTTCCAAAAGCCACAAACACTCAGTTTTGGTATGATTGAGATGTTCTTCCTGGCGTTCCTTAGGAAAAGCACAGTAATTTTTCTGGGTTTTGTGGCCTATGGTGAATAGCTGTAAATATGATTCTTCCCCTTGAATAAAGCTGGCCAAGCACTGTCAGGTTCTTTGTCTGGAGCTATTCTTTCTCTTTGCTAGAAGTGACCTTACAAACTAGAGATTGTATGGACTGCCTGTTTTGTGTCCTGTAGCATGCCTCTAGATCAGGGATCCCCAATCTCCAGTCCGTAGACCAGCATCAGGCTGCGGCATGCCAGTAACTGGGCTGCACAAACAAGTGAAGCTCCATCCACGGGATGCAGGCAGCATGCAAAACCATGCCCACTCCAGTCCACAGAAAAGCCTTTCTCCGTGGAATTGGTCCATGGTGCCCAAAAGGTTGTGGGCCACTGCTCTAGATGTCAGGGGATCTTTAAGTGACAGTGCTAATGTCATAGTCCAAAAACTAGGTACAGCTAGAAACAAAAAAAGAAAATTGAAATGAACGTTAAACTTATTTTTAATTAAATAGTTCATGTGATTGTTGATTTATTAAACAGTTTATTGCTCAATGATTTAACAGTTATTACATTAAGAATTACAGGAATTTGTTAACTTATAAAAGGCCTTTGGGAATTATATAAAAGGTTTTCAGGAATTGCATGCAGGCGTGGGCCTCAGTTTTGTCTATATATTTTCACAGACATCACTTGGAAAGATGAATGATATATTCAGGATGTCTGACCATTGATATTACCTGCTATTCATTTCTATAAGTTATGTCCTACAAAACAAAATCTATTTCTTTCTTTTAGAACACTTAGGAGTATAAAGGAGGAAAAAGTTTATTGAATACAATAATTTCTCTCTCTTTCTCTCTCCATCTTTATATTTCCTTGTGTTTGTAATTTTGTTTTAATAGGTAATGTTTTCAGAGTGTAAATTGAGAAATCTGCTTAGAAGATGTATAGCTATATGATTGAAATAACTAAATAAATAATCGGGGATTAATCAGGGAGAAAATAATGGTGAATAAACTTTCCTTTAAAAATATCCTTTGGTGTTTTCAATTTTATCTTGCCACTCATAGCCATTGAAATAGAATTAAATGTCTTTTGAACTGTGTACTTTATGAAAAACAGTGGAGAAGTAGGAATGGTATGAATGTGTGTTTTAGAACATATTACGAAATCATCTGGGATGCATTAAATTTCAATGATAGAACACAGGAGTTTCATGGTGAAGAAGCATAGAATAAGATGCTAGGAAGACATAATTTGCCAAAGCTACTGCTTTTTTCCATGTTCACATAGTTGGCCAAGGCTATAAAAATTCTACATTAGACTGTAAACTGTCAAAATATGGAGTCTGGATAAGCTAATACAGTTCTTTTCAGATTCAATAAGTAGCTGATTATATTTTTAATCAACCATGTGAAGATTCTATTGCTTTTGTTCATTTATTCCTCATTCATGTATCATATTTGTTTTTTTGTTTCCTAATAGCCATTATCTCTCTAATAGAATGAGATGTTCCTGTTTGGGAACATAATTATTTTCTAATGGAAATACGATTATTTTTCAGTTTGTTTTTAACATTTACAGTAGAAATATTTGCACAAGGACCTGTACCCTTTGAGCCTTATGTGAAAATTTATAGCAGTAGCTTATATGGTATAAGATCCGAATTGTACAAGCAGTGAAAGTCTCTGTGACTCTGTATGGAAGCAAAAGTTGGTATTTGAAGAGGCAGAATACAAAGGGAGTTGAGGCTTTTGAATTTTATTGTTGGGGAAGACTCCTAAATATACTGTGGACAGCCATGAAAGCAAACAAATGCACCACTGAATAAATCAACCGAGAGTTCTTACTCAAGGCACAAATTATTAAGCTCAAATTAACCTACTTCAGAGATACTGTGTGAATACCTAGTTCTCTGGAAAAGGTTCTAATGCTGGGAAAAATGAAGGACGAAATGAGTATGACCTTGGAATAAAATAACTAAGTGAATTAATACTAGTAATAATATGGAAATAGGGCTTTTTTTCCTGGGTGAATTTCCTGGTAAAATGACAAGAAAGCAATATCTGTTTTTATACCAAAGCAGCCATACTTACTATCCTGTATTGAGACTGTACAGTCTAGTGCACTTACACCTTGCAAGAAAGATTAAATCATGAACTTTGGCCGGTATGTGAGAGTGGAGTTTTTCCATCCATCCATCCATCTGCTATACCAGTCAAACTGATTCTGCAGTGTACAATTCCTGAAATCCATAATTTGGATTAAACGTAGAAAAATAAGAAAAGCATTATCAGCGAGATAATCAAAATCACTATTAAAAACAGAGATCACACTACAACTGTACATAAATCAGGAATATAAGCATTCAACACCCCACCTTCAGTTAACTCTGTTCAGAGGAATAGTCCACAACCCTGCCTTCAAGGCTTAAGGGCACAACTACCGTAGGACTTTACAAACTTTCAAGAATCAGGAGGTGCACTCTGAAGACTTATATTTGAAAATGGATGCCCCGTCTACATAGAAACCCAGTGTACAAAACACTGCTACAGCCTTTTTACTAATGAGTTCTTACATTTATAAATGATCTCCAGGAGGAAAGTATTTGAAATTGCATGAATAAAATGCTTCAAGGTTATTACTAAGGAGAAAAATGAAGGCTGCTAGCTTACTTCAGATTTTAATCCCCATAGATGATACTATCCTGAAAGTCAAAAATGCAAATGATCTGCAAGCTGTAGTAATAAAAATCAAGGAGAACAGTGAACAAATGAGACTAAAATTAAATATAAAAACTAATGGCAACAGGTTGAACAACCAACCTTAGAATTGGCAACAAGGGTATCAAAGTGGTGGGGTAACTTTTAGAATCAACCCTTAATGATAAAGGAACAAGCAGTCAAGAACTACATTACAAAATAGCACGCAATAAAGCAGCCATGAAGGCAGCGCCAAAGATATTAAAATGCTGTGGTTGTGCCTATACCTACAAAGATTGGAAATGTGCAAGCATGGTATTCTAACTATGGAAGTGAAAATTGGAATTTAAAGAATAGGAAGAGTATTGACCCTTTTGATCTTTGGTGTGGAAGAAGACTCCTGAGAATACCAGAAAAGAAAACAAAAGGTTGAACAAATCAACCCAGAGTTCTCTCTCGCACCAATGACCAGATTCAAATTATCATACTTTGGATGATCCATTATGCAAAGTTTCTAATGCTGGGAAATGGTGGAAGGAAAGAAAAGAGGATGACTAGCAGCAAGGTGAATGGACTCGGTTATAGAGTTATTAAGTGCACCGTTGGGAGACTTGGAAAAACTGGATAGGGATGGATTGTCGTGGAGGAAAGCTATGTGGTTACTTAGAATTAATAATGGCTCGATGGCATATAATCAATTTTAAAAAACATTTAAGATCTGAAATAAAATACATTTAAAGGTTTAGGGCAAGGGTAGGCAACCCCGGCTCTTTTATGACTCATGGACTTCAACTCCCAGAATTCCGGAGCCAGGAATTCTGGGAGTTGAAGTCCATGAGTCATAAAAGTGCCGAGGTTGCCTACCCCTGGTTTAGGGCAACATAGTTTTCCATTTCTCCTTTTCTTTTTATTATGAACTTTGATTCTTTCCTAAAAGGATACTTTGCATAATCACCAAGCTGTCATATAGACAATATTTATGGAATTGAAAAAGAATTGTGTACTCTTTATGGCTGTGGTTTTTTTCTATTTGGCTTATGTGCAGCTGTGTCTTAATAGTTTTAAAACTCCACTCTCATGTACTGGCCCTACGTTTGGTGTATAACATACTGTTAACAAGAAACAGGAATGATCCGTGATTGAGCATTGGATTCTTAAGTTCCATTCTTTCCTTCACAGTAGGAAGAATGAGATTCTATAGCAAAGCTAGTTTAATACTGGTGTATATGATTTGACCATCCTATTATATAATTATAGGAACTTGGAATTGCTACTGTCTTCTACACAGGTATATTTCAAAGAAGGTATGATACTACTAGGCTTAGTCTCTAAAAAGAGTTCCTATCAGTGCTGAAGTAAATTTCAGACAGAGCTTGATAATGACTTTCAGGATAGGATTGTACATATATCTTAGCTCCTTAAGTGATATAAATCTGTTAGTATGGTGCAAGCCTCTTGCAGGAGCCTAAGCCTTTCTTTGTATCCTGTTTTGCTTCTATACCCATTAAGTTGTTTAGCTTTCACAAGCAATGACAGTACGGTAAATCTGAAACTTGCCACCATTTGTTCAGCAACTGCTCAAAGTCACAAGAGTGCTGAAAAAAGTGACTTATGACCAGTTGTCACGTATAAATATTGTTGCAGTGTCCGAGCGGTCACATGATTGTGATTCAGGTGCTTGGCAATTGTCATGCATTTGCAGCAGTTGCAGTGTCCTGGGGTCACTTGATTGCTGTTTGCAATGGCTTCCAACAAGCAAAGTCAATGTGGAGATCAGCAGGGAAGATCACAAATGGCAATCAAATGAAATGTCACTTAATGACCATGGTGATTTACTTAACAACCACAGAAAAATGACCGTAAAATTGGGTGCAGTCAGGTGATGTCTCATTTAATGACCATACCATTTAAAAACATTTTTTTCAGTCCCTGTTTTGGTTGTAAGTCAAGTACTGCCTGTATTCAAATAAAAAGATTGAGTACATAGATCCTAGAAATAACTTGTTTTAAATTGCAGAGGAGGGTATTTTTCATTATATATGCTACGACATAAAACCTGGGGAAAATTTCATTCTATCTATAATAAAGGGCATTAAATTTAATCATCTACTTCCATTAATATGCATTCTGGAATACAACAAATTAATGATGTTACCTCTATAACTGTAAAAACATAACCACGATGCGTCATGCACTATGCATCACACTTCAAGTATATTATATTTGAAAAATTAAATATTTTCTTTCATAAGCACCCCTTTAATTTTTATATGTAGTAAATATTTGTATAAGGACAAATCTATATGGTTCTTTTTTCCTATTTTAGATGTATTTTATGTTCCTGCTCCTCAATGTTTGCTATATAATTCCAAACACCACTTTTTAGTCTTTATTCTTTATATTCCTGATTGTCTTCTTTATTTTTTTAATAGTATAGACTTCATATTTATAGTTCTAATTTTATTTTTTTGTGCAGAAGAATAGGCAATTTTATCTGCCTATTCCGAACATTTAAATTCATGCAGTATTTATTTTAAATACTTAATTAAGACACACAGTAGTGGAAAAGGTTCCTCCATACAGGGTTTCTGTCAGTCAGGGTCTAACAATCTAGAAAGGAACTGAATTAAAATAATTTTTATATAATATTTCATTAGCACAATTGTTGTTGTTAGCTGCGAAGTCGTGTCCGACCCATTGATTTCATAGATTGAGAATAGAAGTTATGTAGTTATTTGGCAGGCAGTAATGAGAACACTTATGTTGTTATTGTTGTTGTTGTTATAGCTGCAAAGTCGTGTCCGACCCATTGCGACCCAATGGACAACGTTCCGCCAGGCCTTCCTGTCCTCTACCATCTTCTGGAGTGTATTTAAGCTCACGCCTACTGCTTCAGTGACTCCATCCAGCCACCTCATTCTCTGTCGTCCCCTTCTTCTCTTGCCCTCAACCTTTCCCAGCATTAGGCTCTTCTCCAGTGAGTCCTTCCTTCTCATTAGGTGTCCAAAGTATTTGAGTTTTAGCTTCAGGATCTGGCCTTCTAAAGAGCAGTCAGGGTTGATCTCCTCTAGGACTGACTGGTTTGATCGCCTTGCAGTCCAAGGGACTCGCAGGACTCTTCTCCAGCACCACAGTTCAAAGGCCTCAATTCTTTAGCGCTCAGCCTTTCTTATGGTCCAGCTTTCACTGCCATACATTGCAACTGGGAAGACCATAGCCTTGACTATACGCACTTTTGTTGACAGGGTGATGTCTTTGCTTTTTAGTGTGCTGTCTAGATTTGCCATGGCTTTCCTCCCTAGGAGCAAGCGTCTTTTAATTTCTTGGCTAGAGTCCCCATCTGCGGTGATCTTGGAGCCCAGGAAAATAAAATCTGTCACTACCTCCATTTCTTCCCCATCTATTTGCCAGGAATTGAGAGGGCCGGATGCCATGATCTTGGTTTTCTTAATGTTAAGTTTCAACCCAACTTTTGCACTCTCCTTCTTCACCCTCAACAAGAGGCTCTTTAGTTCCTCTTCACTTTCTGCCATTAGACTGGTATCATCTGCATATCTTAGGTTGTTGATATTTCTGCCGGCAATCTTAATTCCAACACTTATAGGATAATTTATTTGAGAGCAGCCATATTTTTCACCATTGAAATTTATTGAATGAGAAAAAGGACCAACCTCAAATTTCTAAATAAATTAAACCAAAGGGCAGATTATGACTTCATCTGAACACAAAGTGCAGCAATTTATTTTTCAGTGAAGAAAGAAATTTGGTGTGTTTATTGAAATAAAGATGGTTATTTAGTAAGCAGTCAACATCCTGTTTGTCACATCTATAAGATATTACATCTTTGCTTGTTAGCTTTTTATTTGTAGTTGTTAGCACTCTTGGAACAGTATAATAAAGCAATAATTGTATCTCCACTGGACACTGCAGAATGCTGTATAAATGATAAAATTATTTGTTTCAAATATTTATATACCATCTTTCAGTTTTCAGAAAAGCAGTTTATACCAATAATATTTATAACTTAAAAACCACTTTCTATGCCTTCTTTTTTCCCATACTCACAAATATCCCAACTTAGCTTCTTGTTATTAAATATAAGGAATATTATTTAATAAAATCCCAGAATTCTATCTGAGAAGACTATAGAATTATTCTATAAAGCCATACAATTATTTTGTTTCAGTAGGAACATGATTAGCGTATGATATGACCCAGTCATTCATTTCTTAAAAGCTCTGAAAGTGCTGCATTAGTATACTGATGTTGGAGAAGTTAAAGGTGTTTGAAGAAGGCATTTTGCTCCTTAACTCCCCCTTAAGGGCTAAAATTCCCACTCTACCCCGTGACCTCTTGCCACTAGCAGCCCCAGGTGGAGCACAAAGATTATATAGTCCCCAGGCTAGAAAAAAATTATCCCTGTCTTGCTCTCTGCTTATCTTAATTAGTCAGGCAATCCTTGCAAATGCTAGTTGCTTTTCTTGCCTAGTGAACTGAAAATTTACCTTAAATATCTTATTGTGCATTTAATAATTTAAAAACAGAATATAGATGTTCTAAAACAATTAAAATAACAACTAAAATGGTCACACTGTATTCCAAAGTGCTTCTCTTACAAGTTTGTCAATAGTTACAATACTGTTTATCTTACAGATTAAAATATTTTTTTCCTTGAGAAAGCACAGTATGAAAAAATCAGTTGCATGGGATTCAAAGAATACATATAAAACAGAAATGTATTTTCTTTGTGACCAAGGAACAGAAACCAGCCTAAACCAATTTAGTAGTTTCACATTGCTGTTAGTCGTAGGACGTTGATCAGTCAACATATAAATGAACCTAAGATTTAGATAAATAAAAGGCTATAATAAAGATACAGCATTAAAACATATTTTAATATAATAGATTTTTTAATTTCCTCTAAAATTAAGTATTGCCTACTATTAGATTATTTTTTTCTTCCTGCATTTAATCACAATAAATTAATGTGGATTTTACAAAATATTCCTGACTTGTTGGTTTCATTTCAAATGTTATGGTTTTTTTTAGGCATTCACTTTCAAAATAAAGGTAATGCTTTCCCCTGTCCAGTCGTATCCAACTCTTGGGGGCGATGCTCATCTCCATTTCTTAGCTGAGGGAGCCAGCGTTGTCCAAAGACGCTTCCGTGGTCATGAGGCCAGCATGACTGTATGCCGAGGCACAAAGAATACTGTTAACGTTTTGTTTTATTCTGATGAGAAAACCCAGAAATAGATTGGATTTAGATATTCCATAATTTGCTTTCTTTTCCATGCAGAGTAAGCAGAATGGTTTTGATTGCAAAAATGAGGAACTGGAAGACTGCTTGTTACCTTCATTAAAATGGATTATTTATTATTAGAGGTAAAGATGAAGCTTAAACTTTTAACAATACTGTAAATGCATAGTTGTAAGGTTTTCTATGTTAAGTCTCACTCTTACCATATTGTAATAAAGAGTTAGAAAATCTATATTCACTCCCAAGGTGATGGATTTATGAAGGAAATAATGTTCTGTCTTCTTGTTGGATCCTTAATGCTTTATACTAAATGAAATGCATTAAACAAAATATTAAGTATTGTAAGGAGGAGTAAATATTGTGTTACTGACCAAAGGGAACTGCAGGTATACAGCTTTGATCAGACTGATTACTAACAAAGCCTTAAAGCTTGGCACTTCCACTCTTGATGCTTCTGAACATGGCCAAACATGCTTGAAGTTTACTGGACTGCTTATTTCTTTACAATTTTACTTTTTATTCTACACATGTTTGGATACAACAGTGTCTGACTGATCCTGCTTTGGCTCTAATGTAACTGATATTGCATTATTTGAATTATTTGAAAAGATTATATCAAATTCTTGTTTGTAAGCAAAAAAGTGTGCTTTGGGTTGCTATGTTAACTGGAAATACTCTGATTCAGCTTATTTTAAAGCATAATAAGCAAAATAAATGAATAAGTGTCCCCTTTGGACCTTATGTTAAATTATGTTGTAAGATCATATACAATATGACTAACAGTGAGCCTTGAACTTACACACTTGCCTACGGTACTTTCCCCTGGCTCAGCCAAGAAGAACTTGAGAAAGTTTTGGTTTCTTAATAAGCCAGAATTATAAAATTATATGACTAATGGTTTGTTTGAACAAAACAGTGTTTAAGTGAAAGATCTTTTTTAGTTTGGATGTGATGAAAAATTCTGGAGTTTTGCTTTAAAAAATTCTGCTTTAAAATTGATCACTTTTTTCATCATAATCACACTAGAGTAAGAGAGGAGATGAAGAGCCAAAAGGTAGATGCTGATGATATCCTGACTGCTAAATTGGGTTTTACTGTTACATCCAAAATAGGTTAAAATAAGCAATCCTCACTATCTGCATTCAGAAAATCAGGGCACTCATCAAGTGAGTGTACAAGTTAAACATAATTTTGCTGACATTGCTCAAATTACTTTTCTGCAGATATTTGCTTGTTCAGCATAATTGTGTTTAGAAGTCCTGCCTCACAGGAAAGCTAAAACCTACAGGTGTAGTATGCATGACTGTTTTCTTCTGCAGACATTCACAAAAATGTCAGCAGAAGAAAGATGTTGTTTGGTGGGGTGTCTTAATCAGAGTGTTTCTGTGTAGCTCTAGCTTTCAAGACACTCTAATAGGCCCTTGTTGTGAAATTGCAACTCAGTTTTCAAAGTTTTATATCTGTCACTGAAAAGAAATAGAATGTATTTTCGTTGCTATAGAATCTAATGCAGCAGACTTAGCTATTTTAAGAATAATTAAAGATTGAATAACATTTTTGTAGGCAAATTCATTAAATTTGCCACTTTAAATAGACATTTTCTTTCCGCTGCTTCCCTTTCCCCTCTGTCATATAACATTAAAAAGTGATTCTAAAATGGCTGTGAAGATTAAGAATTTAGGGGGTTTTTTAATTACAAAAAACAGATAATGAATTAGTGGAAATCATATTTATGAATGATATATACGAGTATGAGAGTCATTTATGAGTCATATCAATTGTCTTCTTTTCCTTCTTTTCAGTAATTAAGTTCCTTGCAACTGTTCTACAGCTCCTCCATCTACATAAAAATGAGCGAAGTGCAAGCAATGGTAGAATTCTCTGTAGAGCTCCACAAATTTTATAATGTGGATTTGTTTCAAAGAGGGTGAGTTATTTTTCCTACCATACAATAAATGCTATAAATTCTGATGGTATTACTGCAGAAGTCTTTGTATAGGGAAATTTATTGTGTGTTTTAATGCATATCTTGAGATAAAAAGTAGTGGAGGACATACTTTGATAAATGTTACTTATATAAGAAAAGCTAAGTTGTTTGAATCATCTTTCTGAATTGATAGATGAGAAAGAGAGCGGGATTGAAAATATTACTATTTTAAAAAGGGTATTAACATTTGACATTTGCAACTTTGAAAGGATTTTAAATTACAATGATAAGGAACATAAACACCTTGATATTTAGGTTTCTGTGACATTTATAAATATAAATTAATAAAGTTGTGTCTTAGAATTTCCTCAAAAGGCTTTAAAGGTTTTTGTTTATGGTTTCTGTTGTTTATGGTACAGCAGTTTTGTGATCAGTATCTTCATTCTGAATCTCATTTGGATACATATTGCTATTCTTTTTCATGTCCCAAAGAAAGAAATTTCTTTATGGCTGTTGTTTTCCTGAAAAATGAAATAAATCTTCATTACATCACGCTAAAGCATTGAAAATTAACATATCTTCACATGTCCTTGTGTTTTGAATGCAGAAATTTCCATGTTAAAATTTACTAAATTCTAAAGATGACTTAGACTCAGTTTGGTGTCATGGTTAAAAGTACTAGACTAGGAATGGGGAAACTTAAGTTCTAATCCTCTCTCGGGCATAAACGTATGTGAATGACTTTGGGCCAGTTAATCTCTTTCATCATTAGGAAGAATGTATTAGTAAACCAGTTCTGAAAATGTTGCCAAGAGCACTTGGATGCCCAGAAGTGAGGGTTGACATTAAGGACCAAAACTACAACATAGAAGAATTACTATACATTGTAAAAATTTATATTCCTATTTTCGCTTTGCTAACAAAGTTACAACCTACCTGAAAGAGGGAATTTATGACCTGGATCTAAAACTCTGAAGGGCAGAGGACCCCATTGCGAATTTGTGCTAGCACTTTGGTTGCTCAGCAACATTTACAGCCATTTGCAGCATCCCATGATCACATAACTATGTTTTATGACACCTTTACCCAACACTTTACTTTTGGTTTCTAGCAAAATTGCACCATTGTGAACAATGGGTTCACTTAATGTGCATGGCATTTTCAGCAGCAATCTTTGTACTCTCCATGTATAATTTGTTGACTTTTGTATTTTTTACATTATTCTTATATGTTCTGTAAATCATATTGAAAACCATATTAGTTTAAAGTTGTGGTAAAGTGTTTAAAAGGTGAACATATCATAAACAGAATAATTCTAGAAATATTCTTTTTGTCTTGAAGATTCTATCAAATTCGTGCATCTATGAAAATTCCTCCAAGAATACCACACAAAATTGAAGCAAACCTATTACGTGCAACTAGTAAGTATAAATATTTCATTAATATTTAAGCTTTATAATTGCTGTTTAATAGTACTTTTATTAAAAAGTTATCAGCTTATTAACATTACATTATATATTAAATAATTTTATTTATTTATTTTTATTTTTATTCCATTTATATCCCGCCCTTCTCCGAAGACTCAGGGCGGCTTACAAGCTTAGCAGTAGCCTTCATTCTATGTATATGCCTGCTTATTAGGGCTTTCACACACACCCCAAGCGGCATTATTACAAAGTCAGCTTAATTGCCCCCAACAATCTGGGTCCTCATTTTACCTACCTCGGAAGGATGGAAGGCTGAGTCAACCTTGAGCCTGGTGGGATGTGAACCTGCACTAATTGCAGGCAGCTGGTGTTACTTAAGGAGGCATTAGCCCACTGCTCCACCAGTAAAGCTACTGAGTTTCATGAATTGATCTTAATATTTATGAGAAATTTGAGCATATGTGCATTTTAAGGCTTCTGAACAAATGAAAAAAATAGAGGAAAAATGGCCAAAATTGTATTTGCAGTTATTTTTTATTGTTCTCTGTTGTGAAATTGTATAGAACAGGGGTGTTGAACTTGTAGACCACGGCCCGGTACAGGGCTGTGGCCTATTGGTCACCGAGAATGGGAGTGGCTGGTGTGTGTGCCTTCCCCACTTATGCTAGTGCCGCCACGTGGGCGCTAGCAGCCCCGTTTGCACATGCATGGGAACACTAGTGCGGCCGCCAGCATCACACAGGTGCTTGCAGCCCGCAGGCGCCAGCACCGCCGCAAGCGTTCACGGCCCACAGGCACATGTGTGTGAGTGCTAGTTCCACTGCTGTGCGTGTGCCCGTTTGTGCATGTGCGCGCATACACATTTCCCTGCTCCTCCATTTCCCTCCAGGCCGCCAACCTGGAAAGGATGGGGAGCTCTTTTATAGAAGATTGACTAGATTTTGTTAAAAATTTATTAAAGGAATTTTTACAATTATATGAAAGCCACTTTGAATTCAAAATGTTTATACGTGTTTTAGGCTTCATAGTATTCCATTATGATTTATTTAATTATTTATTTATTATGGGACTTATATGCCGCCCTATCTCCCAGAGGACTCAGGGCGGCTAACAGCAATAAAAAACAACAGTACAAAAGTTAACAAAAAATTAAATAGCCCCAAATATTAATTACACAGTTAAAAATTAAAACTTTTAAAAACCCATCATCAATCCAGGTCAGCCTGATGGAAAAGGAACGTTTTGAGGTCGCGGCGAAAGGACCGGAGGTCCGGGGCCATCCGAAGCTCAAGGGGGAGTTGATTCCAAAGGGCTGGCGCTCCCACAGAGAAGCATTTTAAACTTGGAATACTTTTAGAATAGTTGGAAAAAATAGCATACTGATCAATAAGTTCAAACAATCTTTTTTTGATGTCAAAACAGTAAGCCGTTTTAAACTTGGAACATTTTGAATTTAAAATACTTTTGAGTGTTTCTAGAATTTCTCTTCAGACCAGATTAGAAATACTAATATTGCTGAATTTAACAATGGTTTAAGAAGTTCCTAAAATATTATGGACACTTGCCATGCACACATATATTCACACAGACATTTACAACAATGGCTGCATTGATTTTTAAGGTGTGCTCTGGTTGTGCTTCACTTCTGTTCCTTAATGCATCAACATCAGATGTTCCTGTTTTTTAATGGCTGTATATTAATTATAATATATGAGTTTGTGAATAGCAATAAATTTTGAGCCATGATGACTGCTTGCCAATGTTCTTGTTTTCAGGTGCTGATCTTGCCTTCCCAGCTTCTGTCCATGACAATGTAGTCTGCAGTAAAACATTTCAGATTCTCTACAAAAATGAAGAGGTCTGTGTGAACGATGCAATGATCTTCAAAATTAAAATGCTATTGGATGAAAGAAAGGTAATACTGGCATCTGCTTAACTAATGATATATACACATACATACATACATACACATACATACATACATACATACAATTAATTCATGGGTGGCTACCAAGAATGTTAAGAAAAGCCCTGGTGAATGAAGACTAATATATTCCAAAATTCTGTGTACGTTAATAGACAACCAAAGCATTCAAGAAGCTCAGAGCCATTAGATGAGTGGGAAGAAGACAAATATTTCAAATAAATAAATATTATCCCACTGGATGTAGCACCTCAGTGCTATGTCTTTGCAAAGAAACAGCAAGCCAAGATTCTCCAGAAATTGGGATGACCTGATATCATCCTACGCAGCATACACAGTGTTCCTGTATGTATGGATAAGCATAATTTTGGGAATACTGTAGACAACATTTTATAATTTACCAGAATGTCAACATCTTGGCTGGCCCACCTCTACAGCACGATCTTTTCAGAGTTCTTTTTCAAGACTTAATGAAAAAGAATAAGATTAGGGTAAGAAATGTGAATTGTTTTTCCCCTTTAGAAATTAATTTATTTTCAAGGTTCATAAGGCAAAGAAATTTTTAGTCTCTTATTCATAGGTACTAAGTGTACTGGTGTAGAGACTGTTCTCCGACCTAAATGATAACAGAGAAATGTCCAAATGCCTAGAATGTGACTTTCTCTCTAATTCTAAGCATAGTATTACACGTAGTCCTTGACTCATAACCACAATTGGTACCAGACTTTTAGTAACAAAGTAATGTGGTCAAAAATTGAGGTGTCACATGACTGCTCCGCTTATCAACCACAAATCTGGACAATCCCCATTGCTATCGTTACGTGATTTTTACTGCTCGTTAACTACCTACCTTAATCCAAACCATTCCAGGCTTGGTCCCTCCCATCTACAAGCATTAGAAAAGGCAGGGACTACCTCCCATTCCCCCTAACCACCTACCTCCCCCCCCATTTATACCCTGTAAACATTGATTTTTGGCAAATGTCATACATTGCAGTAATAACTGGGAAATTGCAAATGGCCCTAAATGCTGATAGGTTGCCAAGTGCCTGACCACATGACCACTAGGGAGCCAGTCCATTGGAAGGTCATAAATACCTTCTCAGGGTCTATCATAACTTTGGTTGCTAAGTGACAAGTCATAAGTACTACCTGATAGTTAATAAAAACTTCATTAATATAAATTGCATAATTAATCCTATTTTCTTAATATGGTTGAGAAGCTGAATGTTTAGCTATGATACTATCAGCCACATTTGTGGGGAGTGCACACCCATCTTTTTTTCTTTGGAAACCTGAAAAGGCTAGAACCAAAAGTGCAAATTAGCCTTCAGAGCATGGCTTCCCAGTTACTTGTTGGATCCATTCCTTTCATTATTTGTAGAGAATATTTTATCTTTGCAATCACGGCTCAGTAAGAAGAATTGAAATGTTTGGTACATGTTGTTTCAGATCCAGTTATCAAGACAATTGTTCATCTGCCCTTTATTTTTCTTTCGTATTCTCAACTGTTTATCCAGTGGTCCAAATTACCTGCCAGTATTGACAATTTGGTTCTGTCAGCATGGAATGAGAATGACTGGTCTCATGCCATGCATCTTGGTTATACATGATTTATGTTCCCTGGCAAGCCAGCAAAAAAACAAAGCCTTGGATTATTGAAACAGACAGAGTAGCATGCTATTTATATAGAACTTTAAAACACATAGGTCCATTTTGTACAAATAATACTGGATTTACAATCCACTATTTTATTACTCAGTGTTTTAAATTGTACTAGTAACATTTAAAAGCATTGTTTGCTTTGCTCTCCGTTGCTTTATACTGCATAGAAAACTCTTATATGAAAGTATTTTAGTGTATTGTAAACAACGTTGTAATTATGAGCAAATAAAGAGAAATATATAAATATTGTATCTTTCAACATGAGAATGCATGGTAAATCATAGTTTGTGTAACTTATTTTATTTTCCTAGATTGAAGAGTCTCTTAATGAAATGAATTTCCTACTATCTTTAGATCTGCACTTCACAGATACAGATTATTCGTAAGTTCAAAGCTAAGTTACATATTGGTCTTGATACAATTACATTAAATATTTATTTTTTTCATCTGGAGTGGCATCTTATATACATTAGTTCTGTGTGAATCAATGTGTGCATGGAATTTTTTTTTTTGGGGGGGGTCATTGTTCATGTAAAGTTGTAAGCATTGAGCTCATTCTTGTATTAACCTGCCCTTAATATTGAAATAAGAACGTCAGAGGTTGTGTATTTTTGATTCATTATGAGATTTTAATGTTTAATTCAAAAATACTTTCTAGATTGGGTTACATAAAATGATATAAATTGTAAACATTATTGTAATTAAATAGATGTATCAAAGCCAAATTAAGGATTTTGTAGTTATTAGTTCTGAGATTGCCTTATTTGCTTACATTTGAATTTGTTATTATATACTTTGTATGTCTGTGTATAAACACAGTTCCATATGTTTGATATTTGATATTACAGTATACATTATAATTGTGTATATGATGTCATATTGCAGTGATGGCGAACCTTTTAGAGACCGAGTGCCCAAACTGCAACCCAAAACCCACTTATTTATCGCAAAGTGCCAGGGGCCGCATCAGCATTGTGGTGCCCTCAGGGTGGGTGTGGGGTGTGACCTACTGGGTGGGCTTGGCTGCGGTGCTCATGGCAGACTGGATGGGTATGGCCTGCTTGATTTTGCTCATGGGGGGATGCCTGTGGGGGCTGGGCAGGATTGGGGGAGATCCAGAGGGTCTCTGGTGGGTGGGGCGGAGGGCAAGAGGCTTGTCCTGCAGGGTGAGGCAGGGGGTAGGGTGGGGGTGCCAATGCTGTGGGGCAAGGCGAGGCAGGGGCAGCTGCTGCCTGACACCATCAGCCCCCGCACACAGAGGCCAGCGAGCGCATGGGGATATGATCTATCACCTCTACATGAGCTTGCTAGCCGGCTGCTTTGCCTTCTTTGTGCTGGGCGGGGCTGCTGCTCCGGATGCTGGCGCCGGCCTAATGGACCTGCGCAAGCTGCTGGCGGTGGCAGGCGTGCCCACAGAGAGGGCTCTGAGTGCCGCCTCTGACACGCGTGCCATAGGTTCGCCACCACTGTCATATTGCTTTCATTAAAGGTTACAACTGGTTAATATAAGATTTTCTTTAGTCTTCCTTATACATGGCATCTTCTAATGATTTCATCAGAAGATTATTGTAAGGTCCTCATTAAACAAATTATCAAATGAGAATGAATACTAAAACTATATATTATAGAAGATCTCAGTCATTGTATTCTTGGATTCTTAATCCTAGTGTTAAATTATTTTTTAAATAATTTAAGTTGTATATTTGTTCTTTTAAGCTATTAACACATTTTTTTGCCTGTGTTTATGTTCTTTTTCATTTAGACCAGAGGATCTGAACACGTTGCAGCTAATTAGCAGCCGAACACTAAAGTTGCACTTTACCTTACACCGAGGCCTTCATCACTACGTTAATGTTATGTTTGATTATTTTCACCTCTCTGTCATCTCTGTTGCAGTGCATGCCTCTTTAGTTGCTCTTCATCAGCCGTTGATAAGGTAATGATTAAAAATGTTCTGTTTTTCAATACTTTAATGTGATTAAATTGAATCCTATTTTGTTGGTTTCATTAATAAAACTTCTTGGACAGGTAATTAGATTGCTAAAATTATTAGATTATTAAATCTTTAGACACATTGAATATTGAAATATTGAAATAATTTAATGTTAAACACTAAAAAAATAACAAATTGTGTTAATTATTGTTATGGAAAGAAAGCACTATAAAAACAGGATGGCATAATTGTATTGTCTGAAATATGTGAGTTGGTTTCTTTGCTTTAGCTAAAAATGAAAACTGAAAGCTTAAACTTTCACTTAGTGAATTATATAATTGAGTGAATTATATAATTAATTTATGTCTTATTCAGAAGTTTGAACTAAAATTCTCTTAATAAAATGGTCACAATCATTTTTTAAAATTTTTCCTTTCTCTGTTAGTCACTTACATTACACGCCATTCTATTTAATAAGGTTTCCTGATTTCCAGGGCATCATTCTTAAAAACTGTGAAGCTGCGTTAGGGAAGATTATTTTGACTAACTCTATTATGCAAATAAAACTCCATAACTCTTTTGACAGTTTGAAAACTGCTCAAGTGGTTCTCAATAGACTTCTTTCATTTGAATTTCCAATTACTTTGTATGTATTTTGGTCAGGGTATGTCTACTGAGGACCATCAAATATCAGTTCTTAATAGATTTAACTAGGATGTTCATTTGCAGGTAATCGTGGAATTGTACTTAATATGAAAAACCCTACTTGCTAGTGTAAATATTTCTTTGGGACAAAAGATACTATCTAAATTGATCATTATTTGAGTATATTTCTCTTGCATTGAGCACGTTGATGCAAACTGATTTTTATCTGACATGAAACCACTTATAGTAGATATATTATAGACATAAGATATGTGAAGAAGGTATAGTTCTCTGCAAACAACTGAATGTGAAATTATTCCTAAATTAGCATTGTAGAATAGGAATGGGAAAGGGAGAAAATATAGAAAAAATACCCAAGCTATGTATGTAGTTGTAGCTTGAAACATCTCATACTTTTTGTTCAGATTATGAACTTGCATTTACCCTACCAGCAAGCACTTATAAGTTATGTTTCTGATAGCGTGGCATCCTAAAAGTCACTAGGTATCCTTCGTACTGCTATCCTAGCACATTTATTCATGGGAAAGGTTAAACTTTGTAGTAGGGCTATGCAAAGCATTTGAAATAAGTACTTTGCAAAGTGCATTTGCATGGACAGCACGCTTCAAAGAGTTAAAGAAGTTTCATCGTTTTCAAGGTTCATTTAGCTGCGTCAGAGATGTCATCTGCTGCTGGAACGAGAGTGCGTGCACAGATAGTGCTTCCATTAGATCATTCTGCTGTAGTATTCATTATTCATGCAATGCACTTCCCGTTGTTACATTTGTTAAGTTTGTACAAACCCTTGCTTTTTACTTAACTAAGCACATTTGAAAGAGACCTAATTTTGGACCCAGAAGCAAAGGGAAAGAAAGCGGAACAAACTTATTTGTTCCCTTAATGAAAAATATGATCAATTACTTTGGTTTTGTTTTTTCTTACACCAATTCAAAATTATAAAACATACAAATGAATTAATTTGTGTATCTCCCCTCAAATGTGCAAAGATGCATACTTTTTACTTTGGCAAAAAAAATTGTTTTCTCTACATAGTGATATTCCAATATAGTTTTTTATATATGCCGGGTACAAACTTATAATATGATTATTCACTTTTCCAAAAGTAATTGGTTAGCAAAAATTGTTAAAAAGAAATAACAGGTTGAATCGGTAAATTTCAAGTAAAAAAAATTACCTCCCTTTCTTAGAGTTACATTTTTCAGCTGAATGAAAATTTTTAAAGGTACTTTCAAAATTTGCCCCTAAGATGACTTCAGAGACTGTTCACATTTAAGCAACTGTTTATCCATTCATCTGCAACCATCTAAAATATTACAGATAGTCGGCAACTTACAACAGTTTACTTAGTGATCGTTCGAAGTTAAACGGTACTGAAAAAAGTGGCTTATGATGGCTTTTCACACTTACAGCCTTTGCAGCATCAGCATGGTCATGTGATCAAAATTCAGATGTTTGGCAACTGACTCATATTTATGACAGTTACATTATCCTGGAGTCATATGATCACCTTTTATGACCACCTGAGAAAGTCAGTGGGGAAGCCAGATTAACTTAACAACCACATTACTAATTTTTACAACTGCAGTGATTCACTTAACAACGGTGGCAATAAAGGTCGTAAAATGGGGCAGCACTCACTAAACCCTCTTGCTTAGCAACAGAAATTTTGGGCTCAGCTGTGCAAGTTGAGGACTATCTGCAGTTACAATAATCTAAATAATATTTAATTTTAATCTGGGCAGTATAGTGGCCTTAAATACCAGTTGCAACAAATACTGAACTAGTAGTTTATATCAAGTTTAAATTCTATGCTATTGATTTTTCCTGTAGACTTTGCACTTTTGTATTTGTTTTGATGTTTAATTCTTCCTCCATTTGTTTTTAGCTTTCCTCGCCCTATAAAGAATACTTGGTTAAACAGAAATGCACCAGCGCAGAGCAGGGATTCTGTGATTCCTTCTCTTGAAAGTGTTGTCTTTGGCAACAATTACACCAAGCAATTATCAGCTGATGTAAGATTGGAATTATTTTGTCTTCTTAATAGACTAAAGAGTGCACGCCTTTTACAGAATATTTTTTAAGAAGCAAAACATTATATGGAGTGGATACTGACAAATAGCTGCTGTATTAAAATATTGCTTAGTAGCAATACTGGTCATGATGCTATATAATAGATTTTTTTTTACAGTACTGCAGCTGTTTATTTATTTGATTGAGAAATATATCTTAAAAAGTAAACTTTTTAACAAGTTCAGTGAACTGTAATATTGAATCTTCCCTCCCTCCCTCCCTCCCTCCCTTCCTTCTGGAGTGCCCTTAACTTTGGGTGTTTGCATGTGTATATGTAGGTATAGGTGAGGGGGCAAAGCTTATATAAAAAGAATGCCTTGGGTAATATCTTGAGTGTTGTCCTTAAACTTGAAATAAAATGTTGTTGTTTCCTTATGACTTAAAAATTATAAATCCATTTTTAGGGCTGCAGTTTTGTAATAGCAGAACCTTTCTTGAATCATGCTTACAATCTTCACCATACACTTTGTGCCAGTTTGCTACTCGCTTTCAAAGGATTACACGGTTATTTTACCAATTTATCAAATGAACTGCCTTCCTGTCACAAATTAGACGCAGGTATGTCAAAATCTTTTTCCTTCTGTGGCAAAGCCTATATGGCACTGTATTGCTAATATACATCTTAGGATATAGATAATACAATAAAAGTGCTGTCCAAAGAATTATGTATTCTATTTTTGTTACATATTTTGATGACTATTCCTTTAAAAAGTAAAAAATTACCCTTTTTTCTCATATGTTAACATATCCACAGATATGAGTTATAATTATATTAATATTATACTTATATAATATTAATTATATAATATATTAATAAAAATATCCTGTGCTCCTAGATCACGGGTGTCAAACTGCCGGCCTGTGGGCCGGACGCATCACAATGAAACAGCGCCCACCCCATTTCCGGCAATGGGGAAAAAGCTCCGATACGTCGTGCGACGTCATGTGACATCGCGAGTTTGACATGTCTCTCCTAGATCCTTAACACTTGCAAGAAAAGCTTTGAAGATAGTTATTCTGTATTCACAGCTTCATTTGTCCATATTAGGCAGACACATTTATTTATTGTGAGCAGGATTACTATAATTTTCTATGTGAATTATATATAATCCATATATAATTGATCTTATAATTATATATAAGATCATGTATGAATTAAAGAATGTGTAGAATTTTGTTCCATTAAATCCAATTATTCCAAAAAATATGGATTGAGCTATCTGTCTGGTCACTGTTTTAAGCAGGGCTATGCAGTGATCTGGATTCAGAAGGAAAAATATTTGGAATATGCATGGACACCTATGTCGTAACTATCAACAGCTCCTTAAAGAAGCTGAGTATTTTCCTGGCTTACAGCAGCCTAAAACAAGAACATTTAATTCAACAAAATGTGATCAGAGCATACCTTTATCACTTGGTTACTTTTGAATATTGAAAAGTGCACAGCCCTAATCTATTGTTACAGTATATCTATAAACATTTAAAACATTTAAGCTTATTTGTTTCCTTTGGATAACAAATTGTCGAATACTTTTTGAAAATGATTCTAAAAGAGTTCCCCCCCCCCCAAATTAAGATCTAAGGTTCTTTTTCTAGTTTGACACCTAGGTCAAAATAGTATACATATTATATAGTCCATATTTGCTTTATTGCTTTTATTCACCAACTCTAGTAATCACAGAGGTTCCTATGCCAAATAATTCGCTTAAAAAAAAAGAATTCTGAGTTGATTGGAAATATCAAAAACTAGGTATTTGTGAGCTGGTATACCAAAGAGAAAGGCCAAGTGTGCTCACAGGTGTCCAGTGGGCACCAAGTTGGGGTCATTTCATGAAAAATATCCCTGTTCCTGATCCAACACCTCAAAACAAACTACAATTACAAATATTTCAAATATATTTGCATTAATAACAATCAGAAATAAAAGCTAAAACTTCCTGCATAGTATAATAGGATATACACTTAGAAAACAGTTTTCTTTCAAACAAAGGGCTTACAGTTCTTTCTGAGACCGTGTCATGTGATATGGTGATTTAGTATAACCTAATACTGCATATTGCATACAGTGGAGATATGATACTCTATATAACTTTGATATAGTGATAATAGAGCGTTCTTACAGGAATATTAGAAGCTTTAATTGCATTCATCACTTTTACTAATACAGGATAAGCCGAGGATTTAGAGACATGGAGATAAACATATAGTCACTGTTAAGACAAGTACAGGTAGTTCTTGACTTGAAACCATTTGTTTAATGAACATTCAAAGCTGTGGTGCTGAAAAAATGATTTATTGCCAGTTCTTATGGTTTACAGCATCCCTGCTGTCACAGGATCAAATTTTGGGCACTTGATAACTGGCATGTATTTGCAGTGGCTGCAGCATCCCAGTTCACGTGATCAGCATTTGCTACCTTCACAGGGGGTTTCAGATAAGCAAAGCCAGTGGAGAAAGCTAGATTCATTTAATAATCATGTGATTTGCTTAGCAACCACAGCAAAAAGGTGTTAAAATTGGGCATAGCACACTTCACAACCACATTGCTTAATGATGGAGGTTCCAGTCCCAGTTGTGGTTATAAGACAAGGACTGCATGTACACTTCTTGTTCATCCCATCCGAAAAGCAAAATAAATTCACGTAAACCAACGGTTAAAAAAAACGCAGACAGAAGGAGTATCAGCATTCATCTGATTTCTAGCTTGATAATCGTTGTGCACTCTACTTAGTAATAGCAAGAAAGTCTTTATTGATACAATGGTTAAAATGACAAAGAAAGACCTGGTTGTATTTGCAGTTTTATATATATGTACAGTAAACTGCTTTTTGGAACTTCAGTTATTAAAGATTTAATGTTGACAGAATTAGAAAGTTAGCAGCTGTGTTCAAATTCAATATTATGCTACGTTTCTAGACGATCTAGTTTACCATGAATGAGCTGCATGTTGGTTCATGCTTGTCTCTGTTTGCTGACATAGCAGCTGGGGTCACACTATTTTTCCTACTCACTAAGGGCTACAAATTAACCAATTGCTATCTTGAAAAAAATCAACTTTAAAATAGAGTTTTTAATATATTATGCTTTTATTGCTGACATTTCTCTATTTAATATTTATTTAGATTTTTAGATATATTTATAAAACAGATTGAAGCCAGAACCCTTAGAAGCTAACCATTAGTCCTAACCATGCTTCTAAATTTCAATGGTGTGATTTTAAGGATCTTCAGAAATGAGGATATGCTAGTGTAGCTCCATATAATAAATAAACATGTTATGCTGTTTTAACTAAGAAAATCTACTATTGCCACTTTAATGTGGAAAATGATCCAGCAATCCAAGGATCCAGATATGGTCAAAGAGACTATGCCTTTTCTTCTGGGTGAATTTATCAGATCATGCTCCTGGAAGAGTTAGCATTAGGGTTAGCACGAACAGAGTACTATATTTACAGCAGATTTATGCATAGGTGCACAGGCTGATCACAACAAATTAATAGTCTCCATAAACCTAGTTTTATATGAAATAGCATATAGATACAGCTCAAATCTATTAAATGTACATTAAGACTCCAGCAATTACCTGCAGATGCTTGAATCTGACATGGAAAAATATTTCAGAGAGAACATAACTATATTTGTCGATACCTTCTTTAAAAAGCCACACCCTTTCCTGGATTTACACTGCAGCCACCTCATCCCACAAAACTGTTTATCTTAGTTGAGAAATCAAGATTCAACCAAATCCTTATACTCTGTGGCCATCTACTTAACAAAGGCATGGCTTCTTTAAGGTGTCATTAAATGCAATAGCATGCACATATTTTCTCTGAAGCACTTTTTCCACAGAACATGCAAATACCTGCACATTCCTAGACTATAGGTTGTTGTCCTCATCTAAAATTTCATTAGAATATCAAAATATACCCCTGAATTAATACATGAATTGGGATGTAGCATTTGGTTTTGTTAGTAATAAAATCCTTGTATTCTGTAATAAATTGTTTCATATAGTCATATAGTTGTAAATATATTTATCTACTTTTATGAATTATTTAAGGAAAAATATCTAAATATTTTCCTTGAGATTAAAAATTATGTTTCCATAATAAGAGTAACCCACAAAAAAAAAGTATTTAAATGAACCCACTTTTTATCTGCAGGAATTGAACTCATGAGTTAGAGAATTACTGTTTTTTAAGTTTAAAATTGAAAAGAAGATTTTTGAATACATTGTTTTATTTTCTGACATTTTCTGTAGATAATATTCTATTTTGATTTTTAGGTTCATTTATTCAATATTTTAATTTGGCCTGTGCATATGAAAAAAAACTTGTTATGCCTAGGACATTTACTGGATTGTTGATGTGTACTAATATTACTAACAATGAACTTATAAAACGTATTGCTAAACATACTGAGTGCAAATCAAAGTTGCATGTATGTAAGTTTGGATGACATATTGGCTTACTTACCTGCAATGTGCATTCAGA
This sequence comes from Vipera berus, assembly GCF_964194415.1. Classification (NCBI taxonomy): domain Eukaryota; kingdom Metazoa; phylum Chordata; class Lepidosauria; order Squamata; family Viperidae; genus Vipera; species Vipera berus. Next base: position 235,808,278 of record NC_138202.1, read on the forward strand.
TTATAAACAGAAAAATGCAGTATTTTGAATTATTATCATAATATAATATAATGTAATGTACATCATGTTGTTGTACACCATCTAGAATTTTGATTCAAATGGGATTCTAGCAAAAAGAATCTGAAATCTTTGTTTTTTTTTAAATTGCCTTGCACTGTGTACTTTCTTTTTGCCTTCTGTTTTCTTATTTTTCTGATGTACATTTTTATTTTCATAATTGGCTTTTTTTCGTCTTACAAAAAGAGAGAAGTTTTGAATGAATCATGTTCCACTGTACTATATTTAAATAACAAAAATTGTCAGCATTTGCATAAACTTTCGTTAACAGATTAAACTCCAAACAAATTATAAGCCCAAAGCAGCCATAATGTACATCATCAACTCCAGATCTAGAAATCTACTAAATTCTATTCTTTAATTTTCTTATCTAATTTCACTAATTAGTAGGGAAATTATAAGCTTTCTTATTAACTTTAAAGCTAACAATAATAATAATAATAATAAGCACAAATGGAAGAGTGTAGTAACTAGTCGTGTGTACAATCCCTATAACTAGCCAAGTCCAGCATGCAGGTCCTTTATGAACGTCTTCTCAGAAGAAAATATCTACGAATCCAGGGAGACGCCTGTCTAGGTATGTTCTTTAAAAAGTGGGTTATACTTATAACCCATTAGGATTTATTATAGTAAAGTTATATTACTGTTTGTAAATAATATCTATTATTTCAGGTTTACAGAAGATCGAAGAGCCTTAAAGAGCAATTTAACCTCAGGGGCCAAGGCTTAATTACCATAATAAATACATTAAATTAAGGCTCTGTCCAGCTTTGTCTGAAGTTACAGTGTTGATGAAATGAGATAGTTTCACCGGAAGTTCAGTTTCTCCTTCCTATTTGTCCATCTGATAGCGTGCTTTGTAATAATTTTTGGCTCTACTTCCATGCACGAGATAAAATAATAATACAGGCTTATCTTATAAGTGCAAATATTCAGTGAGTTGAATTCAGATTCCCCATACATTAAATTCTGATCCCAATATGTTCTGGTAAAAAAAGGAAGGGTAGGAGGATTGGGAGATGATGCTCTCCTGAACAGAATATGGGGCGATACTAGAAATGTCAAGGGAAAAATAAAATTGGCAAATAGCCACTCCATCCCCTTTAGTAGGAGCCTCCATTGAATTGGAATGTCTTCTGTCAAAGCAAGACGGCAAAAGCATTTCTTTCATGAAAAAGATCCAGTTCAATATATTCTTTCGGATCTTATTTGGAATCCCATTGTTGCCTTTATATACAACGCATTTAAAAAGTATTCAGACCCTCTTCACTTTTATCAATTTTGTTATGCTGCAACCTGATTCTACAGTTGTTAAGAGTAATTTTTTCTTAATCTACACTCAGTAGCCCATAATGACAAAGTGAAAACAGAGTTTTAGAAATATCTGTATATTTTATTAAAAAGAAAAAAAACCCTGAAATATCACATTGGCATAAGTATTCAGACCCTTCACTCAGTACTTTGTGGAAGCACCTTTGGCAGCAATTACAGCCTCAAGCCTTTTTGGGTATGATGCGACAAGCTATACATGCCTGGATTAAGAGATTTGCTGCCATTCTTCCTCTCAAGTTAAGTCAGGTTGGATGACAGTGTCAGTGGACAGCCATTTTCAGGTCCCTCCAGAGATGTTCAATAGGGTTCAAGTCAGGGCTCTGGCTGGGCCACTCTAGGACATTCACAGAGTTGTCCCTAAGTCACTCCTGTATTGTCTTGGCTGTGTGTTTAAGATTGTTATCATGTTGGAAAGAGAACCTTCAGCCCAGCCTGAGGTCCTGAGCTCTGTGGAACAGGTTTTCATTGAGGATATCCCTGTACTTTGCTCCATTCATTTTCCCTCAATCCTGACCAGTCTCTCAGTATCTGCTGCTGAGAAACACCTTCTTCAACTCTGACTGGGTGGTGGGGAATGGTGCACTTTGGGATGAACACCCTTCTAATGGTGCAGGAGTATGAATGGATTTCCCGAAAAAAAATGCAAACTACAGGAACCATTTGCGCTTCAGTTTGAGATGCAGACAACACTCATCCCAATAGCCTCCACAGAGCACCTTTGGGACCCCCACAGCATGATGTTGCCACCACCATGCTTCAATGTTGGGATGATATTGGGCAGGTGATGAGCAGTGGCTGGTTTCCTCCTGACATAACATTTAGAATTGAGGCCAAACAGTTCAGTCTTGGTTTCATCAGACCAGAGAATCTTTATAATAGCATAGAATAACAGAGTTGGAAGGTCTTCTATTCCATCCCCCTGCTTAGGTTATTTTTTGGAAACTCCCAAGTGTGCTTTCAGATGTTTTGCACTGAAGAGAGGCTTCCATCTAGCCCAGGGGTAGGCAACATTGGCTCTTTTATGACTCGTGGACTTCAACTCCCAGAATTCTGGGAGTTGAAGTCCACGAGTCATAAAAGAACCAAGGTTGCCTACCCCTGATCTAGCCACTCTGCCATAAAGCCCAGATCAGTGGAGAGCTGCAGTGATGGCTGCATTTCCTTTGACCTCATGGCTTTTGCTCTGCTACAGTATGCATTGTCAGCTGTAAGGCCTTCTATAGATATGTGTGTGCCTTTCCAAATCATGTCCAATCAATTTAATTTACCACAGGTCAACTCCAATCAAGGTGTGTCCACAAAAATCAAGAAAAAGGGGGGGGGGGTACCTGAGTTAAATTTCAAGTGTTGTTGCAAAGGTTCTGAATACTTATGCCAACGTGATATTTCAGTTTATTTTCAGACATTTCTAAAATTATATTGTCATTATGGGGTGCTGAGTGTAGATTAATGAGAAAAAAATAAATCTCAACAACTGTATAATCATGCTGCAGCATAATAAAATTGATAACAGTGAAAGGGGTCTGAATACTTTCTGAATGCTCTGTATACTTACAATTTATTTTTAAAAATAACGGTTTTCTTGTTCATTTTGAGCTTCTTAGTTAGAAAGATAAAGGGAGAATATGTTCTCGATTGTCTTAAATTACAGAAGACCAAAATACATTTTAACTGAGTTGTAGTTAGTCTGCTTAGGAATATAATTGTACCTTAAAACACAATCCATTTTAAGTGGAAAAAGCACTGCATTTTTGGTATTTATTTCCCTTAAACTGGAATAATCACTGGGATGATATCCTAATTTGTCCATTAAACTGGCTCTAGCTGTTTAAAAAATAAAATAATTCTTCAGCAATTTCTTCAATTTGTATCATATGTTTTTAGCAACAGCATCTGGGGCAAACTAATGACATCAAAATGACAACGCATGCTCTGACACCACCATCCAAATGCCCTGATGACATACTTGCATCCTGACATCTTACATAAATCACATGCATTTGCATGTAGATGTCACACAGATTTCATTATCTTTCCCCATTCCTCTGCAGATGTTGGTGCTCCTTAGCCTTGTTGCCTGGAGGACTTCCTAATATTTTGATACCATCTCCTGTGACTCAATTGTTGTATCTTAAAGGAATTCACGTGCCTATTGAAGAAAACATGCAACTGTAAATTATTAATTCCACATGATTTGTCATATGGATTGTGGCCCTGTTGATTCATAGTTTAAAACGAGCCCATTCCTCCATATTTCACACATAATACATGCTCCATACTTTTGTCTTGAAATTATTACCTTAAAACATATGCTAATATATAGCATAATTTACTAGTGTAGAAAATACATACTATGCAAGGGGCTGTCTAACTTAATCAATGGCAACTTAACAATGGCTAAGGTGTTTGCCTAGAAACCAGGAAAGGCATGAAAGCCAGCTGGGTCATTTTGGGCCAGTCATGCTTTCTCAGGAGAAAATAGGAGGCTGTATTGTTAGGTATCTTTGCTGCCTTGAGTTAAATATAAGAAAGGTGGGATAAAAATCTAATAAGAACAAATAAAGCAACAGCTTAAGTGCACTTTTTCCAGTCTTCTTCGACAGACAGATGCACAACTAAACCCAGTGAAGAATCACCAGTACAACATTGTGTTGACTTGAACACAGTCTATGAAAAGCCTGACAGCAGCATAAATACACTTCTCAGGCTGTTGGTTGGAGACTTCTCTCCAATGTTTAGTTTAATGTTCATTTTTCTAATTGGCAATCTACCAGAAAGTGCACAACACATTACATTACAAACAGTAGCAACTTCCCCACAGCAAATAATTAAAAACAAAATTAAAGCTACTTATCATGTAGGCCGCAATATATGATGGCTCTGGCTCACACTAAATGACCCTTTATTCCCTCTTTTATCTCACTCAAGTCAATGTCAACAATGTAAACCTGCTCTTGTGTTTTGGCTAACACAGACTCTAATAAGCTTTATCACTTGGGGAAATTTACAGAAAACACAAGACAATTATGAGACATCAAAATATTTAAAACATTTTGTTCTGTGCTTGTGACAAAATTCTGGATTATGGGAAAATTTGGTCCAAGCTATGGATGGTAAAAGACTTGCTTCAAGTTCAGATCTTTCTGCCCATTCCTGGAACTTTCTAAAATGGGTCATCTTAATGCCAGTTATGCAATTTTAAAAGATGGTTGTGAGAATTTTTGGTTAGAAAAAGATGTAAATTATTCATTTGAAAACAAATACATCTACAGTATAATTAATCTGAAAGATGCCTTAGTAGATTTAAATTGAGGTCAGATATCTTTATCTGTGAGGCTAATCAATTATTTTTAAAAACTTAGCAATTAACTTTACCTATATGAAAACACTTTACAATTCCTGTATTTTATTTCACTTGATTCAGTCACTTAGGTGTCTTGATTTGTGAGTACAACAACTTGCAACCAGAAATCTGGTCTCAATTGTGATCATAAGTCAAGGACCCCCTGTAAGTGATTTGTATTCTGAATAAATTTAATTTAATAGCTTCTGTCTTGAGTTACATGAACAGAATGGGCTCCAGTAGAGACAATTGCTGGCCAAAGTGGAGCAAACATTTTTGCCAATTCCTTCTGTCAAACTACTGCCTGTATAGTTTTAGGCAGTCGTCTTAAGGGAGAAAGAACAAATTTTCAGTAAAAAAAAAAAGAGAGAAAGAGAATCCCAGCCTACTCCTTTATTATATCAAGGGCATATGATGAATGAAATTCCAAAATAAAGTTTGTTAACCTTTTCCATTAGACTCCATGTATATTCCTTATTCTCCAATCCAGTTTTGGACATTTTTAAAATACAACTCCATTTAGATTTTCAGTACACATTCTTCCAAACTTGTTTTTCTAGTGATAATTTTTATGAGCTCATGATAATCAAATGTCAACATTTCATCTTAATGCATTGTACAGTGTTGCCTTTTAAAATATATAATCAAAAGAGGTCTAAAGGAAAAATCTATATTACCATATGTGTTTAATATTTTAAAACCATAATTATGAATGAAACTATTGCAGGAAGAAGGGTCACTTTAGGAATTACTAAATTTCATATGATATTTGTAATGTTTTAAAACTGTCAAGATAAATTCCTTGTTTTTTATATCTGTGATGCATTCAATTGTGGCTTAGCTTGTATTTTAAATATTATTTAGAACTTAGGAATATTAATTTTACATATACTGGTCTTTTCAGAGAACGTAGATGTAGATGTAGAAGCACGCCTTTTGGAACTCTGTGAAGAAATAAAGGTATTGTCCACCAATCAGCATATGTCCAGCTTCCCAAACCCACTGATAACTAGGAAGAAGAAGGTGTTCAAAACAGATATCAGCAACACTGGGGGAAAAGGAAAATGCAAATGTTAAAAGTAAAAATACAACATTATTAATGCAATTAAGCTGACTTTGTAATAATGCCGCTTGGGGTGTGTGTGAAAGCCCTAATAAGCAGGCATATACATAGAATGAAGGCTACTGCTAAGCTTGTAAGCCGCCCTGAGTCTTCGGAGAAGGGCGGGATATAAATGGAATTAAAATTTTTTTTTTTTACAAACCTAGTTAATCATCACTGATAGGGTATTCAGAGAAGCACAAAATTTACCAAAGAAAACACTTAAAATTATTAAAAGTATAGAGAACTCTTTTTTTTTTGAAAAAAGATAATATATTCATGACTTACTAATTTAAGAAGAAAGATAATGGTATACAATTAACAACTTCTACCAATTGTAGGAGCGACACATAGAAGAGAGAATGGAAAATGTCTTATGTGCTGGGGAGGTAGCTTGTTTAGCTGTGTACAGATGATGTGGTAATCATAAGCTCTAAAAGGGGATTCAGAAAGTTATCAGAGATTATTAGGCTTTATTGCTAAGTGGAAATGTAAATTCAAAGTCAGTGTTCATTGGAATCCATGAGCAACAGTGTAGAGAGAGGTTTATTGTCTCCTTGCCCATTCTCTTGAATTTCAGAAGTTTCATCTGATTAGTCACTATTGAAAATGAATTTCTAGATGCAGTCTTTCACAGATGGTTCTTAATGTAGAAATTATTAGAGATGTTGAAAGTACATATTGTAATTCAAACAAAGAGAAGTTAATTATATTTTTAAAAAGTTTCAGTGTGGGCACTTGGGAAAAATAATCTTATAAGTTTTCAGATATTAGCCATTCTGCTTCTAGGATTATAGGCTTGTTGGTTTCTATTGGTGCAGAAAATGGAAAATCCTGATGAACTGGCAGAACTTATAAACATGAATCTTGCACAGCTGTGTTCTCTCTTGATGGCTTTATGGGGACAATTTCTGGAATCTGTTAATTTCCAAGAAGATGTCATTGCACTATTATCACAAGAACATCATATAATGCGTGTATGTATTTATCTTTTGTGTTACAATTCATAAAAGTAAAATCATGTTTTAGCTCTGTTCTATTAAAGCTGAATGTTAAAATATATCGGTTCAGCTCTTTAAACTGTTATCTCCTTAAGTTTATAAATTACTTTCTAAAATGTTAAAATTATTAACAGTGGATTAAAGCTACTAAAATTGTGTAAAGCTACTATTTAACTTTATAAATATCTAATATATTGATAATAGTGATAATTAATTCTTAACCACTAAGTTTTCTGGCTAACTAAAATTAAAAAACATAAACCTTAGAAAATACCATGAGCTTCTCATTGCAAAATTTAGGCTTAAACTGAAGAAAGTAGGGAAAAGCACTAGGCCACTCAGGTATGAACTAAATCATATCCCTGATGAATATACAGTAGAGGTGACAAACAGATTTAAGGAATTAGATCTGATAGACAGAGTGCCTGAACTATGGACGGAGGTTCACAGCATTGTATAAGAAGTAGCAACTAAAACCATCCCAAAGAAAAAGAAATGCAGGAAAGCAAAATGGCTGTCTGAAGAAGCTTTGCAAATAGCTGAGAAAAGAAGGGAAGCAAAAGGCAAGGGAGAAAAAGAAAGATACACCCAATTGAATACAAAAATCCAGAGTATAGCTAGAAGAGATAAGAATGCCTTCTTAAATGAACAGTGCAAAGAAATAGAAGAAAACAATAGAATAGGGAGGACCAGAGATCTCTTCAAGAAAATTGGAGAGATGAAGGGAACATATCATGCAAAAATGGGCATGATAAAGGACCAAAATGGCAGGGACCTAACAGAGGCAGAAGAGATTAAGAAGAGGTGGCAAAATTACACAGAAGAACTATACAAGAATGAGCTTAATGTCCCTGATAACCACAATGAGGTGGTCACTGACCTTGAGCCAGACATCCTAGAATGTGAAGTAAAGTGAAGTGGGCCTTAGGAAAGCTGAACAACAACAAAGCTAGTGGAGGTGACAGTATTCCAGCTGAGCTATTCAAAATCTTAAAAGACGATGCAGTAAAAGTGCTACACTCAATTTGCCAGCAAATTTGGAAAACTCAACAGTGGCCACAGGATTGGAAAAGATGAGTTTACATTCCAATTCCAAAGAAAGGCAGTGCCAAAGAATGTTCAAATTATCGCACCATTGCACTCATTTCACATGCTAGTAAAGTTATGCTTAAAATCCTACAAGCTAGACTCCAGCAGTATGTGGATCGAGAACTACCAGAAGTACAGGCAGGATTTCAAAGAGGCAGAGGAACTAGAGATCAAATTGCCAACATACGCTGGATCATGGAGAAAGCTAGGAGTTCCAGAAAAACATCTACTTCTGCTTCATTGACTATGCTAAAGCCTTTGATTGTGCGGATCACAACAAACTCTGGCAAGTTCTTAAAGAGATGGGAGTACCAGACCATCTTATTTGTCTCTTGAGAAACCTATATGCAGGTCAAGAAGCAACAGTAAGAACTAGACAGAGAATTGCTGATTGGTTCAAAATTGGGAAAGGAGTCCGGCAAGGCTGTATACTGTCTCCCTGCCTATTTAACTTATATGCAGAGCTCATGAGAAAGGCAGGGCTAGGTGAATCAAAAATTGGAATTAAGATTGCTGGGAGAAATATCAACAACCTGAGATATGCAGATGATACCACTCAAATGGCAGAACGTGATGAGGAACTAAAGAGCCTATTGTTGTGGTTGAAGGAGAGTGCAAAAGTTGGGTTGAATCTAAACATTAAGAAAACCAAGATCATGACATCCGGCCCTCTCAATTCCTGGCAAATAGATGGGGAAGAAATGGAGGTAGTGACAAATTGTATTTTCGTGGGCTCCAAGATCACTGCAGATGGAGACTGCAGCCAAGAAATTAAAAGACGCTTGCTCCTGGTGAGGAAACCCATGGCAAATCTAGACTAAAAAGCAGAGACATCACCCTGTCAACAAAAGTGCGTATAGTCAAGGCCATGGTCTTCCCAGTTGCAATGTATGGCTGTGAAAGTTGGATCATAAGAGGCTGAGCGCCAAAGAATTGAGGCCTTTGAACTATGGTGCTAGAGAAGACTCCTGCGAGTCCCTTGGACTGCAAGGCGATCAGACCGGTCAGTCCTAAAGGAGATCAACCCTGACTGCTCTTTAGAAGGCCAGATCCTGAAGTTGAAACTCAAATACTTTGGCCACCTAATGAGAAGGAAGGACTCCCTGGAGAAGAACCTAATGCTGGGAAAGATTGAGGGCAAGAGAAGAACGGGATGACAGAGAATGAGGTGGCTAGATGGAGTCATTGAAGCAGTAGGCATGAGCTTAAATGGGCTCCAGAAGATGGTAGAGGACAGGAAGGCCTGGAGGAACGTTGTCCATGGGGTCGCGATGGGTCGGACATGACTTCGCAGCTAACAATAGCTAACAAATGCATCTATAATCTGAATAATATTGGAACTAAGTATTGATCAAGTTAAATTAGATGCTTTAACGTTCTTTCAGTTATCCTACAGATCTTTTAAATTTGTAGATCTTGATTCAATATAAATGAATTCTAATGGCATCTGAGTCAGCTACTTTGACTAAGCAGTGAATTGCACTATAAAGTTCTTGCACATTATATAAATAATTAAATTTCAACTGCTACGAAAGGAGACAGGATAAGAAGCAGTTGAGGTAGACTAAACATGTACTTACAGGATAATGGAATAGCTAAATTAATATGGTACAGGGACTAAATTAATATGGTACAGGGAAATATAAGCTGAACGTCAATAAATAAATCAATTTCAGCTGCATAAAAGTCCTGTGGAAGAGTTTGTATTTCTTATATGTGGATATTTATGATGTTTGGAAATGTACTGAGGAATCCTAGGATGTTGAATTTAGATGACTAAGAACAATGGATAATATTTTGTTAAATAAAACTATGAATAAACTTTTTCAGACTGGAGACATTGAGTAGAATGTGTAGCCTTTAAATGTATTATTATTGCCCTTTGAATGCTTCCCCATTACATATATCTCAGGTTGACATAAAGAAAAAAGCTAACAGCCAAGTAGTGCTTATTGTTTTAAAAATCCCTATAGGTTTATACATAAATAATACTATATTGCACTAAGGCAGACATGTCAAACACAAGGCACAGGGGCCGAATCCGGACCGCGAAGTGGTTTCATGTGGCCCGCGAAGCCATGCTGGAAACAGTGAGGGAACAGCCCCCACTGCTTTGGCCCTGGCCCAGAGACCCTCCTTCTGCCAGAGACCCTCAGATCTGTCCCACTCCTGCCCAGGCCCCCATAGGCACCCTTGATGCGAACGATGTAGAGCTGGCCATGCCCACCCAGTAGGCCATACGCACTCTGGCCACGCCCACCCAGTAGGCCATGCCCACCCGGCCCCTTGAGGGCAACCGCAATGCTGATGCGGCCCTCAATGAAATTGAGTTTGACACCCCTGCACTAAGGTGTTACCTCATAAACTGTTCAGATTGAAAAAGCTTATTTTAGTTCAAAGGATTGCTACAAAGCTTGATCTGTGTTATTTCAGTACTCTCTAAATATGATTTTTTTAAAAAAAAAAATATTAAACACCATTGTTTTAAAATGATGATATAAGTACACTTTGTGTATTTTGTTTAGGAGAAATAAAGCAAATTCAAAGCATATTATTTTAAAACATTTTAGGTACGCAGATTTTCTGAAGCTTTTTTTTGTTTTGAACATCCTCGGGAGGCAGCCCTTGCATATCAAGAGCTTTAGTAAGTAACTTTAAAAAGAAATGATTAAATCAGAATTCATAAACCTCTTGTCTTTATGTTCTGTATTGATGTAAATTAATTGTGTAATATATAAAATAGTATAACATATTCTGTAATGTGTATTTTCAGTCTTCTTATATTAGCGGCTTTTATTAAGTGCTACAGTATCTTACATTATTGGAGTCTTCTGGGAACAGTTGTGGGAACCAGTTCTTTGGGTCCAGTTCCCCTTTCTTCCTATCATGCCCTGCTCCTGATGTATGGAAATTCTTCCAGATTCAGGGATAGGGAGTAAACGGATAGAAAATAAGGCCAATCTACTTTCACTCTTTTCCTGTCTTGGAACTCTCCATTGGATCAAATAGCCTCCCCTGGAGAAAAAAGCAACTAAATTTAGTAGATTCTGAGTAATAATATCAAGCATCATTCTCAGTCAGTGATGTAATGAGAGATTGTTAGGATCCATTTCTCAAGTCTCTCCTTGGATAAGTGGCAAAATAAAATATGTGGTTCACGGTATCTTAAGCTGTGAGTTCAAAAAGTGTACCCAGCAAGAAATACATGAATGACCTTGTGCTTAACTGCTGCCACATCTGTTGGTGAGGCAGATAGATTCCCTTCATAAAATGTAATGCAGTTCTGTTGAATATGATTTTCCTAAGTAATGCAACACATTTGCAAAATACTGGATTTGGATTTGGATTTTGAGTGTTCCCGATTTAATGAAATACACGAATACAGTTACATTTTAATTGCACTATAAGTTACATGTTCACTTTTTGTGACAACTTTTAACATAAATGGTATCTTTCAGTGCCCAGAGTTACCTTCAGATGTGTACTGCAATAAAAAGCACTTCCTTCTGTAGTTCTCTCCCACCTCTCCCAATTGAATGCAGTGAATTAGATGGAGATCTGAATTCCTTACCCATAATCTTTGAAGATCGGTATCTAGATTCTGTCACTGAAGGTAATTCAGAAATGTTGGATATAACTTTGCTGGAATTAAATAAAATTTTGACTTTTTATCTGGCAAGATTCTTAATTGAAAGCAAGGATTGAATACGTTTTATAAATTGAAACTAAGCAAGACCAGAATAAGCTAATTCAACTGATTTTTTTTTCATATAAAGGCACTGTGTGTGTGTGTGTGTGTGTGTGTGTGTGTGTGTGTGTGTGTGTAGCATTGCAGGGAGAAGATAGGCATCTATAATCTTAATTGGCATTTGAAAATGTCACATGCCACACAACGTTTCCATTGCTTTGTTTTATATAACCTGATATCAGAGAATTTGCTGAAGATCTATACTTCCAAAGTACCTTATATATTTTATGTTCAAAGAATCCTGGGTTCATTCCATTGCATCTAGATTAAATCAGAAAAGCTTTCTACTTTTGGTTAGATAGTATATTCTAATATGACAATGAAGTCATAAGCAGTCTGACTTTATCTTAAAGGTACCTGATCTTGAAAGAATTGCTTCTTTAATATATATTTGAAATCTTTACAATAATACAGTAAAATGTATTGCTATTAGTTTCATGAGCTTATTCTAATTTTTTTTTAAATATTTTATCTTTTAATAAAAAGATGTGGATGTTCCCTGGCTAACTCTTCAGCCGAAGTCTGATTCCAAGAAACCAGATAAACAAGATACTGAAGAAAATTTCACAACTACGTTTTTGAGTCCAGAGTTGAAAAATAAGCATTTGATTGTCTCAGAAAGTGAAAAGCAGTTTACAAAGTCTACAAAAGGAAAATGTGAAGATATAAACAAGTCCAAAGTTAAGGTTACCAAATTAATGAAAACAATTAAACCTGAAAATCCAAAAAAAGTAGTAAAACAAAATTCTAAAGATTCTGTTATCCTAGTAGGCTATAAATGTTTGAAAACAGCAGCACCAGAGGACATTGTCAAATGTTTTGAAGGAACATCTTCATGCAGCCAGAAAGAAGGACTGGATGTTGCTGCTGGTGAATATGTTTGTGATGCAAGAACCTCCCCACAACAAGTTGGTCAAAAAGAATTTAAAGTTGAACAAAAAATGACTAAACTAGAAAGGAATGAGGAAAGCCTGCTTGCTTCTGTCACCTCTCCCTGTGCAAATTCAGTCAGTTTGGGTAAATTTTCCGTCTCGCCCACTGCAATTGAAGATAGTCCTGTGGAGAGCAGCTTGACATCCAGAACTGTTGGTGACAATTATATTAGTGCCTCCGGAGTTACAAAAATAGAAGTGAAACCATACTGTAGGAAATCACATGGAGGAGATAAAGTATTTGTTCGAATTGGATCACAGGCAGAAGATTTACCAGAGAAAGCATTAGCAGAACTTACATTTGAAGGTTCAGAATCGGAAAAGAGATCTAAATCAGAAGAGGAACTAACGCTTGAAAGGAAAGTTTTGCAAGAAACAGACTTCCAACATGCTGAGGATTCCTTGGCCAGGGTTACAACTAATCAATCGACAAAAGAAATTCCCACTACAATTTTAAGTGGAGAGACTCTTAAATTGCCCGATGTTAATAATACTTATACATCATCTAGGTTCTCAGATTCTGGAGTAGAAAGTGAGCCAAGTTCTTTTGCAATGCACCCAAGTGCAGATACAGCTTTTGAAACTCCTCAAGGCCAAAGCACCTGCAACAGTGAAAAAGCATTTCCTCAACTTGTGCAAAAACCAGATGTCATTATTAAAACTCTGATGGAAAGTCACTGTACTGAGAGCACAAGTGCAGTTAGTGAAATACAGTCTTCTCTGACATCTATAAACTCTCTCCCTTCTGATGATGATCTTTCTCCTGAGGAAAATTCAAAGATATCTGTTTTGCACGAATGCCAGTTAAGGGACAGCAAAACTGTATTAGACCTGGGAGCAATGGATTTGACAAAATGTGATGATACCGATGAGCCTGACATTTTGCCACCTCACTGCATAACCTATTTTGAACAATCCGATAATGAAACTACATGTTTGCCTTCCTTGATCTCAAAAATCAAGGATCCTCAACTGCTAGTTTGTGATGAAGATATGCCTACAGCTATGAACACTCACAGCCCACAATTTAATTTAGACAATACGTTTAAAGATTCCCAAAGATTAGAGAAAGACCTTTACACTGTAGAAAAATCAGATGAAATTCCTTCGGGAGTTGTTTATCTGGGAAACTCCTGTGTTGTTTCAGGTTCCGTAAGTTCCTGTGCTGATAGTGTGAGACAGACAAGTGAAAGGAATATTGATGAAATGTTAGAGCAGAAAGAAGTGATTGATAAGTTATTAATTACAAAAAATCAAAATCTTACAGACTTGAATGTCCCCTTGTCGGAAGGTAGTACTGATACACTAAAGCAAGGACTTGTTGAAAACTACTTTGGCTATCAGAATAGTACAGAGATTTCCAATGTACACTCTATGGACAGCCGCAATCTTGTTAGCCCTCAAAGAGGAACTTTATGTTCTGCTTCCCCACAGGAGGAGGAAGAGGAGGATCAAGATCAAAGCATGGTGGAAAATGGTTATTTTGAGGAAGCAGAAGATGGTCTTTTGTACAAAACTGAAAATGACTGTCTTGAGAACTTTGATCTAACAAGTGAAAGAGATTTAAGAATAGAAAGTTTGTCTAATGAACTTTTGGGAAATGAGACAAATACAGCTCCATTGTACAAGCCAGATAGTTTGATTTTTCCTCCACTCTTGAAAGGATACCCAAGTAGCAATTTATGGTCGACACAGGACAAATCCAGTTCTTTTTCCAAGCAGTCCAGTAACACATCCTGTAGTAGTGCAATCTTATCTGTTCCCTGGTATGAATATTCTCCCAAATCACAAATGCTAGCGTAAGTGGATGTTTTATTATTTGTTTTGATGTCCTAAAGTTGATGCTTTGATTTTGATTTGTAAGATTCCATGAACCTGAATGGAGTTGATGACATATATACTTATTTACTCACTCAGTCAATGCTTTAAAAAAAATGGACCAGAAGAGATTTTAAAAAGATGCAATTTTTTGAGTTGTAATTCAGAAATAGAAATAGCATATTGTTTCTGTTTGTTGCTATTTTCTTTATTTTGCTTGGTCAGGAATTAGGATTATTTCTTTATTAAAATAGTAAGCATTTTCCCATTTGTTCACAAGGACTATGACTGATGCACCCTACCTATAACAACTGGGAAAGCAGAATTTATCTACAGTTTACCAGTTTGGTGGATAGAACTAGAATATGCTAAAATCACAAACTTAAGCATTTCCTAGACCAGGGGTCAGCAGCCTGAAACAGTGAAAGAGCCACTCGGAACCGGTTCCCTCACAAAAGGAAAAACTGGGAGCCGCAAAAAATGTGTGCACATGCGCGTACATGCGCACATGTGCAGAACAGGGTTTGACTGAAGAGTGGAGCCAAGGCGAGATATGCACCTACCCTGCATATTTGAATTGATTGGTTGAACTTTTTTAGTCCCACTTTTTTTTTTTGGACTGCACATGGCAGAGGACTGGGAGCCGTAGGAGACGGCTGAAAGAGCCGCATGCGGCTCCGGAGCCGCGGGTTGCAGACCTGTGTCCTAGACGAAACTACATATTTTATTGTATGCAGATAATGTAACCTTTTTTAAAAAAATGTGCTTGTATGTGTATAAAGGAAGGTTGAATTCTTGTTTTTTAAAGGGATGAAGTTGTTTCCAGTTACTGAGTAAGATTAGTTACTGGGGTTGCAGTTTTCCCCAATTATGGGTAAAACTGGATGGCTGGTAAGATATATATATATATAAATATCTATTTTTGAAATTGTATACCTTGGTTTATGTTGGAAATGAAATAGGGAAATTGGGATAGCCTGACAGGGAGCCAGCACAGATGAAGGTTAAGAAATACAGCTTCTCTTAAATACAGTGCATGCAAAGAGATTGGTAGTTTGTTGTTGTTGTTAATTATTATGATTCGTTGCACAGATTGGATTTGGCATTTTTATTCATCTATTTAGTTCTTCCCAAGGGCTTGAGATAGGCAAATGTTAATTTGATTGTGTTACTATTGTTAAACATAGAAACAGAAAACTGAGGGCAGAAAAAGACCTAGTCCATCAAATCTGTCCTTTGAGATTTTTGTTTCCTTTTTAAATTATATGTTTTTTTAATTTATTTTTTGTTTTCAATTAAATTGTTTATTTAAATAAATTGATCTGATGAAATTTCTGATGTGTTGACTCGATATACTTTATGTTGTAGTCCCAACATATTTGAAGGCCAGTAAGCTGGAAGAGAGTTTTAAGTTTGTAAATTTCTACAAGTAGATAGCTGTTTCAGTATAATGTAATACATAGCTCTGTGACCTGAAAATACAGCTAAATTGCTAAGAAGGTTATGTTCAAATGCAGGTTGATGTTCAGTAATCTTGTGAAGGTACTGAATGTTTTATTAAATGCAGCAGAATGCTCTTGCAAGTGTTATTATCTGAAGCACACATAACTGGAAAACGTAAACAGACATTTAGGACATAAATTCTCTGTGTAAATTTTTCAGAAATTAAGATCTATGAGTTTTACTGAGGAATCTGATGCTGGTTTTCCAGTGGACGGCTTGTTTAATGAATGTACGGAAGTTAAACATCTACAATTTTCTTATTTTAATTTGCAAACCTGAATGTAAAAAAAAGATCTATTAATTATAGATTCCTTCACGCTAAAGAAGAATTGAAGCAACTTCAGCTTCCTGGATTCATGTACAGCGATGTTTCCAGTCTAGCATCTTCCTTACCTTATTTCAGCACAGAAGAAGAAGAACATCCGGAAGACGGAATACATCTCATTATCTGTGTGCATGGCCTAGATGGTATGCTGTGGCAGCTTGACAATAAATTAGTAAATATTTGAAATGCTGGGATTTCAGATTGTTTAAATATGAGAACGTTTAGTCCGCATAATACAAAACATAAGCAAGTCCCTAATAATAATTAAACCAAAATACTAAATTGAAAATAGTCAAATTAGCATTTCCATCTAGTTATTGCTCATTAGGAAACTGCTTATGTTTGATACTGTCCTTGCATTACATAAAATACCAAGTATTTTCTTTTTAAATAAACACATGCAATTATCTAAATTCCTTGTTCGTAGCATATTGTTTAATGTAGTAAATTAGGTCATGCAGGGTTAATAAAACAAGGCAGCTGTCAAAATATTTATGGGAAGCCATTGTCATAAAATGTTACTAAAACTCATTGTACAAGTTCTATTTTTGGTGCCATTTAGGTTCCTTGAGTATTTAGTTGAACAGGAAACTGATACAAATCAGATAAATGAGCAAAGGACTAATAATAAGTTTAGCTTTCAAGTGTTGATATTTTAAATGCATATTCATGCCATAAGCTATGTAGCAATTATTAACTGAAACAAAACACAGTGTTCAGTTCCTTTAAAAGGGAACCATTTACTACCACAAAACCCATTTTGGAGCAAAGTATACTTTTTGATGAGGAGCTACTTTTATTAAAAACTCTCAAAAGAAAATATTTCTGTTTTAAATATAAACAAATGCAAAATGTTGTCTTTTAATTCATAGAATTTCAACTGTGAGTCTCAAACCAAATGAATTTCGATTTAACATTTCTACAGCATTAGACATAATTGTTTTAATTTAAATGTGTTGTTTCCTGGCAAGTAAGTTTTTCTAATATCTGAAATTTTCCTTTTATTTTAGGTAATAGTGCAGATTTAAGATTAGTAAAAACTTATATTGAACTTGGTCTTCCTGGAAGTCGAATAGATTTTCTGATGTCTGAGAGAAATCAGGTAGTAGCACCCAAGAATTACTGATTAATGTATAATACCTAAGCTAGAAATGCCTTGTTTAAATTAGTTTATATGTGAATCTTGCTGGATGAGCTCTCCCGGTGATCTCATACAAATATTGAGGAGGGAGGAAAGGGCTGAGCCCTGAGATACCCTGCATTACAAGGTTCCACTCCCATTTCCAGCTGGAACTGACCACTGAGAAAGGAAACAGTGCCCCCAAACCCAGTTCAGAAGGATACATGGTGGTAATCAGAAGCAGCCAAGACATCCAGGCAGGATACGACATATACACCGACTTTCCACTACCATCTCAGTGCTGTATCCTGGTCTGAACCCTGAGTGAAAAGGCTCTGGTATCCCACATTCCTTCCAGGCTGGCTAGAAGTTGTATTTTGCCACATTTTTGAGTGTCAGAATCTTTACTTTTGGGCAATACAGTCGTTTGGCTGGTACCAAGTTATTTCTAGTTTGCTTTTTAAACCTCAGATATTAAACGAGCCATGGTCAGCTATGGCTTGTTTAACCTTGTCCCAAAAGTGTTTTTTTAAGAGGCAACTGGACTCTCTTGTTTTTATTTGAAGACGTTTCACTTCTCATCCAAGAAGCATCTACAGCTCTGACTGGATGGTGGGGAATGTAAGGATTTATATTCCTTGCACACAGCTGGTCGCTTGCATTCTTTTAGAGAGTCGCTGAGGCCACTTGGAAGTTTATCTGTGTCCTCAGGGTCACCTGAGTAGTGCAAATGGGTGTGGAGCCTTCTGTTTTCTATCTCCAGTCTACAACACAATCCTTTCGGCAGTTCCAAGAAGGTTCCACACCCATTTGCACTACTCAGGTGACCCTGAGGACACACATAAACCTCCAAGTGGCATCAACGACTCTCTAAAAGAATGCAAATGGCCAGCTGTGTGCAAGGAATATAAGTCTTTCCATTCCCCATCATCCAGCCAGAGCTGAAGAAGCTTCTTGGATGAGAAGCAAAACATTTTCAAAGGAAAAAAACCAAGAAAGTCCAATTGCCTTTTGGGGGGAAAAAAACAGCTTTGGGACAACCATGTCCTGGATAACTGGGAATCACCATAGTTACTTATTTAACTTTGAATTGTTGAATAAACTAAGTTTGCATAATAATATGGTTTGTCTAGTTACACATGTTATGTCTTCCAGGCTTTAGTCTTTAAAGCAGTTATAATGGTTCTAATGCATATTGTGGTTTAGTTTGGTTTCATTCAGTTCCATCCCCACCCTACTTCGGTGCTACCTGGCACCAGATCAACTCTTGTTAGAAGAAAATAATAAAAGATAATGAAACAAGGGACATAACAAGCAGGAATCAACAGAACGGCAATCCAAACAAATCACATCAAAACATACAAAATATGATGAATGCTTCTAACATGTAACATGGGGGTTACATCTCCCAAGGCTTGGGAAAGCAGCAAAATCTTTTAGGGCTTATGAAATGGCGGGAGTAGTCTTGATCTCAAGACTTTTTGTCTTACTGTTGTTTTCGTCTATTGTAAAGCTTTCTTGGGAATTATACCACTGTTGTTATTTATTGTTATTTTCCATATTTCTATAACTTGCTAGGAATGCATGCTTATCACAAAACAGTTTTGTATAAGAACCCTGAAATTTTTCCCCACAGAATGATACATTTGCTGATTTTGATTCAATGACAGATCGCCTTTTGGATGAAATAATCCAATATATTCAAATTTACAATCTAACAATTTCAAAAATCAGGTAATGTATTTTGTTGTAGAATAAAAAATGCCAACTTGAAATGTAGCCATAATTGTGTATTTTTTAAAAACTGAACTATGTTATACTAAATAGTATAAATGTTACGGTATACTAAATAGTATAAATACATGATCCGTGATGCAAAAAATATACAGGCATCTTTGACTTGTAATCATTTTAGTGATTATACGAAGTTACAATGGCACTGAAAAAAGTGACTTATGACCATTTTTCACACTTATAACCAGTGCAGCATCCCCATGGTCACATGATCAGAATTCATATGTTTGGCAATTGACTCATATTTATGATGGTTGCAATGTCCTGAGGTCATGCAATTATCTTTCATAACCTTCTGATAAGCAAAGTCAATGGTGAAATGAGATACACTTAATAACGGTGTTATTAATAACTGCAGTGATTCACTTAACAACAGTGGCAAGCAAGATGTAAAATGGGGCAAAACTCACTTAACTGTCTTGCTTAGCAGCAAAACTTTTGGTTCAATTGTGGTTGTAATTCGAGGACTACTTGTAGAAAATACAAAAAGTCTACTAAATGATAAGTAAAGAGGCAGGTATTATATGCATACAAATTTACTACAAGTAGTCCTTGACTTACAAAAGTTCATTTAGTGACTGTTCAGAGTTACAACGGCACGGAAAAAAGTGACTTGTGACCATTTTTCACAGTTACAGCCTTTGTAGCATCCCCATGATCATGTGATCAGAGTTCAGATGCTGGGCAACTAGTTCATACTTATGACCATTGCTGTGTCCCAAAGTCGTGTGATCACCTTTTGTAACCTTTTGACAAGCAAAATCGATGGGGAAGTCAAATTCACTTAACAACTGGGTTACTAACCTATCAACTGCAGTGATTCACTTAGCAACTGTAGCAAGAAAGGTTGTGTGTGTGTGTGTATGTGTGTGTGTGTATATATATATATATATATATATATATATATATATATATATATATATATATATATATATGTATATATATACATATACACATACACACACACACACGTGTGTGTGTGTGTGTGTGTGTGTGTGTGTGTGTGTGTGTGTGTGTGTAAAATATTGAGATAAACCATCCACATTTAACAGAATTTTAATCCCTGTCTCTGATGTTTTCAGAAGGGAACTAGAGGAATGAGAGAAATGAATAGAGAGTATTGTGGAAAATTGGAAACCAGTGATACCCAAAACATGCTTTGCCTTAATATTTTTATTCAAAATCTTTTATTGATGGTGATTTTGGTAATCATAGTGAAAACCCTTTCATGAATTGCATGATTGTTTAGGCATGTGCAGAAAGCATACTGCAAAACAAAGTGGAGAGCCAGTTTGGTGTGGCGGTTAAGGCTAGAAACTGGGAGATTGTGAGTTCTAGTCCCACCTTAGGCACAAAGCCAGCTGGGTGACTTTGGGCCAGCCATTTTCTCTCAGCCATAGCAAACCACTCCTTGCCAAGAAGACTGCAGGGACTTGACAAGGCAGTCGCCAAGATTTGGACACAATTAAACGCACAAAGAAAAACAGAAGTTAAAGTGCAAGCTTTCAGTTGATAATGTATTAAAAATATTTTTTCCAAATCTCACACTCTTTTTTTTTCTTTTTTGTTCAGTTTTATTGGACATTCACTGGGTAATTTAATAATCCGTTCAGTACTCACAAGACCTAGGTTTAGGTATTACCTCAATAAACTTTACACCTTCCTCTCTCTGTCTGGACCACATCTTGGTACGCTCTACAACAGCAGTGCTCTTGTTAATACAGGTAAAAAAACCCCTAGATTTGATGTCCACTTTAAAGTCTCAGAACTATAAAGAAAGAGTGGCTTATTTTAATCTTTTTAAACAGTGTAATTATTTTCTTCGAATTGTCAGAGCAAGTATTTCTACTATCCATTAAAATGCATAGGATGCCTCACTATTTAAATACAGAGGGGTATAATGAAGTAAGAAGAAGGAACCAGATATATTAAAGCACAAGTGCTGTAATTCTCAGCTATTAAGGTCATTGCTTAGGAGTAACATGAATTATGGTTCAAATATCTGGAATATAACAGAGATTACTTACCTTTGTATTAAATAAACTACACTCTACAATAATATTGCCTAAAATTAAGTACTCTAACATTACTGAATTGATGGAGCTAAAACATTTCAATTCAATATTCATGTTTCTGTATCAGCTTTGAATGCTAAGTGCGATTTATTTATATATTTTATTTATTTTAAAATAATGTAAGGGAAAGGCCACTAAAATCCAACACAGGTGTATATAAACAGGTACAACATAAAGAAATAGCTGATATTTGTGTGGAATAAGATAAATTTGTTATAAGAAGGAGCAAAAATTAATATGTTATTGAAAAGGGATCACCAGGATCACACTGGTTTCCTGAAAGTCACTTCGATTAGTACATGAAGTAGAGCTTCACTGATACATCCTCAAATTTCAGAGCATTTTATAGGGGATGAACTGTTTCCTAATGTACTCAGGATCATTGAAAACCAACACTTTCTAGAAAGTGTTCAGAATAATTGCCATTCTGTTTTGTCAATGAGGATTTGCTTTTAAAGCTACAGACCATATCATTTAATCAATTGGCTAAAGAACACAAGACTGATGTACTAAAGAACATTAAAATTGTGTTTAGCATGTGTATGTTTTCAGTAAGCATTTTGTCTATTGACGTGTTCATTTGATAATGTGTGCTTACAATTTTAATTCATACTAGCTAAACAAATAGAGTAGAACCTTTTAGGAATGTATGAACACTAATTATGAAATTATTTAAAGATTTGTATAATTGTGCTCTGTGTATTCACATGTAGTATATACAAAAATATAGGTCTCTGGTTTATGCAGAAGTGGAAGAAGTCAGGATCTTTGCTACAGTTGACCTGTCGAGATCATTCAGACCCCCGACAAACCTTCTTATACAAACTTAGTAGAAAAGCAGGTACGTTACATCAGTCTCATTAAAGCCATTAACTTTTAATGAATTGTTTTCATTTATACATTAGTATATTATGAACAAACTGGAAGAGCAAGTGAATGTGATACCAGTGCGCTCAGACATTCAGATTTAAATAGTCTTCCTACAAAATGTCATAGGTCTTCTGTTAATAATATAGTATATGGTGCTATTTTTTAAAAAAACAAAACATAATTATGCTATTGATATAAGGACTTGCTAGCTTATTTTGGAAATCACAGTCATGTAGCTCAGTTTCACAAGCACAGTGAAATATTATTTCTTGCCAAATATTTCCACTGCTAAAATATTAAATGAAAAAATGTGGATAAAAGCATAAGGTTAAGCCTTGCTACTGTTCTGTAAGATGGTAATGGAAGAAATGCTCTTAAGATTAACCAGGCAAGTATTATAGTTTTGACTGCAATCTCAAGTTTCACAGAAACTACAAATGAGACAGTTGCTTTAAGTACCCCAAAAAGCTAAATGAATTCCATTCCAACTATCGGTGGAAATTTAAGAAATGTATTTTACCATTCTTCTATAAATTGATTAGCAATCGTCAAACTATTTTACCACGTATGGTCATATTTTTTTATAAATATCATGAACATATTTGCATACAGCTATATTTCTG
Source organism: Vipera berus (assembly GCF_964194415.1). Lineage (NCBI taxonomy): Eukaryota > Metazoa > Chordata > Lepidosauria > Squamata > Viperidae > Vipera > Vipera berus. Next base: position 235,831,010 of record NC_138202.1, read on the forward strand.
GGGGACGCGGTGGCTTAGTGGGTTAGGACACTGAGCTTGTCGATCAGAAGGTCGGCAGTTTGGCGGGTCGAATCCCGAGTGCCGCGTAACAGAGTGAGCGCCTGTTACTCGTCCCAGCTTCTGCCAACCTAGCAGTCCGAAAGCACGTAAAAAATGCAAGTAGAAAAATAGGGACCACTCCGGTGGGAAGGTAACAGCGTTCCGTGCACCTTTGGCGTCTAGTCATGCCAGCCACATGACCATGGAGATGTCCTCGGACAAGCACTGGCTCTTTGGCTTTGAAACAGAGATGAGCACCGCCCCCTAGAGTTGGAAACGACTAGCACGCATGTGCGGGGGAACCTTTACCTTTACCTATATTTCTGGATCTCTACGTAGCTATATGAATGCAGAATTCTTCAAAGAGCTTTTCCCACAGTTAAAGTTCATAACCTTGGTATTGATGAGTGCCAAAAGAGTGTAATTTTCCTTATTCTCCTTCCCTATGTGTTCTAAAGAGAGTAATAGGATCCTAGCATTTGTTACATCCCTAATATCTATTAATTCAAGGGGGTTTTGTTGGGGGGCGGGGGGGGGCAGAATTTCTCCAAGCTTGTAACTGTTGATATGTTTGAGTGCGTTCTTAATATTAATAATTACTGTCTTCACAGGTCTTCAGTATTTCAAAAATGTAATATTAGTAGGATCCCTGCAAGATCGTTACGTCCCTTATCATTCTGCCCGCATTGAGATGTGCAAAACAGCATTGAAGGATAAACAGACAGGTATTAGCTAAAATATTGATATTTGTGAAACAACAGCTGTTCATTATTTAGAAAATATTCAGGAGAGTTCAATTATAATGAATAATACGAGGTAGAAATTACACACACAGAGTGCCTGGATTATGTAAGATGAAAATTCCTATAAAACCTGCACCCTGTTGGCATATGTACATTTTATTTATATTCTTTATATAGTGCCCATTTTACAATAGCAATTATGGCAGCTGCTATTGTAATTTAAACAAATTTAAAAACCCAAATACAATAATCACACATGGTATTACACAAATATGAAAACTCCTATTTGCGTACCGCGTTTCTGTAACATTGAATTTGCTAAGTCATCTGGGGGATGCCTGTATTTGAAAAGTCAGTGCTTTCTGAGTTCCCATATCTGTTTGCCATGAACTTTGTAGCTAGGACTAAAAACTAACAGACAGACAATGTACCATCTTGGTTCATTAAAAACAGTAAATTACAAAAGAAATTCTGTGCAATGTTTTGTATGTTTGCCATTAATGAACCCAAATTTATAAAGCAGCTACAAATGTTCACCTTTTTCATTAGTCTCCTTGTAACTTCCCCCGCCCAGTCTCATTCAGATCAGTCATCATATTTCTTTACTTTGGAAGTTATTTTATGCTTAAAATAATAGTTATTTTAAAAGCATCAGTGGTCTTTCTCTATGTTCATATGTACATGTACAAATTTGCCTTCTATACAACCTTTCTTATGTGCTTGTTCAACTCTTGAAGCCCTGCTTGCTGTCCTTTGACTGAAATGCAGCAAGTATTTGCCAGGTGATCTTTTTGAGTTTTTTAGGATGGCACTTTATGGGATTTTCTTTTTAGGGACACTCTTAACTTCTCTGCCAGTACAAACATGGCTTTTAAAGCTAAAGTAGTTCATGTAGTTGTTGGCTAATTATAGGCTGAGACTTTTTTTGCTTGGAGTTTTATAAATGAGTTTCAACTGATTACATTTAAACATGATGTTTGTTCTGTTAATCGCATGCTAGAAAGGAAATACATGCAGTGCTTACTTAAATAGGTAATGTGGATTCTTCTTTTACAGGACCAATATATGCTGAAATGATCCAGAATATGCTTCTGCCTGTTCTTCAAAGCAAGGACTGCAATTTAATTCGATACAATGTGCATTGTGCACTGCCAAACACAGCTGATTCTCTCATAGGAAGAGCTGCACACATTGCTGTTTTGGATTCAGACATATTTTTGGAAAAGTTTTTTCTGGTTGCTGCCCTAAAATATTTCCAGTAGGAATAAAAACATTGTAACAGACTTGGTTATTACCTCATTAACAGATAAATAATGTGTGATATTAAATTGTAGTTTTCGCGGTATTTTAAGAGATATTTATACTTTTTTATATGGAAGATAATTTATATCATCCATGTGAAGAGCTTTTTTAACATCAACTTTACTTTCTAGGTATGTGGCTGTGCAATATTTTTTATTTTTTTTCTATTTTTCTTATTTTGGGTACCTAATTATTTCAGAACAGATTTAAGCACAGTTATGTGCAATTGATGGATTTAGACTGCAAATGTTATATGACTACATTTTTATGTGTCTTTTTAGATGCCAAAAACCCTGGATTCAATGACTGAGAAGGTATTAATTTGATAGATCTCTTTAGTACTCTAAAAAGCTGAACTGGAAAACAAAACTGCTGGCTGCTAAAATAATTATAATAAGTATAGGTTTGTTCAAGACCACTCTTTTGAGTCACCTGTTTGTTACATCACTACATTCAAGCTGAACTACTTTCTACAGAAAGCATTACTGAACATACTCTGCCTGTGGAAACTACATTTTTCTACTGATCTCAATAGGATATTAGTTTACATTTTCACCTTTATTACTGGAACATTAGTTTTCATAAGCAAGCAAATAAGGATTTTTGAATGTTGAAATGTGAGCTGCCTTCAAGTGGAGTTTTGCAAAATTTAATAAAATTGTTCTTTATATTGGTTCAGTTCTTCAGTGAACCTTTTACATAGGACTTCCTTGTATGTACATTTTTTTTAAAAAAGTAAATATAAATTTCTGCAACACTTTTATGAATGTAAATTTTTAAATATTAAAATTTATTGACAAATTATTGTAAATAGAAATCAGTCGCATCTTGAAATGGAAAAAAGTGCTAAATTTTTGTGATAAGAGTTTTTAAAAAAAAATACCCAAGAATGCGAAAAGTCTTACTGGGGTTGAACAGTAGTGAGTTTAATAGTCATCCTTTTTCACCTTTTTTACAGGCTGAATGCTTTTAAAAGGGAAAAAAAATCTTGTTGTTATGCAATTGTAACAAACAGTTTTTCAGAGAATACAGTTTTGTAGTATATATAATGCATGTTTATTTTTTAGCATTGTGTTGTTGCAACTTGTGTTAATAAACTCAAAAAAAAGTAGAGAAAGCAAGATTTTGCATTTCCACATCCTGAGGATAATATATAACCTCACATAGAGCTTGATAACAGATTATTATTTAATTTAACAGTTTTTCATTACAAACTGTCCATATGTGGTATTGGTTTAAAATCTTGCATTTTCTAATTTGAATAGTGTGTAAGGGTAGTTTAATTCTGTGGACATGCAATGGTTTGCAATCATGTGTTACTGAATTTTATTGAGCAAGACTTACAAATAATTACTGCTACTTGGCCATTTCACCGATTGCACTAATAGCCCAGCCTGTGGTTATTTCTTAGAAGAAAATCCCTATGAGTTTTAAAGGAGTTATTTTTGAATTAGTTTGACTACAGATACAGCAACAATCTTATGAGTGACAATATTTACTAACAAACATAGATTCACAGAAATACCTAGTTTTTTATGCAATATACAAATCTAAGGTTGCAATATTTTTACTGCTTGCTTTTCAAGAGGTAACACCAATTCTCATTTTGAAAACATACTAAAAAAGACTAATCAGGCTTTGGCCTAGTTCAGGGGTAGGCAGCCTTGGTTCTTTTATGACTCGGGGACTTCAACTCCCAGAATTCCTGAGCCAGCATGGCTGGCTCAAGAATTCTGGGAGTTGAAGTCCCCGAGTCATAAAAGAGCCAAGGTTGCCTACCCCTGGCCTAGTTAATATATAAGAATGGAAAAATAATTTAGAACCAATGGAAAGGTCTTAATAGTGTATGTTAATGAATTCTTGGATATGTTTTTTTCTGCTTGCAGTCTTAAAACTAAAAGAATGTACTTAACAAGAGAAAGACGAAAGGAACCAACAATTGACTCATTCAGTTTTTTCCATTATATTGTTACTTTTAAATTGATAAATAGATTAATAGTGTGCGGCTGTAATGGAAAATGTCATTTGCCATGTTTCAAAAGATTAATTAACAATCTGTCAATGTTTTAACATGCCTGCAGCTATTACTGTTTTATGACTTGCGACAGAAAAACAAATTTAATATAATTGAAACAATATAGCATGCTGCTTACAAACTATTATAAAACATGAATACTCTTAGCACTTAACTTTCTAATTAAGTGAGGTAGTTCAGAACTTTCCCTTTTGCCTGTGGCTAACTAAATCTGAAACTTGACTGAAGTATTTGCCTAACTAAGGCTATGATAAATTGTCCAATATTTTTTCAGACTGTTTGTGAAAGAGCTTGAATTTGTGTTATGATTGGTTTTTATTAATTCTAGATACACCTCAGTTTCAGAAATACCAGCTGGTTTGGAGAGGAATGATAAGCTTGAAATGTAACTTATGCTATGTGCCTGGTGGCATCCATAGCAAAATGGATTAATCCCAAATCACAGTATGCGTGCAATGACATCACATCAATACAGGTAGTCCTCAACTGAACAACACACATGGGATCAGAATTTCCATTGCCTAAGCAGAACAGTTGTCACATATGATTTCACAACATTTTTTGTCATGGTTCTTAAGTGAATCATTGCAATTAAGTGAATTGTGTGGTTAATAAGCAAATCTAGCTCCCCCCACCCCAATTGACTTTGCTTCTCAGGAGCTAGCTAGGAAAGTCTCCAATGGTGATCACATGAACCCAGGATGCTGCAATCCTTGTAAATATATGCCAGGTGCCAAGTCCCCGAATTTTGATCAAGTGATCGAGGTGCTGCGATAGTTGGAAGTACAAGGACTGGTTCTAAATAACTTTTTTCAGTGCCATTGTAACTTTGAATAGTTGCTAAATGAATGGTGGTTAGTTGAGAACTCCCTGTATTACCCTTATGTACTTGGGTCCCTATGACTGATGAAACATGGGTTGCTATGACTGATGTCCTGCTCTGCTCCTGGCTTTAGCATGGTTATATTTTTTACTCAAAAGTAACTTAGCAAATATATTATTAATATATTTGCATCTGGCATTAAAATATAAAATATTTATGGGTTAATTTTTTAAAAAAAATTTTTAAAAAAAAAATCTTGTTTAAAAAATTAAATTTAAAATATTTATGCATTTGGACTTATGGACTAGGGTGTCCAAATTGAAAATGCTTTATATAAAATGTCATGTTTCAAATTTATTTTCAAATCCTATAAATAGGGAAGTGATATAAAGAGCTCCAGTCGTTGCAATCTGAACCATCTCCCAGGGTTGCTATTAATTTTTTATAAGTGTTCAAATTACTTGGTTCACAGTTAGCCATAGGATCGTAATCAGGGTTTTTTGTACTTCATTTATGCAGCTTGAATGATCGAGCTTAATTAATATTCCATTGAGTTTGCAATTATATTTTCAAGCCACATTCAGTCATTTTGGACTCCAGCAATTGTTATGGATTTTTAACTTTATTTCTGGTTTTTCAGTCTGAACTATTATTCATCCACCAGCTTCCTTTCATAGATTTTTTTTAAACCAGTCTTTCTGTAAAACTAAAATTTATTCACAAAACCATCAGCAGAAAAAGTCTCAAAGTTTGAGGAATTTAATAAATTTCTAGTAGCCCACCCAGTATATCCTAGGCATCTATTTAAACAAGATGTTGTATAAGTTTATTCTGATAGGAACTTAAGAGTCATGCTGTAGATCAGGTTTCTATACCAGTAATTTTATTATAGTCACAGACCAGCATTACAAATAAGAAACATTAAAAATAAAGTGAAATGAAATGAAAAGACAAGATAATATTTAACAATTGGTGGTGGATTGCGCAAAGTCTGCCTAATTTTGCAGACACTATAACAAAATTTGCCTACATTGAAAGAGACTACTTCTGATTGATCCAATAACAACAATTGTACATAAAAGATTAACGTTTCCCCGCTTTTTTGTCAGGTGAGGTGTTATGAGATGGGTCCTTGGGTCCTTTTAGAAGGTACGGTACAGTAGGACGTGAGCTATAGTTTTGATAGCCAGGGGCACAGTCTCAGCTCATATGGGGAAAAAATTATATCAGCCCTCCAAGACCGCTTTGGGAAGTGCATTGCAGTGTGCTAAAGTTAATGCCCTTCAGAGTTTGGGCACAATTACACAATGAAGTTATCTTGCTGCTTTGAAAAGGGGTATGACTGGTCAAGGAAGCGTTCTTAGAGCAGATTTATCTTGTTGGGCTTCCAGGTCTTGAATGCACTAAGTGCACACTCATACTCCATCATTAAGAGTGCTGTTTCTATACCATCACAGAATTGAAATGATAGTTTAGAGAACAAAGTAATGTCATTTAATCCAGAATCACTTGCCTTTAAATATTAAGTTCAAAATTGTTGTCATTCCACAATTCTTAGGATATAAACATAAACTTGAGGGGAGGGGGCATTCCCAGTTTTATCATCCCTGTGAATTGGCAGTGTGTTTGAAAAAGTATGTCAAGAAAGACTCATGCTCTGTACTAGCCCTGATCTACCATACTCTACAGAGCTCTTACCAATCATTCAGCCTTAGGATGACTGTTATGAGGAGTTTAGGTACACTATCAATCCATGTAAGGACCTCAAGAAATAGGTTTCCTCATAGAGAATGGTTAACTGACCCATCCTGGATCGGTAATAATTTCAAGATTCCCACATTTCACCATAGTATTCTAGAAGTGAATATAAGGTAAAAACTAGTTCTCTTTCTACTCATTCACTTCATACAAAGTCTTCCTGCTAATATCTTTTTACTCAACAATCAGACTTGGCAGTGACTGACAAACATTGTTGCATCATATACTTAAAGTATGATTGTCTCAGTGTTGTACAAATCCAGTTTGATTTATTTATTTATTTATTTTATTTAATTAAATTTTTATACCGCCCTTCTCCCGAAGGACTCAGGGCGGTGTACAGGGCAATAAATACAAAAACAGGATACAAAAGTTAAAAGCGATTAAATAAATGCCCAAGGTTAGAACAATAATTAAGATGTATTTAAAACCCCAACCCTAACCCATCAGACCAGGTCAGACTGCTCAAATAGATAGGTTTTTAGATCGCGCCGGAAGGAGCGAAGGTCGGGGGCCGTCCGGAGCTCAACCGGCAAGCGGTTCCATAGGTATGGTTTAGTGTGTCTTGTAAATCTAGGTTATCAGATTAATTTAGTAAATTAATCATGGTTTAATTAACCATGAAGTTATGTGAACACAGCCACTGAATGGAGAAAAGTTTCTGATTTAATTTTCACAGAAAGTGTTTAGCCTTATGCCTAATTTTCCCTGGTGGGAAGGTGATTGCTATCCTATTTAATTAATAATAGAGGGATCACTAAGTTCATTTTAGCAATAATTAAACTAGATCTACATAAAAGGCCAAAGCTGTTTTGTGTTTGTTGAAGGGGTGAGTTATAATGATATATGACAACTTGCAAAGTAATTTATTGTTTCCCAGTCTCCTGCCATATACTTTGTTTTTAGGGAATGTGGTTGAAGTAAACATAGCACTAACCTCTGCCCTTCTAGAGTTTCTTTTTAAAAAATCCCTTGACTTCAACTCTTGGTTGATTGGCACTCAGAAAGTAATTCCATCTGCAAATTGGTAAAGATGATTCTTCTCAAAGCCAAATCCTTCTGTCTTGGTAAATCTGATGGCCAGGCCACTGAGTCAACATTTCCAGAACTGTAGACTTGATTCATATATTCATTCATTCATTCATTCATTCATTCATTCATTCTTTTACTTAATTGTACAGACAAAATCTGCAATTTCAGGAACAAACATGCTAGCATTTGTGCAGTTTTAAATACAGGCTGTTTTAAGTAAAAGGAGCCCCAAATCTTTGCCAGTATATGCTTTCCTCCATTCCACCCCAGTTTCAAAACATGGTCCCTAAAGACTGGCTTCTTTCCAAAACAAAAGCTGCAATGCGCTGAAAGCCAGTTGTTATGCAGTCAGGTCCCCAAATTTAATCTCTCATGTCTCCTGGCGGGACTGATAACAAATGTAGCCTTAAAAACTGATGTGTTCATGCCAATTTATCTGCATTAGCACAATTCACTGGGCCTCAGATTGGGTTACCCTATCACAGTTCAGTTTGACCATCAACGTAAGACTATATGGCTGCTGAGGTTTTGCATGAGTGAATTCAGCAAACTACATTTTAGCATTTCTAAGTCAAAATAGTATGTTGCAGGTGACGTCACACTTCAGTATTTAGATGAAACCCAGAGTATTCGAGGTCTCTGGTAATGATTAGGACATTTAAAAAACATCCTTGAGGAAAAGACCAGATCTGCAGTGTTGCAAAAAAAAAGAGTGCATCAAGGTATCTACCTATGTAGCCACTAGGAGCCAAAATAAGAGCCTTAACCGCCTAATTCGCTACTGCTAAGCTTGTAAGCCGCCCTGAGTCTTCGGAGAAGGGCGGGATATAAATGGAATTTAAAAAAATATAGAACCTACTATTATAGGTCAAAGTGATGTCCCAAGAAAAGGCGCTTTCCCATGTTCCAGTACAGACTGCAGAAGTTGTCAAAAATAGGAAAGGGCGTCGCTTAAAAAAAATACTGTGCCGCTGATTGCTTAGACCAGGGGTAGGCAACCTCGGCTCTTTTAGGACTCATGGACTTCAATTCCCAGAATTCCTGAGCCAGCCAAGCTGGCTCAGGAATTCTGGGATTTGAAGTCCATGAGTCCTAAAAGAGCCGAGGTTGCCTACCCCTGGCTTAGACCATATGGAGCGTTGCGGTGATCAATCGCGATCCACTGCCGCTTTAACCCGGCGATCCCCGCCCTCCAAGTCTGTGGCCTCGTCTAAAAACAGAACAGGCTCCCGTCTCCTCTGTTGTCTCCTTGAAATAAAACGCCACGTTCCCCGTCCAAAGCTGCAAAGAGCCCCGGCAAAGGCAGCTTCCGGAAGGCGCCCTTCGGCGACTCTCCTCCGTCGCCAGGCCAGAGGGGAAAAAAATTGTTGTCGGGCCGGGGGCGGGGTTTCTTTGACAAGCGCCGCCCACTTCCCCGGAGCATCGGAGGCGCGGCAAGGCGAGGGGCGGCCCCGCGTCTCGGCAGGAAATGGCTCTGCGGCTGTCTTTCCAGCAGGGCCGCTTTTTCGCCTCCGCCGGTGGACGAGCCAGTAAGAGGGGACGGGAGTTTGGCGACGGGGGACCTGAGTAAGGGGAGGCGGTAGACTAACCCCGAGTCTTCGTTTAAGGCAGGGGTCTTCAAACTTGGCCCTTTTATGACTTGTGGACTTCAGCTCCCAGAATTCCTCAGCCAGCATTGCTGGCTGAGGAATTCTGGGAGCTGAAGTCCACAAGTCATAAAAGGGCCAAGTTTGAAGACCCCTGGTTTAAGGGGCCAGATGCCACCGGGGCCAGCCCCGGACTGCAGCCTCTGCCTGGCCCTCGGGCACCTTGTCGGCTCGTGTCCCTCCTAAAGGGGACGGCGTGGTTTCTTTCACCTGGTCTCCGTTCTTTTAGCCGACGTCTCCATTTCTGCCCTGCGCCGTTTCTTCGTGCAAACCTGTGCCCAAAATTTCTGTTGCCGAGCAAAACGTTCGTTAAGCCAGCTTTGCCCCCCCCGTTTGACGACCTACCTTCCTTGCCACAGCGGTTAAGCGAATCACAGCAGTTGTTAAGTTGGTAACAGGGTTGTTAAGTGAATCTGGCTTCCCCTCTGATTTTGCTTGTTCGGTCACAAAAGGGATGATCGTATGACCGTCATCAATGTGAGTCAGTTGCCAAGCGTCTGAATTTTGACCAGGTGACCGCAGGCATACTACAAAGGTGGTAAGAGTGGGAAAACGGTCATAAGTCACTTTTTCCAGTGCCGATGTAATTTAAACGGTCACTAAATGAACTGTTGTAAGTCGAGGACTACCTGTACTTCTGAGTAGTGTTAAGTCCCAGGTACTTAATAGGACTTCTTCTAACGTACATGGGTACCTCTTCCGCTATTTTTGCTTCTCTATCTTGGCCTAGGTAAGCTTTTCAAGATTTTCAGATTTATTCCTTATAAGTAGCTGCACAACAATTTCTCCCTCTCTCAATAAAATGCCAATATTTATTCTGTTGTAAGCTCCCCAGAGTCACTTGTATAGTGAGATGTGTGGTACATCAATGTAATAAATAAACAAATATATGCTACCCACCTTTGTACCACCAATCTGGTCAAAGGGTTGTTCTGTAAATTGTGTTATGAAAGAGGTTGAATTTTTTTTTAAACAAATGGAACTGGACTTTTTGAACTTTTAGTACAAATGTGGATGGATTTGTACTAAAAAAAATTTCCTAGCTTACCTCTCCTTTGGCAAGAAAGGTGTACCTAATAAAGAGAGAGGGGTGTGTGTGTGGAGTTTGGAGACTGGGATTTCTTATTGACTGGGCAATGGAAAGAAACAAAGAAAAATAGTTCATATAAATGCTTCCTTTTGGAAGAAACATGTAGTACAGTATTATGTGTAGTGGAACAGAATTCTGAGCATGCTGTTCGATTTAGGCAAACCACATGCATCACATTATATGGGATTCTCACCTGCATGACCCTGTAAACCATGGTACAATATGGGAATACTGTCATATTAATTAGTGCTAACAGGATTTAAAAACAGCAATTACAGCAGTTGCCCTGCTCCAAATGTGGCCTTGTAAAACTGCACATCAAAGAGAGGCACTTCAGAGTGTATCTGTCTTGGAGATTGTGATCACAATGAAAACCTTACAGTGTTTAATGTAGAGAGAGGTTGGTTACAAATAATCATTAATGTGATCATGTGCTTGTATACACACACACACACACACACACACATATATATATACTGCTCAAAAAATAAAGGGAACAGAAAATAAAACATCCTATTATTAAATACAGTACATTGTGTTGTTTAAGTGTTCCCTTTATATATATATATATATATATATATATATATATATATATATATATATATATATATATATATATATATATATATATATATATATATATATATATATATACATACACACACACACACACACACACACACACACATACATACACACACATTTATTTTTGTGAAGGGAAGAAGCACTCTCTTCAGTGCGTACCCTGTTTCTGACTCTTCTTAAATTGGCCTCTGACACAGACAGGAATCTGTCCATAGGTGTTCTGTATGCATCCATATTTATATTAGACTTTTCTTACATGGTAACCATTTTTGTTTTTGTCCATTTCCATGGGCCATTTTAGACCTTCTATAACATACATCTTATGTTTATGTGTAATAGGCTCAGCTTTTCTGCACAGTTCTTTGGGATGTATTACCTTTAATGCAAAACGAAGTACTGAACCCACCAAACAACCACTTAAGAAGCCAGTAACTCCAGTAGGTCGTTTTGATACACCAGAAGAATCAAATGTAGAAAAGGAGTCACTAGAAAGTAAGTGCGGGTGTGTAAAATATAAATATAATAAATGTTAAAACAGGTATAGTCTTGAGATGCTATAAATACCTTCAGAGAAATAGTAAAGGAAATTAATCCATGGAATTATGTCTGGAAGATTGTTCAATGTTCTGGAAAAAGATATTGAGGGAGAATTTGAAAATATTTCTACCCCATTGATTCTCCATTTACGTTTTTCATCTTTTTTAACTCTGAGCCAAGGTTTTTTTTCTGTCCATCTCTTCAGAAAATAGAATTCCTACATGATGTCTTATTAAATCTTTAGTTACTTTACATTTTTTCTTTGGCTTTTCAAATACCTTTTATTGTTTAAATATGAATATACAGCAAAGTAATTATATTCTGTGGTATATAATGTTTTAGACAATATATCATTAACTTTCAGTCCAAAGAAACTACATATGTATGCTATGAAGCTATAGGTAAATAGCTTCATATGTACTTAAATCACTTATATAGCATAACTTTGAATTTTCTAATATAATTTACTTTAAGAAATGCTCTATTGAAGTACAACAAAATATGTTGGCTCAGATTTATCTCTGTCCTTTGAGTCATGGGCAAATGTGCCATGCAGGTATGGTGTCACTTGATAGGAATGAACACAATACACATTATTTTTAAGTGTGCTTGTCATCTGCTACTGATGGGTACTTTTTTCCATTACACATCCTAAAAATCCTGTAATTAAGTAATTGCATAACACGGGAACCATTCCCAAAGTGGTTTATTCCCAAATGCTGTTGCTTGCAGAACTTCCTACAAAGTTATAATATCCACTCATGCTGAAACAAAAAGCCAACAGGTGTGTGAGTGTGGGTGGGTGTATTCATATTCATTGAGCTCAAGGCAGTAAGCATACATAATATTCCTGCGTCCGATTTTCCCCTCAACAATAATCCTGTGAGGTGGGTTGGACTGAAGAGAGTGACAGGCCCAAAGTCACCCAGCTGGCTTTTATGCCTAAGGGAAGCCTCAAACCCCCTATAATATCAAACTATTATGTCATTTGAGTTTTATTTGGGTGTATCTGAGTCCCATTGATAAAGCTAGAACAAGTAGTCGGTCAATTAATTTGGCTTATATAATAAACAAGGCTCTGTAAAATTTGCCTTCCAATTTTGCAGAAATGACCTTTCAATGATGTAAATTTGTATTTTCTATCTTATTCTGGAGTACTGTGGCATTCCTTTCAAATTTTTGTGGTGGGGTTATGGTTACTTTATTACTGGTGGCAGCCAATAATTCTTTTTTCCTCTACTCTGGATCCACCCTGGGTGGCCCTATGTCCCACTTTAAAGAAGCCCAATAGAAGCATTTCTCATGGATAAACAAGTAGCCCTCTACTTAACAACAGTTTGTATAGTGCCCAAAGTTACACTGAAAAAGGTGACTTACGACTGTTTTTCACAGTTATCACCATTCCAGCATCTCCATGGTCATATGATCAAAATTCAGACACTTGGCAACTGACTCATATTTATGACAGTTGCAATATCCCAGGATCATGTGATCACTTTTGCCGCCACCTGTCAAGCAAAGTCAATGGGGAAGCCAAGATTCACTTAACAACTGGGTTACTAACGTATCAACTGCAGTGACTCATTTAACAATGTGGCAAGAAAGAACATCAAATGTGGCAAAACTCACTTAGCAAATGTTTTCTTTAGCAGTAGAAATTTTGAGCTCAATTGTGGTCATAAGTCGGGGACTACCTGTAAGTAAAACATGGAAAGCCAGGGAGGCTGCACATACATCGAAGAGAGTATTGTATAGTATCAGATAGGATATTCACAACTATTCTTTGGCTATCTCACAACTTAGTAAAAGCAAAAATAAAACATGCATGCATAAAAACATCACCAACATTCTTTTATTTGAAATGCATTTGAAAAGCAGACTCTCTTTCATTAAACTGATTGAGAACTAGCAGATAGAAATGCTGGATAATTGTTGCCATTGTGCTGGTAATGAACTGAGTTGCTAGAAATAAGGAAAACTCTCGAACTGAATCAAGGAACAACACATACAATCAAACTATGGATGATACTTGAATACATCTGCTATTCATTAGGATTTTTGCATATTCCCCCCCCCTTTTTTTTTTTAGAATTTCCTGATGATATCAATCCAACAACAAAAGAGAAGGGTGGTCCCAAAGGCCCTGAACCAACTCGTTATGGAGACTGGGAACGAAAAGGACGCTGCATTGATTTTTAACTCCTTTTTTGGGGGAAAAACACTTGAGTGAAAATAGAACCAAAAAACCCACTTTTCCTACATATACCCATATCTTCCCAATTATCTGTAACAAAGTGTCATATTTGTAGGATTTAACCAGATTCTCTGTGGATATTTATGGTTAAATATAGTGAAATTGCATTTTAATGAACTAATGTGGATAGGTTCTCTGCTGTTGATTTGGGTGATGCTATGACATTATTAAGCAAAGATGTAAAACTCTGCATGAGAAAGTGGTAAAAGTACAGTTTTCTTTATAGGTTTTCAAAGTAAGTATGTGACATTTTGGTGAAGTTCCATGATGGTGATAAGAATTCAATAGGATTTTATTACTATTGCAATATTAAACATACTTATTGAAAAAAAATATTATTGAATTTATTTTCCTTATTGAATTTATTTCACTTTCAAAGAACTCTTCTGTATTAGCTTTAATGTGATAAGAACAGTTCATTAATTGGAATTTGCAGAGTATCTTCAGACTTTTTTACATACAGGCCAAAGTATGGCACAGCAAGGGATTTCTAATATTCCTTGATTTATATATTTATATAACATAATGAAGCAATTCATTTTTCCGCATTTATGAACAGTTTAATCATGATGGAGGGGACTGCTAAATCTTTAACTGTAAAATGTACCAAAATTAGCACATTATTTAGGCCATTTATATTTAAACCAAATACACAAAATAATTTCTAACAATTACAAGAAGATTGTTAATTATTACCTATTAGGTTTATGTATTTTTCTTTTTAGAAACATGATAAACTCTGTGACTTTTTTTTATTCCAACTATTTCATTTATTGTTCCTCTGCACTTAATTAATTGTTTATCCATATATTTAGAAGATGTAGCAGTCTGGATTATGATATTATTTATCTGTCTGATTCAGTTACTTTTATTTAAATAAAAGTTTCCTTATAAAACCTATTAGCTTATTTATAAATAGAAATGTAAATTCTCAAGTGGAAGTACATTCAGGTTTTCTGAATATTAATGTTTTTTCATTTGTATCTACAGTTCTTAGAACATAGCATATTAATATTGATACAAATGTCCATAGAAACTTATCATATTGAAATAATTCTAGAGACAATGGGTACTTTGTTTTGAATACAATTTCTCCAATTTAACTGCTTTTTATATGGTTGGATAAATATTTCATGTTTGGAAATCTTGAGGTAGGGTGGATCATATTCCTGCAGCTGAGGCTTTTTTCCCCACTATTGACTATAAATTAACTATAAATCTTCCAAGATTTCTCTTCTTAAGATTGTTTAGATCATAATTTATATGTATGAACCCATTACACATGATGCCAGTTTTGGTTAAAATTCTGTCACTTTATAAATGAAGTTAAAATTGACCATGGCCTTTTATCTTTAGAAAAGATATAAATAGAAGTATATGTTTTCTTTTTCCTATGGTGATGAAGTGGAAAATGAATGCAAGCAACTTTTATTTGTACCGAGGTAGTTATTTTATGGTAAATAAAACTTCATCTGTCACAAATACTTAAGTATACACCATTTCTGATATAACTTGGTATCTGACCATGTACTTCATAACCACAACTGAAAACAAAAAATACATTTTTGTTCTTCACAGAAAATGCAATAAATATTATTTGTGATGGACCATACTGTATTTAGTACAATAGAGATTTTTTAAGATAAAATGTGTTTTGTGATAATGAAGCATTGGTGCTTAAAGCATTAGAGAGGAAAATAATGCCTCCAGCCTGCTGTTAAAAGTATACTCAAAATGACAGTGAAAAGACAAAGTGGGTCTGGATACAATATATTTGTCTATGTTGCATAATTTTATTGGTTTGCTTTGTATTACAGGTAGTCTTCACTGAGGGTGATTGGGAATTGTTTTGCTAAATGATGAGATCACAAGGTGCAACATCATGTGACCTTGGTGACTTGCAATGGCAATTCCCAGTTGCTGTCATGAGGTGAGTCATGTGATCACCATTTATGGCCTCCTGCCAGCTTCCCCACTGACTTTGCTTATCAGAAGCCAGCAGTGAAGGTCAGAAATGGTGATCACCTGACTGGGATGCTGCAATATCATAATTGTGAGCCAGTTGCTGAGCACCTGAATCTTGACTACATGATGCTACAACAGCCACAACTACAAGGGTCCATCATAAGTACCCTTTGATCCGCACCGTTGTAACTCTGAGTGGTCACTGAATGAAAGTTAAGTGAGGACTACTTTCGTATGTTTTGGAAAGAAAGAAACCTTCCGTAATATATCTTTATAAAATTACCCTGATAAAGCTACAATGATGGGATCCTGACTCTTGCTGTGGGACTTGTCAGTTGGATTTCGCTGGTTTCAAGAACTAGTAAAAAGGCAGACAACTTACAGGGCAACCTTAGATGGGGGAGAATATCCAAACGGAGTGAAAATTGGTAGGTAGGGCTTCAATGCAACCAGGTGGCATTTTTAGCATGCCTAGTAATGTCCTTACAAGTTTTCTGAAACACATTTCCAAGAAAGTGACAAAGAATTATTCAGAAACAATGCTAAATTTATCTTCTAACAAAATTACTATGAAAATAAACTTGTAAGAAAAGAATAGTCTTCAGATTACGTTAGGGAGTTTAAGGAAACCATAGGCTAAACCAGAAGTTGGTTTGCATATTTCATGCAATTCTGGCAAAAGACTTAAGAATTAGAAATGTGAAAAGTTTAAAAATGAAATTTGAATGAAGGCATTTCAGTAACGGGACTTGACATGGGGACATAAATGTGGCATTTGTTTCATGGCGTCATCATTTCAATTCAACCTAATTTCAGATTGTTGATGGCATTGACCTCCCTCAAGTGGACAGCTTGGCTCTTGATCTTAATAACTTAAGATAAGCTAGGGTTAATCTTTAGTCTTGCTTCTTTTCATCCCCTGATTTTTTGATTTCTAGAAGAAATCCAAGAATTCTCCAAAAGGTTTGCATACTCTTGTGTGTTATTTCAAGGAGTCCTACAAAAATACTACCATGAAAGTCTGGCGGTGTTGGTTCTGAGAATTAACAGTTATAACTAATTCAGTTACTTGAAAGCTAAAACACAATGGGGAAGAAATCAAACTCCCATTTCTCAGACTATAGCAGCTTTGGTGATCTCAAACTCAACTTGAAGATTTCAACAAGATAATAGAACTATGCCATGCTTGTTGTTGTTAGTTGCGAAGTCGTGTCCGACCCATGGCGACCCCATGGACAACGTTCCTCCAGGCCTTCCTTTCCAATACCATCTTCTGGAGTCCATTTAGGCTCACGCCTACTGGTACAATAGAATAATTTTCCCAACTGATGCACTTGTTGATCATAATGATTTATTTTATGATAAGGGCAGCCTACCTGCCAGGTTCAAAAAACACTAAATTGCAAATTGGCCAGTCATGTATTACTACATCAGCTTATATATGCCACAGGAGCTCAAAAAAATTTAGTAAAATAAACCATTATTCAGTTAATTGTATATAAGGATGTATGAACAAACTGCAGATTTCCGTTGAATAGATTTGCTTGCAGCACTTCAAGAAAAGTTTGAAGACTACCCATGAGAAAATACTGTGAGAGATTATATGAACATTAATGTAGGCTGGACCTGCTCCTCCTGGGTTTTATTCTAAGCTTGTTTGTTTTATTTATTTTAAAAATAAACCTGTTCTACGAGGATCTGTAAAGAATCAAAACAGCCCAGACTATCCCAACTGTAAATTTACCGTGGAATCATCTGGAGGATATTATTTTGTCAGATTGTATGCAAAACTCGGGCCGTTGCTGTACAGGGGGTTCTATGACACTGTCACGCTTCTTTTCTTCATTGACTCAAATGTTACAACAACTGAAGACATAAGACATTATGAGGCAAATGTTCCCACCAATATGAACGCAGGAGAATCACTTTTTTTTTTTTTGGCTGTTTCAGATGATACATCAAAGTTGAGCTAGAAATTAATTGGCTCAGTTGTCAAACACAGCCAATGTGAGAAAACATAGCTCTGGAGTAATTCTGAAGTGATGCAACACTTGTATCTAGTCTGTATCTGTTCTGTATCCAGTTCTTTTTATGCTAAGCTGAACCAAAACTGTAGGACAGAATTAATTCAAAATATGTCTGTTGTTTCAGAGGGAAGTTAATTGAGGAATGTTTATATGTTTATAAACATATATATGTTTATATTTGAGGGAACACCTGCTGCCAGCATCAAGTTCCCTTCGTCCAGTGCGCTCACACAGGGAGGGTCTTCTCAGGGTGCCGCCGGTAAAAGATTGCTGGCGGATAACACCCAGGGGGAGGGCCTTCTCTGTGGGTGCGCCTGCCCTCTGGAACCAACTGCCCGTGGAGCTCAGGACTGCCCCTGACCTGCGTTCATTCCGCCGGGACCTGAAGACTTGGCTCTTTGAGCTCTCCGGCCCAGGCTGAGAATTTTTAACTGGGGTTTTTATTTTCAGGGATAATTTAATCTTTTTACCGTATTTATCGGCGTATAACATGCACTTTTTCTTCCTGAAAATAGGGGGCAAATGATGTGTGCGTGTTATACGCCGATATAATGTTGCAGACGGGCCGCTACAGCTTCCTCAAAGAGCAGCGCCCCTGCCCGTACGCGCGGAGGTACGCGCGCACCTCTCCAAAGGTTTGGGGAGGTGCGCGCGCACCTCCGGTCGTTCGGAGAGGTGCGCGCGCACCTCTCAGAATGGGCAGGGGCGCTGCTCTTTGAGGAAGCTGTAGCGGCCCGTTTCCGAAGCTGCCGCTTTCGGCAGCTTCGGAGACGGGCCGCTACAGCTTCCTCAAAGAGCGGCATCTCTGCCCGTACGCGCGGAGGTACGCGTGCACCTCTCCAAAGGTTTGGGGAGGTGCGCGCACACCTCCGGTTGTTCGGAGAGGTGCACGCGCACCTCTCAGAATGGGCAGGGGCGCTGCTCTTTGAGGAAGCTGTAGCGGCCCGTCTCCGAAGCTGCCGCTTTCGGCAGCTTCGGAGACGGGCCGCTACAGCTTCCTCAAAGAGCGGCATCTCTGCCCGTTCGCGCGGAGGTATGCACGCACCTCTCCAAAGGTTTGGGGAGGTGCGCGCGCACATCCGCCCATTCGGGGAGGTGCGCGCGCACCTCTCCAAACGGGCGGTGCCACTCTCCATTTGGAGAGGTGCGTGCGCACCACTGCCCGTTCAAAGAGGTGCGTGCGCACCGGGCGGCTGGGAGCCGCAGGAGACGGTAAAAGATTGCTGGCGGATAACACCCAGGGGGAGGGCCTTCTCTGTGGGTGCGCCTGCCCTCTGGAACCAACTGCCCGTGGAGCTCAGGACTGCCCCTGACCTGCGTTCATTCTGCCGGGACCTGAAGACTTGGCTCTTTGAGCTCTCCGGCCCAGGCTGAGAATTTTTAACTGGGGTTTTTATTTTCAGGGATAATTTAATCTTTTTACCGTATTTATCGGCGTATAACATGCACTTTTTCTTCCTGAAAATAGGGGGCAAATGATGTGTGCGTGTTATACGCCGATATAATGTTGCAGACGGGCCGCTACAGCTTCCTCAAAGAGCAGCGCCCCTGCCCGTACGCGCGGAGGTACGCGCGCACCTCTCCAAAGGTTTGGGGAGGTGCGCGCGCACCTCCGGTCGTTCGGAGAGGTGCGCGCGCACCTCTCAGAATGGGCAGGGGCGCTGCTCTTTGAGGAAGCTGTAGCGGCCCGTTTCCGAAGCTGCCGCTTTCGGCAGCTTCGGAGACGGGCCGCTACAGCTTCCTCAAAGAGCGGCATCTCTGCCCGTACGCGCGGAGGTACGCGTGCACCTCTCCAAAGGTTTGGGGAGGTGCGCGCGCACCTCCGGTTGTTCGGAGAGGTGCACGCGCACCTCTCAGAATGGGCAGGGGCGCTGCTCTTTGAGGAAGCTGTAGCGGCCCGTCTCCGAAGCTGCCGCTTTCGGCAGCTTCGGAGACGGGCCGCTACAGCTTCCTCAAAGAGCGGCATCTCTGCCCGTTCGCGCGGAGGTACGCACGCACCTCTCCAAAGGTTTGGGGAGGTGCGCGCGCACATCCGCCCATTCGGGGAGGTGCGCGCGCACCTCTCCAAACGGGCGGTGCCACTCTCCATTTGGAGAGGTGCGTGCGCACCACTGCCCGTTCAAAGAGGTGCGCGCGCACCGGGCGGCTGGGAGCCGCAGGAGACGGCTCAAAGAGCCGCATGCGGCTCCGGAGCCGCGGGTTGCCGACCCGTGCACTAGTGTGAACCACCATGCGATCCGATTCTGCTGCGGATAAAAAAAAAAAAGGGTCATGTGCGTGTTTAGTGCTGATGCGGTGCAAATTCAGCCATACAAACTGTATGGCTGACAGTTGCACTGCACATGAGATCGCATGTATGGTAATTTTAGGAGCAGTGCGCTCCGAATTACATGCGATCTCTGTACTCGCACTAATGTGAACCGGCACTTAAGGGGACCAGAATGGCAAAAGAAATCTGCCTGGGGGGGGGAGAGAGTAAAGAAACACTACCTGAGAGGGGGATGGGAGCTAAGAGACACACAGGACCCCATCCCTGTCATTTTACCCCACTCCCCCTTTCAGGCGATGGGCGTGTTTGGATTGAGCCCGCCGGGAAGCCGACACTGCACCCTGTCAATCATAGGTAGCGTGTGTATGTGAAGCTGACTTTTGGGAAATGCCTCACTACCTATGATTGGCTTCCTGGGGGGCTCAATCTGAATACGTCCGAGCCCATCCTTAATTTTACCATACCATACAAACACATGCTAACACAGCCATCCTACAACACACATACCGTATATAACAAGAGTAACCATAAATTTACAGACCCCTGATACTACCTTATTCTTTTTTAATTTAAACTTAGGTAAAAAGTATACCACTGCAGTGTGACTCATCCTGACATTCCGACGCTGAACTCTGCACTATCATACGTGCATTCATTACGGTACTTACGGTATTTCCGTACTACGGTATCCCTATCCCTAATGGAATCAAAGCAAAAGCGTGCAGCATATACAGCCGCTTTCAAGTTAAAGGTTGTGGAATATGCCAAGCAACATGGAAACAGGGCTGCAGCAAGGCATTTTGGAGAGCCACCAACAGAATGCACAATACGAGAGTGGCGAAAAATGGAAGAAAAACTCAAGACATTATCAAAAACAAAATGCAATTTTCGCAGCGGTATTGCTAAATGGCCAACATTAGAAGAACGGGTGAAGGAATTTGTTCTTAATCATAGAAAAGCGGGCATTGCATTATCAACAAAAATGATCATCATTCAAGCAGTGAAAATCAGCAAAGAGTTGCAAATACAAGATTTCAAAGGGACAGCATCATGGTGCCAAAGATTTATGAAGAGGCATGAGCTTCGGATGCGAACAAGAACCAGGATTGCCCAGCATATGCCAGAAGATTATGAAGAGAAGATAATAAATTTTCATAAATTTATTATCAAACAAAGGAAGAGACAAAATTTTGAAATTGGTCAAATCGGCAACATGGAGGAAGTACCACTCACTTTTGATGTTCCTTCAAATAAAACTGTTGAAGCAAAAGGTGCCAAGACAGTAACAATTAAAACTTCAGGGCATGAAAAAAACCGTTATACTGTGGTCCTTGCTGTCACTGCAGACGGAAACAAGCTACCACCATTGGTCATTTTTAAAAGGAAAACTTTTCCTATGGAGAAGATTCCAAGTGGCATACAGGTGCATGTTCATCCCAAAGGTTGGATGGATGAAGAAGGCATGAGGCTTTGGATTAGAAATGTGTGGGAGAAGCGCCCAGGTGCATTGTTAAAGAAGCCATCTTTGTTAGTACTGGACTCATTCAGATCTCATCTTACAGAACCAACAAAGAAAGAATTTCAAATGTGCAAAACAGAAGTAGCAGTCATTCCAGGAGGACGGTACATCACAATTGCAGCCATTGGATGTTTCCATTAATAAGCCCTTCAAAGCCTTCATGCGTGAAGAATGGAGTAAATACATGTGTGATGAAAGCCAACATGAAAGTACAAGTTCTGGGAGAATGAAAAGACCTGGCATTTCAAAAGTGTGTCAGTGGATAAAGACTTCGTGGGACGCAGTTAAGGAAGATATTATCATCAAATGTTTTAAGAAATGTGGCATAAGCAATTCTTTGGATGGTGAAGAAGACGAGCTGATTTATGAAGACAGTAGCAGTGAAAGCAGCAGTGTTCAGTTCGAAGATATTGAAGATAGCAGTGAAGATGAAGAGTTTCTTGGTTTCCCAGATAGCAGCGATTTCTGAGTAAACTTTTGTAAAAACATATGAGATCCAAGTTTCTTTGTTAAAACAGTTGCTTTTACTGTCATTTTATGTTATTTACCTTATAAGTGTTAATAATATTAATAAAAAAAAGTTCTGAGCTACCCTTATTTTGCTTTAAAGTTATTTATTTGAAATTTAAGTTTTTTTCCTGAAATTTCCTTTTTAAAATGAGGTGCGTGTTATACGCCGGTGCATGTTATACACCGATAAATACGGGGTAATTGTCTTTTAACTTTTGTATTTTGTATTGGTGTATTTTAAAATGCCCTGTAAACCGCCCTGAGTCCTTCGGGAAAGGGCGGTATATAAATCTAATTAAATTAAATTAAATTAAATGTTATAGCTAGTGCTTTTTTTGTAAAAGAAAAAGGTGCCAGAACTCACACATGTCATACAACCCACCTTGCCTACCCTACAAGGTTCCATCCAAAAAAGGTGCCGGAACTCCGTTCTGAGCGTTCTATGACAAAAAAGCACTGGTTATAGCTGTCATAAGTGTGGGGCACCAGAGAAAATGAGAATTGTAACAACAATAATGTTGGTTTTATAGGAATCTGAAAAGATCCAGAAAAAAAGCTGAAAAATAGAATGCAAAAGATGGTAACTGTGGAGTTGCCAAGTTGGTCTAGGTTTCAAAGAAATTTTGCTGCACTTATTTTTAGCTGATTTTAACTGGTACAGGTTGACAGGTTATAGATATGTATGTGAATATTACAAAGTGCAAAATGATAAAAGAACTTTTAAAGACCTGTGATGAAAGAAGTTATCAGAGAATATCTGTATATTATTCTTTCCCTCTGTTCTACATGTTTTATTGCTGTTTGGGTTTTAGTAAAATTTATGTTATCTTTTCCTATCAAATATGTCATTGTGTCTTGCAATTTAAAACTAATAACACAAAATTTAGCATATACAGAAATATAGGGTTACAAGAATAGCACCTGCATATAAACATAAAAATAAAAATATGGAGTAACCTGGTGATCTACAAACCATGGTTAAATAATAGCAGAATATCATTTATAATATTTGTGTATTTTAAATATATATTCTATCATTGAAAAGATCTGTGTGGGTGGTCCATAATGTTCACATTTGTGACTACCCTCTCCCAATTTCCAATTGAAACCAAATGTCATAATTTATCTGTTGTGAATTGGTTATGTAAGCACTGGTTTATATTGACATTGCTTTTCTTCAGGAAAATGTTTATATAATAAGCCTTACCTCCCATCCAGTTACCGTATTAAAAGTCTAATGGAACTTAAATGTGTGATAATTTAATTCATTTGTTATAAACCATCCAGGATAGGTGATCTTCATTTTTTGTATGATACTATACGCTAGCTTCAGTTTTTTTGGAAGCAGAACGCTGCAAAATTCTGTTTCATATAAAAGAAAGCTCAAATTTTGCTTATTTAAGTAGAATTTGTATCAGAGAATTCATTATTTGGCTTTTTGGCTATACAGTATGCAGGCTGGGTCACTAAGAGCCATATTTTTATTTTTATTTGGTTTTGACTTAGTGCAATGTAAATGTCATCACAGTGGCTTGAACTCATAATTTATGGCTTAACATTATGTATGATATAATGTTACCATTTTGCAATAGGGCCTTTTGAAAATGATTTTTTTTTTTGGCTCTTGGATGAACCCAGCTCTTTTACACAATTTATTAGAGCTGTATTATTTTGTTTAGGTGTCTGAGGGAGCCTGAAGAAAAAGGGGCTGTTTAACAAACCCCTAATTAAAGGCAATTCTAAAAGCAGCACCACTTTTTCAGGCTTGTGTAGAAGCTTGAAACAGATTGGACTTTATTAAAGAATGGCAACGTGTTTCTTCCTCATTATTTTCAAAATTACCCCAAAAGATGACAAAAATAAACAGGTGCAACACGGATTTGGGGGAATAAACCTGGTGGCAAGTAATATTCTGGAAATTGGGTATTTCATAGGTGGCTATGTCTCTGGCAGCCATATTTTGAGCAAGAAGAGCTCTCTATGTTGTCGTAAGAGGGATCACAAATTTTGAATGTATCCCCAAAGATTGGGGAATGATGGGGAATGGGATTTCTTTGTTTTGTTTTAAACCAATCCTGTTGCAGAAGCTACAATTTTCATGACAAAGAGGCACTGATTCCCATTCAAAGTGGCAGGGAATTGTGTTGCTGAAATTTGGTGGTGGCAAATTATACCAACTTTGCTCTGCAGGTAAATATGAAATCTATTTGTTTTCTGAGGTGATTTTCAGATTTTCCCCCATAGGATAGAATAGCATGGAAGATGTTATTTAGTCTATAAAGTATAAATATCTGCCTGCTGTTTAAAACTTGCCCCACAGATGGATATAATCATGGAAAATGATGCTTGTTTGTTATGAACAACCAGAACCTTTCGTCAGAAGATTATGTCTACAAAATAGCATTGTTTTGCATTATGCAGTATGCTGACAGGAATCCTACCATAAATGAATATTTTGAAGATTACAGTAATTAAGCATTTCATTGTGGCTTCTGAGAAGTCAAAAATACAGGGTCCAGCCATGCTTGGTCTCCAGAGCTAAAAGTTCTGTATACCCAGACGTGACCATTCTCTTGAGCTTCCCAGCAGTAGAAATGTTGGATCTCTCCTGAATACCCATTTAACCCTCTCCCTACTTTCCTTTTACTGTCTTCTAAAACCATTGATTTTGAAAAGTCAGGGCTGATACCAGCTCACTTATGTTAGATATTAAGTC
This sequence comes from Vipera berus, assembly GCF_964194415.1. NCBI lineage: Eukaryota > Metazoa > Chordata > Lepidosauria > Squamata > Viperidae > Vipera > Vipera berus. The sequence goes on from NC_138202.1 coordinate 235,855,860, forward strand.
CTTCTCTGGGGCACCATTTTGATTGCTGCCATTATTCAATTTGGTTCTGGAAGCTGCTGTTTCTCAGTCAGATGTTTCCCTCACTCTTTCCACTCTGCTAGCTTGGCCACAATAGGGGGTATAACATATTACACCCCTCCTGCGTGAGCTGCATTGGTTACTGGTTGCCCTCTGGGTGAGATTTAAGGTGCTGGTACTTACCTTTAAAGCCCTACATGGCTTAGGCCCGGGATACTTGCAGGACCATCTGCTGCCGGGAACGAATTCCCATCGTCCAGTACGCTCACACAGAGAAGGCCTCCTCAGGGTACCGTCGGCTAGACAATGTCGGCGGGCGACCCCCAGGGGGAGAGCCTTCTCTGTGGGAGCGTCAGCCCTATGGAACCAGCTCCCCCCTGAGCTTCGGATGGCCCCAGATCTCCAGTCCTTTCGCCGCGGCCTCAAAACACTCCTTTTCCACCTGGCTGACCTGGACTGACAGGGATTTTAATTATGTTTTTAATTTTTTAACTCTAATTTTTAATTTATTTTAATTTTAATTTTAATTTATTGTACAGGGGCCTTTAATTTTAATTTTATCTTAACTTCTGTATTTATTGTATGTTATTGTTGTTAGCCGCCCTGAGTCCTTCGGGAGATAGGGCGGCATATAAGTCCCAAAAATAAATAAATAGATAAATAAATAGATAAATAAATAGATAAATAAATAGATAAATAAATAGATAAATAAATAAATAAACAAACAAACTTGGGGATGGAAACTGTGGAATTGCAGAGTCCTGAATATTTATTGATATGCCATACTCTTTATGGGCCAATGGACAATGGGTGAGTTGTTCCTGGCCAATGATAAAGCTATTCAGACCGCTACTTTCTGAGCCTCAAATGTTATATAATGTCACATAAGTGTTTTAAATTCCTTCCGTGTTGAAATTTTTTACATTTGTAATATAGTTATTGAAAGTTTTCTTTGTTTAGATTGTTATATTGGTTTTAAATATCTTTTTTTTCCTTTTTAATGTAAGATGTTCTGGACTCGGAAAATGAATAAATAAATAAACTTGGCCACATGAGCTCTTGCTGCAACCTCCTGACAAAGCACTGAGCAGTTTGTACACAGGTACCAAGAAGTGCTTGGACACTTTTCCTTTTTTTCTTGAGGGGCAGAAGTCGTGGGGGTTTCTTCCACAGACATGGAAAAGTCTTCCAGTTTAATTTATTATAGCCCTGAAGAAAAAAGTGGTTTCCTAGAGAAAGGTCAGATCTATATAAAGTTCTGCAGTCTGCCTCAGAGGAATGCAAAAATGTTGCAGGATTGATGAGATTTGTGAGAACATGGTACATCGGGCTAATTATGTCAATCATAACAAAGGACAATTAAATCTAACAACTACATTATGCACAGTTGGTACTAAATAGTCTATTTTCAACCAAATTATGATGCAATAGCTTTAAAAAAATAGTCTTATTGCTATAGCAATTAGCTCTGGGCAGAACAGAAATGTTGTAGAGAAATGAAAAGACAGAAAGAAGATGCTACACATTATGGTGGCTTTTAAAAATGCATCATTTATGCATGCAAATACAGGAAAATTTGTTGTGTAGTAGTGAATCACAGAGCAGGAATGAAAAACACAGGACAGAGCCTAGGGTGTAATGGTAAGGTTTCTACAACAAAAATATTTTATTCTGAGCTTAATTTCTAAAAAATAAAAACAGAGGAGACATTTATGGATCACAACTTCACTAATCACTAATTATGATGTAAGATCCAATGATTTCTCAGTTTGGGAGAGAACTAAACCAAAGTATTGCTTGGATAATTGTTGGTGAACAGGAAGTTCTTCATCAGCCTTTAGTTTTAAAATTCGGGAAACTATTATAAGCATTTAATTTATTAATGTATTAAATTTATAGATTGCCCATCTCATTTTTGCAGTGTCTCCAGGCAGCTAATTGTCATCACTATGTTTGCTAATTATCTAAACAAAAAAATCCCTCCTGATAATAAAAATTACTTTTATATAATCAAATATTAGATAAGAATAAGAATAAAGCAGGAAAACAAGAAAATGGCATCACAATTCTCCCAAGAGAGTGCACAATAATAATAATAAAAAATAAACTAAAGGATAAAGATAATATTAATCTAATGAAATCAACTGTTGTCACATTTTAACTGTAATCAAACAGTATTTGGCTACAATCCTGACTATATTTTGTTTGAAATTTCCCTAGTAAACCAAAGAAAAAAGCTTCACATAAAGAGACTGGGAAAACCAAGCAAATTGAAAAGAAAGCAAATGTGTCCCAGGGTTTGTGAAAAGCTCTGGGATTATGCCTTCCTGCCAATTTCCTATTGCTATTATTAACAGTTTTCTGTGGATTAGTTTATTCTGGTGATACCAGCAATATCACATTTACACAAGAAATAAATGAAAAGTTTATAAATAAATCGCAAAATAAAAGAGCTATATTTTTAATGATATTGTTCTAAGACTATATTATGCCTCTGGAATAAAAATTGTAAGCTTCCTACTAAAAAAGAAATTTTCTGAAATTATCTACTTAAAAAAAACCCGACCTTTGAAATAAACTGAGATATCACAGAAACTTAAGTTATAATTTCTTTAACAGTTTCTGGATTTATCAGAATTTCACAGGTAAGTGGTCAAGGCTCTTACATAGGTATAATGTTTGTCGCCTCTGGATGAAATGGGCAGCGCACAAATAAAATAAATAATTGTATTTATTTATTTGTTGGTTTTTCTTTTCAGAGAACCAGGGTGTAATTCATCGAAATTATTTTAATAGTGGTATGGAATTGTTGTGATCTATGAATAAAGCACCCATGAAATATTTTTTTAAAAAAATAAAAATACAAATAGGCAGTTTATTTGATATTCTATGTCACTGTACTTAGTTCTGCTGTTTTCTAACAAATATGTACCTATGTAACTTGTTTCATGTTTCAAAAAATTAAGTTGCATTTATTCTAGGAATGTGCATAAATTGTAGCTTTAAAATGGCATCATCTTCTACTTAGGTTTAATGGGGCTCCTTAAGATTTAAGGAAGTGCTTTTGAGGCAGTGCTTGCAAAACCATTCACGGATCAGATTACAAAAAAAATATTTCCATTTATTTGACTATAAAGATTCCATCTTCTGCTTTTATTGTTTGCTGAGTTGGTCTGTTGATAGATCCGGTGCCCTGTCAAGTAACATATGCTGTTTAAAAAATACTCTTCCCCTGATGATTCAATGATCTGATCTGGCGGAATCAGATCCTCCTGATGTTCTTTTGGAATTTATTAGTGACTAGGTTCTTCATTACTGGCGAGATTTCTCCATATGAGTTTGTTGATCCCCAGAGTAAGAAACCCCCAAAATATTATACCCCTGGATATTATCCCAAGTGTAAGTATTGTTTTAATTAATCCAGAATACATAATAAACTCTTGAAATATTTGCTCCATATTTTAATGATTACATAACTCCCCTCATAGAAGAAGCAGAAAGATTATATGCAAGTAACGGATTGCATATCATATGATAAGATTTAAGTTTGTACTTTCTGTGTTCCAGGGCTCTCTCAACAATTTCATAGCAAATCTGGTTAGTATCTGCTTTACTATTTTTCAGTCAGGGATGAAACTGATTTTTTTGAGTTTTTAAATTAATTTCTTGTGCCAGCAGAACCTAGTGTTGTATATGAAATACTTCCATCTCACCTCATAATCTAACACTTTATTCTCAGAGGATAACTGAGAAGATAGTGCCAACATTATGTTCCATTCCTCAAATATCTTTCTTTTCATATGATTATGTGGCAAAATCTGTTAATCTCTGTATATTTACAGAAAGCCTACTTCCTATGCCTTGAGGTGTAGAAATGCCAAAAGCATAAGGTATTTAAACCCAATCATTAATTTTGGGTCAAATTTTAAATTCAAGTAATTGGCTTGTATAAATTCCATGGTAATAAATATATATACAAGTAAGGATTTAGGCTATTTACTGCAAAGTAAGGAGCGACAGAGAATGAGGTGGCTGGATGGAGTCACTGAAGCTGTAGGCGTGAGCTTAGATGGACTCCAGAAGATGGTAGAGGACAGGAAGGCCTGGAGGAACATTGTCCATAGGGTCGCGATGGGTCGGACACGACTTCGCATCTAACAACAACAACAACAAGGAGCGAAAAATACATACTTTACATATATCCTGTTAGATGGCACAGGATGGCCTCCATAACAGTGCCTGATTTGGGCAAAGATACTACCTAACGTACAATGTTAGAAAACCAATGGGCTATGTACCCCAAGTTAATTATTGGATAACTCCAAATAAAAAAATCTGTATCTCCCAAATATCGTTTATGAAATGTTAAAGAATTGAATCCACCCCAGTGTTTCAGAGATTCAAGATATTGTTAACATTATGGATACAATTAATGGAATATGAAAGAAAAATGACGTGATCATGGGAGTATTTCAGCCAGTTGCTCAGGTGAAGGTTGCTGACAATGTCTTTCTACATCAACTAAATTTGCAAGAGAGCAGGTTATAGCAATAATGTAAAATTTCCAGCTGCCCTCTAAGAGAACTAAGCTAGGAGTGGAAGGTCCACCAGAAGTGGAAGGTCTTGATTTCTTGTAGACAATCTCATTTTTCAGGAGATGAAAGCAAAGACAACTGAGTCAGTTATCTTAAATGTAATCCTGACCAACAGAGAGGATTTGGGAGATGGACTGAAAGTGTCAGGGACCTTCAGAAAAAAACCCTCATGTTGGAGTTCAAGGTTAACTAGAAGAAAAGCTGAGCCAAATCAATTCAGTGGTACCTTGGTACTCAACTGCTTTGAAAGTCATCAAATTTGGTACTCAACGCATTTTGATGTGAACATTTTGTCACGGTACTCATCGTTTGGTACTCAACGCACAAGCTAGAACTTATCAGTGTTGGCTACCCTATGACTCACTTTATTATTCCTTATGGGGAAAAATTGTTTGATACTCATCATTTTTATTAGTCATTGTGCCTCCCAGAACCAATTAACACTGAGAGCCAAGTTATCACTGTACTTTGGACTTCTGTAAGGCATATTTTAATGAAGCCAAGTGAAAAGTGGGCAGCACACAAGGCTTGAAAGCCTACAAACAACCAGACAATATACCGATAGACAAGATATTGAAAACCAGTACTGTAGAATTGCCTTATGGCATAGCAACAAAGATGAGACAGTTTCTTTATAAATGGGATTTTTATTATAAAAATAGATTTCTTTGTAATAAGATTTTATAAACTTTATTAAAAAAGCTTTATTTCTGTAAACTTTTTGATTCTTAATTCTTATTTTCATAGCTGAACATCTATTCAACATTATATATTTTACTTTCCTATATTCCTATTGGTTCTTTAAGCTTCTTTAAGTAGGGATGTTCAATCTCCTTATGGAGGGGGAAGCAAGCTACCTCTGATGCTGCTCCACTATTACATCCATTCTGGGCTGCTCTGTCTTGCCAACACCCAGATGTTTGTGCTTTGGGCTGCTAGATTGTGCCAATACCTGATTGACTCTCACTGCTGCTGAGGCTTGTTTTTGGCATCTTTTAGTTTCACATGCTTTCCCTCTCCTCTAGACCCCTGGATTTTATGACTTATGCCAATAATACCACTGAGAGCAAAATTGAAGATTCCTAGGATAGGTTTCAGATATGCATGACAGTCTTCTCTATTAAAGAGCAGAATAATGTTCCAAATAATTGATGCTTTTGAGTTGTGGTGTTGGAGAAGACTATTAAGAGTCACTTGGATTGCAAGGAAATCAAATCAGTCAATCCTAAAGGAAATCAATGCTGACTGTTCTTTGAAAGGACTAATACTGAGGCTGGAACTCAAAAACTTTGGCTACTTAGTGAGAAGTAGTGGATTTATTGGATGTTGGGAAAGATTGAAGGCAAAAGGAGAAGAGGACAGCAGAGATAGATAAGTGTCATCAATGCAATAAACACGAATTTGCTCAAACTCCGGGAGACAGTGAAGGACCGAGGGGCCTGGCATGCTGTGGCCCATTAGAGTTGGATATAACTTAACTCGGATACGACTTAACGACTGAACAATGCCCTAAAAAGAACGCATCTGACTGCATCTGTGAACAAGAATTACTACAATATCCAAAAGACTGACACTTTTCAGTCATTTTCCATTGTAAAAAAATTGCATGAAAGAAAACTTTTCCTATTTTGATAGCATTACAACTTTCAATATATTGTTATCTTCAGTATTTTTGTAATTACATTGAAGCGCACCATCATCTTTACTGGACCCTAGTAGTTCCACGCACGCACAGAATTTGGGGCAAGGCAGCTAAGGCTGTATCATCCTCAATTCTCCCGAGAGTCAGAAACGGATTCATTTCTTCCCGATAAACACGTTCTGCTTAAGAAAATAAGCCGAAAGCGCTTGCTTGTTTCTTGGGAGCATTTCTAAAGCCGTTCCGTTTCCAGGTTCCCTGCTCCAAACCTGAGTGTTGGACTTCCAATCGAGAAATCCCTCGATTCCCTTGCACAGATGCCTTTGAGTTGGGAAATCGGCTGCTAGACCCAGGCAACTGCGAGGAAAAAGGCTGCTCCGTCTCCGCTACCCTCCCAGCCTTTCGTTGAGCGGATGAATACGCGGCCTTGGAATGCTGGATACCCAAGGGGGAGATTGTTTTTGTGGGTGGGCAGCTGCGCTCTTTGCACTGCGAGATGCAAGAAAGAGCCGTCTTCTCTCCTATTTTACTTAAAGGTAAAGGTTCCCGCACACATGCATGCTAGTCATTTCCAGCTCTAGGGGCCGGTGCTCATCTCCGTTTCAAAGCCAAAGAGCCAGCGCTTGTCTGAGGACGTCTCTGTGGTCATGTGGCCGGCATGACTAGACACCAAAGGCGCACGGAACGCTGTTACCTTCCCACCGTAGTGGTCCCTATTTTTCTACTTGCATTTTTACGTGCTTTCGAACTGCTAGGTTGGCAGAAGCTGGGACGAGTAACAGGCGCTCACTGTTACGCGGCACTCAGGATTCGACCCGCCAAACTGCCAACCTTCCGATCGCCAAGCTCAGCGTCCTAACCCACTGAGCCACCGTGTCCCTATTTTACTTAGGTAAAGGTTCCCCCGCACATGTGTGCTAGTCGTTTCCGACTCTAGGGGCCGATGATGCTCATCTCCGTTTCAAAGCCGAAGAGCCAGCGCTTGTCCGAGGACGTCTCTGTGGTCATGTGGCCGGCATGACTACACGCCAAAGGCGCACAGAACGCTGTTACCTTCCCACCGTAGTGGTCCCTATTTTTCTACTTGCATTTTTACGTGCTTTCAAACTGCTAGGTTGGCAGAAGCTGGGACGAGTAACAGGCGCTCACTCTGTTACGCGGCACTCGGGATTTGACCCGCCAAACTGCCGACCTTCTGATCGACAAGCTCAGCGTCCTAACCCACTGAGCCACCGCGTCCCTATCTATTTTACTTAGAAACCACTTATTGAATGGCGAGGGGAGGGGAGTGTGTCGTCGGAGTGCCAAGAAACATATCTTTTCTCTCTCTCTCTCTCTGGGCGCAAACTCCGAACCTCCACAGAACTACTTTGTCACGGGGAGAGAGACGAGAAGGCGAGGGGCGGGGCGGAGCAGCGACAGAGGCGCGTCACTCCGCTGAGTAAGATGTCAGGCACCGCTTTTGCGCAAGCGGATGCGGGGTTTGCCAGGAGTAGTTCCGGTTGAGAACGCCGAAGGCCGCTCCGCCCTACCTGGCTTGACATGCCGGCGGCCGCTGATTGGCTGAGCCGGCGCGCCGGCTTCTCCCAGTCGCCGTGACGGAGGAGGAGGAGGAGGGAGAGAGCGAGCGAGCGAGCAAGCGAGAGCCAGCTGGGAGCGGCAGGAGGGGAAATAGGAAGCGCCGCCACCACCGCCGCCCTCGGGTTGCCGGCTGCCGCTGGAGTTCTTCCTCTGGGTCGTCCGAGCGCGCCGGCCGCCTCCGGCCCTGCTGCTCTCTCTCTCGCCGCTCTTCTCTTCACCTCCCCGCTCGCTTTTCCCCCCTTCCCCGCCCGTCCATTTGCCCTCCTCCCCTTCGCCATGTCCACCCGCTCCTGCCGAGAAAAGGCGCAGAAGCAGAACGAGCAGCACCAGGCCATCCTGGCCAAGCTCTTGCGAGAGGAGGACAACAAGTACTGCGCGGACTGTGAGGCCAAAGGTGCGGGGGGGGGGGAAGGGAAGGGAAGGGGGGGCGCTCGTTGGGGAAGGAGGCGTGGCTTGCGAGGCTTGCCGGCCGGTGTGTGTGTGTGGGGGGGAGGGGGAGACAGGTGAATGGAGGTGATGGGTGAAGCCAGGTGAAATGGGGCATCTCTGATCCAGGCGAGACGTCAAGGCGAGCGTCTTTTGGCTTGGGTGAAGCGTGGTGGGGTGAATGGAAGCATTCGGGGTGTAGAAATCGGGCTTCGCTTAGTTTAGGGACCGCCTTGATTTATTTATTTTTAATCCCATTTATATCCCGCCCTTCTCCGGAAGACTCAGGGCGGCTTACAATCTAAAGCACAAATCAATGTGCTTAGCAATAGCCTTCATTCTATGTATACGCCAGCTTATTAGGGCTTTCGCCCCCCCCCCCAAGCGGCATTATTACAAAGTCAGCTTATTGCCCCCAACAATCTGGGTCCTCATTTTACCTACCTCGGAAGGATGGAAGGCTGAGTCAACCTTGAGCCTGGTGGGACTCGAAACTGCACTAATTGCGGGCAGCTGGTGTTACTTAAGGAGGCATTAGCCCACTGCTCCACCATTGTGGTTGTGGAGCAAGCCACGTTGAGCAAGAGGCAAGCGTAGGCGCCGTTTGGGTTAGGGGAGGTTAGCAGCTGTTAAGGTTTTGCCTTTGTGGAAGCATGTGGCAATAGGAGTTTTCTCTGGTCATTTAATTCTATTCTCATTTTTGGCGTTTCTAATTGTGAGCTGATTTTGGTTGTGTCCCTTACATTTTATTTGTGTTCGTTAATGTAACGACAGTAAAATCAGGTCAGTTAATGGAGGGATGAACGTAAACCGTACATATATATAAAGCTAGAAATCTGTCTACGCTTTCATGAATGGATTAGATCATTCCATTATTTCAGAGTCAGGAAAAGCTTTGCGGTTTCTAGGTAGGTACAGTAGTGTTTGCCCTGTCGCTTTCTCAGTTTGTGTTGCTTTTGCTCAATTCTCAGTCCTGGCTGAAGAAAGATATGAGTCATATCAGAAGGTTAATATTGCTTTTCCTGAGTGCACAGGAAGTAGCTACCTTTGTAAATACTGAATTACTTCTGGGAAACATTGGCACACTGAAAATAAAAGAGAATCCTGATTGCAAAAGTTAGTGGAATGTATTTCGGTAGATTGCTATAATTACATTAATGCCATGATTCCTTATCTTAATAAAATGTCATTTGCTGATTTTACAAGTTCAGTCTGTTTCTCTACTGTGTAATTTTCAAATTGTGACTTTTCCAAATAAAATTTAAGCTTTCTATTAGAAAGAACTGTGGATTCAAATGTAAAGCAGTCCGTTCCAAACTCCTTTGAAAAATGGTATTCTTTAATAAAAATGTAGAAATGGTAATCAAGCCATCTATATTAGAAATCTTAGATAACAAATTAAGGAATAGGAAAGTGGTCCAAACCATTTGCACTTCCCCCCCCCCCCTTTGACATGGAGATTGATTTTTTTACTTGTTTTCAAGATGAGGCCTGCTTTTAAGGCTGATTTAGTCTTAATTTATTTTACCTTCTTGTTTTCCTAATCTGCATTAGAGTATAACATTTTTGCAGTTTATGAAGATGTCATAAAATTTTCTCTGAATTATTTTACGAGAAAAATGCAGGGAATGTGATTTGTGGAAGAAATTGGGATATGTGCAGCATACATTTATCAAATTTAAATTTATAGTATACATATGTGTGTGTAATCGGTATATAAAATTACATATTGATATTTTATGAGGTATAAAGAACAGATATATTTGAATATTTGTAAGATAGGTTTTACAATACATTTTTCCAGTGTAGCTTATCTAAAAAAATTAAGATCTACTTTATTTTTTTTAAGCAGAATCTTTCCTGTATAAATGGGAGTAGGTTTGTAGCTTGCTAGTAAATAAGCAAAATTGCCAATACTAGAAAGTATTTTAAAGATGTATTTTAATTGCCATTTGAGAAATAGGAAAGCTTTAAAATATAAAAACCAAGTTTTCTTAGTAAGAAACACCTATTTCAACAAAAAGAGTCCAGTTTTAGACCAACATTAAGGGCCAGCAGATCTGTTATGAATAAGCTTGAAATATTGGGTGAAATCTAATGTATTTTGAATGGGCTTGAACTGTTTCTCTCTGCAACTTCCTATGACATTTAAAATATTGCTCTGATATTGTGAAACTCTCCATGGCAAATGCTGAAGTCTCAGCACTCCTTTTCCAGCTTCACCAATGAGAATTGTGTCTACTGGCAAAACTAAACAATTTGGATTACATATTAAGATAAGGGGCACGATGGCTCACTAGTTAAAGATGCTGAGCTTGTCAGCTGAAAAGCTGACAACCGCGGTCTTGAATGAGGTGCAATGAGGTGAGCTCCAATTGTTGTCCCACTTCCTGCTCACCTAAAAAGCATGCAGATGTGAGTAGATTAATAGGTATCACTTCAGTGGGAAAGTAACAGCATTCCATGTGGTGCATAGCCATGCTGGCCACATGATCACGGAAATTGTCTTTGGACAACGCTGGCTTCTTTGGCCAAGAAATAAAGATGAATGTAGAGTTGGACACAACTTTACAGGGAAACCTTTTTACTTTTATTAAGAGCATAATATGTAAACATAAACAATCCACAACTTATCTGGCCTATCTACCCTGGCCTGTCTGTTTTCACAGTGTGTAACCAACTTCAAAAGGAAACCCCTAGTCTCCTAGCAGTGGCCTTCAGAGAAAGACACACTACCAATAAGGCTAATAGTGACTGATCCCTGTGACTTCCATAAATTGGTCCAACCCTTTTTAGAAACTATCCAATCTTGTAGCTAGCATCACATCTCATGCTAATGAATTCCAAAGTTTATTCCTTATGCAAAAAAAAAAATCCAATCCTTTTGCCTGTCCTTATTCTTGCAGGATTCAGCTACATCAGGTGAAATTGAAATCCATAAATTAGGCATATTTTTTTCTATTTAGGATGAATAAAATTTGCATAAAAACCTTCACACTTTAAAATGAAATGTTTTAGTAATCCAAATGACAAAATGTTTCATAGGAATGGTGATATTTTCTTATAAATATGTTTTCCCCCCCTCTAGGTTAAAAGTAGAGCAGAAGACATTTTTATATGCTTTCCTTTACGACAGGGATCCCCAACTCCCAGGCTGCAGCCCATTACTGGGCCTTGAGCCTTTTGGAACTGGGCCACAGAAGTGGCAGGTGAGCACGGGCGCACATCCCCACTCGCACGATCAGCAGGCGAGCGCGTGTCTTGACGCTCCATTTGCACAGGTATTGGGCAAGCGTGCCTGCTGCTTTTGCAAATGGAGCTGCCCACACACATACTTGCCCACCGCTCGCAGGGAAGCATCGTCTCTCTCCCCCCTACTCCCCACCTGTCCACAAAGCCAGAAAGGTTGGGGGACTCTGCTTTACAATACATTTAAGATTTAGATAGGAAGTACTAAACGCTAAAACCTTTAATGAAAGGAATATGGACTCTTGATGTACATTAAATTATATGTGTGATTCATTACTGGCACACTTAGAGTTTTTGAAATATTTCAAAAAATAGTTTTTAGAACATGTGTTTCCTGGGGTGTACTTAATTTACCTTGGAATCATTCTTCTGAGAGAAAAACTCTGGTTTGTTTTCATTGGTTAAAAACAAACCTGTACAAAATGACTGTATAAATTTATAATTTATTTATAAAAAACATATCTAGGCTCTCCAACTCCAGAATAACTTGGCTGCCTTACAAAAGAAAGAAATATTGCAGTATCACGAAAATTTGACAGTTGCCCAAAGGGAGCAATAAAAAATCTCTTTCCATTACAGTACCCAACGTAAAGGGGTCCATCAACTATTCTATTTCAAGGCTTGGGGTAAGATGCAGGGGTCCAAAGCTTATTTAAAGATTGGGAGGTTACATGCAGTTTAAATCTCTGAGCAGATGATATTCCAGGGGACTGGTGTTCCATCAGAGCACTCACACTTCCGGGGTCCTGCTAGATGACAGTGTTCTATTGATGGGACCAAGAGTCAACTCTTGATCTAATTGTATAAGATGCACAAAAGGCAAAGCAGACTGTTGGCCTCTCAGATAACTACCCCCAATACTATGTAGGACCTTATAAGTCAGGGGTGTCAAACTCAATTTCATTGAGGGCCACATCAACATTGCGGTTGCCCTCAAGGGGCCGGGTGGGCATGGCCTACTAGGTGGGTGTGGCTAGATTGCGTATGGCCTACTGGGTGAGCATGGCCAGCTCTACATTGTTCGCATCAAGGGTGCCTATGGGGGCCTGGGCAGGAGTGGGACAGATCTGAGGGTCTCTGGCAGAAGGAGGGTCTCTGGGCCAGGGCCAAGGCAGTGGGGGCCGTTCCCTCACTGTTTCCAGGATGGCTTCGTGGGCCACATGAAACCACTTTGCGGGCCGGATCCGGCCCCCGGGCCTTGTGTTTGACATGTCTGTTATAAGTGATAGCCAGTACTTGAATTGCACCCGGGACCTATTGGTAACCAGTGCAGCTTGCAGAAAAGAGATGTTACAGGAGCATTGTGAGAGCTGCTTAAAACTGGTTCCTGTGCTGCATTTTGGACCAAGTGGCCCACAAGCAAAATAACACAGGCATGACTGAATGTAAAGGGAAGCCTCTTGGTCCAGGAACTAATGCAGCTGGTATACAAGATGGATCTCAAGGTTTTCCTGGCCACAGCTGCTCTCTGTTCCCTGAACAGGAATTGAAAGTCCAGGAAAACACTCAGATTGCACACCAGCCTTAAGTGGATAAGTGCAGCCCCAGTCAGATAGTCCCCTGAGCTAGATAGCCCAGTTATTTGATTTTGCTTGAGTCTGTTCCTCCCCACACAGTCTCCAACAGCCTCCAGGCACCACTTGGCTGGCCCAAGGTCAAGATGAGACAGCTGAGTATCATCAACATACTGATGATGTCAATCTGATGTTATCCTAAGTATGGGCTCATTAAGGTTTACTCTTCAGCTTCCTGCAATGGTATTCTTAGGTGTCTGTTCTAACATTTCATTTCCTGGAGGAAATGAAAACCTGGAAGTTCTCTGAAATTAACAAACAGCAAAATGCCATTTAAGAGTGATCTGATGTTAGATCTACTTTCCAATGACTTAGGTGAATTCTCAGGGCTGGAATGCTGGATCAGTTTGAGCTAACACCCTATGAATATCAGATCCCCATCACTTCTCTGTCTGCCCATATCACCCGCCTTCATTTCTTCTCTTATTCCAGCTCTGCCTTTACTCTCCTGAAATTCATCAAATCAATTTTCCAATCAATACACACCTAAGCCTAGCTGTTCCTGCCCTTAGCACTTAGTAAACTAAGAGGCCAGGCTGCGTGACTCAACCAATCAACCAGCAGCCCTCATTCCCCTCACAATTACCCCATCCCTCCAGTCCAGGACAGATTATACAGGCTATGCAGGGGGCAGTGGACATGTAACAGAATAATCTCAAAAGATTCAGATCTGGAAATCTAGCTGCAGAGTCTGGGCTAATAACATATGTTCCTCACATCAGCCTTGTTCCCACTGCCACAGTCAAACGCATCATCTTAGAATTACTGTTAAAGGGTTATGATAGAAGCTTACTTGAATGTTGTAAAAGTAACTCATTTCTACCCCAATCTATCAGTATGCCAATACTTATGTTGGGTTGTAAAGTCTAAGGCAGTGCTTCTTAAACATTTTTGTTTCAGGATCCTTTAAAAAATTGTGGAGGACTGCAAGAAAAGCATGGAGGACTGTTTGTATGGGTCACAGGTCTGAAACCCGCGGCTCCGGAGCCGCATGCGGCTCTTTCAGCCGTCTCCTGCGGCTCCCAGTCCTCTGCCATGTGCAGTCCCCCAAAAAAAAGTGGGACTAAAAAAGTTCAACCAATCAATTCAAATATGCAGGGTAGGTGCATATCTCGCCTTGGCTCCACTCTTCAGTCAAATCCTGTTCTGCGCATGTGCGTATGTACGCGCATGTGCACACATTTTTCGTGGCTCCCAGTTTTTCCTTTTGTGAGGGAACCGGTTCCAAGTGGCTCTTTCACTGTTTCAGGTTGCTGACCCCTGGTATGGGTTATACTTGTTGATATTTACCATATTAAATATTAAAACTGACACATTTTTGGCTACCACTGTGTCTCATAATTGTTTTATCATTTACAAAGATAAAATTCTGTTAGGATTGTTAACTGATCTGTAAAGTTTAAGTTTAAACATAGTGATAAAACCTTATTAAGACAAAACACCATTAACATTAAATATCTGGAAGCTGCAAAGTTCAGGCCTTCTTTTACTTTAAACCAGCAGCTACTATGCATGTTTCTTGATGTCAAAAATATATTAGTGACCACATTTCAACTACTGTAATTTACACAGTTACTCTGTGTAACTGTGTAAATATCAGCAGATTATAGAATTGTACTGTTCCTCTACTGTACAAACCATTAACTGTATTCACATCATGGCTAAATAGTGCTTTATAGCTATTTGTTTGTTTGTTTGTTTTGGAGAAGTGATGAGGAACAAGGAGAATGATTAAATCTTGATTAATATGATAGTAGTGGTTTATAAAACCTTTTGATGGTGTGCAGTCTGAAAGAAAGCTGAAATCTACATCCAAACATCAAAAGATAATGGGATATATTGATTGTGCATGCACATCTAATATAAAAACAAATATATTAATATTCTTCTGGGGCATTACATCGGATTGAAAAGTTGGGACTCTTTCTATGGGATTGTTCCCAGAGAGTAGGTAGGTTAACATCTATCGAACCATATCCTATTAAGAACAAAATGAAAATTCAGAAAGGTCTGCAAAGAATTGTGCTGAAAGATGCCATACAGGGTGTGAAAAATATTTCTATCTTTAAAAAACTTCAAATCTATTTTGACTTTGAAATGAATCATTGTGAGATCACATGATGTCTGAAATATATGGAAATATTCTGAGATGAAATAGTTTGAACATTTGTCCTCACAATTCTCTTGTTTCCATGTTCTTATTCTAAGATGTACTGGAAACATTGCACTATGGATTCCACCTCATTCCATTGTATCTTACTTCCTTAGACATCTTTGTTAATTTTAATGTTAATGTTTATCATTTTAATAGTGTAATATTTTATATTGTTTTTTATCTTGTTTCTGAGCTGCTTAGAGTTGACTCATGGTGAGATTGGTATCATATAAATGTAATAAATAAAACTACTGTGTCCAGATAGTTTGGCCCTGGATTAAGATAAGCGAATAAAAATGTTTACCAAGAAAGAAACAAAATGGCATTGATTAAGGATTCTGTGCCTAGGGTGCAGTTTACTCTAAATTTTTTCTAAGGTGAACTAGGTAGTTGGGTGGTCTTTTGAACCTTTTTTGGTCTTTGGCTTACTTGTTACAGCAATGTCTGACTTTCCTAAATGTTATTTCCAGGTTAGAGTGGTTCGATATATTTTATTGGATTGCCTTTAAAACTACCCCTTGCAAAATGTGGCCACTGGAAGAATGGTAAAAACAGAGGACATTATATAGGGATGCGTGCAAAACTGAAAGTGTGTTTCATTTTATATGTGACAGAAAAAATATTGTGTCTCAGAAATTCAGCTGAATTATTCTGGGCAGGTAGTTTATTCCTGAAAGAAAATTTTGAGAAGACTTACCAGGCAAGTAAGGAAATGTTTCAGTCTTCTCTTTTTCTTCATGGTCTGTGCACCAGCTATTTATGATCTTCAAAGTGACTTCTTTTTTATTAATTATACCAGAGGCCGCCAACCTTTTGGGCACCAGGGACCGGTTCTGTGGAGAGAGGTTTTTCCATGGGGTGGAGGGGGCGTGGTTTCACTTGTGCCTGCATCCCACGGAGGGGGCTTCGCTTGCGCGGCCTGGTTTCTGGCATGCCACGGCCCAGTACTTGTCCACAGACTGGGGGTTGGGGACCCCTGAGTTATAGCATGCTCAGCATCTCCTATTTCTTACCTACTCTTACTTTCTATTATAGGTGGTTTTCATTTAGCTACCACTCTTGGGACCAGCAACCTGGTTATTAACCAAAGTGGTTTCTAAGTGGAAAATCACATCACCGCTTACAATTTTACTTCAGCTTCCCTTTGTTTTACTGTGTCAGAAACCAGGTGAACCCAAATGGCAGGAAAGGTTTTCTCAAACTCAGCTCAAAGGAAGTTCAGTAAAAGAGCAAATTTATGTCACTATGTGGGGCAATTACTAAATGACTCCCTGAAGTGAAGTAAAGGAAAGACTGCTGATAGCGTTCTCTAATCCTGGAGTACTTTTTTCCATTGTTTTTCCTTGATTCAGTTTAAAATAATGATGCTAGCCTGATTCTGTGTTGTTTAGGATTCTTAATACATTCCATAAATTGGGAGAGGTTTCCTTTAATCTGTATTTAATATACATTTCATTGGCAGTTACCAAAATCGAGCCAACTTAACAGTGTAACTACAACTTTGTATTACTATTGCTAGGGATGACTTTTCCATTTTTAGCTAAATGCTAAAATCTTTAGAACATTCTGGTCGGTATTTTTTTATTGGGCTTTTTAGATAATTTGGCTATTTTCTTAATTTTATTGCTGTTTATTTAACACTGAAGCTTCATCTAGATGTGATATCTAGAACTGGAATCATGATGTTATTTAAGAAAAAAAGAGGAAAACTATTACCATGTTTCCCTGAAAGTTAGACCCAGCCCGATAGTAAGCCCTAGCTTGATTTTTAGGGGTGGGCCTAATATAAGCCCTACTCCAAAAGTAAGCCCTAGTTTCGAGGAAAGGCTCACCCCTAAAAATCAAGCTAGGGCAGGGTAGAGGGGGTGAAGCTGCCCCACGTGCCCTGCACCCACTTACTTTACCGGTAGGACCACCACAGCCAGGCCTCCCACACCCCGACACCTGGCTTGTCGACACCTTGACTTTTGCGGCCGCTTGCCATCACTTGTGGCCGGCCACCATGTGGCACATTGCGCCATTGCCGGCCCTCCCAATAGGACGCCACATGGCGCTTCAGGCCGCTTCCGCTGCTCGTGTACTTTAGGCCGCTTCCCTCTTGTGCAGCGCTTCGGGCCGCTTCCGCTACTTGCGAAGTGCTTCGGGCCGTTTCTGTTGCTTGTGGCAGGAGGCCACATGGCGCTTCAGGCCGTTTCCACTGTGGAAACGGCCCGAAGAGCCACACAATGTCCTGCCGCAAGCAGCAGAAATGGCGCAAAGCATCATGCAGCATCTTGCCAGGAGGAGCGGCAATGGCGCAATGTGCCAGATGGTGTCTGGCCACAAGTGGTGACAAGTGACTGTAGAAGAAGTCAAGCAGTGGCATGACAGGTGTCGGGGTGTGGGAGGCCTGGCTGTGGTGGTCCTAAGGTCAGTAAGACATTCTCAGAAATTAAGACATAGTGCCTCTTTTGGAGGCAAAAAATAATAATAATAAGACCAGGTCTTAATTTCAGGGAAACACAGTATTAACCTTTAAAAAACACATTTGGAATATTGGTCACCAAGATACAAAAGATGTTGAGACTCTGGAAAGAGTGCAGAGAAGAGCAACAAAGATGACTAGAGGACTGGAGGATAAAACAATGAACGGTTGCAAGAAATGAGTACGTCTCTAGTCTATCAAACAGGACTGAGGTGACTTGATAGCAGTCTTCCAATATTTGAATATTTGCTGTCACAGTAAGGAAGAGGTCGATCTATTCTCCAAAACAACTGAGGACAGGAAATAATGATTGGAAACTTATCAACTTATCCTCCTTAGCTCTAAGGAGAAATTTCCTGAGAGAGAAGAATTAATCAGTGAAATGGCTTGCCTCCAGAACTTGTGGGTGCTCCATCACTGGAGATTTTTAAGAGGAGATTGGACAGCCATTTGTCAGAATGGAATAGACTTTTCTGCTTGAGCTGGGGATTGGACTAAAAGACCTCCAAGGTCCCTTCCAACTCTGTTACTGTTACCTTTTTCTTCATTGCCTTTTTCCCCAATGGAAATTCTTTCCATTTCCCAGATAGGGGATATCTGAAGATAAAATTCACTTGTGAAATGCCAGTGGAGAATTACTTTTCTTCAGTGTGCTCTTGCTAATTACTATATTGATAATTAACCTGTGCACAGGGTTTTGTCCTTCATTTTCAGCACCATGTATTACTTTTAAAAGGATGTTTCTTTGATCCATATCTGCAGTCTCAAATGTATGCCTTCAACTGTATTAGATTAGCAACAGCATATAAATCTTGGTGAGTTTGTACCTCATTTATTTATTTCTTTGGGGCGAATTTCAGATTTTTGTCATAAATGCTTTCTTCAATGCTTTCTCATTGCATGTTCAAGCTGATTCAATGTTCATTTATACTGTGTTTTGTGTTTTCATTTGTAGCTCATATATATATATATATACATATATATATATATATATATATATATATATATATATATATATATATATATATATATATATATATATATATATATATATATATATATATATATATATATATATATATACTGCATGTTAAAACAGAGTACGGTACTTAATAGAACTGAAAATGTTTGAATCTTTTTCAGTTATAATATATTAGGTAAATTCCCATCGTCCAGTACGCTCACACAGAGAAGGCCTCCTCAGGGTACCGTCAGCTAGGCAATGTCGGCTGGCGACCCCCAGGGGGAGGGCCTTCTCTGTGGGAGCGCCAACCCTATGGAATCAGCTCCCCCCTGAGCTTCGGATGGCACAAAACCTCCAATCCTTTCGCCGCGGCCTCAAAACACACCTGTTCCACCAGGCTGACCTAGACTGACAGGCATTTTAATTAATTTATATTTAGTATTTTTAATTCATTTTTTAAATTCTCTAATTTTTTATTGCACTGATGTTCTCAATTTCATTTTATCTTGATTTATGTACTTATATGTTTTGTTGTTAGCCGCCCTGAGTCCTTCGGGAGATAGGGCGGGATATAAATCCCATCAATAAATAAATAAAATAAATAAATTAAGTCCTACATTAGACTAAACAAGAGAAAGATGTTTCAGACGCAACTGTTTCAAAGATTGTTATTTATGCCTAGGTTTTCTACAAAAAGTTGACAGTAATATGTCATTCTCTAACACTGTACCTTAATGTGCTCAAGATAACCATGATAAAATGAGAAAAGATTAAAGATTGGAATTGTGAAACGGAGTGAGCAGGGGCTCTGGAAATATTTGGACATCCTTTGAGGGGTGCAAGATGAGTAATTTAGCAAAGTTGGCCATGTTAGTAGAATACTAAAGAGTCTATAACAAGGGTGTCAAACTGCTGGCCCACGGGCTAGACGTGTCACAAGGAAACCACACCCACCCCTTTGCCAGCAATGGGAAAGAAGTTCCGATACGTCACACGATGTCCCGTGACATCATGAGTTTGACATGTCTATAAGATACCTTTCAGCTGTGGGAGAAAACAAAGGAAATAATGTAAAACAGAGCATGTGTCTTTTATTTCAGAGAAGAATAAGAAAGCATGTCACTTTAAGTTTGATCATGTTATTTAAATCCTTACCAGCTCCTTACATATTAATTACCGTATATACTTGAGTATAAGCCGACTCGAGTATAAGCCGAGACCCCCAATTTCACCCCCAAAAACTGGGAAAAGTTGTTGACTCGAGTATAAGCCGATCCGCCGTTCTGCATGCCTCGGAGGCTGGATCCGCGCTCTGCAAGCCTCTGGGATCCTGGGAGGCCTAATGCAAGCACCAGCCCGCCTGCCTCAGGTCTCCCCCACCCCCAGATACTGGGCTTCAGCACAGCTGGCTGTCTTGCCAAAGAGAAACATCTGGGAAGGAAAACCCTGTCTTACCTCTTTCCCAATTCTGCCTCTGCCCTTCCTCCTACCAAGGTGTTCTGGGACTAGTTCCCTAGCCTTTTGGAGCTTTTGGTGTTCGCCCATCAGCTGTCTACGGGGAGGCAACAAAGCTGCCTCTCTAGGCTTTGAGAAAAGGCCCCTTGCACAAAAGGCAGCTTCAGGACGAGCTTCCAAAAACCCTTTCCTTCCTTAACGCCCTCCCCACCTTCCCCCAGAAAGCCATATTTCTTTTTTTTTTATTGAAAATTTTTATTGAAGTTACAATATTATCCCCTCCCCAACCCACCCCAGAACCCCTCCCCCTCCCCCATATTTCTTCAATAACAAAAACATAAAAAGCTGGTTGGGATGTACTCGCTGATTTCCCCCCCCCCTTTTTTTAGATGCTAAAACTAAACTCTCCCTCTGCCTTCCAACCAATATCCCTTTTTAAAATCTTACCTTGGCTCCAGATGGAAGAGTAGAGGAACTAAGCTAGTAAGGAGAGAATTTTTTTCTGCAACTTTTTACTCCTGAAGTAGTAGTAGTAGTAATAGTAGTAGTAGGAATAATAATAATAAATCCCTAAAAGTTGTGCCAGAAAATGGAGGACGCTGGGTCTTTGCAAGTTTTAGCTATCTGTCAGACTGCCTGAAAAGGGCGGCCTTCAGGCAGCCAGGCGGACAGCTAAAGCTTGCAAAGACCCAGCGTCCTCCATTTTCTGGCATAACCTTCGGAGATTACTTTAAAAAAAAAAAAAAAAACCTTCAGAGGAAAAACAGCTGCAGAAACATTTTGTCTCCTTGCTGGCTTGGTTCATCTACTCTTCAGCCAGGAGGGAGTCCAAGGCCTAGAGAAGGAGAGCTTTGCAGCATCCCTATGGACAGCTGATGGGCAGACAGCTGAAAGAAGCAGGCAGGCAGGGCGCGGAGGAACGGAGACCTGCAGGTCTCGGACTGCGGTGGCTTGGGAGAGGTGCGCGCGATCCCGGAAGCACCAAAGCCTCGGCCGCGCACAAGTCCTCGGTAAGTTTTTTGTTGACTGGAGTATAAGCCGAAGTGGAATTTTTCAGCCCAAAAAGTGGGCTGAAAAATTCGGCTTATACTCAAGTATATACGGTATATAAAATGAAACCTGTAGTCATTTTCTGGATCTCCAGACCAGGTAGATATAAGTGATAATAAGCCACTTATCCTTAGGGAATTCAAATCCACATAGAGTATATACGGTAGTTCAAAAATAACATGGCAATATTCCTAACCCACAGAAATAAAATGGCTGATTATAGAGAGAGACACTAATTTCGGGGATAGAAAGTAAAAAAAAGCTATCTTAAATTATGGAGGTATGTATATTAAGGTTTTGTAAAGCTTCAGTGGAATTCCTTTTTTAAACCATAAAATATAGGAAAAAACTCACTAGGTTTGGTTTCAACAGGCTTATTACAGCACAGCAAGACATTTGTCCAAAGGGTTTGACAAGAATGTGTCTGACAGTCAAGAATGCGTTATTTACTGTCATTTGTTCAATGCATCTTATTTGACTTAATTAGACTCAGCCCTAAAGAAATTGAAGCAGTCAAAACATAGCAGTTGACATTTCAAAGTTCTACTTTGGCATAAGTAGTAACACAAATTAACAAAACATGGGGCTAAAAAAAATAGCAGAAAGTACAATGAAGTCAACTCTGTGGTTAAAGAAAACTATCAGCAGTTGGGCTTTCAGAATTTCCCGTCAGTTGAATTTTAGCTATTTAGGATATCCAGGTTCTGCATTATTTACTGATAAACCTTCAGGTTTGAACACTTAAAAAATCAGATTGCTTTTTCACCAAGGATTTAGGCCAGGCATGTCAAACTCGCGACGTCACGTGACATCGCGTGACATATCGCGATTTTTTCCCCATTTGCGGCAATGGGGAGGGTGAGGTTTCGTTGTGATGCATCTGGCCCGCAGGCCGTCAGTTTGACATGCCTGGTTTAGGCAGCCAATTTTAGATTGTGACTTAAAAGTGAAATCATTTACATTTCTCCAAAGTTTCTTTGCTTTGTGTACTAGAAAGATACACAGGGTAAAAGATACCAAGTCTTTAATTTTCATTTCTATAAATTCAGGTAGCTTAGCATGCTGCCATGGACCTATTTCTAATGGAGCCTTTCCCCTAAAAATCAACAACAAAAATTAGACTTATAAAACAAGGTAGTGCTAGGTAATGTCAGAAGAAGTGAAAGAAATACACTGTTTTTATGCTTTTTACCACAAATGAAAACCTGCTTAAGTAGATTTTTTCTTATTATCAGCTGTCCTAATCATATGCTTGTGTTCTAAAGAGTGACAGAAGCATTTTACTATTTTTATTATACATTTCACTATTACAATGGAAATAATTTTTAACAAAAGCAGTATAAAATACTGCATATAAATCAATAAAATATCTATACTCTCATATTACTTCAGAATAAATGTCAAGCCATGACTATGTTATTTTTTTAAAAAATAACAGTCTGCCTCTGTCAGCTCTTTGAGGTAGACCAGGTAAGGAAAAACAAATACTAGCACCCTGATTGATATTGATATGGACTATAACAGAATATTGAAAACCTGACATTTATCCTTCTCTCCTACTAATAACAAAAAGAAACAATTTTGAGTTGATTTTCCACTTTTTCTGATTTTCCTAGGCTAAACTAACTACTACTAATTGCCATGTATTTTAACACTGTCTCTGTATAGCCTTCTACAGCCTTCAACCAGAAATATTACTACTGGATGTGGATGATACTTGAAAGCTGATGCTTTCATTTGTAATAGCCCGCTTCCTGTTTTATGTGTTTATGTTTGTGTGTATGGCTGAGTGCATGCATGCATAAAATTGGCTGAGTCTGGAGATCTTGTGGATACCAAAATATCTGTGGTGCTCATAAGCATCACATTGCTTTTCCCATCCTTGAAATAAGTGCAACAATAATGTAACTTTCTCAATAAGAACTTGATGCATTTAAAACATCAATCTTATTTTTTATACAGTCATAGAATGTGTACTTTTGTTAGTCATATTTTTATTATCTTTGGTTTCATATAATGACAACAGAACCCCACCCTTTAATGGCTTATAGGTTAAATTACTCATTATGTGCCTCCATATACTGTGCCGCTAGATGGAACCATTAACCAAGTGAATTGCTCGGGTAATCAGTTGGCTTTAAGTTACAATTCCTTCAACATCAGGAAAGGCTAGCTCAGGGGTAGGCAACCTCGGCTCTTTTATGACTCATGGACTTCAACTATGCTGACTCAGGAATTCTGGGAGTTGAAGTCCATGAGTCATAAAAGAGCCGAGGTTGCTTACCCCTGGGCTAGCTGTTAGTAAAGAGAGAAACTATAGAACCCTCTGGGATTGGCAGATGTCAAGAAAGCCATTTTCCTGCTTCCTACGCCAGGAGTATCACAGGGAACACTGTGGTCATCACTTTGCATTTTATCCTGTAGCTAAATCAGTATAATAAAGATAATCCAAACTACAGAAAGATGAGTAATATTCAAAGTCATTCAGAGTAGATATTACTAACAGATAATCATTTTTATGTCAATTGAAATTCTGAAAACTGTAATTGCTGCCTTCTATCAATAAGCAGTAATGTGGAAGACGACATTTTCATTTTAAGGAAAAGTTCTTTTCACAAAAATGTGTTCAAAGTAAGGCTCTTAGCGTTAACTATAATTCAGGAAAATATTTTGCTTGTCTTTTGAAATTCTCCCCCCCCCCATGTTCTTTAATAGATCTTTTGAACCAGAGGTCCCCAACCTTTTGGGCACCAGGGACCGGTTCCGTGGAGAAAGGTTTTTCCAAAGACGGGAGGGTGCATGGTTTTGTGTGCTGGAGGGGGCTTTTCTTGTTTGTGTGGACCAGTGGCCTGGTATTGGTCCACGGACTGGGGGTTGGGGACCCCTGTTTTAAACAATATTTATATAGAAGCTAGTTCAGTTGGAATTAAAGTCATATTTACATTTTGGCTTCTATTACAAATGGTCTGATCTCCATCCAAAAGATGTGCATAGTTCAGTATTGCAATCCTCTACATACATATTAGTTATAACTGGGTGAAGAAAGGCAGAACTTAAGGGATTGTTGGACATGCTATGTTACAGAACATAACTATTACAAGTTTTTAAATAGCTTGCTCTGTTTTATAATAACCTTTGAAATGCATCTGAGTAATTTTGATGCAATTTATATTCGTTTAAGATACATAAAGTATGTTATAGTTAAGAAGACCAGATTATAACAATGCAAAAGGATTTCTAATAAATAAAATACACAACATCAAAGATTACGTCTGAATCTTAAAAATACAGTTCCTTCTCAAATTAGGTATTTTGGTCAAGGGTAGAAGTACAGTAGTGCTTGGAAATAGAAAAAGTACCAATTTAGTCTTATGTATAGATCCAACAAAAATAAAACCCTACTAAAATATCAAAAGGTGCTACTGCTGTGTTTTTTTTTCCTTCAAACATTTGTGCTGGAATTTATGCAGAGAGTTTTTATTGACAGTTCTCAGGCTTTTTGTATAAAAAACTGTATATGAGAACAACAACAAAAAATTAGAAGCTTTTCTTCTTTCTGAAGATAGCAGTTTCTCTTTCTATTTTTCCTTTCCCTTTGTGCTTTTACTTTTTCCCAGATACTCATGGCCTCTGAAGATCTGGGAAAGCTTATATTCTCCCAAGATATCTAGGGAGAACTTTTCAAATATTGGGGCTGTCATTTTCAGGGTTCATCTTTTTGAACAGCAGCCCCAAGAGACACAATTGTTGATTTCCTATCCCTCCCATCCTGTCAACCTTCCCACTGTGTGTATGTTGAAAGCAGTAACAGAGGAAACTTGTGCCGCATCTCAGGACCCATTAGGGTTGTCTTCAAGTTTTTTCAAGGAATTGAGAAATGTGCAGATTTTAAGGGTGGAATAATACAGTAGAGATCAGCAGTTTCCTGTTACTATTGATGATTGGACCACCTTCCCTCTGGACTTATAGTGCTCATTGGGCAAGTAATTCTTGCTTGTCATCATCCTTTGTATTCTGGAAAGATAGCTTCCCCTTAATAGCAATAATATTTAGCACTTTACAGCACCCTCTGGGCAGTTTATAATGTAGTGGCATTATTTGCATAAAGGTAAAGGTAAAGGTTCCCCCGCACATGCGTGCTAGTCGTTTCCAACTCTAGGGGCTGTTTCAAAGCCGAAGAGCCAGTTTGTCCGAGGACGTCTCCGTGGTCATGTGGCTAGCATGACTAGACGCCAAAGGCGCACGGAACACTGTTACCTTCCCACCGTAGTGGTCCCTATTTTTCTACTTGCATTTTTACGTGCTTTCGAACTGCTAGGTTGGCAGAAGCTGGGACAAGTAACAGGCGCTCGCTCTGTTATGCGGCACTCGGGATTCGACCCGCCAAACTGCCGACCTTCTGATCGACAAGCTCAGCGTCCTAACCCACTGAGCCACCGCGTCCCTTTTATTATTTACATATTTCCCCCCCCCCCAAAAAAAAAAAAATCTGGGTTCTCATTTTACCAACCTCGGAAGGATGGAAGGTTGAGTCAACCTTGATCCCTGTCAGGATTGAACTCCAGGCTGTGGGCAGAGTTTGCCTGCAAAATGGCATTCTAACCACTGTGCTACCAGGGCTCTGTAAGAAAGCTGGCTCCACAGCAGTTCCTATGGAGGTACAGTTTATGGGAAGGCTCAGTACAGAGAAGCACCATCATACTTTCCACTCATGGATACTCGCAGTAAGGGCAATCCCTAAAAGCACCAAAGATGGAAATGCTAGTGCTACTTGTCATTTTATTCCTCAGAAGTCCTCTTAAGTCAAGGAAAAGAAGAGGCATAGCTATTATATTTCCTCAGTCTCTGTGCCAGTTTCTCGCGTAGTTCTGCGCCCCTAAGAAAGCGGATGAAGAAGAATAGTTATTGGGAGGAAAATGGCAAAGAATTAACACCCAGGGACTCCAGGAAGGTTTTATGTCCCTTTTTTCCCCTTTGTTTTACCTAGTAGTTTCACTCTTCTACATAAGAAAGTCCACGACACCATCGTCCCCCAAGGAAGAATTCAGTCCCTGTAAATTTCGAATGAGTTGTTTGATCAAGGGGAAGCCAAAGTATTCCCATTAACTTTAGATATAGCAGCGGACATCGCCTCCCCAGTTACACTGATTAGGATTATGAGGTCTTAGTGAATGTCTCTATGTGCAAAGGAAAAAATGTTTAAAGGTTTCCCCTGTCCAGTTACAACCGGCTCAAGGGGTGGAGCTCATCTATGATTCTCAGCTGAGGGAGCCTGTATTGTCTGATAGACGCTTCCGTCATCATGTAGCCAGCATGAAAATACAGAAAGCAGTAACTTTTCTGCCGAAGTGGTACCTGTTTGTTCACATTTACATACTTCCACATTTAATGCATCATGAAGTCACACTAACGCCCAAGCAAAATGCTGACAGTACATACAAGTGTAAGCTATTCCTGGACATACATCTTTATTGGAGTTCTGTTTTGAAGCTTTGATGTCTAAATATGTTGCCAAGACTACCTTTCCTGTTTAATATGTAGTTTAGCTTCACTGATAGTGAACATAAGTTAAAGACATGGAGAATCTAAGTCTCTGATTTTGTGTCCTGGTTCAGAGTACCGGTAGTTCCTTCTGCTTGACTGCAGAGAAACCAGCTCCATTTTGTGGTCTTATTTATCCCTTGGTTTTTCTCATAAGAGTTTTCATTTTAAAAGCTGTGGTTTACCCCCCCCCCTTTCCCCTAATCCCCCTTTTCCTTTGCCAAATGTTTCAATAATAAGTTTAGGTACGTCATGTATTATGGTTTATTAATGTTCTGTTAGCTTGTCTGGGAGACTTCTGGATTGATGGGTAGAAACGCTTTAAACAGATAAGCAACTTCAGTTCTAGCAATGTCTGAATAAACCTCTTAAAACCCACTTGAGAGGATAGAAAGTTTCCCTTAACCAAACAAGCAGCTCTGTACCAGGATAACAACACAATCATCAGAAGTATTTTTATCCCATTTTTCAACTGGAGAAAGCTCCTAGAGCAGCTTACAAAAATCAATAACGGGAGTGTGCTGACTGAAGAGCTTTCACACATATTAACTGTAAATCCTAAGGAGCTATAGAAAAAAAATAGCTGGAGGGTTAGACACAAAAGCCGCTTTACTTTGAAATGGACAATTTATAATTGTTTGCTGGTATAAAATTGTATGTTTTGGTTTCGATTCAAGATTCTTCAACCTTAGTATGTTCCGTAGGGTTAATAGTCTCAAAAATTCAGAATTAAGACTTCAGATAAAGTTGTTTGGGGAAAAAATCAGCACATGTACAGGCTACCTACGATTTCCAACAGATTGTATATTGTCTCCTTCTATAGTTTTGACAGCACTTTGTCTACAGACCTCTCTTCTAGACAATACATGATAGCTTAAATCTTTCCATTTGAACTAATGTTTCTGGTGACATTTTGTCTATAATTGATCTTGACAGAGAGATGGATTTAGGGCTGCATTCAATCTATGAATAGTTCATCCTTGTCTGCAGTACATGTGGAAATGGGCTAACTAGGTCGAAATGGATTTTTTTTTTAATTTTTGGCTAAGTGCAACATTTTTTTCCTTGCAGGTGTCCCATAAATGGGGTGACGTCATCAGGTGGCAGTTCTGAAAATCTTAAAACAATTTGCATTTTTAGTAGGCTTGGGTGGGTTTCAGAATGGAAATGGATGTATTTTCATTTACAGACCCTTAATATATTTATTTCCACATTTATTTCATTACAACTTTTTTTTCCTAAACGCTTTCTGCTGTGGTGTTACCCAAAATGGATGTAATTGGGGCACTTGTAAGAGCTTGGTTTTAAGTCTATAAAATAACAGTAAGAGCAGAACTCTTCACTATGCTTATTGTTTGCAGATTACCACTTGGCAGACCTCTACAGGATTACCTGGGCCTTTATAAAGAAGGATGCCTGAATGATTTTGTTAGTTTCTTGGCAGACAAAGTTAATGTGATGAGCGAAACAGGATCTAATGTTATTATCTGGATCTGTTTGAGCTTCCTAAGCCAAAGATAATAGATAAAATCTTCTGTGATGTGAGTTATGCCACTGGTAGGCTTGGCCATGTTTCCCTGGCTCCATCTGGCAGTTGGGTTGGAGAGGGTGAGCAGCTGGATCTGGGAAATGTTCAGTGCTTTTTTAAAAACTTTGTGTGTTTGTGTGTGTGTGTGTGTGTGTGTGTGTGTGTGTGAGAGAGAGAGAAAGAGAGAGAGAGAGAGAGAGAGAGAGAGAGTCATACTATCTATTTTAAAAGAGATATTTGTATTCTTTTCTCCCTTGAAGACAAGCTTCTTTGACCCAACTGTTTCTGATACATTTTAAGGATGGTTTTTGAAATGGTGGTAGTGGCTCAGCAACTAGATGGAAAAACCAGGAGAGTCAAGGCTGTTGCAGAGAAAATTCTGGAATCCAGGGGGAGGGGGGGAATGTAAGAGAGTAATTCCACCTTAATTATACTAGGCATACAATATGTTGTGTGGGTAAATTACTTTTGGTAGGCTTTCAGGTTTCATTTACATTAAGCTACTAGCAATAAAGAACTTTCTAGAAAATGTTTCCTTAGATTGCCAACCTCACAGGTTCTGACAGTTACAGACAATTCTAGAAAAAAATGGTTTATCTTGATTCCTGCCAGTCAAGATTCAGACCTAGTGAAGGAAGGACCATCTGGACCTTGATCCAAGGAGCTCACCTCTGCTGGTTCTATTAGATTTCTCAGCAACATTTGAAACCATCAAGTATATTATCTTCCTAGATAGCTTATAGGGGCTGGGAATCGGGGTCCTGTACCTCTGTTCTATCTGAGCGGGCAGTTGCGGTCTGTATTCAGGGGATAGGAAGGATAGTGTTTAAGGCCATGAATATTTCAGTACAAAGTACTATAAGGTTTAGCGCCCACCCTGTACACATGAATCTGCTGGGATAAATCTTCTGAAGATTTGGGGATGGTGTCATCATTATATGGATATTACATAAGCTCATAAGCCTACAGAGATCTATTATTGCATAGCAGCGGTTAGGCCCACCCTGTACTCATGAATCTGCTGGGATAAATCTTCTGAAGATTTGGGGATGGTGTCATCATTATATGGATATTACATAAGCTCATAAGCCTACAGAGATCTATTATTGCATAGCAGCGGTTAGGCACCAAAATGCCATGTTTTAAGTATGCCCATCTGGCAAGAGCACAGCAAAAAAAACCCAACTTGGTATCCCTATTCTGCCTAAGCGGTGATAGAATAGGTGTAGACCATAGCTGTTGCAGCCTGTGTATGGACCTCCTTCCAGATGTTCAAGCAGCTCCTTTCTTTTTGGCATTGTGCAAAGCTGTTAAAACAGCACTGTTGTACCCTACTCTTATGCAGGATTAATTTTTTCTGCCATCTGCACAATTTCTGTTAATTATGTCCTCCTTTTGTTTTTATCTTTTTTTTATATCCTGTGCTACCAAGAGGTTAGGTGTTGAGATGGGTTGTAAAAAATGAAATAAAAGTAGAAGAATCTCACAGTGCAACAAAGTAGATATTACACTACTGAATTTCAGTGATATGATCCAGGCATGCTCTAGGGACTTTGCACTGATTGCAGTGGTCCTTAATCCAGAGGAGGCTGAAAACAAGTTTTTATTTTTATAAGATAGATAGATAGATAGATAGATAGATAGATAGATAGATAGATAGATAGATATTTAAATACTGTGGGTATAATACAGTTGTTTAATTTCATACATTTCTTTTAGGTCCACGATGGGCTTCCTGGAATACAGGTGTCTTTATTTGTATCAGATGTGCTGGAATACATAGAAATTTGGGAGTGCATATATCCAGAGTCAAGTCTGTCAACTTGGACCAATGGACACCAGAACAAATACAGGTTAAAAAGTTACATTCAAGTTATATTATGAGAGATTTTGGGAGAGTTTGTTTTAAAATATATGTTAATTTAAAGGAATATTCTTACTTAGTAGGGATGCGGTGGCTCAGTGGGTTAGGATGCTGAGCTTGTCAATCAGATGGTCGGCAGTTTGGCGGGTCAAATCCCGAGTGCCGCATAACAGAGTGAGCGCCTGTTACTCGTCCCAGCTTCTGCCAACCTAGCAGTTCGAAAGCACGTAAAAATGCAAGTAGAAAAATAGGGACCACTACGGTGGGAAGGTAACAGCGTTCCGTGCGCCTTTGGCATCTAGTCATGCCGGCCACATGACCACGGAGACGTCCTCGGACAAGCGCTGGCTCTTCGGCTTTGAAACGGAGATGAGCACCGGCCCCTAGAGTTGGAAACGACTAGCACGCATGTGCAGGGGAACCTTTACCTTTACCTTTACTTTTTTATTCTTACTTATTTTAAATATTTTTTTTTAAAACTAACAATTTTTTCTAGGTAGTTGTATAATTATTTCCTGAATGCACTTTTATGTGGGAACTGCATCTTGCAACAAGTTATTTTAAGTGTTCAAATTAGAAGTTTTCTTTCTAATCTTAGTAGCACCTTGTACATAACAAGGATATTGGCGAAAGATAGATTGTGCAAAAGGTTCTGAATCAAAGGTTCTGTTCAGTCCTTATTTAATCCATTCCAAGTATTCCAGAAGTTTTCTTACTTCAAATTGGATCTATTTCAAGTATTCTGGCAGGTCAGAATAGCACATTCTGACTTCTAGAAAATTTGGAGAACTTTAGTGTCTAAATATTCAGTTTTTCAAGCTTACAATATAATGTTCTACGTAGTAAAATACTTATCCATCAATTTTTAATATTCAAAAATGGTGAACTAATGTTTGTTTGTTTTGTTTCCATGATTGATTTTTTGTAAAATGTTTATCCTCTGTTTTTTGTTACATAAATTCTGTTGTATAATTTCTGTAAAATGTTCATGTCTGTTTTCAGTTCTACTGCATATTGCTCCTTGTACAAACAGAAAGAATAGTATGCAGCAAGATAATCCTTATTTGCTGCCATATGGCTTGATATTTATGCAGATGTTTGTAATCAGGGTCTAGAATTATTTGTTTTATGATATGAGGCTTTCAAACAAAATTAAAAACTCACTGAGCCTACCAAACGAATTTTAATCATTATGCCTATGATAAAATTTAAAAACAAAATTCTAATATGCGGAATTCTTCATTCACTTGTTAAAATGGCTGAAAATGACAGTAGGAAAGATGATTTCATTCTGTACACAATTCTGTGCCTGCATTGCCTCTCATGGGGATATTGATGGTTTGGAGTGAGAGGCTACTCTGTCTATCATGGATGTCTCAGACTTGCAAAGAGCCTTACATTCATAATAATAATTGAAGAACACTATTAAAACATTCCAATAACTGTTATCATATTACGGGAATGATCATTAGCTGCAAAAGTAGTAACCTGGGCATCTATACACCTTAGGCTTTTATAGATTTTTTTTACATGTTTGCTCATGAATATGTCCTATTCTGTCTCATAACAATGACGTTAATGTAAAATGACTATTATAGTAGCAAGTTTATCCTAACATGCATTAAACTAAATTGAACTTTTTTGTCATTGCTTTCAGTGCATGCAGGAGATGGGAAATACCAAGGCAAGATTACTTTATGAAGCTAATTTACCAGAGAACTTTCGAAGACCTCAAACAGATCAGTATCCTTTTTTGCATTTCCATTTTTGAGGGACATTGGAGTACTTTTATATGATGATGATGTTAAAATGGATGCATGCATGCTGCACAATGGCCAAATATAAATGTCAGGATTCTCAAAGGTGTAAAAGTACTTTTTTTTAAAAAAAAATAGGCTGTTTAAACTTAAAACACTATTTCCATTTTAGTTTGATAAAGATAATATTTACTTCAGGAATACAGGAAGACAGGATAAAGTGTCCCATTGCTTAAATGTAAAGTTACTAAAGATGTCTGTGGTACATCTGGCATATTTAAACTAAAGAGCCAAAGTTAGCATATTAATAGCGCATTAGAATTTACCATGGTGGTGGATTTTTGAAAGTGGAAGGTTTAGAAACTTAAATCTCCTCATGCAAAAAAAAAATTATATTGAGGAAATTGGTTGAACTCAAACTAAATTTATCTTATCTTATAGAACAATCCTTCTCATCACCAGTATTCCAGCTTTGACCCCCATGCTTCCAGTTTTCCAAACTAGTTGAGCAAGAGCGAATCCAATCAGTAAGAAATCTAAATAAAGCTATAGATCCATCATAAATTCTAATTTCCGTTAGTGAATATGCTTGGAATGACAAGTTTAATTTATTCTAGCGCCTTGAGGGGAAGTGATGAAATACAGCTTTGTAAAGCATATTGTGCAAGTGGGGCTATATTAGTAAAAAAAAATGAACTCCCATTTTTAAACTTTAGTCTGAATAGAAAAATTGGAGAAAATATGTGGTATTTGTCATGTATCAAAATGATTATACCAAGGTTATAAAATTATGAAAATGTGCCTTTACAAAATCAAATATGAGAAAGAACATTCTAGTATACTAATGAATATTGAATAGGCATCCTAAATTTGAAGCAGTTCAGTTCTGGCTTTAGAATTATTATATAAAATTACAGTTTCTGCACTGGAAACTTTTGTTGTATGATAGCTTTTGTGTGTATGTTTGTCTCTGTGCACGCATATGCATGCATCTTTTTTTTGTTTTCTTATTTTGTCTTTTCCTTAAACTAACTTATTCAGAGCTGTGGAGTTTTTTATCAGGGATAAGTACGAGAAGAAAAAATACTATGACAAAAATGCCACCCATGTCACCAGTGTAAGTAAATATAAATTATTATTCTCTGAATTACTCTGAAGTAATATGTGCACATGAAAACATAATTATATAATATAAATATTATTAATGTTAATTCATATTGCTAAGCACATTGATTTGTGCTTCTTAGATTGTAAGCCGCCCTGAGTCTTTGGAGAAGGGCGGGATATAAATGGGATTTTTATATATATATATATAAGCTATATATATATATATATATAAGCTTGGATATATATCTATATCCAAGAGGTATGAAATATATTATTAATACAATGTTATTATTAATAATATTAATACTATAAATAGTATTACATACATCTAAGAAGAGGTATTAAATATATACCAGAGAAGTAATCCCATTATAATAGAAACAAATTTTAGTAACACTTATCTCCATTGCTATAATTGTATACTTGGTTTTACTTGTATAGATAATTAAATATCTTGATGGATATTTGAGGGCTTAATTCAGTGAGAACTTTCACCTCTAAATGTACAGGATGGTATGTTGTGAAACATGAACACTGTTTCTGAGTACTTTACTTTTGTTAGACAGTTTACAGAGTCTGAAATAGAATCTAACTCTAATCTTAATCCCTAAGGACAATACATTAGGTGCTTATATTAGTTTAAGGGCTGTAAGAAGAGTGGAAAAATCTGGAACAGGGTATGGAAACACAGTGCAGAAGAACAGGATAGATCTGCTGTTATTAATGCAAAAAGAATGAATATTTCAATTAATTCATAGTGGAAATAGGGTAATTTATCAGTTGTGAAGTTAGTCACATGGTTGTTAAGTGAACCTGGCTTCCTCATTGTCGTAAAAGGCGATCACATGACCCCAGGACACTGCAAACGTCATAAATACATGCTAGTCGCCAAGCATCCAAATTTTCATTGAGTGATCACGAGGATGCTGCAATGGTCTTGGGGGTGTGAAAAACGGTCATAAATCACTTTTTCCAGTGCCATTATAATTTTGAATGGCCACTAAACAAATGGTTGTAAGTTGAGGACTACCTGTTTGCAGCTTGCGCTTGAGATGGGAACTCAGTACCTAATTCTCTGGGTTCTCTGGGTTATAGTTCCTTGATACTTTTCTACTCAGAAAGCGTTGTATACATTGGATTTTCCTTGCAGGACTGGCCACTTGCCTTTACTAAAAAATAGTGTGTAGTCGACATAAACTGTAGTAGAACAGTTTCAGGAAATCTTTGAGGCTTTTGTAATTCAAAGAGCACACAGTAGATCAGGGGTGTCAAAACTGGTGGCCCATGGACCGGATGTGTCATGCACAGGCTATGCCCACCCCGGCTCTGCAATACGTCACAATACGTCACGTGATGCGATCAAGTTTGGTACCCATGCTGTAGAATGGTCTCATCATGGAAGCAGAAAAACTTCTCTCCTTATAAACTGGTTATCATAGTGAGTAAGATTGATCACAAGACACTCAATTTTATCAGAAGGGAAATGATAGAGGTCCTTGTTTGCCTGCTTCTGCTCCTTTCACCTCAAATGTTTTTCCTAAGCAAGGAGTCTCACTTCCACATAAAAGTGCTGGTCTGCACTACTTACTTGCTTATTTTTTTAAAAAAAATCCTCCGAGCTCAGCACAAACTCCAAAAGCATTATTCTAGATAAATGTGATACTGATCTCTTTGCTTTATTGTACACTTATCTGGCGTTTATTAATTAAATGGACTCTTTTAAGAAGATAAATTGAGGCAGATGTCCCTATGAGACGGCATTATTAGAACTGTGCATGCATACTGATGTCCATGGTGTTGCATTGTTTATCTCTGGTATAGGCTGTGCAGTGATGCTAGAAGGGAGGAAAAAAGTTAGGTCTGGCCTTTCTGTGAGCCATATGGGAAGAATAAATTGAGAGGCACACCTAAAGCAGTCTTCCTCTAGCTGGATTTCAATGACAGGTAGTCCTTGACTTATGACCATTTATTCAAGGACCATTTGCAAGTTACAGTAACACTGAAAAAAGTGACTTGTGATTAGTCCTTGCACGTAATTAAGACTGTCACAATGTCCTCTCGGTCACCTGATTGCCACTGCAACCTTCCCAAGGAGCTTCTGACAAGCAAGGTCAATGGGGGAAACCTAGTTCACTTAATGAATGTGTGATTGATCATAAGTTGAGGACCGACTATATCAGACATGTCAAACCCGCGATGTCACATGACGTCGCGAGACGTATTGGGACTGTTTTGCCATTGCCGGCAATGGGGTGGGTGTGGCTTCCGGATGACGCAGTTTGACACCCCTGGACTATATCAACTTTAAACATCTTCAGCAATAGCTATGTTGACTGAATAATCCTGGGAGCTGATATTCACAGTATCAGTACTCATATTGAGTAAGCCTGCTTAGAGTAAATCTTAAACAATGTTTCCTATTGTCATAGTACAGCAGTTGTGGCGTAAACATTTCTGCAATCACCTTGTCCTGACTGAGGTTGGACCCTTTATAATAGGAATGGGGAGCTATGGCCCCTTTATGACTTGTGGACTTTAACTCCCAGAATTCTTGAGCCAGCAGGAATTTCCAGCTTGGCGGCCCAGAAGGAAAGGGAGGAGCAGGGAAATATGCACACGTGCAGCCCATGTATGTGCAAATGGGTGCACACACAGCATTGACGCTAGCGTGCATGCCCAAGCAGGCCACGCATGCCCACGGTGTGCTGGTGCCCTTGCAAATGGGCTGCTAGCACCCACGTGACGTTGGTGATGGTGCTAGCGCACCCGCGCATGCGCATACGGGGCCACTAATGCCCACATGGCGGCGCTACCACAAGTAGGGGTGCTCATCTATTCCAGTGGCCAACAGGCCACAGCCTGGTAGTGGGTTGCAGACCATAGGTTGGAGACCCCTGCTTTAGAACATTGTATTTGATAAATAAGGTGATCGCAAGCCTAAGAAAAGGTTTTGCTCATTTCTGAAGGAGCTACTGCCAGTCAAAGTAGATCCAGTATTTGGCTAAGTAATCATTCTTCTGGTACAAGATTCCTATGTCCCATTACCTGCATGGTTTGCTACAATTCTAATTGGACTGAATAGGAGGCAATGCAGTAGGGAGACTACAAATGGAATATACTTAAAATATGAATACAGGAAGAAGTAATTTTAAAGTTGTCTTTCCTGTGTAATTTCTGTTCCATGTTGAAAAGTTTTTAAGATTCGAATTTGGGGAAAAATTAAAGTTTATTGCTACCCACAGTTAACAAAAGACAAGTCTTTTTGATTGTGCTTGTGTATGGTAACATGAACATTTGTGGATGTCTCATGTATGACGATCACTTGCATTCCTACACTGACTGAGCAATACTGTGGGTAAAGCAGAAAATAATACAACAGATTGTGGATTATGTAGAAATGCTCACAAAATTACAAACTTCCTTATAATATGCTTGTTAGTTTATGATTAAAAGGCTCTTGTTGATTAACAATAGTTTCTCCTTGCTTTCAAAAGAGGGTTAGGGTTAGGGTTAGGTAGTTATATATTTCGTTTAGCATTATTATTATTTTTTCCTTCATTAAATAAATCCGCTAGAATGAGCAAAAACAAAGATTCCTTTGCCTGTTTCTCTACTCCTGTAGGATAGTATCCTTTTTTTAGTTCAGGACATTAATAATTCATGAGTCATGCTGGATAAAACTGAACAATGGGATGAGAGGCTTAATTATTTTCTCTTGTGTTAGTGATGTGATCTTATCAGACTTCAGTTCTTACTTTATATTCTAGCAGATTCATCCATTTGAGCATTTACTATACCCTGATCAGATTTTAACCTTTAAAAATGTCTTTAGTAAATTTTGAAAGGGCAGTTGAATCTGTGTAGCATTCTATGTAATAATTAATTTATGTACCTCCAGTTAAATACTAGGTTGAACTGAAGAAGTCATTGACACTCATTTATCTTGTTTGAAACAGAATTTTTAAAAATATTTTCAGTAGCAAAATTAGCCTAAACTTAGTCTCGTCTCTTCTCTTCTCTTCTCTTCTCTTCTCTTCTCTTCTCTTCTCTTCTCTTCTCTTCTCTTCTCTTCTCTTCTCTTCTCTTCTCTTCTCTTCTCTTCTCAAAAATTGAAAGCAATAAAATATGCTGGTGGCTTTACCGTTGCCTGTCATATTGTCTTTTTTCATCTTTCATCTGCTTTGTATAGATGTCTTCCTCTGATGCTGCTCAGCCTCAAACATCTTCTCCTTCTCTGCAACCTGCCTCTGAGCAAAGCAAAATGGAGGTATTCCCTCTTCTTGGTGTTTATGTTGTGTTTGGTGCAGATGTGTTCTACTTTTGTTCTGAATGGCTATATGCAGGCTAATGCATTTGTTTGTGGCTTACTGTGTGTGAATTTAGCTGTAGTTGTTCATTGTGGTTTCTATGATGCATGGCTTTTAGCATAATGCAAATTCAGCCAAAATGGAATTATATTCTGATATATATTTGTAATTTGTCTTAGGTAGGACTAAAAGTATTTTAAGTCAAACCGTAAATGTTATTGTATTGCATGTTGTAAATCCATCCAAAAAGAATTTCTCCTTGGACTTTTAACAGGTCAGCTTGAACCATTTCATAATAGCATACAAGTCTGTCCTAGCGTCATAGTTCTGATAGATGAAACCCATTAAAGAACTTCAAGGCAAGAATTCCTCCTTAAAGAACATTTTATTCAGGAAACAAAAGGATTGGCACTACATAGTTGAACCCAAAACTAGATTCCTTTCCCCCAGATACAAAGTAACAAATTGCAAGTCCCACCCCCACAAAGCAGTCATAAATCACATTCTCCAATTAGCCAGGAGCGCGGGCTCTCTCCCTAGCCCGCCAAAACATTATCGGTTTGTGTCCTTGAGTTCCCATGGAGCTGCATTGTTATTATGGCTAGCTGAGCTCAAGCATTCACCCCATCCCCCCTTCAACGCCTAATTTCTAAACAGAAGAAAAAGCATGTTAAAAGCAAAATAAAAAAGGCTGCAATTTCCATCAGTTGTCAGAGCGGAAACATCCAATGTTATAGTGTTGACGCTTAGATTTGCAACTTAAATTGTTTCTTAGATAGATTTCCTCAAAATAATTATTGTTATGAAGATAATGGATTCCAAGCAGAATTGCCAAGTTATTAGCATAATTTTGAAAACGAATTATTAATTAATAGAAAGCATTCCTCATTTTCAGTCGTCTGTGTACTCATTCAGTAATCCTCCATCCTGAACATGTTTTCTTTGAAATAAGATCCTTTCATTTCAATAACACTTATTTCCAAGTGATTTGATTTGGGATTTTAGGCTGTCTTTGTATAAATAATGAAAATGTCAATTCCACATACTTTCCAAAATGAGAGCCGGCCGCAGTATCTTGGACTACCTCTTTATTGTTTTGTTAGTCTTGAACCTGGTTTAAATTACGTCCACTGGGGTTTTCATATAGAGCTTGAATTGGAATTGTAGGCTTTTAGTTATTTGTTTGCTTGTTTGTTTGTTTAGAGTATTTGCAGGCCATTCACTCCTTTAAGGCTGGGGGGGGGAACCTACACAAACAATCAAAATGACTGAAGACTAATCCCTTGTCAGATGAACCACATAATCACATTCAAATGTATTGTTATATAGTCATTTTCTGAATCATGCTGATGCTTTTTAAGACATTCAGCGCATTGTGCAATTTTTAAAAAATGCAACAAATAAAATAGTATAGTGAAATAAGGGCAAAAATAAAAACATCTCTGTAGCAGGATAGTTACTATTAAAATAGCTAGAATTGGCGAGGTGCCACAAAAAGGGTTCTATTTTATATACTATCCAACCTGTCCTTTTTAAATCATGAGACATACCTGAGTCTCTGGGAGTAAGCTTAGAATCTACATTTTCATCGAAGAAAGAGGAAGCCTTGCAATGCAGAAAGTCAGAATTATGTGTTCATTGATAGAGAAGCCTTTATTGATCAATATTAACATTATCAATTGTGTTGGAAACAAATTGAAAGCCAGGACAATTGGTTCAAAATCAGTGATATGGGAATCCTAAGGTACACATCAGGTAAGTATGTGGGGTGAAGTTTTTGAACTCTTTAAAAGTGACATCCTGTATAGAACATGTTATAATAATCTGTCTGACATGTATCCCAATCATCAGATCACAGGCACTATGTATTATCAGCATTATCGCGAAACCTAATCTCAGTGCTCCAAGTGTTTTTCTGATGACATCTTATATAGAAGATGTAAGAATGCAGTATACAACCTTTTAGAAATCTTCTGGTGTAATGACATCAGGACTGAACAGTAATTCCCATACCATCTCTGACAGTTTTTAGCTAAATAAACCATGCTATCAATTCCTGTTAGCCAAACATCTCAGGATAAAATGATCTATAAGTCTCAAAATCCCACAAAACCAATAGCAGTGGAAAGGATTACTATGATGAGACTATGGAGAAAGCCAATGGAAAATAGAGAAGAGATATATTCAATTTTCTAGTCTTTCTGCTGCATATTAAGGGGAGTATGCTTAATATATTAGATATTTGAAGTGCTTGCAAATGTAGTATATGGTCAGGTGAGCCTTGTAATGTAACTCTTAAGATATCATATAGTACATATATAGACCCATATATACATAATATATGAAGATTGCAGTTCTGATAGAAATACATGTCTTTCTGAAATAGATATTTCAATTAAGTTTTAGAAGTTAATATAACTGACATTTTAAAGATTTATTATATACAATATAATAATGTTTAATGGAACATCTTTCCACAGAAGGAAAAAGAAAAGAAGAAAGAAGAGAAAAAAAGGGACAAAGAACCAGAAAAAACTTTGAAAAACTTAGGAATTGAAAAAGTAAGATTGGTTTATTTGTATGTTTTAAGATTATATCATTATTCATAATTAATAGTACATAGTGTTGTAAATTCATTGCAGGTTTTTTTTTTATTTGATTCTCTTACTGTTACAAGTCTTGGCCTTTTGGCTAAAATAACTTTTCATAGTTTTAGTTAAGATCACTTGACTTAACTAGTTTCAGAAGCATTAAATCTGAATATTTTGTACAATTGTGCTTTAAAATATGAATTGTCTTAACATCTTAAAAAGAAACTTCCAGGAAATGCCTGGGCTATAAACTACATTGGAAAGTAGGGGGAAAAATTGGAAAATTGAAGCGAATGATATGGACGTTTATTTTATTTATTTTATTTATTTAGTTGCATTTGTATACCGCCCTTTCCCTGAGGACTCAGGGCGGTTTACAGGGAATTAAAAATCAAAACATACAAAAGTTAAAACCAGTTAAAAAGCATTAAATTCACCCTGTACACTAAAAACCCCAGTTAAAATTTTCTCCTCAGCCTGGGCCCGAGAGCTCAAAGAGCCAGGTCTTCAGGCCCCGGCGGAATGATCGGAGGTCGGGAGCAGTCCTCAACTCCACCGGCAGCTG
The DNA here is from genome assembly GCF_964194415.1 of Vipera berus. Lineage (NCBI taxonomy): Eukaryota > Metazoa > Chordata > Lepidosauria > Squamata > Viperidae > Vipera > Vipera berus. The sequence continues at coordinate 235,896,290 of NC_138202.1, forward strand.
GTTCCAGAGGGCATGCGCTCCCACTGAGAAGGCCCTATCCCTGGGTGTCACCCGCCGGCAATCTCTCACCGGCGGAACCCTGAGCAGACCCTCCCTGTGGGAGCGCACTGGGCGAAGGGCGTTTGATGCCGGCAGCAGGTGTTCCCTCAAATAACCCGGACCCAGGCCATGTAGGGCTTTATAGGTAATAACCAGCACCTTGAATTTCACCCGGAGGGCAACCGGAAGCCAATGCAGCTCGCGGAGTAGAGGTGTTACATGGGAGTATCGGGAGACCCCCATTACAACTCGCGCGGCCGCATTCTGCACCAGTTGAAGCCTCCGAGTGGTCTTCAAGGGCAGCCCCATGTAGAGAGCGTTACAGTAGTCCAAACGGGAGGTCACAAGCGCATGAGTGACTGTGCGTAGGGCGTCGCGGTCCAGATAGGGACGCAACTGGCGCACCAGGCGAACCTGTGCAAAAGCCCCCCTGGTCACGGCTCCTATGTGATCTTCAAAATTGAGCCGTGAATCCAGGAGGACGCCCAAGTTGCGAGCCCTATCAACGGGGGGGTAACACCTCACCCCCCATCATTAGAGGTGGAATAACTTGGTTAACCCGAGACGCCGATATGCACAGCCACTCAGTCTTGGCGGGATTGAGACGAAGCCTGTTTCTCCCCATCCAGACCTGAACCGCCTCCAGGCACCGGGACATCACGGAGAGGGCATCACTGGGTTGGTTCGGGGTGGAAAGAAAAAGTTGGGTATCATCAGCGTACTGGTGATACCCCACCCCAAAACCACGAATGATCTCGCCCAGCGGCTTCATATAGATGTTGAACAGGAGAGGCGAGAGAACCGACCCCTGAGGGACTCCACAAATGAGAGACCTCGGGGCGGATCTCTGCCCTCCTGTCAACACCGACTGCGAGCGGCCCTGGAGGTAGGAGGAGAACCACCGTAGAACGGTGCCTCCCACTCCCAACCCCCTGAGACGCCGCAGCAGGATACCATGGTCGATGGTATCGAAAGCCGCTGAGAGATCTAATAGGACCAGGACAGAGGAGCAACCCCTGTCCCTAGCCCTCCAGAGATAATTCACCAGCGCGACCAATGCCGTCTCCGTGCTGTGTCCGGGCCTGAAGCCCGATTGGTACGGGTCCAGATAATGTTTATGTTTATATAGTCATGAGGAAATAAGATTAGCTGGAGGGAGACTATTTTTTTTCCTAATAGCATGAATTGCATGGATATTGCAGCCGGAAAGGTTAACAGTGTAAAAGGTTTGTGATGGTTCCTCTAAAAAAATGAATTCACAAGGAAAATAATAACTTTTTCATTATTTTAGTCGGAGTAGGGTGTTAGGTGTCTTCTTGCAATTTTCCTTCTGTACTAATAATAGCTGATAGTTTATCTTGAAAGGAGTAGTTGTGCTTTTTTTTAATAAGAGAGATCCTGGCTTGAGTAACAACAATCTTGAGAGTTCTAAATTTGTTTTATGAGCTGTACTGTCACTGTTGCCATTTTTTTTAAAAAAAATTACTTTTGACCTTGGACAAGGACATAGAGAAGGGGTAAAGGGATGAAAATTATTTTGTTTTGTATGACTTGTACTTTTGTTAATAAAAATGGGCAAATCCTATGACATCAGTATTACCCTCTAGTCCAGCCTGTTCTCAACATCCTGTTTCAAATTGCCATGTTTTAAATTCCTTGCTTTTATTTATAGTTTACAGCTTTTTCCCAAAAAGTTTTTATAAGTTTTTTTTTATTCATATCATCTACTTTGCTCACACTAGCATATAGTTTTCATGGTAATAGTGAAACAAAGCAGCATAAATAAAATACAGGTAGATCTTGCTTACCGACCATTCATTCAGTGACTCTTTGAAGTTACAACAACTCTGAAAAAGGAAAGTTAACAACTGGTTCTTGTCACAGCACATGTATTCTCTCTCTCTCTCTCTCTCTCTCTCTCTCTCTCTCTCACACACACACACACACACACACACACACGAGTCCTTTCATATAATTGTGATTTGGCAACCGGCTTGCACTTAAAACATTTGCAGCATCCCATGGTGACATTATTGTCGTTTGTGTTCTTCCCTGCCAGTTTCCCATAAGCAAACTCAGTCAGGAAACTGGCAGAGAATGTTGCAAGTGGCTCTGGTAAATTACTTGAGTGTGTACCAATACTCAACTCTATGCATTCTGTTTCTGAGGCATATACTTCATCTTTTCTGCTCCTTCATCTCCTAGAGCAGAATTTCCCAACCTTTCGGTCTTGGCAGCCTGGAAGGAAAGAGAGCAGCAGGAAATGTGCATGCACAACGGCAGTAGCATGCACGCACATGCACAAGTGGGCTGCATGCACCCATGGCCTGCATGCTTGTGTGCGCATGTGCAAACAGGCTGCTGGCGCCTGTGTGATGTTGGCAGTACTAGCATCTCTGCGCATGTGCAAATGGGGCCAGTAGTGCCCTCACGGCAGTGCAATTGCAAGTGGGGCAGAGCTCGCCAGCTATTCCTGGGGTCAACAGGGCATGGCCCGGTACTGGGCTGCAGACCACAGGTTAGGGACCCCTGTCCTAGAGCTTCTTAGTAAATCAAGGGGTTCCTTGGGATCTAAGATCGAGCATAAGTTATCCCATATCCTAGCAGCTAACCAGAGTCATGGAAGAGCACCCCATCCTGCTTCCAGGTGCTTGTTGAGCAAATCTGTGTGGTATCTGGAGCATACCATCTTAAATTGATTAATCATCCTGAAGGAGTCAGTTCTGGCTCAGGCTAGCTAGTTCATTGGAACAAAATGTAAAACCAAAAGATTCAGACTTGCATTGCAATGCTGTTGCTACCATCTTACCTGTTTTCATTCACCTGTTGCCCCAGATGATCTTGCAGTCTACCCAACTGCACTTTATGCCACCATGCTATCCTTCTTACCTTTAATATTCTCTGTTGTTCTTTTTATTCTTTCTTCGCCTCCCTTTTCACATTCTCCTTTCTATATCCCATTCTTTTCTGAGTGTTCTCTTTCATTATCTCCCAACTTCCAGATTTATAATTATCCATGCAATTTCCTTTCATGAAGGACCGCTGGCCTCTGTCCCAAACCAATTCTTCCTCAGCATACCTGACTTCTTTCTATTTCTAAGCATGACGATTAATAAATAATCTGTAATTGGCCAAATTTGGTGGTGGTGGTGGGGAAAGGGACTAGCCATTCTGGTCTAAACAGCAGATATTGGAGAAAGGAGGAGGGACTCAATTCTGTTAAACTTTTACCTCAATAACTTACATTTCTTTAATTCTGATACACATATTACTTTCATTTATTAATGGACCAGCATTGTTTTCTAGTGCAAATTTATTGCCTTTCAGCCTTTCACTCTAGCTGTCAAGGGGTTCATCACGTAAATGATGATAATTATAGCTTATCCTTTATTGGGTTAGCAATCAGCCATTATATCGGCGATTAGTTGTTGGTTGCTTCTACCCAAGTTACTTCTTCTGTTACATCAGAATTATGCTGGTTCGTCTCAATTTGAATGTGAACTGAAAAAAGGTTTTAACTTTCCTGGGATACATCATTTCCTCTGCATCTGTTTGCAGTGCAACATGAATAGAGCCTGACTTCTCTTCAGTGCGTCAGATTCACAGGGAAAGATGATACGTGTGTGCTTCTTTTTCTGTTTGTGATCCTTTGATTGCTTCATAACATAAACCAAGAAACACTTACCTTTTCCCTTACAATAATATTCTTTAAATAATCAAGTCTGTCATTCCTGGCTGGTGCTTTGTTCCTGACTTTTAAAAAAAAAACACAACCAAAACAGTGTTTATTTTATCTGCTGGTTGAACACATGGTGGGTGGGTGCCTATATTTCAGTGACTGCACTTCTGTGTTACGCTCAGTATAGCCCAGCCTTAATGACACTATGAATCATTAGTTTAGAAAGAGCAAGTAAATAAAAAGTATTAACAATAAAATAAGCTACAGACATTACTATTGATACTCTAGGTCTTTTGCTTGTGCTTGGTACAAATAGCATACATCTCCTGATGTTCACCTCTTTCATATTGCTATGCCTGATAATTACGTTAGTTGAAAATCACAACTCTGATGATTATTGTTTCAATTCAGCTGGTACTAAGAACATATTTAGTGAAGCCAGCTGCTGTGTTTGCTGCTCCCTGTTTATTATTTTGCTTGCATGAGTTTTGTAATTTTGAAAAGCGGCAATTTTCAGAGTTCAGGACATGCTTTTTGCCTGGCTTAATTATTCATTGGCTGTCTCTGCTGAATAACGTGCAGTAGCATTAAGTGCTCTTTTGTTACGCTGTTCCAGTGAGCATTGGAAGGCTTACTTGATTCAACTTCAAAAGCACTGTGGAATTAAATTTTCGTTTCCTTTTATGATTGAAAACCTATAGAGAGATTCCAGGCATATTCATTTGATGCAAACTGAGTATTGTTTGTAGAGTCTGTTTGCATTTAGAATGCAGTGTATATTTATAATTTCACTATGCAGTGCTGTCTTGGATCAACGAACACATTACAAGCAACTTTAAATATCTCCTGTAGTAACAAGGAAATGCTAAGCTGAGAAGAGCTGACTTGTGCTTTGAAAATGATCTCGGATTATGCCTTAGAAGAGCATGACATTTGGCCACATTCTACTTCTGCAAATATTGGTTTTAAAAAGTGTTTTTCTATGTCTTGTTATTTTAAAACCCATATGTGAAAAATCCATTGGGATTAAATTCTGTTGATGTAATGTTTAATTCTTTAATCAGGAAGAATTGTATGCTAATAAATTTAAACTCTGCATTCATACAGTATATGAATAATAATAATATCTCTTATTACTGGTATATCTTATGTTGCAGCATACCAAAGAATTGCTTATGATCCTTGTAGAAAATGTTCGGTCTGAAATATTGTGTCATGGTTCCAACAGATGAAACCCTTCAAAAGAACTTTGAGGCATTATTTTCTTTAAAGAATCTTTTATTCAGGAAACACAGTATCGGCACTACATAGTTGAACCCCAAAACTAAATTCCCCTGCCTTGGATACAAAGTAACAAAGTACAATTCCCACCCCTAATAAACAGTCATAAATCACATTCCACAATTAGCTTGAAGCGCGGGCTTTCTCCCCAGCTCTCCAGCCCGCCAAAACATTATCAGCTCCGGACCCATTTTGTCCTTGGATTCCCACGGCAGAGTTATTATTATTATGACTAACTGAACTCTCATTGCAATCCCCCTCTCCCAGCACCAACTAATCCTAAAAGCCTAGAGAAAATAGTTGCATTTTCATCTGTTGTCAGAACAAGAACATCCGATGTTAGCAGCGTTGACATGCGCCCCCCTTTACAAAAAGGACAAATCCTGTAGTGCAGACAAAATCATATGTTAGGGGTTGTCTTTTGGTTTGTTAGGGTGTTTCTTATAGAATTTATCAATGAGTCTGTCAGCTTTTACATTGCTAGCTTTTACCCAGGTGGCTTCAGACAACGGATACCCTTTCCATTGCACCAAGTACTGTAGCTTCCCTTTAAAAAGTCTAGAATCAAGAATACGCCTCCCTTCATAGTGAGTCTGTCCTGCTACTATGAGAGGTCCTGGTGCCTTCTTGGGGGGAGGTCGTAAGGTGGAATCCCGAAAAGGTTTCAGCAGGCTACAATGGAACACAGGGTGGACTTTCCCTAAGAGTCTGGGAAGCTTTAATTCTATCGTGACCGGGTTAATGATCCTTACCATGGGGAAGGGTCCTAAGTATTTCAGGCATAACTTCTTACTAGGTAACTTAAGCCGTAAATATTTTGTGGACAAATAAACCTTTTCCTCAATTTGGAATGGCCTTTGAGGAGTTCTCTTTTTATCTGCTTGCTTTTTTATATGTCGTAAAAGCCTTTTTCAAAGCAATTTTCATGGTTCTCTAGACTTCTTCCTACCCCCTCACCCACTGATCAAGAGTTTGGGAAGTGAGGGGTCCCTGTGGATATGCAGGTATTGGGCTGAACTGTTTTCCTGTGGCCACTTTAAAAGGTGTGAAACCAGTGCTGCTGTGAACAGAGTTATTGTAAGCCACCTCTGCAAAAGGGAGGAGGTCAGTCCAGTTTGTCTGCTGATAATCCACATAGCATCTGACATACTGCTCTACCATTGAGTTCACAGATTCAGCCACCCCATTGGTAGACAGGTGAAAAGCCGTTGACAGTCCTTGAGAGACAAGCCACTTAGCTTAAGAAAACCCTTCCAAAACTTGGCTGTAAACTGCACCCCCGTTTTTTTTCTTTAAATAACACCGGGGCTCCCACCTGAGATTTGGCCCGTTCAATAAATCCCTCTTGCTAGGTTCTTGTTCACATTCTGCTGCATTTTCTCCATCTCAAGCGGGGTACATCCTCAGTCGTGGGAGTTTAGCTCCCGGGAACAGTTCAATGGAGCAATCATTAGGCCAGTGGAGAGGCAGGGTGTCACATTCTTTCTCACTAAACACCTCCACTAGGTCCCGGTACCTGCTGGGGATGAGTGGCTCACCTGGTTGAAGCAGAGCAGCTATCTTCGCTAGCTTGTTAGATGGGCTAAACTCTTCGGTAACATCAGTCGAGTTAAGAGGGGGCTTGGGTCCTATAGGTAATCTCACAGTTCTCATTCCCATCCAGTGTTAGCAGCGTTGACATCTTGCTTATCCTTATTTCTCCATTGTCTTATATGAAACTTTTTTCCTAGAGTTGTAAGTCATATTCAAGTATTATCTGCTTCTTTCATTTCTGCATGAGGTGTTAAGATTAGAGTTTAATGGAAGTGGACAAAAGTATAAAACTTAAGAACTGAAATACCCTGACCAATTTAGCCCATTTGGCAGCAGTTAGTCAAAGCAGTGTGATTAATTATATCAAATTAGAAATGAATATTTGATTTTGCGAATATGCTTTTGGAAGTGACTGTCCATCCTTTAAAGTGCTTTTGAACAGCAATGGAATTTGTAGAACCAGTGGTCCATTCTGGGCCTTGCAAAAAAAGGGCTAGGCTAGGGCATCAGCTAATTTGCCGAAGTCAACAAAAAATTAGCTACCAGTTCTACCGGACTTGTGCGAACCAGCTGAATCCCACCATTGCCCTTATAAGAAAATCCAAACTAGTCTCCTATTTCCATGAGAAAATATGTAATTCAAAATTATAATTCTCTGCCTCCTTAATCCATTATTAACCTTCCAAAATCCATATATTAAGCACATTTTTGCGGCATAGTCTAAAATAAAAAATGTCTTTAAAACTTTTGAAGTCAAATTTGAATCATTATCTTTTAAATAAGTGAAAACCTACCCAATGAATACAATAAAACTTGCTGTCCAAAAGGTCTTAATTTTTCCACCATGCCCACCTCCTCAAAAAAATCCAAAAAATGATTAAGATACAAGGCTTTGTCAAGCTTGATGTCCATATATGCTGCTTTGCAATATGAGCTTGATATGAGCTTCCAGCCAATCCATTCATAAGCCAACCATTAAAATGGCAGTTTCCATGGTTTACTCATGAGGAGCATTTGCATGCGGATATGCTCAATGATCTTTTCTTTGTTCCGGTGGGATATGTAATTTCTGAATTTGATTGAGCTAGAGCTGAAAAGTTTTAACATTTCTAGGTAAAAAAAATAAACAGAGGTGGTAGCAATATTGGCACTTGAAATGATCCTTGACCATTTGGTCAAATCAATTCCTGGTCCAGGTGTGATTGACTTGACATCCTTTTCCTCTGCAGGGTCAGATCTGCTTTAATGGTCTGCCCAGATACCAGACCAAACTCTCTGATTTCCAGCAGCACTTTTAAGATTTTCCTGACAAACTAGGAAGCAAATGCCTGGTCTGTGACTAGCAAGAGGTGGTGACTTGGCCTTTGATGAAATCTCCCCTGAGTGGCTGATCCCTGGGTTTTCCAAGGAAAAGCTAAAGCAATGCAAGAGCATAGATGATGAACAAATACTGTGTAACTGAATTTGACTGGTGGGCGGGGGGGTGGGTGTTACCAAATGTTAGACCTGCTTTATAGCAATAAGGGTATAGCATTCTTAAATTTCCTCTCATTACAGCAACAAGTGGTCAGCGCTCTGTCGGGTAGCCAACTCCCTTTTGATTAATCACCTTGCTGCTTTGACCAGTTTGTTTGACATATTACTGATAACAATCTCTCAAATTCACCCTCATTAAGACTCCACTTGGGTAAGGTCTTGTGTGATGATTGAGTATCAGCTGGCCAGATAATCTGGGTTTTCTTTTGGCCTGTTATCTCTGGGGAAGCAGCTAGGATGCGCGCAAGGATATTCCTGACTATACTTTCCACACCTGACTTCTTTGGGCACTTGGGGAGGAGCAGTAGTTTCCTGGGTCCAGGAGATCGTGAATACCTCATTGTGTGAATACCAATGGCCTTAAGGCAGGGGTGTCAAACTCAATTTCATTGAGGGCCGCATCAGCATTGCGGTTGCCCTCAGGGGGCAGGGTGGGTATGGTCTGGGTGGGCGTGGCCTACTGGGTGGGCGTGGCTAGAGTGCGTATGGCCTACTGGGTGGGCGTGGCCAGCTCTACATCGTTCGCATCAAGGGTGCCTATGGGGGCCTGGGCAGGAGTGGGACAGATCTGAGGGTCTCTGACAGAAGGAGGGTCTCTGGGCCAGGGCCAAGGCAGTGGGGGCCGTTCCCTCACTGTTTCCAGGATGGCTTCGCGGGCCGCATGAAACCATTTCGCGGGCCAAATCTGGCCCCCGGGCCTTGTGTTTGACATGTCTGCAGGTGTTTGATCATCTCTTCCTTAAGAGATTCTTCCTGGATCCAGAGATATAGACAACTATTGCCCAGTCTTTTTTTTTAATCCCATTTATATCCCGCCCTTCTCCGAAGACTCAGGGCGGCTTACAATTTAAGCACAAACCAATGTGCTTAGCAATAGCCTTCATTCTATGTATATCCCTGCTTATTGGGGCTTTCGGGGGGAGGGCCCAAGCGGCATTATTACAAAGTCAGCTTAATTGCCCCCAACAATCTGGGTCCTCATTTTACCTACCTCGGAAGGATGGAAGGCTGAGTCAACCTTGAGCCTGGTGGGACTCGAACCTGCACTAAATGCAGGCAGCTGGTGTCACTTAAGGAGGCATTAGCCCACTGCTCCACCAAGGCTCTTCCCTTTTATCTGTCAAGGTTCAGACCCCTGTATGAGTAGAGACAGCATTAATACATTTACATAACAGAGATTCCCAGAGGGAACATATATGTAAGTGCTCTTATTACTTGCTCTACAATTCTTCTAATATTCATTCATTCATTCATTTTCTGTAACCACTAATAGTCAATTGCTTGACTTGGGCAACTATAGAAACTCAATAAGTAAGTATCTGGCTGGAAAGTTCACATATAAAGCTGGTTTTCATTCTTTGGTGATAGAGCAAAGAGAACAGAATACAGATCTAAGTTAATAAGGCACCCACCAATGTTTGTACTAGAAGTTGCATAAATAGTCAAATAAATTCTGTGTGAAAGCTAGTAGTTAATGTTTCTAGGGAACGAATTTTGAATGGTTCCTGAGGATGCGCACTAAAAAAAAAACTTGTTACTGTTTGGACACATTCCACAAAGATTTGATCCAGGCTAAAATATGCATTTGGCTTATGTTCCAAGTTGTCTTTTAATCTTTGCAGAAACTGCAACTTACTTACTGGGAATAGTTAGTAAATTGAATGGCTTGACTGAGTGGGGATTTTAATCATCGTCAACCTGTATGCTGACCATATACGAGTAAGCCTGTTTGGAAGAAGATGAGCATGTGTTTAAAAACCAAGGAAGAAATATTAAGAATTTGCACTATGCTGATAACACTACTCTGATAGGTGAAAATGGAAATAATTGGTAAACTCTAGAAATGAAAGTCAAGGAGCACAATGAATAAAAACATAAAGAAGAGCAAACTAATGACAACAGTGCAGCAAACAAGCATAGAATAGCTGTGAGAAGAGTGTCTATACTAGATAGATAGATAGATACATAGATAGATAGATACATAGATAGATAGATACATAGAGAATGAGAGAGAGATAGATTTATGTATGTATGTGGTAGATAGCTTCTGCCTTTTATGATTATCAACAGCAAAGGAAAAATCCAGAATTATTAGTATTAGTAGGCTAGCAATGAAGGCCTTAGAAAAGATATTCAGAGGTCTTTATCTACCAGATCAAGCAATAGTTTTCCCACTGACACTTTATGGACACCAAGTTGGAATTTAAAGAAACAGGGTGTAAAGATTTAAAACGTTTGGACTTCAGTGTTGGAGAAGAATATTGGAGAGCTAAGTAAACAAAAGGATCATAGAACAAATCCATTCAGAGTTGCAGTCAAGGCACAAAGACCCAGGTTCATATTATTACATTTTAGACACATTATGCAAAGACCCAACTCTCTTGAGACATCTATAATGCTGTAAAGATGGAAAGAAAGAGAAGAGGGGAAGATCAGTGATGATGGGTACAGCACTGGAAGACCTGAAGGATGAGATTGGGGCTAAATCAGCCTGGACATCCGCTTACATGGTCACTAAGAGTATTGATGCGAGTTGATGTCACATAATCAGTCAATCTGTCCCGCATTATCTGACATTCAAAAAGCTACATCCTAGTAAATTATTATATGCAAGTAATATTGCTGTTGTGTTGTAGCAAAGCAAATGAGAAATAATAATAATAATAATAATAATAATAATAATAATTAATAATAATAATAATAATAATAATAATAATAATAATAATAATAATAATAATAATAATAATAATAATAATAAAGTTGGAAGGGACCTTGGAGGTCATCTAGTCCAACCCCCTGCTCAGGCAGGAAACCTTATACCATTTCAGGCAAATGGCTGTCCAGTCTCTTCTTAAAAACCTCCAGTGTTGGAGCATTCACCACCTCTGGAGGCAGGTTGTTCCACTGCTTAATTGTTCTAACTGTCAGGAAGTTTCTCCTTAGTTCTAGGTTGCTTCTCTCCTTGACTAGTTTCCATCCGTTGCTTCTTGTCCTGCTTTCAGGTGCTTTGGAGAATAGCTTGGCTCCCTCTTCTTTGTGACAGCCCCTGAGATACTGGAACACTGCTATCATGTCACCCCTCACCCTTCTCTTCATTAAACTACACATACCCAATTCCAGCAACTGTTCCCTATATGTTTTAGCCTCCAGCCCCCTAATCATCTTTGTTGCTCTTCTCTGTACTCTCTGTAATCTAACAGTCTTTGTTCCAAAGGACATTTCAGATCGCCACAACTCTTTAGTTGGCATTGGGTAATCAAATTGTTGCTTCCCACTAATGATCAGATCAGCACCCTGTTAAGATTTGCAAAAATTGCCAAGAGATTACTGTTTCAGAAAGCCCCCAGGGTGAAATAGAATGGTGTATTGCCACTTTGCAGTAGGTGATTGTTTTTTTGAGAGTGATAATTTCTTGGTAAGGTGGTATTATTGCTTCTTTTATATTATGTTATAATGTGTTGTTATAATCTCCCCCCCCCCCCCCGTTTTGAAATGTGTGCTGCTTAGAGTTGTTTGTGACTGAAACAGACCATAAGAATGAATGAATAAATTAACGAGTATTCTTTCTGTCTCAGCTCCCCTCTGGCCTTTTGCAGAGAATAATCAAAGAGTTCTTGTGAAGGTTGTTGAAGTCATGTATATGAATGTCTCTGACCAGCAGGAAATGAATTCTGTCTTTTTTTTGGCCAATTTGTCTATTATTTGTGTTCTACTACACACACTAATAATCTTTCCAATTTAAAGTAAGACTGTATGGGGGCTCTTGTTTGTGGTGTTTCACATGTGTATATGTGTTGTCACAATCTCTATTCATTTTTAACAAAGCCTCAGAAGAAAGAAGACCAGCAACTTGATCTTAAAACGAGTCCTAAGAAAGTATCAGAATCAACTGTTGATCTTTTGGGGCTTGGTAAGTAGCTAATTATCTATAATATTGAATAGAATAAATTGAAGCTATGTGTGTATTTGAATTGACAAAAATATATTCAGTGCTGCCTTACTTAAAAGTAGTGAGTTTCTTTTGCAAGAGAAAGTTATCACAACGTTCTGATGAGAGAATGCAATATTCACAGAGCCATGTGAATATTGCATTTTTTTTGTTTAGTGCCCTCCTAAGGAATCAACATTAATCCTGTGTGAATATGAGTTTGATTTCTCAGGATATAAATCTTCAGCTTGATTGTCGTGCTGACTTAATGAAGGGTTGGGGTTGTTGTTGTTTTTCCCATTGGGCCAGCTATCCTGAAAAACCATAAATGCCAGAGAAAGGAATATATTATTCTATCCTTTCTCCTGCAACTAATTCAGTTTTTATTCTGGACATCTCTCCACACACCCTTTTTATGAATATTCTTCTGCACTGAGCATAGCAGTAGCACTTAGACTTATATACCTTATACTTACATACTTTCCAGCACACTCTAAGTCAGGGGTGTCAAACTCAATTTCATTGAGGGCCGCATCAGCATTGCGGTTGCCCTCAGGGGGCTGGGGGGGGTATGGCCAGGGTGGGCGTGGCCTACTGGGTGGGTGTGGCTAGAGTGTGTATGGCCTACTGGGTGGGCGTGGCCAGCTCTACATCGTTCGCATCAAGGGTGCTTATGGGTGCCTGGGGAGGAGTGGGACAGACCTGAGGGTCTCTGGCAGAAGGAGGGTCTCTGGGCCAGGGCCAAGGCAGTGGGGGCCGTTCCCTCACTGTTTCCAAGATGGCTTCGCGGGCCACATGAAACCACTTCGTGGACCGGATCCGGCCCCCAGGCCTTGTGTTTGACATGTCTGCTCTAAGTGATTTACAGAGTCAGCATTTTGCCCCCAGCAATCTGGGTCCTCATTTTATTGACCTCGGAAGGATGGAAGGTTGAGTCAACCTTGAGCCAGTCAGGATTGAAATCCTGGCAGTGAACTGAATAAGCCTGCTCTATTGCAGTCTTACCACTGCGCCACCACGGCTCCAAGGAACGTAGGAACCAAGCTTCTCATCATAGCAGGACGGAGTGATTCAGGCCTTTTCAACCAACTTGATTTGTTTCTGTGTGAGTTGTGCAGGACAATTAGATGACAATGCTGACCCTAAGCCAGTAGCTTTCCGTCCCTAGTTTCAGGGTTGCTATTACTTAACAAAGCTATATGTATGTACACCTTAGATATGTAAATCCTATAATAAATTAAACTGGGTTCTCAACATGCCACCTGGTGATACCAGTGTGGATACAGATTCTTTGCTTGGTTTCCTCCCAAACATCTTGCCCACTTTTTTTTTCATTTAAAAAATAATAATTAAAATAATGGCTTCATGTCTGAGTGTGAAATAGAGATTATTTTGATTACTTTGGGAAATTCTTTTTTTCTCTCAAAGTGGATGATGCATTCCTGAATCATCTTTCAGAACTTTGGTGCACTTTTAAAGTTGCTGTGCTGGGATTTTTAGATGTTAATTTATATTAGTTCTGATTCCTTAGAGGGTGCTGGGGTATCGTGATCAATAGTGAGACCATTAGCCTATGAATTCTCCCATGCTATTTAATTTTGGGGAAGCAGTTGGACTACCTATATATTAGCACTATACCTGCTATACTAATGATGATGCTAATTGCAGCTTGCCTCCCCATTTTGCCCATGCTGCTGCCCCAGCCTTGCCTCTGCTATTCCTACCTCCTCTATCTTGTCTGCCAAAGAAGCATCTTTTCATCCTTAACAGCACACCCCATTCTAACTTTATACTTGCATCTGTGTTGCTATCCCATTAGGCTTTGTTAGCATTGTATCACTAGTGAGTTGTACTTGCTACCATGTCAGCAATATTTTAATTAGCAGTAGCACTTAGACTTACATACTGCTTCATTAGTGCTTTGCAGCCCTCTCTAAGTGGTTTACAGAGTCAGCATATTGTCCCCAGCAATCTGGGTTCTCATTTTATCGACCTCAGAAGGATGGAAGGCTGAGTCAACCTTGAGCCAGCTCACTTCTAAGTGAGAAAAGTAGATTCTTAGTATTTAAGATTGGCACAAACAATGGCTGTCTTAATTTTCAATATTCTGTAGCCAATTTGAGAAAAGAGCCTTTAGGGATAGGATTGCGGGATATTATAATAGACTTTAAGTAAGACTTTGATTTCACTGTTCCAGAATGCCATAGCGATGTATTAATTTAGACCAACTATGGAGACCATGTAATTCACTCATTACAACAGTTTTACAGGAAACTGAATCTGTTTCCAAGGATAGCTATTAAATGCTGGATTGTCCTACTTAAAAAAAATCCCCCATATGAATTTTCCTAGATTTTAAGATCCTCAAGAGACCAAAAATATTAGTTATTAGAATAATTACCACTCTAGGACAGTATTATTATCCACCTAACAGAAAGCCACAAATAGTATGCTTGCTTTTGAGTTCTCAAAAAATTATCATGTGGTAAAATGTATTCAGAACAAAAGGGAGTTAAGATGGTGGGTGTTATTTAAATAAAATGATTTATTGTCATTTTTCTACAGGTAAGTTAACAACTTTGCTGATCCAGTTCATTGAGAAAAGATAACATTTTTTTTACTAGTAGTGTAGTGGTATTGTTGTTATGGCCACCCATTCCAGATGACTCTGGGCAGCAGTTGTTGCCTTAGTTGCTATTCCTGTTCATTCTCTCATATTCTACATTTTGTTATATATAAAAAGGAGAATCTTAGGCACTGTATATTTAAAAACATTCAGGAAATTACTGGAATATTTTACTGTGACATGAGTGCAAAGAATACACTTAGCACTTCTAGGGCTCTACAAATATTTAATGTGTGACTTGAATATAGGTTACCATAAAGTACCAATGGTTTAAAATGATTTGCAAATACGTCATGGATAGATTTTCCCTTCTTATATTTCCTGTTTATGTCTGGAAAGTAATCAAATATCTGCAGTAGAATTGGAGAAGCATATGGAAAAAGGGAAACCATTTCCCTTCTCTGTGTATATGAATATAGCGAGAGATGGACCAACATTTTTACACTCATCCTCTTAAAATGTACACTGTGTACTGTTTTGATCTTCACCAGTATATACGGTAATACAGATTGAAGAGCAATATTACCAACAGTTCACATGGTTCATGACAGTGCTTAGAATGTATTTTAGGCTTTGCTAATAATGTAATGTTATTTTTTCCCAACTGATTTCCCAACCTTTTAAAATTCTGCAGATAATACTTGTCTTTTAGCTTTACTGATTAGTATATGTGTCTGTGTATGTTATGTATATGTGTGGATATAAATTTACCATACTAGAGATTTAAAGTAAGTGACATCATTTTTTAAATTTGGAAACAGGCATTTCCTTTAAAATAATACTTTTACAAAACTACTCCTTTTGGGGGGATGTCTTGTAAAACTATGCAATGTTACAGCATTACCTTTTCCATCAAGCTGAAAGGTTAAATTTGCCAAAAGAAGCAAAACTTGTTTTCTGTTTGATGCACCATTTACCATGTTCCATCAAAAATGAAAATGTATAGTTGCAGACTTTACCCATCTCAGCATATTATCACTTAAAAACAAATAATCTCAAACTTCATGTGAGGGCATCAGGGAATTGTTATGTTCATTCATTTTAGATTGATTTTAAAATAACAGACATTAAAGAAAGAGATTTACCAAAAACAAGAAGAAACTAAATTTCCACCTTGTAAACAATATTTTTCCTAAAGAATTTTCTGTATAACTAATGCTCCCTTTGAGGTTTTATAATCCTACTTTGTGATTCTGGAGATCCAGTATTAATTATAGAATAGTAAATTCTCCCCTTTTGGTTTGTGGCAGAGATAAGTGATAATAAAACGGGATGAGGAATTCTGGGAGTTGAAGTCCATGAGTCATAAAAGGGCTCACTTTGAAGACCCCTGTAATAGACCATTTGGGGGAAAGAATAGTCATCTGTTGAATCCAAATGATGTAAATTAATATAAAAACTTGTCAATTACATAATGATATAAGTTGATATAAATGACAAATACAGGCAGCCAGTTGCTTCAGAAGCAGTGGTCTTGTCCTTTGTGATTAAAATCCAAATAAAATGTCCTTGGAATCTAAAGTTCACTATGTAGAGGTCCAGAGGATCAGGGTTTTACTGTGTGACAGAATTGGACAACAAATATGGCTAATTTTACCACAGTTTATCATAACAAACTGTTACAAATCTGCAAGTTTTGTTTTATTCCCAGTAACTGTTGATTACATGTTATGTTTGTCTATGTATCTTAACATTTAAACATTTGCCATTACTGCATGTTAGACAGATACAGCTAGATAAAAAGTCTCAATCTTGACAACTTTAAAGTGTGTAAACAACATGCTGGGCAGGAGAATTCTGGAAATTGAGGTTCACACATCTTAAAAGTTGTCAAGGATAAGAATCAATGGCTTAGAGTATTATGTCCATGAATGGAACATTAGGGAATTGAATTGTTATTTATCATTTGTATAAATAGTTTCTGAATAGGCTGGTAACCAGGACACAGATTGGAATTATTTTTAAAATGTATAGTTTACCTTCCAATAATAATGAAACTTATTTCTGAAAAACATACAGAAACAAATTATAAAATCAGATCACAAAACCAAAAAGTTATAAATTTAACCTCATCTCAAACTTGGAAAAATAAAAGATATTCAGTATTAGAATAATATTGGAGTAGACATTAAGATAATTAAAAGGTCTCTCGGAGCATCTGTTAAGTACTATGAGTGATACACATATTGGCTAATCTCCTCAGTGGAGCAGCTGTGTTGTTAACTAAGTTAAGTTTCCAAGCAGGCGTTGCAGGAGTGATCTCCATAGCATCTCATATCTGTTTAAGGATTCTACTTAAAAAGAATCACTACTTCCCTGGAGGTGATACTTGAAATGTATTATAAAATATGCAAGTGTGAAAAGATAGTTATAATTCATACATCTTGAAAACTGTGAATCTCTTTCGTATGGATCCCATTGAAAGGAGATCTCAATTTTAAGGTATAGATATTTTGACAGATTATTATAGAACAGACATGTCAAACACAAGGCCTGGGGCCTGGATCCGGCCCGCGAAGTGGTTTCATGTGGCCCGTGAAGCCATCCTGGAAACAGTGAGGGAACGGCCCCCACTGCCTTGGCCCTGGCCCAGAGACCCTCCTTCTGCCAGAGACCCTCAGATCTGTCCCACTCCTGCCCAGACCCCCATAGGCACCCTTGATGCGAACGATGTAGAGCTGGCCATGCCCACCCAGTAGGCCATACGCACTCTGGCCACGCCCACCCAGTAGGTCACACCCACCCGGCCCCTTGAGGGCAACCGCAATGCTGATGCGGCCCTCAATGAAATTGAGTTTGACACCCCTGTTATAGAACCCTTGACATAGGGATGCCTGTGGGCAAATGTCCCTTTGTTTCTAGGAAAGTGCTGTTTGCCACTGAAGAACTTGTTATTCATGAGGCCTCTCATAAACTCTTTATTCGTGCATTTATTTATAAAATTCTTGAATTAAATAGTCACCTTCTCTCTGAGAAAAGGTGATTATTTAATTCAAGGATTTTACAGCTAGAAAGAGGAAACTTTTCACTCGAGCATGAATGGTTCAAGCTGTAGAGTTCAAA
Source organism: Vipera berus (assembly GCF_964194415.1). NCBI lineage: Eukaryota > Metazoa > Chordata > Lepidosauria > Squamata > Viperidae > Vipera > Vipera berus. The sequence continues at coordinate 235,913,975 of NC_138202.1, forward strand.
ACAGATGTCAGTTTTCAAATCCAACCCATTGATTTCTTCCAAGGTCTAACTGGAATTTCTTCTCCTTAACCCCATTTATTCCAACAACTAACTGGTTTGTTTGTTTTTTAAGGTGGCCAGACTTTTCTATTTATGTGCCACCCTTTTCTGAGCACAGGGAGAAAAGAAAGTTGTGTGGCCGGTGGAGGGAATTTATTTATCTTTACACGAAGAAGCGATATATGAATGGAATGTGTTTGGGATCAGTCTACTAATGTCAGAGTGTCATGTAGACTCAGCAATTACTGCAGAAAGTAGTTTGCCCTTTAACCTCTCCCCCCCTCCATTCCAATTCTCCCTCTGAAAACCAGTGTTATTGGAGGGTCAACTTAGTTATATGGCTAGGAGTATCAATTGACAAGTTTTGTTTGGATATAACTTTTCCTGGGTAGAGGCAATCTAACTACAGTGAAACCACAGTGAAAGGTTGTCTCTTATTCCCCGAGTATCGTATGTCACCCTGGCAATTGAAGTCATTTGTGTAATGTTTAAATTCTATAAATTGCCATAGATATTGTAAGGTAAAGTAAGCTAAGGTAAGAATTAATGTAATTTAATTGCTCCATCCAGTTTACCTTGGATGCTTTCTTATTTTGAAGACTGTCTTAACAGAACTTACATGCCATGTCTGCTAAGCAGAGGTTCATTAAACGGAGACTTCACTGTTCTGTAGTTCCTATACTATCTCACACCTTGATGATTGTAAAGAACTATATTTGTGTTTTTACAGGTTACAGCCAATATAGAATATGAGATTGATGAATGAAATTATTATCACATATATATATTTAAGCAATTGCAATGGCATGTATGTTCTTAAACAGCTTGATGAATCAGCATCCTTAACAATGTGCCTTCTTAATATGGGGGAGGATAAATTTAGATAATCTTAGGTGATCAGTAAGTTAATTCACAAAGTCCTTGCTATAAGCAACACAGGATAATCTTGACTCATAATAATTGCAATTTACTCACTTATTTCCCCACTGAAATCCACAAGAGTTCCCAAACTCTACATTGTGGCACTGTGGGGTTATTAATTACAATTTTGGACTAGGCCCTAGGGGTTCAATGAAAAACATACTGAGACACCAAGGAAATTTGGGGACCTCTCTAAGTGCCTATTTTCATCCTGGCTTTTCTTGGGTGAATTTCATGTAAAGTTATTTAGTTTGTTTTTCTTCTCCCTTTTATAAATCTGCAGTGTTTTAATGCATTGGCTTCATCTGTGTTTATGTATGTATGTGTATGTGTATGTGTAATATGTATGCATGTAAAGCATGTATTTAACGTTTGTGATAACTACACAGAAAATGATAGAAATTAAATAGGCCAAGTAGAGTATTTTCATCTTTCCATTAATTATGTTTACTCACATAGTGTGTATGTGTGTGTGTGTGTGTATGTGTATATATATATATATATTACACACACACACACACATACACATACATACATACATACCTCCTAAAGACTTTTGCTCTAATAGAGAGGGGGACCAAAGAAAGAGAGGTTTGGCAGATCCTCTTGGAGATGTCCTACATTCACTTTAAACTTTATTTATAAATTGTTCTGGACCAACATTAAATGCCAGAATGTATATATTTGGTATTGGCCTACATCTAGGATATTGCTGTAGAGCACATTTTATTTTTAAGTCTAATGTAGATATTACATTAGGCATTTTTTTCCAAGAATTTTACCGTCAGAAGCAAAGCAGGAAGAAGTACATCCCAAAGGGAAGAAAACTCAAAAAACAGAAACTGATCTTTATAGTGGAAATGTGTGATACGTTATAAATAAATGCATAAATTACAGAGTTCTAGTCCTTTGGAACTGAAAGCAAACTTCAAAGCATGATTTGCAACATTATTTTATAGGTTTGTAAATCTATAAAGTGTAGATGAATATGTTAAAAATAGTTCAATAGTCCGCTGCAAATTTCATGCTGAGAGAAGAGAGAGAAAAAAATAACATGGATATCTAGAGAGATTTAATTTCATGTTTATCCAACTGAAACATGATGCTGAGGCTGTTTCTAACTTTGCAGTAGTAGGAGGATGGTTCTTAAGGCTATCACAGAGATTTCACTCAACATCCAGAAAAAATAAATGAAAAATTACATTATTTTTTTAGTCAGCTACCACTTATTTTTCAAACTAGTGGTTTATCTCCTTTTAGAATTACCTAGGTAGATAGGAATAACATTTGCCATGGGTTTGGAATAGGCTAGGGCAGAGGTCCCCAACCTTTTTGGTTTGGCGGCCCAGAAATGGAGGCAGGCACTGTTATGCACACATTTGCACAAATGGGCTGTGTGCAAGCGCATGTGCAAACTAGCGCCGGCGGGATGCTTGGGGCGGCGCTAGTGCTGATGGGATGCTCAGGGTGGGGCTGTGCTAAGGCCGGCAGGATCCTCAAGGCGGTGCTACTGCTGGCAGAATGATCGGGTCGGGGTGGCACTAGCGCTGAGGGATACTTGCAGCGGCGCTAGTACGAGTGGGTGGTGAGCGCTCGCACACACGCCCATGCACTGGCCATCCTGTCATGCAGCACGGTTGGGGACCCCTGGATTAGGGCATCTCTTTTGGCCACTGCATATATTGTGATTACAACTTGTGATCATGTAAACCAAAAACCTCTTTACTTTTCTTCCACCCACCATTTGTTTTGAGTCTGTGTACCTTTGACCTCAGACTCACAATATCTAAAACAGACCTTGCCGTAAGCAGACTATTACAGCTTCTGTAAAATACAGATGGGGGGATCTTTAGCATCTTCAGCCTAATTTAACAAGCTCTGAATTAAGTGCTACCTTCTGTCCTATTTGTTATTTTCCAAGAGACTATGGAAATATTGCACTCTATTGTTGTAAATTTTAGTGATAAGATGTTGGCTTAATATTGATGGAGCCTAAGTACAATTTAGGAAACACTTGGTGATTTCTCCCAATATACAGGTAGTCCTTCACTTAACAGTCATAATGGAACTTGCCCATTACGATCATGGGCCATGACAGTCATAAAGCAGGTCACCCTTGTGACCAACCTGATTTTACAACCTTTTTTGCCGTGGTTGTTAAGTGAACGAGTTGTTTGCTCTAGGATGCTTTTGCCGAAAATTGGAGTTAAATGGTGGTTTTCTGCAAAAATGTCAGAAATCACAATCACATGACTACAGGAGGCGACAAGTGGCTGCAAATGCAGCCTAGTTGCCAAACACTGGAAATGCAGGTCATTGGGTGACCATTGAAACCTCAGAACCGGATCATAAGTATCCTTGGGGGGGGGGGGTGTTGTTCATTTTAGCAGAATTAGCATGCCTCTGTGCTATGTGTATGCTTCACAATTATCAATCTTTAATATTTTTCATTCTAAAAAATGTAAGATGGTCCTGCTGATTCCTCTGTTACAAACGGAAGTACCATCACTCCTGCCCCAGTTCTGAATGATGATGACCTGGATATATTTGGCCCAATGATCTCTAATCCTTTACCAGCCACATCTATACCACCTGCTCAGGTAAGGTATAAAAACTATTAATATGTTACTTGACTTCTGGAATTTATATCAGAAATAATAGAAGGAAAAAAATATTTATTTCAGTGTCTGACACGTTATCAAGGTGTCTACAAATAGAATACATACTTAAAGCAGCATGTTGCGATGTCATTAATGTCTAGGTAGTCCTCAAGTTATGACAGTAGTGGGGACCAGAATTTCTAGACAATGCAGTCATAAAGTGTGAGATCACATGGCGGCATGATTTCACAATGAGAATCACGGCTGTCTCTGATGCCATCATTAACAGAATAACACTGATCATTCAGCAAGGGCTCACCTTGATCCAAGCCCCAGGCCTCTACTTAGCATTGGATCTGCTGAGTAGTGCTGTGCAGAGCAGCCAAAATGGCACATGTGGGTGGGGGGATATAGGCACGCAGGAAGAGTTAAGTGCCCCTGTGCTCATAAGTGCAGGTGTACTGCCTGCTACCCACATTTCTATCATGTGGCCATGGGGACGCTGCAGCATCCATACCATTAGGGACCAGGTGTAAGAACCTTTCAGTGCTGCCTTTAACTTTGAACAGTTGCTGAACGAATTGTTGTTAAGTTAGGACATCTATATGTTAAGACCTGTAATATCTCTGGCAATTTACAGTGCCAACCTAAAGGAAGCACTAAAGGAAAATTTAACAGCCCATTGGAAAGTGTTTAAGAATGTTTGCCCTTATTGCTTCTTTCAGTCGAGGCACCCCAAAATCAGTGGTTATCAATGAAATGCATTATATTTTTATGTTGCATTATAAAATGAATGTAAGGTCAAACATAGCCCCTTGTATCAGAAGAAGAACTAGAGATTATTTGAAGAAGCCTTTATTTCACTCATCCTTGGCTAGATTGGGAAATAATGAGCTATTAACCTGAGTGCCAGTTTATACCTTGCAAATAGAAGAAAAGGTGAACGTATCATTAAATTGTAATAATTTCTAACGGTCAAGCTATTTGATCTGTTACCTTTTTCATCATTCCTGTGCAGGGGGCAATGCAAAACTGATTGTGATTATGATAGGGATGTGTGTCTCTTTTATGAAACACACCTAAAAACTTTGGGAATCCAAGCTTTATAAACTATTTGAGACTTTCTTTCTTTGAACCTTATTCTTAATTAAGAATAAGTATCAGTTTACAGAAGTTCATCCAGTTCATTTAATTACATTTGTGAAAAACTTATTCAAGATGAAAATTTTGCTCAATATTTCAGTTGTAGCAAGTTCCTTCTTCCAAATAATATTTCTTTAAATTACCCAAGGAAAAAGGCAGAATTGAATTCTTACTTAATGGTAATTTCTTTTGAAAAAGAGATGCCTTGCAAAGCAGATCCCAAAGAGAATTCTAGCGGTGATATGGAAATAAGGGACTTTTTAAGAAAGCCACAAAAAATGATAAAGCTATCTGAAGACATCTTACTTACACTTTATCAAATATAAAGAATAAACTGACATAGATGCACATGTGATCTTAATCAAGTCAGTTTCCAGATATGCACACACAAACAGAAAATAATGGCGTTTGCTTCTTAATTGCAAATAATATATTTGCTGCATAAAATGTGGAACTGCTGTCAATTATTTTTTCTATATTACTATAGCTGTTGTGACATGCAAAGAATATATAATTTATACATATTGATACTGGTGTTATTGATGTACTGTAAATAAATTTGTGATCCTAGTACTTGGGAACTTTGCTACTTGTCTCTGAAGTTGCTATATAATTTTTAACCACCTACTTCTATCTTCGCTGTTTTGTATTCATGACTCTGGCTTTTATTTCCCAGAATGTTTCCACCAACCCAGCAGCTGCCACGTTATCTGCTGCATCTGGAGATCTTGATCTGTTCACCGAACAGACAAAAGTCGAAGAGTCGGCAAAGAAGCTGCTCTCCAAGGATTCCATCTTGTCCTTGTATAGCACAGGCACCCTTCCCCAGCAGAATGCCCCAGGTAATTTACTGCCTGATCTACTTCCGGTCTGCATTATTTAAAAAGATTCCGAAGAACCTGCAGCTAGGTCTTCTCTCCAAAAAAAGAGATGCCCTTGTAGAAATGAGTCTGGATTTACATTGTGTCAGTTATTATTGAAACCCCTATTTAAAACGAGTGGCCAGTCTTTGAATATAAAGCAACTTAATTAAGTATTCCTGAGCGTTGTGTGCTCAGTAGCATGGGGAGATGAGGGATTTCATTCTCCTTTAGTTTCTTTTCCTTAGTGCTGACTTCTTTTCATGTAGAACTTAATTCAGAGACATGCTTAATGGAAATTACAGCCTCCCATCTAGGAAGACTTCTCCAATGAATAGATGCTAATTAAAATTCCTCAATAGCGTATTAGAAGGGCCGTGCTGGTCATTATTGTGTTGCTATGGCAATTTGACAATGATACAAAAGTATTGTGTTGTATTACTATTACTGTAATAATGTCCACTAGTATAGGGTTCCCCAACCTATGGGCCGCTGCCCACTACTGGGCCGCGGCAATGGCTGTCCGTTGCACGCACGCTTATGCGTGCACTCCCACCCCCACTCAAACTAGTGCCCACAGCCCTGTTTGCGCATGCGTGCGGGCGCGAATAGGACTGTTAGCGTGGGGGGGCAGGTGTGCGCAGCCCGCTTGCACATGCACGAACGGGGCTGCTAGTGCCGCACCAGCGCACGTGGTCCTGTTTGCGTGCGCAAAGAGCACGCACCAATTTGGAAGCTGCTCTCCTTCCCTCCGGGCCGTGAGCCTGGAAAGTTTGAAGACCTCGGCACTCTACTATAGTATACTTATGCCATTATGCTTGCTTGCCTTCTGGAAAGAGTTTGGCAAATCAAATTTAAAAATGATTCTGGGGCTATTACATCTGTCCTGAATCAGATGTATTATACTGCGGCACTTTAATGTAATTAATCCCCAAAAGTGTGGAGGAAGGGATGGAAAAGAAAAGAGATTTATATGGGGGGGGGGAAACATTTTAAGCAGCAAACTGTTCATGATAAAAGAACTGTGTAAAAATATTCTGAAACAGAGATGAGCACAGCATCCTAAATATCCAGCAGAGTAAAACCCACAGGGACTCCTCTATCTTTACTTTTATTCTGAAACAAAAAATGATGAACAAACGGATAGATTAACAAGTAAAATGTCAATCAAGAAAATAAAGGAATTAAGAGAGATGGCATAACTTGAAATAAAGGCTTCTGCTTGTTCAGTAAAATTGATTTAACAGCCTGCGTTTATGAGACTAGGTGGAGTAGAAAAAAAAGTCTACATCCAGACATTTCCCTGAAATAGCAGACTAAATTTGTTGTACTAACAATTCACTAAAATGTACGCTATTTGCATGAGTTCCCATCATTTGTATAGTATTGCAAATTACATCATTATGTAAATGAAATTAAAATGGGTTACATGGAGGATTTAGATATAACAGACATTTGAGACTTGGGACTAAATGGACATCCCTCTCCCCCCTCCTCCACTTAGGTCAATTGTATCAAAGTTACTATGTTAGGAAATGTTTTCATCCTTAAACATATAAATTGTTGGAAATTGTTCTGATTTCAGAACAGTGATGGCAAACCTTTTAAGAGACCGAGTGCCCAAACTGCAAACCAAAACCCAGTTATGTATTGTCGGGTGCCAGGTGGGCGTGGCCCATTGGGTAGGTGTGGCTCATTGGGTGGGCATGGCCAATTGGGTGGGTGTGGCTGCAGTGGTAACGGCAGACTGGGTGGGACTAAAAGGTTCAATCAACCAATTCCAACTTTGCAAGATCTGTTTTTTCTCCAGCATAACGAATGGAGAATCCACAGATAGGTTGATCTTGCCTTTCTGCCCTAGAGACTAAGTCAATCAACCTTTGCCACGCCTCTCTTCCTCCGGCTAGGAATCCCCAGTCACGACTTAGTCTTAGCCCAGGAGTGATGTGGTAAAGATTGGCTCTTGTTTCTAGCAGAAAGACAAAACTGTTGGATTTTCCAAGGTTGTACCTTTCCCTTCCCTTCTCTGCGCTGATATCAGTGCTGCATTTCAAACCTCTGAGAGAGGGACCGGTTTTGCAGGCTTTGGCTGAAGCCTCGGGTTATTCATAGCTTCCAGACAGGGCAGAAGTGTAGCGGTCGCCATTTTGAGTGCCGCTTTTATTGTTTCTGGGTAGACTCAGATAGTCAATTTTGGCCAGAATTCAGTCAGCAGTCTTATTAGCCCGGCCATAAAAGCAGCTGCCACATTTATTAATTTGGACATAATGACGGAGCAAGAGGTCGCTTAGTAGTGGCTGCAATTTTGAAAGCCTTACAAACACTCTCAGGCCATTCCAGAAGGCCAGAATTAAGGAGCGGCATTTCGAGGGTGCTGCTTCTCCAATTCCAGGCTCCTTGGCAGCTCCTATTACAATTAGAGGCAACAACAACAGCCTCCAGCCTCCCAGCCATTACGGAGGTCTTCAATCGGTCCAGGAAATTTCCAAAGACTTCAGAGTGTGGCTGAGTGCCCGCTTTAACTGCCGCCATTTTCAGCGCCTCTTACCACCACCGATTTCGCTGCTTATAAGAGATATGCAAGGCAGTGACATGGTCGTCCCCTTCCCCATTTGCATTATAAGTTAGATAAGTTTGCCTCAGCAGACGCTTCATTTGGCAAGAGAGTTCTCCAAAGAGTAGTAACAGATAGTGGGACACAGGCACAGACCTCTTCCCGCCCATAGGGACAGTGAGGGTTTGGTATGTTCCATCCCGTGGATTCTCCATTTGTCATGCTGGAGAAGGACCGTTATCTTACCTGAATGCCTTTTCTCAGCATGACAATGGAGAATCCACTCGCCCCCTAGGGTCCATCCGGTCCTGTGTCAGGGGAAATTGAGCCACCACCTAACTGCTGTGCCTTCATCGTGACTGGGGATTCCTAGCCGGAGGAAGAGAGGTGTGGCAAAGGTTGATTGACTTAGTTTCTAGGGCAGAAAGAGAAGATCAACCTATCTGTGGATTCTCCATCGTCATGCTGAGAAAAGGCGTTCAGGTAAGACAACGCCCTTTTCCTGCGAGAAGTTGAAATTGATTGATTGATTGATCCTTTATTTTTTTTGCACACGGCGGTGGAGGCCTAAAGTGAAAATGTTTTACAAAACCCTGCTGAAGGCCTAGGCCTGGGGCGACGGCGCACGTGCCCACAGAGAGGGCTCTGTATGCCACCTGTGGCACGCGTTCCATAGGTTCGCCACCACGGCATTAAAACATAAAAACAATGTAACTAGATAGAATTTAGATAATTTTATAATTGAAGTGACCAACCTTTGTTTATTTGGTTTGGTCTAGACCACAGGTCTGCAACCCGCGGCTCCAGAGCCACATGCGGCTCTTTCAGCCGTCTCCTGCGGCTCCCAGTCTTCTGCCATGTGCAGTCCAAAAAAAAAGTGGGACTAAAAAAGTTCAACCAATCAATTCAAATATGCAGGGTAGGTGCATATCTCGCCTTGGCTCCACTCTTCAGTCAAACCCTGTTCTGCGCATGTGCGCATGTACACACATGCGCACACATGTTTTGCAGCTCCCAGTTTTTCCTTTTGTGAGGGAACCGGTTCCGAGTGGCTCTTTCACTGTTTCAGGTTGCTGACCCCTGGTCTAGACCACACATAATAACATCCCAATGGGTGGGGGCAAGGAGGGTAGAGCCAAACAGATGTGGGACTGCCCCCCTTTTTTTCCTGATTAAGTTCTTTTACCAGTTACTACAGTAGGTAGAAACATTCTGCTTTTGCCAGAACTATTGACTGATTTTCCCCCCCAAAAAGTTGAATTTTGATTAAGAATCACTGAAAATTTAGCTAGGATTTTCAATCACTGCTTTAGAAAAACCCTCAGCAATTAAATAGTTCACCATTAAGGTGCTTGAGGGAAGCTGTTTCTTAAAATTAATTAATTGCCTGGTCATAGATTTTCTCTAACTCATCTGGTATTAATAAGATGAAGCTAACCTCCTAAAAGGCAGGAATGGAGATGATTGTGGCTAGTCCACTGTTTTTTATATTAATTCCCCTCTGACCTGGCTTGAGAATAATGTAGTTGCAAGGCCCTGGTTATCCACAGTTCCATTACCCCTGGTTTCCCAGATTTGTGCTTGGTATAAATAAGGTGATACCTCATTATCTATGATTCAGGGGTTCATGTGCTAGCAGTTTTTGTAACTTTCAACCAGTGTATCTTGCATGTTTTTTGCATGTAAAGTAATAGATGTGGAAAACATGTAGCTTTTTTCAGGAACTCTCAGCTTGTTCGACTCCAAAAAAAAAAAGCCCTACAAATAATGAAGCCATGCCCCACCTCTCCCCGCATTATAGAGGTAATCTTATGCAGGGAGAGAATGAACAAAGGATCAAAGGAAATACAAAAGATGGCCAGAGCAAGAGGAAGAAAATGGGTTTTCTATCCCATTAATGAGCGCAATATTTCCAAACTTGCATTTAGGCATCGGGGGATAACTGAGTCCATACTCTTCCTTACTTGTTTATATTAACAGTTTTTACAGTCCTCCCCAATCTGAAAATTGCAACATGCACGGAAGGTAAACATGGCTCTTAAAAACTGTCACCATCCCTCCCTAACCTTTTGGACATATCTGTGAGCTTTGATTGGCGTAAACCTCCTCTTTTTCTTTCCACTCCTTTTCGCCCAAATAGGAGTCTTCATGGGGCCCCAGCCGCTACCCTTTGCTGCCCAGCCCTCGGCTCATTTTCCAGCATTTCCAGCCATGGGAGGCCCTGTGCCTCTGCCTCTGCCTGTACCGGTGCCATCGGCCCCCGCAATGATGGGAAACATGATGGCCCCGTCGGTGCCTGTAATTGGACAGAACGTAGGCATGATGGTGGGCATGGGGATGCCGAATGGCTTTGCAGTCACTACACAAACTGCTGGTTTGGGACTCCCTCAAAACCTTGGTGGGTCCCAAGGAACAGTATTGGCACAGATACCCCAGCCACAGAAATACGGCATTCAGCCGCAAACGCAACAAACTCAGTGGAACCTTTCACAGGTGAGTGTGCGCTTTTTCTGTTCATTTGGGAGGGAATGTGGATAGCTAGCCCAGGGATAGGCAAGCTTGGCTCTTTTGTGACTTGTGGACTTCAACTCCCAGAAATCCTGAGTCAACCCCCAGGAATTCTGGGAGTTGAAGTCCACAAGTCATAAAAGAGCCAAGCTTGCCTATCCCTGGGCTAGAGAATTTAGGTGTAGGATTCCAGTGTCAGGGATTAGTTAAATGAGGAAAAAAATAACTGAAGGATTACATTAAAACGATAACAGAATTAGCTAACAAAGATACCTGAAAAAACTTATTTTTTTTCCCCTTCTAGTTGAGGTGTTGAGGTTTTGTTTTCCTTTTCAACTTTAGAAAACTAAGTGCAGATCCATGCTTTCTTTTTTGCCCATCATTCCCTGCTAGCCTCCGATTCCCGGCTCACCGAAAATACTTTCTGCACTATTTCAAACAGAAAACAGTGTTTTGTTTTGTTGTTTTGCTTTTTAAAAAATGGAACTGACTTGAGCGGTTCAGAGCAGAGGCAGAATCTGACTTTTTTTCCATTCTAAGTGAGACATTTGCTAAGTGAGTTTTGCCCCATTTTGCAACCTTGTTTGCCACAGTTGTTAAGTGAATCACTGCAGATGGTAAGTTAGTAATATGGTAGTTAAGTGAGTCTGGCTTCCCCCTTGACTTTGCTTGTCAGGAGGTTTCAAAAGGCGATCACGTGACCCCGGGACATGGCCACTATCATAAATATGAACCAGTTGCCAAGCATCTGAATTTTGATCACGTGACCGTAGGGTTGCTACAATGGTCGTAACAGTGAAAAATGGTCATAAGTCATTTTTCCAGTGCCATTTATAACTTTGAATGGTCACTAAATGAACTGTTGTAAGTTAAGCACGACCTGTACAGTTACTGTGGACCTACTGAGAACTATAGATCCAAAAGAACAATCTGTCTTGTTTTGACTCTTGTAGCACTAGACCACGGGTTGGCAACCCGCGGCTCCGGAGCCGCATGCGGCTCTTTGGCCGTCTCCTGCGGCTCCCAGCCGCCCGGTGAGCGCGCACCTGTTCGAACGGGCAGTGGTGCGCGCGCACCTCTCCAAATGGAGAGTGGCACCGCCCGTTTGGAGAGGTGCGCGCGCACCTCTCTGAATGGAGAGTGGCACCGCCCGTTTGGAGAGGTGCGCGCGCACCTCTCCGAATGGGTGGAGGTGCACGCGCACCTCTCCAAACCTTTGGAGAGGTGCGCCCGCACCTCCGCCCGAACAGGCAGTGGTGCCGCTCATTGGGAAAGCTGCCGCGGCCCGTTTGCACAACTGCCGCCTTCAGAGGAAGGCGGCAGCCTGTAAACGGGCCGCGGCAGCTTTCCCAACAAGCGGCGCCACTGCCCATTCCGACAGGTGCGCGCGCACCTCTCCGAATGAGCGGAGGTGCGTACGCACCTCTGCCCGAATGGGCAGCGGCACCGCTCTTTGGGAAAGCTGCGGCGGCCCGTTTGCAGGCTGCCGAAGGCAGCAGCTCTGCAAACGGGCCGCGGCAGCTTTCCCAACAAGCGGCGCCGCTGCCCGTTCTGAGAGGTGCGCACGCCGAAGGCGGTAGCTCTGCAAACGGGCCGGCACCGTCGCGCAACCGGTTCCATCATACATTTAAAAAATGGCAACCACGCGCATCCGCGCATGCATGGACGCACGCACGCGGCTCCCACTTTTTGTGTGTGTGTATGATGGAACCGGTTCCCAGTGGCTCTTTTCCTTTTTCAGGTTGTCGACCCCTGCACTAGACTAACATGGAACCGTAAGGGGCAAAAGAAAAAGAAAAGGCCTGAATTAATAACCAAGGGGAGTGGGGTGTGTGTGTGTGTGTGTGTAGGCATGCCTGTGTGCAAACTTCTTGGAAACAGGGAGTAGCGAGAAGGGAACAATCCCAAAAAGGAAGAGGCAGGTATGAGAGACTTGTCCACCTAGGAGCCAGCCAGCAAAGCTTGGCTTCTCCAAATTTCATTGAGAGATTGAGGAGATTGTCTAGTTTTGGGGTATTCACTATACAAATTAGGGGTATTAATACCGCCTATGATGATTTTCATTTTATTTTATATTGGTTCCTGGATTGGGTCTCTTCATTGTGGTTTGTGTTTTTTCATCTTGATTTTAACAGCTAAATTATAACACAGTTGTAATTTAGAGAATGGAGGACCGAATATGACATACAAATCTTTGAAGATGCAGGTGGCTAATGTCCTGTCTCTTCCATGCTCCAAGTCCATGCGTTGGTTCTCCTCCTACCTCTCGGACCGTTCGCAGACGGTGTTGGCAGGAGGGCAGAGGTCAAGCCCTAGGCCTCTTAATTGTGGAGTGCCTCAGGGTTCGGTGCTCTCGCCCCTCCTGTTCAACATCTATATGAAGCCGCTGGGAGAGATCATCCGTAGCTTCGGGGTGAAATATCATCAATATGCTGATGATACCCAGCTATTCATCTCCACCCCGAACCAACCCAGTGATGCCCTCGATGTGATGTCCCGTTGTCTGGAAGCGGTACAGATTTGGATGGGAGAAAACAGGCTTCGACTCAACCCGGCCAAGACTGAGTGGCTGTACATACCGTCATCTCGTTTAGTCCAAGAGGTTCCATCTCTGACTATAGGAGGAGAGATGTTACCTCCCATTGATAAAGCACGCAATCTGGGCGTCCTCCTAGATTCACGACTCAGTTTTGAAGATCACATGGGAACCGTGGCTAGGGGGGCATTTGCCCAGATTCGTCTTATATACCAATTACGCCCCTTTTTGGACCGAGATGCCCTACGTACAGTCACCCACGCACTCGTTACCTCCCGTATTGATTACTGTAATGCTCTCTACATGGGGCTGCCCTTAAAGACCACCCGGAGGCTTCAGCTGGTGCAGAATGCAGCTGCGCGGGTTGTGATGGGAGCTTCCCGATACTCCCATATTACACCCCTCCTGCGGGAGCTGCATTGGCTACCAGTTGCCCTCCGGGTGAGATTTAAGGTGCTGGTACTTACCTTTAAAGCCCTACATGGCTTAGGTCCGGGATACTTGCAGGACCATCTGCTGCCGGGAACAAATTCCCATCGTCCAGTACGCTCACACAGAGAAGGCCTCCTCAGGGTACCGTCAGCTAGGCAATGTCGGCTGGCGACCCCCAGGGGGAGGGCCTTCTCTGTGGGAGCACCAACCCTATGGAATCAGCTCCCCCCTGAGCTTCGGATAGCCCAAAACCTCCAATCCTTTCGCCGCGGCCTCAAAACACACCTGTTCCACCAAGCTGACCTAGACTGACAGGCATCTTAATTAATTTATATTTAGTATTTTTAATTCATTTTTAAATTCTCTAATTTTTTATTGCACTGATGTTCTCAATTTCATTTATCTTGATTTATGCACTTATTATATGTTTTATTGTGAGCCGCCCTGAGTCCTTCAGGAGATAGGGCGGGATATAAATCCCATCAATAAATAAATAAATAAATAAATAAACCTGAACATGGGCTATGCTGACTGGAGCTAATAAGGTTTTCAACTTAAACATCCTTTCTGGTGGGTTCTTTTGGAAAAAGCCTCTAGAGGGATGGGCAAGCAAGAACTCATCAAGAATATTAATAGGTTTTCAGAGCAAGAGAGGCCTGCAGTACAATGAGCTTTCTCAGTGTCTAGTCACTGCACTCCATTCCGATCCTGCTTCCCTGGCCTTATGTTTCCTCTCATTCTCTTAAATTCAGCAAGATTCAGCCCCAGTTTTTCCACCTCTTGATAGGATGGATAGTTTTTGAATGATTTGCATTTTGAATAGTTTTTTTAAAAAAAATTAATCCAATTTTTACACCACCTGACTCCCAGTGACTGGTGTGATTTTGTTTGCCTTTGCATCTATATAACTTCAGCCTCTTCAATCTAACTACTACCCCATATGTCACAGGTCTTCAACCCGCGGCTCTGGAGCCGCATGCGGCAGTCCTCTGCCATGTGCAGTCCAAAAAAAAAAGTGGGACTAAAAAAGTTCAACCAATCAATTCAAATATGCAGGGTAGGTGCATATCTCGCCTTGTCTCCACTCTTCAGTCAAACCCTGTCCCGCACATGTGTGCGCATGCGCACATATTTTTTGCGGCTCCCAGTTTTTCCTTTTGTGAGGGAACCGGTTCCGAGTGGCTCTTTCACTGTTTCAGGTTGCTGACCCCTGCCATATGTTAAAACTAATTAGACTTGAACAAATCCTTCTACTCACAATTACCTTTCACAGTGCAATGGAAATTGTGGCAGGTCATGGGGTTTTCCTTTAGTACTCATGGATTCTTATAAGAGACATTTAAAATGCATAGTAACCAGATTTAAATAATATTTAAATAAATAAATAAATAAATAAAATTTCATTTTTTTATCTGGAATGTAAGTATTATGCAAGTGTTGGAAAGGCAGAATATAATTATTTATAGCTTTTAACTAAAAGCTATTCCACTTGCTGCCAGAATGTTACTTCAGTGCTTTGATAAATGGGCAGGAAACAGTTTCTTGAGTATGTTTACTGAAACATTTGCTACTGAAATGGCAAAATTGATCACTCAGCCATGATTATTTCCTATGGATATTAGTGGAAAAATGTGATATGCACATGGATTGCAATCTGTACATTACCTCTATATTTTCTTGGTATATAAAAATAAATTATCAATCAAATCTCAGACATTTTTTAATACAAGTTTTATTAATTTTTTAATTTTACATCCAGGTATTTATGAAGCAATATGGTGGTTGGGTAGTTAAAAGTAAACAATAGGAAATAACAAAATCATTTGTAGAATAGCTCAAGCTAGATCAACAAGAATTCCCTCTCCGATTCCCTTAGTTATGATAACTTAATCAAATTAATACATTTCTAATTGTGACACAATCAATTAGAACAATTTTCAATATATTTTCACTTATCCATGTCCTGTTTTTGAATTTTACCTAATTGCAATAAAATATTTCAAAGTAGCCTGTAATATATAAAAGAAAACTTAATTTTCGGGTAACCCACATTTCCCCCATTCATTATATAGTAATTATCCTGTCTGAAATACATACATGGTTCATTTCAGTGCATTCTTATTTTATACAAGTATATTCTATCATCTTAATAGTTCACCAATTATTGAAAAAATATCTTTTGTTGTATCCTTCCAGATTCTATAATATGAATCAATTCTAATAGCTAACTTTCCTTTCTCTTAGAAGTCTAGAAGTTAAATATAAAATCAGTTTATATCTTTTAAAAAGTTCCTCTTAGTCCCATTAAGAGAAATTTTAATCTCTATCATTACAACAAATATATTCTATTCATCATCTTAATAGTTCATCATTAAAATAATGTTTTTATTATATCATTCCAAATTCTATAATATAATTCAAAGTCATGTTTTGATAGCTAATTTTGCTTTCCCTTAAAAATCTAAAACCTAAGTATAGAATCAGTTTATATCTTTTAAAGATTCCCCTTAGCCCATTAAAAGAAATTTTAAGCTCTATCATTACAAGTCCCAACAGAAGGACAAATCCAATCTTTTAAATCTAACTCGCCTTCTTTTTGTGCTAATCAGGCTTCCATATCGGTACCTTTAGATTCTCAAATGTCTCTCCCTTTCTTCCAACACACATTGTTTGAATCCAGGGAGACCATCCAATTGTCAGTTTTGCAAAGAAAGTGTCCTCTTTGTAATTATTAAGATGTTGCTTTAATATATCAATTCTCGATGTTTGGTATGGTATAGTTGTCATTAGTTCAGTCTGGTCTTCTTCTACTTTCAATTCCGTCTGGCTTAGATAAGAGGGGATGACCAATGTTATAGTTATTATTTGGTTGCCTAGGTTCTCAACTTACTGTATTTGAAAGCCTTTGATATCTTCCTTCTTAGTGTTGCTTTCTTCGGCTTCTATTGCTTTTTGAATTGTAGGTTTTATAGTTAAAGTCGAGATTGGGCATCAAGGTTCTCAATAGATTGCATTTGTTGTTCTTTAGGGTCTCCTATTTTGATTTTAATTTCCTCTTATATTTGTTTTTGGATTGTTAATTCATCATTTAAAGTCAAAATTTCATTTGGTAGATTTAAGCTGTCAGATTTATCTTGCAGTCTGGCTTTTGTTTGCTCAGCCAGTGCCAGAATTGTTTCAAGTATCAGTTTATAGTTAAGTGGTGGAATATAATCCTCCATTTCTTCGATGTTTACAGGTAGGTCTTTCGTGGAGGCTATTTTAATAAGAGTCAGTGAGTGTCCACCTCCACTATTCCTAGAGATTGTTTTCGGTGCCAGGTGTTCTCAATTCTTATCTTTAAAGATAGTGTTAGGGACAAATCTGTGTTTCAGCCAGCTCTCACAATAAAGAAAAGGTTTAGTTGTTATACCAGGTTTCGCCACAAGATGTCATCAATAGCATATAAAATAAGATGTAAAATCTTTTTCCAGACTGATATGAGGCTTTTATCCAATTAATCAGTATTTTTCTTTTCATCTTCTTTCACAGCTTAAGCAGAAAATAGGGTAGTCAGTCCCCGCAGAAATAAAAGCTTTTTAATAGCCCAGGAATTTCAAAAGTACAAATAAGGTTGCTTAATTTTTTAGCTTAATCATTTGGTTTCTTTTAAGGCTTTAAAATTTTTGTTCCCCAAGTAAGCAGTCGCCAATCTTTCAAAAGACAGGGAGGAGATTTTCAAAAAGGTCCCACAGGAAAGTAGTTAGGGGAATAAGAGAGGTAAGATCTCACCCAGATCCTCCAGATTGCTTTGTTGTGCTTGATGGTGCTTTTGGCTTTCGGCAGGGAACGGCTTAATGATCGGCCATCTTAATGGCCGATCTCTTCTTGTTTCAGCCAGAGGAGCTGCTCTGGATCAAACGGAGGGCTGCCACCCTTTCGTGATCACAAGGAGGACCTCCTCATGGTGGTCACACCTCCAGGGTGACTTTCGACCCTTTTCAGGGTCCTCCAAGGAAGATAGATTGGACGGTGGGGAGAGGCTTCTTCCCGTGTGTCTGCAGGTGCTGCGCGCGCAAACCGGGAAATTTTAGACATTTTTAAAAGGTTGTACTTGGCATGGGTTTCTTACATATTTTTTTAAAAAAACTTGAGCTGTGAGAAATTAATGTTGTAAGCAAATACATCAGTGTCTATCTGTCATCTATCTGTCTACCTACCTATCTATATTGTGTGTGTGCGTGCGTACGTGCACATGCGCACTTCAGCATAAAATATGAAATGTTTGGATGCCTGCACCTAACCACAGTCTTGTCTGTATGTTTCACAGATGAATCAACAAATGGCTGGAATGACTCTGAATAGTTCCAATAATATGATGGGCTTTGGCCAACCACCAAACACAGTGGCAGGATGGACTGGAAGTTCCTCGGGCCAAACCCTCAGTACACAACTCTGGAAGTGAAAAGGCAATATAGAAGTTTAAATAAATCAGAGACCTGACATTCCATGCCCAAATACATCTAATTTCCCTGTTCTGTCCATGTACACTACCCCTTCCGCCAATTTCAAACATTCATTTAAAAAGTAATCTTAACTGACCGTGTTGTGGTCTGTACTGACTTCAATTCTGATGTAGTGAAAAGCAAGTTGAATACATTGGCAGCTTTCTTCATTCCACAATATGTTTTGATTTTGCAAATTTTACTTTTCAGAAGAGCTACATGACCAACTGCATACTCAGATTATTTTATCTTGTAGAGCATTTGTTTCCTATAAGGGAAATAGGTATGTTAGTGCTATCTCTAAAATGTAAACTCCACCTTGCAAATTACCCAGTGATCCTGTAGAAGGTACTGTATGAACAAAATGTTAATTATATAAATAAGAATGTACCTTGTATCATTGAAATATGCATTTCCTTGTGTGATAATGATTTTGTTTCATCATTCATTTCACTGTGATATTATAATGGTGTGATGAGCAGGGAAAATGGCTCGCAAGAGAGAGAGATAAACCTGGAGGGAACTGCTGCTCCATCAATTTTCTTTCCACTGTTTTGAGTTGCCTATGTCAAAAGAAGCTGGTTTGACCAATAGAGAACTATACAGGATTAATCAACAGTGTATTGCACAGCATCTATACAGGGGAACTCAATTTATATATTTAATTTTGTCTTTGCAGTTGTATCCAGGTTTCTGCCAGTAAATTGTGTTTACATTTTATGGTGCCTCATATTGATAAGCAGTTGCTTCCCTATATTAAAGAAATCCATAAACATTGTGTAATTATTTTATTCTATAAGAATTGTGTCCTTAAAAACAATGCTTTTTAAATTCAGGAATAAACCTGGAAGCCACGCCGTAAAAGCTTCTCATTTTTTTTAGACTAATAACTTCAGTGCATTACCGCCTCTTCACTGAACATGTGTAAAGGAAATGTGAACAGTTAGAAAATTAAAGCAGGACAGAGAAATGCATGCAAAGTAAGTGAAGCCTAAGTAGACACGTCTTCAGCTATCTGCCAGCAGTCTTCCATTAGGCTGCTAGAGGCTGCAGCTGTACAACAGCAATTTGTACAGTCTGAATATGGTAAGCATGTCTGATGCATCCATTAATTATGGCATATCCCATTTGTGCTGACAGATCACACTTCAATTCTGATATTGTCCAGGTGATACTTTGGCTCATTAGCTAGATTTACCTTTTCTGTTCTAGTATGCCATACGAGAACCTGGAAAAAGTTGAACAAAAACATTAGTTGGCATTGATTCTCCACAAGTTGAGTTGGAGACTAATGACCATTGTAGAAATAACATTGATACCTTTGTGCAGTTGCTGGCTTTGGGCTCCAGTTCCTCCATTGTGGTAATCTGCCTCAGAAAGTCAGATTCCTGCATCCCAGGTTGTGTCCCGTGGCGTCTAAATACAGCTTTGGGGTTGGATAAAATCACCTGAAGGCTTACAGCAAACCCTTTGGAAATCAAATAATAATTAAAATCGTTTTATAAACATTTTATTGAACTCTAGAATTAAAGGGGGGGAGGGAGTGTTTAACCCTACCGTTTCAAATTCGTTCCCAAGTATTTACTCAGTATCACGCAATGGTCTATCATGTTGTTACATATGCAAACTGACTGGTGTGCTACAGGCCACCTTTATTCTGAAAAGTTACAAACTGTGTTCTTCCATATCTGTTTAAAACTTTAAATGGTTTGTTAAAGTATAAATAGTGACATTCATCATAAGCAGTTAGAGTTTCCATATGAGCAAAACGCTGGCTGGAGGGGAAATGTGATTTTTTTAAAAATGAGACCAATGATTCTTCCCTGACACCACCTTTGTAATTAAAAATTTAAGCTGAAGGTAAATGTAATGGTTAAAACAAAAATAAATGTGACTGAATCAATTTACATGCCGACCATTTTTTTTATTTACATTAAAACCAAAATCCATGTCATCACTACTTTAATATGTGAAATAGCCTATCCTTAAATGATGCAATTCTTAAGTGATACAAAACCAGATTCTTAAAAATTAATGCTCCAACACTGGAGGTTCTTAAGAAGAAAATGGACGACCATTTGTCTGAAAAGGTATAGAGTTGCCTAATTGAGCAGGGGGTTGGACTAGAAGACCTCCAAGGTCCTTTCCAACTGTTATTCTGTAATTTGGTTAATGTTTATTACAGAGTACCTCTGGTTTTGTTAACCTTTCAGTAAAAGCTGATCTGTTGCAAGGAATTCCTCTCTGTAGAGTCACAACTTGCAACCTTTAAGACCTTAACCAAATTATACATTTGAATGACACTAAAAATGTATTAAATTATTGGAAAATAATCTCATTAGCTATATTCTATCTTAACTGATTTTAAATGAAAATGAAATGCAATCAAATCTAGTTTTTGTCTTGGCCCCACTATTTTTAGAAAAGTAACCATATGCCTTCCATCCCCCAATATAAGTGTAGCCCATAGTCCAGAAAATTTTGTGCAGCTCTGGAATAAAAATGGCATTTTATCCTTAACATTATTTCTGTTCAAGCTTTTGACTTAATTATGAGGAGTATGGCAAACGTTAATACCATTTAAATGAATATATTTTGAAAGAACATTACATTTGAAACAGAGTAATCCATATATGATGAGATCCTTGAAAGTCAGCAAGTGTTGGTTCTTAAATTTGAAATTGGTATGGAGCTGCTTTTTAAAAAAAGCTTATCGCTAAAGACTACAATCTTTACAAGGTACATTGCTGTTAAGAAGTCAGAAAGTCCTTGAAAGATACAAGAACACAAGTAGTGATTCCCTACATTCACCAATATTTTTATTCTTGCATCCATTTTGTTAGTTGTAATGGAACACATCTACAAGAGTTATGAATTAGAAACAACTTGAAACATAAAGGAGTTCTGTCATCTGAGTCACACACTATACAAACTCTTGCACAACATCTCAGCATCATGTTGGGTTGCAAAGTTTAGTACTGCATCGTCCCTTAATAGATGTTTTTCACTAGTTCTTCTGAAGTAGCTTTATTCTACTTCCAATTTAAGGTGAAAGGGAGAGCTTACGGAGGAAGAGAAGGAAGGTGATTGGACTGACAAGGGAAGGAGAACGAAAAATTAGTTTAGGGAAATGTTTAATATTCTGTTGCTCCTGACTGATGAACATTACTTTCTTTTTTCATCTTCAAGGTATTGCTGGGACTCAGCATTCTGATTGAGTCTCCTAGCCATTATTCAGACAAGTAGGTAGTCTGCATTTTTCCAGATAAAGCTGCAGCTTTATGTATAGGGTAAAGGCAACCAGTTAGCTTTCAAAACTTTTAAGAGTTAAATATATCTTTAATAGTCTTTTAAGTTTTAAAAATAACAAGAATTAGTATCAGATGCTTAGGGGGTAATGTAACTCTTCTCCTGTTAAGTCCTGAGTGGGAAGTTCGAGATGGCATTTGGTTTCATTTATGAACAACCTACTTAATATAGGAATTAATGTGTGAAATCTGAACTACAATCTGCGAAAATTGTTTTTGCTGCACATATTCATATTCAGGTAATGAAAATTCTAGAGGTGTTGAAAGAAGCTGGAAAAAAAATAACAGGGTTAAAAACATCCTGGAACATGTCTACAGGAAATCATCTTCACAACTCTGCCAAAAGGAAAAAAAAATATTCCTAGACATTGAGCTCAATTTGAGGGGGTATCTTTACTTTTTAATGGGAAACCACAACTAGTTACATCTTCCAATACACACACACACACACACACACACACACACACACAGAGGCTGGGTTCAACTGTTCAAATATTGTCTATCTGGTTTTAGAGTAAAGCGTTACATAAAAACACCAACCTTCTACTGTTCTAGAAATTAACCTAGAAGTAATCAATGTTACCCTCAAACAACTTGGGACTTTTTGGAGCTAAACTGACTCTTCATGCCTCAAGCTATGTCATCTGAACAAGGTAGGAGCCTGAGTCTGTCCTTTCTACTTCCAAGCACCAATAGTTTATCAGCTGGCTTCATTGGGACTCCAAGGATTCCGACTGCCAGTTCAGTGGGTCATCAGTTACCAAGTACCATTAGCACAGGGGATAAATCATCTTACCAAGGATGCAGCTTGATCAGGGAAGTCATGCAAATCTAATCCCCGAGTATGATGCATTGATGCATCTAACAGCCTACGTTCAATCAGGTTCCAAGTTGGCTTCCACACAGTATTCACCTAAGAATTTTGACAATCCCCTGTATGACTGAATGAAAGCTATATACACACTGTAATAACCAGGTCATAATGTGAGTTCGTTAATTTTGGCATAGCTTGTTACATAAATTCAGCCGTCATTTACAAATATTTTCTGGCTTTGCCCATTACTTACTGACTTATTATTATTTATATCCTGTCTTTCGGTACAGTCTTCCCAAAACAATTTTAAATGAAGACAAAGACATTTATTGAATCCTTCATAGCATAAGAGCCTGAGGAAAGGGAGAATATAAGTTGGGGAAATTTGGCAAATTATGGTTTATTCAATAAACATGATCAAACAAATCATAGCTTAGGGCATTAGCCCATTTCAATTTGCTCAATATTATTCATAATTAAAAAGTACAGAATCTGGTGTTGGAGTGAAGCAACTCTCAGTAATTCTCCCGCTATTATTTTAATTTGCTAAACATTTTATAGAAAGTTTTTAATAAGCCGGATCATTTCACCAGCAACGCATGAATAAATTGCAAAGCAGGAAATATAAACCATATGTCTATACAGCCCTTTCCTCCATGCTCACCACTTTCCTAGCCACACGCCCATGAATCAAAATTCAAAACTAGTTGTGCAGGCATAGATCTGTGACTGCATCAAAAGCAATTCAGACAGCATTTGAAATGCCTTTAGCATATACAAGAGATTGACCAAGCATGCAGGCTAACTATGCAGCCTACAATACGGCTGAAGATTGACAAGATTAATTTTTGAAGTCTTCCTGCTTTGCTGGCTATTGTCAATTTCTCCTTTAAGCAAAGCGTTTCAAGCTATTATCTGCCTACAAGTCACTTCAACTGGCAGCTTGTGCAAAATTATTCATCTTTTTGATGAACTAGCAGTTTTCAAACTTAAAAGTCACAGAAAAGGCCTCTTACTTGGTGGAATATTGGCAACAGTATGTTGGTTTGCAAGGCAGTTCCTAGATTAGGGATCCTTTTAAAAACAAAACAAAAAAAACCCCAGCATCAACACAGATAGAATAAAACTGGGTTTTGGTGGGTCTAGTGTTGTGCTGGCCAAGATGTCCAAAAATCTGTGATTCAATTCAATTTGATTCAGAATTCCCTGAGAATTAAAAAAGGTCATTGAGTTTTGTCAGGATGCTCCTGACAATAAAAGACAGTTAAAGTTACTAAATTAAAATCCATAGTTTATTAAGATACCAATCCCATAAATTTCTACAAACTTCTTGAACTTCTTACCAATCAGAAAGGTACTGCTGATAAATAAGTATTTTAAAAGCCAAAACTACCAGAATTCTAAGTGATTCTGCTCACAATAAGATCCAGGAGTTTGCAGGCTTATACTTATTATTTCAATAAGTAGAAGTGTTAATATCTATGCCCATTTCTACATTAATTGCTGAGATTTCTGAAGAGGTACTCACCTGCCATATCAATGGCAAAAGGCCTACCTGCCCGCCAACCAGTGTACCAGCCAACAACTTTGCCTTTTTCCACAATTGGGCGCTCGTAGCGTCGGCCCCCCACTAGCCCTACAGGCCATACAGAGACTTTGCGAGTGGTACGCATCTAAAGGAAGAAAGCAGAAAGAATATCTTTTTCAAAACAGGTTCTTTACAAAGAAAGAATAGTCACAATTTTTAATGGCAGGTTCTAAGTACAGTGACCTTCCTTACCTAACGCCTTCCAGATACATTCTAGCTATGAAGTTTCCCAGCTCTGTTTCAGGAAAACATTATAACTTCAAGCCTTTCTCTATAGCAATCTTTCTCAAGCTTAGCTACTTTTAAGATGTGGCAGCACCCCAACTGGGTAATTCTGAGCGTTGAAGTCCACACATCTTTAAGTTAGGAAGGTTCAGAAATGCTGTTCTAAACCTAATTAGCACTACCAACAATTCTGATTTTGGGCAAATGAGTAGCTGCAGTTAGTTGCAAAAAGAAGTAAAGGCTTCACAGCAAGGGTGTCCAACCTTGGCAACTTTAAGACTTGTGAACTTCAGTTCCCAGAATTCCCTAGCCAGCCATCTTAAAAGTTGCCAAGGTTGGACACCCATGCTTTAGAGGATGACTGGAAGAGGCAAGCAGTCAAGCACAATGCTTGGGCAGCTTGTTCTGAATGCTAAATTGTTGGATTTATTGCAGTCGTTCTAGCGTGATCAGATGTTTTTGGAAATCACATTTATACGACTTAGATCTACAGAGGGAAAGTTCAATTTTACTAAATAAAAGATGTGGTATCTATTCTTAAAGGTATATCATAATGGTACAAACTTTTTCTAGGTAGAAGATCCCATTAAGAGTCACACTCCAACATTTAAAAGATGAGTTTATGACAAAAAAAATCATTTCTATTTACATTTAATTAAGCATAACTAAAATGATCCTAAGAAATAGTTTCACCAGGCTAGAAACTGGGAGACCGAGAGTTCCAGTATCACCTTAGACATGAAGCCAGTTGGGTGACCCTGGGCCAGTCACTTTCTCTCAGCCCAAGGAAAGAGGCAAGTGCAAACCAGTCCTAGAAAAACCTTGCCAAGAAAACTGCAGACTCTGACAATTGACATAACTTGAATGGAAGAAGAAAAAAAAGATAACATTCTCTCTACTTTTTCACAGGGACGTGGTGGCTCAGTGGGTTAGGACGCTGAGCTTGTCGATCAGAAGGTCGGCAGTTTGGCGGGTCGAATCCCAAGTGCCGCATAACAGAGTGAGCGCCTGTTACTTGTCCCAGCTTCTGCCAACCTAGCAGTTCGAAAGCACGTAAAAAATGCAAGTAGAAAAATAGGGACCACTACGGTGGGAAGGTAACAGCGTTCCGTGTGCCTTTGGCATCTAGTCATGCCGGCCACATGACCACGGAGACGTCCTCGGACAAGTGCTGGCTCTTCGGCTTTGAAACGGAGATGAGCACCGGCCCCTAGAGTCGGAAGCGACTAGCACGCATGAGTGGGGGAACCTTTACCTTTACCTACTTTTTCACAGAATGAGGGTAGATCATTGTAAAATTTTATATTCACAAAATAATAAAGCGTAATCATTGGCATGAACCTTGGAGATCATTAAGTCTAATCCAGGGCTCTTCAAACTTGGCAACTTTAAGACTTGTGGACTTCAACTCCCAGAATTCCTCACAGCTAGCTGGCTGAGGAATTCTGGCAGTTGAAGTCCACCAGTCTTAAAAGTTGCCAAGTTTGAAGACCCCTCATTAAAGGATTATGCCAACAATGCGTGTCTAGCTGTCTTCAAGAGGACTACGTTTTGTCATAACCCAGTGAGTTGTACAGAAGAGCCCAACAAATATCCCAGATGACAGCAAAACTTTCCCATAAAACTGTCAAGAAAATTACACAGACATGAAGTCAATTCAAAAAAGACATTTTTTAAAAGGTTAGTAAACAGAGAATTCTTTGTATTAAATATTTAAGATGTAAACACTATGCCTTGGAAGTATTATTGCCACCAAGGCATTATAAAACATTATGCTGGCCTCTTGTACTTAATAAAATGCAAGAATACGAGCATTTGGGTAAACCTCTCATGCATTATTTAACCTTCCTCGAAAACCAATTTGGTACGGAGCTTTATAAACATAAAAAAGGAGAGCACTGTTAAAAAATAACCCTGAAAAATCAAAATCTGGTTTATTAACAAATTGAAAAATATATTCTGTTTCAGCTGATTTTATAAAACGTAGATTTCTCTCTTAGCTCTTAATGCTTGCTCAGCTTTCAATGTCAAAATGTACAGCCATTTTCCTCATTCATTGTGAACACAGACACACTTTCCTGCAGGTCTGTGTGTATAACACATACATAGTAGATTATAATAAACTTGTCTATGAAAACCTGGAACCAAAGAGGCACCTGCTCATTAGGTTTTTAAACAAAACACCTTTTTAGGTCCCTCTGGTTGGCTTCTATTTTTCTCTCTTGTTTTGTGTGATATTTTCTCCCAGGATTGAAAGCATGAACGGTTCTTCTTCAGATAGAGCTCTGCACTCTAAAGGAAGAGTCACATAAAAATGAACAAATGACAAACCAATTACTGTTACCTTTTGGCTCCTTTGTCATTCAAAAAGTAGCTTCCCGTAATTCAAAAGCAATTATTTTCAACAATTCAGGCAGCACTGCTAATCTTTACTCGCCTGTTGCTTTCATATCACTTACTATAGGTAGTCCTTGACTAACAACCATTCTTAACAACAATCAGAAATTACAACAGCATTGAAAAAAGTCTTATGACCAGTCCTTGCATTTATGACCATTGCAACATGCCCACAGTCTTGTGATCAAAATTCAATTGCTTGGCAACTGGCGTGTACTTACAACAGTGGCAACATCCTTGGGTCATGACCTTCCTAGGGGGCTTCTAAGAAGCAAAGTCAATGGGGGAGATCAGATTCACTTAATGACTGTACCAAAACAACTGCAGCCAAAAAAGGTCGTAAAAATAGGCACGACTCAATAATGCATCTCTTAGCAATGGAAATTCCAGTTCCAATTGTGGTCATAAGTCAAGGACTGCCAATATACTATGGAATGGTGCAACTCTTAATAGAAAACTCAGTATCAAGAGCACCATGACTTCATAGTATAGTGCCTAGTTCTCGCCCAGATGATTTTGAAGTTTAAGTATATTTAACAAATATGCCAGGTGGCGTTACAATGTCTTCTTATCCATTATAGAATTACTTCACTAGCTATACTTACAGATTCACTGCCTGCCTCCCATCTTAGCTTCCACTTGTGCGTACTAAGTATAACTCCTAGACTTCGAACTGAAGATAAAGCAGCACAACATGCACAGTGGCCTTATTTTCAGTCAAATGTCTTTTCTACATAAAAACAGTGATTGATAAAGGTGAAGCATCACTGCCACTGCTCCAATCAGACTTTCAGGATGTAGCCACACAGTATCCTAAGTCATTTGATGGCATCTTTGTGAGGGTTATTTGCAAGAATTCATTAGATATGATACGATTGGCTCCCGTAACAAGATTTGTCTGTCTGGATGAATGGGGATTATCTGGTACAATACGACATGGCACATTACCCTTACAATGTGTAAATTGTGGCTTATACTTTGGCATACTTTAATTCCAGGTCTGGTTAAAAAAAAAAAAGGATGTCTTGTTCCACAAACCATTGTTAAAATAATCTATAGCTTGACCCAAGATGTAAATGCAGCTAGAACCTGCAAAAGCTGTATTTCAGAGACTTCTTCTCAGTTCAGTCCTTGAGCAGATGAAGAATGCAATTGTTGCTGCCTTACGCATGGGTGTCCCTCAGTTTCTAAAGCCTTTTTGTTAATGTTTGAAGGTATCCCAGCTCCAACAGTGGCTTTTCAGCAATGGGAGTCAGATCACATATTGACAACATCTCAGGTAGATTGGTCTGATCTGCAACGATTCCTCCCCTACACCCACCCAAATAAGTATCTTTGGGGACAAGATAATCTCTGCCCCTTCAAAAAATATTTTCCTCCAGATTTTCTAAGAGCTCTGGAGCAGTATCCTGTTCATATTCCTACCTGTACTGGACTTGTAAAAACTTGTCATTCCAGGGAGCTGACTTAAGGAATTCCAGTGCAGTGGCTATAAAACATCTGGTAAGCGGCTCACAGTTTTCAAATAGAGCTATTGAGTCCAGAGAGTAGTACTGCCTCTTAATCAGCTTGGGGGGGGGGAAGAAAGGGGAGAGAACAGCAACTTGACCTAGGTAATGCATCATCATTCTGACTCCAAAATATGAGCTAGATGCCAAGGCCTTTTCTTACAAGTTACTGCCTGTGTTCTATGGGGATTTAACCGCTTTCTTAGAGCAAAACCTCAAATGAGGGAAGAACCAGTTGTATATACAAATTGTGGTTGCTGAATGATTATCTCTCTTTTTAAAGAATGGTTGTTGATCCCTAAGAACGAAGATGCAACCTTATCCACTAGAGAATTCTTGCATAATGATAATTGACAGTAAAGGTCAGGTGAATTCTATTGTATCATCTATCACAGCAACCCCAATACTGCAGTTTTGTTGTATCACATATCATGAATTATCTTAATTCACCCATAAAAGTCAGTCCATAAGGAGAACACTGGGGACCAATATCTGGAATAAATAACTTTAAAGATATTTACTAAGACTTAATATGTTTTAGTTCATAAAATGCTAAGATTTTTTTCTAAACAGAATTAAACCTTAGCGGCATTAGGTTTGTGGACTTCCTTTGCAATCCATTCCAAAAGCAGGAATAAATTTTTAAAGGATGTGTAAAAAAATCTTATTTAAAACTTCAAAAATTGCATTCTCAAAATGTTTTTGTTTGAAGCAAACAACTGAATGAATTGGGGGATGCATAGAATTAAGCCAGGAAATTCTGAAAGTTAAAATGACAATTTTGAATCAAGTGCAACTGAAGTTCTATAAACACAATTTTTAACTTCTCAATTGAAAATACAGGTAGTCGTCTACATAAGACCACAATTGGGAGCCAGCATTTCCATTGCTAACCAAGGTGGTTGTTCATGCTGGCTGAGGAATTCTGGGAGTTGAAGTCCACAAGCAAGATTGGGGACCTCTGCTATATGGAACATACGGGTTCTACCTTTACCAGCAATAAAGTAATAACAGAGCCATGGTGGTACAATGGTTCGAATCCAGTTTTGCAGGGTAACACTGCCCAAACCAGCAGTTCGATCCAGACCAGTTCAAAGATGACTCAGTCTTCCATCCTTCCGATGCAGGTAAAATGAGGACCCAGATTGTTGGGGGCAATAGGCTGTCTCTTAGAGAGGGCTGTAAAGCACTACAAAGTGGTATATAAGTCTACGTGCTATTGCTATGATTCCTGAAAAACAGCAGCTCACCACAAAAGTTCAGCACTTTAACGTTCTAAAGAACTACTACAGTAACAAAGCCAAATAATCAACAGATACCTGTGGTTTTAGATCATAAATAACACCCTGGTGGTGTTCCTTCTATTCTTTTAAAATGTCATGCTACAATTATGTTCTATAATTGGTCTTTCCTATTCTCAAAAGGCAACTTTGAGTTATGTCAGACTATATACAGATGGTAAGACCGAGACAGAGAACTCAAATTGGAATTACGGGACTCAGATTACCATGGCAACCATTCAACCCCAATTGAGGAATTGATTATTAGTACAACAAATGGCTAGTGTGGTAGCACAGTCAATCTGTTATGAACTTTTATCAAAACAAACACATTCAGACACAAAAATATTACGTACTTTTTCAGATTTGGGAGCAGGAGCTACTACACATTTCACAGAATTCTAGAACCATTTTGGTTGTTGGGTTCAAGTTAAAGCACTGAAAATACCCAGTAACTAATTTCTTTAATTGTCTCATTATCCTATTGTTAAAGACATTTTTCATCTAACATTTCATTGGAATATATAATTTGAATTGATTATTTTGCGTACTGCA
Organism: Vipera berus; assembly: GCF_964194415.1. Taxonomy (NCBI): domain Eukaryota; kingdom Metazoa; phylum Chordata; class Lepidosauria; order Squamata; family Viperidae; genus Vipera; species Vipera berus. Next base: position 235,943,727 of record NC_138202.1, read on the forward strand.
TTCTTGAATGATTGAGAACAGCTCTTAAATTTCTTTTGTGTGGCATCTTTTTGGACCCTTGAAAAGGATTATCATTTATAAAAATGTTAATGATCAAATCTGAGGCAATTCACATGATAACTCACTTCATAAAGAAGAGATTGTTGATGGCTATTGTTCGAATTAGCTGTGGTTCACTGTATAAACACTACCATTCAACCCATATTTAACTAGTTTGTTCATCTGAACGTCAAGGGACACTTTATCAAATGTTTTGCAGAAGTCAAGACCTTACCACTGTCTACTAAGAACAACAGCTACAAAAAAATTGAAATGAGGCTATCCAACAAGACTAATTTTTGACAAATCTACTATATGTAAAAGTGCTTAAGATCAATCTTTATTTACTTTAGAAGTGTCCAACATGGTGTCAAACTGATTGCAGTTGCTTTTGTTTCTCTTTGTTGCTTTCCTTCATTCATCTAATGTTTAACTATTTTCCTTAATTTCTTCATGGTAATAATGTACAGACTTTCAACCAATCCACAAGCAACTTGCTTCAATATCCTGAAATGAAATCCACAAAGTTCTAAACTCATTCAAAAGTCATAAGATATTCCTAGACTAGATTCTTAGTAAGCCAGAGATGGAATTGTCCTCCATCACCTAATTCTTCACAATTTATGATCGAACCATATCCTATTCTTAAATGAATAAATATAGATGTATAAACAGGTACAACATTATATATTTCAGTATTTGAAAATGATCACTGGGCTAAAAATGGTGGAGCTATCATTCTACTATAAAAAGTATAAAACTCTTTTGAGATCCCAAATTATACCCTATCATTGTTGAAAACTGATCAGTAATACGATAATTTTAATGTGCTTTATTTTCCAAACAGCTTTGTTAACTGGATTTTCTCCAGTTTATCAAATATTCTTGTTGTCACTGTAAACCAAAAGAACAATTAACCAGTGGAACAGCTTGCCCTCAGAAATCATGGGTGCTCCATCACTGGAGGTTTTTAAGAAGAGACTGGACAGTCACTTGTCTGAGATGGTATAGGTTCTCCTGCTTGAGTGGGGGGCTGGACTAGAAGACCTCCAAGGTCCCTTCCAGCTCTATTCTATTCTAACCTAGAACAAAAATCTTGTTTGCTTCAGAAAGATAAACTCTTAAATCCTCAGAATGGATATATAATAAAAGAAAAATACAACAATCCACTCTGAACACTTCAATAGTGTTTCATAGATAAATGAAAATTTAAACATGCAAACCAGATATTGCTCCAAAAGAGATGCTTAGTCCTTATTCCCATTTTTTCTAACACACACACAAAGCATAAAGACATAGAATTGTGGGAGAAGGTTTAATACTCCCCTCTCCTAAGCAAATTGTTGAAAGAGGGAAAAAAAACCTAGTTAGTTTCCTGCTAAATTTAGTAGCAGGAATGCATAAATGCAGGCTGGTTTTGAAGGAGTCTCACTTTACTCATTCAGCTTGAAAGCTACAGCTCATAATCCATTCACTAAGAAAAGGCAGAAATAGGTCATGAGAATGTTAAACATCTTTTCTTTGGTAAGCCTTGATAATGGCTGGTGAGGGTATCAACATTCGAAATTGCTCTTGGAAGGATGGAACATCAATTTCCTCTCATGCACCTATTTTTCAGTTTGACTGGATCCCTGCCAAACAGGATATACTGAGAATTTAGGAGGTTTTTATCCTGAGAGAAAAGCAATACTGCTTTGTAAATAGATTCAGGTCTTGGAGGCAGAAAAGGCAGTGACTCAGAAATCTTTACTGTTTCCCAGGCTTTCAGTAGCCAATACAAATCCTGATGATCATTTGGACAAAAAAAAACAATTCCCACCTTCCTTCTGATAAGAATGTAGCATGCTTGTGACATTCTCAAAGAGTGGCCATATATTTATTTTGAAAGGGTGCCAGGTCAATGTAGAGCAGGGATTTTCAACCTTTTCACCCATTGTACCACTTTTAGGATATGGCAACATCCGAGTACCACCAGTCGCCTAGCTCCAGCCATCTCTCGCTTAGGCTTCTGCGGTGCTGCCACCGGTTCAGCTCATTCCCCTCCCCTGCTACAACTTTTCTAGGATGGTTGTGTACCACCTGCCAGGTGCCAATGTACCACAGGTGGTACCCCTACCACTAGTTGAAAAGCCCTGATGTAGAGAATACTGTTCTCTTACATCTCATTCACCTTTCCCCTGAACTACAATTCCCAGAGTAACCTGCAGGGGAAAAACAAATAAATTAAAAGTCCCTCTGTTCGGGAATGTTCCACAAGCTGTATGCACACCATGCCTAAACAAACATAGTGAACTAACCTGACCAACCTGGCAAGGCAAAATATAGATGTTTCATTACCCAAACTAGGTAACATCATCAAGGCTAGTACAGCACTAGCAATGATCGTGTAATCTAGTGTGGGTCATGAAACGTCTGCAAGGAAGGAAAAAAACCAAGACCAGAGAGCATCAAGGACCCCTCATTTCAGCCCTGAGCTACAAATATTTTCCTTTATTGAGACAAAATACACTGAGACAAGTTTTTTTAAAAAGCTATCTTTGCTTCGTTCCGTCTCCTCTAGCCCCTTCAGGATGGACTCTAGCCTGGAGGCTCCAGGACATTCCTAATCAACACCAGCCTTCATTTTTATTTTTATTTTTTTTCTAGGCAATCATCCACTGAATCGCTGGGCTGCAGCCATCCACCATTTTTGTCTTGTGATCTAAGAAAGCCTCAGCCCCCCAACGGAGCCCAGAGGCATTCTTAGATGACAGCCAGTGCCAACGCTGGCCTTTGCAATGCACCAGCCTTTCCTCAAGATGCTAAAAAAACCCGAATGAGATAGAAGGCAAGAGGTCTCTCAAAGCTGTGCAAAAGTGACCTTATTTTTTGGGGGGGGTAGGGGTTAGCCTTGCAATTTAGCCAATAATTAGCATGCTGAAGAGACTATTCCCTTAAAATCTTGTTTTTATAAAAGCCTTGCTGAATTGAAAGAAGAAAGAGAGAGAGAGAGAGGGAGGGAGGGAGGGAGGGAGGGAGGGAAATAGGAGAGATGGTTAACCATAGGAAAAAAGGCAGGTTTTATCATCGCGTATTTACTCAGCCAAGTTCTCAGTGGATCTGTATGGTCTCTTTGCTAGTCCTCGCTGCATTTTCATTCATTTAGGCTTTGAGAGAGTGGAGTAGGTTTTTTTATTTTATTTTTTTAGAAAAAAAAAGCCTCGGTACCACTTCCGGCAACCCAATGCGGGAGATGTATTCACAGTAAATCACCAGTTCAAAAGGAAAATGCATCTAGAGAGGCGGGTAACTTAAGAAATGAACAGCCAGAACTTGGGATGCATTCAAGAGTTCCAAGCAGCCTCCAACAGCTTAATGGGAAAGAAAACAAATCAGCTAGATGTTCTCCTTTTCAGCCACTTTCAATGAAAGCTTCAGAGCCAGAAGCTGCCGCACAAGGAAGGGAAGCCAAGCTCTTGAGGGGAGGAGCAGCACCTGCCAAAAGCAAGCCTGCTGAAAGAGACCCGAACTCATTTCGAACCCTAAACGCACATCGGCAGAGTTGAGCAGCCTTCCGTAGAGGCTCTTGGGGACTCAGTGTGCTCTGCATCTTTCAGCAGCGCCTGGATTTAATCTATCGATTCTTAATGCACTTATTTGCAAAAGAAAAAAAGGAGGAGGAAACTGTTACATGCAGATGGGGGGTGGGTGGGGGGTGGAGAAGAAATTTGCCGCTATCTGGACTCACCAAAGCAGAAAAGAAATGCCACCCAGTTTTGTAGGACACATGAGGATTCTTACCTATGCAGATGGGATTTGTAGTCTACTCACCTGAAACTGGGGGAGGGGATTTTTAAATATATGTATATATATATATTAGAGAATTTCTCTTACAATATACAATAGCTGACAGGCCAACTCTTACAAACTGCACATTTTGTTTACTGAAGTTGATCAATCTTGATCTCTCTCCTTTAAAAGGTTTTTTTTTCCTGCCAGAGGGAAATGTGTGTGGGGGGGGGGAGGGATTGATGGTGGCTGTCTAACTTCTCCTTGTTTCTTCCAAGTCTTTCCCAAATATGTCCCAAACTTTTATTTAAAAGAATGAACAAAACTTGCTCTTGGGAAACACTGGCCATCAATGAAGAGGGGAAAAGCCTTTACACACACACACCATCAAGCCTACAAAACTTTCAGGAGGTCTCTGCAGAAAAGAAAGTAATCAGTCACATGTGTAAAGGGAAAGGATAGAAAGAGAAATGAGTAATAGTTAAAATATTTTACAAATCTCAAAGTCCTATCTTAATTTTTTTTAAAAAATGTTTGCTTAATGTAAGGGTTTTTGTGGGAAGTTACTTCAGCAAGAGAAAAGGCATCAAACTTGGTTCTTTAAAAAAAAACACATCAAACTGACACTGCCAACACTGCAGAAAATGTCTGCATAATACCCCTAAACGCTTGGGAGATGCAAATACTGTAATAAGAGGATGCCGAAGAAAAAAGATGAAAGGCAGTTTGGTGGCCAACTGTTCCTTGATACAGTATATAACGGGTATTCCTAATGTTTGAGGCTTTGGCTTGGAGTGAGGAAAGGATACTGCAATTAAATCTACTGCAGTGCCCGGAGTGTAAATTTAAGTGGAAGTTAAAATCTTAGGAAGGGAGGAAAGGAAGGAAGGAAGGAAGGAAGGAAGGAAGGAAGGAAGGAAGGAAGGAAGGAAGGAAGGAAGGAAGGAAGGAAAGAAAGAAAGAAAGGAAGGAAGGAAAGGAAGGAAGGAAGGAAGGAAAGGAAGGAAGGAAAGGAAGGAAGGAAGGGAAGGAAGGAAGGAAGGAAGGAAGGAAGGAAAGGAAGGAAGAAAGGAAGGAAGGAAGGAAAGGAAGGGAAGGAAGGAAGGAAGGAAGGAAGGAAGGAAGGAGGGAGGGAGGGAGGATGGGAGGAAGGATCTCTTTGCTAGATACTTTGCAAATAACAATAACAAATATCTATCCCCTTGTTTTTACTGGTCACACAACACTGGCGCTGAAATGAAGTTTGACGCCTCCGATCCTGATTCAGTGGGGAGGGAGCCCAAGGGGATGCGCGGGTCACAGTGGTTGCTTAAGGAAAGCCAACGGGGTCAAGCCAGCCGACCGGTCCGTCTGAGCTGGGAGCCCCGCCAGCAGCCCCGGGTGGAGAAAAGGGCTGGCGGGACGAGAGAAAAACCTCGCGGGATCGCGACACGCCGCCCGCCAGGGATTGAAAGCCGCGGAAGCGCTGGGGAGGAACGGTTCGTCCAAGAGGCAAAGGGAAGGGCGAAAGCGAGTTTTGTTTGCCCGACCGACGCGGAGTTTCTTCCAGAAAAGCGAAACGCTCCTAAGCTGGGAGGCAGCACCGAGGATCTCTAACGCAGTGTTTCCCTACGTTAGGAACTTGAAGATGCGTGGACTTCAACTCCCAGAATTCCCCAGCCAGCATAGCTGGCTGGGGAATTCTGGGAGTTGAAGTCCACGCATCTTCAAGTTCCTAAGGTTGGGAAACGCTGCTCTAACGGAGCGAGCCCCTTGCTCGACGGGGACCGAGCCTTAGCCAAGCTCGCCTCTTCCCTCCTCCGTTACCTCCTCGAAGAGCTCCAGGCTGTAGGTGTTGTCGTCGTCGGCGAAGAAAAGCACCCCCGGCTGAGGGGCCGGCAAACGCTGGTGCCGCTGGCGGATCCAGGCCAAGCCGGCGTTGCGCTGCTCCGTGGCCCTGGGCTGGCCCGGCCGCTTGTACCGGCGCGGGGTCAGCACGTGGAGGTGAGTGCAGGGCGGGCCTCCCCCTCGGCCGAGCCCCGCGGCGAAGCGGCCGACCAGTTCGGTGCCGACGGCCGAGTCCTCCACCAGGATCCAATGCAAGTGCGCCACCTGGCGGAAGGTGTTGGCCAGACGCGTCAGCTCGGCTTTCTGCACCGGCCGGCTGTAGGTCGGCGTGATGGCATAGATGAGAGGCGGCGGCGGCTGCTGCTGCTCGGCCTCCCGCCAGCGAGGCGCCTCCTGGCGAAGCGCGGGCTGCGGCCGCCGGGCGAGGTGGGACGAGGACGGACGGGGCGCCCGGTTGCCGCCGTCCGCGTCCAGCATGAGGATCACCAGCAGCACCCAGGGCAGCAGCACCAAGAAGCGGCTCAAGATCAACGACTTCAGGCCGCCGCCGCCGCCGCCGCCGCGCCGTCCCCCTGCCTCGCCGCCCGCGCTACAGCCCTCACAGCAGCGGCAGCGGCAGCGGCAGCGGGGGAGAGCGGGCCCCGGGCTTCCCCCGCCGGCGCCGCCTCCCCCGGCGCGGAGACTCAGCCGGTGCTGCCCTCCTCGCCATGGAGCGGGCGGCAGGGCGCAAGGCGGGAGCCCCGCTTTCCTGGCGCCGGGAAGCTCGGCGCAGCGGAGGCGGACGGGCACCGGGCGGGGAGGGGAAGGGATCGGCCGCCGTGGTCCCAACACCTTGGAGAGGGAGGAGGGCGGCGCTGAGGAAGATCGGGGAGCCGCTCTGGCGAGCCCGCCGGGCGAAGCGGGCGGCGGGCCGGCCACCTCCCGCGGGCCAGGCGCTTCAAGGAGGGCAGGCGGGACCCTCCCGCAACTCTCGGCTCTCTTGGCCGGAGCCCGAAGCCAGACGGGTGGCGAGGGACGCGAGCCCCGGCCGCTTCCAGGAGCCCCTCCGGGATTCCTGCCGGCTCTTTCAGGCTTCCCGCGGCTTCCTTCTTCCTCGCTTCCCGCTCAGCATCCCTTCCCTGGCGCCTTCCCCACTCTCGGAGCGGTGGGACTCTTGAGGGGAAGGGAACGGCGAGGGTGACGGGCTCTTCTTCCTCCTCCTCCTCCTCCTCCTCCTCCTCCTCCTCCTCCTCCGCCGCCGCCGCCGCCTGCCCTGCCCGAAGGGCGGCCCTGGAAACGCGTCGGAGTCCCGGTGGTTACAATCGGAGCAGCAGCAGCAGCAGGCGGAGAAGCGAAGCTCCAGCGGGAGGGAGGCTCCGGGGCGGCAAGCTGCTTCTCCGGGCTGCTCTGCTGGTGTGGGGCGGGAGGGGGTTGGGGGGTTGGAAGAGGGGGTAGGATCCCCTCGGGTCTGATGCGGCGCAGGGGTGGGAAATAGATGCTGGTGCTGCTCCTGCTGCTGCTTCTTCAGGAGAGGATTTGCCAGCCGCCGCTTTTATTCGCTCGTCCCTTTAGCCGCGGCTTCCGTGGAGAATTAGGCAGGAGAGGGAGAGAGGTTCGCGTGCCGATCAACTCCGGAGATCCGAAGAGGGAGGAAGGAGCCGGCTTTGTGGCGATGATTAGTCACCCAGTGAGGAAGAAAAAAAAAAGCCGGTTATTGATCTTTCAGTCAAACAGCCGAGCGATGAAAGCCGCTCGGCTATTGTGTTGGAAGGAAGGGGCTGAACAGGGCAAACGTCCAAAGCTGGGGAGGGGAGGGGGGAGGGAAAGAGAGAGAAAGAAAGAAGTGGAGGAGGGTTGTTTGTCCACAGGACCGACTGCTGGGCTCCCACCGGGAACCTGCTCGCAATTCCCTTCCCCGCAGTTGTTAACGGGGGCGACCGAGGGAGAACCAGGGAAGAAATGGTGGAGGAAAGCGGGTGGGGGGTGGTGGTGGTGGGGTGGGGGGGCTTTGGAGTTAAGATTCCTTCAGTCCTTCCGCCCGCCTTCGGAGTTGGAGGAGAAGCGATTGTAAGCTCTTCCCTGCAGTAGTCGTGGAGGGAAGATAACGCATTCTTTACATCGGAAATACGATGTACAAAACCCAAAACCACCGTGGTTTCACACAAATGTAGAACTGCTTTCAGCCAGGCGCTTCTTAGCGTTTCTGGGCAAAATACTGCAGCTGTCCCGATTTTTCACCCCCACCCCCACCCCCTTTAACGTAACGCTTGTATAAGAAGAAATCCAGAATGCCTACAAAAGGAACATGACAGCCACAGCGTTCCTTCCCCCTCCACACAATAGACGTTGAGGAACAAGGCAAGTTTCCCATAAACGCTTCATCTGGAAGTAATCTAAATGAGCGTAAATTATCCCTGTTTTTATTGGGATTCACTGTCGCCTGCATTTAGCAGTTTATTTGGCTTAATTGCGGTTGGCAAAATAGCACGCCCTGTTTTAAAACTTAATAGCATGGCGGGGGGGGGGAAAGATATTGCCTCTTTATGGTGATTTAAAAAAAAAGTTCTTCCGTGTGCACAGACAATACTCTGAAGGAGGTTATGTAATGGGGGTTATGAGGATGTCTGCGCGGGGGGGGGGGGAATACCAGCTTCCAAATAGGAGACTTAACTCCGATGGATCAACTTCTTTGCACCATGGTGTGAGTGACAAAAAATTAATTCTCTTACTTTCCAGGAGTTCTGATTAAATAACCTTCCATCCTGGGTCAATTTTTGAAGTTGATCCGAAACACTGAGCTGGGATTTGGCTTTATCTCCCAAGAAAGTCTTTTGTAAACTTTTAAGCAATTTTCCAGAGGAGGACCTGGAATACATATCCATGACGTTTTAGCCACTGTATGTACAGTATGTATGAATGAACATATAGGCAAAAAATAAATAAGGTGCAGTGGTAATTGCAATCAAAATTATGAGAAACTCTATACCTTGGGTAAAAATAATCAGTGTTTAAAGTACCAAAAGGTACTTTTAACCTTTTGAAATTAAAAGGTTAAAAGTATCTTTTATTAACGCTATCCTTTATTAAAATGATCCTGACATTTAAGTAAGTACTGGATAATTCATTGGACTGCCTGGTGTCTAAAGAACAAGGTAGACTGTTTTTCCACTACTGTCTTTCAAAAGACAAAGTCCAGGCACAGTATATCTGAGAAACTGAACTGACTGCAACTGTAGGATATTTACTTGATAGCGTGCTTTGCTCAAGTAGGCAAAGCTGCTTTGCCTTTAGATTAAATTAGTTTAAATTAGTCTGACTCTAGGGGCCGGTGCTCATCTTCTGTTTCAAAGCCAAAGAGCCAGCGCTTGTCCGAAGATGTCTCCGTGGTCATGTGGCCGGCATGACTAGACGCCAAAGGTGCACGGAGCGCTGTTACCTTCCCACCGCAGTGGTCCCTATTTTTCTACTTGCATTTTTACGTGCTTTCGAACTGCTAGGTTGGCAGAAGCTGGGACGAGCAACAGGCGCGCTCACTCTGCTACGCGGCACTCGGGATTCGACCCGCCAAACTGCCAACCTTCAGATCGACAAGCTCAGCGTCCTAACCCACTGAGCCACCGCGTCCCTTAGTTTAAGTATAAACCTCAGTATCTCTTTATCCATAACCCTGCAGCTTTACAGCTTGTGAGGAACCGATGCTCCAAAACCAGAGACTGCCTTCTTAAGCCAGGAGAGAGTCAAAGTTCAAGCGTCATGCTGGGAGAGCTTAGGAAAACACCTTTCTGAGAATTTTTTTGTTCCCCCCTCCTTTTTGTATTCCCCCCCCCCCAATTGCAGGATGCAAAGTTAGTTGAGTCTGGCACTCCTCCCAGGAGCCTGATTTCAGCTGAGCCACAAAATCTTGCCTGGCCTCCCGATTACTTTTAAACATGCAGCTTCACCTTTTTTTATATAGCTACTTTTTTATATAGCTACTTTTGTGGGAATGGGATCTCTACTCTAACATAAACATAAAACATGTGAGAATAGAGCCAACAAGGCTATCAAGGAAAAATAGGTGGTTAGATACACAAGGAAGCAACAGCCTACTATGTGACGCCAAGCAGGCAGTTGGCAGCCTTCCCCTCTGGAGAGAGGGTTCAAATCCCATTTCTTTTTCTTGTTCTTCAGTGAAATAGATTGTGGACACAAAGACAAAAGGATTTCAGTTAGATTGGAATCTCATGGACGTTTACTTGATAGCAAGCCCACGTGAAAAATATAGGGATTTTTGAAAGAAGCATTTATCAGAATTATGCAAACATGCAGTATAAAATAGATTAAAATTTAGTTTTAAAATTAATAAAAGAGGATCCTGAACATATGTGCTGGAGTACTGACCATAAATTTGCTTAGCATCTGCAGTTCTAAAACGTAAATTTCATTCATTGGCTCTCACTCCCTTGTCATTGTGCTTAGACTTCGGCTTGAGGCATTCTTTCATGAGAGCTAGCACCCCTGAATCCATGTCACATTATTCTCCGTGAATTTGCGTAGGCTTGGACTGCAAATGAAGCCTTATCAAGCTGAACTTTGCAGAAAGACAAAAGTGATTTGGGATTATTTACTTTTAAAGAGTAAAGCCATCGCTGGAAAATTCAATTGCCCAGTTCAATATTTTCCATTACAAAATCAGATTCTTGGTGGGTCTCCTTTGTTTTCATTATAGGAAGAATACGCTGAATATCTATCAGTTACCAGATATTGCTGTAAGTAATAATTTGATGACAATGTTTTATTCAGGTTGGCCTTGCCAGGGAAATGAGTATAATGTGTGCAGAATTGCAGCCCAAAGCATTAGATCGCTTCAGAACACTCCTTGCACAATTTTGTACAGGCACCTATCTAGGCCACATTCATCTTTTTGGTACCCAGAGAGGACATACTAACCCCTGGGGGCTCAGATGCAGCAAAGATATTAGAGTGATATAATGCAAACCGAAATCTATGTGAGATCAAAGTGACAAATAGCCACACAGCAAACATCTAAATGAGGAAACATCTGTGCAGTAGAGAGATAATTAGAGTTAGCGTGTTCTGTAGAGAAATAGAAGACTTGTTAGGTGATTAATGAAAGACGGCACAAATATAAATAGTTCAATACATCCCAATCAAAAGATCTCTGAAAATTATTGTAGCCTGGTTTGTGCTGGGGCAGTTTATCTGAAGGCCAATAAGAGAAATAGCCTCTCCCTCAAAAGTGGAGAGCATCTTCCTCCATTTGCTATCAGTGTACATGTATACGTTCCCGTCTCTGTCCGTGCGTTGCTTCCATTTTGCAAATAACCCATGGTGGAATTCAGCATATGAATTAAGGATGCAATCAGCAAAGCTCGAATCTGTTGCACTGTGAAAAGCAAGGGCAAGCGGAAAGCCACCCATACATGTTGTTATTCCAACAAAAGTAGAAAGAATAAAACGGGACAGAGAGAAACAAGAAGTGTCAAAGAAAAGTTCAAGAATAATGAACTGAGAGAGCGGGCGGCTGATTTTCCCTTGTACTTTAGCAGAGTGTCCAGACACATCAGCTAGCTAGCTCTATGCAATTACATGTTTCTTTTTTTTCTTTTCCAATGTTGCTGCTATGGCTGATAAATTGTGCTTATTGTTTTTCTGCATCATGCCAAGTGAGCCAAACCTAGTTTATATTCTAACTGTAACTCTAACTTTGTTTAAGTTCCTTTTGTGTTTCAAGCCCCTCGTTAAAGCAGAAGTAGTAAAAAGCTTCAGTAATATTTGGCTTCTTTTTTTAAAAAAAGCATACATTTCACAATTTTACCAAATGCTCTAAGGAACAGGTGCAACAGGTGTGTCATGAGGGGGCACAAGAGGGCCACTAGCATCATTTTTTTTTGGAGATTCCCCCAACTCTCATATTTGGTAGGGCCAAAACTAGAAGCTAGCAGGTATGATGGAATGGAGTAAGGAAGTGTGGATCCCAGGAGGGAAGGGATGAACCCAGAGCAGTAAGAGGCAACTCAGCCCAGATATCATGTGAGAGAAAGAGGGTGAAGGCAGGTCCTCCCTAATAGTTCACATAGTATATTGTAGGTGGAGGGACTACAATGCTCAGTCTGGCAAGATTTTGTCTGTAGGTATAAAACAATAAAGAACTTCCCCTTAAAACCCCAAACCCATTGATAAAATGGATGTTGGCATCACCCATTTTTTCAGTGTGGCTTTCAAGTACTCTAATGGTATCTTTGAGCCAACAGGATCTGTATACTTTTGGTCTGATATGTTAGCTCAAGTATACCAGATCTAAGAAATAAATCAAGACTGGTTTATGTAGCGTGACATATACACAACGTACCTTTCCTAGTGTGGATGAATCCAAAGTACAGTGATCCAGGGCAAATCATCCCAAGAACGGATGGCTGAAACAGTCTACTTAAGCAGAATCCCAGCTCCCTTTGTGATGATTGGCAGATTGTCCCTCTCTCTTAGGTCTGTTTCCCCCCCCCCCATCTCATTTTACCTCAGTGTGTACAACAAGAAGTGGGAAGTCTTTGAGCCTAGAGACAGAGCGGTTACAGCAGCTTAGTTTTTAGTGCTCTCCAGGTAAGCAACCAACTTAATTTGCTGTCTTTGTATGTAGTTTAAGATTGCTTCTATTCCAATTCATCCCAGAGATGGTATTTGGGGAGCCAAAGTGATTAATCCATGATATTTTAGCCATCAGCTATTCCAATTGTCTCTTTCTTTGCTCTCCAGATATATGAGATTTCAACCCCCATAATTTATAATCAGTAGTAAAGCATGGCACGCAGCAAGTTCAACACATTTACATCTCAAATACTCCTCATTATGCCCTTTGTTTATTGTCTTCCTTATAAATTAAGGCCCTGTTAAAGAACTCTTTAATCACCTTCTCCTCCATGCTGTACAGAACAGTTAAAGATTTATGAGAGTTCTTTCTCTTTTCTATACATCAAGTGGTCATTGTGAGACACAAACAACCTTGTGTCATCTTTTACAAACCCCCCCCCCACACGCATACATTCTTTTAATTCAGAGTCTAGCACAGGACAGAACCATGAGCTGCCTATCAACTGTAAGTTTTTACAGATCACCTAGTCTTCCTCAGAGTGCTTGTGTATATTATATTTCTATTTGAGTAAAAATATAGTTGGTTTCCCTTGAGATTTAGTATGTTGAATGAAGCTTTCCATTATTACTGTAAATGATAGCTCTGGATTTGTGAAGCCGCATAATTGTGGTTTATTTTATAAGTTTTATATATATATATATATATATATATATATATATATATATATATATATATATATATATATATATATATATATATATATATATATATATATATATATATATATATATATATATATATATATATATATATATATATATATATATATATGTGTGTGTGTGTGTGTTAAATATTTGTCAAGTCATTTGAATATGCCTTGCTAATTAAATCTTTCTTTTCTGTTTGGCTTAACTCAAGGCTATCCACAGGTTATAGTCACAACTTATGACAGCTCATTATTTGTATAAATTATTCAAATTGCTAATAAAGAATTTTTTAGGGAGGCTAATATGATCATTTCGAACTTCTTATGTTCTCATCAGTTAGTCACTATATGTGTGTGTGTGTGTGTGTGTGTGTTAAATATTTGTCAAGTCATTTGAATATGCCTTGCTAATTAAATCTTTCTTTTCTGTTTGGCCTAACTCAAGGCTATCCACAGGTTATAGTCACAACTTATGACAGCTCATTATTTGTATAAATTATTCAAATTGCTAATAAAGAATTTTTTAGGGAGGCTAATATGATCATTTCGAACTTCTTATGTTCTCATCAGTTAGTCACTAACTGATGAGAACATAAGTTCGAAATGATCATATTAGCCTCCCTAAAAATTCTTTATTAGCAATTTGAATAATTTACACACACACACACACACACACAGATAGATAGATAGATGATAGACAGATAGATAGAGATAGATAGATAGATAGATAGATAGATAGATAGATAGATAGATAGATAGAGATAGAGATAGAGATAGATAGAGATAGATGTAGAGATAGAGATAGAGATAGATATATAGATATAGATATATATAGATATAGGTGTGTGTGTGTGTGTGTGTGTGTGTGTGTGTATACAAATTTCACTCACCCCTCTACCTTTTTTAACCTTCTGGTTTGATGATGGGATGGTGTAGTGCAGAGTTCCCCAACTTTTGGGGCACCAGGGACCGGTTTGATGGAGACAGGTTTTTCCGCAGACTGGAGGATGTGTGGTTTTGTGTGCTGCCTGCATCCCACAGATGGGGCTTTGCTTGTTTGTGCAGATGCTTGCTGGCATGCTGCAGCCCAGTACTGGTCCACAGACTGGGGGGTTGGGGACCCCTGGTGTAGTGTTTAAGCTTTTGGACTTTGACTAGGGATGACCCAGTTTCAAGTTTGCCCTTGGCCATGGAAATTCTAGGGAGACTTGAGGACGCTCAGGTCTCTCTCAGCCGAACCTACTTCACAGAATATTAGGTATGTAAGCTGTTTCAGCTCCTGGAGGAGAGAGAAGAGATATAAATCTATTAAATAAATATTTATCATCCTCACTGGGGTGAACAATAGTGCTCTGAATTAGCAGCAGGGGGATTCTGTGAAAGTAAATGAGATTAGATGCTAAAGAGCCATGAAAGCTGGAAGGGAATTGATGAGTGATACAGGGAACCTGCTGGCATGTCTTGCACAATCTGAAATAGCTTCTTCTGGTAGACTCCTAAAAGTTGGCAAACAATTATTTGCTCATCAAGCCAAGCACAAGAACAAGCCTGGCGTCGGATTGCCATTACAAATTAAATCTTCCTAAAGCTATCCCTTGATGAGAAGGTGGCCCTGTGAATTGACTCTAGCTTTTGCTTTGCCCTGGTTTTGTGGCATTAGGATTCCCACTGTCTCTCCTTTTCTTTGGCCTGATAGTGTAGCTGTCTGAAATTAGGGTTGTAGATAACAGCACTTGGGAGAAATAGCTATTAAAATTGATTGTTCTGTGTGAGAAAACCATTTCACTCCTTCAGGAAATTGGAGCAGTTAGAGAAACATATAAATGGACCATCATTCGACTGTGGATAAAACAGTGAAAAATCTATGTCAATTTCAGGGGGTAGTACTTGAAAATATTACCCTAAATATTCATTGACTGCAGGGTGTTTTCAAAGCCATTGCAATGCAAACCGTGCCCCTTTTCTATGGGCATATGACATCTCAACGCATATACAAAACCAGCGGAACTTGAGCAAACAATAATACAATGCTGGTTTCTTCATTTCTTCCCATGGATCCACCATGCCTGGTTAGCTGGATTCTCTAGTGAATTTCTCTAGTCTTTTTCTAAAGTGCAGATCCCTTGTCACTACCATAAATGATGACAATGCCATGTGAAAAGTTATTTTCTTCTGTCAGTCGTAAATCTTTCTGAGGTTAGGTTCAACAGATTATTTTTAACATTTTGTGAAAAAGGAGAAATTCATCTCAGGGATATTTGCATATATCTTTATCAGCCTTCTCCTTCATTACCAGCAAAAAAGGTCCAGCATGGCCACAACAATAGTGGTGGCTCCTTTTTTGCAACTTTATATCCCTATCATATTTTATATGCACTTGGTGTTGGGAGCAGCAAGCACCACTCTACAAACAGCCTCATGTATTCTCCATTGTGTGCCTGTTTACTCTCTTGTCATCCTTTTCTCTCCAATTAATATAAATACAAAGATCAGTTCCATATCTGTTAACTATCTCAGCACTGGGGTGAGCATTCAAAGGGCAGGAGAGTGGGGACAGAGCTGCCGATCCCAACTGTAGTCACTAAAATGAGGATTATCTATGCACAGGACAGGAGGCTACATCCAGACAGAGCAAGGTGAAACAGTGAGGCAAGATTATCTTTCCTTATTTATTCAGCCTATAGACAGAATATAGATTAATCTTTCCTTATTTATTAATACTGGGAAAGATAAAAGGAAAGGGAGGAAGAAGACAACCAGAATGATGCATGGACTTAATTACAGCAATGATGGGTGCACCATTGGGAGACCTGAAGGGCCAGACTGGGGTAGACCATCATAGATAAGGTGGTCA
This sequence comes from Vipera berus, assembly GCF_964194415.1. Lineage (NCBI taxonomy): Eukaryota > Metazoa > Chordata > Lepidosauria > Squamata > Viperidae > Vipera > Vipera berus. The sequence continues at coordinate 235,959,489 of NC_138202.1, forward strand.
CTAAAGGATGATATCGTACAATGGCACATCAGTCATTAGTTTAAGATGATCTGAATTAGTACAAGCTGCATGAAATAATCAACATTTTCTTTGGTTGTTTCAAAGTGAAGCATTTACAATGGCATCAGGCTACCTTATTCATGGAACTTTACTGTGCATCCAGACAAAATAGTCTCCCGCTTGTAAACCTTGCATTCTTTTCCCATCACTGTTTTGATAATACCTATCATATATAGACATATATACATAGCCTTCTATAAATAAAACAAAACTTTTGTGCTACGTCTGGCAGCACTAGGGGATATTCCTTGTTTCTCTACTCTCGCCACCCTTCTTAGCGGTTTCTCCTTGCCTTTTCATTGGTTTGTTTCTTAAATTCCTTTTTTCAAAATTTCAGTTGATGTAGAGGCTCTAAGGAATAGCTATTCTTCAAAATCTAGACGCCTGTTCCATTCATAGCACCACCACACCACACTGGGAATAAAAAGGTCTAATTAAGGTTGCTTCAACTCCTGAAACTCCCAAAGTCATCCTGCTCTTTGGCTCAAGGACAAGGCCTGGATGCCCATTCTCTGATGTTGCTTGCAAAGCCACGTGCCAAGAATTTTAGCCTTGAGCGCCCTGCTGTTCAGGGAAACGGGAACAAAAAAGCCAGTGTCCTTATTCTTGATGTTTTATTTCCCCCTTACTTCTTTTAAAAACATAGTTCTCTCCTGATTATCTTTGATTCAGTTAAACAAGGAGCCGATGTGCTGCATATAAATGAGACTCGCCCTGTAAATTTATAAAATAGTAGATGTGCTGGTTGAACAGAAACTGTTTAGGGTTTATTTATTTTTTTTGCCTCTGTGTGCTTGCTTTTGGCCAATGCTCCGCAGCAAGCGACCTGCTTTTTACACGTCTTGCCATTCATCACCTAGCTCCAAGCAAATACAGACCCTGAACATCTTCCTCTTTCTTCCTCACTCACATGTAACTTTTCCTTTGTCCTGAAAGGAAAGTGTAACATGGAAGCAATTTAGCACTGCCGATCAGTTCTCTCAAACTCAGATCATCCCGAATAAGGTTAAGTGGTAGCCAAATCCATCACGAAATGCAATCATCTCTACCGAAGAGACCTATTTTAGAAGGATAATAAGTTCTGAAGTGAGGAATATTATTTCTTGGAAAATAATTTGGTGCTATCAGTTTTATAGAATGGCAGGAAGAGCTGCATTGGATTAAGACCAAATGCTCGTGCCATCTTAATCCCTTACAATAAGGAAACTTCTTAATGGGGCAGTATAGCCAGAAATAAATTCACATGTATTATAAGTCCATCTCCTGAAAATGTTCTATTTGTTTGCTTGCCTCAAACCTTGGTGTGAAAGAGAATATTTTAATTATAACTGTTTTATCCTGGAACCCCTGGGGATAAAAATAACTCAAAATAGGTTTTCTTCTAGTGAAATCTCCATTCCAGAGAGCAGAAATACCAATGAACATTGCATGTGTCTTGTCATGCCGGCCACATGACCACGGTGACGTCCTCGGACAAGCGCTGGCTCTTCGGCTTTGAAACGGAGATGAGCACCAGCCCCTAGAGTTGGAAATGACTAGCACGCATGTGCGGGGGAACCTTTACCTTTACCTTTATTATCTGTATATAATACTGGAGACCAAAACCAAGATCATGGCATCTGGCCCTCTTAATTCCTGGCAAATAGATGGGGAAGAAATGGAGGTAGTGACAGATTTTATTTTCCTGGGCTCCAAGATCACTGCAGATGGGGACTGTAGCCAAGAAATTAAAAAACGCTTGCTCCTTGGGAGGAAAGCCATGGCAAATCTAGACAGCACACTAAAAAGCAGAGACATCACCCTGTCAACAAAAGTGCATATAGTCAAGGCTATGGTCTTCCCAGTTGCAATGTATGGCAGTGAAAGCTGGACCATAAGAAAGGCTGAGCGCCAAAGAATTGAAGCCTTTGAACTATGGTGCTGGAGAAGACTCCTGCGAGTTCCTTGGACTGCAAGGCGATCAAACCGGTCAGTCCTAGAGGAGATCAACCCTGACTGCTCTTTAGAAGGCCAGATCCTGAAGCTAAAACTCAAATACTTGGGCCACCTAATGAGAAGGAAGGACTCACTGGAGAAGAGCCTAATGCTGGGAAAGATTGAGGGCAAGAGAAGAAGGGGACGACAGAGAATGAGGTGGCTGGATGGAGTCACTGAAGCAGTAGGCGTGAGCTTAAATGGACTCCAGAAGATGGTAGAGGACAGGAAGGCCTGGAGGAACATTGTCCATAGGGTCGCGATGGGTCGGACACGACTTCGCAACTAACAACAACAACAATACTGGAACTTTGAAGTCTCAGATTATGATACTGTATATAAATAATATCTTGTTCGGTCAGTTGTGCCAGCAGAGGTTTCATATAAATACTGCTTGTAAGCATAGATAGCACAGGTAGTCCTCAACTTACAACAGTTTGTTTAGTGACCGTTCAAAGTTACAATGGCAACGAAAAATGTGACTTATGACTGTTTTTCATAGTTACCACCTTTGCAGCATTCCCATGATCATGTGATCAAAATTTAGATGCTTGGCAGTTAGTTTACATTTATGACCTCTGCTGTGTCCCGGGCCGGGGGTGGTGGTCATGTGATCCCCTTTTGTGAGCTTCTGACAAGCAAAGTCAAGGGGGAAAGCCAGATTCACTTAACAACCAGGTTACTAACTTATCAACTGCAGTGATTCACTTAACAAGTATGGCAAGAAATGTCGTAAAGTGGGGCAAAACTCACAACAAATGTCTCAGTTAACCACAAAAAAATTGGGCTCAATTGCGGTCGTAAGTTGAGGACTACCTGGGCATTTTCTCCATATAATTTAATATCATGTATTGCTGATTGACAGGGACTCTATTCTTATTAGAAAGAAAAAATAATCTCATTTCTGATTTTTTCCAGCATTTTACCTGAAGATGTCATGGATACCTTCTGCTTGCAGAATTGTGGACTGCTACTGAATTACGTTTATTGTGTATCAGATAATTATTTTAAGAAAGACTCTTGTATGTAGAACATGAACTATATAATGGAATGACTAAACACAAGTGGAATTCTTTCTTTCTGCATTGTTACGTGCTTACGTGCAAATTTAGGTGTTGTGGACAGTTGCTTATATTTTCTTTTGCTTGGGCTGAATCCAAAGCACATTAAAACCAGAGAATATTCAGGAGGAAGGGAGGAGGAGGAGGGGAAGAAAAAAATGTAGTACCAGTGCGAGGATTAATTATTTTTAAACAGAAATCATAGCTGAAGAGAGATGATTTAAATCACCCACCCTGCATTGGCCAAGGCTTTGTCCGTCATTCTTCCCAATATCTGGAACTTTTTTCGTTGCAGAAAACACGCAGCCAATCCTTTCTTGTTGTGGAGAAAACAGGAGGAGGAAAGAGTATTAGCTATGTTTGCTGCCTTGAATTATTTACAATGTATGTATGTATGTATGTGTACGTATGTGTATATATAGAGCCTTGGTGGAGCAGTGGGCTAATGCCTCCTTAAGTAACACCAGCTGCCTGCAATTAGTGCAGGTTCGCATCCCACCAGGCTCAAGGTTGACTCAGCCTTCCATCCTTCCGAGGTAGGTAAAATGAGGACCCAGATTGTTGGGGGCAATAAGCTGACTTTGTAATAATGCCGCTTGGGGGTGTGTGTGAAAGCCCTAACAAGCAGGCATATACATAGAATGAAGGCTACTGCTAAGCTTGTAAGCCGCCCTGAGTCTTCGGAGAAGGGCGGGATATAAATGCAATTAAAATAAATAAATTTTATATATATATATATATATATATATATATATATATATATATATATATATATATATATATATATATATATATATATATATATATATATATATATATATATATATATATATATATACATATATATATATATATATATACATATATATATATATATATATATATATATATATATATATATATATATATATATATATATATATATATATATATATATATATAAATTAATAATAAATAAATAAATAAAAACAGAACATTTGCTCCCAAAGAAGTTCGTTTTCAGCTTGAGATAATTCCTGCCAAGCTCACCTACAGCAAAGTTTAGATAAGGAAGAGGGGAAAAAACCACACCCTTATTTGCCTCTGTTAACATATTTTCACATGAACGATTTAGCAGAAAAGCTAGTATCTTGCTTAGCTTTAAAACAGAGCCTCATTTTCTTTCCTTTGAATGTCAGGAAAGATTAGCAAGATTGGCAAGTTACACCATCGATCTGTGCATAAGTCTATCAATTCCCAACTTCCCAGTTCTTTGGGCTGCAGTGCAGAGCATAGCCGGACAGTATTTTCAAGTGATTTATAGTTAAATGATTTCAATTTCATCATTCTGGTGGCCATAGAGTAAGAATTCCATTCACTGCAGCCAGTCCAATGGGTCAGAAAAGCACTTTGACAGGCTCAAGAGAAGATGAGAATTCTAATCTCAGGAATTGCCTCTAGAACTCCAGGAGAATCCCCTTTAGCTGTTCACATTAGCTCTAAGAATATCTATTGAAAAGGCTTTTTGCTGCCTTAATTTTCCTAGCCAAGGACTAAATGGCCTTTTCTTCACGTTTTCCCTGGGGTCTATGAGCTATTAAAACAGGCTTTGATGGCGCTGGTACTTTCACTGCACCGATTCAAGGGTCTTTTTCAACTGTTTTCAGCCTCTCCTTCAAGCCTCAGTCCTTTCGAACCCACTCCTAATTGCAGGCAGAGTAAAATTGAGAGACAACATCCTCTTGTAGCAGTCAGCCTTCACTCTTCTCTCAGACCAAGAGCTGATTTTAATATTCCTGCTTACCACCTTGCTTCTCTAAAGGCAGTTGTAGGGTAGGAAGGTCAGAGGGAAGATCTGTGCCAAGACGTCAGTTGTTTGGCTGACGTGGCACAAGGTGCTTTTGGGTGGCTTATTCGATTAGAGCCAACCTGCAGTCTATAGGCCAGCCATCCCTTTAACAACTCTCAGGGTGCCCACTTGAGCCGGGGGCATCAGTTTGGCAGGACAAGGTCTTTGCCCCCCGGTGGCTGTGAATCATTTTCTTTCAGTTCACGAGCAAGGATTGTCAAGGTGTGGTCTGAATAGGCCAGGAAGGATGGGATTGAGACTCCTCAATCTGTACAGGTAGTCCTCTACTTATGACTGGTCACTTAGTGACCATCTGAAGTTACGACAGACACTCCAAAAGCTACTTATGACTTGGTTTCAAAATTGCGGCTGTTGCAGTGCCCCCATGGTTCTTCATCCTTGTTGTTGTTGTTGTTAGTTGCAAAGTCGTGTCTGACCCATTGTGACCCCATGGACAACGTTCCTCCAGGCCTTCCTGTCCTCTGCCATCTTCTAGAGTCCATTTAGACTCAAACCTACTGCTTCATCTTCATCCTTATGACTGATTAAAGGGATACTGCAGTGCCTTCCCCCACTTATCTCCCCCGTTCACCCCTCGGGTTCCTGCGGGCTTTGGTCTGCTCCCAACGTGGCCACTCAGCCACCCAAGGGAGCCTAAAGCTGGGCAGCAGTTGCTATTGGCACACTGAGGATGGTCACGACTTGGAGGCCTTGGCCTACTTCCCATCTAGCCACCCAAGGGACTTGCAGGACTCAGCCTGCTCCTCAGCCAGCTCTGGGGCAAAGCAACATCCAACTTACTTTTTCTGGTTTTTGCAGAAGAATCCAGGCGCAGTCAATGCAACACGTTGCAATGCAATGTGAGACTCAGCTTTCTTACAGAGGCTGCCTCGTGGCAACCTTGTGCTATTCTGCAAGCCGGTAGTATTCTCACAGGTTTCTTTTTTTTTTAAGGAGGTTCCACAAACAAAGATCTCCAAGCTGTAACTGCCCTTCCTGTGCCTGTAGGATCTGCTGCCCAGCTTTAGGCTCCCTTGGGTGGCTGAATGGCTGAGTTGGGACTAGGCCAAGAGGGGTCCTATCTTGGCTTTGATCTTCCTTTGGGCTTATCCTCAATTTCAGTCTGAAAATAGTTGAACCAGACACGATGCGGCCACTCCAAACTGAACCAAGACAAACCACGTCGCAGTTGATTTAGCCTGTTCAGCTGTTTTTCCCATCAGAGGTTTAGTGCTCTCTAGACGCAAGCATTTTGGAGACGGGAAGAGTAGTGAGATGGAACCCAGAGCGCATTGACCAGACATTTTCATGCTGCTGTTGTGTTTGCTTCCTATAAGGAGTAAAGTGTGGGGGCAGGAATAAGGGAGGATGCTGGTAGCGACAGAAAGACATGCTTTTTGCATCCGGGCTATGGATGGGAGAGCTGGCTATTCAAATACATTTCTGTCTCAACAATTTTATGGGGTGGAAGGCAGGAACATGGCTCTTTCGAGGATTGCTTTGATTACCTCACAGTGCAGTAAGCTTGGGAGCCTTTGCTGTTCCTTTGGCCAAGCCCAACGGTCCTCCCCAAAGGCCTTCAATGTTGCCATCCCTGGGTGGGGTGGGGTGGGACCACGTATACAACATTTCTCCTACTTCTGTTCATTACTTCTGCTGACTCTGCCCTTAGCAGGGAAAGCCGCTTTTGTTTTTCTTTTGAAATATGTAGGATGTATCAGTACAGGTACAGGTCCTCGACTTATGGCTACAATTGAGCCCAGGATTTCTGTTGTTAAGTGAGACATTTGTTAAGTGGGTTTTGCCCTGTTTTAAGACCTTTCTTGCCTCGGCTGTTAAGTGAATCACTGCAGCGGATAAATTATCTTATCAACTGGGTTGTGAAGTGAATCTGGCCTCCCCATTGGCTTTGCTTGTCAGAAGGTCACAAAAGGTGATCACCTGACCCCAGGACACAGCAATATGAAACAGTGGCCAAGCATCTGAATTTTGATCACGCGATCATGGGGATGCTGCCAAAGTCATAACTGTGAAAAACGGTCATACTGTAAGTCACTTTTTTCAGTGCTGTTATAACTTTAAACAGTCACTAAGTGAACTGTTGTAAGTTGAGGACTTTTTTTTAAAAAAAAGCCAAGAAACATGCACTCTGTCGTATTAGCAAAACCTAAACTTTCTGTATATTATATCATAACTGTATCTAAACCTATCTAAAGCATCAATGAACGTGATCACCATGTTAACCTGGGTGGACAAGAGAAAAGTCAGACCGGGCAAGTACATCAGGAAATGACACAGCAGTAACATGATTGTAAAGTTAAAGTCCAAAAGAAGATGATAAAATGGCTGTCATGTTGTTGCTAAGAAAACAACATGGACTTGTTGTTTTTCATTTCCCTCCCTATCTTTTGTTTTGCTAAAGAACAGTAGGAATAGCAAAGGGACAACAAGATGAACAAGTTATCTGACAGGTAAGCTTTTTCAGGCTACATAATGATTGGGGAGTCCTTGGTGTTCTCTGAGCTTGATTGTTGGCTTGCAGACATTTCATTATTTTAGATGTTGTGTAGCTGGTTCTTTGCAGGCAATAAGCAAGACGGAAGGTTCCAAAGAGAAATATACTTTATTGGAGTCAAGCAGAACAGAACTGAAACAGTGGCTGCTGCACAGCTACTTATATGGTTGGCCACTAGATGGCGGCCAATAGGTTTAAAGGAACCCGTTCTCACCCCAAATCTACCAATGATATTCCTGGAGACAAGAAATCTGGCTTGGTCCGTAGCTGTTACACAGACACACCACTGAGTAACCATTAAGCAGCATTTAAACAGAGATGTGAATCAGTACAAGCAAACCCCCCAATACATTACATTAGATACTGTAACACCTTCAGTTATCTAGAACTAAAGATGTTACCCAGTCTGGTAATGAAACATCTGCAAGTCAACAACCAAGCTCAGAGAGCACCAAGGCCTTCACCGTTCAGCCCTGAACTACAGAAATTCTCTTCTACTGAAACCATACATTGATTGGAATGCTGGACTGGGGAGACAGACAGTGTTGTTAATCTTTAAGGTAGGATTGATTGAATAAATTAATAATGAAATATATTTTCTTGGCTCTCCTCTTTATTGCTGTCTGTATCATCTCTGTGTCAATCTATGGCTCTGTCTCTCCCTGTCCTCTGTCTCCCATTGACTTCATAAGGATCACAGTTCAACAAACTCTTAAATTATGTGCGAAAGGTTCCCCTGCGCTCCCACTAACTGCCCAGCTTCCATTGATTTTTGTGATGTAAATTAAAATCAATAGTTTTAAAACTGATAAGATGGGAGGCAGAGGGCAAGAGGCATTAGCCTGTGAAATAACAATGGGCAGGATTGAAGACAATTTTAATTCTGGACACATGTGGGGTTGATCACACCCACTTCCTTTGTTGTCCTCTTCCTATCTTGCCTCTCACACATTTTGCTAGGCTTCCAACCCAAACAATGGTGCAGCCATGGTCCATGCAGATAATTTGTGCATCCTGCAAAAATTGATCATTTTCAGCAAATTCATCCCAATATATTTCTTTCTTGGAAGGGTCTGCCTTGCCTGAAATCACTCCTGCAATTATTTGCATAGGAGGCAGCCCCCTTGTACTCAGTGGAGCTTACTGCTGAATAAATTTCTGTAAGATTACACTGTTTGCTCTACTCGTTGTATCCCACTCATTGTTTCTGTGATAATGACAGGTTGTTTGGCCATCTCCTTCCAAAATGGCTGAAGTAGCCTGTAGCCTTCTAACTCTTACTTCCAAGTAGGAAAGGACTCTATTGGGACAATTAGATACACCTTTCTATTTCTTAAAATTAAAAGAAAAACAAAGGCAGGATTTGGAGCAATGAGAACTCTTAAAAGAAGGACTAAAAGTGTATTGTCTGCAATAATCCATGATTGTAAAGTGCAAAGCAATCAATATACTTATAATAAACACATAGAAGGTTTGTTGGTCTTTTCTTTGATATTCTTAAGTGCATTTCAATATTTGGAGTAGTGTTTTTGTGCAAAGAGCTGACTGTTGCTGTCAGCTCCAGATGCCTTTTTAAAGAAAAAAAGAAAAGAAAATGATACCCATTGTTTTTTTAATGAACTTCCCTCTCCTGCCAATACCAAGTGTATGGTGCTATAATTTGCCTTTGGTTTTCACATAACGTTGGAAAGTTTGTTTTTCCTTATTAAGGGTCTGCATTATAGATTAACCTGATGTCTGACTTGATTTTGTAGAGTCCTTGGTGGTTTGTCAGCTTTGTTTCTTGCTTCAGACATTTCATTACCCAACTAGGTAACACCATCAGTTTAAGAGAGAGTGATATTATATAATGTAACACCCTGACAGGTTTTGTTGGAGATATAGGTTTTTCCCCTGGTAGTTCCTTGATTCTGTTTTTTTTCCTGCATGATTGTTTGTCTTGTATTAATCTTTGCTTATCTGAGTGTTGGCTGCTAAATAGGATATGTTTTGGTCTTTTTGTTTCCTTCTTAGCTTTTTAATTCTCTCTTTTGAATGTTGCATAAATATGATTTATTTCTCTTGTCCATTGCTTGCTGATTTATCCGAATGCCAAACTTCCAGGAATTCCGTAGTGTTTTTGGATTTAGCTTGGTCTGGGATGTTCGCAGTTTTCTAGTTGAAACTATGGTTGAGTTTTTCTGTTGTGAGACTAAGAAGTTTTCATTGTGTCTTCTGACTGTTCATTGGTGTTTATGGATGCACTCTGCTAGTCTTCTTCATGTCTGTCTTACATAGTGGCTGTTCCAGTCCTTACAATGTACTTATTCAGTCATATATCCCACCTTTATTATTTTCACAAATAATTCAAGGTGGCAAACATATCCAACACACCTTCCTCTTCCTATTTTTCCCTGTAGATAACATCTGCTTTTTCCCCCCTCAGGCTTCTGGGTCTTTTGGTTTACATAAAATGCTTTAGAGGACTTTAGTTGGTTTGTGAGCTACAGCAATACTGTGTGTTTGTAATAGTCTGTTGGCTGTTTCTAAGATGTTTCTGATGTATGGTAATATTCTTCTTTTCCAATCTTGTGTTGGTTGTGCTATAGTGGGTTGAGTGGTCAAGCATTTTTTGATAAAGTAACATTAGTATCCATTTTGTTGAAAGTTGTTGTATAGGCAGTCTGTCTTTTTCCCCCCTGGTGTTCTGGTTGCTGCAGTGCATGTGAATAATGTTCTTCCATAGCTCCTCTTGTGGGAAGTTAAATAGTTGCTTTAATAGCAGAGCACTTTGGCCATGGACTTTGGTAATCAATTTTATTCTGAATAGGATTCTGCTGTGGATCTATAACAGGATTTCCATCTCTCTGTTATGCAAGTTCAACCATGTACAAATAGCTGGTTTTTTCCAATTAGCAGTGTTGACAACAACTGCTGCTGGCAAAAGAGATTCTAGCAGTATCCTCAATGTTAATTTATCATATCTTCTGGAATATCCAAACATCGTAGGGGTGATATAAAGACTGACCTCATTACTATTATTTTGGCATAAGAGTAGTTGGTAGAAAACATTACCCATCAATGTTTTGCAATTCTTTGCCTGTGTTACTTTTGCAGTGGGAGAAGCCATTTCACTTTCTCTATTTTTAATACATCAAATTCTCCTCTGTAAACTAGATGGAGAGTAGCAATGTGCGAATATTCTGGGCATAAAACATTCTACGCACGTAACAATGGTTTAGGATATACTGGCAAGAACTTTGAAAATTACGCACAGCTGTAAAATGTCTATGGAGATTCTCAATCATCCAGGTCATCGCTTCTCATCCCAGAAGCGTCTTCAGTTCTTTACTTCACTTCAGAACTGGAAAAATTTCATGGATGAGAAGTGAAATGTCTTCCAGGAAAAAAACATAGTCCAATTGCTTTTTGAAAAAAACACCTTTGGGACACAGCTGTAATAGCTAAACAGAGGCATGGGAAGGAAGATGCAGGGCCAATTGGGGAAGTAAGCTGGTTGGAAATATTATACTTGAAGCCAAGTGAGCTCCCAGCAGTGTCCTTGGCTACATTGATGGTACCTCCAACCAGCTGGCTATTCCTGAATTTCCCAACATTTTCCACTTACTACCGCACCTTAGTAGCACCTTAGCTACTGTCACTGCATCCTTGAAGGATTTAGGGAGGTTGGAAGCTGATGGGCTGACTGGATTTGCCTTACAAGGATATCTGCAGACATCCTGCAGTTGGGGAAAGGAAAGTTCTGATGACTGGCTGGCATACATGACAAGCAGAATTGGAGGGGAGAAAGCATAGCCTTGCCTTTCTTTCCTTGCAAGGCATCTCTGGATTTTATTTGAGTCCCAATTCAGAAGAACCAAAATGTCCTGACCTTTAGATCTTCTGAGCATTTTGCTTGCTGGGACCATTCAGCAGAATTTCTAAAATAAAATGTTTTCTTTGTTTCGTGCACATCTCTGAAATGAAGACCTTACTATCAGCTAACATACTTGATAATTTATTTTAAAATAAAAATTAATGGCACCTTAGAATGTAGATGGGGAACCTATAGTTATCCAGGCAGGTTAAACTTGATAATCTGCAGCATTCCGTTCACTGTTTTAACTACAACTCCCTGTCAATAATGGCCAGTGGTAATGGATGCTGGAAGCTGAAGTATGGCAACAAGTCCCTTGGCATGCCAGATTATTTACTGTCAACCTCAGTCAGCTCCAAAACTTATTATGTCTTTTTTCATGTTTTGGACCATGTGTGTGCATGGAGTTCACTCCTTGTACTAAACCACAAACCTAGGTTTAAAAACTTGTTTTATATAATACTTGAAACCCAAACCAAAAAACTGTTACCACAAATTATGATGAGACTTGCTGATTCGTGAATTAGTGGGTTATATGAACCTTGCCACTCAGGCTCGTTAGTTTGTGGATGCATGCATTATGTAAACTTAACCAACTGGCTTGTTTGATTATGGATAGGCAAAATATAGTTAATTTGTTAACAAACCTATGTTTAGCTTGTGACTGACAGGATGAAGAAAATTCTGTACAAGAAAAAAAACATGCCATGAAAATTTGGAATGTTAGATAAGAAAGAAACAGTTAACTGCTGCTCCATGAGACGGATACACTTCCCAAACTAGGAATCAAACTAGGCATATGTAAAAGAAACAATCAATGTAGTTTCAGACAGTTATACTGGACAAACTGATCATTCTTGTCCATAGAATGAAGACCTGAAGAACAGCAAAAGAATATTAATCTTGAAAACATAGGATGAGCAGCTTTGACTGAACACCAAGGCCAGGGACCAAAACACAAAATAGCCCTGGGGAACATCAGTGTATCAAATACTTCCCTAGAATTATTAGAGAGGCAGGAAAAATCTATGAACCCCCAAATAAGGTAACTAGAGAAGAAGGCTATCAACTGTCCTCTATGGAGTCACCAGCACTGGAGGGCATTCTGCTTTCTGTAACACAGACAAAATAAAAGGAGATGATATTTGTTGCTAAGTTTAACTTGAGCTCTGCTAAGAAGGAGCTAATAGTACAGCTAGCTAATCATCAGCATATATTTACTGTATCCTGTGGCATTATTCAGAAACTATTTAATCAAGTCAGTATTATTAATATTATCACTAGTAAAATGTTTATAGGGGATGTTGCAAAACAAATAGCTGAGGGAAAGATTTTAAGACTGCCTCATCCAAGTGCAGGGTTTTTTGTTAGTCTGAACAGTTTAACCCATGTACTTGGTTCATGTATGCTAAATCAGGCATGTCCAATCGGCAGCCCATGGGCCACACACAGCCTGGGGCAGCTAGTAATGTGACCCCATAAGATCATAAACTTATAATATTATTACGTGATTTATAAGGAGCCATGGTGGCTCAGTGGTTTGAATGCAGTATTACAGGCTAATTCTGCCAACTGCCAGCAGTTTAATTCTCAGTGGCTCAAGGTTGACTCAGCCTTCCATCCTTCTGAGTTCGATAAAATGAGGACCCAGATTGTTGGAGGCACTTAGAGAGGGCTGTAAAGCACTGTGAAGCGGTATATAAGTCTAAGTGATATTGCTATTTACATACATTAACTATATTATGTATTTTATGTGTGGCCCAAGACAATTCCTCTTCACTCAGTGTGGTCGATGCAAGCCAAAAGGTTGAACACCCATGTGCTAAATCATGGTTTGCTTCAGAAACAGCTATTGACTCTGTTCATGCAGCCCACTGTAGTAAAACTGAATGAACCTCATTATGGTTAAACATGTTGGGTGAAACTAGGTATTTGGGGGAGGCTGTGATACTGTGAACCTGGAACAAGGCCTTCTAAAGTCTTACTCAAGGCATTGATGTAAGAACCATCCTCTATCCCAGCTCAAAGATGTGAAGAAATAAGCTTAGTCCAGGTTGAAACGGTAGGGAAGTATCCTAATGAACATATTGTATCCAAAATTCTGTGTCCTGTCTTGAAAGCCAAAAGCATCAGACTGATAAAGTCTGATGTCCCTTTGCAATTAGATGAGGCCATGGAAACTTGATTTTTTTTTTGAAACTGAAGCAACACTTTCAGGGAGTGGGGGCAAATGACAGAAGGCAATTGACAAAGCAATCTCACAAATGCAGTGAGAAATCTACTTGCATCAGACAGCAGAACACAATTATATACGATGGTGACATTTATATGTATTTTGTCACTTAGGCATACAGTGATTTGCAGTGGCTGTCGCTGAGCCTTTGAATAGCTCTTCCTATTAAATGAATAATTAAAAATAAGAATGTATTCCTCAAATTTGATATCTAGCTGTGGAACAATACACAGTTTATTAGAATTATAATTCATAAAAACATTAAGAAGAAAAGTTTGGGTGTGTTAGTTTAAATCCATTTAGCTTTACATAACCTCTGTTGTTGATAGCTTTCTTTTCATAACTATATTAGAATTCAATAGTTTGCTGAAGAGATATGATTTGATTTTAAATATTTTATTTATTTTTACTTCTTTCAACTTTTCTCTAACTTTCTAATTATTTAGGAGGAATGTTTAACTTGACTTTTATCCTGAAATCTGCCTAACAGTAATCGATAGTTCATCTAATGTTAAATTAAATGAACTGTAAATAGAATTAGACATTATTACCATTGAATACATTTTAAAGATTTAATTTGCCATCTATTTTGCTTTTACTATTTAATGTGATTACTCCTTTAATACATTACATCTTAATTGCTTTCTTATTCTTTAATCATTTTCCATGTCAGAGATATGGAACATAGTGCTGCAAGCATCTTCCTTGATGTTACAATGCTTTCTTTCTCATTTTTTCCATACTTTTAGTATAATTTAAAAAAATATATAATAAGGTATAAGGAAGCTGGCATTAGTCAGAGCAAAATCTGAAATCAACTTTATTTGTAGGAAAGTCTTAAGGTCCCATAAAGCTCCCACTGGTGGGGCAGACAAAACGTCTAGATTAATTTACTTTCTGATAATTTGTATTTTATATTTTGTATCAGGCTGAACCTATCAAACCCACGACTTACTCTCAAGACTCTAAATATGTTCCTAGCCTTAAAAAAAAGGTTCTTATTCAATATATAGTTTAGTGGATTTTGTATTTTTCTCACATTTTTCCTATAATTTTCGTCATTTGTCTTAATGGAACTCTCTGAACAGACTTTGAATCAACCGATTAAATTTGTGTCCAGACATCTTCCCAGTGTTAAGCATAATTCATTGTATCCAAAGTAATCTGGACAATTTATGTAGCCTGTAAGACATTGGCGTCAATTTACATCATTTACATAATGCAAACAGCACAGATTGACACAAGTGTGTACATTCAAACTTAACAGACAGTTAGGAATAACGGATGCCTCATCTTCCCAAATGATCTGTTAAATCAAGGTTTTACTGTATTTAAATCCAAATTAAATTGCTTTTCCTCTTGGTGTACAGGCAGTCCTCAAATTACGACCACAATTGAGCCCCAAATTTCTGTTGTTAAATGAGACGCTTGTTAAGTGAATTTTGACCCATTTCTCCCAACAGTTATTAAGTGAATCACTGCAACTGATCAAGTTGGTAGCCTGGTTCTTAAGTGAATCTGGCTTCCCCATTGACTTTGTCCGTCAAAGGGTGGCAAAAGGTGATCACATGATCCAGAACACTGTGACGGTCATAACTATGAACCAGTTGCCAAGCATCTGAATTTTGATCACATGAACCCAGAGATGCTTCAAAAGTTGTTTGTAACTGTGAAAAACGGTCCTAAGTCACTTTTTTCACTGCCGTTGTAATTTTGAACAGTCATTAAATGAACTGTTGTAAGTTGAGGACCACCTGTAGTTTGTGGTCAATCTCCTTTAGCTCAGATACCGGCCACTGTTCAAAAGTCATAAATATAAGGCAGAGGTTGCTAAATATGATGTGGCATTATTTACTCCACTTTTAGATTTTTTTCATGGATTCCTAGACTTGGTCACAAGAAAAGCTAGTATTCAAAACAGACAAAATTAAGAACGAGCGTTAAAGTAAACTCCAAGGAATTAAAAAGAGATGTCTAAAAAGCTGGAGATTTGTGGGATGGTGTGAGTAATGATAAACTTGAGAGCCAATAAGTCTATATTGGCCACGCTAGAAAATTTTTTACAGATTCAGAGGAGGCAAAGTGCATTTTTGGGTGGGCATAATGTATCCCACAGGGCTCTGCTCATTAAAGTTAAGCTTAGAGCAACTATTCTTTTCTCTCTTGAGGTTCACACAGAAGCCAGAAAAAATGATGGCTCAATTTAATCAGTAGCAGAAAGGTGTTATAGTCATGCAAGATCCGAAGCATTTTTGAATCATTTTCAAAGTACACAGCCCTTTGTATTGATATCAAAATAGGGATAATTCATATTATTAATTTTATGGTATTCTTAAATGTGGGGGGGGGAGGAGGTAAAACAATTTGTCTAATGGGGCTTGGCCCACTTTGAAGCCAAATCTGATAGCCAGCTTCAAAATCATTAAGTGGTTAAATTGGTTGGCTTAAAGTGTGTGCTATTCCACTGTGGTTTATAAATCACAGTTTATAATTTAGCATGGCTTAGGAAATCCAGACAAATGTGACTTTTCAATAGGCATTGATTAAACAACCACAGCTTAGTACAAGTCACCCATAGTGAAGAATCACGTTTTTAATTTTTTAAAGAAAAAGTGTATCCGGGCTGACACCATGCCTGCGTAAAATAATGACATTATCCCATTACTATAATTTTTTACCCTCTAAGCACTCAGAAACAATTTCAAGGTGATCTGTGACTGCATTAACCAGAGCTCCATATCTGGGTTGCAAGAATCTGGACAACCACTCTAGGTTTCAGCAGATTTTAATCTGGCAGGTCTGCTTATGCTGTACCTCCTTCCACTTTTTATATGCCAGTGAATTAGGGAAGCAGGACCTGCTTCCAAGTATTATTTCATTGTTTTGGATTCAGAGACGGTTTAACCCTTTTTTTTTTTTGCCTAGGTACCAGCTCCTGCATGTTTTCATCAAGGTCATTGTTTGTACTCTCTACAGTATAATGGTCAAGATACCAGGGAGCTGGTACGAAGGAGACTCAGCTTGCAATCCATCCTCAACTACAAGAACTCACTGGGAGAGTGATTTTGGGCTAGTTCCTGTCTGTCAGCCCAATCCACCTCACAGGATAGTTGTGGGGGAAAAAAATCTAGAGAGGGGAGTGCTAGTCACACCTTCATGAGCTCCTGAACAAAAGGTGGGGTTTGTATCTAAATACATAAATAACCAATTTACCATTGCAATCATGCACAAAGGAACAAATCCCAGTTTGTTCAGTGCAGTGGGGTGTAATCTTTGATATGATATAGCAAGTCAACCTCCATCTGTTTGGTACATCAAACTTTAATCTTTAACATCTGTTCCTAGGAAAGAATTGTACTATTGCATAATACTAGGATGTACAATTGGACAACTAGTACAATCAATTAAGAATTTGAACCCGATTTTCATACTGTGAATTTAATCAGATGGCAGAGTCAATAAACCTCCTAAGAAAGAAGCAAGATCCCCACTGCGCTTTTAAGCTTGTAAAGTCAACCACAGAGACCATAAATATTTTAAGCAGCAGGAATAAAGCATTTGTTTTTATTCAGAAGATTAATTGTTACATGCATTTGTGTTTCAGTGGGGCTTTCAACTTGTAAAAAGCCCACGTCTGTGTCTCTTACAACTAGTGACCATGTAAATACTTGGATTAATCACCACTTTTTCATTAGGTTAAAGGGACATTGAGATAAACCACTACCTGGATGAAGAAGGAAGGCTAAATCTGTGTGTCACGATGGGAATGTAATCTTTGCACCATTTTCTTAGTGAATTCTTAGCCATATGTTCCTTAGGTTTTCCCATCAGCTTTGTGATAAGGCCTAGAGCACCATCTAGTGAGAAGGAGTGAGCTGATTTACAGAGGGAACATAGTTTTTGCAACGCAACTTGCAGAACCCACATTGTTGTTGTTTTTCCCTTTATAAAGTTGCTGAACCTACGTTTTCTGTTTAGGAATACTTAGCATATGTAAAAGAAGTCTCTGGAAAGGTGGAGAGTCATTTTTATCTTATGTTTGAACTGTGCAATTTTTTCCAGCAAAACTATTAACTTATCCACTGTGGATCTATGTGAGCATTTTAGTTTACAGAGTATTTATACTCCACATAATGCTTTATACTGCACTGGTAAGACCACACTTGGAATACTGTACCCCGTTTTGGTTGCCATGATACAAAACAGATGTTGAAATTCTACAAAGAGAGAAACCTGGAGGCTAAATGAACAATGAATGGTTGCAGGAACTGGGGATATCTAGCCTAACAAAGAGAAGAACTAGGGGTAACACAGTAGCAGTCTTCTAATATTTGAGGGGTTGTCACAGAGAAGAGGAGTTGACTTATTCTCAAAAGCACCCGAGATGATGGAAGCTTAACAAAAGAGAGATCCAGCCTAGAATTAAGGAGAATTTCCTGTCAATTAATCAGTGGAACAGTTTGCTTTCAGAAGTTGTGGATACTCCATCGCTGGAGTTTTTAAGAAGAGATTGGACAGCCACTCATCTGAAATGGTACAGGGTTTCCTGCCTGAGCAGACAGTTGCACTAGAAAACTTCCAAGGTCCCTTCCAACTCTGTAATTCTGTATCATGTTAATAAAAAAAATAGTAGTGATCCTTCAGCCCAGGGAGGAATGCTGTTGTGATAAAAACCACAGAGCTATAAAGCTAACCGCTGCTACTCTTTGACTTTAAAAATATGTTTATATTACTAGTTTTGTGGAGAGAAAAAAATCATATTAAAAACCGATTTCTCCGTTCCTTTTGGAGTCCTTCAGATTAATTCTTAGACAATTACTAATATATGGAAAAAATATTCATATGGACCAATTTACACTCTGATTTCTGGAAAAGAAACTCAGCAATCTTTTTTTTTTTTGGGGGGGGGGGAGAAACTAATCCTCAAGGTCTCCAGAAGTTCTGCTCTAAAGTCCAGTTCTGACTTAATCCTTTTCTTCTGGTATGTTTTGATTGCAATGAAAAATGCCAAAAAATCAGAAAGCATTTGGCAGCAACTTTTTTTTTGCTGTCAGATATTATTTAAAAGGACAAGCTTTTGTGAGCTGCGGCTCACTTCATCAAAGGCCTGGCAAAGAAACATCTGCCACTACCTAGGATTGAACTCTCAACCTTCTGAGTGGGCGTTGAGTGTCTTCACCGCTGCTCTTTTGCTCTGTAGACTAACCAGAGATTAAATTAGGTTCTTCTCCTACCTGTACAATTCCTAATTGTAATAGAAAGGATGTGAATTCAAGATTCAACAATAGTTGCCACCAGATGCTCTTATTTAGCCTATTCTGAATAATGTGTACCATTGAAGGGAGGATAGGAAAGCCTTTCCATTGTAAAAGCTGGTTAAAATTTGACAGAATGTTTTGCTTAGGACCAAAACAGCTAGAATTATTTATAAAACATGATTAAACATATTTTAGTGCAAAAGGTACACTAGATTGTCACTTTCTCAATAGCCATAGTGTGGTGGTGAAGATATCCATGGGATATGTTTTTTTAAAAAGTCAAAACAGTGACAGTATGCCAGCTGGGGAATTCTGGGAGTTGAAGTCCAAACATCTTAAAGTTGCTGAGTTTGAAAAAACACTGATTTTGAGTGCATTTCTTAACATTATGCCTTACCACCTCTGTGAACATTGTGTATTGTATTAGGTAAAGGTAAAGGTTCCCCTGCACATGCGTGCTAGTCGTTTCCGACTCTGGGGGCCAGTGCTCATCTCCGTTTCAAAGCCGAAGAGCCAGCGTTTGTCCGAGGACGTCTCCGTGGTCATGTGGCCGGCATGAGTAGACGCCAAAGGCGCACGGAACGCTGTTACCTTCCCACCGTAGTGGTCCCAATTTTTCTACTTGCATTTTTACATGCTTTCGAACTGCTTGGTGGGCAGAAGCTGGGACGAGTAACAGGCACTCACTCTGCTACGCGGCACTCGGGATTCGACCTGCCAAACTGCTGACCTTCTGATCAACAAGCTCAGCGTCCTAACCCACTGAGTCACCGCGTCCCTGTGTATTGCATTAGTGCTGTTTAAAAGGAAAAACTCAGATGATCCTTCCTAAAAGAGTACTGGAGTACCTTACTAATTTGTTGACACAATTTTGATTAAATACTGATTTTTTTGCCTTACTGAATTTGTATTTGATGTCAATTATTATCTTAGTTAGCACAGACCTCCTCCCTAATTAAACTGCTCCCTCCAATTGTTATGATGTGGTTGCATGAATGTGTCATGGGTTATTAGAAATTCAGTTCTTACTTATTGGGTAAAACAACAACAACAATCATTTTGCAAAAAGAAAGAACTAAGGTCTAATTGCAATAAACAATGCAAGTTAGTGGAATTTAAGTGACTGAAAAATAAAAGTTGATTTTTATCTTAAACGACTGATTTTCATATGGATTCTGCATTGCACTGAACTGTAGGGAAGCTAATATCCTAATTTAAACAAATAAAACCTTACTCATAAAATTAAACCTTGTTATTCTGCTATGAATTAATCTCTAAATAAATCTGAATGTGCTTTCATTGTACCCTGCTCACAGCTACAGTAAATATCCTGCTGACATAAAAATGTTTCTGCTAGAATGGTCTATTCTTTCTGATGTTGGTACTGAACGGGCTTCCTAATTTTTGACGTTGCTTTGGAAATTTGATTGATTCAGCTCACCTCCTGCCAGTGTTGCCAAACATTGTGACATGAGCAGTGACAGTGGTTTAATAAAGACTCCAGCATCATCAGAAAGTGTATTCAATGTCCAATAATAATAATAATAATAAAACTCTTGATCTACAAAACTATTAAACGGATGCTAAAGAAATGTATCTGAAGGAAAAATGCCGAGTAATTCAAGTGTTCTTTACTGTCAGTACTGTATTGTTGCTCTCTAAATTAATTTCCGTTCCCCCCTCCCCCCCTTTGTCTATCCTGAGGGAACAGAGTACATCTTTTAAAAGCATGGCCTAGATGGAATGACTGGGAAGATGTTTTCCTGATAACTATAGTTTATTTCTCTGTAAAGCAAAACACTGGAGGAAGAGGGGGTTTGAAGACAAACACAATATGAGTATTTGGGGGGGGGGAAAGTTTCTGTGTTATGCACAGTCAATTCTTCATGAGCAATAATCACAAGTCACACTATACTGTGAATTAGCCCATGAATCTATGATATGCTTATAACTTTGCCCCTTTGAAAAATCTGCATATTGTAAAACATGCACACATATATTTCATTATTAATCTTTATTTGTCTCCAGTTTCTTTTTTCTGTTCTGGAACTCCTTGTAAGTTCCTCCCCATTCTTCTAGAAGATGCTTCTTGATTTTCTTTGGTTCCTTATAACAGGCCAATGTTCCCCAGTCTCTAATATCCTCCAGACACGTTAAGTCCCAGCTTCAAGAATCTCCTAACCTAAGCCAAATGTGCTTGTGGGCCATGGTGACTGGGATTATAGAGTTTGCACTCTAGCTAGCACATCTGGATGATATTTTCCTGGAGAAAGTAGTTCTGATTTTTTTCCCGTTTAAAAAATTGCCAAGTTCTGTTAATTTCAGCAAAAGAATTATGATTTTTCTGAATTAAATAAGCATGGATTGAAATCATTTACATTTAATATAAGTGTAATAATTTATATAATATATAATACAATAAAGTAGAATAATTATATAATTTAATATAAGTATTGCTTTTTATTACAGTATTAATTGGAAAAGGTTTCATTTTAAAACTTTGTCAGCTATTTTCCTGTGTTACTGTAATTAAGGTTTTCCCCTCAGCATTTTCTAACCTTATAAAAAAAGTCGGCATGCGTGAGTAGTTTTTTCCAAGATATTTAATATTCATTCATGTTAAACTCCCTTAGAAACAAGCCTTTCCCCCCCCTTTTTCCTTTCTACAGGAGAATCTGGTTAATGAAGCCTATTTTACTCTGTATGACACAAGGCTCATGAACTGGTGAACATCCAATGTTATATTTAGCTATTTTTCTGGGCTTTAAATGTTGTGTATGACAAGCAAGAGCTGTTGACAAAACCCAAGCTGAACCTAAGCTTTATTAGAATAGTAACATTATTACAGCTAAACTAGCAATGCATGGCATTGATTTGAAATCCAAGGTTTTGTACAGAATGAAATGGCTTTGTCAAAAATCAATAGCGCCACTGCAATTACCATGAACATTACTTCAAAGGTATTAAGAGTCATAAATCAAATTCATCAGCTGGAGAATGATGATGACTATATGCACAAACAAGAAGCAGTGCTGTTATTATCTTCAGAAAGCCAATATTGTTTCCAGAAACAATATTCTATTTTTTATTAGCACATAAATTTTTTCATATTGCAAAGAAAATTTGCTAGAATCAATAGGAGCTCCACTTGTGGTTGAGTCATCTGAGTCATGGTTACCTTGGCCACAAAAATATGGATAACTAGTAAATGGCAGTATAGCTAATGTTTTCTGCATTTCTACAATTGTGGTACAAATAGTATGGGAAATGGGGTTGGTACCTGGTGTCTGAACTAATCAGATGTTGTAATCTGAAAAAAAAATCCTTGAAAGTTGGCTACTTAGAGAACTGTGAACCTCTACACATCCATCTAAACCAGAACAATCCCATATCCTTGATTCAGTAGCCCTTCTGACCAATAAGAAATCTGCATTCAGTCAGGAAGTGATCTTGGTGAACTGTCTCAGTTTCCTTGAAGTGTGGTGAGATACAAAGAGAAGGGTTTTATCAACATATTCATGATTATGTGTTGCTATATTTTTGCTGCAGAAATTCTGGAAGGCTACTAGATAGTAGGAGAAGGAGTAGGAAAAGCCGTCTCATTCTTTGCTATTATCTTAGTAGTTATCAGGATGTTTGGAACCCAGTTGTGATTATTCTACTGTTCTAGAAAACTGTGGAATTCATGGAACTCTTTATCATCAGTTTCATATAGTTGAATATCATTGGGGAAGAGGATAACATCTTGGGGAGACATAAGTCGAAAGTCAACCACTCCCAAACCCAACTCCTCCACCTTCTATTAAAGAACTTAGAATCACCACAACTC
Organism: Vipera berus; assembly: GCF_964194415.1. NCBI lineage: Eukaryota > Metazoa > Chordata > Lepidosauria > Squamata > Viperidae > Vipera > Vipera berus. Next base: position 235,982,103 of record NC_138202.1, read on the forward strand.
AATCACACCTGACCCAACTCAAGGAGGTCCTTCAGCACGATATTATACCGTAGTATCAACATTTGCCAATCAGGCTGGTAGAACTAGCAAGCAGGTACTCTCTTCTGCCTATTTCCTAACACATATAATCCAACTTGAAACTTAACATTAAGAAAACCAAGATCATGGCATCCGGCCCTCTCAATTCCTGGCAAATAGATGGGGAAGAAATGGAGGTAGTGACAGATTTTATTTTCCTGGGCTCCAAGATCACTGCAGATGGGGACTGTAGCCAAGAAATTAAAAGACGCTTGCTCCTGGGGAGGAAAGCCATGGCAAATCTAGACAGCACACTAAAAAGCAGAGACATCACCCTGTCAACAAAAGTGCGTATAGTCAAGGCTATGGTCTTCCCAGTTGCAATGTATGGCTGTGAAAGCTGGACCATAAGAAAGGCTGAGCGCCAAAGAATTGAGGCCTTTGAACTCTGGTGCTGGAGAAGACTCCTGCGAGTCCCTTGGACTGCAAGGCGATCAAACCGATCAGTCCTAGAGGAGATCAACCCTGACTGCTCTTTAGAAGGCCAGATCCTGAAGCTAAAACTCAAATACTTTGGCCACCTAATGAGAAGGAAGGACTCACTGGAGAAGAGCCTAATGCTGGGAAAGATCGAGGGCAATAGAAGAAGGGGACGACAGAGAATGAGGTGGCTGGATGGAGTCACTGAAGCAGTAGGTGTGAGCTTAAATGGACTCCAGAAGATGGTAGAGGACAGGAAGGCCTGGATGAATGTTGTCCATAGGGTCGCGATGGGTCGGACATGACTTTGCAGCTAACAACAACAACAACAATAATCACCAACATCTTTTTGTGTCTTGGCACCCAACTGCATCACACAGGTGACAGAAGAACTGGAATGAGATGTCCCAATTTCGCTCTCCACTTGGATCTGCTAGAGAAGGATAATGTTTGGTTTGACTGAGGCAGAATTATCTGGAAAATGACATTTCACTTTTTCTACCTCCCTGTACTTTATTTTCCTGGCCTAAACTGCACATGTGTGGAAATGTGAAGGATAGGAAGGCATCTAGTCAAGATCTATTTTTCCATTTTTCTCCTTCAGTCTGTGGCAACTTGGATCAGCAAAATACATAAGGAAACAGCCCCCTGCTTGGCAATAAAAATGGAAGCCGCTGGGAAGTCTCTCCCCCTCCCCCTCCCTCTCCACCCCCCCTCCTCCCACCCCCATCATGTTTAGTCTGACTCTTATTCTTTGAATAAAAAGGCACCAGTGCCAGAACAAAATGCATCTCCAGAGAACATAAAATTAGAACTTATACATATTTATTATGTTTAATTATAATTATAAATATTATTAACTATGTTTGTAATACAAGATTCATTAGAGTTAGTAGAAAGTAAAATAACACTGTTTACTAAATGCACTGTTGTGATCTGTAAATCATAGTTTGGAGTTCAGCAAGACCTGTGAACCAAGCCAGTTGGGCTTATTCAGCAAAATCATTTGGCCAAGTAAACCAAAGTGTAGCATGATGTCTGAATCCTGTTAATAAGCAAAGCACATGAAAACAGAAGGTACGTAGGATCACTTAAGAATGGTAATCGCAACACTTCAGATTCTATCATTTACAATATACTGCTCCCTGAAGAGGTTTTTCCCTTCATTCCATTCCCTCTGAAGATGAGAGAAGTGAGGGCCCCCAAATAATATGATTGGCAGCCTGTACAGGACACAAATGTGAGGATCTTTTTCATAAAGCACACATGTTGGACTTTCGCAAATGCCACAAGAAACTGCTAATCTGCAAGATACCAGAGCTCTCTTAAGAATCTGTAGATGATTCACTGCTAAAAGGGATCCACAAAAAAATGATCTACCTGATACAAGGGAGACATACAATACTTGAGTCATCTCCATCATTCCCTGTTTATGAAATAATATGGCTGGTTGCCCAAAGGGGATCTGTTAGGGGTCTCCAACCCTGGTCTGCAGACCAGTACTGATCTGTGACCCATCAGGAACCAGTCCACACAAACAGGCAAACACACAAAGGTCCATTTGCACAAGTGTGGGATTAGGTTGCACGTGCTAAACCATCCCCTCTGCCCCCACCGCTGCACCGTTGCCGGTCCATGGAGCTGGAAAGATTGGGGACCATGATCTAAGGAGTTATCTATTAGGGGGTTGGACTAGAAGACTTCCAAGCTCCCTTCCAGCCCTCTTGTTCTATGTTCTAATTCCATTTCACAGCCCAAGGAATTCTTTTGTAGTCCTCCCAAAATATTCAGTCTCTTTCCAGGCTTGCAGACCCCACACTGTTCTATTACATAATATCCCCAGTGTCTCCCAGGAAGCGAAGTTGCTGGACTGTCAGTGAATTTGACTCGCCCACTCCTGGCATATGGACCAACTGGTGGATAGCAGACTGCTCTGTGCAACAGAAAGCGTGCGTAGGAAGGAAAACACTGGAGTTAGGAGTAGGAGTTAGGAGTATAATTTTTGCAAGAAAGTGTCCTCCAGGCTAATGCCTGCTGAAAAAGATAACTTTTATTTAGGAAAGATCCAGTGGCTTATCTGTAGTGAAGAACCTATGGATGATGCCCTCCATTACATAGAAAAAAAATCATGTGATAACCACAATTGCACTGAAATCAGAAGAGAAAGAGGACTGAGCTGAGAGAAAAAGGTGGTGATAAAAGTCCTGAGAATATCTGACTCCCCAAGAGCAGACATGTTTTGCAGAGACATGCAAAATGAGTATGTGATACAATGGAAGGAGATATAAGTGTAGAGAACTTTGGCTAGGCTACTGGCCAATAGGCTTATAGGTGCAGAAAATCAGTACATGCAAAGTTGATTTCCACCATCCCGTTCCAACTTCTTCTGTAGGCTGCATTTCTTTGGCTCTAATCTTGGGCACTCACATGCTTCTCTTTTATGAAAGCTAAAGGTGAGAAAGTAAACAAAGTAAGCGCATCCTACCCCAACATCCATATTAAGAATTTTTTTTACACTAAAAATGGCAAATGACACCTCCCCCTCTATTTCTTCACACTGTTTTTTTTTAATTTTTTTTTATTGAATTTATTGTTTAAAAACATTGGACACAGTACCAGCGGGCTGACAAACCTTTTTGTCTACAATGTTCAAATATATATATATACATGTATATATGTACATCAAAGATACACTTAAATACACTTACGTTACAAATCAGTGAAATAACAGAATATTTAAGACAATGAGCTAGTCTGTAAAACCTATTAAAGACCTTTCTTTTTATCCCTCCAAAGATACAATTTGTTCCAAATTCTATAATAGTCTGATTGATCTTTATTCTTTAGTTCCAAAGTTAGTTTGTCCATTTCTGCGCAATCCCAAATTTTCCTAATAACCTCTTTTTCTCCTGGGATCTCATTCTTTTTCCATTTTTGCGCAAATGACATTCTAGCTGCTGTGATAATATGGATCGTTAAATATAGCACATCTTTAGGATATTTCTCTTTCGTAATTCCCAACAAGAAAAGTTCTGGACTAAACTCAATATCTTGTTTTAATAATTCTTTCAGCCAAATCCAAATCATTCTCCAAAATTTTTGTGTTTTACTGCAAGACCACCACGTATGGAAGTATGTGCCTAACTCTTCAGAGCACTTCCAACATTTGGGAGATGCTGTTGTATACATTTTTGCTAGACGGGCTGGGGGAAGATGCCATCGATAAAACATTTTAAATAAATTTTCTTTATATGATGAGGCCAGTGTTATCTTTTTATTTCTGTCCCAAATTGTTTGCCAAGTACCTAAGTCAATGTTATGTCCTAAATTGTTGGCCCAGATCAACATGGGATCCTTCACTTGCTCTTCAAACAGCTTATATCCCAAAAGCAATTTATATAAATTCTTTATTTGTTTGGAGTCTGGTCCCAATAATATTTTGTCCAATGCTGTTTCAGAGGTATATATCCCCCATTCTTTTTTATCCTTCCTAAATCTTGATTGGATTTGTAAGTAGGCCCACCAATCGAGTTTTATACCTTGTTCCAGGCAGCGCTGGGATCCCCACCTGCCTCCGTCGCTCACAGCTCGGCGGATGCCTTAGTGGAAGCCTGGGAAAGGGCAGCCACTGAGGCACTGGACCGAGTTGTACCCCTGCGGCCCCTGACCCGGTGCAGATCCCATCGAGCTCCATGGTTCTCCGCGGAGCTCCGGGAGATGAAGCGTCGGAAACGGGGCCTAGAGAGCTGCTGGAGGTCCAGCCGATCCGAATCCGACTGGTTGCGGTTAAGAACCTATATTAGGTCTTATCTCGCAGCGATGAGGGCAGCGAGGTGTAATTACTTCTCTGCCCTCATCGCGTCCGCAGATAATCGCCCGGCCGCCCTGTTTAGGGTGACTCGCTCCCTCCTTAATCAGGAGGTGAGGGAGGATCCCTTGCAGGGTCGTGCCGAGGAGTTTGGTCAACATCTGTCGGATAAAATCGCTCGGATTCGGACCGGTTTGGACTCCAGCTGGGCAGAGTCTGACGATCAGGACACGGGCGGTCTTGTCAATGTTATCTGGGAAGAGTTTGATTCTGTGACCCCTGATGAAGTGGACAGGATTATGGGGAGGTTGAGCTCCACCACATGTTTATTGGATCCGTGCCCTTCCTGGCTGGTTTATGCAGCCAGGGAGAGGACACGAGGCTGGTTCCAGGCGGTGATATCTGCTTCCTTGAGTGAGGGTAATTTCCCCACCGTCTTGAAGGAGGCGGTGGTGAGACCTCTCCTCAAGAAGCCTGCCTTGGACCCAGCTGTCTTGAACAACTTTCGTCCAGTCTCCAACCTTCGCTTTCTTGCGAAGGTTGTTGAGAGTGTGGTGGCGCATCAGCTCCCTCTGGTCCTGGATGAAGCGGATTATCTAGACCCGTACCAATCGGGTTTCAGGCCCGGGTACAGCACGGAGACGGCATTGGTCGCTCTGGTGAATGATCTCTGGAGGGCCCGGGATAGGGGATATTCCTCTGTCCTGGTCCTATTAGACCTCTCGGCGGCTTTCGATACCATCGACCATGGTATCCTGCTGCGGCGTCTCAGGGGATTGGGAGTGGGAGGCACAGTTCTTCGGTGGTTCTCCTTCTATCTCCTGGGACGTTCGCAGTCGGTGTTGGCAGGGGGGCAGAGATCGGCCCCTAGGTCTCTCGTTTGTGGAGTTCCTCAGGGTTCGGTTCTCTCGCCTCTCCTGTTCAACATCTACATGAAACCGCTGGGTGAGATCATTCGTGGTTTTGGAGTTGGGTATCATCAATATGCTGATGATACCCAACTTTTCATTTCAACCCCAAACCACCCCAGTGATGCCCTCGCTGTGATGTCCCGTTGCCTGGAGGCGGTTCGGGTCTGGATGGGGAGGAACAGACTTCAACTCAACCCTGACAAGACTGAGTGGCTGTACATTCCGGCATCCCGGGACATTCAAAACGTTCCATCACTTTCTATGGGGGGTGAGTTTTTACCCCCCGTAGATAGGGCTCGCAACTTGGGAGTCCTCCTGGATGCACGGCTTACCTTAGAAGATCATGTAGTAGCCGTGACCAGGGGGGCTTTCGCACAGGTTCGCCTGGTGCGGCAGTTGCAACCCTATCTAGACCGGGATGCCCTGTGTACGGTCACTCATGCGCTCGTGACCTCTCGTCTTGACTATTGCAATGCTCTCTACATGGGGCTTCCCTTGAAGACCACTCGGAGGCTCCAACTGGTACAGAATGCGGCCGCGAGAGTTGTCTTGGGAGTTTCCCGGTACTCCCATGTTACACCTTTGCTCCGCGAGCTGCATTGGTTACCAGTTGTCTTCCGGGTGAGGTTCAAGGTCTTAGTGATGGTTTTTAAGTCCTTACATGGCATGGGTCCGGAATACCTCGGGGACCACCTGCTGCCGGCGTCGACTCCCCTCCGTCCCGTGCGTTCCCACAGAGAGGGCCTCCTCAGGGTGCCTCCAGTCAGAGAATGTCGACTGGTGGCCCCCAGGGGGAGGGCCTTCTCTGTGGGCGCTCCGGCTTTGTGGAATCAGCTGCCGGTTGAGCTCCGGATGGCACCGGATCTCCGCTCCTTCCGGCGCGGGTTAAAGACCCATTTATTTGAACAAGCTGGCCTGGCCTGATGGGGAATTACTTAGGGTTTTAATATTTATATATATATTTTATTGTTTTTATTGTGGGCAATAATTTAATTCTTTTTTAACTTTTGTACTTTTGTAGTTTTAAGATATGCCCTGTTCACCGCCCTGAGTCCTTCGGGAGAAGGGCGGTATAAAAATTTAATTAAAATAAAATAAATAAATAAATAAATAATTCTAGTTCATTCCTAAGTTTCAATTCCCCCTCCTCATTCAGAATATCCTTGTATGAAATTATGTTACCCAAATCAAATAGATTTGGGTAAACAATCGCTTCAAGGGTGGATAGCCAGACCGGTACTTTAGTGTAATTATGAGATCTAATTTTTTTCCAGGTATTAAGTAACGCTTGCCTGATCCGATGTTTTTGAAAATGTGAGAAAAGACCTTGTTTCTCCGTCCATAGGAAAGCATGCCAGCCATATTGCAAATCGTGACCCTCTAGAGTTAATAATCTTCTATTTCTCAAAATTACCCATTCTCTAATCCAACTCAGAGCCGCGGCGTGGTAATATAATTCCCAGTCTGGCAATCCAAAACCCCCATTTTCCTTCGTGTCCTGTAAATATTTCAATTTAATTCTTGGTTTTTTCCCCTGCCAAACAAAATTTAATGATAATTTATTCAAATTTCGAAAAAACTTAGAATCGAGTTGTATTGGGATATTCTGAAACAGAAACAGGATTTTAGGCAGAATATTCATCTTAATGACAGCGATTCTTCCCAATAGTGAGAGTTTTAGATTTCCCCATCTTTCCAGATCACCTTTTATTTGATTCACTACATTATCATAATTATCTTTTTTGAGTGAGGTGCATCTAGCCGTAATATTAATCCCTAGATATTTTATTTTCTTGACTATTTCAATATCCATGATTCCAGCCAGATTTTCTTTTTGTTTATTAGTCATATTTTTAACAATCATCTTGGTCTTATTTCTGTTTATTCGCAGTCCGGCAACCTCACCAAATTTAGATAGTTCTTCCAATACATTTGGTCCCGTCTGACATGGATCCTCCATAATAAAAACCAGATCGTCCGCGAAAGCTTGAAGTTTAAAGGTTTCCTTTTTTATGGTTAATCCTTTTATCTTTGGGTCGTTTCTTATAATTCTCGTTAATACTTCAAGTGTCAATATAAACAGCAATGGTGATAAGGGGCAGCCTTGCCGTGTTCCCTTTTGAATTTGAAACTTCCCAGATGCTTCCCCATTAATAATTATTTTTGCTTCCTGGTTGTCATAAATTGCCCTAATTATATTTATAAATTTTTCACCCATATTCATGAAGCTAAGTTGTTGGTGCAAAAAAGACCATTTAACATTGTCAAATGCCTTTTGGGCGTCTAAAAAAAGTAATGCCATCTGTTGTCCACTATGTAATTCATAGTACTCCAACGTATCTAATATTATTCTAATGTTGTGCTTAGTGTGTCTCTTAGCGAGAAAACCATTCTGGTCTACGTGTATGAAATCATTCAGAAATCGTTTCAATCGTTCCGCTATAATTGATGTAAATATCTTGTAGTCCGAATTAAGAAGTGATATGGGTCTATAATTTTGGATTAATGTGTGGTCCGTATTATCTTTCGGGATAAGGGTTATGTTTGCCTCCGACCAAGATTTAGGCGTTCTTGCGCCTTCTAATACTGCGTTAAATACCTCCACTAGGGGTTGTGCTAAGATATTTTGTAGTTCTTTATAGATTTCTGACGGGAGACCATCAGGGCCCGATGCTTTATTGTTCTTTTGTGCATTGATAGCTTTAATCACCTCAGATAGCCGAATTTCCTCGTTTAGCATGTTTCTGGTATCTTCTGTGACCTTGGGTAATTTGGCTTTTTGAAAATATTCCTCCATTTTTCCCACACTTGCCTGGCTATCTTCTTTGTATAAACGCTCATAAAATTCCTGGGCTATGATTTTTTTTTTCTCTTCCTGGTGGAATATTCTCCCTTCCTCATCTCGTAGTTCGCGAATCCAGTTTTTCCCCTTTTGTTTACCCAATTTATATGCGAGCCAACGGCCCGGTTTATTTGCATTTTCAAAAAAATTTTGTTTCGTGTTTCTCAGTTGTTGTGCTAATTTCTCTTTGTCTAAAATATTAAGCTTGTGTTTAATCAAGTCCATAGATTGTTTGATATTCTCTTTTTGTGGATCTTGTTGGAGTATAACTTCTAAACTCTTATATTCCCCTTCTAATCTTTCCCGTTGTTGTCTTTTCCCCTTGTTTTTGTATACCATGTATGCCCTCGCTACCCCTCTCATCATTGCGTTGGCTGTATCCCAATTGTTTTGTACTGAGGTGTCTATAGCTTTATTTTCCTTAAAGAAAAAGCTTAGTTCTCTCTCCATCTTAGATTTGAATTCGTCTTCTTTTAAAATTGCTCTTTGTAGCGTCCATCTGGGTATTTTTTTGGAGCCTTTCCAGCTAAGTTTAATAGGATTGTGATCAGCCCAAGTACCTGTCGCTATATGCACCTCGTCTATTTCAGAACTAATTTCTTTCGTCATCCATACCATGTCTATTCTAGACCATGAGTTATGTCGATTGGAGTAATATGTATATTGTCTAACCTTACGATTTCTTTCCCTCCAGACATCTTGGATATTTAGGTCATTAGCCAAGTTGAGAAAAGATCTCGGTAGAGTTCTTCTCTTCTTTTTCCTAAGCATCTTACCCATATAATCCAAATTTATATCTAGGATAGCATTAAAGTCTCCTATTAAGCAGATCTCCTCATAATCAATGCTACATATCTTATTGTGAAGTGTTTTAAAAAATTGTTCTTGGTTATGGTTTGGAGCATATATCTCTACCATCGTGACCTTCCTGTGATTTATTACAACCTCGACTATCAGTATTCTACCCTCTTTATCGTTATAGATTTGTTTTGCTATCAATTTTGGGTTTACATATAATGCCACTCCTCTCTTTTTCTTGTGTCGGTCTAAGGAAACGAATAGATTCCCTATTTTTGGTTGTACTAACAAATATTTTTGTTGTTCCTTTATATGGACTTCTTGTATTGCCACGATATCCAATTGTTGGTGAATAAGCCTACTAAAAAATTTCCGCCTTTTCACTGGCGAATTCAGTCCATTAATATTCACAGACATAATACTACACTCACCTCCCTTCATCTTACTTATTTCTGGTTTTTGTGGATCTCGTGATTCGGGGCTCTCTCTCTTCCTTGTCTCTGGCTCCATGTTTCTCTGTTAACTCTCCAGATTTGTTCCTTCTATCCTCTGTTGCTAAGACCTTCCCATCCATTGCCACTCGTATTGTATCTCTTTCTCTTGCCTCCCTTCCATCTTGATCTTCTAAATCTGCTTCCTCTTGGCTATGGAAGTGGAGTTTGTAAAAATCTTCTGCCTTCTCTATCGTGTCCAGTCTATGCCTTCTATCCTGCCACGTGACTAGAATACCCTCTGGGGTTAGCCATCTAAAGTTTACATTTTCCCTAATTAATTTAGATGTTAAGAATTGATAGCCACGTCTCAGATCCCTCATCCTTTTAGGTATCTGTTTAAGGATGGTAATTGGTTGGCCCCGAAATTCTAATGGTTCCTCTCTAGATCTATGCAGGAGCTCATCCCAAATTGATTTTTTAACTAGCCTTACATGTACTTCTTTTGGGAGGTTGTGCCTTCTCGCATAATTAGTTTGAACCCTGTATGTTTCATCAATTTCCGCCAGCATTTCCTCCTTCCCTACACCGAGTGCCTTTGCCATCAGTTCTGCCATCATGACCAACAAATCTTCCCCTCTTTTTTCTTGAACATTTTGGAAGCATAGATAATGAGCAGCCTTTTCTGCTTCCAGAAAAATGACTGTTGTCTCTAACTCCTTATTAGCCTGAAGGAGTGTTTCATTTACATCATCTACTCTCTTTTCCTCTTTTTCCATTCTAGCTTCCATATCTTGAAGTCTTTGTTCATTTTTGACTAATTGTTGTTGAATCCCTTCAAATTTATCATCTATCGCTTGGATTTTCCCCTTTAATTCACCAGTGTCGTTTCTTATTTGGCCTATTTCTCTCTTCATCTCCTCATGGTTTTTGGCCATTACCTCGTGTAGGTTTTGCAAAAGGGCATGTAAATCTTTAAAAGAATTTGAGTTAGATCTTTCCCTTTGCAGCATATCCTCTATAGATTTCTGATTGGAGGGACTTGAGGCCATCCCTTGTCCCTGTGTTGCCGCCTTTTTGCCAGCGCTAGGCTTAGTTGCTCCCGAAATACTTGTCATGTTTTCCCGGTTGTAACACGCGTTTTATCAATATGTAATACCCTGAATCTTATATAAACCTTTTAACTCTATGACAAAAAGTATATATAACAGTTACAGCCAGATACTTATTACCAACTAAGCATATAATAGGATTCTATAATATATATGTCACGTTCTTTTTTTTTTTTAACCCCGTTTCCGGCGCAGAGGTTGACACCTTTTCCGTCTTCCTCTACTGTCAAAGACCAGTAGGTGTCCCACTAAACAAACCTCCAATTACTAAATTGCTATGTCAAATGGCCGCCCGTGACAAGTAGAGTAAAATTTCAAAAGTTTCACAAGTTCAAAAGTTCAAAATTTACCAGGATAGACCAGGATAAACCAAGCTGATCGCTTTCCACGCCCGACAATCCAGAGTTCAGTCTCCAAGGCTCCAAGATCAGGCTTTGACCTGTTGTAATTTATCTCCAGCTAGAATGCAGTCATATAGACTTCGAATTTCTTTTCCTTGTTGTTTTTGCCAAACGCCTCCCTCGAGACTTCTATCGCCGCTTATTCCCTCTCCGTGAGGCACCCACTTCAGACCAGTACCTCTTTCTCAAGCGCTTCCTATTAAATATTCGGATATACTCTCCGTCAGCTCCGCTCTACCGTTGTCCCACTGCATACGTGCTAGCTCCGTCCCTCTGTCAGATCTTCATGTCGGCCATTACTGGCCTCCTTCTCCCCGGTTCGCTCACATCAGACTTTCTCCGGATCTCCAACACGAACCGCCGCTCATGAAGGTTCTCCGGGCTGCCTGCAACTTCGGATGTCCCTACAGGACCTCCTGAAGCTCCGAAAAGCCCCCGCGAACGCTGGGTGAGAGGTTGTGCGTGGAGAGAACTCCGTTCACACAGCCGCCCGCTTTGACAGCTGGCTCCGCCCCCCTTCTTCACACTGTTTTGTGTGTCTGATTGGATAGTCAGTTCTCCAATGAACGAACAAATCAGGCAAGTATTAGCATAATTTTTATGCATGTGCTGTTCCCTTATCCTAAGGCACTACTGCATATCACCATTAGTTCTGTGTTCATGATTAGTGAGCAGACTGCCTTCATGACCAAAGAGTAGCCAAAAATCCAAAGCAAATTAACCATAACATTCAGAGTTTAATAGCCTGAATTAAAGGAAATCTACTGATAAACTTGTAATAATACTGATTCAAGCTGCAGGCAAGGAATAGTTTATTAGACATGAAACACTCCGTGTATATTGAACTGTAACGTGTCAGAGAAAGGGATTGCTTGGCATCCTTTGTAAGAGTGAACATTTACACATGCAAATCTCCCACCTGCACCTTACATGAATCTTCCCTGTGCAGAATCCACAAGATGGTCTATAGTTGTAAGAGGTTAAGGAAGGATCACCCTCACACTTAGTATTTAAACTGCTCCTGTCCTAAGCTGATACTAGCTTGATTCTGAGTTTAAGAAAATCCTGCCTGGGTTAAGACACTTTGACAACAGCTGGTTGGGTATTCAGTCTGGACTGCAGGGACTGTATTTGCAAGACCACCTGCTGCCATTGTCAACCTCCCATCGCCCGGTTCGCTCCCACAGGGTCAGCCTACTTAGAGTTCCATCGGTTAAGCAATGCCAGCTGGCGACCCCTAGGGGGAGACCCTTCTTTGTAGGCGCGCCGACCCTCTGGAATGAGCTGCCTCAGGAGCTGCGGATAGCCCCCGACCTTCGGTCCTTTCGCCGTGACCTGAAGACATGGATGTTTCAACAATCGGGCCTAGACTGACTATGGTTTTAAATTTGGTTAAATTACTATGTATTGAATATATCTACTGTTTAATTCTTTTTTAAATTTTGTATTTTCATGTTCTTTTTTAGTTTTTATTGTTGTGAGCCACCCTGAGTCCTTAGGGAGAAGGGCAGCATATAAATATAATAAATCAATCAATCAATCCATCAACCATATCCCCCCATTGAACTCTAGAAAGGGTACAGAGAAGAGCAACAAAGATGATTAGGGGGCTGGAGGCTAAAACATATAGGGAACGGTTGCTGGAATTGGGTATGTGTAGTTTAATGAAGAGAAGGGTGAGGGGTGACATGATAGCAGTGTTCCAATATCTCAGGGGCTACCACAAAGAAGAGGGAGTCAAGCTATTCTCCAAAGCACCTGAAAGAAGGACAAGAAGCAACGGATGGAACCTAGTCAAGGAGAGAAGCAACCTAGAACTAAGGAGAAATTTCCTGACAGTTAGAACAATTAACCAGTGGAACAACCTGCCTCCAGAGGTGGTGAATGCTCCAACACTGGAGGTTTTTAAGAAGAGACTGGACAGCCATTTGCCTGAAATGGTATAGGGTTTCCTGCCTGAGCAGGGGGTTGGACTAGATGACCTCCAAGGTCCCTTCCAACTTTATTATTATTATTATTATAATTCCACTAGTGCTGGACCCTCCCACCTTTCTCCTCCAGGTAAGCAATTACCAATCATTGTCCTTCCTGTATGGCTTAGTCATAATACTGTAGATATACAGTATGTACATTCTGTGTGTGTATGCATGTATGCTTGCCTGCAAGCTAGGGTAATGCAGAGGAGTGCTGACCAGATTCTAATTTTTGGTGGGAAATCTCAAGAGGAACCCTTTGGGCCCAGGATGTCAAAAGATCAGAAAATGCCTGACTTGACTCTGCTTTTCTCTCTCTCTCTCTCTCTCTCTCTCTCTCTCTCTCTCTCTCTCTCTCTCTCTCTCTCTCTCTCTCTCTCTCTCTCTCTCTCTCTCTCTCTCTCTCTCTCTCTCTCTCTCTCTCTCTCTCTCTCTCTCTCTCTCTCTCTCTCTCTCTCCCTCCCTCCCTCCCTCCCTCCCTCCCTCCCTCTCTCTCTCTCTCTCTCTCTCTCTCTCTCTCTCGTAAAAAAATCTATCTACCAATCCTCACAATGGACCAGCTTGGTAGGTTATACTCCATTACCTTTAATGAACAGGGCTTCATCTTGCAGTGTCTTGATTCGGCCTGGTAATAATAATAATAAATGTGTGTGTGCACGTGCATATGAATAACACATGTATACATCCACATTTATTATATTTATATTTAGTATGCAAAAGCCTCAAAATACCAGTACGTGCAGGAAAAAAGAAAAAACAACAATCTGGAATACTGTTAAGTAGATACTGTCTTACCAGCATTAAGTCAATGGCATAGTTGTGGTTAGTACTATTGCTTAAGAAACAGGACATTGCTGGCTTGTAGGCCATGTTGCCAGTCCTGTTTTCATTTTCTCGCTGCTCTAAAAGCCCAGATAATGAAGCCCACCCACACATTTAACATCACCCCTGAGTTCTGAAAATGCCTGCCCACACACTTAAAAGGTGGTGATGGGAAACAGCCCCAAGTTTCCAATAAAGCTGACAGAGTAAAGCAGACCAAGGCTGCACTCCCGTCCTGCCCCCCACTCCTCCCAGCCTTGAATGCAGCATTTTTGTTAATATTTTCCAAGGTGGCACTTGGATTTTTGTTCGTTTATTTTTCTAATAAAAGCTTCACGTTGCTGACTCAACCTGGCTCCCTGATGGATTCATTCAAGGCTGCTGACTCTGGCTCTTTTTTCCAGTCCTACTGCCTGGTGAGTTATCCTTAATTACTCTGCTATTGTGTGGCTGGAAGGTAGATGTCAAGGTTTCTTCTTCCACCTCAGTGAAAATGTTCTAGCACCCCATGCAACTAGTTGTTGTAATCAATCAAATTTCTTAGCATTACCGGGGTCCCAGGCCAGACTTCTGAAGGAAGCAACTCAGAGTTTACAGAATGAGAAGCAACCCCGGGGGTGTCCAACCTCGGCAACTTTAAGACTTGTGGACTTCCAGAATTCCCTAGCCAGCATGGCTGACTGGGGTATTCTGGGAGTTGAGGTCCACAAATCTTAAAGTTACCAAGGTTGGACACCCCTGAGCTACACCAAGAGGAGGCACCAAAGACTGCAGAAGTTGGCTCACGATGCTACCTCCTATTGAGTCAATTACAATGCTACTTATTCCACCTCCCCCCACCCTTATTTTAGGCTACAATTCCCAGTCACTCTGGAATAGGTTGGGGAAAGCTGATTTACTCTTATTAAATAGGACTTCAAGTAGTCTGGCAAAGTTTGCTCTCAACATTTGTTTCTATCTGAAAGCCCTTTATTGGAAGGGCTAGATCTTTTGGTGCACAGAACTTATAATTTTTCCACAATCATCCTACCATTGTTCCTGAGTAGTCAGACAATGGGAGCTATGTTCTAACATCTGGGGCAGCCTTTTCCAACCTGGCAACCTCCAGAAGTTGTTAGATTACAACAGGGGTTCCCAACTCTGGGTGCGAGATGATATTCCAGGGGATGCAAGAACCTGGGCTTTCAAAATGGTAGTTTATATGTAGAATTCGTTGCTGTTATTTTGAACTTTTGTGAGGGGTGGGAGAATATATCAGAAGTGTTCTAGGGGTGCTGGTTATAGAAAAGGTTGGGGGCCACTGGATCACAACATCCAACATCAGTTCTATCCAGCCTGGCTAATGGTCAATAATAACGTGAATTTTTGTACAACAAAAGGATCATATTGGAGGTTTGCTATCGAGAAAGACTGAATCCTGCAGGGCATCAAATTGGGAAGGTTGTAGGTCACGAAAATGGTCAGATTATTTTACTTGCCTAGACCAGGACTGGACACATTTGCCAGGGACACTTTGCTTTGGAATGACGTGTCATGGGTTCTTGATTTACACCTTTGGCCTAGGACAGGGGTAGGCAACCTTGGCTCTTTTATGACTTGTGGACTTCAACTCCCAGAATTCCTGAGCCAGGAATTCTGGGAGTTGAAGTGTACGAGTCATAAAAGAGCCAAGGTTGCCTACCCCTGGCCTAGGTGGATTGACCTAGCATAGACAGTAAGGAAAATGACCTTAATGGAAATATGTGAGAACCCTAACCTAGGTGATTGGGTAAAATTTTAAGCCTTGTGAAAAAAAGATAACATTTGGAAATGGCAGATGCCTCTCTGATTCACTGGAGTATTTTGGGGGTGGAAAGTACAGCACAATCAGACTTGCAAAATTCTGTTCTAATAGCCAATCTCAACAAACTAGTTCTAGTCTTCCTATGGAGTTGTTCTCCTGATCTGTTCTACTTAGTGGGGCTGATTACTAGCATGCTGCATTAAGGTCATGAGCTGGTTATGATGTACACTGACTGACAGCGAAGACTAGGGTTTCAAGCAAGAGTTTCTCATCTGAATCTATAGATGATGGAGATAGAATCTAAAACTGTTGCTTACAATGCAAATATTCTAAACCAGATTTTTTTTTTCTTTTCAAGGAGCACTGATTCACAATTGTTTGCTAGGCTCAACCTAACCCCACCTTTCCCCCCCCCCAGCCTCAGGTAAGCAGTAACAGGACTAGTCTCATGACAGGTTGTTGTTGTTGTTTTCTGTTAAGCAAATCTATCACTGGACTTCATCTCTCTCTCTCTCTCTCTCTCTCTCTCTCTCTCTCTCTCTCTCTCTCTCTCTCTCTCTCTCTCTCTCTCTCTCTCTCTCTCTCTCTCTCTCTCTCTCTCTCTCTCTCTCTCTCTCTCTCTCTCTTTTTTGAACTGCCCAAATTTACATGCTGGAAATTACCTATAAAAATAACATGTGACATACTGGAGATCGCCCATTTGGTAAAGCTTTTATTTAGCGGTGTTTCATAAAATAAAATGTTGGATGTAAATTATCTTCCAGCTGTGCACAAAGGTGATTTTAATTAGATTTGCCAATTGTGTCTTAAGCCCTTTGTGCTCCTCCGGTGTATGGACCGATGCAGTCGCACTATGGACAAAAAAGCCTCAAAAGTGGATCAATAAGTAAACAACTTGGGTGAAATCCATGATTAGGAAGTAGATTATACAGGCTATCTGGAATCATGTAGCCTCTGTGAAGAACATTTTACCACTCAGCAACTACTTTTGAAAATATGCTGATTTTTTTAAAGTGGGGGGAATTAGGTATTATGGTAATTGTGTATGAACACAATTAACATGTTTTTGGATTAATGTTATGAGTTTTGGAATTGATCAAGAGGTAAATTACCTTTATAATCTAATCAGAGGCCTTTTGGGCTTCCCCTAGAAATGTGAATATCTACTGCTGATGTTGAACCTTAGAGATTTTGGAGCTATCTAGCCTCAGGTTACCAGATCTCCAGAAAAAGAGGACATGTCCTCCTCTTTGTCCTCATGTCTTTTGTCCAGCAGGAATAGCCTTAAAAACCAAACATCGTCCATCTTTTTGAGCAGTTTTTCTCCAAGTTTCAGCACTTCCCTACTAAGTACTAACAATAATGCTCTCCTTTCTGCAACCTTAATTAGTTGATTGGAACCAGCTAGTGGGCTTGGCTACTACCTGAAACTGACAAGATCTTAATCAGTTATATGCTAAAGGTTTTTGCCTACTAATAGATTCTAGTACATTTTTATGACTGAAAAATGATGGTTCTCATGCTGAAAAAGTAATTTCATATACCTGTAGGCCTAAGTATATTTTTTCCCAGTTTTTCATTGTAATTTTTACCATACAGTAGATGCCAAGGAAGTTAAAAAATTAGTGTGTCCTCTTTTGTCTTTCATTTATCCTCCCTTCCAATTGTCTGTGCCCTCCTTTGCCTGTTCAGACGTCTGATAATTCTTAATCTAGTCAGGGTTCTTATTACATTCATTTCTTGCCTGAACATACTTCTAGCAACTGCCTACAGTGAAAAAGAAGCATAAGCGCTTACAAATTACAGATAGTCCTCAACTTACAACCATATTTGAGCCCAAAATTTCTGTTGCTGAGATAGTTGTTAAGTTGCCCCATTTTATGACTTTTCTTGCCACAGTTGTTAAGTGCATTGCTGCAGTTGATCAGTTAGTAGCACAGTAACACAGTCTGGCTTCTCCATAGACTTTGCCTGTCAGATCACAAAAGGACCCGGGGGACACTGCAACTGTCTTCCCACCGTAGTGGTCCCTATTTTTCTACTTGCATTTTTACGTGCTTTCGAACTGCTAGGTTGGCAGAAGCTGGGACAAGTAACAGGCGCTCACTCTGTTACACGGCACTCGGGATTCGACCCGCCAAACTGCCAACAAGCTCAGCGTCCTAACCCACCGCGTCCCTTGTGTGTCATAAATAGGAACCAGTTGCTAAACATCCATTTTCTGATCACATGACCATGGGGAGGCTGCAATGGTCCTAAGTGCAAAAAGTGGTAATTAGCTACTTTTTTTCAGCCCTGCTGTAACTTTGAACGGTCACTAAATAAAAGGTTGTAACTTGAGGACTACCTGGATTAGCACATTCTGGCTGTGGCCAGTATTACTGTTTTCAGCCTTCATGAATTGACTCTGATTTCTAATAGAGCCCCTACTTAAGTGCACTAAAAATGGAACTCAGTGAATGATAAGGGTTGTTTGTGAGCTGACTTCGAGACTGGATAGTCTCAACGATTGGAGTCTACCTCCTCTTCCTGCACCTTTACCTGTCCAAGTAAGAGCAGGGCAAACACAGCATCTACACTAATATAAATAGAGATCAGGGATTACAGCGAAGGAGTGCAGAAGTGGGCTGCAGAATTGTACCAGAAAGCGTTAAAGCTAAATAATTAATATCAGCCTTTTATTGATAAGCATCAGTGGGCCTGAGAGATAAGTGATTAGCATGAGGCTGACTGTGGCAGAGATGTTTATTTTAATTAGCAAGATTTAGTGGCTTCCTATGAAACAACTGGGAATTGAAAATCCTTGTCAATTTGCCTCAAATCACCCAGTGATCTGCTATTACAGCCAGTTTGGTTTCGGGTTCGTTTCAGTTTTTGAAAAGTCTATCTTCTTGTTTACTATATGAATTTCAATATTTTACCAGCACCATCTTGTCCATTTGGTCTGGATTTAATTTTAATTTATTCATATCCAGCACACCACCAATGTTTGGACATGTAGAATTTGAAAAACCTGGGAAGCAAAACAGATTGCAATAGCATCCTCTAAGATTAGGAATAGCAACCGTATTCCTACATCATTTTTTTTAAACTTCTTAAAGAAGAAGGAGTAGGTCATGCTCTAATGGTGCCTTCAGTCCTTATAAGAGAGTTTGAAATTTTAAGATGCTGAATGATATTTTAAAAATTCACGCTAGGTCTAACTCAGGGGTCGGCAACCTCGGCTCTTTTATGACTCATGGACTTCAACTCCCAGAATTCCTGAGCCAGCATAGCTGGCTCAGGAATTCTGGGAGTTGAAGTCCACGAGTCATAAAAGAGCCGAGGTTGCCGACCCCTGGTCTAACTGAATAAATACCCTCCACATTCTTGTTGAGTTCACCACAGCCATAAATGACCTTCAGCCATAAAGTGGTTAGTTCAGTTTTGCCTTTGATCATGTGAGGCTTGCCGCTGTATTTTATCAGCCAAGATGTATGAACCAGAAAGAACTGTGAACCCAAACACTTGCAGTTAACATAACAAACCATAGTTAAGAAAGCTATGATGTATGAACTCAGTAAAGACTCCAGGAAAGCCTCATCAATTAGATCAGCTAAAACAATTTTGATTTCTGAACAGAAACTAGATTGAAATTAATCTAAATAATTCATTTGCTTCATGAGTTTCCAGAACTTCATTGCCTATTTGCCCATTTCAATTAAAACTAGGACACTAATCTTGAATTCCCATCATCTTAGGTATTGAGGGAAAGCTCTATTAATGTGTCTTAAATGCATCCCTCTGCTGAAAGAAGGGAAGGCGTAGAGTGTAATTAGTGAAAGTTGTGACATTAGGGACCTAGCCAGAAATAAAGTGCAATTGCCCTTTGTCTCCATAAGTGCCCTACATACAAATGGTCACCAGAATAGGGATATTCATGAGCATCAACAATCAATTATTTCCAAAACAAGGCTGGTTGTTTACATTCTTAATACTCAGTAATGGATTCAAGATCAGAACAGAGATAGAAGATTTTCACTCCTGAAATACTTTACAAAAATGTCACAATAGGCTGCTGAGAGTTTAAAATCTTTTATGAAATAGGGTCAGGATATTAAAACCTTCTTTTAATTAATTTTTATTTAAACTGCTTCAGCTTGCTTAGGCATTTGGACAAAGAATTTAATTTCAGAAGGTAACATTGAAAAATGAGATGAAGCAGGTAAATGGCAGAGGTTTTCCAGATTATTGGATTACTGCTTGAAATGCACACAGATACACACAGACACACACAGACACAGACACACACCCGGGACAGCTAGGAATTGAAGTTCAAAATAGCTGGAGAGCATCAGAACATTTAGATTTAGTAAGGAGTCCTTCGTTGTATTTCCAAAGAGATTCTTTCTAAATGCCTAACTAGACAGTCATTCTACCAATTCCTGTTTAGTAAAGGACAGTGCCTGTAATTAAAATGTGCAACTGTTCCTTTATAAGATGTCACAAAGCTACAGCATCTGTTATTTGTGACATAACATCTTTGTAAGCCATAAACATATCCTCTGTAGAATATACAATACTGTCATATTTTTAAAAAATGA
Source organism: Vipera berus (assembly GCF_964194415.1). NCBI lineage: Eukaryota > Metazoa > Chordata > Lepidosauria > Squamata > Viperidae > Vipera > Vipera berus. The sequence continues at coordinate 236,002,065 of NC_138202.1, forward strand.
AAGGATAAAGAAGAAAAAACTGTTGAAAATAAAATAATGAGAAAAGTATGAATATATTGCCATTATGTTTTCCCCATTATTTTTTCTGAGATTGTAATAATACTGGTAGCACTTAACTGTAGCCAAAACCCATGTTTAAGTGCTCTGGTTCAAAAAAAAAAGAAAAGAAGAAGAGACAAATTAAGTGTGTGGAAGGATGGATGGATGGATGAATAGAGTTCATTTCAGCTCCTTCCTTTGTATCCAGTGTAGGGCATTATCAGGAAAGAGGAAGAGTTAAGATAAGGTAGAAAAATGAAATACATTTTACAAAATTGAATACCTTATAATGGTAACTACGCTACACAGAGTTAATCAGGAATCTGATTATAATTACTTCTTGTTCTTGCAACAGTTCTTGGGAAATGTACTAAAGATATTAAGCTCTTAAAACAGAAAACTGGCAGAAATGATTACCTATAAAGAGGTAAAGTGTGCAACACTGTTGTACTATTCAATATTTATTGGTTGTACTATTTAGTATATTAACAAGTGGGTGAATATCACATCCTTATTTCAATGTGTGAATACTCTACAGTATTTTATTAAAGGTCAAATTGTCCTCATCCCATCCCATACTTTTACCCATTCTTTTATGTCATTTGTCAGCCTGATATCAACTGCATGAGAAAAGATGTACTCCATGAGATATATTGAAAACAGTTCTGCTACAGGAACTTTGATTTACAGTGAGGAACAGGGAGGTCCTTGAGAATGATCTAAAGCAATTATTGCATCCAAGATTGCTATCCCTGAATCACATATTCTCAGAGTCTCTGTCAGGCTTAGCTCAAGAAGGATGTAGTAGAACAATCCAGCCAGAGTTCAGGTCTTTAGTTGCTTACACACAATAGATCTTGCCAGACTAAACCCTTACTACTTTCACCCTAATGGATCTAGCCTGGGAGATTCTAAGGAATGTACTCCTTCCTTCCTGGGAAACAGATGCTTCAAAATATTCTATCACAGGGGTAGGTAACCTTGGCTCTTTTATGACTCATGGACTTCAACTCCCAGAATTCCTGAGCCAGCCGTGCTGAGGGGAAAGGGAGAGATTTCCAAGCTGAGCCATGCTGGCTCAGGAATTCTGGGAGTTGACGTCCACGAGTCATAAAAGAGCCAAGGTTGCCTACCCCTGGTCTATCACATCATCTCCCCCTCTGTAGGCACTCTCCCTCCCAAACCTGAGACCAGGGAAATGGTCTTTTCTGTTCTGTTTGATGCCACCTGATCCGACTTTGACAGCGTGAGTGTCCCACTTTCATGGCAGCGCAGACAAGACACAGAAAATGAAACAACAATAACAACAACTGTGCTGTAAATAATTGATGACTAGAGAGGAAGTTACTTCAAAAAGGCCGGGATGGATAGTGATCACTCTCAAAATTCAAAAGATTAGGAGAAACACCAATTTAGTCACTCCAATTCTAGCCTCTAAACCAAATCAGGCAAATATATGAAGTTACTACAGGAAATCCCTGAGTTACGACTACAGTTGAGCCCAAAATTTCTATTGCTAAGCAAGACATTTGTGAAGTGAGTTTTGCCCTATTTTACGACCTTTCTTGCCACAGCTGCTAAGTGGATCGCTGCAGTTTTACGTTAGCAACACAGTTAGTATTCACCACCTCCCATGGACTTTGATCGTCAGAAGGGGATCACATGACCCCGGGGACCCTGTAAGCGTCATAAATACATGACAATTGCCAAGCATCTGAATTTTTGATCACATGACTACCAGGATGCTGCAATAGTTGTAAGTGTGAAAAATGTTCATAAGTCACTTTTTTCATGGTAACTTTGAACAGTCACTAAACACACTGTTGTAAATTGAGGACTTCTTGTATTCATTTTGTTATATCAAATGTTTGGTGAACTAACTCTAAAGAATGTTTACTTGGGTCTATTTTAAAATCAGTTCTTGTTCCTGGTGAAAATAGAATGTCTAAGAAAAAGTGAGGCAAACAACAAGCTTATCTTGTTTGCAATCCAGGGACCCAGGCAGACATCTTTTAATCCCCTATTGCCATTTTTCGTAAAGGAAAAGCCAGGTTTTCAATAATCCACATACAAGCATTACAGTTTTATGACACTTTCTCTCTGCAAAGGACTCACTGAAATAATATTTATGATGGATTTTCCAACTCATGGTAAGCAACAAAAATGCAAACTGGATAAATGAACAAAGTAGAAATTGTGGTAATTGTCGAAGGTATATTTTACGAGTAAAGGAAGTTTAGAAAAGAATTAGCCTGATAGACAGGAATTGATTGCATTTGACCTTAGCTGACCTCATAGTCACAAAGTGCTCTTTGGTCATATGGAGAGCCACATCAGTTGTCGTGTTAGGAAAAATAGACATGGGTTCAGGAAGTCATTGTAGCTTTTGAAATGTATACATCTTTTGCTGTTATTAGGCGCATAGTCTTCAGTCTATGAGGAAGGATAACTGCTACTAGACATTTTTTGTTTTTTGATGCTGGACAACAACTATAGATATCATGAGTTAAAAGAACTATAACTCAAACATGAGTGATGATGGCATTATTCATCCTTCTGAACATGCAACGGAGCTCTAAAGAGCTCTTTGACATCAATAATTATAATATGTACAGCATATTATAGCAATAGCAATAGCACTTAGACTTATATACCGCTTCATAGTGCTTTACAGCACTCTCTAAGTGGTTTACAGAGTCAGCATATTGCCCCCCCCCCAAAAAAAACTGGGTCCTCACTTTACCGACTTCAAAAGGATGGAAGGCTGAGTCAACCTTGAGCCAGTCAGGATCAAACTGCTGTCAGTTGGCAGAATTAGCCTGCAATAATGCATTCTGACCACTGCACCACCACGCTTCCTACCTATATCGTATCCTACCAATCCTTTATACTACCAACCATTTAGGAACGTGTGTGCTTCAAAACATGACAAGGAAGGAGTACTTTGAACATTCCACTTTGTAAGAGCAGGACATCTTTGTTATTCGTTAAATTAGCCTGACTTTGTTCCAGCTTGGATGTGAAAATGAAAAATTCTAGTGCTTGGCTTTAACTCAGTTGCATTCCCTTGACTCATCTCACCTTATAAAAATATTTGCAGGAAGTAGATAAGCTGGTGAGGCTGTCCTGGGCAGAGAATTGACAGAACATCTTGTTTCCCTTGGAAGTGAAGGAAAACACCTTGGGCAAGTGGAAGTATAGCACCTTCTGCTATTCTTGAAAGTAGCCTGTCCATGAGTCAGGAAAAAAAAGAGATGTTGCTACTTTAAGGAGTCCACTCCTTAAAGTTAGTGTAATTTTTCAAACAGTATACGGCCTTTTCCTGGCTTGCATAGCAGCTGGAAAAACATTGGGCTGCTTTAATGGGGAGCAAAGTACTTCAATGCTCATGAAAAGGTATAAAATACTTCTTTCAAGTCATTCTTTTTTTCTCCACCCCAAACGAACCCAGCAATGCCCTCGCCGTGATGTCCCGTTGCCTGGAAGCGGTCCGGGTCTGGATGGGGAGAAACAGGCTTCGTCTCAATCCTGCCAAGACTGAGTGGCTGTGCATACCGGCATCTCGGGTCAACCAGACTATTCCATCTCTAACGATGGGGGGTGAGGTGTTACCCCCCCCGTTGATAGGGCTCGCAACTTGGGCGTCCTCCTGGATTCGCAGCTCACTTTTGAAGACCATATAGGAGCCGTGACCAGGGGGGCTTTTGCCCAGGTTCGCCTGGTGTGCCAGTTGCGACCCTACCTGGACCGAGATGCCCTACGCACAGTCACTCATGCGCTCGTGACCTCCCGTTTAGACTACTGCAACGCTCTCTACATGGGGCTGCCCTTGAGGACCACCCGGAGGCTTCAGCTGGTGCAGAATGCTGCCGCGCGAGCCGTGATGGGGGTCTCCCGATACTCCCATGTAACACCTCTACTCCGCGAGCTGCATTGGCTTCCGGTTGCCCTTCGGGTGAGATTCAAGGTGCTGGTGATGACCTATAAAGCCCTAAATGGCGAGGGTCCGGGATATTTGAGGGAACACCTGCTGCCAGCATCAAGCTCCCTTCGTCCAGTGCGCTCCCACAGGGAGGGTCTTCTCAGGGTGCCGCCGGTTAAAGATTGCCGGCGGGTAACACCCAGGGGTAGGGCCTTCTCAGTGGGTGCGCCTGCCCTGTGGAACCAGCTGCCTGTGGAGCTTAGGACTGCCCCCAACCTCCGTTCATTCCGCCGGGACCTGAAGACCTGGCTCTTCGAGCTCTCTGGCCCAGGCTGAGAATTTTTTAATTTTAATTTTAATTGTTTTTTTTTACTGTTCTCAGGGTTTTATTTAATCTTTTTAAATTTGTTTTAACATTTGTATTGACTCTTTTTTAAATGCCCTGTAAACCGCCCTGAGTCCTTCGGGAAAGGGCGGTATATAAATCTAAATAAATAAATAAATAAATAAATAAATAAATAAATAAATAAATAAATAAATAAATAAATAAATAAATAAATAAATAAATTCTTGAAACAAGCACAGCCTTGTAACTATGCTTCAGAGCCATAGGGTGGATTTTGTACTTTTATTACTCATTGATGGCTCTAAAAGCATTATTTCATGAAACCTCAGTTCATTCACAGCATCCGTTTTCCTTCATCGAAGCAATTTGAAAATCATTCATGTTATTTCACAACATAGTACTTGAATCATCTCCATTGAATCATAAAGTAATAATTATCCAGCAATGATAACCATTTGTAAAAATAAATAGGATGAAGTAGTGGTTGCTTGTATTATGTCCCTTAATGGATTTTCTAAAAACTGATTGATTTCTAGGGCCTCACAACTATTCAGAGTGCTGTTAATTGATCAAAATGTGAAGCTAATTGTTCCATTTCTTTCTTCAGGGTAGACACACTTTAATAAATTATTACTGCAAGCAACATGGTATTGCTAATTATTGATTCCAGATACATTAGCTAGGTGGAATGGGAATGACCTTCTAGTATCTATTAGTAGCACACCAGATCAGGCTTAGAAAAACACTCATGTATACACCACAATATTTAATGAGTTGCTGACATGTTTTTAAATGATAGATGACTTCCTTCATCTGCTCTTAAGATATGTCGATCTTAATGAGATTTCAGTTTTTATACACTACTGTTAATGATGCTTTAATATTTTAGAATTTCTTTTAAGGGACATTTTTTTGTTTACCTTGTGCTCCTGGAGGTTTCCTTTGGGTTTTGTGGTTTTTCTTGCACATCTCATGTTAAGACTCTTCCCCTATTCCTCCTTCCTAGCCTGGAAAAAAAAATCAGGCATAAAGTTCCTCCAGGAGGATCATCCCTTGGCATTGAACTAAAGCGGTAGTAACCAGAGAGGCTGCAGAACACCCAAAACCTATTAGATAATGAAAGAAAAACATTGGTTTAACCACATTGTAATTAATGGAAGGGTTGTTACACATAGGTAAAACATTTTCTCCACAATTTCTTCTCCTTTGAAAAAAAATAGCCTGGGAAGCTCCCACCCAACCCACCCAGCATCATAGAGCAGGAGTCCCTAACCCCCGGTCCATGGATTGGCACCAGTCCATGGCTTGCCAGGAACCGGTCCGCACAAGCAGGCAAAGCCCCATCTGCACACATGCGGAACCACGAAACCACGCCTCCACCCAGTCCGTGGAAAAACTACTCTCCACAGAACCAGTCCATGGCACCCAAAAGGTGGGGGCCGCTGTCATAGAGTGTTGAAAATGATGACTTTTTAAAACACAGAAGGATATTTTGCAAACAGCCATCATGCAAGGAAGAAAGCCCAGCTGAATGTGAGACTTAGTGTCATGTCAACCAGCGTAGGAAAATGCTCTCTTAACTGATAATAAAACAACACAGAGAGCTGCAATCCAATGCAGGTCTACTTAAAGGAAAATCCAGCTGATTTATTATCAAGGAGGCATACACCCAGGAACTCAGTTTTGCATCATTTACAGAGATGTAATTCCAACGGTGTTCACTGGAATTAGCTTTCATGTAAGTGTGTCTAGCACTGCAATCTGGCTGAATAATTGTTGAAGGCAAATTTTAATTATTGTGGGTTTTATTCAGTTAGCCTCTCCTGCTGGTGGAATCATGTCCCGTGCGGGCCACAATGGAAGGGCTCCCCTGACCTCAAAAAACTCTTAGAATATGTTCCAGAGAGTCAGCAGACCTGCTGGAAAAGGTTTGGGAAGCTGCAGAAAGAAAGAAGGAAAGAGCCATAACTGGATTTCACTCTGTAAGTATACTTTGATAGATAAAAGTTAATAATTCTTGTCACATCACTTTGAAATTAAAACCTAGCAGAGATTACAAATAGCAACAGAAAATTACACAACTGGAAGTAACACAATAACAAAATACCAAAGTAAGGATTAAAGGTGGATTACTAATAATATTCCCATCCAGAAGCAAATCTGAGAGTGGGACATACTTTTTGTAAGCCTTTTTCTAAAGATTTATCAGAATGATCTTTCCCAAAAAGTATTTTGGAAGTCTTTTCCAAAAAAGAAATCAGCTGCTTCTTTCATGCAAAGCTTTTGTTGATCTCTGTGTGGGGTAATTTTTAATGTGAAATCCACTGGTTTAAATGGTATTTATGGGATTTATTTTTATGATTGGGCTATATTTTATGGTTAGTTGTTAGCATTTTGGTGCCATTTGGAGAAAAGCTGGCAATAAATAAAACAGTAAGCCCTGTGACAGAACTTGCTTTTTTGAATTATGTGATTCTTCACTCTTTCATAACTATTCTGTAACTTTGAGAGTTTTAGATTCTACAATAGAGTGACAAACAGATATATTATACTTTCTCCTAAAAAACATGCTTCCACATAAAATGTAAATATTACAAAGTATGGCCTTTTCTTACATGTTAATTTATTCTGGGCAGAAATTGATGTTGATGATGATGTTTTATCTGAAGTTAATGATGATGATGATGATGATGATGATGTTGGAAGGGACCTTGGAGGAGGTCATCTAGTCCAACTCACTGCTGAGGCAGGAAACCCTATACCATTTCAGAAGTATGTAGTGGGGTGCCCCAGGGCTCTGTTCTGGGCCCAGTGCTCTTCAACATCTTCATCAACTATTTGGACGAAGGGATAAATGGGAAACTCATCAAATTTGCAGAGGACACCAAGCTGGCAGGAATAGCCAACACTCCAGAAGACAGGCTTAAGATACAGGAGGATCTGGACAGACTCGAACACTGGGCGCTATCTAACAAAATGAAATTGAATGGTGAAAAAAGTAAGGTTCTACATTTAGGCAAGAAAAACCAAATGTACAGGTATAGTATAGGGGGTACCTTGCTCAATAGTAGTAACTGTGAGAGGGATCTCAGAGTCCTAGTGGACAATCACTTAAATATGAGCCAGCAGTGTGCTGCAGCTGCCAAAAAAGCCAACACAGTGCTAGGCTGCATTAACAGAGGGATAGAATCAAGATCACATGAAGTACTAATACCACTTTACAATGCCTTGGTAAGGCCACACTTGGAATACTGCATCCAGTTTTGGTCACCACGATGTAAAAAAGATGTTGAGACTCTGGAAAGAGTACAGAGAAGAGCAACAAAGATGATTAGGGGACTGGAGGCTAAAAAATATAAGGAACGGCTGCTGGAATTGGATATGTCTAGTTTAATGAAGAGAAGGACTAGGGGTGACATGATAGCAGTGTTCCAATATCTCAGGGGCTGCCACAAGGAAGAAGGAGTCAAGCTATTCTTCAAAGCACCCAAAGGCAGGACAAGAAGCAATGGATGGAAACTAGTCAAGGAGAGAAGCAACCTAGAACTAAGGAGAAACTTCCTGACAGTTAGAACAATTAACCAGTGGAACAACCTGCCTCCAGAAGCTCTGAATGCTCCAACACTGGAAGTTTTTAAGAAGAGACTGGACAGCCATTTGTCTGAAATGGTATAGGGTTTCCTGCCTGAGCAGGAGGTTGGACTAGATGACCTCCAAGGTCCCTTCCAACTTTACTATTATGATTATGATTAATTTTAGCAGTCTAGCCTTTTAGTTGAAATAGCATAGATCCATGTTGCTAAAAGGCTCTGCCCTTTCTTGGAAATAGACCAATCTCACAAGAGATAAACAAAATTAAATTTCATTAAAAAAGAAAAAAGGATAAAATTTAAGAACATCTTTTAATTTTAATTCATATACAGGTGGTAAAATAGGGAAATTATCAAAAATCATTTCTATCACAGGATAACAGCTGCTGAAAAGAAATTTACAAAACAAAATGCAGTGCCCCAAGTAGACCCAAGATGGCCAACACAATTACTGTATAGAAAAGCTGCTTATAAAGAGATTAGAGTGAGATTCAGATTATAATATTAAAATATTCATTCTTACTCAGCCTTAGTTATGAAGACAGACTGACATTGTACAGAGTTCAGTAGTTGGTACAAACAAATAATATAGGACAGTAACAATTTAATTTAAAAACAAGCCATTGAGCCATATGCAATTTCCCCGCCACATTTACCGATTTCTACAGAAATAGTGCCACCTAAAGCATCTGCTTCTGCGTTTCAATTCTCCTGGGCATCCCAGCTTCTTGGAAGTTCCAAAAGTTAATCAGAGGCTATGGATAATGAATTTAGTCTCTTGCTTTTCCCATTATGATTTACAATAGCTAGAGCTGTGCCCACAGTTTTAAAATAACCAGTTTTTTTCTATCTCTACAGAGAGATGATTTCATTCTGTACACAATTCTGTGCCTGCATTGCCTCTCATGGGGATATTGATGGTTTGGAGTGAGAGGCTACTCTGTCTATCATGGATGTCTCAGACTTGCAAAGAGCCTTACATTCATAATAATAATTGAAGAACACTATTAAAACATTCCAATAACTCTTATCATATTACGGGAATGATCATTAGCTGCAAAAGTAGTAACCTGGGCATCTATACACCTTAGGCTTTTATAGATTTTTTTTACATGTTTGCTCATGAATATGTCCTATTCTGTCTCATAACAATGACGTTAATGTAAATTGACTATTATAGTAGCAGGTTTATCCTAACATGCATTAAACTAAATTGAACTTTTTTGTCATTGCTTTCAGTGCATGCAGGAGATGGGAAATACCAAGGCAAGATTACTTTATGAAGCTAATTTACCAGAGAACGTTCGAAGACCTCAAGCAGATCAGAATCCGTTTTTTCATTTCCATTTTTGAGGGATATTGGAGTACTTTTATATGATGATGATGTTAAAATGGATGCATGCATGCTGCACAATGGCCAAATATAAATGTCAGGATTCTCAAAGGTGTAAAAGTACTTTTTTTAAAAAAAATAGGCTGTTTAAACTTAAAACACTATTTCCATTTTAGTTTGATAAAGATAATATTTACTTCAGGAATACAGGAAGACAGGATAAAGTGTCCCATTGCTTAAATGTAAAGTTACTAAAGATGTCTGTGGTACATCTGGCATATTTAAACTAAAGAGCCAAAGTTAGCATATTAATAGCGCATTAGAATTTACCATGGTGGTGGATTTTTGAAAGTGGAAGGTTTTGAAACTTAAATCTCCTCATGCAAAAAAAAATTATATTGAGGAAATTGGTTGAACTCAAACTAAATTTATCTTATCTTATAGAACAATCCTTCTCATCACCAGTATTCCAGCTTTGACCCCCATGCTTGAGCAAGAGCGAATCCAATCAGTAAGAAATCTAAATAAAGCTATAGATCCATCATAAATTCTAATTTCCGTTAGTGAATATGCTTGGAATGACAAGTTTAATTTATTCTAGCGCCTTGAGGGGAAGTGATGAAATACAACGTTGTAAAGCATATAGTGCAAATGAGGCTATATTAGTAAAAAAAAATTGAACTCCCATTTTTAAACTTTAGTCTGAATAGAAAAATTGGAGAAAATATGTGGTATTTGTCATGTATCAAAATGATTATACTAAGGTTATAAAATTATGAAAATGTGCCTTTACAAAATCAAATATGAGAAAGAACATTCTAGTATACAAATGAATATTGAATAGGCATCCTAAATTTGAAGCCATTCAGTTCTGGCTTTAGAATTATTATATAAAATTACAGTTTCTGCACTGAAAACTTCTGTTGTATGATAGCTTTTGTGTGTTTGTTTGTCTCTGCGCGTGCATATGCATGCATCTTTCCCCCCCTTATTTTGTCTTTTCCTTAAACTAACTTATTCAGAGCTGTGGAGTTTTTTTTATCAGGGATAAATACGAGAAGAAAAAATACTATGACAAAAATGCCACCCATGTCACCAGTGTAAGTAAAAATATAAATTATTATTCTCTGAATTACTCTGAAGTAATATGTGCACGTGAAAACATAATTATATAATATAAATATTATTAATGTTAATTCATATATCCAAGAGGTATAAAATATATTATTAATACAATGTTATTATTAATAATATTAATACTATAAATAGTATTACACACATCCAAGAAGATGTGTTAAATATATACCAGAGAAGTAATCCCATGATAATAGAAACAGATTTTAGTAACACTTATCTCCATTGCTATAATTGTATAATTGGTTTTACTTGTATAGATAATTAAATATCTTGATGGATATTTGAGGGCTTAATTCAGTGAGAACTTTCACCTCTAAATGTACAGCATTGTATATTGTGAAACATGAACACTGTTTCTGAGTACTTTACTTTTGTTAGACAGTTTATAGAGTCTGAAATAGGATCTAACTCTAATCTTAATCCCTAAGGAAAATACATTAGGTGCTTATATTAGTTTAAGGGCTGTAAGAAGAGTGGAAAAATCTGGAACGGGGTATGGAAACACAGTGCAGAAGAACAGGATAGATCTGCTGCTGTTAATGCAAAAAGAATGAATATTTCAATTAATTCATAGTGGAAATAGGGTAATTTATCAGTTGTGAAGTTAGTCGCATGGTTGTTAAGTGAACCTGGCTTCCTCATTGTCGTAAAAGGTGATCACATGACCCCAGGACACTGCAAATGTCATAAATACATGCTAGTTGCCAAGCATCCAAATTTTGATTGAGTGATCACGAGGATGCTGCAATGGTCTTGGGGGTGTGAAAAACGGTCATAAATCAAAACCCTGAGAAATTACAACCAGAATAGATTGGGGTTTTTTAAAAGAAAGCAAAAAGTAAATTGAAATTTAGACAATTGGAAGCTATCCTAGACTAAGTGCCATATTTTAATTACAATAAACTAATTCTGTATCTTTCCTAATTTCCCCCACTGGTGCCATTGCTTTCATTTGCATTACCCTGAATTGAGCTCAAGTGAGCAGTATTGTACTGAATTTGGATACTGCGGCACCAAATTCACAGCTAAAATTAGTTCACAGGATGGGATTTTGTCCTGCTTTGCTTTACAAAGTGCTTCGGCTCCCTTTGGAAGGTGCAGAAATAATGATAATCAAGACAGAAATGATTTTTTTTAAAAAAAAATCTATTTTCAATTGGATTTCTTTTAGCCACCTTGGGAGATGAAACTGGTAGCTGTGCCAGTTCTCCTGAACATTTTAGTGGCTTTTAATATCACTGAGAATAGCATCCATTGGCAGTTATCTGAGGGACATTGTGTTGCCGTGTTTGTAATCCTTCCTGTCAGGACATGTCCAGAAGGTGGTACTGAGGGAAGAGAGTTCACCATCTAAGCTGTTGATCTTTCATAGGTGTCTATCCTGTCTCCTCTCCTCCCCTAGAAATTATGTGGAGCTGTGGATGCTCCAACACTGGAAATTTTTAAGAAAAGACTGGACAGCCATTTGTCCGAAATTGTATAGGGTTTCCTGCCTGAGTAGGGGGTTGGGTTAGATGACCCTTCCATCATCATCATCATCATCATCATTATTATTATTATTATTATTATTATTATTATTATTATTATTATTATTATTATTATTATTATTATTATTATTACTGCCATCAGTGTGCCGATAACACCTAGCACTACCACTCCTGACCCTGTGTTGCCTGGAAAGTTACCAGTACCCTTGAAGACATTGTCCAAATGTTCTGGATGAAGGAGAATAATCTGACAAGATGGAAGTGTTGTTGCAATGAAAAGACAAGACTCTGGGAATGACCTGAAACCTTGCATTGGATGGGATCATAGGCTCCCAGAAAGAGCAGATTCACAGTGCTTCTTGACCTCCAGTTCTTACTTGATTTGCAAGGAGCTGTTGCAGTGAAACCCATCGTGGCCAGTATGTCAACTTTGACTCTTCTTATTTTGGGCAAACTTACCGTAATAGCAGACATCATCACCTTGGTTACATTCCATCTCAACAATTGCAGTGCACTTTATCTGGAGATACTATTGAAAAAATGGCCAGCAATTAGAATTGGAACAAAATATTATGAATAGCCAGCTGGCTGGTGCCTATACTGATGCCTACAGTATACCGAGTGATTTTCACTGGCTATTTATGTTCTACTGTTCTAGGGTCTAATTATCTGTGATGCCAGCTCTCCTGTCATGATGCTACCAGGTTACTTAGATGAGTAGATCTAAAGATCCCTGTGCTGCTAGAAGCTTGACTATCAGATTTTCAGGAAAGGATGCAAACAGGAAAATGGCACCCAGCCTTGGGAATAAACTCCCTAAAAAGGTGATGGGATCCCACTCTTTCAATATTTAGCAAGATGGTAAAAACACATCTTTTCATCAAGCCTTGTTAATAGTCAATTATTTTAATGACTGGTTTACTTTTTTCTTTATTACTTCACAGCTTTTGTAGCTGACTCAAGTCAAAGGACACATTAAAAATTTTGAAAACTACAACATCAATAGATCAGAGCAAGTCATTTCTTTCCCTCCTGCCCCCTTCCCCAAAGGAAGACATCAGTCATATTTATTTGGAGCTGAAGGCTTAGTAAAACAAAACTGTCTTCGCTTACCTTCTAAATGCCACAAAGGTTAATCACTTTAAGAATTCTTGCCTAATGAGGCCTTATCAGCTCAGCTGAAAATCCTGAGGTGGATTAGTCTGAATGGCTGCATTGTTCATACTTCATTATTAAAGAGGAGGCCTTCAAGTCAGAAGGGTTTGAGTCTCTCCTTGTAGCAGGAGAAAAGCAAGGCAGATTTGCTGTCACTGCTCTACGTTCCTCTCAGACGGCCGAGATTTGCCTTTTGAAGCCTCCAAACAGTTGACTTTTGAGGCAACCACCTCATCTCATATGGTGTTTCCAGCAAGAGATGGGATGGCAGCATTTCCTATTACTATCCAGAACAATGGTAATGGCAACAGAGCTGCTTTAATGAGGCTTTTATTAATAACAAGTATTGTGTAGTGGGTCCGACGCAAGAGAGACGCCAGCCGGTGTGTGAGTTCAGCTCTTTATTGGAAGGGGAAGTGAACTGGGGAATGAGGGCTACCTGGCCTCCTTATATACCTGGCCAGGTAAGCTATCAGCCAATGGGGTTGGCCCTAGGTTTCCCGCCGAAACTGTCCAGGCCAACGCCCCCTGGTGGCTGTTGCTATGCAGGTGCCTGCATACATAACAACAAGGATTTTCCATCCAACCTGAACAGATCCAGGAAGGCATACAATATTTTTAAGAACAACATAGTAAAAAGAGGTGTGCACAACCTCTGGCCCCAGAGTCACACATGTCTCTCAAAAGTTATAATCCTGAGACATCTTCCAAAACTTAACATTGAGTGACATTTATGGAGACTAGTCATGTTCAATCACTTCATTTCATTTTGGTATTTCAGTATAAACCATATCAGTTCTTTTCTGGCCCTCTCTTCTCCTTTGTCCCAGCTCTGCCTGTTTTTTGGAATGCATTCTCAGAATGCCATCCTAAGACTTTGAACCCTCAAATAGCTTGGCATTACCATCAGAAACATCTACAAGAGGGCATGGGAGGCAAGTGACAAAATTATGAACTGCATTATGACTGAGTTATGACGCCCTGATATGAACCCCATGACTTACCTATTTTCATCCAAAATCAGGAAGCTAGTACAAAAGGACAGCGGTGGTGTTATCTTGTCACCATGCACATAGCATCATTTTTTCATGACTGCAGCTAGCTCTAGAAACCTATGTCCCCAATATAAAACAAGGAACTGAAACCCATTAGAAACCCACATTTCCTAAATTAGTCAATAGAACAGTTTACCTGCTCCTCGCTTGTCACATGTATCTCTTAACAGCTCTTTGTTCTTAACAGCTTCTTCATACAACAAAGTGCTAAGGAAGCTTTGTCAACCTGGTGCCCTCCAGGAGCCAGTCAAATAGGACTTCATATATTTTTTGAATGGAACACCATCATTATGTTTGCAATTCAGGTCATCAAATAGTATTCATGAAGAAATCCCAATTATGTGATATCAAATCAATTTAAATTTGAAATATAACTATGCCTTGATTAAATGTTTGCTTATCTCATTCCAAATTGCATGTTTTGCATCCCTTTCAAGCCCTACGTCTGGTTACAGTGTCACCAAATTAACTAAATGTGTGCTGTGGTTGGCTTAGCTAAATATCTATTTGCTGGAATTAATTGCCTGTAAGGTTACGAAGCCTTACGCTTTACACAAATTCATTAGTTTGCCTGCTCCATAAACTCCCTGGAATATCTACTAATGGAAAGCCATGAATTGGATTAGCAGCCGCAAGCAACAGCCCCCCGCCCACTCCAGATGAGGGTGAAGTCCACTCCCCACCCCTCATGTGAGGGAAAGTGAGGTCAGGGAAGATGAGCAAGAGTAAACCTGTGGCTTCATATATCTCTAGCTTGCTAGAGAGCCTGCTCAGATTCTGTTACCTTTTATAGCAAGGGTCTTCCTTGCCCATCTTATTCCTGTATATTTTATAATAATACACACAGATTTTAAAATACTTTAATTGCAAGTGCCTGCTTGGTACTGGCAGTGGTGACACTGGCCAGATCTATGGAGAAGCTAAGCAGAGGAGGAATACCAACATCCCTGGAATGGAAGGGCTGGTAAGATGGGAGTAGTTAATTTTAGCTTGCTCTTCCCGATGATGGCAGGTCAAGAGGTGACTTGTTCACATGGGCATGTGCCAAACTTGTATGCTGAAATACGGAGGTGCCTGCCATGCCTTCTGACTGCCTCCCCCTCCCTGCGCGCGCACATTTTCTTTCTTTTACCTCGCTGCTAAAGAAAGTTTTTGCTAAACTAAACCTCATAGGCAAAGCCGTGAGGAGTTGTCCCTGCAGGTTTCTCTGCGAAGTTTATTGGAAGTGATTTCCCATTTGCAAGATAATACTGCTAATTGTTTGAAATTGCTTCGGCATCTTAGAAAACCTATTCAGGGAAAAGAAACTACCGGTACCTACCTTTCTTTCTTTCTTTCTTCCTCCCTCCCTCCTTCCTTTCTTTCTTCCTTCCTTCTCTTCCTTCCTTCCTTCCTTCCTTCCTTCCTTCCTTCCTTCCTTCCTTCCTTCCTTCCTTCTTTCTCTCTCTCTCTCTCTCTCTTCCTTGCTCCCTCCATCCTCCCTCCTTTCTTTCTTCCTTCTTCCTTCCTTCCTTCCTTCCTTCCTTCCTTCCTTCCTTCCTTCCTTCCTTCCTTCCTTCCTTCCTTCCTTCCTTCTTTCTCTCTCCTTTCTCTTTCTTTCTTTCTTTCTTTCTTTCTTTCTTTCTTTCTTTCTTTCTTTCTTTCTTTCTTTCTTTCTTTCTTTCTCTCTATCTCTCTTTCTTCCTTCCTCCCTCCCTCCTTCCTTCCTTCCTTCTCTCTCTCTCTCCCTTCCTAGTATACCGGTACTATTTGGTTCAGAATTTTTTTTTCTTGTTTTCCTGCTCTAAAAACTGGGTGCGTCTTATGGTCAGGTGCGTCTTATGGTCTGAAAAATACAGTATGTCAGAGAGAAGACGAGGTGTTCTCTGCTCCTTTAGCCACCTTCAACTTGCCAGACCCCCACTAAGGCCCCAGACTAGTTGGCATAGCCATGTCTTCAAGGCCATTCGAACATTAGATTTTGCAGCCAACCATTTCATAGAATTTGGATCCAAGCCTAGGGCTGCATCCAACTGTATACTTCCTGTAACCAATACAGTTAAGTCTATTGCAGCGGTGCCCAACCTTTCTGACAGAAGGGACCAGGACTGGGGAGGAAGGTGATGGTTTCACAACCTAGATTCCGTGCATGCGCAGATGAAGCTTCACTCACTCATTCCTCCCCTGCTTTCATGGCCCGGTTCATAACAGGCAACAGACCGGTACCGTTTTGCAGCTCAAGGGTTGGGGACCCCTGGTCTATTGTATTCTCACATGTCCTGAGTTATTTGCCCCTCTCTGAATCTACATCCGGAGCAACTTTTATTTTGGTACATTGATAGCCAACTGTTCTTTGGCATTTTCAGATAGGGGGTCTTTCTCATTTCTGTAGTTGGTAGGGATTGAAACGCTTTTACTCATAGATCAAATGCTCATTGCTGAGATAGAGGCAGTCCTTTGCAACATGTTACAGTCAGACTGCCATGCCTAATCATGCTGTCCGTGGAGTTGCATATCTATAGAGCACCATGATAGATACATTTTTTTTAAAAAAAAACCTTCTTTGAAGGAATCTCATTCAATTATTCCTTCATGATCTCAACGTTTCTCATACAAACATAACTATAGGGGACCAGATTCCTGCTAATAAAATATGTCCTGTTCCATTAAAAAAAGGGAATAAGAGATAGGACACTACTAAAGCTTAATTTAATATGCCCATTTAAAAAAATCCTGTAATGATTAAATGAGAAAAAAAAAAGAAACAATAGAATTGCTGACAGCGGGAAACAATGGGAATATACTACCGACTAAATATATATTCCATTATTTAAAATGTGCTGCTTTAAACAATGTATCTGAAATAAATTATAACTCTCAAACAATAAAATAGTGTTCCTATAAATCTGGACCTACTAGGTCATCAGGATCACACTAGGAATACAGTCATCTGGAAATTCTTATATTATTATTTTTTGTATAATGCAGTAAGTGTGCATTGAAAAACAATCATGTAAGGATATATATAAAGGGGATATATATGTCAAGGCTATGGTCTTCCCAGTTGCAATGTATGGCAGTGAAAGCTGGACCATAAAAAAGGCTGAGCACCAAAGAATTGAGGCCTTTGAACTCTGGTGCTGGAGAAGACTCCTGCGAGTCCCTTGGACTGCAAGGCGATCAAACCGGTCAGTCCTAGAGGAGATCAACCCTGACTGCTCTTTAGAAGGCCAGATCCTGAAGCTAAAACTCAAATATTTGGCCACCTAATGAGAAGGAAGGACTCACTGAAGAAGAGCCTAATGCTGGGAAAGATTGAGGGCAATAGAAGAAGGGGACGACAGAGAATGAGGTGGCTGGATGGAGTCACTGAAGCAGTAGGTGTGAGCTTAAATGGACTCCAGAAGATGGTAGAGGACAGGAGGCCTGGAGGAACGTTGTCCATGGGGTCGCGATGGGTCAGACACGACTTCACAGCTAACAACAACAGTATGTGTGTGCTCGCACTCACACACACACACACACACACACATGTCCAGACACAATTTTATAGACAAAATAGCTGAGTTAAGGATGGATATACAATTATGTCTTGAGAAATATATTTTAAACGCATAGATGAATAAATCATATACTACATAAAGTGTTATAAATACTGTCAATCCCTGATTAATAAAATTAGTATTTCAATTACAGTGCAGGCAAGCTAATAAATTTGTACAAAGTGTAAGACTTGTAGCCTTACAGGCAATTAAGTCAAATAAATAGATATTCAACTAAGCCAACCTCAATACTCAAGCTAGCTAATTTGGTAATACTGTGATAAAAGGGTTTGGAAAGGACAGACATGTCAAACACAAGGCCCGGGGGCCAGATCCGGCCCGCAAAGTGGTTTCATGTGGCCCCCAAAGCCATCCTGGAAACAGTGAGGAAACGGTCCCCGCTGCCTTGGCCCTGGCCCAGAGACCCTCCTTCTGCCAGAGACCCCCAGACCTGTCCCACTCCTGCCCAGGCCCCCATAGGCACCCTTGATGCCAATGATGTAGAGCTGGCCATGCCCACTGAGTAGGCCATATGCACTCCACCCAGGCCATACCCACCCAGCCCCCTGAGGGCAACCACAATGCTGATGTGGCCCTCAATGAAATTGAGTTTGACACCCCTGGGAAAGGATATAAATATGCAGTGTTAATACAAGCAAGCATTTGGTCAGAAACAATTATAGTTCACAGAGAACTCATATAACTGGGATCTTTTCATGAGTCCAGTTAGATGGCCCAAACTGTGTAATTTTGCCATTAGGAAACTTACATATACATCCACCATTCTATTGCTTGCCAGTATAAGCAACATTATGCCCAGCACATTAACAAGAACCAGTGCTTTTTTTGTAAAACAAAAAGGTGCTGGAACTCAAACATGTCATACAACCCGCCTTGCCTACCCTACAAGGTTCCATCCAAAAAAGGTGCCGGAACTCCGTTCTGAGCGTTCTATGAGAAAAAAAGCCCTGACAAGAACAATAAGCAAAACACTTTGGACCCTGGAGATAAGGGAAAGGAAGAAGAAACATAATTAAAACTAGCTTATATTAACATTCTTTGTTCTATTCTCCCACCCTTTTCTTTCTTTGGAAACCATCCTTCTTTCAACATATTCATATACTATTCATATATCCCTATGCCATTCATATTAATTTCCTATTCATATAGATAGTACTCAGCATTCAACAACTAAGCCCAAAATTTCTGTTGCTAATCAAGACAGTTGTTAAATGACTGTTGCCCCATTTTATGATTGCCACAGTTGTTAAGTCAGTAACTTAACATGGTTCTTGCCACAGTTGTTAAGTTAGTAACATGGTTGTTAAAGTGAATCTGCCCCCCCACAATGACTTTCCTTGTTAGAAGGTTGCAAAAGGGACACTACAACCATCACAAATATGAGCCAGTTGCTAAGCATCCAAATTCTGATAATCTGACTATCGAGATGCTGCGAAGGTCATGAAAGTGTGAAAAAGTTGTTGTGGTTCCAACAGATGAAACTCTTCAAAGAACTTTGAGGCATTGTTTACCTTAAAGAATCTTTATTTGGGTAGCATAGCATCGGCACTAACATAGTCAAAGCCAAAATCTGAGTTCTCCTCCCCTGAGCACATAGTATCAAAGCAAAATTCCCTCCTCCAATTAACAGTCATAAATCACATTCTCCAATTAGTTTGAAATGCAGGCTTTCCCTCCAGTTCTCCAACCCGTCAATTCTTATCATCTCTTATTTCAGTAACCTTGGTTCACACACTAGGTTCAGTATTGTTATGTCTAGCTAAACTCTCATGCACATTCCTCCCCCCAGTATCATCTAACTCTAACTCTAAGAGTAAAACAAAAGAAGAAAATGGTTGCATCTCCATCTGTTGTCAAAGCAAAAACATTTGATGTTAGCAGCGTTGACAAAAGTCATAAGGCACTTTTTTCATTGCAACTTTCAATGGTCACTAAACAAATGGTTGTAATCAAGGACTATCTGTACATTGCTTTTTGGTGTTTGCATTTTTTGGGGGGTGGTCTCCTTTCTGAGGAGCTCATCCAACCATAGCTTTTTTAGTCTTTCCTTCTTTTCAGTCCCATCATAGCTTTGTGTGCATGCCTCTAATTTAATCCTCGTATACTGTCTCTTATGACAAAATCATTCAATTCTATATTCAGTCCTCAAGACCCATTCATTCTTGCAAAGAGAATAGAAACTTGGCATCAGATTGGCAGTTCTTCAGATCCCATGAAAGTTTGGGCATTGTCTAGTACTATTTCAGTATAGCTCTATCTGCATGATGAACTGGAAATACTTGTTTTATTTTAAAAATATGGATTTGTAATTCAAATATTCAGATGTTCATAGAAGAAATATGTAGATCAAGGACATCCAACATTGGCAAAATTAAGACTTGTGGTCTTCAACTCTCAGAATTCCCCAAACAGCTGGGAGTTCTGGGAGTTGAAGTCCAGAGGTCTTAAAGTTGCCAAGGCTGGACACTCCTGATGTAGAATATTATTGCTATGATTTAACTGGGTTTCCCCAAAAGGCATTTTCCTATGTATTTTCCCATGTATTTTACATGTAGACAAGGTGGCCTTGAAAAGTCAGAGCCCTCCTAACCATACACATCCATTGCGAATATATTGGCATCATCTATTTTGCTCTCCACATTCATGGACACCTAACCCTAACACTAAATGTGTAGTCCCCCTATAGGATTTTGCCATATATTTTCCCAGGAAATATAGATAGGGTGGGATCGAAAAGACAGTGCTTTCCTAAGCATACCGATGCACTGCAAATCCATTGGTGACAATCATTTTCCCCTCCGAGCTCATGGAGATGGAACCCTAACCATAAGGGGGTTGCCCCCCCATTAGATATCCCATGTATTTTACCAGTGAACATAGATGGGATGGGATCGAAAACTCAGGGTCCTTCTAAGCATACTAATCAGATATGAAACTGATTCTGATGTCTATTTTGCTTTCTGAGTTAATGCTGACCTAACCCTGAGTAGATTTGCCCTCCAATGGGATTTTCCCATCTATTTTGCCAGGAAGCAGAGATAAGGTGGGCTGGAAAAGTCAGCGCTCTCCTAAGCATACTGATACACTAGGAATCCATTTGTGATGTCCATTTTCTTGTCTGAGTTCATGGAGATTTAACTGTATTCCTAAGTGGGTTTGCCCCTCAATAGGATTTTCTCATGTATTTTACCAGGAAAGCTGGATGGAGTGGGCTGGAAGTTTCAGTGCCATTCAAATAATTCTGCTGTACGATGAATCCATTGATGACATGAATTTTGCTCTACGAGTTCACAGTGACCTAAACCTAACCCTAAATGGCCCCCAATTGGATTTTCCCATATATTTTACATGGCAAGGTAGAAAACGTGGGCTCAAAAAGTCAGCACCCCACTAAACATACAATGCTCTATGAATGGGATTTTCCCATATCTTTTACATGGAAAGCTACATAATAATGGCTCAAAAAGACAGCACCCTCCTAAGCCTACCGATGTGTTATGAATTCATTGGTGACAAACATTTTGCTCTCCAAGTTCATGGAAAAGGAAAGGCAACAGTAAGCGGGTGTTCCCGACAATGGGATTTTCCCATGTATTTTACCTGGAAAGGTAGAAAAGACAGACTCAAAAGTCAGCACCCTCCTAATGATACTGATGCACTATAAATTCATTGATCACATCCATTTTGCTCTCCGAGTTCATGGAGACCTAACACTAACCCTGAGTGGGTTTGCCCTCCAGTGGGATTCTCCCATGTACTTTACCTGGAAAGGTAGAAAAGGTGGACTCAAAAAGTAAATACCATCCTAAGCATACAGATGCACTGCAAATTCATTGGCGACATCCAATTCGCTCCCTGAGTTCACGGGGACCTAGCCCTAACCCTAAGTGGATATACCCTCCAATGGGATTTTCCCATGTATTTTACATGGAAAGGTAAAAAAAAAGGAGGGCTCAAAAAATCAGCACCCTCCTAAGCCTACCAATGTCTTATGAATCCATTGGTGACATTCATTTTGCTCTCCGAGTTCATGAAGACCTAAGCCTAAGTGCTTTACCCTCCAATGGGATTTTTCCATGTAGAATCAACCAATCAGAATAGAAGTGGAAGAGACCTTGGAGGTCTTCTTTTCCAGCCCCTGTTCAATCAGGAGACCCTATACCATTTCAGGCAGGTGGCTGTCCAGTCTTTTTTTAAAAGCCTCCAGTGATGAATGAGTCCCCAATCCCCAGTCTGTGGACTGGCACCAGGCTTCAGCATGTCAGAAACTGAGCCACGCAAACTAACAAAGCCCTATCGGCAGGATGCAGGCAGCACCTGAAACCATGTCCCCTCCAGTCCATGGAAAAACGTCTTTCTAAGGAACTGGTCCCCGGTACCCAAAAGGTTGTGGCCACTGACCTACAACTTTTGAAGGCAAGCGTTTCCACTAGTTAATTGTTCTCACTGTTAGGAAGTTTTTCCTTAATTCCAGGTTGCTTCTCTCCTTGATTAGTTTCCATCCATTGTTTCTTTTTTTGGCTTCCGATGCTTTGGAAATAAGTTGACTCCCTCTTCTTTGTGGCAACCCCTCAAATAGTGGCATACTGCTATCATGTCACCCCTAGTTCTTGGCCTTAGTTGCTCTTCTTTGCACATTTTTTCTTGGCACCAGCAAAGATGGGGAAGAAAAAGAACTAAAACACATCAAGAAAGCCCTTAGAACTTGTGGCTATCCCAAGTGGGCCTTCATCAGATCTCCAAAAAGACCCAGCAGGAGCTCCTCCATAACAGACAAAGAATTTTAATTTAATTTAATTTAATTTATTAATATTTGTATACCGCCCTTCTCCCGAAGGACTCAGGGCGGTGTACAGGGCAAGAATAAAACACAAAGCTACAAAAATTAAAAAGTAATTAAATACATGCCCAACAATAAATACATTAATAAAACCCCAATAAAGTGATAGTAAAAACCCCACCAATCCCCCCTCAGGCCAGGCCGGCTTGTTCGAACAGGTATGTTTTCAGATCGCGGCGAAAGGAGCGAAGATCGGGCGCCGTCCGGAGCTCAACCGGTAACTGGTTCCATAGCTCCGGGGCGCCCACAGAGAAAGACCTCCCCCTGGGGGCCACCAATCTACATTCTCTGACCGGTGGCACCCTGAGGAGGCCCTCTCTGTGGGAACGCACAGGGCGGAGGGAAGTTGACGCCGGCAGCAGGTGTTCCCTGAGGTACTCCGGACCCCTGCCATGTAGGGCTTTAAACACCATGACTAGTACCTTGAATCTCACCCGGAAGACAACTGGCAACCAATGCAGCTCACGGAGCAGAGGTGTAACATGGGAGTATCGGGAAACTCCCAACACAACTCTCGCGGCTGCATTCTGTGCCAGTTGGAGCTTCCGGGTGGTCCTCAAGGGCAGCCCCATGTAGAGAGCGTTGCAGTAGTCTAGTCGAGAGGTCACGAGCGCGTGAGTGACTGTGCATAGATCATCCCGGCTTAGATAGGGCCGCAACTGGCGCACCAGGCGAACCTGGGCGAAAGCCCCCCTAGTCACAGCTCCTATGTGGTCTTCCAGAGTGAGCCGTGAATCCAGGAGGACTCCCAAAGAAGAAAATGTAGTCATTCCATACCTTACAGCAATATCAGAAAAGCTCAGGAGGATCTTCAGCCAACACAACATACATACACACTTCAAACCCAAGAATACAGAAACTTGTCCACCCCAAGGATAAACAGCCAGACACAAACTGAGCAATATGGTATATGAAGTATAATGCAGTGAACCAGTCTGTTTTTGATCACAGTCCAGATCTATTCCAGAGTTTATTCTAGTTTCTTTTTCAGAGTCTATTCTGGATTCTACTCCAGACTATTCCAGAGTCTCCTGGATGCTATTCTGAATCCCGTCCAGATTATTTTCCTGGTCTAATCTGGATTCTATTCTTGATTCTTTCACTAGCCTATTCTGGATATTACTCTAGATACTTTCCAGAGTCTCCTCTTGACTCTATTCTGGATCCCTATTCCAGAGTCTAATCTATTTTTTTTCTCAGAGTCTATTCTTGATACTATTCTGGGTTCTGTTCCAGAGTTTATTCTGGATTGTTTGTGGACCCTGTTCCGTGGTCTAGATTTCTGTTCTAGATTTTATTCCTTAGAGTATTCTGGATTCTATTCTGGATTCTATTCCACAGTCCTGCTGGTTTTTATTCATGATCCTATTCCAGAATCTAATCTGGATTCTATTCTGAATCCTATGGCACAAGATAGGAGAACAAACCCTTCAGGACAAGATTTAACAGTGCATCTGCATTTAAAAGACAAAGGCCACTCTTTTGAAGACAGCAAAGTCCACATTTTGGACAAAGAGGACCACTGGTTTAAAAGAGGGGTCAAAGAGCCATCTATGTCAAAACTGAACAGCCCTCTCTTAACAGAGGGGAAGGGATACAACATCATCTATTTCCAGTCTACAACACAGTCCTTTCAACAGTTCCAAGAAGGCTCTACTCCCATTTGCACTACTCAGGTGATTCTGATGACACAGATAAACCTCTAGGTGACCTCAACCACTGTAAAAGAATGCAAATGCCCAGTGTCTGCAAGGAGTATAAATCCTTCCATTCCCCACCATCC
This sequence comes from Vipera berus, assembly GCF_964194415.1. Classification (NCBI taxonomy): domain Eukaryota; kingdom Metazoa; phylum Chordata; class Lepidosauria; order Squamata; family Viperidae; genus Vipera; species Vipera berus. The sequence goes on from NC_138202.1 coordinate 236,026,294, forward strand.
AGTCAGAGCTGAAGAAGCTTCTTGGATGAGAAGTGAAATATCTTCAAAGGATAACTAGAAAGTCCAATTTCCTCATGAAAAAGCATATTTGGGATGTCTATCCCACGTTTTTCTTGTTTACCAAGAAGTAGGTTTTCAGAGGCCTTGCTGAAGTCTAAGTATACTATATCCATAGCATTTTGCTGGTCTACTAATTTAGTCACTTTGTCAAAGAATGAAATAAGATTGGTTTAACATGATCTGTTTTTAACAAGCCTGTCCTAGCTAGCTTCTAGTTATAACTTTATTTGTTTCTAGATATTTGCAGATCTGTTTTTTGATTATTTTTTCCAGTATCTGGCCATGCATTGATGTTAGGCTGATTGATCTATAGTTTCCTGTGACTGCTTTGTTCCTTTTTTGAAAATGTGAACCACATAAGTTGTTTTCCAATCCTCTGGTAGTCCCCGGTTGCTGCAGGATGTTTGAAAGATACGGTACAATGGTTCTGAGATGACATCTGCCAGTTCCTTCGGAACTCTGGGGTGTAATCTATCAGGTCCTGGTGATTTATATTCATCAAGATCAGACAGGTGTTTTGTTAGCATTTTCTTCCTTATTTTATTTTTTATTTCTAGTCTGTCTGTCAAGGTTCCAACTGATGAACTCAATCAAGCAGATATCTTAGGGACATTTCGATCTCTTAATGCAAAACTTTATTTAATACATTTCAGCACCAGCTCTGGCAAAACCCCACCCAAGCCCTACATAGTAAAAGCATAGAATTCTCTCTCCTCCCTCTGTATCAGGTCACAACGCCCAATTAAATACAGCAATATTATTATGAGAAAGTATTTCTGGGTTTGGCCAGACATCTGGTAAATGTCCTTGAAGTCTGCATTCCAATTCGATTCCCTCCCACCCCCCCACCGCCAAGTTTGTTGGCAAGCTAAGAAGCAATAACTGTTGCAGCAGGAAAAAAAATCCTGCAAAACTTGACACTGTCTTTTCCAGTTATGTTTTTGGTAGGTTGGGCTACAATTTCTTTTTTGTGTGAAGACTGATGGAAAGAATGAGTTAAGCAGCTTTGCTTTCTTTCTGCTCCTTGTTACTTCCTTGCCATCTTCTCTCTTGAGTGGATCAACTGTTTCCTTGACTTTTTTCTTGTTATCTGTATGTTGAAAGAAACATTTTTTTATTGTTATCTTTGACTTTTGTTGCAAGTCTTTGTTCATTCTGAGCCTTTGCTTTCCTTTATCATTGCAGATTTGGGCTGTTTGTTGATATTCTACCTTAGCTATGTGTCCCTCTTTCCATTTTTCATACTTGTCCTTTTTGTCTTTTAGTTTGTCAGAGAGAACTTTTGTGTAATCATGCTGGTTTCTTCTTGGATTTCTTGTTTTTCTTTTTCAGTGGTATTGTGTAGGACTGAGCTTTTATGATCATATTTTTCAGAGATTCCCACACTTGAGTTGTTTTCCCCTTTAGGATTTTATCCATCTGATTTTTTCTTAGGCTTTCTCTTAGTTTGTTAAAATCAGCTCTTTCAAAGTTTAAGACACTGGTTGGATTATGCTCTATTGCCTGTTTGCATTATATTGAATTCCAGTATAACATGGCCACTCTCGCCCAGCATTCCAGAGATTTCAATTCCCTCTATCACTTCTTCTCTATTTGTAAGAATTTGGTCCAGTATAGCTTTTCCTCTAGTTTCCTTCTTTATCTTTTGGATGACAAAGTTGTCAGCTAAATTGGTGAGGAATCTGTTCGATCTCCCACTTACTCCAGAGCTTGTCTCCCAGTTAATATCAGGTGCTTAAAGTCTCCCATTATTACTGTGGCATGTTTCCTACATACATTTGTTAATTGGTTAGCAAAGAATTCATCTATTTCTTCTGCTTGGTTGGGTGGACTATAGTATATAGTAATGTCATTCTTTTTTCCTTATTGACCTATATGGATTCTAGGAGGTTTACCTAGAAAGATAGAAAAGGTGGACTCAAAAAGTCAGCACCTTCATAAGCATACCAATGCACTGCCAATTCATTGGCAACATCCATTTTGCTCTCCAAATTCATGGGGACGTAACCCTAACTGTAAGTGGACTTTCCCTCCAATGGGATTTTCCAGGTATTTTACATGGACTGGTAGAAAAGAGGGGCTCAAAAAGTCATCCCCCTCCTAAGCATACCAATGCACTGTGAATTCATTAGCGACATTCTTTTTTCTCTCTGAGTTCATGGGGACCTTACCCTAACCCTAAGTGGGTTTACCTTCCAATATGATTTCCTCTTGCATTTTACATGGAAAGATAGAAGAGTAGGATCAAAAACTCAGTGCTCTCCTAAGCATATCAATGTGCTGCTAATTCATTAGCAACATCCATTTTGTTCTCTGAGTTCATAGGGACCTAATCCTAAGTTGCTTTACCCTTTGTTTTACAAGGAAACATAGATACCATGGGCTCATACATTCAACACCCTCCTAAGCAACAGATCTATAGATCCATCTGTGATATCTCTCTCCAAGTTCATGTAGACCTAACTTAACCCTTTTTCTCTCCAAGTTCATGTAGACCTAACTTAACCCTAAGTGTCTTTGCTCTCCAATAGGATTTACCCATGCATTATACCTGGAAAGATGACTTTTTGATCCCGCCCTATCTAGGTTTCCTGGGGAAATGCATGTGAAAGTGCCATTGGGCAGAAACCCACTTAGGGTTAGGATGAGGTCTCCATGAAGTCAGAGATAAAATGGATGTCATGAAACAATTCATTGCATATCGGTGTGCTTAGGAGGGCGTTTACTTTTTGAACCCTCCCTATCTAGGTTTCCTGGTCAAGTACATGGAGTACCCATTGGAGGGCAAACCCACTTATAGCTAGGGTGAACCCAACACCATTCCAGATCTTTTTGAAATATGGGATTTTGGTGGATTTGCACGTTAAGGTATAAATATACTGCTCAAAAAAATAAAGGGAACTCAAGATAAGACATCCTACTATTAAATACAGTACATTGTGTTGTTTAAGTGTTCCCTTTATTTTTTTGAACAGTATATGTTATTCTAAAGCCTTTTGTGATAACACTTGTAATTGCCTTAGGTGAAGAAGGAAGAAAAATAGGAATACAGATTTTTTTTAGTTTGTTGGTTTGTGTAATGCAGAGATCCTTTGAAGTCTGGCAGGTCTAAGCTTCTCAAACATTTGAGTGATAAAAGTGTCATGATGCATTTGGTCTGACTTGGTGGCAGAGTTGTTGTTTGAAGAGGGAATTTTGTGCAGGCTTGGCACAAAGCTTGCAAAGCACATCTGCTTTCTGGCAAGGTTCAGTCATGGATTGCAATGGTGTGGGGCAAAAAGAATAAAATTTATAGTGTGCTTGAAGATATTTATGGAAGCAGGTTTTCCTATATTTATGTACTATGCATGCATTGTACCATGGGCAAGTACAGAAAGAACAGAAGACCCAGAGATAAGGAAAGTCCCATGGAATTCAACAGCGCTTTCATCCTATGTTATGCTGAAGACTGCTCCTTAAGAAGTTATATTGGAACTGTTATGTACTGGGCTTTTGGTACCACACCACGTGCGTTGCTGGAGAGCTAACGGCTCTCCAGCAACCCAGACAGGACGTTTCTGGTCCTGCAATTGGTCAGCCTTGGGCGGCAAGCACAGGTTCAATCTGATTGGTTGCTACCATAGGGTTTGGCTATATATTGTGGCAGGGAGCAGCCCAAGTCCTAGTTCAGTACAGTTCCAGCTTGAATAAAGAATGAGTTCCTCTGTACTCAGCTGTGTGTCTTCATTCCTGCTCACCAGAGCCCACGACTTAACAGTGGCAACAAGGGTGGGATCCTGCTTCTTTGCCTAAAGGGTTGAAGTTCACGAGGGGTCGGCATTACTCACTGGAGGGAAGAGGCATCTTCCCCCCCCTCTAGGCCGGCTAGTAAAGCTACACTAGCGGCCGCATGCTCAGTGGACGCATTCCCTGAGCCCAAGAAGCAGGATCCAAGAATGCAGGAATTGAGGAAAGATGCCGAAAGTAGGCAAACTCAGAGAGTTCGATGTAAAGCATCCAGAAGAATGGCCGTCTTACCTCTCGCAAGTGGAGAACTATCTACGAGCAAACCAGATTGCAGAGGAAGGCCTAAAAGCTGCAATGTTGCTGTGCGTGTGTGAGCCAGCAACTTTCGACCTAGCGGAAAATCTTTTCGCACCAACGCCCATTGAAGCAGTATCGTTTGCAGACCTTAAGAAGAAGCTGACCGGGCATTTTCAGCCCAAGATGTCAGAGATGGCGTTGCGTTTTAAATTTGACCAAAGAGTGCAGCTTCCCGGAGAGACAGCTTCAGAGTTTATTGTGGGCCTAAGGCAGGCCGCACGTCTTTGCAAGTTCTCAAATTTAGAGGAATGACTGAGAGACCGACTCGTCTGTGGCCTTCGAGACAGAACCCTCCAGCAGAGACTGTTTGCCAGACCCAATCGCACATATGCCGAGGCACAGGACGAGGTCATGGCTGACGAAGCAGCCAGAGGTGCAGTGCAAACAGTGCAGCCCACCAAATCTTCAAAAGTAGAAGATTCAGTCCATCTTGAGGTCGCCAAATGCATTGGCGAATCGTCAGAAGATGAAGAACCCAAAATAAACAAGCTCCAAAGGCAGCCAAATGCACAAAACCACGGCAACCACCAATGAGAGAACGATTACAAGGCAGTTCTCTTACCTAGATGTAAGGGGTGCGGAGGCAACCATTTCTGTGCCAATTGCAGATTTTGTTCAACCACGTGTAGAGCTTGTGGAAGGACCAGCCACATCGCAGTGGTGTGCAAAGCCCGCCAGAGAGACAGGCCACCCAAACACCAGTCGGAAGAACCGACTAGGAGAGGTACTGGGGCCCAAGGTCCAGTTAGTGTGGGGTTCTTCAGAAGCCAGAGAAGCGTTTGCCGCACCGGGGCTCATCGCCCCCTTAAGCCTAAACTCAAACTCGCGGTAGAGCTACAAGGAGTTCCATGTAAGATGGAGTTGGACTCTGGCTCAGTGCTATTGATCATCTTGCATGACACATTCAACTTTGTGTGTAGACGCAGTAACCATTGGGCTAAAATAAGGCCCTCAGATATTATTTTAACAGATTTTCAGAATGCTCACGTTAAAGTTAAGGGTGAAGCAACCTTATTGGTAAAATTTAAAGGGTTTGGGGGGCACCTGGATGTCATAGTAGTAGAGGGCCAAAGAACAAGTCTTATTGGACTTGATTGGTTTGAGGCTTTAGGCATTCAAATTACAGGCATTAACCGGACACAAACAGCAGACCTCATGACTGTTTGCGAGGAATAAACTAGGAACTTATACTGGCCCACCAATTTCTTTTAAATTAGATCCTAACATTGTGCCAATTAGGGTCCCCTTTGCCCTAAAACACAAAATTGATTCCAAAATCAATGTTGGTAGAACAGGGCGTATTACAGCCTGTTGATGGGGGGGAGTGGGAAATTCCTATAGTCACCCCACTAAAGTCCAACGGGGAAGTTCGCATTTGCGCAGACTATAAATGCACATTAAATAAGGCCATTAATAAACATGCATACCCGGTCCCTGTAGTCAACCATATTTTAGCCTCCTTGCAAGGGAGAACCATTTTTGCTAAACTTGATTTAGTGCACGCGTATCAGCAATTGCCAGTTGACGAGGCCACAGCCACAGCTCAAACAATAGTAACTCACAGAGGGGTATTCAAAGTCAAACGCTTGTAGTTTGGAGTCAGCGTTCCACCAGGTATTTCCCAAGGGATTATGGAACGTACACTTAAGGGTATTCAGGGTGTCTGCCCCTATTTTGGAGATGTTCTCATTGCCGGGAAATCCCCAGAAGTATTGGCCAATAGGCTCAGGGCTGTTTTGAAGAGGCTCCGCGATGTGGGCCTCAAATTAAAGAAAAACAAATGTAGTATTGGGGTCTCATCAATGGAATTCTTGGGGTTCCGTATCGATGCTAGCGGGATTCACCCCGCTGAATCAAAAGTGAAGGCCATCAAAATGGCTCCTAGGCCAAAATCAAAAGGAGAGCTGCAAGCATTTTTGGGCCTCCTGAATTTTTATCACACATTCCTACCTCATAAGGCTGCAATAGCAGAGCCCCTACACAGGCTACTTGATAAAAAAGCTCCTTGGAAATGGACTAACTTACATGAAAAAAGTTTCCAGGATCTCAAAGCCCTTCTTTCAGAAAAGTCCACTATAACTCATTACATTGAGTCTAAACCTGTATGTCTTGCATGTGATGCATCTCCCTACGGGGTGGGGGCAGTTTTAAGCCACATAGAGAAGATTGGGAAACAGGCTCCTACTGCCTTTTATTCTAGGACTTTATCTTCTGCTGAGCGTAATTATGCACAAATTGATAAAGAAGCCTTGGCCATAGTGGCTGGAGTCAAGAAATTTCATGTTTATTTATATGGCAGGGATTTCACTGTCTACACTGACCACAAACCCCTTTTGGGGTTGTTCACAACAGATAAGCAAACTCCCCACATACTATCTCCAAGAATGCTGAGATGGTCTATATTTTTGTCTGCATACAATTTTAAGTTAATTCATAAACCAGGGAAGGAAATGGGCCATGCAGATGGCCTCAGCAGACTACCACTGCCACTAATGGATCCTGATCCAGCTCCTGCTGCTAAAATATTGTCCATTCAGGACTTACCTGAGTTTCCCCTCCACACAGGGGATATTGCTGCTGAAACTGCCACAGATAAAATTCTGAGCAGAGTACTGTCATGGGTATACACGGGCTGGTTGGAAAAAAGTCCAGGCTCTGAATTTCAAAGTTATTTTGTCAGGAAACATGAGTTGTCTGCACATAAGGGCTGCATTTTATGGGGCAACAGAGTCGTTACCCCCACTTCATTAAGGGACAGAGTCTTACAATCTTTATATGAAGGCCATCCAGGCATTGTACGAATGAAAGCCTTAGCTAGAAGCTACCTTTGGTGGCCTGGCCTGGATAAGGCTGTAGAGGATCAAGTTCATGGTTGCTATACTTGCCAGCAATCTAGGCCTGAAATGCCTCAGGCCCCAGTTCACAGGTGGGAAGAAACACATACCCTGTGGTCCAGGGTTCACATAGACTACGCTGGGTCTTTTCAAGGACAGCTTTTCATGGTAGTAGTGGATAGCCACTCAAAATGGTTGGAAGTAGTTCCAGTCCCTAATATGACTACTGCTAGGACCATCCAGGTGCTGAGAAAACTCTTTGCAACATATGGGTTGCCTGATGTTTTGGTTTCTGATAATGGAGCTCAATTCACTGCTGCTGAGTTTCAGGCTTTTCTTAGAGCTAACCTCATCAGACATGCTACATCTGCACCATTTCATCCTTCTTTGAATAGACAAGCTGAATGGATGGTGAGGACAACAAAAGAGGAACTCAAGCGGATTATCATAGGTGACTGACATCATAGATTGGCAGATTTTTTGCTCTGTCAGCATTCTACACCCTGCACGGCTACAGGTAAAAGTCCTGCTGAGCTTCGTTGGGGAAGGCATTTAATTACTAAACTGGACAGGTTGTATCCAGACAGAGTGGCATCCGAAGCCTCTAGACCAAAACCCCTGAGGGGGCTGCAAATGGGTGATTGGGTTTGGGCCAGAAACTATGGGCTTGGAAATTTGTGGGTTCCTGGTCAGGTGACCATGGCGTCCGGACCCCTATCTTATGAAGTGGGGTTGGAGGGAGGGTGACTGGTCAGAAGACACATTGACCAACTTAGAAAGAGGTTTCCAGAATGGTCACTAAGTGAGGACTATGGCACAAGTTCCTCCCGAAGTCCTCAAACTGGCACCCAAGCCAGCCCACACCAGAACCACCAGGGTTTTCCCTTCTCAGCTGAAGTTGATTCCAAGGAAGAACCAGGAAGCTCGGAAGTGCAACATGGGACCCCTGACCAGGCGAACCAGCCAAATCTCAGCAACCGCTGTGCCTACTCTGCAGAACAGACTGACTCTGGGGTAGGCCAACCTGGTGAGTCCAGCCAGAGCATTTCAATTCCCCTGGAAGATGGAGCACAAAGGGACATGGGTCTACCCAGCCCACCGGGTAAGCTGGTAGACCACAAAGTGAGTGGAACTCCAAGGCATTCCTCCAGGCCACACAAACCTCTGGCATATCTTACAGACTATATTGTAAAATAAAGTGATGTATAGTGTTGTGACAATTGTACCACTACCTACAGAAATTGGGGGCATTTTGTAACTGCTGGCAAGCATGTTCATTGAGACGTTGTTTCATCTCTTTATAGTCCTTACTGCATTGACAAGCCGTTTAGCCGTTGTTAAATCTTATTGTAGTCCATAGTACAAGGGCACGTCTGTAAAGGTCGCGTAATGTCATTCTAACTACCTTGAATTAACAAGCATTATTTTTTATTTTTTATTTTTTGTTTTGTTATTATGTATTTTGGTTGTTGGGAGTGATTCATAAGTCTTGACTATTGTCAAGTTATTTAAGGGGATTATAGCCTGATCTTAGGAGGGAGGGGTGTTATGTACTGGGCTTTTGGAATATCACCACGTGCGTTGCTGGAGAGCTAACGGCTTCCCAGCAACCCAGACAGGACATCTCCGGTCCTGCAATTGGTCAGCCTTTGGCGGCAAGCACAGGTTCAATCTGATTGGTTGCTACCATAGGGTTTGGCTATATATTGTGGCGGGGAACAGCCCAAGTCCTAGTTCAGTACAATTCCAGCTTGAATAAAGAATGAGTTCCTCTGTACTCAGCTGTGTGTCTTCATTCCTGCTCACCAAATCCCACGACTTAACAGGAACCATCATACATTTTGGCCTTGGTTCTATTCAGATAAAGCTCTGTTTTTGTTTTTCACCATTTTAAGACACACAGTGTTATTTGAAGCTACATTTTTTAAAAACCACAATGCAGTTGCATTCAAGAGTGAAATGCTATTAGCGTCAGGAAGACTGTTCCAAATTTCACCCACTGTGATCTAAATAATTGTTCTTTGTGCATGCCTTTGCTTGAGAGTATGCGCCACTGGACATAATTTGACATATTTCATTGGGTCGTTCTGAGAAAGTATTTTTTAAAAACAAGTTTATGCATAAAATCCAATAGATTTGCAGGCGTAAAGCAGATGGTTTTTCGACTGTAGCTTCTGTTGGAGTGCATGATCAAGTTACTGATGTTGTGGAAAATATGGCTATTCACTTGTTGCCAGGACGGGAAATGGAAATCTAATGGAGTGTGTCACTATCTGTGGGCAATGTAGAGACAGTAATGAATATAAAACTGTTTCATCTAAAAAGGTTGTTTCCTTGCTCCGAAGACTTTGAATGGAGATGTGGTGGAGTCATCCTCCTTGAAAATAAGCACAACTTTAGAGCTGTGAGGGAAATCACAAAATGAGAGGAATTTGGCTCAGTGTTAGTGAGTGGCACAAAGCAAACCAAAAGACCTCACAAAAGGTTCCACAGCATAGACAAGCAAAAGTTTTCTAAATCACAAAAGAAGTGCAGTGGCAGATGAAAAGCAACGGACCCATCCTCCCAAACTTACATGGACAATCCAAAATACACAAGCCCAACATATTCATTTGTCCAGTGGTATCAATACCAGCAACCCTAGCTTAAAATATAGTCAAAAGAACTTACAAAAAAGCTTAGAAATCTCATAGAGGGGAATAAATGTTCTATTAGTCCCTCACTTATAATGCCTCCAGAAAAATCAAAGACCTAAAAAAAAGAAGATGAAATTATGGTGTCATTTGATGTCTCAGCATTCTTTCGCCACAGCCATAGACACAGAATTAGCAAAAGAATCCATGGCAGCAGTACTACACAACACACCTGCCTAGCCAAGGAATGGAATATCTAGAATCATGGATCTTATCATCCGCTGCCTCACTATCGCCTTTGAGCTTGATGGACAGCTATAAAAACAAATTGGAGGAACACCTGCAGGATCATCACTCTCAGGACTAATAGCAGAAACTGTAATGAGCATCTAGAAATTATAGCACTCCCATACCTACAATGAAAAGTATGGATGTGGTATGTAGACAATACCTTCATCATCATAATAAAAAAAAGAAACAACTAGAAAAGACATATGAAATGATAACATCTTCAAAGGAATAAAATTCACATGGGAAAAAGAAAACAGCACACATTGCCCTTCCTGGATATCCTCATCAGCAGAGGAAATGATAACAAATTAGAAATGCAAGTCTATCAAAAAAGAACTCATACAACAAACCAACTTCCCACTGTGTAAGAACTGTGTAAGAACTTTAAGTAAGAACTGTGTAAGTTGCTGTGTAAGAACTTTATTCAGATGAGCAGAAACCTTAATTCAGCAACCTGGAACATCAGAAAAAGGAAACAGACCATCTTCAAACAAAATGCCTGATTACTCAGTTCACTAAATCACAACCAACACAATGTATGAAAATAATAATACTGTTAGGCTTTAAAAAAAACCCTCAGAAATAACAGATAGTTTTTGATTTATGACCATTTGTTTAACGATGGACCAGAATGACTTGTAAAATATTATACCACCACTCCTGCAGTTATGTAATTGTGATTTGGGTGCTCAAATCATGAAGATTTAAGTTCCATTCCTGCATCTTGCTGGAGTGTCTCTCTGCTCAGGGGCTGAAAAATCCTACTTGGACTTCAGTGGAGAGGATATTCAGCTCCTGAGTGGAATCTACTCCACCGCAGGCATTCAGCCCCCCTATCCTTGCAGCCCATCTGTCTGATGACTTGCCAGATCATTTAACAAATGCAACTGAGAGTGCTGTGTTGTATATAGTCAGGACCACATGGACAGGAACAGACAGGATTCACAGCAACAGTCTTTATTGTGTGCAGGCAGGAACAAAGGACAATGGAGCCCATCCGTAGCCCCCTTAAATACCTAGCCAGGTACATTCCCCAAAGCAATCCCCACATCTGGAATTCCCGCCGAATGCTGACCAGCCAATCCGAGCCTTGACTGGCGCCACCTGTTGGTTCTAGTGGCTTGCTGTGATTGACAGTCCCCAGCATACACAACATGCTGGTATTGCAATCATTGAGCAAAGCATTCACATGACATCACACACAGTATAACAGCCAAGATTGTGCTTGCCAGTTTTGGTAGCAGACTATTACAACCACATGGCATCACCATAGCACACAAACCAACTAAAGTCCCCCCAAACATCTTATGTAAACCAAAAGACCCAGTAGACCAAGAAGAAGAAAAAAACATGACTATGTGGGATAGGCAGGCAGAAGACTAACAAACTGCATCCATGAACACCAATTAGCATTCAGAAGACACAGTGAAAAATCCTTAATCTCACAGTACACTGACAGGCTCATCCACAGTTTCAGCTCAGAAAACAGGAGTCTCCTGGATCAAGCCAAATCCAAAAATGCTGCTAGGGAATTCCTGTAAGGTTGCGATTCAGTTAGATTAGCCATCAATAGATACATAGAAATAAAACATAGTTACACATGTTCAAAAGCGACAATAAAAAAGCTAAGAAGGAAACAAAAAAGGCTCCCCTCCAAGCAGCCAACACCCAGATAAGCGGAGATTAACGCCAACAAACAATCAAGCAAGCAGAAAATGTTCAGTCAAAGAACATTCCCAAAGAGGGAACCAACCCCGGCAGGACAAGCTACTGTATAAAAACAGGGAAGAAACCCCACTCTCAGTTGCATTGATGATGCTAACTAGTTGGGCAGTGAAATATCTGCAAGCAAACAATCAAGCTCAGAGAGCACCAAGGATTTCACAGTTCAACCTTGAGATATATAAATTCTCTGGAATATAGTCATGGCTATATATATGTACGATGAACATTACCTGCTCTAGAATTTCAGGCTCCAATGAGCACACTATTCTAAGTGATTAGTTTGAATCCCCCGATCTAAAAGAGAATATAAAATCTACGATCAATATGTCTCAGGTTTATATTTGTCAGGGATCGTTTGTTTATGACTTGGTTCATTTTTTATTTCAACAGGTGCTCTTTTAACAGCTTAGAATAAATTGCTTTTATCACACTATCTGATTTAATAAAACAACACCACACATACAATGTGAATAACCTTATCTAATAACCTTATCCTTAATTCCACCGCACCGCCCGAAGGCCATCAAGAATCCTGCCACGACAAAGTCTGATTGAAGCCCTACTGGTTCAACAGAGAGGTTTCTGAAAAGCACTTCTATCTGCAGGTGGGTTGAGTAATGGGCACGGCCCTTAAAAAGTTTTTCCCATGATGTTAATCAAGTCATACCAATGGCCTCTGCAGGCAGAAGACAGCAATACAGATGATGCTTGTCATTTCAGCTCCTCCCAGGACTCTGGAAGTGAGTTAGATTGAGCTGGGGTGTAGAGAATTCCAGTGTGTTGATGTATATGGGCCCTTGCAGGATTAAAAGCATTTTAACCAGCATGGCTGCTGTTCTGGATAACAGAAAGAGGGAACGATTTCAGATGGGAGGGGTGCACCCTAAAATAAGTGGCCACGATGGGCAAGGCAGGAACACAGTGACATCCCCAGAGCAGATAGGGCTTTTGGAAGAGCTGTTGGAGAGCACTTGGAATGTTCTCCAGGACTCTCTAAGGCTTCAAGAAGCTTCTGCAGAAGAACCAGATTCACACAGAAGCCCTTTCTGGCTTTAACATCTGCCAAGCAGAGAAAAGCAAAGCAATACAGGCAGTCCTCGGCTTATGACCAAAAGGGAGCCCCAAATTTTTGTTGTAAAGCAAGACGGTTGTTAAGTGAGTTTTGCCCCATTTTATGACCTTCCTTGTCACATTTGTTAAGTGAATCACTGCAGTTGTTAAGTGAATAACCATGCTTGTTAAGTGAATGTGACTTTCCCATTGACTGTGCATGTCAGAAGGTCACAAAAAGGGATCACATGATCATGGAACACTGCGACCATCATAAATAGGAGCTACTTGACAAGCATCTGGATTTTGATCACGTGACCATGGGGAGGCTGCAACGCTCATAAGTGTGAAAAATGGTCATAAGTCACTTTTTTCAGTGGCACTGTAACTTTGAACGGTCCTCGTGTGTCGCTTCATCTCACAACAAAGACGTGAGGAATGGAGGCCTCTTGGATCTTCCTTGAAGTGAAACACTCATTTGTACAGCCTTGTACTGCTTTGAGGCCAACATTTTAGACTACAGGCCTACTTTAAAAACACTCCAGCTGTTTCTGATCTTCTGAAAACAGACAGGACTCCTGTCTCTTTGGGGTTTTTGCCCCAGTTACCTAAATCCAGTTGAAGCTTTAATAACAACACTGTTGATCTAGCAAGCCATCGCAGTGACATCCTATGGCTGCTCCCTTACTCTGAGAATAGAATTTACCTCTCCTGTGTCTTCTGCTACAGAAATCCTGCAGAGAGATTTAATTGCAGGAACCCCCTCCCTAATCAGTAATATTTGCACTCATTTCAGCACTGTTATTGTTTATTTTGCTTGTGTATCCTGCCTTTATGAACGGCATATTCTGTGCCCAAAAAGGCTGTGTTTTATCTACGTGGAAGATAAGGAGAGGATGGGGCTCCTGCTGCATAGCCACACAACACAATAGATGTGTTTTTTTAATGCTCATGATAACAAATTTAACAGGAATTTAGAGTCTGTAAATTTGACAGGTTATTTTCAGGCTTTAATCATGAATTGGTACACATACTGTATATACTATGGGCATGGGTGGGTATTCCTTACTAATAACACTGTATGCTTCATGTATTTCTCTGCCCCCCCCCCTTGGAGCCTACAGTTCATTTAGAAAGAAAACAGAGTGGCTATTACCCTATAGGTCAGCAGTTACCCCACACCCCTAGAACACTTCTGATATATTCTCACACCCCTTACAAAAGTTCAAAATATGAATTATGCATATACACTATAATTTTGAAAACCCAAGTTTTTGCACCCCCTGGAATATCGTCTCGCACCCCCAGGGGGCTGCGAGTACCCCTGGTTGGGAACCCCTGCTCTAGGTGATTACACTTAATGCTTTGCTTGTACAATTGCCTTGTCTGATTCACAGGGCATTATGGGGAGTGGATGGGAAACGCTGTCTCATTTAGAACTGCAATTGCCAACTGCTTTGTAGAATTTTTGTCTTTGTTCATAGAAATACCGGTAGTCCTCAAATTACAACCATTCACTGAGTGACTGAAGTTACCACAGCACTGAAAAAAGTGATTTACAAGTGTTTTTCACACTTACGACCACTGCAGCATTCCCCTGGTCACATAATCAAAATCTGGATGCTTGGCAACTGGTTCATATTTATAATGGTGGTAGTGGCCCAGGGTCATGTAATGACTTTTGTGACCTTCTGACAAGCAAAGTCAATGGGAAAGCCACATTCATTTAACAGCCATGTTACTAACTTAACAACTCACTTAACAACAGTGGCAAGAAAAGTCGCAAAAGGAGCAAATCTCACTTAACGACTGTCTTGCTCAGCCACAGAAATGTTGGGCTCAATTGTGGTCATACGTTGAGGACTGCCTGTATTAATGAGGGAAAGAATGTTGTCTTTTGACTAGTTACACTAAAGTTAGACTCTACTATCTCAGTGACAAAGCATGATTAACAGAAGCAATGTGAAGATGCTATTCCCTCTCTTTTGGAAGAGCCCCCACAAGAAAACAAATATGGGGACAAGTAGAATGGTGCTCTACCTATATCTTTCTTGTAATGTTTACTTGGGTCCTGGAAATTGGGACAAAAATAAAGCTGAATTGTTAAGCTTTAACACCAAAAAGTTAAAGAGAAGTTGAGAAGAATAAAATGCCAAGTTTTATTTGTTTAACAGAATTAATTAACAGAATAACAGGGTTGCAAGGGAACTTGGAGATCCTCTAGTCCAACCCTCTGCTCAAGCAGGAGACCTACATGTGAAACTCGAAAAATTAGAATATCGTGCAAAAGTTCATTTATTTCAGTAATGCAACTTAAAAGGGGAAACTAATATATGAGATAGACTCATTACATGCAAAGCAAGATAGTTCAAGCCGTGATTTGTCATAATTGTGATGATTATGGCGTACAGCTCATGAAAACCCCAAATCCACAATCTCAGAAAATTAGAATATTACATGCAATCAATAAAACAAGGAGTGTACATAGAACAATATTGGACCTCTGAAAAGTATAAGCATGCATATGTACTCAGTAGTTGGTTTGGGTTCCTTTTGCAGCAATTACTGCCTCAATGCGGCGTGGCATGGAAGCTATCAGCCTGTGGCACTGCTGAGGTGTTATGGAAGACCAGGATGCTTCAATAGCGGCCTTCAGCTCTTCTGCATTGTTCGGTCTCATGTCTCTCATCTTTCTCTTGGCAATGCCCATAGATTCTCTATGGGGTTCAGGGCAGGCGAGTTTGCTGGCCAATCAAGCACAGTAATCCCACGGTCATTGAACCAGGTTTTGGTGCTTTTGGCAGTGTGGGCAGGTGCCAAGTACTGCTGGAAAATGAAGTCAGCATCCCCATAAAGCTCATCTGTGGAAGGAAGCATGAAGTGCTCCAAAATCTCCTGGTAGATGGCTGTGTTGACCCTGGACTTAATGAAGCACAGCGGACCAACACCAGCAGATGACATGGCTCCCCAAATCAACACAGACTGTGGAAACTTCACACTGGACTTCAAGCATCTTGCAGTGTGTGCCTCTCCATTCTTCCTCCAGACTCTGGGTCCTTGGTTTCCAAATGAGATGCAAAAGTTGCTCTCATCAGAAAAGAGGACTTTGGACCACTGAGCAACAGACCAGGTCTGTTTTTCTTTAGCCCAGGTAAGACGCTTCTGACGTGTTGTTCAGGAGTGGCTTGACAAGAGGAATACGACATTTGAAGCCCATGTCTAGGATCCGTCTGTGTGTGGTGGCTCTTGATGCACTGACTCCAGCCTTAGTCCACTCCTTGTGAAAGTCCCCAACACTTTTGAATGGCCTTTTCCTGACAATCCTCTCCAGGCTGCGGTCATCCCTGCTGCTTGTGCACCTTTTTCTTCCACACTTTTCCCTTCCACATAACTTTCTATTAATGTGCTTTGATACAGCACTTTGGGAACATCCAACTTCTTTTGCAATTACCTTTTGAGGCTTTCCCTCCTAATGGAGGGTGTCAGTGATGGTTTTCTGCACAACTGTCAGGTCAGCAGTCTTCCCCATGATTGTGATTCCTACTGAACCAGACTGAGAGACCATTTAAAGGCTCAGGAACCCTTTGCAGGTGTTATAGCTTAATTAGCTGATTAGAGTGGGACACTTTGAGCCTAGAATATTGCACCTTTTCACAATATTCTAATTTTCTGAGATTGCGGATTTGGGGTTTTCATGAGCTGTACGCCATAATCATCACAATTATGACAAATCACGGCTTGAACTATCCTGCTTTGCATTTAATGAGTCTATCTCATATATTAGTTTCCCCTTTTAAGTTGCATTACTGAAATAAGTGAACTTTTGCACAATATTTTTTGAGTTTCACCTGTATACCATTCCAGATAAGTGTCTGTCCAATTTCTTCTTAAAAGCCTCCAGTGATGAGGCAACCACAACTTCTGGAGACAAGCCGTTCCATTGGTTAATTGTTCTCTCTGTTATAAAATTTCTCCTTAGTTCTAGGTTGCTTCTCTCCTTGATTAGTTTCCATCCATTGCTTCCTATCTTGCCTTCTGATGCTTTGGAAAATAGGTTGACCTCCCCACCTCTGCTCTCATATCACACACACCCCCTAGTTCTTCTTTTCACTAGACTAGACATACCCAATTCCTACAATCATTCTTCATAATAGACATACCTAATTCCTACAATCATTCTTCATAAGTTTTAGCCTATTTAGTGCAATGTATCTTGTAGAAGTTGGTGGTATAAAATTGCATCCAGGCAAAATAAAGGAATGCTGAATGCTGAAGAGAATGGAGTGCTGGAGATATGGACCTGGGGCCAATGTTGTGGGTATAGTGATTAGGAAAGGACAAAGAGATATGAGATGGAAGTGAAATATGGAATATCTATTACAAATCCACATAGCTGGAAGCAAACACAAAAGAGTGATGAATTTGCTAAGACAGCTAGTGAATTAGCCCTGGGTCTGAGTAATGGTTTAGGCCTAGGAAATGATAGGAATACAGCAAAATCAAGGTGCCACATTTACAGATATGAGAGTTGAGATAAAGTAGAAGGCTGCGGTGAAATTAATGGGGAGAGGTGATATTTAACTTTATGAAAGTCTTTCTTCCAGAAGCAATATTAAGGTTTTGGAGGAGATAGCATTTCTTCTCCATAAAAGAAAGGGGAAAACCACAAAGAAAGCAAAGTTGCCCTTTGTTTCGCTGCTTGAGTGGATTTTGTATTTAAACTCTATCTGCTGCAATTCTTAAAGCAAAATAACAGAAGGGAAAAGAAATACTGATTTCTTTTTTATCTAGTTTACCTAGGTCAGGGGTAGGCAACCTCGGCTCTTTTATGACTCATGGACTTCAACTCCCAGAATTCTTGAGTCAGTATAGCTGACTCAGGAATTCTGGGAGTTGAAGTTCATGAGTCATAAAAGAGCCGAGGTTGCCTACCCCTGACCTAGGTGAAGAAATCAATCGGTATTTGATCTATATTGTGTCTTCAATAAAAAAATATGGAAATTTATGGATACGAAGTCACACAGACCCAGTTTTCATATAAAACAGCAATACTAGAAGATTATTTCTGGTACATTCTTTAGTGGAAATTGTTACATTGGTTGCATTTGCATGACATTCTATGCTGTCCACTTTAGTTAATGAGTATTTGTACCTACACATTTTCCTCTTCATTCAGGTTTGGAATTTAGCTTCTCACTTTTTATACGTGGAGGACATGTACCCCCTCCCCGTGGTGAGGAACATGCTGGGTTATTTGGCAAAGGGGAAAAGCTTCACTAAACTGGACTCGAGGGAGGTGTAATATCGAGAGGATTTAACAGGGGATGAGTAGAAAACCACACACAATTGCCTCCTAGACTGCTACCAGTTCCAAGTAATGCCCTTTGGGCTGCAGGGGGTTCCTGCCATATTCATGCAGCTAATAAATGAAGTCCTACATGAGCATTTATACAAAGGGGTCTTGGTGTACTTGGTGATATATTAACATACGCTGAAATCCCTGAAGAGCACATGAAGTTAGTAGAGGGGGAGTTCAAAGTTAGGGATAGAGTATACCTATCTACCAAGTTCCTTAATCTGTGGAGCTGTGGTGGTGCACTGCTTAGAATGCAGTATTGCAGGCTAATTCTGCTGACTGCCAACTGCCAGCAGTTTGGCAGTTCAATTCTCACCGGCTTAAAGTTGACTTGGCCTTCCATCCTTCCGAGGTTAGTAAAATGAGGACCCAAACTGTTGGGGGCAATATGCTGACTCTGTAAAACCGCTTAGAGAGGGCTGTAAAGCACTGTGAAGCTGTATATAAGTGTTATCGCTATTGCTAATCTGAGGCAGCCTTGTAAGAAGCTGGGCCCAATTACAAAGGACCCTTCCAGATTATCGAGATCATAAATCTGGTTATTGTAGAGCTGCAGCTGCCCCAAAGCCTCAAGTGATTGCACCCAGTGTTTCACTGTAGTCTGTTGAAGCCTTTCCCACTCCCATCCTTGTCAAAGGAGAGGAACACTATAAAATCAAGGAGATTCTAGACTCCCAGTACCATAGGGTGAAACTGCAATATTTGGTGTTATGGAGGGGCTATCCCTTAGCGGATGCAGAATGTGTGACTGTAACAGATGTGAAGACAACTAGGTTAATGTGCAGATTTCATGCCAAACATCCAGGTCGGCCCCAGTGAGGAGAGAAACAAATAGTGGCTAATGTGGTTTGCACCTATGTTTTTATTTTCTAGGACTATCATTCCTCTGGAGGGTTGGCATGTCAAAACTGATTCACTTTCTTCATTGCCTTCATCAATCTCCAGCTCACAGTTTGCCAAATAGTAATGGGATGGGGGGATTTGGTTAATTCCTAGGAAGGGGGAAGCTAAGGAATGCATGAGAGCCATGTCGGAGAGGGGATACCCACCAAGGCCAAGTTCTTGGAGTTGCCAGATAGTGCAGATTGTTTTCCTAAAACAAAAAATACTGAGTATAATTGGTGGGCAATGAACTGTGGGCAGCTCAGGAGTGGGCAGCTCAGGGATGAAAAAGGGGTTTTATACTTTGGCATGCCATGGAACGGTGCCATGGAACAGTGGTTGGGGACCTCTGGCCTAATGGATACTGAGCTGGATTGTTTTGAAAAATCTAGAGGGTTGAAGCAAGAGTTGAATGACAGGAGTTACATCATGGCGGCTTCAGTTCAGACCACCATGACAAAGATATTGATGAGGGGAATGCTCTGGTAAGCTGTGGCTAAGGAAGAGAAACTAGCACAATGGTGCAGGCCTCAACCTCTAAGCTTGTTATTCCCTGGCTGCTGTAACAGTATAGGAGAATGACCCTGGGAGACAGGAGGAAGAGATGGAGATTAGGCAAGCAACATGTAAAAATAACATGGGAAGTGTTTTAGAAGGGGCCCTCCCTAGTTTTCTGAAGAGTAAAAGGAAAAGAAGGGTACAAATATGTTCAGGCTTGCAAGATTCTGTTAATGTAGCCTGACAATAAAGTCAGAACTGGTACCTCTGGTTATGATTCTTGTCTGGACTACCTTTCATGGCTTACAGTGGCTGGATTGTCTTGGTCTCCAGGCTTTGTTGGTATGTGCCAGGTCTAAATATACATTAAGACCTTATTCATTTACAGTATGATATTGAATGAATGTGTGCATACCAGCCATATGTTATCGAGACCTGGTTAAATAGTATGCATGTACTGTAATTTGTGACCTGCATGGCAACTATGGACTTTTCACAAGAAAATGCAAGCCCAACACATATGTGGGCACATGCTTAATCTGGACATTACTTTGGAATAGATGATATGTAATCTGAAGGTGGAGGACATTAATATCTGCCTTGTGCTATGATCAAACTACAAATCACAGAATCTCTGGACGTCCAAAATGAAATTATATTGGTATTTACAGGGTAAATTCTAAAGGGTACATGAGAAATTCCCTAACATTTTTACATGCAGTTCAGTCTTTGCCTGGCAGATCTTTGCTTTGCCCAGTTGCTGATCCCATGTATTCCCCTTGTTCTATTAAGGAACTAAGAAAAGTGAAATGACTGAAAATTCCCTTAGAACAGTGGTGGGATTCAAATATGTGAACAACCGGTTCTGTGTGTGGATGTTGCTTCTGGGCCTGGGCAACAAAAAATTAGCTACCGCTTCTGCCAAACTGGTGCGAACTGCCTGAATCCTACCACTGCTTTAGAACAACATTGGTGGACTAACCCAAAGAGGACATGACCAAGTATAGGTAACAGCTCACATTTAAACATACACAGCTTCAAGAAGAGTAGCAAAATAATCCTCTACACTTATTGCATCTGCAAACTTCTAAAAGCAGCCTTATTTAGAATAAACCAGTCCCTATAAACATCTTCAGGCATACTAGATGAATTTGTGGCTTCTGATATTTGAAGAACAGCTATGTAGAGAACCTGCTATGTTAGAGAGGATGCATGCTTTTGCTGGAAAACATGCTGGGGCATAACTGAAGCTTCCCATTTCTCTGGCTATTGTAAAGACCAAACAATATGCCACGATCCTTACCTGGTTCTGTGTCAAAACTCAACCATGATGATTTGAAATCCCTGCTTTATGATGTTCTGCATTAAGTTAACCTAGCAAGTTGTGATTTGTCCAAAGATGAACAGGCTTAATTATGCCTCAGAAGTCATTTATATTGATCTTTTCACACATTTATTTAAAGGGAATTGATTTAATTGGTTCTAAAACAGTGTATGCTCAGAAAGGTCATCGTTACCATTTAAATTGGATTAGTTGCCCAACTCTTGGAACAAAAATGATAAGTGAAGGCAAAGTCACATTATCCATAGATGGGCCAAGCAAGCCACTGGGAAACTCCTGTGCATATAGTTTTCAAATTAAATTGGCCCAGAATGAATTGCTCCAATATACACAAACACTTCTCCAGACAGATTAATAGCAGCATTTGGAAGGTCAAGTAATCAATGCCTTTTTCTTTGGAGAAAACGATTGATAAACCTTCACTTTGCATGTCAACACCTGTTTGTCAAATGAGATTCTTACAAATAGAAAAACACAAAACATCTGCATCCTTATGACTGAGTTTGAGTTTATTGCCTGACAAGTTTTTCTTGTCATGGCCCTTGATTTTCCAGTCTAATATAATCCTGGTTCTTTATTAAAGGGAATAATAAAGGCCTGGTCTTTCATTCCAAGCCATCAACTTATTTTTCTGCCAGAGTAACACAGGGAGTTTGGAGCCTTATTACAGGTACAAACTAGTTTCATCCTGAGGGGCCTCAGTTTTTCTTAGGCAGTAATAGGAGGCCTATATAAAACTGTAATTTGCAATCCAAATGTAATTTTGAATTTCATCTCACTTAAAAATGAAAATTAATGTAAGTAGACCTTCCCTTTGTCGCATGTACTTTCTATCTGCGACATGTTCTGTTTCGAGTTCAGACCCATAATTTAATTTTAAAAATACAAATGGAAATTGATGGACATTTTAAAGTTTTATTTTACAGTTTCATTGTGTGGCACATTTTAGCAAATTACATTTGGATTAAAGTAATTGAAGCACCGTGCAAAACAAGCTTATTATATTGGTGACAGCATTGGACACCTCTAGAATCATTTTATTTCAAAGGAGGTAACTTTTAATGAAATCTTGCTTCACAGAATTGGTATGAGCATGAGCATTAAAAATGTAATAAAAAGGATTCCTCACTGGGAATCCTACATAGGAGGGGAAATAAGTTGCGTATTGTCCCTCGTTATCAAAGAATTTCAAAGCATATTCTTCTCATCAGTCCTCAAGCACAGGTCCTGGGAGTGCCAGTAAGAGTTCCTGGGAACTGCTTCCAGACGTGTCTTTTTATATCTTCTCCTGCTGTGATCAAAACTACATCTTGGTCCCTGCTCGATAGGCCAATTGTTATAAGGGGTCAAATTGGCATGAGAAGATATGCAGAAAAGATACTTACATTTGGCATAAGATCAGTGATGGGATTCAAATATGTGAACAACTGCTTCTCTATGTGGATGCAGCTTCCGGAAGTCCATCCTGGGCCTGGGCCACAAAAAATTAGCTGCCAGTTTTGCCGAAGTGGTGCGAACCGGCTGAATCCCACCAATGCATAAGACTGATACTCAGCTACAACCTCCTCCACACATACACAGTGGTTTTCTCCTTCATTCTTGGTGTCCCCAGAAAGCATAGTTGTCGCTAGATTTAAAATAAGAAACAAGGAGTTTTGCTAATCATAATTTGATATGTGCAAACTATAAATTAGCATGCAGACCTGAACAGCAAACATGGCATGAACTGATTTTGCAGTCCCAGTCCATGGCTAGCTTGTCCAAATCAATTGTATATTGGAAAGGAGATAGATGATGTTGTATCCCTCCCCCTCTGTTGAGAGAGGGCTGTTCAGTTTTGACATAGATGGCCTCTTTGACCCCTCTTTCAAACTGGCGGTCCTCTCTGTCCAAAATGTGGACATTGCTGTCTTTGAAAGAGTGGCCTTTGTCTTTTAAATGCTGATGGACTCCTGACTCTTGTCCTAATGGGTTTGTTCTCCTATGTTGTGCCATACGTTTATGATAGCCCTCTCTCAACAGAGGGGGGGGAGGGATATGACATCATCCATCTCCAGTCCTTTCAATGGTTCCAAGAAGGCTCCACTCTCATTTGCACTACTCAGGTGACCCTGACAACACAGATAACCCTCCAGGTGGCCTCAACAACCTCTCTAAAATAATGCAAATGACCAGCTGTCTGCAAGGAGTATAAATCCTTCTATTCCCCACCATCCAGTCAGAGCTGAAGAAGCTTCTTGGATGAGAAGCGAAACGTCTTCAAAGGAAAACAAGAAAGTCCAAGTTGCCTCGTGAAAAAGCATCTTTGGGACATCTCCCCCACCCCCAATATGTAAAGCTACAATGATCATGCTTGACAGGAGTCCAGGTAGTTGAAATCTCAACACATTTGGAGGGGAAGCCTGACCTAATAAGTCTATATCATTCAGTTTGACCAGCAATGAGTATAGTTATTGTAGGCAAAGGCTATAACGGCTCTCAGGAGAAATTAATACTGTATGCATAATTTCCCATGGAAATCAGTCCAGATACAGTCATCACACAAGTGGTCCAGTTATTGGGGCTGATTTAATTACAAGGAAACTGCACTGTTTGTGGATCTACAGTGCCACAGCTCAATATATCTATTTCAAGAAATCTTATCTTTTGTAGAAGAAACCCACTGGATCTTGCTCCTTTTGATTTCTCAGTGAGTATATTTTATGGAGAAAATTTACAAATGAAATCAGAAAAGGTGCAAAATATATACATCTGCATTAATATATATTTAATAATAGCAGGAAACCATGATTTCTAGTCTCCCATGTTAGCCATGGAAGCCAGCTAGGAGACCTTGGGCCAATCACTCTGTCTTGACTCACCACCCTCGCAGGGTTGTTGTTGTGGGGAGAATAGGAGGAGGAAGAAGTATATTCACCACCTTCAGTTAGTTATTAAAAAAAACAAATAAAGGTGGGACAAAAATAAATAGCAGAACATAGATCCATTGGTTACTAAGCACATTTGTACGCATGCGTGATTTTGTGCAACCTTCTGCATATCCAAGGTGATTAATTTGGCAGTGATAGAAAATATTTGCTTTGGATTGATGACATTGTGCAAATTCTGCAGAGGAGTACTGGAGAGAAGGTGGTTAATGAGGAGAGGAGATAGGGAGGGATCTAGTGGGAATATGAAGCCATATGAGGCAATAGAAAAATCTCACTTTCTCCTTACGAGGTTATAGTGAGGATAAATTGAAACAAGCCCGTCTGTGCTGTTTGGAAGATGGGGGGGGGGGGGGAAGAGCGGATAGGATTTAAATAATTTAATAAAATCATGATGAAGTGTGAAAAGCAAATGGGGAATTTCCCATCCCAAGCTTTCAAAATGTTGATTCTAACTTTCAGATGTCCTTCGGAGAATGAGTGCTAACAAGGCAAGATCGTGTGTTGGTTGAACTTTTGTTTATTCAGAAGAATCACCGCAGACAGTTGTAATGTGGATGAGCCTCATGTATTTTAATGTTTCCCCTTCCCCCAAAGCTACATTGTTCAACAGCGCAGACAAAAATATAAAGAGGACAATTGCTACCCATTTTGCTTAAGCGATTATATTGTTGCTCATTGCCAGTTCTCAGGATGGCTCTTGATGGAACTAGTTCTGCTTCCATAAAAATTTTTACATCTACTTCATTATTCCTGTATTTATCAAGGCAGATGGATCAATAAAAGTGTACTAATATCACCATATGGAACTATAATAGTAGAAATTATCCGGCACTAGTTTTCTCAACAATGCAGCTTTAAAGACAATTGATCCTAAGAGTGAAAATCCAGAACATTTGGGTAATGTTAAGGACTTCTGGGTTATACAGATTACTCATAATCACTGTTTCATGTTAGTTTGAGCCCCTGGGGGGCAGTAGACTATTACTGGAAAGGAGAACTCCATACTGATAGAGAAAAAAATAATGCAAACCATTAAATAATGTTATTTATAGGGACAGAGTAGCTCAGAATTTGCTGGCTGCATGCTCAATAAACAATCAAGAAAGTCACCAGTTGATTTTAGCAAAACATTATTTCAGAATATATTATTCTAATACAGTTGACTGAGGAATGCAGTATTCCTTTTCCTAGTGGTGAATATAAATACCCATATTACTGTAGGAATGTATCAGTGGTTATTTCTCATAGGCGAGTAATGACGTGATTCTGATCCTGCACATAGAAATATATTTTAGAGTTTATGAAATCCAGGCTAAACATACAAACTATGTTCGTTTTGCAAATAAAGCCAGTGTAAGATAACCGTTGGTGAATTATCATTTTATATAAATAACCACTTTGTCTTTCTGTGGTTATGGCTAGGATGCATTATTTTAAAGATCATAGTCTTCAATTTTTCTGCTTGTATGTGTCTTGCATATAAATTATTACAGGTAGTCCTCGACTTACTTCGTTTAGTGACCATTCAAAATTACAATGATACCTAAAAAAGTGACTTATGACCATTTTCACACTTATGACCATTGTAGCATCCCATGATCATGTAATCAAAATTCAGGCACTTGGCAACTGACTCGCATTTATGACGATTGCAGTGTCCTGGGATCACATGATCAGCTTTTGCAACCTTCTGACAAGAAACTCAATGGGGGAGCCGGATTCACTTAACCAGTTAACTAAATTTCCTACACAAGGGACTCTTGGCAAGGGATGGGCTACACCGCACAAAAACAGGCAAAAATGTATTTGGAAAAAGACTGGCCCAACTCATCAGGAGGGCTTTAAACTAAAACTGAGGGGGGGGGAGGGTGACCAATCTCTAGAATCTCTAGAACCTAAAACCAATCACAAATCCCAAGAAAACAAAGCAAAGAATGAGATAGGCAGTGATGAAAAAAAAAAGAAAAACTCAAATAACAACCAGGAGACACAGGAAACACTCCCATGGACAAGCACAAAAATCTTAAATGCTTATATACAAACGCTCAAAGCTTGGGGAACAAACAGGGCGAACTAGAAGCAATAGTACATGAGGGAACGTATGACACAGTTGGCATAACAGAAACCTGGTGGGACGAACCCCATGAATGGAATGGACTGATAGTTGGATACAATTGTTCAAAAGAAACAGGTCTACAAAAAGAGTAGGGGGAGTTGCAATATATGTAAGAAAACACTACATATCTACAGAACTGCACATGATCAAAGATAAAATGTCTCCAGAATGTATATGGGTCAATATAAAAGAGAGAAAAAGTGACATTGCCATAGGTATATATTACAGACCACCCAACCAATCAGAAGAAATAGATGAACTCTTTGCCAGCCATTTAACAAATGCATGTAGGAAGCATACCACAGTAGTAATGGGAGACTTCAACTATCCAGATATCAACAAACTCTGCAGTGAGTGGGAGATCAAACAGATTCCTAACCAACCTAGCCGACAACTTTGTCTCCCAAAAGGTGGAGGAGGAAACTAGATGCAAACCTATACTGGACTTAATCCTTACAAACAGAGAAGAAATCATAGAGGGAATCAAAATTACTGAAACCTTGGGCAAAAGTAACCACATCATACTGGAATTTAATGTAAGTAGCAATAGAAAACAATCCAACCAAAGTCCTAAACCTCCAAAGAGCCAACTTTAACAAACTCAGAGAGAACCTAGGAAAAATCCCATGGATGGAAATCCTAAAGGGAAAAACAACCCAGGAAGTGTGGGAAAATGTGATCACAAAAGCCCAGACAAGCACAATACTACTGAGAAAGAAAAACAAGAAATCCAAGAAGAAATCAGCATGACTGCACAAAGATCTCTCTAACAAACTAAAAGTCAAAAAGGACAAATACAAAAAATGAAAAGAGGGCACATAACTAAAGCTGATTATCAGCAGACAGCCAGAACATGCAAAGATGAAGTCAGAAAAGCAAATGCTCAGAACGAACAAAGACTTGCAACAGAAATCAAAGATAATAAAAAAAAGTTTATTCCAACACATTAACAACAAGAAAAAAATCAAGGAAACTGTAGGCCCACTAAAGAGAGAAGATGGCAAGGAAATTACAAGCAACAGAGAGAAAGCAAAGCTGCTTAATTCATACTTTGTGTCAGTCTTCACACAAAAAGAAACTATAGTCCAACACACCAAAAAAAAAACCACTGCAAAAGACATACCAGAAACAAAAATTAAAATAAGCAAGAAAATGGTAAGGGAATATCTATCCAATGAATACAAATCACCAGGACCCGACAGACTACATCCCAGAGTTCTGAAGGAGCTGGCAGATGTTATCTCAGAACTACTGTACCACATCTTTCATAAATCCTGGAGCACTGGGGAAGTACCTGAGGATTGGAAAAGGTCTGGTGTAGTCCCCATCTTCAAGAAAGGGGGGGAAAACAGACCCAGGAAACTACAGACCAATCAGTTTAACATCAATGCCTGGGAAGATCCTAGAAAAGATAATCAAAAACAACTAGAAACAAACAAAGTCATAACTAGTAGCCAACACAGGTTTGTTAAAAACAGATCAGGCCAAACCAATCTCGTCTCATTCTTCAATAAAGTGACTAAACTAGTAGACCAGCAAAACGCAGTGGATGTAGTATACTTACATTTCAGTAAGGCATTTGACAAGGTAGACCACAACCTGCTCCTTGGTAAGCTAGGAAAAGGTGGAATAGACAACTTCACCACCAGATAGATCTGTAGCTGGCTAACAAACCATACTCTATGAGTAGTTCTCAATGGCACTACATCCACATATAGAGAAGTAAACAGTGAGGTACCACAAGATTTGGTTTTAGGCCCAGTACTCTTCAATATCTTCATAAATGACTTAATGAGTGAATTGAAGGGGAACTCATCAAATTTGCAGATGATACCAAATTGACAGGAGTAGCCAACACTCCAGAAGACAAACTCAGGATCCAAAAAGATCTTGACAAACCTGAACAATGGGCCCTATCCAACAAAATGAGTTTCAGTGTGGAGAAAAGCAAAGTCTTATATTTAGGCAGGAAAAACCAAAGGTACAAATACAGATTGGGCAAGACCTGGCTTAAAAACAGTAACTGTGAGAGGGATCTTGGAGTCCTAGTGGACGATCACTTGACTATGAGTCAGCAGTGTGCAGCAGCTGCCAAAAAAGCTAATACAATCCTGGGTTGTATAAACAGAGGCATAGAATCAAGATCACGCAAAGTATTATTACCGCTTTATAAAACCCTAGTAAGACCACACCTAGAATACTGCAGCCAATTTTGGTCACCATATCACAAAAATATGTTGAGAGTATAGAAAAAAATCAGAGAAGGGCAACTAAGATGATCAGGGGCCTGGAGACTAAAACATATGAAGAACAGCTATGGGACTTGGGTTTGACTAGTTTAAAGAAAAGAAGAAATAGGGGAGACATGATAGCAATGTTCCAATATTTGAGGGACTGCCACAAGGCAGAGGGGCAGGTTGTTCACCAAAGCGCCAGAGGTTGGAAACTGATCAAAGAGAGAAGCAACCTGAAACTAAGGAGAAACTTCCTGACAGTGAGGACAGTCAACCAGTGGAATAGGTTACCCCCAGAATCCATGGGCGCTCCATCACTAAAGATTTTTAAGAGGAGACTGGACATTCACCTGTCTGAGATGGTGTAGGTTCTCCTGCTTGAGCAGGAGGTTGGAGTAGAAGACCTCCAAGGTCCCTTCCAGCTCTATTCTATTCTAAGTTGTTACCAAGTGAACAACTGCGGCAATTCACTTAACAACTGGGACAAGAAAAGTTGTAAAATAGGGCAAAACTCACTTAACAAATGTTTCACTTAGCAACAGAAATGGTTGTAAATCAAGGACTACCTGCATTGTATGAGAGACTGGCTTTAAATATTATCTTATTTCTCACATGTTAGTTGATCCTATGCTTGCAGATAGGTTTTGTTTTGTTTTACAGTGTTATTGTGTAAGACAATATTTAAGCATTCCATTTCTTTATACAAAGTAAAAATGTTCAGGCCAGTTTTTTTCTTTTTGCTTTATCTATTAATAAATGGAAGCCTCAGTTTGAGATTCTAATATTGGATATATACTACAGTATTATTTAGGGTGACCAGACCCAAGCTGCAGAGGTGAAAGATTTATATAATTAGAAGAGAAGCCAGATTTTCAAGAATATGATTGGCTTTTCTTTTTATATGGCTGTATTTATGTGGAATGAAAAATCAGTAGATGGTTACTACTTGCTTTCCACAAAGAACTTGACAACTACTAAAATCAATATATAGTACACTCCTTTCTGGTTGTACAGATGCCATATATGTTTGGGCTCTTTTGGATCATAAATTGGATTTTGAAGTGAAATTGATAAATATTTCAGTTTATGGAAAAATAAACTTTAAAACTAGGTGGCAAACCATTCTGTTGGTAGAATGGGAAGAATCTGGAATAGTTTCTTTAAAATCATTCATTCTGGAATACCCTCACAAGGATTTTTCTTGACTTCAAGTAGACTTCAGTTGCCCAGTTCACAATAGTGGAACATACTCAAAAACATGAAATACTCAAAAGGACAGTTCATACCAAATGTTTTACCTGATTCAAAGAAACCTTCTCTTTTGATGGAATCCTTTTCTGAAACCAAACCTATACTGTGGTCATTTTAAAAACTGAAGATTATTTTTTAAAATTGAAATCACTGATATGTATGATATTTACGTATGGAATAATTGATTGAAATATCTGAAAATGGAAAACCAATGGTTGCAAGTCCTAAAAAAGTTAAATTGATCTCCGCAGATTTATGTTTGAAACTGATTAATCAAATGATTCTATTTTTAGTTTATTGAATACCACAAATAAAATATTTGAAATATTAATCTATATGGTTTTGTCTTGGAGTTATTACCATCTTTTTGGAACAATATTTTAATGCACATAAGTAGATTTACAGAAAATAATTTTAATGTTAAAGCTTTTGATATTATGTTGAAATATGTTCCAAACTGTAGAATTTGCTTGTTGAGAAGATTTGGCTATGCTGGGAATGCAGGATTGCTAAGAGAGTTATTTTGAGAAATTGAAAAAGTGATACAATTCTGAATATTAAGGACTGGATTTAAAATATGTTCAATCTATCCAAATTTGAACATTTTTTTCTATTAATCAAAAAAAATAATGGAATATGTTTGGCACAGATTTCATGATATTTTACTATAGAGGTTTTTTTTCTTTTTAATTCTATTTTTTCATCTCTTGTTTAATATTTGACATATAGGATACATGCCTAACTTGTTCTTATTTTTTGCTTTTCCCTTTTATCATCTGTTGTTGATTTGTTTGTTTGGCATTTTTTGTAGTCAAATGAATTTTTAATTCTATATTTTTAAAAAACTTGTAATGACTTTTTTCTCCTTTTTTTTTGAAAAAGGACCTAAGCTGCAAAGAGTTTTCTATGTTTCCTTGCTGCCATCTAAAAGGTATCCAGATTTTTTTACAGGCTGCAAAATGGAGCCCTAACCTTTTTTTTTCTTTTTTCCCCTGGGGAAATAAACTTTTCTTTTTGCTTTAGTCTCTACTCCTCATTTGTAAAATGAGAACCATCAGTTTCCTTGTTGATTGACTTGACAGTCTAAGACAACCTGATCACTCCAAAGCAGCTTATGGACCCCAGTGAACATCTACAATGACAGACCCTGCAGAAGAAGTCAGTTGCGGCCGAATGTCTTTTCCTTTATTCTCTCCATGCCCAGAAATCAGACTTACCATTTGCATCCTGACATTAAAATTGGAAATGGATCAATTTGCTGTAACAGTAGATTTTCTAATGAAACAAATAAGGCGGCTTAGGTCTGCTGGGGTATTTGCTGACATGTGGGCAAAGGTCTGTGTTGCACCAATCAATCACAGTAATACAAAGCAAATAGTGATAGAAATATTCCCCAGGGTACTCTTGGAAAAGCAATATACAAATTGCTACTCAATTTACCTGCAGGCAGCCATCAGGACGGGAAAGGTCATACCTAATTTAGGAGGAGGAGAAGCAACGAGATGAAAAGTGGTGCATTTGCTTGTGAAGGATGCAGACATCTGAAGTGTTGGTTTGTTTTGTTTAAACTCCTAATATTGTGTATTGTTCGATGTGTATACTAACGACCTTCCCTCCCTGAGCAAAAGACAGGATAGATTTATTTTTTTTTCTATAGCAGCCTTGTGAGGTTTCTAAGGGAAGGCAACCAAGTGGGGAGAGGATCAAAGTCATCTAGATATTTTTAGGGCTGCTGGGGTATTTGAATATAGATTTCTTTAGTTTCCCTGCTATGTCACACCGATTCTCAGTATGAAACCATTGAAGATGCAAAGAAGTATGTTTGAAACTTCTTTGCTGATTCTGTTACTTCGGATTCATTAAAAGCACCTTTTTCCAGTAATTAAAAATGGGCGGGAAATGGCCGGGATGAATTCCAGCCAAAGCTTGGATAGCATATGAGTCTTTCTTAAAGAAAATACCTCTTGAAATGAGAAAGATACTACAGTAGTGAATCTTCCTTTCCTGAGGAAATCTAAATGCCCACCTTGTTCAACAGCCCTATATCTTATCTGAAAATGTAAGGTTGCAGTTTCTTAATAAAAATTTAAGAAACTAAGTTTAAGTAGATTATATCCCCCATTTTCATACCTTGTTTTAGTTTTAAGCCTCACAGAGTTTGTAAGTGAAGGTTCTCTCTCTCTCTCTCTCTCTCTCTCTCTCTCTCTGTGTGTGTGTGTGTGTGTGTGTGTGTGTGTGTGTGTGTAAGTCAGCATGGCAAAAAAAAATTTTTTTAACCAAAGATCTATAACTCAGATTAGGGCTGAAACAACTAATAAACTTTCTTCTTGCTTCTTTCATCTCTTATCCTTCTCCCCCATGACGCTCTAACCTTCATCCTTCATCTGCCTTCTAACCCCAGTTCTATTTTCCTGCAAGATACCACCTACATCTTTATCTAGCTTTTCTCTTCTAACATCTTGTTTTCCACAAAGCCCTAGCCCAGGGGTCAACTTCAGAAAATGAGATTCTTAAGGCAAAGACTGAGGGAGTGCATTTGCATTAGTGATGCCCAAGTTGGCTTAAAGCTGCCATTTTCATTTTCCACAACGCCTTGGCAGGCCTCACCTAAGTGTGAGAAATTAGTTGGATGCATGTGTGTTATTGAGGATTGGAGCACTGTAGCCACTTTCTGCAATATGGATGATAACTGGCATTCAGCTGCCACTCCAACTACTTTCAGAGTGAAAAATAAGGGAATAGCAGATGGTTCAGTTTCCAATTTTTAAATGGTTGGAACAGTCAAAATATTTCATGTTTGGTGTAAAGTCGCGTGCTTCACATAGAGACGGACACAGAGCTGGGGTAAAGATGAGTTTATTCTGAACAGAACGAACTGGGGAAACAGGGAAGCCTGGCGTCTATTTGTACCTGCCCAGGTGGATGGCATCCAATCAGTTCAAACCTGGGCTTCCTGCCAGTGCAGGTGACAATGGGTGTAGATCCTGGCTTCCCACCAGGCTGACCATGCCTGGGGCTGTCAACAGCTTAAGTCATTAGGCTTATCCTGAGTGAGCAGTTATCGCCCGGAGCTGTCCAGCCCCTCTGCTGATCTGCACCATCAGCCTCCTGCTGTGCTGTCCTTTGTGTATGCTGGGAGGCATACACTGCATTTGGTTCAACCCATTTCAAGTTTTGCTCTGATCAGTCCAACCCTTTGAGTCTATGATTTTATGAGTCAGCTGAAACAAACAGATAGAAAATTTCAGGTGAAACAAAAGACAGCTTGTGTCATACAGACTCGCAAGGACAAATGTTTCTAATAATGTAGATTGTTGAAGACAAGGATCACATCTCCCAGAAAATGATTTGAAATCTTTTTAAAGCACAAGTATAGCCACCCATCTTGCATCAAATACCAAAAGATAAAACATATATGCACAATAAGAAAATATTGTCTAACTTTCACAATGCAGCCCACAACAAGTTTGTATCATCTGTCCTAACACCTGGGGGAAAAGCTAGATCTTAAGTGCTCTTTAGAAGATTAAAAGGGTGGGGAGCTGCCAAACTTCAACAGGAAGGGTATTTCATAAGACAGGAGCTGCTAAGGAATAGACCTGCTTCCTAGGTCCTAGAGCAGGGGTAGGCAACCTTGGCTCTTTTATGACTCGTGGACTTCAACTCCCAGAATTCCTGAGCCAGCATGGCTGGCTAAGGAATTTGGGAGTTGAAGTCCACGAGTCATAAAAGAGCCAAGGTTGCCTACTCCTGTCCTAGAGGATGGTAACATTTTGGAGTTGGGACTAGG
The DNA here is from genome assembly GCF_964194415.1 of Vipera berus. Lineage (NCBI taxonomy): Eukaryota > Metazoa > Chordata > Lepidosauria > Squamata > Viperidae > Vipera > Vipera berus. The sequence continues at coordinate 236,059,369 of NC_138202.1, forward strand.
AGTGTGCCCACCCCATCCAATCTGATAGAATAGGCAATTGTCCCTAGGGAGAGGTGGTGCTGCAGATAACCTGGTCCTGTGCCATATAGAGCTTCAAAACACCCTGAATTACATCTGTAAGGAAAATGGAACCCTGTGCCTGGTCAGCCTTGCACTTTGTCTTCCTCCAGCAATGTGCTAAGTGTCTCTGGTGTTGTTTCATCTCTACTTGGTAAATCATAGCGCTCTGTGAGATCCATGTACATGAGGGTCTGCACAGGCCCTGTCACCTGCTTTGACAAGGGCCTCTGCCAAACTGTGTGCTAGAGCTTCAGGAAAACATATAAAGCATCCTGTGAAACTATACAGGGCCATCAGGCGCCTGTGGGTGAGCTGACCCAATAGGCTCCACCACCCTGTGGTGAGGGGCTGCTATAGAGAACTCTAGGTCCAAGAGAGAATGTTCCTGCTATGATAATGTCCTCCCAAATCCAGATCAAAATGCCACTGCCCTGAGGCAAACATCAGATCTAATGTGTGACTCCCTGTGTAGATAGGATGATTAGTAAGTTGAGCCAGGTCCATAGCTACCATGGTGGCCATGAACAATGCTACCTGAGAACCAGGATCATGGTCTGTGGCTACCACGAACCATGCAACTTAAAATTCTGGGCCCAGAGAAGACAAGTTGAAGTGCCCCAGAACCCGAAACCTAAGGGACTCCATTCCCAATTCAGACATGGACAACAGGTATACAGGCAGGGATGCTGCTACAAGGCAAGGAGGAAGGTGAACAGTAATCCCCACTGATCCCTACAGCCCAACCTCACAAAAAGGATCTCACATCTGGCAGGGCTGGGGCAGGGCTCCTAGTGGCCCCCAGAGCCTCAAGAAGAACAGCCATACCCTCACTCCTGCTTTGAAGTCACAACTAGTGCCACACTTGAAACCCAGGAAGACACATTTCAAAGAGAGAACCATCTCTCTCACCAATGCCCAACCATGTCTTGAAGATGCAAGCCAGTTGACTCTCTCATCCATGATCAGATCATGGATGAGAGGGATTTTATTACAAACCCACCTGGCAGTAAACAGCAGCTGCCAGAGTCACAGAAGCTCCAGAAACAAGATCTCAAGGTCAGGCACAGGAGGCCAGGAGGACATGGTGTCAATCTTAAAAGCCTACCCCATTTCGCACCATATTTCCCAATGCCCATCCTTATTGCAATGCCTTTCTGTCTCCTCTTTCTCCTTTCATTAGTCAGTTTCCCTCCCTCCCTTTCCTTCTCCCCAAAGCAAAGGACACCATCCCGATACTCACCAACAACAGACATGAGGAAGAAGATAGAGACCTAGTCATAGGTGCTTCCGCCTAACGTTCAGCATCCTCTGGTCAGACTGGCTCTCCTCTTCATCCAAACTAAGCTCTCCTTTCTACTTTATTCAGTTCAGTTCCTCCCCCTCCCCATCATCCTTCTCTCACCCAGGTGATAGGGAAACCTCACTTCCAGTGGTCTCTGTAGGTAAATTTCCTCCCCAAACTTCAGTTTCTCACTGCAGAATGGTAGGAAGCCAAGCTATACGCTCCCTAAAACTCAGTGTATAAAGTGGTGTTGGCAGATGTAGAACTTGTTCAACTGAGTACCAGCTGCGGTGAACACTGTCCAGTCCAACTACTTTGGGATCTGCACCCCCTGCAGATCCCAGGCATAGATGATGCAAACAAAGAGAGAAAGCTACCAAAATGGCCGATGTCTCATTGGCAAGTCAAGCAGCAGCTGAAGGACACAAGTCAGCTTTCACATACCACTGCTGGCTCATTCCAGCTCCCATTACCTGTAAACACCTGGCTAATAGTAGCCTCCACATTGCTGAGGGCAATCCCTATCCAGGAACAGTCATAATACACCTGCAGTCCACCAGTCCAGTAAGCCTCTGCCTACTCCCCTTGTGTAGCTCCAAAATGGAGGACAGAGAAGCTCTGTAGCCTGCTCTGCCATGCCACAAGCCATGTTTCTGGGAGCACTATTTGTCAGATAAGCAAAAACAACTAATCTGCAGGACCACCAAGCTCACCCAACAGCTAGTCCACTATTTTCATATCCCTACAGCAGAGAAATTATTGCCAGCTGCCACTCCACTCCTTTGCCACCCAGGGAGACCCCAACAGTGCCGCACTATTGTCTGACAATTCTCTGTTGTGACTTCAAATAGCTGCACCACCACAGCTTGTTGCTACCCCTCCAGACACTCCACCATTGTTGGTCCCCAACTACTCCAGCTAAGACCACCAAACACCTCTTACAGCATACTTAAATTCCAACTCTCAATAAGGGTGGGCACACAAGTCCTGCATTCTCCCCATTGCCTACTATTCTGCTCCTGCAAATTGTCTATAATAATTGCAACTATTAACAACCCTTTTATACTAAACACATCCCTCACATCTCTTGGACTTAAACATTGCCTTAGCATCTTTGGAAATACACATTGCTGAGAGGTACAATGTGATATAATTTGGGGAAGCAGTATTGTGTGCTCCTCCAATTTCTTCCCCAATATATTGTTCTTATGACTACAGCTTATTCCTCTCTCTTCTGTAATCATTCTGGCAAACTGATGGCAACAACAATTTCAGCCTTGCAGGTGCAATCAAAATAATTGTCACCACCTTTCTCTGTAGTGTGGTACTTTTAGAGGTCTTTAATGTTGTTTTCTCCACTGCAACTGCTTTGCCAATGTGTTGCTAGGATAAGCAATTTTGCTCTTAGTGTTGCTGTTTTTAAATATTACTGGCTCCCAGCTTTAGTTGTCTGGCTAACTACATCCCTTTCAGCATTTTTCTTCTGAACAATTTAAACGAGATGAAAGAGCTGCAGTGTCCTGCCTTTTCCAGAGGCTATCTCTTAGGTAAAGATCTTGAACTCACTGGAAGCAAGCTGCAAATTGTATCTGGAAATCCATGTCCTGGCTGCTTCTTTTGGGAACTCTGATTGGACCAGTTCCCTCCAGGTGCAAAGAGCTTCTCTTATGATATAGAACAGGGGTCTTCAGACTTGGCCCTTTTATAACTCATGGACTACAACTCGCTGGCTGAGGAATTCTTGGAGTTGAAGTCCATGAGTCATAAAAGGGCCAAGTCTGAAGACCCTGATATAGAATTACAATGGTGAGTCACTTCTAAATGACAGTAAGAAGAGTAAAGATGGTGGTTGGCAGAGAATACAAACTCCATTGATAACAAGGTGAGAATTTTCACAGGTAAGGATCATCTCATGGCCAGAACTGAACTTTGGGATGGAATTGCAAAGCTCAAGCTTAAATGGAGCCTTGGTGGAGCAGTGGGCTAATGCCTCCTTAAGTAACACCAGCTGCCTGCAATTAGTGCAGGTTCGCATCCCACCAGGCTCAAGGTTGACTCAGCCTTCCATCCTTCCGAGGTAGGTAAAATGAGGACCCAGATTGTTGGGGGCAATTAAGCTGACTTTGTAATAATGCCGCTTGGGGTGTGTGTGAAAGCCCTAATAAGCAGGCATATACATAGAATGAAGGCTACTGCTAAGCTTGTAAGCCGCCCTGAGTCTTCAGAGAAGGGTGGGATATAAATGGAATTAAAATAAAAATAAAAAATAAATTTCTTCATTTCCAGGCTGTTGGAAGTTTCTTATGTGTCTTTAACTAACCTGACAACCTGACTAGGTTGACTCATTGACCTGAGCTCAACACAGCAGCAACCACCTCCATCGCCCACCTGGATAACTAGAAACAGCTACAGAATTCCAGGAAGGGGTCAATATAGCAACAACCCTGAACCAATTAGATTGGATATTGGGCTGGGACATTAGATGACTTTGTTCCGGAACAATTTAAGAGGGTTTTTGCTTTTCTTTTTAAAATTTTGTCATCTTTGTTTCTTTGTTCTTAATCTAATGTTAGCTATCCAAAGCTGCCATTGTGAGTTGGGCAGTCATATGAATAGCTGGATGTGGAAATAAATTAAGCAAATAAATCAGGGGTCTTCAAACCTGGCCCTTTTATGACTTGTGGACTTCAACTCCCAGAATTCCTCAGCCAGTGTGCCAGAGTTGAAGTCCACAACTCATAAAAAGGCCAAGTTTGAAGACCCCTGAAATAAATAAATGCCACACTATAGGGAAAGGTAGGTTAGTGTCATGGCTCAGGCCCAGCAATCAACATCTTTGAATGTGAAGAAGCTGCTTCAGCTGAACTAAAGCTGAAGTGCTGAACCTCTTTGACCACATTTTTGTACTAATATTGTACAGAGCAATATACAGGCAGTCATGAAGAACTATAGTTAAATTAAAGACAGGACAACCAACAAGAAAATGTTAACTGATAATGAGAAAGTTTCAGCCATTCAAATGAATCTATTGAAAATGAATACTTGGAAAAATGAAGAGATGACCACATTTTCAAGAAGGCAAAAGATCAAATGAAAGTGAAATATATCTTTTTACAAAACTCCAAAAAACAAGCATTTGGAATAATAACTTGTACAGTATGTGGTTTTTCCCAAAGAGAAAAAGAATTTTTATTGTTTTTATTATATCGCATAAAAATGAAACCACTTATAATGGAATAAGATTTTATCAGTAATGCCACTTTTCTAATGCAAGGTATATCATTCTCAACTGGCAGATATACACATGCACATATGTGTGTGTGTGTGTGTCCTTATGGATATCAGGGAAAGAAAATGGCAACCGTGGGGTCAGATCGAAAAGCAATGTCAGAAATACAGACAGCGCATTAGACTATATAAAATAATTACAGTAGGTATTTACCACAGTATCAAGTAAACAATCTGGTGTACATCAGTTGATTAATTTCTGTTGTATGAGAAAATGCTGTTAACTCTGTCAAAGTCACCAGTGTTGGAATTGAGCTGCTTGATATTTCACCAGTTTCACGATTTATTTATTACATTTATATATCTGTCCTTCTCACATGTAGGTGACCCTGGGCAGCGTACACAATTAAAACAAAACAATCTATCTAATTTATCCATTAACACAGTCCTTCTTCTTTACTTCCTCTTTTACTGCTTTAGATGTGAAGGGATTAAAACAGTTAAAAGAATTAAAACCTATATTAACAAAAGACACGGAAGAATGCAATCAAGCTCATAGCAACCATTTATTGGGCTCCATGTTTCTATGGGATCCCAAAGCCTGATAGAAAAACCAAGTTTTGAAGGCCTTCCGGAAAGCCAACAGGGTTGGAGCCGATATCATCTTGGGGTATGATGTTCCAAATGGTGATTGCCACCAAAGAAAAGGTTCTCTTCCTGGGCCCCACCACTCAAAGCTGACAGGACCTCAATGAACCCCTTCTTCTGGGTCTGGTGGGATGGGTGGATGTAATAGGGATGAAGTGGTCCTTCAAATTTTTATTTTTATTTTTATTTTTATTCCATTTATATCCCGCCCTTCTCCGAAGACTCAGGGCGGCTTACAAAGCTTAGCAGTAGCCTTCATTCTATGTATATGCCTGCTTATTAGGGCTTTCACACACACCCCAAGCAGCATTATTACAAAGTCAGCTTAATTGCCCCCAACAATCTGGGTCCTCATTTTACCTACCTCGGAAGGATGGGAGGCTGAGTCAACCTTGAGCCTGGTGGGACTCGAACCTGCACTAATTGCAGGCAGCTGGTGTTACTTAAGGAGGCATTAGCCCACTGCTCCACCAATGATAATTTCTCTTTAAGAAAAGTAGATCCTGGCGACCTTAGTGCAGACATGTCAAACTCATGACGTCACGTGACATCACGCAATGTATTGGGATGGTTTTGCCATTGCCAGCAATGGGGTGGGCGTAGCTTCCACATGATGCATCCAGCCTGCAGTTTGACATCCCTGCCTTAGTGCAATCAAATTCCTTGACATTTTGGGAGTAGAAATGTGGGGTAATTTACATGAATAAATTATTTTTTAAAAAAAAAATTCCATTGCATTGGATTAAATAAGAAGGAAGAATAATGCTGAAACATTTCTCTTAATTTGATTGCTTTACTTTTCTAAACTATATTTGTTAGTCTTTCCTACAAAATACTATCAGTGTTTATAGGAAGAAACAAATATATACCAAAATCTATGAATCATCATTGTTTCATTCATGATGAATCTTCATTTCTTAGGATGAAACTTCACAGCTGTAAAGGGAAAAAAGAAAGCAAGCAAAATAATCATGCTGATTGAAAAGAATCAAAAATGTATCTCATAGAAAATGGTTGAATAAAGTCTGGTAAGAAATGCATACATAAAAATCTCTCTATGCAAATAAGAAAGTGAGGGAGAGAAAGAGAGAGAGAGATATGCAATTAATATAGAGCTTGCCTGCATATGCTTTGTAGGTAGAAAAAAGATAATGTCAAGGAATCAGGCAGCACTAATCTATTTTTTTTAAGGTTAGCTTTTTGGATTTACAGTATGCTAATCCTCATTGCTCATGAAAATCTACAGGGTGGGTGGGGAAGAGTAAAACCAAACAGGAAGGAATTTACTCTTAAAAACATGCATATTATTTTATTTGGGTGTTTGTTATAAAGAGAACAGGGCACATGGGAAAATCATATAATTGTTGACTTCACAATTAATGCATTAGCATAGCAAAGCTGAGTAACCTATCCAGTTGGGAATTGATTGACCTCTCATGAATGAGTCAGTTGTTTAGATGCCTTCAGCTACATCATTTTGGTCAGATGGAACATAAAATAATGAAATAAATTAGGCATGTGTATGTGTGTTTATTTCTTCTAAAGTAAAAAAATATGGATCCAATAAATTGTACATGGCCACGGGTTGATAAAACTAGGTAATCCTCGACTTACAATTATTTGTTCAGTGGCTGTTCAAAATTACTGCTGACGAAGAGACTTATGACCGGTGATGTAAGTTATGGCCATTGAAGTGCCACATGGTCACATAAGTGCAATTTGTGTGCTGGGCAATCCATTTATACTGACAACAAGTTGCCAAGTACCCCATGAACATGTGATCACCATTTCCGATCTTCCTTGTGGCCTCCACAGAAAATCAAATGGGGAAGACAGCAGGGAAGGTCTCAAGCTGCTGTCGCCTGCTGAGAGGACTCCCTCTAGTCTCTGGGGTCTGACTGAAAAAGATTTGCACCAAAATCCAGGCAGGATTTTCAGCCACAGTGAAACGTGTCTCCCCACTCTAGGTTGGAAAATTCTGCTTAGGTTTTTAGCACAGAGGATTTTCAAATTCAGAATGGAAGGCAATCTCTCCATTCTGGGGCTGCAAATCCTCCATATTGAAATCCAAACAGTTTTGCAGGCCCAGAGTGGAGAGATTTATCACTTTTTCAGAAGTAAATATACAAAGAGGTAGAAGTGCCAAGGGTTTAAGCTAATTGATGAATTATAAATAAATACCCGAGTCCTTCCTAAGTTCCTAATAATTCAAATTCTCAGTTTCTGCAATCTCAAAACTGCAGTTCTCTTAACAAAATGATACAAGTTCTCACTAAAAGCCTGAGATTTATCTGTGAGTTCTAGAAAAAATAAATGTTTTAAACAAACAAAATGGCCTGTGCTTTTAATAAAATAAGAATTGGCTTGGGGTTGGCGGAAATTAACGTCTACTTAACATAGCAATTATAGCAAGTCAATTGGTGGAGAATATTAAAGAGGGGAAAACATCGATCATATTAAAAAAGAACAACAAAAAACTCTCACACAGAACTTACTCAGCTTCTGCCAGACATAGTAACTCACTTGTCTCAAGTATGGAATTTACTGTCATAGAATGTGGCAATTACAATTAGTTTAGATAAAGGTGAACTAGATAAATTCATGATGTAAAGGGCTATTGATGGCTATTAATATTAATGGCTGCCTATTTCCTATATTAAAATTATTAACGTTTTAGTCAAGTTCGACTCTTGGTGACTTTATAGACAAATGCTCTCCATGCTACCCTGTCAAGTACAACTTCTTTCAGTTGTTGGATGTTCAACTTTGTTATTTAAATTAGAATACTGTAAATATCCAGATCCTGAAGCTAAATATTCCAGATCCTGAAGCTAAAACTCAAATACTTTGGCCACCTAATGAGAAGGAAGGACTCACTGGAGAAGAGCCTAATGCTGGGAAAGATTGAGGGCAAGAGAAGAAGGGGACGACAGAGAATGAGGTGGCTGGATGGAGTCACTGAAGCAGTAGGCGTGAGCTTAAATTGACTCCAGAAGATGGTAGAGGACAGGAAGGCCTGGAGGAACGTTGTCCATGAGGTCACGATGGGTCGGACTCGACTTCGCAGCTAACAACAACAACAACAAATATTCCATTCTAGTAACAGTGGAAGAAGGGCATAATCTTTTCATCCTAGTTACTTCCTGAAAGCAGCTAATTAACATTATTCACTTTGGAAAGCTGAAATGAACAGACCTTTGATGGGACCCCACAGACCTTTTCTTAGCTGCTTCCAGGAAAACTTTGTGACACCATATTTATAATTTTGAAATTGTATTTTATGGGGGACTCCAAAAGATGGTGAATTGTGCTTTTAAAAAAAAACCCACACAAGCTTTGAATTTTGCAGTAAAAACGTGGACCTGCCCTTATTAGAAACTCTGGATGAAATCCATATTGATTATAAATTTGCATTTTACTTGCCAGGAAAACAAAAATTACTCTTAGCCATCTGATTGCTAAATAAATGCTACCCTTTTCCAGGGAGAGCAGAAGGAGAAAGAGGCTAGGAGATTTGTGACTGTTTTAATTGGCATCTGTAGGACACAAGATTCTGCATTGTCAAGGACATTTTGTAATTCGGCATATGGTGCTGAATCAGCTCAGACTATTCGAGTGTATAAAGTTTAATTAGTTTGATTCCTCAGCTTCGAGAACATTTAGCACTGTCAGACAATAAACCATCATTCATCCAAGTGACGGTTGTTGTGACGCAATCTTTCTCTTGCGTTGTGCTGCTGCTTTTTTCGTGTTTTTTTCCTTGGTGAAACTGCAGTGTAGCATCCACAGCCTTTCTTTCCCTTACATGTTTTGCGGCTAAGAAAGTCACTCTCTTATAAGGAAGATTGAAGTTACCTTAATTGCAACCTTCCAATTCGTTAGCTGAGCTACAAATTTCGCAGAGCAAATGTCTCGTGCCCTGTTGAGACACCTGTATTAAGATCAAAAAGGAGAAGTCAAGTATGTTAAGGAAGTTACATGTTCTAATAGAAAGCCTGCCTGTCTGAGGCTTTTGTCCTCAGGGTTGGGGGGGGGAAAGGAAAGATGGAAAGAAGCACAGGTAGTCTTTGCTTAATACCAATAATTCGGACCAACAATAAACATTGTTAAGTGACACCATTATAAAACTCAATGTCATGTGAGTGTGTTAACCTTACAGCGGCAGTTTCAGTTGCCATCATTAAGTGAATCCTGTCTAGTCACTAAGCATGATGTCATGTGGTCACCCTTTGTGACCTCCTGTAAACTTCCTCGTTGACTTTGCTTGTCAGAAGCCAGCGACGAAGATCACAAATTACCATAGGATGCTGCTACTGTTGTAACTGTAAGCCAGTTGCCAAGCACCCAAAACACTACAGGGACCCTCCATGACTGCAACTACAAGGCCATTTGTAAGTCTCCTTATTCAGCAGTGTCATAATTTCAAACGGTCACTGAATGAATGGTCATTAAGTGAGGACTCTATTCTTCACGCAAGGTGCAAAGTTGAAAGAGAGAAAACATAGCAGAATCAGTCTTCCAGTCAAGGGCGAGGAGAGCAGACAGAGAGAAAGAGAGGCACAAAGATGGATTTGTTTGTTCTGTTTACTCTTACTCTCCTCCTAATCAATAGGATAACAGTGGAAAAAGTTGATGCATCTGGATTTGCATCTCTACATGCAGACTCCCTATTTGAGTGGGTGGATTATGGTGCTGTGAAATCAGAGTCCTTCATATGTAATCTCAGGGATTCAAGTTCTCTTCTTTTCCACGTTTTTCCATTTATCCCCTCAAAGTTAGTTATTGTGATTGAGAACAAATATTCGCATGCATACAATTAGAACAGACTCGCAGGGAATTCCAGAATGTTCAAATTTCCCAAGCATTAAGGGTTCCTTGATAAATCCTTCTATCCTAATATTTGGATGCCTGTATTTTGCCACAGAGGGACGCGGTGGCTCAGTGGGTTAGGACGCTGAGCTTGTCGATCGGAAGGTCGGCAGTTTGGCAGGTCGAATCCCGAGTGCCGCGTAACAGAGTTGAGCGCCTGTTACTCGTCCCAGCTTCTGCCAACCTAGCAGTTCGAAAGCACGTCAAAAAATGCGAGTAGAAAAATAGGGACCACTCCGGTGGGAAGGTAACAGCGTTCCGTGCGCCTTTGGCGTCTAGTCATGCCGGCCACATGACCACGGAGACGTCCTCGGACAAGCGCTGGCTCTTCGGCTTTGAAACGGAGATGAGCACCGGCCCCTAGAGTCGGAAACGACTAGCACGCGTGTGCGGGGGAACCTTTACCTTTACCTTTATTTTGCCACAGTGAAAATAGCCTTCCTATTATGGTTTCATAGTGCACATCAATAAATATTTCTATATTTGCATAGCAGTGACAGAAGCTGCTGTTGAGAATTCTATTTTACCAAGAGGATTCATGAAGTCAGCGCAGAAAGTTTTATGCAAAGCAATTTTCCTTAGGGGCTCTGATGTAACCATTATATACAAGATTTACAGTTACTTCTCATATCAGTGTTATCATAAACATATAGGATTCTTGTTGCATTATTTGCTTGCAAAATGAGTGTCAGTCTGCACCAAGTTCTTCCACCTTTGTGCAGTTATACATGAAAATAGTGTTTCTACTCAAAATCTAAAAGATGAAAAAGTAGGTAAAGACAAGCTTCTGAGAAGGTGTGAAAGAATGTGAAAACAGAACTGCATTGAAGGTGTTTAAGACACCTCTGTACCTGCTCACAATTACTGTGGTGTTCAGGAGAGAAAAGAGGAAAAGTGATGAAAATTGAAACTACCACACAGATGTTAAGGGGCAAAACTTTTTTTTTAGAACATCCACACTGGAAATGTGTGTTTCTCTTCCAGTTCTTTCTACTTAAATGGGAGGAGGAAAAAAAGCAGACAAAATGAACTAAAACATGAGTTGGTGACTAAAGAATGGTGACATTGTTCAGATCCCTTATGAAATTGGCATAATGAAGTTGCACATTTGCACATTGAAAGATGTAGCTGCGAACAGCCCCATTATATGCATAAAAAGAGACAAAATGATATTTCCCTAAAACTGGCACTGGCATCTTGACACCTGCTAGTGTCAGAGTGTTTATAAGACCAAAGTAAAATGAACTTTAAAATACAAATATTCTTTTAAAAGAACAGGATTGAAAATTTTATATTTATCTAAAAACTCATGTGAGTTTAGATTAGAATGTTGTGTTTGCATAAGATAAAAGGAGTGGGAGTGCTTAAATTTCACAGGATTTTGCCCATTTTATGGTTTGTTTGTTTTTTTTTTCCAAAAAAAGATTGTGGTTTTTTTTACTGGGCATTATTACTGATACTACTGTTGTGGACACTAAGCTGATGTTGAACTTAATTACGGCAGCGAGACTTTTAGTAGCGCAATATTGGAAGAAGGAAGAACTGCCGACTATAGAAGAATGGACTTTAAAAGTTTCTAATCTGGCGGAAATGGCAAAGATCTCAGAGTACTTGAAAGACCAGTCGCAACAGAGATATATTGTGGAGTGGAGAAGATGGATTGATTATATCCAGAATAAATATGGGACTAAAAAGTTTCATCTAGCATTTGAATAAGTATTGATGTGATATTTAAATTGCTTGTAGTTATTTTATAAGAGTTAAAGTGCGATAGATTTAATATTTTATTGTTGTTTGCATAAGGTAGACTATGATTGTTTGTATATTTATACCCTGTATTGAGCTCTGGGAAGTCGGGGAGGGGGGAGGGGGAGGGGGAGGGGAGGGAGGTGTTGGGGAGGGTTGGGGAGAGGGGAAGGGGTTGGGAGGGGTTTTGTCTTTTTAAAAAATGTGTTGTAAAACTTTTCAATAAAAAAAAGATTGTGTTTTGACATTGCTTTTGATCAGCCACCTCCACAGTGCTGCTCCCCCATTGGAGCTCCAAGCTAACTGGCAGAGCCAGGTTTTTAGGCTCTTATGAAAAGATAGAAGGCTTGGGGCCAACCTCATATTGGGGGAGGCAAGATGTTCCAGAGGGCAAGTGCAACAGCAGAGAAGGCCCTTCACTTGAACCACACGAGCTGGAATAATTGGGCCAATGGGGCCCACAGTATGCCTCCTTGGCAGGCAAGGGTGGGGTAAGCCAATCTCAGTGGGGTGAGATGTCCCCCAGGTAGCCTGGACCCATGCCGTGAAGGCTTTCAAAGGTGATTAGTAACACCTTGAATTGCACCCAGAAGCAAACTGGCAGCCAATGCAGCTTGCATTAGATCCAAGAACTGCCTTTGCCACCACACTTTCCTGGGTAGGTGTATGCATGTAATTCCTATCCAGTCTAGGGAAGAAGATCAGAAATATTCTTTTGTAAAGGTAAAGGTAAAGGTTCCCCCGCACGTGCGTGCTAGTCGTTTCCGACTCTAGGGGCCGGTGCTCATCTCCGTTTCAAAGCCGAAGAGCCAGCGCTTGTCCGAGGACGTCTCCGTGGTCATGTGGCCGGCATGACTAGACGCCAAAGGCACACGGAACGCTGTTACCTTCCCACCGTAGTGGTCCCTATTTTTCTACTTGCATTTTTTACGTGCTTTCGAACTGCTAGGTTGGCAGAAGCTGGGACGAGTAACAGGCGCTCACTCTGCTACGCGGCACTCGGGATTCGACCCGCCAAACTGCCGACCTTCCGATCGACAAGCTCAGCGTCTTAACCCACTGAGCCACTGCGTCCCTTCATTCTTTTGTACTGTGGATCAATAATGGTATGCTCTATATTCAAACTATATTTCTCAGTAACTGCCAGTGGATTTTTAAAACGCAAGCCAATGAATAATAATAACATCAATTTATAGGGAAATCTGCTAGTTGGCCAATTCAACTAGATCCTCCTTAAGGAAAGATTTTGTCCCTACAGAGTTAGAACAATTCGGTTGTTTGTTCTTTTGTACTGCAATTTATATAAGAAGTCCAGACTGACTGATTCTGACTGAGATATTTATCTGGAAGGCCCACTGAAATTTTGCTACCTTTATGAAGATATGCCAACAGTTTAAATTAGTGGGAAAGTAAATTCTTTTTATTCTTCCTAGTACAATCTAGGAAGATTTCTCTCTTGGCTCCTTGGTGTCTCCAAATTCTTATTATCTATTAATTTCTTACATTAGCTTTTATGGTTTGGGTTGCATTAGCTTCTATTGTTCTGGGACCAGAATAAAATTTTCATTTAGCCTTCATAAAATGGAAGTTTGAATTTAATTGCAAATCTAAAATTAAATGCTTTATAAAAAGACATTAGGGTGAGGAAGTTTGGGGCAGTTTCTGTTCAATAATATGGAAAAATGTCTCCTTTTAATGGGAGATAATTTTAGGTAAATGTACAGCTTGGCCAATAAAGGGAGACTGACAATGTGTATCTTTTTAATTTCAGTTTCAAATAAATTTATACCTTAATTTAATTCTTGATTCCAAATCTATCACAATAAAAGTAATCTGTGTAATACAATCTGATAGACAATTTGTGATTGGAGTGTAGTGTACATGTTTTCATTTATTCAGTAATCAGCCCAACCATATAGTAAAGAGAAACACCACAAGAATTTTGTGATAGCATCACAATGGCAAGTCACATATACAGAGAGCATTGTATTCTGTGATTTCTACTGCTTACACCCAAAACACACTGTGGCTTTGTCACAGGTTGGCTCAGGCCAAAGCTATTTTAAAAATTGCCTATTAAGCTTCATTGATTGAAGTGAATGAGAGCAAGGGAATATTTGCTTTGAATTAAGTATTGCACCGTGGCTGCTTGTTCAGACTTTCTGAGCACACAACATAATTTGATGCTACTCTAATGAGACAAATCAGCCCCTACCCCACCCCACTCAACACTATCCACATTCATATGCTAAGGTAGTGATGTTTTTAAAAAAGCATTTTCAAAATAATTGTTTTAGGAAGCTATATATTTAAGGTTGTCATTCTCTCTTTCCCTCTCTCTCTCTCTCTAGATATAGATATTGATGAGCAAGAGCTAGAGATAGATAGATAGATAGATAGATAGATAGATAGATAGATAGATAGATAGATAGATAGATGATAGATAGATGATAGATAGATAGATAGATAGATAGATAGATAGATAGATAGATAGATAGATAGATAGATAGATAGATAGATAGATTCTATATAAGGTAAAGGTAAAGGTTCCCCTTCACATGCGTGCTAGTCGTTTCCAACTCTAGGGGCCGGTGCTCATCTCCGTTTCAAAGCTGAAGAGGACGTCTTCAGCTTGTCCGAGGACGTCTCCGTGGTCATGTGACCAGCATGACTAGACGCCAAAGACGCACGGAACGCTGTTACCTTCCCACTGTAGTGGTCCCTATTCTTCTACTTGCGTTTTTACATGCTTTCGAACTGCTAGGTTGGCAGAAGCTGGGATGAGTAACAGGCGCTCACTCTGTTACGTGGCACTCGGGATTTGACCCACCAAACTGCCAACCTTCTGATCGACAAGCTCAGCGTCCTAACCCACTGAGCCACCGCGTCCCTCAGAATCTATATATCTATCATCAAACAAATTTATCTATCTAATTTCTGGAATTGTCTACTATTTCTATTGTTCAGTCTGCATTTCAGAAATGCATTTGTAATCCTAGTTTTTGGAAGAGCACTTGATGCTCATCTTTATTATAAGAACTAGTTCTTTCCGGCTATGCTTTCTTTGCTCTCTCTCTGACCTGCTTTAATTGCATAAGAGATCATCCCCTCCAAATGTTCTTTACAGATGCTTGGGAATTTGCCTGGCAATCCATTTTACTCTTTAATGTTTTATTCCATCATTCTAGTACTTAGCAATTTTTTTTAAAAAAAAGGGTGAAATTCAATATAGCAACATCCCCCTAATACTCTATATTAATATAACATTTAAAACCAAACATAAATCGTTGCAAGAATTTCATTAATATTTTCCTTCTTATACAGAATTTTTGATTAAAAATAAAATTTGGTGGATAGTATAACAGATATAATTTGATCTTCCAGTGTATACCAAGAGTTACTTTTAAAAGCTGAGTTCTGCATTAGCTTACGTGATAAACTGAATATCCTTCATATATAATAAATAACAGGAAGTATTAAAAACATGAGAAATACCCTGCTAAATCAGCCAAGTTCTTTTTCTTATAGGCCTGCCATAATCTTTCTTCCTCAGGACTCTTCCATCTCTGCACACTTTTTAGTTGGAATTTGAGATGGGTAACCACAGTTGCGCACAATATTCCACATACACTTGCATTATATATTTGTATAAAGGCTTTGGAATACTAACCCTTTGTTTGTGCTCCAGCTCCTAACAATGTTGTGGTATCATTGCTGAGCACTTAGAACAGGGGTGTCAAACTGCTGGCCCGCGGGCCGGATGCATCATAGCGAAACCGCGTCCACCCCATTGCCGGCAATGGCAAAAAAGGGGCAATATGTCACGACACGTCACGTGACATTGCGAGTTTGACACATCTGACTTAGAATAGAACAATTAACCAGTGGAACAACCTGCCTCCAGAGGTGGTGAATGCTCCAACACTGGAGGTTTTTAAGAAGAGACTGGACAGCCATTTGCCTGAAATGGTATAAGGTTTCCTGCCTGAGCAGGGGGTTGGACTAGATGACCTCCAAGGTCCCTTCCAACTTATTATTATTATTATTATTATTATTATTATTATTATTATTATTATTATTATTATTATTAAGAATCTGGAAGGCTCCAACTTTACCTCCATTGATGGTATTTTCTGACCCATAGATAGATGTGACTGGTGTACAATTCTGGCCATTGAAAAGGAATAACATGAGAAAAACACTTATAGTCGTCTCCTGGGCTTGTCGTACTAAGGTGTGCAACTTGAAAAACCAGACCCCTTTCTCTTTCTTCCAGTATCACAAGAGATAAATAGCATCAAAATGAATGTAAAAAACTCATTTTTGAACCTGCATTTAGTCATGTGCAAAACATTCAGCGGCAAAGGAATAAAAACCTTAGAGCTGTTCCAAACACAAGCAGCATCGGAGAAGAACCTCCAACAGCAAACTATACAGGGCAATAAAACAACAACAACAACCTCTGAGCAGATCCCAAGGTGATGATCTGCTCCAGCTGAATAAAACACATAAAACACATAAAATTGTTTTGAAACAATAAACATTACTGCAAAACACGAGAAATGTATTGAGACCATGCATTAGGCTGAAACATGCATTGTTAAATTAAAAGTGTTTCTCTTAGCAAAAAGGAAAGAGGCATTTGCAAACTGGCTTTATGCTTGAGCCAGGGCATTTGGATGTAGACTGAAGTGAGTGAATGTGGATTGCAAAAAGATGCTTCTGGCTCTCAGAGGAAGTAGTCTCCATATTCACTACAAATCCTTTTGTAGACTTAAACTGGTCTTTTGGGCAGCTTTTGGGCAGATACGTTTGGATGGTCCAAGAACTTTTCCCCTTTAGTCATTATCCATCTCTGTACATACAATTTCAGACAAATTGCTGGTTCCATCTGATACTGAGAGATTCCTGTCTATTCTCCAAATACTAACTGTTTTGTACTGGGTTCATTGCACAGGAATGAAGACGAGGCGAGTGAGTTCAGGTAAGATCATGGTTTATTGCTTTCAGGATCTAAACTAGAGAACAGGGCTGCAGATGCAGCAATTTATACCCTGGCCCCTAGGTGGCAGCCAATAGGTTTGAAGCAACCTATTGCCGCCCTAGGGGCAACCAATAGCAGCGCTGGAGACTGGTTGTCTGAGGAGCTGGGAGTGGTTAACTAGCTTCCCTGCTCAAACAGCCTTCCAGCAATTACCACGTGGTGTTCCCCCAACAAAGCAAGCCCAATACATTACACTAACCATTGATGAACATATTTAAAATCTCCACTATCAACACAATTAAAGTCATCAGATTCTTGATTAACCAATTTATTTTGTTATATTGTAAAAAATGTTAATTTATGTTAATCTACTTTTTTATTTTATGCTCTTGAATCAACTGCAGTTTCTATACAAACGTGCCCCTCTTTCATCTCCCTCTATTAAATGTTTAAGTCTGAAAGCAAGCTATTTATTAGATTTGCTCTATTACCTTTTTTTTACATTTCTAATAAACTTTGAATTCTCTCCCCCACCCCTGTTTAGTTAAGCAAGCATTTATTTTGCAAAATGCATGCTGATATTTCTTTGTCAAGGATTATTCTGCTATATGCTTTGTAATTTTTCTTTAATAATATTTTCTACCAACTTATCCAACATAAAGTTAAGAGTTCTGAAATAAACTGGGTCACATCCCCTATATTAATTCCTTTTTATTAAAAAAGGACATCTCAATGGCTACTTTTCAGTATGTTGATCATAATGTCTTTAATAACAAACCTATTGAATTCTTTTTTTCCAGAAATCTTATTGTGCTACTTTTTTTCTGATATCTTCCATTTTCTGAAAGAAGTTGTTTCATGCTTCATATTTTGCTTTAAAAAGCAGCATAATTTTTATTTCTAAAAATTTCTCCTTTGATGCTCTTCATTTCAAATGTAAAATATACGAGCTTTTAATAATAAAATGGCTTCTCTAATATTGTTCAACCACCTGTTAAAAACATATATTTGATAATTGGGAATATTTTTTTTTATTGAAAAGTTTTAAAATACAGTTTTCCCTTAAAAAACCCCCCTTCCCCCTCCCTGCTCCCCCCCTACCTCCCCCCAACCTCCCTCCCTCCCCCCCTCCCTCCACCCCCCCTCCCCCCCCCGACTTCCCAGAGCTAAATACAAGGTATATATATATAAAAAGGCAACCATAAACAACCATATACTAACAACTATAAATTCTAAAATCCATCACTCTCTAGCTTATATAGGATAAGACACACCTTAACAATATTAAATATATATAAAAAACTAGAATAAAAAAAAAGGAAAAAAAACGAAAGAAGACTTATTCGAATGCTACATAAAACTTCTTAACCCTATACTTGTTCTGGATAAACTCAATCCATTTTCTCCATTCCATAATATAGCGTTCTTGCGAATGATCTTTCAAATAAGCCGAAATCTTCGCCATCTCTGCCAGGTCGGAAACCTTTAAAGTCCACTCTTCTATGGTCGGCAGTTCCTCTTTCTTCCAATATTGGCCTATCAAAAGTCTTGCCGCCGTAATTAAGTTCAACATCAGCTTGGTGTCCACAACTGTAGCGTCTGCAATTATTCCCAACAAAAAAAGTTGCGGACAAAACTTTATCCTCTGTTTAAAAATCTTCTGCATATTCCACCAGACTTTTATCCAAAAAGCCTTAACCTTCTTACATGTCCACCATATGTGAAAATACGTTGCATCTTCATCACCACACCTCCAACACTTAGGCTGATAATTCGGATACATACTTGCAAGCTTTTTAGGATCTAGATGCCATCTATAAAACATTTTGTAAAAGTTCTCTCTTAAATTTTGAGCTTGAGTAAATTTTACGTTCCTCACCCAAATCTTTTCCCACATGTCCATTGTAATAACTTCCTGGATATTTTGGGCCCATTTTATCATACAATCCTTAACAAGCTCTGTTTCCGAGTCAATCTCTATCAATGCAAGATATATCCGTTTAATATGTGTTGACCCCTGATTTCTAATCTGCTTTATCAAATTTCCATCAGTCATTGTAAACCCATTTTTCTGGTCTTCTTTCCACCTGGCCTGTAATTGGATATATTGAAACCAAGATTGAACAACCTTCTCTTCTCGCAAGAGGCTATATGATTTCAAACACCAAACATTCCTTTCCAGGCTTAAAATTTCCTTGTACGTAGTCACATCATGTTTGAAACCAGCATGTATATTTTCTATTGCGTGTTTTGGAATTGCCCACAATGGTATCTTGCTGCTTAGATTATGTCTATACTTCTTCCAAACTCTCAGCAATGCCTGTCTTAAAATATGCATCCTAAACACAGTATCTACCTTCTTATCATACAACAAATATGCATGCCAGCCAAACAACAAATCATGGCCCTCAAGATTTAATAACCTCAATTGCGTCAAATTAATCCAATCGCTTATTCCTACTAATGCAGCAGCTTCATAATATAATTTAAGATTAGGCAATTTAAGGCCACCTCTCTCACGAGTATCCTGCATAATCTTAAGTTTAACTCGTGGCTTTTTCCCTGCCCACACAAATTTATTGATACCTCGCTGCCATTCCTCCAGATTAGAATCTTTCTTAAGAATCGGTATCATTTGAAACAAAAATAAAAATTTGGGCAGGACATTCATTTTCACTGCTGCAATCCGTCCCAGCAAAGACAATTGCAATTTTTGCCAACTCTCCAATTCCTTTTGAATTTTCCCCCATAGTTTTTCATAATTATTTTTATATAGCTTTGTATTAGAGGGCGACAAAATCACCCCCAGATATTTAACCCTTTTAACAATCTCAAATCCAGTTAATCCTTCTAAGAGAGCCTTCTGTGAAACTGTCATATTTCTAGCCAAAATTTTAGTTTTCTGTGTATTTACTTTAAATCCAGAAACCTTCCCATATTGTGTTATTATCTCCATCAGGTCCACAACAGAGTTCTCTGGCTGGGTCACTGTAACAACCAGATCATCTGCAAATGCTCTCAATCTATAGTCCTGATCTCCAACTTGTATCCCTTTAATTTTTTCCGAGTTCCGAATCTTAACCAATAGTATCTCTAATGTTAACACAAATAACAAGGGCGATAACGGACACCCTTGCCTTGTGCCCTTCTCAATATTACATGCTACTGTCAGGCTATTGTTAACTATGATTCGGGCAGTTTGTTTTTGATATAATGCCCTAATCGGCTGTAAAAAATTTTCCCCAAAATCCATTTTATCTAAAACTTTCAACAAAAATTGCCAATTCAATTGATCAAAGGCCTTTTCAGCATCTAAAAAAATTAGCGCTGCAGAGATCTGGTTGTGCCTTTCCAAAAACTCTAACACATCAACTATATGTCTCACATTATTTTTCATTTGCCTGCCACTAATAAACCCCGTTTGATCCCCATGAATCACCTGTTGCAGAACCCTCATCAGTCTATTAGCCAAAACCTTAGCAAATATCTTATAATCTGTATTTAAAAGCGATATCGGTCTGTAGTTTTTAA
The DNA here is from genome assembly GCF_964194415.1 of Vipera berus. Classification (NCBI taxonomy): domain Eukaryota; kingdom Metazoa; phylum Chordata; class Lepidosauria; order Squamata; family Viperidae; genus Vipera; species Vipera berus. The sequence goes on from NC_138202.1 coordinate 236,079,717, forward strand.
CTTGAGTAGCATCCTGGTCTTCCTTCGGAATCAAAGAGATAAAAGCTGTTCTCCAAGACGGTGGCACCTTTCCCCCCCTCTGAATTGTCTGAAACAGTTCCTTTAACGGCTTTATCATCTCAAATTGTAAATTTTTATAATAGGCCGCAGTCAAGCCATCCGTGCCTGGCGCTTTATCCACCTTCAACTCCTTAATTGCTGTAAGAATTTCTTCTTCTGTAATCAGTTGCTATATGCTTTGTAATTTTTCTTTAATAATATTTTCTACCAACTTATCCAACATAAAGTTAAGAGTTCTGAAATAAACTGGGTCACATCCCCTATATTAATTCCTTTTTATTAAAAAAGGACATCTCAATGGCTACTTTTCAGTATGTTGATCATAATGTCTTTAATAACAAACCTATTGAATTCTTTTTTTCCAGAAATCTTATTTTTAAAAAAAATTGTGCTACTTTTTTTCTGATATCTTCCATTTTCTGAAAGAAGTTGTTTCATGCTTCATATTTTGCTTTAAAAAGCAGCATAATTTTTATTTCTAAAAATTTCTCCTTTGATGCTCTTCATTTCAAATGTAAAATATACGAGCTTTTAATAATAAAATGGCTTCTCTAATATTGTTCAACCACCTGTTAAAAACATATATTTGATAATTGGGAATATTTTGATGATACTTAAATGTTGCTGAAAAAAACATCTGCTTACTGCACTTATATTTCTCTTCCTGATAAATTATGAATTGATTCGATAGGCCCCGTTTTATGACTTTTCTTACCACAGTGGTTAAGGGAAACACCGCACTTGTTAAATTAGTAGCATGGTTGTTAAGTGAATCTGGCTTTTCCATTGACTTTGCTCGTCAGAAGGTCACAAAAGAAGGACGCATGATCCTGGGACACTGCAATGGTCATAAATATGAACCAGTTGCCAAGCATCTGAATTCTGATCATGTGACCATGGGGATGCTGCAACGGTCATAAGTGTGAAAAACGGTCAGAAGTCACTTTTTTCAATACCGTTGTAACTTCAAATCCAGTCACTAAATGGATGTCTGCAAGATGAAGATTACCTTTAGGCCCTCTTCCTTGGATTTTGGTGCATTCTTTCTTGTGGAATATGAAAATTAATAAAACGTGAATAACCTTCATTAGAGATCAGTCATATTTCTGTGCATCCATTGAACTGTAGATAGCTTGTTTATTTGGGGTGGTGGTGGTAAAGAGAGTATAAATAAGCTGCCTAAATTTCTCACAAGCCAGGTGGAAAAGCAAGTTGCTAAAGTAAGCTGCCTTTTTGTTTTTTAATAGTTTAATTGTTTTTTTTTAATTTTTATCATCATAGAAATAATAAGATGCTGGGGAAATTTATCAGCTGAACCAACACTAGATACCACAATACTCCCCTGTTATGGTTGCAAAGGACCCACACAGCTATCTCTCTGGAAAGAGATTTATGTATCCAATGACACAAAAAAATTCATTCTTTCCTTTTATCTGGGGAGAGTAAGTATTCTTTTCTGGCAGGCCAAAATGCAATTTGTTATTCTAAAGTCATGTTTTAGCTGTCAGAGCTTCATGAAAATGCTTCATTGGACCAAGAAAAACTAAGAGGCATCAGCATGAGCATTGGGACAATTGCCTTGCCGGTAGAATTAGCTCAGCTGAGAGCTCCTTTCATGTTCGAATAAGTATGCCAGGCGATAACTATCCTGCAGTTTAGAAGAAAAGAATTACAGCAATATGATGGGCAGGTGCTTTGCTTGATGACATGTTTAATGAAGCAGAGTGAATCAAAATCAATAGCACATTATGGGGGAGCATTTTGCCTAAAATTGGTGTCTGCCTGATAAACAAACAGTGGATACATATATTTACAGATAATTTATGTTTACTGCATATATAGTGACAATTTTTCTTAAGTGCAAAATTCTTTTTCAAGAGACCTAATTTCTGAATAACTTGCATAGGAAAGTTAATTCTCTGGAAATCTATTGTAATTTAATTTGGCTCTAATGCTTCAGTGATATTTTCTGCTCTGGATTTCCACTTTCATTTTCATTATCTACATTAGTTCTTAGGAAAGAAATAAAAGGTAGGTGTGAGAAAGAATTACAGAATAACACAGTTGGAAAGGACCTTGGAGGTCTTCTAGTCCAACCCCCTGGTCAAGCAGGAGACCCTATACCAGGGGTAGGCAACCTCGGCTCTTTTATGACTCATGGACTTCAACTCCCAAAATTCCTCAGTCAGCTGACTGAGGAATTCTGGGAGTTGAAGTCCATGAGTCATAAAAGAGCCCAGGTTGCCTACCCCTGCCCTATACCATTTCAGACAAATGGCTGTCCAGTCTTTTCTTAAAAACCTCCAGTGATGGAGCATCCAACAACTTCTGGAGGCAAGCCATTCCACTGATTAATTGTTCTCACTGTCAAGAAATTTCTCCTTAATTCTAGGTTGGGACTCTCTTTGATAAACTTCCATCCATTATGCCTTGTCCTGCCCTGAGGTGCTTTGGAGAATAGGTTGTCCCCCTCCTCTCTTTGACAGCCTCTCAAATATTGGAAGATACTAGCGTGTCACCCCAATCCTTCTCTTTGTTAGGTTAGATATATCCATTTCCTGCAACCATCCATTATATGTTTTAGCCTCCAACCCTCTAATCATCTTTGTTGCTCTTTTCTGTATTCTTTCCAGAGTCTTAACATTTTTTTTTATAGTGACCAAAACTGGATGCAGTATTCCACGTGTGGACTTATCAAAGAAGTACAAAGTGTCATGAGATATGATTTTGATTGTATCCCTCTGTTGATGCAAGCTAGGACCTCACTGGCTTTTTTCCAGCAGCTGCTGGTTTATATTTAAGTTGTTGTCCACTAGGACTCCTAGCTCCCTCTCGCAGTTGCTGCTGTTGAGCTTGGTGCCAAGTGGTCTATACCTGTGCATTTGGTTATTCTTGCCTAAGTGTAAAACCTTACTTTTCTTACCACTGAATTGCATTTTGTTGGAGCATTTGTAGAATAAAAATCAGTGTAATCTTGCTTACTACATTTCTCATATGAGATGTTCACACGAAGTATCATAAGGTTAAGAATTATTCCCTATTTCATTTCTCAGTAAAATGCAGTATGTTTTGCTTGGGATGCCAAATCTTCTTGCTTTCTCACACACACACACACACACACACACACACACACACACACACACAAACACACAAACACACATATATGTTTTAAATGTTTGTAAAGCATTCAGAATACACTTGCTTAGTCCCAGACACGGGACAAATCTTATTTCCTGTTTCAGCCTAGCTCAAGGCCATCTACAGGCAGTGGCCTAGGGGTTAAAACAACTGCTTAAGACGCAGTCGGCCCAGGTTCGAATCTCAGAAGGGTATGGCTGACTGATGAGAACAAATAAGTTTGAAATGATCATATCGGTCTCCCTTTATTCTTTGTTAGCAAGCCAAAAAATTTACACACACACACACACACACACACACACACATATGCTAAACAGGCAAGACAGGGCCTATTACTTCTGTTGAGAACTTCCGTACCAAACATTCCTAATGTACTATAATACTCCATAAATGTATTTGTTTGTTTGTTTGTTTGTTTATAAAACTTATAGGGTGCCTGTATTACCCCAAGGTGACTCTGGGCAGCTTACAATCTTTTTTTTTTTTTTGAGATTAGGTTTTTGAAATTATGTTATCTTCTGACAATGTTTAGCCTGGTAGAATAGTGGGGTTTGCTTACATTCATGTTCCTTTGTTACAAAAAATATCTAAGGAATCATTGCAGGTCCCTATAATTAGGATTATAGCATCACATTGCACCATGAGTTATCCACAAACGTGCCCTCATAAATCACATAAGGACAGAAACAAACCAACATTGGCTTGTCCAGTTTCTAAAGTTTTCACCCCTTACCATCCTTGAAAACTGGAGGCTGTTTTTCCTTCCTACCTTAGCAACAGATGAAACACACGTCCCAGTGGGTCCATCCTACAGTATGTTTGGGAACGGTGATGCCCCCCTTTATTGGAGAGGTCGACCACTAAAAGAGAGCCTTCCTCACTCTTTTTTAATTGCTCTGGCTCAAAGCAATACCTTACTACTGGAGCCCTAAGCCTGCTCTTTTGAAATTCTGACTGCATTTGCTGCTGAGGACAAAACAAATCCAATGGCAATGCTAATCTGGTAGCAAAGGGGAGAAGATCCTCACAAGCTCCTCTGTTAGTAGGCCTTTGCTAATAGCTTCCAAAATCAATCTTCCCTTGCAATGTCTCATTAAGAAAACTCTTTGTATATATACCTCACTTGCCAAATGCCACAAATACCTGTGAAGCCACGGACTCTGAGTATGGATGTGAGGAGCTAGAAGCATATTGGTTTTTCCCCCTCAGAAATAAGAGAGGAGGGATATTTGATAATAGCACTTAGCAATTGTACTTAGACATATACTGCTTCATAGTGCTTTACAGCCCTCTCTAAGTGGTTTACAAAAATCCGCCTATTGCTCCCAACAATCTGGGTCCTCATTTTACCAACCTCGAAAGGATGGAAGGATGAGTCAACCTTGAGCCCCATCAGGATCGAACTTCTGGCTATGGGCAGAGTTAGCCTGCAATATTGCATTCTAACCACTGTGCCACCACCAGAGCTCTTAATTCACAGAGCGCTGAAAGCTTTTAAGGTGCTGGGCAGATTATATATTTAGCAATTGACAAATTTAAAACAAAAAGAGCAAGGAATAATTGACAAGCATTCTTTGCCCTCCATTCATGATTAGCTCTGGCTGAGCAATGAAGAGGTGAAGCTTTCATCCCATGGCTGCCATTGCCGTCTTGACTTTTTGGACTCCCACCCCACACCTATCCCTGCTCTCTTGGTAATGATAGGTGCCCTCCCCTTTGATATTTTTCTTTTTTAAAAAAATACTTTAAAATAAAAATAGTTAAATGTATTAGAATTTGATACGCTGAAACATCCTGAGCTCCCATCATTACAGGTAGTGCTTGACTTACAATCACACATTTAGTGACCACTCCAAGTGATAGCATCACTGAAAAAAGTGACTTCTGGCCGTTTTTCACACTTATGACTGTTGCAATATCCCCATGGTTAGATGATCAAAATCTGGACGCTTGGCAACTGGCTCATATTTATGACAGTTGCCGTGTCCCAGGGTCATGTGATCACCTTTTGCGACCTTCTGACAAGCAAAGTCAACAGAGAAGACAGTTACTAACAACTGCAATAATTCACCTAACAACTGTGGCAAGAAAAGTCGTAAAACTTTGTCACTGACAAAAGTTTCACTTAGCAACAAAAATTTGGGGCTCAGTTGTGGCCATAGGTCAAGGGCTACCTGTATGCTCGAGTAATGGGAGGCAGTCTCCACAACTGACTACTGCAGAGGCATCTCTATGAGAGATCAGAACATTCGAGATGGCATAATATTCACTGTATGAGTAAAGTCAGGCCTCTTTACATCTTCTGGCAAATTAAACTTTTGTAATTGGCCACAGTAGCTATGGCAGTCATTGGTGACTCAGCCATCTTTCACGGCAGCTTTTTAAAAAAATAAAAATAAAAAAATCTCTTTTTCTGATTAACATTGTTCCAGATTAGTCATGGTTACCAAGAGAGTATATGGTATGGCTGAAAAGAAAGAAGACTTAAACAAAGAACTGATCTTCCATTTTTTATTGGGATATGAGATAACCCTCCTTCTGATTTGATTTTTAAAGCCCATTCATCTAGTCATTCATGAACTTACTTAGCCTTGCAAAGTCATGTATTGGAAGTGCACAGAAAGATCCATCTCGCATACCTTACTGCCTCCTCTACATATTTTATGTTTGTACACCTTTTCTTTACTTGCCCATTCATCCTCCATTTACATAAAGAGTGATTATAAAAACCATTTGCATATCCTAGTTTTTCAATTTGCAGAAGTCTGTGACATTGGAAGTTGTACCTTGGAATTTTGAAACTTAGATCAGTGTCAGCTGAAGACTAGAATATCCAATGTAATTTAAAACAGAAGCAAAATCCTATTCAAAACAGCCAACTGAATTTAAATTAAAATTTTCTGTGTGATGCGCTATGACAGATCTAGTTTAGAATTAGCAGACATCCATTGGGTAAGCCCTCTCTCATTTTCTCTTGCTCACTCTTTCTGCCATACATGGCTTCTGGCATCTCTTCATCAGTATAAGCAGATGACACTAACTTTCTTTGACTTCATGATTCATGCTACTTTTACAAAGTCTCTGCTGTCTGTTACCCATTAATCCCTACATGGAAATTTTACCATGCGCATGTTACTGACTTGTAAAATTGAGCTGAGTTTCCAATTCTGAGCCTTGGGTTGCTTAACCATAGCTTGCAAACCATAATGGCTGGGTTCACACATTTACATTTACTGTTGTGAGCTCCCCAGAGTTGTGTTTCATAAAATGGGTGGCTATATAAATCTAATAATTAAATAAGGTAAGCTAAAACCAAAGACATCAGATTATATTTTTGCAAATGGGTGAACCAAGTCTAATTGGAATGACTTGCCTCCAGAAGTTGTGGGTGCTCCAACACTGAAGGTTTTTATTAGGAGATTGGACAGCCATTTGTCTGAAATGGTATAGGTTTTCCTGCTTGAGCAGAGGGTTTTAGTAGAAAACCTCCAAGGTCCCTTCCAAATCTGTTATTCTGTTATTCTGAGTCCCTCTCTTTAGGTCTGCTGTTTATAGCATGAAAAAATAAATAAATCATCTGAAGGCATTTTGATTGTGAAGGAAACATTTGAAGCAGAAGTTACTTTTCAATAGTATACTGAATGACATACACAGGACTGTTACAGTCCTTACAAATCCTGGGTAATACTCAGCATAAAGCATACATTAACTAAACACTGAAAAGTACTACATAATACCTTAAAATAATACCTGCTGTTATTAATTCATTGAGAATGGTAATGGCATTTGTAATTCAGCACTTGTCATATTCTAAAAATCAAAACAAGCAACAGATGAAATCTAAAAGCAATTAACCAGAGAAACTGGAGGATAACATTTGGGGATTATATATTAGGGCAGATGGATTCACCCTCCCCTTTTGATACCATAATATTATGTGTAGCCAGAAAAGGGTAATAACATGTATTCTGGGCAGTCATTTGAGAATATTTGGAATATCTATGTGTTGTGGTCATTCTTATAAAATGTAGAAGTAGCTTTCCTAATAGTTGGGGGAAGTTTAAAATGTATTTACTAGAAGGCAAGCTAATTAATTTACCTCTGGCAATCAGACTCACTTCCAATTAAAGAACTGAGCTACACAAAGAAATATTGGAAAGAGATTGATCAGGATTCTGTCTGTTTTAACTATCTGTGTATAAAAACACTCCAGAAACAGAGCGGACAAGACCAAATTACTTGCAGGGGAGGGAAGGGGGGAAATGGGGAGAGAAACCAGGAAAAGAAAGAGTTTGAAAATGGGACAGATCAAGCTGGAGGCTGCTGGAATAATAATAATAATAATAAAAAAAAAACACCAAAAAAATTGGGAGTCTGTATTTTGGCTTTTACTCAATGAGCAAGTGACAGATGAGCCTTGAAAAGTCTTTGCACTGATCCATCTGACATGCTGGTGCTTTACTGGATTGGAAGACCAGTCATATCTTAGATTACTATAGCACATTTCACATGGGCTACCCTTGAAGACCACATGAATGCACAAATACTTATGGATATATCCAATTTCACCCATTTAACATCTGTATTTCACAAGCTCCGCTGGTTACCAGTAAGCTTCTGCCACTGAAGATGTTCATTGTCATTAGAAGCCCTTCATTGTCTAGCTCTAGGACCTGGATACTTACTGAATCATCTTCACTACTTTTTTCTGGCCATCTGGTAAGGCCTGGCTGGCTGACTCACACCAGGTCCCATCAATAAAACTGTATCATTTTTTGGAGAAAAGCAATCTTGGTGGCTACGTCTGCCCTTGAAATAGCATTCCATCTGAAGTCCATGTGCCTCAACCTTGCTGTGCTTCCACAAAGCCTTAAAGTCCTTACTATTTTAAGTGGCCCCAGGATAGAGTGAGCTGTGATCCTGCTCCCTTCTTTCTGTCAATAGAGAGCAACAAACTGAAAATGACACACAATTAGGCTATTTTTTAAATAAATAAATGAATACATAAAGAATTGCTTCTCTTTTGTTTCAGTTTGTGTGTGTGTGTGAGAGAGAGAGAGAGAGAGAGAGAGAGAGAGAGAGAGAGCAGCAGAGTCAAGTCAGGCATTTTCTGATCTTTTGACATCCTGGGCCCAAAAGGTTCCTCTTGTCTTACACCATAGTTTTTCCAGAGTTAACAAAGACATACTCCAAACACAACACCTGGTGAGATCTGTTAGAATGATTGCTGAGTCTCATTGTTTACCTCGTTTCACTGCTTGAGCCTTTATTTGATTGCTCCTTTTTCTTTTAATGAGGAATGGAGAGACCAGTGACATTCTGTTATCATTCGGTTTCTTGGGTAAAATGTTCTTTCCTAGATGATTGATCTCTGTTCCCATCTTAAAGGCAATGGAAAGGAGATGGAGAAGTGGGATACAGCACATAGTGGTTGCTTAATTAAATAAGTAGAACTACTGGAATGCTTTGGACTCCTCAGTGGAAACACTGAAGCTATTTTCTTAAATCCTCTTGCCACTTAGGAAATACGATTGGGTTTTTTCTCTTTAGGAGGTATAGATTGTACATCACAGAATCACAAACAGTTGTGATTTTTCTTGCTGAACTATTAGGATGGCTGTATTACACTTTTTTGGATGGCAGAGTTAATCTAATTATAGGGATGTCTCTGAAGGAGAAGGGGAGTGAGACGGCAAGAGAGAACACGTGTCGCATGAGTCTGCATATGGGAAACTGAGAAGTTAAGCTTCCAGATACTACTATGCATGTAAAGAGAATTGTAAAGAGTAAAGAAGGACAGTAGACAGAGGTCACCCAGTGTACAGTTGAACTCTGCCTTCTTTTCTCATAGGGCCGTTTTCTCCAAATCAGGTGGGAAATGCCTTTGAAAAGAGAGGAAAGAAGTAAAAAAGGTACAATACCTCCAGAATTTCAATTTCATTCCAATAAAAATTCAGTTTTATTGTCCAAGGTATATCTGTACATTTCTGGTATGCCAGCCCCTAGAAATTTACAAAGCTAAATTGTTAAATTGTACTAAACAATATTAATTTTAATGAAGACAGCATGCAAAACATATTAATGTAATAAAAGGTAATGTAATACATAAGATCCAATCCACCCATCATAGAAAATCATTTAAAAGGGCTAAGATTAAAAAAATGAAATCTTTGCTTAAATATACAGTAGTATTTTTCTTAATATCAACCAGTGAGGGCAAAGACCTACACTCTTGAGAGAGGAAAAAAAATTCCATAACACTGGTACAGTACTGCCATCCAGAAAGTCCTAACTGGCTTGGTTCCAGATAAAAAGTGCACTAGAGGAAGCCTTAAAAAGTGTCTAGGAGATCCTTAACTGTTGTCTTCCGCTGGATGGGCATTTTGTGACTGAACACACTCCTCGGGCTGGCACTTTATGAAGGGGCAAGCCCCCTAGAGTTGTGTGTGAAAGAGTATAATGATGTGATCCCCAAATGCCAATTGTATTCAGTAAAACAGAAGAAAAGCAATCCTTGAAGCTCAGAACTCAATCTACTTAGGGACAAAACATATTCCTTTTAATAATAATTTTAAAACCTCAACCAACTTAATATTGTTAAGTCAGCAACAATGACACACCTATCCTTTTCAGTGATCCTGCAGTATTGCTGCCATGTTCTTTGAAAACTTTAGTTCCTGCCATAACACTTTCATGTCCTTCCTTCCTTCCTTCCTTCCTTCCTTCCTTCCTTCCTTCCTTCCTTCCTTCCTTCCTTCCTTCCTTCCTTCCTTCCTTCCTTCCCTCACTCTCTTCCCCCCCCATGATGGACACAACATGAAGAAAAGTTCTGAGAATAGTAAACATGACACATCTTATGCTCCTGGAATCCATAACCGTTCTCAAAAGATGTTCAAATGCACTTGACACACTGCATGGTGCTTTTATTTAAAAATTAATTATCCTTACAAAATGAAGATAGTAATATAATTTCTGCTCTATTCACCATTTGCCTGGTCCATTGATATAGTTAGCAATGCACAGTAGGACAAAGCCACCAATGTATTGGGCTGCATCAATTGTGATTACTCATTCAGCAGCAAGTGTTTCTCTCTCCCCATCTGAGTGAATATCTTTGAAAAAAACTGATTTAGATTTCATCCTAAACCACTGTTTTTAGTTATTCTATACAATTCCATGCTGAGCTATTTGCTGAGCCAAAACATTTTCAGTCACACGACTAATGAAAAGTACTTCAACATGACAGCAAATTGTCCGAGGCTTTGAAAATCATGTTGTGTACAAATTTTATTTGCAATGAAAGATCAAACATTACCAGAGCCGGTATGGTCTAATGGTTAAGACATCAGGCTAGAAACCAAGAAACCGTGAATTCAAGTCCTGCCTTAGCCACAAAAGCCAGCTGGGTGATCTTGGGCCAGGCACTCTCTCTCAGTCCAAATCATCTCACGGGTTTGTTGTTCTGGGATAAATAGGATGAGGAAGGAGCATGAGCTATCAATACAGGGGAATATTTGTAGGTCAGGATTAAAATCAGAGGTCCAGGCTTCCGGTTCCGGAATTTCAGTGCTCCCAAACGTGCAAGGGATTCATTCCTCGTGTCACCTGGATTTCTTCATCGGGGGGCCCCTGTAAAGAGGTTGAAAGTTGCCCTGGAGGGGCAATGTGCGGGGGAGAGGTCTCGCCAGTCGGCGGTAGAAGGGCGGCGGCCCTCCCGTAGGCTTGGAGCTACTCTTCGAACTGAAGAAGAAAGGATCAGCCACTCCCATGGCCCACCATTTAGCCATTCCCTGCCGAAGCCAAAAGCACAACAAAGCACTTGAAAGCACTTGAAAACTGGGTGAGAATTGCCTTCTTGTTTTCCTAATTGTCTACTTTCCCTGTCAAAAGCGTCTTGAATTTGCTTCCCCCTGTGAGGAGAGAGGGAAGGGATTTTTTCCCCCACCCTCCTTAAGAGCGGCCTTTGTCTACATTGGGAGAGAAAAGAAACAGCCTTCTACTAAGTTATACTGATTTATTGGATTTACTGCCTTTCTAATTTTGGCCCAAAGTTCCTATATTTACAGAAATGGACTATTTTACCTATTAGTCTAAAAAAGGGGACAAAAAAAGAAATAAATAAAAAGATACTGTCTTTTGAAGTACTCTGAGGATATCTAGTGAATATTATTGGCAAACAAGCTTGCTTACATTTTGGACTGACCTTGTCATTAAGATAAAAACCTGAAACAGCTGGAGATGAATTTGGCTTAGACTTGTAGAGATGGACTCTTACTGATTTTTGTTTGAAAAATAGCCTCCACCAAGGACTATTTATAATTATTACAAAATGGAGAAGGAACAGCCATGAACCTTGCTTGATTATAACCTCATACTTGAAACAATCTACAGAGTCACTGAGATGTCTATCTCCAGACTTAATAATTTACATGCCAACCTTAAGTCACAAATTGAAACCCAGAGTGCAACTAAAGAATTTACACTTCAGAATATAATAAAATTGGAAGATATTACTATTCAGACAGAATAATATAAGCAACAACTATCCAAAGAACCGACAACTTTAAAAGTACAAGGAACTATCACTATGGCAAATAACCTTAAGGACCAACAACATACTATGGGAAAACTTAATGCACAAGATAGTGATGTTAACATAGAGGACATGGAAGATCAACAAAGACAGTTTCCTGAAAGCCTGGATAGCCAAGCATTAATTACAAAATTGGATAAGACTCTCTATTTAAAGCAGATGAACCCAGATGGAAGGGGAATCCAGACCGAACTGAAGATAAAGTTTTTAGAGCAAATACAGAGACTAGAACTAACAGGGCAACAACATAATGATTACAAATGGTTTGGTTTTTGTAGACCACTGATGGCTAGATGGCCTCCTTCGATTCAAATAATATGTATTGGAGCTAAGGGAAATGTATCTGGCAATTCAAAGGCCTTGGTCTGGAAACCTGATTGGCAAAAAAAGAAAGCCCGAGTTAGATTTAAAAAGTGAGTTCTTAGAGAACCATTAAAGGTTATCCTTTTAGTAATCAGTGATCTATCAGGATCTAAAATAGAAAATGTTTATGAGATAGAACTAGAATGTGTTTATGTATTTATTAGGCTTATTTTAGACATTATAATTTGTGCACTGACATAATGGAAATTTGGTTTATAGATCCCACGTTTGATGTTAAAAGACGTTTGATTATTCTATTCAAGAATTAAGAATTAGCTAAAATTTAAAACAGAATCTGGTTGTGTATAAATAGTTCTAAATTGGTAAACATAGGCTGTGGTCCTGTCAGTAATGTGTGATGTATTAGGATGTGAAACAGATGATATTTACTAGGTAGAACATAGCTACTCAGCCACTGTGTACACGTTAGATGCTATAGTTTTTGCTGTAATGAAATAAGGGAAATTTGGGTTGTGAATATTGTTTGGGATGTTAAAGGCTAAATTTGAATAATATAATTAAAATTAAAATTAGGTAAACTTTAATAACAGGACATAGATATACAGTATCTCAATGAAATTGAATTGACAAATTTTTCAACTGAGCATGCTACTTCTAGAAATTTATTAGTTTAAACTGGTTGTATGAAATGTTAAGAGAAATTGAGAAGGATGTTTTGATAATGTAACCTGAATTATGTACTGAAAACTCTGTTACTGAATCTCTGATTACCCAGCCATCATGATGCTTTTTAAATATGTAGATTTTAACTGAAAAACCAATAAAACTTTTTTTAAAAAAAAAATATCAGAGGTCCTTAGTACTCTCTGAGCTTTTTTTATATAAACAGCTGTTTTTATATAAACAGTAAACAGTCCAACCAACTGCCACTGGAGCAATAGAACCTACAAGACCACTCCTATTAACATTGACAAGGCAACCATTAGCAGTGATGATATTACCTAGTTTGGTAATGAAATGTCTACAAAAAAACAGCCAAGCTCAGAGAACACTAAGGTCCCCTGAACATTAGATATGTTTGCTGCCTTGAGTTGTTTATAAAAGTAATAAAGGCAGGATGTAAATTAAATAAACAAATAAGCAAACATATTGGACTATATCAACAATTGCAATTATAACAGTTTCCACATTATGGAGAAATCAGAACAAAACTAGAGAAAGATCAGGGAAAGGTTACTGGATTTTCTTCACAATTCTTTTTTTTATTGAAAAGTTTTACAGTACATTTTATTTATAAAAAAACAAAACAAAACCCCTCCCAACCCCCTCCCCTCTTCCCAACCCTCCCCAACACCTCCCTCCCTCCCCCGCCCCCCTCCCCGACTTCCCAGAGCTAAATACAAGGTATAAAAGTAGAAACAATCATAATCTACCATATGCAAACAACAATAGACTATTAAATCTATCGCACTTTAACTCTTATAAAATGACTACAAGCAATATAAATATCACATCAGCACTTATTCAAATGCTAAATGAAACTTTTTAGTCCCATATTTATTCTGGATGTAGTCAATCCATTTTTTCCACTCCAGAATATATCTCTGTTGCGAATGGTCTTTCAAATACGCTGAGATCTTTGCCATTTCCGCCAGGTTGGAAACTTTTAAAGTCCATTCTTCTATAGTCGGCAGTTCTTCCTTCTTCCGATATTGCCCTACTAAAAGTCTTGCTGCCGTGATTAAATTCAACATCAACTCTACATTATTTTCTATATTGCAATAAACCGACCTAGAAAATGATATTTTTCAGTACTCTCTCATGAATACTTTGTATTCTGCACTCTTTATTTTTATTGTTACTTTTGAAGACCCCATATTTTAAAGTTGCCAAGTTTGAGAAACACTGTTTTAGATTGTTTAATGATGAGATTGGTATCTGAATTTTATTTTTGTTTTTGTCAGAAGAATATTATAACTTAAACGAACAAGTAATAAACTGTTTTAGGGACTCTTTCAAATGTCTTTCTTCAAGTCTGTAGTTCAGAGAAAGGACAGGAACCATCTGAAATATTTTCTTCCAAATTTTCTAAAGGGACACTGTGGGAGAAGAGCAGGCAGAACTGGAGGGTAGAGTTAAATGCACCATCAGTTTAAAGTCCTTGTGTTATCACAAGAGATCCAAGTCCAGCTCCCTTTGAATTCTGTTGACCCCTCTCTAGCACCAATTTAATGCCGATTGTTAGTTGACCAGATTCTTGTGTACAGGCTTGAATAAAACTTCTACGCTGCAACGTTACAAATGATCCTGATTCTTTGCACCTAATAAACACCTTATAACATTTGAAGTTTCTTTCTGCCAGATTGTTTGGGAATGAATTCAGAAAAATATTTCAAGCACTAATTGAAATGCTGGCCCTCTGGATAACTGCTGAATATGAAAATATTATTTTTGGCTTTTTCAGGAAAAATCTCTCCAGGAGATACTAAATTTCTTATCAAGCCCTTCTCCTGCGCCATTCCTTGAAGAATGCATTATTTTTGAAATACACCTTTCCATATAAACACCACTCTGAGAGCTATTCTGTCCCCTCCCCAATCTCTAACGACAAAGAAAATCTCCCCTTCCTGTCACCATCCCTTCACTATGAAATTATGTCAGATCTTGCCTAGCTGGAAACTGCCTTCAGGAAAGACGTTGGCATGTAAACATTCAACATAGAGGCTGTTGTACCTTCTGTCCCTCTAGTTGCAAATGACAATCTGCCCAATTCTCTCTGGCTACTGAAATGGCTTTTAGACCAAATCACAGATTTTCTTAAGCCATATTATGCTTTAGTTTGCATGTGAATGAGGCCATAGTAATCAGTCTTTTTACTTCACTCACTAAACAAGCTGGGAACTGCTTTTAAGCACAAGAGAAAGGAAAAGCAAGAGAAATACATACTGAAAAGGCTTGCTAGAACTGATAGAGGTGATCATTGTTGTTTTTTTATGGAAACCCAAGAGAAAAATCTGGACAATGTCTCAAAATTCAGAGAGAAATAATGTATACTAATAGGTAAATGTTGATTTCCCTCAAATTCAGAAGTACAGATATCTCTTCCTTTGTCAGAGCCTTGAAGAGTTTCAGAAAGAAAAGCTACCTATAGGTTTGACACTTTGCTAAGATGTGTTTGGAGCAACCAATTTGCAATATCATTTTCTCCACTTTCTCTCCCGCCTTCTGGTAAACTCCTCCAGGATCTGACATATGCTGGCTTGGAAGATAGTTAGAAGAAAATGAATGAGACTGAAATGGCTAATGAATGACTAATAAAGGAATGTGTGGCATTCAGAAGTAATATTTGGCTTTGTTAGATGAGTGAATCAAATTGAGTCACTCATGGGAGAAGATGACTTCTTTTTCCTTGTTCCCATCCAGCTTAGTTTTTTTCTGCCATCTCTTTTCCTTTGTTGTCTTGCGTCTTTTTAAAAATGTTCCTTGTTTTCAAGGAAACATTAGTACAGAGAAAAGCCACAAAGATGATTAGGAGACTGGAGGCTAAAACACATAAAAAACGGTTGCTGGAATTGGGTATGTCTGGTTTAATGAAAAGAAGGAGTAGGGGTGACATGATAGCAGTGTTCCAATATCTCAGGGGTTGCCACAAAGAAGAGGGAGTCAAGCTATTCTCCAAAGTGCCTGGAGGCAGGACAAGAAGCAATGGATGGAAACTAGTCAAGGAGAGAAGCAACCTAGAACTCAGGAGAAACTTCCTGACAGAACAATTAACCAGCGGAACAACCTGCCTCCAGAAGTTGTAAATGCTCCAACACTGGAAGTTTTTAAGAAGAGACTGGACAACCATTTGTCTGAAAAATAACAACAATAACAATAACAACAACATCAACAACAATAAAAAAGTTGGAAGGGACTTTAGAGGTCATCTAGTCCAAACCCCTGCTCAGCCAGGAAACCTTATACCATTTCAGACAAATGGCTGTCCAGTCTCTTAAAAACTTCGAGTGTTGGAGCATTCACCACCTCTGGAGGCAGGTTGTTCCACTGGTTAATTGTTCTAACTGTCAGGAAGTTTCTCCTTAGTTCTATGTTGCTTCTCTCCTTGATTAGTTTCCATCCGTTGCTTCTTGTCCTGCCTTCAGGTGCTTTGGAGAATAGCTTGACTCCCTCTTCTTTGTGGCAGCCCCTGAGATATTGGAACACTGCTATCATGTCCCCCCCTCACCCTTCTCTTCATTAAACTAGACATACCCAATTCCAGCAACCATTCCTTATATGTTTTAGCCTCCATCCCCTAATCATCTTTGTTGCTCTTCTCTGTACTCTTTCTAGAGCCTCAACATCTTTTTTACATCGTGGTGATCAAAACTGGATGCAGTATTCTAAGTATGGCCTTACCAAGGCATTGTAAAGTGGTATTAGTACTTCACGTGATCTTGATTCTATCCCTCTGTTAATGCAGCCTAGCACTGTGTTGGCTTTTTTGGCAGCTGCAGCAGCACACTGCTGGCTCATATTTAAGTGATTGTCCACTAGGACTCCAGGATCCCTCTCACAGTTACTACTATTGAGCATGGTATACTATAGGGTTTCCTACCTGTGCAAGGGGTTAGACTAGAAGACCTTCCAACTCTGTTATTCTATTCTATTCAAATGTTTTTAACAATTTGTAAACTGCCCAAGCCTCACTAGCAGTCAGGTAGCATATAAATTATTATTAATATTACTGAAAGAAGAAGAAGAAAACATTCACAGCGAGCTGAATTGACTCTGGATGGTGACGAGAGAAGATTTAATTAGGAACCTGCTGCCCAGTAAACAAAATTGTTTTTATTCACTGACCATATCTCCGAGACAGGATAGCTGACATGCTGACCTCATAAGAACAGATAAATAACGAGAAGGTCACCCAAATGGGTTTATCAAAAATCATTCTAATGTCATGTTGTCATTTACGCTATGTTTGCCTTTCCCTTTGTCTTGTCTTTGAAATGTAATAGGCCAAAGTTAAATAAGCTGCAGTTCTGTGTGTGCTTTGGGTTTCTCAGCAAGCTGTCAGTGCTTTGCTGGGAATCAGGTATACACTGTATTGTACGCACACTAATAAATTTATGTGTATGTTCAAGGCAATTTGGTTGCTGGATATGGGGAACTATCTGGGAGCATGCTAGGTACAAACTAAACCAGAGATTACTCACAGTAATTTTCCAACAGTCAGGACTTCTGTTGATGGGCAAAGAGCTCAAAGGGCTTCTTCATTTTGAAGCGGCTAAAATTCAGAGGTAGATTGAATCAAATCAGATTAGATTTTGTGGAAATATTAATTCATTTGGGAAAAGATACTATTGAGAATTTTGACAGTTTTCAAAAGCCATTCTGTTCTCACTGAGGACATTCCTCATTCAGATCAGCTATTTTAGTGAAAATAACCAGAACTATGCTTGACTTTAATTCAAAGGGAATGAGAAAAGCTTTACAACATGCTGAATTCTAACTCTGAAATCCTTGCAAGTCTTGGCCTTGGGGTTAATTGCTGACCCGACAGTTGCAGGAGTGAGGCATAATTTGAAAATGATTTTTGAATCTCTAGCCTTGGATATATAATTATGAAGTTTTAATTTTTAATCACTACAGAACAAACTTTTTTATTATTTCATCATGAAATTATAACCATTGGCATTTACTAAAAGAGATTTTTTTGGCCAGAGGACACAGTATATGTCAGTCTAGGCCAGGGGTCTTCAAACTTGGCCCTTTTTATCACTTGTGGACTTCAACTCCCAGTATTCCTCAGCCAGCGTGCCTGGCTGAGGAATTCTGGGAGTTGAAGTCCACAAGTGATAAAAGGGCCAAGTTTGAAGACCCCCTGGCCTAGGCACTAACACCAGTTGTCTCTGTTATTGTTTCTCTCATTTGCCACTTTCTGCACAGTTGCAGACTCATTTGGGCTTCCAATTAGCTCAAAGACCAATTACATCTGGATCTGTGATCCTAGCTCTCAATTTTACCTAGCAAAGGCTCATTTTTGAGTGCAAAGGTTAAATAATGCAGTGAACAGCTGAGCCTGTGGAGTGGAAGACTAAAGATCCTGCTGAGTTTTTGCAGAGTTTTGGAGTATTGGCTTAATATTTTCTGGCTCAATAAAATGCTTTATACGGTGATACCTCTAACAACTTTTTCTCTGTGAGAAAGGGATCTTACCACCCATGCTGTCTTTCTGACAATTTAAAGATAAAGAAGGAGTCTATAATGCAGACGTTTGGCCATAAAGTCTAAGATATGTATGGATATAAGAGTCAGCTATTCTTTCCCATACACCTGAAAGCAGGTGAACAACTGGTTCTCTGTGTGGATACCGCTTCCGGAAGTTCATTCTGGGCCTGGACAACAAAAAATTAGCTACCGGTTCTGCCGAAGTGGTGCAAACCAGCGGAATCCCATCACTGCCTGAAAGTCATATTAATCTCACAAGAGATAAACAACATCAGAGCGTTTTTTTGGGGTTTTTTGGGGGGGATAATTTCCATTTATAACTTTAAATATTAAAATGCTAGAAGATGCATTGTAGGATGTCTTGTAGGACAAATTCTTGGAATTTAATCTGAAGGACTAACTGCCATGAGTTTTAACAAAAAGCTCAGCAGAAGCAATCAAGTGCCTTGAATCAATAGATGCATTGGTCCTCTAGTTGGGAGATTTGTCACTGCAACCTTACAATAAAGGTAGTATTAGCACTCATGGTTTTGGTTTCCCATCTGGATTACCTCAAAGGCTGACATCAACCTTGCTAGTCTAAAAGCACTCTCCCTCATCCCCTGCCTTGACTTTCCAGAGAACTAGGGAGAGTCCCGTCTAATATGCTTTCTGCACCCCCATTCCTGCTTTAGACTCTGACTTCTCTTATCAGATCATTGTCTAAGTTGCAGCTATTCATCCCGTCTCCCAAAGTTATTCTCCCAAACCATTACAGGAGACCTGCCTGAGGTTACAAAATGCTAACACCATGAGTGAAAGTGTTAATCACAAAAATGGAAACGACCTGCTAGGAGCGCATTAGACAGGTAGGAGCTGCTAAAATCTAGTGCTAGAAAACCAAGGTAATAGATGAGCAAAAGTAACAATTTGATTATGGATACTCAGGGTGTGCTTAAGAGGGAAAAGGAAGATTTTATTGTATAGAGAAGGATGATTTCATTGTAACCACCCTTTGTTACTTTTAATAGAAAGAAAATAGGAGTTATTTTAAATGGCTATTAATAGGCTGTAATTATAATTTAACGAATGAAACAGAAGCATTGATTTGTGTAATTCTGTAAAGAGGGCTTGTAACCTCACTCCTTTTCGTTCATTGGACTCTATTACTGTAATCTATCAGTTCATGCTTCAATGTGATTGTGTCCTTGTCTCTAGTTCAAATGTACCCTGAGGGGAAAAACTATGCTTCAGCCCAGACTCTGGTAATACAACACTGCAACTTAATTAAAAGAAAATAAGAAAAACCTCAAAAGAAAGAAAATGTAATGTTTGATCATAAGATGCCCCTAGTCTGCTACAAATAACAAAAGCCCACTGTAAAGAGATTGGGGCAGGATTTAAATTATTATAGATCCCAAGAAGATTATAAATAAAATTAATATCTTTGTGCCCAACCTGAAGAAAGTATAAAGGCTGAAATTACATGGTTTGTGAGGTGCCTCAAGGTTTGATGGTCTTGTCCTTCCTGTTTCAACATCTAAATGGAATCGCTAGGTGAGGTTACCCACTGACATAGATTAGTTATCATCAGTATTTTCATGATACTCAGTTAAGACTGTTTTTTCCCCTCTCAAACTTCAGAATAGGTCACTATGGTTAGTGGTGTGTGGGAATGGCCTTGGGAGATGAGAGGAAGAATGGCAAATTGAACAACCGGTGAATTTCTCACTTGGGGAGCATTTCAGAAAGGGCCTTCTCTAGTTTTCGGACAGTAAAAGGAAAGGAGGGAAGATGTACTTTCAGTGTTGCAAGATTCTGCTAATGTCACCTCACAAAAAAGATAGAGTTAGTACTCTTGCCTGTGCTTCTTCTCTGGACTACCTCAAAGGGCTAATATCATCACCCATCTATTGGCAAGCCCATTTTGATTAGACAGTGTCTGCTTCCTGGTTATGCTTACTGTCAGGCATAATTTCTTTTAGGCATCTGCTTGCATTGGGGGGGGGTTCCTTATAAACCAAATAAATAAAAATTAGACTTTGTGACTTTATTTAGCACCATGAAGAAATCAAATTACAGGCACTCCTCATGTGACCATTTGAAGTTAGAATGGTGCTGAATGAAGGGACTTATGACCGATGCCTTGAGGTTCCGGCCCTTGCAGCGCCCCCACAGTCACATAAACAAAATTCAGGCACTCGGCAACAAGCTTGAATTTATAACAAGTTACAGCATCCCACAGTCATGTGATCTCCATTTGCAAGCTTCCCATAAGCAAAGTCAACAAGGAAGCTGGCAGGAAAGCTCACAAGTTGCTCGGTTAAGTCTCTCTCACACCTCACCGGCCTTTCTTCACTCATACAAACCATGTCCTCCTTCCCACGTTGCTCACAAGGACCCTGTGCCCTCCTTCCCCAGCTTCCCCAGACTAACAACACATATGCATGTAGTCACCAACCCCCTCCTTCCAGAGCCTTGGGCCCTCTTTCGCTGGCTTACCTGAACTTGCACTCACCCCTTGCTTTCTTTCTCCAGCCTACCTGTACTCAACCCATGGAATGTACCCACCACCATCCTCCTTCCCAGGCCTCCTTGTGCTTGACCACACCCTGTGTCCTCCTTCCCCAGCCTACCTGAGCTTGTACCACTTGTGCCACACTTGCAGCATCTCCAACCTGTGCATGTGCTATGTTGAGCTTCCCAGGCTCTCCCTCCCCCTGCGGAACCACCATTATCCTCACCCATTCTGCTTCCTGCTTAATGTTCCACACATGTTTGATTACCATGGCACCAGGACTACCTGGATTGCCACTGCTAAGTGATCTGCTCACTCAACATTGTGCTTTATAATCATATTTTTTTATCCCATTTATATCCCGCCCTTCTCCGAAGACTCAGGGCGGCTTACAATCTAAAGCACAAATCAATGTGCTTAGCAATAGCCTTCATTCTATGTATATGCCTGCTTATTAGGGCTTTCGCCCCCCCCAAGCGGCATTATTACAAAGTCAGCTTATTGCCCCCAACAATCTGGGTCCTCATTTTACCTACCTTGGAAGGATGAAAGGCTGAGTCAACCTTGAGCCTGGTGGGACTCGAACCTGCACTAATTGCAGGCAGCTGGTGTTACTTAAGGAGGCATTAGCCCACTGCTCCACCAAGGCTCTATCACTTAGCAATGGCAATCCCAATCCCCATAGCAGTTGTAGCTTGAAGATGACCTGTATTGTATGTCTGCTTGTCCCACAAGATCTAATGGTATGAGCATGCTCTGGGCGTCTGCCATTAAAAAATGCCAACTAATAGGACCCAGGAGGCATAGTGCTTTCTCTATCATGGCTCCTGTCCATGAAACAGCCTTTCCCTTCCAAGATTCGTATGGTCCTGACCTTGAGGCCTTCAATTAGGCATTAAAAAACTGGCTCTTCCCCAAGCTTTGGGCCTGAGTTCTGAGTCCATTTAGCTTGGTGGCTGTCGGTTTACCATGCTCTCTTAATATGCTTTAAATGGTTATTGTGGTTTTTTTATTGACTGTTGGGCACCCAGAGTTACATGCTGATTGGGCAGCTATATCCATCTATGTAATGACCTAATTAAACCAAATGTAGATTCTGGGCTAGAACATTTTGACTTATTCCTACAAAAATAAAATATTCTGAAGATAGATTTTTCCCTTTCTCCCCCTTACAGCTCCTTGACAATGCCCAAATCTCAGTCAATGGCTGTAGCAAATGACGTTAGTTCTCTGCTTTTTCTAGAAATCTGCTGCTAGTTTTAAAATAACCACTTTCTCCCCCATCCAGCCAAAGCCGAATCTGTGGATATCTGCCTTCGTGTACACAACAGAGAGAATCTCTCCCTCATGGGAATGTGCATTGAAATCTTAACCAAGTGTCTTCCCAACTGGTAAGATTGTGTTTGAATGGGTTCACTACAAACTGCCTAGCTGGGGAAGTTTATATGATTGATTTCTTCTTGGGCATATGAAAAGTTAGATATCTGCAGTGGTGCAGTGGTTAGAATGCAGTATCACCAGCTAACTCTGCTGACTGCCCGGAGTTCAGTCCTGACCAGCTCAAGGTAGACTCAATCTACCACCTTTCCATGGTCGGTAAAATGAGGACCCAGATTGTTGGGGTCAATATGCTGACTCTGTACACCACTTAGAGAGGGCTCTAAAGCGCTATGAAGCAGTATATAAGTCTAAATGCTATTGCTATCCTCTAAGTCTAAGTTTCTCCTTAATCTTCTATCTTTCTGATGAGAAATACTTTTCATGAAGCCATTAAGGGGTGTTCCATCTGATATCTTCAGCTGAGAACTTGGGCCACAGATGCTGCACTGTTTGACAGAAACACCAAGTGAAAGACACATGATCTTGTGGAACATTTCTTATCATGGTCATGAATAATATACCTAGTCTTCCTCTTTGAATCCAGCTTCTTATACTGTATCCTTTTATGTCATTTTCTTTGCTTCCTGTTGTTAGAGGGAAATTCTAATTTACCCTGTGATTTTTCACATGGAGAAACAGGAGGATTAGAATAAAAAAAAAATCAGGAAGGCTGAAATGGGCCAACTTTCTGTCAGCCTTTCATGCTGAGGGCAAGTCACCTTCTGCAGATACCCGCTTGGCATATTTTATAAAAGTTTTGAAACCCATTTAAAAGTAAATGGAATTCATTTAGTAGCAAAATGGAAAAACTATTTGTGTGTGTGTGTGGCTTTGTTCTAATGAAATAAGGAAATATTGCTGCATCATTAGCATTCATCTTAACCTGCTGACATCTTGGAGGAAGAATTCAATGGTTACTCAAATTGATAGAGATTCAGAGAAGCCATTTCAGGCTATGTGAACATAAGTGGTCCCCAAGAATAGCTCTCCAAGTTGGCTTATGCAGCATCACAGTGTGTAAGTAGCATTCTAGCCACAGATGTTTATTTTCCACCCTTTAGAAAGTCTCACTTCAGCCATAGAAAACAACGCAAGAAGCACAGCTCCATTTTTCTCATTTACCCACAAAAAAGATTTTATGTATTCCACCCTTTTATTTTAGCCGGTGCTGGAATTTAATCGTATGCAGTAGGGATTGTTTTCTTTTCACCTTATTTAACAATACAACCAATTTAACATGTTTAATTATAAATGCTGCTAGTTAATTGTAATGTGTGAACATATTTAGACCAAAAAATAGAAAGGAACTATCTCAAGCATGAATTGATTTCCTACAACAGGAAGAAAACTGTAACTTTATCCAATTACAGTTTACTTTCCATAATTGTTAATAGATGGACACTATAATTTTCATGGTAGCTCTTCCTGACATTTATTCCAGTTGCCCGCCTATCCATTCCACCAAGGCTCTTGGCTTCCCTTTGTAATGGTCTTCTAGAACCTGGCATCTTCCAGATGTGTTAGCTTGCAGTTCCAGGAATTTCCAGTAGGTATCTTGCTGGATATCCTTGGAATTGCACCAGATAGTTTGCAATTTGCAATTTGCAAATTAAATTTGCAATTTAATTTGCCTTGAACCTTCTTTTCTACATGTAGCTTTGATGCCTTTGAAGCTGTGGAAGGACAGCATAGGCACCCATTACAAATTGTGCTGATGACAAAATGTGTATCCCAAGACAAAGCTCATTTTTTAGTACATGCGCTCAAACTTTGGGGTGTAAGTTGTCCAGTCACAGGGTTTACCACATGATGTCATGATTCACATTTTGTCATTTGCCCCAAGGGTGGAGGAAAGGGTCAAAAAAGTCAAGGTGGCACTTCAGCATTTGTGTGATTCTAGCCACTGTGGTGTATAAACCACAGTTTGAGAAACGTATCAGATATAAAAAGGAGTGGAGGCTTGGTTGCATGGTTGTGGCTACCATTTTGATCTTTTCGACTCCATGTGGACACCCTGTTTGCCCTCCTTGCTGGCCCATGAATGCTTATGAAGGACAGATGCAAGCTGAGATGGTAGTTGTTTCTACTTCCCTTCTTCCACCTTTCATTGGCCACATCATGTTCATTTGCTTAGCAAAGCTTTATGTGCCTTTTTGTGCCTGATTGGACTTGCTTATTGATGTCCTTAATGGTACAGCTATTAGAGTTTGCTACGGAAGTCAGTATTTGCTTTTCTCAAACAGTGAACACAAATACCATCACACTCAGCATGGCTTAAAAGTGAACAGACTCACTTCCAGTAGAAGCCATGCATCAAGAAATCATCAGGATAGAAAACCTTTCCCTGTAGTGATAGCGAAATATTATTAGCAAAACAACATGGCGCATAGACTGCAGAGAGAAAAATATATCAAGTGGATTGGAAGAAGCAGTCTATTTAGATGTAATATGCTTCATATGTTCTTCTTCTTGCTCATGTGGTCTTTATATAGCTCAGGGGTGTCAAACTCAATTTCATTGAGGGCCACATCAGCATTGTGGTTGCCCTCGGGGGACCGGGTGGGTATGGCCAGGGAGGGCGTGGCCTACTGGGTGGGCATGGCTGCAGTGCATATGGCCTACTGGGTGGGCATGGCCAGCTCTACATCATTGGCATCAAGGGTGCCTATGGGGGCCTGGGCAGGAGTGGGACAGATCTGGGGGTCTCTGGCAGAAGGAGGGTCTCTGGGCCAAGGCAGCAGGGGCCGTTCCCTCACTGTTTCCAGGATGGCTTCAGGGGCCACATGAAACCCCTTCGCGGGCCGGATCCGGCCCCCGGGCCTTATGTTTGACATGTCTGATATAGCTGATTCAGGAGCTATGCCTGAATCAGGAACAATTTTAAGGTAAGGGTCAAACAGACACAGGATAATACAAAAGATGTCAAGGGTTGCGACTTCCCAAAATGATACTTAGGAACTCTGCAATAGTTGCTCTATTGTGTACCATGTGTGCACACACAATGTTGTCATTTGCTTTCTTGTCAGTTTGTTAAAGGCTGACTTGCATAACAGCTGATCTGTATGTGAGGATTGTTTTTCAAATGTATTCTGTATGGGCTCAAAAGGAGTTAGTGCGATGGTAGAATGATGAATTATGAGTTAATGTTCTGGAATATTACATACGATCTTGGACAGGAATCTCCAACTTGGCAAATTTAAGACTTATGAACTTCAACTCCCAGAATTCCCCAGCCAGCATGAGTTGAAATCCACAAGTCATAATACTGACAAGTTTGGAGATCCCTGGTCTAGGTTACAGGGGTAGGCAACTGTGGCTCTTTTATGGACTTCAACTCCCAGAATTCCTGAGCCAGCTGGCTCAGGAATTCTGGGAGTTGAAGTCCATGAGTCATAAAAGAGCCAAGGTTGCCTATCCCGGTCTAGGAGAACCTTGTATAACTCCATCCAGGTGTGTGTGGGGGGTGGTGGTAATGAGGAATCTTGGAAAATAACACACATACAGCCAATGGGCTGAAATTGTCTCTTGAATCTGCTCAGCAAAGGAGCACTTCTAAAACAATATTGGCAGCTATGTTTGCATTCATTACTCCCAGAACACAGATCAGAATCACACCATGTTTTCTTAAATGAATGAAAATGGTCTGGATTCTTATTTTGAGCTAAGTCATAACCTAGGGATTTATAAGCCACAATGGTTAGATTCATACACATATTAAGGCAAAATCAGACAAATTGTATAGACAGGGCTTAGATTAGGGTACCTCGCTGATGAATTTTTTAAAGGTAATTTTAATTGAAAACTTTTAACAATAATAAAAGATAATACAAAATGAAGGTTTTTTTAAAAAAGTGGAAAAATTGGAAGTGCCAAAAATTAAAGGAGGAAAAAAATATTTAAAGATGTGACTTTGGATCTTCTGTGCAGCAGTTACAGACTTAGTATCACTCTTCCCCCTTTGAAATCATATTGCGTAGATCACTTCCCATATCCAACATTTTTCAATTGGAAAATCCAAAAGTCATTAACTTAGTTCTATCCATTTTCAACAAAAAGTCCATAGAGGGCTCCCAATATTTTATTTTCTTATCCCTGATCGAACATGTCAGTTTTGACATTAATATGTCATAGTATCCGGTCTCCATTCATATCTTTTTCCTCACATCCTAATTTTTAAGGCATCCAAAGCATTCTCTTTACTGTTTTCACTAAGTTGTTTTATAAGGACTCCTGGTCTCTAACAAGATTCTTTCTCTTGTAAATCTAGCAATAGTTCATTATCTATATCATTTCCAAAATTTACACCTTGACTGTAATTTGTTTCACCTCTGGTTTCAGTTGTTTTGCAGATTTTGCAGTTATTTTTTCATCTAACTTTTATCTCTTCTTTCGGATCCCTATTAAGGGAGACATTCACATAAGAAGTTATTGGTGTTGTTACTGTAGCTGTAACATTCTTTCCCAGTTCCTCAAAGATCCTTTGGAAGGTGTCAAGCACAGTACCTTTTTCCGTACATTTCAATACTTTTCTAGAAACATCCATTTAAATCAAGAAAGGGAAATAAAAGTAAAAGAGCTTTTTCATTTAGATTGTTTTTCTTCTCTCTCCCCCACCCCTAATCTTTGGGTCATTGTCTTTAGTCCCAGTGAACACTCCATAATTCTGTAGTCAGATGATCTTTAGCAACTATATATATATATATATATATATATATATATATATATATATATATATATATATATATATATATATATATATATATATATATATATGTAAAAAGGTAAAGGTTCCCCCGCACATGCGTGCTAGTCGTTTCCGACTCTAGGGGCCGGTGCTCATCTCCGTTTCAAAGCCGAAGAGCCAGCGTTTGTCCGAGGACGTCTCCGTGGTCATGTGGCCGGCATGACTAGACGCCAAAGGCGCACGGAACGCTGTTACCTTCCCACCGTAGTGGTCCCTATTTTTCTACTTGCATTTTTACGTGCTTTCGAACTGCTAGGTGGGCAGAAGCTGGGACGAGTAACAGGCGCTCACTCTGTTACGCGGCACTCGGGATTCGACCCGCCAAACTGCCGACCTTCTGATCGACAAGCTCAGCATCCTAACCCACTGAGCCACCGCGTCCCTATATATATATATATATATATATATATATATATATATATATATATATATATATATATATATATATATATATATATATATATATATATATATATATATATATATATATATATATATATATATATATATATATATATATATATATATATATATATATATATATATATATATATATATATCAGAGCAAGAAATCTGAACACTGGGATAAGATATAAGATAAAATCCCAGTGCTCGGATTTCTTGCTCTGATTTCAATATGCCTGGGATTCGTATTTTTAGTTTGATTAAGGAATGTGTGTATATAATGATTCTAAATATAACTGTTCCCTTAATTCATTTTAAACTTCCTTAGCCTAAACTTTTGCCATGCTTGTTGCATTCAATTACCGGTATTTTAAAATCTCTTAAATTGTTTCTGAGCTCTTATCTTTAATCTGGGATGAGGGAACACTCACCAGATGGCTTACTTGCTCTGCTGCTCCAAAGATCTCTTTAAGACAACTGTCTTCCAAATATCTTTAAGAAAGCAGGATGCTTTACAAACCCTTATATAGACTCCACTGCAACTGTGAGTTTGCTGATTTTTCTAGCTCCTGGCACTCAACTTCATGACACCCACAAACTCTTCTCAGGTTTTGTAAGAAGCAATTTTTCAGAGCAGACATCTCCCAGCCTCACCTTGTCCAAAGAGATGATGTTGCCTTCGGCTTAACTTCCAGCCACTCGTCTTTACCATAGTTTCATTTCCTCTGTTTGCAGAGGCGCATCGCTTTGTTAATTTTTCTTTCACCTGGAAGCCAGCATTTAAAAATTTGACAAAATATGGTAAAGAATTTTTGCAACATGGCTGTTGGAGGTTACCTAGAACATAGGTGTCAAACTTGCAACATCATGTGACGTGTTGTGAGGTATCACGACTTTTTTCCCATTGCCACAAATGGGGTGGGCACAGTTTTGGCATGATGCATCTGGTCTGCGGGCCGGCAGTTTGACACCCCTGACCTAGAATTATCCAGTAATTGGGAGGGGGATATCCAGTAACTTACTGGTCTTCTCTGACCAGCTGTGACTTGCCCTACAGCACTTATATGTGAGGATAAAAAACAGAAAAAATGTGGTTTAGAGCATGGCTTATTGGAGATTAAAAAAAACACCAGTTCCTGAGACTTGCCTCACAAAGCATAGCATAGTTCAGGGTGTAATTTGGCATAGCACTCTCTTTAGTTGCAACAATCTGAAAGAAAAACTGCATGTCTATCTAAAGCCAGAAAACAGCACTTTTGAACTAGGGCATGTTTGGAGGCTGACTCCTTATTAGGAAAGGGATGAGCTGAGGGTGACAACATCTTCTCAAGCCCCTCTCAATGTGATTGTTGAAGTGCAGCCATCTTGCAATAAGTGGACCATGTAGAGTAGGGGTCTTCAAACATGGCTTTTTTATGACTTGTGGACTTCAACTCCCAGAATTCCTCAACCAGCGTGCCTGTGTGAGCTTCAGAAACAAAAGCCACTCGGGTTTTGATGAGGTCATGTCTCAAAGAGATTTTCTGCCATTTAAATCTCTTCACAAATCTACTAAATGAACTCCTCACATTCTATATTCTATTCGTGGGCAACTACAGCAACTTTATAACCTATGGATTTCAACTCCCAGAATTCCTGAGCCAGCCATGCTGACTCAGGAATTCTGGGAGTTGAAGTCCACAGATAAAAAAATGATTTTCTTACCCACCCCTGCTTATTCTAAACAATTTTGAAAGCAAAAATTAATATTGCCAACAATATTTCCTCCTCTATTTTATTTTATTAAAGATTCTTCTCCCTACTTGTATTAAATCATGCAACTACTTCTGCATTAGTCCTGAAAGAATGCTCAGGTGAGAATCAGTGGATTAAATTGTTTACTTCAGATTTTATTTTGTGTTTTTTTTTAAAAAATAAATCATGTTATTCCTCAGTTGTTAGATTTGATAAGGTCAAACATAAGAATACTTAATAAAATTATTTTTCATTGCCTTATTGTATGTACTATTCTAGTACTGTATTGTATTGTAATACTGCATTGTAATATTATGTAATATCCAGTACAGCAGAATTGGCATGGCTATGCTGTATAGAAATGAACAAAAGGAATAGAAAAATAGAAACACAAAGTACAAGAACAATATGATTAGCAACAGACCTTGGCTGGAATCAAGGTCAAAAGCAGAGAGAATAATAAGCAACAAAAGATGAAAACAATTTTAACTCATCTATTTTCTAGAGGTGAAATGTTTTGCAACGTTAGAGCTAAATGAATGCCCAAAGCAGTATGGTGAGACTGGTACTTTGGGGGGTTGTTTTGGGAGTGAAAGATAGATAGATAGATAGATAGATAGATAGATAGATAGATAGATAGATAGATAGGTAGGTAGGTAGGTAGGTAGGTAGGTAGGTAGGTAGGTAGGTAGATAGATAGATAGATAGATAGATAGATAGATAGATAGATAGATAGATAGATAGATAGATAGATGATAGATAGATGGATGGATGGATGGATGGATGGATAGATAGATGATAGATAGATAGATAGATAGATAGATAGATAGATAGATAGATAGATAGATATTTTATTTTTATTTATTTTAATCCCATTTATATCCCGCCCTTCTCCGAAGACTCAGGGCGGCTTACAATTTAAGCACAAACCAATGTGCTTAGCAATAGATAGATAGATAGATAGATAGATAGATAGATAGATAGATAGATAGATAGATAGATAGATGGATGGATGTGTGGGTGGGTGTATGGATGGATGGATGGATGGATGGATGGATGGATGGATGGATGGATGGAGAGATAGAATGAAAACAATCACAAACATGATTTGGCAGTTTATGAATCCTCATTGGTTGGCATCCTTAGTTTGGAAAACATGTGGATTGAATGGGTTACTTCCTGCTGGTTCAAATCTATAAATGTGAACCTCGCTTTACCTCTCTATACAATTGTACTGGATTGTGGAACACACACACTTGACCTGAGAACTGAATTTTAAGGTATGGCATCCTCCTAGCCATTTGTTTTGATTATATGACTTTTTTAATAAGTCATTTATAATCTTGAAAAGCTCATATTTTCTGTGCAATGGGTAATTGCTATCCTTCCAAATATTGCTTTGTTTACTTCTGTTCCTGGAGTCTGTTCCTCTCACCTTCAAACACCAACTGCTCCAACCTCCTTTTTGAAAGGCAGGTTTCCCAGTGAGCTTTCTTTCACAGACAGGCTAAAAGATGCTTCTAAAAGTTCCAGGGCCAAATTGCCATACACCTGTTCTCTCTCAGTATGACAGGGCCTTTGCCTTCTAAACCATTACCACATTCATATGATACATTTCCACAGTTCAGAGGCTTTATAATTTCAATGCTTTCAAGAGAACAGATTGCCAAGTTGACTAGACATAATTAGTTCCATCTTTAATTCAGCAGACTGGCTCTCCACTGACCACAACATTGCCAGACAGATCCAAATATGTGAGAGCTGAAAGATGAGAGAAACTGTCAAAGACTGGAAGGTATCAGGGATGAGTGGAAATCAAACTTCTGTTGCCAGAAACAAGAGTGTCATGAACTTCCAAAAGAATCAGGTACCAAATGTAGCTGAAAATGTTCTCAAAGCATATGTTAAGGATAGTGTGATCCTGACACTTCAGTAGCTGAGGGTTATTTTTGTTAATACATTTTGTGAAGAAATTGTC
Source organism: Vipera berus (assembly GCF_964194415.1). Lineage (NCBI taxonomy): Eukaryota > Metazoa > Chordata > Lepidosauria > Squamata > Viperidae > Vipera > Vipera berus. The sequence goes on from NC_138202.1 coordinate 236,110,786, forward strand.
AGGTGGTGGGGAGAAGGATTAATCAGCCTGGGCCATATTCCTCATTTCTCAACTGTGACTTTCTGAAGCACTATTGACCTTTTAAAACAGAGGATATAGGCCTCAGGGTTTTATTGTATACTAGGCAACCCATGACCCATTGGGTTATCTTTCAAAGATATTTCCTTACCAAGACAAAAAAAACAGACTAAAAAGTGGGTTGCTATTGTTTGGGATTTAAAATTAAGCATGAAAACATAATTTTATTAAAGAACAGAGATGCATAGCGAGACAAATATTAATGCTTTTCTTTTAACCAAAGATGTTTTTGAGGACAACATTTGTGGTTGATCTTCTTTAAGAACACTGTAACATTTTCACTTCTTTTTCTTGGCTTAAAGTGACATGCAGCTGACCATGCTGGAATATCAGTTTTTCCAGATAAATCAGCCCATTCTCCATGATTTCTCCTTGTGGTTTCTGTATAGTAAGACCAAAGCATGACTGTATTAGGAACTGTGACCACTAAAGAGGGGTATCTTCATATTCTGATAAACTGAACATCGTTCTAGAAATCATGACAATGTTATTTTTGAATGCACCATTTTAATGATGGATTTGCTCTTGAATAATTACAGAAGGATTCCATCCATTCCTTGTTGGAAGAATTGAAGGACACCATTTGGAATAGGTAGTTGTATTATCTGATGCTCTTCTTCAACTTGTTTGCAATAGGTTCACCATTAGGTTCATTAGGTAGAGGTAGCAAATTGTCTATTTTCACCTTTTCTTTCATATAGCAGAAACTGGCTTCTCCAGGGAATATGAATGCATAACAGTGAGACCAGACTTTGGCCATGGCACCAACTTCAGCAGAAATATAACACTGTGCAAGTCATGCATTTGGGCTTGCTGTTTCTCTATTGAGGTCTTGTTGTTGAAGAGGGGTATTGTTGTATTGAGGAACTATCACAGTAATTAGTGTTTGCCCCATATTCTTAAGGTGATCCCTTTCCTTCTCCATCTTTTCTTGTCTCCTCATTCTGTACCTTGCCTTGTGATTCTGGAGATGTACAGCCATTTTATCCTTTGTTTCTTCATCTCTCCACCTCCTTGCCGCATCCCAATGTTTGGTTTCATTTCTTGATTGTGACATTCCCCCTCTCTTTCCACATGGCATAATTATGCTAATTATAATTTAATTTATTTTTTTAAAAAAATTACCACAATGTTTCATGTTTTTATTCTCACTTTAGAACAGTTTAGAATCCTTGCTGGTTTCTCCACTGAGTTGTAAGAAGCTGTCAGAGACATTTTAAAAATAGGATCACTTGATCACCTGAAATGTAGGGTGGGACCAGTCTACCTCATCTTCAGTGGCCAAAGGGGAGACCAGTCTACTTAGTTTCCGAGTAGGAAGCAGTTGAAAAATGAAACAGAATGGGAAAAGACTAAGATTTATTGGTTAATGTATTTGACTGACAGCAGAGATATCCTTTTCTACTCCATCTGCAGCTCACTTGGTGACTTTCAGCTCAATTTACCTCACAGGGTTGTTTGTGAAGAAATATAGAAAGATGAAGTGCTATATATGTGCTTTGAGTTCCTGAACAAAGATGGGATAAAGATACATGTGCATGTTTGTGTGCCAGAGAAGGGGCAAAAAAAGCAATAAAAATATCCTGGCCTTTCTTCATGCACCTTATAGTTCTTGCTTCTATAATGAGTCAATTCCTTGCTGTAGGGTGGGGGAAGGAGTGAGATTGTGAGATTGGCTGGGAAACTGTCACAGAATGTCGGAGATGACCACATAATCACAGCAACATCCTAACAGTGTAGCAATAGCCAGTAGCACTGAAGAAGCCACAGCTTCCCCAACTTTCATCCCCTTGGGAGTCATGGGTCCCACATTTTGGACACATTCTATACGTTAGCCCACCTGAGGTACCTTGGTTCAAAAATGTTGCTCTATGATGCATTGTTTTACCCAGTTAAGGGTCTTGTTGATGAGAGTGATAATGGTATCTAGATAAACATATCACATATCACATATCACATATCACAAACCTTCGCTTTCTGGCGAAGGTTGTTGAGAGTGTGGTGGCGCATCAGCTCCCTCTGTTCCTGGAGGAAACTGATTATCTGGACCCGTACCAATCGGGTTTCAGGCCCGGACACAGCACGGAGACGGCATTGGTCGCGCTGGTGAATGATCTCTGGAGGGCAAGGGACAGGGGTTGCTCCTCTGTCCTGGTCCTATTAGATCTCTCAGCGGCTTTCGATACCATCGACCATGGTATCCTGCTGCGGCGTCTCAGGGGGTTGGGAGTGGGAGGCACCATTTTACGGTGGTTCTCCTACCTCCAGGGCCGCTCGCAGTCGGTGTTGACGGGAGGGCAGAGATCCGCCCTGAGGCCTCTCATTTGTGGAGTCCCTCAGGGGTCGGTTTTCTCGCCTCTCCTGTTCAACATCTATATGAAGCCGCTGGGCGAGATCATTCGTGGCTTCGGGGTGGGGTATCACCAGTACGCTGATGATACCCAACTTTTTCTTTCCACCCCGAACCAACCCAGTGATGCCCTCTCCGTGATGTCCCGGTGCCTGGAGGCGGTTCAGGTCTGGATGGGGAGAAACAGGCTTTGTCTCAATCCCGCCAAGACTGAGTGGCTGTGCATATCGGCATCTCGGGTTAACCAAGTTATTCCACCTCTAACGATGGGGGGTGAGGTGTTACCCCCCGTTGATAGGGCTCGCAACTTGGGCGTCCTCCTGGATTCACGGCTCAATTTTGAAGATCACATAGGAGCCGTGACCAGGGGGGCTTTTGCACAGGTTCGCCTGGTGTGCCAGTTGCGTCCCTATCTGGACCGAGACGCCCTACGCACAGTTACTCATGCGCTTGTGACCTCCCGTTTGGACTACTGCAACGCTCTCTACATGGGGCTGCCCTTGAAGACCACTCGGAGGCTTCAACTGGTGCAGAATGCGGCCGCGCGAGTTGTAATGGGGGTTTCCCGATACTCCCATGTAACACCTCTACTCCGCGAGCTGCATTGGCTTCCGGTTGCCCTCCGGGTGAAATTCAAGGTGCTGGTTATCACCTATAAAGCCCTACATGGCCTGGGTCCGGAGTATTTGAGGGAACACCTGCTGCCGGCATCAAACGCCCTTCGCCCAGTGCGCTCCCACAGGGAGGGTCTGCTCAGGGTCCCGCCGGTAAGAGATTGCCGGCGGGTGACACCCAGGGATAGGGCCTTCTCAGTGGGGGCACCTGCCCTCTGGAACCAGCTGCCGGTGGAGCTGAGGACTGCTCCTGACCTCCAATCATTCCGCCGGGGCCTGAAGACCTGGCTCTTTGAGCTCTCGGGCCCAGGCTGATGAGACATTCATTTTAATTGGGGGTTTTAATAGTACAGGGTTGATTTAATATTTTTTTAAATTGGGTTTTAACTTTTGTATGGTTGATTTTTAACTCCCTGTAAACCGCCCTGAGTCCTCAGGGAAAGGGCGGTATATAAATGCAATAAAATAAAAATAAATAAAATAAAATAAATAACTGGTAATTAATGTAACCTCTTGCTGTAAGCTATATTTTGTGCTATGTTAGCTGCTAAGACACCATCAGTAATTCCAGAAAGGCAATCTGAAGAGAGCTGCAACTCATGAAAGCTTATGCCTTTTTATAAAATGTGTTAGGTTTAAAAAAAGGTGCTACTATGCAAAGAAATATATGAAATCATAGCATCTTGCATTTTAGGATTTTAAAATCTTCTTGCTGATAGTTCCTGAATTCTGCAACAGCTCCTTAGAATAAGAGCAATTGAAATATAGGCTGTCATCACAGCATTTATTTTATTAACAAATATACAAGCAGGTTAGTTCAAAACCAATGAATGCAATCTGCCATCTAATTTTCATAGAAAGATCCCACACTTCATTAAGCTTGCCACTCATCTGTTTCTCAATGCAAATAGAAAATCTGCCTGGTTTGAGTTCAACTCTTTATAGATGAATTGCAGTTTTAGAGAGACAACCATCAAAAATATTAATGTTCTCAACCCTAGCAACACAGATCTTATCAATCTTTCTTGCCAAATAACATGTTTTAGTTGCCATAACAAGCTTTAGCTTTCTTGACCAAAGGGATGGCAGCTGCCAGAACAGTCAAGCTTCCTTTGATCATTGTGTTTGGATAGCTGGCATGGTAGCATTTATGCCAAACCTCTGCCAATGTTCCTTAAAGGCTTTTCATTTTTGGGTTATCATTTTCAGCCAACTTTTTTCAAGTATTCCACTCAGAGTCTGGTGCCAGTGAATATAAAATCACAGAGTCCCAGATGGTATCATCAATGATTGCCAACGTTATACATTTTCTATCTGGTTTCTGTTCTGCACCTTCAGTCCTATAACTGTTACACACAGAAAAAATTGGTGGCTCTAGTTGTGTGCTGCAGTGCAAAACAGTAGTAATGTCATGGTTCAGATAGATGAAACCCCTCAAAAGAACTTGGAGGCAAAATTCTTCCTTAAAGATCATTTATTCGGGAAACAAAGTATCGGCACTACATAGCTGACCCTAAAAATTAAATTCCCTTCCCCCGGATACAAAGTAACAAAGTACAATTCCCACCCCCAATAAACTGTCATAAAACACATTCCCCAATTAGCTTCAAGCACGGGCTTTCTCCTCAGCTTCTCAGCATGCCAAAACGTTATCAGCTTATCCTTGGGTTCCTAAAGCAGCGTTATTATTATGGCTAGCTGAGCTTACATTCTAACACCCCCCCCCCACTGCACCTGAATTCTAAAAGTAAGAAAAAGCATGTTAAGGGAGAAGACAAATGTTAAGAGGACCCAGATTGCTGAATTCTAAAAGTAAGAAAAAGCATGTTAAGGGAGAAGACAAATGTTAAGAGGACCCAGATTGTTGGGGGCAATAAGCTGACTTTGTAATAATGCTGCTTGGGGGGGGGGGGGCGAAAGCCCTAATAAGCAGGCATATACATAGAATGAAGGCTATTGCTAAGCACATTGATTTGTGCTTCTTAGATTGTAAGCCGCCCTGAGTCTTCGGAGAGGGTCGGGATATAAATGGGATTTTTTAAAAAATGGTTGTATTTTCATCAGTTGTCAGAGCAGGAACATCCAGTGTTAGCAGCGTTTAAAGTTTAAAGGATGCTGCTTGCATGTTAATTTGGAATCGTAGCTGCCAGACATAAAGAAAATTGTGCATCTGTAAAGATCTGAATAATGTCAAAAATTATTTATTGGTATAAGAATTCTAGATGGTTAGGATATGATCTGAGACCTGTAAGCTAAACTTGGTGTGGCTTACAAATCTCAAGTGAAATGGACTGTGAGTCAGTAGACTGGAAAACTTGGGAAGAGATATATTTGTTGAGTTAGTGTTTCTACAATAGTGCACATATTGCTCTACATGGGATATTATGTTGTAATCTACTTAGCATATCATGTTAACACATGGCTAGTTCAATAATGGTTTATTGAATAACTGATGGCTACCCTCCCCCTCCACCCCAAGTTCTGCTGTGCTGCCTTGTTGTGGGGAAGGGGATATTTTTTGTTTATGCCAAGAGGGTTTATGCCAAGGGGGTGTTACTAGGAAATGCTGGAAGAATAGGCTGAGTATATAATGCCAGCAGGGTCACCCAAATTGTGAAGATTATCCCAGCTGTTCAGTTAAAGCTATCTGTCGCCTGTATCAGACAGCAGAGATATAGGAAGATACTATTGGCAGAAGAACATTTAAGTGACAATAGCAAAAGCATTATTTAATCATGCAAGGGGGAAGACAAATGATAAACCACTCCTGTATTTTACCAAGAAAACCATATGGATAAATGGTATACTGCAAATGATTGACAATACAGTGCCAGATGGACCCATCAGGATTGCTCAACTGAGAAAGAACTGAGGATCTTTCAGAGTATTAATAGTGGTTATGACATTGCTAGTTTAAGGCCTTCAGGACATCGAGTTGCCAGGAACTGCGAATTTAAGGAGTCCAATGAGAAGATTCTAAACCAGTCAATGGTGAATCCTTTGGGCTCGGTGTGTCAAAAATTCAGAAAATTCATACCTTAAGCTTGGTGGCATTTCACACAAACATGCAAATAAACAAACACACGCACACAAAAGAGGACTCTCCAGACTCTTCTCTCTTTTGAACTCTCTTCCTAGACCTTCTGGAAGTCATGTGAGAAAGTCCTGCTTTCACGGCACCTATGGAGCCTCAGCAAATCATGCAACAACATTCACACAGTTTTCAGGTGCCTGAGAGGATGAACGAGAACAAGACCTTTTTGCTCAACATCCAGAGGGTCCAGAGGCCTGGCATATCCCCCAAAATGGCACAGCATGTGAGGGCCATGTAGGATGGATTTGTAATACTTGAAAAATACGATTTGTAGCATTGCTGCATTGACTGACTAACATGGGTTTTCTGGCATTTTAAAATTGCCTTTTTCAAATGTATCAAGCCTTGTTTAATCTTCAAGAATGTAGAAAGCCTTTCTTTTAGAAACCAGGATTGGCAGGAAAGCATTCGATAAATTGTAGGTAAAATAGTTCCATTTTCAGTTATGCTCAAGCCTCCTTGAACAAAGCCAGTAATCAAGCCCAGCATTGGGAAGTGCTGAGGATGTATCTTACCCATAGCCATTCTGACGTTTTTCTCTTGCAAATGTTTCTTTTACTTTTATTGAGAATACAATGCTCTTTTCAACTCTAAATGCTCACATGTTATTGGACATTTTAGTTTTTACGTGTAACTGGACAGATGATTTTTTCCTTACCCAGTCAAAATGTTCATTTGTACTTTTTTGTAGAATTATGCAAAAAGTAATTCTACTTTATTTTGTAGAATTATAAAAAGGAAGGTGTGATTTCTCCCTTTGTTCTCCCTCCTGTGAAATCAGTAAGAGAATCCTTTTTTAATTGAAATGTAAATCAATTGATTTTCCTTGTCTCGGTATCATTATTGGGGTCTGGCATTTGGCCAACACGTGCCACCTGTGAAATTCATGTGATAGGTTTGCTATCACCTTTTTCTAAAGTGAGTATCCAGCAATGCTAGGCTACAGTTAATTTCATTCATTGCAGTGGCTAAAATTTTAGTCTTGATTTCCTAAATAAGCCATATTTGGGTCATACGTGCTGTTAGGCAATAAAAATGATGCAAGTCTAAAATCAATCAACTGAATGATGTTTTAGCATTACTTGTAAACCAGTCCACCCTTGTTTATTCAACAAGCCAACATTAAAATATTTTTTTCTTTACCACATTGTTTAAATCTAGCCAGTGTATCTCTATTTTTAATTCAAGTTATCAATGGAAGAATATTGGAGGAGGTAGTGGGGGAAGGGATGTGATTTGGTTGTTACATACAAATCAAGTTCTGTACAATGCATATTTAAAACTCTCTGAAGAACCTGTTCTGTGATTATAATAAAGCTAAGGGTGACTTTCTAGTTAGAGTATTGTTAGTCATTCTATTTTAATGTACAGATGAATACTGAATAGATGGAACTGGTATCCTTCCAAAACCAAATTAGATACCAAATAATGAAAAAAAAATCTAAATGAAAGAGCCATATGTTGGAAAATAGATTCATCTCAATATTAGTAATAAAAAAATCTTAAGTTGTCATCTTGTAAATTAAATATTGTTTTACCAAGTATTCTTCATAATAAATTGGCCACAGTCCCTGAATATTGTGGAAAAGCAGAATCCATAGGAAGCATTATCTAATTTTCCTCCATTACAGCTTACTGTGTTTGATACATTGTTTTCATCATGACGAAAGTGTCCCATATTATCATTGACTTGTTCCTCAATAATATGTCTAATGTCTCATAGTCATAAGGCTGGTGTTGGCAGGTACGTTTGTAGACAGCAAGTATGTGTAAGCGTGCTTTTGTACCTCATGTCGGACCATCACACAGGATGAGTGGTCCCTGGTAAAACAGAGCCTTATCTACAATGTCACCCTCACAATAACAATAAATCTTGAACTGCAATCAAAAAGCAAATTGCATTTCTAGACACCCACTTATGTTTAGGGTATAACTGATAGGTTAATACATTTTCTGTGCTGGAGCCTGATATTTATCAGTTGTTTGGCTTCTTCCAGTCAAAATGAATCCAACGGAAGGACTAAATTGATAGTTTAAGGAATCAGATGATGTTAGGCAAACATTGTAATGAAAATTAATTTAGTACAAGTTTCCTCCTCCTCCTCCTCCTCCTCCTTCTTTTGTCCAGGGACCTGCGATAATTCCTTCTTATTATACTGGTTGAAGCTACACAACCTAGACTGAAAGAGAAAGACCCCATAGTATAAGAATTCACTTCTAACCTCTAAAATTGTTCATTAACCTAGGAAGGATCTATCTGTCATGGAAAAACCCAATAGAAAAGACAAAAGACAGTAACACAAAGAACAATTCTTACTAGATTCAGAGGTTTATTTTCTAATAATTTGGAACATAGCATAATAACATGGCATTACTTACATCAATAACCCATTGCAACGAGGACCATATGGTATAGCAGAATCCAATAGGACAGCTATAGGCAAATGGCAAATCAATCAGGTCCGGTCCCAACCTTTTATACCCTTTCTTGTTCTACGACTGTAGTCAGATGGTCTGCTGACTTTTGCTGATGTTTGCTGACCTTTTACTGACCCCCTACTTTCCACATATACTTTCTGCTGAACATAACTTTCCACATATACCCGTGAACATTGGAACCTGCGTCCAATCAGCTACTTTCAGTTCCCTATTTCTCCCACGGTTACAATACTCATGTTCCAAATATACTATTGTGTATCGGGTTCTGAAGCGTAGTGAAGACGCCAGGCAGATGAGTACAAATGAACAGTTGCTTTATTGGCAATCATAACTGTACTGGGGTTTAAGGGTGTACATGCATTCTTATATACCTTCATACAACTAATCAGATTGAACCCAACAATCCCGCCACTTTGACTCCCACCAGAACTGTTAGAGTTCAATACAAGAGCAGGGGAACTGTTAGTTCCCAATATACATGTGCATAGATGTTTCCCAAACCTCAATACATATCATATACATAGACCTATCTACTTTGCAATTTCATATTGCACAAAGCTCAGTAGATTACAAATAGTACATTCGTATTGTGAAACAGTATTGAGTTCGAGTTAAAGCTTTGTTTTAAATCACTACTGCTGGGGCCTATTTCAGGTTTGTTCCAACCCTATCTTATTATATGAGGAGGGGGCTATATTTTCATCTCCCACACATCCCACAACCATTCCAGAACAATTAAAATGAATTACAATTTTCTAGAGGGCAATTCTCATGTGGTATAAAAAATGATTAGAATATTAATGTTAAAATAATTAGAGACTTTAGACTGGAATTGGTTGAAATGCTTTCAAATCATTTAATTCATGGGTGCTATTTCTTATTTAATGAATTTTACCTGTCGAACCGATTCACACATTCGCAAAATGAACCCCTCAGGATTATAATCAGAGTGACCAGGATGAAAAGGTAAGGCATTATCAAGTACCCAGAACTTGTCATTTAAGATTGGCCAGCTGGTGAAATGAAGCAACTTACTTTCAGGAAAAGTTTTCTTTTTGCAATCCAGATCTGTCCTATAACTGAGATTGATTAAAATCTTGTGGTGTTCTCAGGGCTTTTTTTCTCATAGAACGCTCAGAACGGAGTTCCGGCACCTTTTTAGGATGGAACCTTGTAGGGTAGGCAAGGCGGGTTGTATGACATGTGTGAGTTCCGGCACCTTTTTCTTTTACAAAAAAAGCACTGGGTGTTCTATAATCTTTCATTAAAATCATCTAGCAATATGATACTACACACACCTGTGCATGTGTGCGCACAAGCACGCGCGCATACACACACACACACACCACAGACATCTACTGTTTCTGTATTTTATTTCATCCTCTTAATAGAAAAAAAAATAGAGTAATATTTCACTAGGTTTTCAAACTTGTTTGTGGCTTTTTAATACGAAGCAGCCACAAAACTATTTTTATTAATGGTCACAAAAAGAGCTTATATTTAAAACACTGATCAGTACAGAATTATGGGCCAAGTATTTTCCTTACTTTAGTCTGACAAAAAGCAAAAAAGCAAAAACACAAAAAAAACAGCATAGTTTTTTGATTCCAGAATAAAATGTCAGCCTTCAGATTGATGAAATTGTAAGAAATGATAGTTCCAATTATAAGACTAATTTACAGAAAATAGATATCTTCTTCTAATATAAAATAACACTCTTTAAAGAATAAATGCCTTTTCTTGTTTCCATGGAAACTTGAAATGTATGAAATTGTCAAAAATATTCTATAACAGAGCTTTACTCTAAAGAAAATATTTTCAAAAATAAACTCAGAAAGTCGTTATTTGTCAGCAGCATACACAATAATCACATTCGGGGGGTTTCTCTTTCATTTATTCCATGATTCCCAAACATACAGTGAAATCAAAAACTGCAAATATTATTTCAAGAATATTGAAATTTCTCTACAGCAGGATGCACGCATCTATGAGAAGAGCAAAGATACACTACTATACATTAAGGCATCAATGACTGCTAACTATTTTTCTTTTTTTTAAGTTTATTTTAAATATTTAAATATTTATCTCTTTGTACATGTTACAACAGCAGCGAGAATAACCTTCGCTCAACAGTGGAAGGATATAAATATTCCAACGGACCAAATGTTAATTAATAAGATTCTGAATTGTGCTGAAATGGATAAACTAACTTATATGTTAAAACAGAAACAAGAATCTATGTATTACACCAACTGGGAACGATGGTATGATTGGTTAAAAAATAGAACAAACCTAGAATAGTTAATATGACACTTCATATTTAATAGTCAAAATAGACAACATTAAATAAGATTTAAGATTTACCGGGATGTAATTATGTATAATTGCACAGGGGATTTCAATCCCCAGTTAGTTTATATGCATGTTGTTAAGTGTTTGTTTGTCCTTTTCCTTTTCTTTCTTAATTTGAAATGTATATACCTAGTGTGTATGTGTCTGTAAATATTTAAAATAAACTTTTTTTAAAAAAAGACTGCTAACTATTTTTCAATGTAGCTATGAAGGTGGGACTGTATCAGTATTCAACAAGTACAGTAAGTAACTTCACATATTATTATTTACAATAAATGGCTAGTGTAAAAATGAAGAAGAGTTATGACATTAATACAAAGTTATAATGCAGTTCCTATCCTTTGTATATTTCTGTGGGTAATGTTTGTATGGACCTGATCCACAGAATGGGTGGGGGTTTCTGCCTCTTTGAACCCTTGGATCAGTCATAGCAGCTTTGCCTTACATACACCCAATGCTGCCAAACAATCTCTCCCTATCTCTTTCTCTCATTCACTCTCCCACGCTCTCACTCAATCCCCATGCGCTCTCTCTCTCTCTCTCTCTCTCTCTCTCTCTCTCTCACACACACACACACACACACACACACACACATACACACACACACACACACACAGAGAGAGAGAGAGAGAGAGAGAGAGAGAGAGAGAGAGAGAGAGAGAGAGAGAGAGAGAGAGAGAGAGAGAGAGAGAGTGTTTCCCATTTGGTCTTTCTCTTGTATGTGGGAGGGTGATATGGTGCCAAGCAGATGCCAGCTTCCAGCATACTCTAGAAGTAGAAGCTTTTACTTCTACTATTTTATCATCAATGCTTGGGTTTCCTTCCCCATGCAGCCCCCTCTGGGATTCTAATTCTAAGGACTGAGCCTATGGAAATACAAGAAGACAGTCTTGTACTGGTATGAACTTCTGTAAGGACAAATTCCCTATATTACTGCATTGAAATCATGTCTGGGGTCAAGAAGAAGATGGCTTTCAAGGGGATGTGGATCTGACAGAATTTATACCCAAATAACCACACCTAACTAGCAAAGACTCTGGAGCTTTAAATATGGAGGAAGTCACATTTGAGAGGGATTCTTTTTAAAATAATAATAATAATTAAACATTATATTTTGGGTCAGGAAACCTTTCAAAATACTTTTGTTCTGAAATAAATTGTCCACTTTTTTTCCAACATGCCCGCCTGACCCTATTAATAAGCAATTCCCAGAAATTTTCCTCTGCTTTAAACAAAATCTCGGAAATATGCCTCTGTTGAAACACTAGCCTACCATCAATTTCAGTCCAATGTTCTACATTCTCATCTACTAGCACTGAGGCAGCCTGCTAACCACTTGTGGAAGATAAGCCATAGAATTATAGAAGATAGATTCTGCCACAGTGATGCTTGCAGGAAAGCAATGTTTTTCATTGGAACACATACAGCCACCATCTATGGCAGTATTCTGATTCACCTGGAGGTGCAGCCTGAGGAAGATGGCGGCCTGCATGACTCCAGATATTTTGCTGTGAGACCACCCTCTCTCATTTGGCTGTGGCGCTTTCTACTTCCATGGCCATTTCTGCTTGGGCTGCTAGGGAGAACAAAATCTCCCTGCCAACTAAGACTTTCGTTTTGCTCATCTTAGTAGGAATAGGATCTTGTGGAAGTAATCCACAGGGGTGCTATTCCTACCAGCAACTCCTGCTTTTTTATTTGTCTCATCTTTAGTAAGTTTCTACTTTTGCTGAAGAGAAAAACTGGTGAAGATCTTTTCCCTCCTTTTCCCTGCACCTTCCATTACTTCTACACCTCTATCATAGGAACTTTTGGCAACCATAACCTAACCTTCCTGGGAGAACAGCAACTTGGCTTCCTTTGTTTTGAAGTGCAGCAACAAGACCACGGGGGAAGCTGTAGTTGGAATCACTCCTTCTCTTCTTCCCAGTTCTGGAAACAGGTAATGATTTAAATCAAGGGTGTCCAACTTTGGCAACTTTAAGACTTGTGGACTTCAACTCCCAGAATTCCTCAGCCAGTATGGCTGCTTGGGGAATTCTGGAAGTTGAAGTCCACAGGTTTAAAGTTGCCAAGATTGGACACCCTACTTTAAAGGTTTCAGACACCTACAAAAATTCTTTGGGCTGCAATTTTAAAAAGCATTATTGGAGGCCCAGGATATCTCTAGCTAATATGGATTAGCTCTAATTCAGGAGATCCCGCCTCAGATGTTGCTTGACTTTCTAGTCATTTTCCTCATTCTCTTTCTTCCTGTTTGTACTGTTTATGAAGCGTGGCCCAGCTTGTTATTAAGTAGTGAGACAATTATTGGTTATTTCAATGCAGTCAACCAAGTCTATGATACAGCCTTTTTAATGGCATTTAAAACCTTTTGGCCCAGCTATGGTTTGTTTGTTACCATAGATACCATGCTTGGTTTGCACTAGTTTACATCTCCAAGAGTCTTTGAATAGAATTATTAGATGCAATTACACAGAAGTGGATCTTTATAAGATTAATCTTATACATTTAGGTTCTAGTTGGTATTTGCCTGATATGCGAATGCAACTTCGCTTTCCTTCCATTATGTAAATATTGTCATTTTATATATATGCAGTTGCTGAGAATCCATAATACATCTTTGGTTTAATGAAAAAAGACGTTGGTTTGTCTAACACCTATCATGCACATCAAAAGACATTATTCTACTCAGTTAAAAATAGAATGGAAGTTACATTATTATTTTCTGTCCTTTGATCATTGCACCCACATTACTTAAAGCAATCAATTTTTGTAATGTTATTTATTAGGCTTTATATACAATAGATTACCAAAGGGCCTGCATGCTCCATATTAAAAAATATGTACACAAATTTGTGTATTCATTTGAGGGGGTTGAATCCTTTGAATAATAAGTATGTTGCAATTGTTTTCAGACATACAATAAACAATATTGCTAAGCACATTGGTTTGTGCTTAAATTGTAAGCCACCCTGAGTCTTCGGAGAAGGGCGGGATATAAATGGGATTAAAATAAAATAAAAAAAATTAAAAATCTGTAGCATATATTTCTCAAAGTGACAAGACATCAGGAATGCTATAATGCCTAATTCAGTTGCTTAAACAATAATTGTTTAATTAACTTAATTAAAGACCCATCCTTTAAGTCTGATAATATACACATATATGCCACAATGCAACATATAATGTTCATTTTATTTAATGGTACATGTCAGAGAAAACTAGTTATCTTTTGCTTACAAAGTCAGCTGTGTAATGAGGTAGCCTACAAGGGTTTGACTCTCCAAGCATTTACTAATTTAAGACATTTATATGGTTGCCCAGTTTGTTTAAATATGACTCTGAAAGAAACAAAAATACAATTCTAGTTAAAATCACAGCAACTACAGTTAATAGATAATCAGAAACTCACAATATGCATTACTCTATTCAAAGCAGAAACTTCTATCATCCTGGCCCTGACATTCAGAATCAAGTTTTTTAATGCACTTCTAAAGGCCAAAATTATTAGGGACTGTGGGGAGGAAGATAATCCCTGAAGGCAGAATGCTACAGTGGAACAGGCACCCTACTTAGGTCTCTTCATGTAACATGCCCATCCTATTAGAAGCATGGGGAACAAGCAGATAAAGATAGTCCTGCTGATAAACTGATCCTGTGCCATGCAACTAGTACCTTGAACTGCCTATCAGTAGCCAGTGCAGCTTACAAAGCAATGGTGCCACACGGGCATACCAAGATGCACCGTTAGGATATTTAATTGAGTAGCTGGTATAGTAAAATGTACAATGGGCCAGAACACACAGTTGTAGTTGACTGGTTGGAGAGTGCTGGCTCCTGCATTAGGCAATCTATGCTATGATTGGTTGCTGTGGGTATACTATAAAGCAGGGGTGTCAAACTCACAATGTCATGTGACGTGTCACGATGTATCGTGACTTTTTTGCCATTGCTGTATATATAATGATATTGATTTATTAAAGGGGATACTGTATTATTAATTAGATGGTTTAATATGGTGGGAAATAGATAACTTTTAGGAGGTAGAACAAGATTATTGTCATGTCTGTAATGGTCCTGGCCTTTCCCCCAACACTAACACTGGAAAGAATTGACAACTATACTCAAATAGATAAGATTTGTATTTTGAATATTGGATTCTGTTATGAATTGAGATAAGGGAAACTATGATTACCTAAAGCCTGGAAATTATAAATATCAAATGTTAAATTTGAATATTGATGGGAAACTAAAAATTGGGAAAAAATCAATAACAGGACATTGATTGTCTATAAAGATTGAATGTAAAAGTAATTAAGATATGTATAAGCTAAAAATATATTGATAAATGTAATAATGATGTTTTTACTTAGTTGATATAATAAGAACTGTATTAGCTTAAATACGAGATAGTAGATATTAAGGGAAAAAGAGAGGAAATATTTGATGCTGTAACTTGAGATTTGTACTAAAGATTTTTGTATGTTATTGAACTATTGATTAACCCAGCCACCACATTGCTTTTTAAATACCTAAATGCAAAATGTATAGTCAAGACTATGGTCTTCCCAGTTGCAATGTATGGCAGTGAAAGTTGGACCATAAGAAAGGCTGAGCACCAAAGAATTGAAGCCTTTGAACTATGGTGCTGGAGAAGACTCCTGCGAGTCCCTTGGACTGCAAGGCGATCAAACCGGTCAGTCCTAGAGGAGATCAACCCTGACTGCTCTTTAGAAGGCCAGATCCTGAAGCTAAAACTCAAATACTTGGGCCACCTAATGAGAAGGAAGGACTCACTGGAGAAGAGCCTAATGCTGGGAAAGATTGAGGGCAAGAGAAGAAGGGGACGACAGAGAATGAGGTGGCTGGATGGAGTCACTGAAGCAGTAGGCGTGAGCTTAAATGGACTCCAGAAGATGGTAGAGGACAGGAAGGCCTGGAGGAACGTTGTCCATAGGGTCGCGATGGGTTGGACACGACTTCACAACTAACAACAACAACAACAAATGCAAAATTAGAAAATTAATAAAATATTATTTTAAAAAATGTATCTTGGTCAGCTCTATATAATCTTTGTATTGAGTGAGTTTATCAAGTGCCACAAATTGTCCTCATTGCACCTCTCCCGATGTTATAAATGAAGAGCAGGACATATCAAATTAGTCCTGCCTGAAAGTGTATATGAGAAATAGAGCGTAACAGTTTGGGTGTTTGGACCTGTTGAATAAGTCACAATTGTGGGGTCCCTGATGCTCTCTGAGCTTGGTTATTTCTTGCAGACGTTTCATTACCAAACTAGGTAACATCATCAGTGCTAATAGAGTGTGGGGAGCTTGATCTCATTTTATATACCAGTGGGTTGCCATGTTCATGGGGATGGTCTTAGTGGTTCCTTGATTGGGCTGTGGTTTATTGCTAGCTTGTTTGTCTATGTTGGTAATTTCTTGATTGGGATTAAGTGAGTTTTGCCCATTTTATGACTTTTCTTGCATAGTTGTTAAGTGAATCATTGCAATTAAACTAATAACACAGTTGTTAAGTGAATCTGGCTGCCTCATTGACTTTGCTGGTCAGAAGGTCACAAAAGTAGCTCACATGACCCCAGGACACTGCAACAGTCATGTCAGTTGCTAAGCGTATGAATTTTGATCACATGACCACAGGGATGCTGCAAGTCATTTCTTTATCTATCCCTGTTCCTCTGCAAGGCACTATTTTGAGCAGTAAAAAACAGGTGATAAAAAAATTGTCAAGAAAGGTGCTGAGAACAAGCCAATCTGACACCTTTCTTCTCAAATCCAGTTTGTGGAGTTTGTGCTACTGTGGAAGTACAGGTAGCTGCTGCTATTGAAGCATAGTTTGTGCTCTTTGAGGAAGATCACCAGCTGATTAGAGAGGTCTCTTCCCACTACATAGTGTTGGATGTAGCCTTCAGAGTCCTTCAAATGTTACCATCAAGCAGTAATTGTTATTGTGATGAAAAGTACATGGAGAGTAATTGTCAATGCTGCAAACATTGATATGTTTTTGCACTGACAATATAAGAGACAGCCTGTTACTTTAATTGCTTCATTTGGGGGGGAGGAAATCTACCCAGATGTTGTGAGAAGATGAGAAAAGCCCGCTTACAGAATGGGAAGTGAAACCTCATATGTAAAGCTAATTGGATAATGTGATTTATGACGTGTAGATAAGGGCGGGGATTGTGTGTGTGTTATGATGGGTTTGGGGGGGGAGGAGATTTCAGATTCTGGCATCCCTCCATGAGTGCCGATGTTTCGTTTCATTATTAAGACTTTTTAGATAAACAATGTTTGCATTTTGCTTGATCTGTCTCATTTATCGGAACCATGACAGTAATCATATTAGCTGTATTAGTTTAATTTACATGTAAATTGCTTTTTCTGTCCTGGCCTTGTTTTAAGTTTTGGAGGGCAGTTCTCTGCATGCTAGTCAAACAGCCAAGAGTAACCCTCAATCTGAGCCAAGATGTGCAACTCTGATATAGATTCCCAGCTGCTCTTTATAACCCTGTTTCTCTCCATCATCCTGTCTGAATTGCTGTATTGGCTCTATACTCACAGAACTGAGCTCACCATGATTATATATCAAGTCGGTGTTATATTTAGGGATATACGGTCCTATACCAATCATTTATATTTCAAAGCAGGTTTTGAATGCTAGCTGCAATACAATATTACTTTAACAAAGTCAAGAAAAGCTAACACATTTATCAACAAAGCGTCTGGTCAGCATATCTTCACCGATAATGGTCTTTATTGATAAATTACCTCTCATCCCCGCACAATATGTTGTACCAGATAAACTTCAGTGCAGCCATTTCTTCCCTTGCAGACTTCCTATGCTCGTCACAGAATTCTGGGAGTTGAATCCTACCACTTGTCCAAGATAAGATGTTTTTAGGAGGAAAATTTCAGGAGGAGAAAAACAACTCATATTTATAAAACTGATGGGGGAAAAATTGAAAATAAAACCTCTTGCCATCAGGGAGAACGAAAGAAGCTGATTTATGTATTGTCCAGTTAACTCAGTATTGTCTGTCCTGCTGGTCCATGACTGTCCAGTATCTCAGGCTAAGAGGGGCATCTGAGTGTTTTAAACTGGATATATTGTAGTATGATTAAGCTTAGGAAACTGGAAACCACCTGAAAACCATGAAATCTAGATGCCACCTATGCATTCGATTAAGATTATGGCAGAGTACCAAAGTCACAATTAGTGCCCATTGTCATTATATATATAATTGACACTGCCCTTTGACCTCCATATTTGGAACCAAGAAACAAGGACTACCAAATGTGGCCATCACAACTAAAACACCTCTATACCACTCAATACTATATGTGCTATACAGTTCAACGTGGGCTATTTTCAAGTCAGATACATCTCTGAACATCTCCCTAAATTTTTAAGTACTTTTCATTGGAAAAGGCAGTACCTCAGAAACTCTGCCAATATAGAATCCATAGAGGAATCTGGTAAGAAAATACAGTATCTCTGAAATAATGACCCAACAGGGTATTGGTTGTCTAGTTATTAATAATTAGTTTCAGGGAATTAAGGAGCAGAAAAGTGTCATTAATACAGAAGGGAAAATAAGATTCCTAAACACTACTGCCAATCATATTTTGGCTACATGTCATAATATTCATTTCTTCTTATACATCCAAAAACAATTCAATAGAAAAATAATATTCTGGATTATTTTAATCACTCATTGTCCTTTACTTTAGAGATAGTCATTGACTTACAGTACATGCACAATTGAAACTGGAATTGTTAAGTGACTCATCATGTGAGCAGACCTTATTTTATGACTATTTTTACTGTGGTTGTTAAATGAATCCAGCTTCCCCCATGGATTTTGTTTGTCAAAAGCCAGCTGGGATAGTTGCACAACTGCAAGGGTGGTCCAATGGTCATAACTTCTAAGACACAATATGTTTCACCTTTTTAGCACAATTATAACTTTGACCCATCATTAAAATAATGGTTGAGGTTGATCTGTATTTCTATCATATGGCATTCAAAGGAACAGAATCCTCAGCCAAAGCAATTGGAGAGATTCGACTTGCCCTTTATAATATTTTAGGGTAAAATATTGTTTGGCAATTATTGAATGATCATTGAGTATTTGTGATGAAGTTCATTGCTTCACATGTTTTTCATTCCTGCAGAGCAGAGGAACAGAGGGGGACTTTTTGGAAGAGAAGCTCACAGTTAAGTAATAAAATGCTACATTCAGAATGGAGAGTCAAAAGTGCACCTGTTCTGCTCTATTCCTTCATTGCTACAGTCTTACTATGATTAAACATTTGCAAGTCCGATTAGCAGTGAGAATCTTTGTACATAAAAGTTAAATTAAGCATTGCTATTTGGCTAAACCCCTTCATGGATTACTACCTTGTCGTGGCAAAGGGGCTTGCATAATTCAATGAAGCTATGCCGTGCAGGGCCACCCAAGACAGATAGGTCATAGCAGAGAGTTCTGACACAAAGTGATCCACTGGAGAAGGAAATGGCAACCCACTCCAGTATCTTTGCCATGAAAACCCCATGGACAGTACCAAAAGGCAAAAAGATATGACGCTGGAAGATGAGCCCCTCAGGTCGGAAGGTGCCCAATAAGCTACTGGGGAAGAGCAGAGGGCTAGTACTAGTAGCGCCAGAAAGAATGAAGTGACTGGGCCAAAGCTGAAAGGACGCTTAGCTGTGGATGTATCTGGTGGTGAAAGGAAAGTCCGATGCTGTAAAGATTTTTTCTCCATAGGAACCTGGAATGTAAGATCCATGAATCAAGGAAAGCTGGACATGGCCAAACAAGAGATGACAAGACTGAACGTTGACATCTTAGGAATCAGCAAACTAAAATAGACAGGAATGGGTGAATTTAATTCAGATGACCATCAGGTATACTACTGTGGGCAAGAATCCCTCAGAAGAAATGGAGTAGCCTTCATTGTCAATAAAAGAGTAGGAAAAGCAATACTGGGATACAATCCCAAAAATTACAGATTGATCTCAGTTTGAATCCAAGGCAAACCATTCAATATCACAGTAGTACAAGTCTGCCCCAACCACCAGTGCTGAAGAGGATGAAATTGACTGGTTCTATAAAGACCTACAGCACCTTATAGAACTAACACCAAAAAATGATGCCCTTATCATCATTTGGAATGGAATGCTAAAGTAGGAAGCCAAAAGATAACTGGAATAACAGGCAAGTTTGGCCTTGGAGTACAAAATGAAGCAGGGCACAGGCTGATAGAATTTTGTCAAGAGAATATGATGGTCATAGCAAACACTCTTTTCCAACAACCCAAGAGACGGCTCTACACATGGGCATCACCAGACGGTCAACACAGAAATCAGATTGACTATGTGCTCTGCAGCCAAAGATGGAGAAGCTCTATACAGTCAGTAAAAACAAGACCAGGAGCTGACTGTGGCTCAGACCATGAGCTTCTTGTTGCAAAATTTAGGCTTAAACTGAAGAAAGTAGGGGAAAGCACTAGGCCACTCAGGTATGAACTAAATCATATCCCTGATGAATATACAGTAGAGGTGGCAAATAGATTTAAGAAATTAGAGCTGACAAACAGAGTGCCTGAAGAACTATGGTTTGCAACACTGTACAAGAGATAGCAACTAAAACCATCCCAAAGAAAAAGAAATGCAAGAAAGCAAAATGGCTGTCTGAGGAAGCTTTGCAAATAGCTGAGGAAAGGAGGGAAGCGAAAGGCAAGGGAGAAAAAGAAAGATACACCCAACTGAATGCAGAATTCCATAGAATAGCTAGAAGAGATAAGAATGCCTTCTTAAATGAACAGAGCAAAGAAATAGAAGAAAACATTAGAATAGGGAGGACCAGAGATCTCTTCAAGAAAATTGGAGAGATGAAGGGAACTTTTCATGCAAAGTGGGCATGATAAAGGACCAAAATGGCAGAGACCTAACAGAGGCAGAAGAGATTAATAAGAGGTGGAAAAATTACACAGAAGAACTATACAAGAACGAGCTTAACATCCCTGATAACCACAATGAGGTAGTTACTGACCTCGATCCAGACATCCTAGAATGTGAAGTGAAGTGGGCCTTAGGAAAGCTGAGCAACAACAAAGCTAGTGGAGGTGACAGTATTCCAACTGAGCTATTCAAAATCTTAAAAGATGATGCAGTAAAAGTGGTACACTCAATTTGCCAGCAAATTTGGAAAACTCAACAGTGCCCACAAGATTGGAAAAGATCAGTTTACATTCCAATTCCAAAGAAAGGCAGTGCCAAAGAATGTTCAAACTATCGCACCATTGCACTCATTTCACATGCTAGTAAAGTTATGCTTAAAATCCTACAAGCTAGACTCCAGCAGTATGTGGATCAAGAACTACCAGAAGTACAGGCAGGATTTCAAAGAGGCAGAGGAACTAGAGATCAAATTGCCAACATAACGCTGGATCATGGAGAAAGCTAGGGAGTTCCAGAAAAACATCTACTTCTGCTTCATTGACTATGCTAAAGCCTTTGATTGTGTGGATCACAACAAACTGTGGCAAGTTCTTAAAGAGAAACCAGACCATCTTATTTGTCTCTTGAGAAACCTATATGTGGGTCAAGAAGCAACAGTGAGAACTGGACACGGAACCACTGATTGGTTCAAAATTGGGAAAGGAGTCCAGCAAGGCTGTATACTGTCGCCCTGCCTGTTTTAACTTATATGCAGAGCACATCATGAGAAAGGCAGGGCTAGATGAATCAAAAGTTGGAATTAAGATTGCCGGGAGAAATATCAACAACCTAAGATATGCAGATGATACCACTCTAATTTAATTTTAATTAATTTTATTAGATTTATATACCGCCCTTACCCGAAGGACTCAGTATCTCTGATGGCAGTATCTCTAATGGCAGAAAGTGAAGAGGAACTAAAGAGCCTCTTGTTGTGGGTGAAGAAGGAGAGTGCAAAAATTGCCTTGAAACAACATTAAGAAAACCAAGATCATGGCATCCACCCCTCTCAATTCCTGGCAAATAGATGGGGGAAAAATGGAGGTAAAAGATGCTTGCTCCTGGGGAGGAAAGCAATGGCAAATCTAGACAGCACACTAAAAAGCAGAGACATCACCCTGCCAACAAAAGTGCGTATAGTCAAGCCTATGGTCTTCCCAGTTATAATGTATGGCTGTGAAAGTTGGACCATAAGGCTGAGCGCCAAAGAATTGAGGCCTTTGAACTATGGTGCTGGAGAAGAGTCCTGTGAGTCCCTTGGACTGCAAGGCGATCAAACCATTCAGTCCTAGAGGAGATCAACACTGACTGCTCTTTAGAAGGCCAGATCCTGAAGTTGAAACTCAAATACTTTGGCCACCTAATGAGAAGGAAGGACTCACTGGAGAAGAGCCTAATGATGGGAAAGATTGAGGGCAAGAGAAGAAGGGGACAACAGAGAATGAGGTGGCTGGATGGAGTCACTGAAGCAGTAGGGGTGAGCCTAAATGGACGCCAGAAGATGGTAGAGGACAGGAAGGCCTGGAGGAACGTTGTCCATGGGGTTGTGATGGGTTGGACACCACTTTGCAACTAACAACATTTGGCTAAAACGTCCTGTCAGTTTTAAAATAGTAAAATAGTAAAAAATGGTCATAACCTGAAAGAAAGAAAGAAAGAAAGAAAGAAAGAAAGAAAGAAAGAAAGAAAGAAAGAAAGAAAGAAAGAAAGAAAGAAAGAAAGAAAGAAATGCAACCAGTCCTACATTGTAATAATTGTGCCAGAGACAGATGTAGATTCAAGAAGACTAGGATATAAATATTCATTCATTTTTGACGTGAATATTTTATTCCAAGGGCTCAGATAAAGTGCTTAAAACATTTCAAATTTTTAAACAGAAAACAGAAGATGATATCTGAGTACTACAGAAATGGTAAAAACTATAAACATAAAGAAATTACTGTGAATTTCTACTCAAAAATTGCACGTTTATGATAGTTCTGTGGGATTGTCAAAGTGCAGAATGGAGACAGGATGGTGATGATGAGAAGGACAATAATGATAATCATTCATATTCCTGCTTCTAAGCTAAATTGAGTTACAATAGCCCTTATGCATTTTTTTTCTTTTTGTAACTCTTCATGGTTTATCAAACACGCCTTGGCTTGGCGTTTTAGTATCTTAGGAGAAGTAATTTACATGATCTTGATTAAATTTTACCCTGGCAAGACTTGATATATTGAATTTCTCCAATTTGTTCCAAATGCATTGTGTTCCGCTCCTACCCTACATGGGATCTCTCATCATTGCTAGCTTTTTATCACTTTATTTTTGGATCCATGCAATTCTTCTCTTCACCCTCCATGTTGTTAATGAATCAGTGATCCTTGATATTCTTTTCAGAAGTCCATTTGACATTTCTCAACTAGTCAGTGAACAATACATAATTATACTGTTTAATTTTAATCCCATTTTGTATCAATTTGACAGCAGCTCCATCAAATTTGAATATTATTAACTTTCCCAGAACTGCTGTATTCAATATTAAATGCATTACAAACCTTTATGCTATACCATCTTATCAAAGAACAAAGTATTAACTGAGCCTTGTATAATTAATCATGCAGAAAATTATTTTGGCAGTTATCCTTATTTCTATAAATACTTGTGAACTGATAGTTTATTAATGCTGAAATAAGCAAACCATGTAGTTTAAATCAGCATGATTCTCTTAGATGTATTATAATTGAATACATCACTAGTAGTCCTTGGGTTATGCCCACTCATTCAGCAACTGTTTAAAATTACATCAGTGCCTAACAAAGGTGACTTACAACCAGCCCTCGCAGTTCCAGCCATCACAGCATCGCTGCAGTTATATGACACTCACTGCTTGGCTTGCAATTATTGTGTTGCTGCAAACTGTGGTCATCAGGTAATCACAATTTCCAATGTTCTCTGCCAGCTTCCCACAAGTACAGGTAGTGCTTGACTTACAATCACAACTGAGACTGGAACTTCCATTGCTAGACAAGCGGCTGATAAGTGAGGTGCATCCAATTTAATGAACTTTTTTTGTCACAGTTGTTAAGTGAATCATACCAATTGTTAAGTGAATCACATGGTCATTAAGTGAACCTGGCTTCCCCCATTGCCTATGCTTGTCGGAAGCCAGCTAGGAAGGACACAAATGGAGATTCTTGTGACCCTGGGATACTGCAACTGTCATACATACAAGGCAGTTACCAAGTGCCCAATTTTGATCATGTGACTGTGATGTTGTGATGGTCGTAAGTGTGAGGACAGGATGTAAGTCACTTTTTACAGCACTATTGTAACTTTGAACAGTTGCTAAATGAAGTCAAGGATTACCTGTAAAGTCAAAGGGGAAAATTGCAGGAAGCCAGAAACCACTGTTGCTCCTTTTTTGGCCACCCATGTTCGGTAATGCTTTCCCACAAAACTCCCCACAATACTCACACACCTGCCTGTGCTTTGTAGCTCTTGCCTGCACTCCTGTCAGCCTGCTTGCCTGGTACTCCCACGACTTTCCATTTAATGACCTGCATGGCCGTGAGATAACGGCCTTTGGGACTGGCAGGATCACCACTGCTAAGCAACGTGGTCACGTGACATTGTAATTTACGACTGCTTTGTTTAGAGATGGAAATTCTGCCCTCAGTTGCCGTCATAACCCAAGGACTATTTGTAGCTTAGCAATTGTTCAAGAATTCACATGGTTTTATAATCACTATGAGGAACCTAGGGCAATTTTAAACAATTGTGAGAATTGTCACACACAGAGACACAGATACACACAAAGAGAATACCACTGACTATATTACTTGTACAATTACATTCATTCTTGTTTTAAGTTTTATCTTTAAGTAATGGTTTGGTTAATTTAAATACATTAATCTTTGTATATTAATTAGCATTAGTGACAAGTAAATCTAACTGCTAACACAAAACAATGCAACTTCATTTACAGTACAAACGTGTGCACGTAATATACACAAATGCATATAAGCAAGAATAAAAACCTGAGAATAATTCAAGGTGCCAGTTTTGTGCCAATTGTGCTGCCCTCTTTACCAATGCCTCTTTTACCTCGGTAATGGGTGGTTCCATTCTTACTGTTTAATGAGGGAAAAGTAAGAAAAGCAATTGGTGAATTCCCAACTTCCTTTCTCTCCCACATACTAATAAAAAAAGCAACCAGTTGCTCTGCTTAATCTAGTATGGCAGAGATGGGTATAGATGGTTTAGCTGTCAAAGTGGGGAAAAACCAGGTTCCAGTATAAAGATGAACCATATCTTAATGTGTATATACTCCATGCAGCAGGCAATATGGCATAGAAGCAATAATGTATTGATGGTGATTATGATGATAATGATACACACCTTGACATTGACAAATTCACTATCAGTCAAGTGCAAAAGGCAGCTTTATTTGGAACAGCTTACATCCTGCCACAATTACCTTTAATACCATGAAATAACATCTGCCTATGGGAAAGACTTGATAGGTAGATAAAAATGCCAAATCCAATCTGAACATCTGGCTGGCCGTGCAATGAAGTTTTAAGATAAAATGATATTCTTCTCCCAAGTAGTAAAACCTTTGTAAAGTATATCCAACTAAAACCCCTTGCTCATAGAATACTTTCTGTAATTCTGTGACAGAATCAAGAACCAGCCACTGGCAGAAGCCTCCTTTTTTTCTTCTTTAAATCCATCTCTGCTGCAAAGGTGTGGCACTGAAAAGTGCTAAACCTATGGCTAATAAAGAAGGTTTAGTGCTATTTCAAAATAGTGTGAAACCCACATAGGTAAGATGCCACATACAACTTGACAAGTACTCCTGAGTTATGCAGCAAATGCCTCTGCAGAAATCAGCTTTCTGGTCTCTCCTGCTCCTCAGGCTCAATGGCCATGGAGGGTAGTGACCTGTGAACCAGGGGGGAAAGGGGGCACCTTGGTAGCTGTAGAGGAGTGCAGAGATAATCTAGTCCAGGGGTAGGCAACCTTGGCTCTTTTATGACTCGTGGACTTCAACTCCCAGAATTCTGGAGCCAGCATGGCTGGCTCAGGAATTCTGGGAGTTGAAGTCCACGAGTCATAAAAGAGCCAAGGTTGCCTACCCCTGATCTAGTCAAAAGAATTCAAGTCTTTAAGGGAACATACTGCAAATGACAGCTCCATCCTGAGAAAGAGCAAATGTGAGAAAGAAACTCAGAATTATCACCTTGATCCTGTTTGGTATTAGAGGAGCAGGACAAATTGGCAGGCTTTTGAGATTTGGTTGCTATACTTTATAACAATAGAGTTCCGGTGAAGGTAAAGGTTTCTCCTGTCCACTTGTGTCTGACTCTACAGGGCGATGCTCATCTGTGTTTGTTAGCTGAGAGAGCCAGCATTGTCCAAAGATGTCACGTGGCTAGCATGACGATATGCCAAGGCACACAAAATGCTGTCACCTTCCCATCAAAGTGGTACTTATTTATCTACTCACATTTGCACAGTTTCGAACTGCTAGGTTGGCAAGAGCTGGGGCAAATAACAGGGGCTCACCCCTTCACTCAGCACTCAGGTCTTAAACCCAGACGGTCAGCTTTGTGGCTGAATCTCAGCATCTTTAACCGCTGAACCATCGTGCCCCATGGAGAATTTCGGTAGTCCATGCACTGCCTGTTCCCTGACCTGGCCTGCCTCAAGGGCTGACAAATATAACTAGGCAGATCCCAATTCCAATTCATATTATAGATGAAGCATGCTAGATTGTCTCGACAACAAAAATCGCATACGACAATTATAAAAACTGTATTTTATAATTGGTACGGCTGAAAACTTTAATCTGACTCAGTTGTGGGCTAGAGATGAGAAAATGACAATTTAATATGACAATGTCATATTAAAACATTGAATTCATGCAATGGTTTGGGTGGCAACTGGGGGAACCTGAAGACAAGCATGAATGGGATTCCAACAGCCTGAGCCCAGCCATCAAAAAGGATATGTCAAGATCAAGATTAAATTTATTTTGTTTTCTATTTCTTAAAAACAAAGACTGGAACCAGACAACCTCAGTATACCATATTTATCCAAAAGGAAAATGAAGTGGGGTTTTTTCTTCAAAAAATTATTTGGGGGGAAAAATGGTAATTTTATCTTAGAACTGAACAAAAAAAAGGACAAGAACACAACTGCTGAAAATTTAGGAATTAGTACAGGGTGCAAATGGTTGCAGATACCGCAAAACCTGAATACTTAGATAGTATTCCTGCCCCCAACAATAAGCCACATTCCTTACAAGGACATTCCATGGAGTCACCTTAGCCATCGTCTTTTCTTTCTACTTTCCATTCTTCCAATACAGCCACTCTGTCCAATATATTTGTTTGCAGCACATGCCCAGTGTATACGTGTTTCTACTTGCTGATCATTATTTCAAGGGAGCAGTCAGCCAGTTTTATTTGGTCCAGGGCTGATTCTTCTTGCAATCCATGGTAGTCTCAGTCAGTGTCTCAAATTCATAATCCAAAGACATCTACTATCTTCTTTCTTTCATTCTTTTTCAATCTCCATCTTTTACAACCAGATGGTACCACTGGAAAGATCAGTGCTATAAGCATTGTGTGTCACCAATTAAACATTTGTATCATCTATTATCTTGTCTGTGGTTGCATTCCTCTTCAAGGAATTATTTCTCTTTACTTTTCTAGCACACTGTCTTTTTTTAATATTCTTGACTCAACAAAAATAAAATTTGTCTAACATCTTCATTTCCTCACTGTCATCTGTGAATTGGCTAAGCTTGCTGACTGACATTACATTTTCACCTTAATTTTTAATGTCTCAGTGTTTCACTTTTCATTCTTTTCACAATGAGCTCTTCTAATTCTTCTTTATTTTCAACTAACAAGGTGATGTCATCTGTGTATTGCCAATAATTAGATTTTTGATCTCTAATTTTGATCCAAGTTGTCACCTCTTCTAAACTTGTGATTATGTTTACTGTAAGGCAGACATGTCAAACACAAGGCCCGGGGGCCAGATCCGGCCTGCGAAGTGGTTTCATGCGGCCCGCAAAGCCATCCTGGAAACAGTGTGGGAACGGCCCCCACTGCCTTGGCCCTGGCCCAGAGACCCTCCTTCTGCCAGAGACCCTCAGATCTGTCCCACTCCTGCCCAGGCCCCCATAGGCACCCTTGATGCGAACGATGTAGAGCTGGCCATGCCCACCCAGTAGGCCATACGTACTCTAGCCACGCCCACCCTGGCTATACCCACCAGCCCCCTGAGGGCAACCGCAATGCTGATGCGGCCCTCAATGAAATTGAGTTTGACACCCATGCTGTAAGGTCATCCAATGTGGAAACAACATACATCCTTCTTTGTTTTAAACCACTTATTTTTTAAAAAACCCGTTCTTATAGTAGTTTATCATTTTTTGTGAGTGATATTCCACGTTTTGGTTTAATATAACAATAGGGCTCTGCACACTGATTACATATATTCCCCCATACCCCTAATTTAACCCAAGTATTTGACATTAGTAAGTTCCAGTCTATTCCACAATCTGCCCCTGGAAGTACCTTGGCCGAATGAATTGAATCTCTCCATTTGTTTCTTTTATATATCCATTTTGATTCTAATGTTGTCCTTACTGCCTGCATTGTTGCATTGGCTCTATCCAAATGTTTATGTGACATGTTTGCCTTTAATTAACTATTATAATACAGCATCCTTCCTTGATGCTGTATTTAGTATCTCTTGCAATTGTGTACTGGGTTATAACACATATTAGAAAGCCAGCTTTGTGTAGCATTTAAGGCAAACTGTAGAGCTAGAAACCAGGAGATCATGAATTCTAATCCTGCCTTAAACACAAAGCCAATTGAGTGATCTTGAGCCACTCATTCTCTCAGCCCTAGGAAAGTGGTAATGGTAAACCACTTCTGAAAAACCTTGCCAAGAAAAGCGCAGAGACTAGTCCCTGCAGTTATTCAGAGTAAAAACAACACTTGACTCAAAGGAACCCATTTTTTTTAGAAAACGACATACAATACTTGACAATGTATTATTGCCTTCCTACTCCTTCATACGGATATAATTTTTATCATACAATCATCCATTTCTTACCACTGTGTGTGCACCCTTGCTTATTTCTTTATTTACTTGTGTTTCTATAGCAATGGATTCAACAAAAATGACTAGTGGTATTGGTGGTTCACAACATAAAGGCCAATAAAAACACAAGCATCACTAAAATAATGGCCATTTATTTTCCAAAAACTTCTGGGACATCTGTTTCTTTAACAGATTCCACAAGGCCAACAGTAGGTAACCAAATGTAACTCAAAGGTCTTATTTCATTCACAGTCAGTCTGAATTTACAAAAGCTTCTTAATAACTTTTCAAATTGTTCCTAAGCATCAGAAACCAGATATTCCTTCTCAGATTTAATTTTATTCTTTAGCACTTAAGGAACTGGTAATTTATGCAAACAATATCTAGTAACTGAACAGATCAAGCGAAAGGATTGTAATTGTATTGTAATATTTTAATTTTTTTATTGCCTCCAGCAAGGCAAATATCTGCCTGGAGACTGCCTTCCTTCCTTCCTTCCTTCCTTCCTTCCTTCCTTCCTTCCTTCCTTCCTTCCTTCCTTCCTTCCTTTCCAGATTCATGTCTGCCAGAAGAGACTTGCAAGGTTGGTACCTAGATAGTTCTACCTACAGAAAAAAAAGATATCCAAATTATCCTATTTTTCTTGGTATGTCCTCCCAGAGAACACAACGCTGCATCCTTAGTCCTGAATTGTTCCTTTCTCTAAGGTTTCATCTACACAGGAGAACAGAAGATAGAGAAGCCAAAACAAGGATAGATATTTACTAAATTGTACAAAGAGAATAGAGATTAAGCTCTGACTGTGATCTCATTGCTCTGCATTTACAAAATATTTCAAGCCCTGTCTGTCTAGGTAAAATTCTTGCAGATTTCCATCAAGGTCATCTTTTCTACTCTCTAGGTTGCGTATGGACTCTAGGCAACACGAGCAGTAGTGAAGCTGGTATTCGTAGCTGATTTGAGGATTTCTTAGTGCAGAGTCTGCCACCATCATCATGCCAGGTAAATGTTATCTGCTTTCTGTGTTTTAACAGGCATTTCAGCACCTGCTTACTAAATAGTTTGACATATGGTGACTTCATGGGCATGCCCATGAAAGCAGGGTAGGGTCTTGGGATTTGATGATAGTCTCCCATTCAAATATCAATATAGTCCTATCTTGCTCAATTTCTTAAAATGCCATTTTTGACTTGTCGGCTATTTTGAACCCAAGAGCATCATCAAGATGCTGAATTTCTGCATTCTTCCTAAAGTGCCATTTCCCTTGTTCTATGGATGACTATGCTCGAGAAGAAAAATCTGCATATTGGAACAGACTCAAAACAAAAAAAAAACGAAACAAACCCCCTACCAGTTTTTCTGTAATGAATTGTTATTGCTACTGAAGGAATAGCGGGCAGTTACAGCGGGCCATTCATTAAAAGGCAATATTTGGAAGCCGTGCAGAGCTCAAGCTGTCCCTCCCCGGAATTTTAACAGCTTGAAGGTTAACGACAAACTCTTTCTTTTCCAAGAACGAAGATGCACCTGTTGATTTCCCACCCACCGAGTTAAGAGGTAAACGCGGGGAAGAGCCCTGCCAATAAAAGCGCCCCGGCCGTCTTTTTGCCACCAAAGTTGAGCCATTTGCATTTGCAGGTCCCAGCATAACACACACACACACACACACACCCCAAAAAAACAACTCGACTGCCTGAGGGACCAAGCGTCCCATTCGGCGCCCTTGCTTCCCTCCGCGCGGGACCAGCGGGGCTTTCCCTAGAACAGCGTTTCCCAACCTTAGGAACTTGAAGATGCGTGGACTTCAACTCCTAGAATTCCCCAGCCAGCTATGCTGGCTGGGGAATTCTGGGAGTTGAAGTCCACGCATCTTCAAGTTCCTAAGGTTGGGAAACGCTGCCCTAGAAGTCAATGACATTCAAGGCCGAGGAGGGGGAGAGAAGCCAGCAAGCGGAGGGTCTGCCGGGTGTTGCAACACCGCCTCCTTCCCGTCCTCCCTCCCCTCCTCTCTTCGGGCTCTCCAAGGCTCGTCAGAGGCCTACGGCCCCGACCTCAAGGCGGCCCCGACGAGGGGCGGCGAGCGAGGGAGAGAGAAGTTCTAGAGCAGCGTTTCCCAACCTTAGGAACTTGAAGATGCGTGGACTTCAACTCCCAGAATTCCCCAGCCAGCATAGCTGGCTGGGGAATTCTGGGAGTTGAAGTCCACGCATCTTCAAGTTCCTAAGGTTGGGAAACGCTGTTCTAGAGGCCGGCACGTGCGTCGCGCCAAACTCGCCGCGCACCTCCCCGGCTTGCTCGGCGGCGAAACGCCCCGTTCGGCTTCCTCCTTCGGGCAGCACCTGCTGCTGCTGCTGCTGCTCCTACTGCCGCCGCCGCTGCAGCGGCCAAGGGAGGGCCGGCTTCAGTATTTCCTGTGGAAATCCCGGAGCATTCAGCTCCTCCTCTCGATTCCTCCCCCACCCCCGCGCGTGTTTGCGGGTTGGGGACTGAGGAAGGAAGGGAGGAAGGAAGGAAGGAAGGAGCCGAGCTGTTGTCGCTTCTCCCTTCTGCGTCTGACCGCCGCCGCCCCCCTCCTCGACCTCCTTGTGGCTTTCTGCCGCTCGGCTGTGGCGTCCCGGCGCGGCCACCACCACCACCACCACCACCCTCCCCGCCGGCCTCCAGGAACAGCGTTCTTCCGAGCCCGCTTCTGGACCGGCCGATCTCCCCACCCACCCACCCCCTTTGCGTCCTCGGAGGGGAGGAAAGAGCGGGCGGCGGTGGGGAGGGGGGCGCTCGCCGAGCTCCCGCAGTGCTGCTTCTCCGATGGGCAGTTTGCTGAGCGGAGTCAGCTTCAAGGAGCCCACCACGGTGGAAGACTGCGACTCGACTTGGGAGACGGATTCGGAGCCGGAGCTGCAGGACCCCGGCGGGGAAGAAGGGCCACCGCTGGAGCAGGCGGGCGGCGGCGGCGGCGAGGGGGACGACGACCCAGCGGCTGACCGGCAGCAGCGGCGGCGGCGACAGCAGCAGCAGCCGGCGCCGGCGGAGGAACCGCTCCCTGCGACAGGCGGCCGGCCGGAAGCCGCCGAGAGCCGCGAAGGGCTGCCGTGGAAGAGGAAGAAGAGGAGGTGGAGAAGGAGGAGGAGAAAAGGCAGGAGGAGACGGGGTGGCCGAAGAAGACGAAGCCGAGGGCAGGGAGCAGGGAGAGAGCGAAGAGCCCGGGCCCGAACAGGTAAGCCAGGACCCTGGCAAACTTCTGGCGGGCGGAGGGGCGCGCTGGAGCTCTTCCTCGCCGCTTCCTGGACGGCGCCGTTGGCGCTCGCCTTGGAAAGCTCCGGGGTCTCTCCAAGGTTGGCCGTCGCTTCCCTGGGCGGGCTGGCCGCGGATGGCGGGTCGCGGAAGCCAAGGTTACAAGGGACCCCCCTTCCCCTCCCCTCCCCTCCCCGTGGGGTTCCTGGCTCCTTTTTCTCCCGCACCCTGGCTTTTCTCCTTCGCTGCCTCCCTCCCCACCCCTTGAAATATTTGCAGGCTTTGTGACTTGGAAGCTAGGCGTGCCTACGGCGCGCACACACACACACACACACACACACACACACACACAGACATCCTCGGTGTTAGAAAATGGGCTCGACGGGTGGGCGAGGTTGAGGAAAAGGCGCGGAGCGTGGGCTGAGTTGGCGATCTCTTGCCCCAGCCTGGTCATTCCGCCTGGGTTTTTTTTTGTTTTCCTTCCTGTCGCGCCCGTTTCCCTGGTGTGGAAAGGGGAGCTGTGTGGAGGGAGGTTGGGGTTTATATTTCCTTCCTCCTTGGCAGACGGAACAAACCGGCCTGGTTTTCGCTCTGAGGATTTTAACATGAAGAATCACAAGACGTGCCTAATCCAAGTTGCTTTCCCTTCTGCGACCTCTTACTTCAGAGAACCGTTGCGTAGGAAGAAGACAAAACGCAATTTCAGAACTTAAGATTTGCTTGGGGGGGGGTCTGACGGTTGAGTCCACTGTTTCTATGCTTTTTATTTTTATTTTTATTTTTTAATTTTAATTCCATTTATATCCCGCCCTTCTCCGAAGACTCAGGGCGGCTTACAAGTTTAGCAGTTTTACCTATGGGATACGAGTTTCAACTAAAATAACTTAATAAGAGTCTTCAAGAGAGATAATATATTGGTGTTCTCCTGCTTTTATCAAATTCTCTGATGGTTTCTTTTTTTAAAAAAAACTCAAAATGGATATATTTTTATCTTTATGCTCTTCTGGGAAACTCTCTAGTGAGAGGTTACTTTTCAATGGGGTTTTCAATTCACAGTCTTAACAGCATGTTAAAAGAAAAAGTAATCACAAAGGGTATATTTTGACTATTTGAATATAAAATGTTAGCAGGGCTTTTTTTGTCATAGAACGCTCAGAACGCAGTTCCGGCAACCTTTTTTGGATGGAACCTGTATGACATGTGTGAGTTCTGGCACCTTTTTCTTTTACAAAAAAGCACTAATGTTAGAATGACTACTGTAAAGTATAGGAAACGGCCAAATTTCAGACAACTTTACATTCAAGTTTCTCATAGGCACATACATACAGAGGGATGTGTGTGTGTGTGTGTGTCTGTGTGTCTGTGTGTTCTGGTTGCACACTGGAAACATCTGTCTGGATTTGTTTTCTGAAATCATTCCAATAAGTGCTTTGCAGTGCAATCCTGTATATGTCTCATCAGGGAGTCCCACTAAATTTAATGGACATATACATAAATGATGTCTTTTGGATAGATATATATTTTTAATTAAAACATTTCTGGAATTTAGCAAAGGACAAAAATATATAATGAGAAATCTGTACTATTTTGTGTGTTGATAAAATTCAGAGATTAGCATTTTTTCTTAAAAGATGGAAAGAAAACATTCTATAAATGTTGTACTGTAAACTTTTCACTATTTTTATTTAATAATTATTTTCCAGCAGTTCTTGTCTTCTCTATACATCTACTTTGGTTTTTGTTTTATTAAACTTGAAAATTATAACAGTATTGCACTTTTCAAACTATAATGTAGTTTCTAAATTTGAATTTTAGGTGTAAGAAAACTTAATTTTGAAAATATAACTTCTACACTGAATTACGAGTTCCTGTGCAACTACTTCTCTTAGCCCTACTTCACAACATCAGTGCATTTAAATTACTTCATCCTTTTTTTTAACATTATAGATGCTTTAAATAGTTCACCTTTTGATCATGGGTAGAAAGGCAGGATTTGAATTCAACTTGGATTTCACTTGAGTTGACTATACCAAATAATCTGTGGAACTGTATTTGCATTAGGCTCGGATTATTCAGGCAAAAGACTGTCATTATAAACTTGCTACCTCTCTTCTGGCTAACACTTCTATTTCAATAATCATTTTAAATCCACTTGCATAATGTTAATGGTACTAGAATCATATAGTAATCCTCACTCATTCCTTTCATTTACCACATACTAGTTTGTAAGGGGCTGGACGCTAGTAGAAACCTGGCGGCTGAAAGTAACCACTGCCCAGAAATACTGAGAGAACAAAACACGATTTATAGCTAAAGATTGGTATGAACTATGTCTTTAGTAATAGCTATATATTTCCTAAAAGATGCATCCCCAAGAAACACATACATAAAACAGTCTTCATTCCAAGGTGTTTGCAAAAGGTAGATATTTTAATTCAACATGGCCCAGCTCCCAACTACTCTAGATAATGAGAATAATAATTAGTGTTACTTTAATTGTAAAAGGAACTAATAAAACTGTTACAGGAAATAATAAGCTTATAATGCAGTACAATACACAATACAGTAATAAATGCAGTTGTATTAGTTTGCCTGGCTATCTTCTTATGTAGTTGGTAAAGTTCCTGACTAGCTCAATATTGTTGAGATGCAGAGATGCAAATCTCTCTCTCAGCTTTATTCTGGATCTCTGGGAGGCTCCAGTCTTTAAAAATGATGGATAATGATTAACGTGCTTTATCTAATACAATGTGGTTAAGAATAGAAGTATGACTAATGAAAAGGAAGAGCCACTAAAACAGAATGGATGCCAGCCTGTGTGCACTTACGTGGGAGTAAGCCTTCTTGAAAACAATGTGACTGATTTCTGAATAGATATACTGTATGGTAGCATTGCACTGTAAGGGTGCTTATTATTTCCTAATCTGCAGCTCTGAACCAAACCCCAGCTGAAGTCTATGTGAATGTTGCTAACATCAGAAAACATCGACCCTGATTCTGGATTTGCTCTTGCATATTCTTTCTTAACCCTCCATAAATAGTTTAGTCTTCATTCAAGTGTTTTTAATATTTACAGATATTTCAATCAAAGTGTGTCTTGCACTAGTCTCAATTTAGGGCCCTAGGCAATACACACACACATCTTATTTAATGTCTCGATGCCATCAGGATAGCTAATAAGGTAGTCCTTGACTTATGACTACACTTGAGCCCAAAATTTCTGTTGCTAAGCGTGATGGTTGTTGAAAGAGTTTTGCCTCATTTTACAACCTTTCTTGACACAGCTGTTAAGTGAATCACTGCAGTTAAGTTAGTAACACAATTGCTAAGTGAATCTGGCTTCCCCCATTGCCTTTGCTTGTCAGAACATTGCAAAAAGGTGACCCTGCAATACTGCAACTGTAATATGAACTATTTGCCAAGCATCTGAATTTTGACCATGCAACCACGGATATGCTTCAATGGTCGTAAGTGTGAAAAATGGTCATAAGTCACTTTTTTCAGTGCCGTTGTAATTTCATACTGTCACTAAATGAATGGTTGCAACTCAAGAACAACCTGTAGTTTAGAAAACCTAATTTGTGTCATCATCAGTCCCACTTTCTCTGTATGAAAGATAAACAAGGATATGGATTCAATCACTAGAGCGTTTATGGTATTTCATTTTGTTTAGGGAGATTTTCCTCTTGTTGGATAAAATGCGTGCAACATCATGTTAAAAGGAAAAGTTACTTTGAACCAAATTTCACTGGTGAGTTTATAGACACATTAATATAATTTTCTTGGCAATTGTACATAACTTGGTTCCAATTGGTTTCTTCTGGGATAGATTTTTAATTTTTGCAATCTAGCCCAGGGGTCCCCAACCCCCGGTCCGTGGACCAGTACCGGGCTGCAGCATGCCAGCAACCAGGCCACACAAACAAGCAAAGCCCCATCCTCAGGATGCAGGCAGCACACAAAGCCACACCCCCTCCAGTTCGCGGAAAAACCTCTTGTCCTGTAACCGGTCCCTGGTGCCCAAAAGGTTGGGGACCTCTGATCTAGCCTACAACCTTGCTATTTCCTTGTCACCAATTTTTTGCCTAAATCAGCCAAGGGCAGAAAATGGCAGTGGCATCGAATAGGTTCTCAAGAATACAAAAAAGACACCTATTTTTAAAGTATTTATCTTCTATAGATATTGTCAGGAAAATATTTGGTGATTCCAAGCACATAATTACAAAAATTAATGTGGCCCTACAATTAATTGACTCTGTGTGTGTGTGTGTGTGTGTGTGTGTGTGTGTGTGTGTAAATGGAATAGGAAATGAATGGTGCACAAATGTTGAACAATTGAGTTGGTTTGGAATTGCTGTAATATGTTTTGATCCAGTGTCTCAGTCCTACACCCACAACTTCCTGTCCATATTAAAACGAAGTCCCCAGTATAATAAGGAAATGAAATACTCCTTTGTGAACAGGCTTGTACCTGTTGTTTTATGCTGTTTATTCAAGTTAGCTTTGAGTAGGGGAACAGGTGCACCTAGGTATATTGCAGTTCTGTGTTTTCAAGGTTCATGCAATAGATTCCTCTCTAAAACTGCATTCACCCTTTTCCAGATACGGGTGTGCTTCGACTTGGCAATATTCAACTTTACACTGCTATTTTAAAGTTTATTGTGATGAATTTTGTGAAGCTTTCTCCAGTGGAAGCCTTTAGTATGCAGAGAAAGGTTTAGGAGTTGCTTTCATAGTAGTACTCTGCATGTGAACAGTTCCAAGATTTTAAAAATATTTCTCAGACTATGAGGCATGATTACTGACTGCCGATGAGGCAAACAGTGACATTCCAAAGATTGCTCTGAGATTTCACAGCCAATTCTGTACATTTGAATATTGTTTTACAAAAGTCTAACTGTACTCTAGCCATTGCCTGGCACAAAAGACTCTTTAGCTCCTACAGCTTTCATACTTATCTTAATGTTATCTATTTTTTAAACTGAGATACAATTTTGCACACTTAGCTTTTTAGTTAAGTTTATTCCAATACGATGTAACTGTACAATATGATTTCTTCTCCTGATCTCTTTGTAACTCACCTCATACTTTCTGAGATTTGTTCTGAGTGGTCTCCAAACCTCCAGAACAGAGAAAGGGGTAGCTTGTTCTATTGACACAAACCAACATCAGCAGCACAAAAATTCACTGAATCCTTCACCTCTGGTGAGATGGACAGCATACTGGATGGATGGATGGATGATAGATAGATAGATAGATAGATAGATAGATAGATAGATAGATAGATAGATAGATAGATAGATAGATAGATAGATAGATATCACATTTTATAAGCTATTAGTATATGATTTTTTCCATGGATAATAATTATTTTCAGTTGGTTTAGGTAGTCCTCAACCTATGACCACAATTGAGCTCAAAATTTCTGTTGCTAAGTGAGACAGTTGTTAAATGAGATTTGCTGCATTTTACGATCTTGCCACAATTGTTAAGTGAATCACTGCAGTTGTTAGGTTAGCAACACAGTTGTTAAGTGAATCTGACTTCCCCATTGACTTTGCTTGTCAGAAAGCCACAAAAGGTGATCACATGAACCCAGAACATTACAACTGTCATAAATATGAGTCAGTTGCCAAGTATCTGAATTTTGATCACATGACCATGAGAATTCTGGGACGGTGTGAAAAACCTTCATAAATCACTTTTTTCAATGC
Organism: Vipera berus; assembly: GCF_964194415.1. Lineage (NCBI taxonomy): Eukaryota > Metazoa > Chordata > Lepidosauria > Squamata > Viperidae > Vipera > Vipera berus. The sequence goes on from NC_138202.1 coordinate 236,148,799, forward strand.
TGTTGTAACTTTGAACGCTCATTGAATGAACTGTTATAAATTGAGGACTACCTGTATTCCATTTGATGGCATCAGTTCTGTCATATTTCCATGTTATGAGATACTTAGAGTGTCTAAAATACCTTAGTTATGGGAAGGTATTGAATGACACCATTTGAACTCACACAGATCACAAAGCTTTAAATTGATGTAAGTTGTAGCATTTGGCTATCCATGAACAATTACTTTAGTTAGCTTTATTATGCTGCTTCAGGACCAGAAATTGTCACTTCATTCATTCATTCATTCATTCATTCATTCGTTCAATTTCTATAGCTGTTCATTCAGTCAATGGCTCTGGGTGGCTTACAATTCAAAAAATATTACGATAAAAGTACTAAAAACATTTTAAAACAATAAAAAAAATTAAAAACAAAAACATCCAAAATAAATACACATAGCAGCTGAGATACCTGGCCAGTTAGCAATAAAGCTAGAAAAAGCTGGGGGGGGGGCATTCAGCACGTCCGGCTCGGGAACGTAGGCCATTTATTAGGGCCTTACGAAAGGCTGCCAGGGTTGGGGCCATTCTAATCTCTAAAGCCGAGGTCTCCAACCTTTCCCAGCTCGTGGCCCAGAGGGAAGGAGAACAGGTTTCAAATTGGTGCACGCGCAAGCGCACACACAAACGGTGCCACATGCACTGGCATGGCACTAGCAGCCCCATTCACGCATTCGCAAATGGGCCGTGCACACCCACCCGGCGCTAGCAGCCTCATTCCTGCCTTTGTGCATGCGCAAATGGGGCCACGGACGCTAGCACGAGTGGCAGGGAGTGCGCGCACACGCGTGCATGCACCAGCCAGCCATTCCCATAGGTTGGGGACCCCTGCTGTAAAAGAAGGATGTTTCCAACAACAGAGGCCACTGTAGGAAAAGCTCATCTTCTTGTCCCTGGCAGCCAGTACTCTTTGGCTGATGGGATATGCAGCGTGCTCATTCCGGTAGATCGATTTGGATGAGTAGAGACTCTTGGAAAAGGCATTCCCACGGATAACCCCATTAATATTCCCCCCATCCCAATTGAAGAAAAAATATTAGTAACCAGCAGATTATAGACAAGCATTCTAAGTATCTTAATATTCTAGAAGAAGAGTTGAGGAGAAAAGAAATTTATCAAATACTTTAAAAGCTGTATCTGGAACTAAGACCATAAGAATGCAACATAGTTCTTACATGTTTTTTAAATTTGTTAATAAAGAAATATGTCATGTTAATTTGTAATACAGAACAGTTTCATTCTTTTAATGTAACTGGTCAGTGATTGCTCAAAAATTGGTGCTTAGTTGTTCTGACTTCATCTTTCCAGTATTTTACAGGACTGCCTTCAAAGTCAGTTATATGAAAATTATATGACAATGAATACGTTATAGTTCCTACATTAATTACATAGGTCTTCCAATTTCCATAATGACAATGGTTTCAAAAAAGTAGGAGTACCACACTAAAATCTATAATATTTACATCTTGGTTTATATAAAAACTGGGTTCATGTCAGTTTGTGTGATTGTCTAGCTACTTTATTGTTCTATGCCTATTTTATAGGAATCTCTCCAGACTGCAGCTTTCACCTGAGTAAGACAAGATAAGGTTCAAATGCATTGGAGGAGGGGGTCAGATCTTGCCCTCTTGTGTTTACATAATGTGTCCAAGACTAATTCCCTGCTGGAGCCCCCTCTTAATTGGGACAGTTGCTTTTGAACAACTATTTACTCAATTTCTTCAACGACTCTCTTACACTGTTTAGCTTAGTACGTTACAATCTGGATTATAAGCATTGTATGCAACTTAGCACAATGTATAAACTTAACCCAAGCTAGTTTGCTCAAGTAACTTTTTTGAGAGAGGTAACCAGACTGAATAGTGCCGTTGCTTGTTATCAAAGCCATAGAATGGGAAACATCAAATCTTAGTCTTGAAGACAAATAAGATTCCTTGAAAAAGCTTACTGATACACATGGTCGTAAAACTTCCAGGTTGCCTACTTGTGGTGTCCATTAACATTTTGTTGGGGCAGTCATACCTGGAATTTGTAGACCTCAAGTAGAGTTCTTTTGGAAGATCCTCAAGGCTGCAGGAGATCTGGGGTGGAGGATATAAGAATCACGGTTGGAGAGGAACTCAAAAACAAAAGAAAAAGAACCAGGGTGGGAAAATGGAAGGGTGATGTATAAATAATTAAAGTGGTGGTGTAGAAATAATATTAAGTTTGTGCTGCCAAATGTTCCATATACAAGTAGTCCTCGACTTACAACCATTTATTTATTTAGTGATTGTTTGAAGTTACAATGGCACTGGAAAAAATTACTTATGACCAATTCTCCCTCTTAGGCTTGCTACAGTATATTCCCCACTGTCACGTGATCAAAATTCAGACTCCTGACAGCTGGTATGTATTTATGATGATTGCAGTGTTCCAGGGACACATTTGTGACCTTCCCAGCTAGCTTCCAACAGTCACCATGTGATTCACTTAACAACTGCAGCCTTTTGCTTAACAAACATGGCAAAAAAAGGTCATAAAATCAGGCTCGACTCATTTAAACAACCATCTTCTTAGCAATGGAAATTCTAGTCCCAATTGTGGTCGTAAATCAAGGATTACCGGCAGGACGATTTAACTTAAATGGTTATGCTCATTCTGCTGCTTCTCACTGAGATTTTTTTTTTCTCTTTCAGGGGGATGATTCAGTTGATGTGACAGCTAAACCAAAGAGAAGTTTTTATGCTGCAAGAGACTTATATAAATATCGTCATCAATATCCAGTAAGAACATTTTGTGTTCTGGGAGCTTTTATTAAAATAAAGACTTTTGCAGTTACAGTTGGAAACCCTTAATTTTTTAGAAAAAATGGGGGTTATTAAAATATAACTATATTTTATTTCAAATGTTTATTGGTTAATTGTTTTTCTTAATGACACCTGTATAGAGAGCTGGGCAACAGCAAATGAACCATATAACACAACTCTTACAGGGCAGTTACTAATTTGCCTCTGTTACATATCACATGGAAATAAAAAAAATGACAAACTAAATGAGAAACTGAAATGAAGAGAGCTTGTGATCACTTTGCCATTGATTTTATGTATCAGCTATTTGAGATATATGCTTACTTGAAAGCAAGATATATATTTTTTAACTTCAGTGGTTTTCTTTATTGTGTGAACATGTTTTAGATTCATTGATTGATTAGGTGTCATCAAGTTGTTTTCAACTCCTAGCAACCTATGTTTCTGAGATTGTTTAAGAGATTTTACTTAAAGCTAAATAAGGTAATTCTACACTGTAAGTAACTATTCAAAAATCAGACTTGCTCAACTTAGTGAGACCCACTTCTAAATAAGTGTTCTGTACCAGCCTGCTACCGGCCCTGCAGAAAAGGCAGGGACAACCCCTCCACAAACGGCAAGAGGCTGGAACTACGCCTGCCAAATTTATAGCTACAAAAACAAACAAGCCACGAACCAAGAAACCGGAGCTTTAAGAAGCATGAACCATCCGAGAGGTTGCCTTCAGCAAACCAGCCCTCCCAGACATTCCCCTTATATAGAGTTCAGGGCGTGGCTTCTCTCTGCCTCCTTCCGAGAAGCCCCATTGCCTTCCTCTGTTTACTCCTAATTGACTGCCTCCTGCGTCGGGCGTCCCTGAACAGGACCAGCTGTGGGTCATCTTCATCCACGCTGTCAGGCTCACACAGCTGGGTCTCCGTGGTGACCAAGTGGGAGGGGCCTGGCTGAGGGCTATCATCAGCAAGATCTTCAACCCCCTCAGCAAGGTCTTCAACACCCCCCTCCTCCTCTGAGTCGTCCGACCCAACTGCCGAACCCACAGGCTGACCCTGAATCACAACAATAAGGGACTATAAGATGATAGCCTAATAATTCATACTATATACCAAGATTAATACTAGACCAACAATCAAGTAGTAAAGAATACCCTGATCAAAGAACCATCAAGAGCATACCCACCAACACTGATAAGAGATGCTATGAGTATAAAAACAGAGAGCAAGGCGCTCTCCCTTCTAGCACTGATGATGTTACCTAGTTGGGTAATTAAATGTCTGCAGGAAAACAGCCAAGCTCAGAGAGCACCAAGGAACCCACAGTTCAACCCTGAGCTACAAATATTCTCTTCTATTAGTAACTCAAATTATACATTTACAATTATTATATTTTTTGGCTAGATATCTATGTGAAGTCCAATTGCCTAAAAAGTTTAATCCGTCTATCTTGTTACATTTTATCCATCTATCTTGTTTCTAGTCTAATCTAGCAAAATTGTACTTTGGATTACGTAAAAACATACCTGTAATAATTTCCGTTACAGACTATTTCTTATGGAGTATTTTTGCATTTGTCTTCCTTTCTGCTCAGCAGAACTTTAAAGAACTGAGATACCAGAATGATTTGTGCAACCTCCGCTTTTACAAGAACAAAATTCCCTTTAAACCTGATGGTAAGTAATTGGTACCATGATCAATGTATCATTTATACCTAGTTCAATTTCAGATTTATATAAATCAGATGGCCCAAACTGGTTCACTTTGCATTTGACTTTATAGAACTGTATTTGTGCATATTGAGATGGAAATAAGACATGTTAAGTTGAGTTTATTTCTCCTTCACCTTGTTTGCAAGGGTTCTTACCATGACTTTACCCCCAAAATATCTTTGAGGCATTACCATGAGTTTAAGACTCAGAACAGCAATGTGTGTGAGGATTTGCTGTCCTGCATGATGGTGGAAAGAGGTGATTCAGCTGTGATTCAGCTTAGGTTTCTAGAAGTTTCAGGAAATCTCATGCCCTTTTGAAGGTCTTTGAGGCACCATGATTCTGAAGTTAGCTTTGCATCAATGAGTCTGTGTACTTAGTATCATAGAATCATAGAGATGGAAGGGACTTTGGAGGTCTTCAACAGGTAAAGAAGGGTAAAGGACATTGTTTGATCTTTGGCAATAGTTAATCCCATATATTTTCTTGTCCTTCAACCATTGAAAGAATATTGTGTTCATTTTAACAATTACTAAAACAAGTACTAAACAATAAGTACTAAAACTAATCTAAAAATTGCTTTTTTTAGATTTTTACTTGTACTTACATTTACACTGAATTCCTGAATGGTATTTAGAAGGTTATGTTGCTTGGTATATTTATAGGGGTTTATATTGAAGAGGTCCTGAATAAATGGAAAGGAGATTATGAAAAGTTGGAACACAATCACACTTACATACAGTGGTTGGTATCTTTTACTTTTTAATTTCTTTTTAATAAATTGGTTAAAGTCATTTCAGTTTCAGAAAAACTTGTAAATCTGTTTTAAATGTAGGTTGTTTCCACTCAGGGAGCAAGGACTGAATTTCTATGCAAAAGAATTAACCACCTGTGAAATTGAGGTAAAGCATCTAATTCATAATGTAATGCTAATATTTAATCATTTGAACTAGAATAACTTTGTATATTTAATGCTCTTGGTGTTTGTGCGTTCTTGCAAAAAAAAAATATCTGTTACAGGAGTTCAAAAAAACGAAAGAAGCGATCCGAAGATTCCTGTTAGCTTACAAGATGATGCTGGAGTTTTTTGGGATAAAATTAATCGATAAAACTGGGAATGTGGCACGAGCTGCTAACTGGCAAGAAAGATTCCAGCACTTGAATGAGTAAGTAAGGTCTTCAGAAGATGCCTGAGAGCTGTTAGTATCAAAACCAGACAATTCTCTCCAGATTTGTTTTTCTAAGCAGTTGTTATACTTTTCTTCCCCTCTTGGATCTTAAGTTGTGATGGTTGTAAAATAGAGTGGTCATTAAGCAAACCAGTGGTTCACTATGGGCACAGTTTTGCTGAAAAACAGACGTACAGTAAGTGCCAATTTTTTTGACAAAAATGTAGTCATGTGACTGTGGAACGCTACAAATGGACATAAATGTGGACATGTTGCCAGTTGTCAGAAATCTTAGTCGTTTGACTAAACAGGTTTCTGATTTCCCTCTGCAAAACCAATATGGCAAGCACTAAAAAGGTTGCCAAGTTTTAAACAACTCTAGCTTGCAGAAATTCACCTGATATCCCCTTTTTAGTACCAATTGTTTCAAATCCAGTTTATCATATAGTTCTAAGTTCTCTTTTCATTGTTTATCGGTCTCTGACATCAGTCAATCAGGGGGGGAAAAAGAGGGGGGGGGTGTTTCAAGATAGGAATGCTGCTTTTGTCAGCTTTTATATTCCATAACATCTATAACAGATGATTGAAATTTATCTATCAGGGTGAGACTTTTTGTTTGATACTTGACATCTAGTCCTTCTTTTGTCAAGGGTACAGTAGTGACGATTTTTCAGCTATATTTTTTTTAACTCTCATTTTGAATCTGGTTTATCTTTCTTTGCAGATCCCAACATAATTATCTGAGAATCACCCGGATTCTGAAGAGCCTTGGTGAACTTGGTTATGAGAGTTTCAAGCCTCCTCTTGTGAAATTGATTCTGCACGAGGCTCTGGTGGAAGAAACCATCCCCAATATTAAACAGAGCGCTCTGGAATATTTTGTGTACACCATTAGAGATCGAAGAGAGAGGAGAAAGCTCCTACGGTTTGCCCAACAGCACTACACACCTTCTGACCATTTCATATGGGGGCCACCCAGGAAACAGAAGCCGGAAGGAAGCAAACCAAGTAAAAAGCTGGCTTCACCAGTGTCCCTTCCTAACAGCTCTACTTGTAAACATAAAAAGACAAAAGATCTTAAGAACGTATCTGAAATTTGTAACTCAAGGAATAAAACGAATGACGAGAAAAAGACAGAGCATATTAAAAATGGTACAGATAGTGATCAGAGTAAGAAAACCAGCTCCCCTGAAGTTGTTAAGCAGGGCAGTACGGTAAAAAATAGTAGTGCTGAATGTCAGAACTCTAAAATGGACATCGTTGAGCCTTTGAGTCAGAAGGAGACTGTTTCTCATTTAAAAAAACATAAAGGCAAAAACAAGGAAAATGTTAGCCAAGACTGCAAACATTTGGAAGATATAGAAAAAGATTCATGCGAGACTAAAAACAATTCAACAAATCTGTCATCAGATATGCAAGACAATATATGTAAGGATAAAAACCTGGCGAGCTCATCTGTAAGAAATAAAGAGTGAAATCTTCTACCGCTTATGACAAAATGGTTTTTCACTTGTAGAAAATTGTTAAGGAGCGAGAGGTCTTTGATATTGGATCCAGTGCTGGCTACATCAGCTTAGCCACTGTGGGGCTGTTGCTTCTTTAATTTGTTCACGGTTTGTACTTCTCCCAACTGTTTTATTAAGCTTACAAACTGCATATTGCTTAAGTCTTAAAAAAAAAAACTTCCTTTAAATCTGTTTCCTATGCATAAAAACCTAACATTTATTTTATTGTGTATTTTATTTAAACTCTTTTAATTAACTCTAAGGCTTTCTTTTCAAAATAAGGATGCAAGATAGACTTCCAAGGAGCCAAAGTCAGTGTCTCTTCAGCAGATAACCATGCTAATATTTAGAGTGCCTACCACTGCTTGGAATTTAGCTGTATTCTTATTTAACACAGAAAGTGGACCTCAGAGACTTGAGCTAAAGTCAAGCGCAGCCTTGAATCACACCGGGCAAACTATATTAATTCAGCTCCTTTTCAAGCTTGACTATTAGAACTCGTAATTAATTTCCCTAGGTTATTAATGAGAAAATACAGCAAAGTAGCAAATCACTAGCATTTGCATACCAGCCTCCCAACATACTCTTACCAAGTTTGTTGTTGCCATTTCTTTTGATATCTCCTTTTTAATACAACGTACTGAATGAAGTGTTGGAAAAATGGGATTCAGAGCTGTTAAGAGAATACGGTATACAGTATTTAAATTGTTTTAAAATAAATAATAACACCTTGCTCAGGTGCGATATTCCAAATGAAAACTTGGGAAGGGAATACTCATTTATCGTCATGACACATCAGCAAAGTTATTGTGAATATAAAATGGGGTAAAATACATTCTGCTTGTATGCTTTCTGCTTTCCATTATTTATTATCTCACTTCATTCCCCCTTCCTTTTTGTTGTCATTCTTTGCATGGAGTTGCACACTCTGAGAATGAAGGTAAGCATTTCTTAATAAGAAAGTTGGAAGGGACCTTGGAGGTCATCTAGTCCAACCCCCTGCTCAGGTAGGAAACCCTATACCATTTCAGACAAATGGCTGGCCAGTCTCTTCTTAAAAACTTCCAGTGTTGGAGCATTCATCACTTCTGGAGGCAGGTTGTTCCACTGGTTAATTGTTCTGACTGTCAGGAAGTTTCTCCTTGGTTCCAGGTTGCTTTTCTCCTTGATTAGTTTCCATCCATTGCTTCTTGTCCTGCCTTCGGGCGTGTTGGAGAATAGCTTGACTCCTTCTTCTTTGTGGCAGCCCCTGAGATATTGGAACACTGCTATCATGTCCCCCCTTGTCCTTCTCTTCATTAAACTACACATACCCAATTCCAGCAACCATGCCTTTATAATGTTTTAGCCTCCAGTCCCCTAATCACCTTTCGTCCATGTTTACTTCAGTATCTGGAGCAATCACTGGTTAGGAGGGAATCATTCCCCTTGAGGGGTTTCATTCCTGTGGATAAAGGCTTTCGTATAAAACAGGAAAATTTAAACATTGCAAAGACCCAAAAAAAATTGTGTGTAGCCAGCTTTTCTAGGACAGAAAAACACTATTTTAAATATGACCTTCCTATAGTTTCAGAACGGATTTAAAAAGCCCTTTATAGACAGGAGCTTTCATCTTATTTTTCTCCCAGCCTTTCTGAAAACTCCTACCAATAACTTCACTGTTGGGAGTTTACTGCAGGAAATCCTTCTAAGCGTGTTGATATTTGCACAAGGCATCTCACTGTTCTCTTGCTTGCTTCTCCCTCTCTTCACCTCTGACCCAGGAAGTATTCCCAGGGAAGGAGTTACAAGTCTAAAAGTTGAAGTCTATTAATGCAAAGGACTCGAAAGACGTTGCCAGAGCTAGAAAGATTCTTTTTCAAAGTCATAGGGCCTGCTAGTGAGTCAACATAGCTCTCTTATCAAAGTTATAACACTCTTAATATATACAGTTTAATTATCCTTCCCCAAATCAAAAAACCTTGTAGATGAGGAGACATTTAATAAAATAGTAATCTATGCAATTGGGCTTATTTGTGATATTAGTTTGGGTTAAGAACAGGAAAGAGCTTGTATGTATGCGTTAGTGCTTTTGTCCCACAAGCTCAAGAACTGTTTGCATGACATGCTAAACTACAGGTAGTTCTCAACTTGCAACCATTCATTTAGAAATCATTTGAAGCTTAAAAAAAAACACCACATAAAGTGATTTACAGTTGCCCCTCGTACTGTAACAACTGTTACAGCATTCCCCTGGACATGTAATCAAAATTTGGCTGCTTAGCAATTGGTTTGCATTTGCAGTGGTTCAACGTCCCAGGATCAAGTGAACTCCATTTGCAACCTTCCCAGCCAGCTTCCAACAAGTAAAAGCAATGGGGAAAGCTGTGTTTGCTTAATGTCCGCATGATTCACTTAGCAGCCATGGCAAAAAAAGGTTGTAAAGTCAGGCATGACTCGCATAAAAACCCATCTTGCTTAACAATGGGAATTCTGATCCCAATTCTGAACATAAATTGAGAACTAGCTGTGAAGTAAGAGGGAAGGGGTAGTAATACTGGTGCTGGTGAAGAGATAAATAACATAAATAATACATCCTACCTATCCATCCCATGGTCATTGTGTCTTAAACCAGGTATTCCAAGTCAGCCCTATAAGTGTGGCTGTGGAAAAGAGTTAAACATGTCTCCATGCTGGCTGCACTGTCAGGGTACCATTCTAGTTACTTCTTCCTAATTATTTTTCTTGTTTTTACTTTCTCTGCCCCTAATGCTCAGATTGCAGCCATGTAGGACAAAATGGATATAAAGATCCTGACTTTAAAAAGCAGGAAGTGATGGTCACTTATTGAGGTGGGACTGCCTGACTGGTAGTCTGCTGCTGGCTTATAGAAGTTCAGAGAGGGTAGTATTAGGCTGGGTTAATTGTGCAACGCAAACATGGCTCATCAGTCCAGAAACCCACAATCTAGTAGAAATAGTAAATAGGCTCCCAGGTAATAGGAATGGTTTGTTAAGCTCTATTTTTATTTCACTCCAGAAAATTCTGCTTTTGGCACCATCTTCTGTTAAAAGAATTCTAATTTGGCTTTTAGAAAACTTGACTCCAACTGTCCAGGTCATCGTCAGTTACTGGAATTTAATGAGCAGCAGCGTGCACCGACAAAGATTTTGTGGGCCTGTGCTGAGAATACTTGCCTATCTTTCATTGTTCCTCCCACAAGTGGGATGCACAGAAACAAAAAATAATGGCAAATAAAGCTTTTGTGTGCTATTTGTTTTTCCCATCCTACCAGCACTGACTGTTGTATGCCAACTGTGCTTGGTTAAGTCCTCTGTCTGCAAGCTCGCAGGATACATGCATTAAAATATAACAGTATTGGACCCCTGGGGTGGCAGTTGTTTCTAAGATTTTCCTTAAATATAAGTAATGCTGCCTTTTTTGAAATGTGCAAATTTTGTTTAAAAAAACGTACAGATTGAATTTTGTCTTGTTAATGTCAAAAATATAATTACATTGTCTTTGGATCTGGCTTAGTAGATGTTTTTCAAGCATATGGCACGGAGGTGGGGAATTGGTACAAATTCTGCTTTGATAATGATCCTTTTAGATGATATACGTGTGGCTGAGGCACTTGCCAAGCATGTATACCATGAAGCAGCTTGCAGATTTATTTTTTTCTTGGTAAAACCAAGGAACTCTTTATGAATGCTTCATACCCTGCCACTTCTTGGCTGCCTTTCAGTGTTGGTATGCAGCAATCTCTAGCGACAGCAAGCATCTAAAATGGCAGCAGGATACAAGGTTCCTTGAATGAAGGAATATTAGAAGTTATTTTGTAATAAAACATTACAACTCCCTCTCTTTCTGTTACATGCACCCTCATTCCTACACATTCGCCCCCCCCCCCAAAAAAATGATGCAATTTCATTTTCAATATTTGCTGGCTCAGTTTTGTGATTCAGACTCAGGCTTCAAATGTTGACTTCTAAGCTTTTAAAAACCATAGCTGTTTCCCCTTATTTCTGGAGGCAGGTTTCTTCTGCCTAGTTCACTCATCACTTAAGATCAGACCAGCTTGTGATTCTAATGGTGGTGGTGCTGCTGCAGTAAGGCAGAAACTAAGTTTTCTTGATGGTGATTGCACCTAAGCTTCTGCATGTTGTATCTGAATGACATATCTACTCTGGGCATAGGGATGGAAAGAGTCCAAAGCCTTTATTCTCATTAAATGCTGCTTTGATTTCTTTTGTGTTTGATATTGAGAATTCAGTATGTTTACATTTTGTATTTTAGTAAGCTTTGTTTTGTTTATTTGCAACAACCACTTTGTGGTTAAAGAAGAGAGGTTTAAACAGAGGTTAATGGGGGGGGGAATGCAACTGGTTACAGTAGAGATATCTGCATTCAAAATAACTGCCCCAATAACATGAGCTTGTCTGACCCCTTAGTTTAAATGCAATGTCCAGAACACAATTTCCCATTTTTTAAAATCAAGAAGTATTTCTGTGCTCAGGTGGGTACATTTTCTACTGCCAGCATCTCATATACCCCCTAGTGGACACTGAGACTTTGGCAGGGTTCAAAAATGAGAAAATTCCCAAGGAGGAGCATGATGCTTCAAGGGCATAATGATTTTCTTTTAGTATGGGAATACTCAAGTTTCAACTACTATACATGCATTTGTCACTTAATAATAATAGTGTCCAGTATGTAACAGGTAGAGGTGTGCATCACAAAACACATGCACACACGCATGCACACAAAGAGCTTTGCTTTCAATTCTTTAGTATTTGGGGAGATTTGCCAAATGGTTCTTGGTAAAATGTGGTCTGGGAGAACCAAAACTCAGAACATTTTGATTCTTCCAGGTTTTAGTCAGAAACAATCTGGAGGGTATTTATGAGGCGAATCAGGCAAAACTATTGAACCCCACCTCTCTCCCTCTCTTCCTCCCTCCCTCTCTTCCTCCCTCCCTCTCTTTGTCTTCTGCATTGCCTATATGGCTGGCCCACTACTGCTCTTCCCAGCACTTTCCTTTACTTACTTCCCCTTACCTACTGCCAATGGCCTGGGATCTTTCCTGTCTCCCTCCCCCAAACACTGATCCACCTGCAACTGGCTGTTCCACGTGGGAACAAGTCACACTTTCCTAGTTATGAGTCACAAGTCCTACTATGGTACGGTGAACTACAATTATAAAAGCACTTCTGGTTCATTAACAAGAACGCTGCTCTTATTAAAACTGAGGGTATGCTTTGTTCATAGAAAAGAAACAGATTCTTTGGTTTAAATTAATTTGGTCCAAATATTTTAAGATAATAACTGTTTCACAACTTTAGAAACATATTTTAATATTTTGATTTTGGACTCCTGCCTTATACATTATGCAGCATGTTGCAGTCAACAGACATGCCCATAGATGTGTTTTGCCACACATATGCTAGAGACCAAATCCCACTGACAACAGAAAGACTTAGTTCCGAGTAAACACTGAAAAAGTGTTGGTTAGACATTCAAGATTTGGGAATCATGTTTAGCTCAAAATCTTATGCTTAGAAACAAAGAAAGCCTGATGTTATTGGTGTTGTGGTGTTCTCTCTTATCCAGCTCCTATATTTGGCTTTGTTTTTGTTTTTGAAAAGGTTGCTGTCTTTTGAGTTTTATCTTCTGTGGTTTTGCTATATCTGCTGTACAATGTTCAGGATTCAAGTAATGTTCCAGTCTCCTGAGTTTTATTTGTGTAAAGCTGAAGTCCTTCCTGTATAAACGATATAACACAATCATGTTCTGTAGAAAAAATATCATGCTATCAGTAACACCACTGAGTACTTTTCGGTTTGTACAAAGTGATTCCTTTTCACCATCTTTAGGGTTTTAATAAAAACAGTGGCCCATTTTATATTGAATTTACTTTAGACAATTTTTGAACTTCCTTACCCCATAAATTTGTATTCCAAATGCACTTTATACAGATTTAGGGATTTTTATTAGAGCAATTCTGATTTAAGAGTTTTGTATCAATCCCAAAGGAGATTGAAGCTACAACACATTTTAATAAAGGTCAACAATAGCTTTACGTACATACATATTTTAATATGTGTGTATTTGATACCTATTAGGTTTACCACAATAAGATAATCTGATAAAAGCAGAGCTCTGTTTATCCTAAATTCAGCATGTGAAAATGAACTGAAATTTGCTTTAAACACCGTTTTGCATCAATTACATATTCATGTGCTCACTTAAAGCATTAAATACCGTTCCCTTTATTGCTAGTCTATTTATCTAGAAGTATTTTGCAGGCCTTTAATGTGTGGCACTTGCTCACACATGGGGTTCCTTGCATGTGACCACCCTGAGGGAAATGTCCTTATGGGAGTGCAATGTGTGAATGAAACTTCATACACACAAATTGTCTCCCCGTCACCCTGCATGTGGCATTTCTTCTGTCTTTTCCAGATACTTGTTTACTTAATGGATCAAATACTACAGGGCAAAATGGAACATGTGCACCAACTTCAGACTTTGAGTCAGCAATCTCTGGCATTTTCTGATTGTTAAGGAAAATACTCATAGAAATCTAATACTATATACTACTCCTACAACGGAACTCTTTGAGGCACTTGTGCTAAAACTGTAATTGTTCTGAATGAGACCTAATATTACAAAAAGAATTAACACCATTTTACTGTATGTACTGTAATTCAACTAACTTTAATTAAATAAGATCATTTTAATAATTTGTGGGTATTTTTTTCATTACACACGAAGAAACAGTCACGGTTAATACTACAGAATTCATTTGAGTCTCTGACAGATGCCCATCCAACTTCTGTTCAAGATCTCTTATAAAAGAAAACTCCAGCTAATGTGGCAATTTATAAATTTGCTGACAGCTAATACAATCAAGAATTTCTTCCTGACATCTGATCCAAACCAAGTTTCTTGTAGTGTTAGCAATATATGACAGAGGGATATTTAGGATATTTGAAGACCGCTATCATATTTATTCTAAGTTGCTACAGAAGTTCCTCCAATTTATCACTATATTTTTTTTTATTCTGGTGCCCAAAACTGGATGCAGCAGGGAAGAGTAAAATGGAACGATTATTTCTCATGATCTTGACTCTGGTCCTGTAAATGCACCTAATGCCGCATTTATTTTTCCAACAGCTGCATCATACTTGTGGCTTATGTTTAACTTGTGGTTTGCAAGAATCTCCAGGTCCCTTTTACATAGACTATTGCTAAGACACAGCACATTTATTTCAATCCATTCCTTAAGTCTATCTGTATCTTTTTGAATATTCTCTCTCTCTTTTCTGCATTGTGTCATCTGCAAACTTGGTAAGCAGTCCCTCAATCCTCTCCTCCAAGCCACTGATAGAAAAGGTGAAGAGTACATAGAGCCCTCCACTCAATAATTCTCTTCAAGCTGCAGTAAAACTATTAATGAGTCTTCTTTAAATGCAGTCCATCATGAGTCTGCCTAACATTCATATCATATAGCCCATATTTACCATTTCTTAAGGAGAAAATTGTGAGACATTTTCTTTTCTGAGATCCATGGGAGTGATGCATTACCTTGGTTTACTAAGATAATTATTAAAGAGATAAGAACAGTCCGGTATAATTCCTTTATGACAAACCCATACTGGGGCTTGTTTTAGAGCATGCTTATCCAAAGGTTCACAAACTCATTGACTGATAATCTGTTCTTCCAGTATGGAAGCTAGGTTGATAGGTTTATATTTCCTTGATCCTCCTTCTTCCCCTTCTTGAAGATGGGGACAAGATTTGCTCTTCTATAATTTTCTAGGACCTTGCCAGTCCTCCAGCAGCTCTCAAAGATTATCAAGAGCCATTCTGCAGTCACCTTTTGTGGTGGAATGTAGTCTGGATTCCCAGAACGGGGTGCATTCCAGAGGAATTAGACACAGCACAACTTAGATAAAGGAAGAGGATCAAGTCAGCTCCTCCCTAGAAATTCTCAGTATACATCTTTAATGATGCAAGTAGCTTAGTTGGGCACGATTTCTGTCCATATGTGAGGAACAATAAAGACTATTTAGAAATAATTCTGCATGTTTTGGTTTTTTAGAGCCCAACATTTTTGCTTAGATCCTTCAGTACTTTAGGCCAGGGGTCCCCAACCCCTGGTGTGCAACCCACTACTGGGTCGCAGCCTGTTCGAAACCGGGCCGCGTGAGAGATGGGTGTGTGCATGTGAAGCTCCACTCGCACAAGCAGCGGACAAGCGGCATGCATAAAGCACCACTTGCACCACTGCATGTGAAGCTTCACTTGTGTGAGTGGAGGTCGCTTGCGCATGAAGCTCTACTCGTGCAACCAGCGGGTGCTTGGCTTGCCCATGAAGCTCCATTTGTACATGGCTAGCTTCATGGGCGAGCACCCTCGACTCACGCAAGTAGAGCTTCATGGGTGAGCGCAAGTGTGTGCCGCTCGTGTGAGTGGAGCTTTGTGCATGAGCACAAACACCCTACACTCATGTGAAACTCCATTCGTGCAAGTGGAGGGTGCCTGCATCCACCCCTTGTAGAAATGGAGCTGTGCGTGAGCCTGTGTGCCTGCCACTCAAACACGACACACACACCCCACGCCAGGCCGGGCCACCAACCTGGAGAGATTGGGGACCGCTCCATGTATCATTGGAAATATGAATTCAGTTAAAATAGCAATGTTTTCTCCTTGCCTAATTTAAGCTGCAGCCACTTCCCTTTCCCCACCCATAATAGCGTGATGCTGACTAGCTAGGGCTACATTTCTCTTTTGAGAGAAAACATTCAAAATCAGTGTTAATAAATGTTCCTTCCCACCACTCATTATCAACTCACCATATCCTCTCTGGCCTTCCTTTTTCTTCCAACATATCCGAAGTACCTTTTTCCCCACTGTTTTATCTCTTGTAAGCCTCAGCTTTTTTTCAGGGCTAGTCTCTCAGTTTCTGTAGTTCATGGAGACCACCACACATTCTTGATCACGCACCTCTCATTCCTGTAATCTGAACATCTCCTTTTTACTCTTTGGCATTTCCGAAAGTTTTGCCTGCACCCCCAGTGGCCTCTTTCAATTTCTCCCCCCTTTTCTTTCTTGTGAAAAATTTTTTGCAAATTGCACCTTCAGCATTTTAATAGGGCTTCCCACTCTTCCTGGTTGTGTTCTTCCAAACCACTGGATCTGACCCATCTGCCTTTGGAATAGGTCAGAAGCTGTTCTTCTGTATGCCTCTCCTCACTTTCTCCACTGATATCATGAATTCAAGGACAAAACTTCCTCCACCATCCCCAAGATGCCGAAAAGGTATTTTTCAACCAACCCCATCCTTGATGATGAGGGTTAATTCAGGATGGCAGACACCAGCCTCCCCCTTCTTTCTTTCTTCCACTTTCTGACAAATTATCACCAAGAGAGGACAAAAATGAGTTGGACATCTCACTTGGCAGACTCAGACTTTCAGTGGATATCGAGATAATGAAACTTGCCCACTGCAAGTGTGTGTGTTGGAGAAAATGAGAAAGGAGAATTCCGCAAGCACAAATTGCAAATGAGAACAAAACACAAGATTCCCAGGGAGAATCTAGTTTAATGGATGGGTGGAACTAGAGCAGGGGTGTCAAACTCAATTTCATTGAGGGCTGAATCAGCATTGCAGTTGCCCTCAGGGGGCTGGGTGGGTATGGCCAAGGTGAGCGTGGCCTACTGGGTGGGTGTGGCTAGAGTGCGTATGGCCTACTGGGTGGGCATGGCCAGCTCTACATCGTTCACATCAAGGGTGCCTATGGGGGCCTGGGCAGGAGTGGGACAGATCTGACGGTTTCTGGAAGAAGGAGGGTCTCTGGGCCAGGGCCAAGGCAGTGGGGGCTGTTCCCTCACTGTTTCCAGGATGGCTTCGTGGGCCGCATGAAACCACTTCGTGGGCCGCATCCGGGCCCCGGGCCTTGTGTTTGACATGTCTGAACTAGAGCTTGTAAATAGTGGGCAAATGGAGGCACAGAATAAGTAGAAGTGGTTTGTTTGTGCAAGCAGTCGCAAACTGAGCAGAGAGGCAAAGCCCTGAAGCCATGCTAACCTCTAAGGAACAGCAACAACAAATAAACTTCTGCTTCAGGCTGAAACTAGGAGATGCCAAAAGGCTCCACAGCAGCTCAGGCTAGAGCCAAGGGACACTTGCAAAACACCTAGAAAACACCCTTGCTGTGGAGTCTATAGAAGTTAAGTTGTCAGAACAGCACTTCCTGTTGTTATCTGATATTGGATATTTATCTAGTACTTCTCCTCTCCCCTCCCGAGTCAAACAAATTATTATTTTTTATTTTTATTTAGAAATTAGAAATGAGATGACAAATTTCTTGTTTTTTTCAGGTTGCACAAATCCCTGTTTAGATTATCCAGGACAACAATGACTGAGTCAGGAAAGATAAGTTCAGGGAGATGATTATTCATCTCCTTTTCTGACTGGATAGTTATAATCCTTGGTCTGCCTTATCGGGTTAACATAGAAAACAAACGGTTTCCTAACATAGAAATCAATATAACAGGGAAACAGCAGAGTTATAATAAACTCAATCCTCTTTTCATTTCTCAATATAATTTGACCCTCTGCAAATGTCATGTTGGATTTGGGTTGCCCAAATTGAAGTTAAAATAAACGATTTAAATGCTTTATAGGCAAATGTTTACATGTTTCTATCCTGCTGTTTTCCCAGCCTACAATTGTCCAAATAATTGTATTAGAAACTGAATGAAATGTTGATCAGATCTATTAATCACATCTAAAATCCTGCTTCATATTCTTCATATTACGGGAGTCTGCTACAGCAGCAGTTTCCATAGAGATACATGAAGAGTAGGAATGGAAGAAGAAGGGTTAGCAAATTTTTGAGAAACCTGCAATCCTTCCTGTTTCTTTTAGAGAATGGGCAGAACCCACAGCAAGATGAAAAATGTTTGGGATGCACCTGCAATTTGAGTAGTAGAGTCAGCATTTTCAACATTCCTTCTGAGTGTATTTTGGGAGTTATCTTGAACAACAGGAGAATCACTGGAGGGGAAAACTCCTAACCTTGCAAGAGGTCGCAAGTTGCTTTACCTTTAGCAAATGTCCGACATCCTTGCTTGCTTTGGATGTCCATTCGGTGACACTATAGATTTGAAGGACGGCATGTGTAAATAGCATTTTGGGGGTGGGGGTAGGAAAAAGCAATAAGATATTTTAAAGAGCAAATACAGCTCTTAGTAACTTTATGTGAAGGAAGTGTTACTGTTGTACAATTTTGACTATTTTATGAAGAAGATAATCTGCTGTGGTTTTGTTCCTGAAGGAGAAAGCCAATGAGGACAAAGAATTGATAAGGTGGAGGAAATGAACTTTGGGGTCAAGTTGGATAGCTGCTTGGCTTCAAAAAATTAAAGAACCCTAGCTTATTTGTGACAAGTTGTGAATGTTAAACAAAAGTATTGCCTTCTGTAAAGAGCAGAAAGCACTGTAATTGGCAAGAGCCACATTAGGGCTATGTAATGAATTTTTCAAGGTTTTTTTGTGATTCTTTCAAGGCTGCTCTCTAATGCAGGGGTGTCAAGCTCAATTTCATTGAGGGCTGAATCAGCATTGCAGTTGCCCTCAGGGGGCTGGGTGGGTATGGCCAAGGTGAGCGTGGCCTACTGGGTGGGTGTGGCTAGAGTGCGTATGGCCTACTGGGTGGGCATGGCCAGCTCTACATCATTCACATCAAGGGTGCCTATGGGGGCCTGGGCAGGAGTGGGACAGATCTGAGGGTCTCTGGCAGAAGGAGGGTCTCTGGGCCAGGGCCAAGGCAGTGGGGGCCGTTCCCTCACTGTTTCCAGGATGGCTTCGCGGGCCGCATGAAACCACTTCGCGGGCCGGATCTGGCCCCCGGGCCTTGTGTTTGACATGTCTGCTCTAATGTATTGCCCTCTCAAGATATTACTAATTGCAGGTGTCTATCTTTTTAATCACTCTGGGACCTCTGGATCAGGTCTTGACTTTTAAGACTGCTGATTGGTCTCTCAGCATCCTTATTCCCACAACTGTGGCGGCCTTTTTCAGACTCACTTTCTCTGTCAAGAATATTTGCCAGTTTCTTGAGGTTTATCTTCCCCTCTGGCTTCACAATCCTTAATAAAGTTTGCTTTTAAAAAAAACTTACGGATGTTTCCCATTAGTTTCTCTGTGGGTTCTTATGCCTTCTTGACATTTTGATTGATGAGCTTCCTCACTATTCAAATAGAGTAATATTGATTTTAGCTGGCATCTTTGTCCCATGCCTTTTATATGATGGACTCAAGTTTTTTTATAACCATTTCAGTTACAGTTGTTAGCATGGCTCTATATTCTGCCCCAAGGCACTTTATCAATATGATTTCTGTAGTGTATGCAGCTAAAAGCATACACAGGAGGTCAGCACAGCAGGAGGCGCGGGGCTGGACAGCTCCAGGCTATAACCACATTTGGCGGGAAAGCCTGGTTTAAATGAGTTTGACAGCCCCGGGCCATAGCCAGTCCTGGCGGGAAGCCAGGGTTTAAATCTATTGGCCACCTGCACTGGCAGGAAGCCCAGGTTTGAATCCATTGGCTGGTATTCACCTGGGCAGGTATAAAGGTACGCCAAGTAACCCCTTTTCCCCAGCTCCGTTCCTGACTGCAATAAAGAATTCTACATACCCAAGCTGAGCGTCTGTCATTGTGTGAGACCACGCGACTTTACAATTTCTAAGATCTGTACTGAAACAACTTTGTCAATACTCATATTTTTTAATATGTTTTTATTAAGAATGTTAATTACATTAGTAAAATGAATACAAATGAAACTTAGAATAAATGAAAGAATATCTATCTATCTATCTATCTATCTATCTATCTATCTATCTATCTATCTATCTATCTATATAACTTATTTTAACCATCATCAAATAAACTAACTTTTTATTCCTTTTATAACTTTAAATTGTCTTAATTTTTAATTTAATCAAATATTGTTGTAGGATTTGATTTCAATTCTTTGTTATTTCAACACAGGTTTTTCCCCCCAATGCTTTAACAACTCTTTTTTGTAGGATCAAGAAGAAAACATATTCCAGGTCATTCTCTTGATTTATCATTTGTATTTCCCCTTTATTTTTAAAAATTTCATCCAATTTCTTTTGTATATCCAGTAAAGCATCCTTTTTCAAATCATTCTTTATTTTCCAAAATCTTACACAGTAAACATTAATATTAATCCATTTATAACTTTCTTAGATCAAAATCTTGTTTGGCTTTTTGCTATTTGTTTCAAATTCTTTAAATTTTTAAGCTTATAATTAATTTTTCTTTTGTTCACAATTAAAAATAAACTTGCCTGATTAAGACATAGATCATCTGGCTCTTGGCACTCCCAGCCCCTGCCTCCTTCACATCTGGTTGTCTCGCACTCCAGCAGTACCTTCTGCCAAACCTAGAAAAAAACCCACGGTCCCCCCTTTTCCTTCCATACTTCCTTCCTTCCTTCCTTCCTTCCTTCCTTCCTTCCTTCCTTCCTTCCTTCCTTCCTTCCTTCCTTCCTTCCATCCACCCATCCAAATTGTAGGTGATTCTACAGAGTTGAAACTTTTCTTTTCTCTAGTGTCTTATGTGCCTA
Organism: Vipera berus; assembly: GCF_964194415.1. Taxonomy (NCBI): domain Eukaryota; kingdom Metazoa; phylum Chordata; class Lepidosauria; order Squamata; family Viperidae; genus Vipera; species Vipera berus. The sequence goes on from NC_138202.1 coordinate 236,169,647, forward strand.
AATTATGCATCTATCAATCAGAGCCATTACAGAGAAAAAAACTATGACCCTGACAGTTACATGTAGCCTTTTTTTTGCTTCAGGGCAATTTTTCTTTCCATGATTCCACAGGCTTGTTCTCTTGTTCATCTGCCTCATCTTGTTTACTCTCCACTTCTCCAGCTTGTGGGGGGAAAATTACATTGGCTGCCAGGGTAGCCAACTTACCAGTTTGTGTAATCTCATCAGCCAGATTGTTGGTTGCTTCATGATGTGCTGGGATGTAGAGGCCAGTCATTTGGCACTGACTCTAAGGCATGCTCATCCTTAGCAAAATAGCATTTCAGAAGAAGCAAATCTGTTACCTTTCATTGGTGTACAATCACTATGAGAATTGACATTTCCCTCTAAAATCTCTCTCTCTCTATTTGTGGATCATGATATTTTGCTATTTTCTCCAGCTGTTTTTCATCATTTTGGTGCTCTTCATGGCTGCATATCAATGACCCAACTTTTTTGTTTTCTATAATAGCCATTTCTGTCGCATTATGTTCTAAGTGCCTACCTACTTGAGTTTAGAAATCCCATAACATTTTGATTGCATTTTGCAAAACTTTTTCAGGCACATCTTACCAGTGGTTTTGGCAAACAGTAATGCCAAATGTTCCACCTAAATTTCAATGGACAGTTTTTGCAACCCTGTAATTTTATTACGGATTAATAAGATGATCTACAGCTTCACTCTTAGTTCTACAAGCTTGGCATTTGGCAATGTCAGAAATGTATTCAGTTTTGGCTTTGGTGGCATTGGTTTGCAGGACTTGTTTCTGAGCAGCCATGATTTTTTTTCTCCAATTTCTTTTGTAAGCGTTCCAGATTTCAAACAATCTTGTTAGATGTTGTGCTTTTTCTTCAATATCCTGTGTATGCTGATTATGGAGTTGTTTGCTTTTATTGGTATTATCCTACTTTGAATTACATCATTCTTGTATTTTAATTTAGTTTTTGTTGTTTTTTAGGAGTTTTTCTTTATAATTTTCCAAAAGCAGACTCTATTTATTTTTCATGAGGTAATGATTCTATGTTTTTCTTCTCCCACAGTTTGTTTTGTCTGCAAAAGTTCTCTACCACCTCTGTTTCTGGTATGTATGATCTGAAAGTGTCACTTCAGATGTAGTGCATGATGGATAGTCATTAATTACCTTGTTTTCCAATTAAAATTGTCCAGTTTGGCTTGAGTCCAGTTCTTGCTGATGATGATTTGGGTTATTATTAATTTGTGAAATGCTTCATTACATTTATTTTTTGCAGCCTCAACTATTGGCTAAACTACTACTGTTTATGTAGAAAGGTGACTTCCTAGTAACACAAAACTTTCTGGGTCAATGTCAGCCCCTTGAGTCAGCCCAGGTCAAAAAAGCAGGGATTGTAGGAATGCTCTTAGAATAACAGACTCTTGAACAAATTTTGTTCTGCTTGCCTTATAATAACAAAATTAAGGTGGGGACATCTTTCCTTTGTCTCAGGACTCTGTGACCTTTTATGACTGTCCCCATCCATCTCCCGCCTCTTAGTGGCTCCTTCATTTCTTCCTTATCCCCAAAGCCAGTCCTACCAACCTTCATATCACCTAGCATTCACATCTGCTAGAGAGATGACCTTGCTGGCAGAAAAGAGGCCCAGTAGGACTCAGAAACACAGGAGATGCATCAGAGTTTCCTCTTGGTCCCACCCATTGGCATCTCTCCTTTTCTGGACTCTAATTCTACCCCTTGAGTCATAACGGGCAGACCACCAATCTCCCCCAGCCAGTAGACAATCAGAAAGCTGTGGCAGTGTAAAATTGATGAATCTGAGCTGGTGAGACTTGATTTGTATAATGAGGAGTCAGATTCTAGCCCAAGAACACACTGGGAGTCACAAAGCAATCAACACTTCTTGAAAGATCAGCAGTACTTCTAATCAAACCATGGCAGCAAATGGGTCTATTCAGTGGTGGGATTCAAATATGTGAATAACCAGTTCTCTGTGTGGCTTCCGGAAGTCCATTCTGACCTGGGCAACAAAAAATTAGTTACCGGTTCTGCCGAACTGGTGCGAACTGGCTGAATCCCACCACTGGGTCTATTTAAGAGGCCCCAGCCCTCTGTTGAAAGCAACTCTAGGTCTCAGTTCCTATTGCTCTTGTTGCATTTGCACCAGCTTGTGGAATTCTCTCATCCCCAAATCATGGACTGTTATGGGCAACTTTTTTGGCTATGCCTTTCTTTTGCTTGACCCCAAAGCTCAAGTTATAAGGCAAGTTACAGACTCGTTGAACTTTCTAAGTCTTAAATTCTGATGATGTGCCATCACAAATTGGTACTGACTCTTAGCAACCACACAGACAGATTATCTCCAACAAAGTTTTAAGTGCTGGCTGGCTGATGACTTACATGTATCCCAGCTATGACAACCCATAGATAACGCCTTTCAAAGTTATATTTGCTTGGCTTTCTGTCTTGCATTGGCTGCTACAAGATATGGGATGGCCTTGAATTACAGGTAGAGATGTTAAATCATTCATTTGGAAACTGGTGGATGGGATATTCTTGTGGTGGAATTAGAAAGCAGACAGAGTCAGACTTATTTTCAGTGAAGATTCAATTCCTCGGCTCAGTCATTCAACATTTCAACCTTGCCAGCTTCATAGTATGGGTGAGAATCGTATGCTCCTGACAGAATGAATATATATATTTTAAAGTATAAAATCTTCGAACACCGGGATGGATAAAAAAACAGTAGTTTATTGCTAAAAGATCATAATAAGCAATAAAAAGTAACAGTTTAAAGCATATCTACCTAATCTAAGCTTTCACTGGTCCTCTGCCAGCATCATCAGACAAAGCATTGAAGGTTTGAAAGACCATTGGTAAGCCTGTTTGTTTCCGCGCTCTGCTCATTGGCCATGTGATGGACCTTGCTCTAGCCCACAGGTCTGCAACCCGCAGCTCCGGAGCCGCATGCGGCTCTTTCAGCCGTCTCCTGCGGCTCCCAGTCCTCTGACATGTGCAGTCCAAAAAAAAAGTGGGACTAAAAAGTTCAACCAATCAATTCAAATATGCAGGGTAGGTGCATATCTCGCCTTGGCTCCACTCTTCAGTCAAACCCTGTTCTGCGCATGCGTGCATGTGCACACATTTTTTGCGGCTCCCAGTTTTTCCTTTTGTGAGGGAACCGGTTCCGAGTAGCTCTTTCACTGTTTCAGGTTGCTGACCCCTGCTCTAGCCAATCGTGATTGTTCTGACTGTCTTGCATTGCTTCCCTTGCGATCTGGTCTTACAGTCCCTTTTTATCGTTCTCCTCCCTATCTTAAAATTATTAAGAATACACACACACACACACACACACGGGGAGAGAGAGAGAGAGAGAGAGAGAGAGAGAGAGAGAGAGAGAATATATATATAAGTCTGGAAAGTCTCTTCCAGGCTGTTTAAAATAGCCCTGAGCTGCATACAAAGCAGATGCATTTGGAAGTCTATTTTATAATCTCCAGAAAGTCAAAAGGAATAATAGGCAACAACTAGATGTGTCTGTGAGTAGGATTCTGTCACACAGAGATGCCACCAAATTTATGAGACTGCCATCAGCAAAGCAAAACTCTTTTGATGTAGGCTATCCTGGACAGATGTGTAGAAGACGACAAATAGAGTACATTTGCTTCCAGTACTGGATTTGCTTTCATTTGTAGATTTCATTATCAGGTCTTTACCACAACAGTGCAGTCAGTGTCTATGTGAATGTGAAATCATTAAATCTCTTTTTCTCCACAGAGTCCAGTACAATGTGCCCATTTCCTCTAGGCTGTCACTCTGCAGCTGGAAAGCCAAGACAGTCTTTCTGGATCAAGGGACTCTGTTATAGATAGTGACAAATGGAGTGGAACAGAAGACAACTCTGATTCTGAATTATCAACAGAAGCTTGGAATAAGTCTCTCCTTTGAAAGATAATGCCATGTACTATCTTGGGGAACAGGTATATTTATCACTGCTCAACCAAGGCTACCTGCTCCAGTGCCCAAACACGTTAAGCTTACTGACAACTGATTGCAGGGATGAAAACTGAGAAGTCTCTGATATTGATAGGGAGACAGAAGATAAGGCATTTGGTTCCTGGATTTTGTCTGCAATGTAGGGAGGCAGTAAAAGATCTACCAATAGGCAACTTGCAGCAAAGCCTTTAGCTCAAATATGTAATAAATGGCCCACATTCACTTGGATCAAATTATTTGCATTGTTTACTACACTACTTCTCTGAAACAATCATGAATGCCAACTAAATATTTCCCGTTCCATTCCATTGCTATCACATTCACTATCCACACACGTCTATTTGGAAAATAATTACTGTCCATGTGTGTGGATAGTGAGTTTTAGTTAGCAGTGTGTTTTAAAATAAGTCTGTGCATTTAAATAATATTCTCAAATCTTCCTGCTGGTATATATATTACCAAGCATCATGTGATCTGAGCATTTTTCGACAGGGACATTTATTCTCCTAAAGCAGATAGATAGATAGACAGACAGACAGACAGACAGACAGTCACACAGACACACAGACAGATAGATAGATAGATAGATAGATAGATAGATAGATAGATAGATAGATAGATAGATAGATAGATAGATAGATAGATAGATAGATTATTTATCAATTATTTCATCATTATTTAGCAGTATTTATTGATAACCCCAATCTGGGTAAGTTTGACCAATGAAAACGTTAGAAACCTATTTTAGGGTTAGGCAACAACCAGTCTAAAAGAAAGGGCAAAGAGAATAGTCATGCAGTGCCTAAAGCACCAAGCACATTAGTGATTTTGCAAGCCACAAAGGAAAGGAAACTTTATAGGAACAATTAATAATAATAATAATAATAATAATAATAATAATAATAATAATAATAATAATAATAATTAATAATAATAATAATTTTATTTGTATACCGCCCTTCTCCCGAAGGACTCAGGGTGGTGAACAGGGCAAACATATAAAAGTACAAAAATACAAAAGTTAAAAAAGAATTAAACGAAATGCCCAAGCTACAACAATAAGTTAAATATATTTAAAACAACAATAAAATCCCAACCCATCCCCCATCAGGTCAGGCTGGCTTGTTCGAACAAATAAGTCTTCAGATCGCGTTGGAAGGAGCGAAGGTCGGGCGCCATATAGAGTAAAACATGTTTTTCCACAAGCACTTGGAGTACGAACTTCATGATGCTGAGTTCACATAGCACAGTAAAACACAGTTAATCACATAAATTGCAGAGTTCATTCAACGACTCTTACATGCCTTAGTTCCCAAGTTATCTGCAGGACCTCCTACTTTGGTATAATCTTCTCTGCACTCTCAGATCTTCAAGCCACCTTTTTAATACATTTAAATGAGTAGATAAATCTGTTTTTTCACTGCTAAGCTCACATTGGGGACCAAACTATGCTTAGAGATGAGACTTGTCATCAGTTTATTATATTCCAAGAGAGGTTTTTTTATGTTTCTTTTACTAAGGGGTTTCATTCTTTATTGTGCTGACTGTATGTTTTTTTAAGACTTACATATGTTTTGGTAGGCCATCAAGAGCCATTCAGGGATTGGTAATGCATCTATCTGTAAAACAATAAACAAGCTGTCAAACAGTAATACAGAGTCAAAATCAAAGAAGTGATATTACGGTTTAGTGTGATCAGCAAATTCAGCTGCACAACATATTATCTTACTGGTCATAATCATAATCATAATAGTAAAGTTGGAAGGTACCTTGGAGGTCATCTAGTCCAACCCCCTGCTCAGGCAGGAAACCCTATACCATTTCAGACAAATGGCTGTCCAGTCTCTTCTTAAAAACTTCCAGTGTTGGAGCATTCAACACTTCTGGAGGCAGGTTGTTCCACTGGTTAATTGTTCTGTCAGGAAGTTTCTCCTTAGTTCTAGGTTGCTTCTCTCCTTGATTAGTTTCCATCCATTGCTTCTTGTCCTGCCTTCAGGTGCTTTGGAGAATAGCTTGACTCCCTCTTCTTTGTGGCAGCCCCTGAGATATTGGAACACTGCTATCATGTCCCCCCTCACTCTTCTCTTCGTTAAACTAGACATACCCAATTCCAGCAGCCATTCCTTATATGTTTTAGCTTCCAGTCCCCTGATCATCTTTGTTGCTCTTCTCTGTACTTTCCAGGTCTACAAGTGTATGATAAAAAAATATGAACTTCCCAATTCAGATGTCACTGCACTATTTAATAGGGCTGGGTACTCATTAGGATTCAAACTTCAAAAAGTGCTTCTGACTACATAGGAGTACAATGAACGTAGCACATATCTGCAACCTTTTATAGTAGCCTCATCTTTCCTTAGGATCATGCAGTTCTAAGAAAAGATGCAAGCACTTTAAGATGCTATAGTCAGGTGCTATATTTATATTTCTGAATACTCTGAATCATCTTTTGGCGGATGAATGCAAAGTGCTACATAGCCCTACAGTTTAATATGGCTCCTCAGAGTTTCTTCAAAAGAGGTCCTTTTGAAGCATAAGATGAAGCAACCTAACACTCAAATGTTTGAAAAACACATATTCAAGCAAACACACTGAGCACTGCACTGGGATATGTGTCAGTTTTCAGCTTTTCTAGAAAAGTAAGAAAGATGGGTTTTGATGGAAAGCACTCCTGGCTACCTCTGCAATATGTTGCTCCAGGCACCACAAATTACATGCTTAAGAAAGACTTAATTTTATGAATGACTGTGCTTAACCATTAACCTTGTCAAGATTTAACTTGTTTAGGGCCCGTGTTTCATTACAATAGTGATAATACAATTAACCTTCACCAACTTCTGGAAATTTTCTGCTAGCAATAGAAATACCACAAGGAATACCCACTGTGTTCATGACTAATGAAGGCATGAAAATCAAACCCAAATTGACAGAAATAGGTTCAGCATCCAGCACTTCATGCTGTGTGCCTCTGAGCTACAAGAATTTTGTCAATAAAATAGTTGGAAAATTCATCAGAACACTGGATAATAATCTCACAGTAAAAACATCAGAGAGGCATCTGATTGAGACCACTTTATAAATTCAATGAAGCTTCAAGTAACCTATGAGCATCTTTCTCCATTGAAACAAAATATGATGGTGGTTTTTCTCAACCTTGGCAAGTTTCAGATGTATGGACTTCAGCCCTGGGGAGTTCTGAAAGTTGAAATCCACATATCTGAAACTTGCCAAAATTGAGAAACACTCCATTAAGAAGTATCCTTCAGAAGCTTTTTTACAGGAATTGCACTAACCATGGTAGAACACCTGGTTTGCTTGCCAACACTTCCTCAGAATCAGAGTTGGAAGATACCATTCAGAGCCCAGAGTCCAAGTCCTGCTCTTTGCAAGAATCAGAATTAAAGCATTCCTCATGTGTCCGTCATCCTTCCTTGAACACATCAAGTGAAGAAAAGACACTGCCAAACTGTTCTTACTGTTGTAGAAATATTTTCTAACATTCCTCTAAGCTAAATCCATGATTCTGTTGTGATTCAGGGTCAGCCTGTGGGTTCGGCAGTTGGGTCGGACGATTCAGAGGAGGAGGAGGAGGGGGGTGTTGGAGAGGTTGCTGAGGGGGTTGGAGAGCTTGCTGATGAGAGCCTTCAGCCAGGCCCCTCCCACCTGGTCATGACGCAGACCCACCTGTGTGAGCCTGACAGCGTGGATGAAGATGACCCACAGCTGGCCCTGTTCAAGGACGCCCGATGCAGGAGGCAGTCAATCAGGAGTAAACAGAGGAAGGCAATGGGGCACCTCGGAAGGAGGCAGAGAGAAGCCACGCCCTGAACTGTATAAAAGGGGAATGCGTGGGAGGGCTGGTTTGCTGAAGGCAACCGCTTGAATAGCTCCTGTTTCATGGTTCGTGTCTTGTTCTGTTTGCTTTTGTATCCATAAATTTGGCAGGCTTAGTTCCAGCCTCTTGCCTTCTTGTAAAAGGGGATGTCCCTGCCTTTTCTGCAGGGCCGGTAGCAGGCTGGTACAGAACAGGCTTGCATGCCGAAATAACAGAAATAACAGAAAACAGATCTTGGTCTTCTTCCGGATAAGATGCTATTGAACTTAACTCATCCATTTCTTCATCTCATCTTCTCAAGGCTAAAGTTTCTCTTTGACTGCCGGATCTTTTTGTAGAACTTGGATCAAGTCCTTTGATCGCCTTCATTGTCTTTCTTTGTACCCTTCTCAATTTACCCATATTCACCATTATGTTTGGCAAACATCCTTCTATGGCCCTGGGAGGGCTGTTGTCAAGCACAATTAACAGAAAGACTCAGTTTAATGTAGCTTCAGTCAACCAGGCAGTCTGAAGACAAAAACATTAAAAGTGCTTAATACACAGCACATATATGATCCAAACTCATGCCTAGAGATTATGGGTCTGGTGGCCAGTTTGTTTTCAGACAGTAGGCTAATTGTCCTCTTTTCATGACTGAATCTTCAACAGCTGTTCAGAACAGATTGAATTCTTTTCAGATATTCAGTGCCTGACATGCAGAAGGAGATTGGAGCTAGCCAGTAGAATGATATTCACTTAAGAGAAGGCAAGCTGGGAAGGTGAGACCTTCCATTCTTCAAACAATGCTCCTGGAAAGAAAACAGAATATTTTGGACTTACCTGTGGCATTTGAAGTTTCTATTCTTGGTTAAGCAAGCAATGAGCAGACAGCACCACCTGAGCTACCGGCTTGTCATTAGCTTAATTAAAAGTAAGCAAAAATCAGAACTCCTTTGAATCAAAGTAAGAAGAATCCCTACCACGCTTCTCTTCTGAAGAGAATCCTGCACATGATGGTTACTGGATGAGGCTCAATTAAAGGGAAGTGATGATATGATAGATGACATAAGCAGCATTTAAGAGGAATCAATTTTACAGCAAGATCTGCCTGAGTGGAAATTAATTTAAAGGAAGAAAAATTGGTTTGAATGATCTGATGGTGAAATGTAAATTAACTGAAAACATGAATTTGGAGTGGTTTGTATAAGAAATTGCTTGCTTCCTGTGACTTATTTCAAAGTTCTATTCCCAATATGAGATATAGTGTATTTTATGCAATTACATGTCATTTTTAATATGTTTTTAGTGTGTGTGTGGGGGGGGAAAAGATCTAGGTAGCCCCTCTACTCAGATGGACATCTTAAAGTCCTGTTAATTGGTTGTAAAACTTCTAAGAATTTAGAAGAAGGTTAAACTACAGGTTTTTCTGTAATACTTTTACTAATCTGTTCCTGGCTGGCTCAGGAATTCTGGGAGTTGAAGTCCATGAGTCATAAAAGAGCCAAGGTTGCCTACCCCTGCTATAGTGGTTCAGTAGTCCTTCTCCAATACACACCAACAAGATGAATGGTGTGTTTTGGAGGTGGTCCTTCCCCCCCCCCACCCCCGGCAAAAAAAATATTCATCTTACTACTTGAATGAGCAGCACTCAAACCCTTCTGTAATGATCTAGTTCTTATCACTTTGGGGACTTCTGTTACTTCATCTCATACAGTCACAAAATGTCTCTGAATAAAATCCAGTGTGCATAATTTACATTGACCAGTGCATGAATCAAAACAATACCAAAAAATTATCTGTATTGCGGCAAATGCAGTGGGTTCAAAGATCTGAATATTTAAAAATATTCAAGGTACTCAAAATGTATGTGAACATGCATATTTCAAAGATCATGCAGAAGTAACATCTTTGTTCATTTAAAAGTTTTTTCTTAAAAAAATGGAAAGGGATGCTTCTATTTATCTTTTAAATTTGGCTAGAACTCAGCCTAATATATCAAGGTCAGAACAAGTCTCAAATGTAAAAAAAAGTGTATGTGAATAAGTTAAAACATTTAATGTGTCCCTTTATTCTCTGAGGTGCTTGAAAGAAGTACACACATTTCATTATTTGAGAGTTTTAGAATGACTTGCTGATACAGAATTCCCAGGAGCTTAGCCGATGGGACCTCAAAAACCCCACTTATTGAGAACAACTGCTCAAAAATTACTTGAGATTGAAACTTAAAATGGCACTTGTGCATGAGCTGAAGCCAAATTGCCAGGAAGTAGTGCTTTAACATCTTGATAACCACTTGGTATTAAAAAAAAAGACCATCCAATCTAACAAATGTTCCCCTTCATAACATATCCTAGCAGTATTTCAAAGAGATCATTCAGCAGTAAACAATCCAGAATCTTAGTTATGATAATTTTATGATAGGCACTAATTGTATATACTTCCCAGCCACCTCAAAAGCAAACCTTTGTCTGCTGTCTCCATATACAGAGAGAGCTTATTCCGAATCAGTATTCATTCTCTCTTCTTTTTGTTCTGAGATCTGCAGAAGTCCTGAAAGCGCTTCATTCAACACCTTCCAACACACTACCACTTACAGTCTTTTTAAGTTTAAACACTGCAGTTGTAACTTCCTTTCAGAGGCATGAATGGGCTAGTAAAAACACACACACACACACACACACACACAAAACAAAACCCTGTAATAGCAGATCTTTGGGCTGGAGAGATTCCATTGTATTGCTCACAATGGGATTGGAACAGAGCAGATAAGATGTCCTTAGAAATACCACATGATTTTAAGGAAACCCTTTCAAAACAAAATCTTTTCAGGAGTACATGGAAGTAGAAGCTCACAGAAGTGGGATCCAAAGGCAGTTTCACGCAAAATGAGATACATGGAGGACAGAAGGATATAGCTAGAAGAAATGATATTTGACAGGGAACATTTATACATGCTATTTTGAGATTTTGTTCCAAATCAACTAGCATACTCTCTCAGATCATACAGATCTCATCATCATCCCAGGCCAAAGCACTCTGGGGTAGCTTACAACATATTAAAATATACAATTAAACCATTTTGAAACATAACAACAGAACATACTGTAACAGCTTATACACAGCCACAGCAATTTAAAAAAATGCAATAGGGACTCCCCAAGTGATTAACCCCGAGCCTTAGAACAAAGCCAGATCTTGTTTCTGGAACCCAAAGAAAGTGGGTGCCATACAAATCTTGGGGGAGGGACCTTTTTCAGAAGACAAGTCTATGACATAACTAAGGCATACTTCTTTGTTTCCACAAGAAGGCAACAGTTGTTAATTGAGGGGATTTTGAGTGCATCCACTCTGCCCGGACATACTGGGTGAGCAGAAACAATTAGAGTCAGGTTGTTCTTCAGATAACTAGGATCTATGCCACGATGGGCTTTATAGGTAATGGCCAGCATCTTGAATTGCACCTAGAAGACAACTGGAAACCAATGAAGCTTGCATAGCAGCGATGATACATGGATGTAACAAGTAGCTGTTACTGCTGCATTTTAGACCAGGCACTTTATGCCCTCTAGTCTTCAAGAGCAGCCCTGTGTAGAACAAATTGCAATAGAGTAATTGCAAAGTAACAGGTCACAAATGAAGATCTGAAGGGTTGGGGAAAGGGTGAAAATGCCTCCAATCCAGGGAGCCTAAGCAGCCACAGCTACTCAGGATTGAACTGAAATTTATTTCTCTTCATCCAGGCATGAACAGCCTTTAGGCATTGGCTTAGTACATTAGTACTTTCCTCTGCTCAGCCTGTGGTTGAGCTGTACAGTTGGATCTCATCTGCGTACTGATGATACCAACCTCAAACTGACAGAGAGCATCAAGGCCTGAAGCATCCACAAATGAGGGGCTGCAGGTGTGATCCCTCCCCTCCTGTCAGCAACAACTGGAAATGACCACTGAGGAAGGAAGAAAACCACTGCAACACTGCCCCCACTGCCAGCTCATGCTGCTAGTCTAGAAGGATATAATGATCGATGGTATCAAAAGTCACTGAGAAATCAAAGTAGAAAGAAGAATGCCCCATCCCCATCTTGCTTCCACCAAGGGTCATCAATAAGCATGACTAATGCTGTCTCCACATTAAACCCTGATCTGAAACTCAACTAAAATCTGTTCTGATAACCTGTTTCATCCAAGGCACTCTGTACTTGCCATCAGATCACTTTCTCTACAACCTTCTCCACCAAGGGAAGACTGGAAACTGGACAGTAATTTTCTAGAATGGAGGGGTCTGTAATGGCCTCTTGAGAAGGGGGCACATCACCTCCTCCTTCAAGGCAGAGGGACCACCTCCTCCCACAAAAGGATAGACCCTCAAATAGACCATCCTTGGTCCCCTCTAGAGATGCTTTAACAACTCAAAAGAGGTCAATATCTAATAAAAACAGGTAGCCAAACTTTGGAGGACCTTATCTAATTCCTCAGGAGTCATAGACTCATAGTCAGTTTTCGACACCCTTGCAAGACTGTGTCCTGGGCAACTCATTTAGACCTGCTTAATGAAGGTCCAACTCTAAGCAAATCCAGGCAGCTTTATCTGCCAGATAGCATGAATACTCCTCATAGTGGCCCAGGAACTTGGGCACCCAAGTCCCTAGCTCCTTAGCCTTGATCTAAGAGTACTTCAAAAACCATCCAACCTAACCATCCCTAAAGGTAAAGGTAAAGGTTCCCCCGCACATGTGTGCTAGTCGTTTCCGACTCTAGGGGCCGGTGCTCATCTCTGTTTCAAAGCCGAAGAGCCAGCGTTTGTCCGAGGACGTCTCCATGGTCATGTGGCCGGCATGACTAGACGCCAAAGGCACACGGAACGCTGTTACCTTTGCACCGTAGTGGTCCCTATTTTTCTACTTGCATTTTTTACGTGCTTTCTCTGTTACGCGGCACTCGGGATTCGACCCGCCAAACCACCGACCTTCTGATCGACAAGCTCAGCATCCTAACCCACTGAGCCCTACCACAGGTCTAAAGGAGCATGTATCTGTATTTTGCACACATTCCTTCATATGGTTCTATGTCCTATCCCAAATTATTCCTTAACAGGAACATCACTGCAGTAAAGAATCTGCCACTCCTCACCACTTCCCCATAGCGAAGTATTAGCTTTTTAAGGTGAGGATAAACTATGGATGATTGTCTCTTCCAGAACCGGAGCCAGATTGTGCCCTCTGTACCACAGTTTTATTGCTTTAGTTATTAAAGAGTAAGGTAAATTTCTGTAGGTTGCAACAAAGCAATCCTGTCAATCATGCAAGTGCAATAAAATAAAGTGTTCATATATAGAGGACTGGGAGTATTCTCCTTAATTCTGTGCAGTAAATTTGTTCAGCATCTAAGATATTATTAATGTTCAATGATTCTTAATTACTAGCTCTTTATGAGTTCAGCCTGTCCTATCTGTCTTAATGCAGCCAACTAGAACATAGCCCATGAAAAGAATAATTCTCCCAATATCTTCAACTGCTAGGCATCATAATAGCTCACAAACCAACAAAATCCCTTCAAAGCCTCTTAAGCAAACTCAATCGTCCAACAGCTAAAGAAAACAGAAAAGGAATTTCATCTCCCATCTGTCACAGAGTGCAAAGGCCATGAAGGAGAAAAGGAATGTTATGTAATACAGAAGAAAGTCCACTTCTGGGAGCTTCTTTGGACAATCTGAGATAACAGGACTTTTTGTGGCTCCTTAGAGTCTTGAGACAACTTCTAGAGTTCACCCCCAAATTATAATCCAATGGTAATCTTTATGTATTTATTTAACCATGTTTGTATAGCTACCCATCTCACAAGAAAGTGACTCTGGGTAACATACAATACAATAAAAAAATAATACATATAAAATAGTCAGGAGGTGAACCAGCACAATCCTGTGCCACATATTCACAATCCTCTGAGTTGACTGAGAAGGATACCATGGTTGATATTGAAAGCCACAGAAAGGTCAGGTAAGGAAAGGATGGATGCACAATTCCCATCTCATCTCACAAGAGATCATCCAAAAGTGAAACCAAAACTATTTCTGCTGCTAACCCAGTCCTGAATCCTGACTGAAAGTGATTCAGATAATCCACTTCATCCAAAGTCCTCTGAAGCTACTACACAACCACGTTTTCAACCACATTCCCCAAAAAGCAGAGATAAGATGCTAGATGGAAGTTGTCTAGTACAGGGCTTTTCAACCAGTGGTATGGGTACCACCTGTGGCACATTAGCACCTGGCAGGTGGTACGCGACCATCCTAGAAAATTGGTAGCGGGGGAGGGGAATGAGCTGAATTGGTGGCAGCACCGCACAAGCCTGAGCGAGACATGACTGGAGCTGCAGGGCTCTCAGGGCTCAGCAGAAGCGCCAGGATTAGTGCCAGGCTCCAGCTGCAGCTCGGCGCTGATCCTGGCACTTTTGCTGAGCCCAGAAGAAGTGCCGATCAGCTGGAATGTTGCAGCATCTCCAGGGTCTTGTGATTCACATTCAGATGCTTGGCAACTGATTCATATTTATGATGGTCACAATGTCCCAGGGTCATGTGAAGTGACCAAAACCTGCTGCAAGCACCCAGCAAGGGGGGGGAATAAAAACCAAACACCCCCCCTACCCCACCCCACTGCCAATCCTCAACAGAAATGCTCACAACAATGAAAACCTCGGACAGGAAGAAGAGCGCTGCAGGGTGGGCAGGCAGGTGTCTTGCTCAGCTGTGGCTTGGGGGGCACTTTTTTCAGTGCCATTGTAACTTCGAAGAGTCACTTAGTGAACTGTTGTAAGTCAAGGACTACCTGTACTTCATCACTTTTTTCCTTTTTTTTTGTCATCAAGTTTTTGACACCTTGCTAGGCGACTAGTGGTATTCGGATGTTGCCATATCCTAAAAGTGGTACAATGGGTGAAAAGGTTGAAAAGCCCTGAACTAGTATAGTGGGGTCCAGCAATTGAGAGGGGAATGAAACAAAGCCTTCTTAAGATGTGAACGAACAATCCCTCACTCAAGGAAGCAATAACCAATTTATCAATGGAACGGCTTGCCTCCAGAAGTTGTGGGTGCTCCAGCGTCGGAGGTCTTTAAGAAGAGATTGAACAAACATTTGTCTGAAATGGTATATTCAGCAGGAGATTGGACTAGTAGAGCTCCAAGATCCAACTCTATTATTTTGTTTTCTGTAACCACTTTTAGAACCTCCTTACACAACATCCCCATAACCAGCTAGCTCAGCAATGGCTGAGCTCACAGCCCTCTGCACTTCCCCAGGTCCAAACCATTCTCAGATAATGGGACAAGACCCATCTCTACTTATCTCCTCTGACCTGCAACAGACCCAGTGTCCAACTGAGAAAGAATCTGAGTGACTTTTGTCTGACAGGTGTTGAAAAATTTCCTCTGCACAGTCCTGAAAGAGATTTTTCAAGTCGTCCATGCCAAAGAAGGCTCCTGTCATTTGCAGCAATGTCACAGGGCAGTTATCTGTGGATGCAGTAAGACTGGAGAAATAAAGATGCCTCTCTATCCCTAACTGTCATACAATTTATTATCATTTAATTTTTTGTTCAGTAGAGCATGAAAATTATTAAATGTGCCATCAATAATTATACTATCTCTGCTGAAAGTTAGTTAACATCAAACTAAATTAAATTTCATTTTCTTCATGGTCTCACCCACTTCTTGCAGTGGAACCCATGGTTTTCATTTTAGTCCATATCATTCTAAATCATCAGACTGGAAGCGACCTTTGAAGTCATCAAGTTCATGCGAACTGCTTTGCAGAATCCAGATTACAACATTCCTGACTGACAACTGTTGCAATTCTATTTGAAAACATCAAGCAAACAGAGCTCCATCTCTCTGGCTGTATTGTTCCATGGCCGAATGTTTCTTATTGCGACTTAAACCAATTATTCCAATCCTGTACACTGGTGTAATAAATGCCAGGTCTTGATCTTTGCTATGGGACCCCACTTTAGCGTCTGCCTTCTGGAATAGCATTTTCCCCGATCTCCAGGCAACCCCCCACTGTGCTGCTGGCATTCCAGAAAGCCTTAAAGATCTAGCTATTTTCACCAACTTACCTTGGATTAGGGTGCATCTGTGGGTACGGTTAGTCAGATCTGCCATCACTTGTTATTTCTTGTTATTTTTACATAGTTATTGTATTCTATTGCTTTTTTTTTTTTTTTTTTTTATTGAAAAGTTTTAAAATACAATTTTCCTTTGAAAAACCCCCCTTCCCCCTCCCTCCTCCCCTCCCTACCTCCCCCCTATCTCCCCCCCTCCCCCTCTCCCTCCTCCCTCCCCTGCCTCCCACCCCTCTACTTCCCCTCCTCCCCCCCTCCCCCCCCCCCGACTTCCCAGAGCAAAATACAAGGTATATATCTAAAAAGCAATCATAAACAATCATATACTAACAATTATAAACTCTAAAATCCATCACTCTCTAGCTTATATAGAGTAAACCAATCCTTAACAATACTAAATATGTATAAAGAACTAAAATAAAAGAAAACTAGCATCATTCCCATCTATGTTCTTCCACAATTCACTATTACCTAGACATATTCTCACTTACACATCACAAGCACCTATCCCTATTAACCTCTCTAGCCAAAATAGGCTATAATAGATAGTTCTTACACAAATTAACCCGCATTAACCCACAAAATTTTCTTCCTCTTCCTCTGTAGTAAATTGTCCATTAATTCCAAATTGAACATTCTGTTACCATAGATATCATCCCAAAACTCTTAAAAACACAGCTACCACTTGACTATAAGTATATTGTGGAAGTTCCATAGATTTCTACTGGTCTTATTTTTTAATCTTTTTTGAGCGTTTTAAGGCAGCACGCGTCACCCTCTGTTCTCTAGGATCATCCAAAAGAGTTGCAGCTTGATCTCCTCCTGTACCCTTCTCGTCTATCTGTCCATCTTCATCCTCTTGATGTTCTCCTTCTCCAGAGCCCTCTGCAGCTTCCAGAAGTGTTGATGGGGTTGCTTTTAAAACATTGTTGTAAAAATCATGCGCTTGCTTCACAGTACCCAAACAGTACCTTTTGCCATCATACATGAAGCTCAACCCAGCTGGGATCTCCCATCTGAACCTTATATCTCTTTGCTTGAGCTCTTGCACAAGAAATATAAAGTCCTTCCTTCTCTTTAAAATCTTTGGAGGAATTTCTTTTAGAACCAAAACTTCTTGACCAGCAATCACAACTTTAGTATCATAGGCAGCTTGTATAACTTCATCTCTAATTTCCCTTTTTACAAAATAAACCACCACATCTCTAGGCAACTTTCTCTGCTTAGCAATCCAGGAATTCACACGAAACACTTTGTCCATGCCTTGTTTTATTTCAGATGCTGGATGGTTCAATACCCCCTCAAAAGCCTCAGAAACCAGCTGCTTTAAATCTTCCTTAATATTCTCTTTTAGGCCTCTAATTCTAACAGCAAACTGCATCTGGTAAAATTGAGCCAAACTCTGTTCGCTATCCATTTTGTCTTTTAAATCTTCAATTTCCAATACTTTTGCTTCTAATATAGCATTCTTTTGAGTCAAGTCTTCCACTTGATCATCCAGCACCTCCACACATTTAGCTACTTTATGCACTGAGGACAAAATGTCTACCTTCATCTCTCTAAGTTTCTGCTCCATCCTTTCTTCCATTCTCTGCTCCAATTTCTCCAATTTCTCCTCCATCTGTGCAAATTTAACACCCATTGACTCCAAAATTAACTGGGTATGTTTTTCAAGATCCTTCGATGTCAATACATCAGGAGAATGCAACGCCTGCAGTAATGATTGTTGTTGCACCGGAGAATTTCCAGCACTCCGAAAAGTTCTAGGGGGAGGTTTAGCCGCCATCTTTTACTTACAATTGTGACGCACTTGCACTTTAAGTTTTAAGCATAGTCCATCAAGCTTGAGAGTAAAATAAAATAATCCTCTTCATCTCTTCACCTTTTCCTCTTGTACCGCTCTGCCTGCTCCTTTAAATCATAGTCCTTTCTTCAGGCAGGGATGGTTCGCAGACGCCTGGCTCTGCTCCAGGAAGTTCGGAGCAGAGACGACGGCCAGCTGGGAGCAACCCAGGCTTCGGGGGAGTTCGATCCTTCAGCCGCCCAAGCTCGAAGCTCAGGCGGCCTCGGAGAACTCTACCCCTACCTGGGGCCTCACCCCCTCCTCTTCTCCCGAGGAGGGGGCTTCAATTTCGCCCGAACAGCTGATCGGCGCTGTTTCGGGCGAAAAAACAAACAGCTGAGCCGCGGGCAGCCAGGGGAGGCTGTCTTCGGCGCCGCGCCGCCAGCGGAAGTCGTATTCTATTGCTTTTAATGCTGTTGATTTTATTGTATACCACCCAGAAGCTATTTGGAGTTGGGTAGTGCCTAAATTAAATAAATTACATTAAATTTAAACAGATGTCCCCCCCAGGTCTTTTTTCTGAAAGCAAAACATATCATTTCCTTAATCCCTTCTCATACCATTTAGTTTCTTGCTTCCTGTTTCTTGTTTACTCTAAAACCACTTCTGCTATGTGGTATGGAATACAACATTTAAAGAAAAAAAAACAGAATGAAATGATGCTCTGACGACTCTTGTGATAGAATTTAAAAAAAAACAAAAACAAGAAAAAAGGGCCAAAATAAACGTTCCCCAATCCATTCACTCTTGCCACCACAAAAATTCTGCTGTTAAATAATTAATTAAAAATGAACCACAACCATTTTCTATATCATCCATAGAACAGAGTTGTTCTTCAGTACCCTTGTTAGCAAGCCAAAAATCCCCCAAAAGTTATTGCTTTCAAGTTAAAGTTAACATCACTGCTAAACAGAAATGTATGATAAATTGCTGAACTATATGACAGCTGTATGCTGTATGTTTAACAAAAGTCACAGAAGCATTTTAATCCATCAAATGCCAATACAAAAATGCCTGCCTGTCTGCCTGACTCTTTCTCTCCCTCCAGCAGGAAGTTAAGTGGCTACAGCAGCAAAACAGCCCCAACTTTCACAAAGTCATTAATCCCAAAATTTGGACACATTGTGTAAGTTAGCCCCCTTGAGGTACCATGGTTCAAAAATGAGAGTTTTAATAGTATATAGATTGTGACTGTTTATTGGCACAGTGACATGACTTTTTTTCTTTGTCATACTTCCTTCACTTTTTGGCTAAAGCACTTATTGTTTTTTTCCCCCTTCTTCGATAACCTATGGTCTCCAACACTTATGTTTTGTTCCTTTTTTTTCTTTGTTAGGAATAAAAGATTAAAAAGAAAATTAAAAATAATGGTGATGGTGATGGGGGAATTCCTCGCCACATCTTCCTTTTGTCATGCTTTCATATTTTCTTCCATCTTACTACTCAAAACCGTAAGGTAGAATAGTTTAATAAATACGCCAAATGTAGAGAGAGAGGATTTAAGCCAATGCTATGGCAACAACATGCATTTTAAAGACATAGCAGCAATTTTTAATGTAACAAGCAAGAATTGCAATTAGAAAAATGCAAAAATGCTTGCCTTTAGAATTTCACTATTTCGGGCAATAATTGCATTACAAAAATGTTTAGAAATACACATGCAAAAGTTTTGGGAAGGAATCAGCAGGCAACACCAGCTGTTCCAAGAAGAATGTTGGCATCAGCGGGATTGCATGTGGACCAAGATTAGAAAGTTTGAATCAGCAACTAGAAATACTAGCCTGCCAGCATTTTTACTGTATTTCATACACAAAAATGCACATTGCATGGAAGTAGCTTTTAGGACTTCCATCTGAAAGCAACTCCCTTAGACAGAAAAGGAAAGAGGGGCTGTCCTTTTCATGGACGAAAGGCTCAGCAGTAAACAACCCATTCACAGACCTTCATGACACACAGCCATGACACTTCTTATAACTTACCGCCAAGCCGGTTCCTCCCAGATGTATTGAGGTTATAACTACAAGAATTCCCCACCAAAGATCCTGCTAGTTGGAAGTCTGGGAGCTTCCCTCCCAATAACATTGGAAGGCATCATGGAGAGCTATTCGCTCTATCTGCTATATTCTACAAGAATCTGTTTTTGGTTCATGTAAAAAAAAACAACCAACCTATCCTGGAGAAAAAACAGGGAAGGTAAGGCCTGAAGGGTGGAATGGGACAACTTACTGTGGCCAACTCGCCAAAGCCAATTCGCCATGACCAACTCGCTATCGCCAACTTGCCAGGTGACAACTCGTCATGACCAACTCGCCATGAGACAACTCACCACAGGACAATTCAACAATTCAATTACTTAATATAATTGAAAAATTATTTTATTTTTTGTCGTTCAGGTTTTGTTCTGTTGCTCCTTTTGCATCCTTTCTTTAAAGATTCTATTCCACCATTTCTTTGATATCAGTGTAACTCTTGTCCTGGGGCAAGTAGTCCTGCGGCGAGTTACTGCGGCGAGTTGAGGTGGCCATAGGGAGTAGAGTCAGAGATCATGTAATCCAAACCCAATCAAGCCTACAATCCACTACTAATGCAGGTGCCTCTTTTGGAGAAGGAGGTCACCACTTCCCAAAGAAAGAAACTCATCCTTACAGTAATATTAGGAAATATTTCCTGATGTTAAACAAAAAAAAATGACTTTGTTGTAATTTAAACCATTGCTTGTCATGCCTTAAAAAAACTCTATTCAATTTTACTCCCTCTTCTACATGACAGCCTTTAGATATTGTCTCACTGAAGGTTCCTTTTCTCCACGCTAACCATATCATGTGACTCCAACGGTTTCTTTTAAGTTTCTCCTTCCAGGGATTTTATAATTTTGATTGTTCTCTAAATCAGGGCTTTTCAACCAGTGGTACGGGTACCACCTGTGGTACATTGGCACCTGGCAGGTGGTACGCGACCATCCTAGAGAAGTGGTAGCGGGGGAGGGGAATGAGCTGAACTGGTGGTAGCACCACACAAGCCTGAGCGAGAGATGGCTGGAGCTGCAGGGCTGTCAGGGCTCAGTGGAAGCACCAGGATTAGCACTTCTTCGGGGCTGTCAGGGCTCAGTGGAAGTGCCAGGATCAGTGCCAGGCTCCAGCTGGAGCTCGGCACTGATCCTGGCACTTCTGCTCAGCCCAGAAGAAGCGCCAATCAGCTGGAATGTTGCAGCATCTCCAGGGTCTTGTGATTTACATTCAGATGCTTGGCAACTGATTCATATTTATGATGGTCACAGTGTCCCAGGGTCATGTGAAGTGACCAAAACCTGCTGCAACCACCCAGCAGAGGGGGGGAATAAAAATCAAACACCCCCCTCACCCCACCCCTGTTGCCAATCCTCAACAGAAATGCTCACAACGATGAAAACCTTAGACAGGAGGAAGAGCGCCGCCGGGCGGGCAGGCACATGTCTTGCTCAGCTGTGGCTTGGGGGGGCACTTTTTTCAGTGCCATTGTAACTTCAAACAGTCACTAAGCAGACTGTTGTAAAACGAGGACTACCTGTACTCCATCACTTTTTTCCTTTTTTTTTTTTTGGTCATCAAGTTTTTGACACCTTGCTAGGCGACTGGTGGTACTTGGATGTTGCCATATCCTAAAAGTGGTACAATGGGTGAAAAGGTTGAAAAGCCCTGCTCTAAATCATGCTCCTGTTCATCAATGTCTTTCCAAAATCTAGTTGTCCATACTGGATGCAATGTGGTCTGACCAATGCAGAATAGAGAGGAACCTCAGCCAATGTCAGAGGGAACCTCCCTCAATGGCTTCATATAGATATTTAAGTGTTAAGTCCTATGGCCCCCTGCACCAGGGTGCTTGTGGACTGGACTTCTTCCAACACCATCCCATGTGATGGAAAACCTCATAGAAGAACCACCACAAAGCAGCATCCTGAACTGCCATCACCACCATCAGTACAGAGATGTCCAGCAGGGCTGAAGACTCCAGTTCCAGATCTGCAACAGGTCATCTGCTAATACAACCGATGCAACCTCTTTTGCATACACCTGCCTAAATGCCCAATGAACTGAAGTCCAAAACAGATTTGTTCAGCCCAACCCTATTTGACCTTCAGCCATTTCTCTCAAACTTGTTAAAAATGAATGGAGAACACTGTATTTATTTAGTTAATTTATATGGCTAACCTGTCAATGTACCACATAGGGTAGCACACTATTAAAACAACTTTAAGACTATTTAAAAAACTATCAAAATATAATGAGGCAAAAAGCAAATTATGCCATTAAGCAATTCAGCAATGAAAGGTAAACAATCTATGGGGGCTTCAGAAGGCCACTGATCCAGTGTCTGTGGAAACCAGGTCTTCAAAGGCTTACAGGTAGGATTGGGGCCATCTGGATCTCAGGCGTAATACTATTCCATAGGGTGGACACAGGGACAAAAATTTAGAGGTAACATCCCATCATTTTTTCCCATTGGTCTTTCATCAGAAACTGTCATGCAATGCTACCTTTACAGCTTGCAATGTCTAATTTTTTATATTAAAAAAAGTACAAAAAGTGTTTTTCAGTGTTTTGGTTTCTTGCCATTGTGTGGAATCTCTTTCTGAGACTGCATGTTAGTTACCTAGGCAACCACAGATAAGAAGGAACTGAAGAGGCCGTGCTGTCTAAAGAAGTCAATGCCATTGACAGGCACAGGAGATGACCCAACCATAGAAACTGACAGAATATTTTCATTATATGTATTTTTTCCAAACACAAGACTGATTTGTACCCATTGCCAATGGAAGCGTTTCTTTGACTTCTGCTCCTATAATATATACTCAACATTTAACATGTACAAATTCTGGATTTGTATGGAAGAGAAATGAAGAAGTAGTAGTTGTGATAAACCAGTATTAACATATGCATAATATACAGTAATTTCACACTCAACGATATTTACCTGCTCCCAATGGCCAATCCTGTCTGTCACTTCTGCAGCTAGGGCGGCCAGTTATTGTTTTTATTGTTTGTTACGTTGGGTTTTTATTTTTGTAAGCTGCCCAGAGTTATTCTTAGATGAATAAATAAATAAATAAAGCTACATCTTTTCTGTATATTGAGTCTTAAGTGTACATTGTGTACATTGATGGAGCAATTATAAAAGGAACAAGGGGAGAGAAAAAAGAAAAAATAAACAAGGTTGAACTGTGGCAAAGTTAAATCAAAGCATACGGTCCACTTTTATAGCATTTGCAACACCATTTTTTCCCCCGATAGCCACAGCTTCAGAGACAAATTTTGCCATCTTATAGGTGATGTCTGGGCTTAAATCTAATAAAAGGAGTACATAAAAGGTGCTTGGTCTGCCTACACATTTGCCTAGAAGAGGTGCTATGAATAAACATCAGGAGTCCCCATAGAAAGAGTAGTACAGTAGCACACGTACCACTGACTTAACAGATTCAAAAAGGCATGGATAGGCTAAAGAATGACTCAGTGTTGAATGGATGTAGACTGAATACAGAAATGAGTATTCGCTTAGGAATATTCATAAGTAACCAATGAGAAAGAAATTCACTGAGATGGTTTTTTTTAATTATTATTTTAATCCCATTTATATCCCGCCCTTCTCCGAAGACTCAGGGCGGCTTACAATCTAAGCACAAATCAAATGTGCTTAGCAATAGCCTTCATTCTATGTATATGCCTGCTTATTAGGGCTTTCGCCCCCCCCCCAAGCGGCATTATTACAAAGTCAGCTTATTGCCCCCAACAATCTGGGTCCTCATTTTACCTACCTCGGAAGGATGGAAGGCTGAGTCAACCTTGAGCCTGGTGGGACGCAAACCTGCAATAATTGCAGGCAGCTGGTGTTACTTAAGGAGGCATTAGCCCACTGCTCCACCAAGGCTCTACATAGCC
This sequence comes from Vipera berus, assembly GCF_964194415.1. Taxonomy (NCBI): domain Eukaryota; kingdom Metazoa; phylum Chordata; class Lepidosauria; order Squamata; family Viperidae; genus Vipera; species Vipera berus. Next base: position 236,193,341 of record NC_138202.1, read on the forward strand.
AGTTTAGCTATGTAGAGAGAACAAATGATGGTCCAATTGCAAAACAGAAATAAGAAGAGTGTGTAACCAGATTGAGGGGAAGGGAAAGAAACAAATGTGTTTCAGTAGAGTTGGTGAGAACCTGAAAAAGAGTACACAAGAAGTTTAAACAAGAAAAGATGCTGATACTCTAGAAAGAGTGCAGAGAACAGCAACAAAGATGATTAGGGGATAAAACATACAAAGGACAGTTACAGGACCTGAGTATGTCTAGTCTAGTGAAAAGAAGAACTAGGGTCGTGGTGGCGACCTATGGCACACGTGCCACAGGTGGCATGCAGAGCCCTCTCGTTAGGCACGCGTGCCATCGCCCCAGTCCTAGGCCTTCAGCTGGGTTTTATAAAAACATTTTGCTTTAAGCCTCCGCCGCCGTGTGCAAAAAAAAGGTTCAGTCAATCAATTTCAACTTCTTGTGGGGAAAAAAAGATCTTGCAAAGTTGGAATTGATTGATTGAACTTTTTAGTTCCACCCAGCCTGCCGTTACCACCACAGCCGTGCCCACCCAATGGGCCATGCCCACCCGGCACCCGACAATACAGAAGTGGGTTTTGGGTTGCAGTTTGGGCACTTGGTCTCTAAAAGGTTCGCCATCACTGAACTAGGGGGTGACATGATAGCAGTGTGCCAATATTTAAGGGGCTGCCACAAAGAAGAGGGAGTCAATCTATTCTCCAAAGCACCTGAAGGCAGGATAAGAAGCAAGGGATGGAAACTAATCAAGAAGAGAGCCAACCTAGAATTAAGGAGAAATTTCCTAATAGTGAGAACAATTAACCATTGGAACAGCTTGCCTCCAGAATTTGTGGGTGCTCCATCACCAGAGGTTTTTGAGACTGGACAGCCATTTGTCTGAAATATCCTGCTTGAGCAGGGGGTTGGACTAGAAGACCTCCAAGGGTCTTTCAACTCTGTTATTATGTTTTTTAAAAGGCAATGTATAAAATACAGGATGGGCAGGATGGAAGCAAGGGCATTTGGTAAGGATAGAAAAGTAAGGAGCCTTTTTCTTTTTTTTCCCTCTCATACCTTTGATTTCTTTGGTTTATTATTTTTAGTGACTTTTCTGGACTCTGTTGCTTATCTGAAAAGAGAATAGTGTGATAATAATATAGGACAACTTAAGGAAAGCAACCTGGCCTTGTTTCTTCTTACCACCACATCTATCCCCCGTAGTGGAAAAAACACCATCTGCTGCTCTCTTCAATGTGTATGGAGGCAGACCTTGGCAAATATGCATGACTGAAAGGTGGGTTAAACTGTCTACTCACCAAGCTGCCTAACAGGCTGTTCAGCTACTGTTGAACACAAGCTTTACACTAAGAAAAGTTCTGTGTTCAGAAATATGCCAGCTTATAGGACACAGGCCCAGAGGGGGCATGCTCTGGAAGAATTACCTCCCACATCTCCAGGATTGTGGTGGTTGGCCAAGCTATTTTTCAGGTGTGGCTACATTGCTCTTTCAAAAGTAGGGTTGGGCTATTTTCAGAAATACCCCCAACTGACAACTCATAGTTGCCCAAGAGAGTTTCTGAAGGGTGCTGCAGCGCTCTCACCTCTTGCCCTGGGATTCTGCTCCTAGTCCATTGTGGCCAATCAACTGGACTCACAGATGTAGCAGGACACAATAAATAGCCATGGCTGGAAGTATCAGGAAATTGCTTTGGAGTAGGCAGGGTGGTTGAGGAATGGGGTCAAATGGCATTGCCCTCAAACAGAGTAATAAAAATGGAAGAGGTACAAATCCATGAAGTGGAAAAACTGCAGTGCACAAAATTGGTAAACACTAGAAGCACCTGGCTCTCCTTTTGGATTTAAATCAAAAAGATTTGGTGCAGCAACCTTAAGTTTTTTAATCACAAATCTGGCTCTGTTTCAAAAGAATGCTAAATCCTTATTTAAGAGCAGGTCTACTGCTCTTTCCAAGGACTGCATCCCAGGGGTGCCCGCAAGAGAGATCAATGACATTAAAACAGTGGCTATGACCAAGGCATTTGAAGCCCCACCCTTTTTTGCAGGTAGGTAGCACATGTAAAAAGATAAGTCCTTGAAAACAAGCAAAATCTAAGAAGACCCCTTCTTAGATTTGCACTTCATATGTGGTCTAAGAACAAATACTCAGGTACCTGTTTGGTTGGTGTGATTTTTCTTCTCCATTAAGTGCAAGATGTTGGAAACTCAGCAGTGACATCACAATAAGGCATCAAAGCAAAATTCTTCACTAGAGTATTGTGATGTATTTCCTGCATCTCATTCTACATGCTAGTTTTAAATGGATGTGTCTTCTGGTCTTTATCCTGAGCTATTTACTTAATAATCTCTATGAAGCTACTCTAAAGCAGTGCCAGAAGATAGCCCTCTCAGTCTGGGAAAAGAAAGAAATCAGAAAAACAACAAAAAATGAGATGCGTTCCCATATTATACGACAGTTGACCAGGGTGGCACAAATGTATGCTTTTGGTGGTCACAAACTTTTAATAGTCAACACAATTAGCTCTGGACTCTTACTAGGAAGTGCAGATATAATACAGCAGTCTTTGGAGCAAAGGAAAAAGCAAAAACAGTGGGATATTGATCGCACATTTCACATGTTAGTCACTGGATGTAGCACGGGACCACTCCTGCATTACTGGTATTTATGGATAGACAAAATAAGCCCAAGAAAAGGAGTTCAACAACTTAAGGTTGTCATCACGAAGGTAGCAATCGACCAGACCTTTGCTCCATTTTTCGGAGGTTGGTATTTCATAATCATGGCACTGCTTCAAGGCCATAGTTTGGCAGATGGCATTGATGAATTTAGAGATAAATTCTGGGACTATTATTTGGCAGAGCTAGCTGTTTGGCCAGCAGCTCAAACGTTTAATTTTCTATATCTCCCCTCAAAATACCGCGTGTTGTTTGTGAACGTAATGACACTGGGATGGAACGTCTACCTTTCGTATCTGAAACATCGAAGTTGAGGATCGGAAAGGCTTGGGAGCAAAAGAGCCAAAGAGGAAACTGCTTTCTTAAAGACGATTGCGCTAGCTACAAATATACTATATTCAGATTTGAAGCATTCTCAATGGAATTGCATTCTTTTGATCCTTGTAGTCTTGTAAAGGTTAAACTGGATAATGTTTTGTGCTAGTTGTCCTGAATAAACTTTTTTTTAATGGTTGAGTAGTTGTTGCACATTATTACATTCAATTTATTTAAAGCACATGTACATCATTTTTCAATGATACGTTGTCTCTAAAAATCCTTAAAAGTGATACAGTTTAATGCAGCTTTGATGCAAAAAAATTTGGTCTGTTTGCAGATTGGTCAACACTTGACTTGGAAACGTTTCATCTGAATATATTATGTGTTTTCCAGTTTTTTGTTCCCTCACAGTTCTATTGCTAGCTCTGGGATTTTCCTATCATTAGGTGATGTGAAACAAAAAAAAATAAAATCATGGGTATCAAAAGACAATTATACAATTATTTAATTTATTACTCTGATTTTACATAGTTTTGCCTTAGATCATCTCAGTCTATTGTTGCTTATTGTTTGTTCTGTGTTACGAAGGCCTCACAGCAGTTTGCCTTGTTCTCTGCTTCTGTTCAATACTAATTGCCCGAGAGAAATTATTGCTTGATTACTCTAACAATCTGAAGCTTTAGTTACATTTGGTAAGCTAAGGAATGGCGTGTGTAGATTTGGAAAATACAAATATTGTACATATTTTAAACACAATACTGCAATACACCACAAAAAGTCAACTGAGAGGGTGGAGGAAAAGGTTGAATGTATGTAATCAACATGTAGAAGCAACTTTCAGTGGACCACCAAAAGCTCCACTGGGTTGCCAGGAAAGGGGACCTGATTCGCTCAAGATTGTTACAAGATGGCAGAGACATGAAAATGGTTACTTCAGCGCATAACTCTAAACGGTATGAACCACAGATATCACTGCCAATGTTGGCACCAACTGTGCATCTGTATAATATTGACAGAGTAACCCGCATCTGTCTCAAACTGCCTTTGGTTAAGGACAGACCTTCTGCATGCAGTAGCACTCAGCAGCAAAAGTATAGTTTCCCAGACTGTAACCACTAACTGCTGGGAATATATGGTTTATTGATGCTAGCTTGTGTTGATATTAAGTAGCTGACTTAGATCATTTCTGTCCAATCAGTAGGAATTCCAAAAATACCTGTAACAGATTTAACAGCTATCCAAACATCAGTATGAGATTATAATAGAAACGGTAGCGAAAATCTGGAAGCATTGATAAAACATTTTTTAAAAATTCACTGACCAATGATTCCGACATACTCTCTTATGCTATGCAAACTTTGTAACCGAAAGAACTGTTACTCTTGAAGTAAAGTTTTTATTTAAAACATCAATCCCATATATGCCGGTTTCAATTAGTTTTAATATGGTATGGTCGTAGTAAACGGTAAGAGATACCTGTTTCTAGCGTTGGGTCATCTTTTTGATATTTTAGCTTATTGTTTATTTGTATCTTTACCCTCTGAATAAATGGCTTTTCCCTACTTTGTTTTCTATAATAAGTCAGATATATAAGGCAGTGAAGTAGTGACTTTGATCACATGTTGCCCTAAGTTATAACATGGCTTCATTGGTGTGATTCAAATATGTGAAAAACTGCTTCTCTGTGTGGATGCCGCTTCTGAAGGTCCATTCTGGGCTTGGGCAACAAAAAATTCGCTACCGGTTCTGCTGAAGTGGTGCGAACTAGCTGAAACCCACCACTGCATGGCTTGTTTCCACTTTAGTCAATATGCTGTCTGGACCAAGCCAATGTGATCTGTGAAGCATGGTTTATGACCTAGAACACTGTGCAAACTCAATTAAGAATTTATTTATTCAATAAACTGTCATTAAACCATAATTACCAAAGCATGAGCCTGGTTGAGGACTTGTTGCACAGGAATCTAAAATGTACCCTAAATCTCTCTGATCCAAATTCAACACTCTTGAGTAGACTAAAAACTCTTCTGCAAGGAGAAGTTTTGCCATTCCTTCCACAATTCAGCAAGGCTCTTGCTAAGCCCGGGCTGGGCTTCTCTTTTCAGCAGGAAGAGCTGGATTCACAGCTGCCTAAAGTTGTTGGGAGTCAGACAGCATACACAATTTAATAAATAAATAGGGGCGTCTAGGGATAATAATACTGGAAGTGTGTGTGTTGGGGAAGGCTGATTTCAGCAGCGTTGAAGCCCATCAGCCCGTTCTGGCTAAGGCAGCTCCAGTAGCCTCCAGAACTCCATCCGAACTCAATGGTAGCATCTCAAATTTTGAAGTTCAAGACAAGGGCTGCTTGAAAGATAGAACAGCCAGACTGTCTGCCCAAAAGCAGGCCAGCAGAAGTCCAGGTAGTGACATGCCTCAGCTATGCAGTTGAGAAGCTCATCTTATTTAGATTTTCATTCCACATGTGTTTTTTTAAATAGCTCATAGTGAAGAATATACCTAATATTCTTCCTCTTCCTACTTTCTCTGAAGATGGGTTGGACTGAGTGAGTGACTGGACCAAGATCACCCAGCTGGCTTTGTGTCTAGGCAGGAATAGATCTCCCCGTCTCTGGATTTCTAGCCTGGTGCCTTAACCACTAGAGCAAACTGGCTCTCATTTTGGAGAACCTTTGTCCCCGCATGTCTCCCATTGAACCTGTTCAGCTCCAAAGCCTTATAGAATAGATCTAAAAAATCAGTAAAATCCCTTGGGAAGCACGAAGGGTAATTCATAGGTGACTACTCAAAAAGTATCAGTTACAGGAGATTATCTCTTTTCCATTATGGTCGACATGGGTGAGTAGCACGTTTCATACCTGGAGCAAGGCCATGTCTCATAACATGATCAAAGAGCAGTTGGCGTAAGGATCTTTGCCCCCCAAAGACTTAAGTCTGTACTACTGGAGGGAACTAGCAGTTTGTGCCCATGTAGCTGACTGGTACATCCATTCTACTACTATGGAATATCTCAGAGGAAGATTGCTGTGTGGAGTAAGCTAAAGGCATCTCTTTTCTTTCAACATGGCATGAAGCTAAGGTTATAGATGCTGGATTGGCCCAGAAGACTCTTGAGGACTTCAGCAAAACTCAAAAGCATTGGAATTAAAGACTTCTGTAAGTTGAGTTAAGTAAGACACAACTACACCACAAGAGGTCCTCTTATTATTGAGATGACTGTTGAATCTCCAGGTCAAGAAATGTTTCCAAGTTGAGCGCTGGTTTGTGATATCTAAGGAAGTCTGAATAAACATGAAAGATATAAATGATGGATAAGGCTGAGCTATGGTAGGGAATTTTGGAAAGGAAGCCTTGCAGTGACCAACATGAGCTCTTCTTTCCCTGTTTTCTCCACAAGATTTTAAGGCACCCTGAAGAACACTGCACTGCTTATTTTCAAAAGGGGAACACCACGCACACCTAGTATGGCTGTGTTTGGAGGAAGATTTATGTCACATGTGAGAAGAGAAAGGGAGACTTTGCAGCTGAGGGAGCTGAGTAGCCTCAGCTCAACAAGAAATTGATGGTAAAGGAGGAGCAGGCTTGGGCTTCACCAAACCAGCAGCAAAGCAGAAATGAGCAGCAGAGCCCAGCAACAACACTGAGAAGCTACAGCCAGCCAGTAGTTGGTGTAAAGTACCTTTTTTTTTCTTACTCCAGAATAGACTAAGAAACTGCAAAATTCAATGCTTCAACAGCAATTCAGAGTAGCAGCTGTCAGCAATAGAAGACAATTTGAAGATAGCTACATGGTGACCAAGACTTTGGTGTAAGCTCAAGCAACAAAACAGATTGTTGTAGACAGTTTAGAATAAGTGTAGCGCTGAGGAATTCTGGGAGTTGAAGTCCACAAGTCATAAAAGGACCAAGTTTGAAGACCCGAGATAAAAGGTAGGAAATAAGTTTGTTAAATTTTATATAATAAACATCTCACTGGAAACATAGGGAAGATTTAAAAAACAATGATTGTTGCTACCCTATACCAGGGGTAGGCAACCATGGCTCTTTCATGACCCGTGGACTTCAACTCCCAGAATTCCTCATGCTGGCTCAGGAATTCTGGGAGCTGAAGTTCATGAGTCATGAAAGAGCCAAGGTTGCCTAACCCTGCCCTATACCATTCCCCCAAAGAACCCACACCCAGAGATGAATAGGATGGGGCTCATCCACAAATTCTGAGACTTGGGGGGGGAGAGGCCAAGCTAGGCTGAAACTCAGATCTGAATTCTCCCTTGAAGCAGCATTTCAGAGGAGAAACAAGTCCTAAAGACAAGAAAAGAATATAATTATAATTGTAAAAGAGTCTGACCGTCTCAAAGCAGAGTAAGCTGGCAGAGGCTGAGAAAGCATGGTGTGAAAACGCAGCCTGTATGCAACCTGTCTGCCTTTTGAGCATTCCAGAGAAGTGAATGGCTTGATGTTGAGATAATTAACAATCCATCTAAAAGACTGGGATGGATTGGAAAAGAGAGTGGCACCGTTCAAAACAGGGTGGGTATGAATGACCCAGTGATTTTGAGGAAGCTGGAGGGAAAGATATACCGTACGTTTTGATTGGGTAGGAAGGCAGCCCAAAGTAGATCTTAAGGGAGAACTCTGATATTTCCATTTCTGAGATTCATCCTGGGAGGCCAGAAAAGATTGGACAGTATGAAGATTCCATCAACTGTAGTATCGGAGCTGAAAAAAGGCTATTACAGAGAGGAAGTTGAGGCTGCAAGAACCAGAATGAGGGAACTCAATTCCTCTTTTCTTTTGCTTTTTGTCTATGAATAATGGGGGGAGGGAGCTTTGATTCCTTAATGGGCAATTTTCTCAGTTACTGACAATGGCAAAGACCTCAGAATCTACTACAGGGAGTAGAGGGCCCAACCAATTTCTTCTGAGCAATTTCTGGCTTACGGTAGAATTTCTACTTACTTGGGCAAGTACCAACAGCAGGTTTGGAGTCTGTCTTCCTTAAAATTTACTCTCAGAGTAAATTTTGCAGATTACAGTGATCACAACAAGCTGGTTTAGGAAATGCCTGGCAGTACTTACACACATCATGGCATTCACCAAGGTAGAGTTTATGCCCATCCAAGCAGGAGCTTGCTCCCACAACGCTGGCACTTGTGAAAGGTTATAAGGCTATAGATGAGATCCTGTGATGAGAAGAGAAAGAATCTGGGCAAATTACTCGGGAATAAATAACTCTGAAAAAAAACTGGAGAAACAGAGTGAGAGTTATGGCACCAGCTGCCAATGCCACCATGGCAGATAAAAACAAACCGAAGTGGTTCAGCAGAAGCCAGCCCTGGCTGCATGATATTGGAAGGAAAGGGGGAGTGAGACTCTCCAGAAATAAGTCTGGGTTATTTAGAAGGAATTGGACAGGAGTCAGAGACCATGGAGTCAGAGACCATGATAAAGAACAAGCAAGCCATATTGTAGTAGTCTGGTGTGTTTTTTCATTAATGCCGAAAGCAAGCCATCAGATCAATTTGGTGTAGTGCAGGGGTAGGCAACCCTGGCTCTTTTATGACTCGTGGACTTTTATGACTCATGGCTGGCTCAGGAATTCTGGGAGTTGAAGTCCATGAGTCATAAAAGAGCCAAGGTTGCCTATCCCTGGTGTAGTGGCTAAGATGCTGGCTTAGAAACCAGAAGACATGAGTTCTAGTTTAGGCATGAGCATTGGCTGGGTGACACTGGGACACTCTCTCGGTCCAACCTACCTCTCAGGGTTGTTGTGGGGAAATTAGGATGAGGGAGGAGTATTACATGTTTGGTGCCTTGAGTTATTCATTTAAAAAAGATGAAGGCAAGGTATTAAATAAAGAAACATATTTGGATGGCTGTTGTAATAAAAGTATTAGGAAAGCTTGTCCATTTTTTAAAAAATGTATAAACATTTTAAAAATCCTATTTTGAGCCAGGATTTCCATCTATCCCTTCGAACATGAAAGCTGGTAGAGAGCGCTGCAAACTTTCTTTTTTTAAATCAACTATGTGAAGCTTCAAAACTGTGATGAATTTTTAATAGGTGACACTACATCTCCAGCAGAAGTGCCTAATTCCAAATCCCACACCTCTGTAAGTCAGGCTTATGTGCTATGAATTCACAATCAGCTTCTCCCTCATATGTTGATAACATACTTGAAAGCACAATATCTATAGAGGCTTCATTCTATAAACTTTCTGTTTTCCTGTGTTCAATTTTGATTAACTTTGTGAAAGAACTACAGTGCCCTCTTGTGGTATATTTAAACATGAGTGGGGGGAATTGTTTAGAATTTTGCTAACAGAAAAAATATGACACTAGTAGGTAACTTACCATTTATTTTTGATTATTTAAAAATAAAAGCCAATAGTTATTTAACAAATTAATAGTCAATAAAATGGGTAAGATATATACAAAATACATACCAAACAACTAGAACAACTCTAAGCAGTCAGAAACATTTAAATTACCACCAGTGCTTTTATCTTTGATGTTACTTAATAATGGAGGCATGGTAATTTCTGATAAATGGATTTTTATTGAAATGAATTGTGGACTCTGGACAAAAACATCTTTCCTCTCTACATTAAATCACATAAAGAGTTTTAGAACAAAAGTCTAATGTGTTCAGAGAGAGGAATTCACCTCCTGGAGCAGACTTGGAGAGCCTTCTCAAACAATGAGAAGCCATGTATTTTTAGAGAAAGAGAAAATATACAAATGACCAAAAAACAATAGGGAACAAGAGTAATACCAGACGGGAGAAATGCTATAGTGCCAATATGAATTTACCTCTGGCAAAAATGCAACACAGATCAACACTGCACATTTTCAAGTGTAGGTGGCAGTACCAAATCATCTATGCGCACTTCATTTTCTTTGCAATATTCAATGCTTTTGAAGAGAGGATAGAGCAAAGGATGTCATTTCAGCTGCCCCAAATGCCAGCTAGTAAGCAAAGGGACTTGATCTGAATTGCTCGGTTACGCATCACAAAGAATAAAGAATGAGTTTGCAAATGCACCAACAACACCAGTGAGCACAGAAATTGTTTTTAAAAGCAATAAACAAACAAGTGAAGGAAATATTTAATATGTGTATTTATATCCACTAGCTTTTAACAGGGCTGTTCGCGCAACAGTAGGTGGTAATATGTTTATCAAAATAAACCACATAAAAAACAAACATCTGTAGACTCATGTGATCTCTATAACCTGCAAAATCAAAGTTAAAAATGTTAGTGCTCCCTGTTCCATGTCTCAAAGCATTTGATTTTCTGCCCATGGTGGAAAGCAAAACACAATTATGAAACATTATTCTTTTACAATGAAGAGCCTGTCAGCTGCTCAGATATGCAACTTTTATCTACTACGTTGTGGAGCAGTTTTTAATAGATTTCCAGGCAAAGGCCTCTCTTGTGAACTGGATTCTTCTCTTCTGTTGCCAGGACTCCTCAAGAAATAATTACCAGCAAACCGGCAATGAAACTAGACATGAGGATGTAAAATCACTCTGCTATCCATTCAGGTTTTTAAAATAATTTCTTTCTGAGCTTTAACCAAAAAGATTTCATTCAATTTCTCTGGGAAACTCCAGAGATTAACAAGCCAAGCATCAATTTCAATTTGTCTTCAACGTTATTCCCTTTGAATTCCCTGCTCCCAGGATGAATTGTACACATTACAAGAGAAAAAAACTAGGTCAAAATTTTTCCCTCCTGTCTTAATACATAAATAGTATTTTAAAAAATCTCAGCAACTCCCATTTCCTTTCTGTGGAGAGGGAGCTACAACAAAGAGTCCAGGAAACACCAAATTCAAAACACAACACTGTGCCAAGGCTCTCCTTAACCGCTTCTAGAACAGAAGTGGTTGTGAATATTTCACAAAGTCATATCAACAAAATAGATACACCATTAAACGTATTCAGTGTACGTTGCAGGCAGAAGAATCTGGAGTGAACTTTGGCTTCAAAAAGTGATAGGAATCTTTAAAAGTTGCTCAAATCATGTAGGTTCAGGATCTAGAGAATCTATCAAGCGCAAGTTTCATAATATAAAGTCCAATTTCTTGGAAGCTTCCTGAATTTTGAGTCACAGAATATAGACAAACTCTGAGGTAATTAACCTAAAGAAAGCTACAAAACTAAGTTCATACACAAACTAATGTAAACAAGAACTGCTGTTTATATAAAAATAGTGTGATAGGAAGTGTATTGCTTATTTAAAGATATACTCTGTGTCCCTGTGGCTATGGGTGTGAAGATTTAGGCAACTGGAAAAGTCAAAGATATATCAGTAATAGCTTTAGCTTGTGTGGGATGCTCAAGGTCAGGAGAAAAAAAAGTGCTACAATAGAGTCAATGTAGGTAGAAATATTTAATGCTGGGACTCTCTTAATTATTTGGGAAATTACTCGGAATCAGTTAACACTAATATTTACATCCAGGTTTCACAGGCAAATTTGAGGAGCAGCGGTGCAGATCCTTGGGCTTGTACACACATAGCAGGAGCACCAACTGAATCATTCACATGGTAACCAGACAGGCTAGACATCAGCTTGTCCAGGCAAATTGGAGAGGAGAGCCTGGATCAATGGGATAAATCTGCAGCATTGCCTTGACACACTGCAGCTGTTTAGTGAAGCAAATCAGGAAGCAAAACCCAGCTCAAAAAGCAGCCTGATGACTGATACAGGCAAGGATGAATTGCTGCCAGCACTCACTTTTGCTCATCCTTTCCATTAAAAAAGGGGGGGAGGGGGTATCTTAAATGTATTGTTTCCAATGGAAATGTTAAAGTAAGAAGATTCTATCACTGTATTATTTGATAAAGTGTTATTAAAACTGGCATCTTTTTTCTTGGCCAACACTAATCCCAATGAAATTATGAGTTTTATTTGGCGTAGGGGGATACACCCAAACTCCTTTCAAACCTCAGAAGCTTGAGAACCCCTGGATTAAGAGATGAAATCGATCAGTGAAAAGCAGTAGCCAGCTAGAGCAGCAGTCCCCAACCATTCTGGCATGGACCGGTGGGGGAGGAGGGGATGGTTTCATGTGAACGGGGTCTCATGCACGCAAGTGGGTGCAACTCCACTCGTGCACGCAAATGGGCGCAACTCCATTTGCACATGCATGCATGCCGCTCACGCAGCCCGGTTCCAAACAGGTCACAGTCCAGTAGTGGGCTGTGGCCCAGGGGTTGGGGACCCTTGAGCTAGAGTAAAGGACATGATCATGGTGGCCTTGGCAGAAAGGACAGCATACACTTTGACTGATTTGAAGAAACTTGCTAAACAGCAGACTAACTGAAGTGTCACATGGCTGAAAAAAGGGATATTCAAAGGTATATAAAGGAATTCCAACATATTTTTTTAAGATTAATTATGTGAAGTTGGTTTTTCAACTTTTGCTTAACCCTTCAACCTTTCTGAAAAATATTAACTGATTCCAAGTAATTTATTTCCAAAATAATTATGCTGTATTTCAGAGTGAATAAAGAATGGGTCCGATAAATCCATAGACATGTCACACATGGCCTAAAGATTGCCTATACTGGGGACAACAGAATTTCCTATTTTTTAATCAAGCCAATTTTTACCAAAATCCTTGTATGAAAATTGGTGCCTTTGAATAAACACACATTTCTTTGCACTTTTACCTAGAGCCATTTCAGAGAAAATAGTGCTTTGTTATGCATTTATATATCGCATTTATGAGTCCTGTAGAATGCAGCCTCTTGGCATCTGCATAACATGAAGACATTTTTAAAAAATTGAAACACTAATGAAAAGCTTAAGTCTTATTTCTCATGAATTGCATGGAAGTATGCATAAACAAATCTTTCATGATCAACTGCACTGTATGCAAAGGAAATTACAATTTCTAATTATTCAAACTGCATCTAACATGCAAATTCATGCAAAACAGACCAACGGCAGCTCTATTTTTAATATGAAAAATGTATATAGGCATTTGGGAGGAGACAAGTGGTCATCAAATGTCATTTAATACTTTTCTTCCTTTTCTTCCTTAAATCTTCACGTAACACAGTACTGGAATTGTTCCAATCTCATTTATGAAAGTGTTTCATAAAATTTCTACAGAAAGAAATGCAGGGGAGAAACATGGTAGGTATGTACTCCTCAATTTTTCACTCAAATGTATTTCTCATGTTTCTAAAATTTGTTATATATAATGCTAGCCTTATATATAAAATTGGGGTTTCCCAATTGTTATATATGTAAATTGACAGTAATGTGGAGTTTCTTCCCCAATTTCAGTCTACATATAACCTAAGCACATTTTTTAAAAATCTAAAGTCTCAAGCGAACACTTTATGTTCTTGACAACTACAAATCAGTGTTATAAACCCAACTGTCAGATCCAACTCTGGATAGCATGTCTGTAATTGTTAAATGGAGGGTCAGAACTAACATGATTTTTCTGTTAAAAGTTCTTCTCTAGATACTGCAGTTGTACTTCACTAGAGCCATATGTGTCAGACTAGAACCAAGGGGTAATACACTCAGTGATGACAATCCATCCACTGTTAGGTTTCCAGGGCATGTGGGAGCGTTGTTTTTTTATCATCTTACACAAGTCAGAAATTCTATATTTTGATTCCAATGACAGAAGACATTACACAATTCATTATACTCAACATTGCTAAGATCATGATTATGCTATTAACACTTGTAGACAATGCTGCCTTTCCTATTTTTTTCCACTAGCATAACTTGGGATGTAACCCAGGAATAGCAGGTGTTCTTATCAAAGCTTCCTTTTCATTTTGCTTCCCAAATGGGCATGTGCTTTGCTCCTCTGGTTAGTCCTGGCACAGGGCAAGAGTTAACCAAATAGCCTGTGTGAAGAAGAATGGACCAGGGGCTGCTGATTCAACAGAGTCCATATACAAAGCGAGTCACATTCTTCCTTCTAGCAAGCAGGCCAGAAACTATTGGCATGATATACTTTCAGTACCTGAAAGGACAACATTTATCCAGTTGTAAAGAAATAGACATGAGTTACTAAAGCTAGAATAATTAAAAGTGATGAATGAGCACTGGGGGAGGCGTTTTTAAAAACCTACTGTATTTAAATAGACTTGGTAGATATTAGCAGATTCCTATGAAATTTCCCAATTTTTAGATGAACAATTACTTTTCTCCCAAGGGTACCTTTACAAACTAGAGCTCATAATATTAATTTTTCAAACCTCTTTTTTGGGCAACATCAATGAAAACTATAGGTATCACACAACTCTTTTTTTGGCAACAAATCAGCCATTGTCATGAACATGACCTTAGCATTTAAAAGTTGCATACCAGTGCTAATCTTTCTTCCAGTTTACTGTTTATATATACAGTCATGTGAAAAAGTACACCCCATTGCAAATTTTGACTTTTTCAATAGTTGGTCTTCATTTCAATACTTATAAATATAACAAATATTACACACCATTTACATTTTGCAGCCCATTGTGTAATTTAGATAAATGCAAATGCAAATTTCACATGCGCTTATCACTACCTCAATACCTAAAATTAGAATCAGGTGCACCATATCAGGTGCAAACAATTAGAACATTGTTTATTAGAGAGGATTTGAGAGAAACCTGTCTTACTTAAACCTCAGACATTTGGTTTGATTTGCTCTGTTGTTGTTGAACCGCGTGGAATCACCATGCTGAGATTGAAAGAGCTCTCTGAGGGTTTCAGAAAGGTTATAGGTGCCAAGGAATATGAGATTTTAAAAGATCACCAAACAATTGGACATCAATCATTCCACTGCATGGAAAATAATCTACTAGTGAAGATTTCAAACAACGGTCAACTGGCCTAGGCCAGGCCATCGCTGCAGGTTCATCCCAAAGCAGTTTCACAACATATTGAAAGAAATCTCCAAGACACCTCCCCCCCCCAAATTTCAGCACATAACCCACAAAGTATTCTTGCCACTACCCGTATCAAAGTCCTTGAGTTTACCATTAGAAAAAAAACTGCACAAATTAGATCTACCTAGATGTGCTAGGAGAAAACTTTTGCTGTCCAGAAAGAACATCAGGACAAGACTAAAGTTTTGTTCATGAGCATCTGAACAAAGATCAGGTGTTTTGAAATAATGTGCTCAGGACAAATGCAGCAAAGATAATTTCGCTACAATACTAGAAGATATGTTTTGTGAAAACCAAAGGCAGCGTTTCACCAAAAGAACCTGATAGCAACAATAAAACATGGTGGTGGAAATGTTATGGTTTGGGGCTGCTTTGTTGGATCAAGGCCTGGACATCTTCACCATCGTAGATCTCACTAGGAATTCTTAATTGTACCAGGGTGCTTTTGAGAATTAACATGAGATCATCTGTCAGAAGATTGAAGCTCAATTCAAAGTGCACCTCATTATATGTGACTCTAAACATTCCTTCGGGGGGGGGGGGTGAGCAATGGAAGGTTCTGGAATGACCAAGTCAAGCCAGGATCAAAATGCTGTGGGGTGACTTGAAACAGGAAGTGCATACTAGAAACCCCTCAAACATCCCACGGCTAAAAAAAAATTGCAGAATAGGAAAAAACTGCTCCCACTTGATGTCAGAAATTGGTAGACAGTTTAAAAAAAATGCTTCCTTGAAGTTTTTTTCTGCCAAAGTGGGTAATACCAGATATTAGAGTCAGAGGTGTACTTATCTTTTCTTGTTTTTGTGTCTGAGCGGTGGCTCAGTGGGTTAGGTCGAATCCCGAGTGCCGCGTAACAGAGTGAGCGCCTGTTACTCGTCCCAGCTTCTGCCAACCTAGCAGTTCGAAAGCACATAAAAATGCAAGTAGAAAAATAGGGACCACTACAGTGGGAAGGTAACAGTGTTCCGTGCGCCTTTGGCTTCTAGTCATGCCGGCCACATGACCACGGAGACGTCCTCGGACAAGCGCTGGCTCTTCGGCTTTGAAACGGAGATGAGCACCGGCCCCTAGAGTCGGAAACGACTAGCACGCATGTGCGGGGGAACCTTTACCTTTACCTTACAATATATGATTGCAAAGTCTATTTTTCACAGGAGGTGTTGTTTTTTTTTGGTTGAATTACAACACCTTTATCTTTATGCACTGTTTGAATGAAGACAAGGTATTGATACATCCACTTATGTTAAAAAAATATTTATATGGGATGTATTTTTTCACATGAGTATATGAGCTTATTATCCCAAGCATTTGAATGACAGAAACATGAAGTCCACCTGTGGAAGAAAATATTCTACCTGTTACAATCTGACTAATTTTATGTCACATAATACTAGTAAATGACAAGGATATGGGATTAACACAAGTATGCCACAGACCCAGAACAAATCACTGTTGCAGTTTATAAAAAGGCCTCTGAATTGTTGAAAAAAAATTCTCCGTAAGTATACACACACAAACCTTTTACGTTAAGAAAACATGAATTATAAATTTGCCCTTATCTAATTTCTGAAATAATTTTCATTTTTTCAGAGATTTTTTTCCAGATTTATTCTACAATAGTTGAACCAAACTGATGATCTTTGCAGATTTCCAAACTTTTTGAAGGTTAAGAGAGCGTTTAGCTTTAAAATAGCACCCTCACTCATGTATTTTGATCTTTTAATAGAACTGATGGAAGAAAGCAGCCAAGAAACCTCTTATTCACAATTAAATACTTCTTAAGAAGTGCAAATTCATATTTAGAATGATAGTTCTAGTTGGTAAATCAGCTTTTAAATGTAACTGTTTCAAGAATAATACAGAGTTTTAACCCGGAAGGACAAAAACAGTATCTGTATTTCTTATTGATGTTCTTCTCTCTCATTTTAGTACATTTTTTACTGATCATACCAACCCAAACTGAAAATACTAAAACCTTAATATTATGTGACTATCATAATTAATTACTTATAAAAAAATTTTTAAGAACTCTATCCATACTCGCATCTGTAAGCAATTTATTCTAAGTCAATTAAAAAAAATCTTCTATAATATATATTCAAAGAAAACAGGTGCAATGTATTTCTCATTCACATCTTTTTAATCGAAGTCATATTTGATTCCATTTCAGAAAGCAAATCCAAAAATAAAAGTGACTTATCTATATATCCTTTGATAAAAATGCTTACATCACTTGTTTATGAAAATAGTAATTTTAGGAATGTATTTTTGGCAGTATAAAATTATGCCGTGTGTGTGTGTGTGTGTGTGTAATAAATGCAAGTTTCAAACATAAATTCTGATCAAGTAAAGTTGTGCCCAAGATTTATACAAGCCGGTATCAACCAAAAATATACAATTCCATAATAAAAACACAAAAAACATGGAACAGAATTTAGAAAACCTTTGTGGATTCTGCATTTTCCCACCTTCAGCTGTTTTCCAATGCAAAGAGAGTAAACAGCCTTCTCCCAGCTTTCCTCTTTTCTACACAGCTGAGAGTGTAGGATGTTTACACTCTTTATCACTTGGATTTATTCTGGATCAATTGCAGTGGAAGTATTAACCTTCATAAGCAGCTAAAAGGGAAAAAGTATTACCAGCATTAAAAAAAAGAAATTACCGTAGATACATTTCCCAGGAAAAAAAATCTCTTAAAGCAGAAAGTTTTGAGACATTTGTCATACCAAAAGTGTCCTATATGTCCAAATGAACAATAAATCTAGTATGTTTTCATTACATCTGTGTCTCCAAGCTTCAAACCATTCCAGTTCAAAATATTTTCAAGAATCCTAAGAGTGACGAGTCTCCCTGCAAATCAAAGAATCAGATTCTCTTTGGTGCTGAGTTTGGATAGACAGTTGTCAGGAATACTGTAATGGATTTCTGCACTGGGAGGCTATTGGACTACAGGTTCTCCAAAGCCCTTTCAAACTTTCACATTCTGTGACTCTATGAAATATTAGTAACCTGAGATTGCCAGTGAGTGTCAACGAGTTGACATGCTACATGTCTCCTAGATCACTCTACTTGAAAAGAAAATTCAGCATTATTTTTAAAAACCAAAGTAAAAATAGTTATTGCAAAGAAAGTCTCTTAGAATTCACATTCCCTTGATATTTTCTTAGAAAATGAAAACTGTCTTTTGGGCGGTTGGGCACATTTTCAAAGTTAAGCTGAGGAACTGGCAAAGTATCTTGGGAAGCTACAAAAAATGACAAGGAGCAACTTCACCATTTTCTTTCTGACTGAGGATTAGCTCCGTGCATAGCTCTTTCCATAGTTCTTTTGAGACTCTAGGTCTAGGAAATGCTTTCAAAAAGTTACATGTTTCCACTCATCTGAAACACTGAGGATCCGTTTTTATCTCCATCACCAGCATCATTTGAAAGAAAAAAATATATGCTACCCAGATGGCCAAAATGTTATCTGCACAACTTTGTCAACCTATTTAACCAATTCTTTAGTGCAGGGGTCCCCAGCCCCCAGTCCGGTACTGGGCCATGGAAGCAGCAGGCGTGTGAAGCTCCACTTTCACACACAAAACCATCCCCTTCCCCTCCCCCCACCGCCTGCCCTCGTTGCTTTAGTGCAAGTAGAAATACTGACATAATATAGAATATTCATCCCTAATAATTTTTAAAGAAGTTGATTTAATTGCAGAGAAGCAGTTAAAATTATCTTAAAACATTCCAATAAAATTGAATTTTTCTCAGCCAGATCCCTGGCAGGGGTTTGCCATCTGTGATCAGGACCCCTTGGAAATTCACAAGTAATGTAGGAATCACAAGTAAAAACCACCACCATTGACCAAGCTTAAGCAGATGAAAGGTGCTTTGGGCTCTGCTTATTTGCTTTCACAAACCCAGCTTGCAAAATCTGAAATTTTGCACTGACATTTAATTATGAAAAATGGCACATTTACTTCTTACCCGACTCTAACACCAATATGATCATTAGTTTATTGGGAGGAGGGAGGGGGAGGACACAATACCCCATAGTAGAAGAACTGACATAGCCATGCTCTCCCATAGTCTTTGTTCCATTTCCTCTTCTCCCTCTGCATGGGATAATAAAATGACTGCCTCCTCTAGGCAGCATGAAGCAGGAGGCAATGCAGAAAAAGTGAAATGCAACTTACTCTCTCCATTTTCTTACATGGGAAAAGGTCCATTGTTACTAAGAACCACGGAGCTTTCCATGTGGTTAAAGAGGGAGAGGGCCTTCAGGAAAAAGTGTGCCCACAAGTGACATTTTGTGCCATGCATATGGGCTACGAGTCTCAACTTCTTAATTCTCTCTGCAGGGTGTGCCATTTCTTTAGAACAGGGGTCTCCAACCTTGGCAACTTTAAGACCTGTGGACTTCAACTCCCAGAATTCCTCAGCCAGCTTTGAGGAATTCTGGGAGTTGAAGTCCACAGGTCTTAAAAGTTGCCAAGGTTGGAGACCACTGCTTTAGAAGATAAATTCTCAAACACTAATTAGTGTAAGACTATTAATCCTCTCAATCTTCAGGCTGCCGAGACTTAGTGGCAACATGTCATTTTTCAAAACTAATTTTCCTTCTGGGCAACCCATCTTAAATACACACATTATATTAAGCCATAGATTAGCAGTCTACAAGTGTATGTAAACACGTAAATAAATCTCAATCTTGTCCAGGAAACACAAGAATTAAACCAGACATATCTATCACTTTATCTAAAAGAAGTCATCCCCTTCTTGAATGTCATTCAAGCACGGCAATATTATTTAAACAACATATCCATTACCAATTTTATTTTAAGGAACTGAAACACCAAAAACCCTAGGCTACTTAGCTGAAAAACGTTTTGACCTAAGCTTTCAGAGTTAAATTTAATTCAAACCTTGTTCAACACTTTACCAGTTCCCAAAATGATTGCTTTCTAACCCAAAACAAGAGTAAATGATGAAAGTGGGTAATATTTAGCTAGATATGAATAAATACTGATTTAAATGAAACATTAGGAAATTTAACATTAGGAAATACTGCAACATGGTCAAAACAAACCAAATTTCAAACAATCTAATTTCTTTAATCACATTATTGATAGGCAAAAATTGTTATCTTACTCTAATTCAGACATATCAAAACTCGTGACATCATGTGATATAGCACAACGTATCGGGACAGTTTTGTCATTGCCAGCAATGGGGTGGGCGTGCCTTCTGGATGACACGTCCAGCCTGCGGGATGGCAGTTTGACACCCCTGCTCTAATTCATAAAAATAAATCATACTGACAGAATAAATCTGTAAAATATTAATTTTTCAGGATGCCTCCAAGAAACATACAACTGCAGAAGACTAGAACTTGAAAAGAAAAGGCCTATGTCATAGCAAATGTACTATTTAAATTTGGTTTGTCATTTCATTTGATTTTCATCTAATGGCCAATATAAAAGCACAAAAAGGCATAAATCTTGCTTTGTCTAATAAAGATTGGAAAGTTGGTTTCGCTCTTTAATAAACTGGATATTCTTGACCTAAGTTTACCCTTCCTAAAATGTTTCTGCCTTACTTTTTGGAAAATGTCCATTGTACAGGCAGGAACAATGACAAAGGAAAACTAACAGAGCTAAAAATGGATGGAATGGTGACAGACAACAAGTGATATTGGGAGAGCTTAGAGAACTGGAATAGCAAGTTAAAAGTTTCTTTCCAACTTTTAAAGCCTTCTAGGCTTTAAACAATTCAGCTGTGTTTAACATGAACTCAGCACAGTTTTTATCAATATCTATTTTATAAATCCAATCTGGGAATAAAATAACCCCCAAGAGATCTTACCTAGAACAGCTTAAAGAAGGAACAGGGTACTAAAATTTAGATGCTACACTTTAGTTAATAGTTTGCTGAATTTCATATACAAAGCAGACAGGATGTATTCTAAACTCCCATTTATACTATACCAGCAACCAACTCATCACCTGACCCCAGGTATTTTGTAACAGAAGAACAAAAGGGGGGGGAAAAGAAATATATGTATGAAAACAGAAGGAGATAGCAGATAGGCATAAAAAGCAATTAGAAGAACATTTTGAGAAATTAAAAGAAAAAAAGGGAGCAATAAAATGAAGGAACCCCCCCCCCATCTTTTTATGTATGTGGAGTAAAAGAATGAACTTATTAAGAAACGAAAATTGCTGTTCTATCCCAACATAAGGTTGAGTCCTATGGCGCCTCCCTCCCTCCTTAAACAGCATAACAGAAAGGATGAATATTCTATCCCCTTCAAGTAGAAGTAAATTACTATGCCTGGCAAATCAATATTTTTTTCCCCTAAAAATATGCCAAAAATTCCATTTATATTGTTATGGTACCTTAGAAAATAGAAATTGCTCACTAAATCACATGATATTACTTGATCTAAGCAAGCAGTAAATTGGATCATTCAAAATAAGGGAATATATTTTCTGGTCATGGATGGAAGGTTCCTCAATATGGACAATCTGTGAAGTAACAGTCAAAATATTCTTCATTTCCTTTTCTGGAATTCTAGTATTGATTCATCAAGGCTGATTTTGAAGACGTACAATTATTTGGTCAAGGAAACTGGATACACATTCCAGCAACTTGTAACTCAGCACGGTTTTTTTTCAACATCACATCTCAAGACACTGCAGAATGCAACAACTGCAATCTCCTCACCCTTTCTGTATCTTTGAGGTCAAATGGATGGAATTAATTCAGTACTTGTGTCCTGACACTCCCTCGTCTTCTGCTTAAGAATCTCCTGTGAGGAGGAAGCATGCACATTTTTTCCATTCCTTCATGATAATATTTTTCCTTATGTCCTTTCAGGCTGATTTGTGGTTTTAAAAACATACCAAAAAACAGAACATAGAGATGGTACCTCAAAGTAGAAATTGACTATTTCAATAAAAACTGACATTTTTATCCCTGGAAAATATATATATATTGTGGGCAAGTCAAATCTCCCCTCAAATCAGGCTCAATACCCCATGAACATCATGGACACATCCTTGTATATTTCTAAACAGCAACAGGGAAATAATCTACTATTCCCTTCCATGGTTTTTTTTTCTGACTTCCTAATCTACAGCTTGTAAATTCCTGGTGATCTGTCTTCCACATACTAACCAGGTTACTAGTGAGTTGATGATACTAAGGTTTTCAAACCTGCTTAGATGCTGCTATCATTAATATATAAATAAGCAGCCATTTATAAAATAGGATCCTAGGGCATGAGTTATGGGGTAATTAGAGCATAGAGCCAACCGTACAGTAAGAGCATACATGCTTTAAATAGTATATTTATAGAGACTTTCAAGCTAAATCATTCACATAGCTCAATACACATGGCAACTATCTGAAAGAAAAGGGATTTATAACATAAACAGTGTCATGTGATAGAAGACAGCATGGAAAATTCATATAAATCTTTTCTCTGTATTTTTTATAGAGCCATGCAACGTTTATGCCTATATTTCAGCAGTTCAATAGAGGTTAATATATCTGACTTGTAATTAAGCCTTGTAATTAATTAACTATACAGGGAATGTAAAATGAAAAGAAAATATTCATTTTCAATTTCTCTTTCTTTGAAATATTTTTTTTAAAAAAATCCTTATTAAATTCCACCTTTACATGAAGGAAATGTGAGAGAAAAACTGGGAGAAAGGGAGCTTTCTCCCGCCCAAAACAGCCCCTAAAAATACTGAGGTAGCATAAATGTTTAGTTGCTCCATAGAGTAACACTTTTATGTCTACTTTATCTTTCAGTTCTAAAATTCAGTTTCAAAATGCCCTTAAAGGCTATCTATATAAAGTGCAATTATTTGATTTTCAAATATTAGCTCACAAATCATCACATCTAACTTTTGCAGCTCTATCACTTGCACACTCACATCTTTAAAACAGTATTTGCTATTTGCAATATAACTCTCTAACTTGCTACTGAACAATTTTAGTTGTCAAAGCACGCAAGATTATGGACAAAAAGATGTCAACTCTTTAAAAATTGCACTTAGCAACTATTCAGGATACTTTCTATAGATAAAAGATTCTGGCAGTGTTTTAAGACAAAAGGTACTAAAAAAATCCCCCAAGAAATAAGTCATATCTAATTTTAAAGGCTTTTGATAAGACAGAACTTTTTGTAAATTGGGAGACAGTGCTTGCAAATCTCTGGCAAGGAGCTTCCATAATTTTCCCTATTGTAAATGAAATTACTCTGTAAAAACTTTTCCATATTAAAATCCTAGCCTTAACTTATTCAGTGCTTTACTTGTGAAATCATTGAATTATTATCAGCAGCTCATATGTCAAGACTATATAGCTTTTGGAAGGCATTCTCACTTGAGCTCACACACTATACAATTCAACAAAAACAGTTCTTGCAGCTTTTTTTTAACCTTCCTTTGAATATCAAGCTGGATAAGACTATATTTTTTAACCTCAGAAAAGGTTTTATTTTTTTTCATTAATCTATTTACATGTTATTTTAAACTAAATTCAATTCTCATAAAACCAATCCAAAAAAATAGGGCGGGAAGTTCCTTGAAAGATATTTTAGAATCATGTTTATTTATTTATTCATCAGATTTCTACACCACCCATCTCACCTAAGTGACTCTGGGAAGCTTACAATAAAAAAACATCATAGTATAAAAACATAAATAAGAATAATTTTAAAAACAACACTTAAAACTATTACAAGTTAAAAATTTAATAAGGTGGGAGGGAACACCCTCACAACATCAACTATCCCCAGAGTTGGATATTACTCTTTGAATCCCACGCCAATTGGCAGAACCACATCTTAACACTCTTTATGAAGGCCAGAAAAGTGGAGACCCACCTCGCCTTTGGGAGAGAGGTAAGATGTTCCAGAGGGTGGAAGGCAACAGCAGAGAAGGGTCTTTTCCTAATCTTTTATAATTTACTTATGGTTGAGAATGGATGTGTTCTAAGAATAGTTTCTGGATACCAAAACTGCACATAACTTCTGTTCCCAAGATATGCAACTGTAGCCTGAGCTAACCTCACAATAATACCTCGTGTTCTTCACTCTGAACCATCATTAAAAATACACACATATAGAGAGTGAGGAACTCTGTAGATCAGACATGTCAAACACAAGGCCCGGGGGCCGGATCCGGCCCGCAAAGTGGTTTCATGTGGCCCGCGAAGCCATCCTGGAAACACTGAGGGAACGGCCCCCACTGCCTTGGCCCTGGCCCAGAGACCCTCCTCCTGCCAGAGACCCTCAGATCTGTCCCACTCCTTCCCAGGCCCCCATAGGCCCCCTTGATGCGAACGATGTAGAGCTGGCCACACCCACCCAGTAGGCCATACGCACTCTAGCCACGCCCACCCTGTAGGCCACGCCCACCCTGGCCATACCCACCCAGCCCCCCGAGGGTAACCGCAATGCTGATGCGGCCCTCAATAAAATTGAGTTTGATACCCCTGCTGTAGATGGACTGGGCTGCTTTTATTAAAAATAGAAGAAAATCATTACTTAGTTGTCAAAGAGTCAGGAAGCCTCTTTCCCATATAAGGCATAAATACTGTGCTCCCACTTTGAGAGTTTTCTGTTTCTCTATAGCACAGATGTAGGTTATGGGTCCCATTTTTTCCACTGTGTTAATTTCAGGGCTATTTTTCTCATAGAATGCTCAGAACGGAGTTGCGGCACCTTATTTGGATGGAACCTTGTAGGGTAGGCAAGGCGGGTTGTATGACATGTGTGAGTTCCGGCACCTTTTTCTTTTACAAAAAAAGCACTGGTTAATTTCATTAATTGTTATATGCCCCTGACATTGTTGTACCCACTAGATTATAGTGATATAGGATTAAAATAAAAATGACAGAAAGGCAGATCATTTTTTATCTAAGCATTACAAATTCATTACTAATAGTATGATAAAATAATATCAGCAAATTTCTCAGCTCCTCAAAAGATCGAACTGTAAATATATAGAAAATATCAACATGTTAAATAGTTCACAAAAAGTACATAAGCTGGTAAAGGTGAATCTATGTAAAGATAATTTTTATTCTATGAATTTAAAAAACACATACACACAAACCAGGAAACCATTAAAAGAGACTTATTTTTCAAGCTAGGTTTTATCCCTTCTTTGGATCCTAATGCAAATGTTTTGTTGTTTCTTCTGCATTTAATCTGTAATAAAATATTACACGGGCAATCCCATTATTATGTTTCTCAGTTTTGCTAAGTTAATTGCTAATTGAAAAGGATCGAATTGCTTTCTCTTCCTTTCAAACACAATGAAGATTTTGTGATAAGAATTTCCATTCCCTTCTTCAGCTTATTGGATATGTGCAAGCTGGAGTAAATGTGAATTCATCAACTCACTTCCTTTGCTGGAAGACAGTAGCTGAATTAGTTCTCCAAGGGTACATTCAGAAGGTGCTAACCACCCTTATATTACTGACAAAAATCCCAGTCTCACTGATGTGTAAAGAACTGATACTTGTAAATCTTGTACTTGTAAATACTTGAAAACTGATACTTGTAGAGCCAAACCAAAGGAAGCCATGCCGGATGCATATATGGGCATTGGCTTTTATCACTAAACGGAACAAATGAAAGTAGCAATTCATTTTACATCCATAATTCTTCCTTCTTTTATTTCTCTCAAGCCAAAGTCAGAGAAATGCACTGTTTTGTTTAAAAAATAAAAAAAATAAAAAGAAAGATGCAAAAGAATGATCAAAATCTGTTCTTGGTTCTTGGAAAGAACACAAACCTGTATAAGGCATGCATAAGAAACACTGTCAAGTTTACATTTATAATAGTTCCAGCATTCAGAACATTTTTTGCAATATATTATTCTAATATGTTATTTTTCTGTTGATTAAAATGGTAGACATAGTATTTGTACTGGTAGATGTGTAACTTTTATCCAGCACATATATAAACAAGATGATATTTTTAGTAAGAGCACTCACCCTGGTGACTGAATTCACTCACTGTATGAAGCCGTGGTTTATTCATTATTTGCATCCCACAGTCACATGAACTTTGCATTTACTTCCGAAGTTTTGCAAAACTGGCCTATAGTGAATCATGGGTTCACTCAACAACTGTGGTGCTCACTTAACAACTGCTACAAAAATAATTGTCAAATCAGGTTGGTCACATGACTGACTCACTTTCTGACCATCGAAAGTTAAAATCATGATGGGCAGGCTCCATTGCAGTCATAACTCAAGGACTACCTATATAAATATGATACAAAAGTTAGAAAAAAAAACATGGACTAGTTCCAGACGTAATCTTTCTTAAAAGTGGATCTATTCGGCTCAAAGTGTACAAAAATAAGTCTTAAGTAATCTTGGTTCAAATGATTCCTTAAGTCTACTCTAGGCATGATATTGGATTGAAAAGACTATTCTAGAAGACTTCATTGTAATACTTGCAAGCCACCTAAAATTAACTGCTACGTGTTAATTATGTGTCTGGGCACAGTAATTCTATGGCCTTACTGAAATAACCTTTGTAAGAGTCCTATAAATAATCTGTCCCTAAGAGGCTGACCAAAAATGTTAATATTCAAAGCAAGGAAGGAAAAAACATGCATTACTTGCGTGTTTCAGCGTCTGTAACTTCCTAACTCATATAGCTTCCAGTGTTTTGTTTCCAGCCTGAACATCAATTTCTATAGGGTTTTTTTTCCTCACGGTAAGAAAAGATATTCTAATTGTATTATTGCTTTTTTCTGTATCTTTTAAGCAAACATTTCTTTAGTAATGCAGAAAATCATGGATAACGTCGCAATCACTTCCTATTCTGATTCTGTGACTGTGCTTCTACTATAGTACATGAAAAAGTTAGCCCCATTGCCTTCTGCAAAGTTGCACACCTACAAGATAGCTTGTTTGTAAGTTAAGTGTCATGCACTTAGCTCAGACATGTCAAACACAAGGCCCAGGGGCCGGATCCGGCCCGCAAAGTGGTTTCATGTGGCCCGCAAAGCCATCCTGGAAACAGTGAGGGAACGGCCCCCACTGCCATGGCCCTGGCCCAGAGACCCTCCTCCTGCCAGAGACCCTCAGATCTGTCCCAGTCCTGCCCAGGCCCCCATAGGCACTCTTGATGCAAACGATGTAGAGCTGGCCACACCCATCCAGTAGGCCATACGCACTCTAGCCACGCCCACCCAGTAGGCTACACCCACCCTGGCCACACGCACCCAGCCCCTTGAGGGCAACTGCAATGCTGATCTGGCCCTCAATGAAATTGAGTTTGACACCCCTGACTTAGCTCATGATTTGTTTATATTAAGCTGTATGATTACCATGAACTGGAACTTGTAACCACACAGCAGACTTACTTCTCAACAGCCTGCAGATAGTTGGTTTATAGATGTAGTTGTCTTGGAGGGACTCAATCAGGACCCTTTTATGCTTAATCACTTGCCTCTGGTTTACCAATTTATAGAAACAAGCTTGCCTGGTGGCGCAATGTTTAGAATGCAGTTTGCAGGCAAACTCTGCCCACAACCTGGAGTCTGATCCTGTTGGGGTCAAGGTTGACCCAGCCTTGCTTCCTTCTGAGGTCAGTAAAATGAGGATCCAGATTGTTGGGGACAAATGTTGGCTCTGTAAACCGCTTAGAGAGGTCTGTAAAGCACTATGGGGTTTTATGTAAGTCTAAGTACTATTGCTACTGCTATTATACAAGGAAAGGATAACAAATATTGCCTGTCATTGTAGCCGCATTACTGGATAGAGAAATGTTGAGAATAGTCTCAAATGAAATTATTTACAGGTCAAGACAACCAGCAATTTGGACTCATTGGCCCTGTGTTCCAAAATAAGGCTACAAAAATTGAAACATTAGAAAATTGTAATTTCCTAACAGATTTTCCTGTTTCAATTGATATCTTTGTACAAAAAGAAAATTCCCAAACTCAGTCATTGAATGAAAATCAATCTTTTCAGGCATCAACTGAATTTCGAAAAATAAAATGAAGAGTAACAGAGAGACCTGTCTCAATAGTTTTTACACAGTACTTTAGCTGTGTACAGCAGTTTACATGACTGCTAACACGACTGCTAACATCTGCACAAAACATATGTTTTATAACCTTAGATAATCAAGATCCAGGTTGTGCATGGATAAGAAGACAAGCCTAAACTGTATGAAGGAAATAAAATCTGCTGAAATAAAGCATTGAAAGGCAGTCTGTAAAGTTAGTTTTTTCAATACTAGTTTGTTTATCTGAGCAATTCCATATATGATTCACACATATACCATTTTTCTTTGTTCTCAGAAAGATGTAAGGTCAATTAATTTTTAACAAGTGGATTTCAGTTCTAGGATACCCAAAACTGCAAGAAACTCAAACAAGATAATCTGCATAAATCTAACTAATCTTCTGAACAGAAAGTCAACATTCACATTCTGTAGGCATCACATATTCTCAGTCTCTGTTGCACCTTATTTTAAGGGGAATCTCCCTACTTAAGAATTGTTGAGATCTTTTAAACATTATTTTTGAATTTCTGACAAGTTTGGTATTCCTATGAATATATATCTTATATCACAGTGATTTCATTTTTTTCTATTATTAGAAGAAACATTTCAGAGGATTTTGCTGAGTAGGAAACTTCAACATCAGTTTTAAAGTCCAGTGGTCCAATTAACAGTATATGGCTTACCACATTTCATACTCATTACCAATATAAATTAGTTTCATATTACAGGATATGAGAGATTGGTTTAAGCCATTGAGTTACATTAAGTAATGGTTAAATGCAATATGTAAACTGAGTCATTTAGACCAAAGCCCAATAAACAAGCTAACCACAAATCAGGAACTCTATAGCAATTGTGTAAAATATTTAAACAATTATGATTATATGTAAACCATGTGGTTACACATACAGTATTGTCCACTCATTGAGGGGAGCAAAACTTAGCAAAACACACATCATCATTACTCACTGTATACAGGAAAAGTTTTGCCTAGCTTCAGGCTAAAGATAGAACTTCACAACTGTCAATCCTTTAAAGATTTGAATAACCCATTGTGGTCTATATTAACACTTGTTTAGTATATGACTATAAATAAGTAAGTTTCATCCTTTAATCCACTATTTCAGGCTTAAGTGTTTGCATGGCTATCTTAAAAATTTCTGGCCTTCATTCAAAACAATTTCTTCCTATCAAATCAGATTGTAACATACAATTTTGAATGGCATTCCAACAGTTGCATTTTAAAAGTTTATGGGAGCAAAGAAAAGAAGGCAAGGCCCCAGAGAGGGAAAAGTAAAAAGAGAAATCCCAGCCAAATATTAATTTTCAACCATATTTGTAACATGCTTAATTCAAGTGGCAGCATGTTGGAATGCAATCTTAATCCAGAGTAGCACAATTGCACAATACCTCTTAACTTTAGTAATATCCAAAATTGTCTCAGTAAGTTCATAAAAGCCAGGCAAAGACAGGGGGGAGCATAAAACTAAGCTCTCCTTGCTTCTTTAAAATCACAAAATATATAGCTGGAATTCAAACAGGTGAATAGACATTTATATGATATTTGCCAGATTTCATTGGTAAACTGCATTCTGCTAGCAATTGTGCAAAAGACCAATTGATCTCAGGTGCATTGCACACAAGCTATAGGGTGTCCCTTGTGTTTTAAATCATTGGCAGGCAACTAATTTTCAACAAAAAAAGACAAGGCAGGGACATTAGAACTTACCTTTCTCTAGAAAAACAAATCTTTAATCCCAGGGCGAACATCCATGGCTCTCCCCAGCTTGAAGATCAAGTTCCGTTAAATACAGGCAGCTGTATCTCACAATAATTTAGAAGTAGGAAATCTTGAGTACAACTACCTATGCAAACCTAGAGATACTATTGATGTAGTCACCTCCTCCATGGCTCACACAGTAGCCAACCCTAGTGGATACAAAAAGAGCAACCTCTCAGTCATTTTGTTGCCAGATACCATAGGTTTCAGCCATACCTTACTGCTTAACTTCTAGATCAGGGGTCTTCAAACTTGGCCCTTTTATGACTTGTGGACTTCAACTCCCAGAATTCCTCACCAGGCATGACTATGCTGATGTTATGTCAGCATAGTTATATATCTCCCACTGGCATGCACAAGAGATTCAGTAGCAGTTTCACCTGGAGGCTATTAAAAGTCTCTACGAGGAGAAACAGGATTAGAATTTTACAGAGTGGCTATGAATTCAAAGTTTGACAGTTCAGAGACCGTCAATTCTTTAGTCCGAATGGGGCAATGCTTCCCCATATGGAGTTAGCCCACAATTATGGGGTCCTTCTCTGGAACAGAAGGTGGAGGCTATTGTCCTAAGAGCCTCTGGATAATTACATCTTGTGCAGGAGCTGCACTGGCTGCCACTTTACTCGTAAGTGTAGTTTAAGATGCTGGATGCATTCACAGCCTAGAAGATATCATGGATTATCTTCTCCAGGTTGAATCTGCCTATGTTGAATCCACGTGCATTCCAAGCTCAGCCTTCTCACTGATGCTCCCCACCCCCGACCGGAACTGTTTATTCCTGGATATCTGGGCCACACCCTCCTCACTACTTTTTTCCCCAAGAGATATTAAAACAGACTTTTTACCTGGACATGAGTAAGATTATTCTACTATTAAGGTAAAGGTAAAGGTAAAGACTCCCCCGCACATGCGTGCTAGTCATTTCCAACTCTAGGGGCTGGTGCTCATCTCCGTTTCAAAGCCAAAGAGCCAGAGCTTGTCCGAGGACGTCTCTGTGGTCATGTGGCCAGCATGACTAGACGCGAAAGGTGCAAGGAATGCTGTTACCTTCCCACCGTAGTGGTCCCTATTTTTCTACTTGCATTTTTTACGTGCTTTCGAACTGCTAGGTTGGCAGAAGCTGGGACAAGTAACAGGCACTCACTCTGTTACGCGGCACTCGGGATTCGACCTGCCAAACTGCCGACCATTTGATCGACAAGCTCAGCGTCCTAACCCACTGAGCCACCGCGTCCCTTATTCTACTATTAATGGTGGCCCATTAAAATGATTGGTTATAATTGATTTTTGCTTTTAATCACCCAATATTAATACCATAGGCCACTCAAAGACTCCAGAAATAAAATGTGTAAGTTGAATAAATGAATGAAATAAGTCACAAAATGATGCATTCTGGGAAAGGGAGGAAGATGGGGAAAGGAATCTCTCCTCCAGTTGTTTTTTTTTAAAAGCAACTGCAGCACAAAATGAAGGAATACAAATTTGTTGCTAATGTCACAGACCTAACTGCAAGCTCTTACCAGCAAAATGAAATATGTGAATATCAAAAAGCACAGATTTTTCAACTCACCCTGGGTTGAAAAATCTGTGCTTTTTAATATTCACAAATTTCATACCATCTCTATATTTAATAAATAAAGCCAAAAGTTAAGTAAACAGGATCAGCCATGTCAAAATCTGCTTAGGACAGCATAAAAACATTCAAGGGGGAAAAAGCAATCTAAGATTTTCCCTCAGAAAGGAGAAACAGCTTTGGTACAAAACAGGGTTAAGATACTTTTGAGTTCTAAAGCTAAATGAGGGTCAACTGGGGGGGGGCAGCAAGCCCCTGCATTTCTTACTTTTGTTCTGTAATCCCGAGTTCACCCTGCTCTCCCAAAGTGTTTTTTCTACACATAAGCATTTTAGGCCTGCCAAAACTAGACAATTTTGCATTTTATAAAAGACCACTTTACTTCCTTTTTAGGAACGTGCTAAAAGATTTCTGAAGGTTTGGTGCCCATGGCAGTTGGCAGCTGCAAACATCCGACTGAAAGCCCCCATCTGCTGCTTCACAGCTTCCAGTCGAGGGTGTTTACAATCGCTCACTGTCAACAGCAATATTCATTCCTTGGTTGTTGTTTTCTCATTAACCTACAACTAGATCCAGGCAGGATGACTTAAGAGAATCCTCATTATCACCTCCGCTTCAGGTTGCCATACCACTGGAGCGGTTTCCAAAATTTCCATCTGCAGCAATCTACGTAATCAATACGATGTAACAGGCAAGTATCCCAAGCATAGGATTTCTACTGAGTTAAAAGATGCGATGAGTAATATATTTAGCTGCTCCTTAAGATTAGCCTGCTTCAAGAAAAACAGTATTCAGTTTACCCAACCTGGACCAATAGTTCCAAAAATATCTAATGAGCTATCAGATACTGTAACATCTCCATTAATTTTAAAATATATTTTATCCTCACAGAAGCTTTATCGTAACCCTAATGTATATTCAGAATAATAAACCTGGATTATTGTAAACAATCCTAATTCTCCTTTTGAAGTCAAGGTAAGCACTGCTTAAAGACTGTTTTGTAACTATTTATTGTTGTAACAATTACAGTGAACAAGAGTGTTAAAATAAAGGCATTTGAAAGATACTGAGCCATTCTCCTCCTCCATCGATAAAATATTCACAGTGAAAGCTGATACACAAAAATGTTTTAGTTATTTGAAATGCACAGACTTACAGGGTTATTTGCTTCAACTGATAAATGTAAAGGATCCCCATAAATCACCTCTTGGAAAAGACAAGGATAGATTTCTCTGCACCAAGGTTAAGAAAACTTGTCCTTCAAGAGCAGATGAAAACAAGCTAAATTGTACTAGAAATTGATTCCTTTTATTCACCACTAAAGTCACAAGCTATTAAAGCCTCCCAAGGAAACCACATTTTCTCAATGAATGAAGTTGCTAAGGGAAACAAAGCAAACCTCCTTTGCTATGCATTCCAGGCATTCTTAGTTCTTGGCATCCTGATACCATTTCAGAAAAGGATCAACTTTCTATCTTAGAACGGATTTCAAACTAGTTTTGGGATTCTAGTTATAGTATCCAATTTGGTGCAACAATCTATACAGAATATGGAGGACACATCTCATTCTGTGTCATAAGCCTGAAAAACACCTAGAAGTTTTTAAAGCATTAAAGGAGATGAAATAAATAAAATGCTACCATATTAGCAGGTTTTTCTACTTTATACTTTCTCACAAAGATTAGCCTTTGTTCCTACAAGTATATCATTTCTAATTTGCTGGGGGGGGAACCCATTAGAACTCCTTAGCTGAAGATCACCATGTCAACAATGCCCCATTTTATTTTCTACATATATGGTTCCTCTCTGACGTAAAACAGATTATATCTGTACCAAAGTCAGTAGAAGATTATGTCTAAAGTGTTTTGGTTTTCAGCATACAATTGCAAAACAACAATGTAATAATATGCGATGTTTTCCTGCATTGTTGACTTTAATCAATGAAGTTTGTTGTTTTTGTTAAAAGTTTGTAAATGCTGTCTCAGCATTTCAGTATTTTAGACAAACAAAAAGTATTCACTTTGGAGATGGCTGTCAAAGATCTCTACCCTCAGCTATGACTTATATAGCAAGCAATTCATACATAAAAAATTAATGGCTTTGCAACTATTCCTATCTCAGAAAAGAAAGCAAATAAATTACTTGTCAAATG
Organism: Vipera berus; assembly: GCF_964194415.1. Classification (NCBI taxonomy): domain Eukaryota; kingdom Metazoa; phylum Chordata; class Lepidosauria; order Squamata; family Viperidae; genus Vipera; species Vipera berus. Next base: position 236,226,804 of record NC_138202.1, read on the forward strand.
AATGGGAGGGCAATTCTGATAACAAATTATAGCGTAGGGTCAATGGAATGCAATACAAACTGCTTTCATACAGATGAATTCCATTGCTACCACAATCGAACACTCCTGATCAAAACACGTCTTTTTTTTGCAAACTTTCATTTAAATTAATCTACAGAGGCTAATCCATGGCCAGAATCCAAAGACTAAATAAACCAAACTGATGTTTGGACTAATTTTCACTCAGACCCTTGTATCATGTAGACAGCTGGTTTTGAAACACAGGAAAGCTTCGACGACTTCCTTTTTAACATACAAGAACATTTCTAATCCTGATAAATATGACCAAAGCAGAATTAAGAGACTGGTGTTTTTTTAAAAAAAAATATGCAATGAAGGGGTAACACTTTCAAAGCTTTAATAAAGTCCCCTATGAGTTGAGTTTAATTTCATTAACTCTTAGGGACTTCACAGACACATCCAAGTAGTTACTTGGGCAACAGTTTAGAAGAGATTTACAACTGCTTTTTCCCCCCAGCGTGTCTTTTCAATGCCCCAATCTAACCTACAATATCTCTGTTATGCCTGGTATCTCTGTAGATCAAGGTACTAACTAGGGCCAGCCCTGCTTAGTTTCCCAGTCCAAACTGGGCCATTCAACAATTATGCCATTTGCTGAGACCTTGCCAAATACCAGAGGCATTAAAGTGTATCATGTCCTTGCTCTAAATATTTTGGAGAGGTTTTTTAAACCTAAAGGAGAGAGAATGAATTTCCCAAAAGCTGTCAGTTTACTTTCTAGTACAGACATGTCAAACACAAGGCCCGGGGGCCGGATCTGGCCCATGAAGTGGTTTCATGTGGCCCACGAAGCCATCCTGGAAACAGTGAGGGAACGGCCCCCACTGCCTTGGCCCTGGCCCAGAGACCCTCCTTCTGCCAGGGACCCTCAGATCTGTCCCACTCCTGCCCAGGCCCCCATAGGCACCCTTCATGCAAACGATGTAGAGCTGACCATGCCCATCCAGTAGGCCATACGCACTCTAGCCATGCCCAGCCAGTAGGCCACGCCCACCCTGGCCATACTCACCTGACCCCCTGAGGGTAACCGCAATGCTGATGCGGCCCTCAATGAAATTGAGTTTGACACCCCTGTTCTAGTAGATCACTTTTTTTTCTGTCTCAACAGATGGTTGCACCGAGCTGACTTTGTCTGGGCTAGGAAACTAAAAAAGGTCAGACTGTTTTGAAGCTGGACAGGACACCACCACAGAATTCCACAACTCTACGCTAAACTGGTCAAGTCAGAAGATACTCCAACATAAGGAAATAACAAATAACTTACATAATGTAACTTTAGAAAATTGTATGTCGTGTCCACTTAATTATTGGGAATTAAGCACCACCTAGGTAAAACCCAGAATTTTTACACTTTTCTGATTTTGATAAATATTACTGTTGGGAAAAAACAACTTTCCCAAAACAGTCATATGGATTATTACAATCAACTGGATTATGAGTGTCCTTTCATAGAAAATATTTCATTCCTTTCATATAAACGCTCCCCCTTTAAAAATGTTTTTAATACTGGCAAGTTCATCACTGGGAGACTAATTCTGAGTTTTGTTTTAATATTCCTCAAACTACTCAGTATTTTCCACTGAAAGATTTCTGGAAATGGGAATATTACTGCCCCTGGTCAATATATGCCATACAGTAACTTAATTTAACTATGCATCTGCACTTTTCAACTCTTAATTTCTGAAATTAATTCCATAATGTTCACAGGTAGATATTCCAAAATAGAACACAGTGTGTGGGACATGGGAAACATGGAGCGACACCTGTTTTGTTGAGTGCTAGAACATTAATTAAACCACACAATAATCTAAATGAGCAAAATATATTAGTTTACCTGGCTGAATTATCTAGTTGTTAAAGAAATGGAATTTTTACTTACAAAAATCCAATCTTCTCATTTGAACACCTAAGACACCTCATACATTTTTAGGATCACTGTTCTTGTCAGCCAACCTCCTAAAAATCAAATTAAGAACAGTGAAATATTCATTACGCTATGCTTTCATGAGATTCAGAATCTTGCAGTATTGTTGAATTAAGTTTTCCTAAGAAAGCAAAGGAAATAGTAATTGACAAGAGAACAATGTTTGCTAAATGTAGTGAAAATAAACATTACTTCTTCTAAACAATCTTAACTAGCTAGCCTTAGTTCAGTGTTTTATATAATTTAGAAATTACAAAATAAGTCAAAAAGCTATATTTAGACATTGAGTTAAATCATGAAATAAGTTTGCATGATTTTTTATTCAGGTTAAGTTGTAATAATGGGCTACATGAGGGCTAAAATTTAAATTTCAATCTTAAATTTAGGATATTATATTAACTCACTGTGGATTACAACTAAACCATATGTAAAATAAATCATGGCTTAGCATGCTGTGTTATATGAACCTAGGCCTTATATAGGTAGCCCTTGATATACAAGCACAATTAAGCCCAAATTTTCTGATGCTAAGCAAGGCAATTAAGTTAATTTTGTCCCATGTTATAACCTTTTTGCCACATTTGTTAAGTCAATCACTGTACTTGTTAAGTGAATCGTATAGTCAAGTAAATCTGGCTTGACTTTAGACAGCTGGGGAGGTTGCAAATGATAATAACATGACCCCAGGATGCAACTGTAATAAGTACATGCCAGTTGCCAAGTGTCTGAATTTTGATCATGGGGATCCTGCAATAATTAAGTTTGTAAACCAGTTACAAGTCATTTTTTTCCAGTGTCGCTCTAACTTCAGTCATTAAATGAACGGCTGTAAATCAAGGAGTACCTGTACAAACTTGATTACATGCAATTTAATGTCATGATATCAAATCCATTTTCCACACACCAATACAGAAATATTGTAGTGAATATGAGTTGTTTTATGAACCACAGCAGAATCGGAGACACTTATTTGGAAGTAAACATCATTGAACTAAACAGGATTTACTTCTTAATAAATTTGCACTGAGCAGAGATATGAAGTCATTGTTCAAATTCTGGAGAACAGAATAGAAATTATTTAATATGCTGGATCTTAATAGTCTTCAAAATAAAAATTCAATATAGTCATATTATAAAAGACTACTTATTAGAAAACTCTGTTTCCACTATGGGTCAGAACTTTCTTCTAATTGCCTATATATCTAAATATCTGCCTATCCCAGGTCTTTGGGAAGGATTCAATAAGTGGCTAAAAATGCCAAATCCAGACTAAACATCTGGCTGTGTGACAAACTATTATAACTGGCACTTTTAACACCATCAAACAGTGGCCTATCCCAGGGCTTTGGGAAGGACTTGATAGGTGGCTAAAAATGCCAAATCCAGTCTAAATATCTGGCTGACTATGTGACAAGCCATAGTACCTATTGTCTTAGTAAACCAAGTCAATATTTATCATTGCAGTCATTATCAGGGTTTTGTTTTTGTTTTTTTAAATGGAGTGTTTATTTTTTGGAGTATTTTGTAACTTATGCAGGAAGACATACTGGATAGGAAAAAATACTCCTCACTGAAGAATATTCTAAGGTGGAGTATTTATTGTAAACCCCTTTAACAGAAAGGACTCCTCTTAGTTGCAATTTTGCACACTAGAGAAAAGCTTCAGGAGGAACATGAGCTTGTAGCTAACAGCCTAGACATTTTAATAGTTCATTAACTAAACCCCCATTTTGAAACACTGACAATATATTTGCAAGGTCACGTACAGTATTTCAAATTTTGTTAATATATTACACCTTTATTCTGGTGCACCTGCAAGTTAACTCTTACTAGAAGCTACATTATTAGCATGTGGGAAATGTTTTAAACAAACTTAAAGCATTCATATACAAAATTTTGCATGACAGGAAAAGTAACACAGGAATTTTTTTTTAGGTCCCATTACACAATAACTGAAATGCACATTGTGGTACAATTTGCAGCTTTAAAATCTGCATAAGATTTACTATGTAATTACACCAGGATGCTGTAGTATCTGCAGAATTCTGATTGCTGCTCCCACATGCCACGTTTTGTAGCTGAGAACTGTATTGGAGCATAAGCATTCACCTTAAAAGCAAGCAAACACTTCCAAATTATCCATTTCATAGTCTTCAACCAAGATTATAAAATGTCATTTAAGTGTTTATTTTTAACAGAGGAAAATGAAAAGGACAGAATGGGCTGTGTTTAGATTAGTCAGCTTTCTTGATTGGTACTTTTCTCTGGAGGGTAGAATATAAAATGTATCCAGATTCTCCCTCCAAAGGCAAAAAAACCTACTTTAAGCTGTCAGGTTTTAAAAGATTTTGGCTTAGTTCATTTACTTACATCTCTGCTGAATTCACATACCTTGCCAAGCTATATTATTTGCTTAGTTTTGATTCACTTTTGCAAAATCTAGCTGCTATAATTTTAAACTATGATGTATGGCTTAGCATATAGTCAACAAGGCGGCACTCGTAAAATTATTTATAATATCCTTGTCTCAAAACTCGAAAAACAATTAAAATGGTCAACATAGTACAAGTTAGCTGAATCTTGTAAGTTCTCATAACTCCTTACTTTCTTTGTTTCAAAAAGGACTAAAAATAATGTATGCATGGAATTTTGAAAGTAAGTTGGTTCATTAGTCAGAGAAACAATCTATTCTACAACCATATGAAACTATGAACTCATAATGCTAACCTCCAAAAGTCTATTGGAAAGTCCCATTGTGTTCTAGGGGATTTTATTTATACCAAGATTTAGCTTGAATCAGGTTGCTTTTCAAGCAAAACACAACAAAAGTTCCCATGTCTTAAAGTCAAAGCATTGAAGTAAATATTACAATCTATCCTTCAATTTTACTGATCACAGCAGCCAAGAAGTAACATACACATTTTGAGGGACCAATGAATGAAATACTTCACAACTAGGACATAAGCCCCTACTCTCACTGATGTCAACCAATGCTCTTACTTATGGATTTATATGAGCATTGTATTGTGGGATGAGATTTTAACTATGTATCTCTAGTTTTGGTGTCTTAAGTGTCTATGTTTACCATATTTACATTAAATTACTATTACCTTAAGGCAAGGATAAAGCTCTAGTCATGCCAAAGATAACTAGGATTTTGGGAGAAAATCTCCAAAATCTTTATAGTTTATTTACACTGGCTAAATAACTGTAGAAACCCAGTATCTCTTACCCAAAATTTCTTATTTTCAACTACACTGGAAAATTAACATGAATGAGAAGCACAAGCAATAAGCACCTTACTAATTTAACCACTGGCATTCTATTACAAACAAAAAGGATACAAAATATAGTTATTCAAAAACAATTATGTCCTAGAGAAAGAGGCAAGTTCCAGATGCACACAGCTGAGACAAAAAGTTCTGCCAATTAACTACTACCAAGTTAATCGCTCCAGTAAACTGTCCTTCCCAATAGGATAGTTTGTGTATGTTCATATACATTATTTTTGGAAAGCCAGTGTATATAAAAACCATCCTTGATATGAATGTTTTGGAACTGAAGAAAGTACGGGTGGATGAATATTCTTGTAATATTTTCAGATCTGTACTAATATTTGAAATAAATGGCAGCATTTAGCACAATTGTTTTCCTATGTTTCTGTACTATTTTAACCTGTTTCAAAATATATAAAGAAAATAAATGCAAAGAATTATAGATCAGGAAATGTTTTAAGAATATGTTCTTCACTGTACAAGACAGTACATTCAAGGCTATCCATCTAACTATTGGAAACCGCTTCAGGAAACATAAAAAGCTGTTTAATCAGAAAAGAATTTCCACCCTTTTCCTAACTAGAAGCCACACCCTCCAACTAATGACAGAAAAACATTTTGAATTAAAACTCTACAAGTGCCTTGCCTCAGGCAAAGCTAGTCTCTCCTATTTTCAGAAAAGAAAAGAAACTTTTGCTCAGTAAGTAGCAATTAGGCTGCAGGATTTATATGCTGAACACGGTCAAAGGGAAGAACACCAGATCAGTGGACCATAGCTTTAGTGCACTGAGTATGATTAACAGAATGAGCCTTCAAAGGTCAATTAAATGTCACCACTTTGAGGGGGAAAGTCTTCTGAAATTTGGTCAGTGTGTAAGTACTGTGGTACAGGCAAACATCTTAATTCTAGTATTTCATAGGAGTTGTGTGAACCCCAATATCTGTATGTACACACATAATGGATATCTGTTTCCTGAAAAATAATGAATATTTATACAAGTGGGCAGAATGGTGTTAGTGCTATTAGTTATGTTTAATCAAGTAAAGCAGGGGTCTTCAAACTTGGCCCTTTTATGACTTGTGGACTTCAACTCCCAGAAATCCTCAGCCAGCATGCCTGGCTGAGGAATTCTGGGAGTTGAAGTCTACAAGTCATAAAAGGGCCAAGTTTGAAGACCCCTGAAGTAAAGCAAGGTATTTTCCCCTAGTTTAGAACAGCTTCAATGGGATGAAATATTTCTTTCCAAGGTTTTTAACAGAATATTGTGGGATGAAGTTGTGATGATAAATTTCTTGAGAATCCTGGAGCATAACTGATGGGGGGGAGAGGCACAGAAAATATTGTGGAACTTTCAACTTCATTTGAAAAATGAAAACAGTTTCTGCAAAAACATTTTGGTCTTAGTCAAACAATTTTGCAAAGTTTTAAACTTATTTCAGAGGTATTATTATAGCCCAATATTTCCAATACCCCCAAACAGTAGAAATAATATTTACAATATGCTGTAAGTAATGAAATACAAAATCTCTCACACATGCACACACTTGCAAAAGCTGAAAAAAAAATCTACAAGAACTGCAGGAAGAACTGCAAGTTGAATTATAGTAGCACATCAGAAAAAAATGTTAGGAGAAATCTTTTAAACAGTCTGCAGTTCTTACAACATATCTTGTCAAGATGGATAAATGATTCAGAAGAATGTTTTTATACTTTTCCCAAGGACAGATGATAAACCTTCACTATGAATAATGAATCTGTATGGCCTCTGTTCTGAAGCCCATTAGAAATGACTTACAAGGTCAGCGAATACATAAAGTGATATTAATGGTCTTACTAACATTGAGTGTTAAAAAGATTAATAGATAACATTGATCTCTGGGAGTTTGGGAGAAAGAGCCAAGAAACATAAGATACATTTTAAAATTGGGAAACCTATCATTTTTACAAGTATAAGAAAGATATCTCCATTAGATCCATCAACAATTTAAATCTTCAAATACAGTATAATTAAAACCTGAAGTAGATTAAGGTTGGAATCATACTAAGCAATGGCCTGCTGAAGATGAAAGCATATTGATGTAGTAAGGCAGAGAAGACAAAATATAGTACAACTTAGCAGACCACGTGAACTCAAAAAGATTTCAAGCACATTTAGACCAGAGTAATGCACTTTTAATCTACTAAAATGCGATATTTAATATTAAGTGTACAATTAATTCAGCTTCATCTGCACTTTCGGCCACTTTTTTCAATTCTTCACGCGCATAAGCTCATCAACCATAGATCAGAGTTCCCAAGTTATCCTTCAGTTTCAATCCGAAGTACACCCGCAGTACTTGGAAGTAAACTGGGGCTTCCCTCAACAATAAACCAACACCCGAGCGGAGCGCAGCTACATTCCCAGCACAACTGGAGCAACTTGATCTGTAGCTCAGTCCACTCAGCCATGAGAGATACCTGTTGCTGCACCTGCAGAACTGGCTCCATTATGTCACCAACGCCAGAGCTTGTAATGGACTGTAACTTTCCCCCTGCAACAAAACTAAACAAAATCAAACCAGCCGGCTCGACTTTTTTTCCGCTTGGATTTGTCGTCACTCTGGAACCAGGCGTCCCTTTTCATTATTAGTACTGTTGTTGCTGTTATTGTTATTCCCATGTCTGTCTGTCTCTCTCTCTCCAGATATCCCACCCAGCCACTCTTCCGTGCCCTCGACAAGCTTTTTTTTAAACACAAGGCAAAGCGATTCAAGGAAGGAAGGAAGGAAGGAAGGAAGGAAGGAAGGAAGGAAGGAAGGAAGGAAGGAAAGAGGAGCTTACTCCAAGCCAAACCCATGTAGTTATGCTTTTAAAGGGGGAAGGAAGCCGAGGACTAATTCCCGCCACACCTCGCCGTCCCACACGAGCTTTGTAAACATTTTCAGCGGCTCCACAACGTTGCTAACTCCGGTGGCGGGACGTGGATTAATAAAAAAAAGAAGCGCGTGTTGCAAAGCGAGGCAGATCCCTTTTTTTTCGTCCGTTTTTTTTTGCCCCGCAAGATTATAGGGCAGCTGCAAGGAGAAAAGCCCAAATCTCCGGAGCGGCGACTCTCCTGCTTCTGAAGCACAGCCGAGGAAGCAGCAAACGTGGAAGGCGGACGCGGCGGCAAAAGCCTTCCTTCCACCTGTGGCGAAGTTCTTGGCGGGCGCCCTTCTCCCGACGCCTCCCCGGACTTGGAGCAGCGCAACAGCCAGAGCCCACCTAAGTCAGGCGGTCCGCCAAGTTCTCTCCCGCCTCCGCCCGCTCGTACGTAATTTCCACCCACCGCCTCCGCCCGGGAAGAGCGGCGGTGCTGCCGCCGCTGCCGCCGCCGCCGCCTTTCGGCTCCGTCTCAACGGAGACCCCCGGCGCCAAGCGGGAAAGGGAGCGAGGCTACCCTAGGACGCCCCTCCTCCGGCCCAGGAGAAGCAGCCGCTCAACTTAACCGTGACGTGACGCGCTTTGCGTCACGTGGAGTTTGCCTCTCCCCCCCCCCCCCGTCTCCCCAAGAGCACAACTAAGCGGCCCGAGGAAACTCCGTCCGCCATCCTCCCGCTCGCCGCTTTCCCTCCTTCGGGAGCGCGGCCAGCTTGGCATTGTCCGCCCGCCTCCTCAACTGCCCCGTGCCCTTCCTTCCTTCCTTCCTGGGCTCTCCAAAGGGGGCGTGAGGGGAGCCGTCCCTTTCAGACTCCACCTCTTCTCTTTGCTTGCAATGTCTTGCCTCGTTCTTTGTTTCTCCGGCTTCTCCCTCCTCCGCCCCCGTTGCTTTCCCTTGACAGCTGCGGGTCCTTCCGATTCGGCCGCACTTATTCCCCCCAACACACACACACACACACACTCCTCACACACTTTAGGGACAGCCCAGCGCGGCCGAAAGAGAGAAAAGTAAAGACTTCCCCCACCCCACCCCCCCACCACCCATCGCTCCCCTCCCGGCCTTCCCTGCCCCGCCCGCGCCAAAGAGCGTGCGCGCGCGCGCGCGCCCGCGGCTGAGCGCCCCGCTCGCAGGTGGAAAGCGGGGAATGAATTCTCCACCCCGGGGCTGCTTCTGCTTTGAAACCCCTCCTCCGGGATTCCATCTTCTCCACGCTCCGGCTCCTCCAATTAGCGCCAGGGGACGGCCAGAGAGACTTCAGCCAATGAACGGACGGCAGTCCGGAGTGTCCCGTCAGCGTGAGCCAATCCAGGAGGAGAATGGAATCTTTCCTCGACTCCCTCCTTCTTTCTCCATTCTCATCGCGGCTTCTTCAAGCCAGTCGGGATTCTTCTGGCAGGCGCGCTGTGGGTCTGATACGGTCGAACAGCTGGAAAGGGTCGGCGAGGGAAGCAAACCGCAGCCCTCGCCGCTACTACTGTTGGTAGCATCAGGAAACGCTTTCTTCGTCGGCAGCGAGACTTTTAGTAGGGCAATATTGGAAGAAGGAAGAACTGCCGACTATAGAAGAATGGACTTTAAAAGTTTCCAATCTGGCGGAAATGGCAAAGATCTCAGCGTACTTGAAAGACCAGTCGCAACAGATATTGTGGAGTGGAGAAGATGGATTTTTATTTATTTTTATTTTAATCCCATTTATATCCCGCCCTTCTCCGAAGACTCAGGGCGGCTTACAATCTAAGCACAAATCAAATGTGCTTAGCAATAGCCTTCATTCTATGTATATGCCTGCTTATTAGGGCTTTCACACACCCCCATTACAAAGTCAGCTTATTGCCCCCAACAATCTGGGTCCTCATTTTACCTACCTCGGATTATATCCAGAATAAATATGGGACTAAAAAGTTTCATCTAGCATTTGAATAAGTACTGATGTGATATTTATATTGCTTGTAGTTATTTTATAAGAGTTAAAGTGCGATAGATTTAATATTTTATTGTTGTTTGCATAAGGTAGACTGTGATTGCTTGTATTTTTACACCCTGTATTGAGCTCTGGGAAGTTGGGGAGGGGGGAGGGGGAAGGGAGGGAGGGGTTGGGGAGGGTTGGGGAGAGGGGAGGGGGTTGGGAGGGGTTTTGTCTTTTTAAAAAAATGTATTGTAAAACTTTTCAATTAAAAAAAAGGAAACGCTTTGGGGGGGGAAAGGTGGGTAAACGTCAATAAGGATTCTCCGATTGGAACACCAAGATCGGCAAGAACATCTGCTCAGCGCCCTGTTGAGCCTGTATCATCTTATTTAACATTCAGATGATGGCAGCCTTTGATCTTACTGCGTAGCAGAAGGAGATAAGGTTGAGATAATGAAGGCTGGCAAAATGTGGAGTAAAAATTGTAAGTTAGGTGTTGAGCATCGCAAGCATCACCCGCACAACCCAGAAAAAAAAAAGCTTTTTGACTGATCTTTGATGTTCTCTTTGTGTGATGTTCATGATTTTACTAGTATGCATGCTGTTGTCCAGCTTGACTGTTGTTCTAATGCACACATCTTTTCGGAACCGGCTGTTAGTGTCTAACTTAGGCAAAATGTATTAATGGATTTGGCTTATCAAAGAAATGTAAAATAGAGGTAGTAGATGAATGAATGAATGAATGAAGATTGGCAAAGGATTCATTTCTGACCTTTTAGGTTAGGAACGGATTGCTTCATGAGAAATAGGTGATGGGGAAAAAATTGAACACAATATCATACAATAAAATACAGCTTTTTCTGATAAGGATTTGGGTAGTGAAGACTATCTTTACAGTAATATTTGAAACAGTTGTGAAAACTTGAGTATCTTATTTCAACCAATTATTATACCTTTGTTACAGTATGGATTTTTTTCCCATGACCCAATATAGTTGTTGTCTGCATTCCTTTTTGCTCTCTTATATTATGTTTGCTTTTTAAAATAATGAGCAATGCCAGTTTGAGGGGGAAAAGGGTGCATTTCTTTTTATAAAAATACCAATGTAACACAAGTGAGTCACATGCAAGACCTTCGAGGATCTGAACCTATCTCCAAGTCAGCCTCTCCCAATCCCACCTTCCAGATGTGCAGAACAATCACTTCCATAATTTGCTGGTTGAGGAGTTGTAGTTTTAACATAGCTAGAGGGCACCAGCTTGAAAAAAAAATGCTAAATATGCATTGGGTGACCCTTGTCAATATCCATATTTTGTTTTTATTAAACTTTTTAAAAACAAAACAAATGGTTTCATGTTTTTTTTTTTCATTTGAAATGCTAGTACTTGTTTTTAAGATGTGTAGAAGAGCCAGTAGTATTTCATGGATTGGCCCTGCCATCCATCTAAGGGAAAATATTGAAATCTGCCTGTAGTTGCTGAAGATCTGGTCACAGTGTTTATTTTCATACTGTCTCTTAGCTTAGGAGGATAAAATACTCCATAGTGAAACCAGCTGCATTTTACCCTAGCACATTGTATACAAAACCATGAGATTACAGTTCAGCCATTGGGTTCACATTACACATTAGCCTAAATATGTATTTAATGTATCACGAGAATACAGCCAATATAAGTCAGTTTGTCAGTGTGTCACATGAACCCAGAAAAATAAACCATGGATAGGTGTGTTAGATAAATAAGCTAACAGTGATCACTCTTGAAAGCTGCTTGGAAGCTTTGGTTAATAAGATACTTTGCAAGCCAGATTTTTTTTTTCAGGAATAAAGATTTACAACCCTCATATAACTACACTTCTCATTTCCATGCAAAATTCAAAATGCTGAACTGGGACCACAGTTATTATAGGTCCTGTGACTTACTATAGAGAGTGGCTACAGTTGTCAGCAGGAACCTGAGTAAGGACCTGATTGTTAGCTGCTTCTGACTACAGTATTGACTTTGTCTCAGAGATAGGTGAGATTGTCTTCTATATTTGGCTTCAGATCAGCAGTCAGCATTTTTGTCTTAAGAGTGCTGTGCTCAAATTTATTTTACAGCAAGATTTTTGATCCTGTTTCTTCTTTTTATTATGCTCAGTTTATAAGAAATTTATTGTGTGCTATCCTAACATAGTGGATATGATTTATTAATTAATTGTGAATAAAAGCCCCCATAATTTCTGCTAGTTTTTATTCACCTCTGACTATGTTCAATCCCACAGTAGTTAGTAATCTATATTAAGTGAATATGCATTTACCTATAGGTAGTCCTTGGGATAAAATGGCTACTGGGATTGGAATTGCTAAGTGATGCAGTTGTAAAACATGAAGCCATATGTTTAGTGCTGGCACTTCTGGCAATCCCAGTTGCTATCATTAAATGAGAATGTGTCATTAAGCAAGCACTCATTTAACTATGACTTTCAATTTCCTGCTGGCTTCCCCAATGATTTTGCTTGTGGGAAGCTGGCAGGGAAAATTGGGAATCATGATCACGTGATTTCAGGGATACTGTGATGATTGGAACTGTGGGGACCAATCATAACTACAACTCCTTCAGTGTCATTGTAAATTTGAATGGTCACTGATCGAGTGGTCGTAATCTGAGGATCACCCGTAAATCTAATTACTTTTTTTAAAAAAAAATAGGGCTACAGACATCTGACATATATGTAACTAACTTAATGGAGGGCAAGATCAAGCTAGCAAGATATTTCATAATGTAGATATCAACATTCAAAATCCATGTACGATTTTTTTTAAATGAAATGTGAATGTGAGTCATGTTTTCCGTTTTTAAATTAAATGTGGGCTGAAAGAATAATTTTCCAGTTACTAGTGTGTATTTTGGAGACAAATGCTGTAAAACACTAATCAGTGTGTTTTTATAACTGAGGATGTATGTATAAATCCATGCGCTTAAAATGTCTTATGTAAGGTGACTTGGCACAGCCCTCTCGCTCTGTTTTCAGTGCTGAAGATGAATTGGAAAAGTTCCCTTTTAGGAAGCGGTATTAATTTTATTTTGTTCTAATCAAGTATATGATTCTGGAAATCTAACAAGCATAAATTCTGTGCAATGTATTTTTAAAAACAATAATTTTGGCCAAAAAAAGTTATTCTAACCAGAATTGACCTGCTTTATCCTGTTTTTGTGAAGAAACAGCATCAGTCTGAATGAAAACATTTATTGATTATTTCAATTTATACAGCTGCCGATCTCAAATTCATGATTTTGGGCAGTAATTAAAAATAGCATAAGAACATAAAGCAAGAAAGAAATAACAGCATGCACTTAATCTGCACCCAAGATTAAAAAACAAACCACAACACAAATCAGCATAGCCATTGCATGAGCTAAGACATATACTTGGATTCTCAGACTTTGAGAAACATTGTCCACAAATATTAGACCAAGAGTTATCAAGTAGGGCTCATGAGGCCTCTACATCAGGGGTCCCCAACCCCCGGTCCATGGACCAGTACTGGGCCGTGGCATACCAGCAATCGGGCCGCACAAACAAGCAAAGCCTCATCCGTGAGATGCAGGCAGAACACAAAACCACGCCCTCTCTGGTCCACGGAAAAACCTCTCTCCACAGAACCGGTCCCTGGTGCCCAAAAGTTTGGGGAACTTTGCTCTAGAATAGTCCAATAGACTTCCATTTTTAAAAAAAAAAACTAAAAATGGCCCAATCCTATATTTTGTTTTCTTATGAGATGTTAGCTATTTTTAATGTTGTAAAGTTAATTTCTTAATTTTTAAAACTTTTTGTCCCAGTGTGCTACGCTCTTCATGCAATGTAGGAAAAATATATTCAATACAGGTAGTCCTCAATTTACAACAGTTCATTTAGTGACTGTTCCAAGTTACAAGCGGCACTGGAAAAAGTGACTTATGACCATTTTTCACACTTATACCTTTTGCAGCATTCCCGTGATCATAAATTCAGACACTTGGCAACTGACTCATATTTACGATGGTTGCAATGTCGTGGGGTCATGTGATTACTTTTTATGACCTTCTGACAAGCAAAGTCAATGGGGTAGCCAAATTCACTTAACAATTGTGTTACTAATTGATTTAATAACTGTGGCAAAAAACTTGTAAAGTAGAGCAAAACTAAAATATCTCACTTAGCTACAATGAGCTCAATTTTGGTCATACAGGTAAGTCAAGGACTACCTGTAGGAGGGCTGCATGTAAAAGTAGTAGCTGGAAGCGCAACAAGGTGATGTGTAGTAACTTAAGAAGCCAGAACAATAGAGAAAAAGATATTGAATGACATGTTCAAACTATGTATGTAAGTTTTAGGCCTTTAATTTGATGAAAGCTATGCGGTGGCTCAGTGGGTTAGAATGCTGAGCTTGTCGATCAGAAGATCAGCAGTTTGGCGGGTCGAATCCCGAGTGCCGCGTAACAGAGTGAGCGCCTGTTACTCGTCCCAGCTTCTACCAACCTAGCAGTTCGAAAGCACGTAAAAATGCAAGTAGAAAAATAGGGACCACTATGGTGGGAAGGTAACAGCGCTCCGTGCGCCTTTGGCGTCTAGTCATGCTGCCCACATGACCACGGAGACATCCTCGGACAAGCGCTGGCTCTTCAGCTTTGAAACGGAGATGAGCACCGGCCCCTAGAGTCGGAAACGACTAGCACGCATGTGCGGGGGAACCATGAGCATCCTTTATAAATCTTTTAGTGCAGCTCTGCAAACCAGCTGTTGATTGAAAGTAAGGAGAGCAAATGATTGTGATGCATCTGAGTGTTTTGGTACCACAAAAGACTCTAGAACTTATAGCAAAATTAATAAAGTGTGCTGCCTTTTAAATAACATAGCAGAAAACTTTCTGTGTCATGGGTACTTCTATAGAGGTAAGAAATTAGCATTTTTTTTCTAAAACAGCATAGAGAAGATTAGATATTTTTTCTTATACTAGAGGTGATATAAATAAATAATTCATAAAAATTATATGTTTTCCTACAAACAAGGTGCAAGTAGTGATTATTAATACCATCACTAAATTCAATCCAGCTTGCAGTTGTTCCCAAAAATTTATGGGAAGGGAAGGGAAGGGAAGGGAAGGGAAGGGAAGGGAAAGGAAAGGAAAGAAGTTACATCTTTTGAAAGGTAGGCATTCAAGTTCCATTGAAGAAGCTGTGCACCAAGAAAAAGAGGAAATAAAAATAACTTCAAATTACTCTAAGTAGCACAACTGTGCAGGAATTGGTATTTGAAGATCCACAGAATCCATAAGGGCACTTGAATGGCACATGTATGCAGCTTCTTAAAGCTAATGCTTTAAGATTGTGAGTCTACCTTATGCAGCTGCAGTGGCTTCTGGAGAAAAGATACATTATTTTTAGGAAAATGGACATAGATGCCACGTTCCCGGGCATATAGTACTAAAGCATTTGGGGTTTTTTTGCCATCAGATATGAAATGCTAAAGAGTTAAGACTTCTTGATAAAATGTATGATACTGTTTTGAAAGAGACTATCATGCTTAATACATTTACCTGGTCTATACTTATTTAAAATAGGACTTAAGAAACACCTGCTTAATAATGCTGAAAATGAGTTACTACATCTAAGTTTTTCTTAATTCTGTTATCTTTCATTATCCTCATAGTTTGAACCTTTCAAAGTCTCTTCACCAATAATTGGAAGCAGGAAATAAAACCAACTTGGCTTTCTCCCCAGTTGAGATTTATTTTTTCATTAATTTATTTTGGTGATGGGATTTGCTACATATTATCATTCTTGTATTACCTCAATATAAAAAAAAATACCCAAAGAAAGAAAAAAAAACCTAAAATCATCATACAGGGCATATATTCACAGGCAGACATTAAACATTCACAGTTGTACATTAAACATTTCAAAACAAATGGAAGCCATAATTTGTTACAATCACATATAGCTAATCTGCACTGATAAGCTATTGATTTGTAAATTGCTAATAACATCAATTCTGTAGTTCACAGAATAATTGTCTCCTGGGTCCTGCCAGGTGAAACTCCTTATTAGACAGGGTCCGCAACATGCTCTTCCTGTTGGGTCTGATGAGATGGCTCCTCATGCTGAATAGTTTCCTAATTTGAACGTCATTTAGCATTATTTTTTTTAAAAAATCTTACTTTTAATACATTTAGGTATGTAATATGTATTAAACTTAAATGTAATACATTTAGGCAATTATGAACATAAATCCTGTTTCACGCATTAAAATGGCAAGCAAAAGTCCAAGGAATTCAGTGTCAAAAAATAAAACATATGGCCCTTTGGTAGCCATCTCTTTTCTAGTTACAAAATAAAGTGCTATTGTTTTAGTATTAATATGACCCACTAAGATGACCATATGACTTTTCCTACACTTTAACAGTATTAAAACAGTAATAAAACTTGCAACAGATTTCAAGCCATTAGTGTCATTACAAATACAAAACTGTAAAAGCTAAATAACAATTGAGACTATGGAAATTATTAGCTTATAGGACTTTATTTTCAGTAAAATTAGAGAAACCAAGATCTACATAAAAATGGCATATTTTGTAAGGCTCAGTGTTGCTAAGGAGATGCTTCCTATATTGCTATATGTGCCTCATGGTTTTATGCGAATTTTGCTTGATGCAGCCAAGTATTTGATGAGCTACATGCTACAAAGCATTAGTACATGATTGAAACTTTAGTAAAGCACTGGCAATCAAACATTCAAAGCTTTAGAATCGCAAAAATATTCAGCAAATGCAAGAAAATATGGTATTTTTGAAATACAGAAGAAGGAGAAGGAGGATTTGTGGTGAAATCAAAATGTGGTAAATACAAATGCCCTGAAATTCAGCTGAAGTTAATCCAGAGTCTGAATAGGGTGTGATCTTTGTGACAAATGCCATAAAATTCCCATCCACTCCTTAATCTATTGCAAAGGTTCAGGGAGTGTGTGTCTGTGTTTAGTAGTATTGTGAGAACAGTGCAATAATCTAAGTTACTGCTTATGGAAAACTAGGAATGATTTATTAGCTTATATAACACACTGGAAGGATCCAGGATCAGAACTTAGCATGATATGAATTCTAGGATCAAAAAGCAGACATGAATAGTTCCACCTTAGTTATATGAAGTTAGGACTATAGCATCACAAACCTTGCTGATCAAAATAATAAATTGTTGTTGGAAATAAGACTAGGTTTAATGGAAAGTGGGGGAGATAGACATCTCTCATAAGTCTAGAAAAGTAATACTTTAAATTTCTCTAGGAAAACATGAAAACCAAACATATAATTTATTGAACAAGACTTGTGTGTCCCTTACTTCTTATTTATATCCCTGATCTCAGTTATCAGAGCAATGAAATCTTGCCCTCCTCCATCCCAACGTATCATCATAAATGTTGACTATGATTTTCTTTAAATTGTTGTGTTCCTGAGAATATGATACAATTAATTCCAGCTTGAAGTCAACAGGTATGAACAAATTTATTTCTTTGCTGCTTGGTTTTTCTTAATAAACCATAGTCACAGAACAATAGATTTAGATCAATAATATGGACATCTACCCCACAATTCTTAATCACAAAACATTTTTGAAAAATCTCTAGACAGAGAAAATACATTGTTCATTTTCATTTTTTAATGTTTCAAAATGGGTTTTCCATAAAACACTACTGTAATTTCATACAGAAAGCTATTCAAGTTTAGTTAAAGAGAGTAATTAATAGTGCAATGTAGACTTGACACCCATCTCTCTCTTTGGGTTCAATAAAACATAAGACCACAGCCCAAAACTTGATCTATCAGTTGCTTGTCTTTAATCAGTATTAAATACAGGTGAAACTCGAAAAATTAGAATATTGTGCAAAAGTTCATTTATTTAAGTAATGCAACTTAAAAGGGGAAACTAATACATGAGATAGACTCATTACATGCAAAGCAAGATAGTTCAAGCCGTGATTTGTCATAATTGTGATGATTATGGCATACAGCTCATGAAAACCCCAAATCCACAATCTCAGAAAATTAGATTACATGCAATCAATAAAACAAGGAGTGTACATAGAACAATATCGGACCTCTGAAAAGTATAAGCATGCATATGTACTCAGTACTTGGTTTGGGCCCCTTTTGCAACAATTACTGCCTCAATGCGGCGTGGCATGGAAGCTATCAGCCTGTGGCACTGCTGAGGTGTTATGGAAGACCAGGATGCTTCAATAGCAGCCTTCAGCTGTTCTGCATTGTTCGGTTTCATGTCTCTCATCTTTCTCTTGGCAATGCCCCATAGATTCTCTATGGGGTTCAGGTCAGGCGAGTTTGCTGGCCAATCAAGCACAGTAATCCCACGGTCATTGAACCAGGTTTTGGTGCTTTTGGCAGTGTGGGCAGGTGCCAAGTACTGCTGGAAAATGAAGTCAGCATCCCCATAAAGCTCATCTGTGGAAGGAAGCATGAAGTGCTCCAAAATCTCCTGGTAGACGGCTGTGTTGACCCTGGACTTAATGAAGCACAGTGGACCAACACCAGCAGATGACATGGCTCCCCAAATCAACACAGACTGTGGAAACTTCACACTGGACTTCAAACATCTTGCAGTATGTGCCTCTCCATTCTTCCTCCAGACTCTGGGTCCTTGGTTTCCAAATGAGATGCAAAAGTTGCTCTCATCAGAAAAGAGGACTTTGGACCACTGAGCAACAGACCAGGTCTGTTTTTCTTTAGCCTAGGTAAGACGCTTCTGACGTTGTTTGTTGTTCAGGAGTGGCTTGACAAGAGGAATACGACATTTGAAGCCCATGTCCAGGATCCGTCTATGTGTGGTGGCTCTTGATGCACTGACTCCAGCCTCAGTCCACTCCTTGTGAAAGTCCCCAACACTTTTGAATAGCCATTTCCTGACAATCCTCTCCAGGCTGTGGTCATCCCTGCTGCTTGTGCACCTTTTTCTTCCACACTTTTCCCTTCCACATAACTTTCTATTAATGTGCTTTGATACAGCACTTGGGGAACATCCAACTTCTTTTGCAATTACCTTTTGAGGCTTTCCCTCCTAATGGAGGGTGTCAGTGATGGTTTTCTGCACAACTGTCAGGTCAGCAGTCTTCCCCATGATTGTGATTCCTACTGAACCAGACTGAGAGACCATTTAAAGGCTCAGGAACCCTTTGCAGGTGTTATGGCTTAATTAGCTGATTAGAGTGGGACACTTTGAGCCTAGAATATTGCACCTTTTCACAATATTCTAATTTTCTGAGATTGTGGATTTGGGGTTTTCATGAGCTGTACGCCATAATCATCACAACTATGACAAATCACGGCTTGAACTATCTTGCTTTGCATGTAATGAGTCTATCTCATATATTAGTTTCCCCTTTTAAGTTGCATTACTGAAATAAATGAACTTTTGCACGATATTCTAATTTTTCAAGTTTCACCTGTAAATTTGCTTTTTCCTTTATATTTTAATGTATTTATAAATATGAGATAATGACATACAGATATTCCAGTACATAAAGTCCCCTCTTCTATAATTATATTCATTTTCTGAATAAGCATCTCTTCAAGTTATCGTTTGACACCATGAAGATATATCAAATATCAAGAAGCTGATGAAATTCCATCAAATACAAGTTTTCTGAAGACCCTTTATTCAGAAGAATGGAAACTAAAAGACATAATGTGTCAAAATTATTTGATCAATCAAATACAAATAGGAACTAAACATACACAATCTAGAATAAAAAATTCGGATAGGATACTCTCTGCTCACAAGGCAGTGACCCAGGACCAAGGGGTTGCCTTATTCTGAGAGGGGGTCCTTCCTCATTTCTAGGATCCAATGGAGGCAAGAGCTTCTTCAACGGACTGTGTATTCCTCTCCCCAGTATAAATGCCACACTGTAGCTGGTCATCCTTCACAACAGCCCAGGACATCTGGTTGGTAGAGAACTTAGCAGCCCACTCCCCTGAACTGCTAATAACAATGACGCCGCCTAAGCCTCCAACTCTGGTTTGCATACACTCTAGCGCAGCATCAGCAGCCTCTCCTGGTGATTTCCCTGAAAAATCAGAACATGAAACATGCCTTAATTTAAAAAGAAAGAAGTGAAAGGTACATTTTCAATGGGTAAACTTTTTTTTATATGTACTACTGTTTAAATGGATAAACTAGTTTAAATGGATAAACCAAGATACATTTTGCATTCTGCCAACAAACGTTTGAGGTAACTTTTGAAGGGGGTGCCTTCAAGTCAGGTTCGACTCCTGGTGATGGCCTTGGCTAATCCTTCCAATTTTCTTGGCAAAGCTTTCAGAAGTGGCTTGCCATTGCCCATTTCCAAGGGTTGAGATACGGTGACTAGTCCAAGATTACCCAGCTGGCTTTGTGTTAAAAAGTGGGAATAGAACTCATGCTCTCCCAGTTTCTAACTGGTGCCTGAACCACTACACCAAGCTGGCTCTCTTGCGGTAATTAACATTGATTAACAAAATACATGTCTGAAAGGAAGCATATCCAAAAAACTGCCATTAATTCTATGAACATAAAGGCTCTTTAGACTCGTGGCTTTCAAAACAAACAGAAGTGGGGGGAAGCTTTCCAATTCAGGTGGACGAACTTCTTTTGAAAGTGAAGAGCACTTCAAAGGAGATTGTGATCTGACAGCTGTTCATCACAAAGGAAGCTGGGATGAAAATTTCCATTCAGTCTCCTCATTCCCATTGTTTGTGACTACTAAATCTTTTTAGTTTGATTCAGTGGAAGGCTTCCTGCCCAAATCTAATTCAAGGTATGTTTTGCTAGATTTGATTAATGCCTGACAATCATGCACCCTGCAGCTTTAATGACTACAAATGAAGTCTTCTAATAACTAAAATTATTCTGCCAGCTGTTTTAATGACAAAAAACTTTCTGTTACTGAAAAGAAGAGTGGATGGGTCTACCTGTGTCATAGACATACAAGCTTACTTTTCTGGTTTTGTTTCCGCTCCCTTCCAAATGAATGGTTTTATAAAGATCAGTCATTAATATTCTGGACAACTTTAAAGAGCATCATTTTATCACTGTGAAATAAGACTTCTATTATTAAGCTAATAGTAGCCTATGGGGCCTATTAAGCACGGCTACTATAATGCATGTTAACTGAATGTTTTATTAAGTTCCAAGGGTACAGGAAGCTCAAAACAATAAACACTACGAAAGCAAAAATCATTTAATTAACTGTGCAGTTAATTCAATGTCCAAAAACAAAAACCCATTGTGTGCGCAAAATAATTTCAATGCTATCTTTCAAGATTTTTTTCCCCAATTTATAATCTTTATTTGGAAGTAAGCCACTTGACTTAAAAATATCAAATGACATCAGGTATGAAGTATAATCCAGGGCTCCTCAACCTTGGCAACTTTCAAGATTTGTGGACTCCAATTCCCTAGCAAAGCTGGCTGAGGAATTCTGGGAGTTGAAGTCCACAAGTCTTGAAGTTGCCAAGGTGGAGGACCCCTAGTATAATCCATAAACAGATAACCACCAGATAAAAGATTTTCTTCTTCCTCCTAACAGAAATGAAACCCCAGAATGGAAACTATTCCTATGCTTATAAAGCAGAGCCCCACCCTTTAAAACACCAAGAAAGAGGAAATATTCACTCTAGCAACAGCTACGAGAGCAAAGTTTAGCTATTCTATTTCTGTGAGGGAGCAATTCACTTCTTAACCTTCAGCTGAGCATATCCTTAGGCCATATTAAATTGCCTAACTTTATCTGAAAAATGCTGATTATATTATACATTTCTGTTATAATAGTCTAAACATGAACATAAGCCTACGCATCCATACTGATTGAAAGCTCTTCTTTGGCTAAAAATATCAAACCAATATTGCCAGGTAAAGTACCTTGAAATGTGATTTAACCTGGAAACTCTTAGCTGTCTCACTGTTGCAGTAGCACCAGTTTATCTTTTCTATGTTATTATATCAGGCCTGTGTATATACACGTACACATCCATGCAAGCCAGAGTCACACTGAGAATCAATGCCATATTAATAGCAGCTACCAGCTTTCAGGTTATAAACCTCGTGGCTGTTTTACAACAGACTCTGCAACGTTTTCTTACCCAAATATTACTTCAACGTTTTATATTTTATAACATTTTTTAAAAAGTTGCTGAAAATGTATCCCACCCCTTCACATAAACTTCATTTATGTCAGGCTTCAGCAAAAAGCTAGCCCACTTGTGCTGTTGGTAAAAAAACAAAAAAACCAACAACTAAGCACTGTCAGACATGGTTAATTCTAAGCCAGGGCTAAGAACTCAGAAGTTCAAAAAGGGACAACCATTTCTACGTATCTAAGAAAGTGTTGCTGTGACTGTGCCCGGTCATTGGGAATCAACCACGTCTCAGGAAGATTTTGTATTTTCCTGACATTGCACAACTCTGTCTTGAAAGTTCTGCAACAGAAGAGGTTTCTTCACTGCTTTTGTAAGGTTGCAGGAACATACAATATCAGCCTGTTTCCAGGGTTACGTTCAACTTCCTGTAAATGGGCTTTCACTCAGATTGCTGATTTTTCCTTCCTCATCATCCCTGCAGCTCCCTATCTGCTCAAGGGCTAGGGAGTCATGCCTAAGAGCGGATTTAATAATAATAATAATAATAATAATAATAATAATAATAATAATAATAATAAGAAGAAGAAGAAGAAGAAGAAGAAGAAGTAGTAGTAGTAGTAGTAGTTGGAGGGGACCTTGGAGGTCATCTAGTCCAACCCCCTGCCCAGGCAGGGAACCCTATACCATTTCAGACAAATGGCTGTCCCGTCTCTTCTTAAAAACCTCCAGTGTTGGAGCATTCACCACCTCTGGAGGCAGGTTGTTCCACTGGTTAATTGTTCTAACTGTCAGGAAGTTTCTCCTTAGTTCTAGGTTGCTTCTCTCCTTGACTAGTTTCCATCCGTTGCTTCTTGTCCTGCCTTCAGGTGCTTTGGACCCCTCAGATATTGGAACACTGCTATCATGTCACCCCTCACCCTTCTCTTCGTTAAACTAGTCATACCCAATTCCAGCAACCGTTCCCTATATGTTTTAGCCTCCAGTCCCCCAATCATCTTTGTTGCTCTTCTCTGTACTCTTTCTAGAGTCTCGACATCTTTTTTACATCGTGGTGACCAAAACTGGATGCAGTATTCCAAGTGTGGCCTTACCAAGGCATTGTAAAGTGGTATTAGTACTTCACGTGATCTTGATTTGAAAGGAAAGAATCTGCTCTGCTGGCTGATGCTGTTCTGGGTGGCTACCACTGGACTTCAGTACCACTGCTAGTATGAAAGCAGTGTTTTTCATATGGATTTCCTTTTTTTTTTACTAATTGGAATAGTACTCCAATCCTCAAGACAGGATTATTATAGAAGGGATTATTTTCTTCATACGTGAAAATGTCTTAAGGAACTCATTGAGCGTCCTTTAATTCCTTCTTTAATATTTAACTTAAAACTGGAACAATTTGCCCGTATTGTAAGGTAATTTAAAGAACATTCAGACATAAAAGTGGCTAACGTAAAAAAAAACAGCTTTTATATGCTGATAAAATACGCCATATAGTAATTGTAAATATTCTGCACTCAGATTTATTGATATGGTACAACAATATGGCATGCTGTCAGACTATTCAGTTAACAGAAGCAACTCTCATACGCTTCTGTTAGGCTCCGTTAAATCTATGGAAATTTGTTTTATTGGGTATCTTAAATATTTGGAAATAATTATTTCAAGAAAACTTTTTCTCATTTGGAGATGAAAATATATTAGATTGTTTGTATCTGATCAGTGTTTATGACAGTAGTAAAGCTTAAAGAACCAATGAGTAGACCAGTCTCTTGGAATCTCTTCAGATAAGATCAAGATAGGAGATCACCCACATATATTGCATCCAGATAACTATTCCTTGTGGGGACACTGTAAGACAGTGGTTTTCTGCCAAGTTTGAGTGCTGGGAAAGGACAGGAATCAGCCATAGCTAGAGGAGACTTTTGAAGACTGGAATCAGAAAATAGTAGCCACAATATCAACAATTCAGTAATGATGTCTGTTAATGATGTCTGCTTCTATGGATCAACTATGTCCAAAATATCTTATTAAAAATGTCAGATATAGAAGAAATTTTAGCTGACAAGATAGAGATGGTATCAAAAGCGGATTTACCACTGACAGGCCAAGAGAATGATTTAGAGAAAGGTTATTACGTGGGATCTAAAAAAAAAAAACCTTGAAAGAGAAATACAACCGAAAAATTAAGAGAGTAACCTGCATAGCTTTTTCCTATTCGAATTAGAAAAGAGGCTTGTTAAAGCCTTGAAGAACTCTGTGCAATGGGACAAAGAAGAAATGAAGAGAAATCAAATCCTACAACTATATTTGACTGTACTACAAATTAAGACTATTAGAAGTAAAAGGAAGGAATATAAAATTGGTTGATCAAGTTTAAGCAAGATATGTTATTACTTTTGGTAACCCTTTATGGACTTTCTCATCACAACTGAAAAGATGATGCTTTATGGATTTGTCCATAAGAGAAAGGATATTTATGGGATAAAGTGATAATTGTTTCTATCAGTTAAAGGGGGTGAAGAATCATTACGTTTGTATTTGTTGTGATGAAGGTTGGAAGTCACTTCTCTATATATTTCTTTTTTTCTTCCGTATATTCTCTTTTCTTTTTTCTTGCATTTTTTACTCTTTTCTATTATCTTTTCTTTCAGATTTAGTATTAGATTTTACATTATTTTATAAATAGATATAGAAATATATGAAAGTAGAACAATCCTATGAACTTATGGGGTGTATATTGCAAAAATATACATTAACTCCTATGTTAGTACTCTTAACTTATTTTAAATAGATTGATTATTAAGAAGTATGGAAAGACAAGCCCCTTATCAAGCCTACATAGTAGACTTGAACCACGTAGTATAGATCACATCTACTTTTATTGAAATAGCTATAGTAACAGAATCTTGCAGGTCTGAATGTGTTTCCCCTCCCATTACTTTATTTTTGTGTGAACTAGAAAGAAGATTGTCCGAAACATTTTCTCCAATTGCTTTCTTGATCTAGGTAGGATGAAGCTCCACTTATTTGATCACTGTCTTGGTAGAAGCTCTTCCTCTGGTCTTTAAGGGCCAGTCCCTATGCCCCCTATACCCCTATATTTTTTTTAATCTAAACTGCAGTTTTTGATGGTTTTATGATTATTGTAGGTAGGCGGTCATAGAAATCAGTCATAAAACAAACAAACACACTTCCATGCTTTTTAACTTTATCACTGGGCATATGTTTTAACTTTTGTTTAACTTTTGTAGTGAAATTGATTGTCCTTTTACAAGAAAAGACAGCAGCCGGTTCGCACCACTTTGGCAGAATTGGTAGCTAATTTTTTGTTGCCCAGGCCCAGAATGGCATCCACAAAGAGAACCAGTTGTTCACGTATTTGAATCCCACCATTGATTGCCAGTCTTAGACTGTTTGTGTGTTCATTCTCTGCTTCTAAACAGGATCTCTATGGACAGAATGGAAAGATTGACCAATATTATTCTGTGTGGTCAAGGTTTACTGCTGCATTTAAAAATTGAGCTGATGCTTTAAAAAGGCTATTATAGGTATGGGTTTGTTTAGTGTGTTTATTTTTCTTTCTGTATTCCTTTCTATTTATTAAAGCAATTTGTAAAGAAAGTTTGACTTTCAGTTCTGAAATTTCCTAGTGGTCTCCAATCAAGCCTCAGCCAAGGTTATCTAGCTAGTTAACATCATCTACAAAACATATATGATTTATTTTAAATTCCTATCCAGCCATGAGGCTTCCTTTGTGACTCTGAGCCTGTCTCAGCCTAATCTGTCACACAAGAGCCAGCAGTGCCAGCAGTGTGCTGCAGCTGCCAAAAAAGCCAACACAGTGCTAGGCTGCATTAACAGAGGGATAGAATCAAGATCACATGAAGTACTAATACCACTTTACAATGCCTTGGTAAGGCCACACTTGGAATACTGCATCCAGTTTTGGTCACCACGATGTAAAAAAGATGTCGAGACTCTAGAAAGGGTACAGAGAAGAGCAACAAAGATGATTGGGGGACTGGAGGCTAAAACATATAGGGAACGGTTGCTGGAATTGGGTATGTGTAGTTTAAGGAATAGAAGGGTGAGGGGTGACATGATAGCAGTGTTCCAATATCTCAGGGGCTGCCACAAAGAAGAGGGAGTCAAGCTATTCTCCAAAGCACCTGAAAGCAGGACAAGAAGCAACGGATGGAAACTAGTCAAGGAGAGAAGCAACCTAGAACTAAGGAGAAACTTCCTGACAGTTAGAACAATTAACCAGTGGAACAACCTGCCTCCAGAAGTGGTGAATGCTCCAACACTGGAAGTTTTTAAGAAGAGACTGGCCAGCCATTTGTCTGAAATGGTATAGGGTTTCCTGCCTGAGCAGGGGGTTGGACTAGATGACCTCCAATGTCCCTTCCAACTTCTTCTTCTTCTTCTTCTTCTTCTTCTTCTTCTTCTTCTTCTTCTTCTTCTTCTTCTTCTTCTTCTTCTTCTTCTTCTTCTTCTTCTTCTTCTTCTTCGTCTTTTTCTTCTTCTTCTTCTTCTTCTTCTTCTTCCTATTATTATTATTATTATTATTATTATTATTATTATTATTGTTATTATTATTATTATTATTATTATTATTATTATTATTATTATTATTATTATTATTATTATTATTATTATTATTATTATTATCGTAGTGAAGATAAAGTGGGAGGAACAAGTGCCAGATATTATGCCTTGAGCATCTGAGAGAGGAATGTTTTAATCTAATCCTCCCAAAGAAACAGAAACAACCTTCTCTACATCCCATAACTAAAAAGCTAAAACAGGAGGCCCTTGAGGCAGCAAACTCTTATTTAAAACACAATTGTTATCTGATCCCAATGCAGACAACCTTTCACGTGAGGGGAAACAATGTTCAAAATTAATGTGGCTAAACATTTCTTGTCAAGTTGCATAAAACAGAGATCAAGTGTCCTTTAATAAGAGAGCCAAGAGATCAAGGGCTTTGCAGACAATATATCTACCAACACTGTTTTGCAACTCAACATTTTCTGTTAAACTGTTTGAAGTTCTCAAGTAGCGCAAATTTGCAACAAAATCACACTTTTCCCTGTAAGCAACTATATTCAGAAAAAAGATTGGATTAATATGTGTACAGATTGCAATAGAAGTCAAGTGTTTAGATAACCCAAAAGGTAAAGTTTTCCATGGTCAACCATATTTAGATTATGTTATGGTCACATGAACATCCTGTTGCCAGCTTTTATCAGCACTCTCCCACATCAATATCCAGATTAGAACATTAGTTTTCAATGAATGTAGTATATTTAAACAGAAGTCAGAGAAAAAAAAAGTATTTAAAACAGATTTAAAAGGCTTCAGCAGTAACCTAAACTCTTCAAGCATATTTGTAGCTAAATGTGAAAATATGACATGAACATTTTACAGTCGTGCTTTTTTACTTATAACCAACACCAACACTGCATGTAACTATTTTTTTAAATAGAATTATTCCAGTATATGTTGGTAGAATGTCACCTTAGGTTGATTAGACTGAAATCAACACAAATATCTGAAAAGAGAAAATGCTGATCCCTGAGGCCAGCTGTCATTAGCTTGGTAACACCCAAATATATTTCAATTACAATAATTCCCATCCAGGATGGCTTCATGGAGAGCACTAGATTGGAAAAGACTGACCTAATATATTAAATTGTTTCGTCTTCTCTTTACCAATTCCATCAATTACTCAAATACAAGGTGTAAGGAGCCTCGTGTTAGTTTGGTATACTGATAAAGCCAGTAGATGTTCAAGATAACAAATAAAATTCATGTAAAAACAGAATGATTCAACATTACCCAAACAAAAATTTTTAAAAATGAAAGAGCTGGAATATTTCTTGCAGTAAAACCATAAATTGGCATTAAAAATACTTAAAACTTGACAAATAGGAAGGCCACTAATGATGACTGCTGATAGCAGAAAACTCCACAGGCCTTTTACTCTGAATAGCAAATCAGAGCCCCAAACATTGGCCCGTTAAGAGTAGCAGATGCTAGAACAAGCATCTGAATTTATATCAGATTGCATTTATGTGCATTAGCTCCAAAATCACTATTTGTTGCATGTCCAAAGTGCTTCCAACATGATGCATCCTCAAACTGAAATAACCAATGACACCGTTCATCAACTCACTGTGTGAAATATTACTCCTTCATGCTTTATATCAGGGGTCCTCAAACTTGGCCCTTTTATGACTTGTGGACTTCAACTCCCAGAATTCCTCAGCCAGGCATGCTGGCTAAGGAATTCTGGGAGTTGAAGTCCACAAGTCATAAAATGGCCAGGTTTGAAGACCCCTGCTTTATATAATGTAAAACTTCTGGAACATCAGGATATACCTTGCTCCATATGGTAAAGAGTAAGTCTTGCCAGAATCACTTTCATAATGCTCTCTCCATGGCCAGTGGTGGAGGTGGCACCAACACTATTATCTGCATAACCACCACTTCCTGGGAAAGAAAAAAGATAAAAAACAGCATTTTAGTAACCCACTTCTCCAATCAGTATCTATGTATTACACGGTATAGGCCAGGGATAATATCAACTATATTTTGGGGTCTTATTAACAATGAAGGGGCTCAAGCAGAATGTAATTGTCTCAGCTTTCATGAAATTATAAAGAGAAGGTAAACGGTGGAACGGAACACACACACCCCAATGCGTCCCCAGAAAAGAATGCCTACGAAGCTGTTTCCATGAGAAAAGCATGTTCAGAGAACATATTTTAGTATTTGAACAAACATTCCTAAAATATTTCACACTTTCCACTCCATCAACTTATCTCGATATATGGTGTTTCCTAAAAGCTATGAAATCATCTCATCTTAAGAAAACATGCCGTTCAATAAAAATAGCTTTGTTTGAACTACAAACTGAACAGTTGCTTGCTGGTTCCACTTCAGTGCTTTACATTTTTCCTGTTCAGATTTAAAGGATCTGGTTCTTTATGGAGCAGGGATGGCCTCCAGAAGACCTACAAGCCCTTATTATTTCTGGAATGCAGTCACTGAGCATTATGAAATTATTACTGGTCACGGTGCATTTTATGAGAATGAGGAGACACATCTATGGTATTGTTCTACCTATGCATGCTGTATCACCAACGCGGCCAAGCCGTTTGTTAGTAAGTCCTCCTGTTGATGTTGCACAAGCTACATTTCCTGCACTGTCGATAGCAACGGCTCCAACTGTTCCAAGGTCTCTGCCAAAAATAGCATTTCAGACAATTAGCTGCAGATCTCAAAGCATTTGACAAACAAACACAGCATCTGTTAGCATAGGTAGCTATTTTTCAAGTATGAAATGACAATAGGCCATCTTCAGACTGAAGCCATGAGTCTCTAAGCAGGTTCATTTAGAGGACTTAGCAAAGCAACACAGCTAGGTTACTGCACTATGGGGTTTATACTTAAGCTGCCACAGACTTTTAACTTATGTAAAATTATTAGAATCCCAGATTTCTATTCAGTTTAAAGAAGGGGTCTTCAAACTTGGCCCTTTTATGACTTGTGGACTTCAACTCCCAGAATTCCTCAGCCAGCATGCCTGGCTGAGGAATTCTGGGAGTTGAAGTCCACAAGTCATGAAAGGGCCAAGTTTGAAGACCCTGGCTTAAAGTTTTTCCTCTTTTCTCACAAATGGCCTTTGACAGCGTGGACAAATAGGATATTTCTTGTGGACTACTATCATTCTCATTTTCTTGTAATTGCTTTGGGCTGCTACAGCTACTAAATCCCACAAATTGCAATTCTGTTATCAAAATAAATGAAAAGTCAGTATTTTTAACACCAAAATCCTTCCAGATCACTTCAAAGACCTATTTAAATGACTGGTCTCAAACTCAAATCATTACAAATGCTGCAGGGCTGGTTAATTAGACCAAAGGCTACAACACTGAGGTCATTTTATATATTGATAGAACTGTGTGAAGTGCATGAAAAAGAATTGCAGCACACAATTGTACTACACCTCTCTCATTCTCTCAGTAGCTTTCCAGTGCTGTTGATTCTTAATTAACAGATGTGCAACAAGGCTGCCTCTATCTTTCTGAAGAGCAACCTTTATGTGAACTGAGATCCCACCATTGTTTTCCTACGCAAGGCCTCTCTTTCAGCTGAAGTGCCCTGGGAGGGTGAAGGAACACGGCCATCGCAGTGAGGGTCGAAGCCAAAACTTGATCCCCCTATCATTCATTGCCACATCTTACAAATTTAGAATACGATACAGCCGGGTAGGGTAGAGTAGCTGCACTCTTAGCCTTGCACTTCACAACCAAGACTGTCTCGTTCACACTGCCGCACACCTCCCGATTAAGGCTTTAGAGCAGGGGTAGGCAACCTTGGCTCTTTTATGACTCATGGACTTCAACTCCCAGAATTCCTGAGCCAAGGTTGCCTACCCCTGCTTTAGAGGGAAAAACACAGCTCCATTCCTGAGTTGGGCTGTGATAGTGCAACAGTGCAGGGCCAGGAGTTACTATCCAGTCTGTCCCACCAGGTACAGAGCCAGTTTTCATTCTAAACCGGCACCAAAGAGATGCTACAACAATGGCAGGTGCAGCCATCTCTCAGCCTGCACCACCAAAGCCATTAAGTCTGAGCCTCTTCTACATCAGCCTAAGTCGAGAGCATTGGCATACTTCTGCACTGCACTACCACTGGCTGCCACTCTCACGCTACAAGGTGTGAGCTGCAGTTTTGAGCTCTTGCTCCAAACCCAGTTTCTTGCTTCACACAGCCACAAAAGAGGAAGACAGGAGAAATTGCATGTAGCAGCTTCCAGTAGTTCACATTCGGAAGAAACGCTCCCTCTGAATTTGGGGAAGAGATTATGTGGGTTGATTGCTCTTCTTTAATTTTCTTCATTCAAGCAGACAGAACACCAACGCTGATAGTTACTTTTGACATTCCTGAGGGTTCCAGTCAGCCTCAAGGTTTTTCTTCCACCTCTCCAATGACCTTTCAGTGATTAATTTTTCTCCAGGAACCTCAGGAATTCCCATGGCCCTAGCAAAGGCAGAGGCCCCTTGGTCAGTCAGCAACATGTGGTCCGTCTGAAGGAAAGAGGAGAGAAGCAGCCACTCAAATTGCTGCGCAAATCAGTTTCAAGCCACGTACACACAACCAAATAGAATGGCATTTCAGCAGCGTCCCATATGTAATGTTGTTTGCCAAATACTTGCAGCAAATGCTATAGCACAAAGAAAGAGGTGCACATTTTAATGCATTCGTTCATTTCTGCCTTCACTTAAAGAGAAAAATTCTGAACCTGGGCAAGAATGCCACCAGAAATTGATGTGTCAACATAATTTGAGGGACGCGGTGGCTCAGTGGGTTAGGCCGCTGAGCTTGTCGATCAGAAGGTCGGCAGTTTGGCGGGTCGAATCCCGAGTGCCGCGTAACAGAGTAAGCGCCTGTTACTCGTCCCAGCTTCTGCCAACCTAGCAGTTCGAAAGCACGTAAAAATGCAAGTAGAAAAATAGGGACCACTACGGTGGGAAGGTAACAGCGTTCCGTGCGCCTTTGGCGACTAGTCATGCCGGCCACATGACCACGGAGATGTCCTCGGACAAGCGCTGGCTCTTCGGCTTTGAAACGGAGATGAGCACCGGCCCCTAGAGTCGGAAACGACTAGCACGCATGTGCGGGGGAACTTTTACCTTTACCTTTTACAACATAATTTTGATTTCTTCAATTCCAGGGATAGAATCACCCATCTAATTTAAAGGGAGGCATGAAAGAGATGGATGATGTTTTTGCAATAGTGTTTTTTTAAAAAAAATAATAATCCAGGAAAAAATCTCTGGAGAAGAGCTGAACAACTTGTCAGGGGAAAAGATTCTGTCCTCTGTAGCTTTATGCTCAGTTCTAATGTATGTTCAATGCAAGAAACCACAGAATTTTATGTTGATGTGAAGCAGAACAGTTTGAAACAGAACTGGTTTTTTTAGCCATGCAGAAATTGGGACTTTCCTTTGCTGAACTTCTATTGCAAGATGCTCCCGTCTTTCACATTGCCTTCTAGCTGAAGGCAGTTTCATAAGGACATACACCATTTATGCCACTTCTCTTGAAGTACTCCAGTTGTGTCCCCTGATTTTATTATGTCACACTCTATCTAATAACTTGTTCACAACATATGCCAATTGTTTCTTTTGTTAAGGAGTGCCACCAATGGTACTAGGAACACAGTGTGTGTGTGTGTGTGTGTGTGTGTGTGTGTAGGCACAATATGTAAAGTTTGCTACTGTACTAAACCCTTTGTACTATCGTGCACTATCATGACAAGTTTCCTGGGATTAAGGATATAAAAGTATTTATTTTGTTGGAGATCATTTTGAACAAACAAAACTTGTGAACCCCCAACAACAGGCAACAGAGATTGCCAGGTGCTGGAATCCCATGCTGAGAGCCATAAATCAACTTATGTAAGGCAGAAGGTTTATAAAGACAGTTTATTCTTATGAGTCTAGAATGTTCCACACCTGTAGAAAAAAATTGCCTTGTGCATTACTGCCCTCTTCTGCTTTTCCTTTCAAAACAAACTCAACAGCTTTCATGTGAAAAGAAAGTTACTTTACGTCCAATGGGCCTAATTTTC
Source organism: Vipera berus (assembly GCF_964194415.1). Taxonomy (NCBI): domain Eukaryota; kingdom Metazoa; phylum Chordata; class Lepidosauria; order Squamata; family Viperidae; genus Vipera; species Vipera berus. Next base: position 236,259,650 of record NC_138202.1, read on the forward strand.
AGGCAGCATATATAATACAATAATTAATATTCTTAAAGACTAGACATTCAAATAAAAATAATTTTGGGATAAAGCAGTACATTTATAGTTTATAGTTTATAGTTATAGTTTATTTGATTTATATACCGCCCTTCTCCTTGGTGGGACTCAGGGCGGTTCACAGGGCATACATAAGAAACACTATACAAAAATTAAAAAGAATTAAATCCATGCCCAATTAAAACAGAAGTACAGATTAAAAACAATTAAAAGCCCATAATCCCCCATCAGGCCAGACCAGCTAATTCGAACAGATGGGTCTTCAGGCCCCGACGGAAAGTTCGAAGCCAACTGAAGGCATATGTGACACTTCATTGTTTTTAAATGAATTGCTAGAAGCATTTCAAAAAAGATCCTAAGCTTTGGGTGGCATATTGTTATTCATATGTAAAATGTGTTAATTTTAGTTGAATTCATGCTCCCAATTCAAAGATACATAGCTTTATACATATACACACTTAAAAGACAGCAATAAAACCTGTATTATATTTTTAATTATAAAAGTAAATCATTGAAAATATATGAAAGTTTAAGAATTGTTTGCATATATTCCATCTTCAGCTTGCTTAATGAGCATGTGATTTCATTTAACTCCCACTGTATAGATATCTAGCTTTTGCCGAAGTCTTCTTGTGAATCTAAAAAGCTACTCTCTTGAACTGTTATAAACTATATGCTTTAATTATGAAAAACCCAAGGTTCAGTTTTACATTTATAACAGTCCAAAATACTGGATACATTGAATCTGCCAATACAGTGTCCCTGACACTTCACTTAAAGAATTGTGCATACCAGGGGGTAAAATGGTTCCAGGATGCATGTAGCTGAATGTGAATACAACCAAGAATATGGAAAATGCATTCTGTTGGAATCTTGGTTTTTTGGCTATTAAATATTACTTAAAACTAGATATTAAAAATGTTGTAATGTTGTAATTTAGTTAATTGCATTCTACCTTCTTCAGATTTTCCTCAAAGCTTAGCATGGGGTGTGGAGGCATCAAAGAATTCATGTTTATTAATCAGGCATAAATCAGGAGTTACAAATTCATATCATAGCAATTGCAACTTCTGTTTAGTACAGAGATGGGCAACTTTTTGCTCTTGTTTTTGTTATACAGCAGAGGATCTACAGAATGTTCAAGTATCTTTCTTTTTTTTAGTGAGCTAACACTGAACAAACTGCAAGTTAAATTGGAGACTGCAATGTAACATCCACATTTGTACAATATCTTCTGTACACACCTACCTAAAATGAATATGAATTGGCTCCAAACATGTTAGATTTTTCAGTGCAAGTCATGAAAATGTCTCTAAAGGCGCCTCCATATTTTGGTAGATTTCTAGATGCTATCATTTTAATACAGTAGATCTATCCTGAGGAATTAAAAGCTTATGAAACTGCCTGACTTAATGAATGGGATCTCAAAGGATTGCTTAACATGGTAGCCTCAAGAATGTTACTTGTCCTCCTCTTGTGTTAGTAAAGGTAAAGGTTCCCCCGCACATGCGTGCTAGTCATTTCCAACTCTAGGGGTCGGTGCTCATCTCCGTTTCAAAGCCGAAAAGCCAGCGTTTGTCCGAGGACGTCTCTGTGGTCATGTGGCTGGCATGACTAGATGCTAGAGGCGCACGGAACGCTGTTACCTTCCCACCGTAGTGGTCCCTATTTTTCTACTTGCATTTTTACTTTCGAACTGCTAGGTTGGCAGAAGCTGGGACGAGTAACAGGCGCTCACTCTGTTACGCGGCACTCAGGATTCGACCCGCCAAACTGCCGACATTCTGATCAACAAGCTCAGCGTCCTAACCCACTGAGCCACCACGTCCCTTTTCTTGTGTCAGTAGAGGGAGCTAATATGGTGCCATGATAGGATACGAAGCCTTGATCATTTTAGAAGCGTATACAGTACAGCAGAACAACACTCTAAAAGAACCAAGCAGCATTTGTAACAAAGATTTTAATAACATGATTATCATTTGACATTTTCAAAAGGAATGCCACACTTCAATTTTTCACAAGTTAGAAAGCTTAAAATCTTTACTAAGATAAAATAAATCTCCCCACATTAACACGATAGCAATATGGTTTTATATGTGGGACACAGAATGTATCAACAGCACACAGCATTCAATCGTTTTTTTAACCAGACTGCTTTTGAACTCCCCTTTTAAAGTATATATTCTCCCTGTAATGATATCTTTATTTTTTTGCAAACTTGGAGCACCTCCAAATCGACCAACACTTCTCCTTTGTGCATAGATTGTACAGTTTTAACTTCACAAACACTAACCCTTGGAGAATGAATTCATTAAGGAAAAAGGAGCATGCTAAAAGTATATGCATCGTCTAGCACAATTAGTACAAAGCATAGCATAAAATGCTAGAAAGCTTAAAGCCTAGTAGAAAGGTGCTGGAATATTCTGGAATATATTAAGAAAAAGACCATAGGAGTTCAAGCACTTTCTTGTACGTTATAGTTAAAAAGATGTTTAATATATCAGAGGCTAAGATACGTGTGAATAGAAAAGTGAAACTCCAAATATTTTACGTAAGTTCAGAGGCAAACTCAGCTACATTGAACATAAAATTTCACGCAGGAAAACACTGTTCTCAGGATAGTCTGGGAAATCATTGGCTAAGAATTTGGTATAATTCAGCTGCTCGAGCATATTCCTGGGAAGTGACAGACTATAATTTAAAGCTGCTGTAATTTATCCTATTTTGTTCACTTTTGTCTGGATATACCCTTTAATTGCTTATTTGAAGATAAGAAAATCTAAACTTTAATTGCTGGTCAGCATTTTTATAGAAGATAAACCAATAAAATTAGTAAAGAAAAGTCTAATCTTAAATTTATGAGATGATATAGGCAAAAGCAATAACCTCTGAAAAGGCATTTTGGCAACTGCAGATGAACACACCTGGAGCACCTCAAATTAGGGAAAGCCCTTGTAAGTGCATTTAAACCCCTGAAAAATCCATTTAAGATTATAGGAGATTATTATGCTCTTTATTAGCCACTGAGCACTTGCATATCATTACCAATCCTAAATAAAAATAGTCTGCCTGCCTTTAGGTTCATGGCCTCTTAGAGTGATTACAATTTCTTCCAACAAGCTATAAAATTTCTTCTATGCACAACATGGTAACAAGGAGGAAGGATGGACTATGGCACTACAGAATACAGGGGTATCATGTTTAATATTCCAAGAGCGAACAAGCTTTTTGCAAGCAGAACACACAAAAGAGAAACATTTGAGTCTAGCCCAAGAATGGGGAGCTTGTGATCTACCAGATGTGACTGAACCTTAATACTAAACATCATGAACTGTTTGACTCTGCTGGATGGTAGTACCAATTCTAGCATTTAGCAACATTTGGCAGGTCAGAGAATCCCGTTTACTGGCCAAGTTATATACCAGCTTTCTGTTTATATGAAACCATTAAAAACGTAGTTATCACCTGGATTGCAGCATCTCTTCCTATTATATCTTTACACAAGGCCAGAGGTCACAAAGCACCATAGTACTTCAATCAAACCACAAAGGGAAACTGATTTTGCTGAAGATCACCCTTGGCATACCTTTTCCATTACAAGACGAGCAAGCTTTATTGGGTTAGAAATACATTTCACGGCTGATACTGCTCCTGAGGCTAGATTTTTCCCATCCATGATAATAGCATCCATTTCTACTTCACCCTTCTCATTTAACACAGAGCCACAACCTAGGAAACAAGTAGAAAAGATATTAATATACCAACATGAAGCTAAACAATTTTAGGTAAAGGTAAAGGTTCACCCGCACATGCGTGCTAGTCATTTCTGACTCTAGGGGCTGGTGCTCATCTCTGTTTCAAAGCCGAAGAGCCAGCGCTTGTCCAAGGACATCTCCATGGTCATGTGGTCGGCATGACTAGACGCCAAAGGCGCACAGAAACGCCAAAGGCACATAGAAACGCCAAAGGCGCACAGAATTTTACACTATTTTAATTCATTTGTTGTTCAATACTCTTTAAATGACAGCTTTTGCAGTATTAAAATCCTTGCAGGAGTAATTAGTGCTAATCCTAACAGTATATATAAAACTTCTGTACATTTTCTGCTCGTGATATATATCTCATCCATCACATAGCAGAATATCTACTGCAAAGCTTGTTTCTTAAAAAACAAACCCTCAGGAAATTGGAATATATGCTTTGTCAATAATATAAGCAGTAATGTCAATAAAAGTAATACTAATAAAAAACTACACTTAGTAAAAGTAATACTAATAAAACTATATCTATGACCAAAATTTCACTCCCATTAATGTTTTGCAGCTTGAAATTTAAAACACCAAATGCCAAACATACTTGGCACAATCCTGAATAGGAATTTTGTATAACACAAAATAATGTTTTAGGATTTGTAGATTTTTAAGCATTCATTTAATTAGATATTGAAAATATCTTTTGTTTAAATTTCCTTTAAAACCAATTGGAGGATATATCCTTGAACAGCATTCATCCTAGCAAGAAATTAGCAGGTAAGGAAATGAAGGGATGTGAAAGAAAATCTCAACTTTTTGATTCCCATAATTGAACCTGTTATTAAGGGTATACAAAAACAGAGTAAAAGAAAGAAAAAAGATGTCTCCTACAAAGACCTGAGTAGTAAGAATTTCAGTTTGGAAAATTAAAAAGTTACCTGCATTAAAATGTGGATCATCTTCCATTAATACCACGGCTTCTTCAACAGCATCTAATGCAGTTCCTCCTTGTTTAAGGATACTGTAGCCTTTCAGTGCTGCTCTGATGACTCCAGAACGACTTCCATCTTCCCGCTCTTTAAAGATGCGACCAGCTCCACCATGAACAACAATAACTGGCTTCATGCTGTTAAATGTTTTTCTGGTTAAAAGAATGTAATTATTCCTTGGAACTACTATTCATTTTGTGTGTTTGTGTGTGTGTGTGTGTGTGTGTGTACACACACACACATATCCATATCCATATCCTTAATAAGACTAAAAATACGAATCCCAGGTGTGTGCATGTTAGAAAGAAAAGAATCGACCACCAGGATAGAAAAATAAACAAACGGTTTAATATGCAAAACACTTAGCTTTCATCGTCAGAGCGGTGAAACTACATTTATATCATTGGCGTTTTTGCGCTCCACTCATGGAACGCGTCACCGGTCTGTTCGTTTCTGTCGGCCGTATTTTCTTGAGCTGCCGCACACTTGTTTTTGTAGGCTGCGATTGTCTCTGAGTGTTTGCTGTCCGAGGGGGATCACTATCCATTCTATCAGTCATAGTCATTGCTCTTGTCATTGCACGTGTTCTCATACCGAAGGTTCTTAATGGTTGCTCTTCCTCTCTCTCACGTTCTGTGGTGTGGGGTCATTGTGTAGTTAAGCAATCCTGATCCTGGTTTGGCGATGTGCCCTGTAAGTGTTCACGTTGTCTGTGTTCACATTGTCCGTGCCATTCCTTTTCCCAAATCCTAAGGGCTTGGTATGCAGGGGAAGGTCTATATGACGGTTGATTGAGAGGTGGTCGGAATACCAGGCTTCTTTAAACAATCGTCATAGGCGATCGCCTTAACCCTCGCCAGATCAAAGGTGTGATTGTATGTGGCCATGTGTGCCCACACCTGTGAATGTTGTTCCTGTCTTCTGATTGCAAGCTCGTGTTCATGTATTCTAGTCCTCAGCCGTTTTGCAGTCTCCCCAATATAATTATAGTGGCAGTTCTCACATGCCATCTTATATACAACTGAGGACTTCTCTTCATTGGGAAGCGGATCTTTTGGGCGCATGACACGAGCACGAAAGGTCTGATCAGGTTTGTGGGCAACACTGACTTTATAGGGGGCCAGTACGCGCGCTGTGGCCTCGGATACACCATTAATGTAAGGCAGTGTTATCCGTGCCATCAAGATATTTTCATGTTGGTTACAGACAGGCTCACATGGTTTGCTATATCGCCTGATGAAATTCGGTGGATATCCATTGCTTCTGCAGGCACGGTAAAGATGGCACATTTCATCCTTTTTCACCTTGTGCGTGCTGCAGTGCGTATCCACTCGCTTAAAAAGGGTTCTAATACAACTAACTTTGTGAGTCATGGGGTGATTGCTCTTGTGCATGGCAGCTCAAGAAAATACGGCCGACAGAAATGAACAGACCGGTGATGCGTTCCATGAGTGGAGCACAAAAATGCCAATGAAAGTGCTCCAGCACTTATTTTCACGGGTGCAGGTATGTAGGTCTTGGGGTATTCGGGTCTTTTCCCATGTAAGATTGAAAGTGTGTTGGTGACATTTCGACGAGGTCCCACTCATCATCTTCAGGCTGGTGTCTTTGCTCGCACAAGCACGAAGCTGAAGACACCAGCCTGAAGATGACGAGTGGGACCTCGTCGAAACGTCACCAAGACACTCTCAATCTTACACGGGAAAAGACCCGAATACGCCAAGTCCTACATATATATATACATACATACATACACACACACACACACACACACATACATATATAATATAAAGGTAACGGTTCCCCCGCACATGTGTGCTAGTTTCCGACTCTAGGGGCTGGTGCTCATCTCCGTGTCAAAGCCGAAGAGCCAGCGCTTGTCCGAGGACGTCTCCGTGGTCACGTGGCCGGCATGACTAGACACCAAAGGTGCACGGAATGCTGTTACCCTATTTTTCTACTTACATTTTTATGTGCTTTCGAACTGCTAGGTTGGCAGAAGCTGGGACGAGTAACAGGCGCTCACTCTGTTATGCGGCACTCGGGATTTGACCCCTCAAACTGCCGAGCTTCTGATCGACAAGCTCAGCGTCCTAACCCACTGAGCCACCGTGTCCCTTTTATTATATATATATATATATATATATATATATATATATATATATATATATATATATATATATGTATATATATATATATATGTTTTCTGAGGTTTTCACGGGTGTTTGTATGTGGATCTTTGGTCATTCGGGTTTTTTCCCGCGTAGAGTTGAAGGTGTAGGAGCAACGTTTCGACGGAATCCCATCCGTCATCCTCAGGCTGGTGGCTTCAGCTTCCTTCTTCTGGGAGAAGCATGTGGTAGTGGCTGTTTGTTCCTCTTTTTTAAACTGCCAGAGGGGGTGTGTTCTGTGGGTGGAGGTGTGCTCTGATTGGGTGGGGGATTAAGTGTGTTTTGATTGGGTGGGAGTGTGTTTTGAATGGTGGGTGTGTTCTGATTGGGTGGGGGTGTGTTTTGAGTGGATGGGCTGGTCTCACACATAGCACCACCACAAACATAGCACCACCACAAAAACGAAGCCAAACAAAAGCAGCACAACTCACCAGCTCAGGTCTAAGGCTGGCAGCTGAGATCAGCCCATCCACTCAAAACACACCCCCACCCAATCAGAACACACCCACCATTCAAAACACACTCCCACCCAATCAGAACACACTTAATCCCCCACCCAATCAGAGCACACCTCCACCCACAGAACACACCCCCTCTGGCTGTTTAAAAAAGAGGAACAAACAGCCACTACCACATGCTTCTCCCAGAAGAAGGAAGCTGAAGCCACCAGCCTGAGGATGACGGATGGGATTCTGTCGAAACGTTGCTCCTACACCTTCAACTCTACGCGGGGAAAAACCTGAACGACCAAAGATCCATATATATATAATATATATATATCCATATATATATATATAATATATATATATATTAGATCCATATAATATATATATATATATATATATATATATATATATATATATATATATATATATATATATATAAAATATTATATTATATTATATTATATTATATTATAATTATATTATATTATTATTATATATTATTATTATATTATATTATATATTATATAATATATATATATATATATATATATATATATATATATATATATATATATGTGTGTGTGTGTGTGTGTGTGTGTGTGTGTGTGTGTGTGTGTTAAATGCTTGTTAACTATTTAGATTACCTTGCTAGGCCCCAAACATTAGACAAATCTAATTTATATATATATATATATATATATATATATATATATATATATATATATATATATATATATATATATATATATATATATATATATATATATATATATATATATATATATATATATATATATATATATATATATATATATATATATATATATATATATTTATGTATGTATATATATATGTATATATATACACACACATACACACACACACACACATGTATGTGTTTGTGTGTAAGCAAGTCTTATCAGAGTTAAACTATTCTAACATTTCTGCAGAGAGTGCAAGAAATCTATTTCCAGATATTTTCTTAAGAAGTGAGTGTCAAAGTCCAGTCTTATGCTCTTGAGTTTCAATGAATTTCCTTAGTTAATAATCACAGTGTAACATTTTTTAACACTCTTTTCCAGGCTCATGGTCTTCGTTAATAGCTTAGAAGTGCTATTCTCATACAAAATTTGAAGTATGTCTTCTGAGAATTTTGAAGTATGCACAAGCTGCACATATTTGAGACATATATAATCCTAAAAACTATTTAGCAGATACCTGTTATTATTTTATTTTTAAAAAATTACATTAGTTGATTTTTCAGTTAGACTAAGAGGCCTTTAGTCAATGATTCTAATAAACTACTTCACCAGTATCCTAATTACTATTCCTATTAAAAGCATTAAAGCATGGTGTGTACTCCATCATTCTTTTGTGTTTTATTATGTCAACGATCTATGAATAATCTGTACGCCTGGCCTCCTGGTTGAAACAGGAAGTGTTTCACAAATGTTTACATTTATCAAGAAAAGTGTACAATCCTAGGGTTGAGTTTACAAGCTGAAGTAAGCCCACACTGTGGTCTGCAATTTAGTATTCGGTATAAACCCACTACTATGGTTTAGTAGTACAAATAATCCATGATATTATGGTTTATACTGAACTATAATTTCAAAATCCTGGCTTAGCGTCATATGTGAAGCTAATCAATACCTTACTTTTTATCTCGATTTATACAATTCAAATAGCATGAGATGCATTAATTGGTGAAAAAACCTTAATCAATTTTCACAACTTTCTAGGGCATGAGCCCTACCTTCTAGCTTAGAAAACTCTTTTCAGCAGTTCAGTATGGCTTCCATCAATGCCATTGATCATATCTGTCAGTCTTTTATTGAAAATTCTAAGTGTGTATCTTTACAAAGCATCTTTACATCTATTGGAGAGCTAATCAGGGATACAAAAATCGAAGCCTTCTTGTACCAAATTGTGACACAGGACAGAACCTGAAGAATACAGATGAGAGAGAATCACCATTGGGAGTGTGTTCATTTGAGATAGGGGGAGACATACAGATTTGTTTTTTAAAGGTAATTCCTATTTTGAACAGCTAATTCTCAAGAGAAAGCAAAGAGCAACTATGTCTTACTCTGTTTGCACTTTAAACCAGTCAATTATTTACCTCACATTTCTTTAATATTTTGAACTTGCTTTTTTGGCATTTCATTAAGAAGTCTAGCAAACTAACATTTTTAACAATATTGGTATTATTTAGTACTGTCTGTAAGGAACATCATTTCTTAGAAGAGGTGTGAAAACCTGGCTCTTTACTCAGTGCTTTGGCAAGAGAGAATGAGAACCCTTTCTTCACTGCATTTGCTATCTTTTATCTTTATTGTTTATGTTTCATTGATTTTATTGTACATTAGTTAGCCACTTAAAGTCATTGAGAGGCAGCATATAAGTTTAAGTAATAATAATAAGATCTGGAAATAGAAGTTGAAACTTCTTATTGCAAAAGTATTAACAATAATAGGGCCTTGGGTGCAATCCCAAAACATCTGGAGCACCATTTGAACGCCATCAAGCATTGACAAAATCTCCATTAGTTAATTGACAAAGGCAGCTTTACTTGGAACAGCTTACATCCAGCCACCATACCATCACAACAACCTCTGTCCATCCCAGGTCTTTGGGAAGGATTCGATGAGTGGATTAAAAATGCCAAATCCAGTCTGAACGTCTGAATGACGGTGCAATCAGCCATAATAAAAATGCTTCAAGTGTGCTACCTCTGTTTCTTGTGCAGCAGCTGACCAGTAAGATGTCCAGAGAAATCACATTACTAAGAAACCATCACATATCTCGGAATGAAAATCTCCTCCCAACTGAATTCTGCCAGTGAAAATTGATTTTAGCACCGACAGCCAGCTTCTGCTGAGCAATTAAATGACCAACAGCTCATCAAAACTGTATTGCCTACAAAATCATATGCCATCAAGGCAGGGAGCACAAGTACCAGTACATCCTTTTGATGACTAGCTAACTTGCAGAAACAGTCGAACGTAAACACCTACCAGAAATTAGCTTGCTAAGAAACAAAACCACACTTAATCTGAGAACTCTGCTACAGATAGATAGATAGATGATAGATAGATAGATAGATAGATAGATAGATAGATAGATAGATAGATAGATAGATAGATAGATAGACCTTTATTGTCAAAGTACAACATGTGTACATTGAGATTAGCTGAGCCTCCCCCCCCCTGCTCTCTCCCCCCAACACACAGTGACAACAAACCCTCCATCCCACCACACTATGTGAACCAACTACACCACACACCGGCCTCCCAAGATGCCACAAGATCCAGAGTCCTGCTTCTCCCTAAGCAGTAAGCAACCGCAGGTAGGAGCTAGAAAAAGGCATACAGTGTCCCAGAAGCAAATATGAAGCCTCTTAATTCTCTCTTCTCCCCCCCTCCCCGAATTGGGTATGTCTCTTTTTTTGAACCCTGATCGGCCAGGAACCAATCCCTGTTAATACAACCTTCTCATCCTCCGAGAGTCGCATTTAAACAACCTGCGAAAAGCGCGCGCGCGCGCGCACACACACACACACACACACACACACCGGAAAAAAAAAGCATTAGACGGGAGTTACGAAAAGGGAGGGAAACCACTCTCGTTCATTCACTCACTACCTTGGTAAAAGCCAGATTTACTCACAGGTAACTGGACTTCTTCAGCTGCTCCCAACGCTTTTAAAAGAGTGTGCGCGAAACGGGCAGCGAGGAAGTAACGCCGGCTCCTCTGACTGGCGCATCACTTTCGTGAAGCGAGAAACAACAAAAAACGCCTCGGTCAGCTCCTCTCACCGACCTTTGCCCTTAAGAAAACAGCCGTCTTTTGAGCTTTCAATGGCTGCGAAGCAGAAGCTGCCCTCAACTCCAATGGCCGCTGCTCCCTTCCAGGTGGGCATTCGCCCCTCGCTAAAATGGCTGACTGAAGTGCTTGTTTCAACGGGGCTGAGGCTAAATAGCTGCCCGTTGCAAAGATGGAGGTTGCTTGCTATCGCTGCGCGGAGAGGCGCCTTTTGCGCCGGCACGCGGTTTCCTTTTCCCGGGCTTGGTGAAACAGCCTGGGGAGCGAAGGTTGCGAGGACGGTGAAGGGGACAGGGAAGACGAAGAGAAGGAGGCAAATAAGGATAATTTAACCCAAGTAACACAGTGGATTTTCAAAGCCGATCTGTCAAACACTTTTGATGAGCCGGTTGTGGCAATAGGCGTCCTGTTATATCAAAATAATTCATTGGTGTTTTATCTTTCCTATATTTTAATTTTCCTCTTTGTTTTAGAACGTCTGGTTAGTCCACTGTTAAAAGGAGCATGTTTATTTATCTGTCAAATATGCCACCTGACACCCAATAATTTCAGTTCTGGAGCATCAATTAACACAGGAATACTTATTTACAGTGCTTTTTTTGTAAAAGAAAAAGGTGCCGGAACTCACACGTCATACAATCTGCCTTGCCTACCCTACAAGGTTCCATCCAAAAAAGGTGCCGGAACTCCGTTCTGAGCGTTCTATGAGAAAAAAAGCCCTGCTTATTTAGTAGATTGACATCCAGTGTTTATTTTTGTACAACCTATGAAGTATACGTAATTATTCTTCCCTCCTCTTTCCCCACAACAACCCTGTGAGCTGGGTTAGGTTGAGACAGAGAGTCTGGCTCAAAGTCACCCATCTGGCTTTCAGACTTAAGGCAGGACTAGAACTCAGTGTCCTGGTTTCTAATTCAGCAGCTTAATCACTGCATCAAACTGGTTCCATGGAAATATGACTGTAATTGTACTAGCTGTGCTATATATTATTCACACAACATTCTCAGCAAACCATGTCTTATTAAATAAGCAGCTGGATTTATTTAAATAGTATAATAAATCAGGATTTTACAAACCACGATGGCTGGATTCATAAAATTTACTCAGCCAAATGAGCAGACCACAATTGGCCTAGAAGTTGGATTGAAACTCAATTGAAAAGATAGTAACTTACTCCTGTGTAGGATTCAGTCATTTTGATGAAAAGCAATGTTTCCATCCATACCCAGTTATATTTTCACTTCTCTAATACCTTTTATTAGGAACATGGTGGCTCAGTGGGTTAGGATGCTGAGCTTGTCGATCAGAAGATCGGCAGTTTGGCGGGTCGTATCCCGAGTGCCCCGTAGCAGAGTGAGCGCCTGTTACTCATCCCAGCTTCTGCCAACCTAGCAGTTCGAAAGCATGTAAAAATGCAAGTAGAAAAATAGGGACCACTACGGTGGGAAGGTAACAGCGTTCCATGCCCCTTTGGCGTCTAGTCATGCCAGGCACATGACCACAGAGACGTCCTCGGACAAACACTGGCTCTTCGGCTTTGAAACGGAGATGAGCACCGGCCCCTAGAGTTGGAAACGACTAGCACGCATGTGCGAGGGAACCTTTACCTTAATACCTTTTATTAGGGATATACCATCATAGGCTGCAAAAATCCTGGGAAAAACTACATTCGTTGCAAGGAGAATTCTGAGTAATTTGCGACTGCCATTTAGTTGTCATCAGCATTCCAAATATTTTATTTATTAAATTTATATGCCGCCCATCTCACTATCCCAAACGACTATAGTGCTTTTAGCACTAATGTGACTCCTTTTTTCAGCAAAAATGATTAGGAATGTGTGAAGCAGACATGGACATCACACAGTTGGGTCATTGAGATGTGGAGCTGATTTGTGTTGCAGGTGTTATGTTTACCTTATATGCAGCTCTATCATTCATCTCTATTGTATTTGTTTCCTGTATCACATTGCTACTCTATGATTCATCGTTATTGTTCCTGTGATGCATTTTCCTGTTCCTATTGTATTCTCACTCTCTAAGACAGGGGTGTCAAACTGCTGGCCTGTGGGCAGGATGCGTCATGCTGAAACCACGCCCACCCCATTGCTGGCAATGGAAAAAAAATCAGGATACATCACATGTCACGTGACGTTGCGAGTTTGACACCCCTGCTTTAAGAAGATGGCTTCTGCACAGTGATAACTTATATTGTATTTACTTACTCCACATGAAACAATTTGCTTGCACATAGGCTGGAATCATGCAGAAACCTCTACCAGCCCCTCTAGCAGTTGAAAGAGGGCTCAGAAAGCACGAAGACTGCTTAACTTACTTAAAGGTGAGAGAATAAAATTAGCTTCAGGAAGAAAGTTGGAAAGGGTGACTCACACAAATCTTTATTGAACTGAACCACCTTTGCTAAGCCTTATTTGAAATACGTTGAGCTGGAACTCATGAAATTAAATCTATGAGGATGGGATTGGAGCTAAAAAAAGCAAGCAAACAAGTAAACTACAAATTAGTCAAAGTATTATGCACCATCCATAGTCACCTTTGGTGAGATGGGCAGCTATGTCAATTTGATAAAGTGGGATTTATAGACATTGGAATTTGATATTTTTGGCAAGCCTTGTTTTCAAATTCTGATTTCTGTAAACATAAAGATAGTCACTCCAGGCTAAGATTATACAATAATTCTAAGATGCATGCCACAGGCCAAAGTACCCATTTGTTATCTAGACTTTTTGGCTTATGATGTTATACAGAGTCTTAGATAATTGGTAGAGATGTTCTTTATGGTAGAGGAATTCTCTTGGATGACCCATTTTTAGAGTATTTTTGTTTTGTAAGAAACAATGCAAAATGTCATCCTGTTGCTTCGTTTTGAATTTTCAGCAATACAAACGTGTATAATATTTCTAATACAGATACATATTCAGGTATGGATGATGAAGTTTCAAATAACTGAACTAGTTTTCCCTAGTACACAGTAGTGTCTTCATTTGGGCTGAACTTCACCTGCTATAAGCTTTCAATTAGCATGGCAAATCTATGCTATCTGCAGAAACTGAAGTCTGTCTACAGACAGCAATTATGGGAAATCCAAATCTAACACAGGGAAAGAATCCAATTTTAGATACTTGTGAAATGTGTTTATAGAAATCTTCAAATATACATGCTTCACTTTCCTCCTTTCAAAACATTTAATATGCATGTTAATATACACATATCCATAAATTATTATATTATTATTTTATTAAATTATCAATTATTTTCTACTCTGAGCCTAAAATCATAGTATCTTGTAGAATATAGCATGGAGGCCTGTAATGAAAAAGGATTGTCATCCATAACATTTATGCTTTCTAGAATACTTCAGTTATTAAAACGTCATTGAACAGTTTTCAAGTTCCAATGTTCCTTTCCAAGAGGTACATTTGTCAGTATCGTTTACAATATATCGCAATGTTAAATTGTATTAATATTCATAGATGATTTCTATTGGGACAGAATTATACAGGAAGATAAGAGAAAATGCATGTGTTCTGAACAGTTTATAGAGTCTTTAACTATAACTATAAGGTGGCACTAGAATTCATAGTCTCCCAGCTTCTAGCCCACGGGTCGGCAACCCGCGGCTCCGTAGCCGCATGCGGCTCTTTGAGCCATCTCCTGCGGCTCCCAGTCGCCCGGTGCGCGCGCACCACTCCGAACGGGAGGAGGTGCGCGCGCACCACTCCAAAGGTTTGGAGACCTGCACGCGCACCTCTCGGAACAGGCGGAGGTGCGCACACACCACTCCGAATGGGAGGAGGTGCGCGCGCACCACTCCAAAGGTTTGGAGACCTGCGTGCGCACCTCTTGGAACGGGCAGCGGCAGTACCCGTTTGGAGACCTGCTGGTACCGGTTTGGAAACCTGCCGTGGCCCGCAACAGCTTTCTAAACCGGCACCAGCAGGTCTCCAAACGGGTGTTCGGGCGGAGGTGCGCGCGCACCTCTGCCCGAACACCCATTTCGAGACCTACTGGTGCCGGTTTAGAAAGCTGCCGGAGCCACCCCCGAGACCTCCAAACTGCCGCCCGAACACCCGTTTGGAGACCTGCTGGTGCAGCACCAGCAGGTCTCCAAACGGGTGTTCGGGCGGCAGTTTGGAGGTCCCGGGGGCAGCTCCGGCGGCGCCCGGGCTGAAGGCTTAAGGTGGCACTAGAATTCTAGTCACCACGGAGACCCGTCGCCACTGGCGTGCAGGTGCGTCCACATAAAAAAAGTGGAACCGTGCGCGTGTATCCACGCACGCCCATGCGCAAAAAACAAACTGTTTTGCGCATGCGCAAAATGTTTTGTTTTATGCGCATGCACGTGCGTGGATGCACGCGTGCGGCTCCCACTTTTTTTATGTGTGATAGAACTGGTTCCCAGTGGCTCTTTTGCTTTTTCAGGTTGCCGACCCCTGTTCTAGCCTAATGTTTAACCACTAGACCAAACTGGTTCCCATTTCACACAAGCTTGGCTTAGGATACAATGTGAACCCAGCTGTGAATCAGAGGTATTGTTGTAAAGGCCAATATTCTAAAGTTTTCTTGAATTCTAATAGGATTCAGAATGAAATAGATACTTTGTATCACTATGTTACATAAGATGTAATGGTGTTAAAGCAGCAGTCTCTGGTTTTGCAGACTGGCGAGGGGGAGAGATGATTCCATATGAGCGGCAGCCGAGCATGAGCACAGTTCCATTTGCAAAAGCGAAGGGCACACATGCACACCGCTCACACAAATGGAACTGTGTGTCCAAGTGGAGCTGTGTGGCTCGACAGTGCTCAGCCACTGCTTCTGCAGCCCGATTCTGAACAGGCCACAACCTGGTAGTGCCTTGGGGGATGGGGACCTCTGTGTTAAAGAAAATATTTAAGAAAGAACTTTTAATTCTGGAAGCTGGCCTTCATTTTTCTTTCACTGAATGAAAAAAAAAGAATAGATTTAATTAGTTCAGAATTCTGCATAAAACCGGAATAACTTATTTTCTTCTTAGTTTGCTTGTGTGTGTATATATATGAGTGTGTGTGTGTGTGTGTGTGTATCCCATCTTTATTATTTTTACAAATAATTTAAGGTGGCAAGCATATCCGACATAAACTTCCTCTTCCTCCTCTTTTCCCCACAACCCTGTGAAGTCAGCTGGATTGAAAAAGAGTGACTGGCCCAAAGTCACCCACCTGGCTTTCATGGCTAAGGCAGGACTAGGACTCTCAGTCCTCTGCTTTCTACCCTGGTGTCTTAATCCCTAGAACAAACTGGCTATATAATCTATAATTCCCAGTGTGTCTCTGTGTTTTATTTCACTTTGATGAACTCCCTTGTCACGAACCTGTAATCCATTAATTTGAGGTAGAGTAAGGGCAACTGCATGGAGCTGAGCATTTACTGGCCGGGTGCCTTTCCTGATGCCATGCAGAGTTAGCAGCAGATGCATGATTTTCCCCCCCTACTCTTGAAGAGAAACATCTGCTGCTACTTAGGATTGAACTCTCAACCTTCCAAGTGGGAGGTGAGCATCTTTACCACCAGGCCACCACGCTGCTCTTTTATTTCACTTTGATATACATAGATCCCCTTTATGGATTACTGCCTTATCGTGGTGAAAGGCCTTGCATAATTCAATGAAGCTATGCTGTGCAGGGCCACTCAAGATGGACAGGTCATAGCAGAGAGTTCTGACAAAACTGATCCACTGGAGAAGGAAATGACAACCTACTCTAGTATCTTTGCCATGAAAAACCCATGGACAGTACCAAAAGGAAAAAAGATATGATGCTGGAACTTGAACCCCTCAGGTCAGAAGGCATCCAATATACTACTGGGGAAGAGCAGAGGCCTAGTACTAGTAGCACCAGAAAGAATGAAGCGACTGGGCCAAAGCCGAAAGGACGCACAGCTGTGGATGTATCTGGTGGTGAAAGGAAAGTCCAATGCTGTAAAGATTTTTTCTCCATTGGAACCTGGAATGTAAGATCCATGAATCAAGGAAAGCTGAACGTGGTCAAACAAGAGATGACAAGACTGAACATCGACATCTTAGGAATCAGCAAATCAAAATGGACAGGAATGGGTGAATTCAGATGACCATCAGGTATACTACTGCAGGCAAGAATCCCTCAGAAGAAATGGAGTAGCCTTCATAGTCAATAAAAGTAGGAAAAGCAATACTGGGATAAAAAGGTAAAGGTTCCCCCGCACATGCGTGCTAGTCGTTTCCAACTCTAGGGGCCGGTGCTCATCTCCGTTTCAAAGCCGAAGAGCCAGCGCTTGTCCGAGGACGTCTCCATGGTCATGTGGCCGGTATAACTAGACGCCAAAGGCGCACGGAACGCTGTTACCTTCCCACCGTAGTGGTCCCTATTTCTCTACTTGCATTTTTATGTGCTTTCGAACTGCTAGGTTGGCAGAAGCTGGGACGAGTAACAGGCACTCACTCTGTTATGCGGCACTCGGGATTCGACCTGCCAAACTTCCGACCTTCTGATCGACAAGCTCAGCGTCCCAACTCACTGAGCCACCGCGTCCCTGTAATACTGGGATACAATCCCCAAAATAACAGAATGATCTCAGTTTGAATCCAAGGCAAACCCTTCAATATCACAGTAGTACAAGTCTATGCCCCAACCACCAATGCTGAAGAGGATGAAATTGACCGGTTCTATAAAGCCCTACAGCACCTTATAGAACTAACACCAAAAAATGATGTCCTTATCATCATGGGGGATTGAAATGCTAAAGTAGGAAGCCAACAGATAACCAGAATAACAGGCAAGTTTGGCCTTGGAGTACAAAATGAAGCAGGGCACAGGCTGATAGAATTTTGTCAAGAGAATACGATGGTCATAGCAACACTGTTTTCCAACAACCCAAGAGACAGCTCTACACATGGACATCACCAGATGGTCAACACACAAATCAGATTGACTATGTGCTCTGCAGCCAAAGATGGAGAAGCTCTATACAGTCAGTAAAAAAGAAGACCAGGAGCTGACTGTGGCTCAGACCATGAGCTTCTTGTTGCAAAATTTAGGCTTAAACTGAAGATAGTAGGGGAAAGCACTAGGCCACTCAGGTATGAACTAAATCATATCCCTGATGAATATACAGTAGAGGTGACAAATAGATTTTGTAATTGTAAAGCCACCCTGAGTCTTCGGAGAAGGGCGGGATATAAATGGAATTAAAATAAATAAAATAAAAATTTAAGGAATTAGATCTGATAGGCAGAGTGCCTGAAGAACTATGGACGGAGGTTCGCAACATTGTACAAGAGGTAGCAACTAAAACCATCCCAAAGAAAAAGAAATGCAAGAAAGCAAAATGGCTGTCTGAGGAAGCTTTGCAAATAGCTGAGGAAAGGAGGGAAGCGAAAGGCAAGGGAGAAAAAGAAAGATACACCCAATTGAATGCAGAATTCCAGAGAATAGCTAGAAGAGATAAGAATGCCTTCTTAAATGAACAGTGCAAAGAAATAGAAGAAAACAATAGAATAGGGAGGACCAGAGATCTCTTCAAGAAAATTGGAGAGATGAAGGGAACGTTTCATGCAAAAATGGGCATGATAAAGGACCAAAATGGCAGGGACCTAACAGAGGCAGAAGAGATTAAGAAGAGGTGGAAAAATTACACAGAAGAACTATACAAGAATGAGCTTAACGTCCCTGATAACCACAATGAGGTAGTCACTGACCTCATGCCAGACATCCTAGAATGTGAAGTGAAGTGGGCCTTAGGAAAGCTGAGCAACAACAAAACTAGTTGAGGTGACAGTATTCCAGCTGAGCTATTCAAAATCTTACAAGACAATGCAGTAAAAGTGCTACACTCAATTTGCCAGCAAATATCACAACAAAATGTGGGTCACAACTAACTGTGCAAGTTCTTAAAGAGATGGGAGTACCAAACCATCTTATTTATCTTTTGAGAAACCTATATGCGTGTCAAGAAGCAACAGTGAGAACTGGACACGGAACCACTGATTGGTTCAAAATTGGGAAAGGAGTCCGGCAAGGCTGTATATTGTCGCCCTGCCTATTTAATTCATATGCAGAGCACATCATGAGAAAGGCAGGGCTAGATGAATCAAAAATTGGAATTAAGATTGCCAGGAGAAATATTAACAACCTACGATATGCAGATGATACCACTCTAATGGCAGAAAGTGAAGAGGAACTAAAGAGCCTCGTTGCGGGTGAAGAAGGAGAGTGCAAAAGTTGGCTTGAAATTTAACATTAAGAAAACCAAGATCATGGCATCTGGCCCTCTCAATTCCTGGCAAATAGATGGGGAAGGAATGGAGGTAGTGACAGATTTTATTTTCCTGGGCTCCAAGATCACCGCAAATGGGGACTGTAGCCAAGAAATTAAAAGACGCTTGCTCCTGGGGAGGAAAGCAATGGCAAATCTAGACAGCACACTAAAAAGCAGAGACATCACCATGCCAACAAAAGTGCGTATAGTCAAGACTATGGTCTTTCCAGTTGCAATGTATGGCTGTGAATGTTGGACCATAAGAAAGGCTGAGCACCAAAGAATTGAGGCCTTTGAACTATGGTGCTGGAGAAGACTCGTGCAAATCCCTTGGACTGCAAGGCGATCAAACCAGTCAGTCCTAGAGGAGATCAACCCCGACTGCTCTTTAGAAGGCCAGATCCTGAAGTTGAAACTCAAATACTTTGGCCACCTAATGAGAAGGAAGGACTCACTGGAGAAGAGCCTAATGATGGGAAAGATTGAAGGCAAGAGAAGAAGGGGATGACAGAGAATG
This sequence comes from Vipera berus, assembly GCF_964194415.1. NCBI lineage: Eukaryota > Metazoa > Chordata > Lepidosauria > Squamata > Viperidae > Vipera > Vipera berus. The sequence goes on from NC_138202.1 coordinate 236,279,678, forward strand.
AGGTTGCTGGATGGAGTCACTGAAGCAGTAGGCATGAGCTTAAATGAACTCTAGTAGATGGTAGAGGACAGAAAGGCCTGGAGGAACATTGTCCATGGGGTCACGATGGGTCGGACACGACTTCGCAACTAACAACAACAACATACATAGATATTTCATGTGTCAAGCAATAACATTAGATGTCGGAAACGTGATATCATGCACTTATCTACGTCTTTTATGTAATATTTTTCCATCAACAGAAGACTACTTTTTCCTGAGTCATTAAAATGACTCATTCTTCTCCAGCCTTAAGATCTCAAGATGTGTTGAATTACAAGTTCCCAGATTGGACCGAATCTCTGCTCACATAGGCTAAGGAATGATGGAAATTACAGTCTAACACAGGGGTCTTCAAACTTTGCGCTTTTATGACTTGTGGACTTCAACTCCCAGAATTCCTCAACCAGTGTGCTTGGCTGAGGAATTCTGGGAGTTGAAGTCCACAAATTGTAAAAGGGCCAAGTTTGAAGACCCCTGGTCTAACACATTTAGAAGCTGCAGGTCAGAGAATACAACTCCAAATATTTTTGATTGCTGCATCAGATTTTTATCTTGCAAACCTGAAACCAACAGAAAAAATAATTGACTGTTTTAGAGCTTCACTCACGATGTACTCAAACTGTAGCATCTATAAATTTGTTAACATTGACTGACTGACAAAATTTGACAAGACAATTGCTGTTATATGATGGAGGATTTAGCATGAAAAGCACTTCCAATATTATTCAAGCTTTGATTTCATATAAACAAACAAAAAACTTGAGACTAAAACATTTCATTTCCTTACTACATTGCCAGTCTACAGTGCATGCCATTCTGGTGCATCTGAGGTAAAGAAATATTTTGATTTCACATAGGTTGTATATTTTTAATAAGGGGTGCATTTCTCAGACTGATAAAGGCAATTCTTTGAAACACCTATTAGTTCACAATGGACCAGACATTTACATTCAATTATAGATGTATATCTAGACAAAAGAAAACATTATTTCTAGACACAAATTAATCAGTATATCTTTCCCTTTTGAACAGTTTGATCATCTGGCTTACACAATCAGACTATTAGTTATTTCATTGCATTGAAAGTACTAAGATATTTTAAACATGCATTTATAACATGTCTGTTAGGGCAGAAAAACATAGTGATAAATGCATTGATGAAAGTTACTTAATGCATTGTTTCTAACAACTTTTTGAAGTAACCAAGTAAGATCTGAATCTATTAACCATAAAGTATTTTGGTAAATTTATACACACACACACACACACACACACACACACACACACACACACAGAGAGAGAGAGAGAGAGAGAGAGAGAGAGAGAGAGAGAGAGAGAGAGAGAATAACAATAGATAATAAAAATGTTACTGCATATTTTGAAGGAAAGTGTGAAAATGAATGAGCATTCAGAAGACTTTATAACATTGTTGATCAATGTACTCATGAATTAGAAAAAAGATTCATAACCAAACTAGTAGCAGTTATCAAGCAATTGCTTCTAACCTATACAGTCCACCATATTTACAACATATACAACAACACCAAAGTGGCAGACCAGAAGCTGAGTCATGACCATAAGCATTCATGCCACAGGGAGTGCTAGCATTGTGCGCTGCACAAAGTTGAAAAAAAATTGTTTTAATCACCAGCTGAAGAAGGGTGCTATAGCTTTTATCTGTAAAGCAGAATTCCATACACACCTGTAAAGTCTCTTCCTGGTTTGGCCTACTTCAAAGGCCAACATCAGCTGATGGGTTTCTGACTTCCAACTGTTGAACAAGAGCAACTGCAAATAATGTTTTTCTCATGTAAGTTGGGTAATTAGAATCCATAATCTATAGACATTTTCCCTCTATAATATGGCTGCTAAAACTGGACTGCAAAAACCTGGATGACCACTAAATGTCAACAAAATCTTAGAATTGTCTGCTGCCATCTAATGGTTGTATAAATTTTTGTAGTCCAGATTTGATCAGTTTACTCAGTAGCGCCCCTGGCTAGAAATTCTGGATGCTGCAATGGAAATTCCCCCTGGCGTTCTAGATCAGAGAAAATCAAATCTAGTTAGTACCATGTTTTGAAAATTAGGCTTTTTATTGTACTTTAGAGGTTATATTCACAAATCAGGAAACCTTGAGAAAGCTGCGAAGCTGGAGAAAAGTACCCATGTTTTCCTGTTCCTTAACAGCTCCATGATACTGTGAAAGTCAAAATTAGTCCCTTCTTCCCAGGATGCTGCAAAAAGTTCTTCTACTGAGTGCCTTTTTTTCAAGGTGTTAAAAACATAAACCAGAAAAGGAGAAAGACTGAAAGTTGGTGACCTACAATTACAGGGGACTCAATGGGCTAACTTCATTTTAGGCTTTGAATTAATCTGGAAAACGACAACCAGTTGAAACTAAAGCATTCTTTTAATACCTACCTTTACTATGCTCCACTATCCTATTTCATTGAACACAAACATTTCCAGATACAATTTATTTAGGGCTTAGCAGACAGAGTCTTTGCTCAATGCAATCAAATGTATTTCAGCATTAGTTTAAGCTACCACAAAGAGGAAGTTTTAAATAAGGAGGCTTTATGAATGGATTTAATCATTCAGTGTTTTGTTTTTAAAATCGATTGTCAGGAAATAGCCTTCCCTAAAATGTACTTGATCTAAAGAAAACAAACTCAGTCCACCCCCAAATTTTCTACACCAAAAAGGGCTATTTAAAAGTGCTGGCACTGACATAGCAAGTCTTTATTAACCAGGAACATTGGCTTTGAACTAGAACAGTTCAAATGACCCTTTATTTTAAGCAACGCAGAAATTGCTTTGTTTGCATTGCATTCTCTATATAAACTCTAATTTTAGAAATGCTAAATGTTCAAATTAGGAGAGGAGGAAATCTACATTTAGCCAAGTTTATAAATGTTATTAGGAAACTGCCTTTCAGAAAAGTTATTGTCCTAAAGCTATATAAAATAATTTTAGTAATTTCCTATATGCATAATGACAGAAACAGCTAATACATCTTCTCTCATTTGTACAAATAATAAGTTGTCTCTTCTGTTTCCTCTTTAGAAGTCCTAGCCTTGAGAATTTTTTGTAGGGTTCTGCAGCTTAATAATTCTCTAAAAGTATGTTGTGGGTAAAATATATCCTTTTGAACCAACAAATCCACCATATTTAATCCCAGAGTAGGGCAGCACACTTGTTGGCTTCAGTTTGGTCTAGTGCAGGGGTCTTCAAACTTGGCCCTTTTATGATTTGTGACTTCAACTCCCAGAATTCCTCAGCCAGGAATTCTGGGAGTTGAAGTCCACAAGTCATAAAAGGGCCAAGTTTGAAGACCCCTCTTCTAGTGGCTAAGGCACTAGGCTAGAAAGCAATAGACCATGAGTTGAGGTCCCACCTTATCCATGAAAGCTAGTGAGTGACCTTGGACCGGTCACACACTCAGTCCAACCCAAATCATGGGATTATTGTTGCGAGGACAATAGGAGGAGGGAATAGTATTAGACATGTTAGCCACCTTGAGTTATTTATAAAAATAAATAATGGCAGAATATAGGAAAGGAAAGAAGGAAGGAAGGCAGGCTTGTCTGGGTCCTACCATGATATGTGGTTTAATATATATGAAGCATAGTGTATAAATCCTATTTTAACTTGAACTACAAGTTAGCACCTGGACTTGGCTCCCAGCATTAGCAGCATTTTACTCAGAAGAGGTTCTACCACAGACATGTCAAACACAAGGCCCGGGGGCTGGATCCGGCCCGCAAAGTGGTTTCATGTGGCCCGCAAAGCCGTCCTGGAAACAGTGAGGGAACGGCCCTCGCTGCCTTGGCCCTGGCCCAGAGACCCTCCTTCTGCCACAGACCCTCAGATCTGTCCCACTCCTGCCCAGGCCCCCATAGGCACCCTTGATGCGAATGATGTAGAGCTGGCCATGCCCACCCAGTAGGCCATACGCACTCTAGCCATGCCCACCCAGTAGGCCACGCCCACCCAGGCCATACCCACCCGGCCCCCTGAGGGCAACCACAAAGCTGATGCGGCCCTCAATGAAATTGAGTTTGACACCCCTGTTCTACCAGGTGAAGAGAGGGGAATATTTGCTGATCTTTCTTTCCCTTCCCATTTATTTGTGACTTTATCCATCTGCTATAGAAGATCCCCTCATCCCTTTAAAGCAGATTTTGGCTGCTTGCTTCTGTGCGCATCCCTAATTGACATAAGGCAGAGGGCTAAACTGTGGTTAGTGAATCAGTGGATTAATGTGTTGTAGGGAAGACAGAAACAGCTTTCTTCCTTTCCACCAATGAGAACTTCCTAACCGGATCAAGTAGTTTCCATTCTTCCACAGTGCATTAATTAAAAGTTTATATAACTGTAATTTATTAACCTAATTGTCCAGATTTGTCCTGCACAGAGCTATTGGCTGGGTTTGCACAGTACAAAGGTTCACAGAAACCTCCACTGCTATTTAGCCTAGCATATTGTACAGTCCCAGCCATACAAGTCAAGACAACTAGTTCTCCAGCAGATATGTGGTACCCTGGACCTTATTTTAAGTATATTTGGCACAGTCATCTGCTACATACACCATTTAATTGTATATAAATATTGTCATTCATTAAATAAAACTCAAAAAACAACAACAACCAACCAAGGCCTGACAACTTGATAGCAACACAAAACAGCTTTTGAGACTTAGTTTTAAGTGATCTAAGTAGGAATAGGGAGAAGAGGTCGCTCTTCCCTGACTTTTAATGGAAGATTTTGAAATAAGAATAAACATTTACAAAGCATTTACGTTTTTCCCAGATCAAAAGAGAGCTCCATCCCTACCTACAAATATATTTCCCAATAAGTACAGCATAAAAACCAGAAGGTGGAGGAGAGGAAAATGAACACTGAGGGAACAGCAGCAGCAAGAGCAGCAACTTATAGTCTGGGTTGGACCACCGTACGAGGCAGTGGCTTTCCTTCCGTGTCCAAAACACTTGAGTAAGGTTGGAAGGCAAGTCATCAAAATCAAAGAATATTCTTCCAACAGCAGTTATAATAATAAATAAATACTATACTTGAAAAGTGGGGGAGAAAAAACCCCCAAGGAAGCTGTTTTGTATTAAGTCCAAGCATGAGTTCATTGAAGTACCTTTGTTATGATCCTGTTCATCTCTTCGTGATCTCCAACAAGGGGTTTTCCAGCCTTACTTGGAGATGCTGAGGAAGACACTGGGATAGTTTCCATATAAAGAGCCATCCAGCTTCTTCTTGGTAATTTCAGGATTCTGATACGTGTTTTTCTCTTCATGAATTTAGAACAAGCACCTTATACAAAATGTTAAAAATGGTTTCTTACATCTCTTTCTGATACCCTTGCACTGTACGATGGTCAATTTTAATTCTTTTATCCAAAGAGTAAGAAACGGTTAGCCCCTGATAAGGACTTTGTAACACACCTCAATCAGAAGGTGTGGGAAGAGTCCAGAGAAAGAAATATTTTGGGGAATATTAAAATGGCAGAATATATTTCCCCAAAGGAATAATGGAGAAGATCTTAAAAAAAAGACAGAAACCAGCCCCAGCCCCATTCCCCCAAACAGAAAACTCAGCAGAGGCCAGCTTTTAGAAATGCAAATTCAATACTTTCAGACAGGTTTGAGCTTTCCAGCTAGAAACTGAAGAAATTAGGAAGACAAAGATCCCTAAAATCTACATACCCTACCCAAACTGTAAAAGACATGACCTTTGGGGACATAATAGTATTTACCCACCAATACCAAAAGTGCACACTCAGACTCAGGTCAAAGTACATGACACAGGAAATACAAAGCTTCAAACAGGAACAGGAAACAACCTCAAAAGCCCCAGAAGGTATAAAAACCCACCACTCCCAGCTACAGCTTTCCCAGAGCCATCTTCTGTCTGGCTCTCCTCTTCAATAAACTGCAACCTTCTTTCTAAAGCAGTCTCCATTTTGATTATTCCCAGCTTGGCCTGGAGCCTGATGAAGATTTTTCTTTCAATGAGGGTTTAGACAAACAAAGCAGAAATTGTCAGTTTAAATTCATTGGATTTTTCACTGAAAGAATAATGCACAATCATCATACAGAAAGATCTAGGCAACCTCTCTGATATAGCAGCCTCTAAGACAGACCTTAGTGGTATGGGTACCACCTGTGGTACATTGGTACCTGGCAGGTGGTACGCGACCATCCTAGAAAAGTGGTAGCGGGGGAGGGGAATGGCAGCACTGCACAAGCCTGAGCAGGGGGTTGGACTAGAAGACCTCAAAGGTCCCTTCCAACTCTATTATGCCAATCCTCAACAGAAATGCTCATACCAATGAAAACCTCAGACAGGAGGAAGACCACCACCGGGCGGGCAGGCATCTTGCTTGGCTGTGGCTTGGGGGGCACTTTTTTCAGTGCCATTGTAACTTTGAACAGTCACTAGCCGAACTGTTCTAAGTCGAGGAATACCTGTACTTTATCACTTTTTTCCTTTTTTATTGGTCATCAAGTTTTTGACACCTTGCTAGGCGACTGGTGGTACTCGGATGTTGCCATATCCTAAAAGTGGTACAATGGGTGAAAAGGTTGAAAAGCCCTGCTCTAAGATAACCAACTGCATACAATGTAAGAACAAAACACAAGAGAGACTTGCAGAGGGCAGAGCAAACTAAGGGACAAATTTCATGGAAATCTAGTCCTTTTAATTCTGTTTATTAAAGAATAAGACTCCAATCCTGAAATCCTATCTAATCTCATCAAACTCAGTTAACTGGGGGAGGGGGAATAAATAAATCAATATTACAAAAACTGACAACTATTTTTCTAAATTGATGGAATCGTTATTTTCATCCAAAACTGTCATCTATTTTCATGATTGCAGAAATGAAGAAATGGGCTGAAATTTACAAAACACTAAACTGTGGAAGGTGTTAATCTTTTTTTAAAAATGAAAGCACGTGAGAGGGTTATGGTGCCATTATAACTTAACATATAAGCATTCCAAACATTCAGCAGTTTCTGGAATATATAAGCGCTTGTGAGGCTCTTGCTATTAATCTGTGCATTGGCCCTTAATTAATACAGTATACTGCAGTTATGTCAGCTCTTCAGACCAGATTTGAATACCAAAGTCATGAATACCAAAATGTTTATTACAGAGTTACAGTAAGAGATTCTTGCAGCTGTCAATGTGGTTTTCAACCTTTGCCTTTATCCTATAGAGAACTAGGGAAGGCCAAGCCTGAGACACCATCTCAAATTCCATTCTTGCTTTGAAATGAGATTTCTTTTATCTATTAGCTTGAATGTGGCTCTTCCTCCTCTTCCTCCTTTTCTTCAAGGTTATTATCACAGACCATTACAAGATATTGGTTCCCAGACATGGGCAGCAAAACTCTAGATCAGATGTCCACAACCTTGGCAACTTTAAGACTTGTGGACTTCAACTTCCAGAATTCCTCAGCCAGCCAAGCTGGCAGAAGAATTCTGGGAGTTGAAGTCCACATGTCTTAAAGTTGCCAAGGTTGGAGACCCCTGATCTAGATGCTTTGTAGATGACCAGTAAAATCTTTATAGTGTCTGTATCTCCTTCCTGCCAACTAGTGGTCATCCAGACTTTTCTAGCCATATTCTAGAGCAGAGGTCCCCAACCTTTTGGGGACCAGGGACTGGTTCCATGGAGAGAGGTTTTTCCGCGGACTGAAAGGTGCATGGTTTTGTGTGCTGCCTGCATCTCATGGATGGGGCTTTGCGTGTTTGTGCGGACCGGTTGCTGGCATGGTGCAGCCCGGTACTGGTCCATGGACCGGGGGTTGGGGATCCCTGTTCTAGAGCTAAAATCTGCCGCAAAAATTCTTTGTGCATATAATAACAGAATCTCAAACTCTTGGAATCCCAGCTTCTGAGAAAATTAGTGACTCATTGAACAAGCTGTTGTGCAGTTAACAACTGTGCATATGATGCACAATAATTATTTAAATTGGCAAAGGGAGAACAATACACAGTTAACAAGATATCAGCTTTTAAAAGAACTGTAGGCTATTATGCAAGATTTCTGCTTTTTCTTTTAGTTGAGTTAGATATATGCTGAAAGGGAGTTATTCAGAAGTAAGTCAGTTATATATCTGATATGCAAAAATGATAAGATGGTCATATTATTACAAGCACCCCAAAACTTTTCACCAATAAGCCCTGCCTTTAGAATCTCTCTCAAAGAGCAAAAATATAAACAGCGTTGCACACAAACAGCAAGAAATAAACAGAATATCAAGGCACATCTTCTTTTCCACTTCTATATGCCTTTATAGTCTTTCATTTTTAAAAAAGAAAATGTGGATATATTTATAACATTTTCTGATAAAAAGGTGCCAGGTGGCTGTAAATCATGTGCTAATTAGTGTTGACAGAAACTGAAATAGTTGTTCTCTTTTTCTTTTCAGCATAATATGTTAACATGTGTAGTCCTATTTTAAGTAGCTATCCAGAGAGAATAGAAGCCAAGTGGCTCATAAGTAGAAAGTAATATTTTGTGCTACTGAGTTCTGAAATGGACTGTATCTCCTTCCTCCAGGAGTCATAAGAAGAAGAGAAAGCACAAGTCTTCCCTGCAAAGCCCTGCTAAGGGATGCTGATGATCAGAACAGCCTTCCCCAACCTGTCAACTCCCAGCATGCTGTTGAAGTTGAAATCCACACTGCTTAATCCACCGCCTTCTGGAATATGCTCCCTTCATCCTGGGAAACTGCCGGTACACTATAGTCCAGGGGTCTTCAAACTTGGCCATTTTATGACTTGTGGACTTCAACTCCCAGAATTCCTCAGCCAGTTTGGAAGATCTTATAGGAGCCGTGGCCAGGGGGGCTTTTGCCCAGGTTCGCCTGGTGCGCCAGTTACGGCCCTATCTGGACCAAGATGCCCTACGCACAGTCACCCATGCGCTCGTGACCTCCCGGCTAGACTACTGCAATGCTCTCTACATGGGGCTGCCCCTGAGGACCACTCGGAGGCATCAGCTGGTGCAGAATGCAGCCGCGCGAGTTGTGATGGGAGTCTAACACCTCTTCTCCGCGAGCTGCATTGGCTTCCAGTTGCCCTCCGGGTGAGATTCAAGGTGCTGGTGATGACCTATAAAGCCCTAAATGGCATGGGCCCGGATTATCTGAGGGAGCACCTGCTGCCACCGTCAATTTCCCATCGTCCTGTGCGCTCCCACAGGGAGGGCCTCCTCAGGGTACTGCCGGTCAAGGATTGCCGATGGGCGATCCCCACGGGGACGGCGTTCTCTGTGGGCGCGCCTGCCCTATGGAATCAACTGCCAACAGAATTCCGGACTGCCCCTGACCTTCGTTCATTTCGCCGGGACCTAAAAACCTGGCTCTTTGGGCTATCTGGTCTGGACTGAGGGGTTTTAATGTTTTTAAATTGTGATTTTAATTTTTGGGGGCTAGACTTAATTTTATTTTATTTTAATTTTATATTGTATTGTTTTTAAATTTTGCCTTGTAAACCGCCCTGAGTCCTTCGGGAGTAGGGCGGTATATAAACCGAATTAATAAATAATAATAAATAAATAAATATGTGGAAAACAAATTTCAATCCCACCCAAATCGTGAGAGATTCTGGGTAATGTATAGTACAAGACAATAAATAATACTGCATGAAATAAAATACAGTTGATACAGTTGTATTCCTATCATTAATCAGATGGTGTTCATGCATAGCTAGGAACAAAGAGTCTGTGGAATAATACTGTCTTTACTTGCTTCCGAAAACAAGGGGGTTGTACTGTCATTGCTTGAGATTTCATTCTACCAGTAAAAACTATTTTCAATTACATGTAAATATATGTTGATTGATCTCTTGGTCTCAATGGATAACAGGCTTACAATAGGGATGTCGAGCCCCGCCGGCCTCCCGTCCGCTCGGGCCTCAACACTGGCTGTGCCGCCGCAGCCGCAGCCGCGCCGAGCAGCTGTCCGGTCCCCAGCTGATCGGCGCGCCCGAGTGGCACCCCCCTCCTCTCCTGGACGGCGTGGCTCCATCCTCCTCCACATCGAGCCGCCGCAGCGCCGCCGAACAGCTGGCCGGTCCCCAGCTGATCGGCGCGCCTGAGCGGCACCCCCCTCCTCCCCTGGACGGCGTGGCTTCATCCTCCGCCACATCGAGCCGCCGCAGCTCCGCCGAACAGCTGGCCAGTCCTCGGCTGACCGGCGCGCCCAGGCAGCACCTTTCCCGGACCTTGGAGGGCGTGGCTTCGTCCGGGCTACGCGAAGCGCGCTGCCGCGATTCCGCTGAGCAGCTGCCCGGCGCACAGCTGTTTAGCGCGCCCGGCCCCGGACGGTCGGCGGGCGCGCGTTCACCTCGTCACCGGGGACGACGCCAAGCGCCCACCGGCCCGGTGCCGGACCCTGGACTGCGGCAGCCGGACCCTGGACTGCGGATGGCGCCCGGGCGGCAACAGGCTGCACCCAACGAACAGTTGGACCCGCCCCAGCAGATGGGCACGCCCCAGCAGTTGGGCACGCCCCAGCTTACTGTGGAGGGGGGTGCGACTGTGCCTGTTTTGCCACGCTCTGTTACTGGACATGGGGGGGTCTTAACGACCACAACGCCAGCACGGCATGGGGCTCGCGAGGGAGCGGAAGGACAATACTTACCTGGAAGGGGGCTTGACAGGCTGCAGCAGCGCACACGGTGGGTGGTGGCTATGCACGGTGATGGGTGGGGTTTTTATGGGGAGGCGGGCGGATGCCGGTTTGCTTTGAAGGGGTGGGGTTAGGGTGTGGTACAATGTTAAAAGAGCGGTGAGGCTAGGAGCCTCAACGCTGACTTTACCGCGGTTTGTGTTGGAGAAGGAATAAACCTTGTTGCCCGTTCCTTTGGAAGTGCTTTTATTTCCTGGCAGAGGACGTCGTGACAGTAAGTCAGCGTTGTTCTAGGATACCTACTGCTGTTACTCACGCTTTGGGCATGGCAGAGGATCCATCGGGGCTTGATCTGGCAGCCGAGGAGGAAGGGGCTGTTGGGGCTGCAGATGTAACTCCCCCTGATCCCGGCGAGCCAGAGGGGCCAGCAGTGCGGCCGAAGACCAAGGGGGTTATAGCCTCGGCTGAAGCTGGTGACAGCTGGGAGGTAGGGTCTCTGGCTCAAAGCGGGGGAGGGTGGCAAAGCCCTCCCTTGGAGCGTTGGGACCAAGACCGTGGTGAGGGCCGTCCACGGGCCGGTGTGCCGGCTTGGAGGGAACGGCGGCTGACGGAGGAGGAAGGCGAGGAGTGGAGCTACTCTACGGCCCCAGGGGCCTACACGATGGACGTGTTGCGGGACCGTTTTGGGGAGTTTGGCTATCAAGACACTGCACCTTGGTCACCTGCGGGACCGGCTCAGGAGTCGCGGCGCTGGTCACTACAGAGGCTGACACCCGGCCAGGCGGGCCAGCCCAGTTTCCGCCTGGCAGGCCCAAGGTTTCGGGCCCCGCCATCACGGCTGACGGAGGTGGGAGCTGTTCAGGCCGAACGACAACGCCCCGGGGTGTCAGACCGGGCAGAGGCCACCAGGTGGGCAACAACGGCCGGGGCTTCCGCCCGGCCATGGAGCGGGCGGCACCAAGCGCCAGGTACAAGGGGGCCCAGGGCCCAGGGGGACCCCTGGGGCCCGGGAGTGTTCTGGGGCCCTCCACCACTGCCGGTTACGTACGACGGCCATCCTGACCGGCTTGCCATGTTCCTAAGCCACACCATCCACCACCTGGACCAGTACGGTGCAGCCTATACCTCCCAATGGGCCATGGTGGTGGCCATCACAGCAAGCCTGCAGGGAGAGGCCGCGGCATGGGCGGCTGACCTGTACGGCGAGCATGCCCGGGAGCTTGCTGACGTCGGGTTGTTCCTGGAGTCACTGCGGACGCAGTTCGAGGATGTGGCCCGTACCCACAGAGCCAAGGCGGAGGTGGTGGGGCTGCGACAACAAGGCAGGCCCGCAGCAGAGTATGTCGCTGAGTTCCGCCGGGTGGCTCGTAAGCTCCGCTCTTGGCCGGAACGCTTGCTGGTTCACCACTTCCAGTCGGGGCTGGACGGCGCGCTGCGGAGGGCGTGCGTGGTGCGTGGAGTGCCCGAGCGACTGCTGGAGTGGTACCGGGTCACCGTGGAACTGGACGTCCGGCTGCGCGAATGCAGGGGTAAGGCGGAGGGGGTGGTCGGGACCCGTAGGACCCCCGAAAGGCCGAAGGAGGAGGGCCGAAAGGCCGTGGCCCCAACGGCTAGCCCACCTGTGCCGCCTCCAAGACCGGCTATAAGGTGTTTCCGGTGCGATCAGCCGGGGCACCGAGTGGCCGCTTGCCCCCTGCCGGCACCTCGTGCCGCCGCAGCAACTCCCACCGGAAAAGGCCCTACCGCACGGAAGTCGCTGGAGCGATCAAGAGCAGCTCACCAGCTGGCATCCCTGATGACCACAGCGGCAATCGGCACAGAACCACCCGAGGCCATCGACCCAGAGCCCTACGAGAGCCTGGAGGAGGAGGAGGACCCTATGGTGAGTGACCCAGTGGTGCCCTTCACAGTACCGGTCGTACTCATCAACCCGCGTACGGGACGTAGGGAGGCTTGCCCAGCACTGATCGACACAGGCAGCACCCGGTGCCTTATCAGCCAAGTGGTGGTTGCTCGGCTGGGATTGGAGGTACGCCGCCTGCCAACTCCTCTTCGTTTCCAGCAAGTGGACGGATCCCTTTTGGGGGGGGCTCCAGTCACTCGGGTGACGGGTCCTATTCGATTAGAGATGGGGACCCACTGGGAGACTTTGCGCTTCCTTGTCGTACCATCAATGACGGAGACGGTGATTCTGGGACTGACATGGCTCGACAAGTGGGGTCCCACAATCTGGTGGGGGGAGGGTTGCCGGCACTTGCGGTTGGGGACAGGGCCACAACCACCACCTCACGCATATGTGGGCCCTGCAGAGCGGCCTGGTGGTGAGCGGGTCCAAGGGGCAGAGGGGGTGGCGGAAGCCTGCTTCCCACAGGTGTACGCCGACCTAGCAGAGGTTTTCGACGAAAAAGAGTGCGACACTCTGCCTCCCCACCGAACGACGGATTGTGCTATCGAGCTGGAGCCGGGCGTAAAACTGCCGAAACCGCGCATGTACGCGCTGACGCCTCGCGAGATGCAGGAGCTACGTCGTTACGTCGACAAAAACCTCGCGAGGGGGTTTATCCAACCTGCCCGATCCAAGATAGCGGCGCCAATACTGTTTCGGGAGAAGAAGGATGGCACGCTTCGCTTGTGTGTCGACTTCCGAGGCGTCAACGCGGTCTGCGTTGAACATCTGTATCCGCTGCCACTCATGAAAGATCTTCTGGCACACCTGTCGACGGGACGCATCTTCACGAAGCTAGACCTACGGGAGGCGTATTACCGGGTGCGGATCAAAGCTGGGGATGAGTGGAAAACGGCGTTTAACTGTCCGCTGGGCAGTTTCCAGTTCCGTGTCATGCCGTTCGGACTCCAGGGGGCCCCAGCCGTTTTTATGCAGATGATAAACCAGGTGCTTCACAAGCACCTGTACCGCGGGGTGTTAGTGTACCTGGATGACATTCTGATATACACTAAGACTATGGAGGAGCACGTTGCCCTCGTGCGCCAGGTGCTTCGAAAGCTGCTGGCTGCCCGCCTCTATGTGAAGCTCACCAAGTGCGAGTTCCACAAGACGAGGCTGGATTATCTGGGGTACCGCGTGTCGGCGAGCGGCATAGAAATGGACCCTCGCAAGGTGGAAGCCGTCCTGCAATGGCAGGCGCCGCGGACGCGGCGACAGCTTCAGAGTTTCCTGGGGTTCGCGAACTTTTACCGCCAGTTTATTCCAGGTTTTGCAGCAACAGCCCTGCCGCTGACGGACCTGTTGCGGACGCGGGACTCCGGGGTGAAACCACGTCCAGGGTTGAAGCTGGCATGGACCACCACGTGTCAACGGGCGTTCGAGACATTGAAGGCCCTGTTTGCGAAGGAGCCGGTGTTGGTACATCCTGATCCCGGCCGTCCGTATGTGGTCCAAGTTGACGCCAGCGATGTCGCGGTAGGGGCTGTGCTGTTGCAACGGAACACGAAGGGCGTGTTGCAACCCTGTGCCTATTCTTCCAAAAAACTGTCATTGGCGGAACGTTCATGGGCGATCTGGGAGAAGGAAGCGTTCGCTGTGCGCGCGGCCTTGGAGACGTGGCGACACCTTCTGGAGGGGGCTGTCCATCCCTTCGAGGTCTGGACAGACCACAAGAACCTGGAGGTTCTGCAGTCCCCGAGGAAACTGGCGCCCAAGCACGTCAGATGGGCTCTCTTTTTCCGGCGCTTTAATTTCGTCCTGAAGTACGTACCGGGGGGGCGGAACTTCCTTGCTGACGCACTCTCACGGCTGCCGCAATACGACACCAAACGAGAAGCGGTTATACAAGAACTCATTCCGCCCAGTGCATCCCCGAGCGTGTCCCAGGCAGTCTGCAGCGTGGGGGACGATTTGTCCCGTGCCATGGACGAGGCCTTAGCTACAGACGCCTGGCTGAAGGAGCATCCTGGACTTCTGACTATGCGTGACGGCTTGGCCTGGCACGGGGATAAGCTGTATGTGCCTCAGGCACTACGCCCCGCCATTTTGCGCCGTTGTCACGACGCCAGGCAGGCCGGTCACTTCGGCTTCCTGAAAACGTTACACTTAGCACGCCGTCAATTCTGGTGGCCGTGCATGAAGGCGGACGTGGAACACCACGTTCGGGGATGCCACGTATGCGCCACAGCAAAACCCCGCGTTGGGAAGCCATTGGGCTTGCTACAGACGGTTTCGGACCCCGTACGACCATGGCAAGACATCGCCATGGACTTCATTGTCGGGCTGCCGGACAGCAGAGGGTATTCAGTAATCTGGACGGTCATCGACCTTTTTTCCAGACAGGCGCACTTCGTTCCCTGCAAGGGGTTGCCGTCCGCCAAACGGTTGGCACGACTGTTCATGACTCACATCTATCGGCTGCACGGGGTTCCCCGACGGATTATTTCGGACCGCGGGGTCCAGTTTACAGCACGGTTCTGGCGAGAGTTTCTACGACACATCGGCTCTACCCAGGGCCTCAGCTCCGGTTACCACCCAAGCACCAACGGGGCCGCTGAAAGGGCCAACGCCACGGTGGAAAGGTTACTCAGGAGCTATGTGTCGTTTCAGCAAACAGACTGGGCAGACCTCCTGGTGTTCGCGGAAGTCGCCCACAATAACGCCGTGCATAGCAGCACGGGTTTGACACCATACCGAGTGGTGGCGGGGTATGATTTTGTCCCTGTTCCGGAGTGTGGACAGGGATCGGCGACACCCACCGGGCTTGAGGAGTGGATGCACCACATGGGGGCCGCCTGGAAAACCGCTAGGGAGGCGATGGTGAAAGCGCAGGCACGGGTGAAGGAGCAGGCAGACAGGAAAAGGGAGCCCTTCGCCACCCCCAAGGTCGGGGAGTGGGTGTATCTGTCAACCAAATATCTGCGCTTACGGGTACCAAGCAAGAAGCTAGGCCCCAAGTTCCTTGGCCCTTTCCAAGTGATTCAAGTGATCAACCCCGTGACCGTCCGTTTACGGTTGCCAAAATTCCTAGGGAAAATCCACCCTGTCTTCCATAGCAGCCTACTAAAGCCCGCTAGGGGAACAACAGAAAAGGCGGGTGAGAACGCTCCGGGGCCTGTGCACGGGGATCAGTATGAAATACAGGCAATTTTAGATTCCCGGGTACGGAGGGGCCAGGTACAGTATCTCGTAATGTGGAAAGGGTATCCCTTGGCCGAGGCGTCATGGGTAAGCAAAGGGGATGTTCAAGCAGAACGTTTGGTCACGGCGTTTCACCGCACACATCCCTCCAAACCGGGGGGTAGCACCGGGGACGCAGCGGCTTGTATACGTGGGGGTCTATCTTGTCGCTCTTCTTTTGCAGGAGGACAGATGGTAGGGGGAGCCGACTGTCGAGCCCCGCCGGCCTCCCGTCCGCTCGGGCCTCAACACTGGCTGTGCCGCCGCAGCCGCAGCCGCGCCGAGCAGCTGTCCGGTCCCCAGCTGATCGGCGCGCCCGAGTGGCACCCCCCTCCTCTCCTGGACGGCGTGGCTCCATCCTCCTCCACATCGAGCCGCCGCAGCGCCGCCGAACAGCTGGCCGGTCCCCAGCTGATCGGCGCGCCCGAGCGGCACCCCCCTCCTCCCCTGGACGGCGTGGCTTCATCCTCCGCCACATCGAGCCGCCGCAGCTCCGCCGAACAGCTGGCCAGTCCTCGGCTGACCGGCGCGCCCAGGCAGCACCTTTCCCGGACCTTGGAGGGCGTGGCTTCGTCCGGGCTACGCGAAGCGCGCTGCCGCGATTCCGCCGAGCAGCTGCCCGGCGCACAGCTGTTTAGCGCGCCCGGCCCCGGACGGTCGGCGGGCGCGCGTTCACCTCGTCACCGGGGACGACGCCAAGCGCCCACCGGCCCGGTGCCGGACCCTGGACTGCGGCAGCCGGACCCTGGACTGCGGATGGCGCCCGGGCGGCAACAGGCTGCACCCAACGAACAGTTGGACCCGCCCCAGCAGATGGGCACGCCCCAGCAGTTGGGCACGCCCCAGCTTACTGTGGAGGGGGGTGCGACTGTGCCTGTTTTGCCACGCTCTGTTACTGGACATGGGGGGGTCTTAACGACCACAACGCCAGCACGGCATGGGGCTCGCGAGGGAGCGGAAGGACAATACTTACCTGGAAGGGGGCTTGACAGGCTGCAGCAGCGCACACGGTGGGTGGTGGCTATGCACGGTGATGGGTGGGGTTTTTATGGGGAGGCGGGCGGATGCCGGTTTGCTTTGAAGGGGTGGGGTTAGGGTGTGGTACAATGTTAAAAGAGCGGTGAGGCTAGGAGCCTCAACGCTGACTTTACCGCGGTTTGTGTTGGAGAAGGAATAAACCTTGTTGCCCGTTCCTTTGGAAGTGCTTTTATTTCCTGGCAGAGGACGTCGTGACAAGGGATTATAACCTACTACACTATATTTATACTACTATAAATTTACTAATTACACTAAATGTCTTAAATTTACATTATAAACTTGATTTTTCTAATATTTTGAAACCTTTTTATAATGATATACCGATTGCCTTGATGCCCTTGTCTATATTTTTTTAAAAAATGTTCATAAATCCTGAATACTTGACAACAAGGATGTTAATGATGATGGTGGTGATGGTGGTGGTGATGGGGTTGATGATGGATGATTTTGCTCTCCTATCACTATTCTTTCCTTTAATGCTACATTTTTCTCTACTAATTCTTCTTTAGATTCTACAGTATTTGTGATTCTTTTTTTCTTTCTCTCATTTTTATCATTTTTTTTCTGTGCTCAGCTTTGGCTTGTTCCGTAGATTGTGCCTCCTCTGCTTGTATGTTCATGCTGCTGAACAGTCATGGTTCAGGTTCCATCTGTTAGCTGATATTTTTTTTTCCATTTTGAGATTCTGATCTTTTTTCCACTTCCTCTTCCATTTCTTTATGTTAGAAACAGTGATGTTTTTGTTCTCATTTTTTTTTTGCCCGCCTGCTATTGTATTTAAGCTAGCCTTTTTGTTTTCTTCTTTAATCAGATTGTTATTTGGCTTTTATTAAGGCTAAGTTATTATAATTTTTCATATGTCTTGGTTTCATAATTGTCCTTTACATCAATGTTTTCTTGTCTTTTGACTCTCCCTAACGTTCTAGCAGTTCTAGGCTATGGATTCATAGACTCTGACTGTTTAATAAATGAAATACAGTGCCCTCTCCTCATTGAAATCTAACATTTTCAAATTCCTTCATTATTAAAACACTTCATTCTCTTCTTTTTCAACGCTGAATTTTGTGCCATTACTTTCTTTGAAGTGTCACCCATGATTCTTTTATTTAGGTTTTCTAAACTTCTAGAATACCTTATCATTTTTCAAATCTCATTCTCTTTCTGTTTATCCTTTTCTCCATTCTTTTCAATCATGTTGTCACATTTTATTTTCAGCTTACAATGAGGCCACTTCAATTGTACAATGTATACATTTTTTAATCCCTTTAAAAGAGGTTATGATGTAATTTTGGAACTGGAATAAAGCAATAAACCCACATTATGGACTAAGCCTGAATCCCTACACTTTCATGCTGTTTGGTAATGAATTTCCCCATCTCCATCAACAAACTATCCATTGAGGCTATTCTGGCCTTTGAGGCATTGCTCAACAGGCATTTGCTTCAATCATTTATTTACTTATAAGGTTTATTGGCCATCCATCTTACCATAGGGTAACTCTGGGTGGCTTACAGTCATAAAAATGTATCTATACATATAGGTTAAAACACAAATTAAAAGCAAACAGTGAAATCTAAGGACATGTGGGGAGCATAGGGGCAAAGTGGGGGAAGGTGGGATCTGTTGTTACTCGATCATTTTCTTTCTTTAAAAATTACTTACAACCAATGGCAGCCAAATTAAATTATAATTGATATTGGGCCTTTCCCCTTTTTTCTGATTTTATGTATGCAGATTCTGATTTTATGTATGTATCATTCTAGAGTTTATCAAGAATGATAAATTCTAGAAAAGTTTTTAAAAAGATAATTTACAGTACATTGTTTCCAAACGGAGCCATCCTTAGAAGACATCCAGTCCAGTCAATGAAACGCGTTAGTAATACTGTGGATAATATGTTCTCATCATCTCCTGGATCATGGTCAAGGGTAGTAAAGGTAAAAGCAAAGTGCTCAAAATACACTTGATAAGTCAGTCCAAAATGCAAAGGCAAACCAGCCCAAACCTCAGTAAAAATTCCCAAGGTCCCAAATCTTAATGAAGCAGCCAAAGGACCATCTCAAGAAAGCGAATGCCATGACCTGGTCAGTAAAGAGTTGGTTTATCAGAGAGATGCCCTTATAATATTCTCCACACTTTGGGGGCAGGTCAGTAAACTGAGAGGATTCATCTGGCCCAGAAATCTCTAACAAAACTCCAGGCTTTACCAATCGAAATTGCTTACTGGAGTTATCCAAAGATGCCCAGTTCTGGTCCATTTCTTCTTAATACTGCATGTGGCACAGGCACTTGCGTTCTTTGACCATTACACTAGAAGAGCTTATGGTCATCATTTGACTGTAGATATATGCTGTGGCAGGTCAGGAAGATAATGACCAGGCCCAGCTTCCTTTCCCAGATGGCATTGTCCAAAGAACTTTCCGTGGTCATGTGACCAGTATGATGATACACCGAGGCACACAGAACACTGTTACGTTCCCACCAAAGTGATACCTATTTATCTACTCACATTTGCATGCTTTCAAACTGCTAGATGGACAGGAATGGGGCCAAGTCTCTTGCGGCTCCCAGCCGCCCGGTGCGCGCGCACCTCTTCCAACAGGCAGTGGTGCGCGCGCACCTCTCCAAATGGAGAGTGGCACCGCCCGTTTGGAGAGGTGCACGCGCACCTCCCCGAATGGGCGGAGGTGCGCGCGCACCTCCCCAAACCTTTGGAGAGGTGCGCGCGTACCTCCGCGCGAATGGGCAGCGGTGCCGCTCTTTCAGGAAGCTGCCGCGGCCCGTCTATGAAGCTGCCGAAAGCGGCAGCTTAGCAGACGGGCCGCGGCAGCTTCCTCAAAGAGCGGCGCCCCTGCCCATTCCGAGAGGTGCGCGCGCACCTCTCCGAACGACCGGAGTTGCGCGCGCACCTCCCCAAACCTTTGGGGAGGTGCGCGCGTACCTCCGCGCGAAGGGGCAGCGGTGCCGCTCTTTGAGGAAGCTGCCGCGGCCCGTCTGTGAAGCTGCCGAAAGCGGCAGCTTAGCAGACAGGCCGCGGCAGCTTCCTCAAAGAGCGGCGCCCCTGCCCATTCCGAGAGGTGCGCGCGCACCTCTCCGAACGACCGGAGTTGCGCGCGCACCTCCCCAAACCTTCCTCAAAGAGCGGCGCCGCTGCCCCTTCGCACGGAGGTACGCGCGCACCTCCCCAAAGGTTTGGGGAGGTGCGCGCGCAACTCCGGTCGTTCGGAGAGGTGCGCGCGCACCTCTCGGAATGGGCAGGGGCGCCTCTCTTTTTGAGGAAGCTGAGACGGGCCGCGGCAGCTTCCTCAAAGAGCGGCACTGCTGCCCCTTCGCACGGAGGTACGCGCGCACCTCCGGTCGTTCGGAGAGGTGCGCGCGCACCTCTCGGAATGGGCAGGGGCGCCTCTTTTTGAGGAAGCTGAGACGGGCCGCGGCAGCTTCCTCAAAGAGCGGCACCGCTGCCCATTCGCGCGGAGGTACGCGCGCACCTCCGGTCGTTCGGAGAGGTGCGCGCGCACCTCTCGGAATGGGCAGGGGCGCCGCTCTTTGAGGAAGCTGCCACGGCCCGTCTGCAAAGCTGCCGAAAGCGGCAGCTTTGCAGACGGGCCGTCGCCGTCGGGCAACCGGGAACCGGTTCCATCTCATTTTTAAAAAAATGGCAGCCGCGTGCGTCCGCGCATGCGCAAAAAACCTTTTTGCGCATGCGCGTGCATGGACACACGCACGCGGCTCCCTCTTTTTTTAATTTGTGATGGAACCGGTTCCCAGTGGCTCTTTTTCTTTTTTAGGTTGCCGACCCCTGACCCAGGCTGTCCGCTTTCCAACTGACAAGCTCAGCATCTTTAACCACTGAGTCATTGCACCCCTGAGTATAGTGCAGTGAAATTTTATTATAATATGTTCAAGACAAGACAAGAGGAAATATAAGGCTGGCTGATATGTCTGTGAGGAAAGGCCTTTGTAGGGTTTCCTGCCCAAAGCCAAAGTTTGTTTGTTTGTTTGTTTGTTTATACTTCATATTTCTCAAATGACCATCTCCCTCAGACATAGATGCTTTCTACACAGCCTATTCAATTTCCCCATGGTTTTTCAAGCAGAGGAGGTAAACAAATAGACAAATGCTTTGAGTTTTGGACTTCATTATATAAGACACTCTAAATCAAGTTAATTTAAAAAAAACCACCGAATTAATACATTAAACACAAATAAATCAAGGTATTGATCTTGACCTTATAAAGTTCTAGAAATTGGGCAAAAAGGAACGCATACATGCAAATGCTGACTTATTACACCATGCACATTTTCTGTTGTGATAACAGATGTGAAGCAATTTATCTAATTTACTGCTTCCATAAAAACAAAACACTGTTTTAATTGAAACCATAGAACTGATAATGTTTTAGCTTTTGTTTTCCTATTTTCCTTTTTGAGTTTTGGGAGCAGATCCCTGGTTTGTAATTGCATTAATTACAAACATACACAGAGTTGAAAAGTCATTCAGATGTAAATGCCCTTCAATGAAAAGAAAGCAATGGGGACTATAATTTTTGCTATTGCAGCTAATGACATTATTAGATTTTCTTTTAATTGGACTTTTAATAATATAACGTACGTGAATATAGCAACATCCAATAGCAACACAAAGACTCAACATGAAAATTCAAGCTGAATGTTCATTTACTACTTAGTCCTCACAATGTACATTTCTGAGATACAGCAGCCAAAAGTGTCCATTAAGGAGGTTAAAAGCTTATGTTGTCTTAACAATTCATTTCCACTATCTTGAATCCAGGCACCAATGTTCGGAGATCTTAGTTTTTCAAAATATGTTTAGGGAGGTGTGAACTGGTGGTAGGTGCACAATGACTTTCTTTAGCCTGTACATTTTGGGGTTTCACAGAAGAGATGGGTGAGTGAGAGAGAGAGAGATAAAGAGGGAGGGAGGGAATGAAGGAGGGAGAGGGAGACAAAATGGAGCCTTTGGTAGACATTCCACACATAAGGAAAAACAAGGAAGAAAATGCAGATCCAAACTTAAGACTGCTGGTGAGGCAGAGACAAACTTTATAGGAAAAAATATATTAATATAAGGACAAAGACATTCAGTAAGAAGTCTATAGTTAAGGAGCCTCTGCTTGGTATGGAAATAGATAGAAAGCCTAGAAATAATTATAAAGGGAACAGAAGAGATAAGGAACACCTACTCCCATATCAGGTGTAAGCTGTTTAACATCATTGCAGAACAGTAGGTAAAGCAGGGAGAAATCAGATGTGGCAGGGAAAACTGGAAAGGATTAAAGTTAGAAATGAGTAATGGAATCAAAGACTAAAATGAGCTGAACCGGAGATTCATCCAGAAATTGTACTAGGATGTAGAAGAGCCCAGCAAATGTACTGTACAGTTATTGTAGAGTTAGTGGGAATAGAATAGAATAGAATAGAATAGAATAGAATAGAATAGAATAGAATAGAATAGAATAGAATAGAATAGAATAGAATAGAATAGAGCAGAGCTGGAAGGGACCTTGGAGGTCTTCTAGTCCAGCCCCCTACTCAAGCAGGAGAACCTGTCCTACACCATCCCAGAAAGGTGACTGTCTAGTCTCTTCTTAAAAATCCCCAGTGATGGAGCACCCACAGTTTCTGGAGGCAAGCTGTTCCACTGGTTAATTGTCCTCACTGTCAGGAAGTTTCTCCTTAATTCCAGGTTGCTTCTCTATTTGATCAGTTTCCAACCATTGTTTCTTGTTCTTCCCTCTGGTATTCTGGTGAACAACGTGACCCCCTCTTCTGTGGCAGCCCCTCAGATACTGGAATACTGCTATCATGCTTCCCCTATTTCTCCTTTTTTAAAGACTAGCCAAACCCAAGTCCCGCAGCTGTTCTTCTTATGTTTTAGTCTCCAGGCCTTTGATCATCTTTTTTGCTCTTCTCTGAATTTTTTCCAAACTCTCAACATCTGTTTTGTGATATGGTGACCAAAACTGGCTGCAGTATTCCAGGTGTGGTCTTACTAGGATTTTATAAAGTGGTACTAACTAATACCGTGTGTGATCTTGATTCTGTGGCTCTGTTTATACAACCCAGGATTGTATTAGCTTTTTTGGTTGCTGCTACTGCACACTGCTGGCTCATAGTCAAGTGATCGTCCACTAGGACTACAAGGTCCCTCTCACAGTTACTGTTTTGAAACCAGGTCTCGCCCAATCTGTATTTGTACCATTGATTTTTCTTGCCTAAATGTAAAACTTTGCTTTTCTCTACGCTGAAACTTATTTTGTTGGATAGGGCCCATTGTTCAAGTTTGTCAAGATCTTTTTGGATCCTGGTTCTGAGATAACATCTGCTAGCTCTTTCAGAACTCTGGGGTGTAATCTGTTGGATCCTGGTAATTTATACTCATCAAGGTCAGATAGGTGTTCTCTTACCATTTTTTTGCTTATTTGAAGTTTTGTTTCTAGTATGTCTTTTGCAGTGGTTTTTTTGGTAGGTTGGGCTATGGTTTCTTTTTGTGTGAAAACTGATGTATAGTAAGCAGCTCTGCTTTCTCCCTGTTGTCTCTAATTTCCTTGCCATCTTCTCTCTTTAGTGGGCCTATAGTTTCCTTGACTTTTTTCTTGTTATTAATATGTTGGAAGAAATTTTTTTATTATCCTTGATTTCTGTTTTGTTCTAACCCTTTGCTTTCCTGACTTCTGGCTGTCTGCTGATAATTGGCCTTAGTTATATGCCTGTCTTTCCATTTTTTGTATTTGTCCTTTTTGTCTTTCAGTTTGTCAGAGAGATATTTGTGCAGCCATGCTGGTTTCTTCTTGAATTTCTTGTTTTTCTTTCTCAGTGGTATTGTGCTGGTCTGGGCTCTAATGATCACATTTTTCAGGGTTTCCCATGCTTCTTGGGTTGTTTTCCCCTTTAGGATTTTCATCCATTGGATTTTTCCTAGGTTCTCTCTGAGTTTGTTAAAGTCAGCTCTTTTGAAGTTTAAGACACTGGTTGGGTTGTTTTCTATTGCTAGTGTTTTCATTATATTAAATTCCAGTATGACGTGGTCACTTTCACCCAAGGTTCTGGTAATTTCAATTCCCTCTATCACTTTTTCTCTATTTGTAAGGATTAAGTCCAGTATAGCTTTACGTCTAGTTCCCTCCTCCACCATTTTGGAAAAAAAGTTATTGGCTAGGTTGGTTAGGAATCTGTTTGGTCTCCCACTCACTGCAGAGTTTGTCTCCCAGTTGATATCTGGATAGTCGAAGTCTCCTATTACTACTGTGGTATGCTTCCTACATACATTTGTTAACTGGTTGGCAAAGAGTTCATCTATTTCTTCTGATTGGTTGGGTGGTCTGTAATATATACCTATGGCAATGTCACTTTTTTCTCTTTTATATTGACCCATATACATTCTGGAGACATTTTATCTTTGATCATGTGCAGTTCTGTAGATATGTAGTGTTCTCTTACATATATTGCAACTCCCCCTACTCTTTTTGTAGACCTGTTTCTTTTGAACAATTGTATCCAACTATCAGTCCATCCCATTCATGGGGTTCGTCCCACCAGGTTTCTGTTATGCCAACTGTGTCATACCTTCCCTCATGTACTATTGCTTCTAGTTCGCCCTGTTTGTTCCCCAAGTTTTGAGCGTTTGTATATAAGCATTTAAGATTTTTATGCCTGTCCATGGGAGTGTTTCTTGCATCTCCTGATTGTTGTTTGAGTTTTTCTTTTTTTTCTCATCACTGCCTACCTCATTGTTTGATTTATTTTCTTGGGATTTGTGATTGGTTTTGAGTTCTAGAGATTCTAGAGATTAGTCACCCTTCTCCCTCAGTTTTAGTTTAAAGCTCTCCTGATGAGTTGGGCCAGTCTTTTTCCAAGTACATTTTTGTATGTTTTCGTGAGGTACAGCCCATCTCTTGCCAAGAGTCCTTCACATAGGAAATGCAGTTCATGATCCAGTAAACCAAAGTTGTCTTGGTGACACCCACTCTTTAGATAATTTCTAAAATTCTTTTTTCCCTCAATGGGTGTTGGCCTTTCATTGGGAGTAGTGATGAGAACAATTCTTGTGCTCCTAGCTTCTTAACTTTATTGCCTAGTTGTTTGTAATCTATGGCACTAATCAGACAACTCAAACAGAGGCTTCTTGAGGAAACAGCATTTTATTTTTGATTGAAAAAAGTCCTGGGTGGGAACACAATCTGAACACTGGCAGTGTTGCGTTCAGAAGTGCCACACCTTAGAAAGTTAGTAGCATTGCTTTATAAACTTCGCTAGCCAATGAAAATCAGATAGCAGAGCCATTACATCATGAGGAAGACATCAGTCATTCCTGTATTCTTTTATACTCCCTCATTCCCTCCTTCAGTACATGCCATCCATGTGCACGTTTCCCACGCTTACATGAAATTTGTCCCTGACGCAAATGCTGATTACAGAAGTGAGATAGCAATAGTTAGGCTAAACAATTTATTTTTGTTCCAGTTACAGAACCCTTCACTGAAAAACAGAAAAACAATCAACTCAGAAAAAACAGCATCTCAATCTGCTGTGTAAGTATAGGTAGTCCTTGACTTACAACAGTTTGCTTAGTGACCATTTGAACTTACAACAGCACTGAAAAAAGTGACTTATGACCATTTTTCACACTTATGCAGCATCCACATGATCACATGATTTACATTCAAATGGTTGACAACTGACTCACATTTACGACGGTTGCCACGACCCAGGGTCATCTGATCCCCTTTTGCGACTTTCTGACAAGCAAAATCAATGGGGAAACCAGATTCACTTAACAACCGTTACTAATTTAATAACTGCAGTGATTCACTTAACTGTGGCAAGAAAAGTCGTAAAATGGGGCAAAACTCACTTAACAAATTTCTCAGAAACATAAATTTTGGGCTCACAAATTGTGGTGGTAACCCTAAGTAAAGGTAAAGGTAAAGGTTCCACCGCACATGCATGCTAGTCGTTTCCGACTTTAGGGGCCAGTGCTCATCTCCGTTTCAAAGCCAAAGAGCCAGCGCTTGTCCGAGGACATCTCCGTGGCCGGCATGACTAGATGCCAAAGGCGCACGGAACGCTGTTACCTTCCCACCGTAGTGGTCCTTATTTTTCTACTTGCATTTTTACGTGCTTTCGAACTGCTAGGTTGGCAGAAGCTGGGACGAGTAACAGGCGCTCACTCTGCTACGCAGCACTCGGGATTCGACCCACCAAACTGCCGACCTTCTGATCGACAAGCTCAGCATCCTAACCCACTGAGCCACCGCGTCCCTTATATATATATATATATATATATATATATATATATATATATATATATATATATATATATATATATATATATATATATATATATATATATATATATATATATAAAATATATATATAATATATATATATATAAAATAAATTTGGACTGCTGACAAAGAATTAAAATTAAAGGGAGAAATAAATCCAAATTTATTTAATACAAACAATAGTTTGGGCTGATACAGGCAAAAGATTTCGCCCACATTTGGGCTGACAAGGTGCTCAAAACACACAAGACATACACACACGCACACACACACACACACACATATATATACACACACACACACACACACACACACATATATATATATATATATATATATATATATATATATATATATATATATATATATATATATAGTCTCACATTTCTTTGCCATCCTGTACAAGCAAAGTTTAAAGTCCTCACAAGTTTGAGAGAGCAGCTATTCACTTGCCATTTGAAATATAGGTAGCATTGTCTAAAATGGATACCTATTTCCTGAGCAAAACCTTTTTTGCAAGATGAAAGGT
This sequence comes from Vipera berus, assembly GCF_964194415.1. Taxonomy (NCBI): domain Eukaryota; kingdom Metazoa; phylum Chordata; class Lepidosauria; order Squamata; family Viperidae; genus Vipera; species Vipera berus. The sequence goes on from NC_138202.1 coordinate 236,306,374, forward strand.
AGCAAGATTTTAAGACTGCAAAAAGCTATGATCAGATAGATTTGCCTTGCCTGTTGATTGACCTTTAGAGACCTGCTGCTTTTGGAAGTTACAACTGACTTGAAAGTTTGAAAACTGATTTGAGACAAGTTCAGTCTCTCATATAGTAAATTGTGTGGACCAGGAATTGTGCAATTTTTCATTTTTGAGCCTTCTTCTTTTTGACAAATAAATACTTTCTCCTGAGGTTCTAGGAATGGACCTGTGACCAGCCTGAGAGGATGGATGAAATCCTTCTGAGACATTCCATTTGGAAAATTACTCCTTTTATTGTATTGCCCTGGCTTCCTGGGATCTACCTAGGACAGGGGTAGGCAACCTTGGCTCTTTTATGACTCATGGACTTCAACTCCCAGAATTCCTGAGTCAGCTATGCTGACTCAGGAATTCTGGGAGTTGAAGTCCATGAGTCATAAAAGAGCTGAGGTGGCCTACCCCTGACCTAGGATAAACAGACAAAACCCCTCTTTCCTGGTGAAGCAGCTCTCTTGAATGCTTGTCATACCCCTAGGATGTAAGAAACCTACAAATGGAGTAAGGATTTTCTAAGTTCTTCATAATATTAGATCAAGGGAACCATCTTCTGGTATCAAATTATTTCTAAGTCAGTTCAAAAACTAAAATTTCCAAGATGTACAATTCTCTCTGGTGTTGTCCCAAAGCTTTCAAAAGGACGTGGAATTTCATGCTCTGACTTTCACTCTACTGCAGCTTCTGTGTTCTATACATTCTCTCCTGAGGTAGCAGACACCGGTTGTTAGCTGTTTAAGCAATAAACTATTGCATACTCAACATTTAATTATTACTTAAATTATTATGAGTGTGCAATAATTTATGTTGATAAATTATTGGATATTCGCATTTCTCAACCTTGGCAATTTTAGGATGTGTGGATTTCAACTAGCTGGGGCTTTGGACTGGGTAGGGAATTCTGGGAATTGAAGTCCACACGTCTTAAAGTTGCCAAGACTGAACATAGAATAGAATAGAGCTGGAAGGGATCTTGGAGGTCTTCTAGTCCAACCCTTTGCTCAAGCAGGAGACCCCCTATACCATTTCAGACAAGTAGCTGTCCAGTCTCTTCTTAAAAACTTCCAGTGATGAAGCATTCACAACTTCTGAAGGCAAGCTATTCCACTTGTTCTGTTAGGAAATTTCTCCTTAATTCCAGTTTGTTTCTCTCCTTGATTAATTTCCATCTATTGTTTCTTGTCCTGCCCTCCGGTTCTTTGGAAAATAAGTTGACCCCCTGTCTTCTTTGTGGAAGCCCCTCGAATACTGGAATATTGCTATCATGTCAGTCACCCCTAGTCCTTCTTTTCTCTAGACTGGCCATACCCAAATTCTGTAACCGTGCTTCATATGTTTTAGTCTCCAGGTCTTTAATCATCTTAGTTGCTCTTCTTGGCAACATTTATTTTTATAATATTTCCATAATATTCATTCATTTTATAGAAATTGTATAATATTGTATATATATATATATATATATATATATATATATATATATATATATATATATATATATATATATATATATATATATATATATATATATATATATATATATATATATATATATATATATATATATATATATATATATATATATATATATATATATTCAATAAAAAGCTTCCTCTATTGGCTTTGGGAGTAGGCAATCTTGGCTCTTTTTTATGACTTGTGGACTTCAACTCCCAGAAATCCTGAGCCAGCCATGCTGAGGGGAAAGAGAGAGGTTTCCAAGCTGAGTCATGCTGGCTCAGGAATTCTGGGAGTTGAAGTCTTTGAGTCATAAAAGAGCCAAGATTGCCTACCCTGCACTAGAGGAGGACATTAAAATTATTTACAAGGTTACTTCTTTAGGAACTAAACTTTTAGATTCTAAAACAGCTAATTCAAAAAAGCCAACGTGAAAGAACCTCACATTTTTCATCTACTTCTGTCTTTTGGAAGGTAAAATTAGATAACAAAATAATCAGTTTCCTATGTTAACATCTCTGTAATGAAATCAATAAGGGTAACAGGAAAGAAAGGAGAAACATTTTTCTCAATGTAAAATGTCTAATTTAGCTGATGCTAGGAAAAATAGTATCTTTTGTACACTCTTGAAAACTATTTTGAATTTATAACCATCTATTACAACTAAACCACTTTAAATTAAACAATTCTTAAGAATGAAATATTCTTAATTTGGACTTTACTTTTACTGTTCGGACTGTTGTGTGTTTTGAAAAATAGATTATTTAGAATCTAGTTATGTTGCACTTCAGTCTTTAAATAATTAACTTGGCTCTTTGATCTATCTGGCCTGGACTGAGGGGTTTTAAGTTTTAAACTTTGTTTTAATTTTTTGGGCTAGTAATTAATTTAATTTATTTTAATTCTATTTCTATTTTAACTTTTATATTGTTTTTAAACTTTGCCCTGTAAACCGCCCTGAGTCCTTCGGGAATAGGGCGGTATATAAAACTAATTAAATAAATAAATATATACATAACAATATATGATGTTTTCCATGGTGAGCTTAACATCAATAACAACATTTATTAAAAAGGCTAAAATAATTTCTGGTGGTATTATCTGTACATTAAAATTTTGTTTAGTCACAATCTTTCACTTTTCACATGAAGCAGTGGTCATGCATCCTAGCAAAAGATGTCACATATGTGCATGTGTAGTCAGTAGCATATGCCTTTTTAAAAATATCAAACATGCAAAGAAACAAAAATAAGTCCAAAATATCTGTATTACATCCAGAAATGCTAACTTTGCAACCAATATTTCTCACCTATAACTATGGCACCCTAAGGATACCTGCATACATGCAAATGCTTCTCTGGGATCAGTAACGCAGCAGGGATTGCTCTTTCCTTCCAGTAACAGATTGCTGGGAAATAGCAAACGAAATAGCAAACATGGCCTTGAGAATTCCAATGTTTCTTACAAATTTTTCTGGATGCGGTTGGAAAGAGGCTGTGTGGCACCGGAGACCACTGCCATGAGGAACACAGATCTGGGTCGAGGTTCGGAGCAGCTCCGGCTGGGGGCTCAGCACAGGCCACGGCATGGCAACTGTGGGGAGGGGAATCCCCACGGCATGTGGCTCTGAGCCGCAGGGGCAGGGGTGCAAAGGACGGGTGGCAACGCCATAGCAAGACACCAGCATCGCTCCCAGTGACAGCACCTCAGTTCCAGCACCTTTTTTTTTTTAGAAAAAAAGCACTGCTTAGAATGGTAGTTGCACATTAGTTCTCCTCCTCTCCCCCCCATTCCCAGTGTTTACAGTGATGGAATACAGAGCAAGAGATATCTAATGTACTAATGTTACTGCCACGAGGAAACAAATAAGGCAATTAAAACTTCAATTTGCATAAGCACCAGAAACACCCCTACATAAGATATTGAGCTAGGCTAATTCTTCTAGAGCCACTGCAGCTACTGCCGATCGTTACACATTGCTTAGTTAACAATAAAAGCAAGGAAGGGAATGACTTTTTGGTCTCTTTAATGTATACCTTTTTAAAAGTTGTAGGTTATTTTTTTTAAAAAAAATTTGAGAGTAATAGAACCTTTTAAACACCTTATTTTAAACAATTCTTCAGCTGGTCAAGTTAGCTCTTTAATCTGTTCAAAATATTTACAGTGTAACTGACCACTGTAAGGTGCCTATGGCTGTTATTCTGATTTTTTTTAACTGCTCTTTTTTGCTTACAATATATTTTATTATTTTCATTGACCAACTAAAACAGATGTATCTAACCTCTGGCCCATGGACTGCATGTGGCTCTGGGTAGCTAGTAATTTGGCCCCACAAAATTGTAAACGTTTAACATTATTATGTCATCTTTAGTGACATATACATTAACCATATTACATATCTTATATGCAGCCCAAGACCATTCCTCTTCACTCAGTGCAGCCCAGGCAATCCAAAAGATTGAAACCAGTGCAATAGATGAGACATTTTGAGAAGAATCTTGTATCAAGTTCCCCATTGCTGCTGTTTTCAGTCCCTCCTTAGGTATATTTCCAGGTGTTTCCCAACCTCCTAAGGCAGATTTTGAAAAGATGCATGAGAATGTTGGACAAAGGAACAAGTGGTTTGTTCCCCTCTTTTTTCTGCAGTGGGGTGAGAGGAGGGAGCAAAATGTGGATCCAATTCTAAAAAAAAAGAGAAGGAAAATCACCAGCAGAAATATAACCCAGCCAATGAGAAGTTCAGGTAAATCAATATCCCTCTTCTGGTGCTGAAATGACATCCACGAGATAACAAGTAAGAATTCCATCACTGAAATGTTCCAGGGGTAAAGCTCTTAAAAGAAGAGATCCTGTTAAGGACCTTAAATAAGGGTAAACGCACGTAGTGTTCACATTTTAAACTATACAAAGGTTTTAAAAGCAAATCCTGGGGAGACTATTCCAATAATATAGCTTTTAAGATTGCATAAAATATATTAATGCTAAAAGAGGAGATTTTAATATTGAAGTAATTTTGTAAATAGTAAGAATGAAAAAAAAATCCTTTAAGCTTCAACCAACCATAGCATAGCATTCTACAATCGCTTCTACCATGTCTTCACAGAAGGACATTAAAGCATTATAGATCTCCTTGGGCATTCCATGAGGTGAAAAATGAGATGGCTTGAGGAAGCTTCCTGTGGAATACCTGGGAGAGATATACTGGGGGAAAGTTTTAAAAGTTGTGTTATTTTTTTAAAAAAGTACAATATTGTAATATATATATATATATATATATATATATATATATATATATATATATATATATATATATATATATATATATATATATATATATATATATATATATATATATATATATATATATATATATATATATATATATATATATATATACCAGTTGAGTCCAAATTCATCTTGGGGACTCTCAGGTTAGGGTTTTTCCATAGACATTCCAAAAATTTGGAAAAGTCGGAGAGTGGCACATAAGGTTTTCCTTGTAAAAGTGACACAGGTACACTCCTCAGTCAGTTGAGATGGTGATTGTTATGTACTGAGTTCGTTGCTTAATGACGAAGATGAGGCGAGTGAGTTCAGCAAAGATCATTGTTTATTGCTTGCAGGATCTGAACTGAGAAACAGGGCTGCGAATACAGCAATTTATACCCTGGCCTCTAGGCATTGGCCAATAGGTTTAAAGCAACCTATTGCCGCCCTAGAGGCAACCAATAGCGGCGGTGGAGATGGGTTGTCTGAGGAGATGGGAGCCAGTAGCCAGCTTCCCTGCTCAAGCAACCTTCCAGCAATTACCCATGTGGTGTTCCCTTAACAAAACAAGCCCAATACATTACAGTGATAATGACAGAAATCTCTGTTTCAACAAAAGCAGATAAGTTCTCAGTGATTGTTCACTGGGCCTGTCTGAGTTTTCATTTACTGAGGGAACTGTGTTCAGAATGACCAGCTTCATAACTGGAAGACTTTCCTGAATCATGATGAATTTCCTTACAATTTTTTAAGATTTACTTTTAAGCTGCATTTTTTATTGATTTAGTATATGTATTTGCTCCCCATCCTTATTTTTATTATTTGTTGCTTATTTATGTATTTAGTCACATAATTACATTACATTACATCCAATTACCAAGGTAAGCCAAACAATGATACACACACACACAGACACACACACAAACATACACATACACACACAGAGAGACACAGAGACACAGACACACACAGACACACACAGACACACACACACACACACACACACACACATATATATATATATATATCAAGGGACGCGGTGGCTCAGTGGGTTAGGACGCTGAGCTTGTCGATCGGAAGGTCGGCAGTTTGGCGGGTCGAATCCCGAGTGCCGCGTAACAGAGTGAGCGCCTGTTACTCGTCCCAGCTTCTGCCAACCTAGCAGTTCGAAAGCACGTAAAAATGCAAGTAGAAAAATAGGGACCACTACGGTGGGAAGGTAACAGCGTTCCGTGCGCCTTTGGCGTCTAGTCATGCCGGCCACATGACCACGGAGATGTCCTCGGACAAGCGCTGGCTCTTCGGCTTTGAAACGGAGATGAGCACCGGCCCCTAGAGTCGGAAACGACTAGCACGCATGTGCGGGGGAACCTTTACCTTTATATATATATCACAAATGTTATAGTACAGTGTTAAAACATAAAACATTTGGTTGAATAAATGTTTTGAGCCTTCCTTAATCTGTAATCAAAAGAGATCTTCTGTAACATGAACCCACCATAAGAAAAATCCAATTTAACTGTTGATATTAATTGTGTCCGTGCAGTGCTTTTTTGTAAAAGAAAAAGGTGCCGGAACTCACACATGTCATACAACCCACCTTGCCTACCCTACAAGGTTCCATCCAAAAAAGGTGCCGGAACTCCGTTCTGAGCGTTCTATGAGAAAAAAAGCCCTGTGACCGTGGTATAGCCATCATGGGACCCAAAAAAGTGATGTACTAATGATCTAAGAATTTGGAAGAAATACCTTTTGTTCTTTAATATTTCATAGATTATTGAATAATTAAATGAATGAATTACTTTTTTAAGGTCACATACCATAACAGACTTAACAAAGCTTAAACAAATACATTCACTGCAAGTAATAGTAATCTTAATTTTGGTCATTGACAGTGTACAATAACATTAGATGATGAAAATGTACAACCATCCTAAATTGAACAATTCAGCCTACAAAAAATGGAAAAATGACTGAAATAGCTTATTAATGAAAGCTATATTAACAAAAGCTATAAAAGATTTTATCACTAAAATCGTAAGATTATGGAAAGTAAATTGTGTGATATAAATATATAAAAACTATGAAAAAATAGCTAAAGACCAGAATTACTACTCCAAAGATATAAAATTACCATATCACTACAATTTACATATAAAATTATACTTGTAATATTGAAATTATGGAAATTACAATATAGTGCAATACATAATTGTGAAATATAACTGCTACTGCAGTACATAAGAAGACGGCCATAAGAACTAAACAGTTAAATAGCTAGAAATAACAATCACTGCAATTACTGGGTATGGTGTTTATATGTGTGTAGTAGAGTTTTATGACATTTTAAAAAATAAAATTGTCATTATCCTCTTGTAAATAGTATAAATAAATATATATCTGAATGCCTTGGACATTTAAATTAAAGATGTGCATATTTTAGTTATTTTAATATGAGGTTTTGTTTGTAGATTAAAGTACATTTAAAGGCACCAAATAGTTCACACTTTTACTTCAATACTGACTAGGCAAAATATGTTTCTTTTAGAGATGAATCATTTCAACAATTCTGGCGTTAATGCTTTTGAACCAAGTGATGATGTGTCATCCTAGTATTAGGAAAAACATGTTGCTTTATCCCCATGATCCAAATGGATAAAATGTCCCTATTTCAGAGGTGGTTGTATTTATATCCCAATTGTACAAACCCACTAAATGGAAATGGAAAAATAGCTTATTAATGTTTTAGACTCTACGTTCCTATATGGTACTTTCATAAATGATCCTCTTGGCTTGCAGGGAGAGTTCAAAATTCAAGCTGCCAGCAAATGAATGTTCTTATCAACTCCCCACCTCACACCTGTACCACCTCTTGGGTGACTTTCTGAGAATACAACAGGATGGACACAGAGACAGGTTGGTCTGGTGGTTAAGGCACCCAGCTAGAAAGCAGGAGATTGTGAGTTCAGGTCCCACCGAAGCCATGAGTGGCCATGAGCCAGTCATTCTTTTTCAGCCCAACTCACCTCACAGGGTTGTTGTTGTGAGGAAAATAGGAGGAGGAAGGTGTGTTGGATGTTTGCTGCCTTGAGTTATTTGTAAAAAACAAAACAAAGGCAGAATACAAATAAATAAAATAATAGTAATGGTAGAAAGGGGGAATCTAATGCTTGATTGTCCCCAAGGAGCATTAACCGGACTTCTACTCAGACAGCACGTCTGAGGATTCCATTTTGAATCATTTTACAATCCCAGACAGGCAATTTCCTCCTAGTGGTCAATAGCATGTTCAAATATCAGCCAGATATCATTCAGGCAATATAAAGCCAATCTTCGTTACTAATCTGTTGGTATGGCAGTGTTTGGTAGATGGAACATGATATATCTCTAATAGAGAAATGACTATTTTTTGCTTTCTAGTGATGCTCTGATTGATGCTGGCACACTGAGCACTGAAGCCATTCCCACTTCGTTTTTGGTTGCCACAGAATTGGAAGGGGGGATGTGTGCTTTTAAGTTTAGATAAAACAATAAATTGTTCTGTGGGAAACAAGGTCATTGCTGCCTGAATTTTGGCGGGCTAAAACTTCCGTTAGAAAGCCCGCCAAAGTAGTTAATTGAGGGATGTGATTTATGACACATTACTGAGTTGGGAAGTTCAACTTTGTAACATTGTAACCTTTGGGAAGGAACTTCAGTCTTGGTTTCACTTATGATTGTGCCAATACTATGTAGCCAATAAATACGTTCTTTAAGGAAACCTCTTGCCTTGGAGTTCTTTTTTATTGGTCTCATCTATCGGAACCATGACAATAAGGTTCCATGCAGTCAAGACTTAATGCTATATTTATAAACTGAGTTGGCTTTATTTGATATATCTACATCTATATCTCTATAAGTATTTTTTTTCTTTTTTGTACTTTTTTCTTCTTAGTATACAGCAATACCTGAAGAACCTGAGCTCTGAGGTTAAAGGACGCTGAGCTTGTCGATCGGAAGGTCGGCAGTTTGGCGGGTCGAATCCCAAGTGCCGCGTAACAGAGTGAGCACCTGTTACTCGTCCCAGCTTCTGCCAACCTAGCAGTTCGAAAGCACGTAAAAATGCAAGTAGAAAAATAGGGACCACTCCGGTGGGAAGGTAACAGCGTTCCGTGCGCCTTTAGCGTCTAGTCATGACGGCCACATGACCACGGAGACGTCCTCGGACAAGCGCTGGCTCTTCGGCTTTGAAACGGAGATGAGCACCGGCCCCTAGAGTCGGAAACGACTAGCACGCATGTGCGGGGGAACCTTTACCTTTACCTTTACGTTTACTATGTCTTACTCTAACTAAAGCCTATACACTTAGATGCAATTATAAGTTTATACTCCTTGGCCTATCCTGAGATGATCAATTAATTATTTAAAATTTTATCCTAAAACAACCAGGCTTGAATTCTTAAAGCATTTATTGATCAGATGGAAAGTAATCAGAAGCAAACTAAAGTAACATATTGCTAAGCTTAAGTATTTAAAAAAACACAACCACAGTGTCTTTCCTAGATATACAAGTAATCCTCAACTTACAACCTTAACTGAGCCCAGAATTATGGTCATAAGGCATCCTGGTCATTAAGGAGATTGCCAAGAGCAATGGTTATTAAGAAAATATCATAATTAAGCTCATCCATTGTTTACGATGGGTGGTTTTTTTTTGCTGGAATCCTAAAGTAAATGCTAGATTTCCAGCAAAAATAAGTCATAAATTATAGTCATGTGGCCACAGGATGCTGCAAACAGTCATAAATGCAGGCTGGTTGCCAACTGTCTAAAATGCAATCACACGACCTCGGGAGGGGGAGGGCAGCTGTTGGGACATAAAATCCAGGTCGTACGTAGTCCTGGGAAGGTCCGTTATAACTCTGATCGGTCACAAAATGACCTGTTTGTAAGATGAGGACAACCTGTATTAGCCTTTATGATAGAATTCTGATTTCCTAATACAGTATAATCCTGCATTATAATGGGGCTGCCCTTGAGACTACTCGGAGGCTCCAGCTGGTGCAGAATGCAGCCACGCGAGTGGTGGTGGGGGCTTCCCGATACTCCCATGTAACACCTCTACTCCGTGAGCTGCATTGGCTTCCGGTTGCCCTCCGGGTAAGATTCAAGGTGCTGGTTACGACCTATAAAGCCCTAAATGGCATGGGTCCGGGTTATTTACAGGAGCATCTGCTGCCAGCATCAACTTCCCTTCGTCCAGTGCGCTCCCACAGAGAGGGCCTCCTTAGGGTGCTGTCAGTCAAAGAGTGTCGACTGGCGGCCCCCAGGAGGAGGGTGTTCTCTGTGGGCGCGCCAGACCTTTGGAACCGTTTACTGGTTGAGCTCCGGATGGCTCCTGACCTTCACTCCTTCCGACGTGACCTAAAAACATATTTATTTGAACAAGCCGGCCTGGTCTGATGGGTTTAGGGGTATTTTAACATTTTGTATTAATCTATTTAATTGGGCTACTGCAGGGGTGTCAAACTCAATTTCATTGAGGGCCACATCAGCATTGCGGTTGCCCTCAGGGGGCCGGGTGGGTGTGTCCAGGGTGGGTGTGGCCTGCTGGGTAGGCGTGGCTAGAGTGCGTATGGCCTACTGGGTGGGCATGGCCAGCTCTACATCGTTTGCATCAAGGGTGCCTATGGGGGCCTGGGCAGGAGCGGGACAGATCTGAGGGTCTCTGGCAGAAGGAGGGTCTCTGGGCCAGGGCCAAGGCAGTGGGGGCCGTTCCCTCACTGTTTCCAGTATGGCTTCGTGGGCCACATGAAACCACTTCGCGGGCCGGATCTGGCCCCCGGGCCTTGTGTTTGACATGTCTGGGCTACTGTATTTAATATTTCTTTTAATTTTTATATATTGTATTTTATTGTATTGCCCTGTACACCACCCTGAGTCCTTCGGGAGAAGGGCGGTATAAAAATTAAATAATTATTATTATTATTATTATTATTATTATTATTATTATTATTATTATTATTATTATTATTATTATTATTATTATTATTATTATTATTATTGATACAAGAGTGCCACATTCTGTTTCTGTTCCACTCATATTGACTGAAATCAGAGGGCAGGTGGAAGATGGGGAGAGGAGCAAGATGCTTATTGTGTTTACACACCTAATGCTAGCATATCTTTCCTGTACAAATTTCTCTTCAGACATCAACCATGGACATGCATAATGCAGAAGACGGAGACATTAATGCACCTGCTTGGTGGTGTGTTTTGCAAAGCTGCTCTGATAATGTGTTACACAGGAAGAACAGACTCCCGGCTTACAATCCTTAAATATTTCCACATCTCATATGCATTTTTAAAATTGGAGTACCAGATTAATAAAGCAATGCTTTTAATGGGAGACAAGGAGATGAGAAATGAATCGGGGCATTTCTTTCTTTATTTAAAGAATCCTCTTCTTTGAACAGGTCATCCTCCCTCTTCCCCTTTGTTATCACAAATCAATTCTGGATTTGACAGTTCATTTACGCAGCTATCTGTCTATCTTTGCACCAGCAGAAATCTGTACCTTGTTGCTCCTGTTGCCAATCCCTGTCCTGCCATAGACATGATGCCGTAAAATGCTAAACATGTCTTTATTTATGGTGCATACAGCATATTATGGGAAAACGGGTGGATTCCCACAGTTTTATTTTCCTTTCCCTACCGAAACGTGACCAATGGGTAGGAAAACTTCCATTAATCCCTGTCTGTTATGTGGAATGGGATGAAATGGTGAAGGGGCCATATTTTGTTTAATGGATGGTCATCCTGTTGAGGTTTGTTCATCTTTCAGAATTTGCTCCAGGACTTTGCATGACCTTCTTGCATGAATAGGTCCCAAAATAATCCAACTAACAAGTGTCAGGCACTATGGGTAGGGGTGGGGTGCGCAGAAATGCGAGGAAATTATGCAGTCCTTTCTCGCCCTTCTGCCATCTATTACTCAGGCCAGTGATGGTGAACCTTTGAGAGACGGAGTGCCCAAACTGCCCAAAACCCACTTATGTATCATCGGGTGCCGGGTGGGCATGGCCCATTGGATGGGTGTGGCCCATTGGGTGGGCGTGGCTGCGGTGATAACGGCAGACTGGGTGGGACTAAAAAGTTCAATCAATCAATTCCAACTTTGCAAGATCTTTTTTTTCACGCAAGAAGTTTAAATTGATTGAACCTTTTTTTTTGCACAAGGCGGCAGATTCCTAAAGCGAAAAGGTTTTATAAAACTGGGGCGACGGCGTGCGTGCCCACAGAGAGGGCTCTGTGTGCCACCTGTGGCACGCGTGCCACAGGTTCGCCACCATGGACTTAGGCTATTTTTTAAAAGAATTTAGTTTTGTTTCAGAACCTAGGAAGAATGCCACCTCTGTCATAGCACCTGCCCTCTAGAGCACTGTTACCTCCTGACATTTGTTTGGCACCCACTTTGGCTGGGTTAAGAATTCTGAGTGTCTGGCTTCCCCCTCTCCTGCCCAGCTTTTTGTGTTAGAGTGGAAAGCAGGTACTACATATTTAATTGTCTTTTAATGGTTGTTTTACTGCTGATGTTTGGGTCCCCCCCCACCGCCTGCATTTTATAAAGGTTTTTACAATATGCTGCCTAGAGACATTACAAACTTGGCTGTGCTTAAACATTTCTAAAATAAAATAAGTATATCCCTCTTTCGATGGCAGGTCTCAGGTTGTTTTAAATGTATGGCAGGAACAGGAGTATAGACTGGTTTGAAAGATCCCGATTGTCCCATTCTCATTCCCCAAACCAGACAGGCCTTGAATATTGCCACTGGACGTCTGCGAGAAGGGGAAGAGAGTGATGAAGATTATGCTGTCTACTAGCACATGACTTGGATTTAAGGGTTGCACAACAGCAGCCTCACTTTTCCTTCCCAATTCTCATTAAGAGCCAGTGGTAGGATCAGAGTTTAATTTAATTTAATTTAATAATTTAATAATTTAATAATTGATTGGAGATGGGACTAGGCATAGTAGATGAGCAGAATATCTTCAGGATCTTGTGTTCTATGCATTCCACAATGCTTGCAGAGACTGCCTTCTTGATCTTGATAGGCTTAAGATACAGGAGGATCTAAACAAACTGGAACACTGGGCACTATACAGGAGGATCTAAACAAACTGGAACACTGGGTGCTATTTAACAAAATGAAATTCAATGGTGAAAAAAGTAAAGTTCTACATTTAGGCAAGAAAAAACAAATGTACAGGTGTAGTATAGGTGGTATCTTGCTCAATAGTAGCAACTGTGAGAGGGTTCTCGGAGTCCTAGTGGACAATCACTTAAATATGAGCCAGCAGTGTGCTGCAACTGCCAAAAAAGCCAACGCAGACTAATTTGGCAATACGCCATCTCTGGGGTGGCTATCATATGCCTCAGTACTTGAGTGGAGGTAGATTTTCATAAGTTGTAAAGACCCTATTCATATATCTTGTACTTATGAGTAGTAAATGCCTGAAGACTTTTATACAGGTAGTCATTGACTTAGGACCACAATTGAGCCCAAGCTTTATGTTGCTAAGCGAGACATTTGTTAAGTGATTTTTGCCCCATTTTACGACCTTTCTTGTCACAGTTGTTAAGTGAATCACTGCAATTGTTAAGTTAATAACACAGCTGTTAAGTGAATCTGGGTTCTCTATTGACTTTGCTTTTAGGAGATCACAAAAGGTGATCACATGATCCTGGGACACTGCAACCATCAAATATATGAATCAGTTGCCAAGCATCCAAATTTTGATCATGTGACCATGGGGATGATGCAACAGTTAAGTGTGAAAAACAGTCATAAGTATCTTTTCCCAGTGCCATTGTAACCTTGCATGCTCACTAAATGAATTGTTCTAAGTCGAGGACTAGTTGTAATGATGAGGAAAGTAGATAAAAAGAGGAAAAAAATGTTAGCAGTCTATCAATGATTCAGACTGCCAATGCTATATTTATAAATACTTGCTCAGACTGAGTTTGCAGAATGTTCCTTAAAATACAGCAAAGTGTGTAAACTAATATTAAATACAACAGCCTAATTTATAGAACTTGAGCACTTATTCTAAACCTATACTTAAAAATCACAATACTGTAAATAACCATTAGGATTATTTGGCCTTGAATCAAGTCAATAGTTGGTTGCACTGTATTTAAATCTTCTGCCTCATTCTTGGATTTTTATGTAATGGGAGTGGGGGGGGGAATATAATGTAGTTTGACCTACTTTTCCAATTATAAGTTCATAAATCTTGTAATAAACATCAACAACTGACGCTATAACCTTAACACATAAAATATATTGCAGTTGATAAATGATAATTAAGGTGGTAGTCTTATATATATTTATGCCAGAATAATTCTCATGTAAAGTTAGGAAATGGGGAAAACAAGAAGGGTCAACCAGCTTATAAGAAAGAGGCTTTGCTCACCCGTTAACATATGTGTACACACACACACACACACACACACACACACACTTAAAGAAACAGAATAGAATAGAAAGAGTAAAAAGTGAAAGGAAAAAGGAAGAGAGAGAGAAGAAAAAGTAAGAATGTAATAATAAAAAAGAAATATATGAAGTTACTTCCAATCTTCTTCACAAGTGTGAACAAATTTAGTGACTTTTCACCCCCTCTAAGGTTACAAAAAATTATCTCTTCATTCCATATCTCACCTTTTATCTATGAACAAATCCATAAAACATCATTTTTTCAGTCCTGGTATCAGCAGAAAGTCCATAAAGGGCTGTCAGAAATAACAGCATACCTTGTTTTAGCCTTGATAATATAAACTAACTGTATATTCCCTCCTTTTACTTCTTATATTTTTAATCTTTAGTTTATTAAAATATTGTAGGATTTGATTTCTCTTTATTTATTTATCCTATCACCCAGAGTTCTTCAGATCTTTAACAAGCTTCTTCTATAAATCCAGTAAGAAAAAAATTATCCACATCACTTTCATTTATATTTTCCTTTTGACTTTTAAAACATCAGCCAGTTTCTTTTGTAGATTAACTAAAACATCCTTCTCCAAAATATCCTTTTGGCCTGTCATTTGTAAATTCACTTTCAGTACCATCTGTATCTTGTCAGATAAAATTTATTCCACATCTGTCATCTCTTCAATAACATATCTTGGGCATAGTCTATTCATAGAGGCAGACATTGTGACTAGTATTGTTGATATTGTGGCTATTAATTTCTGTCTCCATTGTTCAAAAGTCTCCTTTAGTATTTTCAAAAATATTATAATACTAAATTATTACAGATGTTTTGCATCAATTTATAAATTCGAATTAACATGAAAGATAGGCTTGTGGGTTTTTTGTCCTCTGATTAGAATCTTTAGTCCCCTCTAGTGTCCAGTTTTTAAAATCATTTTAATCAAATTACTTATTCACTTTGTTACAGTACATCTTGCAAAAACCAGAATAGATCTATTAACTAACTGGTATTTTCAAACGTGTCATTCCAAGGGTCTCTAATAGCTTAAAAGTAGTTAATAAGCAATTTCGAAAAGTGATTAGAAAGTGAGGTTAGCAAACACAGCGATCTTTAAAAGGCACCAACCAGAATTGTGAACAAAGTGTCTGATCCTGTGTCTCCCAGTGCTGCCCTATGGTATCTTTTTAAGAAGCACCTTTCTGGAGCACTTATGGGCAGTCTCCGATCCTTTTCTTATCCTGATTGGTTCTTCATTTTTTGCTTTTGCAGAGACGTTTTCACTCGTCCATTCTTCCCCTCGAAGCCATGACAAGATCAGTTCTCAGCTGGTCAAACCTGAACCCTTGGACAGAATGTAATAAATGATTTTACGAACTACCAATTTGTTCTCTTGACTGATAAACCTACAGGTAATCCATGGCTGACAACCATTAGGTCAGTGACCATTTGAAGTTAGAACAGTGCTGAAAAAGTGATTTATGGCCCTTTTTTTCACCCTTACAACTACTGCAGCATCGCCATGGTCACATGATCAAAATTTGGACATTGGCTCATATTTATGACGATTGCTGTGTCCCAAGGTCACGTGATCACTGTTTGTGACCTTCTGACAAGCAAAGTCAATGGGGAAGCCAGATTTACTTAACAAACGTGTCACTAATTTAACAACCGCAATGATTCACTTAACAAATGTAGCAAATTGTAAAATGGGGCAAAACTCACTGAACAAATTTCTCACTTAGCATCATAAATGTTGGCTCAATTGTGGACATAAATCAAGATTACCTGTATTTGTTACAATCTGTTTCAGTTCTAATCACTAAAGGTAATTTCCCTCTAGGCATGGATAAGAAGGCTTAGGAACCCTTTCTCACTTGATGCTGGGGACAGTACAAACATGCCCTAGCAACCACTTTTTCCTGCCCTGTCTTCATGACATTGCCTTCAACTCATTTCCAGTGCATAACTAAGAGACATTATATTTAGCTGTATTGATAAAAGGCAGTCTCATGGTCTATAAAAGCAGTTAACATACAGCCCTAATGGGAAAATAAGTGTTTTCAGGTTTAGAAAACAAAGGCTACAGAATCTTTAACTGCGGTAGGGATGGGTGGATAGCACGTCAGTTCAGCCATAGATAAATACCGTAAGTCAGTGGTTCTCAACATTTTCTTCAACATGGACCCCCTTTAAATCACTTGGTTGTTGTATGTGTGTACACTGAGAGCTTATGTACCAAAGACAAATTCCTTGTGTGTCCAATCACACTGGGTCAATAAAGAATTCTGTTCTATTCTATTCTATTCTATTCTATTCTATTCTGTTCTGTTCTGTTCTGTTCTGTTCTGTTCTGTTCTGTTCTGTTCTGTTCTATATACCTTTTGTGGCCTCAGACCATGGCCAGAGACCCCAAAGACTTAAGATTTAAATCATAACATTTCTTCAAGCCTTTGTGGACCCCCTGTGACCACTGTGGTTGAGAACCACTGCTGTAAGTGAAGGGGTTATTTTTTTTGAAATGTTATTTACAATAAAGTGAAGAAAATATTAACGCAAAACTTCTTTTAATTAAATTATCTAGACACCTAAAACTGAATAGGACACATTTGTTATGCTTTTCTTGCTATATTTTACAGCTAAAATTGCAGACAACATTTTCAAACTCAAATTAGCATTTAGTAAAAGCCCATTATTTCAGGCACCAGGTCAGGACCGCAGTGTAGCACAGTTATTTTTCATATTTTGCAACAAATATTTACCTCTGTTGTTCTTCCATAGAAATAGAATTTTAAACACAAAGAAGTGAATAAATAAGAGAAATATTTGAATAGTGAATACTCTGAATAGAACTATTGTTGCGATGAATAATCCTTCATCATAATCACTCTAAGTGATGCGTACAATCATTTGGGGAAAGTCAGCATTAGAAGCCAGAGACAAAGATTAGCTCTCCCCTTATCTTTATTAAAATAATTCCAACATGTTAATGATTTACATCTTTTTAAAAAGGATTGTATTTATGTTTTTCTATCTGGGCATGAAAATGCTGATTCACCTTAATATTTTGCAAAATTACCCATAAATACCTACATGAGTTAAAAATGAAACAGAAATGCATCAACTGAAGGACATTTAGAGAAGAGGAAGCCAATTTGTCATCATTACAGTTCCTTTGCTCCCAGGGAATTTAGCCAGCACATATGGACTATTTAACAGAGGTTCTTAGAACAGTGAGTGATCAAAAGAACCATATGTGCTAATGTACCAAAGAATAATTTGGCTGAGTACCTACCAAATTTCCTCTCTGTTTCTCTTTCAGAGCCACCTTATATTTAAATAAGCATTTTGCCAACACATTGTTGCAGGGATGATATATCAGTTTGTCATTTATTTGTTAGGCTTAGTGCTTTCTCCTCTCACTTCCCCCCCCCCCATAACAAGACCTTTGAGGTAGGCTGGACTATGAGAGAGTGAATGGTCAAAGTCACCCAGTGCCCTTCCAAGTTGAAGGTGGAGTAGCATCGAGATCTCCTGACGCTGATCCTATACCCTAACCCTGACACCAAATTTTCAGGGCTCCCAATACTTATGTCTCACTGGGGATATTTTAAATCAGAGGTCCCCAACCCTTTGGGCACCAGGGACTGGTTCCGTGGAGAGAGATTTTTCTACGGACTGGAGAGGGCATGTTTTTGTGTGCTGCCTGCATCTCACAGATGGGTCTTTGCTTGTTTGTGAGGACTGGCTGCTGGCATGTCATAACCCGCTATTGGTCCACAGACCGGGGGTTGGGGACCCCTTTCACTTGGAATAATTATTGAAATAAAACCAATCTTAAAGCATATACAAAAGCAGCAAGTTAAGTGATTTGCTAACCTGGAGAGAATGTCTTGAGATTCCACACTTGTATAAGCATATACAAAAAGAGGAGAAGGCCAAAGAATTTGAGGCAGACCCAGAAGAAGATGGAGAGACAACATCAAAGACACATCATAACACCATCAAATAACAACGCTTGAGGCCGCCAGAAGTACAAGGGCCAGAACTTTGTATCTCTCTTGACACCTGAAGTAGTAAAAGAGGAAGTTAAGAAGAAGAAGCAGACTGATTCATCATCAATAGCAGTCCAGCAGCCTTGACTGAGTTGAAGATTGATTTTATAAGAAATAGCAAGTTACAATACCTTGTTGAATTTCAGAAATAAGATTTCAAAGACAGTAATCCTACACTTACCTGGAGGTGAGATGTATTAAAATAAATAGGGAGCTTTTACAATAGCTGTTTTGAGCTGATGTAAGGATGGATTCTGCTTCTGCTTCTGATTATTTTTATTATGAAAAATATAAATAAATAAATATTGGTGTTTTGTATATATTTATATTAGTTTTTAAACTTGTTTTATTGGATTGTTGTTTTTATCTATTGTGAGCCATCTGTGGTTGCTTAGATGAAATAGGCAGCCATACAAATCATCATCATCATCATAATTACAAATTGTAGAGGATTTCCACAGGTGCAATAAACTGTGGAGGAAGAAAAGCACAGCCTGAATGACTATTTTAAGAAAAGCCAAGAAGCCTTTCAGAAGGTAGTCGATCAAAGAAAGCTTTTGGAAACAACAAAAGTGAAGGCTGAATATAAGAAAGAAACAATACCAATTTGTTAATTTGTTAATCGGAAGAACAAGCCAATGCATGGTCAATATTTGAAACATATAGAAGAAAAAGGTGATTAAAAACTCACATGGAGTTGGTTAAGTTCAGGAGTGTTAAAGACAGAAATGCCAACTAATTGTACGAAGGCAAAAATTCAGCATGTATCAAACAGCAAATCTCATCTTTGTAGTAAAAGGGACAAAACAATTGACTATTTGATCAGTGGCTTCAACAAAATTTCACAAACTGAACAGCATGACCGAGCTGCCATTATTATTCATTGGAAGCTTTGTCAGAAGTTTGCATTTGAATGTAATAAAAACCTCTGGAACCATCAAGCTGAGAAAATTTTGGAAAAATTACAAAATATTGAGACTTGCAGTTTTAAGTTGAATGTTTATGGAAAACGAAACCTGTTGTATCAATCCTAATTAGAGCCCTTGTAACTAAAGAACTTCCTCAATATCTATAAATATTGAATTTATCAGACCTGGAGACCCTTATTTCACGAAAAAACCCCACCCTATTGGAACTGCCTACATTCTTAGACACTACCTTAATAATTCTTAGATCCTTGATTTCGATGTGAATTATTACATTTCCATCAGTCTTAGACTATGACTGTAACTGTAGATTACCCACAGATAATTATAATGAAGAATTAAAAAAAGAGACATGGCAAGGCAAAGTATTACATGTTCAGTACACAAACACATACACACAAACAAAAAACAATCAGCAAGCAAAGCAGGTAATAAAAAGACTTGGCAATGGCTAAGAGCAGGAAAGTTGAAGAGAGAGACAGAGAGGCTAATTCTGGCTGCCCAAGATTAAACCTTAAAAAAAATTCATACCAAGTCAGAATTGAGAAGATAGCAACAAACAGCAAATACTGCCTCTGCAAAAATACTGAAGAAACAATGGACCACCTGGTTATCTGCTGCAAGATCACATAGGCTGCAAGATCACTACAAACAATGACATGACAAAATAGCAAAAATAGTACATTGGAAGATCTGCAAGAAATACCATTTGCTTTCAAGCAAGAAGTGGCGGGACCACAAAATAGGCAATGTAAGAGACAATGAAGAAGCTCTGGGACTTTAGAATTCAAATAGATAAGCATCTGCAACATAACATCCCAGACTAAACAACTGTTGATTTGTTGTTGTTAGCTGCAAAGTCGTGTCTGACCCATCATGAGCCCATGGACAATGTTCCTCCAGGCTTTCCTGTCCTCTACCATCTTCTGGAGTCCATTTAAGCTCATGCCTACAGCTTCAGTCACTCCATCCAGCCACCTCATTCTCTGTCGTCCCCTTCTTCTCTTGCCCTCAATCTTTCCCAGCATTAGGCTCTTCTCCAGTGAGTCCTTCCTTCTCATTAGGTGGCCAAAGTATTTGAGTTTTAGCTTCAGGATCTGGCCTTCTAAAGAGCAGTCAGGGTTGATTTCCTCCAGGCCTTCCTGTCCTCTACCATCTTCTGGAGTCCATTTAAGCTCACGCCTACTGCTTCAGTGACTCCATCCAGCCACCTCATTCTCTGTCGTCCCCTTCTTCTGTTGCCCTCAATCTTTCCCAGCATTAGGCTCTTCTCCAGTGAGTCCTTCCTTCTCATTAGGTGGCCAAAGTATTTGAGCTCCAACTTCATGAGAGGGTTTGATCTCTGGATTTTAAGGCAGAAAAGCAAAGGGGCGGGGGGCAATTTTGAAGGACCTGGAGGAAAAGAGCAAAGCTCCGCTCCTCAAGGGCTTTGCAGAACTGTCAGGGAAGGGGATCCTGGCCTTCCTCGCCCAGCTCCAGCTGGAGTAATTTTCCCAGAGCTTAGTGTACTTCCATACAAAGTGTCATTCTTTTCCTCCCTTCTGCCGGGAGGAAAGTGTCAGAAAACGGGGCTGACATTTCCAGAACAGAGAAGGGAGATGCAGGGCAGCAAGAAAGGACACCAGGGAGGCGAACGAAGCTACCGTAAGCCGCTGGGCAGGTGATCTGTGGGGTGAAGCAATGGTGGCAGGAGTGGCGGGGACTGAAGAAAGTCCATCCAGCGGCAGACACAGCTGTTGCACAGTGGTGGCAGAGCCTTTCGCTGTCACTCCCCCTGGCTCCGAAATGGAGGAGGGGGACTGGGCAAGGTCCATCCTCCATAGCATGGTAGTCTGGCTCAGGAGGGGAGTGAAAGGGAAGAGGCGGGCGGGTAGCTGAGTCATTGAACTGGCGGGGGGGGATGTCACCGAGCAGGGAGTGGCCCTGAAGTAAGCAGGTGTGGGGTGCGTGGGGCAGCTCCAACCCCCCCCCACACCACCACCCTAGCTTGGTTTTACATGTGCACCTATTAAAGGGTTCTGTGATTTCAGAGAGAACTGGTGGTTAAATTATTTGAATGCCACCACTGCTTCCATGTATGTGGAAATGAAGACAAGACACATTTTCTAAAAAAGAAAATAATAAAATGGTGCATAATCATGTGCACAATACTCTGAATACTGTGAAGAGAACAATTAATGTTATTAACCTTGCTTGAAATACCAATGAGACTCTGGAGGAGGAGGGCATATATTTGAATGTATTCAATTAAAACTTAGGGAAACCAGAATGCAGATAACCAAGCTGAGAAGGGAAACTGGATTGTTATCTAAATTAGGTAACACCTGGTTTGGATCTACCCTACATTTTCTTAGTGTTTCCTTGTTGCTACCACTAATCTTCCTGTGGGCTTGGTTCTTCAGGAATTACCTTATTCCTGCTGCCAATTTTTCCATTAGCCAGTCCATTCCCCAATCTTCTCAGCATATTCCTGCCAGGCCCCTTCCTAGTGTTCTCCGCATCTTTCTGCTGATGCCTTCTATCTTCTGACCAGCCTGCCCTTCCTCTTCTTCTTCAACTATTGTATGTCACATTTGATTTTGAATGATGAACGAGATATAACTTGGAACAAAGTTATCAACTGGTTTGCATGAAACTAAACCAGCTAGACATCATTTTTGGAGTAATATTTTCTATAATTAGTAGTGATGCCTTTTTCCTTGCGTTTGTTTCTTTTCCTGGTCTCTTTTAGAATTCTTCTGTCTTGGGAAATGGGAACGTCCTGCCAATTAAGCTACTATAAGAGAGTTGAATTTTCTTGGGAGGAATCTTGACAAGGCTAATGACTGGCCTATTGGTAGCCAGCTTGGTGCTTTGAACTGCATAGAAAAGGATTTTAAACTTCAGCTTATCAGATGCCATGTTAAAGCATTTTAACATCCATATATGACTTTGGCATCGTGCATTTTTTTTAAAAAAAATGATACTGTGTAAGACAGAAAGATTGTACAAAGAAAGCTTGCTTGGGGATCTTAGTTTATTATAGAGCCACATGTTGCAAATTGAAGAATTAAGCGTTAATTCTTCTACAGGAATGAGGATGAATGCAAGAGTACTTGGCAGGCAGGGTGCAGGTACAGTCTGTGCATCTGCATGCAAGGTTTTTGAGGAGCCAAAATTAAACATACACTGGAAATATGCTTGGGCTTGAGGCTGGCAGCAAGGAGATAAAAATCAGGCAGTGGGAAGTCAGCAACCCCCCCCCCACCCAGAGAATGAAATATTTGGGGAAATATTAAAAGAGGCAGGATAGAATATTCCCCCTGAAGGAGAAATGGAGATAAAATCTTAGGCAGAAAAAGTCCCCAGTCTCCTTGTCCTCAGGCAGAAATCTGAGGAGGCCACTGTTTAGAAATGCAGATTTGGTAATCCATTCAGAAAGACTGGGGCACAGTATTCATAAGCAAAATGCCTTCAGCCTCCACAACTAATGGGTTTAAGAATTTACATTCCCCCATCCAGCTCCAAAGACAGGACAGGACCTGTAGGACATAATAGGATTAACCCACCACCATTAGAATACCAAAAGGGCACATTCAAGCTCAGGTGAAAGTATATTGCACAAACACCTCAAATACAAAGCCCAAAAAAGGTATAAAAACCCACCCACTCTCAACTCCATTTGGTCAGCTGTCCCATAACTGCATGCTAGTGCTGGTGCTGCTCATCAATAAATAAGAACCTCTTTCCTAAGCAGCCTCCATTTTATTTCCAGCATCTTAGCCTCCATTTTATTTCCAGCATCTTAACCTCTATTTTATTTACTCCCGGCTTAGAACTGGACCTGATTTTTCACAAGGCCTTGAGGAGGGTGCACGTTCAGGCAGACAAAGAGTACAAGGCAAGGAAATAAAGATGGAGTTACCAGGAAGGAGAGCATGGAATGTGTGTTTGCGTGCTAAACTTGCCAAGATCCAAACTTAAAGGACAGTTGAATGGTCCATGGTCAGAAAGCATAATGAAGTTTTATAAGGTCGAGGAAAGAGCTGAGATGTGGTCAGAAACAAACTGAGGTCAAGAGCGTAGTCAAAGTTAGACCCAGAGCTGGTATCAAAACAATTCAGCTTCTAGAACTTGAGAACTGGGAGTGGCATAGATTAAATCCCCTCCCAGCTGAGCATTCAGAGCTGCAACTGGTTTTGCACAGTTAGTGCTGATGGTGAGGTAGCTAGGCAGCCTGCTTCAGGAGAGGTTTGCCAATTATTCACAAATAGCTCACTATTATATAGCACAGTTGTGTCTGTCCCACTTCCTGGTTCCTGTATTGATTGGGGAGACCTCTCTCTGGGCAAAGAGGAGCCTTGTAGTACTATGTCTAGGGAACAAGGTCCTCAGTTCCCAAAGCACTCCAATTTGCTGGAGTCTCTAAAATAGGTAGTTGGGTTGTGACATCATTCCCCCTTTTGACTGAATTTCTCCTAGAACTGATTTGGGTACTGGTGATGGATCAGATGAGGGACATGGATTTTGGTAGCATCCTGGCGATGATCTTATCTGTCAATGACATAATAGAGGTCGTCTACTACCAAGGTGCCACTCTGGCTATCTACAGCTGCACATGGAGGGTGCCAAGGATAGCCTGTAGAAATTGGATTCAGTTATTTTGCTGCCAATGATGTAACAACAGGGAAGGAGTGCCTTCGAGGCAGTGTTGTCTCCTGATGACACGAGGGCTAACAACAAGTCCTTGCAGTCTTTTTGGCAAGGTTTTTCAGAAGTGATTTGCCATTGTCCTCTTCCCATGGCTGAGAGAGAATAACTGGCCCAAGGTCATACAGTTGGCTTCGTGCCTAAGGCAAGGCTAGAATTTAGTGTCCTAGTTTCTAGTTTTATGCCTTAACCATTATGCCAAGCTGGTTCCCTAACAATAGAAATGCTTCATGGTTATTTGATTGATTTATTGTACCTATCCATGTGACTCGTTGATAATTGGTGAATGGGTGAAAAATTATTACGTAGGAGCGCAAACAGGATCTTCCAAAATCTGGTGGTGAATGGCATACTTATCATCCTAGGTGATACATGCAGGCAAGCTGTGTAACTGGAAGACATTGTGGTGATGTCATTGAATGAGGATGCCTTCACAAGAGATGAAATGACTCCCTCTTGGTGATATGACCCAGCACCATTTGACAGTCAATCCTCAAGAACATGGAAGGTCAGTGAAACAGTCAATTGGTAGGATTTTCCATGTATCTAAGAGCACTGGCAGGGGTTGAACGATGCTAGTAAATTTGCCTGAAATATTCTTGGTCCGGACAAGCAGGTGGGTGATATATCAGTGCACCTCAGCTTATATGTGGCCACCAGAAATCTCTGGTGACTAGATGAAGCATCTTGTGTAGGCTGAAACATTCAGCCATAGGCATCTCGTATGCCAAATGTAGCACTTTCTTTTAGCCCTGGGGAAGACACAATGATACAATAGCCCTTTCTGCTAGGGTTTCTGTTTACCCCTCTTAAGGTGGCCATTAGGCAAAGTCGGATCTATTCAATAGGTTAGCTTATCCAAGAGCACATCCTAGAACTGATCTAGGAATACTGTGCCATTCCAGACTATGCTGGAGCTTTACTCTGCCATTGAGCCATGGTGGTGCAGTGGTTAGAATGCAGTATTGCAGCTTAATTTCGCTCATAGCCAGGAGTTCAATCCTGGGCAGCTCAAGGTTGACTCAGCCTTATATCCCTCTGAGGTTAGTAAAATGAGGACCCAGACTGTTGGGGGCAATATGCTGGCTCTGTAAACTGCTTAGGGAGGGCTGTAAAGCCTGTGAAGCGGTATGTAAGTCTAAGTGGTATTGTTATTACTACTGAGTACTTCCAGTATAACTAATGTATTCTTAGATCAACCACATCAGGCTCTTGAAAAATCTGACAGTGCTCCTCCTCTAACAGTCCCTGAATTATACAGGATGGTGTTTTTGGCTAGAAGACACGGGTTGGCTCATTTGGTGGCCCATCAGCAAGCTCAGAAGAAACTCCATATTGTGAGCCTCTGGGGACAATGAATCTATAACTTGCATTGCACCAGGAAAGCAACAAACAGTTCAGAACAACTGTCAAATGTTTTGAGAACAGTTGTGGGGTATTTTGAGCAACATAGTGCTGAGCCTCCAAGCCCCTCCAGGTGCACCAGCATATTAGTCATTGCATCTGTTAATTGTTCCAGCTGGTTACAGAGTGTCCTATTCTTTGTGCAATGCCTCCATGTTGTCAGCCAGGCTGCACAGCATTTGTGCGGAGAAACAGGACCGCAAGCAAGGCTTTCTCAGCAACTAGTCAAGAACACGCTTGGGGTCTGAGGTTGAAGCCAAGGAGCCCCCTGACCTGGGAACCAGAAAGGTGGATGTGCCAGCACAGCAAAGAATGCAAAGAGGGGAAACAGGAATGGAGTTACTGGGAAATGGGAGTGTGTGCTTGCACACCAAGTTTGCCATGAGACAAGAAACAAGTATAAAGCAAGATCAACCAATGCACATTGGAAAGTGTAACAAAATCTTGCAATATCAAGATCAGGAGAGTACTTGGAATCAAGAGACATGGAACATGGAGACAGATGCTAAAGTTGCTTGTGGCAACTGAGAAATAGGAGCGGCATTGCTTAAATCCTCTCCCAGCTGAGTGTGCCCAGTTGCAGCTCTTTTCGCACAGCTGGTGCCAATGATAAGGCAGCCAGCTTGCTTGGTCCAGGAGAGACTTTCTGATTGCCGGTGAATCGCTCATTTTTATGAAGCAGAGGAGCATCGTACCGTGGCCTGGGTGGTCTGACCTGCCACCCAGTTACTGTGCTGGAGGAGAGGCTTTTGTGCAAGCATGGGAGCAACTCGGAAGCCTGCATTCAGGGAAAGGCAGAGCTTCACAATGCTCAGCGTGCCTCACCACTCCACTGGTATTTTCCCAGCCTCTCCCTTGATCTCTGACAGCTGCATCCAAAGAATCCAGCACATTCCTTCTACTTCTTACATTCACACAATTTTAAAAAAAATGTTTGCACTTTTCATGGATGTGAGGGTTGGCGTAAAAATTAGAACACAGATGGTTAATTCTCAAATTTTAGAGATACTGTAGGATTGGGTGATGGAAGGTTCCTTTGCAGACATTGCATCCATGTATTTTTACAAGCACAGAAATAATAACTGGAAGAGGAGATTTACCCAGTTTATCGTGGTGAATTGCAGCATGCCAGTAGTTAAAAAAAAAGCTCTCCCAAAATTTGGTAGAGATTTCCTGTTCAGCAATAAATGTAATGATTCACAAACTTTCCTAACAGATTTGGTTCACACTACCTAGTAAAAAGCTCAATTAATTTAGCAATTAGCTATGATAAATTTTCAGTACAAGTCATAGTCTCCAGAAAGCACAAATGGGGCTCAGACAAGGGAAAATTGTCTTTGTTTTTTGGAATCAGGAAATTATAGTAAACCATGAACTTCAGTGAACAAGGTATATGAAATAATGGGAGAGGCAGGTTGCTGACTGATTGTGGATATTCGTTTTTTACATTAGATGCAAGTTATTCTCGAACAGCTTTTTATTCCTTAACTTGTTATGGCAGACAGGGCTAATTTTTTCCCCCGTGAACTTTGATCATAAGATATAGCTTTTATAGTCCTTCAAACTTTCCTATTTTCCTCCCTTTCTTAAAAAAGTACAAAAGCTATATGCCTGCCAGTATTAGAGAAAGTGGGGCAAACTGCCTCCCTTCTCCAAACAGCTCACTCGCTTCTTCCCATTTCATTTGGAATCTCCCTGGTTATTTGGAACAAAACAGCAGTGCTCAGATATAAATTATAAATAGTTGATAAACTGGAAATTAAAATAAGGTCCCAATCAAAGCACCACAATCAATAGAGCTTGGTTCAGAGAAAATACGTTTAGTAGGGAAATGTTAAGGGGAATTACACTGTTTTTTTTTCATTTAGAAATCTAGCACAAAAGCTGTTTTCCCAAAGAAAGAACTTCAGTATCCTGCACTTCTTTGAGGATCATTCAATGGACTGCTAGAGCTACCATATCTGGGCTGCAAACATCTAAATATGGCCACCCTATTGCTTTCTAAATTATCACCCACATATATGATAGCCTAGGACCACTGAAGATAAGATGTAAATTAAGGAAAGGTGTGATCCGTCAATGAACATTGGGAAGCGAGGCAGTCTCTGCCATTTCCATAGATGAAGACCTAACAAGCAAAGTATGAATAAGGAAGACAAAGTTGTGAATTCTGCTGCTTCCTTTTCTTCCAAGTCATCCCTAATCTAATGTTATGTATATGTTTGATTGTTATTATTCCCTGTAAGTTTCATGTTGATGGTGCTGTTGATGGTTGCTGTCAAATGTATCTGCAAGTTGCCAGATGAAGAAGACGGGCATATTTTTCAATACCTCAGTCCTACAATGCCTAGCGGCTAGCCATTGATTGATCTGGATACCTGTGAATGGGGAAGCAGAAACCAGACCAGAAATACATGTATGTATTTTTAAACATACTCCCTTTGTCTTCAGGGGTTTTCAGATATATGATTTGTCAGACTGGTAATCAAAAGATACCTTCCAATGATTCAATATGATTCCCTTTTTTTATTAAGAAAAACACAAAGTGGTATATGAACACCAAATAACCAATGGGCATAAAGTCTCTTCTACCTTACCTCTTCCATCCCCACCCCCTTGTATTTCACCAATGAATGGGCTTATTGCAGAATTAGCCAAAAATCACTAGGAAATGCTAAAACAATAAAAGAAAAAAGAAAGAAAATCTGAAATATAAAAGCTCTATTAAGGTGCAAAATGGAGAGAAATAAGTCCATTTCAGTTCAAAAATAGATCTAATTTAAACCCTACAGACCTTGTCTGGATCAAGTTATCACATCTCACCATAAAAAGACAAGCCTCTTTACATAATGGTAGTATTATGACTGAACACCTTGGCTTCTAAAGCTACCTATCTTATTAATAGCTGAATTTGATCAGCTGTGGTGGCGCAGTGGTTAGAATGTAGTATTGCAGGCTGACACTGCTCACATTTGCCAAGAGTTCAATTCCTTTGATCCTGACTGGCTCAAGATTGACTCAGCCTTCCATTCTTCCGAGGTCGGTAAAATGAGGACCCAGATTGTTGGGGACAATAGGCTGACTCTGTAAACCATGTAGACAGGGCTGTAAAGCACTGTGAAGCAGTATATAAGTCTAAGTGCTATTGCTATGCTATTGAATAACAAGTTAAGCCGCAATTGCTTAGTGTTTATGTGTAAATCCAGCCACTTTGGTTGATAAAACTTTGGCTTACGGCTTAATCTGTTATATAAACCAGCCAACAGCAATTTATTCAATAAACCATAGCTAAGCAAATGGCTTGACACAACGACTATACTAAATGTGTGTTGCTGACGCTGGATATAGGAAATTCCAGGTTGTCCAATTTAAGGACATCTCTGAAATACAAACAGGATTAGTAGAAATGGTGTCCTTGTGTCAACGAAGTGCTGAAGCTGCACAATTCAGTCAAGAACTGCTAAAGCTGTACGTTAATATATAGCCTGTTTTCAGTGCAGGAACATATAGCCGCTTTGGAAAGTATCGCATGGATTCAATGTTTTCTCAGCTCAAGGAAAGACAATACCACCCACCATAACTGGTAGTCCATTTTCAAGTACGATTTCCAACATAAATACAAATTTAAGTTAAAGATAGATTTAGAGAGTGGAACTAACCTGAAAATACCTGTACTAAGAACTTAAGTAGCACTGCTGTTTTGGTTATTTGGGGCCAAGAAATACTCAGTTCCCATCATCATGAAAAATAGTGAAGTTGCAACAGTGAGTATAGAAAGTAAAATAACACCCTCACTTCAGATTTTATATATAGTACTTGAAATAAAGTACATACCGGTACTAAGATGAAGCAGATGTTTAATCTCTGGATGGAGAATTAGAGGACAGAAGAACATGTGAATGTGCATGTATATACTATTATTATGAATAAAACTAAGAAAGTGCATAGACATTCTGGGAGTGCTACAGGAAAAATATGAGGTTAGCAAATTTCTAGCTAGCAAACCTAAGTAGGTGGAAAAGATTGATGGGATCATCAGAATATGATGCAAGCAAGTTGGTAACAGAGTTAGTTTGGTTTTAATCTCTCCTGTTAAATTCATAGACAATTTTCAAAGTTTCTGTTGATACTATTGGTCATCACTAACTAAAGAGTGGTGGCTTAAAAGTTCCTTCTAATACAAAAAATAGTGTGGTATTATATAACTTTAAAGCATGTTAACAACATAAAATTGCTCATGATTTAATTTAGTACATTATTATAGAGAGCCAATTTGGTGACGTGGTGAAGGCATCAGGCTAAAAACCAGGAGAATATGAGTTCTAGTCTGGCCTTAGGCACAAAAACCAACTTGGTGACTTTGGGCCAGTCACTCTCTCTTAGCCCCAGGAAGGAGGCAATGGCAAACCACTTCCGAAAAACCTTGCCAAGAAAACTGCAGGGACTAATCAGAGCAGTTGGTAGGAGTCAACACTGATCTGAAGGTGCACATGCACGCACAAGACACAATACTGCACAATGCATTACTCTTTTTGTTATTGTTTTAAAATAGTTTGAAGGAACTTAACAGGTTGAATGGTTAACCAATTGCAAATTCACAACTGAGGGGGGGGGTTTCTTGTCTGATGTTACTGTGTTTTCCCTTCTCTGCATTAGTATTGGACTACTGTATGAATATTCTGTTGGATCTCCATGTTATTTTTCTAAATTGTTGTGACCATTGTTTTATTCATTTATTGAGTTTTTGCTTGTAGCATATTTTATTGTTATATGTCACATTACCTTCACTTAAAAAAGCAGAATATAAGTTTTTTTTGAAAAATCATTGTAATGAAAATTCAGAATAATTACTGGGAAGAACAGTGCTTAATTTTCCTTACTTGCAGCTTCCCTACCATATATTCACACACATCCTTTAAAGAAAAAAGTGAGCAAATTTCAAATTTGCATATTGCATTGAATAAATTCATCAACAAACCTTAAAAGGGCTGTTTATCAACACATAATTCCAGAAAAGGGGAAAAAATCAAATTAAACATTTAACATGTGCAGAAATGTTGACAAATTTTTCAGTCACTTGGGCATATGGCTCCATACAGTATTTTTTTTTTGTCTTATCAGTGTTACTGCCAAAATTAGAGAGTAAAAGATTAAATTAAGATTTGGACATAAAGTATCTTTCCCGCCTCATATGATTTCTAAATAAATTTGCTTCAACTGCATTTATGCTGTACATATTACCTAAATTCGTACGCAGTTCATTTAACGTCGTTTCTTCGCCTATTAAAAACTGTACAGGAACCAAGCCACATAGGAGCAGTGCTCGATAAGAGGCCAAAAAAAAAAAAGAAGAAGCAAATATTTCGTTTGATCCTAACCATGCGTATTCACATGGATTTAAGGGAGGATAATCCCAAACCGGTATGCTTAAAACTGCAGCGTTGCAATTTGAAATCGTGGTTTCTTAATCCTCCACATCCGAATTAAGCAGCATTTCTTCCCTCCCATGCAAATAGGCTCCAGCTACGGCAGTCTTACGGGCGAGGGCAGGGAAATCCGAGGCTCTCCAGATGGTGGATTCCGACTCCTCTTTGGGGCCATCTGGGGAATCGGAATCCGACAATCTAACGGAGAGCCACAGGTTCCAACTTCTACTACACCCGCCGCTTTGGGAATAAACCTCCCCGAATCGCCGGGGGTTTCTTGCAGACGTCGCCTACACGGCTCAGCGCTCTCGGGGAACACACTCCTCCTAACTGGGATTACTCGTCTGCAAAAACCCTTGCATTCCCCAGCGCCCCGTGCCCAGGTTTGGTTTGGGAAGGCAGCCTTAATCTAGCCTTCAATCCGAAATCGAGAGGACTGTATTTTCGGAGAGGTATTTCCAGGCTCAGCTTCACAGCGAGGCTTCCCTGTTTCTCTCAAGCGCGGCGCTCGGCCGCGTCTGGAGGAATCAAAAGGTTGGGGATCTGGCGCGTTTGCTGCCCGGATTGTCTCGGCAAGACAGACCTCGGCGTTACCCAGGAGCGAAGCAGTTTGGACTCCGCCTAACTGACACTAAACTCCCTCCCTCCCCGTAGCTACTAGCAGCAGTAGAGCATTTAACAGCAGGCGGAGGCAGCAGCAGCAGCAGCGGCGGCGGCGAAGCAGCAGCAGCAGCATCCGCCCTTTCCCTCCAGCCCTGACGGTGCACAGAGCCTGTCGAGCTGCTGCCGCTGCCCGCGCCCTCCCTTCCTCTCCCAGCCTCGGAGGATGGGCTGCAGGAGGCTGTGGGGCATCTCCCGATCTTCCTGAGAACCGGCCGACCGAAGGCAGCGGGAGCAGCAGCAGCAGCAGCAGCAGCAGCCGGCGGAGCTGGGCTCGTCTGGACGGAGCAACCATGACCGCCCGGGTCTCCGCCTCCTCTCCTGCCTCTTCCCAAGAGCTCCTTGCTGCTGCCGATGAACAGAGGACTCCAGTGTAAAGGGAGAAGAAGAAGGAGGAGGAGGAGGAGGAGGAGGAGGAGGAAGACGACGAAGAAGAAGAGGAGGAGGAGGAGGAGGAAGAGGCGGCGGCGAGCCGAGCCGAGGCGGGAGTGATTGGGTCGCCTTGCCCCAAAGGTACAAAGGTGTCGAAGGGGGGGGAAAGAGCGGGCAAGGCGCTCTCTCGCTTGCCAAACATGTCCTCGTCTCCTTCTCCTTCTCCTTTTTCTTCGCTGGGGCCCCGCGGGCCTCGGCCCCCCGCCGTGCCTCCCCCCATGCAGGAGCTGCCCGACCTGAGCCACCTGACAGAAGAGGAGCGGAACATCATTATGGCTGTGATGGACCGCCAGAAAGAAGAGGAGGAGAAAGAGGAGGCCATGCTCAAGTAAGCCGGGGCCGGGCGCGCGCGGGCGCGCGGCCGGCGGGGTGGGGTGTGGGGGGGTAAGTCTGAACCTGGTGCCGTGGGATGGGGGGGGCGGCGGGGGGGGAAAGAGAGAGAGAGAAAGAAGAGGCGGCGGCAGAATCGCTGTCACTGAACCAGAGGCAGAGTTTTATGAATGGGGTGGGGTGGGGGAAGAGGAAGAGGAAGGAATAGAAACGGAGGGAGGGGGTAATTTACCAGGCGTCGACACCCTCCTTGCCAAACGCTGCCCAGCCTTTTTGTCACTCCTGTGGGTAACTTCTTGTTATCTCCCTACTCTTCCCTTTGCCCCTTACAATTTGCCTGGGGGGAGATGCACAGTTGTTGTGGTGGAAGGAAGGGGCTAAGGATGGGCCCCTCTCTTGTCTCTCTTAATCCAGGAGGGCTGGCTTGGAGGTGACAGTATCACCACTCTGTTCCTTAACCTGGATTTAATAGTTTGCCCTATTTCGGAAGGGTCTGATGGGGTGGGGTTTTTCTTAGTTGGAAGAGTCTTTAAACTGCCATGCTGCCCCCGCCTGGTGTAAAAGGAAGCCAAGCTGGGCCACTGAGGACTTTGTTGTGGTGTGTGTGCCTTGTTTCATCAACCACCTGCAGGAATTTTCCATTTGGGGTGTGCCTTCCTCCTTTTAACCCAGTTTAAGAATATATATTCTGGGCTGTATGAACTAAAATGTACAATACTGTATGAGATCAAGGGTGTTGTCAGGCAAACACAACCCTTTTTAATATGGAAAAATCTGTATAATAAATACAATTTGCTTCCCCCTCCCCCCCTTCATTTCACAGTAATTGCATATAGGTGCAATGGTCAGTTAATGAACTGGATGCCCTGGGGTTTTTTTTGGTTGTTTTTTTTTGCTACACAGGCTTGGATGGGTGGGCGAGTAGAGTCAGATCATTAGTAGATGCCATAATTTAGAGCTTTCTAGTATTTATTTCAGCCTGTTCACTTTCTCCCCATACTGTCCAACTTCTTTTCAATCCAGTCCATTATATAAGCATATTTTCTAACCTGTAAAACAGATGTATTGAAAATTAATGTTATCAGTTAATGGATCGCTGGATAGAAACAGATTGTGGTTGGGCCTATGAATGGGGATCCAAGCTTCTTTGACTAAAAGCATCTCCCAGGCCTACTTGGTTTTGAATGGAAGTAGCAGATCAGGTGATTCCTATCTTTTATGTGCCAAGCTTCTATCGGTACTGACAGCATTCTTGGCATCTCCTTGGACCTTGGGGGACTGATTTTGGTTGCTGTTATCAGAGTGTGCAAATGAACTTGTGAAACCTCTTTTGATTGAGTCCAAAATGATGACATTAAGAAAAGGTCTAAGTTCTAATGATTTGTCTATTCCATTCCCTCCTGCTAGCTGTGTCATCTATAATAGATGGCAATACGGAATCCCTGCAGGCACTCAACTTCTTTATTTTGTATAATGTAAGGGATGGAGCTGGAGACTACCATCTCTTATTGTGTTGTCTCTTTTTGATATGAGCTGGAATTTAGATTTTTGCAGTAGTCATGGCAGGTTGTGTTATTTCATGAAGGCTCAGAAACCAGAAAGGAATGAGTGTTTAACTTTGGTACTTTGGTACCTCAGGGAACACCTGCTGCCAGCATCAATCTCCCTGCGCCCTGTGCGTTCCTACAGAGAGGGTCTCCTCAGGGTGCCACCGATCAGAGAATGTCGATTGGTGGCCCCCAGGGGGAGATCCTTCTCTGTGGGCGCTCCGGAACTATGGAATCAGTTACCGGTAGAGCTCCGGATGGCGCCCGATCTTCGCTCCTTTCGTCGCGATCTGAAGACGTTTTTGTTTGTACAAGCCGGCCTAGCCTGATGGGGGATTGGTGGGGGTTTTTATTCTTGTATTCTTAATATTGTATCTTTGGGGTTTTATAATTGTAACATATCAATTGTTTTAAAATCGGGCAATTATTTAATTTCCTTTTAATATTTGTAATTTTGTATTTTATTCTTGCCCTGTGAACCGCCCTGAGTCCTCAGGGAGAAGGGCGGTATAGAAATATTATTATTAAATTAAATTAAATTAAATTAAATTAAATTAAATTAAATTAAATTACTGTTTAAGGCTTATGGTGCTGTGAGGATGGAAAGCTGATATTTGCAAGCCTTGAGATATCGTTATCTTTGTTTTAGGAGGAGGAAATGGAAGATTTGAATATCTGCAAGCTTAAACAAGAGAAGTTTATTTTTATAAATTGTGGGAAGTTAAATGATGGATAAGCGTAGTGAGGAAGAAAGATGAAATGTCTTCTACTCTTCTAGAACTATTTAAACTTTTATTAGAAGTTTATTGCTGATAGCAAATGGCATGTATTCCATCCGCAGCTTCATGTTAAGTTCCCTGTCCTAAATACTGACTTGATGATCTCTCTATCTTTTTAATATGCATAGAATTGTAGTCCTAATAGGTTTTTAGATGACTTTCTTAAAGTTATTTATTTAAATTCTTCTTATTTTACAAGGTTAAAAAAATACACAAGCAAACAATATTTTCAGCTTTGTAACAGCCTTGAAGTCTAAAATAGGCTAGGATGCTTGCACAAGGAATCTTCACCATGCTTGGAAAGGAGTTAAGTAATATATAGGTAGCATACAGTAAATAGCAGTATCACATGGGCCCAGGTAACAAATGTAAGGATATTGCATAAAGGCAGTCTGAACTTCTGTCTGCCTCTCTCTTGTTCTGCAGGAATATCCTAATACTGTAAACTAAAAGTAAGAGCTAGGGCTAGGCCATTTTTAAAGCTTGTTAAAAACCTGATCAGGACTGTCCCTTGAATGTTCAAATTTGTACATACTAGAAAATAACTTTGAGGACTGCTCCTGAAAGGTAATTAATTTATATTGCTTTAATAAGTGTTCAAAGGGTTGTAATGAAAAATGGAACTTCTTATACTTGCACACGCACAGCAGCTTATTTCATCCAAAGGCATCTGGTTAATAACAAATTAGCTGCTGCATTAGGTACTGTAGATGGAATCTGGTGTTTTGGGGGGGGTATTTTGGTATATAATCTGGAAGCTG
Source organism: Vipera berus (assembly GCF_964194415.1). NCBI lineage: Eukaryota > Metazoa > Chordata > Lepidosauria > Squamata > Viperidae > Vipera > Vipera berus. The sequence goes on from NC_138202.1 coordinate 236,341,645, forward strand.
TAATTAAATCTCAGGTCACAGAAAACGAAGTGAAAAAATATTTGTTCAATAGGATTTAAGCCAATTTTATCAATTTTAAGTGAATTTAGTTATTTAAATTGAATCTGTTGTATATAATACAGCATTGTATATATAAGTATTTTACAATAATATAGCACAGTATCTTGGCAAGATTGCCAACTTTGTGTTAGTTTTGTTTCTAAACCTCTTATCTCCATATTAGAAAAAGTTCACGTTTGATTTAGCATATCAGCTTGCTTGTTGAAAGCAGAAAAAGGTCACCATAATGACAAAAGGATATGCAGGTATATTTCAACGGGGAAACTGTTAGCCTTTTAGACTAAGCCAAATCCCCCCCCCCCCAAAAAAAAAGTTAGTGAATTCCTGGAAGTTTGGTATTATGTCAAATCCACCATCAGGGGAAACAGACATAAAACACATTTATACACTATTCAAAAGAGATAATAAAATAAGGAAACAAAAAGATCAGAAAGCATCCTATCTAGAGCTAGCAACAGATAAGTATCTATTAATACCAGACAAACGGATCAAGGAGAAAACACATTTCCACCAAAACTGGCAGGGATCATTACTGCATATAAACAGCAAAATTCAAACTCACTTGCACTGATGATGTTACTTAATTGGGTAATGAAATGTCTGCAAGCAAACAAGTTCAGAAAGCACCAAGAATTTCACATTCCAGTCTTGAGTTACATATATTCTCTTTTATTGGAGATATATTTCAGTATGATACTGTTTGAAAGTTATTGTAGCAATACAGTAGTAGAGCATGGGAGCAAACAATCTGATGAAATGTGGGGAGATGCCCTTGAACATCTCTACCACATTGAAGAGCTGGTTTAGAGAGAAAATAGCAGTTTGGGGAAAATGTTATTACTGCCCTGGGATGTACTTTTCTTCTGCTAAGATGGGTTGTAAAAGACATCTCTGCCATTTGTGTACGGGCAGCACTGTGTAAGGTGCAATGGTAAGGCGATAAGAGTCAGATAAAATTCCAAGATAAAAATAAAATGCATTGATTAAAACCACAATCCTAAGACTTGATTTTGAGTGGATAGTCATGCTATTTTAACATGAATTATTCTTTGTAAATATTTGCATTCACTTGTTGGTACTTCTACTAATAGCCAAAGCCGTGTTGCTTTTACTGCCCAGAGATTCAAGAATGCCACTGTCATTGCATCTCTGTTTTAGTTTAGTCCAATTGTCCTTAGATTAAAATAGCTAGTTAAACTGGAACAGCTGGTCTTGTTCCCAAGCACTGACTTGAGTTTTTGTAAGCATTCACTGCAGGTCCCTAATAATGCATCCTGCATGGAAGGAGCCACCGAAATCATGGGTTTTAAACACTGGTTAAGCATTGACTTTCCTGCAGATGGCTCCTAAATCACTTAATCCAGTATCCTCCTTTACAGTGGTAGAGAGTGAGGGAACCGTTATAAGTTTTACCTTTTACATACAGTATCTAGCTAATTCTTAAATTTCAGCTCTGAAAAAAAGTTCAAGGAGTATAAAATAGCACAGGTATATAAATAAAATATTCATTAGTAATTAAGTGCCATCCAGAAATTCTGGTTTATTACTCTCTAGTTCCTGGGCATCCGCAGTTTTGGTGATTTATCTGCAGATGGTACCATATTGGGGCGAGGTTTACTTGAGCTGTAAGGAATGTTAGATTGACACCAATGAGAATTATGCAGGCGTATTCTCCACAGAATTTTAGGTGTAATTAAAGCAGCTTTGGGAGAAAACAGCATTTTTTTTTCCTTCGGGTGTAAAAAAATGCAGGGGTAGAGCTTTCGGTAGATGCGCTGCCTTTCCAATTAAATAGACTCTATGTAACAAACCTGCAAAAGGAAAAAAAAAACAGTATAAAGCCAGGAATGGGAGCAGTCATTTTTACTTATTGAGGGGAAAAATTTAAACAAACTATATTCCTTTTTATTAGGACCAACTCAAAATCACATAGTAGAGAGCCAATTTTCAAATGAGCATATTAATGTATTTTAATAGGATAGGGTCATCCAGGGTCATCCAGCAGCCTTTGTCAGGTTTTTTTTTGTTTTTAAAAAATGACTGCTCATTGTTTTTCATGTCATGGTTAGAATTGTATAAGTGACAAGAGCAACCAAAAATGTGTGCATGAATCCTCCAGTGTTATAGTCCTGCATACTAGGTTAATGGATGATACAACATTTTTTTAAAGACTCCGTTTTAACAAAACTGCCAAAATTACTGCTCTTCCCCCCCCCTTATGATGAACTCTTTGAACCATCAATTCGATGTAAATATTAGTGAGAGTTTTTGGACTTGTAATACCCATGTTTAAAGGTTGGCAGTATACATCTATTCAACAGTTCTCTTGCTTGTTGGGAACTGTAGTCCATTACATCTGAAAGCTGTTGAGGAAATCTGAGTAAGCAAGCTATATATATATAACAACTGTCAAAAGTATTTAGCAAAGAATAATTTATATGAATCCTAAGACTGCACTTGTGGATGAGGATGAAAAATGTGTTTTGTAAATTGACTACAGTACCTACTTTATCTGTAGTGCCTTATCAATATTCCAAAAAAATTGCTGGAAAATCCAAAATTGTTTAGATGTGTGTTGTCTTCACCCGCACCTAGAATAAAAAATAAAAATTGGGTAGATTTCTGAGTGTGCATATTTATAAATTCCTATTCTTTACAGATCCTTTCTCTTCTGTGGTAATTTTGGGGAGACATGAGGATCCAACAGCATGTGTACAGTGCAATATACCTTTCTTTTTGTGATTATATAGCCATGGCGGAATCCATGCATGTAGGATCTTACTTAGTCTAATTTGTACTCGCAAGAACCTTTAGTTCTGAAACCTGATCTGAACAAAATAAGAAGAAGGAAAGAATTCAAGATGACAACAGCTGCTGATAATAGCAAAACAAGCTGGCTCTTTCTTGTGTCTTCCTAGGTTGTTTTTATGTTATCTCTTGTGACATAAATCAGATATGCAGAACTATATTTTCCTTTGGTGCTTCTTGTGTATTTATTAAGGTGATACAGGTTTTACTAAGTTGCTTATCCTCACAGATGGCTATTACATTTTCCAAGGGAAATAGAATACATGTAGTCCTCAATTTAAGACCACAAATCGTGCCCAAAATTTATGTTGCTAAGTGAGAAATTTGTTCAGTGAGTTTTGCCCCATTTTACGACTTGCTACATTTGTTAAGTAAATCATTGCAGTTGTTAAATTAGTGACAAGGTTGTTAAGTGAATCTGGCTTCCTCACTTACTTTGCTTGTCAGAAGGCTGCAAAAGGTGATCACATGACCTCAGGACGCTGCAACCATCATAAATGTTGGTTGTCAAGCATCCAAATGTAAATCATGTGACCCATGGGTATGCTGCAATAGTTGTAAATGTGAAAATGGTCATAAATCACTTTTTTAATGTTGTAACTTTGAATGGTCACTAAGCAAACTGTTGAGGATTACCTGTATTATTTTATCTATTAATAACAGACACACATCATATATACACGTATATCATATATCTCCTATACCACAAAATCCATACTGCAAAGACCATTGTTAATATTACTCAGATTACCTCTTAAGTTTCTATAACTGAAGTAAGTTTAATGCAGTGTGTACTGGGAACCAGATCATTGATTGCTAAATGCCTGGAAAAATCAATTTATTACATTTGGGAACAGTGACTCTAAAACACTTTTATAACTTTTGATGCTAATTCTTAATGACTTAAGGCTACAGCTGATTGAACAGTGGAAATCTTTGTTGTTTCTATACTCTTCAACATCTGAAATTATTCTTCAAAATATATGCAAATCCAAATACTGAAAACTATGTGTAATTCTGTGCTTCCAAATCATATAAGAAAGTACAGTGTAGATACTAATGTGTTCTCTATTGTGAGAAACACACCCATATGAGTTTGCCTTTACATTTGTTAAATTTATTTTGATGTTGAAAATTCACTGTCTTGGATGATTTCCTATGGACTGATCTATACAAGTATATTGTACATTCATTCTTATATTTAGCAGTATATTTTTAATTTTCTCTGTCATATCTGATTAGAGTAATAAGTATGTTTTTGAGTATATAAAATATTAGTGACATAAACTTAAGACCAGTGCATTTCCCAAGCTAAAGAGCAGAGTTGCTTACAAGAAATTCTTGGAACTATGACATGTGCAATTCATCGACAAAAAGTTGAGGGAAACACAAGAATAGAAAACTTCAAATATTTCTCTTTGGGCAAATTTAATTTTCCTTTGACTGGAAAAAGAGAAAAAAAGAATTATATATGTACTTAGTATTAATTTATTCATTTCAAGCCATATCATGCTTTTCTGGCCATTTCTCTCTAGACTAACTTGCATTTTGATGAATTAAAGATAACACAGTCCTCGGCACTGCCATGTTTGATCATACAAAAGCAATCCTCCTCGTTATCACTGAGGTGTAAGTAATCAGAACAGATTTGGAAGGGAGTGTTTGTGAGAAGGCTACATAAAACAGTGTTCGAGTTTTGCACCCTCTTATTGCTCTCACTGAGGGCAACAAACTGAAATGTTGGTAGTTAGTCTCTGCTGTTGGTATCAGGTACCTTCTAATCCAAGGTGTATGAAGTTCTGGTCACAGTTGTTACAAGTAATAGGAACGGACAATTTTCATAGTTGTACAAATTCATTTCCTGAAAATTCTTTGTAATATTTATTCTCATAGAGTACAGTACAGCACAGCAAAGCAAAGTCAGTCACCTAAATTGCAATTCTTCAATTGCAAAGCCTTCCTTTGTCCATCCTGAATCATATGAAGCCACCATGTTTGACACACACCTGGAATGTTTTTGAGCGTGCGCTCCATCACTCTCTGGAAAAGCCCTGGGGCTACACTGACTCCGAATTGTAGGCGTCGTACCCTGAAAGCTCCCCTGTGGGTGACTATGGTCTGAGCTTCCACCGTGGCATCATCCACGGGCAGTTGCTGGTAGGTTTGGGCCAAATCCAATTTGGCGAATACGTGACCTCCCTGTAGAGACGCCAGAATATGGCTGATTACAGGCACCGGATATGCATGTTGTTGAAGTGCTCTGTTTATAGTGCACTTGTAATCCGCGCATATGCACCCCTCACCGTTGGCTTTAAGTGGTGTAATGGTGTCTTCCACACACTGCTATCTACTGGCTGCAACACGCCTTGTTGTATCAGCTTGTCCAGCTCTGCGTCTATTTTTGGTTTGAGGGCAAAAGGCACTCTGCAAGTCTTGATCCTGATTGGGGTTACGGTTGGATCAAGGTGGAGGGCAATTGGAGGTCGCTTGTACTTGCCCAAGCTAGGGCTGAAAACATCAGTAAATTCCTGGCAAACTGCCGACAGGTCCGCTGCTTGCATTCTGTTAATGCCAGTCATATGGATGCTCAGGGCATCGAACCAGTTTAAGCTTGTGAGGTTGCCTTCGACTACCACAACCTCGAGGGGGCCCTCAAACTCTTTGAATTGAACCTTGAGCATAGCTTCTCCCTTAACCGCTACATGGGAATTTTGGAAATCCACTAACAGCAGATTTGACAGCTTGAGTTCAACTCTTTTGCCGCTGCAGTTGCAAATGTTCTTAAAAGTTCTTTGAGAAATTATGGACAGGGCTGACCCCGTAATCCAGTTCCATGTGACATGGAATTCCTTGAAGCTTGACCTTAAGCCTAAGCTTTTCTTTAAGGGGGTGATGGGCACCTGTTCTAAAAACGCTCCTACTGGAGCAATAGCCAACTCTGTTCTGCCCCGGGGCCCCTGTACCTTTCCTGAGAAATTCTTCTTGTTGAATGTCCCTCTGGAGACCTTTACAGACGGCAGCAATGTGGCTTTGTTTGCCACATGCCTGGCACATTGCTGTACAGAACCTGCACTCCAAGCATCTGTGTTGACCTCCACAGCCTGCACATCGAGTGAAGGGAACTGCCTTCTCAAACGGCCGTTGGCCTCTTTCTGGTGGTTTCTGCATCCGATCAATTTCAGTGTCCCTGTCAGAGTCATCGGCTCTTTCCGCGTCCTCATGGTGGACGGCTTCTGGGCTGGGAGTGTTCTTGGAGGGCTGCAATGCTCTGACGGCTCCCCCGGCAGCTTCTTCAGCCATTATCTCCTTCAGGGTGTCTTGGAACAACAAGGTTTCTTCACAAAAAGCTTCTGCTGAAGGTCCCTGTTCCTCAACCCACATACCAAACGGCCTCTCAGTCTCTATTCGAGGTCTGTGAAGTTGCAGAGATGGGATGCTTGTCGTAACGCGGCAACAAATTCGGCAGCTGACTCTCCCAGTTGCTGCTCCCTTTGCTCGAACACGTGTCTCTATGCAGTGATGGAGAGCTTCAGCTCGAAATGTTTCTTGAGCTTTTTCTTGAGATCGGAGTAGGTGACTGACTCTAGTGTGGTTGGAGCGACTAGGTTTTCAGCTATATTGAACATCGCCTGGCCACACATGCACAGTAGCGTTGCAGCCTTTAAGCCATCTTCGCTAACTTGGTTAGCCCTCAGATAGTTCTCGACGTGCGAAACGTACGAGCTCCACCTCTTGGGATGCGACACGTCGAACTCTGACAGCTTGCCGATCTTGGCCATGGTAAGCTGTTGCTGACCTCTCAATGCCTTGTGCTGCTAAGGGCTTCTTTGTTGATCCTAGGGACTGATCCTTAGGATGTGGGTGCCTCCAGCGTGGTTTGCTAGCAGGCAGAGGGGGGAACGTAGTTCCTATCAGGGCGCTGATGCGTGGTCTTACCCCTAATGACTTCTGGCTCTCTCCTCCTTAGCAGCACATCCCACCTTCGTCGCCACTGTTATGTTTTGGGATTGACGGCATTGACAAGGTGCTTGGTACAAACAGCAACACGTTTATTAAGTTAACACAGAAGCGGGGGTGAACTGCCGCTAAGCTTCTATTTATATGGATCACCGCTAGGTGGCGGCCAATAGAATTAAGGCAGTCTTCCCGCTTAAAATGCAAGTAACAGCTCTGGAGACAAGCAGTCTGGAGTTTAAACAGACAAAGTAGTTAACTAACAATAACGATTTCCCAAGTATTTTACACCAATATGTAATATCATCTATATATCTATATCTATCAATCAATCTTTATTATGATCATGGACCAGCACCAATATATCTATATCTAAATATAGTGATCTTGATCAAATAAATCCACATTATATTTCTTTTATTTATTTTAAAAAGTTTGATCTTTAATCCTTTTAAATAATATCCCACAAATTGATTTCTTATCATTTTCTCTTTGTCTCCTCTTAGAAATTCCTTCACAGGTTTAACAAATTTCTTTTGAAAATCATAGATAAGAAAGCTGTCCATATCACTTTTCTAATTTATTATTTGCATGTTGCCTTTTATTATTAAGACAACTGATTTAATTTGTAAATCCAGTGTGGCGTCTTTTTAAATATCACTTCTGTAGTCTGGCATTCGTAAATTCATTGCCAGATCCACAGCCCTTAGTCTTAATTTTGTCCAGTAAAATCTGTCATTATTTATATTTATTTATTAGATTTTTATCCCACATTTATTTTTTATAAATAACTCAAGGTACCAAACATTCATTCCTTCTCCTATTTTCCCAACGGCAAGAATCTTGTGAGATGAGTTTGGCTGAGAGAGAGTGACTAGCCCAATTGGGGTCACCACCTTGGCTTTCAGGCTTAAGGCAGGACTTGAACTTATAGTCTCCTGATTTCAAGGCCAGCACCTTAACCACTACACTAAACTGACTCTGTTCTTCTTCTGTAGCCTCTTGTAAATCCATTGCTACAGTAGCAGACCATCTTATGAGTAATTTTTGAGTGCATTGTTCCCAAATATCCTTGCATACTTCCACAGCAGTATAATATTGCTCCATTGTATTAACGAGTCTCCTCTGCTTGAATTGTAACCTTAAGTTCTCTCAGGTTCCCTCTTAGTCAACTTGCAAAGTCACCTCTTATCATAGGTTTTTTTTCCTAATCAGCAATACTCTCTCACAGAAGGGTTTCTTAGTTTCAAAATCATCATATATATTTTTCGGTAAAATATCAAAATATTCTTTCAAGTCCATCTAGCCCCTTATTTCCCAAAATCAATGTTGTAGTTGTCCTTTTGCTGTTTATTTAAAAATTAGAAAAAAAAGTCCTTGCCCAACTTCTCTAGTATCATATCAGAATACTAATATGACTTCATGACTTCAGTAACTCTTTTTCCATTTAGCCAGGTGGGGAGCCAGTTGGTAGAGCCACTCTTAATGTTTTGGAAATGGTGTGTGTGTGTGTGTGCGCGTGCAGCTCAACTTGGCAACACATTTTGTGATAGAGGTTTAGTTTTTCCCCAGCTGTTTGTTTCGGGGGTTTTTTCTTCTTGAGAATTAGGTAAACAAAACAGTCGATTAAATGGGTTCTGGTGTTCCTACTACATGGCTTATTGAGTAGAATTTGATTAACCATATTCATGAGTAGAGCTGTGTAATGTTAAATTTAATCCTCAGAGTTAGTTGACTGGATCAATTAACCTCCTTTTAGTGATTGAACAACACATTAACCACTATACAAACCACACGAATGGTGTTCCACAAACAGGGCCAAAGAATAATTTCTGTTATGGTAACTCAGTTTAAGGGACGCGGTGGCTCAGTGGGTTAGGACGCTGAGCTTGTCGATCAGAAGGTCGGCAGTTTGGCAGGTCGAATCCCGAGTGCCGCATAACAGAGTGAGCACCTGTTACCCGTCCCAGCTTCTGCCAACCTAGCAGTTCGAAAGCACGTAAAAATGCAAGTAGAAAAAATAGGGACCACTACGGTGGGAAGGTAACAGCGTTCCGTGCGCCTTTGGCGTCTAGTCATGCCGGCCACATGACCACGAAGACATCCTCAGACAAGCGCTGGCTCTTTGGCTTTGAAACGGAGATGAGCACCGGCCCCTAGAGTCGGAAACGACTAGCACGCATGTGCGGGGGAACCTTTACCTTTACCTTTTTAATGGGAGTTAGAAAATGCAACTTAATTGAGCTGTTGGGCTGGATTGTGAGTTCCGGGTCATTGAAACATGAACTAATTTAGTTTCATAGTTCTCTAGGTAAAAATGAAGAGCTTGACCTGTATTCTAATTCTCCAAAACTACACATGCTTGCTAGACTTTACAATAGTTTAATACATAATGATTCTGATGCCACGGATAGAATTTATATTGTTTCACTGTTTCATTGTACACTGGGGATTAGTAGACTTCTAAAACTGCCATCAGTAAAAATGTAGCCTCAGAATCATTAGCACATATCTTATGCCACAATAAGACAATGTTTTGATTTCCTCGGCTTCATGGATAGTATTGGTCAGTTACAGATAGACCACAGGCCAGACCTTCCAGAGAAGTTATTCATTTGCACCAGGCTGCTATGTGCAAAAGTTCAGGAAAACTAGGGATTTCAGTTCATGAATCAACACTGTTCATGATCAACATTGCCCCAGAGCTTTGAAAGAAAACCTACATTAAGACAGAAATGCTGCTCTGAACTCCTGTCACTATTTTAGATCTTTATAAGACATAGCAATGCCGTTCCTGCAGACTTCTGCAAAAAAAATATGTTCCATCTAATTCTTCATTTAACAGATGGGAAAGGTTATAAATCATTGGTAGGGGACATGCTTTGCATATGGTAAGTTCTGTGTCAAACCTCTGCCCTCTCTCATTGGAAAACACTAAGATAGCAAAACTAGGAAAAAGTTGAAAAAAATCAACCTGAAAAAACTGAAAATACATAGGGCCAATCATACGGCATATGCTTCCTACTGTAGTTTCTTTACTTGGCTTCACTGAGGAAAATGCATTTGGTTTCAATTTAAGTATTATAAACTTAATTTCAAAATAGCTTGATTTTAAGCATTTTTCTTTCATTTCCATCATGCTAAAAAGCACTTATGAACATTTATTGTCCATGGGTGAAGAAGCTCTGTCATGGACACAACATTTGACTTTTTTTAAAAATCCCATTTATATTAATTAATTAATTCTCCGAAGACTCAGGGCGGCTTACAATCTAAGAAGCACAAATCAATGTGCTCAGCAATAGCCTTCATTCTATGTATATGCCTGCTTGTTAGGGCTTTCACACACACACCCCAAGTGGCATTATTACAAAGTCAGCTTAATTGCCCCCAACAATCTGGGTCCTCATTTTACCTACCTCAGAAGGATGGAAGGCTGAGTCAACCTTGAGCCTGGTGGGATGCGAACCTGCACTAATTGCAGGCAGCTGGTGTTACTTAAGGAGGCATTAGCCCACTGCTCCACCAAGGCTCTTAATGATATTCCATTCAGAAATCTGTGCTAGTGTTAAAACGGGAATAAAATAAATAAAAAAGATAATTATTTTCATCTTTCTTGGGTAAAAGCTGAAAACTATCCAGAGTTGGCAAATTGAAAGATCAAGATTTCAGTGGCCCCTGAAAAGGCTCTAAAATATGAACCAGTATATAGCCAGTTAAAACAAAACTGTACTTTGTTCCATTGTTTTCATAGCACTAATACTTAAGTCAGTGCCTTAAAAAAATCAATGTACTATTCTTCTGAAATTTATTGGCTACATGGTTTTCTGCACTGAGATTGTATTTTCACCTTAATCCAAAATAGCTTTTCAATCTTTCTAGCTTTTGAGATTATTTTTTGCTCTTGATTCAGGAGCCAAGATTACCGTATTTGCTATCAACGGTTTATTGTGTTTGATTTATATTGTTTGCCCTCTGACTGTCACATATTCATTGTATTGTTAATTCTGAACATTAAAAAAAAACTATACATTATTCCAATCGAGTTATAGCAACTCCTCAAATTTCCTACAGCTTTCTGATTCACATGAAAGCCCAAATACATCTCATACAATGAGATTACTGTACATACTATGGAGAGCCTTGATAAAATTTGTTTTCATGAACATTTTGCTATAGTATGTTATAAATACATCTGTTTGCCACTAAAATCTACAATTCCTAAACTGAGTTAGGTAAAAGTAAAGGTAAAGGTTCCCCCGGTAGCTCTTAATATAGCCCAAACATCAGCATGTTCTCCATTGTCACAGTTGAAACTTGCGTAGCACTGAATGTCTCAGAGGTTGCTAATATAGAGAGCCAGTCCTTTTGTACCCAAGTCCAAACCTGCCCAAGGAAAGAAACTAATTCTGCTTTTGCCAACCTCAGTTGGAGTAGGAATTAGAGTGTTACAGTTCCAACATACGGTATTTGGATGGTGCCAGGTGAGGAAAAGCTACCGATCCAAATCAGCAAATGATTTGGATTGATTAGATCCAAATTTATTTAGGTCTTTGTTAAAACCTGACTTGATCAGATTATAAAAGCTTCTGTCTAGCCTGAGAAACAAGGCAAAAACAGTTCCTGCTGTTTCCTGCTGCAGACTTTGCATTTCTCTCAATCCAGTGGGAGGGAATGATTTATTTAGAAAGCATATACTGGTTTTCTAGCCTCTTTAGGAATTAATTGCATATATATTGGAATCTCACAATATAGTGGACATTTCATGGTGATAGTGTTTGCAAATTGTAGTAAATCAGGATTCTAAAGAAATTTGGCATGTCGTGAAGAAACAATTTGGCTCTTCCTGCTAGCATTTTTTTAAAGGGGGGGGGGTTTAAGGGTTAACACCCACAAGTTAGGAACTGGAATCTTAAGAACAAACCATGACTTCCAGATTAGTATATTTAGAGAAGAGTGAGACTTCCCAATTTAGACATCCAGAAACCATCAGAGGAATAAGCTGCTCATGCATTTTGTGAAATCTGTATTTTGGGATGGCTAATACAAGCAGGTAATCCAACACAAAGCAAAAAGATGCTTTCTCAGCCACATCATCAGTGCTCCAAGCTGAAAAAAAGAAGAGATCATGAAAGCAGATTCTATTCTGTCTGCTTGAAGAGAAAGGCGCTGGAGTACAAAATAAGAAAATCATGAGAGTTTACCATGTAAGGTCTATACTGCATTCCTGCCTGAAGCCAAATGAAAAACCCCACCAACAACCTTACAATAAATTAGCACTTTCAGAAAAAAGAAAGAGGAAGAGAAAAATAATCGGAAGAACATGGAAATGTCCCACAGAGGGAAATAATTGAGGGACTGAATTGTGTGACTTCAAAATAAAACTGCTAGTGTGAAAATGATTATTGTATGTTATTCTTAAAGCTAATTTTCTAGAAAAAGTATCACAGCCTCAAGTTTCTGTAAGGCCTGGCCTTTGGTATGATCACTCTTTGTACATGCATTTAAAAGACAAGGGATATTAATTATTTACTGGTCAGAGAAATTTATTCTGAATGAGTTACAGGATGTTTTCTTAGATCTTAGAAGAAAATGTCCTGGTATTAGAAAAGGGATTCCCAAACTAAGGCTTTATAAGCCTTTCCCTCACATTAAACATGGCTTCATCTCAGTGTCCCCATTTTCAAGAAGAGATAATTGTACTGATATACCCACAGTGCTTTTTAAGGGAGGAAAAAGTAAGGTGAGTTTGACTTCTAATATCTATACTTGCTGCCAGTATTTATTCAGGATTTAGGGGGATTTAAGTGACCTTATTGAAATTGTTGCCTCATTAAATGGCATATCTCAAACATCATACACCAGAATAGTCCCACAGAGGTCAGCAGCATTTAAGAAATATTTGCTCATGGGTATTTGCTGTCCTAGTTCAGGTAGAATAGTCAGACGTTAATTAATTCAAAATAATTCTGGCTTATTTAAACTGAAGCACTTATAAAATCTTTTGAGGATCTAATTGGTAATATCCACATTTCTCCACATAGTTTCCTTGGCAGTGGTATAAAGATGGTTTGCTATTGTCTTGTTGCAGGATACTTTTTAATTTTCCTAATTTGCTTTATAGTCTTGATGTTTCCTGGCAATCTCCCATCAAAGGACTGATCAAACTTCACCTGGTTTAGGCTTTCAGAGCTAGACAAGATTGATCAGATGCTGCTGTCTGCTGAGACTTAGGGTTTCAGGATCCCTGAAAGACCTTGAATTCTTAAGATTATTTCTTGAAGGCTTAAATCAAGGGCAGCCAAACACTGTATAAGCTACATAAATCTAGATAGCCACTAGATGGCAGCAGAAAAAGAGTTGAATTTATTTATTTTTCAATTTTCTATACCGCCCATCTCAGCTAAGTGATTTTGGGCAATTTACAAACAGTTCTGTATAGCTCTTTTCTGCCACCTAGTGAATGTCTGGATTTATGCATCCTGTAAATGCAAGCGATTCTTGACTTATGACCACAATTGGACCGGAGTCTTAAGTCATTCACTGAAGCTTTTGTGACTGCTTTGCTTAACAACTGCAATCCTGGCACTCCCAGTTGTGATTATTAAGTGACATCCTGGGTTGTTAAGCAGAGAGAGAAAAAGAACTACGGGCAAGAGGGTTTCAGCTTTGCAGGCAGCCCTTTCATTCTCAAGCATTTCTGCAGCCCCTTGAAGGATTTCTGCTCCCCTCCATGCAAAGAGAGGAAATCTTTTATGGGGCTGCAAGAACAGAAGTGAAATCTTCAGGCTTTCAGCCCCATTCCTGCAGCCTGCTGAAGGATTTCAGCCTCTCTTCCATCACTTCCACTTGCAACTTTCTGGATCATTTCCCATGTCCTCTGCTTAGTCCTCAAATTTAAGTCTAGTTTCTTGGAAGGACTCATGGAAGTCAGAATCTTTGTAGAAAGCCATACCAAATCTCCTTCTGCAATTCTAGCTCCCTCTTGTTTATGTGTATGTATGCTTTTTTTTTGTATGAGGTTTTTGCCAGTCTGAGTTGTTCCTTTAAGAGGCTCTGGGCTGCTTGCCTCTTGTGCGGGAAATCTGCAGCATGAGGAATAGTGCTTACTTGCTGGGTTGTGGTAAGACCAATAGCTGGAATGGAGACATAATACTGTTGGATTGTTGTAAGCAAATTCAGCAAGGTATGAGATCAGTCCAGTTGTCTTGCTAGTATGAAATATAGCTTCTCAATACTTTATTGCTGCAACAGTTGGTTAAACTTCTCAGATTCTCCATTGCACTCTGGATGATGTGAGGAAAATTAATTAATTTTAATATTTAATTAGTACAATAGGGCCTTACAAAATTTGGAAGTGAACTGATTTCCCTGTCTGAGATCACATGATTGATTAATCTCTATATTTAAAGACGTGATCGAAAAAGAGTTGAGCTATTTCTTGAGCCATTGGGAGGCCCTTGCAAGGAATAAAATGAACCAATTTAGTAATTAAACTCACTATTACGTGTATGCCAGTATATCTGCACTGGGGAAAAGACTGATGACGAACTTTAGAGAAGCAGCATCCCAGCATTGCAACGGGGTCTCTAGCAGTTGTAATGACCCAGCCAGCTTACCTGGGATTGATTTTGCTCTATGACAGGTCTGGCAAAAGGAAACAGTGCTTGATGCTGGCACAGGTGCAAGGTTGTGGAAAGTCTATTTTGGGTTTTAAATACTATTCCCCTTCCCTGTGCCTTGCTATTTTGTTGTCATAGCATAGCTCTAGTATCTCCTCCCTTAGGGGGAAGAGGAACATAGAAGCATCCATTGTGCAAAAGCTGCCCTTTCTCCACTGTGAATGGCACAATCGTACCTTGCTGGGCTCCCTAAAGGTCATCCATCGGGCCCCCGGCATATGCATCCTGCTAGCACAATACCCTAATTTGATCTAAGAGATAAATAGCCTATCTTCCTACTCCCAGCCTTTGTTCTGATGTCAGTGATGGACTGACTCGAGAGTTGCATGGCTAGGATATTGTTGCAGGTGATATGTGCGACCGGAGCACCTAATATTCTGGCTAAGGTGAGAGGGCATCTGGAAATTTATTTTGGGAGCCTGGATTATATGAGGTGTAAAAATCAAAGGAAGAGAAAAATTACAGCCACCTGATTTGCCGAGGGGGTGAGAGAGAGAGAGCATTTTGCAGGACCTCTAAATTCTTACGGTCTGTACAAATTTTTATAGAGTGGGCTGCTCCTTCCAGTATGTGTTTCCATTGTTGAAAGGCACTTTGTACCACCAGCAACTCTTTATTGAAAATACCATAATTCCTCCTTGCTGGGAGGAGCAATCTGAAATAAAAGGCACACAATAGTAAATCTGCCCTCCCCACCCCCTTCCTTTTCTGCCTGGAGCAAGACTGATCCTTTGGCAGCATCTGAAGCTTCTGTCTGTACCACAAAGTCATGGGAGGGATTGGGGGGGGCAGAAGAAGGGCCAAGAAGCAAAGAATGGCTTTTACCTTTGAAATGCTGCTTGTTCTGGGGTCAACCAAGAGAATTGCCATCTTTTCTTAGGACAGACACGTCAAACACAAGGCCCGGGGGCCGGATCCGGCCCGCGAAGTGGTTTCATGTGGCCCGCGAAGCCATCCTGGAAACAGTGATGGAACGGCCCCCACTGCCTTGGCCCTGGCCCAGAGACCCTCCTTCTGCCAGAGACCCTCAGATCTGTCCCATTCCTGCCCAGGCCCCCATAGGCACCCTTGATGCGAATGATGTAGAGCTGGCCACGCCCACCCAGTAGGCCATACGCACTCTAGCCATGCCCACCCAGTAGGCCGCGCCCATCCTGGCCATACCCACCCAGCCCCCTGAGGGCAACCGCAATGCTGATGCGGCCCTCAATGAAATTGAGTTTGACACCCCTGTCTTAGGAGCTGGGACAGCAGTTTCACACTGTCAGAAAATTAGGGATGATTTTCCTGTAGAAGTTAGCAAAGCCCAGAAAGTGCTACATACCTTTCACATTACCAGGAAAGAGGTGTGTGTGTGTGTGTGTGTGTGTGTGTGTGTGTGTGTGCTATGATAGAACAGATTGGTTTTTTGCTGCCTCTATGTGTATACCTTATGTAGAAATTCTGTAGCCCCAGTAGTCTATTGAGGCAAGTCAGATGCACCTTTTTCTAGTTTTGTGAAGACCTCGTTATTGTATAATTTTTGCAATACAGGTTGTCCTTGACTTATGACTGTTTAGCAACAGTTCAGAGTTATGAAATAAAAAATAATAATATACAACCCATCCTCAAAGTTGGGATTGTGGCACGGCTCCCAGGATCACGTGATCTCAATTTGGGTACTTAGCAACTGTCTTCTACTTACAATGGTCACAAGGTCTTCTGGTCACATGGCCATGATTTACAAACTTCCCAGCCAGTTTTTGACAAGCAAAGTCAGTTGAGGAAACTGAATTATCTTAGCGACCACATGATTCACTTAATGATGACATGGTTCACTTAATGATTATGGTAGAAATGGTAATTAAAAACAGGTCTGGTCATGTAATGACTCATTTAATAATCATATCACTTAACGACCAAAATTCTGGTCCCAAGGGTCCTACTTGTACATTTCTGACGTGTCATGCAAGCTAGGATCTTTGGAATAAAGAAATAATATCTTCCAAGTATACTACTAAGTATTTGTCTAGAATTTCTTAAAATACCTGTATATCATTCATGAATATAGAAAAAAAAACCCCACAACAACAGCTCCACAGTTAACCGGGCCAAAAGGCATTGTTCTGTATTCAAATTTGCCATGACTTGTATTGAAGGCTGTTAAATATTTGTGTCCTTTTTTCATTCCGATTAGGCTGTAAGCACTTCTCAAGTCTATTTCTGTAAAGATGCATGCCTTTTATATCTGGTCTAATAGATATAACATGAACAGTTAGATGGTCTCTGTCACTCTGCTCAGATCTTTATAGTCATCAATGGTATGCGGGGGGGGGGGCTTTCTCCTTTCTTTTCCAAGTGGATGCCCTTTCTCTTGTTTGTTGGAGGATAAAAAAAACATGGATGCCAATTTTTAGTGAGTTATTTTGATGTGGAGGTCTAAATATTCCTTGAAAACAGCTGATTCACAGGTAGTCATGGGATGCTGGGATGTGGGCTCCTGCCTTCAAATTGATGATCACATGCCTGGTTGGGGGGGGAGGGGTAACACAGCCTCTACAAACACATCAGCAAAGTCTGCGTATTTTTCTGGCATTATGACCCTCACTTTTTCTGCATTGGAGTTTGTGTGTGTGCGCATGAGTGTGTGTATATGTGTGTAAGCTTTCCCTGCTTGCAAGTGATGTTGCCGGCATTTAAAGGGAGGGAAATGAGATTGTCCTTTGTGTTCAATTTACATCTGAATCATGCAGCTGAAGCCACTCTTATTTCCAAGATGATGGGCAGTTACATAGAGTATTATGAACTTTGTGTGATCTTTCATTT
This sequence comes from Vipera berus, assembly GCF_964194415.1. Taxonomy (NCBI): domain Eukaryota; kingdom Metazoa; phylum Chordata; class Lepidosauria; order Squamata; family Viperidae; genus Vipera; species Vipera berus. The sequence continues at coordinate 236,358,954 of NC_138202.1, forward strand.
TCAACTGTAAAGGAGCCATACACACTGTAGAATCAGCCCTGCCTCTTAGTGGTTGTCCATTAATCATCCTGATTAGCATTGGGCTTTCTGGAGCTTGAATAGGCAACGTGAGCTTCTGTACTTTTTTCTGTATCTTTGAAATTAGTGGTTGCCCCAAATACTACAAGAACTGAATCTAAAGTAGTAATAACAGGAGAATTGCGGGTGACATGCTCTGTTGATTGACAAGTTCTGCATTTCGTGTCAGCTGCTGATGCTTTTACTGAGCCTGCATCTAGGGCCCCCCAGTAACAGCTCAGTCCCCAATCCCTTCTTCTTTGCTTCTCTCCTGAAGACAGGGAGCTCTTGGCTGCTCCAATTTGCATGGCATCTCCCATACTGGATTCAGGAGAGGCTATTGGGAATGGAGAAAGGCAGGCTGTAGGTTCTTTTCCCCTTATTAAATGTAGTTCTTGACTTGTAACCATTCGCTTAGTGATTGTTCAAAGGTTACAGTGGCACTGAAAAAAGAGACCTTTGACCATTTTTCACACTTATTACTATTGCAGCATCCCCCTGGTCACATGATCAAAATTTGGACGCTTGGCAACTGGTTGCAGTGTCCCGGGGTCATGTGATTACTTTTGTGATCTTCTGACAAGCGAAGTCAATGGGAAACCCAGTTTCTCTTAGCAACCCTATTATAGGTAGTCCTCGAGTTACGAGTGTAACGGAGCCTGCACATTCCATACGTAACTTGAAAACTCACGGGAGTGAATCTCATACCTTGAATGAGATCACTCCCTGCTCATTAACACATGCGCGGCTCGTTAAGTGAACATGAGGTATCTCAGCGTGGGGAAGGCCATGGAGGACCTAGTGATGGGACAGATCCCCAAGGCCTTCTTGACCCATTAAGATACTTCATGCTTCTCCCTCCCCTTCATACCGCGCCGGACTCACCTTAAAAAGATCCATCTCCTGTCTGCCGCGGTTCCTGCTGCTGCCCAGTTCTGAGACAGAGGGATGCTTCTGCATGCCTCCAGAGGCTGGATCCTGGTGTTAGAGGCCTTTTCCAGGCTGCTGCTACCCAAATCTGAGGCTGGGGGATGCTTCTGCATGCTTCTGGAGGCTGGATCTGGGCATCGGAGGCCTTTTCCAGGCCATTGCTGCCCGGAAATGGGCCTCCAGAGGGCTGTGGAAGTGTTCCCCGACCTCAGATACGGGCGGCAGTGGCCTGAATCCAGAGGCATGCGGAAGCATCCTCCAGCCTCACATCATGGCAGCAGCGGCCTGAAAAAGGCCTCCAGTGTCTGGATCGGGCCTCCGGAGGGCTGCGGAAGTATCCCCCAGCCTCACATCCTGGCAGCAGCGTCCTGGAAAAGGCCTTTGGCACCCAGATCCAGCCTCCAGAGGCAGGTAGAAACATCCCCTGGCTTCGGTTCCGTTCTCTTTTGCAGAGAAAAGAGGCCTAAAGTACCAGGAGATCACGTGAGATCAGTAGCATGAGATCTTGCACCACTGATCTCCCATGATTTTGTGTTGCTTTAGGCCACCATTTTCTGCGAATGCACCGAAGGCCTGGAGCAGCCAAGAAAGCAAAAGATCTCAATCTTTGCACGGTGAGTATTGAAGGCCTACTGCTTAGGGAGACCCGGGGCGAGTATGGGGAGGGAGGGAATAACCAGGGTGAATGTTACAGTGCCACTGCAGTTGCTCGTAAGGATGAACGACTGCCGTAGTGCTGCAATATTCATAATTTCAGGATTTGCACGTAAGCACTAGGAGGTGCTTATCACGTAACTTCAAATGTTCGCAACTCGGGGATTATCTGTGCTAGCTTAACAACTTCAGTGAGTCACTTAATAGTTGTGGCAAGAATAGTTGTAAAATGGGGCAAAACTCACTTAACTGTCTTGCTTAGCCACAGAAATTTTGGCCTCAATTGTGCTTGTAACTTGAGGACTATTTGCATTGTTTTCCTAACTTAACTCTTAACTCTTAAGACACTGGTGCAGCTCTTCCAGAGTACTTGCCTTACCAAGCTTACTAATGCAAATTCTATTGCATTAGTTGTACTGTTTCAATTAATTGTACACAGCAACTGTTCCATTAGTTGTACATGGCATTCTGAAAAGTGGTTATGTGCGTATCCACTTGCTGCTGCTACCGGTAGATGCTCAGTGGATAGTGGAGTTCCTTGGGGATTGGAGGCTATTCCTGAAATTCCTCTCCTTGTAAAAGTGTATGAAACTAGCAAGATTGATGTCAGCCTTACCAGGTAGACAAGACAGTAAACATGATCAGAAAAGCTTATTTTACCCTATTGTAAATCTATATTAACAGAATTGTGCAAGTCTGAAAGTATAAGTCTTGCTGTCTCATTTACAGCCCAAGAAACTACGGAGGGTCCCTTCTGAGTCTCTTGCTCCACCAATTGTCCAGCTGTGGGGTTGTACCTTCTCTTGTCTAGACCAGGGGTAGGCAACCTTGGCTCTTTTATGACTCGTGGACTTCAAAATCCAGAATTCCTGAGCCAAGTTGAAGTCCACGAGTCATAAAACAGCCAAGGTTGCCTACCCCTGGTCTAGACAGCATATCTTCACTTCATCTCCCAAGGTCTTTCTCACATACCATTACCCTGTGAGACTTGATTGTTTTAATTGCCTGGTAGTCTGTTTACAATAAAATGTAGGCCTTGACACACTGTGGTATGACTCCTTAAGAAGACAGCAACCACAGGTTCCTGAATTGAATGCTACTTCTGCAAGCCTTGGGGTAGTCTTTCATGGATAGTTAACCATGTATTGTTTGAAAATGATGTAAAATTTTAAAAATTATAATGGTAGCGTGACTGGAGGGGGAAAGTATTAAACAATTTAAATTCCCTGTAGAGAATTATTAGAATTGCTTATGTTTAATTTTTAAATATAAGCAAACATGAAATAATTATTTAATTTTAATTTTTGGCCATACCCCTAAAGTTGCATACCTGTTATTAAGGCACTCATATTCTCAAGGGAAAACTGCTTATTCATTTAACATCATTTTTTCCTCTTTGTATTTCTCAGCTCACTTTGATTGACTTTTGCTAACAAATATGGCGGAATCCAGTTTGTGTGCTGATTGCTATGACTAAAAATGGTAACCCAACTGCTGTTACTTTCAGAGAAGCAATGCTATTTTAGATTTATATGCTCTTGTTTCTTACTGTCCTAAAGGCAGATTGTTTTCCTGGTATTCATATTAACCATGTATAATTTTAAAACTGCTGGGCGCTGTTTATAGCCCTTATTTGGCAATTCTAACCTTATCTTTTCATAAGTTAACATGAATGAAAATCCTTACTTCAGCTTTCATGCTCAAATCAAAACCCTGTCACTTTCTCTCCTTTTAAGTATAGAACAACTATTTGAGCAATTACTCTCTATTTTGTGGGCTGCAAGTGCACCTGTGACTTGATTGTCATTTATACAAAGCATCCTGCTTTAGTTTATCTTCCTGATGCAAAGACAACTGAAAGATTTTATGAATTCCTTTTTCGTTTTTGAATAACACCATTGTGTCCAGCAATCTAGCACTTAAGCTGGAGGAAGTACCACTTGATCATACATGATCTTCCTATTTTATTTAGGATCTCTTCCTATTTCATTTAGTCAGGGAAAGGTCACTGTCGCAGAATTAAAGTTTCAGTTTTCAGGAAGGTCCATTCTGTCCTTTCATTTATATAATTTGAAATACTGCCCACCTGATCATCAAAAGGCACTAAAAAAAGAGATAATGTTGAAATTTTCAGATGAATGAAAGAGACGATTGAATTGTATTTTGTGTTGCTGCTGTTAGTGTCCTTAAATGGATCCTTGTTATTTTTTTAGAATTGAAGTAGACTCAGAAATACTTACCTCAAAATACACGTCATATGGCTTTATTTTCCTGTAGTGTGTACTAGTAATGGGAAAACACACATATTTTTCTGATAAAACTTACAAAATGGTCCCCCACAACCTTATAACTTTCAGCAATTTACTCACTGCCCAAGTGCAGATTTGCCTCTCTTTCAGTATCATTCCTTGAGATGATTTTGGTATGACATTTATATGACTATACGATGTTCTTCTTGTATGGTTGCTTACACAAGGTAAATAGGGATCCTGAAAGATACTCTTTTTAAAAAATATTCTTTTCTGGTTACTCACATGTTATGGCATATTTGAGATTAGAGTTATATTTATTTATTTATTTATTTATTTATTGATGGGATTTATATCCCGCCCTATCTCCCGAAGGACTCAGGGCGGCTAACAACAAAACATATAATAAGTACAGAAATCAAGATAAAAATAAAATTGAAATCATCTGTGCAATAAATTAAAATTAAAGAAATTAAAAATAAATTAAAAATTCTAAATATAAATTAATTAAAGTGCTTGTCAGTCCAGGTCAGCCTGGTGGAACAGGAGTGTTTTGAGGCCGCGGCAAAAGGATTGGAGGTTTTGGGCCATCCGAAGCTCAGGGGGGAGCTGATTCCATAGGGCTGGCGCTCCCACAGAGAAGGCCCTCCCCCTGGGGGTCGCCAGCCGACATTGCCTAGCTGACGGTACCCTGAGGAGGCCTTCTCTGTGTGAACGTACTGGACGATGGGAATTTGTTCCCGGCAGCAGATGGTCCTGCAAGTATCCCGGACCTAAGCCATGTAGGGCTTTAAAGGTAAGTACCAGCACCTTAAATCTCACCCGGAGGGCAACTGGTAGCCAATGCAGCTCACGCAGGAGGGGTGTAATATGGGAGTATCGGGGTGCTCCCATCACAACCCTGTATGATATACAGATAACTTTCCCTCCTTATCTACGTTCCCTAACTTTGGTTCTTCCTTTCTGCACTGGCTTATGTATTATGCTAAGCCATGATTTGTTTTTTAATTGTAGCATATTGAATAAACCACAGTGACTGAATTCATATATTGTGATAAACCTGATTCAAGCAAGACCATGTTATGGATTATTCCAGGATCAGATAATATGTTATCTGTGCCCCTAGGCATTTCCCTTAGTGCCTTTTTATGTTTATTGCTCTACAGGACCTTTTATTAATAATAGGAAGTTGGCACATTGCAAAATGCCAGCCTCCAGTATCACGCTGCACGAGAAATGCAGAACTGCCTTTGTGTCTCATGAATATTCTATTGGATTGAAAAGTATCTTTAATCATTCATTTACTTCCTGGAAAATGGGTAGTTATAATCAGCCAAGCCATTACACTGGTGATGGTAAATACCAGTTCTGTCTATAGTAAGACCACACTCATCCACAATTTAGTAGAGAATGAGCAGGCAGATCTGTTGTGTATTACTAAAAGCTGACTGGACAAGAGCACTAATGCCACTCATCAGAATTTTGCCCATCCAGATTACATCAAATAAGACTGGGAAGGGGGATGACACTAATCTAAAAGATGTGGCCAGTGCTTTTGTTCCTGAGATGACCAGGTATGAAGGCCTACAAGATGGCTTGTAGGGTCAAGCTAGAGATCTCATTGATTCACCAGCCCCCATGCTGCCCAACAGGTTCCCTCTCGTCCTGCTGCATAGTTCTTGGTCCAGTTTCTGGGCTAGAGTTGGAGTCCCTCATCGTTTGGGGTTGGTCACTTCAACCTCTATGTCTTGAGGAATGGGTTCAGGAAATATCTGGAGTTTGTGATCTTCTTAGTACCATGGGCCTATCTTAGGTGAATTTGGACCTTTGACACAGTGGATCTTGTATTAGCTTCAGAATGATTGTTGAATAATCTAGATATGAGGGAGTAACATCTAGTTCTTTGCCATGATTAGATCACTTCCAGTCTGGATGAGATTAGTAACTGCCACCTATTACCTCTGCAGGGAATAAGGGCCTATTAGAGTGTTGTGAAGCAAATGCCTTGTAACTCAGTAGAACACTCCTGGAGGCCTGGGTAATTTCCAAGTAATCTGGAAAACAATTCGGTCAATTGCCTGGCAGCAGGAGGCAATGCACTCTCTTGGTGTGATTGCTCCAGGATGGCTCTCTTTTCCCCCCACCAATCTTGACTAACTTCTTGAGAGATGAAGCTGCAGAGAAGACACCCAGAAAGGGGACTGAGCACGAGCTGAAGTTCGGGCCTACACTGCGATGCTAAGGAAAGCAAAGTGCTTTTGCTTCTATTCCCATTTTGGGCAGCCATCCAAAGGTTGGCTGCCTTTTTCAGTATTACAGAATCAGATATGGGGAGGGAGACAGATTCCCCTCCTGGCAGTTTTGATTGCTTTGTACAGCACTTTGTTGACTTTGTTGTTCAGGCTCACCAAAATCTTGAGTCTTCATGGGGCGAGATCCATTGGAGAAACTGGGCCGATACATTGCCATGTTATTGGAACTCTTGCCTACTTTCTACTTGGATGGGGATAGGGTGCTCACTAGTATGTCCAGTGCCATCCATTCCCTTCCTGGCTTGTACAAATAACTGACATGTATATGGTTAGCTGGATCCTGTCAACACCTCATTGTAGGAGAGAGTGTTTTCTGCTGCTTAGAAAGAAGCTGTAGTGTGCTCCCTCCTTAAGAGGTGCACTTTATACTCATCTGTGCCTGTCTCTAAACCTCCCTTTTTGGAACAGGATGTTAAGTCAGTTTTCCCAGGAATCCAGACAAAAGGACAAGTTTTTAAAATCAAATATTGTCTGACTTTTTGAGTCTCTTATCCTAGGCAGCTTTGGTCTGCAGAGCAATGCTTCTCTAATAAGTGCTTACTGCAAGTTAACAAGTTCTGCTCTGCGACCTTAGTTGATTAGTAGCCTCTGGCTGGCTTGACCACTACCAGAAATTGACATGGCCCTAATCATTTGCAGGCTGAAGGCTTTTGCCTCCTAATGGGCTATATAGCACATTCCTCCAATGGAACAAAACAGATGCTGGAAAAAAAACTATTTTTATATACATGTAGGTCATTTTCTCCCCACCTTTTCACCGTTATTTTTGTTGTGAATGCCAAGAAAGTTAGACAATTAGTATGTTTTCCTTCCCCCCACCCCCATTTGTCCTCCTTTCCAGTTGTCCATTCCTCCCTTGCCTGTTCAGATATTGGTAATCCTAGATGTGGAAGTCATCTGCAGAAAACCCTGGGAAAAATGGATCATCTGGATCTTTTTCAGTCAGCCTTCAGGCCTAGGCCTTTGGTCACACAAATAGATGACCTTTGTCACCAACTAGATGGGGCAGTTTATTTTTGTTGTTGCTGCTGCTATTAAACACCTCAAAGGCATACCGTCAACCTTGTTGACCGTTTGGACCATTTGCAGAGATTGGGAATTGGGCGCACTGTTCTTCTGGGGTTCCATTCCTTTTTCAGTGGGTAGTTGCAGCGAGTGGATGTAGGAGAGGAGAATTTGTCTCGGTTCCTTCTCAGGTATTGAATACTACAAGGTTCTGTCAATTCACTGCTAATTGAAACCACTGTGATAAATCATCTGTTGTTTGATGGGATTCTATAATTAATATGCAGATGATACTGAATTATATTTTACCATGTTACGCTTCACTGAGGATGCAGTAAAAGGCTGAAGTTGAACCCAAGTAGGATGAAGCTGCAGGATTCAGTGTTGTCTTGGAAAGGGTGTCATTTTGCCTATGAGACCAGACCCGTGATTTGGATCTTCTGGATTAAGTTACTACTTGATTTCATTTGGGTACCACCCAGCTCCAAGTGACTGGACTGCTCACAATATAACAAAAAGGAGCAAAATATAATGCAGATCAAGAACAAACTTTGGAAAAAATAAGCAAATAAAGAACAATATAAGTTTGCCCAATAACAAAACTCAAAATGGCCTCCAACTAGTCTAACCTAAAGCCTTGATAGTCAGTTGAAAACCATGGCCAGAAGAGCCTTTGCCCAGCTTTGGCTGAGGTACCAACCTCAGACCTTCCTGGAGCAGGAGCACTTCATTAGTATCTGGTTCAGCTACCACCTTGCACTTTCTGAAGATGTCTTCAAAGACCAGTTGCAGTTAGTAAAAACAGTTAGTAAAAACAAATGAGCACCGTGTGTCATGAAGATACTACATTAATGTGTAATGCGAGCCCTGCATTGGATGCTTGTAGGTTTCTGGGTGCAATTTAAAATGCTGGTTTTAACTTGTCAAACCCTATGTGGATTGATGCCAAGGTTGTTTACTGACTATCTCCTTAAATCAAAATAAACCTTTCTGATACAAACAACCTATCTGTATTTGTGTAAGAAGCAGCTACAAAGCTAAGCGAAGGGTGCGTGTGGATTGAAAGGATTTGCCAGTGACAACACCCTTGCCCATGGTAAATGGTGCCCTGATTGGCAAAAGTAATACTATCTTCAGGGAGGCTCCTTTCATGTACCTCATACAAGCAACCTGAGGAAAAATATTGGTAGTTCCCATTACTGGGAGATTTGAAGGGACAAGGTAGGAGATGATATTTCATTGTTATGTCTTTATGTCATAGTTTACTACTAGAGATTAGGTTTGCTCTAGCCCTATTGCTTTTCAGGAGGAGGTTAAAGTGAAATTCTTCCAGATGGCTGTTTTAGTTAGTTAGCTAGTTAGTTAGCTAGTTAGTTAGTGTTAGTCATTTGATTAAGGGAGCACCATAGAATTGTTTATATGTTCTGCTTTTAAAATAATTTTAAATATTCGTTATGCCTTCATTATCTTTGCCCTATTTTGTAATGGATGTTTAAACTTGTAAACTGATGATGGTTGCATGATTTTGGCAATTCAATAAATAAAATAAAGTAAAGCAACCATTTTGGCAAGTCTCCCATTGCAGACATTTGCTGGCTTATCAATGCTTTCAAAATTTCAGATAAGCCCCCATTTGAAAAGTTTACCCAGATTAGTGTGATGACTGAACTCCCCCTTTGGTTGTTAATGTCAAAGAGGAGAATAGGGATGTCCTGACTGTTTCTCAGCAACTCTAGAATGACATGTAGATATATTCTTGGACCGTTCTTTGTCTATGGATGAGCTTTCTTAAAGGATTTATATTTAATCCATTTGTTGTTTTATCTCTATCTCTGTCTTTGTCTCTGTCTCTATCAGGAATCATGGTGGTGCAGTGGTTAGAATGCAATATTGCAGGCTAATTCTGCTGACTGCCAGAGGTTCGATTCTCACATCTCACGGTTGATTAGGCTTTCCATTCTTCTGAGGTTGGTAAAATGAGTACCAACCCAGATTGTTGGGGGCAATAGGCTGACTCCGTAAACTGTTTAGAGAGGACTGTAAAGCACTGTGAAGCGGTATATAAGTCTATCTGTATCCTTATTACAGAAAATAGTTCTCTTGGTTTCATTTAAAGTTTAAACAAGCAAGTAGACAGACATCATAAAGCTGTGCATTGACTAGGAACACCTGGATGACTGAATAGGCAAGTTATGTGGTCATCATCTTCGATGTTTTGATTGCACACATTGTGTTTATATTTAAAACATTTGTATAGAGTATTAAGATGCATAATTTATATAGAAATGTGGATTAAGTTAATGTTCTTGTTAAGTATAGAACTTTTTAACAGGAACATCAATTTTAGGAACTCCATTCCTATTTCTTTTCTTGTGGCTTTATGATGCAGATATTTTTCATAGAACATTTGAGTTCCTTCAAGTTTGAACTAACCTTTTTCTTTCACTATTCTTAGTGGATCAATGAATATGATGCAATCTTTGATTTTATTTTTTTTAATTAATTTAATCTATATTCAACCAATCTTTGGTTTGTTTCAATCTTTAGAATGTGAATATGTAATTTTAGTATAAAACACATTCCAGAGTAGGTGGAGGGCTGCTCTGTGCTCTTACTTGGTACAGGAAGTCCAAAATTAGAACATTTCTCAAAGCGTCTGTCCAGATTTTGCTTGAAAAACTCCAGGGAAACAGAGTCCAATGCCTCTGTAGGCAATTGATTCTGTGGTAAAATTATTCATATTAAGAAATTCATGCCTCTCATTTTTCCAAAGGTTGAATTCAAAAGTACCCTTGAGTCAACATCCGTACATTCACATGTATGATGGTGATGTATATGAGACTATAGAGAGCTATTTTGTTGTTTCAAGGTATATAAAATTGATAGAAAGAGAACAAAGGGGAATGAAGTCATTTGTATATCTATTTAAATTTTAAGGCACTTTACAATATTAAAGCAAGATAAATAACATTGAAATGAAAGTGAAATATTTAATATTTTTAGTGAGCAAAATGTCTTATTTTCCCTGATGTTATTTAAATTAGGAAAGTTGGTCCTATGTTTATTTTTTCCAGAAAGAACATTCCTGAAAAAGAGACTGACTACTGCAGTGTGTTCTGTATGAGGAATTCTGGAAAAGCATTCAGAAAATGCAGTTGAACTTAAAAACCCTAAACAGCTTCTGGCCTAACTTTTGTCGGATCACCTCTTCTAATACACTGTTCTCCAGTTAGGATCAGTGAGAACAGGCTATCTTAATGGTACCCTGCTCACAAAAGCCTATCTTTCTGATATGCAGAAGAGAGCCCTCTTAGCATTGTCCCTGTGTTTTGATACATGGTTCCTTAGAAATTATGTTTGGTCCCTACTCTTCTATTGAAGGTTTAGAAAATCTCTTAGGGTTTGGATTACAGTTTACAAACTGTGAGAGAACATATTAAACAAGAAGTATCCAGCTGTGCTACTTTCATAATCTTTGAGTTGGGTCAAAACTTCCAGTTTTCTAATTTGATAATAATTACACCATAAATAGCCTAGATCAGAGCAATATATTACTGAGATTGTAAGTGAAATGTTCATAAAATAAACTAAGCTGATTGGGTTAATTATACCTGAACTTCCGTGCCTTCCTCACCTTCTTTAATGTTCAAACTGATCAGGTTAAATTACCATGGGTTTTTTAAAATATTTTTTTAAAATCTACGAGAATATATTGTAATAGCTAAAAATACTTCAAAGCCACCCTGTTTACTGCAGGGATTAAAACAAATTAGCATTAGTGCGGCCTGTCTGCTTGGCTGATGGATTTCTGTCAAAAGTGCTGCTGTGAAAGTGGATTTCATTGTGTACGAATAAAACTCCTGCCCTCTGTCAGCATTTCACTGCCATATATTTATAATTTTTATTCCGTTTGTAAGCCACCAATTCCCAAAGAGAACTGTGGGGTTTTAATCCAGGTGGTCACCAGGAGTCAAGACTAATTCAAAGACACAAAAATAAATAATCCCGAAGAGTCAAAATATATATTTTTTTACAATGAGTTCCAAGACGGTGTGGATGATTTCCTCTGTCCTGTTTTATACATACGTGCAGTACATCTTGGTGACATGCTGGGTTGAAACAGAAAGATTTCCCCAATTCAGTGCTCTGCAGAGATACTGGAGTGACAGCTTCCCAAATTTCTTGCCATGTTGACTGAAATTTCTGGGATTTGTAAACTTCACATCTAAGTAGGTATTTGAACCCGCTTTTGACAATCCCAGTCCAGTATTTTAACTACTATATTTCATTGGCTGTAAGTCTGTAGGGGTATTTTTTGTAGCAAAGTGTAGTTTTCTCCATCTGCTAGAAAGCAGACCTAGTCTTTTTTTTTGTTTTGTTTTTTTAATCTGCTTATTGCTGCCATTATAAAAGTCACAGTTAGGGCTCTGCTTGCTCTATTTGTGTGGAGAGACAGAATAGGGATAGAGTGTTTGTGTGTGTGTGGGGGGGGAACTAGAAATTATAGTCTGTGCAAAAAGCTTTACAATAGGTATGGGTAAGATAAGGTTATCTCCAGTTCTTTCCTTTTTGCAGTAATGAAGATGGGGTACACTGACAGATCTGCTTATTTGAGCTGTAGCTCCTTTATACACTTTGGACAATAAGTTTTACCGGCTTAATGGAGCTTTCTTCCAAATAGAAATGTCAAAATATGTAATGTATCTTTCTGCACTTGTTAAGGTTAACAAAACACAGGTAGTTCTGGATTAATGATAGTAATTGGGCTCGGAATATTTTTGATTAGTGCTCTTATGTAATATCTTCGGGGTTTTTTTCCAAGATCAAGTTATAGTCTTCCGTTGCGAATGTACAACAAATGGGTGATACATTTTAGCTTAAAGTAAACTGAGATACCTCAGAGTTTAACCTCATGAACATTTTCTTTCTGTTTATTAAAGAAAAGTCCTTCAAATTAAGATTGATACCTGGTGACTTCAAATCCATGTCTCAATGGGATTTTTTTGGGCAGCGGTATAAACAAGATTGCTTTTTGTCTTCTTGAAGGATATGCATCTAAGTCCTCATTTAGTGGCTTCAGTTGGGATTGGCAACTCAGTTGTTAAATGTCCTGATCTTGCTTAACTGTGCAGCCCAAACAAGGGCTCTCAGTTAAACTACATGCCAAATTAATATTTCTCCCATTTATGAGAGTAGAAACAAACAAAAAACACAACTGATTGTATGGATATACTCTACTTTAAGCACTCTTTAGACTGCTTAAATATATATTCAATTTCAGATCCACAAAATGGCTTGGTAAGATCAATAAAAAAAACTTCAGGCGATTATATTATAAAATAGCTTCATTTTAAGGCTAGTTTGGCCTGCTAGTGTTCTGTTGACTCAGTTATTTTTCTATCTAAAATACGTTGATTTTGTGTTTTGGATGTGCAGTGTTTCATTTTAAAAACATTGAATGTTGATGCTAGCCTATAATACAGAGAACCAAGAATATGGTAGTAATATGTGAAAATGAAATGTAAAGTTATTCATTGCAGAAAATGTAATTATGTTAACCATGAGCAACACATGTCAGCCTGACCTTATACTTCCTTCTACAGTTTTTAAATAATTGTGGGAACTTTATTTGAGTTTTAAATGATGGTCCAAATGACTTGAAAACATTGTAAAATTGGCAACAGCTTGCATGTAAATTGAGAAAAGGTCTCTATTGCAAAATTGGCAGTTACCTGGAAACTAGTTTACAGCATGATTCAACTCACCATTGCTTACTAAACTGTTTTTCTTTGCATCCTTTTTTGTACTAGAAATGTGAGGTGTGATATTTTTCTTTGGATTTGTTTGGAAATATTCAGTAATTATGTGTCTGTTTTCTTGTAAGTGATTAATGAAATTGCACATTCACAACCCAGAGCCAGAGCAGAGAGTATAATTACCTCAGAATGAAATCTTCTTGGAATTGCTTTGTACACCATGATTTGAGGCATACTTAATCTAAGCTACACCAAATTTCTTAAAAACGACTGTTAATATTGCAGCTTTAGTTTTGTTTCGGTTTGCTCTGTAAGCCACATTTTCCTTTAGTCTGTGTTCCACTATGGAGCAACAAACCTTAAGGTCTCTTGCCTTTCGACTGCAGCTACATTCCTTTCCATGGTAGTTGAGATATTACTACTGGCTGTTGACTTGGCGTGGTGTTAGTTTGACACAGCTGTGTCTCAGGAGGCCAGACTCTTAATTCCACAAACATAGCACCAGCTCCGTAGAGAATTGGAAGTATGTTTGTCAGCGTTCTCTGATAGTGTCTCTGTATGACTTTAGTGTCAATACATGATGTTCAGTGCTAATGGTCCTATGCTGTGTTTATCTGGCACATTTCCTTCTAAGCACGAAGAAGTGGTAAGATGGAATCAGGCTTTCTTTGCTGTCTTTTAACTATACGGAAGGAGCTCTTGCAGAATTAATCAGAGAAATGCCTCCCTGAAATGAAACAACCACTGATATCAGGTTGGCCACATTTAATGGTGCTAAGTAGTCTGTAATGGTCCAGGGGAGCTATGTGATATAGGACAGAGATCCCCAATCTTTTGGGCACCAGGGACCGGTTCCATGGAGAGAGGTTTTTCCACGGACCGGAGGGAGCATGGTTTTGTGTGCTGCCTGCATCTCATGGATGGGCTTTGCTTGTTTGTGCGGACCAGTTGCTGGCATGTTGCAGCCGGGTACTGGTCCACGTACTGGGAGTTGGGGACCTCTGATATAGGACATACCTTTATACACCAGATCCAGTGCATATTTAACAACATGGGGGACAATGGGCCTCCCAAGATGTTGCCAAACTACATCTCCCAAAAGCTCAATCATCTGTGAAGGTTGCAAAGGATAATAATTCACCAATATTTGGAGGGCTGTAGTTTCCCATCTTTATTTTATTTATCTCATTATTTATTTATTTTATTTATATAATTCATTGGCCGCCCATCTTACCATAAGGTCAGTCTGGGTGGCTTACAGTCATAAAAATATATATCTACATTAAAATGTAAATAAATTAAAACCAAAGATTAAAATCTAAGGACATGTGGGGAGGGCGGGGGTGGAATGGGGGGAGGTGGAATCTGTTGATCTGTCGATCAACCACCATTTTAACATATTTCAGAAAAAAAATGAAAAATGAAGGTTTTGCTTAATGAAGCCATTTGGGTAAGAGTACAATTTGTTCGTAATTCATAACCTGCTGTGTCTACTTTTCAGTTGAATATATCAAAATGCTTTCTTACACCCTTCATAAAATTAACACATAAATACAGTTTTATACATGGGTAGTTGGGAGTGACAATTATTTCACGTATAGCTTTTCAGAGACTAAGTGATGCGAATTTTCTGGTAACTGCCTCCTTGAGAACATATTTGGGTGCTTAGTTTTGTAGCAGCTATAGATTAAGAATTGTATTTGATGCAGCATGTTGACTGTTGAAAGCATCTTCTTGAAAGCAATGTCATTGCAAGCAGTGGAAAATGCTTACAATGTAGGTCTGAAGTGTCAGTACTTAAATAGAGAGGATCTCTATTTTAGTTTATAAAAAAAGGAGAAAACCGGGAAGTTTCAGTACAGTATTGAAAAATAGAAATAATAAAAAGATGCCCTAAGCATGATCAGGGCAGATATCTCCTTTGCCTCTGAAGCATTGATGCAATCAACAGCAGGTCACTTCTTTGTTATGTTCCAGGTATAACTTCCCACTGCTAAGTGGCACAATGAACAGCAAGAGGCATATGAATAAGTTCTAGCCTCCAATACAAATATTTGTTTTTATTCTTTTATTCAGCAATATTTCCCCTTTGTAAAATCTGTCAGTCAACGTATTTTGCAGTGATCTCAATTTTTAAATGCAATGTTTTATACTAATTACTGTATGCCTTCCTTATATTTATCGTGTTTTATATTTCTGAGAATAGGTAAAAAGTAAAGGTAAAGGTTTCTCTGACCAGTCGGGTCTGACTCTTGGGTGTGGTGCTCATCTCTGTTTCTCAGCCAAAGGAGGCAGCGTTGTCCAGAGATTTTCTGTGGTCATGTGGCAGCATGGCTGAACGCTGTTACTTTCCCTCCAAACGTGTACCTATTAATCCACTCGCAATTGCATGCTTTCAAACTGCTAGTTGGGCAGGAGCTGGGGCAAGAAACAGAAGCTCACTTGTTAAGGTTTAAAGAATAATGTCAAAAGTTCTTTTTTTGTTTTTGAAGTAGTTTTCATTAGTCTTCCAGTGTGATTTCTGCAGAAGATAGCAACACTAAATCGATTATCTCTTAGTGGCCTGATTATAGATTTATAGCACTTAGACAGTTTATTTGGCACTGTTAGGAATGAATTAACCTTCTAATTACTTTTTTAAAATCTACAGCTAATAAATAGGCATTAGTAAATATTACCTGAAGGAATTAAATGCATGCATCAAAGATAGGTATGTATGTACAGCTAGTCCTCGAGTTATGATGACGAGCCCAAAATTCCATTGCTAAGCAAGGCAGTTTTTAAGTGAGTTATGCTCCATTTTATGACCTTTTTGCCACAGTTGTTAAGGGAGTCACTGCAGTTGTTAAATGAATCAATTGGTCACAAAGTGAATCTGACTTTCCCCTCTGACTTTGCTTGTTGAAATTGGCTGGGAAAGTTACAAATGGGATCACATGATCCCGGGACAGTGCAGCAGTTCTCCTAAATCCATGCCAGTTGCAAAAGTGCCCAAATTTGATCATATGACTGTGGGGATGCTGTAACAGTTCTAAGTGTGAAAACCAGTCATCAGTCACTTTTTCCAGTGCCGTTGTAACTTTGAACGGTCGCGAAACAAACGCTTGTAAGCCGAGGATTGCCTGTAGCATGGATGTCTTTTCCCAAGTGAAGAAAGTACTTTTGAACTGTATTTGTTTTTTCTTCCTGTTCTCTCCTTCTAAAGCCTAAACTCTGGGGCTTTAACTGTCGTAGTGCTCTTGGATTGGGTTAATCAACTCTCTCGTCATGCCAAATTCTTCTTAAGTTTTAAAGATGTGGAGGTGTAGGACAGAGCCAAAGGCACTGATGAGGTAAAGCCAGACTGTCCTATCATCTCTTCTGAGGTGGCAGATGGCGCCAGCCAGGGACTGGTACAGAAACATGTGCTCAGTTGCCAATATCCTTGGCAATACATAAGCCCTTCAGATGAAAGCAGATGGAGTTGCCGGTGAAGGCCCACTTGGTTACTTTAGCTACAGTGCTGTTAAGTGCCAGTTGATGGGGCCATGGAGTCCCCCCCCCTTCCTATGAGCAAGAACAGCCATGGCTTTCATTTCATGGCATGAACGATTCCTTTTATTTACTTTATTCATTTGTAAAATTTATTGGCCCTCCATCTTACCATAGGGCAGGGATAGGCAACCTCGGCTCTTTTATGACTCATGGACTTCAACTCCCAGAATTCCTGACTCAGCGTAGCTGACTCAGGAATTCTGGGAGTTGAAGTCCATGAGTCATAAAAGAGCCGAGGTTGCCTACCCCTGCCATAGGGCAACTCTGGGCTGCTTATAATCTTATATAAAAATGTACAAAACCTAAAAGACATAAATAAAATACGGTACAGATCCAAATACTGCACCCCGATTAAACGTTGGGGAGGGAGGGGGAAGGATGAGGGGAGATGGAATTTGTTGTTAATCTATTAACCACTTCACAGAGTGAAGTTGGAAGAAACACAAAGGAGTCTGAATCCCATTGCTTTAACAGGTTACACAGGATATCATCCTTTACCCGGAGCTTTGCTTTGAGTTACTTTGGGGTAAAGCCCCATTGGAGGATAAATTCCTGCTGAAGTCTACTAATAGTAAAATAGTCTGTCGACTGTTATAATTAATGATTGATCTGAAATATCAGGAAATCCTTCCCACATATGATATAGATCATACAAATCAAGAACTCGTATTGTGGGGACTACAGGTGACCACTCAGTGGGCTACCCTAGAGAGCTTGGGATTTTCCCTAAAGATCTGATGGACAATTTGGCCAAAGCTTTAGTTGCTCCTTTAAATGGGCAGATGACTGAAGCTTTGGACTATACGGCTCTTCAGTGTTAAACTGAAGAGATAAAGGAGAGATAAAGCATCAGAAAAGATGCCTGGAGTGTCACTGGAGAAAGATTTTTGTAATGGTATGTGGAAATGACCTTGGGAGACAGGAGGAAGAACTCTAAACAGTGGTCAGATAAGTGGCAGCTGAGTTGATAGAAAGAATGAGGGAATGGCAAATGTCTCAGAAGGGACACACCCTAATTTCTTGGATTGTAACGGTGAAGGAGGAGAGATATACTTTGGAACTTGCAAGATTAATGTCAGCCTTGCAACATAGTGCAGACAAAAGCATACCCAAGTATTAACTCTATCTTTATTGGAAGATTGCATTGATAACATCTTGCAAGTCCGAAGTGTTCCAGGTCCCTTCAGTTGAATACTGTTGGTAGGGACTGAGCAAGCCTACCTTCTATGTTGTGAAGCCTGCCCTCTGGAATGAGGTTTTTTTCCCCCCCTGATAACCACACGACTTCCACCCTGATGGTATTTCAGAAAGCCTGGATGTTCTCCCGGGCCATACATCAGAGAGGCTGGGACCCCTGTCAGATTTGTTTGAAGGTGTGGGTGGCATTAGCAAGACTAGTCATCAGTTCTTATTTTATCTGCTTCTTGGTCTCTCTAGTGATCTAGGTTCCACAAAGTTTGCTTACTTTATTTATTATAATGGCAATAGCAGATTGAATTCCTCAAATTTATAATTTTCTTGAACCCCCATAAGGCTGTTCTCAGCCTTTACAGCAAGTGGTTTACCAGAGCAATTGACTTTTGCCATTGCATTCCATCTCTGCTCTGCTAGTGGCAGAAAAAATAAGGGTTTCTTCCACCGGTCTGTGATGTTCTGTTATCATTCACTAGATGTCCAGGAGCACCTGGCACTGAATGGTCAGTAGAACAGTGCCTTGAATCTTTATCTGCTGTGTTGTCATGACTGTGGGCATGATGGTTGAGTGAGACTGCCAGGATTTTCTTGTAAGTTGCTTCAGTGCCAGACTCCAAGATATGGGCGGATCAGGTGCCACTAGGCGCTGCACCTAGAGATTCAACAGCTACTGAATCCAACACTGATACCCTCTCAGGTCCTTCCTCAGCCAGCACCGATCTGTCTTTAGGTAACTTGAGTGCCAAGCAGCAGGGCTACCCTACTTTCCTGGCCTCGGAATTCTGAACCCAAGCAAGCATTCAGCAAGATGCTGACTCTGTGGGTAAGCCTAGGGCCTCTGGCTGGCAACTGCTAAGCAGGGAAAGCTTCAGGATTTAAACTGAACTGAGATTGCTATTTGTCTTTGTGTTTCATGAGTGCCCCTGTTGACTTCTGCTTTGTTTTGGCCTTGACATGTTCCTGACCAAGTTTCTGACTCATTAGCAATAGCACTTAGATTTAGGGTTAGGATTAAGATTAGGGTTAGGGTTAGGAGTTCTTCAAGCAAAATCTGGACAGCCTGTTTGAGAAATGTTCTAATTTTGGACTTCCTGTACCAAGTAAGAGCATAGAGGAGCCTTCCACCTAATCTGGAATGTGTTTTATATTAAAATTACATATTCACATTTTAAAGACTGAAACAAACCATAGATTGGTTGAATATAGATTAAATTAATTAATAAAAAAAATCAAAGATTGCATCATATACATTGATCCACTAATAATAGTGAAAGAAAAAGGTTAGTTCAAACTTGAAAGAACTCAAATGTTCTATTAAATAAAGAATCATTGTCAAAAACACCACAAGAAAAGAAATAGGAATGGAGTTCCTAAAATTGATAGTCCTGTTAAAAAGTTCTGTACTCAACAAGAACATTAAGTTCATTCACATTTCTACATAAAACATGTTTCTTAATACTGTATACAAATGTTTTAAATATAAACCCAATGCATATAATCAAAATATCAAAGATAATGCCCACATAACTTGCCTATTCAGTCATCCAGGTGTTCCTAGTCAATGCACAGCTTTATGATGTCTGTCTGCTTGTTTGTTTAATCTTTAAATGAAACCAAGAGAACTATTTTCTGTCATACAGAATAGATAGGTATAGAGAACTTAGACTTATATATCGCTTCACAGTGCTTTACAGCCTTCTCTTAAGTAGTTTACAGAGCCAGCATATTGTCCCCCAAAATCTGGGTCCTCATTTTATTGACCTGAGAGGTATGGAAGGCAGAGTCAACATTGAGTTCAGGATTGAACCCCTGTTGTGCACCTACCTGCTGCCAGCCAGGACCCCCTGCTCAAGACCTCCATTTATGCCCCACCTAGGGCCTTCTTAGATCTTAGCCAAAAAAAAGAATAAAAATCAGACAGATAAATGCTTTTGATGACAAGAACAAGTGGCTTACTCTACTGTGACATTTTTACGTTCTCACCACCATACCACTGGAATATCAAAGTTCCCTCTTCAAAACCTGACTGTTTACCAACAGTTGAAAACCACATAGAGTGGTAGTCGGCATTTTATGGCAATATGATCTAGATGGTGGAATTTTCCCCCCTCTTATTTTCCTCCCTGTGATCCCAGGCTGTTCTGGAAGACCTACCAGCTCCCTAAAGTAGGTTTTGTAGATATGTGATAGGCTCTGATAACATTGATAGAGGTTTTGTCAGCAGAAAGATTACACTGGATGTTACCCATGAATTGGACAGCAGCCAGGTTGCCTCTGGTGGGTTTAATTACCACAATGTTGGCACAGGACTCCCTTCTTTTGGCATTGAGATTTAATTGGTTGAGGGGAACTGCAGTGCAATGGTCCCAGTCCCAGTGTGAACATGAATATAACTCAATAAATATTGGTTTGAAATGTTTTAGAGAAACGCCAGCAAGATATTTTCCATGGGCTCCCCATGCTGCCGTATAGACCACTCATTATTAGATGGAACACAAAATAAATATTCTTCCTTTCCAACCAGCTTCAATTCTCCCTTTCGTTTGATTATATTCAATTTTAAAAATCATTTATGTTTTTGCTGCTTTGGGGTAGTAGATGGACCAAATGGCATAAAATGTTTGTCTGTTAGACTTTTGGTATATTGTCCTTCATGAGTAAATTCAATCTGGAAAGGAACAATCCATATTAATGTTTTAATTATATGCAAAGGTAGCTCCCATACAAGGAAGCCCTAGAAGCTTCACTGTTTTACTCCAGGTTCAGCCTTTTAGCCTTTCCTCAGAATATTAGCTAAAGTAGTCCTAAGACGACTCCTTCATACTTCCAGTGTGATACTGCATGAACTGATGAACAGTAATGCTGGCACTTTCATGGTTGAATACAACTCTCAAAAGTCTTGAATGTGACTCCTGCTACCAGCTCTTCCATAGATTTTGTAGAAGTCAAATGCTTTTAATAGAGTGGGTAAGTTATTAAATACAAAGTGAATAATATATATTTAATTAAATATTAATTAGCTTCAAATTAAATCAATTTATATTGTATGTGATTGATCTTAAAAGATTTCTTTCTCTCTGTCATATTAATTGCATAGAAAAAGATTACCCATCAGAATAATTTAAAAGAAGGTTGCCCCCAAACTTAAGACAGTATGCCTCTCTCTCTTCACATGTTTACTCAATATAATATTTAATATGCAGGGTCTCATAAATGGGAATGGAATTTCATATTACCCAGAGTTTGGAATTATAATATGGATAATGACAGAATCCTTTAAAAGCAATTTGGAGGAGATTAAATTGCAATTTACCTTTATTCCTATTTGTTTCCCCAGATGCTTCTCCTGCCCAACTGTTTGGGTTTTTTTCTTGAGCAGAGGTTACCTCCTTACACCCACAGAAGTAAGTAAAGAAAGTTGGGCAGGGCAAAAGGTGAGAGTCCAGTTTTAACAAAAAGCAAGCTAAGTTTTAATACCTCACTTTTGTTACACTGAAGTTTCTAAATTAGAGCACTGTCTCAACTGCATTATTTTCTCCAGAACATATTATCCAAAGGCTACTGTTCTTTATAAGTTAAAATCACATCTAGGTTTAAACTGATCACCAAGTAGAACAGTGTTTCTCAATCTTGGCCTCTTGAAGATGTGTGGACTTCAATTCCCCAGCCAGAATTCTGGGAGCTGAAGTCCAACCATTTTCAAGTGGCCAAAGTTGAGAAACAGTGAAGCAAAATATCATGGCAGTGCTGCAAGATATTCTTAGACCTGTGCTGTAGTTTTATTGCAGCAAAATGAGTGGAAATCTTTTGCACTATTGTTCACTATTACGTTTCCTTTTGTTCATTCTACCATTCCTATATAGTGTGCCCATGAGCAACGCATTGTGTTCTACTTGAATTTAAGTTGCTCCCGGTTTTGTTGGTTGCACAAGTCTATACAACTACGGTAAGAAAAAAAGTCAAGAGACACTGTATGATTTGTTATGGGATGATTCTTCAGTAAAGCTATTCTATTCTGGGGCAAAACTGAATAGGGTTTACACAACCTGGGGGAGATGTGACCTGCTATAGCAGCATTTAAAGATAAGTGAACAGCAACAGAAGGTTGCTGAACTTAACAACATGCCCTGTGGTCAGCAGAATGTAATATTCTGGTCTCAATTATTTTCTGCAAGGTAGCAACTTTGAAATAAAAGCTATTTTAATGTTAATTAGCAGTATTAAATTTACAATGATTTCATAAATACTTCTGGAATACTCCTGTTTGTTCAGTCACACTATGTCTTGATCATTTGGTCAGTTGAAAGGAATGTAAATGTAATTCATTTGCAGGGTAATTACTCTTGATTGATTATATTATGCAGTTCACTGAATTAAAACTCTGTATGTTGCTAGCAGATTTCTGATCTGAGTAACCAAATAAAAATGGGTGGATTGGGTTCCCCCCCCCTATCTCTGCTTTTGACTAGTGTTAGATTACACCCATTTTCAAACAAAATAAAATGCAATACATACATACATACATACATACATACATACATACACAGTGAAATCATGTGAAAAAATAAATATATCTCATGTAAAGTTGTTTTCTTTTTTAATATATGTGGACATATCAGTATTTGATCTTCATTATACAAACAATGTATAAAGGCAATGTAATTGAAC
Organism: Vipera berus; assembly: GCF_964194415.1. Lineage (NCBI taxonomy): Eukaryota > Metazoa > Chordata > Lepidosauria > Squamata > Viperidae > Vipera > Vipera berus. Next base: position 236,381,313 of record NC_138202.1, read on the forward strand.
CAAAAACTATTAAAAATGGGCTTTGCAATCATATACTGTATTGCACAACCCCCTTCCCCCCAAGATATGCTATTTCTTTCTGTGAGAAAAATAAGTATACTTTTGACTCTTAATATCTAATATTGCCCCCTTTGACGGAAAAACCTTCAAAGACAGTTTCTTATAATTCTCTACTAGTCTTTGATATTATCAGGAAGGAATTTTTTCCTGCTCCTCGATGCAAAATTCTTTTAGCTGTAGGATGCTTGCAGGGTTTTTAGCATGCACATCGTGTTTCAGATCACCCCACAGCATGTCAGTGGGATGTAGATCCTGACTTTGACATCCCCATTCCAGAACTGTCCATTTTTTGTCCCAGCCATTCCTTGGTGGATTTACTGAAACGTTTAGAGTCATTGTCATGTTGCAAAGTGCACGTTGGGTTGAAATTCAGTTGTCTGACAGATGGTCCCACATTATCCTCAAGCACCCTGTGGTATATTGAAGAATTCCTAGTGATATCTAACGATGGTGAGGCCCTGTCCAGGCCCTGATCCAACAAAGCAGCCCCAAACCATAACTTTCTACCACCATGCTTTATTATTGCTATCAGGTTCTTCTTGTGAAAAGCTGCTTTTGGTTTTCACCAAACTTATCTTCAAATACTTTGGCCAAATTATCTTTGCCTCAGATGTCCAGAGCACATTGTTCCAGAAATCCTGGTCATTATCTAGGAACAATGAGCAACTTTAGTCTTTCCTTGGTGTTCTCTCTGGACAGCAAGACAGTTTCCTTCTGGCAAACCTCCCAGGTAGATCTAATTCGTGCAGTTTCTTTCTAATGGTAAACTCAAGGACATTAACATCAATAGTGGCAAGAGCTACCTGTAGGTCATGTGATGAAATTCTTCTTTCAGTATCTTTAGTATTCTGTTCTTGGGTAAAGCTTTCCAAAACTGTGAGGTGAACCTCCCTTGAGGAGGTGGAGACCTACTCCAGGGAAAATGTGTAAAGAGCCGTTTAGTTATATTGTCATGATAAATCCATCTACATTTCCTTGTATTGTTTTTGTTGTTCACTTGTGTTCATTTTGATGTTTAGATTTTTAGGGATGGTTTGTACATTAAAGTTACGCTGAGGCAGAAGTGGGGAATGATGGCTCCTCAGGAATGGCTGAGTATGGCTGGCTCAGGAATTCGGGGAGTTGAAGTCCACAAGTTCCTCACCCCAGCTCTAAGGAGAGGTGTGATGACAAAAAAAGAGGAACTTTTGTACGGTACAGTGGGATGATTGATATCCAATTGTTTGGTAATCTTTCTAAATCTCTTCCCAGACTCAAAGACATCTAACATTTTTAAAGGTCTCAGGCAGCTCTTTCAATCTAATCATGGTAACTTCAACACGTAAGAGCAAATCAAACTAAATGTCTGTGGTCTAAGGTTCCTCTTAGATCCTCTCTAACAATGTTCTGATTATTTGCACCTGATTGAAGTAGTGACAAAGGTGGAGCTGTTCTTAGTATTTCCACCCGGAAAATTTCTTTTTGCATTTCTTTAAATTGCACAGTGTAAATGCTGCAAGATATTTGTTGTAACTCTTTTTTCAGTATTGTTGAAATGAAGATCAAATATCTGTTTGCTGAAATGTATTGAAAACGCCAAAAATTTCAGCCTTTTTCCATGGCTATACACACATACAGAAGTATACACATAAAAGCACAGACAAACACGCACTTGCAGTTCAAATAGAAATGGAATTGCAGAAATAAAGTTAGGCAAGGAACTAAAGAATAGAAACTTCCACTGTTACCTTTGATTCCTGGTTACTCAATGAATCAGCTCATGTAGATATTTTAGCGATAAGGTGTAATTAATCTCCCATTGACTCTTGGGATTTTATTTTCAGTCTATCCTGGAGTTTTCAGATGGCAAACTGTTGTTTACGCCAACTTGAAAATTCAAGGCAAGAACCAGGAAGTTTTCTGAGTTTTTTTCAAAATATCTATATTGTAGGTTTTGTGAATCTGATAGATATTGTTATATATCTGGTAAATATTGTTTTTCTAACAGGCATTCCTCACTTAACAATGGCAATTGGGATTAGCAATTCTGTAGATAAGTGACACAGTCAAAGTGTGATATGACTGTGCTGACTTACCACAGCAATTGCAGCGGTTGTTTGAGACGGAATACTGTGGGTCCCCCTCTCCTAAGGAGGTACATCTGGTGGGGCTCAGAAGGGCTTTCTCTGTGGTGGCTCCCTCCCTTTGTAACATAATTCCCATGAGGTTAGACTGGCCTCCACTTTGACACTCTTTCACAAGGCCTTGAAGACCTGGTTTTGCCAGCAGTCCTGAGAAATCCAGAGTGGGATGGAGTCCACAAGTGGCTTGTTTGATTGCTTGTTGTTGCTGGTGTGTGTGTGTGTGTGTGTGTGTTATTGTTTTTATTGTTTGTATATTGGATTTTTACTTTCTGTGAGCCACCCAGAATCACCAAAAGTCAATGGGCAGCCATGTAAATTCTCTAAATAAATAAACAAACAGTTGCTATCATTAGGTGAATCCCATGTGGTCTCAGTGTCCTGTGGTCATGTGATTGACACTTGCAACCCCCTACCAGCTTCCCTCCTGACTTTGTTGGAAGCTGACAGCAATGGTGGGAAATGGCAAATCACATGAAGTTGTGGGACACTGTGATGCAATAATTGTGAGCTGGTTGCCAAGCACCCGAATTGCGATCATGGAAGCATGGGGATGCTATGATGTCTGCAACTGTGAGGACCTGTTGTAAGTCACCCTCATTCAGCACTATCAAAATTTTGAACGGATGCTAGATGAATGGCTGTTTTAATGAGGACTACCTGTAGAGTAGTCCTCTGTGTATCTGTGTATTTTGCTTTGCAGCCAATAAATAATCTCCAGCAAGGAACCAGCAGATTGTATGGTGAAGTTCCAATGGAATATCCGTCTTTCTAGAAATTGCAGACCAGACAGATCTGGAAGATGCTGCCTTGACTAAGGCTGCTCTGAACAATTTTCAGTTTACAGTTCAGGCCAGATCTGTGGGCTTACATGGTGCACAGAGGAAAACACTTGATCTAATCCCTTTTAGCTGTTAATTTAAAGGAAGATTCAGAGGTGGTGGCCATGTAGCATTGGCTGACCTTGTCTGAGCTTGGAAGTTAAGATGGTTCAGACCTGTTAAATACTTGGATTACAAGGAAATCCTAGGACTATAACAAACCAAGTGACAAAGGTATGGATGATATATTCAAAACTATGAATGATATCTGGTAGTAGCAGCGTTAATGTTATGTTGAGTATTTCAAACAAGCCCTATTTCTAAGATGGTGATTGCAAGGAAAGGTGGCATAAATATTAAGCATTAGCATGGTTTAAAACTTTTGTCCATCTGGTAGATAACAGCCATCTTGGAGGTTATGCTAGTATTGTTCTCAATTTGAGTGCATTTATTCATTCATAATTAATCTATGTATGTCAGGGCTTCAAGAAAGTATTGCCTTAATAGATTTCAAAAAAGTAAATTTAAATTATCACTTTGTATATTCTTTTTATGTTTTCCCATCTTTAAAGTCATAAAGAATGCCTTGAATAATTGTTATTTTGTTAGAACTGCAATTAATTACAAAATTAATATATTCAGAAGGCATAGTCATATGTCAGATACTGTTCAATTTAATTGGACCTACTTAAATATAATGTAGTTACTGCTAAAATATTAATGAATTTTATATCTTTCTAAAGGAAGTAAGATTTTACCTACTGCTGCTTTTGAAATAATTAGATTTCCAAAACAACTGAGAAATCTAACATGAACAATTGTAATAAGTGGAAGGCCTTTATATTTAATACAACTTACTATGTAGATATTGTAATAACATGGTCTTTCATTGGATAAATCTTCTAAAGAGTCCAAGCATATTTTTAACTGATCAGTAAATTTTTTGTGCTTAACAGGCATCATTATCAAGTTCAATATTTTCACCAGATTTCAGTTATTTCCTCCTATTCGTCTTAGACTTCAGGATGTCTTGAATAGAAGGGAGAAGATAGTTACAATAATTTTCTGTTTCACTATTGAGTTCCTTGTGTAATGGGAACTTCCAAATATCATTTTTAAAGATAGAACTGCAGACGAAATACAACTATGTCGGAAAATGGTCTTCTTGCCCTTTCTTTTATGGGAATTTCTACTAGGTCTGTCAGCTGATGGATATAATTAGAATTTTGTTAGCATGCCAGTTCCATTTGTGCTATACGCTTCTTCTGTTTTATCCTTTCAGTCCTATAATTTGTCATTTTGTATACTGTCCACTTCTTTATAATATACTGCATGTTTGTATGCTATTTTATTAATTTTGGATATTGGAGATATCCAATATTGGAGAGATAAATCCTGTAAAAAAATTTTATTTGACTCTTTTGCTTTGATTTCTAATCCATCAGGATGTCTTCCAAATATAAAATTGCAGTTAAAATAATAGCAGTTTCAAACATTAAAATCTCATCCTTAAAATATTTTAAAGGAAATTTAATAGGGCCAAGTTTCAGGAACTCCAGGAAACCAAAGTGTGCGTTGTTTAGTAATAGGAAGGAGAAAGTTCTCGATGGGTCTATATTATTTTTAGGTATTTGATATTCATCTTTTAATTATAGATGTCTGCTTCTAAAGGACTAAATTAAGTCCCGATTTATACACAAAACCAATATGTGCCACTCAGTAATTAGATGATATTTTTATTACAACCAACTAAATATAAACAAAATTTTAAGCTGGCTTTTCTTATTAAGAGAACAGAAGATCTTGCAAGCAATTATGAAACCAGGTTGGGAGAGCAAAAGAAAAACAAATACTTAAATTGGAATTCATGAAGTTTGCATGGTCCAAATCTTAAAAGTAAGCAAAGGGAAAGGCTCTCTCAGTGATGGCGAACCTTTTAGAGACTGAGTGCCCAAACTGCAACCCAAAACCCACTTATGTATGATTGGGTGCTGGGTGGGTGTGGCCAATTGGGTGGGTGTGGCCAATTGGGTGGGTGTGGCCAATTGGGTGGGTGTGGCTGCAGTGGTAGCTGCAGACTGGGTGGGACTAAAAAGTTCAATCAGTCAATTCCAACTTTGCGAGAACTTTTTTTCCCCACGAGAAGTTGATTAATTGAACCTTGGCAGCAGAGACCTAAAGCGAAAAGGTTTTATAAAACCCAGCTGAAGGCTTAGGACTGGGGCAACGACATGCGTGCCCACAGAGAGGGCTCTGAGTGCCACCTGTGGCATCCGTGCCATAGGTTCGCCATCACGGGACTATCTAATGATCTTCCAGCTATTTAAAACAGACTTGGGAGGTTGGAAGCCTGGTGAGGTCATGTTCAAAAATTGTTTACCTCCTAATTCCAGTCTTAAAAGGTTCCACTGGAAATGAGAACATTTCCCCAGTGAGGTGACACTAATTAGTTGCAACTCAAAGTGCTATTTAACAGGTTTTCATTCAGCCCACTATGAACTACTACTATTGCGATAGTTATCATGGTTACTTTGGAGAGGAAGAAAATAGAAAGAAATGGAAATAAATTTCTATAGCTTTGCACTGCAGTGACAGTGCAAATCAACTATAAACACTAGCCTGCAACCTCCATTTAATAAGGTCTATTATTTGTTATGCTTCTTTTCCTGTGCCCTTAGGGGTTGTTGCAAAGTGAATCTGGGTCACTAAAATGAGTGCAACAGTTGAAAAAAAGAAATATTTTCTGCAATAAAGATACTGTACTGAGTGGCAGGAAACCATGAAAGTTAAGCGAGAGCCTTTCAGCTTGAAAAAAGGCTAGAAATTCTGGCCATAAAAAAATCCTAATCTATCAGAAAACATTGTCTAATGTGTTTAAATAATCCCAATGTATTTCATGTGTTCATTGCATATTTTAAAATTCTGCCTATACAAAAATAATAAAATATGGAGGAAAAGAATTTAATTGCTGTTCAATTTATACATTTTGGTTTTTTTGTTTTTTTTACAAATCTAAGTCCTGTAACTTATTGTTGGATATTTAATTTCTCTCTTAATTCCCATTGCGGCTTCTGTCAATGCATTTGTAATGATAAGCAGTGACCATTACTGAAAGGCTAATAACTATCTTTGATTTGCTTTAGCATAGAGAAAAATGGGAATTGAGGAATGATATTTTTAACACATAAAGAATAATTAAAGATGCAAATGAAGTGTTTATGTTGGGACTTTTTTTATTTCAAGTTGCCAGTTAAAATATTCATCTAAACACATTTTCATAGTGTTTGCAATAGTAATACAGGTAGCCCTCAACTTACGAGCACAACTGAGACCAAAATTTATGTTGCTAAGTGAGAACTTTGATAATAATAATAATAATAATAATAATAATAATAATAATAATAATAATAATAATAATAATAATAATAATAATTTTATTTGTATACTGCCCTTCTCCCGAAGGACTCAGGGCGGTGAACAGGGCAATAAATAGTAAAATACAGAAATACAAAAATTAAGAAGGGATTAAACAAAAAGCCCAGTACCTTAGAACAATAAGTTAAAATACATTAAAACATTAAAACAATAATAAAGTTAGTTTGGGCCCATGTTGTGACTTTTCTTGCCACAGTTCTTATGTGAATCACTGCAGTTGTTAAATTAGTAACACGGTTGTTAAGTCAATCTGGTTTCTCCATTGACTTTGCTTGTCAGAAGGTCGCAAAAGGGTATCACATGACTCTGGGACACTGCATCTGTCATAAATATGAGTCAGTTGTCAGGCATCCGAGGGTAAATCACCTGACCATGGTGATGCTGCAGTGATCATTGCAGTCACTCATCACAGTCACTCATGAGCTCGTGACCTCCCGTTTAGACTACTGCAACGCTCTCTACATGGGGCTGCCCTTGAGGACCACCTGGAGGCTTCAGCTGGTGCAGAATGCGGCCGCGCGAGTTGTGATGGGGGTTTCCCGATATTCCCATGTAACACCTCTACTCCGTGAGCTGCATTGGCTTCTGGTTGCCCTTCGGGTGAGATTCAAGGTGCTGGTGATGACCTATAAAGCCCTAAATGGTGAGGGTCCAGGATATCTGAGGGAACACCTGCTGCCAGCATCAAGCTCCCTTCGTCCAGTGCGCTCCCACAGGGAGGGTCTTCTCAGGGTGCCGCCGGTAAAAGACTGCCGGCGGGTAACACCCAGGGGGAGGGCCTTCTCAGTGGGCACGCCTGCCCTTTGGAACCAGCTGCCCGCGGAGCTTAGGACTGCCCCTGACCTCCGTTCATTCCGCCGGGACCTGAAGACCTCGCTCTTCGAGCTCTCTGGCCCAGGCTGAGAATTTTTTAACTTTAACTGGGGTTTTTATTTTTTCTCAGGGAACGATGTAATCTTTTTTAATTGTTTTTAGCTTTTGTATTGATTTTCTTTTAAATATCCTGTAAACCGCCCTGAGTCCTTCGGGAAAGGGCGGTATATAAATCTAAATAAATAAATAAATAAGTGTGAAAAATGGTCATAAATCACTTTTTCAGTGCTGTTGTAACTTTGAACGGTCACTAACCAAACTGTTGTTAGGTCGATGACTGCCTGTACGTCTACTGGTTTTAGTTACGCAGTGGCAAATGTGTCATCTCAATCCTCATTTTCTTTCCTGAAAAAATGGCAATTGTGTAAAGCAATCAGTGATTTCATTATGGAAAACACAGTCATATTGGTATAACCTCAGTTAGGGAAACAAAAGTAAAAGTGTTCATTTTCCCAATAGTTAGAAAAATGTGCTGACTCTTTTCGTGTGTATGTGTATGCAAAGGTTAGAATGAAACTCAGAGGCAGGTCAACAGCATATATTAATGGAATGTGTACACACACACACACACATCCCATTAATATTCCATTAATACATACTTATATATGTATATGAGCAACTTTATGTATTAACAAAATAAAGTGGTTAGCCAGTAGAGATGTATATATAAGCTTGTCTCTTCATAGTTTTCTCACTTGGGATTAAGGCTATGGAAGGAGGGAAAGCTCATGGATATTTCACACAGTACATTTTAATATTTTTATATTGTAAGTTACACTGGAAATATTTGTATTGAAAAATGGGATTAAATCTGTTAAATAAATAAGTGTTTACGAGGTGACCCAGAAGCAGCCCATAGTGCACTCAAGGTTGCTAGGCAACTACCAAGTAGTGCTTTCACAAACCTGGGTACCTCATCTGTGGCTTATAATATATGAGCTAGCAAGAAACAGAATTTGACAAATTGTCAAATAATCCTAGCTGCTCATTAAGGCAGAACAGTTTAGGGACTGTTACAGCCTGTGCCCTAGCTTACCAACGCCGACTTTTGTTTCTGGCTACAAAAACTGTTCCTCATTCTTTTGTCTAACCTCAATTCATTCCTCTGACACATGAATTCTGAAAAAGGCAGGTGGGTGAAGGAAAGAGCACTAAGGTTTTGCAAAATGGTTCCAACATTTATATTCCCGTCTTAGTAAAAGGCAAGATAGGGTAGTAGTCATTTTTAATGGCAGCTCTCTCTTATCTGCCAAAGCAGGAAAAAAAATGGACTAGGTGTGGGCCAGAGAAACTTTTGGAGCTTTGCTTGCATAACTTATTGTTACGTATTTATTACATTTATTATTTAATTCTTTTTTAAATTTTGTATTTTATGTTTTTTAACTTTCTATTGTTGTGAGCCGCCCTGAGTCCTTAGGGAGAAGGGTGGCATATAAATTTAATAAATTCAATTCAATTCAACTTGGGGAGCTGCAAGAACAAGAATCAGCTAGTCAGGAAGGATTGACAACATATCTGATGGAAGGTTTTCTGCAGGAAAAACTTTTTTAAATAGGGTCTGCTCTATCCTCATTCAGCAATCAATCAGAGGGCAATGAAGACATGGGCAGGTATAATCATGTGAGCCTCTGATGTGGAGTATCAGGTCCTTGTAGGCTGTATCAGCTTAAATCGGTTGACTCCAAAGCACCTAAAGCAGGGGTGCCTAACTCGCAACGTCACGTGTCGTGTCGCAACGTATCGTGACTTTTTTGCCATTGCCGGCAACGGGGTGGGCGCAGTTTCACTGTGATGCATCCAGCCCGTGGGCTGGCAGTTTGACAACCCTTACCTAAAGGCAGGACAAGAAGCAATGGATGGAAACTAATCAAGGAGAGAAGCAACCTACGGTAGAACTAAGGAGAATTTTCCTGATAGTTAGAACAATCAGTGGAACAACTTGCCTACAGAAGTTGTAAGTGCTCCAACACTGGAGGTTTTTAAGAAGAGATTGGACAAGCATTTATTTGTCTGGAACAGTATAGGGTTTTCTGCCTGAGCAGGGGGCTGGACTAGATTAGAAATCCTCCAAGTCCCTTCCAATTCTGTTATTCTGTTATTCTGACTCTTCCCAAAATAGGGATTTTCCCTTGAACCAAATTAAAAAAGGGCATGCAGTCTGTATTTTCATTGTTTTCCAGTTTCAGCTTATTTCATATCTAGTGAGTTACCTATAGCACCATTTTGGTGGCCTTTCAACACAGAATCAAGTTCAAAACTTAGTGATGTAAACGCAGTTCATGCAGAGGTGGTGACCATTTTGGAGGCTTGCTGGATTCCAGTCTTAAAAAGTCCCCAGTGCTGAAGGGTCAAGACTGGACTAATGTTTTTAAGGCTCGACAACTTTAAGACTTTTAAGATTCAAAGAATTTTTCAGGCTGGTGACAATTCTCTCTCTGAAAGAAGCTTCTGGGATTCAAACCTCAGGTATTGGATCTGATGTACCCACTAGCTCTTTAATTGACAACTAACTAATTGTTAGGATGGGGTGCCCATTGAGAGGTTGGCCTTGAAACCCAGAGAGCTTTATCAAAAGCAGCACAACAAGTACAAAAGAGTCAGTTTTAAAAACCACTCTGCAAGACAGAGGACTACAGTTCTGTAATTGTGTGTGCAAGATGTGAAAAATCATTAAAGGGCTGTATCCCACTAGAAAAGCACAGTACTGTACAGGAAGTATTCAGACAGAAGTAAAAGATTGTACTCTTGTGCAGACGTTATGTAACAGAGTGCCAATTCTTTATAGGCTTCACATTTAATAGGCAGTTATGCTGGAAAATAAGTATAACTATTAGTGGGGTTAATTGTTGAATGGAGATCAGCAGCTAATCTCTAAATTTGGTTGAGATTTATACAAGATTCCCTAACATGTTAGATCTGTTAAAGATACAAATCTTTTTACAAAGCCCAGAAATATCTTGGATCCTTTACCATACAAACAAGCTACTTTTGGGACAGGTTTTTCTCATGATGTCTGATAATCACTTGAATCGGGTTTTTTGTCAGTTATGGGATAGTTTCTATGTTTATACATTGAGCTCCTGAAACTAGGAAGTACATATTGATTTTGTTAAATGTGGAGTTTACTAGTCTGAATTAATTTGACTTACCGCCCTGCTGTTCAGTTTTCACTGACAGGCAAACAACAAGCACCAAGGAGTAGCAACTGCAATAAATGGAAAAAAGAAATTTCCAAGTCAGAATTTGTTCAAGAATTCTGAAAATACTGCATATGCTTCTTCTTCTTTTTAAATAAGAATGGCTGTAGTTTGTTCTGATATGTTTCTTGTTAAGATGAAGCACTTTATTGCTTCTTACATTTCAGCTGATATAAAGGCAAATCTATAACTTGCTTATGCAGAAATATTGCAGTTAATTCTCTCTCCCTCCCTCTCTCCTCTCCCTTTCCCTCTCTCCCCCTTTCCCTCTCCCTCTCTCTTCTTTTTTAACTTGGACATAAAATTCTGCTATTTTATAGAGATAAAAACCTTAACTGGAAAAGTGGCAAGTGCACATGATTTTCTGAAAGATGTATGTGTAAGTTAATAAAATTGTCGTTACTTTTTTCCTTTGCATCTTCCAACCCCAATTCATAAAGCCTTAATTCAGCATACAAACTGTCTATATCATACTTCATTATTTTTCCTTTTTAGATTCAACTCTTTGTGCATTCCCATTTTATGGATTTAATAGTACATATTTGCCACCTGAATAAAGAATGAAGCATTACGAATGAATACAAACACATGTTCTCCAGTGGTCAGTGAATATCTTTAAGAATTATAGGTAGTCCTTGACTTACGATTACACAGCAATGGTCATAAATATGAACCAGCTGCCAAGCATCTAAGGTTTGATCACATGATCATGAAGATGCTGCAAAGGTTGTAACGGTGAAAACCAGTCATAAGTCACACTTCTCAATGCTGTTGTAACTTTGAATGGTCACTAAATGAACTGTTGCAAGTCGAGGACTACAAGTATTGAAATTAATTTTCAGATTTTGTAGAGAGAAAATAATAATTCCAAAGACATTTTGCACTTGATGCAAACTTGACTTACATTAGATGTCAGCTGTTGAAGTTAAATGAATCCTTAAGCAAATTTATACTGGACAAAATGAAGTTATTAAATATGGCCACAAAATAATAATAATACTTTTTGTTCAGTGCAACTATATGAGATTTTGTTTAATGTAAGTATTATAAGTGTACAGTATTAGCAATAGACTTGTCATTATTGAAAATGTTTCCATGTTAAAGGTTGCCTAAACTGCATGGAGGAACAAGAATAATGACTATATGGTGATTGTTATCATCTATGGGATTCCTGTCAAACTGAGGGATTATATTGTTGTTCTGCTAGTGTTGAGATGTTTGCTATTTTTTTATATTTAGAATACAAAATGCCTCTGTCAAGCTTGCTTTTAGAGTTAAGAAAATTGCTTTCTCAGCCCAATCATCTGAGTGCCAGAACATTGGCAAATGATAGATCAAAAGAAGGAGAATTACTGACATTTTTATAAAATGAATGGAACAAAAAAGAATAATTCTAAACAATTATTTGGACTATATCCAGGGAAACAACAATTACCATAGATTTCATCAACTTGTTGGAAGAGAACTACTGATGCTAGAAGTTCTCAACTGATGGATTAAAGATACAGTTATTCTTAAAATTATTGTATTAGGTTGATGAAGAAGATTTTATGTAAACATAATGGCATGGTTCCAATAATTCATCCAATTCTGTATGCTGAAAAGTGATAGGAGTTTGTATGATATTCCCAAAGCAGTTTATGTAAAATATGTATGTGGCTCTTTAAAATCAATTATTGATCATACAGTTGTTTGGACATATTTGAAAACCGAACATATTTTTAGAAGCCTACCTCATTTGAAGTGTTCCTCTTCCAGCCTATTGCATCATCAACTGCTCTTTGGGGAAAATCCCAGAATGATAAGATGGTTAAATGAGTACAAATGTGTAGTTATTAATGTTGCTTGTAAATTGCTTTTTAAGATCCGTATGCTATAAAATGAAAACATAATAAAGAAATAATTATCATTTCATTGCATTTTTTTTTCACAAGGGCAGACTGCGTTACTAGCTTTATTTGCCCTCAGGCCCCTTGCAGCGTTTTCTGCGAATAGCATCCAGTTGCCCTGACTCTACCCCAAATTAAAGGATTACAGGTCTTAAAAAGGGAACAATAACATTATTAGTCAGTTTGGACACATTTCTGGCCAGTGTGCTCCAAATGCAAGTAAAGACTGGATCTATCTCAAACTTGCTCATACTGTTTTCTGCAGATTAAAGATCACTGCAGGTGAACCTGCTTGTGGCCTATATTCTACCAACTGGAATGGTAGATTTCAATGTACTACTGTAATACAGACTTCTGGTTTGAAAAGGTAGTGGGCAGGCATGGTATGCTTGTATGATGTATATATTTAATCTGGATATAATGCATTTAATGTATTGCCAAATTACCAAAATAGAGAGATATACCATCCCCATCGCCATTCAAAAACCAAGGACCAAATCCAGTATTACTGTCTCTTGGGTATGTTGTTACATACTGATGACAAGGGAATAGATGTTTCTGTTTGTACTTAGTTATTGCATGCTATTGTATTGTTCTTTCCATTTTGCTTAGTTCAACACTACTGAGAGTCTCTGGGTGAGGCAGTTTATAAATCTTATAAATAAATATAGAACAAGGATGTCAAACTCAATTTCATTGAGGGCTGCATCACCATTATGGTTCCCTCAAAAGGCCAGATGGGTGTAACTGGATAGGCATGGCTGGGTGGTCACAACTGGGTCACCGTAACTAGGTGGGCGTTGTTGGGTGGGCATGGCCAGCTCAACTGACTGGCTTGATGCTGCTCACTTGGTGCTGCTTACTCAGTATGGCCAAGTGGGTGTGATTGGGTATGTGGCCGGGTAGATGCAGCTGGTCCAGCTCCACTGACTCGGGATGGCTGGGTTGGCACAGAACAAGTCATACCGGCTAACTCGACGTGGGGACAACTCAGTGCCCTACAAGCTTCTTGCCTCTCCGAACTGCTGGCAGTCAAGCCCCAGTGCGCGAGTGTGGTGCAGTTGGGGCGGGAATGAGCGCGGCTTATTGGGCTCACATCCAGCTGGCCATTGCTGTTGGCCAATGAGCAGCTGAGGGGCCAACCAGCTGCAGCTGATGCCAGGCACCACCAGCCCCTGCACACTCATCACCTCCTATGTGTGCGCCCGGGAGGGGCACCTGGCCAGGCTGGGGTGAGCTGGGGCCAGCCCCTCACCATCTCCAGGGTGGCCCCACGGGTCATATGTAAACACATCACAGGCCAGATCTGGCCCTTGGGCCTTGAGTTTGACATGTCTGGTATAGAGGATTATCCCGTCTGTCATTATTTCTCTGCTCTGCATCCACCCTATTGCTAATTTGAGGTCAATTCTTTCTGCCTTATCCTTATTCTTTCTTTCTTATCCCATCCATCCATCCATCCAACTAACCAACCCAGCCACCAGCCAGCCAACCAATTTATATAGTCGCCTAACTCACACATAGTGTCTCTAGGCAGAGTACAACATTAAAAATCCACAGTTAAAAATTCACAATTTAACCTCCACCCCCAACCCATGGCACCAACAACAGAATGAAATAAGCTGCTTGATTACGTCCAAATGGGTTCCCAGGCTTGCTGACAAAATCATGTCAGGGCACATATCCCTGATAGGAGATAGGTAGCTAGGAGTTAACTTATGTCCATCCCTATTTATTTCTGGTAAATAAATTCCTTTCTGTTACTGTTAAAAAACCTCCACTAATTATTATTCAGGTTAGATTGCAGCTCTCAACAATCCTGAAATATAAACATAAAACACTCCAACCTCCAATATTAGTTAGCAGTAAAAATGAGTTTAAAAGTATTATACTTTTCTTCCAAATGAATTGTGTTTTTTGAAACATCACATTCTTGAGGGTGATCTTTTAAAAATTCAGTTTAATATTTGAAAGGCCAAGTGCCAGTCCTCCCCGATTCTCTGAGATTTTAAGAAATTTCCTGCTCAGAAATGAGCATCACATAGAGAAGAACTCTAGGAAGGATGGGAGAAACCTATTTAAATATTTTTGGAGAGTTCTTGAGTGTGTGGGAATATACCATTTCCTAAAGAGTAATACTTGTAATCCAACTCTGTGCTTATTTGGAGGAACAGATTTCATTCCTGCCTCAGGTAATCTTTGGAGCTATTTTCCATCTGCCTGCCTTCACCTTTTTTTCTGAACTTTTTTATGATTATTGGAAATGAAGGGATAAAAACAGATAGAGGAAGATTTAAATGCAGGCAAAACTGAGGCTCCGTCTAGCATATTTTTTTTCTGACAGTGCTTTCCATAGACAAGAATTCTCCTAATTAAAGGCTCAGCACTCTATCCCTAAATATAATTAGAGGCATGAATCATCTCCTTTTTGCTTCAAACATGAAAATCAGGAAGAAAAGCACCTTTTAAAAAAAATAAAAAAAGATCTCCCTTTGAGAGGTGGACACATGTGTACTTGGTTACATGGGAATTTAGCCTTTTCAGACAGCTAGCATAACTGCCTCACCTTTCCGATCTGTAGAGGTATGGCTGTCAGAGAGGAAATCTAATCTTATCAGTGAACATCTCAAAACACCGAGATTCCTCAATAGCAGTAAAGCTTTATTAATTTCAAAGTTGGTAAAAAATAATGAAATGCACATTCACTCGCTTACATCAGTTTACACACTTCCTGTCTATAGTCGAATTGGCCAAGTTCAACCTGAATTGTTGGGGAACTCAGCTAGGTACCTAGCTGAGATCACCTGTCATGTCATCCCAGATTTTTTGTTCACCTCTGAAGCTGTTCAGTCAGTTAACATTTAACCTTATTGTCTCAGATGGGTGTTGTCTGGTCCTTGTCTGACCTGATTTTGATTAATTGCCTCTCAGTCCCATTCATTGGTAGACCATCTTAAGAGTTAACTAGCCAGACCCCATTCTTTCATTCCCAAGTGATAGTAAAGTTATATGCTTTTCACATTCCATGTACCTATTCATTGGTACTAGGTTGTTTTAAATCTCCCAAATTTTGGGAGAGGTTAAAGTGAAGTTGCTTCTCTCAAATATATAACACACTGCAATTCAGCAATTGTTTTTGTTTTAAATTTCTATGTACATAGTTTTCTCAGTTTATATTTTTGATGGAACTTGTGGTTACAGTCAAACACATAGCAAATGCTGCATTGATATTATGTCCATTTTATTATGCAGAAGAAATGTAGAAAGTATCTGTCACCGTGTTGTGGTTACCGACATTGTAATTTATTTATCAGAAATAATTTATCTGTGGAATATTGCAAATAGAGCTGTATGAAAACATTTGAAGGGTATTTTGTGAAGGACTCCATTGGCATGCAGGTGGGTATCTCAATACCTCATCACCCAAATTATATGACTTTTGTATTTGTGTTAGGTGTCACAAGTATATAATTACATCATTTGTGGCATGATATCATAACACATATATCTTCATTTTGATGTAATTGTGGTTTGTAACAGATACCTTTGGACTTTGAAACCTGCTGCTTAAAACTACTGTTATTTCTGCTTTGCTGCTGAATCAAAGTTTCTTGAAGTATCATTAATTTTGAAGCAAAACTTAGCACATTTATGACAGGCACTCTCACCCAGCAGAGTGAGAAATGTGTATAGATATAGTTAGAACTTAGCATACATTCTTGTATTGTAAATCTGTAAAAATCCACTATGAGTATATAATGGCAAAAATGCTACTGGCTGGTTTCATTTTGGATTATTTTTTCCAAATCTTAAAGGAGAATGTGTGAGTTAACTTCCAACTAGTATTGCATAAAGGTGCATTGTCTCCTGTGGAAATGGAGTCTACATTCTACTTTTGTTTGGGGGATGGATAGCTATCTGCTTTCTGTACAATTGTGAAAGTTGCAAACATGGTTGACCACTATGCTAATTCACTGGCAGTCCTGCATGTTCTCACATCAAAACATATCATAGAAACTTAAAACCACCTAATTGCACTGAAATTGATTGGACTTACTAGAAAATTCATGTAGGATGGGAGGGTAAGCTTGACTCACCTTACTTATTCAAACAACTTAAGAATTTTACAATAAAATATGAAAAGGTCATCTAAAATGGTTTTACCGTATTTTCCGGCGTATAAGACGACTTTTTAACCCATGAAAATCACCTCAAAAGTTGGGGTCGTCTTATACGCCCAGTCGTCTTATACGCCGGAAAAAAATCAGCGATCGGGCGGGAGCCGGCAGGACTGCCATGCACACGCGTGCGCTCCCCAGCTGTTAAGGAGCACTCCTTAGCAGCCGGGGAGTGCGCGCGCTCTTCCCTCTTCAGGCAGCATCCCCGAGGACTCCTTAGGAGCTGGGGAGCGAGCGAGTGGGAGAGCCAGCCAGCGAGCGAGCGCGCAGGCAGGCGGGCGAGCAGCACCTGCTTTCGCGCCGCGCCGTAATTTCTCCCATGCTCGCGCGCCGGCCTCCCAGATGCCCCTCGCGCAAGCTCCGGATGCTGCCGCGCGCCGCCCGCCTTTCTAGCGCGGCTTCGTCTCTTTTGCGCTCTTGCGGGCGCCGCCGCCCCTCAACGTGCGTCCCCCCCCTCCGCAAGAGGGTGTCATTTGTCGTGAAAAAAAAATTGGAAGGGGAGAAAGCGCCCGACGTACGTGTGGGCTATAGGTAACCCAACCCTAGACCGTGGCAGCAGACGGCGTTGGGATAGGGGAGGCGAGGCGCGCGTTCTTCCTTCCCTCTGAAGAGGCAGCCCTGGCAGTTCTTCTTCCACCGGGCTTACTCCGTTTGCTGAATCTTTGTAGTTACTTAAGTAAGTGCTAGGCATTTTTAATAGGTCGCATCCTTTCTTTTCTCCACGTATTGGCACCTCGCCTTTCTACGCTCTTACCTCTCTGGCTCTGTGTTTGAATACACCTACATGCTGCATGCACCGGTAACTTTAACAAACCAAGATGACGTCAAAATGATTGTACCACTGATACGACAAAATCATTGTACCATTGATATGAGGGTTTGGTCATTAGCATTCCTCCACATGCCTCCCTTTCCCCGACCCGTGAATCCTTTGCAAACACACATGATAACCATCAAAATCCCTTTTCAGGGCAAACCATATTATGAATTCTCTTTTTTCCCCCCCAGCATTTTCTTACATGAGAGATTATAAATTAGTCCTAAGGAGTGCTCGTTAACAGCTGGGGAGCGCGCGCGCGTGCGCAGGACTACCCTGCCGGCTCCCGCCAGACGCTCTTCCCTCTTGAGGCAGCATCGCTCCCCGGCTCCTAAGGAGTCCTCGGGGATGCTGCCTTAAGAGGAAAGAGCGTCGGGCGGGAGCCGGCAGGACAGTCCTGCACATGCGCGCACTCCCCAGCTGCTAAGGAGTGCTCCTTAACAGCTGGGGAGCGCGCGCGTGCGCAGGACTGCCCTGCCGGCTCCCGCCAGACGCCAGCCTGCCCTGCTTCCTCCACAGTGAGAGGGGAGGGCGTGCCTTCCCGGGCTCACTGGTTTTCCGGCGTATAAGACGAAAAATCTTGAAAATCATCTCAAAAGTTGGGGGGTCGTCTTATACGCCCAGTCGTCTTATACGCCGGAAAATACGGTATTCCCATTCATCTGCATCCTAATGTTTTACAGACTAGAACTGGTAATAAAGTGGAGATGAGTATCATTGATATCAGGAGAATCCCTCTAACTAAGGAATATTAAGGTGTCAACATCCAGCTTGAGAATCCATATAAAACTCCAGGTTCTTTCCGTTTCCAAAAAGCTTACTGTTTATTGAATACACAGCTTGGCTATGTCGGGGCAAAACTAACTCTGAAGGTCTAAGACCAGTTCATAGACTTAAACAATAGTTTTCCCAGCCCAAACCCCAACATCTTACGTAATCCATATCAATAAGTCCACTTTGTTATGGGAACCGTCTGCTTCATATCCACACCTGTTCTGGTGTCCTTGACAAGGCTTCAAGCTCTCATGGTCTGCTGCTGAATTGAACAACTTTTGTTTATCCATCTACCCACTTGAAAGTAACACCACCACCCTTAATCTAAAGGCAATTTGAAACGCAGAGGCATGTAACTGCTAAAGTTTCATCCTTGACATAAGGTTTAGACTCCAAAGATTCGGTTTATTCCCTTTTTAATGCTGTATTGTGAAGCATCTCTGCTTTCCAAAAGTAGAAAGTGAATCGTAAATAATATTACAACAGAGATGTACTATACTTAAGTCAATGGGATTATTGCAAAATACCTGTAAATGTAATAGCTTAACAAAGGTAAGTTTTTAATGAAACATTCTCAATGCATGTTTAAAAAGTAACTTTTTGGGGAAAAATATTTAAAGGGCAATTTTGGAAATATAAAAATGCAACCTTATATACAGCATGTATATAAAATGCAACCTTATATACAGTATGCTTACTCAGAAATATGTCCCATTTGATTCAATGGGTCCCATTCCACATTAGGCTATAGTTTTTTGTGTACTGAGTTCCTTTTGTGATTTTTTTTCTCCATTGTAAAATGGTCTGAATTATCTGCAATCAGAAAGAACATTTTGTTTCTGAACTACGTTGTGAGTGTGGAAAAAAATGAAATGGGTTGAATAGACAGTTGGCAGTCATTCATTGTCAATTATTGCTAGTCATCCATAAAAACTAGAGTTGAAAGGTGGAGTCAAAAAGAACAGCCTTTGAAGTTGGAACATAACATTTATTTGCATAATCAAAAGTGATTTTGGAAGCTTTTCAAGCAATATATGATGAATGTGAGAAAAGGTACAATCCTTAATTCCAAAATTCTTTGTAATATAATATAACATACAGTAGCATAGTAGTATATAGCATTGGGATTGTTGATGAAAAATGCTTGTTATATAAAGGATTGAATCAATATAGTAACGAGTTGAGAGTATGGCTTATTGGTCGTGCATCTTTTCATATGTTTTGAAACATTTTTTGAGAAGATTTAGTCAGGATGAGCTTTCAGGTCCCTTTCGCTTCCTTGCCCCCCCCCCATACCGCATACTGCATTAGAAAATGTTCATAACTGAGTGCAATTGCATTCAATGGTATCCACGCCCCTCCCTCTGCAGCTTCCAGCATTCCTTCAAAAACTGCCCTGGAGGGTTTGGCTTTCAAACAGATTTACAGTGTTAGAGAAGTGAAGCAAAGAGAAAAGATTGCTCCAGGTAAAAATCTTCTCATAAAGTGTGAAACATACCGTTTTCTCATCCTTCAAATTAGCTGTGATACTGTTTTAATTCTGGAGAAACTGCAACCCTCAAAATCTGAATGTAAATATTTCACAAAGAAGTTGATATCCCACATACACAATCAAAACATGCTTGTCATCCCATTTTTATTATTTCAATTATTGCTTTCATGAGGTGATCAGTGCTGTGTTATTGTTGTGGCTCAGTATTTCCATTTCTGCAACTGGCATTTTTTATTCATTTAAAAAGAATTTAACACCACAGTAGCATTTCTTTTGGCTAAAACTGCAGCAGTCCTATAAAATGTTTAAAATTGCAGTGTATTATATTATCCTGCATGAGAAACTATTTTGTTAAGCCAGACTAATTCCATCCCTTAACAAAATGGAAAATGTTTGCAGGAAGCGTAATCTACTTGCTTATTTAAGAAAATATGTATATTCTTCTTCTGGGGCATAAAATCATTCTGTGCTAGGTTAGAAAAGATATATCTTTAAAAAAAGAGTCTAATGGCATGGGAGTGGGGTAGGAAAGATATTGTACAGTATATCTTTCATCTTTTCACTGTTGCACTTAATTAGAGCCATAAGAGCGTAGGGTTGGCAGATCCCTTGGATCTAAACCTGTGCCCAGTGAAGGAATCCTTATACCATCGCAGACAAACGGCTGTCCAAAATTACGGTATTTTTATTAAAAATGCTACTTTAAATGTCAGCTCACATTGTCCCTAACCCCTGCTTGCTGCAGAATCTTCATCGTTCCATTATTTTTATTAGCTTTTTTTTCCTTTCACATTTCTTATATTCTAGTGAAACATCTGAAGAGGGAAGCTGACAATGGTGACTGGTCACTTTTGATGAAGTCAGAGCACTTTGGTCTTGAAGAAAGCTGGCGATCGATTGCCAAGCGCTTTACAAATTGTGAAGCAATGGGCTTGCTGCTGTGGAGAACCTCAGGAGCAAATTAACCCTCCGGCATATTTCTGCATGCACTAAAAGCTTTCTGAAATGCTTTTCAACATGGAGAGGCAATTGTGTTTGTGTGTGTGTCTACCCCTGTGTATTTAATATGCATGGATCTTCAGCATGACACTTGACCATGGAGAACAGTGAGAAGCATGACATGGGGAAATAGGATATAGTTTGAATAAAATCTAGTCACATTCAGAGACCTGGATAGTTGGCAGGCTGAGTAAAGATAAGACAATGTATAGGTAGTCCCCAACGTACAACCACAATTGAACCCAGAAGGTATGTTGCTAAGTGAGAAATTTGTTAAGTGAGTTTTGCCCCATTTTACAACTTTTCTTGCCACATTTGTTAAGTGAATCACTGCAGTTGTTAAATTAGTAACACAGTTATTAAGTGAATCTGGCTTCCCCCATTGACTTTGCTTGTCAGAAAGTCGCAAAAAGTAATCACATGATCCTGGACCTTGCAATTGGCATAAATGTGAGTCGGTTGTCAAGCATCTGAATGTAAATCACATGGCCACAGGGATGCTACAATGGTCATAAGTGTGAACAATGGTTATAAGTCACTTTTTTCAGTGCTGCTGTAACTTCTCACGTTCATTAAGCGAACTGTGGTAAGTCAAGAACTATCTGTATATCATCATAAGGCAACTTTATACAATGTAATAAATCCATAGGCTAAGTTCCACACCTTTCTGTAGGCTGCACTGAGGCTTCGTTGGTTTGGGTTCAGTGTGCTATATGAATGTAATACCATGGTTTGTAAATCATGGTTTCTGGCTTAGCATGTTATATAAACCAGAGCTCCCCAACCTTTCTGGGTTGGTGGCCCGGAGGGAAAAAGAGGAACAGGGAAATGTACAAGCGCACGCCCCCATGCATGCATGCGCAAACAGGCACGTACACGAGGGTGCAAACTCCTGCACGCATGTGCAAATGGGCCACGCACACCCGGGCATGCGCAAATGGGCCACTAGCCCCTGCACAGCAGTGCTAGTACGAGTGGGGTCTGTGTGCACATGCCAGCCATTCCCAGGGCTCCGTGGCCAATAGGCCACAGCCTGGTACCAGGCCACGGCCCATAGATTGGATACCCCTGATATAAACCATTCAACAAATCAACCATTTTTATTGTAAGCTGAGGCACAATATAATAATCCACGTAGTAAAAATGAAAAAAAAACCAGTGTCCTAAGAGCTGAAACAATAGCATCTGAGATATAAAGTTACTATAAAAGCTAACTAGAACAAAAGCACATCTTAATTCATTTCACCTCATTTTGTTCCATTCAACAAGATAGCTATTTTCATTCCACTGGGAGACGAGTTTAAAAATGAGGAGCCTACTTTGCTCTTGTCAGGCTCCATTTAGAGGGTGGTGTCCACTTCTGGGCACCCTAATTAAAAAATAATTGGAGAAAGATCAGAGAAGGGTTTCTGAGATGGAAAGGTCTAGAAACCAAGACCTACAAGAGTCATTTCCAACTTTGGATTCTGTGATATTTGGATAGATATGTTTCTAGTCTGTCACAATATGATTATAGTAGTATAATTACAGTATAACACAAAGCAGAAGATTGAAGGCCATTCTTGGGCTATAGGCTACTTTCTGTGGCTGACACTGATCCTTTAAACCATCCACACCAAACTGTTCAAAGTTTAAAAGATCAAAGAAATCTTTTTAAACTGAATTAAAGAGTGCATCTGTATTGATATGATGGAACAGCCTGGCTCATGCACATTCTGACAGCCTCATTAACTTTAATTTCTATACTGCGTTTAGCAGTAGCTATTGTGTAGTGGGTCCGACGCAAGAGAGACGCCAGCCGGTGTGTGAGTTCAGCTCTTTATTGGAAGGGGAAGTGAACTGAGGAATGAGGGCTACCTGGCCTCCTTATATACCTGGCCAGGCAAGCTAACAGCCAATGGGGTTGGCCCTAGGTTTCCCGCCGAAACTGTCCAGGCCAACGCCCCCTGAGGGCTGTTGCTATGCAGATGCCTGCATACATAACACCCCTCCCCCCTTAGAGAAGACCCACATAACAACAACAACATGCAACTACTATAACTATGAGTATATATATAAAAAAAACAGTGGTGTCCTTGTGTGAGGATCACTTGCACACATAGTCCGACAGGTAGGCTGGTGTCCTGTGTGGACGGGTGGATCGTCTGGGTGTGCTTGGCCCCTGGGCTTGGACCGTGGGTTCCTGAGGCCTTTGTGCAGGGCTGCAAGGAGCCGGCATCAGGAAGTCCTCCTCCTCTGGTCCCTGCCCTGTGACATCCTCAGCTGGGTTGACCCCTCCTGGAGTGTGGTCCTCCTGTTGATCGTGTGCGTTGAGTTCAGGGACGTGTGTGACGCGCTCAGGGGCGTGTGTGACGTGCTCAGGGACTCTTCCTCTGAGCTGATCGATGTGTCGCCTTATGTGTCTGTCCCCCTCCACCCCTACAATGTACGAAAGGGGTCCTGTTTTCCCGACCACTGTCCCCGGAACCCAAGGATGTCCAGCCCCATAGTTCCTTGCCCAGACCAGGTCCCCCAGGTTGAGGACCCTGTGTGTGGATGATGATGGCAATGGTGATGGTAGTGATGCTGGTGGTGATGGTGATGATGGTGATGATGGTGATGTTGCCCTACCGGTTTCGGCTGCTACCCGGTCTGGGTGTAGGCGGTCCAGCTTGGTGATGAGGCGCCGTCCCCATCGCAGTTCTGCTGGGCTCTTGCCGGTAGCCACGCATGGTGTTGTGTGTTGGGCTAGTAAAAATTTGGCCAGTCTGTGGTGCCAGTCCCCGCTGATGATGCGCCGGAGTGCGTCTTTGGTCGTCCTTACCATCCGTTCGGCCTGCCCGTTGGTAGATGGATGGAAAGGCGCAGAGGTGGCGTGCCTAATCCAGTTCGCCTTCAAGAACACCTGGAAATCAGCAGCAGTAAACTGAGGCCCATTATCAGACACAATTACGTCGGGGAGGCCGTGTGTGGCAAAGAGAGCTCTGAGCACCTGGATTGTCCTCCCCGAGGTCATGTTGGGGACAGGGACTACCTCTAACCACTTGGAGTGACTGTCCACCACTACTAAAAATAGTTGACCCTGGAATGGCCCCGCATAGTCAATGTGAATGCGGGACCATGGCGTGTGTGTGGCCTCCCACCGGTGTACTGGTGCATGTGGCACTTCTGGCCTGGATCTCTGGCACGTATAACAGGCCTTGACCCGATCCTCAACCTCCTTGTCCAACCCGGGCCACCAGAGGTAGCTCCTAGCCAGTGCCTTCATCCTGACCACCCCCGGGTGCCCTTCGTGTAAGGAGTCCAATACCCTGGCGCGTAGTGCGGGTGGAATGATGACCCTGCTACCCCAAAGGAGGCACCCTTTGTGTGTGGAGATTTCATCGCGTCTAATGAAATAGGCCTGAAACTCTGGTCCCGGGGATTTGTCCTGCCACCCTGTGCAAAACCATGAGTGCACCCTGCCCATGATGTTGTCTGTGGCTGTGTGGCTGGCAATGTCCTTGGCAAGAACTGGGCACTCGGGTAGTTCCTGCAGGGCTAGGATCTGTGTGGCTGGTGCTGGGTCTGGGTCGTGTGTGTCTAGGGGGAGCCTACTTAGACCGTCTGCGTGGCCCATCTCCTTCCCTGGCTTGTGTACCAGCTTGCAATTGTATGCTGCAAGGAAGATGGACCACCGGAGCATCCTGGGGGACAGAATCTGGGGGGTTTGCCTGTCTGTGGTGAACAGGCCCAGGAGTGGTTTGTGGTCCGTGAAGACAGTGAACTCCCTGCCATATAAGTAATCGTGGAATTTCTTGATTCCTGCCACGATTGCCAGGGCTTCTTTGTCTATTTGGGCATAGTTTCTTTCTGCTCCAGACAGTGTCCTAGAATAGTATGCTATGGGGACTTGTGCCCCGTTGGGCTCAAGGTGGCTTAGGACAGCGCCCACACCATAAGGGGATGCATCGCAGGCGATACAAATGGGCTTGGACTCGATGAAATGGGTTACTGTGGACTTGTCCGACAGCAATGCCTTCAGGGCCTTGAAGCTCTGATCATGGGTGGCCGTCCGGGCCCATGTTGCTTGTTTGTCTAGCAGCCTGTGGAGCGGTTCAGCGATGGCTGCCTTGTGTGGGAGGAATGTATGGTAGAAATTCAGCAGACCCAGGAATGCCTGAAGCTCTGCTTTGTTCTTGGGTGTGGGTGCTAGTTTGATGGCCCTCACCTTGGATTCTGTGGGGTGGATTCCCCTGGCGTCTACTCTGAACCCCAAAAATTCTGTGGAAGGAACGCCTATGCTGCATTTTTCCTTTTTGAGTTTGAGGCCAGCTGTGCGCAGCCTTGCCAGCACTTCCCTAAGCCTCCCTGCCAGTTCCTCTGCTGATGCTCCTGCGATCAGGATGTCATCAAAATAGGGGCAGACTCCTGGAATGCCCTTGAGTGTCTTTTCCATAACCTCCTGGAAAATGCCGGGAGCAACGCTGACTCCAAACTGCAGCCTGTTCACCCGGAACGCCCCCCTATGGGTTACTATGGTTTGGATGTCAGCTGTTTCCCTAGTGACCGTGAGTTGTTGGTACGCCTGTGCAAGATCGAGCCTTGCAAAAATGGCGCCGCCTTGGAGGGAAGCGAGAACGTGGCTGACCGCGGGAACCGGGTAAGCGTGCGGGTTTAGGGCGCGGTTCACCGAGCACTTATAGTCGGCGCAGATCCTTATTTCCCCGTTGGGCTTGAGGGGGGTCACAATGGGGGTTTCCCACTCCCCTCCATCTACAGGCTCTAAGATTCCCTGGGCCACCAACTTGTCTAGTTTGCGCTCGATTTTGTGTTTGAGCGCAAACGGGACTCGCCGCGGCCGGACCCTAATGGGGGAGACGTTCGAGTTAAGCTTGAACGATATGGGGGCCCCGGTGTACTTGCCTAATGACCCGTCGAAGACGTCGGCGAACTCCCGGCAAACGGCCTCAACGGAGTCCCCCTGGATCCGATGGATCCCGGATACTGAGATTTCCAGGGCCTCAAACCAGTCCAGCCCGACCAGGCTGGCTCTGCGGCCCTCTACCACTACAACATCCAGGTGCCCTTCGCGACCCTTAAAGCCCACTGAAATGGTGGCCTCCCCCTTCACCTTGACCGGCGAATTCTGAAAATCGGTCAGGGTTAATTTAGTAGGCCGTAATTTAATCCGTTGCTTGCTCCGGCTAATTATGTGGTTAAGGGTCTCGTCCGAAATAATCAAGACCGCTGATCCGGAGTCAAGCTCCATGCTGCAAGGGACACCTTGCAAACGGATTGTTAATCTAATTTTGGGTTTGAGCAGCCGGCGGCTACCCGTATGGTTAATGGCCAGCCGGCTCTCGACATAGCCAATTTTTGTTTTGGTGGGGGCCCCAGTACCTTCGGACGGCGGTTCCTCCGGCTGCAGCTCGTGGATCTCCTCTCGGGGGCGGCGGCTACGGCAGACGGCGGCTATGTGGCCTGTTTTCTTGCAGGCCCGGCACGTGGCGGACCGGAACTTGCAGAGGCTGCGCACGTGGTTCCCACCACACCCTGCGCACCTCTGGGGAACGGCGGTGTTGCTGGGAGGCCTGGTCCTGTCTGGGCGTCTGGCTCGCTGGTCGGGGGTCGACTTCCGCTGGAGGAGGTCAATGCTCAGGTCGTCCTCCTCTGTGGCCCCTTGCCGGTGGACGCTGGTTGCCTGGTTGCCGGGCCGGGTTTCCTGGCAGGCTTGGACGGCCCCACAGACCGCTTCGTGGGCTAGGATGGCGTCCTCGGCTTCCTGGAGAGAGACCTCCTCTCTTTCGAACAGGCGCTCCTGCAACCGCCTGTCGCGTAGGCCGCAAATCAGCCGGTCCCGTAGTCGCTCCTCCAAATTTGTGAACCTGCAAGCGACGGCAGCTTCCCGCAGGGCGGCGAGGAAGTCGGCACCAGTCTCGTCGGGGCGCTGGTCCCTTTTCTCGAATTGTGACCGTGCGGCCACCTTGGAGCGCCGGGGCTTGAAATGTGTGTTGAGCCTGGCCACGAGGTCTCGGTACGCGACGTTGATGGCCTCCTGGGGGAACAGGTTCGCGGCGACTTCCAGCAGCGCTGGTCCCCCAAGGCAGAGCAGGGCGGCCGCCTTTGCACCGTCCTCGGATATCTGATTGAACCGCATGTACAGTTCAACGTGAGCCAGGTAACGGGTCCAGGTTTCGGGGCGGCGGGTCTCGAATTCGCGGGGTTGTCCGGCTCTAGCCATGGCGGCAGTTGGTCGTGGATGTGGCGCTTGGCGTTGCCGGTTCGGCTGGCGGTCGTGGGGGGAAGAAGGAAAAATGCCTTTCCCTTCAGCTCGCGGAGCGTTTCCCCAGTGACTTCAGCTCTTGGTCGGCAGCAATCCCACCTTCGTCGCCACTATTGTGTAGTGGGTCCGACGCAAGAGAGACGCCAGCCGGTGTGTGAGTTCAGCTCTTTATTGGAAGGGGAAGTGAACTGAGGAATGAGGGCTACCTGGCCTCCTTATATACCTGGCCAGGCAAGCTAACAGCCAATGGGGTTGGCCCTAGGTTTCCCGCCGAAACTGTCCAGGCCAACGCCCCCTGAGGGCTGTTGCTATGCAGATGCCTGCATACATAACAGTAGCAATGTACTTTTAGTATGACAAGGATATAGGCATCTGTGGGTGCATAGGTTTAAAAAGGGGATTTCCCACTTGTGATATTCATATATGAATATCTGATATTCATATACAGTATGTTATTTGCAGCAGCTTTGGAGGCCTGCATTATATAGCTTTGCAATCATTGATCTACCTACTTGGTTTTGAATAAGCACTTACAAAAAATTTATAATTTGTCTGTGTTGTATGTTGTATGTGTGTGTGTTGCTGAGCTAAACATGCCAAGAAGCATAGATGATCATGGATATGTTTTTTTCCATCATCTCTAAAACTTTTGAAAGAAGAATATTGATTTGAGATAGATTAATTCCAATTCTCTCTCCTCCCCCAGCTATATGGTAAATCTTCCATTAGCTAAGTTTAAGAAACCTAAAACACTTGGTGCTGAATCTCCTATAGAAACAAGAATGATTGAGGTTTATGTATCTTCCCCCCCCCCGACACACAAAAGCAGCAACAAACAGGCAATGCCCCAGTTATGAGTGTTCAGTTAATGCTCGTTAAATGTTACGTGATGAGCACCCCCTAGTGCTTACGAGCAAGTCACAATGTTATGAATATTGCAGCACCACAGCAGTCATGGTGTTTTCCAGGCCCAATTGGGCCACGGGGGAGCCCTGTGGAAGTGATCCCCGGCCTTAGATCTGGGCGACAGCAGCCTGGAAAAGGCCTCAGGAGCCTCAGATCTGGGCGACAGCAGAAACCATGGCAGAGAGGAGACGGATCTTTTCCAGGTGAGTCTAGCGCGGCAGGAAGGGAGGGGAAAGCATGCAGTATGTTAGTGGGTCGGGGAGGCCTTGGAGACCTGTTCCATCACTAGGTCCTCCATGGCCTTCCCCACCCTGAGATACCTCGTGTTCACTTAACGAGCTGCATATGTCTTAACGAGCAAGGGAGTGATCTCGTTTGAGTTACAAGATTAACTCTACAAGTTTTCAAGTTACGAGTGGAATAGGCAGGCTCCATTACACTCGTTACTCGAGGACTACCTGTACTATATTGATATGAGAAGTTTCACTTACAGACTCTCTTGGAGTGCAGAGAGGATCATTCCTCAGAAAAACTTTTAACATAACTTAAATGAATCTTAACACATACTTACCCTCTTGGAGACTTTTTTTTTAGAAAGTTCCTAATGTCAAACACTTATTTTAAAAATGTGTATAGTACATGCAAGCCTAGTGATGTGAGTCCCATCTGTTCAAATTTCATTGGTTGGCCTTCTTTATCAAGGAAAACTCATGAGTTGAATTAAAAACAGTGGCTTCAGAGCAAATGAAGTACTGTATAATCATTCTTGTGCATGTACTTTTTAAAATGTATTTTCATGATCAAGTTAACCTTCACAGCCAAGTATTTCTGGACATCTCTTGAAAACAAACGTTTTATATTTGTGCTTTAGGAAATGAGTGAATGAATGAATGAATGAATGATATATAATAATAATAACTGTGCACTGTTGAAATTACATTGCCCACTTTCTAATCTTGCCTGCCGCCATAATATAAAATATTTTCCTGAGCTGTTACATCAAAAATTGAAGGTTTTAAAAGTATTACAAGAACATATATGAAGAATGCCTTTATTGATTGTGATTGATCCTCTTGTCTCAGCATCAGCAGTTTTAAGTGCCACGGGTAGAAATAATTTGAAGTACAAATATTTGAGATTTATAACACACGATTGTCTTAAACATACAAAATAGTATTTTTTTCATTATATTCATTGTATTAATAGTACCAGCTGAACTTTCTCAGGGACATTTGCTAATTAAATAAAAACACATTATAAAAAAGCCAAAGCCAAACTAATAAAATTGTTTGTGTGCAGCACAAAACATTGCAAAAAAATCTAGAACTGTTTTTCCTTAAACTGGAGTCCCTTCACTATTTACATGTGCATTGTGCTTCTCAGCGGACGCTGTCCCTGTTTGGATGGGATTACATATTCTGTTAAGCCACGGTTTGTTTTAATTATAGATTGCTGAATATATTTAGTGGTGTACTTTATATATATTATAATATATGTTATAAAAAGGTAAAGGTTCCCCCGCACATGCGTGCTAGTCGTTTCCGACTCTAGGGGCCGGTGCTCATCTCCGTTTCAAAGCCGAAGAGCCAGCGTTTGTCCGAGGACATCTCCATGGTCATGTGGCCGGCATGACTAGACGCCAAAGGCGCACGGAACGCTGTTACCTTCCCACCGGAGTGGTCCCTATTTTTCTACTTGCATTTTTACGTGCTTTCGAACTGCTAGGTGGGCAGAAGCTGGGACGAGTAACAGGCGCTCACTCTGTTACGCGGCACTCGGGATTCGACCCGCCAAACTGCCGACCTTCTGATCGACAAGCTCAGCGTCCTAACCCACTGAGCCACCGCGTCCCTAATATATGTTATATATACATTTAAAATTTATAGTATAATTCTAAAGCCAAATCAAACATATGCAAGCTACTGTATAGACTGGAATTCTTTTTTTTATTATTAGAGACCAAGAATAAGTGTGTAGACTTACAAACCACAGGTGTCCTAACCCATGCCCAGCTTTAGTACTGTAGGAAAATGGCTTTCTCTGTTTCCTGGCAATACCTTCCATTCCTGAAAACTGATCATTCACTGATATCTTTAGTTGTTATTCCTGAAAGAAGATTCTTAGAACCCATGCTGGCATCTCTGCATATGACCCTTTTTTTTTAAAAAAAAGTTATATTAATTTTTTAAAATTACAGTCTTTAGTGCTTAGTAAACAATGTGTTGTCTGGGTTCAAGTATTTAACATTAACTTCTTTAATATAAATCTGTTCAATACTATCCAATCCAGTATGTTTCCCCTGATCCTCCTTTCATCTCCATATTATTTCCATTTTCCCCTCATTACGCCATAACAGTTTTTGGTACTGTTAATGTATATAAAGTTAGATATAAGCATCTTCATTATATTTTACTAATTTCATACAAATAACAATAATATCCGTTTTTAAATCAATAATGTCAATTCATTAATCAATATCCTGTTTTTAGTGCTCTTGTTAAGGTTTGATTTCCCATCAGTATTTGAAACATCTTTATCAGTTACGATTTTCTCAATATTAATTACATTTATATAGCTTTTATTCTAATCAATCCTCCTCTTATCTTCATGTTTTCCATATCAAAGAAACAGAAAAAAATGCTATCTTAATTCTAAATTATATCTTTCATTATAAAAGTCTTATTATATCTAAGGGTCATCCATTCTTTTAATCTTATTCAAACAAGTATTTAAACATATAATGCCCCCTCTAAAAGGGGAATTGTTCTGTTTTTAAATCTGACTCTCACTTTCTTTCTTTCCAAGTCGCTTTCCAAGCCAGGGCAGTTAGATCACCCAAGAATTTTCTTTTTATTTTTGTAAAATTTGGTTGGCATGAGGAAGACAATTGAGGTAGGGTATATTGGGGAGGGAATTCTGCCCATTTGTATTCCTTAAACAGCTCCCAGTTCCTTTCTCCCTCCATTTCTCTTTTCATTCCCTGTCTCCCAAGTTGTGATATTTCCCTTAACAGCTCTATATCCCCTTTTTTAAAATCTAAGGGATAAAAGGTCTTTTGCATTTTCATTGTTATAGTTAAGTCTTGCAGCATTTTGTTTGTATGTAGTCATTTATATTTCCCTTTTATCTCTTCCATCTCTAAATCCCTTTCCTCTGTTTCGTCTTCTGATTTCTGGATTATTTGTTCATACTTTGTAGTCGTTATCTGGGAACTTTCTAGTTATAGATTTAATTTGGAGATTTGCTCTTTTATATTGTCTAAATTGTTTTTTGACTCATTATGATTTCTTCTTATGTCCTCTTTGCATTCAACAATTGTTTGGTGAATTAGTTGTAGCGTAGAATATATTTCTTTCTGAAAGGTGTTTGTTTTTTCTTTCTTTCTCTTTGATTATGGAGTCATGGTTTTATTGCATGTTTTTTCTTCTGTCATCAAACTAGAAACTAGTGCTATCATCTGGTTAACTAGTCTATTTTCCATTAACCCTATAATTAGTATTTCCTAGCCAGAGGTTGTATGAACCTTACAAATGTTCTTATTCATATGTGACTTACATATACTTGGTGAAGTGATTATTACATATCTTGCTAAAAAGGAGCAGGCTCATTTGTATTGTTTTAAGAGGAAGAGAGTTTTAAAACAACATTAATAATGGTCCAGTCTTCTTCAATCAGGCACCCTTCAGGTATGTTGAACTACAATAACCATTATCAGGATAAGATGACTAATGAACCAACTACAATTCCCCATGAGTAACAGAAAGTTAGGGACGTGGTGGCTCAGTGGGTTATGACACTGAGCTTGTCAATCAGAAGGTCAGCAGTTTGGCGGGTCGAATCCCGAGTGCCGTGTAACAGAGTGAGTGCCTGTTACTCATCCCAGCTTCTGCCAACCTAGCAGTTCAAAAGCATGTAAAAATGCAAGTAGAAAAATAGGGACCACTACGGTGGGAAGGTAACAGCGTTCCGTGCCCCTTTGGCATCTAGTCATGCCAGCCGTGGACAAACGCTGGCTCTTTGGCTTTGAAACGGAGATGAGCACCGGCCCCTAGAGTTGGAAACAACTAGCACGCATGTGCGGGGGAACCTTTACCTTTACCTAACAGAAAGTTTCCTATAGTTTTTTCCCCCTGACAGTTTGATGATGTTATATGACTAAGATATTTTGTATGTATTGTGCATGCAGTATCTTCCTTCAAGTGCATAGCAAAGGGAATAACTTTTAGGATAGTTTCCAGCAAAACCTAGCAAACCTAAGAATGTTGCAGCAATTTAAAGATTAACAAACATAAAATTGTACACCATGCAAATTTATGTCATAATAAATTTGATCTTTAAAATACCAAACTTAGTCTTATATGTCAGTCTCTGGGGTTCCGCAAGATTTGTATTGTTTAGTTTTAAAACACCTGCCTGTTTTAGCTTTGTTTCCTTCTGACAAGGTCACTTTAAAGTCTTGAATTCAGGCCACAGAGCCATTTTAATGGTGTTGACAAGTTGTAATTTTTAAAGTGACAGAGACAGAAAGTTGTTAAATGCAAGTAGCACTTCTGGTAAAAGTTGATAATTATATCCATATTACATTGTAATTTTATTTAGTTCTTGGCCTGGCCTTCCCATCCACTTAGCCCTGTTTTTGAGAGTGGACCCTGATGTGTCAACCAAGAGGCAAGTGCAGACTTGGTGGAGCAGTGGGCTAATGCCTCCTTAAGTAACACCAGCTGCCTGCACTTAGTGCAGGTTCGAGTCCCACCAGGCTCAAGGTTGACTCAACCTTCCATCCTTCCGAGGTAGGTAAAATGTGGACCCAGATGGTTGGGGGCAATAAGCTGACTTTGTAAAAATGCCGCTTGGGGGGGGAAAGCCCTAATAAGCAGGCATATACATAGAATGAAGGCTATTGCTAAGCACATTGATTTGTGCTTCTTAGATTGTAAGCTTCCCTGAGTCTTTGGAGAAGGGTGGGATATAAATGGGATTAAAAAAAAAACTTCCACCTGAAAAAGCTGTGGAGGAAGGCACAGTCTGACCTTGTGCAGCCTTTAGTGTTTTGCCTCTCAGTGACCCATATTTGCCCGTTTGTTGATAATGCACTTTTATGACTATGCTCCTGTGTCCAGTTTTGCACTGATTTCATCAAGACTTTATGGGAACGCCTTTTTCGAGATTATCATTTCTTAAATGAAATGTATGGACATGTTCACATTTAGCAGATAAAAATTGTTCTTGTTAGTACATATTATGAATAAATATCTCAGCATTATTTCACTTTATACGGTATTCCAGTATTGCAGCAAGAGGTTTGGTTGTTCCAGAACTAGGGAAATATATGAAGCGTAGCAGAATACAAGTAGCCCTTGCTTAGCAACTGCCTTGTTTAGCAACCATTGACTGAACAAGTAACTTTCACTGTAAAGGTAAATAACCAGGCATCACATTTACAAACTCTGTAAAGCAAAGGAAAGCTGAAGTAAGATCATAAGCATTGTTGTGGTTGCACTTAACGACCATTTTGCTTAACAATCTAATCACCAATCCCAGTTGGGTTGTTTAGCAAGGATTGTTTCTAGGTTTTTGCCCTTAAGACCAATTCATATATTCAGAGAACAGGTACAGTGAGGGGGGAAAGGACACACAGTGTATCCAAGATCTTCCTTTGAAGCTTACTATATGTTTAAAAATGCAGTAGGCTTTTCTTATGGTCTCATATACCATCTGATAGTGATCCATTGATTGATGTCCTCATTTAAGCCAGTCAAAAACTATAGGAACGAGCGACGTCTATAGGTTCTTTACTAGTAAAAATCAAAGTGATATAAAGAGAGATTTTTGAACTCAGAATGTGAATCCCCCCCTTTATATTCATTTCATGCATCATTTTCCTCCAGGCCAGTTACTTTCTCTGTTATAACCTTGGGCAATAGATTCTGAGACGATAGTTCCTACAGTACCAACATAAATAGAGATCAAGAAACTTCAAGCTAGGCACTAATATATCAACAGAAATGTAGCAATCAGAGGTATAGTGAAGACATGCTGTCATCGGATAGGTGGAACCATAAAATGAATTTATTCCGTCGAGGAAAAGGAAAATACAGAATAGTACTGAAATAATTTGGGAATAAATCTTCAATGACAAATCTCAGATCTTGTGAACCAACAATAGATCATTGTGCTATCTTGGGTGTATGTTTGTCATTGAAGTTTGCATTCTGCAGTTCAGAATCCTCAAAAGATCAAAGGTTTCCCCAAAAATGAGAAGGCCAAAGGAGCATTTGAATTTGCAAGAAAAAGATCATGCACATGTAGCTTAGTTGTAGGATTTTGTGTGTGTTTTTTTTGGTTGTTGTTTAGTTATGAGTTTGGTGAAGAGAGAATTATTTGAGTCCAGTGAAGTTGATTGGTAGGGACATAATATTGCAGATAATTTAAACTATTTTAAAGGCCAACTTAGAAAATTGCAAAACAAAAATATGATTCAAATGATCCTGAATGATATATATGACCAAAATAGTGAATAAAAGTTTAATGTGTTGTTTTTCCTGTTATTGTGAGTCATTAAATATTTGGAGCTTGCCCTGACTATTACCCACAGTTTTGAAGTTATCTTGAAATCTCTAAAAATCAAAGCCTCTATGAAAAGAAATAATTAAAATCATATCATTGTTAGTTGATAACTACCAAAGACGAATCTTTCCTGACAAACAAGCCAAGCATCACTGTTTGACTTTTTCTAATTTATTTCCTCATTTATTTTTTAATAGATCAAATAGAGTCTAATGTTTGTCTGAATGCATCAACATTTTGACTCTACCATGAGAGATGATGGTGGTCTTATATCAGGGATCTTCAAACATGGCTCTTTTATGACTTGTGGACTTCAAGTTGAAGTTCACAAGTCATAAAAGGGCCAAGTTTGAAGACCCCTGTCTTAGATGGTGACCCAACAGAGATTTTTGCACACACGCACACGCGCTGTGTATCCTACTCAATATAAAATATAATACTATGAACTTCTTGAGTGATCAGCATCAAAAAGTGACATCCAAGTTAGGCTGACATAAGATTGTCCCACTTCCTATAGCTTCAGATTGAGATGCCAATAATCTCTTTTAGCAGGCATTAGTGCTTTTTAATTTTGGTGCTGATTACTGACATCTGATGATTCCTATCTTTCCAAGTAGATCTGTCACATTGGTACAAAGCAATGTAGCATGAACTAATGTCTATTTTGATTTACATAATATATCAAACTATAATTAAAATAAGTAGCCATAGGGCAAATCTATCTTCAGACTTCAAAGGTATAGAATAGATTATAGAGCCATGCCCTAGATTAGTATGATGTATGCTTGGACTACAAGTTAAAATGCTGTTAATATAAATCTGAAGTAAGAATATCCCAACTAACCATCAAATGTTGATACCAATGCAAATTCTTTTCTTATGTGATTAGGTAGTCTCTTCCTCTCTCTCCTCTCCTCTCCTCTCAAGATTAGATGGGATTTCCAATTGTCCAAACTGAAAAGTGTTGTATACAATATAATTAGTTAATTTTTCAAAGCACATAATTTATTATTCATTAACTGCTGCATCTGTATTTTGGAAGAAGGCACTGCACGATCTATCTGGGAATTTCTTCATTTTTTTAATAAAAAGCCTGGATGACAAAGTAAATAGAATCACAGTATCTTGGGTGGGTAATTGAGAGGAGGAGGGAAAGCACATCGAAAGGTGAGGAAATGAGGGGAACAGTGAGTGCTTGGTGATAAAGGTCTATAAATACAAGAAGTGTGATGTTTTCAAATTCCCTGTAAAAAAATGGCATATGAGTCAGGCTGCTGATTTGGGGTTTGCTGATGTAATATAGGACAGTTACTGAAAATATTGACAAAATTGTGATATTTATATCTTTAACTCTGAAGTTTTTTTTCTTTAAAAATAATTCTGACTGACATATAGTTATTTTATTTATATTGTTTGTATTTTTATTCACATACGAAGATTTGCTCATTTTTCTTATTTTGCATAAGTTTTAAACAGTTGCTCATTTTGTATAGTGTTGCTGTTTACAAAGTAAAACGTGTAGCAAATTCAGTTCAGTATAAAAATAAAACAGCAATTTTCTTATTGATCAATTGTCATGTAAAAGTTAAACATAAATACAACTATATACCAGGTTCTCTTCAACTTATGTCCATTATAGAGCCTTCCCATTGTGGTCATTAAGTAGTGATGGTTGTAAAAATAGGTCATAATGTGATCAATCCAATTTTACAATTTTTTTTGTGGCAGTCATTAAGTGAATCACCATGATCATTAAAGGAATACATGGTTGTTAAGCAAACCCATTGTTTGCTATGGGGTGTTTTTGCCCCAAACTGGAAGTAAATGCTGATTTTTGGCAAAAATATTATAAATCTCGATCATATGAAAGTCAGGCTGGTTGCCGAGCATCCAAAATGTGGTTACATGTGTGTGTGTGTGTCTCACAATTGGAACTTTGGAACCAGGTCATAAGTACTCTTGGGGATCTGTTGTAATTTCAATTGGTTGCCAAGCAACCAGTCATAAGTCAAGGACTACCTATAAATAGACATGTGATGTAATTAATTGCATGAAGTAAGACTGCCAAAAACACCAGATATATAAAAATGTGTATTGCAGCATCTTTAAGCGAGCCCATTCAGAAATCCAGGTTCAGCAGAGTGGATGCTGGAGCACTCATGACATCATCGTATAACATTGAATGAAAATTAATTAAAAGGAGGGGGGGGGAAACCCTGAAATCTCAGAAGATTGCTAAGTCTGATGAGATGCCAGTGTTTTTTTAATTTTTACATTAGTTCTCCTGATCTTTTTAGGCAAGAGTTTTGAAATCTCATGAGAATTCAGACCAGGAGAGTGGTGGGAGGGAGATTGCTGAAATCTCCAGAGATTTCATTCATTAAAAAACAGAAAGAGATGAAGTTAGG
The DNA here is from genome assembly GCF_964194415.1 of Vipera berus. Lineage (NCBI taxonomy): Eukaryota > Metazoa > Chordata > Lepidosauria > Squamata > Viperidae > Vipera > Vipera berus. The sequence goes on from NC_138202.1 coordinate 236,418,093, forward strand.
AAGAGCCAATGCTAGGTGTGTCCAAGCTTGGCAATTTTACATCTTGTGGATTTCAACTCCCAGAATTCCCCAGCCAGCATGGCTGGCTAGAGAATTCTGGGAGTTGATGCCACAAGTCTTAAAGTTGCCAAGGTTGGACAACTCTAGCCTATGCCATCACACAGGGATTTTTGGCACTAGAAAAGTTTTCTGAGCCTTTGGAAAGTTGAACGAATTTAATTGATTATTTAAATTAGGACAAAATGAGATTGTGGGAGAAAGATTTTTCCTACTCACTGAGAAAGGTTTTTGTTTTGCTTTATCTGGCAACTGAGGCTACTCCCCATGCAGCACAGTGGATGGAATACTCTAGGAATGCCCATTTGGCACAATTGGCTTTTCTGAGAGATGACACATCAGAAGAGACCCCTTCTAAGCTGGTGGCCACAGCTGGACTCTTGGAAGTATGTTGTTCTGTTCTAAAGTGCAAAGTGCCTGTTTTGCTGGGCATGGCTAAGCAAAAAACACCTCTTTGTCACAAGACTAACTGAAAAGATAACTCCTTGATACATCTCCAGTCCCTCCCTGCCTTTTTTTTCTGGGCACAATCTCAATAGAAGCTATATTCATATAGAGGTTCTTTTTTTAAAAAATGCCTATAGGGGTCTACATAAAACCTAGAAGCATTTCCACAAATGAATACAAGTATTCTGTCAATGTTTGCAGCATTGACATCGGAACCATGACATATTCCTTGGCTTATGCTGATTTGTTTAGCATTTGTTTGAACTTGAAGTTTTGCCTGTCGCAGTGCCCCTGTAGTCACACAATCATGATCTAGGTTTGCTCACAATTTTGATGTTACAGCAAGCTGCGGTCATGTGGTTGTGAGTTCTGACATTTCCTGCTAGATTCCCACAAGAAAAGTCAATGGGGAAGCCAGCAGGCAGTCAAAAGTCATAGCCATGTGAAGACCTAGCTTAATGACCTGCACAGTTTTCACTGAGCGATGGCCAGGACTGCCAGAATGGTGTCGCTGAGTGGCATGGTCATGTGACATTGCAGTTTATGACTGCCTCACTTAGCAATGGCAATTCTGATCCCCAGTTGCCGTTGTTAACAGAGGACTCTCTTTATTGTGCTATATAATAAGAAGCTAACTGCCTACTATTTTTTGTTTTAAAGTTTTATTTTTAATGGCTTAGGTAACAGGTGTCAAACTCGTCCTGTCACGTGACGTGGTGCGACGTATTCTGACTCTTTTTGCATTGCCGGCAATGGGGTGAGCGCAGCTTCAGTATAATGAAACCGGCCCAGAGGCTGGCAGTTTGACACCCCTGGCTTAGGTAGAGCATATGTCTCTACCTAAAAATGTAGTTGTCAATCACCTCCAGTACTGATACAAATTACGTAATTTGTACCATTTGTGTGACGACATCATAATACAACATTGTGGCATCTTCTTGGATGCATACAGTGGGCAGGGAGGTAAGTGCTGGCAGACATATTGGTGTCTGTGGCAAACATGTTACCCATGCCTGTTGTTTATTTTCTTGAAAGTATTCTTCAGCCTAAGAAAAGACTACTATTATAAGAACAGTTAATATTCTAATTGTAGCTACTGTTAAATGCCTTTCTTTTAAACATAAAGTTTTTTTAATTTGTTTTAGGCTGTTTTTAAAAATAAGTTCTCCATATATAATAGCAGCTATGTATTTTATGCTGCATTATCTGGTGGGAAGGGAATGGATCATTGAAAAATCAATTCAGGGAAAGTAAATAAAGTGGAAGAGGTGCATTTAAAACTAAGTGCTTTTTCTTGCTTTCAGTTTAAATGATAGATCATGCATCAAAAGCCTTGCAGAGTTAATAGTTTAAAACTATAGAAAGCGGTTTATTGTTTATTAGGTGAAATATACAATATGAACTATCATAAAGAGAACTGAGTTCAAATCTCTGCTTATCTATAAAATTCACAAGTGTGAATTTACCTAGACAAGTGTATGCTTTTTAAAGGAACTTTTAACATAGATGTAGAATAAAATTATCTAAGTTCTAAATCAGGGGACTTCAAACTTGGCCCCTTTATGACGCTGGCTGAGGAATTCTGGGTGTTGAAGTCCACAAGTCATAAAAGGAAGACCCTGCTCTAAATGTTCATCATTCTCACCTCTTTATGAACCTTTTAAATCAAGAGAAAAACATTGAATACGATGCATATTTACTGGTAAAAATTTTCCATTAAGCTATGTTATTAGAGAACACTTAAAATTGCCTTTGGACTATGGACCAAAAAATTGGAAGGACAGCAATGAAGTTAGCAGGAATGCAGAAATATACCAAATTAGAAAGCTGCATAGATAATGCATGACATCAATTTATTTTTAGCTAATTTGCTTATGCAGACATTGTATTTGATGTTAAGCCAAGTCATCATTTCTGATTAATGGATGCATTTTCTCCAAATGGGAATTGTTAAAAAAATAAAGAAAATAACAATAAAGAAAAAAGAAAAAAAAATCTCATGCTAAAACTCTCATGCATAAGTCTGTATATATCTCTACTCAGAGATCAGTCTAATGGGTCTATGCGGTTAATTTATATAGTAGCTGTATGTGCCAGTATATATTAGCTGTATATGTCATGCCAGTATACTTCAGTCAAGCTAAATTACAATTCCTTGAATCCTCCAGTCATATGAAGAATAAATTGTTATATGAAGAAAGGATGGAATTGCATTTGACATTAATCCAGTCTTCACCGTGCGTCCTCTGCGAATTCTTTTTCACAACATGAAATATTTTATTTAAAAGTCTCAACCTTGTTTTCTACTGCTAGTATATTCAGATTAGTAAGCAGCATAGAGATACAAATAAAAAAAGGCAAGGTCAAACAAATACATTGGTAAACAATTTAAAAAGAAGCATGCTGTATAGCTACTTTTTTGTCTCCAAAGTGTTACCATTTCATGACTTCTCTAATTTAAATAATGCAGTTTTTAATTAAATGTGTTAATAGGTTTTTTTTCCAGAAAGAATAATCTATTATTTGCCATTACTGTAAACCTTTAGGATTTGAAAAATGTATATGAAATGTCCCACATGTTTTATTTCATCAAACTATCTGAATATATATCTGCAAATCAGAAAATCTTTATTAATGGATGAGCCTAATAATTGTTAAGAAATATAAATAAATGTATGGCAAAGAGGTGACACTATTTTTTCCCCCTTTATTCAGTTCATAAATATTGCTATCAAGTCTTTTGAGGACAGACGTTAATAGGAGGTAATGCTGTGACAACTCACTTAGAAGTAAGGTGATACTTAGTTACAAGTAGTCGTTGGCTTACCTGGATAAAATCTAGTCACTTTCAGAGACCTGGATAGTTGGCAGGCTGAGTAAATTTAAGACAATGTACAGGTAGTCCTCAGCGTATAGCCACAGTTTGAGCCCAGAATGTATGTTGCTAAGTGAGAAATTTGTTAAATGGGTTTTGCCACATTTTACCATTTTTTCATGCCACATTTGTTAAGTGAATCACTGCAGTTGTTAGTAACACGGTTGTTAAGTGAATCTGGCCTCCCCATTGACTTTGCTTGTCAGAAGTTCATAAAATGTCATCACAGGACTCTGGGACACTGCAACCGTCATGCCAGTTGTCCAGCATCTGAATTTTGAACACGTGACCATGGGGATGCTGCAACGGTCATAAATTTAAAAAATGATCATAAGTCACTTTTTTCAGTGCTGTTGTAACTTTGAACAGCCACTAAATGAATTCTTGTCAGTCAAGGACTACCTGTACTTGATGCTCAACTTAGTGAAATCTTTGAGTTCTATCTTTGAGTGGAATCTTTATGTTCTATCAGACTGTGTCTTAAAGATTGAGTTTCGAGACTTTTGAATTTTATTTCAAATCTGGCTCCAGATGCCTAGAAAGTAAGGCATCTTAGAATTGAAGAGCTTTTAAATGAAATTGTCTTCTATCCAAAGTATCTTTCCACCAGTCTTTTGTAGTGTGTTTGAACACACACCACCATTTTTTAAGAGAATACATCTGAGTGAAGCCTGTATGAGAAGAAATGTAAAAATTGCCAATTCAAAGGGAAGGCATGAATTCATCTTGAACATCAGAGACAGATTGACAATATTTGGATGGCGAGATGTCACATCTATACTTCTTTCTTGTAGAATGTTTGGTGCCAGTTGCATATGTAGGATGAGCTGGATTGTGTCTGTTGGCCTCAAGGGACCTTTTCCCTTCACTGTTGGGAGTGACTGTAATCAGACATTTGCCTATAGATTTGCTATGCTTTACAGCCAATTTTGATAGTATTCCTTGCATATTACATTATTTTTTATTACATTACACTGCATTTCTGGTGGCTTGAGGTCGTGAGGTATATGACGGACTGGAAGAGAGTTTTTTCTGGATTTCAGGTTAGTATTTTTAACACTGCAGTACCCTGTGGAAGAGAAGCCTTACTGCTAGACTTCTGCAGGAAATACTGGAGCCCCCTCCTCCTTGCTGCTGCCTCCTGCAGGAGTCCCCTGGAAAAAGAGACATGCCCCAAAGCAGATGTGTAAGACAGATGTAATTTTTGTCCAGTACAAAATAACAGTATTGCTCTGTGTCTGCTTTTGCTACTGTTATGTATTGAGCTCAATGTAACACCTTAAGCACTTGCATAACAGATACCACCAGGTGGCGCTGAACTGAAACTGTTGTGGCTGGGATCAGTTTTAGGCGGGAAACAGAGGTTCACCCTGATTGGTTGGATGTGTACCTGGCCAGGTATATAAAGGGCGCAGGTAACCCCTATTCCCCGGTACTGTTCCTTCACCTAATAAAGAGCTGCTATGCTGTACTCATCGTCTTGGCGTCCTTCCTGCTCTCCAGAACCCACTACGCAACAGCTACCACTATATTTCCTATAGGACTTTGTAGGAGAACTGCAAATGCCCCTTTCCTCGCCCTGTGGAGAATACAAAGAGCAGCTTTTTCCCCCTTTGATGTCAGTATTCAAGAGGGAAGCTCACTCTTTCTTTCGGTATCAAATTCCCTTTGATAGAGAGGAAGGGGTAGTTTCTCTTCCATGAGCAGAAATGTTCTTGGAAGTACAAGGAAAGGAAGAAGGACTGCCAGGGAAGTTCATTGCCAGATCTCACTTTTCAGCCCAATATCTCCATATGTTCTATATCCTGTAAAATTGGGAGGGTTCCATCCTTGGACAAACACCAATATATTGATGTTAGTGCCAGGTTGGCATCACAGGACCCCTGCCTGGATCAGGACTTCAAGAGACACGCCCTGAACTCTTGGCCACGCTGATGCTTATTGGCATCCTTGCTGCTTGTATTATCTTTTAAGCGAGCAAGGCATTGCAGAACAGAACTATTACTTCTGCTCTGCTTAGTTTATTTCTTTATGTGGGTTGGCCCAAATTAGAGGTGAAAATGAGGAGCTTAGGTCAAGCCACAAGGTTCAGGAGTCTCCAAAAGAATAACCCAGTACTTTGTTGTAAGTTGTGAAGTGTCTGCAGAATATCCAAAATAATTTACTCATAGTTTTTCCTCAATCCCCACTCAAGTGTCTAATTTTTCTGTTTCGGTGTTTAATTAAAAAATAAATAAATAAAGCACCATCTTTTAATCTTCAACCTTTCTTATTTTAAGCGACCACATCTCTCGTACATCCAGTAAAAACTGGATAAAAGAGAAAAGCAAAGTCTGAATAATTATTTGACAAAAATAAAATATTGTCAGATGGGAAGCTTGATTTACAGCATACAGTCTAAAATAAAATGCACATAAAATGCATTTAATGTGCTATAAAACAGATGCATGTGTCCTTCCAACATGATGCTCTAAATTTGCAAATTCAATACAATTGTACAATTTTAGAATAATTACTGAAGAAATTAGCAGATTGGCCAGTGAAGTGATATGAAGGAGGTGTTGCTGCGTGATTACTGCAAATATAGAAATAGACGTGTTTTATCATGTTTTAGAAAAACAAGGTTTCCCCCCAGCTCCAGGCCTGTCTAGAAATCACTCCACTTTCTCATTTTTTCCCAGCACAGAGAAATGATAGTACTTCATCTGTTGTATTTCCACCTATGTATAGCAAGAAGCAAGGCAGATTTCTATGGAATTTCTGTCCTCTTTTTTTGCTGTCAGCTAGGAATAAAAAAGATCAATAATCATGAGACGAGGAGGATCCCAGAACACAGAAAAGTAGACAAGATGCTAATAGAAGAACAAACCTCAAAATATATAATGCAAAATGGCCAGTTCAACTGAATTTATATATTAGATTTTGAGGAGACCTACATTAATAATGGGTGTGCGGTGCATATTATTGAATTAATAATATTTGAAATAAAATTTATAATACGCACACATGGGAGCCGTAAAGTATATTGGGCATCCTTCTTACACTGAACAATGGCCCAGTAGCAACAATAAAAGAAAGCAGAACAAAAGGCAAGTTCTCAGATATGCATCTTGGTTTTCGAGGCAGACCCAGATATCAAGATTGGTATTTGGGAAGATCTTGGCCATAATAATTTTTGTAGAGATAAATCCGTGGCCAAGAAAGCAATTTTCTAATTCAGTTACATTAAGAGTGGTGACACAGTATTGTTACACTCGCTGAATGGTCTATCAGTGAAGTTTGGGGACAAGAAAAAACAGAAAAAGCTGAAAATAAGATCCAGCCCCTTTGCACCTATGTAGGCACATCCTTATAAACCATTAGAACCGGCTAGAACACTTTTTTGTAGAAGTGTGATGTGATATATCTATATCTATATCTATCTATTGATAGATAGAGATAGATAGATAGATAGATAGATAGATAGATAGATAGATAGATAGATACACACATACATACACATACACACACATACATACATACATACACATACATACACATATACACATACACTCTTAGGGTGTATGCATGGAGAATTGAGGAAAGGAAGGTACCTTATTTGCAAATGATTAACCTATCCTTTCTAACTTCCAGATGATAGATCTCACTGACAACTATGAATTCTGGGGATTGTAGTGCACACACACACACACCGAAGAGAAGTGTTGGGGAGGTTTTCTCGGAACCATTTTACTTTTAGAATTAGAATATCATATTGGAATGAGAATACACAGGTGGGCAAAATCCAAGAGAGATAATGGAAAGAATATGGGTGATATCTATAATGTTAGTTTGCTTTAAGAGAGTATTCTGTGATACTTTGCATAAATCCACATCTTACAGCGAGTAAAAGAAAATGGAGCATCTACAGTTATTCTGACGATTCATGGGAGAGCATGCCAAATCATAGATGAGACAAAGTTCTTGGCATTTAACAAGATTGCATATGTGTGTCTACATATGTTATTTTAACATAATGTTATGTGATGTTAAACTTTAACATTTGTTCCCCAAACAGTTGGTGAAAATTATTAATTATTCACTCAGTTTATTTGATTGGAAGATAGAAGGCATGTTGAGGGAATGTGTAAAATGATAAAATTTCTCTAAATGAAGGGAAGAAGGGAAAAAACCCAACCCAATATTTTAGAACATTGTCTGCTACAACACTGTAGCCTTGTAATTATTCTCAAGGGAAGCTACATGGAAAGGAGTGGGAAAAAAAAGAAATTGAAGAGACTATTGTTGGAATTAGACTTATAATGCATGCGTTGAGCATCTAGGGAAGTGGGAAGCCATTCTGTGGAGTTTTGGCATGGCTTCAAAGTCCTCTTTGCTCTTAAAAATAAAAGGTGCTTCAGAAGGAAATGGAAGAAAGATGAAGGTTTCAATTAATTAGTGTAGCCCAAGATTAATATACAGACAAAAGCAAAAAACAAAAACATGTATTCTTCCAAAAATACAAGACGTTTCCTATATTTACATACCAATGTTATCCATAGGAATGAATTCATCCCTGATTCATTGTGCCTTTTAAGCATTTTCCCATTGATCTAGGATCAAAGAACTGTTGGAGGAAGCGAAAAGTAGAAAATGGCTTTGAATCCTACCTTAAACTTCAACGGCTAAATTTCCAAGCATCCCTGGGTACAAAAATCTTTGGCAGGGGTTAATTCAGAGGTTTTCCCCATATCTTGGTAAGTGAATCAAATTCCCAGGAGCTACAGGTTCTTCAGGACGGGCAATTCCCAGTGTTTGGTAGCCAAAGGCATCCTAAAAATAGTTCAGCATCCCCCATTTTCTCTTTCTCTGACTGATTTCTAAAGAGAAAGGAAAAATAGACTGACAAAGTAGTGAGGAAACATAGATGAAAGATAATGGTTGTTTGGAAGTCCTCCCCCACTTTTTTAAAAAAATGTAATGAGTCCAGTAGCTCTGTTGCACAGTATCAGCTTCCTTGAGAAGCACTCCAGATTGCTCATGTTGTTATGTGTTTTTCTCAATCATGGAAATCTGCTATGTGATAAAAGCAGAAAATCATGTATTACTGTTATTGCTTTGCCCTTGCAGAAAAGGGACAGCTTGTAGAACGAATGGCCTGTGAGCAAAGAAGGTCTAGGGCCCAGTGGTAGGCAACTTTGGCTCTTTTATGACTTGTGGACTTCAACTCCCAGAATTCCTGAGCCAGCATGGTTAGTTTAGGAATTCTGGGTATTGAAGTCCACAAGTCATAAAAGAGCCAAGGTTGCCTACTCCTGGTCTGTGCTGTTGCATTTCTAATAATAATCAGGATTATAATAGGTGTGATGATTCCTCTGGATGCTCCCCTGGATGCCTCTCTAGATGCTAGTTCAGAGGAGAATGAGCTGGTCCTGGGCATGAACTTGCCGGCCTGGACTGAGGGACTGGGGTTTTAGATTTTAAATTTTAAATTTTAAATTTTAAATTTTAGAACATGTTTTATTGTTTAGGGCTACTTGGTTTAATTTATTTTAATTTTTGTATATTATGTGTTGTATATAGTGTTTTAATTGCCCTGTACACCGCCCCGAGTCCTTCGTGAGAGGGGTGGTATATAAATCCAATTAATTAATTAATTAATTAATTAATTAATTAATTAATTAATTAATGTCAGAAGGGGAGGCAGCTGATGGCTCCAAGTCAGGAGCTGCAAACCCAACCAAGCGCGGTGGAGAGGTTGATGGGGGAGTGACTGGATGAGCAGCTGGATGAGAGTGTTTGGCTGAGGCACAGCTGCAGCAAGTCAGTCCTGAGGCTTTGGGTGGGGAAGGCATGCAGTGATGAGGAAGAGGGAGTGCCTTTTCCACTCGATCCGAGAACAGTGGAGGACAGAGAAGAGACAGGAACAGTAAAAGTCAGCCCAACTACTTGCGAGGTGGCAGCCTCGTCTTTCTTGAGGGGCTGCACCAGGAGCTGGATATTTAGCACAGCAGACGGAGACGACACTGGGAACAACATGTTCATTTTCTACATGTGTGTTTCCTAGTCATCGTGATTCCTGCTTTGCTTTCAGTCCGACACTGTGCCTTGACTTGGATCATGCCTCGTGGATTCTGGATTCTGCTTGCCTCTGAATCCTCTTGTATTGTGGACTTACCTTGTTTGGAAACTTTCCTATGCCTTGTGGACTCATTGGGCCATTGCTCCGTGGACTAGTGCTGATTTGTTTGTAGCTAGATTCAGTTGTGACAATTCTGGTTGTTTGATGAAGGGAAGTGCTGGAATACAAATAAAACTACTAAACCACTGTCACGTGTGCAGGTGAGTGAGCAGAACAGCACAATAAGGATTAAAAGATTTCAAGAGGCTTTGAGCAGATCTTCCAACAAGACACAAAGCTGGCTGAAGCACTGATTGGGAAGTCCACTTGATGGCCCATTTTCTTGGCAATAAATGACATTGATAGGAGAGGGTAGAATTTCTAGGATTCTGCCAATTGCTTTCTTGAACTTGTCCCATACGATAGAGCGTGCAGTTACAGGTAGTCCTCGACTTATGACCACAATCGAGTCCAAAATTGTTAAGTGAGACAGTTGTGAAGTAAATTTTGCATCCTTTTAGTTATATTTAGTTATAGTTATATTTATATTTATATATCGCCCTATTCCCTGAGGACTCAGGGCGGTTTACAGGGAATTAAAAATCCAAAATACAAAAATTAAGAACCAAATTAAAAAATATTAAATTAACCCTGTAGTCAGTTAAAAAGAACCCCAAATTAAAAATTCCTCCTCAGTCTGGGCCTGAGAGCTCGAAGAGCCAGGTCTTCAGGCCCCGGCGGAATGATCGAAGGTCCGGGGCAGTTCTCAGCTCCACCGGCAGCTGGTTCCAGAGGGCAGGCGCTCCCACCGAGAAGGCCCTATCCCTGGGTGTCACCCGCCGGCAGTCTTACCGGCGGGACCCTGAGCAGACCCTCCCTGTGGGAGCGCACTGGGCGAAGGGCATTTGATTAGATTTTTCTGGCCAGAGTAGTTAAGTGAATCACTGCGGTGGTTAAGTTAGTAACATGGTTGTTAAGTGAATATGGCTTCTTCATTGTCTTTGCATGTTCAGAAGGTCCCAGAAAGTAATCGTGTGTTCCCGGGACACTGCAACCATCATAAATATGATTCAGTTGCCAAACATCTGAATTTTGATCACGTGACCAGAGGGATGCTGCAGTAGTTATAAGTGTGAAAAAACAATCATAAGTAACTTTTTTCAGTGCCATTGTAACTTTGAACGGTCACTGAATGAACTATTGTAAGTTGAGGACTACCTGTCTTAGCATTGACTGGTGTTGTTGCATGGCATGGTAAAAGTACACTCTGCAGGCCAGCCCTTTTCATATTGCACATGCTCCTCCTGACTCAAGGACAGTTGGCAAGTGCATTACCATGGGCAAAAGGAAAGTCTCTGAGAAAAACACATTGAATTATTAATCTACCGTGCCATTAAAACAGAACTGCATAATGACAGACATAGGCTTCATGGCTATCAGTGGAAGAATATCCAGCTGTTAATGTACAGTAGAGGTCAAAGAGGATCTCCCTTGATATGCTGGGTTTTATAGTATACACATGGGAAAAAAGTATGATGTAGGCCAGAGTTCCCCAACCTTTCCGCTTTGCAGACCAGCTGGCAGGGGGGAGGGGAGAGGAGATGGTTCTGTGTGAATGGCCAACAAGCTTGCATGCACAGCTCCATTTATGCAAGCAGCAGGCACTCAAGAAAGCCATGTGCGTAAATGGAGCACACATGCACGTGCTCGTCCGCTGCTCGCACAAATGGGGATGCACGTGCCCATACGTCTGCTCACCCACTGCTTCCATGGTCCAGTTGTGAACAGCTCACAGCCCAGTAGTGGGCTGCTGCCCAGGGGTTAGGGACCCCTAATGTAGGCTATGCTCATTTTTTTTAAAAAAAACCTGTATTAAAATATTTTCTCATTAACTTAAAACTTGCTGGACTGCTGATTGTTTCACAATTATTTTTCCAGTATTGTTCTCTATGTGTAAAGATGCCTGTTTTGTGACTCATAAGTAGTTTCCAGGGGACATGTTTACTTTTCTGAAATATGTAAAAATAAATTTTAAAAGAAATAACTAGATAGAAATATTTTTATCTCTACTACATAAACAAAATTTTGCTTAAATTTTTTCTCTGTAGCTAGGTGCAAAAGCTACTCAAGTTTTGTTAAGATATTTCTTTTTTTTATCCGAATAAATTTACTTTACTTATGTATTAATACTATGTTGTTGTTGTTGTTGTTAGTTGCGAAGTTGTGTCCGACCCATCACGACCCTATGGACAACGTTCCTCCAGGCTTTCCTGTCCTCTACCATCTTCTGGAGTCCATTTAAGCTCACGCCTACTGCTTCAGTAACTCCATCCAGCCACCTCACTCTCTGTCGTCCCCTTCTTCTATTGCCCTCAATCTTTCCCACCATTAGGCTCTTCTCCAGTGAGTCCTTCCTTCTCATTAGGTGGCCAAAGTATTTGAGTTTTAGCTTCAGGATCTGGACTTCTAAAGAGCAGTCAGGGTTGATCTCCTCTAGGGCTGACCGGTTTGATCGCCTTGCAGTCCAAGGGACTCGCAGGAGTCTTCTCCAGCACCAGAGTTCAAAGGCTTCAATTCTTTGGCGCTCAGCCTTTTTTATGGTCCAACTTTCACTGCCATACATTGCAACTGGGAAGACCATAGCCTTGACTATATACGCACTTTTGTTGACAGGGTGATGTCTCTGCTTTTTAGTGTGCTGTCTAGATTTGCCATGGCTTTCCTCCCGAGGAGCAAGCGTCTTTTAATTTCTTGGCTACAGTCCCCATCTGCAGTGATCTTGGAGCCCAGGAAAATAAAATCTGTCACTACCTCCATTTCTTCCCCATCTATTTGCCAGGAATTGAGAGGGCCGGATGCCATGATCTTGGTTTTATTAATGTTTAGTTTCAAACCAACTTTTGCACTCTCCTTCTTCACTCGCAACAAGAGACTCTTCAGTTCCTCTTCATTAATACTATAGGTAAAGGTTCCCCCGCACATGCATGCTAGTCGTTTCCAACTCTAGGGGCCGGTGCTCATCTCCATTTCAAAGCCGAAGAGCCAGCGCTTGTCCGAGGACGTCTCCGTGGTCATGTGGCCGGCATGACTAGACGCCAAAGGCACATGGAACGCTGTTACCTTCCCACCGTAGCGGTCCCTATTTTTCTACTTGCATTTTTTACGTGCTTTCGAACTGCTAGGTTGGCAGAAGCTGGGACGAGTAACAGGCGCTCACTCTGCTACGCGGCACTCGGGATTCGACCTGCCAAACTGCCGACCTTCTGATCAACAAGCTCAGCGTGCTAACCCACTGAGCCACCACGTCCCATTAATTAATACTATATTAATACTATATTAATACTATATTAAGATACAATACAAGAGAAAATAGTAGGGAAGATGGGGGAGGGAAAAGGGAAAAGTGTGGGGAAAAGGGGGAAAAGAAAGAAAAGGCACATAATAACATCAAACCTCAACTTTTTACTTTTATATAATAGTATAAACTAGCCATTTCTATAACAATAAATCTATCTAGTTGGTAAAACCCAAAATCAAAGTTTCATTTTTTTCTACCTCAAGGTCAAAGTCCAGAAGCAGTTTCCAAGTACTGTACACACAATTCATTGTGGGAATCAAAATATCCTTCCATTTTTGTCCATAAGGTAATCGTGCTGCTGTCAACATATATAGCATCAAAGTTTTCCAAGTCTTTTGACGTTAAAGCCAAAAGAAAAGTTTCTGGTTTTATTTTTACATTTGCTTTGAGAATCTTCTGTATTAAGATATGAATCCTATCCCAATGTTTCTTTGCTTTGTGTCGCATGTTCACCATAAATGATAAAAGGTCCCTTCTTTACTTTTACATTTCCAACATTCATTTGAAATATCTTTATACATTCTTGACAACTTATCTGGTATTAAATACCAATGATACATCGTCTTATAAAAATGTTCTTTTAAGTTGTAATTTAATGTAAATTTTAAATCTTTTGTCCACATCTTCTCCCATAGTTCAAGCATGACATTATCTCCAACATTCCTTGCCCACTGAATCATGCAGTGCTTTACATGTTTTTTTTTACAATTTTTGTTAAGTCTGACATGCCATAAAGATGCACCATTTTTATTGTAATCTAGTTAAATTAAACATTGATAAGAGAGCTTAACTGAAATGCTGAATGAGAGAAATACATACTTAAAAAATGGGAAGACACCATGATGGGGATCTGGTAAAGAGGGTGGAAATAATTATAAATTACTAAATTTCATTAAGTTACTTCAGGTCTGGCCTGCTGTTGTATGTCCAGTTCAAGTGGACAAAACTGGAAGGTATTTCCCCATGCTGCAATCCCATCTAACCAGGCTTCTGAGGTGTAAGACAGACTGAGGTGCTAATCCAAGCTCAGGATCTATTATTCGGCATCAGTGTTCTTCTTCCAGTTCAAGAAAACTTATCAGCAAGGGCAGCCTCTGTGAATTGAGAAGAATTAACAACACGCTGTCCTCTTTCCTGTATGATGGCAGAGATGGCATTGATTTGGTCATTTCAGGAGAATTTACTTTAATGGTGCATCCACATTCCTCTGAATAGGGTAATGGCTCCATTCTGCATCAATGTCCATTGCTGTTGAGATCATGATTATATTACGAAGATATAATATCTTCGATCCGAATCCGACCGATTGCGACTAAGAACCTATACTAGGTCTTATCTCGCTGCGATAAGGGAGGCAAGGTCTAACCACTTCGCCACCCTTATCGCGTCCGCAGATAATCGCCCGGCCGCCCTGTTTAGGGTGACTCGCTCCCTCCTGAATCAGGAGGTGAGGGAGGAACCCTTGCAGGGTCGTGCCGAGGAGTTTAACCAGCATCTGTCGGACAAAATCGCTCGGATTCGGACCGGTCTGGACTCTGACTGGGCAGAGTCTGTCGAGCAGGACGCGGGCGGTCTTGTCGATATCATCTGGGAGGAGTTTGATTCTGTGACTCCGGAGGAAGTGGACAGGATCATGGGGAGGCTGAGCACCACCACATGTTTATTGGACCCGTGCCCTTCCTGGCTGGTCTATGCAGCCCGGGAGAGGACACGCAGCTGGTTCCAGGCAGTTATATCGGCTTCTTTGAGTGAGGGTAGCTTCCCCGCCGTCTTGAAAGAGGCGGTGGTGAGGCCTCTCCTCAAGAAGCCTGCCTTGGACCCAGCTGTATTGAACAACTTTCGTCCTGTCTCCAACCTTCGCTTTCTTGTGAAGGTTGTTGAGAGTGTGGTGGCGCATCAGCTCCCTCTGGTCCTGGATGAAGCGGATTATCTAGACCCGTACCAATCGGGTTTCAGGCCCGGGTACAGCACGGAGACGGCATTGGTCGCGCTGGTGAATGATCTCTGGAGGGCTCGGGACAGGGGGCATTCCTCTGTTCTGGTCCTGTTAGACCTCTCAGCGGCTTTCGATACCATCGACCATGGTATCTTGCTGCGGCGTCTCAGGGGATTGGGAGTGGGAGGCACGGTTTTACAGTGGTTCTCCTCCTATCTCCAGGGACGTTCGCAGTCGGTGTTGGCAGGAGGGCAGAGGTCGACCGCGAGGTCTCTCATTTGTGGAGTTCCTCAGGGGTCGGTCCTCTCGCCTCTCCTGTTCAACATCTATATGAAACCGCTGGGTGAGATCATTCGTGGTTTTGGAGTTGGGTATCATCAGTATGATACAGCTTTTCCTTTCGACCCCAAACCACCCCAGTGATGCCCTCAACGTGATGTCCCGTTGCCTGGAGGCGGTTCGGGTCTGGATGGGGAGGAACAGACTTCAACTCAACCCCGACAAGACCGAGTGGCTTTGCATACCTTCATCCCGGGTTTATTCGGACATTCCACCTCTCACTATGGGGGCTGAATTATTACCCCCCGTAGATAGGGCTCGCAACTTGGGAGTCCTCCTAGATTCACGGCTCACCCTGGAAGACCATATAGGAGCTGTGACCAGGGGGGCTTTCGCCCAGGTTCGCCTGGTGCGCCAGTTGCGGCCCTATCTAAGCCGGGATGATCTATGCACGGTCACTCATGCGCTCGTGACCTCTCGACTAGACTACTGCAACGCTCTCTACATGGGGCTGCCCTTGAGGACCACCCGGAAGCTCCAACTGGTACAGAATGCAGCCGCGAGAGTTGTGTTGGGAGTCTCCCGATACTCCCACGTTACACCCCTGCTCCGTGAGCTGCATTGGTTACCAGTTGCCTTCCGGGTGAGATTCAAGGTTTTAGTAATGGTATTCAAAGCCCTACATGGCAGGGGTCCGGAGTACCTGAGGGAACACCTGCTGCCGGCATCGACTTCCCTCCGCCCTGTGCGTTCCCACAGAGAGGGCCTCCTCAGGGTGCCACCGGTCAGAGAATGTCGACTGGTGGCCCCCAGGGGGAGATCCTTCTCTGTGGGCGCTCCGGAGCTATGGAACCAGCTACCGGTTGAGCTCCGGACGGCGCCCGACCTTCGCTCCTTTCGCCGCGAGCTAAAAACATACTTTTTTGAACAAGCTGGTCTGGCCTGATGAGGGGATTGGGGGGGGGTCTGCTATTTTTATTTTACTAGGTTTTATGGATGTATTTTAGTATGTGGGCATTTATTTAATCTATTTTTAACTTTTGTAGTTTGTATTTTTATTCTTGCCCTGTTCACCGCCCTGAGTCCTTCGGGAGAAGGGCGGTATAGAAATATTATTAAATAAATAAATAAATAAATAAATATTTGAAGATGTGCCTCCAGTGTATGAAAAGCAGAGAGGCAGGTCTTATGAAGATATGGCCCTGCCTTCTCCTAATGGGATTGCCTGTTGCGTAAGAAAAAATGGCGAAACAGGCCTCTTGAGAAGAATCTCCAAATAGCATGAATAATTATAATTTATTTACTTAATCAAACATAGAGACCACCTTAATCACAGATGCAACACTAGTAAGCTTATAAATTATAAATAAGATTAAGGTAACAGGTTAAAAAAAATCATGATAGAAATGACAGTGACAAAGTTAGCAATCACAACTCACACAGTTTAAAAAAAAATGCCCATCGGAAAGATCACAACCCACAGTGACTTGGAATCTGCTGAAAAAGCCAGGCCTTCAATGTTTTATGAAAGACAAAAGGGTTGGGGCTGCCTTGATTTCCAAAGAAATGCAGTGCAGAAATGGCCTCAAGGAAGACCCATCTGTGGCACCTCACAAGATAGTATTGATTAACTTCAATTAATGAAGACCGACTGGAAGGTCAGAAACAGCTGGAGAGAGGCCATGTCATGCCTGTCCAGGCCCTAAGCCCTAATAGTTGTTGGAGTAGGAGAGGCAGAGCTTGGGGGGCAGAGTCAAGAGAGGAATCAGCCTGGAGTTGTTATTTTTCTACAAGTGGTCAAATCCAGCCCCTCTTGAATTCTGTTGACACATATGTGACACCGGTCTAATGCTGACCATTAGATTATTAGATTCTTGTGTGATTCTTATAGTTTCTTATGAGCAATAAATAAATTAACTGCAACTTAATATGTGGTCCTGATTCTTTGTGCCTGCATTGGTATCGATATGGCAAAAATCCGAATTAATTATCCCATCAAGAGACTTGTTATTTTAAGTGTTCCTTTTTTGTTGTTAAATATGTGGGTAGAATGATGGAAATACAGCCGAATGCTCGAGCCTTTATAAATATTATTAATTCTAAACATTCATTGATTCGTTTTGAGAGAATATATTCTGTATCAACTAAAAGTTTTTTTATTCATTTATAAAATTTATTGGCCACCCATCTTATTATAGGGTAATTCTGGGCGGCCTACAGTTATATCTAAGTTAAGATATAAAAAGTTAAAACCAAAGACACATGGGGAAGACAGAGGTTGAGTGGGGGGGAGGTGGGATCTATTACTCAATCAACCACCCCATTGTGCTGTTCCCCCACTGGAGCCCCAAGGCGACTGGCAAAGCCACGTCTTTAGGCCTTTCCGAAATTGGGGTGGGTCGGCTGATAGTGATTTTCTATTTCCAGTAGGAGAAAATATTTGTAGCCCAGGGTTGAACTGTGGAGTTCTCTGTGGTGGGTGGTTTCCTTGCAGATGTTTCACTACCAGGTTAGAATACATCCAAAAGAAGAGAATATCTGTAGCTCAGATTGGACTGTGGCTATTGGATATTTGCTTGCAGACATTTCATTACCCAACCAGGTAACGTCACCAGTGGAATTGGTGCAACATAATCCTTGCAACTTACAAAAAGATAACGCCATATTACGTATGTTTATTTATATCCTGCCTTTGTTATTTTTACAAGTAATTTGTAAAGTTGTAAATAATAAACAAGGCGGTGAACATATCCAACGTTTGGGAACAACAGTTCCTCCTCCTGTTTTCCCCCACAACAACCCAGAGAGAAAGAGTGTTTGGCCCAAGGTCACCCAGCTGCCTTTCATGGCTAAGGCAGGACAAGAACACACAGTCTCCTGGTTTCTAGCCTGATGTCCTACCTACTAGGCCAGGGGTAGGCAAACCTGGCTCTTTTATGACTCGTGGACTTCAGCTCCCAGAATTCCTGAGCCAGCTGTGCTGACAGCCCTCCAGCGTTCCACCTTCCCTTTCTACCTGGCTGTTAATTGCTCTTGAATATTTTATACTGTCTTTGGACATTATTCTTTCTTTTTTAATTATTTTTTTTGATTGTTTTAAAACAATGTCTTTTCTTTTCCCCCAAATCCATATTCTAAGGGTCTTAGCCTGCCTTTGCTGTATGTTATGTTGTCTATAGGAGAACAATTTCTGCTAGAAGTTTGGTTAGAATTCTGCTGTGAATGGGCACCTTTATCCAGCGGTGGGATTCAGATACGTGAACAACCGGTTCTCTGTGTGGATGCCGCTTCCGGAAGTCCATTCTGGGCCTGGGCAACAAAAAATTAGCTACCGGTTCTGCCGAAGTGGTGCAAACCGGCTGAATCCCACCACTGCCTTTATTCTTTATTTTGCTTGTGCCAGACTTCATCTGGAATATCAGGAGGCAGATAATTGGTTCGAGGGATGATGATAGATATGATCCTGTATTATTGAGAAGAAGGGGAATTAAGTAATTTGGTCTACAAAAGATAAGGGAAGGGAGCATTCTTGGCTATGATATGCAAAGAGGCCCTGCTGTGCTCGGAGACCAGCTTAGACTTAAGAAACAGAAGGATAGCTTTCATTTGAATATTAAAACCTTTTGATGGAAAAGAAATTTGAAAATAGAACTGCATTTCTAGAGATTTAATTGGATCTTCCTTGCTAGTGGTCTTTAGATTTGACAGCCATACCTTAGCAGTATTTTTAGATTTGGGATTCTTCAATCAAGCCCAAGATCTAAACCTCCCTCCAACTCTGCTAATTTTTTCAGATCATCCTTACCATGTTTCAACTCTAATGTGGGTTTTATGCATAATTACTTTGGGGTGTATCTTTTAGTGCTAATGGCCACACTCCTTGTTTCCCTTTTCACATTTCCTTGCCTCTTGTAAGTTATTTTCCATGAGGGAGCTTCTCTTTGTTTTCATCTACTCACACAGTAGGTGGGAGTATTTAGAACTGCTGGTCCATCTGTCATTCTGCTCACTAATATGTGTCCTGTGGTTTTCATTTGCTTATTACTACAGCTTAAGAGATGATCTGAATATGGCAAACAGGCCTGACTAGTTAACTCGTACTTTAGTTCTTTCAGCCTTGTTGATGTTCAAGAATTTCAGATTAAAATTGAAAACGTGCTCTGCTGTCTTGCCATGCTGCAGTTGCTTGAATATCTGGGGAAATATTGCAGAGTGGGAAAAAATGATAATATAAAAAATAATTTAAGAAATCATACCTGTAATGAGAAATCTTCAAAACATACTTGTCCAAATTTCTTTTAATATGCTGTGCATTTATCAGGCAACTCCTTGGGAGTAGATTTTGGAGACCAAGGAATTGGAAGACATTTCCTAAGTAAGATGAGTGACAGTTTAGTTTTCAAAGAATGGATGTATCAGGTCATTCGACACTCACACATTGTATAATAAACTGTGAAGGAGTCAGAAGAAAATTCTTGATCCATTCTGAGCCCGGTCGTGAATGGGCACACAGGACAACTGATTGAAGAGAAGGATAGGTTTATTCAGCAGCATAACATGCAGCTCCGCAATTGAAAGTAGCTATGAAATTTGAATGGCAGGGCAGTGATATTTATAGGAAAGTGATTTCTTTGTTTAGAAAACTTGCTAAACGTGTGTCCCTGTATGGCTATTTAGGGATGCACGGGATTCATTGGTGAGGAGATGAAGTTTTCTCACCCTGCAGGGTACGATAGTCTTGTTTCCTTGTCTGCCTAAATATTGAATTTTGGGTGATGAGTCTGGTATTGCAGGGTCGTTTTGAGTATGTAAGAGATTTTCATGTCTTGAGGGGATTTTCTTTAGCTATGTTTAAGTTTACTGGTGTTTGCTGATTTGCTGATGGGAGACATGCTTTGCCAGTTTCAGCGTATGTGACAGTATAGGTGGAAACACTTAAGTGGTGCTTTATTGTCTGGGGGTTCACTGATGGGACAGGAGCCAGCCTCATGGTAGGTGGTGTGGATGGCAAAGGGTGAAGTGGGTGGCATGGCCTACAGGTGGGTATTTCATCCTACATTGGGTTTACAATTTCAAGCATACTACCCATATCCTAAAAGGGATGCGGTGGCTCAGTGGGTTAGGACACTGAGCTTGTCGATCAGAAGGTCAGCAGTTTGGCGGGTCGAATCCCGAGTGCCGCGTAACAGAGTGCGCGCCTGTTACTCATCCCAGCTTCTGCCAACCTAGCAGTTCGAAAGCACGTAAAAATGCAAGTAGAAAAATAGGGACCACTACGGTGGGAAGGTAACAGCGTTCTGTGCGCCTTTGGCGTCTAGTCTTGCTGGCCACATGACCACGGAGACGTCCTCGGACAAACACTGGCTCTTCGGCTTTGAAACGGAGATGAGCACTGGCCCCTAGAGTTGGAAACGACTAGCATGCATGTGCGGGGAAAACCTTTACCTTTACCTTTACCTTTACCCATATCCTTGGGCCTTGTAAACTGAAAGGGATCCTACAGAGGTTTACCAGATCAGTATAAATTAACTCTGACAGCTTTGTTGGCATGAAGAATGAGTGATGTTATCTTCTGATATTCACCTTAAAAAGCATAATAATGTCCTGGACATTTAATTTATGATCTGGTCCATTCTGGGCTATTTCTAATTACTAGAAATACTACAATTACTAGAAGATTACTAGTAATTACTAGAAATACACTTACTAGAATTGCTAGAAGAAATCGAATGGAAATAATGTTTGGCAATTCTCCTTCCCTCTAAAGCGGGGGTCCTCAACCTTGGCAACTTTAAGACTTGTGGACTTCAATTCTGGGAGTTGAAGTCCACAAGTCTTAAAGTTGTCAAGGTTGAGGACCCCTCCTCTAAATCCCCTACATTTTTCTATAGCAAAATTGTGAATGGGGACAGCAAGGGAAGTTACAAAATTGCCAAAAATTGTTTCTCTCTCTCTCTCTATTCTTGTGGATATCTTTCATTAGCACCTTTACTACTATTAGATACAGGCCATCATATAAAGTGAAGAAGGGATAAAAGGGACTTTTCCCTGAAAAGAATGTTCATAATTAAAATATTAAAAATGGATATATTATCCCCCAAATAAAATGATTATTCAACTGTTGGCATTTTGCAAGTATTTTCAGCTAGTGGGGATGTAAGAAATGTTGAGGCAAATATTTAGGGCATCACTAGAGAATGGCTGCCAGTTGCAAAATATCAGATTATAAAAAGAGAATGGTTTTCTAAAATGCAGATAACTTGCTAAAGAACCTGATTACATGTCAGAGTGGGATCTGAATTCTATTAAAACACATTCCTCACTTGTTTAAGACCATAGATGTCTATTCCACATTTTCATCCTCATTCCATCCCATTTAGCATCTAAAATACTATCCTGGATCCACCCCTTGCTTTCTCAGCTTTTTTTCAAACAGTTTTTTTTAAAAGATGTGTCACAACCTTTATTTTTCTTTATTCCTATGATCATATCTTTCTTCCCTCTGTTGTGCCTTTTGTCTTTTACAGAACTAAAACGGCTCAGAAACCCAATTCTTACATGTATCCATCACTCAAATGCAGTTCCTTTGCTTAGCTCAAGTCACTTTCTATTGCAGTCCCTATTTCCCTAAGGCCACTGGTTAGCAGAGCCGCCCCCCAAACTCACCTATCGTTTTCAGTAACTAATCTACCCTCTTTGACCACCTATGGTCCAGGCTTCTTGGACAGAGAAACAGGTAGGTAATAAAATGGATCTTTATGTTAATTTAATTTAATTTTTTTGTTTACCTGGATCAGAATCCAAATGCTGTAGCCAATTCCATTTATTGTATTTATCTTAGATTTTTGGACCACCTGAAGCCTGAGATTTCTCTAGGTGGTATACCAAATTTAAAAACAAAAACAAAATAATACATAATTATAAACACTACTATTGTGGTGCTGATGACTCAACACAAATACACTTAAGGATTATTTGTATGCCTTGGACATCAGCCACTCTGTGCCTGGAGACATGCATCAAACTAAGTTTTGTGAGTTTAACCATGATCTATTAAAATTAGAGTTGGTTGGCTTTGCCCAACATGCAGAGCCAAACAAAAAATTATGGCTTAAAAAGGTAGGCAAACAAAAACTGAGTTGCAATCCAGACCCATCTATCTGAGATGTTTCACAAGCTGTTTATGATATGACATTGATGTCTGCTTTTTTAAAAAAGGAAATAAAGATATTACCAGATGAATCCAGGTTTCTGATTTGACGAGTAATTTTTGGCCCCCAGCTGTTGTCATGTCTAATAAATATATTAAAAAAATAAAATAGATATTAGCATGCAATTCAAAATGGACTTTCTATGTAGAAAGTAAACACAATTTAATTTACTTAGAGTAAAATGTGTGTAGGATTTTGCTGCAAATAGACATGGAAGGGCACTACTTTTAAAAGCTCCAACTTTAGAGTTGTATCTCTCTGAAATAAAGAAAATCAAATAGTTTGCCATGTATCAGAATGTGAGCCCATGTAAATTCGGAAATAGATTGGAAAAGGAAAAGAATGAAATGATAGAAAATGGTGTGAACATGGGTCATGTAAAGATATGAAGCAATCATCTGGATATTGTATCAGTAAACTTAAGAGTGGGATAAAGCTGCATTTATAGATTAGAATACCTAAAATAATCCAATTTTATTAGAGAAAATTTTTAAAATAATAAAACCTCTGTTTAACAAAAATATTCTGAGGAATACTTCACTGTGTGCAATTATGAGAAAGCTTATCTGGGGCATTTAATGGTCTTTATCATTCTGAACTAAACATTAAGTGGGTGCTTAATTAGATCACCAGCACATAATACATGATACCCAGCAGGTGACAACCAGATAGCGTGATCCATCAGGACTAGTCTTGTGTTTTGCTTCTTATCTAGGGTTGCAGAAATGAGGATTCTCAAGAACCTGGCAAACTGTAATAATTTGTACATTTGGCCTCGTGAGTCATACGTCGTCTAAGCCTGTGGTAATCAAAGGGAATATTCAGAAGGCACATTCAAATAAAAGTTAGGAACATCTTAAATTACTGGACTGTTCAGAATTATAATTCCACAATCCCGATATGAAATCTTATTAAATTTCAAGAAAAAGATCCTAAAACAGAAGCTGAGTGATAGAAAACTTGGGTTTCCTTTTCTGTGGTACCAACTCTGATCTCCTCTGCAGATTATGACCCTGTGTTGTGTTTCGATATGTGAAATTTTCACTGACTGTTTTTCTGTGTCTCAACTTCCCAACATGAAATGCCACTGAATATTCATGGGGCTTGTTTTTGTACCACCAGTTTCAGATTTCTTCCCTCTTAAATATTGTTATCGGGGTACCTAGTAGACATCAAGTGATGTGACAAGAAGCCTTGGATTGTTTACCCACCTTTTTGTAGCATTAGGTGCTGCTAATTTTTTTTAAGACAATGGACTGTTTGCTCCCACCAAGAACCTGTAGTAATACAGTATGATACTTTTAGATTGATGATTTCTTGCAACAATTTATTATTTACTTTATAAACTATAAGTAGAAAAAAATGGTATCTTTTGTTTGCTTTGGTCGTTGTCCTTCCAAATGCCTGTTGCTGTGTGACTCTTGGAAGGTCTAATATAAATCATATCCTTATCAGAACCAGGCACTTATCATGCTGCAATCAGAACAAATACTTGAAGGTTGGAACTGTGATGCATGGGGCTTTAGTTGTCAGGAACTGGAATACAAAACTAAGAACAAAGATCCACAAAAATGGTTTCTTAGTCAAGACTTGCATAGCAATCCACATAGTTTATTCTGTATAATCACCACTCATGTTTGCAATTGTTTTATATACAGATAGTCCTCAATTCATGACTACTGTATTTGCCTAATGATGATTCAAAGTTACAATGGCACTGAAAAAAATTACTTACAATCTGTCCTTGAAGTTATGAATATTGTACTACCGCCCAATCACATTATGATCATTTATATACATAACAACTTGCAAGTGATCACAATCTGTGAACTTTCCATCTGGCTTCTGACAAGCAAAGTCAGTGGGGATGCCAGAGTCACTTAATGACCATGTGATTCACTGAATGACCATGTCATTCTTTTAAAGAACATAGTAAAAATGGTCATAAAAGCCTTGCTTAATGGCCACATGTCTTAGTGACCAAAATTCTGCTCCCAGTTCTGGCCATAAGTCAAGAACACAGCAGCATTATAACACAATTATATGTTATAGGTACAATTGTTATGTATGAGCCCTCCGGCTTTCCTTTTTGTAAAGCAAAAAGAAAAGAAATAAGGGAAGAGATAGGATTGTTAACATACCTGTACAAGGGACTACAATTGAGCAGCATGTGATACCACTCACAGTAACATGTGTGTGTCAGGAATTCTAAAACCTTTTTAATGGGCTTACATGTTTATTTCTTACAATGGATATGTTACTTCAGACTTTAGAACAAAGGTATTAAATGCACACCTTTCTAGAAATATAACATTGCAAACCACTTGCATTATTAATCTTCCAATGTCTGAAATACATATGAAAAGCTAATTTTTGAAATCCTATTATTTAGTCTGCTCATTTGTAATTTGCCAAAAACAGCCTTGAAAATCATTCCATTAAGGAGACTATATTGATTTTACTACATTATACAAAGCAGGATAAATCTCAGCATCATTTTAAAATACACTAGATTTGAAATAACTCCTGTGAGTTATTATATGGTAAAGATTTACTGTTTGTAAGTTTGTGATAGTTCTTTTTTTAAATAATTCATACAGTACTTTGAAGTCTGTATTCTTAGGGGTATACTTGAAGTCCAAATAGGAGTTCTCAGATTTTATGGTGCCAAGATCCCATAATGCATGAATAAAACTGTCAGTTTGGACTCTGACATGGCTTCCACATTTCCTGGACAAGCCAACTGAGTGTCTGCTAAAATGGACTACATTACCTGAAAATCTATCCTTGATATTGTTAGCTATTAAGATGCCAAAGAGACTCTTTGCCATAACAGATGAACATGATTACCCTTCTGGGAAGTATTTAAATATTCAACATAGTTACATATAATATGCTGTTCTATTTCTTAAAACAATCCTGCAGAGTAGACCAACATTCTTCTGAAAGAGAAGTTGAGGCTGAAGTTCATAGCAGAGGGTAAGATTGAACTGAGGCTGTCTGATCAGTTTCAGCTTTTTACAGATTATATTTTGGGGGATACAAGCTCTAGAGCTCTGTGTCCAGATAATAATGATGTTGACTTGAATCTGGCAGAAAGCTCATAGTTGGTAGTGCTATTCCTTGACTGGTCACGATAGGCTAAGGATGGTAAAGAACTTGCAACCATTCAAATATGCTATAACTGCATTTTGATTGACAGCCTTCTTAGGTCCTTATAGAATTCTGTCATGAGAACACTCTAGCATTTATCCTTTGACATTTGAGATAGAGATTTTGGGGCAGCAAAAGCTTGTATGAAATCACGGACATCTATAGGACATCATTCTGAATATTTAAAAGTTGGAGACAAGGTATTTTATACTTGGAAGGTTTCCATCAAGAGGATACATCTCCAGGTTCCAGCCACTTCAGTTTAATGGAGGCCCCAGAGAAGCCCCTTCTGGAATGAACACATAGCCTGGGTAATTCTAATTGGAAGAGAAGGTCTTGCAAATGTAGAAGTATCAGTCCATTTAATGCTTTAAAGGTTAAAACCAAAAGGTCAAATTAGACCAGGAAGCCTATTGCTAATTAGTTCAGTGGCTGCAGTATGGATCTTCTTGTTATCAGTTAGGACACTGAATTCTTAACCAGATGCAGGTTCTGGATCTTCTTCAAGTGCAGTTATATGTAAGCATGTTACAATAATCTAAACATTGGGCAATGAGTGCATGAGTCACCATAGCAAAGGTGTCCCAAATCAGAACCGGTGTCCCACCTAATCAAGCAGGAGCTATGAATCCAGGAGAACCTCAAGGTCAGGGACCGCCTCTTACCACCTGAAGCCAACTTTGAGAATGGAATTAAACCAGCTAGATGACCCACAAACTCCATCCTGCAGAAATTTAATTTGAATTTGTTTTAACCCATTCTTCTTAACTTAGGTACTAGGTCAAGGACTTGACAGCATCCCTGGCCTGACCTACTGTAGATGGTAATGTTCAACTGAGCAGCATCAGCATAAGGATGATAATCACATCTCCAAATGATTTCATGTAGGTATGCAAAAGTATGAAGGGAGAGACTAATCCTCAAACGTTAGCAAATATTCTTGTTTTTTTTCAAAATTGTTCCACAAAAGGCAACAAATGATGTCCAGTATTAATTTAAAACAATCCCAGATGATATTGCAAGATCTTGCCCAAGAGGTTCTGACTCTGAGCAAGTGTGTGCAATTATATCTGTAAAGAATCCTACAAAAGTGACACAGCAATTTATCATACCAAAAAGTAGGTAACATTAGAGGAGCTGCTGGATGCAACTTTGCATATGTAATAAGAGGGAGAAATAAGCATGTGTTGCCAATTTTACCATCGTGAAATAGTCCTGTACTATAACCGTAAAGAGTATAGTGAATGGCCTTGACAGAGAGAAGGAAGATCTGTTACCAAGGCAATGAAGAGATAAATATGACTTAAGTCCATATGAGAATACAAATTTATAAAAACACTTGACAAATGCCCCCCAATTCACGTAAAAATAAAAGAAGTAGGAGGGGAAGCACATTCATACTTACAAGTTTCTGTTACTGCAGCCATTCTAATAAAATAGTTTTCAACCTACACAGTATCTGTGATCTGATGCATTTTGTAGGACTGACATTAACCACAGTCAATTTCATTCATTCTGGCTTGTCACTGTTGCTCTTGGCTCATCTTAAATCATACATTTCTGGAGCTCCTCTGAAAGCCAAGCAGCACCATTGGGATCCACAGTCCTGAAGATGCTGCTTGGGGGCCATCTCATCTAGTATTCCAGGCATCCATGAACTTCAGAGAACAACCAGGCATGCCACATTCCTGCCCACCTATAGCTAAGAAATCCCCAAATGCTCTTAGGAAACCATCTGGAATATTGAGCCAAAAAAAAAAGATTAGCTAGTTGATAACGTGCAAGGCGACTTTCTCTTGATAGAATATTCCATAAAATTCCATAGAGCATTGCAACTGTGGTTTTATGTATATAATTGACAAAGAAGGTAAATATTCTTGTCTTGCAGTGTGTTGAATAGATAATAGGTTTCAGATGGTAAGACAGAATGAGCAACAAGGAGTTGACAAAGTCCATAGAGCAGTAGTATGGTGGTATTTATACAGAACCCACAAGATCTCACACACACACACCCAAAAAACAACCATCACAACTCCACATTGCTGTTGAAAGTAAAACAAACATTGTTTATATATGCCTAATGCCCAAAATGGATTTGTACAGCCTGGATAAAATCATTTCCAATATACTGCATAGGACCACTCATTTTCTGTACAAAGTTCGGGTCATTCATATTTGTGTGTGTTTGTATACACACACATATACATACACACTGTGTGTGTGTGTGTATGTATGTATGTATTTATGTATGTATGTATGTATATAAAAAGGTAAAGGTTCCCCTGCACATGCGTGCTAGTCGTTTACACACACACACACACACACACACACACACACACACATACATACATACACACACACACCCTTGGCCAACCAAGTAAGGCTGTCCTAGTGATGGCCCAGTGCCTGAGGGCTATAGGACCCTGGATGGGGAGGAACCAACTCTGACTCAAACAGAACAAGATAGAGTGACATTGGATTTTTGGCCCCACTGGTTCTGGTGAAGTGTCATCTCTGACTGTGACGAGATACCACTATTCCAGACAGAGCTGGTGTGAAATCTGGGGGTTCTCCTGGATTCACAGCTTCTGCTCAAGGAAGAAGTAATCATTGTGCCAAAGGTGGTCTTCACACAGATTTATCTTGTGTAGCAGTTGTTCCTATTCTTGAATGGGAAGACCTTGTTATGATTGCTTATACTCTGGACCCTTCCTGCAGCATGCCTTATGTCCTTCAAGGCCATCCAGAAATTGCAACTGGTTCAGAATGTGCAGTTCAGAGCATTCCCTGATTTGCTCTTATTACACTGCTGCTGGCTGAGCTTCCCTGGCTGCCAGTCTCATTCAGGATGTAATTCAAGATACTGGTTATCCCTTTTAAGGGTCCTGAATGGCAAAGGACCATTATTTGTGGGCTGCCTCACCCAGAGGGCATCTACTTGGTAGGTATTTCCACCAGGTAGGATGGATGCATTCCAGGTCCCTTCCCTTAAATGTCGTATCATAGGTAAAGGTTTCCCGCACATGCTGTTGTGATTCAGCGTCAGCCTGTGGTTTTAGCAGCTGAGTCGGACAATTCTGAAGAGGAGGAGGAGGGGTTTGGAGAGCCTTTGGTTGCAGAGGAAAGTTATGATGCACTGCAGAGCTCTCAGCCAGGCCCCTCCCGTCTTGTTCCTCCTCAGACCCAGCTGTGTGAGCCTGAAAGATTGGAAGAAGACGATCCACAGCTGGCTTTGTTCAGGGACGCTCGAAGCAGGAGGCAGACAAGCAGAAGGGAACAAAGAAAAGCAATGAGGCACCTCGGGAGAAAGCAAAGAGAAGCCACGCCTTGAGACTGCTGTTTAAAAGGGGAATGTGTGGGAGGTGCTGGTTGCTGAAGGCAACCGTTTGAAGAGCTTCTGATATAGTCTCGGTCTGTATTTGTTTAACTCTGTTTTGAACTGTTTCGTTTAGTTTTTGCAAATAAATTTGATTGGCTTAATTCCAGCCTATTGAATATAAAAAAGGGGTTGTCCCTGACATTCCAACAGGGCCGGTCGTAGGCTGGAACAGAACACATGTGTGCTAGTCGTTTCCGACTCTAGGGGCCGGTGCTCATCTCCATTTCAAAGCCGAAGAGCCAGCGCTTGTCCGAGGACGTCTCCGTGGTCATGTGGCCAGCATGACTGGACACCAAAGGCGCACGGAACGCTGTTACCTTCCCACCATAGTGGTCCCTATTTTTCTACTTGCATTTTTTACTTGCTTTCGAACTGCTAGGTTGGCAGAAGCTGGGACGAGTAACAGGCGCTCACTCTGTTATGCGGCACTCGGGACTCGACCCGCCAAACTGCCGACCTTCTGATCGACAGGCTCAGCGTCCTAACCCACTGAGCCACCGTGTCCCAGTGCTGGCTCTTCCTGCAACTATTGGAGCAGAGGGAGGCAGGAGTCCAGTCCAGCTGAATGTGAATGAATAGAGGGGGAGGGGATTTGTCTCTGGGATTTTTGTTTTGTTTTATAGTTTTATTGATGTTCTGTGAGCTGCCCAATATTATGGTACATAAATGGGCAGCCATATGTCTTTTAAATAAACAAAATAGATAAGTCTCATAAACGTAAAATGCATGGATTGACTTTCGTGAGTCATCTGTCTCATATAAGATGCTCCAATTTCTTGAGTACCCAGAATGAAAATAGACAGGGGAAAAAAAGCTAACTATGTGAGCAAAGTTACAAGAGGACTTGGCTGATATTCTAAGGATTTTCAACCTGCTTCTCGTGGCCTATTATATTCTCTTGGGCATAATCCTTTTTGATATGGATATTGATCCTACATACAAAGGTTTACTTGAAAAGTCAAACTAGATGTTACAGTTAATTTGCATTTGCCCATCTGGAACAACATAAATGCCATTCATAAAGTTTCTTTCTACTGCGCAGTATCAGGTTTAAGAGAAAGCTCTACAAGGAGCTTACGATCAAGGCTTTTTAAAATCTCTGCTAAAATGGATATGAACTTTAATTCCTTTTTTAATTAAAAAAAGTTTATTCATCAAGCTGCAAAAGATTTTGCCATTCCTTATATTTTTAGAATTCAGAACTGAGTATAACTATCTAACATTGTATTATTGTTGGAGAGCTCATTAGTTTTTTGCTATTTTGTATACAATAACCTTGTGAAAGTTTAAAATTCTCACAAGATATTTTGGGGTAATTAGGATTATTTTCAGTCTTTATTGTGGCCATTGACCACGTATGGCAAAGGATATAGAATTCAAGAAGGAAATAAAAGATTTTAAACAAATTTCAGAGCACAAAGAAAAATCAAATACTATAATTCAAAAGAAGATCTAAAATACTTAAATGAAATTAAATTATAGAATTACTTAACTGTTTAATTGAGATATTTCTAGGTTACTAAAATGCTGAGAGTAGCAGCTGAAAGATTAAAATTATAAAGACTTAACCCTAGATAAAATGATAAAAGATGAAGTATACATAAAGGTGTTTAATGTTCTTCACAGTATATTTCAAGAATGTAAAACTATACCATGCAATGATTATATGATTCGAAGACAAATTGCAACAGTAACAGTGCAAGATTGTTCAACTTTCTAGACACTGTTGTTGATTTAGTGACTAAAAAAACAGAAAATAAGGTCTTTAGCTTTCCCCATTATTTTTATTGTCCTATCACTTTTTCCTGATCTAAATGAGAGCAATAAGCTTCAAGTGAAGCATATTTTATTGGGTCATATTTTTATAAAATCTGTTGGCTATGTTGAGGAATGCTGTACCTTGGGATTTCCTTTTTTAAACCAGTCAACCTGTTTTCCTTGTGTCAATTCTACTGAACCCTAAAGCAGGGGTGTCAAACTCAATTTCATTGAGGGCCGCATCAGCATTGCGGTTGCCCTCAAGGGGCTGGGTGGGTATGGCCAGGGTGGGCGTGGCCTACTGGGTGGGCATGGCTAGAGTGCGTATGGCCTACTGGATGGGCATGGCCAGCTCTACATCGTTCGCATCAAGGGTGCCTATGGGGGCCTGGGCAGGAGTGGGGCAGATCTGAGGGTCTCTGGCAGAAGGAGGGTCTCTGGGCCAGGGCCAAGGCAGTGGGGGCCATTCCCTCACTGTTTCCAGGATGGCTTTGCAGGCCACATGAAACCACTTCACGGGCCGCATCTGGCCCCCGGGCCTTGTGTTTGACATGTCTGCCCTAAAGGCTATAGGTAGCAGAGTTCCCACTTCAAGCAGGTGTGAGGATGGGTTTCCTGGCATTCATTCAAATAATACATTGGGAGCACTTGTCAATTCATTGTTGTGTGTACAAGTCATGAAACATATGTAACTACTGCTATAGATACAATCAACATAAAACCTACATTATTTTCCTACTTGTTCACCGCATTCTTCCTGTAGACTTATGCAAACACTGTATCACGCTTTTTGTTTCCATGTATTTGTCCGATAGTATTCAGCCAAATATACAAGCTCTTTTTCTAATACAAGTACTCTTTGACTTATTAATAATTTTTTTAGTGACCCATTCTGTTTAGTGACTGTTTTTCATAGTTACAACTGTTGTGGCATCCCCATGGTCACATGGTCAAAATTTGGATGCTTGGCCGCTGACTCATATTTATGACAGTTGCAGTTTCACAGGGTCATGTGATCACTTTGGTCACATGCTGACAGTCAAAATCAATGGGAAAGCCAGATTCACTTTAACAGCCATGTTACTAACTAATAACTAGAGTGATTCACTTAACTACAGTGGCAGGAAATGTCATCAAGTGGGACAAAACTCACTTAACAGCTGTCTCATTTAGCAACAGAAGTTTTGGTCTCAATTGTGGTCGTACTTTGGGGACTATATCTGTATTAAAGATAAAACACATGGAAGATTTTTACAAGAATCTGGACAGGCAGGGAGGCGGCCTTGTAAATCTTATCCTATTATTTACCCCACTTTAGCTGTACGTATCTCAGAAGTGAAATGTGCATTTTTTAAATTACAGCAGCAACAGCAATGGAGCAACCTATATATACAATCATTTCGGTCAGTCGAAAGAGCTTTTCTCAATAGTAAACTGTAACCGCTTGTTCAGTATTAAGCAGGAACACTTCCTAATATTATGGAAAAGATGAAACCTTGATTGTCCCAAGCTATGAGGTCAGTGTCTATGAGGTCAGAGTATGAGGCCACCTAATAATAACCACTAAATATGGAAAATTGTAACTTGGAATTTCAGAGGAGTAAAAGGGAAAGAATATTAATCTATGAGTCAAATAAAAGCAGTGGAAATGCTGTGTTCCTGTGAAACTAAGAGAAAATAGCAAGGTGCTACAGATCTGAATGAAGAAAGTCTGATCTTACAGAATGGAGTCGATGAAGATATGAATGGAAATAAAATGGGAAATTCAGTTAGGAATGAAACAGTTAAAATTGTTTCTTAAATTATGAATTGATGTCATCCAGATTGATGTAGATGCACGTGGAGGTAGGAATTCAGAAACTGATAATGGACTGTTTTGCTCCAATGAATAATGATAAGAATTGAGTTTTTAGAGAAAAAAATGTGCAACATTCTAAATTAATGCAGTCCAGAGGAAAACATTATTCTACTAGGTGACAAGAATAGATGGGTAGGAATAAAACGAGAGAGGGGGGGGAAATGTGATTGGGCCACTGAGAGACAAAAAATGAATGAGAAGGGTAATTGGTATGAATCTGTTTAGAAAAAGTTTTGCTCAGAGCATATGTGCAGCATCAGCATAATGTTTTACTTGTTTCTGGTGTTTCTGATGATAGTCTGCAACAGATGCATCACTAACATTCATTTGAGAACAGTGACAGGAAGCTTCATATACTGTAAATGTTGTGAGAAAGACGCTACTCTGCAGGTGTCTTCTTTGAAGCCATGAGCAGAGTTGAACAATATGCCATTGAAGTCTTAGGTAATTCCTCCCCCCCCCATTTCCTCCCTTTACTGTGTGCAGCCTGCATTTTTCCCCCCAAACTGCAC
Source organism: Vipera berus (assembly GCF_964194415.1). Classification (NCBI taxonomy): domain Eukaryota; kingdom Metazoa; phylum Chordata; class Lepidosauria; order Squamata; family Viperidae; genus Vipera; species Vipera berus. The sequence continues at coordinate 236,451,016 of NC_138202.1, forward strand.
TTATTTCTGTTACAGTTGGATCAGTAAAGGAAAGCATAAATATGTTGAATACCACAAGACTGAAAATAAAGTTGAAACAAGGTACCATTGTTAGGCATTATCATGAACACTTCCTTAGGAGATGAGTGGTTTGTCACCCATCAATGGCACAAATGATAATAATAATTATTTGATAGCCACAGATAACTAAAAAAGAATGCGGCAAATCCAGATTCTCAATAACTAAGATCTTCAGAATAGTCTTCATTGGGTCAAGTTTAATTCTTTCAACTGGAACAACATGCCCTAATATAAAGAATCTGTTCAAGGACATGCTTTTGTATAGTTCAATTATCTTTTAGGACACAGGTGTTAAACTTGCCACGTCACGTGAAGTGTCACGACGTATTGTGACTTTTTTCACATTTCCGGAGCTGGAGTGGGTGTGGCCTCCGCATGAAGCAACTGGCCCACAGGCCGGCAGTTTGACACCCCTGTTTTAGGGTATCTCGCATTAGTCTATTACAGAACTCTTCAAGAGTTGCCACATAAATAACATCAATATCCTTATTATAGTCAATACTAAGAAGACCTTTTAGGATAAAGTCCATCACCTTCTGATAAGCCTTGGAGGCACTTTGAATGTCCAATGAAAATGTACAGAATCTATAACAATCAAAGTGATTTATACGTTTTGTCAAATGGTGAGATTCTCATGAATTCTACTTACCCTTCAGTGATATCTAATTTAGAAGAATTCATGCATCTTTCACAGCATGCAAAATATTATTTATTGTTGGTACAGGATGATGCTCTTGTACCATAGTCTTGTTAACCACCCTCAAAATCCATAGGTTTCATTACAGTAGTATCCTTCTTTATTAACATATTGGCTATATTAATATCTCCATGTACTTAATAATAATATAATAAACCTTTTATTGTCAAAGTGCAACATGTGTACATTGAGATTAGCTGAGCCTCCCCCCATGCTCTCTCCCCCCAACACACAGTGACAACAAACCCTCCATCCCACCACACTATGTGAACCAACTACACCACACACTGGCCTCCCAAGTCAATTCTGCATAAGATTGTGTCCTATTTAAAAGCCTAACAGCCCACGGAAGTAGGTAAAAGAGCTAATGGAAGAATAAATAGCACTAAAAATGAAAGGGATGAAGGGATTTGAGATGAAACTGAGATGCAGGAATGGCTTTAAGGAGTATTTTGGAGATTTATGTGGAAATGATAGTGATATGTCGAGTGGAATTGAAATGACTACTATAAATGATATTGTCTAAAAAGATTGATGGAAAGGAATTTCTGATCATTGTAAGGATGTTGAAAAATGGTATATCTGCAGATGCCATAACTGGAAAATTATTAAAATATGGATGCAGATTGTTGGTGGTGTGATTGTGCAGATTGTTTAAAATGTGTAAAGTTTTCATCGGTGCCTGATGATTGAAATGCTATTATTTCCCATTACAAAGGGAAAGGTAGAAAGATTGAATTAAACTTGTATAATTTTTATGTGTTCCTGGGAAGGTGGTAGGCAGAGTCTTGAATGAAAGTTTGCAATAGATAACAAGAAGCCAAACGTAGGAAGTTCAGTGTGACTTTATGCAGCCCAGCGAGTCTGCAAGCCAGATTTTTGCTTTTTGGCAGGTCATGGAGAAGTATATTTCATTTCTATCCAAAAACAAGTATGATAAAATTAATAGGCTTGAATTATACAATGTTTTGTATAAACATGAAGTTGATGTCTGATTATTATTTATTTATTTGATTTTTTTTTCATTGTTTTGAAAACAATCCAGGTACTTCAACATTAACAGGGGAGTAAATAGCAATGTGTAATGTCCCTTTCAATGTTTTTGTGCACAAATCTTTAAGGGATTATTGTGACAATTGAGGTTGGTTGGGTATGTGAATGTCCATGCAATTTTGTACATGGTGTGCAGTTGGTAGAGAATCTGGATGATAAATGGCAAATATTAGGTAAATTCTATGATGCAGTGATGGATATGGATATAAAAATTAATACAGTTGTATTTGACAGGGAAACCCTTGTGAATAATCAAATGTTATAAATGAATGGTGAAAAACTAGAGTAAATAGGTGAATTTGTTTAGTAAAGATAGGAATGTTAATGGACAAATGTCAAAATGCAAATGCTGGCTGAATGTGTACTACTTGGGTCTATTGCAAGGAAAAACTGTGGAAAGAAGTGGCTGCATATAAGAGTGTGCTTTAATTTATTTCTTAGAGTTATACCCTGCCTTTCATTTTGGAGCGTCATCCCTAGCACTTCCTTTTATGATTTCTCTCCCCCTGTAACAACAATCCTGTGAGGTAGGCTGGATAACTGGTTCAAAACCACCCACCAAGCTTTTGGGGTTAAGGATTGTCAGGGAATCCAAATGAAGTCAGAAATGCTGACACAAGGTTTTATATAAATAAATATATTTCACATCAATATGTACGTCAAACAAGATAGACAGGCAAACAGGAGCATTATGAGGGTAAATCATCGGGTAAATCACAGAGCACACAGGGCACAGAAGTAATGGTTTTAATGGTTTTTTAATTTTTGTATCTGATTTTTATTGTGTATTGCCCTGTTCACCGCCCAGAGTCCTTCGGGAGAAGGGCGGTATAGAAATCAAATTATTAAATTAAATTATTAAATTAAAAGGTGGGATAAAAGGGAAATTCCCTCTTCACACTCACAGCAACCAATCACAGCACAGGAGTCAACACTCTTCAACCAACCAACCACAACTGTGCGTTGATTTGATTGCACCAGCTACTAAATTTAAATATCTTAACAAGGACAAACTTGTGCTTGGACCTCTCTGGTTCTGCTCCCAACACCTCTACCTGTACACCAGAAGGGGTTCCTTAATGTAAACTTCACTTCCTAAAATTATCTGGACCTACTTCTTACAAATTCTGGCAATCGTTTATGATATGAGGAAGAATTGGGTTTTCTAGAGGTGTTAGCAAAAAAGGTACTTGCTGCAGAGGAGAAAAAAATAAAAAAAAACCAACACTATTTTTCATATCTTAGCTTTGGAAGAATAGTTTATTAGTTAGTCATTAATGTGATGTTCTTGCCAGCAGATATTTTAAATCAGATTCAGTTTATTCATTGTGGAAAAGGGAAAGTGTCGGGCCTCGGGAGCCCGACACTCGAGGGGGGGCCCCTCCACCCCCCCGGCACCCCCTGCCTTCCTGCCGCCGAACTCACCAGGCTCCATGACGGCCCGAAAAGCGCCGCGGCTGCTGTCCTCGCCCGACGGCGCGTCCGCACAAGGCTCCCCGGCCTGAAAAGCTCCGGGGTCCGTGCCGCCGCTTCCGCCGCCTCCAGACGCGCCGCGGCTGTTGTCCTCGCCCGGCGGCGCGTCCGCACAAGGCTCCCCGGCCCGAAAAGCTCCGGGGTCCGCGCCGCCGCTTCCGCCGCCTCCAGACGCGCCGCGGCTGGCGTCTTTGCCCGGCGGCGCGTCTCCGCAGGACTCCTCGGCCTGAAGAGCTCCGGGGGCCGCGCCGCCGCTTCAGCCGCCTCCAGACGCGCCGTGGCTGCCGTCCCCGCCCGGCGGCGCGTCTGTGCAAGGTTCCCCGGCCTGCGGCATGACCGGTAGAGGCCCGAATCAACTCAGCGCCTCAGCGGCCTGGGAGGTTCCGGGAGCCTCGGCCTCGCAGGGGAATGCTTCGGGGACTCCGCCGTTGCGGCTGTCTCCTCCGGCCGACGCCATGCCTGCGCAGGACTGTGTAATGCGGGAGCAGGCGAAGCCGTTAGGGGACGGGTCCCTCCCCGCCGCGGTGACCGGGTAGCTGGGGGCCTCGAGCGTGGACGACGACAGGGGGGTTCAGAGTTGGGCGTGGCAGGGAGTGGGTGAGGGGGAGGAGCACGGTGGCGGCAAAACACGGGAGGGGGCTTACCTGACTGGCCGTCGGGCGAAGGGCCTTGTAGGGGAGGGGTGGGGAAGTTATAGGGGATGGGAGGGCGTGGGCGTGTTTGGGTGGAGTTTGGGTGGGGTTTTCGGCTGTGTATATAGTAGCGTTGGCTGCAGGTAGCGGCCAACGCTGGCTTTGTTTCTTGTTGCGGCTGTTGCCCTGAAGAATAAAGTGCTTCTAGACCGCAGCGGAAGTCTCTCATTCCTTTTTTTTTTTTTTTATTGAAAAGTTTTAAAATACAGTTTTCCTTTAAGAATCCCCCCTTCCCCCTCCCTCCTCCCCCCTCCCTACCTCCCCCCCTCCCCCCTCCCCCCCCGAGTTCCCAGAGCTAAATACAAGGTATATATATAAAAAGCAATCATAAATAATCATATACTAACAATTATAAACTCTAAAATCCATCACTCTCTAGCTTATATAAGATAAAACAAATAATAATAATATTGAATATATATATAAAAAAACTAAGATAATAAAGAAAAAAAAAGAACGAAAGAAGACTTATTCAAATGCTACATAAAACTTCTTAACCCTATACTTGTTCTGGATAAAATCAATCCATTTTCTCCACTCCATAATATAGCGTTCTTGCGAATGATCTTTCAAATAGGCCGAAATCTTCGCCATCTCTGCCAGGTTGGAAACCTTTAAAGTCCACTCCTCTATGGTCGGCAGTTCCTCTTTCTTCCAGTATTGGCCTATCAAAAGTCTTGCCGCCGTAATTAAATTCAACATCAACTTGGTGTCCACAACTGTGGCATCTGTAATTATTCCCAACAAAAAAAATTGCGGACAAAACTTTAACCTCTGTTTAAAAATCTTCTGCATATTCCACCAGACTTTTATCCAAAAAGCCTTAACCTTTTTACAAGTCCACCATATGTGAAAATATGTTGCATCTTCATCACCGCACCTCCAACATTTAGGCTGATAATTCGGATACATACTTGCAAGCTTTTTGGGATCTAAATGCCATCTATAAAACATTTTGTAAAAATTTTCTCTTAAATTTTGAGCTTGTGTAAATTTTACGTTCCTCACCCAAATCTTTTCCCACGTGTCCATTGTAATGACTTCCTGGATATTTTGGGCCCATTTTATCATACAATCCTTAACAAGCTCTGTTTCTGAGTCAATCTCTATCAATGCAAGATATATCCGTTTGATATGTGCTGGTCCCTGATTCCTAATTTGCTTTATCAAATTTTCATCAGTCATTGTAAATCCACTTTTCTGGTCTTCTTTCCACCTGGCCCGTAACTGAGTATATTGAAACCAATTTTGAACAACCTTCTCTTCTCGCAAGAGGCTATATGATTTCAAACACCAAACATTTCTTTCCAAGCTGAGAATCTCCTTGTACGTAGTCAAATCATGTTTGAAGCCAGCATGTATATTTTCTATTGCGTGTTTTGGAATTGCCCACAATGGTATCTTGCAACTTAACTTATGTCTGTACTTCTTCCAAACTCTCAGCAATGCCTGTCTTAAAATATGCACCCTAAACACGTTGTCTACCTTCTTATCATACAACAAATATGCATGCCAGCCAAACAACAAATCGTGGCCCTCAAGATTTAATAACCTCCCTTGCGTCAAATTAATCCAGTCACTTATTCCTACTAATGCAGCAGCTTCATAATATAATTTAAAATTAGGCAATTTAAGGCCACCTCTCTCACGAATATCCTGCATAATCTTAAGTTTAACTCGTGGTTTTTTCCCTGCCCACACAAATTTATTGATACCTCGCTGCCATTCCTCCAGATTAGAATCTTTCTTAAGAATCGGTATCATTTGAAATAAAAATAAAAATTTAGGCAGGACATTCATTTTTACTGCTGCAATCCGTCCCAACAAAGACAATTGCAATTTTTTCCAACTCTCCAATTCTTTTTGAATTTTCCCCCATAATTTTTCATAATTATTTTTATAGAGCTTTGTATTAGAGGGCGACAAAATCACCCCCAAATATTTAACCCTTTTAACAATCTCAAATCCAGTTAATCCTTCTAAAAGGGCCTTTTGCGATGTTGTCATATTTTTGGCCATAATTTTTGTTTTTTGTACATTAACCATAAATCCAGAAACCTTCCCATATTGTGTTATTATCTCCATCAGGTCCACAACAGAGTTCTCTGGCTGGGTCACTGTAACAACCAGATCGTCTGCGAATGCTCTCAATCTGTAGTCCTGATCTCCAATTTGAATCCCCTTAATTTTTTCCGAATTCCGAATTTTAACCAATAATATCTCTAATGTTAACACAAATAACAAGGGCGATAACGGACACCCTTGCCTTGTGCCCTTCTCAATATTACATGCTTCTGTCAAGCTATTATTAACTATAATTCGGGCAGTTTGTTTTTGATATAATGCCCTGATCGGTTGTAAAAATTTTTCCCCAAAATCCATTTTATCTAAAACTTTCAACAAAAATTTCCAATTCAGTTGATCAAAAGCTTTTTCAGCATCTAAAAAAATTAGCACCGCAGCAATCTGGTTGTTCCTTTCCAAAAACTCTAACACATCAACTATATGCCTCACATTATTTTTCATTTGCCTACCACTAATAAACCCTGTTTGATCCCCATGAATCACCTGTTGCAGAACCCTCATCAGTCTGTTAGCCAAAACCTTAGCAAATATCTTGTAATCTGTGTTTAAAAGCGATATCGGTCTATAATTTTTAACTTGAGTAACATCTTGGTCTTCCTTCGGAATCAAAGAGATAAAAGCTGTTCTCCAAGACGGTGGCACCTTTCCCCCCCTCTGGATTGTGTGGAACAGTTCCTTTAACGGTTTTATCATTTCTAATTGTAAATTTTTATAATAGGCCGCAGTCAAGCCATCCGTACCTGGTGCTTTATCCACCTTCAATTCCTTAATTGCTATAAAAATTTCTTCTTCTGTGATCAGTTGATTAATCCCTTCTTTTTGTAGTTGCGTAAGAACCGGGATGCTAGCATTTTCCAAATATATATCAATGTCCTTTTCATTAATTTTCTCCTTAGCATATAATTTAGAATAAAAATCCACAAAAGCGTCCTTGATGAGATCCTGTTGAAACACAACCCTTCCTTTATGCTCAATCTTGTCTATATTAGAAGCCCTTTGTTTTTCCCTCAATCTATAAGCTAACCATCTGCCTGGTTTGTTAGCGTTACAAAAAGTGTTATGCCTGGCAAACCGCAGATTGGTTGCCACTTGGTCAGCCATCAATTTATCAAATTGTCCTCTTAACAATTTAATAGCCTCCTTAGTCTTCACATCCTCTGAATTCAAAATCAAAGCCTTTTCTTTTTCCTTTATTTCATTCTCCAATTCTTTCCTCCTAGCTTCCACAGCACGTCTATGTTTGTTGTTCATATATATCAACACCCCTCTCATGTATGCCTTGCTAGCATCCCACACCATATCCATAGAAGTACCTTTGTTCATATTAGTTTCAAAAAAATCCTTCATCCGCTGTTTACATTCTTCCACATTTCTCTGATTTCTAAACAAATTCTCATTTACGCGCCACGAGCGCCTGTCTCTTTTCTCCTTATCAATCTCTAACCACACTGGACTATGATCAGAAATAGTTCTTGCACAGATCTTCACCTTTTTAATCCTCAAAAAAAAGTCATTAGTCACCAAAATAAAATCAATCCTCGAAAAAGATTTATGTCTATCAGAATAAAAAGTATAATCCTTTTCCTGCAGGTGTCTCTCGCGCCAGATGTCTCGCAATTCCAAGTCATCCTTCATTTCAAAAAAAGATTTAGGCAGTCTAGCATGACTTGGAATGCGCTTAAAAGCTCCAGCCTTATCCATCTGTACATCCATAACACCATTCCAGTCCCCCATAAAAATAAAAGTTTTATAATCCAACTGGGTAAGCTTTGTATAAAGTAAACTAAAAAAGTCAGCCTGTTGTTGTTGTTGATTAGGGGCATACAGTCCAACTAGAAGCGTCTTTTTGCCTTCTAACAACAAGTCTATCAGTACGTATCTTCCATGCTTATCTGCTTCAATTAAATCCGCTGTTATGGCACTTTTAATATAAACAACCACTCCATTTTTCTTATTCATTGCAGAAGCAGCAAAATGCGTACCCAGTCTTAAGTTCGATAAAAACTTTTGGTCCATAGCCCTAATATGCGTTTCTTGCAAACATATAACATCTATCTTAAATTGTTTTAAATATTGAAAAACCTTCTTTCTCTTCTGTGGTGAATTTAGTCCATTAACGTTCCAAGTCAAAAATTTAGTTGCCATACATATCCTCCCAAAGCTCTTGAAGCACTGCTTTAATAGGACTATCTTCTTTAGGCCGTGCTCCTCCCACTGCTTGGCTATGAGTACGTTGTGAAGATTCTGAAGACTTTTGCTGATCTCGTTCTTTTATTTTCTTTGCTCTTTTTAAAGCAGCACGCGTTACCCTTTGCTCTCTAGGATCATCCAAAGAGGTTGTAGCTTGATCTCCTCCAGCACCATTTTCCTCAATTTCATCCTCTTGATGTTCTCCTTCTCCTTCTCCCAATCCCTTTGCAGCTTCCAGAAGTGTTAATGGGGTTGCTTTTAAAACAGTATTGTAGAAATCACGCGCTTGCTTCACAGTAATCAACCGGTACCTTTTGCCTTCATACATCACCATCAGCCCGTCTGGAATCTCCCATCTGAACCTTATATCTCGTTGCTTGAGCTCTTGCACAAGAAATGTAAAATCCTTCCTTCTCCTCAAAATCTTTGGAGGGATCTCTTTTAAAACCAAAACTTCTTGATCAGCAATCACAACTTTAGCATCATAAGCAGCTTGTATAACTTCATCTCTGATTTCTCTTTTTGTGAAGTAAACCACCACATCTCTAGGCAACTTTCTCTGTCTGGCAATCCATGAATTTACACGGAACACTTTATCCATAGCTGCTCTTATTTCAGATGCTGGCTGATTCAGTACCACTTCAAAAGCCTCAGAAACCAGCTGCTTTAAATCTTCCTTAATGTTCTCTTTTAAACCTCTGATTCTAACAGCAAACTGCATCTGGTAATATTGGGCAAGGCTTAACTCCCTTTCCATTTTGTCTCTTAAACTTTCATTCTCCCGTACTTTAACTTCTAATATTTCATTCTTTTGAGTCAAATCATCCAATTTTTCATCTAAATCTTCCACACATTCCGCCACTTTATGCACTGAAGACAAAATGTCTACCTTCATCACGCTGAGCTTCTGTTCCATCCTCTCTTCCATTCTCTCCTCCAGTTTCTCCAATTTCTCCTCCATCTGTGCAAATTTATCAGCCATTGATTGATTAATTGATTCCAAAAGTTTATCCAGAGCATCTCGTAAGTCCTTCGCTGTCAATACATCAGGAGGATGCAACGCCTGTAATGATGATTGTTGCACCGGAGGAGATCCACCACTCCGTAGAGTTTTAGGGGGAGGTTTAGCCGCCATCTTTTACTTTTCAATTATGACGCACTTTCACTAAAAGTTTAAAAAGTCCATCAAGCTCGAGAGTATAATAAAATAATCCTCTTCACCTTTCCTCTTGTACCGCTCTGCCTGCTCCTTTAATCCATAGTCCTTTCTTCAGGCAGGGGTGGTGTTTCTGATGATAGTCTGCAACAGATGCATCACTAACATTCATTTGAGAACAGTGACAGGAAGCTTCATATACTGTAAATGTTGTGAGAAAGACGCTACTCTGCAGGTGTCTTCTTTGAAGCCATGAGCAGAGTTGAACAATATGCCATTGAAGTCTTAGGTAATTCCTCCCCCCCCCATTTCCTCCCTTTACTGTGTGCAGCCTGCATTTTTCCCCCCAAACTGCACTTATTTCTGTTACAGTTGGATCAGTAAAGGAAAGCATAAATATGTTGAATACCACAAGACTGAAAATAAAGTTGAAACAAGGTACCATTGTTAGGCATTATCATGAACACTTCCTTAGGAGATGAGTGGTTTGTCACCCATCAATGGCACAAATGATAATAATAATTATTTGATAGCCACAGATAACTAAAAAAGAATGCGGCAAATCCAGATTCTCAATAACTAAGATCTTCAGAATAGTCTTCATTGGGTCAAGTTTAATTCTTTCAACTGGAACAACATGCCCTAATATAAAGAATCTGTTCAAGGACATGCTTTTGTATAGTTCAATTATCTTTTAGGACACAGGTGTTAAACTTGCCACGTCACGTGAAGTGTCACGACGTATTGTGACTTTTTTCACATTTCCGGAGCTGGAGTGGGTGTGGCCTCCGCATGAAGCAACTGGCCCACAGGCCGGCAGTTTGACACCCCTGTTTTAGGGTATCTCGCATTAGTCTATTACAGAACTCTTCAAGAGTTGCCACATAAATAACATCAATATCCTTATTATAGTCAATACTAAGAAGACCTTTTAGGATAAAGTCCATCACCTTCTGATAAGCCTTGGAGGCACTTTGAATGTCCAATGAAAATGTACAGAATCTATAACAATCAAAGTGATTTATACGTTTTGTCAAATGGTGAGATTCTCATGAATTCTACTTACCCTTCAGTGATATCTAATTTAGAAGAATTCATGCATCTTTCACAGCATGCAAAATATTATTTATTGTTGGTACAGGATGATGCTCTTGTACCATAGTCTTGTTAACCACCCTCAAAATCCATAGGTTTCATTACAGTAGTATCCTTCTTTATTAACATATTGGCTATATTAATATCTCCATGTACTTAATAATAATATAATAAACCTTTTATTGTCAAAGTGCAACATGTGTACATTGAGATTAGCTGAGCCTCCCCCCATGCTCTCTCCCCCCAACACACAGTGACAACAAACCCTCCATCCCACCACACTATGTGAACCAACTACACCACACACTGGCCTCCCAAGTCAATTCTGCATAAGATTGTGTCCTATTTAAAAGCCTAACAGCCCACGGATAAAAGCTATTTTTCAGCCTGTTGGTACGGCTGGCTATATTCCTATATCTGGGAAGCCTCAACATCAGAGTGAGCTATGATGAAGTGATAAAAATTCGAACTTCACCGCCAACTTTTGAAGTTCTTTCTTAGAAGGATTTTCATTACCAATTTCAGAGGAAACAGTAACTTAAAACATTTTCTTACATAACAGTTTCAAACATGGTAATTTCCCAAGTCTCCATTTTGTCTCTCTCCTGTTTCCTAAGGCATTCTTCTTCCTGTTTGCCACAGTGTCTCCTGGGAATTGTAGCACTACACTGGAGGAAGTATAAAAAGGATGCTTCTTGAAATAAAGATTAGGCTGTGGAAGAGGAAAAACACATATAAGAGGATGATTGCTACAAAAAATGATGAGGGAAAGATACTATAAATGTGAAGGGAGTGAAAAAGGTAACTGCAAAAATACAGTAAGAGAGAGCAAGACATTGCTAAGATTAAAAGAAAGAGTATGCAGAATATGCCAATAAAATATTGTTTCGGAAGTAGGTAAAAGAGCTAATGGAAGAATAAATAGCACTAAAAATGAAAGGGATGAAGGGATTTGAGATGAAACTGAGATGCAGGAATGGCTTTAAGGAGTATTTTGGAGATTTATGTGGAAATGATAGTGATATGTCGAGTGGAATTGAAATGACTACTATAAATGATAGTGTCTAAAAAGATTGATGGAAAGGAATTTCTGATCATTGTAAGGATGTTGAAAAATGGTATATCTGCAGATGCCATAACTGGAAAATTATTAAAATATGGATGCAGATTGTTGGTGGTGTGATTGTGCAGATTGTTTAAAATGTGTAAAGTTTTCATCGGTGCCTGATGATTGAAATGCTATTATTTCCCATTACAAAGGGAAAGGTAGAAAGATTGAATTAAACTTGTATAATTTTTATGTGTTCCTGGGAAGGTGGTAGGCAGAGTCTTGAATGAAAGTTTGCAATAGATAACAAGAAGCCAAACGTAGGAAGTTCAGTGTGACTTTATGCAGCCCAGCGAGTCTGCAAGCCAGATTTTTGCTTTTTGGCAGGTCATGGAGAAGTATATTTCATTTCTATCCAAAAACAAGTATGATAAAATTAATAGGCTTGAATTATACAATGTTTTGTATAAACATGAAGTTGATGTCTGATTATTATTTATTTATTTGATTTTTTTTTCATTGTTTTGAAAACAATCCAGGTACTTCAACATTAACAGGGGAGTAAATAGCAATGTGTAATGTCCCTTTCAATGTTTTTGTGCACAAATCTTTAAGGGATTATTGTGACAATTGAGGTTGGTTGGGTATGTGAATGTCCATGCAATTTTGTACATGGTGTGCAGTTGGTAGAGAATCTGGATGATAAATGGCAAATATTAGGTAAATTCTATGATGCAATGATGGATATGGATATAAAAATTAATACAGTTGTATTTGACAGGGAAACCCTTGTGAATAATCAAATGTTATAAATGAATGGTGAAAAACTAGAGTAAATAGGTGAATTTGTTTAGTAAAGATAGGAATGTTAATGGACAAATGTCAAAATGCAAATGCTGGCTGAATGTGTACTACTTGGGTCTATTGCAAGGAAAAACTGTGGAAAGAAGTGGCTGCATATAAGAGTGTGCTTTAATTTATTTCTTAGAGTTATACCCTGCCTTTCATTTTGGAGTGTCATCCCTAGCACTTCCTTTTATGATTTCTCTCCCCCTGTAACAACAATCCTGTGAGGTAGGCTGGATAACTGGTTCAAAACCACCCACCAAGCTTTTGGGGTTAAGGATTGTCAGGGAATCCAAATGAAGTCAGAAATGCTGACACAAGGTTTTATATAAATAAATATATTTCACATCAATATGTACGTCAAACAAGATAGACAGGCAAACAGGAGCATTATGAGGGTAAATCATTGGGTAAATCACAGAGCACACAGGGCACAGAAGTAATGGTTTTAATGGTTTTTTAATTTTTGTATCTGATTTTTATTGTGTATTGCCCTGTTCACCACCCAGAGTCCTTCGGGAGAAGGGCGGTATAGAAATCAAATTATTAAATTAAATTATTAAATTAAAAGGTGGGATAAAAGGGAAATTCCCTCTTCACACTCACAGCAACCAATCACAGCACAGGAGTCAACACTCTTCAACCAACCAACCACAACTGTGCGTTGATTTGATTGCACCAGCTACTAAATTTAAATATCTTAACAAGGACAAACTTGTGCTTGGACCTCTCTGGTTCTGCTCCCAACACCTCTACCTGTACACCAGAAGGGGTTCCTTAATGTAAACTTCACTTCCTAAAATTATCTGGACCTACTTCTTACAAATTCTGGCAATCGTTTATGATATGAGGAAGAATTGGGTTTTCTAGAGGTGTTAGCAAAAAAGGTACTTGCTGCAGAGGAGAAAAAAATAAAAAAAACCCAACACTATTTTTCATATCTTAGCTTTGGAAGAATAGTTTATTAGTTAGTCATTAATGTGATGTTCTTGCCAGCAGATATTTTAAATCAGATTCAGTTTATTCATTGTGGAAAAGGGAAAGTGTCGGGCCTCGGCTGTTGTCCTCGCCCGGCGGCGCGTCCGCACAAGGCTCCCCGGCCCGAAAAGCTCCGGGGTCCGCGCCGCCGCTTCCGCCGCCTCCAGACGCGCCGCGGCTGGCGTCTTTGCCCGGCGGCGCGTCTCCGCAGGACTCCTCGGCCCGAAGAGCTCCGGGGGCCGCGCCGCCGCTTCAGCCGCCTCCAGACGCGCCGTGGTTGCCGTCCCCGCCCGGCGGCGCGTCTGTGCAAGGTTCCCCGGCCTGCGGCATGACCGGTAGAGGCCCGAATCAACTCAGCGCCTCAGCGGCCTGGGAGGTTCCGGGAGCCTCGGCCTCGCAGGGGAATGCTTCGGGGACTCCGCCGTTGCGGCTGTCTCCTCCGGCCGACGCCATGCCTGCGCAGGACTGTGTAATGCGGGAGCAGGCGAAGCCGTTAGGGGACGGGTCCCTCCCCGCTGCGGTGACCGGGTGGCTGGGGGCCTCGAGCGTGGACGACGACAGGGGGGTTCGGAGTTGGGCGTGGCAGGGAGTGGGTGAGGGGGAGGAGCACGGTGGCGGCAAAACACGGGAGGGGGCTTACCTGACTGGCCGTCGGGCGAAGGGCCTTGTAGGGGAGGGGTGGGGAAGTTATAGGGGATGGGAGGGCGTGGGCGTGTTTGGGTGGAGTTTGGGTGGGGTTTTCGGGTGTGTATATAGTAGTGTTGGCTGCAGGTAGCGGCCAACGCTGGCTTTGTTTCTTGTTGCGGCTGTTGCCCTGAAGAATAAAGTGCTTCTAGACCGCAGCGGAAGTCTCTCATTCCTGTGTTCGGCACCCTGCCCTGCTTGCTGCAGGACGAGTTTTGACAGAAAGCCAGCGTTTCATAGCACTGCGGCCTTTCTGCCTTTCTGCTGTGTTCCGTTTTGTGCGCCATGGCAGAGGGTGTGCAAGGAGCCGCCTTGGAGACTGGATTGGAGGAGGCTGGCGTGGCTGGGGCGGAGGCGACACCACCTGCGGAGAGGGAAGTGGAGGACGCCCAGCCAGCTGTGCGACCTAAGGTGCGGGAAGCGCCACCAGCAGACCCTGCGGTGGAGTCCCAGGGTGCTAGTAGCCAGACCCTGGGGGGGGAGTGGTGGCTGAGCTCGGTCCTGGGGCGCACGGGACTCGAGCAAGGACGAACGGGCCGGCCCGGTGGGGCTCCACTGGGTTGGCGGGAGCGTCGGTTGACCGATGACGACGGCGAGGAGTGGAGCTATTCAACCGCTCCGGGGAGCCAGACTATGGACATGCTGCGCGATAGGTTTGGAGAGGTTGGGGCACGTGACGGCGGTTCCTGGGCGGCCACGGGCCCTGAAGGAGACACGGGACAGTGGTCTCTTGGGGGGGCACCCAGTCAGCCAGTGACGTCCCGTTTCCGACTGGCCAGCCCGAAGTTCAAGGTGCCTGGGGAGGGTGGCGTTCGGCCCCCATCCACGCGAGTACAAGGAGGGCGTGATGCATGGCCAACGCCTGACCGGGGCCCTGGACGTCCAGCGCCAAGGTCGGCGGGGGTGTCCCAGGCTCAGACCCCTTCACCTGTCGGGCATTGGGGTCCGGGTGTGGTGTGGGGACCTCCACCGCTCACCATAACCTATGATGGGCATCCCGACCACCTGGCCATGTTCCTGGGTCAGGTGATTAACCATCTGGACGGGTATGCCCAGGCCTACACATCACAGTGGGCGATGGTGGTGGCGGTCACCGCGTGCCTTCAGGGAGAGGCTGCAACCTGGGCAGCGGATCTTTACAGTGACCACGCCCGTGAACTCGGGGACGTGGGGCTATTCCTGGAAGCCCTGCGCGTCCGCTTCGAGGATGTTTCTCGTATACATCGTGCGGAAGCTGAAGTTTTAGCCATCAGGCAGCGGGGACGGCCAGCGGAGGAGTACGTGCACGAGTTCCGCAGGGTTGCGGGCAGGTTGCGCTCATGGCCCGAGCGCTTGCTGGTGCACCACTTTCGGGCCGGCCTTGATGGAGCTCTCCGGCGGGCATGTGTGGTGCGGGGGGTTCCTGCACGGCTCCAGGACTGGTTCCGGGTGGCGGTGGAGCTAGATATTGGGTTGCAGGACACCCGGGGCAGGCCTGTAGTGGGCTCTGGAGCCTGGAGGGCCCCGGAGGGGCCGAAAACCGAGAGCCGGAAGTCCGGGCCGGCGGTGTCACAACCCGCCCCCCTACCGGCGCCCCGTCCAACGTTCCGCTGCTTCCGATGTGACCCACCGGGCCACCGGGCAGTGGACTGCCCGTTACCACCGCCGCGGCCAGGGCCCAACCCTCCAGTGGCACGGGTCCCAACCCCCAGGAGAGCTGCGGAACGCTCCAGAGCAGCGTACCAGGTGGCCGACAAGACACCCCGAACGTCAACACCGGTGCGTCCAGAGGGGCCGGCGGATGGACGGACTGACACATCCGATGGGTCTGAGGATCACGAGTACGAGGAGGACCCGATGGTAAGTGCTCCAGTGTGCCCTTTTGTGCTGCCAGTGGCATTGATAAGCCCACGAACAGGCGAGAGGAGGGAGTGTAAGGCTTTGATCTACTGCGGACAAGAAAAAAAAAAGAATGCATCTTAGTGAATTTCGGAGTACAGAGTTCTTAAAATGCTTGATTGCCCTTAGCAAATAAACACGAGTAGTCTCTTACGGGGAAAAAAACCCAGCAATACTTGAAGCTTTCATTAGCAGGTCATTTGATATATAAATATGTTAAGATGTAAAAATAATACTGGTAATAGTTCCTATTGGCTTGAAAACAGCTTCCTGGTTAAACAGGTGTCTTGAGATCTTTTGGGGGAAATAGTGGGAAGCTTATGTATTCAGCTTCCTGTTCCATAGCTGTCAAAAATTACTGACTCATAAGCAGCCAGTTGTTCTTTTTTAGTTCTCAAGATTTTGAAGTCTCTAAATTTTTCATCAGATGTTTATTTTGCAGCTTTTGAGGTATATAAAATATAGAGCACCATTTTTTTAAAAAAAACATAAAATGTTTACATATTTATTTATTTATTATTTTATTTTAATTCCATTTATATCCTGCCCTTCTCCGAAGACTCAGGGCGGCTTACAAGCTTAGCAGTAGCCTTCATTCTATGTATATGCCTGCTTATTAGGGCTTTCACACACACCCCCAAGCGGCATTATTACAAGGTCAGCTTAATTGCCCCCAACAATCTGGGTCCTCATTTTACCTACCTCGGAAGGATGGAAGGCTGAGTCAACCTTGAGCCTGGTGGGATATTATGCTGTGATTGTTATGCTTATGGGATTTGGAGAGTTCTGCTTGTTTCAGAATCCTGTATGAAAAGAAAGGAGGGACAAAAATGCTAAGAATGTAGAGAAAAGGTAAGAAAATAGGGAGGAAGCCCTGTGTCTGTCTGCCTTCTTGGTGCTCTTCTGTTGAAACCAAGAGAGCTAAAGGCAGCCGTGAACCTGAGTATAGTGTATTTGAAAGCCTAGTTCATTTTTTTGTCCTTTTTCCAAGCACAGCATCCTTTATATGATAACAGAACAGAATCCTGAGTTGGTTTCATAGCAGTAGGAGAGCGACAAAGAGAAATGCAGGGCTGCTCCAAGATCTTTCTACTTGTTTTTCTAGCCATAGTTTCAGGAAGGTTTTTCATAACAGTTTAAGTATGGTTTATGTGAACTGTGGGTTTTTGGGTATACAGGCTTGGTTAGCCCAATACATGGGTTAAAGGCATGCTTTGTAAGCCAGAGCATTTGCATTTACATAATATGCTACGCCAAAATCAAAACCCAGTTATGGTTTAACACGATGCATATGAAAAAGGCAAAGAACAGCGCAACCAACACCTGTAAGTTCAATCCAGATCAATTCCCACAGGCAGGGTTTGAATTTTATTTTATTTTTTTAATACAGAGCTGCACACAGATCTCATAAAAAATTCATGCAACAGTTTATTTCATTTTCATTCTTCTTTTCCTTCAAAAGTGTTCACTGGAAATGCACAGGGTTCTTTTTCCTATTTTATTCTCACAACTTGATGCAGCAGGTTAGACACAGAAGTGGTAACTGGCCTGTGTTCATTCAGTGAGTTCTACCACTCAAGAGTGTATATTTGCTGAATTTGAGTTAGCTTCATCCTGTCACAGCAGTTTGTTTTGATGGTTTTCTGAAGAAAAACTCCAAAAAAGGAGTTTTCTGAAATAAAGACTTTCTTTTGCATAGAGGTGTGTGCAGTGCTTTTTTTGTAAAAGAAAAAGGTGCCGGAACTCACACGTGTCATACAACCGGCCTTGCCTACCCTACAAGGTTCCATCCCAAAAAAGGTGCCGGAACTCCGTTCTGAGCGTTCTATGAGAAAAAAAGCCCTGCGTGTGTGAAATACACATTTCTTCATGCTCTTAAAGCAATAAAGAGCTGGAAGGGACCTTGGAGGTCTTCTAGTCCAGCCCTCTGCTCAACCAGGAGAACCTATACCGTCTCAGACAGGTGAATGTCTGGAAGCGTGCCTTTTAGATTCATTATAGCATGTTCATGGTCAGGTTTTCATATTGTTGTCCTTTAATATAACATTGATACAATTATTTTTCATGGTTATGTTAACCAGCTTCACTAAGCCGAAAAAGAAAAGAATACAAATTCAACTAACGTTGAATTTATAGAATAGAATAGACCTGGAAGTATAGAATAGAATAGAGCTGGAAGGGACCTTGGAGGTCTTCTAGTCCAGCCTCTGCTTGAGCAGGAGAACCTATACCGTCTCAGACAAGTGATTGTCTAGCCCACGGGTAGGCAACCTCGGCTCTTTTATGACTCATGGACTTCAACTCCCAGAATTCCTGAGTCAGCTGACTCAGGAATTCTGGGAGTTGAAGTCCATGAGTCATAAAAGAGCCGAGGTTGCCTACCCCTGGTCTAGCCTCTTAAAAATCTCCAGTGATGGAGCGCCCACGATTTCTGGAGGCAAGCTGTTCCACTGGTTAATTGTACTCATTGTCAGGAAGTTTCTCCTCAATTCCAGGTTGCTTCTCTCTTTGATCAGTTTCCAACCATTGTTTCTCGACCTTCCCTCTGGTGCTCTGGTGAACAACGTGACCCCCTCTTCTGTGGCAGCCCCTCAGATACTGAAATACTGCTATCATGCCTCCCCTATTTCTTCTTTTCTTTAGACTAGCCCAGGGGTAGGCAACCTCAGCTCTTTATGACTCACGGACTTCAACTCCCAGAATTCCTGAGCCAGCTGGCTCAGGAATTCTGGGAGTTGAAGTCCGTGAGTCATAAAAGAGCCGAGGTTGCCTACCCCTGGACTAGCCAGACCCAAGTCCCATAGCTGTTCTTCGTATGTTTTAGTCTCCAGGTCTTTGATCATCTTTTTTGCTCTTCTCTGAATTTTTTCCAAACTGTCAACATCTTTTTTGTGATATGGTGACCAAAATTGGCTGCAGTATTCCAGGTGTGGTCTTACTAGGGTTTTATAAAGTGGTACTAATACTTCACCTGATCTTGATTCTATGCCTCTGTTTATACAACCTAGGATTGTATTAGCTTTTTTGGCAGCTGCTGCACACTGCTCACTCATAGTCAAGTGAAATGAACTCTCTTTATATAATACAATAATTTCTAGATGAAAACTGAGCTTATATAATAAGGCTTATTGAAATGTATCTGATGTTAAATTGGAAATAGGAAAAATACATTTCCTGTTGTGTACAGTAGTTCAAAAATAAAGTTCTAAATCCTGAGGTCTGCTTGTAAACCTAGAGTTTCTTGGTCAAAGTTCAAGTGCTGAATAATTTATTGTGAGTAAAAGCTGGATACTAGTCACTTTCAAATCACTGAGAACCATACAGACCACTTGAAGTTAGTGTGGGTTTTGAAACACATTAATTGATTCCTATCTGCACAGCCAATATTTTATTTCTGGTATAAGAAGAATTTTACACCATAAAATTATTACAATATCCCAAAAGTAAAGGCACAGCTTTGAAATCTCAGACACTAGGAGAAATAGTAGTCTCTGGAGCCATCTGCTGGGCATGTGGTAGAATGGAAGGCAATGAATAAATTAGATATACGCCTTACTTCTTTGCTATCCTCCATAATGTTGACAGAAGTGTCTCCATTCCAGAAGGTGCCTCTGATTTATGTCTTGAAAGAGTTTCTTCTGATCATTATCATGTAAATGTGAACACAACAGTTATGTTTTTTTTTAAATTGGAATTGAAAGGGCAAAGAAAAAAGGTTGAAAAGAAAATGCAAGTCAGCACCTATGTACTTCCACACAAAAAAATCATGCTTAGATTTAATCCTCATGCTTAAATGGAACTGGACATCTGCTACCAGCTGTAAAGTTCCTGGGTGGTCGGATTTTTTTTATATTTTCTTACTATAGATTCTCAGGCAGGCAAGAGAACCATTGTAAATATGGCGAGCTACAGATTACAGTTCTGTGTCTTGCAGAAAATTTCCTGTTGACGCCCCTTATTTTTATTTATTTTTTGTACTTTAACACAATCATACGTCTGTCTAAATGAACTGGAACAATGATGTTTGGGGAAATACAGGGTTTGTATTACTTTTATTAACACTTCGCCTGTAAGAACTAATGGCAGATTCAAACAGAATTTTTAAATGTTACAAAAGTCTGCGATGATCACATTCCAAATGCCTGTGCTGTTGAAAACCAAATTAAATCTCCTTTTTGATTTCTGCTGCAATATATTGTATTATTTGGTTCATAAATTATATAAGGAATTGAATCTCGCTACATTTTTTTAGTATGGTTTCAAGATGGTTGTTTTTCAGTTTTTGCAATAGAGACTAGTAGAACCATAGTCTTTAAAGAAAATACATACAGTAATGAGAATAAGCATTAAGGAATTAAGCCAAATCTTATTGTCTTCATTTTATGCTTAAGTTTATTTATTATTTCTTGCATGGCATCTTTCTTTTTTATATAATTATTATTTTTATTAGTTTATGATATATAATACAGAAGTACAAAAGAAAATAGTAGGAAAATAGGGGAGGAAAAAGGGAAGGGAAAGGTATGGGGGAAAGGGGAAAAAAAGAAAAGGCATTGACTTCTGACTCCCTTTGGTGCAGTAGAATAAGATAATAACATCAAACCTCAACTTTTTACTGTTATATAATAATATAAACTAGCCATCTCTATAACAACAAACCTATTAATCGGTAAAACCCAAAATCAAGGTTTCATTTTTTCTCCCACCTCAAGCACAAAGTCCAGAAGCGGTTTACAAGTAGAAACAAAAGTAATTTTTTTCTTTAATCAAAGTAATATTTATTATTGCTTGCACAACAGGTTTCATAATGAAAATTCTATGAGCAAAATGATAGCAAAGGGATAATTCTGACTCTCTTATTCCACAGTGAAAGAAACCGTTTGTAATGTTTTAGTGAGCGTACAAAGTCAAGAAAAGTTCCTTCCATTTTGAATACTTTCCTTGCTACCCTTTTGTGCTGATATTTGCTTAAAGTCCGAGATTATATGTATGGCAGAAAAACAGGAGTCTATTAAGATATTTTAACAAAACCTCTTTGTGCTAATCTCAGATCCATAAATATGCATTGCATTTTTGATTGCTTAAATAGCTTCCTTAACAGAATGTAAAAGTGAAGCAGATAGTTCCATAAATTCCATTTATAGATATTAAATTTATTTTTAAGATCAATTTGGCACTTGAATAACAGTTACATTTGGCACACACAACTGTCTCAGAGCAAATCATTTAATGAGTGAGTTTGCCTTGTGCCCTTGCAATAAGAGTTTTGCTTTCTTTACAGAAGATTACACCAACAATTTGAAAGTTACAAAGAGCAAGTACGAAAAATAGGTGAGGAATCCCGTCGTTATCAAGGAGAACACAAAGATGATGCACCCACGTGTGGGATCTGTCACAAAACTAAATTTGCTGATGGTTGTGGCCATTTATGCTCTTACTGCCGGACAAAGTTTTGTGCCAGGTGCGGAGGCCGTGTTTCCCTACGATCAAACAATGTAAGTTTTCTATTGTGTCTAATGCATCATGACTGACTAGTACAGTCTGCTTATGTAGGCTTCTTTTTGGTTTCGTGGTTTTCTTTCTGTCTCTTTTCTACCTCTCTCCTTCAACCTCTTGTATTTCCTTTTATTTGTCCATACTCTTGTGTTTGTTTTTAAAATTCCTCACTCAGCATTTTTTTGGGGTATGTGTTTTTTTTCCTCTTTGGTCAATTTAACTATAGATTGAGCAAAGAAGAAACACAGGAAGGGAAACAAAAATGTTCATCATATGCTGGTTCTTTCTACCTAACAATGGCAAGAGAGCTTGTCTCAATATAATATATTGTAAACGACTTATAAAGGACGCGGTGGCTCAGTGGGTTAGGACGTTGAGCTTGTCGATCAGAAGGTCGGCAGTTTGGCGGGTCGAATCCCGAGTGCCGCGTAACAGAGTGAGCGCCTGTTACTCGTCCCAGCTTCTGCCAACCTAGCAATTCGAAAGCATGTAAAAATGCAAGTAGAAAAATAGGGACCACTACAGTGGGAAGGTAACAGCGTTCCGTGCGCCTTTGGCGTCTAATGCCGGCCACATGACCACGGAGACGTCCTCGGACAAGCGCTGGTTCTTCAGCTTTGAAATGGAGATGAGCACCAGTCCTTAGAGTTGAAAATGACTAGCACGCATGTGCGGGGGAACCTTTACCTTTACCTTTTTAAACGACTTATAAACTTCAAGTAATACTTTAATTGCATCATTGTGCAAGATTTTAAAACTGTTTGGCTGATAATTCATCAGCTCTAGCTTTGCTCTTAATTATATTTTCTAGCGCTGTTTAACTTTGCAGAATGTCTGGCTCTACTTCAGTGATCTATATACTTACTGACACTACATCTTTTGGGTACAATTCTTTTGTAATTCATTGTTTAGCAAACAAAAGGACAAACCTGATCAGATATATTTAACAATATCAATCAATGCTTCATATCTGCATATTGTTCAATGTTACATGTCTCCATATTTTTAACAATATCCATCACAGTGTTACATTTCAATGACACTTATTTGCATATTTTTAACAATATCAGTCAATGCTGCAAATCTGCATGTTCAATGGAGATAATTCATTTAATTTAGCCAATAAATATTGAGTCGTTTAACATTTCACAGTTAGTGTTCTGGAGTGAGTTTGCATTTCTGATACAAAAGAAATAAAAAGACAAAAAAGGATCTCTCTCTCTTTCTCTCTCTATGTTTCATCCAGCCTTTATTATTTTTATAAATAATATCAGGGGTTCAAAGATCACAATATAAAGGGTTTTTTCCCCAGACCTTCGAGTATAATAATAATAAATGCACTGAAATCCAGAATTGAGAAGACAGAACAGACAGCAAACACTGCCTCATCAATGAAGCTGAAGAAACAGTGGATCACCTGGTTAGCTACTGCAAGAAGATTTCGCAGACTGATTACAAGCAATAGCATAACAAAGTAGCAACAATGGTGCATTGGAATATGTAAAATTCCATGTGTATTTTTTTGTAAGCAAAAATTGATAGCACTACAAAAGTAATTGAAAATGATGCAATGTTCTGGGATTTTAGAATTCGAACAGATAATCACCAGCCATATAACATTCCAGACTTAACCATTGTTGATAAGAAAGACAAAAAAAAGTCTGGATAGTGGACATCATAGTACCTGGAGAAAGCGGAATAGAAGAGAAAAACTGGAGAAAATAACAAAATACAAGGACCTGAAAATGGAAGTAGAAACACTGTGGCAAAAGAAAATAAAGTTAGTCATAGTATTAGGTAAAGGTAAAGGTTCGCCCGCACATGCGTGCTAGTCGTTTCTGACTCTAGGGGCCGGTGCTCATCTCCGTTTCAAAGCCGAAGAGCTAGCGCTTGTCTGAGGACGTCTCCGTGGTCATGTGGCCAGCATGACTAGACGCCAAAGGCGCACGGAACACTGTTACCTTCCCACCGTAGTGGTCCCTATTTTTCTACTTGCATTTTTACATGCTTTCGAACTGCTAGGTTGGCAGAAGCTGGGACGAGTAACAGGCGCTCACTCTGTTACGCGGCACTCGGGATTCGACCCGCCAAACTGCCGACCTTCTGATCGACAAGCTCAGCGTCCTAACCCACTGAGCCACCGCGTCCCTAGTCATAGTATTAGTAATAGTAATAGGCACCTTGGGTGCAATCCCAGAACAAGCACTGCTTGAACACAATTGCCATTGACAAAATCAGTCAATTGCGAAAGGCAGCTTTACTTGGAATAATTTACACCCTTCGATGATACCTCTAACACCATCAAATATAAACATAGGGAAGGACTCGATACGTGGCTAAAAATGCCAAATTCAGTCTAATCATCTGGCTGACTGTGCAACCAATCATAGTAATAAATTCTTGGACCCCCAATCAGGAGACAAAGCTCTAGTGATTAAAAAAAAATCCTGACTGCATTTAAGTGAACTTTTAGTCTTTTCTTTTTTCACCATTAGCGTCTCATGGAACTCCATAAAGATCTCATAGAATCCCGAAGGTTCCATGGGCGGCACAGTTTTGAAAACTCTGCTCTAGATCACAATTTAAAAATTATTTTGTGGATAATTATAGTTTATTTTTTCTGTTTAAATTAAAGGTTTAGGAACTTTATTTCTATTAAATTATTATGTGGAACAGCTTTTCACACTAATTCAATGCAGTGCAGATTACACTGAAACAAAGAAGTCATGCTAGAATTATCCTTAAAACTGTTTGAATGCTTCTTGTTCAACTCTACTTATGTAGTCACAGTAACACCTTAACTTCTGAGATTAATAGTAGATCATGTAGTCTGTTTCTCAGTATACCACAATGCGCCACACACTCTGAATCGTGAGGAAAGAGATTTTATGAGATTTCTAATTATGGCGAGTTGAATTTTACACGATTATAACAGGTTGAAAATGCAGACTAGAAGGAGTAGTGCAACATTTTTACTATATGTTGCTTTTTATTATATGTGCTTGTTTTTGTTTATAATTTGTTTTATTGTATGTGCTTTTACCTGCTGACCCATTGTATTGCTAGATGTGTTTTGCACAGGGAAGTTTGCTCATTGACTATTTAAAGGTACAGTGGTTTAATAAGTACAGTACACGGGAGCATGCTACCATTTCAGAAAGTTATGAATATCCATAACTATAAACTTTCCTCAGCTGCTCAGTGTTTTATCTCCTCCTTTCGCTCAGCTATGGCGTGTCTGTGATATTAAGCAACTTGGTCAGAACAGGTGTGGCTCTAAGCTAATAAGATATTTTCTTTATTCGTGTCAGAAGCATCTACAAACTATAGACTTGCAACATTCAACACTGAGCAAGTAAAATAGGCATAAAATAGGTTATAAAAATATTGCACATTTAAAAGTATGTTAAATATACAGGATTATATATTTCAGCCAGTATTGGGCCATGTCAACAAGCATTTTCTTTCACCAGCTTGAGGTCCTCCCCCGTATATGTTGAAGAACATCCTTGTTAATACAAAAGAAGCATATCTAGAATGTTTCCAACGACTAGAGATTGTCTGCTCCATATTGCTATCTTTCTGTGCTGATAGAAATATGTGGATATGATCATAAAATATGTGGAATATTCCTAGCAGTGAACATATTAAAACTAGGACAAATTTTTAGAAGTGAATTTAGAATGCTCTTAACTTTTTTAATCTGTGCCCGAAAAGTATTTCCAAATTACAACACCATCAAAGCCATTTATTGCAGTTGCTGACTTTGATATGCTCTTAAATAGGTTTGCAACTTGACTCTTGATCAGCCTTTTGTATCCTGATGCCCATCAGATGAATTGGCCATCTGGATGGGATTTGTGTGCAAGCTAGTTTGGAAAAACTGCTATTAATTTTACCAACTTTTCAAATAGGAAAGCAGAATTTCTACTTCAGCCACTGTGAATTAAAAGTCCTACCTGGAAATCAGGATAGAATTGCCAAATTGTTTCTCAGGGCTGCTGCAGAATAATTGGCAACTTACAAAAGTTGCACGTAGGGTGGAGATTAATGGACAAATTATATTAATAATAGCCTTGTGCTGTTGTGATTCAGGGTCAGCCTGTGGGTTCGGCAGTTGGGTCGGATGATTCAGAGGAGGAGGAGGGGGGTGTTGGAGACCTTGCTGAGGATAGTATTGAGGCTCCGCAGAGCCCTCAGCCAGGCCCCTCCCATCTGGTCACGACGCAGACCCAGCTGTGTGAGCCTGACAGCGTGGATGAAGATGACCCACAGCTGGCCCTTTTCATGGACGCCCGATGCAGGAGGCAGTCAATCAGGAGTAAGCAGAAGAAGGCAATGGGGCACCTCGGAAGGAGGCAGAGAGAAGCCATGCCCTGAACTGTTTAAAAGGGGAATGTGTGGGAGGGCTGGTTTGCTGAAGGCAACCGTTTGAATAGCTCCTGTTTCATGGTTTGTGTTTGCTCTCTTTGCTCTGTTTTATGTTAATAAATTTGGCAGGCTTAGTTCCAGCCTCTTGCCCTGTTTTGCAGGGCCGGTAGTAGGCTGGTACAGAACATGTGCCAAGTAAGAAATTAAACATCCCTACCATGTTTAGGCTGTGTCCTCTGCTGAGTCCTGATGCATTTCAAAAACAACATGATATGCTAGCTAGGCTTTTAAATCTTGGGTTGTGGTTCCAGAAACATTGTATAGTCCAAAGCATCACTTTGATGCTTGTCTGGAATAACTACCCGTTCTTCTTCCTCTATGCCAAATCCTGTTTCAGACTTTCCTGACTTTCAGTTCTAGACCTTTCCCAATTTTCAGGAATGACATTATATGCAGGGCCAGGGACTGTAATGGGAAAACTCTTAAAATTTGTATTTCATATACAGCATGGCTTTTCGAATCTTTGGTGGGCTATTAAAACTGACATGCTGAATCCAGATATATCAATTCTGCTTGCAACTGTTTTCATTTCTTCTAAAAAGTCTTCGAAGGTATTTGTGGGAAAAATACTTTCTGTGAAAAGAAACTGTAGATATTTTCATTTAAAATGTATTTCATTTTCAGCGAATTTTGCTTTTATAGAAACATTGGAATTGCTTTATTTATATATGCCTATTAATATTTTCCTCCTCTTCCCCCCCCCCTTTTCTTTATATATTTCTTCTTTCTCTGCTTCCCTGGATGCTTTCCCAAAGGAGGACAAAGTGGTTAGAATCCATTCTTCTTCTTATATTATTATAATGTTACTAGATATATTTTGAAACAAGTTATTGTGACATGCTGATTGGCCATTCAATGAAAAAACAGGCCCCAGGTTACATGCCAATTCTAAAATCCAGCTATTTAAACAAAGAATATATTTGCAAAATTTAAAAGACAGCAGCTAAATTTCTTTTGTATTAAAACTGACAGTATTATTTATTCAGGGCAATATTAATTTTGGAAACAGAAAACTTAATTTTTATGATACTTTGCTGTTTTGCATGGGAAATGAATGAAATAAATTCATACATTAATTCATAAAATGCAGCAATAACTTGTTTTCGAATTGCAACTTTAGTTTTTTTTAATAGTATTGATGTACATATATGTTACATTATGAATTTAATCATATAGCATCAGATCCATTCACAGTTTCTAATGTTTTAGGCAAAGTTATGAAATAATTACCTCAGAAGCTCTGCCGCTTTTGTACATGTAATGTATGTGATGTCATAACACACATGCAAAAAGAACTGGAGCTGATGATACTTATTTTATAAAGCCCTCCTCCCATGCCTCTGTGTAGCACTTAAGTTTTTTTTTTTATTGAAAAGTTTTAACATACATTTTCTCTTTAACAGTCCCCCCTCCCCCTCCCCTCCCCCTCCCTCCCTACCCCTCTCCCCCTCCCCCCCCCGACTTCCCAGAGCTAAGTACAAGGTATAAAAACAAAAAAAAACAATCATAAACATCCATATGCTAACAACCATAAACTCTAAAATCTATCACTCTCTGGCTCATATAGGATGATACAAACACTATTAATATTAAATATATATAGAGAAAACAAGAAAGAAAAAGAAAAAGAAAAGGAAGACTTATTCAAATGCTACATGAAACTTTTTAGTCCTATATTTATTCTGGATATACTCAATCCATTTTCTCCATTCCATAATATAACGTTCTTGCGAGTGATCTTTCAAATAAGCCGAAATCTTTGCCATCTCTGCCAGGTCAGAAACCTTTAAAGTCCATTCTTCTATAGTCGGCAGTTCCTCTTTCTTCCAATACTGACCTATTAAGAGTCTTGCTGCCGTAATTAAATTCAACATCAGCTTAGTGTCCACAACCGTAGCATCTGTAATTATTCCCAACAAGAAAAGTTGCGGACAAAACTTTATCCTTTGCTTGAAAATCTTCTGCATATTCCACCAAATTTTAATCCAGAAGGCCTTAACCTTCTTGCAAGTCCACCATACGTGAAAATATGTTGCATCTTCATCACCACACCTCCAGCATTTTGGCTGATAATTCGGATACATACTTGCAAGCTTTTTAGGATCTAGATGCCATCTATAAAACATTTTATAAAAGTTCTCTCTTAAATTTTGAGCTTGTGTAAATTTTACGTTCCTCACCCAAATCTTTTCCCACGTATCCATTGTAATAACTTCTTGGATGTTTTGGGCCCATTTTATCATACAGTCCTTAACAAGTTCTGTTTCTGAGTCAATCTCTATCAATGCAAGATATATCCGTTTAATATGTGCTGGTCCCTGATTTCTAATTTGCTTTATCAGATTTTCATCAGTCATTGTAAGCCAATTTTCTGGTCTTCTTTCCACCTGGCCCGTAGCTGAATATATTGAAACCAAGTTTGAACAATCTCTTCATCTCGCAAGAGGCTATATGGTTTCAAACACCAGACATTTCTTTCCAGGCTTAAAATCTCTTTGTACGTAGTCATATCATGTTTAAAACCAACATTTATATTTTCTATTGCGTGTTTTGGAATTGCCCACAATGGTATCTTACAGTCTAACTTATGTCTATACTTCTTCCAAACTCTCAGCAATGCCTGTCTTAAAATATGCACTCTAAACACATTATCTACCTTCTTATCATACAACAAATATGCATGCCAGCCAAACAGCAAATCATGGCCCTCAAGATTTAATAATCTCTCTTGTGTCAAATTAATCCAATCACTTATACCTGCTAACGCAGCAGCTTCATAATATAATTTAAGATTAGGCATTTTAAGACCACCTCGTTCACGAGTATCCTGCATAATCTTAAGTTTAACTCGTGGCCTTTTCCCTGCCCAGACAAATTTATTGATACCTCTCTGCCATTCCTCCAAATTAGAATCTTTCTTAAGAACCGGTATCATTTGAAATAAGAATAAAAATTTAGGCAGGACATTCATTTTCACTGCTGCGATTCGCCCCAACAAAGACAATTGCAGTTTTTCCCAACTCTCCATTTCTTTTTGGATTTTTCCCCATAATTTTTCATAGTTATTTTTATATAGTTTTGTATTAGAGGGCGACAAAAGCACCCCCAAATATTTGACCCTTTTAACAATCTCAAATCCAGTTAACCCTTCTAAAAGGGCCTTTTGCGATGCTGTCATATTTTTAGCCAGAATTTTAGTTTTTTGTACATTAACTTTAAATCCAGAAACCTTCCCATATTGCATTATTATCTCCATCAGGTCCACAACAGAGCTCTTCGGCTGGGTCACTGTAACAACCAGATCGTCTGCGAACGCTCTCAATCTATAATCCTGATCTCTAATTTGTATACCCTTAATTCTTTCCGAATTCCGTATTTTTACCAGTAATATCTCCAATGTTAACACAAATAACAAAGGCGATAACGGGCACCCTTGCCTTGTACCCTTCTCAATATTACATGCTTCTGACAAGCTATTATTAACTATTATTCGGGCTGTTTGTTTTTGATATAATGCCCTAATTGGTTGCAAAAATTTATCCCCAAAATTCATTTTATCTAAAACTTTCATCAAAAATTGCCAGTTCAATTGATCAAAGGCTTTTTCAGCATCTAAAAAAATTAGCGCCGCAGGGATCTGGTTGTTCCTTTCCAAAAATTCCAACACATCAACTATATGCCTCACGTTATTTTTCATTTGCCTGCCACTAATAAACCCAGTTTGATCCCCATGAATCACCTGTTGCAGAACCCTCATCAATCTATTAGCCAACACCTTAGCAAATATCTTATAATCTGTATTTAATAGTGATATCGGTCTGTAGTTTTTTACTTGAGTAACATCTTGGTCTTCCTTCGGAATCAAAGAAATAAAAGCAGTTCTCCAAGACGGAGGCACCTTTCCCCCTCTCTGGATTATCTGGAACAATTCCTTTAACGGTTTTATCATCTCCAATTGTAAATTTTTGTAGTAGGCCGCAGTCAGACCATCTGTACCTGGCGCTTTATCCACCTTCAACTCCTTAATTGCTGTAAGTATTTCTTCTTCTGTAATCAATTGATTAATCTCCTCTTTTTGTTCTTGCGTAAGAACCGGAATGCTAGCATTCTCCAAATATACATCAATGTCTTTTTCGTTAATCTTCTCCTTAGCATATAATTTAGAATAAAAATCCACAAAGGCTTCCTTAATAAGATCCTGTTGAAACACTACCTTTCCCTTATATTCAATTTTGTCTATATTAGAAGCCCTTTGCTTTTTCCTTAGTCTATAAGCTAACCATCTACCTGGCTTATTAGCATTGCAAAAAGTGTTATGCCTGGCAAACCGCAAATTGGTAGCCACCTGGTCAGCCATTAGTTTATCAAATTGTCCTCTTAATAGCTTAATAACCTCCTTAGTCTTCACATCCAATGGATTCAGAATCAAAGCATTCTCTTTTTCCTTAATTTCATTCTCCAATTCTTTCCTTCTAGCTTCCAAAGTACGTCTGTGTTTATTATTCATATATATCAACACCCCTCTCATATAAGCCTTGCTAGCATCCCAAACCATGTCCATAGAAGTATCCTTATTCATATTAATTTCAAAAAAATCCTTCATTCGCTGTTTACACTCTTCCACATTTTTCTGATTTCTAAACAGGTTCTCATTTACGCGCCACGAGCGCCTATCTCTATTGTCCTTATTAATCTCTAACCATACTGGACTATGGTCAGAAATAGCTCTTGCACAAATCTTTACCTTCTTAATCCTAGAAAAAAAGTCGTTAGTCAACAAAATGAAGTCAATCCTGGAAAAAGATTGATGTCTATCAGAAAAAAAAGTATAATCCTTTTCATGCGGGTGTGTGTCACGCCAAATGTCTCGCAATTCCAAATCATCCTTCATTTCAAAAAAAGATTTAGGCAATCTGGCACGACATGGAACACGCTTAAAAAAACCAGCCTTATCCATCTGTACGTCCAAAACACCATTCCAGTCCCCCATAAAAATAAACGATTTGTAATCCAACTGGGTAAGCTTTGTATGAAGTAAGCTAAAAAAGTCAGCTTGTTGTTGTTGTTGATTAGGAGCATACAGTCCAACTAAAAGCGTTTTTTTGCCTTCTAACAACAAATCTATCATTACGTATCTTCCATGTTTATCTGCTTCAATTAAGTCCGCTGTTAAAGCACTTTTAACATAGACAACCACTCCGTTTTTCTTATTCATTGCAGAGGCGACAAATTGCGTACCCAACCTTGAGTTCAATAAAAACTTTTGGTCCATAGCCCTAATATGCGTTTCTTGCAAGCATATAACATCAATCTTAAATTGTTTTAAATATTGAAAAACTTTCTTTCTCTTCTGAGGCGAGTTTAGTCCATTAACGTTCCAGGTTAGAAATTTAGTCGCCATGCTTGTCATCCCGAAGCTGTTGGAGCACATCTTTAATAGCCCCTCTGTCGCCTTTGGGCCGCGCTCCTCCCACTGCCTCGCTATAAGTGCGCTTTGAGATTTCCATAAACTTCTGCTGGTCTTGTTCTTTTATTTGTTTTGCTCTTTTTAAAGCAAAAGCACGCGTCACCTTCAGCTCTCCAACATCAGCCAACGAAGTTATAGTTTGATCCCCTCCAGCACCATTCTCCTCTGTCTGTCCATCTTCTTCTCCAGATCCCTTTGCCGCTTCCAGAAGTGATAGTGGGGTTGCTTTTAAAACATTATTGTAAAAATCACGCGCCTGTGTCACAGTAACCAGACGGTATCTTTTGCCTTCATGCATCGCCACCAATCCAACTGGGATCTCCCATCTGAACCTTATATCACGTTGCTTAAGTTCCTGCACAAGAAATGCAAAGTCCTTTCTTCTCCTTAAAATCTTTGGAGGGATTTCCTTTAAAACCAAAACTTCTTGGTCAGCGACCACTACTTTAGTATCATAGGCGGCTTGAATAACTTCATCTCTAGTTTCTCTCTTTGCAAAATAAACCACCACATCTCTAGGTAGCTTTCTCTGTCTAGCAATCCATGAATTTACACGAAAAACTTTATCCATGCATCCCTTTATTTCAGATGCTGGCTGACCCAATACTGCTTCCAGAGCTTCAGAAATCAGCTGCTTTAGGTCTTCTTTAATATTTTCTTTTAAGCCTCTGATTCTAACAGCATACTGCATCTGATGAAACTGAACAAGACTTAATTCTCTGTCCATTTTATCTCTTAACTCTTCATTCTCCAATACCTTTACTTCTAATATAGCATTTTTTTGAGTCAAATCTTCCACTTTTTCTTCCAAACCTTGCACACATTCAGCCACACTTTCCACTGTAGACAAAATGTCTACCCTCATCGCACTGAATTTCTCTTCCATCCTCTCTTCTATCCTCTCCTCCATTTTCTCCAATTTCTCCTCCACCTTTGCCAATTTATCACCCAGTGTTTCTAAAATTACCTGGGCATGTTTTTCAAGAGCATCTTGTAAATCCTTCGATGTCAGTGCAGCAGGAGGAAGCAAGGCTTGCAACGATGTCTGTTGCACCGGGGAAGTTCCAGCACTCCGAAGAGTTTTTGAGGGAGGTTTAGCCGCCATCTTTTTACTTTTGCTTGTTACGCACTTTCACTTTAAGTTTAAAAAGTCCATTAAGCTAGAGAGTAAAAATAAAAGTCCTCTTCACCTCTTCCTCCTGTACCGCTCTGCCTGCTCCTTTTATTCCAGGGTCTTTCCTTCTGGCAGGGGTGGTCGCAAACGCCTGGCTCTGCTCCAAGAATCCCGGAGCAGAGACGCTGAACAGCTGGGAGCAACCCAGGCTACGGGGGAGTTCAATCCTTCAGCCGCCCCAGCTTTAAGCTCAGGCGGCCCCGGAGAACTCAACCCCTACCTGGGGCCTCTCCCCCTCCTCTTCTCCCGAGGAGGGGGCTTCAAATTCACCCGAACAGCTGATCGGCGCTGTTTCGGGTGAAAACAACACAGCTGAGCAGCGGGCAGCCCGAAACGGCTGTCTCCGGCGCCGCGCCGCCACTGGAAGTCCCGTAGCACTTAAGTTTTGAAATAGTTAGTCTTAAATATGAACTTTTTGGTGCATTTTGTCAGAAATCCGGTTAATAGTAATTAACAGATATTGTTTCTGAAATTTCCTGAAATTTCTCCCTATCTCTAAAAATACAGTAATATACTATGCACTTTTTATTGTGAATATGAATTCCACATTCCCGCTTGGGAACATTAGAAATGATAGACAAACTATCTTTGTATCCCATTTTTTTGTTTGTTTCATCTAGGAGCCCTAACAAACTGCCAAAGGATTTCAGAAGTCTTAGCAATGGAATCTGGTGGGCAGTGGGGGAGGAATTCACATTTTGTGGCCAGCCTGACAGATTTAGAGAGGAGGGGTCCTTGGTACTCTCTGAACTTGGTTGCAGACATTTCATTACCCAAACTAGGTAACACTGATGATATTGTCAATTTTTGAGTAATGAAATGTCTGCAAGAAAACAACCGAGACACCAAGGACCCCTCATTTCATCCTTGACCTACTAATATTTTCCATTATTAGTAGCTTTAGAGAGGGCTTAGCAATAACACAATCTTTACGAAAGAAGCATAAAGAGATTTTTTTTCCCCCAATCCTTTCCTCCATTCTCTTAGAGCAGGGGTATCCAACCTTGGAAAGTTTTTAAGACTTATGGCCGGCTGGGGAATTCTGAGGTTGAACTCCACATCTTAAAGGCTTAGTGCACCTATTTTGTATACCTGCTAAAATGTGAATATAATGGTTACTTGACAATTAGCTAAAACAAAAATCATAAACAGTTGAGGAGGAGGATACTGGGACAGGTGTTCTCTGTTTTTAAAAGATCTCGGCCAACTTTCCCCCAAATAACTATGGATGATACCTTGAAGCATTCTTTACAGGCTTGAAATTCTGGATATTGTCATTCCAATGGATCTGAAAATTAATCAATGCACTTTCTCTTTGATCAAGTTTCAATTTAGTTAATGTTATTCATGCCATGACAATTAGTAAGGATCAATGTTTCATGTTTCTTAACCCTATATTTTGGGCAAATATTGAAACTGAAGATTACCTCTGCATCATGTAGACCATTTATATGTAATTTTGGATATTGGCAATGACATACATAATCTGTATGGATTAGTCATGTATTTAAATTTGAAATGAGGGAAATGCTACTGTATCTATAGATTGATACTTAATAGAAAATAATTTCTACTTATCCCCTGGCAGCTCATGTTCCAAGTACATCTATTTAGAAGTAGATTGACAAGCTGACAGTTTAAGAAAATAAATCACGTCTTTCATCGAAGGCGGCCATTAATGAACTTTATAGCTAAAGCCAGATATAAAATGCTCAGCCTGAATAAGACTGGACTGCCTGGACCAGTCAAGCTTTAATGTCCTTTGCTTCTGGAAATAAATTTTTAATATTCAAAGGCCTTACCTAAGTTAGAAAAGCTTTAGGAAAATCTGTCAGTATAGTACACATCGTGGTGTAGAGGGATGGAGGCTGAACACATACAGTATAAATGACCCTTGCTAAGAGATAGATCTCGAGGGACGTGGTGGCTCAGTGGGTTAGGACGCTGAGCTTGTCTATCAGAAGGTCGGCAGTTTGGCGGGTCGAATCACGAGTGCCGCGTAGCAGAGTGAGCGCCTGTTACTCATCCCAGCTTCTGCCAACCTAGCAGTTTGAAAGCATGTAAAAAATGCAAGTAGAAAAATAGGGACCACTACGGTGGGAAGGTAACAGCATTCCGTGCACCTTTGGTGTCTAGTCATGCCAGCCACATGACCACGGAGACGTCCTCGGACAAGCTGGCTCTTCGGCTTTGAAACGGAGATGAGCACCGGCCCCTAGAGTTGGAAACGACTAGCACACATGTGCGGGGGAACCTTTACCTTTACCTAAGAGATAGATAGCTCCAGAACATTTAGTCTTATATTCAGAACTTGTCATCAACTTTGTTGCTTCACCAATTAGCCTACTCTTTCATTATAAACTATCTCATCCTTTATGCTCTTAGCTTAATTCCTTTGCTATGTATAACCATGCATGGATTTTATGCATAAATTATATATTTGAAACACTTTTTTTCTAACCCAAATACTCATTATGGGTAGTCCTGAGCTTATGACTACAATTGAGCCCATAATTTCTGTTGCTAAGTGAGATGGTTGTTAAGTGAGTTTTGCCCCATCTTAACGGCTTTTTTGCCATAGCTGTTAAATGAATCACTGTAGCTGTTAATACGATTTTTAAAATGCATCTGGCTTCCCCATGGATTTTGCTTGTCAGAAAGTTAAAAAGGTAATCACATGACACCGGGACACTGTAACCTTCAAATACAGTCAAGTTGCGAAGCGTCTGAATTTTGATTATGTGACCATGGGATACTGAACAGTCATAAGTGTGAAAAATGGTCATAAGTTACTTTTTTCAGTGTCGTAACTTTGAACAGTCACTAAATGAATTGTTTTAAGTCAAGGACTACCTGTATTCTCATTTATTCTTGGGCCTTGGAACAGCCCAGTTGTGTTCCCTGTACCTTCTTTTCTTGTTCCCACCTACTCATTCTTCTTTTATTTACAATAAAATTTCTCAAACTAATCCTTAATTTTATCAAACTCACCATTCATTGGAGTGTAACTTCTCCTTACAGTATCCTCCACTTACAACAGGATCTGTTTTTCTTTTCTCCATTAGTTCATGCCAGTTATCCATATTCCGCTCTTGCATTGCAATTTGCAATCTTCCATATGTCCTGGATGTCAATGAGTAGGTCTACTAATAGTGAACTTTACCATTCATCATAGCGTTAGCCAAGCCTACTGTATCTCATATTGTTTTTAATAGTATAAAATATAGACCGGTTTACCAGCCTTAATTGCGCCTATACTACATGAAGCATTACTTACTCATCGTTGATATATTTGGGCATAATTTGGTCAATATGCCATAAACACAACCAAAACCCAATTCTGCCCCATGCTATTTTATGCAAGCTGTGATGACTAATCCAAGGACTATTTACTGTGATCTCATTCCACAAATTAAGAAGTACTTGCAGCATACTTGCAGCATATATTCAGGATACTCAACCCAAATGAGAAGTATTTTGGATAATTTATCTGAGCCGTAGTAATACATCTATAATTTGTGCATATTGTGGCCATTGTACTTGACCACCAAAACCTATTCAGTTTCTTCAGCCGATATGTAGTAAAAGCACCACTTGTTTCTTCTATAACTATTTCTTTTTTAATTTTTCTTTGGAGAAATGTATGCGGTTTGAACTGACAGCACTGCTGGCTAAAAATAATTAAGATTTTTTTTTCTTTTTGACATTAAGATACCCTGATTTAAATAATAAAAAAACGCTTCCAGAAAACAAATGATTTTTAGGATTAGAAGTCAGATTCTTTCTCCCTTCTCTTTTTCTTTTTTTTATTACACAGAATTTTAATCCTTATCCAGGATTAAGATACTATTTTAGCACTTGTGTGTTCCTAGATAAAAGATACACATCCTAGGACATTTTATATATTTTTCTATTCCTGTTATGTTTTATTGGTACCCCTATAGTCTAGTATTAACACTTACTGTAGTAGAACTGTGCATACCTTAGAAATATTTGTAACATGCTAGGCCTGATTTGAAGCGCCTTTTTCAAAATATAAAAGTAACTGAATCTTTGGTTGGTCTCGTGAGGATGCTTCAGAGGTTACTTTTGGTTGTTTCCAATTGTACTACATGACAGCAATTTAGTAGTATGGAAAGAGGTACTTCTTACATATTCCTGTGTGTTAAAAATACCTCTTGGAGTACTTTACAGAGCCCTAGTATTTATCTTTTGTTGTCATCTTTAAATCTTCTACAGATATTCAGACAAGAAGCTCTAGCAAAATCTTTGACATTTCATATACATTTTACTGACAGATCTATAGTATCCAGGATTGCTTCATATTACTTATTCTTGATTTTTAAAAAGGCAGATAAATTAACATTGGGTGAAAAAGTGATCACATGCCCTATAGCTAATGTAGGGCATGTGATCACTATGCAGATTAGATTCCTAGGTAAAATTCTAGAAACCTGGTGTCAGGTCACTATAAAAGTCCAAATGGACCAATGCCTTAATCAGTGTAACATAGGTTCCTATGTTCTTCACCCTATATTATAGCATCAAAGGTCAAATATTGGGTTAATGCATCATGCTAGGCCATAATGTGATTTGTTTGCCTTAGCATATGGTGTGACCCAATCTCCATTTGCAGCTTGTAGAACAGCGCTTAAGCAGATCACAACCTTTATAACCTGAGATCACATCAACAATGTGAAATGACAAAATAACCAAATGTTTATGATGCTATTTTTTAGGTTTCTTTGTCTGACCTCCATCCCACCCCTAACCCCATTTAAAATTAATGGTGGGATTAGGAAACAGAGCCACATTTAACTAGTTCTCTGAAGCAAAACTACAGAGGAGTTAAATATTTTTGGAACAGATTTTAGATAGAAACATGCACATTGTGTATAAGCAATATTAGGTTGAACATCAAGCAAAGTGATGTTAATGCCACATCACCAATAAGCTTTTGAAAGCGGAAGCTATTAGTCCAAATGTCTTTTAGATTTTGCTTTCGGGAAGCATTACATCCACAGTACTGTATAGTTAGCATGGGGAATTAAAAGATTTGATGATATATCCTTGTGATGGGTATAAGAAGAATAAAGGAATAAAGAATCCTTGGTCAAGCAAAGCACGTGGATGGCCAGGAAATTTACTTCTGCTTTGCACCATACTAGAACTTATGGTGAACCTCAGGCATTATATGGCTATTCCAATGATAAGCCAGACAGCTGTGGAAGTAATACTATTGTTCTTGACTTTCTAATGAAATTTAACATCTGTACAATGCCTTTCAAAGTAATAGATACCCAATCAAAACTATAATTAGAGCAAAATGTAAAATACCAGAATAACCCTAGAAGGACAATGAGCATAGTTCAAGCTGTCCATGCTGGTGGAATTGGTAGCATAAGGAAAGTTCTGGTAAGGAGAACATAGAAGTAAGTTTTAGGATGTGGAATAAAATACAATTACTGCCCCCTAGGAAAGATAAACTTCTGGAAACTAAAAACCAATTTAACAACAGATAAATTACCAATGGGGCAGTCACATCAGAAAAACTGGATATTCTGTATAATGCAGAGTTAAAGAGTTGGAAAGAAGTATTAAACTTAAAGATACAGGATAGGCAGTCATGGCTGAATATCAATTGCTGGAGCTAAAATCACAAAATAGAACTGAACAACGCCAATATCCCATGATGATGTAGCAAATATTTCCCTAGAAGAACTGGACAGGCAAAATAACTTCACAAAAATCCAAATAATTTCAACAAGGAGGAAGGCTACCTATTGGTGTATATGTGCCAGTCAGTGATAGTGTGTGTTCCACTTTGTTGAAAGCAGAGGATATATAAGCACATGACATTTGTTGCCAAGTTGAATTTCCTGTCTGTTTTGAAGAAGCTAGCAACATGTCTAGAGAAATGTCAGTGCTTGATTTGTTGTTTCATGTGGCATAAACCAGAATTCATGTCATCCATAAACAAATAAACACTGCAATTTAACTTGTACTCTGAAATAACCTGACAAAATGACAGTATTCAAATTTAGTGCAGATCATATACAACTAATATATATATATTTGTGCTATCTAATGTCAAACCTCTTCTAAAAATGTTGCCAAGAAAGCTACAGAGACTTGTCCAGGCAATTGTCAGGAATCAAAGCTGACTTGAAGGCACAACATTTATTTATGTTTTATTGGATTTTCTGAATTATCAGATGCTTGACTGGCATGTGGCCAAATAGCAATAACTTACATTGAGCTTTTAAACTGCAAAGGAATACAAGCATTCCTTGCTTAATGATGGTGCAATGGAATACATGAATGACCATGAGAGAAAGAGAGGAGGAAATAACTGCATAGGATACAATAGGTCAAGACAGACAGGAACCCACAGTCATTTAAGGGTCAGAGAATGAAACTTTAG
This sequence comes from Vipera berus, assembly GCF_964194415.1. Classification (NCBI taxonomy): domain Eukaryota; kingdom Metazoa; phylum Chordata; class Lepidosauria; order Squamata; family Viperidae; genus Vipera; species Vipera berus. The sequence goes on from NC_138202.1 coordinate 236,489,943, forward strand.
AAAGACTCACCCAAATGGATTAAGTAATTAAAACTGGAGGTGGGAATTTTGTGTCTTCAGACTTGCAAGTTTCTGTTAATGTAGAATGACAATAAAGTAGAATTAATCCATCTTGTCATGTTTCCTATCTGGTCTGCCCGGGACGTCTGACAGATAGCAACTAGGACTGGCAACTCTATTTCTAAGCAACACCATCATAAAGTGCAAGATCACAAGGTCTCTGCTGACATAACAGTTATGGTTGTAACAGTTCTGATTGCTGGTTGGTGCAAGGTCATGTGATCACCATTCCCAGCTTCCTCCTGACTTCCCCATTGTCTTTGCATGTTGGAAATGACAGGGAAAGTTGCAAATGGGAATCACATGACTGCCTGATAATGCAGCTATCATATTTGTGAGCTGGTTGCCGAGTGGCAAGTGCCCCTCAACTCTGGAACGCTCTGATAGCCTCAGCTACGAAGAACAGTTGTAAGTCTCCATCATTGTAAGTTCAAACAGTTGTTGAATACTGGTTACTGAATGGGGACTACCTAGAGTTAAACTGGGACACATATTAATACAAATAATAAATTATATTACTTATACAATAATTCCCATGATGCACTCATTTTACTTTCCTTAGGTAAAGGACCACAAAATCACAAATCAAAATACACTAATCAGTGTATTGTATTGAAGTGCCAGGAAAGAAAAAAAATGAATCCAGAAGTCACATCATGTATTGAAATTTACTCACCCCTATCTAATCACCACTGGTGTTAAGAGACATGACGGATGGTCAGAATTAGCCAGTTACTTTATATATTGGCTGAAACACCTTCAACACTTGCAGTACCCATTGACATTGTTGGTCTAGTAATGATTAAGTCATCACATTTAAAAAGGGTGATGAAAATAAGCAATTTGTCAGGCAGTGGAAAACCTCGGCCCAGCAGGTAACCCCTTATTCAGAAACAGGTTTACTGAGCAGAAGACGTGTGGGTATGATACTGCTAGATCAGGGGTGTCAAACTCAATTTCATTGAGGGCCGCATCAGCATTGCGGTTGCCCTCAGGGGGCTGGGTGGGTATGGCCAGGGTGGGCGTGGCCTACTGGGTGGGTGTGGCTAGAGTGCGTATGGCCTACTGGGTGGGCATGGCCAGCTCTACATCATTGGCATCAAGGGTGCCTGTGAGGGCCTGGGACAGATCTGAGGGTCTCTGGCAGAAGGAGGGTCTCTGGGCCAGGGCCAAGGCAGTGGGGGCCATTCCCTCACTGTTTCCAGGATGGCTTCGCGGGCCACATGAAACCACTTCACGGGCCAGATCTGGCCCCCGGGCCTTGTGTTTGACATGTCTGTTCTAGATCATTCTATTACAGACAAGACTAAAATCATAGAAAAATTCTTATCAGTTGTAGTACACAGAAACCACAGCTTGGTCTGTATGTTACATGCTATGTAGGTCTTTTCCTTCCATCTTCCTGAATCAATAAATATGTGGCTCTTCTCTTCCTGGCCTTGAGAGACCTGGCCTAAATTCACTTTAAACTACAAACCACTGGTTCCCATCTCACTGGCGTCACATCTTACACAATACTTTTAAGTGTCTTTTGAAGGGCTGTTTGAAGCTTATTATTTATAATAATATAGTTATTATTTTAATCTGCTGCTGAGTAGCAGCTCAATATAGTAAAGACAAGTAATGGTTAGATTAGATTTTCTCCTTAATTCTCACATCCAGGGACAATGATACTTTTTTCATATTCTCAATTTGTAGTGCAGAAAACGATTTAAAAACTTATGCAAGATTGAGGGGGAAAATGCATTTGTGATACCACAGGCATCTAGTAGTTCTGCTCCTCTACTTCGATAATGGTTACCCATGTATTCATCTTATTTCTAATATCAGGGGAGATGATTTTCCAAGGACAGTGCTTAGCCAACAGTATCATTCTAGAGCATGTTCCTTCTGAATGAACCTTTATTGTCAAAGTACAACCATGTATACATTGAGATTAGCTGAGCCTCCCTTCGTGCTCCCACCCCCCAATTCACGGTGACAACAAACCCTCCATCTTATTACACCATGTGAACTAATTACACCACACACCGGCCTCGCAAGTCAATTCTGCATAAAGTTTATAAAAATTGTTTCCCGTTCAAAAGCCCACGTTAATAGGATGGACAAACACAATTGGATAGTGGCAGTCCCACAAGTAACTTGGAGTTTAAAGGTAATAACTACCGCACTGGTAAGAAGCTCACTAAAAGCCAGTGCAGATCATGGAATGATAGTCTCAACATTTGTTGAATAACTAGTGCCAGGAACTGCCTGCCACAACTGCATTCAGCACTGGAAAGTTACAGGAAGAGAAGAATAATTTAAAAAGGTTAGCATTGCTTCTGGGCACATAGGTTCATTTCTTTCTATCCCACTGTAGTTACTGATCAAAGAAGGCTTTGCAGATTTTTATAGTATTTCAGTACAACTGAGAATCATTTCCTTTCATCATATATAAATGGCCCATTAATGCTTCCCCTTAGTTCTAGTACAAGTTCTCTCAAAATGACATGAAACCTCTTAGAAATACAGGCTCTTCTGAGTTTGCTGGTTTCTTTTTATTGACATAGTTTATGCCTGTGAATTATTTTGAAGTCTAGGAAAGTAAGAACAGAAAGAGATGAAATTGCCTATGCAGCCCATCCTAAACATTATAGTTGTTCTACCTGAATATTACAATAGATTACACTACAGTCAAAACCAACTACCATCAGGTTTTGGCACTCTGAATGTGGTTGAAAAGATCCATTATTCAATAAAAGCACTCTCTGTGTAATGTATTTGTCAATTTTTCTAAGAATGCCAGGGAAATAATGAGAAACCATAAGCTATGGAACACTCTGATCTCATAAAAAATACACCTCCTAGCAACCAGCTGACATTTTTAATACTGCAGAAAGTCAGGAAAGTTCAAACTTTTGATAAAAAAGAATTCAGAGAATTGAAGTGGTAGTACTGTTTGACTAGACATCAGTTAAACCCTGATGTAAAAGGTTTTCATGTGTACATGTCAATAGGATGAATCAACTGAAATGCGTCTGAATAAAGAGGGGGAATATCAATATGTATTAATGAGGTAGACCAGACATTCTACATGGAAATAATACAATCTCGGTGTGGTATGAATAAGCACTGCAAATAATAATAATTTGCACTGTTCTCTACTTCCTACAATAACATTTTATGCAGTGCAAATTGTATATTAAAAGCAGGCGGGAAGGGAGAAGCTAGGCAGGGGTGTCAAACTCAATTTCATTGAGGGCCGCATCAGCATTGCGGTTGCCCTCGGGGCCGGGTGGGTATGGCCAGGGTGGGCATGGCAGAAGGAGGGTCTCTGGGCCAGGGCCAAGGCAGTGGGGGCCGTTCCCTCACTGTTTCCAGGATGGCTTCGTGGGCCACATGAAACCACTTCACAGGCCGGATCTGGCCCCCGGGCCTTGTGTTTGACATGTCTGAGCTAGGTTTTTTTTTCAATTAAAGATTTCTAGAAAGGCATTTTGTTTTCACTTGCAGTACCCATCACTTGTTCTTAAATTATCAATGGTTGCGATGACATGACTGATACTTGGAAAAACAGGAACAATGTATTTCTATGTAAGTGGGAAAACAGAGCATCTAAAACTTTTATGTAAGATGTTGTCTTCCCACATCTTTTCTCACTTTTGTCCTCTTTCTTGGAACAAACAAAAAGATGTCTTGCTCCCTTTTAGAGCTTCCATCGCGTGTCAGCATTTCATCTCTGATATTCTATGACAGCTGCCCTCTATATCCTTTGAGTTTCTTGGGTAAAAACTTTATAGGAGTAAGAGTTTTATTTTCTTGGTGCCCATGAATGAATCTCAGACTTCACATATGATTCACTTTAGTCTCTATTTGGAGTTATTTGAGCTGTGACTTTGGTCTTAGACCTCTAGTTGCCTTTTCTATTAAGTCTCTTGAAGAAGATCAGTGTGGATTAGATCCATTGGCACCTAGTTCATGCCATTACTGTATGTATTACTAAATATTATTTAAAATTAGTAATGATTACAATGTAGACCTTCTGAAGTTTCTTTTGAGCAAGTTTCCTTTTGAGGACCCACAAATGAAATACATTTTTGTGAGGTCTTTTATTGGTCCTCTTTCCTCCTCAATTACTTCTCTAGATGGGAAAAAAACATCACTAGCTGATAAATTGTTATGTTTCTATGCATTTACACACACACACACACACACACACACACACACACAGAGGCCAAGTCCTGCTCTGTTGCCTCATCATGTGGAGGGAGGGAAAGCTGGGCAGGATGAGCAAAGAATGTCAGGAATGTATGTCAAGAGTATATATTCCCAGCAGGATCACTCAAGATGTGAAGGTCATCAAAGCTGCCCAACTAAATCTAACAGGCATCTATATTAGATAGTAGTGATATCAAAAGGTGCCAGAGGCAGAAGAACACTTTAATGATTTTGGTAAAGGCATCAATTCATACTGTGCAGGAGAGAGCAATAGGAAACCACCCCTGCATTTCTACCAAGAAAACCCTCATGAATAGAAAATATATAACATGCTACTGAGGAAGAGCTGAGGATTTTTGTTTTTATGAAATGGCTTGATTAAAGCCTTCAGGACATTTAGTTACTGATGTTGCCATAAAAGTTTCCCTGTCAGTCCTGTCCGACTCCAGGGCATGGTGCTCATCTCCGTTTCTTGTCCAAGAGAGCCAACGTAATCTGGAGACAATTTCTGTATACGCCACAGGTGCACAGAATGGTCTTACCTTCCCACCAAAGTGGTACCTATCAATCTACTTGCATTTGCATGCTTTCAAACTGCTAGGTGGGCAGGAGCTGGGGCAAGTAACGGGAGCTCACCCCATTGCACAAAACACAGAAAAACTCAATACAGTGAAAAATGAAATGAAATGATTAGAAATAGACATCTTAGGCATCAGGGAATTGAGAAGGACTGAAGTTGAGCACTTTCAATCAGAAGATCACAAATTCAGGACATGAAAAACAAAAAAAGAAAGGTGGTTGCTTTTGTAGTTAGGAAGACTATAGCAAGAAGAATTGTTGGCTGCAATGCAACCAATGGCCGAATATTATGGATTAGATTTTGTGGACAATCCTTTAGCATGATGACTATTCAAATTATGTTCCAACCACCAGTTCAGAAGAGGAGGTGTGTTTTATTATGAAGTTCAATTTAAAATTGACAGAACATACAAGCAAGATGTGCTGCTTATGATTGGAGACTAGGATGCCAAATTTGGAAATATGAAAGAGGAAAATACAATTCGGTTGTATAACTTAGGAAGTCAAATGTAACATAGGAGTGACTTACCAATTTCTGCCACTCTGATGATTTTTTCATAATTAACACTGTTTTCAAACAACCAAAATGACACCTCTATAGGTGAACATCATCAGATGGAATGTATGGAAATGAAATTGAAATGAAATGAAATGAAATTGACTATATGTCCTGTTTTTGAGTTTTACCTAATTGGAATAGGATATTCCGAACTAGCCTATAATATATAAAAGAAAACTTAATTTTCGGGTAGCCCACATTTCCCCCATTTCATTATATAGTAATTATCCTGTCTAAAATACATATATTGTTCATTTAAGTGCATTCTTATTTTATACAAGTTTATTCTGTTTAATGTCTTAATAGTTCACCAATTATTGAAAAAGTATCTTTTGTTGTATCCTTCCAAATTCTGTAATATACTGTAAGTCAATTCTAATTGCTAACTTTCCTTTCCTTTAAAGGTCTAAAAGTTAAGTATAAAATCAATATGTAACTTTTAAAGATTCCCCTTAGCTCATCAAGAAATTTTTTTAGCTCTATCATTACAACAGATGTATTCTATTTATTATCTTAATAGTTCCTCATTTTTTAAAATATCTTTTATTATATCATTGCAAATTCTATAATATAATTCAAAGTTATGTTCTGATAGCTAATCTATTTCATTATATAGTAATTATCATATCTGAAATACATACATATTCTATTTGTCATCCTTACAATTCATCTATAATTAACAAAGTATGTTTTATTGTTTGTGGCTAATTTTCATTCCCTTAAAAATCTAGGTCCTAAATATAGAGTCAGTCTATATCTTTTAACAGTTCCCCTTGGTCCGTTGAAAGAAAAATTTAAGCTTTATTATTACAAGTCCCAACAGAAAAAGAAGAAAAATTCATTTTTTAAAAAAATCTAATTCTAACTTTTTTCTTATGCCAGGCAGGCTTCTATGTCATTGCCTTTAACTTCTCAAATGTGTCTCCCTTTCTTCCTATGCACGTTGTTTGAATCCAGGGAGTCCATCCAGTTATCAATTTTTCATAGAGAGTGACCCCTTTTTAGTCATTCAATTTTCGTTCCAGTAAATCCAATCTCCATGTTTGGCATAGTGCAGTTGTCATTAATTCAATCTGGTCTTCTCCTTTCAAATCCATCTGGCTTAGGTAAGAGTTCATGTCTGGTGTTGTAATTATTATTTGGTTGGTTAAAGTCTTAGTGTAGTATATTTGAAGTCCTTTGGCAACCTCCATGTTAGTATTGCTTTCTTCAGCTTCTATTGTTTGTTGGATTGTAGGTTTTAGAGTTGAAATCAAAGTTTGGGCATCAAGGCTCTCAGTAGTTTGTACTTGCTGTACTTTAAAGTCCCCTGTTTTCTTGTTGATTTCCTCATCCTCTGTTCGTTTTGGGTTGTCAGTTCATCAATTGAAGTAAGAGTCTCATTAGGTGAGTTTGTGCTGTCAGATTTGTCTTTAAGTCTGTCTTTTATTTCTGCAGTCATTGCCAAAATTGTAACAAGTATGAATTTATAGTCAAGTGGTGGAATATATTCTTCCATTTCTTTAGTATTTTACAGATAGGCCTTTAGTGGAGGCTATTTTAATAAAAGTCAATAAATGTCCACCTCCACTATTCCTAAAGGTTTTTTTTCAGTGCCAGGTGTTCCAAATTTTATCTTTAAAGATAATGTCAAGGACAAATCTGTTCGAGCCAGATCTCAGAGTAAAAAAAAAAGGTTTACTTGCTATACCAGGTTTCACCACAAGATGTCCTCAATAGCATATACAATCCTTTTGCAGACTAATATAAGATAAGTCTTTTATCCAATTAATTCATTTTTAGCAGTAAATAGGGTAGTAGGTCCCCATAAAAATAAGCAATAAAAACTTTTTAGTGGCCCGAAAATTCCAGAGGTACAAATAGGGTTGCTTAGTTATTTAGCTTAGTCATTTGATTTCTTTTGAGGCTTTAAGGTTGTAAATCCCCAAGTAAGCAGTCACCGATCTTTCAAGAAGGGGGAAAAAGATTTTCAGGAAAGTCCCACAGGAAGGTAATTAGGGAAGTAAGAAAGATAAGGTCTCACCCAAATCCTCCAGATTGCTTCATTGTGCTTGATAGTGATTTTGGCTTTCCGCAAGGAACAGCTTAGTGATCGGCCATGTTAATGGCTGATCTCTTCTTCTTAGGGCCAGAGGAGTAACTCCGGATCAAACGGAGGGCTGCTGCCTTTCCGCGATCACAGAGAGATAGCCTCCTCACAGTGGACGCCCCTCCAGGGCGACTTTTAACCCTTTTCAAGGCTCTGCGAGGAAGAAAGACCAGACAGGGGGGAGCTTCTTCGCGCATGTCCGCCAGCACCATGCACGCAAACCGGAAGCCTGCCACTCAATTTTCATGATATGATCTTGCTACATACGCTCATCATTTTTAGAGAGAGCATCAGGAATCTCTTTGAAGTCCTGAACCTCATTGATGGAGAACCAGAGGATTTTTTTTTTATTGAAAAGTTTTAACATACATTTTCTCTTTAACAGTCCCCCCTCCCCCTCCCCTCTCCCTCCCTCCCCCTCTCCCCCTCCCCCCCAGAACCAGAGGAATTATAGAATGAATTTAAATCATTAAAGATGAGTGTGAAAAGAGATTGCCAAAAATGAATAAAGAGAAGAAGGAAAACTGGATAACACAGGAAACTCTGAAAATTGCAAAGAAGAGGAAAGAAGACAAAGGCAAGAAAGAGAAAAATCTCAGGAACTTAATGAAGAGTTTCAGTTAGAAAAGACAAGAAGCAGTATTACAAAAATATCTGTAAAGATACTGAAGGTGAAAACAGACATGGAAAAGAAGTAAGGTTTTTCAAAAGATATCTGAACTCAGAAGAAGCTTCTGACCTTCAATTGGTGTGCTAAAGGATTCCACTGAACAGATAGTGATTCAGAGCACATTCAAAGGAAGATGTAAAGAGTACATTGAAACCTTGTTTAGCAGAGATGTCAACATTGAAGATACCTTAGAAGATTTTCCCTACTTAACCAGAATCTCTAGTGCAAAACGTGAAAGTTATCAAAGCTACAGGAAATAAATGAAATTACTCACTGAAATATGGCTAACAAAAGTAGAAGAATAAGTGAAGGATCTATATAATGCCAACAAATCTGTAGAACAACACAGTCACCAGCTGATTGAAAGAATCAATATATATTCCAATATCAAAGCAGGAGACTTAACAGAATGTGTAAACTATGATACAATATCCTTAATTTCACATACTAGTGAAAAAATGCAAATTAGAGCCCTACATGGAAAAAGAGGTGCCAGTTGCTCAAGCAACTTTAGAAAAGGTCTTTAGAAAAGGTCGAGGAGCATGAGACTTTATTGCTGATGCATGCTGGTTAACTGAGAAAGCTAAAGAATACAAAAAAGAAGTAAGTATGTGCTTCATCAATTATAGAAAGACCTTTGATTGTGTCGATCATGTCAAGCTGTGCAAAGTGCTCAGAGAAATGGGAATCCCAGAACATTTCTTTGTCCTCATGAGAAAATTATATTCAGGTCAGAAAGCCACAAAATAGACAGAATATGGAAAAACAAACCAACTTCAAGTTGGTGAAAGAGAATAACAAGACTGCACACGTTCCCATAGATTTATTCAGTGTATATGCTGAATATATATTAAGAGAAGCTGGATTGGAAGAAGATGAGCTTGGTTTAAAATTGAAGAAAGAGACATTAATTACCTGTGCCATGCTGATGACACTATCCCAGGGGTCAGCAACCTGAAACAGTGAAAGAGCCACTCGGAACCGGTTCCCTCACAAAAGGAAAAACTGGGAGCCGCAAAAAATGTGTGCGCATGTGTGTACATGCGCGCATGTGCAGAACAGGGTTTGACTGAAGAGTGGAGCCAAGGTGAGATATGCACCTACTGTGCATATTTGAATTGATCGGTTGAAGTTTTTTAGTCCCACTTTTTTGGGGGGGGGACTGCACATGGCAGAGGACTGGGAGCCGCAGGAGACGGCTGAAAGAGCCACCTGCGGCTCCGGAGACCTGTTGCAGACCTGTGTACTAAGAGCCAAAAATGTAAAGGATTTGCAAACCTTAGTGCTAAAAGTCAAAGAGCACAGTGAAGAAGTTGGACTAAAATTAAATACAAAGAAGACCAAGCTAATGCCTTAGAATTGGCAATGAAGATATCAAATATTTGTCAGTTACATCTGGAAATTCTGCTATTAGTAAATTTATTTTATTTATTATTTATTTATTAGTTGAATTTATATACCGCCCTATTCCCGAAGGACTCAGGGCGGTTCACAGGGCAATTAAAACAGTACAAAAAAGAACAATAAAATGGAATTAAATTAGTAAAGGCCCACAATTCCTAATAACAATAAAATTAAATTTTAAAATTAATATAATTTAATATAATTTAATTAAATACTTTAAAATTTAAAATGTACCTGTTGTACACCCAGGTACATGAAACATACACAAAAACATTGTCACACAGAACTACAATAATAAAGAATTAGTCCTCGGTTTAATTCATTTGGCGAAGCAAAGGATGCTGCATAAGCATAATATTGCTACAGCATCACTTTTATTTTTAAAATAGAGAATTTATTGGGCCCCGTGTTCCATCTAATACTGACCTTGCGAGCGGGGTGGTGGTGGTGGAATCTATTGGCCAGATAACAAAACAGGAATTTGGTGCCTGCTTTCACTTTCCCCCCATTCCAAGGAACAGGCCAAGAAGATCCCAGCATTGTCAGTGGTGGGCCTTATGAACACTTGATTTGATTAAGCTGCCAGTAGCTGATACTGTTACTGGCAGGAGAAAGGGATTAGGGTTGGAAAACTTGTGCCATGGGAGTATGTCTCTCTTGGTCCTCACAAATCCAAGATGTTTAGTCCTTTGAAAACTCTAACCACATTGCATTTTAAGGAGCCTGGGGCAGCATTAAGCAAGACTGGAGGGAAAAGTCTTCATTCTGTCTTAATTACTTACCTCTCAGAGGACTCTTTAAACTGTAGAAGCTTTGAGTCTCCCACGTCTTAAAATTACCTTGGAGTAATTTTAAGGTCTGGGGAAATGTGTGTTGTGAGGCTTATATCTCCTGAGGCAGTTTTTCTTTTTCTTTTTTTTTTAAAAAAAAACCTCTCTTAAATTATGAGGCCAGAAATACAATCATAGTCAATTGTTATTACTCCTGTTTCTTCTAGGTTGTTTGATCCAGCTGAGGTCAGCACATGGGGCTGTAGAACAGTTGGACTATTGAACTAGGCTACTTTCAAATCTCAACAATCTTGCAACTATGGCAGAAAAAAAATATCCCAGTTGTTCCCTATCCTACAGGACAGCTTCCATTTATGTATTTTTGAAGTCCTTATTTGTTGCCAAAAATTCCCACATTTTATGAAAATAACGATTACTCAGAGAGCAATGGGATAAAAATGATAAGACAGTAAAAACAGAGTATTTTATAAAGTGCTATGTGACTACGGTTGTATATCACTGTATGTGAAATATTATGTCTAGAGAAAAAAACATTTTAATATGTACAGTTCCTGCCTAGCTCTACATCTAAACATCAATTTTTAACAAGAGCCATAAAATACAGTAGCATATTCCAGATTTATTATTTGTTTCCATTGAGTTTAGAATGTCTCAGATTTAAGCACCGATTTTGCTATTTTATTGAACAGATTGTTACAAGGTTTGACCCATTAATGGTATCAGCCTGATTGGAAACAAAAATAACACTGTAATTTAGTGCAGTATATTTTGTGAAACATACCAATTTTGTTAATGAAGTAGATTCCTTGCCTGGATTTTAAAAAAATTATGGTGGGAATCTAGTCTCTTTAGAGCACTATATTTGATATGTCTAATTTGATCATAGTTGACTTATCTGTTTTACTTTTGACTTTTTTTAATGTAGACTACCAGTACCTTATTCATCTCTAATTATAAATACTTTACCTTACAAAAATTGTTTTTTTCTTTCTTTCTATAATTCTCTCATAGAGATATCAAAATTAAAGTTATTCACAGAGTTTTGGAGGATTCTCAAAACTCCAAACTTCAAAGAATGTTTAAATAGGCTTACAATTACTTGTATACTTATCCAAAGAACAGTAAAAACATAATTTTTTAATAAATTTCAATTGGATTCTTATCTCTGCAGTTTATTTAAGCTACTGGTATTAAAGTAGAGCATAGTAATTAGAACAATTGTAAGTATTATTAATCAGTCTTTTTTTATTGAAAAGTTTTAAAATACATTTTATCTTTAACAATCCCCCCTCCCCCTCCCCTACCTATCCCTCCCTACCCCTCCCCCCCTTTCCCCCCTCCCCCCCGACTTCCCAGAGCTAAGTACAGGGTATAAAAACAAAAAAAAACAATCATAAACATCCATTTGCTACCAATAATAAATTCATAAATCTATCACTCTCTAGCTCATATAAGATAACTACAAGCAATACTAATATTTCATATAGGGGAAAAAAAAGAAAATAGAAAGGAAGACTTATTCAAATGCTAAATGAAACTTTTTAGTCCCATATTTGTTCTGGATATATTCAATCCATTTTTTCCACTCCATAATATAACGTTCTTGCGAATGATCTTTCAAATAAGCCGAGATCTTTGCCATTTCTGCCAGGTCAGAAACCTTTAAAGTCCATTCTTCTATAGTTGGCAGTTCCTCCTTCTTCCAATATTGACCTATTAAAAGTCTTGCTGCTGTGATTAAATTCAACATCAACTTAGTGTCCACAACAGTAGCATCTGTAATTATACCCAACAAAAAGAATTGCGGACAAAACTTTATCCTTTGCTTGAAGATCTTCTGCATATTCCACCAAATTTTTATCCAAAAAGCCTTGACCTTTTTACAGGTCCACCATATGTGAAAATATGTTGCATCTTCGCCACCGCACCTCCAGCATTTTGGCTGATAATTCGGATACATACTTGCAAGCTTTTTAGGATCTAAATGCCATCTATAAAACATTTTATAAAAGTTCTCTCTTAGGTTTTGAGCTTGTGTAAATTTTACGTTCCTCACCCAGATCTTTTCCCACGTGTCCATTGTAATAACTTCTTGGATGTTCTGGGCCCATTTTATCATACAATCCTTAACAAGTTCTGTTTCTGAGTCAATTTCTATCAATGCAAGATATATCCGTTTGATATGTGCTGGACCCTGATTTCTAATTTGCTTTATCAAATTTTCATCAGTCATTGCAAAACCAATTTTCTGATCTTCTTTCCACCTGGCCCGTAACTGAGTATATTGAAACCAAGTTTGAACAATCTTCTCATCTCGCAAGAGGTTGTACGGCTTCAAACACCAGACATTTCTTTCCAAGCTTAAAATCTCCTTATACGTAGTCACATCATGTTTGAAGCCAACATTTATGTTTTCTATTGCGTGCTTTGGGATTGCCCACAACGGCATCTTGTAATCTAACTTATGTCTATACTTCTTCCAAACTCTCAACAATGCCTGTCTTAAAATATGCACTTTAAACACATTATCTACCTTCTTATCATACAACAAATATGCATGCCAGCCAAATAACAAGTCATGGCCCTCAAGATTTAATAATCTCTCTTGTGTCAAATTAATCCAGTCACTTATTCCTGCTAACGCAGCAGCTTCATAATATAATTTAAGATTGGGCATTTTAAGACCTCCTCTTTCACGAGTATCCTGCATAATCTTAAATTTAACTCGTGGCCTTTTCCCTGCCCAAACAAATTTATTGATACCCCGTTGCCATTCTTCCAAATTAGAATCTTTCTTAAGAACCGGTATCATTTGAAATAAGAATAAAAATTTAGGCAGGACATTCATTTTCACTGCTGCGATTCTTCCCAGCAAAGACAATTGCAATTTTTCCCAACTCTCCATTTCTTTTTGAATTTTTCCCCATAATTTTTCATAGTTATTTTTATATAACTTAGTATTAGAGGGTGACAAAAACACCCCCAAATATTTGACCCTTTTAGCAATCTCAAATCCAGTTAATCCTTCTAAAAGAGCCTTTTGCGATACTGTCATATTTTTGGCCAGAATTTTAGTTTTTTGTGCATTAACTTTAAATCCAGAAACCCTCCCATATTGCATTATTATCTCCATCAGGTCCACAACAGAGTTTTCTGGCTGGGTCACTGTAACAACCAGATCATCTGCAAACGCCCTCAATCTATAATCCTGATCTCTAATTTGTATACCCTTAATTCTTTCCGAATTCCGTATTTTAACTAGTAATATCTCCAATGTTAACACAAATAGTAAAGGCGATAACGGACACCCTTGCCTTGTGCCCTTCTCAATATTACATGCTTCAGTCAAACTATTGTTAACTATTATTCGGGCAGTTTGTTTTTGATATAATGCCCTAATTGGTTGCAAAAATTTATCCCCAAAATTCATTTTATCTAAAACTTTCATCAAAAATTGCCAATTCAACTGATCAAAAGCTTTTTCAGCATCTAAAAAAAATTAGCGCCGCAGAAATCTGGTTGTTCCTTTCCAAAAACTCTAACACATCAACTATATGCCTCACATTATTTTTCATTTGCCTACCACTAATAAACCCGGCCCCTTCATGGATTATTGCCTTGTCGTGGCGAAGGGGCTTGCGTAATTCAATGAAGCTATGAGCTATGCCGTGCAGGGCCACCCAAGACGGACAGGTCATAGCAGAGAGTTCTGACAAAACGTGATCCACTGGAGAAGGAAATGGCAACCCACTCCAGTATCTTTGCCATGAAAACCCTATGGACAGTACCAAAAGGCAAAACGATATGACGCTGGAAGATGAGCCCCTCAGGTCGGAAGGCGTCCAATATGCTACTGGGGAAGAGCAGAGGGCTAGTACTAGTAGCGCCAGAAAGAATGAAGCGACTGGGCCAAAGCCGAAAGGACGCTCAGCTGTGGATATGTCTGGTAGTGAAAGGAAAGTCCGATGCTGTAAAGATTTTTTCTCCATAGGAACCTGGAATGTAAGATCCATGAATCAAGGAAAGCTGGACGTGGTCAAACAAGAGATGACAAGACTGAACATCGACATCTTAGGTATCAGCGAACTAAAATGGACAGGAATGGGTGAATTTAATTCAGATGACCATCAGGTATACTACTGCGGGCAAGAATCCCTCAGAGGAAATGGAGTAGCCTTCATAGTCAATAAAAGAGTAGGAAAAGCAATACTGGGATACAATCCTCAAAATGACAGAATGATCTCAGTTCGAATCCAAGGCAAACCATTCAATATCACAGTAGTCCAAGTCTATGCCCCAACCACCGGTGCTGAAGAGGATGAAATTGACCGGTTCTATGAAGCCCTACAGCACCTTATAGAACTAACACCAAAAAATGATGTCCTTATCATCATGGGGGATTGGAATGCTAAAGTAGGAAGCCAAAAGATAACCGGAATAACAGGCAAGTTTGGCCTTGGAGTACAAAATGAAGCAGGGCACAGGCTGATAGAATTTTGTCAAGAGAATACGATGGTCATAGCAAACACCCTTTTCCAACAACCCAAGAGACGGCTCTACACATGGACATCACCAGACGGTCAACACAGAAATCAGATTGACTATGTACTCTGCAGCCAAAGATGGAGAAGCTCTATACAGTCAATAAAAACAAGACCAGGAGCTGACTGTGGCTCAGACCATGAGCTTCTTGTTGCAAAGTTTAAGCTTAAACTGAAGAAAGTAGGGAAAAGCACTAGGCCAGTCAGGTATGAATTAAATCATATCTCTGTTGAATATACAGTAGAGGTGACAAATAGATTTAAGGAATTAGATCTGATAGACAGGGTGCCTGAAGAACTATGGACAGAGGTTCGCAACATTGTACAAGAGGTAGCAACCAAAACCATCCCAAAGAAAAAGAAATGCAAGAAAGCAAAATGGCTGTCTGAGGAAGTTTTGCAAATAGCTGAGGAAAGGAGGGAAGCAAAAGGCAAGGGAGAAAAAGAAAGATACGCCCAATTGAATGCAGAATTCCAGAGAATAGCTAGAAGAGATAAGAATGACTTCTTAAATGAACAGTGCAAAGAAATTGAAGAAAACAATAGAATAGGGAGGACCAGAGATCTTTTCAAGAAAATTGGAGAGATGAAGGGAACGTTCAATGCAAAAATGGGCATGATAAAGGACCAAAATGGCAGGGACCTAACAGAGGCAGAAGAGATTAAGAAGAGATGGCAAAATTACACAGAAGAACTATACAAGAATGAGCTTAACGTCCCTGATAATCACAATGAAGTGGTCACTGACCTCGAGCCAGACATCCTAGAATGTGAAGTGAAGTGGGCCTTAGAAAAGCTGAGCAACAACAAAGCTAGTGGAGGTGACAGTATTCCAGCTGAGCTATTCAAAATCTTAAAAGATGATGCAGTAAAAGTGCTACACTCAATTTGCCAGCAAATTTGGAAAACTCAACAGTGGCCACAGGATTGGAAAAGATCAGTTTACATTCCAATTCCAAAGAAAGGCAGTGCCAAAGAATGTTCAAACTATCGCACCATTGCACTCATTTCTCATGCTAGTAAAGTTATGCTTAAAATCCTACAAGCTAGACTCCAGCAGTATGTGGATCGAGAACTACCAGAAGTACAGGCAGGATTTCGAAGAGGCAGAGGAACTAGAGATCAGATTGCCAACATACGCTGGATCATGGAAAAAGCTAGAGAGTTCCAGAAAAACATCTACTTCTGCTTCATTGACTATGCTAAAGCCTTTGATTGTGTGGATCATAACAAACTGTGGCAAGTTCTTAAAGAGATGGGAGTACCAGAACATCTTATTTGTCTCTTGAGAAACCTATATGCGGGCCAAGAAGCAACAGTGAGAACTGGACACAGAACCACTGATTGGTTCAAAATTGGGAAAGGAGTCCGGCAAGGCTGTATACTGTCGCCTTGCCTATTTAACTTATATGCAGAGCACATCATGAGAAAGGCAGGGCTAGATGAATCAAAAGTTGGAATTAAGATTGCTGGAAGAAATATCAACAACCTAAGATATGCAGATGATACCACTCTAATGGCAGAAAGTGAAGAGGAACTGAAGAGTCTCTTGTTGCGAGTGAAGAAGGAGAGTGCAAAAGTTGGGTTGAAACTAAACATTAAGAAAACTAAGATCATGGCATCCGGCCCTCTTAATTCCTGGCAAATAGATGGGGAAGAAATGGAGGTAGTGACAGATTTTATTTTCCTGGGCTCCAAGATCACTGCAGATGCGGACTGTAGTCAGGAAATTAAAAGATGCTTGCTCCTAGGGAGGAAAGCCATGGCAAATCTAGACAGCACACTAAAAAGCAGAGACATCACCCTGTCAACAAAAGTGCGTATAGTCAAGGCTATGGTCTTCCCAGTTGCAATGTATGGCAGTGAAAGTTGGACCATAAGAAAGGCTGAGCGCAAAAGAATTGAGGCCTTTGAACTCTGGTGCTGGAGAAGACTCCTGCGAGTCCCTTGGACTGCAAGGCGATCAAACCGGTCAGTCCTAGAGGAGATCAACCCTTTCAGCTTTCCAACTTTTGACTGATGGACTGCCTGACTGGACTCCCCCGGACTAATGGTTTTATCTTACTCCAGCACAGCCTTATTGGCGCTCAGGGGTGCCCCCCTCTCCTGGGTGCGACCCGCCTGCTTTTCCATCGTGCCTCTTGATGACAGACCCAATTATTGGGACCCCGAGAGATGGCTGGGCAGGGACAGGAGCCTCTCTTCCAAATTTAATAAGAGGCCCCTGGTGTGTTTTTTAGCTAAATGTTTTGAGGGGTTAGGGAGGGGGGTGGGCTTATCGGCTCGGTTGGAAACTAGGGGGGTTCCACCAACCGTTTCTCAGACCAGGTCAGGGACTGATCGCGCCGTGGTAGGGTCCGGGCTGGGGGTTTACGGGGCCCCGGGGCAGGGTGTGGGATTATCTATTCCCACAGCGGTTGGGAATGGCCGCAGGTGTAGGAACAGAGGGCCACATCAATACCCGGGGGTGCATCCCCGCTGTCTTCAAGCGGTGATGCGCTCCGACCCTCTGATTTCAGCACGTGGTACCGGGAGCGAGGATGAGCAGCCACCTGAGCTCAGGCTCGTGTGTTTCAATGCCAGGTCTGTAATGAATAAAGCACCTCTCATTCGCGATCTGATTGAGGAGGAGCATGCGGACCTGGCTTGCATTACGGAGACCTGGTTGGGCCCAGAGGGCGGGGTCCCCCTGGTTGATCTTAGCCCATCAGGTTTCCGGGTGCTGCACCAGCCTAGGGCTCAAGGTAGGGGCGGTGGAGTGGCAGTTGTTGTGAGGGAGACCTTATGTCCGCGGGAGGCCACCATAGTCCAGATAGCCGGGTGTGAGTCCCTCCTCCTGAGATGTGGTCCCAGAGCTCAGTTGGGCTTGCTGTTGGTGTATATTTCACCTAGACACGTGGCAGCAGCCCTGCCTGAGCTTCTCGATATCCTCTCAGGGTTGGTGGTTGAGTTCCCCAAACTTATAGTTTTGGGTGACTTCAACCTACCATCCCTGGGGGATCATCTGAGTTAGCTCGGGAGTTCATGGCTTCCATGATGGCCATGGACCTGAAGCAGGTTATTCTGGGCCCAACTCACGGAGGGGGTCACACGCTCGATCTGGTTTTTCTATCTGGACGGTGGTTAGATGATCTTGGGGGGGGTTCCCCAATTAATTTACCCCTGTCATGGACCGATCATCATCTCCTGCGGATGGTCTTCCGTTTTGCCACTCCCTGTCGTGGGGTTGCTGAGCCAACAAGATGGTTCCGCCCTAGGCGCCTTATGGACCCTGAGCGGTTCCAAACGGCGCTTGGGCCCCCACCTGCCTCCTTTGCTCACAGCTCGGTCGATGCCCTGGTGGAAGCCTGGGAAAGGGCAGCCACAGAGGCACTCGACCAAGTTGTACCCATGCGGCCCTTGACCCGACGCAGATCCCAACGGGCCCCATGGTTCTCCATGGAGCTCCGCGAGATGAAGCGTCGGAGACGGGGCCTAGAGAGCTGTTGGAGGTCCAGCCGATCCGAATCCGACCGGTTACGACTAAGGTCGTTTACGAGAACTTATCTCGCAGCATTGAGGGTGGCTAGGTCTAACCACTTTGCCACCCTCATTGCGTCCGCAGAGAATCGCCCGGCCGCCCTGTTTAGGGTGACTCGCTCTCTCCTTAATCAGGAGGTGAGGGAGGAACCCTTGCAGGGTCGAGCCGAGGAGTTTAGTCGATTTCTGTCGGACAAAATCGCTCGGATCCAGACCGGTTTGGACTCCGACTGGGCAGAGGCTGACGAAGAGGATACGGGCGGTCTTGTCGATTTAATCTGGGAAGAGTTCGATCCTGTGACCCCTGAAGTAGTGGACAAGATCATGGGGAAGCTGAGCTCCACCACGTGTTTGTTGGACCCGTGCCCCTCCTGGCTGACTTATGCAGCCCGGGATGGGACACGAGGCTGGCTCCAGGCAGTGATTACTGCTTCTTTGAGTCAGGGTAGTTTTCCCGCCGCCTTGAAGGAGGCGGTGGTGAGACCCCTCCTCAAGAAGCCTGCCTTGGACCCAGCAATTTTAAACAACTATCGTCCGGTCTCCAACCTTCGCTTTTTGGCGAAGGTTGTTGAGAGCGTGGTGGCGCATCAGCTCCCTTTGTTCTTGGAGGAAGCTGACTACCTAGACCCGTACCAATCGGGTTTCAGGCCCGGGTACAGCACGGAGACGGCATTGGTCGCGCTGGTGAATGATCTCTGGCGGGCTCGGGACAGGGGTTGTTCCTCTGTCCTAGTCCTTTTAGACCTCTCGGCGGCTTTTGATACCATCGACCATGGTATCCTGCTGCGACGTCTCAGGGGGTTAGGAGTGGGAGGCACGGTTCTCCAGTGGTTCTCCTCTTACCTCCTGGGACGTTCGCAGTCGGTGTTAGCAGGGGGGCAGAGATCGACCCTGAGACCTCTCATTTGTGGAGTTCCTCAGGGATCGGTTCTCTCGCCTCTCCTGTTTAACATCTATATGAAGCCGCTGGGTGAGATCATTCGTGGTTTTGGAGTTGGGTATCACCAATATGCTGATGATACCCAACTTTTTATTTCTACCCCAAACCACCCCAGCGATGCCCTCGACGTGATGTCCCGTTGCCTGGAGGCGGTCCGGGTCTGGATGGGGAGGAACAGGCTTCGACTCAACCCTGACAAGACTGAGTGGCTGTTCGTGCCGGCATCCCGGGAAATTCCGATTATCCCATCATTGGCCATGGGGGGTGAGCTATTACCCCCCGTAGATAGGGCCCGCAACTTGGGGGTCCTTCTAGATTCACAGCTCTCCTTGGAAGAGCATATTGGAGCTGTGACTAGGGGGGCCTTTGCCCAGGTTCGCCTGGTGCGCCAGTTGCGGCCCTATCTAGACCGGGATGCCTTGCGCACAGTCACTCATGCGCTCGTGACCTCTCGTCTAGACTACTGTAATGCTCTCTACATGGGGCTGCCCTTGAGGTCCACCCGGAGACTCCAGCTGGTGCAGAATGCAGCCGCGCGAGTCGTCTTGGGAGTTTCCCGAT
Source organism: Vipera berus (assembly GCF_964194415.1). Classification (NCBI taxonomy): domain Eukaryota; kingdom Metazoa; phylum Chordata; class Lepidosauria; order Squamata; family Viperidae; genus Vipera; species Vipera berus. The sequence continues at coordinate 236,509,856 of NC_138202.1, forward strand.
ACTCCCATGTTACACCTCTGCTCCGCGAGCTGCATTGGCTACCGGTTGCTCTCCGGGTGAGGTTCAAGGTGTTAGTTATGACGTACAAAGCCCTTCATGGCATGGGTCCGGATTACCTACGGCAACACCTGCGACCGGCATCAACGTCCCTCCGTCCAGTGCGCTCCCACAGAGAGGGCCTCCTCAGGGTGCCGCCGATCAAAGAATGCCGATTGGTGACCCCCAGGGGGAGAGCGTTCTCTGTGGGCGTGCCAGACCTCTGGAACAGCTTACCGGTTGAGCTCCGGACGGCCCCCGACCTTCGCTCCTTCCGGCGCGATCTTAAAACATTCTTTTTCGAACAAGCTGGCCTGGTCTGACGGGATGGGGTTGGGTTTTTAAAATTAGTTTTTAACTTAATTATGTATTGATTTTATGGGCATGATGTTTAATTGGTTTTTAATGGTTTTTTAATTTTTGTATCTGGTTTTTTATTGTGTATTGCCCTGTTCACCGCCCTGAGTCCTTCGGGAGAAGGGCGGTATAGAAATCAAATTATTAAATTAAATTAAATTAAAACCCTGACTGCTCTTTAGAAGGCCAGATCCTGAAGCTAAAACTCAAATACTTTGGCCACCTAATGAGGAGGAAGGACTCACTGGAGAAGAGCCTAATGCTGGGAAAGATTGAGGGCAATAGAAGAAGGGGACGACAGAGAATGAGGTGGCTGGATGGAGTCACTGAAGCAGTAGGCGTGAGCTTAACTGGACTCCAGAAGATGGTAGAGGACAGGAAGGCCTGGAGGAACATTGTCCATAGGGTCGCGATGGGTCGGACACGACTTCGCAACTAACAACAACAACAATAAACCCGGTTTGATCCCCATGAATCATCTGTTGCAGAACCCTCATCAATCTATTAGCCAACACCTTAGTAAATATCTTATAATCTGTATTTAAAAGTGATATCGGTCTATAGTTTTTTACTTGAGTAGCATCTTGATCTTCCTTCGGAATCAAAGAGATAAAAGCAGTTCTCCAAGATGGAGGCACCTTTCCCCCACTCTGAATTGTCTGAAACAGTTCCTTTAACGGCTTTATCAACTCCATTTGTAAATTTTTGTAGTAAACCGCAGTCAAACCATCCGTACCTGGCGCCTTATCCATCTTCAATTCCTTAATTGCTATAAAAATTTCTTCTTCTGTTATCAATTGATTAATCTCCTCTTTTTGTGCTTGCGTAAGAACCGGGATGCTAGCATTCTCCAAATATACATCAATGTCTTTTTCATTAATCTTCTCCTTAGCATATAATTTAGAATAAAAATCCACAAAGGCTTCCTTAATAAGATCCTGTTGAAACACAACCTTTCCCTTATGTTCAATTTTATCTATATTAGAAGCCCTTTGCTTTTTCCTTAGTCTGTAAGCTAGCCATCTGCCTGGCTTGTTAGCATTGCAAAAAGTATTATGCCTGGCAAACCGCAAGTTGGTTGCCACTTGATCAGCCATCAATTTATCAAATTGTCCTCTTAATAGCTTAATAACCTCCTTAGTCTTCACATCCAATGGGTTCAAAATTTAGGCCTTTTCTTTTTCCCTAATTTCATTCTCCAATTCTTTCCTTCTGGCTTCCAAAGTACGTCTGTATTTATTATTCATATATATCAACACCCCTCTCATGTAGGCCTTGCTAGCATCCCAAACCATGTCCATAGAGGTACCCTTATTCATATTAATTTCAAAAAAATCCTTCATCCGCTGTTTACATTCTTCCACATTTCTCTGATTTCTAAACAAATTCTCATTTACGCGCCACGAGCGCCTATCCCTATTGTCCTTATTAATCTCTAACCAAACTGGACTATGGTCCGAAATAGTTCTTGCACAGATCTTTACCTTCTTAATCCTAGAAAAAAAATCATTAGTCAGCAAAATAAAATCAATCCTGGAAAAAGATTGATGTCTGTCAGAAAAAAAAGTATAATCCTTTTCATATAAGTGAGTGTCACGCCAGATATCTCGCAGTTCCAAATCATCCTTCATTTCAAAAAAAGATTTAGGCAATCTGGCATGACTCGGAACACGCTTAAAAGAACCAGCCTTATCCATCTGTGCATCCAAAACACCATTCCAGTCCCCCATAAAAATAAACGATTTGTAATCCAATTGAGTAAGCTTTGTATGAAGTGAGCTAAAAAAATCAGCTTGTTGTTGATTAGGAGCATACAGTCCAACTAGAAGCGTTTTTTTACCTTCTAACAACAAATCTATCATAACATATCTTCCTTGCTTATCTGCTTCAATTAATTCCGCTGTTAGAGTACTTTTAACGTAGACAACCACTCCATTTTTCTTATTCATCGCAGAAGCAACAAATTGCGTGCCCAACCTTGAGTTCGATAAATACTTTTGGTCCATAACCCTAATATGCGTTTCTTGCAAACATATAACATCAATCTTAAATTGTTTTAAATATTGAAAAACTTTCTTTCTCTTCTGTGGTGAGTTTAATCCATTAACATTCCAAGTTAGAAATTTAGTCACCATGCGTGGCGCCCCGAAGCTTTTGGAGCACGTCTTCAATAGCCCCTGTATTTTCTTTGGGCCGCGCTCCTCCCACAGCTTCACTATAAGTACGCTTTGAAAGTTCCATAAACTTCTGCTGGTCTTGCTCTTGTACTTGTCTTGCTCGTTTTAAAGCGGCACGCGTCAACCTCTGCTCTCCAGCAACAGCCAATGAAGCTATAATTTGATCCCCTCCAGCACCATTTTCCTCTGTCTGTCCACCTTCAGCCTCTTGAGGTTTCCCCTCTCCAGTCTTTATATAGATCCATTTCAATCTGAATTTCATTTTAATTCATGCTCTCTTGAATAGTCTAACTGATGATTTTTCATTAGAAGTTACACCACAGTGGATCTCTAGGAGTCCATGTTATCCTTCAGCATTGCTTTGGCTAACTTATTCAGGGGAGCACCAGCCTTTGTAATTATCTGCTTTAGCTAACTGCTATTTTATGCTTTATCATTTAACTCAGAGGTTCCCAACCTTTTGGGCATGAGGGACTGGTTCTGTAGATAAAGGTTTTTCCATGGACCGGAGAGTGCCTGGTTTTGTGTGCCGCTTGCATCCCACAGATGGGGCTTTGCTTGTTTGTGCGGACCAGTTGTTGGCATGCCGCAGCCCAGTACCAGTCCACAGACCGGGGGTTGGGGACCCCTGATTTAACTTAAAGAATGTTGAAAGAGATCTCTTGCTAGTTAAGAGCTATATGGTGTTAAATTGTGAGTTGAGAGTGATAATCAGTGACTCAAGTATCCTATAGTACTGTACGCATGCAGAGTTTGCACTGCTTGTGGATACAGTTCAAATCCTACCTAGAGCAAGATGGTAGGAATTCTCCAGATTTTTGTTTTCCAAATTGGAGACCACAATCTTTCATTGGTGTTTTTAAATTAAATGGGACTTTGTAGCCCTCCCACGTAATGGTCAGTCATTTTTTAAAAAAAATTGTGAACAAATAAAGCATGAATAAAAAGGATGAGATAGTATTATTGGATAGATGCCAGTTTTTGCACTTCCCTGTTGGTCTGCTGGAGGAAGTGTTGGTTAACATACAAGCAATTCACAGCATTGTAAGAAGTCAGAATAATTGTGTATCTGGGTAGATTGGTTTACAAGGCTTTGGAGATGAAAACAGTGGCTATGTAAATACCACCCTTCATTTTTCTTCTTTTTCAAGAAAGAAAGTGGGAACAGAGATCCTATGTAAACATTAAAATGGCTGAGGACAATCAAAGTAAACTTTTATCTAGGCAAGATGGAGAGTCTATTGCTTAGGTTATTGATAATTAAACATCACAATCTCTACCTTTGTGGGTAACTTTAGCCTAAGTATTGCATACAGGTAGTCCTCGACTTACAACCACTCATTGAATAACCATTCAAAGTTCCAACAGGATTGAAAAAGATAATTTAGACAGTATTTCACACTTATAGTCTTGCAGAATCTCCATGGTCACATGATCAAAATTTGGATGCTTGGCCATCGACTCGTATTTATAACGGCTGCAATATCCTGAGGTCACGTGATCACTTTTTGTGACCTTCTGACAAGCACAGTCAATGGGGAAGCCAGATTCACTTAACAAACATATTACTAATTTAACAACTGCAGTGATTCACTTAACTGTGGCAAGAAGGGTCATAAAATGGGGCAAAACTCATTTAACGGCTGCCTCATTTAGCAACAGAAATTTTGGGCTCAATTGGGGTCCTAAGTCGATGACTACCTAAATTGATTACTTAGGTTCTTCGTTCATTATCAGTCCATATTCCATCACGTCAGTGTAAAACAGCATTAGGAAAGCAATATATGTCATTCACAGCTAAATCACTACTGGGTACAGGCTGTGCAGTTAATAGCTCTCGATGCACTAAATGTTCATGTCAGAGAGTCCTAAAATTATTGCACAGAGTAGAAGCTCTTTAATCCTTCAGACAACTCTGGCAATGCCTAACAGGATTATTTCTTATTATAAGAAGTGACAAGTGTTTTATAGTCTAATTTATTTAGATTTAGTTTGTAAGATTCAGTATAAATACATAGAATACTAATTGACCTAGCTAACTGGGCATGCCAAGATTTAACTGAGCACTTTGGAATCCTTTAATGCTATTCTGTTTATTTACCATATTTTAAAAAGGTGCTGTCTAGTTTCTACTAGCCAGAAACCTGGTCCCACCATGACAGTGCATCAGAAATATACATTTTTAACTGATGAAACTGATAAATTATACAAAATAGGTTATAATATTAAAAACATTTATGTAGGGATTGGAGTAGCAGTTTTAAGTTAAAATTGAGCTCTCAGTTATGAGTTTTCTCAACAAGAGAATTTTTAGTTATTTATGAGGACATCATGAGTTGCATTCAACTTCTAGTTGTGTCTTGTCAAATGCAGTTTGGGTTACTAAGACGCCCATTGTTCTGCTTTTAAATATCTTCACAGAAAATGAAAGGGATTATCAATTTTATCAAGGTTGACTCAGCCTTCCATCCTTCAAGTGGTTGGTGAAAGGAACACCCATTTTGTTGGGTCAATATACTGACATTGTAAATTGCCCATAGATTGCTGTAGGATAGTATATAAGTCTAAGTACTAATGATATGTATGCTTATTACATAAAATTATGTAGAATAATTCAAAGTACATGAGATAATGAATCCTCTTAAAAAGACAATTCCAAGCGATAAGAATGGGCAATAACTGCAGTTCAATATAAATAAGCAAAAAGTTGATTAACATTGTCATAAAACATAAACTTCCTAAGGATACTCATGGGCGCCAAACTGTTTCCTGGTGAAGTATTAATTGTGGGAGGGAGGATATTCCTTAAGGAAGAAAGCTTAGCATGATAAAATGGGCGATTGGCACTCAATGCTTCTTGGAGAAGTAGGTAGGCATACAAAATAGGATTCAGGCTTTTTGTAGCAGGGATAACCAAACCTATTTCTAGACAACGGATAGATCTGGAAATTTGGGAGCGTGCTGTGGATGCTCCCTATTAAATTAGCATGAGTTTGCATGTACATTCACTACACAAGCTGCAGATGAGAGATCTTTCCTAGAACTTTCTACCACCCCATAATCACCACATGGCTTTCCTCTGCCTTAATATTTTCTTCAGCTCTGTCTCCTTTCAAAGGACAGTAGGGGTGTCATTTCAAATCCTCAGGCTTTCCCTTTCCTAACAAACATCTGCCCCTAGTCATTTTTCTTTTCATTTCACTTGTCCCAATGTGAAATTACTTTTTTTCCAAAAAAAGAAAAGAAAAGAAAAGAGGCTTTATAAGAAACGGGATGGAAGGGGGAGGCGGGCAAAGAAAATGTGCAGGCGCTATGTATCGCAAGAGGCTATGGGGATCAACGATAAGATGTCTGGAAAGATTTACTACTGTAGATTTTGTTAACTTGTTTTTGTTAAGTAGTTGCATTTTGAATGATAATATTTCAGAATCATTGGAGGAGATCAAATCTACTTAATATAGATATGTGTTTCCTATTACATTTTATTTTTAGGACATTTTCCATCACCTTGAAGAATACAGTCAGTAAATATTGGCATTGAATCCTTGCCCTATAACAAAAATTGCTTAATATACTTTATAAGATGGTGTGTTTTGCCATCACTTATGTAAATATTGGAAATGGCCATGAGAAGAAATACAACCCATTCAGAAATTCTGCACATTTTTGGCATTCTTTAGTTTGATGACATTAAATTTAATAGCACTTTACTAATTTTGGTTAATATAGTAAGGTAATAACACAACTAAAAGCAGTGTGGAAGACATACTGTATTCTGCATAAAATTTGTTGGAACCAATGGCCTATATCCATAGTACAGGCAGTCCTTCACTTACAACCAGCTGCCTAACAACCATTCAAGGTTACACCCAACCTCCCCAGCACTATTTATGACTCAGTTTTGGAGTCACAATGGCCATACACATTTGGTCATGTGATCGCATTTTGGGTACTTAAAAAATGACCAGCCTTTATGGCTGTTTGCAGTGTCCTGTTGTCATGTGACCACAATTTGCAAGGTTTTTTTTGCAGGTTTTTAGTGTGTTTACTTCCACTTTCTGGCAAAAAATGCTGTTTGGGGAAAATAGATTTGGTTAACAATTAAAATGAAGTTATAATTTTGAATCTGGGTATGTGATGTCTTGACTTATGACCATGATTACAAGGTTCAATTGTGGTAGTAAATCAAGGACTACTTATAACTCCATAAATAATAGCTTTGATTCTTAGAGCTTTAGCAGAACTTCCAACTGGATAATATTTGTTTTGAAATTGCTGCCATGTTTGAATGTGGTGTAATAAACCACATTCAAGCACAGACAAGCTAGATGGGGATATATTTTGTTCTTTCATAGCTGGAAGAAGCCTCTGAGCATGTTTCCAAATTTTGTGTTATCCAAACAAAGGCAGTGAAAGATGAGGGGAAGATTTAAGTACTCAACCTCTTCCACATCTAAGACCTTGTGGAAATCTTTTATTAAATGGATCTAACTTGCAACTACATTGAAAGAAAAAATAACAGGGAGCAAGAATTGGATCAGTAGTATCCGGTCTAACAAGATTCCCATCTCACAAGATTCCCATCAGTGCTATACTGTAGACTGTAGGTAATTAACTGTTACATTTTATTTCATTCTAATTTGTATAGAGAGCATTTGAACATAAAACTGCATATGCTCTTTTATTTATGTCGTATGCTTTTGTGATAACTCTGCAATCATTTTCAAGTTCTGTCTTCATATTGTATTAGGACAGGAATAATGTATCCGCTAGCCATGGACCACAGTTGGAAGGGCCAGAGACAGTAAGTGTGTCACTTGTATGTAGATGTGACTAAAGCACCACGGGCTGCTCACCTGAGCTGAAGCTTGTAGTCTTCAGAAGCATGTTTTTTTCCCACCCTAGAATGTACTTTTAAGAATGGGCTTGTGTGAGAATTCTTGATGCTGGCACAATGAGATCCTCTATGCTTGAATTTAGTCTGAACATGAACAATTCTTGTTCGGTTGTACACTGACTGATATATTTCACCACGCTAGCAATGCAGTTCTATATACCGGCTGCAATGCTTCTGATATGCACAGTTATGAAATGAAAGAATTTATGGCTGAATGCTGCATCAGGCACATCTGAGAAAAAAGAGTGAATTGCACACATATTTCTATCCATCTATTGAGTGATTGGAATAAATAATAATAATAGTAAAAAAAATAGCAGAATCTTTCTTCCAGATTCTGTTGAGTTGTATTCAGAAGCCCCATGAAAAGATTATAATCAGTATTTTTGTTGGTGGTTTAATATCTGTGGATTGTTAAAATAAATAATTATGCAGGCCTGCTTTAATTTAGATTAGTTTGGATTATGGCCCAGTATTTTCAATCAGGATATAATTCCTGCATGCTGCTTAGATTGCTTGCACCACAGACTGCCCTACTAAATATTTTCCAGTAAGCAGATTTCTTACCAAAATCATTATATCACTTCAAGGATTTATTTTGCATTCTTTTTTTTGTCTCTATCCACCCTACCCATCTGGTCAGAATATAGTTCAACTGAGCATATAGTGACTCAGTAACTAAGTTCTGATGACATTCTTAAGCAGAGTTGGTAATATGTGAGTATAAAGCAGATTTATTTTTCATTTAAAATAGATGGTATGTGTGTGTAAATGCTCAGGTTAATAGCTGTAAGCATGGCATTTGCATTTCTAGTTTGTGGGTTTTTTTTATTGTGTCTCTGTTGTTAACTGTATATTTGACCGGTTTAGTTACTTTGTAGATAGTTATTCACATTGAAATTTTGTTTAGAAACAATTGTTTTAAAGTTGTGCTTGTTTCCAAAATATTAGATAAAGAGAAATACTGTCAATGTTATATTGAAACATATGTTAAAATTAGAGTTTTTCATAATAATATATATAAGGTTTAGATTTTATCTATTTTTTTATCTAATACAGTGTATAGCTCCCACAAGTAGCTGCACAAGAGATAATCCATTTTAATTTCCTAATTTGGATTAGAAATAAATCATAGTATCATGCACACAAGCAATCAATCTAGGTTTTGGGCATTTAACAGAATTGGATGACACTCTGATTCTCTGGGTGAATGAGATAATTATATGTGCAATTCAAATACAGTTCACACATTTAACTTTTCTAGTGATTAATTATTAATATATTTCAATTTGATTGTTCACTTTGTATAACATAATGTTAAGTTGCTTTTAGTTCTCCATTTCATAAAACTTAAGAAATGTTCAGTTGTTTCCTACTTTTTATTGATTTAGCCACTATTATTTTACTGGAGTTTGTTTTTAAGTAAACTTTTCTCCCTTCCTTTTGTGCATTTTTATGATAATCCTTTTTTTAAAAAACACGTTTTGTTTGGTTAGTCCTTGTATGAGAATTTTTTTTTTGACAACACAAAAACACATTTGACTTTTCATTTCATACATTATAAATATTTAATAAAAGTACCATATAATAAGATCTTGTTTAATTATAATCAATACAAAATAATGAAATAAAATTATCATACATTTCTGATTAGTTTGAAAAATTTTAATGCATTATGTGTTGTTCAAGACTTATTTGGTTTTATTTATTTGGCTTCATCCAAACTTATTGTATGAAAGTTTTTGCATTTCTTGACAAAGCAAGTATCCTAGTAATGACTGTTGAAGAATTTTCATTTGCATTACTACCAAATTATATTGAGTATGCTGCATATTTCAGAATATTTAATGGCAAATGGTATTACTTTTCACATTATCAGTTGATTTCTCATTAGTAAATAACAAGAATAGTTCAATATTTTTCCATTTAAAAGCATTTACAGTATATTTGTTTTAGTGTAGTTGAATTATAAAAATGCATTAATGAACAATTGACTTTTTTAACAATGAATGCTTATTTTTGAAATAATTTCTCTTGATATTTACATGTCATAAATATGTCTATAGTTTTTCTTTTTAGAAACTATATTGTGTTCATTTACTTTCATTTATCTCATTTTACTAAACTTGAACTATTTTCCATTTAATTTACTCAGAAGTAATTGAACATAAGAGTATAGATAGCTTTAAATGACTTCATAGATACATTCATGAACCATATTACTAACATATGATATTAAAATATGGCATAATATCCCCTATTTGGGAGGGCAGGGGGGGAGGGAGAAGATTTTTTTAAAAAAAGAAAGCAAACACAGCTCTCTTCCTGAGCCAAGAAGTTAACGCTGCTGAGCAGTCAAATTGTCTTGGCGCCATATAATTGTTCTTGGGATAAGAAATGTGGATCTTCTTAAATCTTTTCTAGATAAGGCAGAGCTTGGGTTTCTTTTTTTAAAATGAAATTTCTATTTAAGCTTTATGATCTGATTAAATTTAAAATGTTTGAAAGTGGACTTGAGGCCTGTCCCATTTGGGCATGATAGAAGTATGAATGATTAATTGACCTTTAATATACACAGACCTTTGATGTTTGATTGAAAGGGGGGAAAAAGCTTTTCACTGTACTGTATTAGTTTAGATGTGAATGTAACTAAATGGATGAAAGGCCATCTCCAATGTGAAAACCCTAACGAAAGATCAGCTTGAGTTCACATCATACATTAACAATGCCTGCTACCCTGAGATCAGTCTTATTTTAATCCTCCCAAACTTTCCTAATCCTTTGTTGGTATGATTCAACTACGCAACCAGGGTGACTGCAAGTTTATTTTTATTTCCATGCCACCCTCAAAACTTGTGTTGTTGTTTTTTGTCATAGTAGACAATTTCTGATCAAGATCTGTGGTAGGAAGGTCTTTCACATTGTCTGGTGCATGAATCTCTTAAACTGAGAATGCCAGGGTTTGAACTAAGGCACCTTCTGCATGCAACTTCCTTGAACTATAACCAGCAATGCCTAGTGCAGTCTTTTTTTTTTCATAAGCACGTGGGATTTGAATTTGGATCTCCTCGTTCCTAGTCTAATGGTGATACTTCTCTAATTCTTTGAATATTTGAATGTATGGTGTGAGAAAGCTCGAATATCTAAATATATTCTATTTGATTATAATGAACAAAAGTAGCATACTGCATAAACATGTACTGAGAATGAGATCCAACACAAATTTCACAAAGGAAAATCTATTCTTTGTAATTGTGTAGATGAATTTGTTCTTAAAAATCAGTATCAAACATTTAGACTGTTTATCTTTCTTTGTAACTAGGTTATGTGGGTATGCAACTTATGCCGGAAGCAACAAGAGATCCTAACTAAATCTGGAGCGTGGTTTTTCGGGAGTGGTCCACAACAGCCATCCAGTCATGATGGTACATTGAGTGACACAGCTACGGGTGCTGGTTCAGAATCTCCTAGAGAAAAGAAAGCTAGGCTTCAGGAACGGTCACGATCTCAAATACCCCTAAGCACAGCAGCCACAACTGCGCAAGAAATATCCTCTGGTGTGCAAGCAAACAGAAGGAAAGCCCAAGAAGTGTCACAACAAACTATGGGCCTGGAACAGAAACAAACTGCTTCTAGATCTAGAAGTGAACCCCCAAGAGAGAGGTAATATTGATGCTAATGGGTTGTCCCTGAATAATTATGGGAAAACCATAACTATAAGATTAGTTAGTGTGGAGGGCTTATTATAAATGAAGAAAGTTATCTGCCCTTTATCATGAAATAGAAGTTGATTATCAGTGGCTGAAGAATCAATGGAGAGGAGGAGAACTTTGAGGCTGCCTTCAAAAGCTATTCTTGATATACTCAGCAGAGACTAAGAGAGGAATTCCAGTCACCTCTTCTACAAAATGAGAAGGGTGAGGGCAGAGAAGGTAAGCCTAGGAGAAATAGGAATAAAAGAGAAAAATGATCTGGTTTTTTTCTCCAAAATATACATGCATATTTATTTATTTATTTATTTTATTTTATTTTAATTCCATTTATATCCCGCCCTTCTCCGAAGACTCAGGGCGGCTTACAAGCTTAGCAGTAGCCTTCATTCTATGTATATGCCTGCTTATTAGGGCTTTCACACACACCCCAAGCGGCATTATTACAAAGTCAGCTTAATTGCCCCCAACAATCTAGGTCCTCATTTTACCTACCTCGGAAGGATGGAAGGCTGAGTCAACCTTGAGCCTGGTGGGATGCGAACCTGCACTAATTGCAGGCAGCTGGTGTTACTTAATATGATCAACACAAGAGTTCACATTGCTTGACTTGGGAAAAATCCATGTTTTGAATTGCTAATGTTGTCCTCCTCCTCCTCCTCTCCATATTGCATTCTTTCCTTTGCATCTTTTCCCCAGTGGTATGTTTTTGAAGCAATATATTGTAATCTGGTCATAGTGATTGCTTGTGTAGAACATCTGCAAAGTGCATCCTAAGGACTCCAGAAAGCCATGCCTGCATCTCAAACTGGCATTCAAAATGGCTGTTTCGTTTTGCTTAATAATGCTGGTGGTCTTTGACTTAGTACCACAGTTGAGGCCAAAATTTTTGTTGCAAAGCAAGACAGCTGTTAAGTGAGTTTTGTCCTATTTTAGGACCTTGCTTGCCACAGTTCTTAAGTGAATCACTGCAGGTATTAGATTGGTAACACTGTTGTTAAGTGAATCCGGCTTCCCCATTGACTTTGCTTGTCCAAAGGTTGTGAAAGGGGGTCACGCAACCCCAGGACAATGCAACCACTGTAAACTAGTTGCCAAGCATTTGAAATTTGATCATATGACCATGGGGATGCCACAGCAGTCATAAGTGTGAAAAAGGGTCATAAATTCCCTTTAACAGTGCTGTTCTAACTTTGAACAGTTACTAAATGAACTGCTGTAAGTTGAAGACTACCTGCACATTTGATTATTTAAGACTTACCGTAATTAACAATATTTACATGTAGCCATTAATAATGTGTGATTTAGCAAAGATGAAAAATGCACAAGATACATCAAAACGTTTAACATCATCAAATAAAACAAGATATTGTCATACCCACAGTCTAAAAGCAATAAAATCTGGGTTGTTGTTTTTTAAAAAATCTTCTACTAGTGCCAAAAATAATAAAAAAAAAGTTACAGATAAATTCTTTATAGGGAAAGAATTCTATAATCAGCCTTCTTTTTTGTTGTCACTCTGAAATAGAGGTTTTGGAAATAGGCCTTTAAAGACTATTTCAAGGCACGGGCAGATTTTAAAGAGGAGAAGAGAATCCTTCTGAAAACACGGTTCAAAAACATTTAGTTTTTAGAAATTAATAGCAGTATGTAAAATTTGGTCTAGGAATAGTTTTGGAACTATAGTAGATCATAAATCATTAATGTGACATAATTATGTTGAAACAATCTCTTTAGCAAGTTCACTATCATACTTTGAACCATTGCATTTTCCAGGTACGGTACTGTATTTTTAAAAAATGTTCCAATATAAGGAACTGCAATAATCCATAAGAGAAGTTACCAATGTATGAGTAACTTTAATTAAAATACAGAGGTCTAGGTAGCATATTCACCTAATTAAAAGATTTTTAAGATTAATTAATAAAAACACAGTATCACGTAACTATTTTAGCAACTCTTATCTTCTACAAAAGGTTAATTAAGGATGATAGAAAATTAATTGTCCTGAACTGAACTGAATGTAATTTGATAACTTGCATCTATGCAGATGTATATCATGGGCGTCATTTAAAAAAAGCATCCAGCATTTTATTCGGCATCAGTAGGAGTCAGATGTAACTATGGCTGAATGAAAGTAGTAAAAAATCTTGTTCCTTTTCTCTTTCTAATTGTTGCTGGGTCAAAAACCATGGCCCACCAATGCCCCAAATTTCCTTAAGAATAGTAGTAAACTAAATCCCGACTGAATATTGTGCCTGGTCATATTGGTTCTTTAGAACCCATGCATTACCTAGAATTGGGTCAGCTGGCCAGGAACCTATTTTTTTTTCCAGCAAGGAAAGGAATAAGTTCCTGGAAGATCTAATGGTTGTTTGGTGGGATTAGGATGAAGTGGGAATTTCTATCTAAGTTATAATTGCACCCAGTCACACTGAAATAATGCTGAAGATATTGTTCTAACTGACATTACTTGCTTGAAGAAACACATCAAAATAGCATAAGTTGGCTGCAGACTAGCCAAATTTTCAGACTTTAAGATAATTTTACACAATTTAATTTTTTTATTTATTTTATTTATGCAAAATGCAGTAGAGTGTGCAATTTTGGGTGCTCCACAATTTTTCTAAGTAAGACCACTGTTGCACAGGCTGCCCTGGTTGTGGTATTCTTCCAAGTGCAATTCACAGTATTGGTTATCAGTTTTAAAGCCCTAAAAAGTGACTTGCAGGATCATCTTGCAGGATAAGGAAGTGCAGCATCTGCTGGATGGAACAGCCTCTCCCTGAGATTCAGATGGCTCCACCCTCTTGGCCTGGTCTAGGACAACTCTCGCTGTGAACAGCTTGCTGCGGGACAGCTCGCCAGGGGACAATTCCACACAAGAAAACTCAATGAGATAAATGTTACCCACCATTGTTTCTTCAACATTATTTTCATTTTGGTCTATTTCCACAAAAATGGAAATAATGTCGAAGACGCAGTAGTAGATAACATTTATCACATTGAGTTATCCTCTGTGGACCTCTGTCCCGCGGCAAATTGTCCCATGGCGAGTTGGCTGCAGTGAGTTGTTCATAGCAAGTTGGCCGTGGTGAGCTGGCTGTGCCAAGTTATTCCATTCCGCCTTGGCTTTTCAGAGAGCTGTTAAAATCTCCCCCCAAAAAAACATTAGGGGAGCCCCATGTACATGTTTTTGTTACTATGGAATTGTTTTTTTTTTTTTTTTGCTAACAAAGGATTATTTTCATCAATTGGTGGTGGTGGGATTTATATTGGATGGATTGCTCACTGCCCAGAGTTAGGCATTTAACATGGGGAGCTATATAAAATTTCTAAATGAATAAATTTCTCGTACTACTTCCTCATTATATCAGGAAGAAGATACCCACCGCTTTTGAGCAAAATGGAAAAGGAGGTGCAAAAGCTGAGCGCAGGCGTGTGCCAAAGTCTTCACTACAGCAGAGTGAAGGACAAGCAGATGAGAAGGGAAGTAAAGAAAGGCGTGATGGGAGAAGATTGGAGAAAGGGAGGTCTCAAGACTACTCTGACTTCCCTCCCCATTTTGAGGAAGGCCAGACAGTTAATGAAGAAAAACAGAGGAAAGAAGATGAATATAGCCGATATAGGAGCGATCCAAATCTTGCAAGGTACCCTGTGAAACCTCATCCTGAAGAGCAGCAGATGCGGATGCATGCAAAGGTTTCAAAAGTGCGGCATGAGAGAAGACACAGCGATGTTGCCTTGCCTCATACCGAAGTTGAGGAGACTGAGGTGCCTGAGAATAGCCTTGGAAAGCATTCACAGTTGCAAGAAACTCGGGATATAAAATCCCAGATGGATGCCCAGAGGACACACCCAGTAGAAAGAACAGGTGATGTCAGGGTTTCCGTTTCTAAACAATTAATTTCCCATACTCCATCAACGCCCCGCCATAGCATGGTTCTGACAGAACATTTGGAATCCAAAAATCACGATTCCTTTAAAGCACAAACTCGCTTAGATCCTAGCTCAGCTCTTCTCAGTCGGAAAGCAAAGCGAGAGAAAATAGAAACCATGCTAAGGAATGATTCCCTTAGTTCTGATCAGTCAGAATCAGTGCGACCATCTCCCCCAAAACCTCATAGATCAAAGCGTGGTGGGAAAAAAAGGCAGATGTCCGTCAGCAGCTCTGAGGAAGAAGGAGCATCAACACCTGAATATACCAGCTGTGATGATGTAGAAATAGAAAGCGAAAGTGTCAGTGAAAAAGGTAAGTCTTCCTTTTTAAAAAAAACAAAAAGTATGGTACATGCTTGAAATGTGTATGTGTGTATATGTGTGTGTGTGTATATACATACACATATATGTATGTGTATGTATGTGTATACACATACACACATATACACGTGCACACATATAGGTATACATACACTAGTGTTATGCTAATATGGTGAAGGTAACTTTTTAAAATCTGAACTACTGCAAGCTCTTATGGTTTGGGTTAAATCTTGGTAAGGCCATTATAGTTATTAAAATACTATAGTTATACAAAATACCTTGTGAACTCTAAAACTTCCTCCTTCTGTTATGTATTCAAGAAGGACATTGAATAATATTTATATGTTACTTATATGTAAGGATGTAGGTCTATACATATGTTGTATATAGTATGTTTTAAATGTTTGTTATGTGTGTGTACACTTCGAGAGGAAGCAACTAAATTTCATTTTTATGTGTGCCATTGTGCCCACAGGAAAAAATGACAACAAAGGTTGTCTGTCTGTCTGTCTGTCTGTCTGTCTATCTATCTGTCTATCATCTATCTATCTATCTATCTATCTATCTATCTATCTATCTATCTATCTATCTATCTATCTATCTATCTGAGTTTCCTCTTAATGATGGCCAGTGAAAATAAGCAGTAAGGGCTTCCTTTTCCTTGTTTTCCTCATCTCTTTCCTTCCCTGTCTTCTGTGTAGTTCGTATGTTTAGGATCTAAACAGGGGTGTCAAACTCAATTTCATTGAGGGCCGCATCAGCATTGCGGTTGCCCTCAGGGGGCCGGGTGGGTATGGCCAGGGTGAGCGTGGCCTACTGGGTGGGCGTGGCTAGAGTGTGTATGGCCTACTGGGTGGGTGTGGCCAGCTCTACATCGTTCGCATCAAGGGTGCCTATGGGGGCCTAGGCAGGAGTGGGACAGATCTGAGGGTCTCTGGCAGAAGGAGGGCCTCTGGGCCAGGGCCAAGGCAGTGGGGGCCGTTCCCTCACTGTTTCCAGGATGGCTTCGCGGGCTGCATGAAACCACTTCGCGGGCCGGATCTGGCCCCTGGGCCTTGTGTTTGACACGTGTGGTTTAAATGACATCCCCTTTTCTTCCTTTTTTCCTTAAAATTATTGTGCTACGGACATGAAATTTATCTCTGAAAATGCAGAGTTCATACTATGATGTGATTTGTACTTATTCCATATACAAAGTTAGTATAAGAAAGTGTTAAGGATGCTGAGGAAATTGAAATGCAATGTTTTTTTTCTAGATGTCTAAGTGGCAATTTTTTATTTTTTTATTTTTCATTTTACTATATGGTTACAGCAACTTTATTCTCCACCAGCTCTCTGTACCACCAGTTGCAAAAGAACACTTTAATCACTACACCACACTGATTTTCCTTCCACTGATTAATATCGGACACCCCCCCTCCACCCCCCACCCCACACACCTGGCTGAGTTAGAATAGAATTTTTCCTCCTTTGTTTAGATAATTTATAAACTTCTTTTTACCTCAAGCGCATAAACAAAGAATGGAAAACCCAAAGCTGGCTTATTCTGCATAAAGAAAAGCAGGCCGGTTTCCCATGTTAAACTTAGAAGATTACCTAGACTCCTTGACATGTTCAGTCACATCGCAAGATAACATGGTGGTCTTCCGTGTTAAGGAAGCCTGCTGCAAAAGTGTAATGCATCTGGTTGGGACAGGCGAAATGAGAAAATCAGGTTAAGTCTTCATCTAGGTCAAAGAACAAGACGAGGCAGTCCTGCTTTACCTAAGCACCCTAAATTATTGTTCCTCCAAAAGAAAGATGATATAGAATGTAAGACAATTGACAAAGAAGGATTAGAAATAGGAAGAAAATAGGAAGGATTAGAAAGGAAGAAACCGCACTTTTCTCTGTTATCATATTTTCAATATATCTAAGATGACCCTTCCTTTTAATGGTACATTATTTGGGGGCTGGGGGACTCTACTCTCTTTTAGTATAAAAAAGAGAACGATGCTCTCTCTTCTCCAACAATTCTCATATTGTTGTTTTCCAACAACCACCATTTCAGTCGATGGCTTCCTAGTAAGATTGGCCATTATAGTCCACCATGAGAAGCAAATGTGAAATTTCATATTTTTAACCATAGACTTAATTCAACAATCCACACTATCTTGCCATGTTGTTAGTAAAAAGGTAAAGGTAAAAGTTCCCCCACACATGCGTGCTAGTCGTTTCCGACTCTAGGGGCCGGTGCTCATCTCTGTTTCAAAGCCGAAGAGCCAGCGCTTGTCCGAGGACGTCTCCATGGTCATGTGGCCGGCATGACTAGACGCCAAAGGCGCACGGAATGCTGTTACCTTCCCACCATAGTGGTCCCTATTTTTCTACTTGCATTTTTTTACGTGCTTTTGAACTGCTAGGTTGGCAGAAGCTGGGACGAGTAACAGGCGCTCACTCTGTTATGCAGCACTCGGGATTCGACCCGCCAAACTGCCAACCTTCTGATCGACAAGCTCAGCGTCCTAACCCACTGAGCCACCGCGTCATTTTAATGACCCGTAAAGTAAAGGGCTTTTTACAATGTGTGTATTTATAAACTAATGTGCAAGGTGGGATTAAGTTTCTAAGAAAATTTGTCCCCTGAGTCCCCTGACTCAGTTCCAAAATCCATGCCAACAGCAGCTGCTAGAGGAAATAGGAGCCTATAGGAAATAAAGGAAGCTAAGATTGGTAGCTGTCTTTAATATACAGGCAGTCCTCGACTTACAATGATTCAATTAGTGACCACTCAAAGTTTCAAATGGCAGTGAAAAAGTGACTTGCAACCAGTCCTCTTACGCCCAATGTAGCATCCCCTCAGACACCTGATCACAATTTGGATTCCTGGCAACTGACATGTATTTAAGATGGTCCATGGTGTCCTGTATGACCTTCCCAATCAACTTTGAACAAGCATAGTCAATGGAGGAGGCCGGATTTTCCTAATGATTGTGTGAGTTGCTTAACAACTGCAGTGATTTGCTTAACAACCATGGCAAAAAGGTTGTAAAATCAGGTCAACCACTGCCTTACTTAGCAATGGATATTCTGAACCCAACAGTGGTGATAATTTGAGGACTATCTGTGTACATGCCAGCACTTGTGTGTGCAATGAAGAATTGTTGCAAGTTTTAGATGCCTTTCCTTAGAAGAGAAAAAACGCCTAAGAAATCTGGGCTTCCACCCATTCTTGGCTAGTTTTCTGACTCAGCTATAAGATTGCAGCATATATTGTTTGAAAGGCCAACCTGAGCCTTTACATTATTGACTACACAACTAGTGAATCGATGAAAATAACATTTTCAAAAGGAAATTGGAAAGTATAAAATTTTCCCAACACCTGAAGAAACTGATGCAGGCAAAAAAATAATTGCCTCCCTCAGGTCTAGTGTGCGGACAACATACTCCAGCAATACACACACAGAGATCTCTGCAATGTTAAACAAAGCCTTGAACATAGGGGCTCCATTCCTCTCCATTATTCTTCCATGGCTGCAAAATAAATAAACTAAGATTTTCCTATCATGCCATTTAGGGATTAACATTTCCTGATCAATTGCTAAAAGATCGCCTTCAAACCTAACATTAATCTGCTTTGTTTGGCAAGCGAGAATGTAATGCACCATCCATTTTTTCCATTTTCTACACAGGAACAGATCAAGTAAAAAAGCTGAAAGTCTTTGTAGGTGTGGCAAGGTCTTTTAAAGAAATACTAAGTCACCTAAAGCCTGTAAATCTTTTCCTCATATACATTCTGGCTTAGTGCAGGAATCAAAATGAAAGATAACAATAATTGGTGTAATATTCATTATCATCATCATCATGTTTTTCCCACAGGTGCAGGATCCGCTTTTCAGATCAATATTGATAAAGAATATAAGAATATATATGCGTGATCAAAGAACCCTATGTCCAATTCAGGGGTGTCAAACTCACAACGTCACGTGACGTGTCACGACGTATCGTGACTTTTTTTCCATTACCTGCAATGGGGTGGGAACGGTTTTGGCATGACGCAGGCTGGCAGTTTGACACCCCTGATCTAATTGTATCTATTAGCTAATGCAAACATAACATAATATTTCTTTGCCCATCATCACCACTCTCTGCTGCACATATCTCAAATCTGCTTGGGCGGGCTAGGATGATGTGAAAGAAAGAGTGAGGGCTTACATCTGTCCAAGTGACATCCAATTTAACCTAACATGCATTATGAGTATGTTTGTAGTATGAGTAGGCAGCATGAGCTGGCAAGAATCAACAGGTAAAATGGTGTTTCTAGACAATCAACTTTCCAATTTTTTTTTCATATTTCTGTTCTTAATTGAATATTTAAAGAAAGAAGAGAGAAGAAGCAGTGAGAAAACAGATTACAAATGGAAAATGATAACATTTGGATCCTTGGCAAAATTCTCTTGACTGAAGCAAGCTAATTGCACAATTGCACACCTTACCTTGAAGTACCTTTCTCAGTTTCTGGAATAACCCAAAGCTTTTCTCACTAGACCGTCAGCTGACAATGAAGCCAGTTCCCTAAATTCTGCTGAGCAATAATGGCTCACAATATTTTTAGTGTAATTCAAATAAACAAGATATAATCTGGAACATAAAGCCCACATTAAGGATATTTTAAGAGTTAAGTTAATTGTTCACTTTCAAACCCCAATAGTACTTCTTACAAAGTCCTCCTCTGAGGATTATTAAGAAAAATAGAAAACATGGATGAAATAAAATCAGTGAACAAGACTCACTTTAAGCCTAGTTGACAATATTTCACTATACCTATAACACGTTGGTTAAAACTAAGATGGAAGTATCCATTGGAACACAGTGATCAGTCCAAACTAATATTACCAATCCCCCTTGCAGCTAAAATTTACTACAGGTAGTTCTTGACTTACGACCACAATTGAGCCCAACATTTCTACTGATAAGCGAGTCAGCTGTTAAGTGAATTTTGCCCCATTTTGCAACCTTTCTTGCCACAGTGGTTAAGTGAATCACTGAAGTTGTCAAGTTACTAACACAGCTGTTAAGTGAATCTGGCTTCCCCATTGACTTTGCTTGTGAGAAGGCCGCACAAAGTGATCCCATGGCTCTGGGACACTGTGATAAACATGAGTCAGTTGCCAAGCATCTGAATGTTGATCACATGATTATGGGGATGCTACAGTGATCTTCAGTGTGAAAAATGGAGATGAGTCATTTTTTTTTCAGCGCTGTTTTAACTTTGAACAGCCACTAAGTGAATTGTTGTAAGTCGAGGATTACCCGTACAAGGAAGAAGCAAGATTAATAGGATCACAGGAGCCAGAATTTCAAAATTTGAAGCCAAAGGACTGCAAGAGTAGCTTTCTGGCATTCATTTGCAACTACTTTGGGAGTCAACCCAAAACTTCATCTGTTGATGAAATTTTCTTTTTTCCTTTTCTTTTTCCAGTGAAAACAAAATGTGCCTTTTATTAATGAGAATAACGTCCTTGACAGGTTGAACATTCAGTGGGTACATAGAGAACATTGTATGCATATAGTCTGGATTTCTTTAATCTATGCCAATGTGAGCCTAATCATAGCTTGGCCTAGAAAACGTGGATTAGGTTTGCTCCTCATGACAATATTAGAAAAGTATTAAATACGATATCAAATCTGTTTTTTGCTCTCCATAGAGGCAAATGAGGTCAAAAGAAGAAAAGCATTGCTGCGTAATGGAAGTTGACCTGATGCAGTCAGTTCACTCCTCTCCCCTCTTTCTCTGTATATGCTTGTCAGGTAAAACAGCCCAGTAAAGCGAACAAACTGCTTTTTAAAATGCCCCTTCACAGTTCAAAGAAAGATTTTTAGTAGAAATCCGTGCTGGAAATATACTTAAGTATCAACGATAAGAGCATAGCCTTCTGAGAGCAGGGAGAGGGTCCACTTACAGCCAGATCCAGAGGTTTCTGTTTCTTCTGTGTTAAGTGTTTGTTTCTTGAACATTTATTGTAACAGCTATTTCTGCCTAGTTTCTTTCTCTTAGTTTATGCTGACTTGTAAGCGTGCCTTTTAGATTCATTATAGCATGTTCATGGTCAGGTTTTCATATTGTTGTCCTTTAATATAACATTGATACAATTATTTTTCATGGTTATGTTAACCAGCTTCACTAAGCCGAGAAAGAAAAGGATACGAATTCAACTAACGTTGAATTTATAGAATAGACCTGGAAGTATAGAATAGAATAGAGCTGGAAGGGACCTTGGAGGTCTTCTAGTCCAGCCTCTGCTTCAGCAGGAGAACCTATACCATGTCAGACAAGTGACTGTCTAGCCTCTTCTTAAAAATCTCCAGTGACGGCGCGCCCACGATTTCTGAAGGCAAGCTGTTCCATTGGTTAACTGTCCTCGCTGTCAGGAAGTTTCTCCTTAATTCCAGGTTGCTTCTGTCTTTGGTCAGTTTCCAACCATTGTTTCTTGTCCTGCAAATACGGATGAATAGAGGATTTATAGGTTGAGAATTAGAAGGGTGACCCATTCAGTGGATCAGATGAATCAAAACCCAAGAATGAAGACAAAGAAGAACTAAAATCGGAAAGTGAGTTTTAAAGAGTGAGCAGGTAGGAAAAAAATTAGAGGGGTACAAGACAATATTTCTGAGAAACTTCAGCACTGGTAGACTGATTAAAAGAGAGAAAAGTATTGGGAAAGTTATTGAAGTACTACAATGTTGGAGACTGACAAAGACAGCAGGAAATAAATCTATGCAAAAACTAAATGGGTAAGTTAGAAAATGCAAAAAAGCACAGAGCAAGAGGGTTAATGTTAGTTTTGGATTTCTACTTCTGTTTTACTCCAGCACTTAGATCCTCTCATCTGGCACCTTAAAGATGGGTTGGATCTGGAAGATGAAATACAGCACATCTAGGGAGCCTTAGGTCAGTTGGACAAAACAACAAGGGCTGCCAATGAAAAGCTTCCTTACAGTTCTTACTGACCCATTTCTCTTAGTGAAGTTTTGAAGAAACACCTCTGGGCTGGATTGTTCCAGAGTTTTCTGTGCCTGCCTTGGATACGAGAGCCAGTTTGGTCTAGTGGTGAATGTGCTGGCCTAGAAACCAAGAGACTGTCAGTTCTTGTCCCACTTTAGGCATGAAAGCTGTGTAGATGACTTTGGATCAGTCACTGCCTCTCAGGCCAATCCACCTCACAGGGTTGTTATGGTAAAGAAAATAGGAGGAGGAAGGGGTATTAGTTAGGTTCACCACCTTGAGTTACTTATTAAAAAAAAGTAATAAAGGAAGGATAAAAATCTAATAAATAAATAAGAACCGGGGAAGGCATCTGTCATTCACTTGCTTATAGTCCAGTCCATTTTTGCAGACTTGGCTTTTTCGAACTGACAGTCCCAAAGAGAATTTCACAGAGACAGCAGGCCTGCTTGATGCAGTTCAGAAAACACAATGGTAACTGAATGAACGGCTGTAAATTTTATTTGATACTTGGACTGTGTTAATTTCAGTCCGTCTGAACTTAACAGAAAAAAAAATGATTTCAGTGGTGGTAAGGTGGGGTAAGGTCTTTTGCATTATACTGCCTGGGTTCAGATTCCAGCAGATAAAGCATTTTCCAGCTTCTGCAGTGAAGCAAACATACTGCTTCGCGAGATCCTTAATGGGAGCCTGTGAAAATGATTGAAGATGCTCCATAGGCAGAGAGCCTCTTTAGCACTGCATGGACTGCGTATGGATTATTGCAGTAATCAGTGCTCACTCTACACTGCAGAGATTTATATTTATGGCAGGTGCTCTGATGGCCCTAATTGATGCTAGCCTTGTAGAATGTTTGACATTGCAGAATCCTTTGGCACAGGCTCAGGAGACAAGAACTACAGGAAACAAGGACTCCTTATAGATTCACTTTCTACTGATTTGGTTTTGGGTGTTTCCCCGCACCCTTGCGATTATGGTTTTGCTACAGACTGAGGCTGGAATTCAGCAACCTGCTCAGAGCTGGTTCTGCCTATTAAGACACTGCGAGCTGATGCTGCTATGTATGCTGGTTTCCTTCAGTTTCTTCTCCATTCCTTGCATTCGGGGACAGGTAATCATGAGGGCCTCTTGGACTGAAAGACTGGGGGGGGGGTATCTGTAAAATATTATTGTCAATAACTTTGAGTTTTGGAAAGGGGTGATCTTTGTGATGAGGTACAAGCATGGGCTTTTAAAATTTTGGAATCACTAAGCCATTTTGTTCTTGAGTGTCCCTTTCATTTCGAATATTCTAGACTTCTTTTATATGTTTATATTTTTTTTAAAAAAATATTCTTTGACTTTTAATGTGTTCTTCTACCATAAATACGGTGTGTATATGTGTGTATCCAGAATTAGAAAAATAACCTGCCCATAAATGCAATTCTAGATCAATGCAAATGTTGCTTATGTAGATTTATGATTTTGCATGTTAATGAAATTAGAAATTTCAGAGGTTTTGATGGCCAGGGATATAAAATAATTCAGATATTATTTTTAACAGATCTGTTTAGACAAAAGAGTTCATGTACCCAGCTTTTCTTGAATCGTTGTGGTTAGTAAATTTGATAGCTTTCATTCAAATACCAGTCTGCAGTCTGCATATTCTAATGCAGTAAGCTTTTGCAAAACCTTTTTATGCAGTATGTTCAATTGAATAATGCCTCTATTTTGTATATGCTTTGTTAGTTGGCCTCATATGTAATAGTTTAAAGTCATGAAGATAGGGGTGGGTAGCTTATCCTAGTCAAACCCACTTTGGTTAGCACAGTAAAAATATTGAAATAATATTGCCATATAAAGAATTATGTAGAAAATAAAAGGATGAGGATTGAGAAATTAATCATATAACACTGGTCAGTTATTTAGACATTATTTTTAAAATAATAATTATGTGCATCTTATTTGGACAAATGTCTGTCCCTAAAGGACAGAAATTCAGTTGCTTTGGGACATTTGACAGGTTTGAATTTTAACATTTACAGATTTTATTATTATTACCTGTATTATCTGTAATATTATCTGTAAATTTCATTTAGTTTCAGATGGTTATTTGTGATTTTTTTCCTATTTAAATCAAAAGTTAAAAAGCATATAGCACACACCTCCCCATGGCAAGTAGGAGACTTTTATATCAGACAAAGACAAGGAGAATGTCTCTTAATTAAGGCCTTTTATAAAATGTCAGTAGCAAAATGAATTAAGAATCCTATGCTAGAAGTTTATGTGGACTGAGCAGATAAAAGAAATATCTTAATCACCTACAGTGTGTATCTGAAGGCATTATCCGTTCTGGTATTCTGTACTGTTCTTTGTGTAGTTTGATCCATTCTGTTGTTGTTGTTTCCAATCAACTGAATCTGGTTTTACCAATAGAGGCCTATATGGTGTTGCTCATGGTCCCTTGATGCAACTGCCAGGAAGCAGTGCTTAGGAGACCCAACAGTAAACTGGTAAGGTCTCCCCCTTCTAGTTAGTTAATATTAGTCAGCCAGTTGGATGTCCACACTGATGCGCCCTAAGAACTGTATGCCCATGTTTGCTGTACGCTAACTTTTGTTCTTACATATTCAAAAAGGAAAAGATACTAGGTAAGAATTCTGCAGAGTCAGCAACACCTCTCCAACTAAAACTTTCAAAGGGCCTGACCGATATGTGCGTGCTTTTAAATGATGTGAATGGAAGTAAAATGAGCCCAAGAGTTATTTGGAAAATGGAAAGTTAATTTGTCAAAGTCAGGGGCTTTTCTTCTCGCCATCGCCCCCGGATTACAGTTTTCTGTGTGCATTTTTATTTGATGAAACAGTTTTTATCTGGGATTAATTTTAAAGAAGGGTTCTATCCACCCGGCATGCGCTGTTTTAGTCTCTTGTAGCTCGCCATAATTTTCAGGAGGATGTTAAGGGGAAATTTATGATCAGCATGTAATTTTGAAATGACCTTTCTCTTTCTCCAAATTACAATGGATCATGTCTATGGATAGTATCAGATTTATTTCCTCCCCTATCTCTGCCTTTTTGGCTGCCCTATACTCCATTGATATTGCCTAATTTTGTCACCTCCCACCATCCCAGGTGACATCTGTCCTCTTCTTCCTCCCCCCACTGCTGACAAGGTGTGCTGGTTAGCCAGTTGCTGGCCCCAAGGCCTCAAAGGCTTATTCAGCCTTGGCAAAGCCTCACTCCTTCACAGGCCTTGTGAAGTCCCCATAAAGCCTCACAAGGCCTCCAAAATGACTCTGTGCAGAGGTCACATGAGGATCTTGTGACAGGCCAGCCACTGCCACAGGCAGATGTTCCTCATCATCAGCGGGACGAAAAGGATTGCAACAGTCATTGGGGTGGGGTGTGTGGCATGGGTAGGCAATGCAATGTTGGGTGGCCAATAAGGCAGATATACAGTAGTGGAAGATATAAGCACGTGAGGGAAGTTGAAGGACGCACCGCATAGTAAATGTAGATGGGCTGCCAAGGACCTGAATTTGATGATGTAGCAGCAGAGATGCTTGCAAGGGCCATAACCTTTAGGACCAGTCATAACCTAGTATTCATTCAGAGCTGCTGTAACTTCAAATGGTTAGGCCCAGAGAATGCTATTAAGTTTAAAATGTTACTTTTTGTAGTCCATTCAATCCAGTTCTTAAATCACTGTTTACTTATTCTACACCTTGCTGCGTATTACATATTTAAATAAAGAACATGACATTGAAATAAGCATAATAGCAGCAGCAATGATAATAATGATGTATGAAAGATGGTGAAGTATATATTCTGTATTTCAGCTCTATAAAATTCTTTTGACCCTGACCCTGACCTGAGGTAACCTCCCCATCACAAGAGCCATCGCAAGACTCAATGATGACTCATACCTGGCCCATCACAAGACCTACCACAGACCCTCACTTGACACACTTCCACACATGAAGCTCTTACAAACAAAACACCGACACTGCCTCCCCTTAAACTCTGCTGAAGATGTTACCTAGCCTGGTAATGAAATATTCAGAAACCAACCCAAAAGCTTAGAGAACGAACTTTCATCCTCATCCTACACCCGAGCTACAGATATTTGCCACTATTGCAGTTCTTTTATATTATTGTGACTATTGTAACATATAGATGGGGATAGAATTAAAGGATAATGGCTTTTATTATATAAGTTCAAAATATAGTATTTATTTATTTAGAAAATTTATATAGCTGCTACTTGCTCAAAGTGAGTCTAGGCGATGTCAACACTGCTAACATCAGATGTTCTTGCTTTGACAAAAGATGAAGAAGCAGCTATTTCATATTTAAAACTTGTGTGTTACTTTTAGAGCTAGAATCAGTTGATGCTGGGGGGAGGAGGAAGAATGTCTCTCAAGGCTGTTCTGAAATAAGAGAAAATAAGAATTTGGCAAGTTATCTAATAGAAGGGAAAACTGACCCTTCAAACTAATTGGAGAATGTGATTAATGACAGCAATGAAAGGAGGAGAATTGTGTTTAATATTATTGTGCTAAGGGGAGGGGAATTCAGATTCCAGCTTCCAGCAAGCATTGCCGATGTTATAGGGCTCTAATAAAAAACTTTTAAGGTAAACAATGCCTCAGAGTCCTTTGAGGAGCTCACCCGTCGGAAACTTGACAGGTGGCTTATAAGCAATAAAAACACAGGCATAGAAAAAGTAAAAATACAAAACAATACATTCCCCTCCTCCCACGCTGCAGTAACATATATTCAAATGAGCCATTTGATGGATTCCATCCCATTCTGGGTTCCCCAGGCCTGCTGGCATTCATATTAATATGAAGATTGCACAGCCTATATTAACTACTGAAACAACAATTAATTAACACTAATAGTGCATACCTATAAGTACCTGCACAAAAGTATTAATTTATTTATAAAAGCTATGCACCACAGCAATTGAGCAAAATATAATATGGCAAAACATTTAAAACCTTCAAGATAAAATTAGAACAAAGCAGCTTACAGTCATGAAAATTCCTCAAGCTAAAAGAACAGTACTTTTCTACTTACGGTATTTAAATGGAACCACCCCCAGATAAATGTGTATACAAAGGATTTTCTAGATTTAGTAGAATCTTCTATAATGAATTTTTATTCTTAAGGGACTTACTTGGCTTATAGCAGTTCATTTATTTGTTTTTATTGCTTAATACACTGACAGATCCAAAATACTCTAGTTTTCATCATAATTCATTTTTTTCTTTCTACTTTTTACAACTACCATATATACCATCTGATCTAATTCTTATTCTAATATCTATTCAATTAAAAAATTCAGTACATGTCACACAGTTTTATTAGTGTCTTTTCATTACTTAGTAATACATATTAAATACTAATTACTTATTGTCATTTTTGTTATTAGATATTCTTCAATTTATCATTAGGAATTTGAAAGCCATATGAAGAATTATTAAGGGATAAAATTGGATTGTGTTTTTTCATAATAATTATTCAAATCCTAATCTAGATTCAAGATGCTGATTTATATGTATAATTTTAGAATTAAATGTCTTTGAAGAACCAGTAAGAAGTATTTTTGATTCGATAATTACAAGATTTGCTGTGGGAATTAATCCTGTTTAAATTCTGTTTAAATCAATGGGATAATTAATCATGTCTTAGTTTTCTGCAAGTTTAAAAGAAATTATGTAGAACTAACTTTACGCTAGATCCAAATATGTATGTACATATACAGTTGCAAGAAAAAGTATGTGAACCCTTTGGGATTACGTGGAGTTTTGAATGAATTGGCCATAAAATGCGCTAAGTCACAACAATAGAAAAACAGTCTGCTTAAAATAATACTACACAAACATTAGCTGTTGTCATGTTTTAATTGAACATAAGATGGAAACATTCACAGTGCAGGGTGGAAAAAGTATGTGAACCCTAGCCTAATGACTTCTCCAAGAGCTAATTGGAGCCAGGAGTGAGCCAACCTTGACTCCAAGCAGTGTGATGATATTGGATGTGTTGCTGACAGCTGTCCTGCCCTTTAAAAACACACACCTGTTTTGGGTTTACTGGTCTCAAGAAGCACTGTCTGATGTGAACCATGCCTCGCAGAAAAGAGCTCTCAGAAGACCTACGATCAAGAAGAGTTGACTTGCATGAAGCTGGAAAGGGTTACAAAAGTATCCCCAAAAGCCTTGATGTTCATGTGTCCATGGTAAGACAGACTGTCTACAAATGGAGAAAGTTTAGCACTGTTGCTACTCTCCCTAGGCATGGTCGTCCTGTAAAAATGACTGCAAGAGCACAGCGCATAATGCTTAATGAGGTAAAGAAGAATCCTAGAGTGTCAGCTAAAGACCTACAGAAATCTCTGGCATATGCTAACATTTTTGTTGACACATCTACAATAAGGAAAACATTAAACAAGAATGGAGTACATGGGAGGACACCACGGAGGAAGCCATTGCTGTCCAAAAAAAAATATTGCAGCACGTTTGAAGTTTGCAAAAGAGCACCTGGATGTTCCACAGCACTACTGGCAAAATATACTGTAGACAGATGAAACCAAAATTGAGTTGTTTGGGAAAAACACACAACACTATGTGTGGAGAAAAAAAGGCACAGCACACCAACATCAAAGCCTCATCCCCAATGTAAAACATGGCGGAGGGAGCATCATGGTTTGGGGCTGCTTTGCTGCCTCAGGGCCTGGACGGATTGTTGTCATTGATGGGAAAATGAATTCCAGAGTTTATCAGGACATTTTGCAGGAAAACGTACGACCATCTGTCTGCCAACTGAAGCTCCGCAGAGGATGGGTGATGCAACAGGACAATGACCCAAAGCATACAAGTAATTCAACAAAACAATGGCTTCAACAGAACAGAATACGCCTTCTAGAGTGGCCCAGTCAGAGTCCTGACCTCAACCCGATTGAAATGCTGTGGCATGACCTTAAGAAAGTGATTCACACCAGACATCCCAAGAATATTGCTACACTGAAACAGTTTTGTGCAGAGGAGTGGTCCAAAATTACTCCAGATTGTTGTACAGGTCTGATCTGCAACTACAGGAAACGTTTGGTTGAGGTTATTGCTGCCAAAGGAGGGTCAACCAGTTATTAAGTCCAAAGGTTCACATACTTTTTCCACCCTGCACTGTGAATGTTTCCATCTTATGTTCAATTAAAACATGACAACAGCTAATGTTTGTGTAGTATTATTTTAAACAGACTGTGTTTTTCTATTGTTGTGACTTACATGACGTTTAGAGCGCATTTTATGGCCAATTCATGCAAAACTGCATGTAATCCCAAAGGGTTCACATACTTTTTCTTGCAACTGTATATGTATAATATTGGTGCATTCATATAGATTTTCAAAATTTGGTCTTGTCAAATTCAAATAGCTTACGTGTATTGTAAATTGCATGGTATATTCATACCATGCACTGTCATAATAATAATAATAATTTTATTTGTATACTGCCCTTCTCCCGAAGGACTCAGGGCGGTGAACAGGGCAATAAATACTAAAATACAAAAATACAAAAATTAAGAAAAGATTAAACAAAGTGCCCAATAACTTACAACAATAAGTTAAAATACGTTAAAACAATAATAAAACCCAAACCCATCAGGCCAGGCCGGCTTGTTCAAACAAGTAGGTCTTTAGATCCCGTCGGAAGGAGCGAAGGTCGGGCGCCATCCGGAGCTCAACCGGTAAACGGTTCCACAAATCCGGCGCACCCACAGAGAAGGACCTCCCCCTGGGGGCCGCCAGACGACATTCTCTGACCGGTGGCACCCTGAGGAGGCCCTCCCTGTGGGAGCGCACTGGGCGGAGGGAAGTTGATGCCGGCCGCAGGTGCTCCCTAAGGTACTCCGGACCCATGCCATGTAGGGCTTTAAAGGTCATTACCAGCATTGCTCTGTTCGTAAAAGGGCCACTATACTTAATGCTTTTCTTACAAATATTTTACATTATACTTCTGGATGCAGATATAATTCATTCATTCATATAACTTTCTTAATATGAGAGAATATATATATTTCTTTCTGTTCATAACTTTTCCAGGTGACTTGGATTATTACTGGTTGGATCCTGCCACATGGCACACTAGAGATACATCCCCTATTAGCTCGGTAAGAAATCTCCCTCCATCCTTCCCTCCCTCCATCACTCCCTCCCATGTTTTGTTGGTTTAAATGAAACAATAATATTGTTTAATAGCCATTGTAATGTCCATTGTTCTCAATGTAACCCATATGAGAAATATTTATAAACACTGGATCTTAGGGTGTTTTCCATTCATGGAGTAAATGTATTCTGTTTGTAGAGGTCTTCAAAGGAAGTTCATAATACTGGAAGTGAACAAAATAAGTTTTCACTGATTCCAGCTCCTCTTACTCTGGAGTAAGAACTGTAAGCAGAAGTTTATAGGATGCTGCTATTGATTGCAGCAAAGGATCCATTGCTGTGTAGTAAACATACCGTATGTACGAAAGCAGAATGAAATACAGGTAGTCGTCAACTTATGAACCACATCTGAGCCCAAAATTTATGCTACTAAAGAAGAAATTTGTTAAGTGAGCTTTGCCCCATTTTATGACTTTTCTTGCCACATTTGTTAGGTGAATCACTGCAGTTCTTTAATTAGTAGCACAGTTGTTAAGTGAATCTGATTTCCCCATTGACTTTCCTTGTCAGAAGGTCGCAAGAGGAGATCACATGACTCTGGGACACTGCAACTATCATAAATGTGAGTCAGTTGTCAGGCATCCAAATGTAAATCACGTGACCATGATAATGCTGCAACGATCATAAGTGTGAAAATTGGTCATAAGTCACTTTTTCAGTGCCGTTTGAATGGTCACTAAATGAACTGTTGTAAGTTGAGGACTACCTGTATATTGGGATAAACATCATAAAGATGTGTAGCATATATGTCTCTCCAATCATTTGATATCCAATTTTTCCATGATAGATAGATAGATAGATAGATAGATAGATAGGTAGGTAGGTGGGTGGGTGGGTGGGTGGGTGGGTGGGTGGGTGGGTGGGTGGGTGGTTGGGTGGGTGGATGGATATGATTGAGTTTTGTTTCTTCACAATCCCATTGTTTAATTTTGTAAGTTTCACTTCCACCTGAGTCTGCTGTTCCTAGAACAGTCCTGGTGATACAGCAAATCTGACCTCTGATGGGTGTCTTTTGACACTGCCTTCTCCAGACATGGATTTAGAGGCAAACTCAGAAGAAGAAAAAATCTTCGCTTTTCATTTAACTGGTGAAATTTGACAGATATTTAAGCTCAGTAACTGATAATTTGCAGAGGTCTAGACTTTCTGAGTTACGTTGTCAGATTGTAATCTACAAAACGAACTGCAAACTGGCAACCAAAGGATCTTTATAAGGCCATATCTTCATAATTAAAAAAAACAAACAGCAATAAGAGAACAAAAGTTCAGAGGAAAAAGGACGGTGAGTAGGCTTATCCAAAGATTGAGCTTCAGGGAAAATATGAAAGGAATCAAACAAAACTTTGAGCGCCTGCAAATTAAATGCAACAGTGCTCTCTGGTTACTTACTGCACTGAGCAGTATAGTTTTTTTTTCTTGAATTCTAGAAGATTTACACTTCACAGTACTGAAATGAGTTTAGATCCATTCCTTTGTGAGCCACGTGGAGATTCAATGAACAAAGCATTAAATAAATTCCTTAACCTGGTTGAGGATAGAATGGTGTTATCTCCCATAAATTTCCTTACTAGAAGTGAAAGGAATTAGTTTTCATTCGTGTCTGTCTGTGTGTGTGTGTGTGTGTGTGTGTGTGTGTGTGTGTGTGTGTGTGTGTTTGCTGTACACTTTGCTGTAATAGGGATCTCTGAAATTGTCTTGTTAAAGATGCCTTTTATGAGCTGAAATATACTTATTAGGTTGCAAGTTGTTAAATATGATTTACATTTTTTGGTTAAACATAATGCATTGTTTTTTAATTCTGGAGATAGCAATCCACGTAAATAATGAGTGCAAGTAATAAAAGTAGGTGATCACTATAAAAGTAGAAACTCAAAGTCTTTAACACAAAAAAATTTCTCAATTCATTTGTTTTCCTGTATTTGTATATAATAGCATCCTGTAACTTGGCAACCATCTAAAGAGGGAGATCGATTAATTGGTCGTGTTATTCTCAACAAGAGAACAACTATGCCAAAAGAGTCAGGTGCATTACTGGGACTCAAAGTAAGTGCCTTGGACACTATACTGTAAATCTATTTCCATTAATCTTTTGTAAGAACACTTGCCCTTGGCTGAAATTATTAAGTTCTTTTTAGCAAGGTTTTAAAGTAGTCTTATCATTTAAGTACGACCTTGAGATGAAAAAGAAGCAGAAGTTATTAATTTTTAAAGTTGAGTTCACACAATATGCATGGTTAAACTGTATTTTGCCAGTTTGTGGCTCTGTGTATTGTATGACCCAAACAGTGTGGCTAAGTTTTTGTATAGTGTATTGTTCAAATCTATGCACTTGAATTTGAATTGGTGCATTAGTTAATAATTGGTTAGCATTTGGGTTAAATATTAAATGGAAGTTGAAACAAAAAAATGTGATATTTTCTATAATTCTGCCTCTTCAAAGCACTCGGGGTAGGTACAAATTTATTTATAATTCAGAGATAGCCTGCAGTTAGGTCAGCAACCACTCATTTTTTCTCTCCATGAATTCCTAGTTTTTAGAAATATAAATATATAACTAAATTTCAGTTTCCTTGTCATATAGGAGGAAAACTACATTATACCCCACTAAGGCTATGTCTTGCCATTTTTAATAGCCAATCACATTGAATGCTCCATGCTTCTATTGTTCATGCACTGAGTCAAGAAGCAGTGATTTCTCTTTGCTGCCTTTCTAGATCCTCAGCCAAATAGTCTGAACTTTGCCTCTAAGAAGAGCTGGTAGAATGGGCTGGATTTCTATATCAGACATTAAAACATGTCTTTTTATGTCCTACAAAGAATGATAGGAAGGATGAATAATAATTACCATTATTCTGTACCATGATTGTCATCCTGAAAAAAAGAATATATCAGTATAGGTATATTTTACCTTTGGAGTCAACTATACTGCAGGTTAAAAACTTTAAGGAAATTATGTCAAAATTTCGGTTGCTGTGTTCCTTAAACTTCAGCCCTGAAAGGCAATGGAACTCAATAGTGAAGAATGACCTTAGTGCTCATGGTTAAATTTTGGGATTATAATTTTCACTGAGTTTGGGATTTTTTTTTTGCAAACATACTGCTCCATTTAATTGTGTTGCTACTAGGGACACCAACATACAATTTAACCAGAGAACTCACCAATTAACTTGATAGCTCATAGAACATGCAACTTTAATGCCTTGAGAAAACTAAAGGCTTAACAATTGTGAAAGATGAAATAACTGTCTAATTTGATGTCACAGCATTCTTGCCTCCATATATTCAACACTGGCAGAATATTCATTGAAGCTTTACTATATAAAGTATCATACCTAGCCAACTGTATAAAACTGGAAAAAGCTAGAATCATAGAGCTGATAGACCTTTGCCACATCACTTACTTTCAAATTGATGGATAGATACATAAACAAATTAGAAGATACTATATGCAAACACCACAGCAGCAATCTCTCCAATCTCTCTTAAACAATCCCCTAAATCCAATAACTACAAAAATGCAGAACAGGAATTATTTACAACAAACCATGTAAAGACTGTGAAAGTCACTATCAGAAGATTAGCAGAATGCATAAGTGAACACCAGAAAGCAGCCAGAAGACTTGATATAAATTCTTTAATTTCATGACACCTCAGCAAATTGAACCATAAATTCAATTGGAAAACTAAGTGTTTTAGATCAAGCCAAATCCGAGAAAGCAAGAGAATTCATAATAGCTTGGTATTCTCATACATCAACCATTAGCAGACACAGAGAGACAAACCTAGTATGCAACTATTTAAAAAAGAAAGCAAAGACCCAGAGCATATTCTCCTTCCTATCACATACCCAGCAATCAATACGCATATCAGTGAGAACAGAAACAATGAAAGGAACACTCTTAAGATGAAATAGTACAGCCAGATCAAGTAGGTAGGCCAATCAGATGGCACACACACAACTTTAAGTAAGATAGGTCAGACCAGCTGCTATACATAAAAAGCCAGGAAATTCCACTACTGTGATGATGCTTCCTATTGATTGGTTTAGATCAGGGCTCTTCAAACTTGGCCTTTTTATGACTTGTGGGCTTCAACTCCCAGAATTCCTCAGCCAGCGTGCCTGGCTGAGGAATTCTGGGAGTTGAAGTCCATAAGTCATAAAAGGGCCAGGTTTGAAGAGCCCTGGTTTAGATGGTTGCCCATCTTATCAGTTGCAACTCTGGGCAGCAATCATAAGGTTAAAAACCAACAGAAATATTGCCTGTTTTCTTAATTAAATGTTTGCAACAAACAATTTTCCTAGATTGACAAATTGAAGTAAACAGGTACGTTCTACTTCTGCAAGAACAGAAGTGCCTTTCAGTTGTTCAACAGGAAGGGTTCTTAAGCTGAACTTTTTGCAAGTTTAAATAGTCACATGAACATGGATCTCTTTAAAAAAATCTATATAAAGTATCAACTTCACCCAAGCAATTATCTTCCTCTGAAAGATGCAAGGTTTCTGTGGTTATATACAGTAAGTGAAAGGCATTGAACTGAATATAGATTCCTATTATTTTAGTTAAAATGCAGTTTGGTATTCTGAAAGGTGGCATATTTATTTTCAGGTTGTAGGAGGAAAAATGACCGATTTAGGACGACTTGGTGCCTTCATTACCAAAGTAAAGAAAGGTAGCTTGGCTGATGTGGTGGGACATCTAAGAGCAGGTATCTCAGTTATGGGAATGATTTTGTCTTAATATTCTCAAAACCTGTATAATGCTACTGTTGTGTACTATATTTGCAGTTTCAGTGTATAGTTCCCTCCATACATATTTCAACTTACTAGGGGCAAGGTGAGGATTATCTATTTCAGCTGAACCCAGTTATACTGGTTAAATATATCTTTATTGGATGAACGTTTAGAAGTACTCTGTACACAAAGTAAAGATTTGCATATTTATTTATTTAATAATATTTATATACCGCCCTTCTCCCTTCTCCCTAAAACTATTTTTATAATGTATAAAGTTATGTCTCTAAGAGTATATAGATCTGAGTTATATCTGACAGAAAGGTATAAAGAACTGGAAAAAATACGTATAATCTAAATATTGATACTACTCCAGTGTATGTGAACAATACCAAAACCTTAATTCTGGACTAATTTCCATAAACGTTATATGAAAAAGAAGGAAATGACCTTCTCTGCACCAGAGGCTTGTTATAAAGAATAATGGGAAGCATTTGCAAGTCCAAGAGCTCTGCAAAAACATTTGCTGGGCTAAAGGAAGGAAACCATCAGGTTTTGCCTTGAGATAATAAGAAATCAACCAGCTGTGTTACAGTGGAAGTATGCTGCATTGCACTCTAATATCAAAATGGCCAAGCTGCTCACAGCCTGACAGAACAGAATCTGAGACCTCCTGAGAAAATTAAATATTAAAATCACTTGGAAGAGTTTCAATTTTTAGCTGACCTCTTAAATAGATTTTAGTCTGTCTCATGTTGCCTGGTTAATCTTCTGCTCTTGGCTGGCTAGAATTTATTTATTTATTAAATTTATATGCTGCCCACCTCCCTGTTGAAGTGACTCTGGACAGCTTACAATGTGATCAATCAGTGATAGAGAGACAGACAAACAGACTGACTGACTGAATATACTGATTAAGAAGTCCTGGTACTAGTACTAAGAAAAGAAGAATGGTGTCAAATTCTTCCTCCTTAATAGCACATGCTGTGCTCTAACTACCTATACTGGCCCTATTGCATGTTGTGTTAACAGAACTGGGTGATGGCCCAGTTAGGTTTCCTGACATCTTTCTGCCAAGCCATTTCAATTTTGGTGACAGCTTGGTGTTTTGATGTCAGAAGATTGCAAAGTTTTATTGTCTTTGAATTTACACCCACAGATATGGCCTAGAAAAGAATCTAGCAATTTATATTTGTCTATGCTTGTGTATCTGTGAGTGAAATCATACAAAAGAATGTATCTTTTGTTTTTAAATTCCAGGTGATGAAGTTCTAGAGTGGAATGGTAAACCACTTCCTGGAGCTACAAATGAAGAAGTTTACAATATTATTTTAGAATCCAAATCAGAACCTCAAGTTGAAATTATTGTTTCAAGGCCTATTGGGTAAAGTTTGCTTTGCAATTTCTTTCTTAGACTCCTCCCCTTCCTTTCTCTCTGTCTCTCTCTCCCTTCTCTCTGATAAATGCAGGCATGTCATATAAAAGCATGTAATATTAACAATAAGATACACATTGGCACACTAAAAATGTAAAGTAAAAAAGAATGAAGCGGCAACCTTAACATTGGAGTCTCAAGACAAAAGTCCTTGGCATCAAGTCTGGAAAGCTCCAGGTATAACGTTAACTATAAGGAGAAAATGTTCTTACTAATATATGTCATGTTTTGTATATTTGGGTACAGATCTCATCACCAGTTAGACATCTCCTGCTATACTGCTTCTTCAGATTTACTGAAGCTAATTTAAGATCCATTTATTTCAATGGATCTTTGGTAAATGTTACCAAGTTTGGATCCAGTCTATTTTCTATTAATTACCACTTCATTTTAACCTTTCCCCTCTCAGTGTGCTAAATCAGCTGGGAAAGGATGAATGTTATCTTATGAAGCACACCATCATGTATCTATCTGAATTGTTAACTGCAATATGCCCTTATCCTGTCTAGGGTAGAACACTGCAATGTGCTATGTCGAGGGCTGCTCTTGAAGACTATCAGGAAGCTACAGCAAAACCCAGCAGCCCTCTTATCAATGGGTGAGGGCCACCATAATCATATACCATCAGTGTTGCCAACACAACATTGGCTGCAGATAATAATCAAGCGGTTATCATCTGTGCAGCCCTTAATAGCTTCTGCCTGAATACATTCAGGATTATCTCATAAAAACCTATCAACTGTTGATTCCCTCCTCCCCAATGAAAATTTGTAGAAGGTAGTCAGGAGAATGGGCCATAATGGCTCCTCCCCTTTGGAATTCCTTACCCACTCTTCTGTCATTTAGGAAGGTGGGAAAGACTTAAGCTTTTAATTCTATGATTGCAGCTATTACTGGATGCTGGGCAGGAAGACCGTTTTACTCACTATATTCTTTTAGTGTTGGTGTTATTGTTCTTAATGTAATGTTTTAAAAGGCCTGGAGACTTACGGAGGGTGGTAGTCTATAATAATGGCATTTAAATTAAATTAAAGGCAGGATCATATCTAGGATCTTTCTGAATTCCTGTATAACAAAAGTTCCTTGGTTCATTTGGGATTAAAGGTAAAAAATCTTATAGCTTATATTTTAGAAGTCATTCTGGATTAAAATCCAGTATGACATATTTAGTTATATAAATGAAATTAGGTGTGTTTCCATGCATATTGTAACATGATGTATTTAAAAACGGGGATTATGTTTGCTTGCCTAACTGTTTCCAAGTTTCTTTTCTGTTTCTCTCTCTGTTATTATAAGGTTCTTTTGTAGGTTTAATTCAGCAAACCCCTTCAGGTGTGTGTATAAACATTTCTAGTGAATTAAATACATTTCCCCCCCTCAAATTAGTATTTTGTAGTTTCACTCCTCTCCTATTTACTTTTTCCTGGTGTGTGGTATAAAAATATAGTGAACTGCCAAACCAGAATATAAATATTTATATTGACATTGCTGTTTGTATCATTTTCATATCATATTCCTTAAGAGAGATGAGTTCCCATCTTTCTTAAGAAATTGAGCAAATTCAAAAAAAGTAACTGTCTAGAAGAGATATGTCAAAAGCATTAAATCTGGGATGAAAAAAAAAGTTTTTGAATAAACATTCAAGATCTCAACCTCTTTATTAAATAACATTAAATACTTGTATATATAGACTAAAATTAATTTATAACATTGCTCTGTGGATCAATAGGCATTTCAAAATTTTATTTATACATTTCAGTGACATTCCAAGGATTCCTGAAACTTCTCATCCTCCACTAGAGTCTAGTGAGTATTGATTTTGTTCCAGCTGCTGAGATTGAACAATGTTGATTCATAACTTGTCATTCAGTATTACTTAGTTTACCAGCACAGTCATCCCTCCATCCACAGTGATTTTTCATGCTGTATATATTTTATTCATACCAAATGGTAGTCTGCAAGATTCATACTAAAATACATGGGACAATAAATAGCTGTAGTACATACTACCAGGGAAACCATTTGCAATGTCTGACTCATGATACAAACTGGTCAACCGCAGTCATATTACAAGATTGTGACATGCTTTTCTTTTGAACCTCAAAAGTTACCAAAATAAGCTGCTTGATCATACAAATTAACTTTAACTATTCACTTTGAACTCTTTCTCCCCAGCCTAAAGTATAATCATGAGAACTGGCATTTTTTCTCTCCCCTTTCTCACTTTGTATAAACCAGAGTTTTCTGAACTAGAGTTCTGGTTTAATGTTGATTTTCAAACCCAGAAAAGAAGACATAATATCATGTGGCTTAATTTTCCATTTTGTCAACTGAGGTTGTCCAAATTCCATCGTTCTAAGCATAACACAAGGAATTTTGGCTGAATATAAACTAGATTCTTTGTGGAAAACAAATACATAATTTTTAGAGCAGTACAGAGTGAATTCTCAACTTTAGTATTTATCCCTTTCTTTTCTTCCTTTCTTTCACAACTCTAGTGTCACAATTATCCATTATAGTACAACTGAGAAATAATTCCAGGAACAAATATTCATTTTTTCTGATGCTTTTTTAAAAAAGAGATTCCTTATCACTCCTTATCTTTTGCAAAAGAATTACAAGCATTTCTCTATTCTTTTAAAATCTACTGTGTCAGGGCTTTCCTCATGTTGTAGCAAATATATCTCCTCATGTATAGACTATATGAATGCAAACGATCATATTAGAGGAATTTGATTTCCTTGACTGATACGTTTCAATAGCTCTCCTTGCTCAAAAGCTATATTGTGTTTACAAGTATTTAAAACTTTGTTGAAAATGTAACATATTTTGACATTTCTAAGTATTTAAGTCTTTTTATTTCATTTCATTTTTCTTGTTCTTCTCTTCTTTCTTTTTTTTTCTTTCTACCATTTCTTTTGCAGATATGGCAAAAAAAGAAGGCCCAGTTATTTCCATTATTATTGCTGTTGATATTATTGTTATGTTGGCTAGTGCTCTCTTGTTCACTCATACCTTCTTCTTTTAAGATGATTTCTTTCAAATTCTTTACTTCCCTTTCCAGGTTCTAGCTCATTTGAATCTCAAAAAATGGAACGACCTTCAATTTCTGTTATTTCCCCTACTAGCCCTGGAGCTTTAAAAGATGCACCACAAGTCCTACCTGGGCAGCTGTCAGTAAGTATAGACTTATGGTGCTAGAAAACACATTTTGTCTGCTCGTAGATGTCTCACAATATTAATATTTACATTGTTTGGTAAATGTAAGTTTACTGCATTTTAACTAAGCATATGTGTATGCTTACAGCATAGTATTAAAATCGATTGATTGTGTGCTATCACTCATTTTCAACTCCTAGGTGCCATTTTCCCCCCATAATAATCTATTCCTCAGAAAACATTTTGGCATGTACTTATACAACAGGACCAATCCTATGTTATGAAAACATTTTTTTAAAAATGAAGTTCAAACTCAGTCCTGCTATGAGAGTGGTTCCTCTTTATGTTAGCCACTCACTAGCCACTGACCCCAATTTTATTCACATCTGCATCTATAGAAATATGAACACAGACCCATGCAAAAATGCACACATACACAGACAATGCTACATAGTGATATTTAATTGCTCTGTTGGAAGCTTATTCCCCAAAGGTTGTTTGGGGAATGGAAGTGTACTGTCTTACAGGACAGGGAGTGGGAATGATGTGTACAAAATGGTAGCTGATATGAAAGATGGCAAAAACAGTAAACTCAGTTCCAGTACTAATACCACTTTACAATGCTTTGGTAAGGCCACACCTGGAATACTGCATCCAGTTTTGGTCACCACGATGTAAAAAAGATGTCGAGACTCTAGAAAGGGTACAGAGAAGAGCAACAAAGATGATTAGGTGGCTGGAGGCTAAAACATATAGGGAACGGTTGCTGGAATTGGGTATGTGTAGTTTAATGAAGAGAAGGGTGAGGGGTGACATGATAGCAGTGTTCCAGTATCTCAGGGGCTACCACAAAGAAGAGGGAGTCAAGCTATTCTCCAAAGCACCTGAAAGCAGGACAAGAAGCAACGGATGGAAACTAGTCAAGGAGAGAAGCAACCTAGAACTAAGGAGAAACTTCCTGACAGTTAGAACAATTAACCAGTGGAACAACCTGCCTCCAGAGGTGGTGAATGCTCCAACACTGGAGGTTTATAAGAAGAGACTGGACAGCCATTTGCCTGAAATGGTATAAGGTTTCCTGCCTGAGCAGGGGGTTGGACTAGATGACTTCCAAGGTCCCTTCCAACATTATTATTATTATTTTTATTATTATTATTGTTGTTGTTGTTGTTGTTGTTGTTGTTGTTGTTGTTATTATTATTATTATTATTATTATTATTATTATTATTATTATTATTATTATCTTGACATTCTGTATAGTTTTCCTGCCTATTACAATCACTGAAGTAAACTCTCTGCTTTAAAAAAAATATGGCATAGCTGACTGATTCAATAGATTGGGCTGCTGGGCACACTGTACCATGCACCTTCAGATATTAATTCCTGCCTTCAGTTGTCCTCTTATACAGTAGAATCTAAAGAATAATCCTCTCCTGTTGCCTACCAAGAACCTGTCTTTGGAGTGGAAATCACATATAGATAATATACATATTCATTTATAGATTCATCCTACAGGAAGCTGTCTAATCCCATTTAAAAGTAACCTAAGAGAGATTACAAAATCTCATTTTTAGTGCATTTTGTAATTTAATCATAGTTTGTATGGAAAAAGTTCCTCCACTTTTTACTTCCCAGATTTCCTTTCAAATCAGTTTCCATAGATCAAGATTATTTTAGTTGAAGGTAGCATATCATAGACAGGGTTTAATGCGGAGAAGAATTACTTGTATGTTTTCTATTATTTAATGAGTGTATTGTTGCTTCCTTTATCAGTCTAATGTAGATAAAAATAAAACCAAATTGACATATTTTATTGATAATGTAGAGCTCTTTTAATATTTTAGGTTAAACTATGGTATGATAAAGTGGGGCATCAGTTAATAGTGAATGTTCTTCAAGCAACAGATCTGCCACCTAGATTAGATGGACGACCAAGAAACCCATATGTGAAAATGTACTTTCTTCCAGATAGAAGGTAAGACTTCAAATGAAAGACCATCTTGTACAGATTGAAGCATCTCAATTAAGCCCTTTAATTGTGAAATTCATTGCAACTTCAATATTACTCTTCTTGATGATGGGTTAGTGGCCAATTTTTAATTTTATTTTCTGTGATGCAAACCAGAATCTGTCTCTAAACAACACCAAAGTTATTTAGGTGCAAAGAATGATGCATTATTTTACCATATCTTCTGTTCTAGAACAGTGTTGCTCAATGTTGGCAACTTTAAGTAGGCTGGCTGGGAAGTTCTGGGAGTGAATGTCCACACATCTTAAATGTCAACAAAATTGAGAAAGACTATTCTAGAACATGGGTTGACAACCTGCTGCTCCTAGTCCTCCTCCACCATGTGCAGTGCCCCCTCCCAAAAAAAGTGGGACTAAAGGCCTGGGATGGAAATACTTATCTGGATTTTTGATGATTTACAATGACTTTTTATGTTTCAGTGATAAGAGTAAAAGAAGGACAAAAACAGTAAAGAAAAGCTTAGAACCAAAATGGAATCAAACATTTCTCTATTCACATGTGCACCGTAAAGATTTTAGAGAACGGATGTTAGAAATCACTGTTTGGGATCAGCCAAGAGTGCAAGAAGAAGAAAGTGACTTCCTCGGAGAGGTGAATGTGCATGTGCCACCATTTTATTTTAAATGTGGAATAGAATCTTGAAGCAGTTTGTTCCTATTGTTAAACAAAAATGAATTTTGCTGTACTTCCTCATAGATTCTCATAGAGTTGGAGACTGCACTTTTAGATGATGATCCACATTGGTATAAGCTGCAGACCCATGATGAATCCTCACTACCTCTTCCTCAGCCATCACCTTTCATGCCAAGGAGACATGTCCATGGTGGAGAAAATTCCAGCAAAAAATTACAAAGTAGGTGCAGAATTCCGCTTTCATTTTGGTAGAACTTTTTGACTAGTAATTATGATGTCAACATTTATAAAAATTGAAGCAACTACATTCAGTAAAACGTATGGGTTTCCAAGATCTCCACCAAGATTTAACTCGTGCTGTCTCAGTGTTTTCAGAACTTCCATAGTAAAGTAACCTTTTTAGGCTGAAAATCGGGTTCTTTAAACTGAGTAGCACTTGTTTTTTAAAGGGGCATGCATAATATTGTGATTGTAATTATTATGATAGTGTTTGCAAAGGCCAGACCTGGCTATATTGCCATCATGCTGAAATCTGACAAAGTAGGAGGAATGCTTCCTACTTTCATTTTAGAGGTCAAGAAATGGCTGCTAGGAGTGCTTTGTGGCTGTCTCTATGTTCAGCAGCTTTTCTTTTGATGATTTGTCAGTAAGATTTTCAATACTGCCCAATTTCATTACCTCTTAACTTTTTTCGTTAGGTGGTTTAGGTTCACAATTAACATGAGAATGGAAACTGTTGTCCATTTTGGCTCAGCTATAATATATGGATAATCATCGATCCCATAATAACTTAAACGTCAGTCAGTACTTGCTTGTGCGAATCACTGGATTCACATGTTGCATTAAACCATAATGTGAATTGATTTGTTTTGGTTTAATATGATGTATGAACTTTAGTGAACCAGTTATGGTGCAGTGGTTAAGGCAAAACTCAGGAGACTGAGTTGTAGTCCCGCCTTAAGCATGAAAGCCAGCTAAGTGACTTTGGGCCAATCACAGCCCAACACACCTGACAGGGTTGTTGTGGGTAAAATAGGAGAAAGAAGCATTAGGTACATTTGATATATAGGATAAGATATATACAGTAGCAATTAAGTAATGTGAAATCAGATATACCAGGTCCCTGTATGGGCAAGTTCACAATAAATGCTACAATCCAGTGAGTCATTGTAATGTCACAATATGCTTGGAATTATAGCTAGTACCAGAGATGAAAATATGTTCTGATTCCGAGCCACTTTGCAATAGCTTTTTTTTTTCTTTTTACAATTATTATTATTATCTCTTTTTTTTAGTTCTGAAATGCATCCCATTTATTTAACTCTCCCAAAAAATTTTTGCTTACACATATTTAAACCTTTTGCAAAAGTACCAAGTATACAGTATTTGCCTTACTGTTGCACAGGATCTCAGCGAATCAGTGATAGTGACATCTCAGATAATGAGGTTGATGATGGTATTGGAGTAGTTCCTTCAGGTGCGTGGGTGAAGAGCATGGTCCTACATCCTTTGCTTCTACTTCCCTGTCCCTTTTCCTCTTCCAAGTTTGAATTTTCTAGATTTTTGAAAGAACTTGAGTTGGGAAGATCATGTTTTCCAGAAAGGTGCATGTTGTATTGTTCCACGGTGACACATTCTAAAATTTATTTGTTCCTGAATTAAAATTAATCTTCCATTCTACTACATCTGTAGAGAATGGTCAGAGGCAATGATGTGTTACAATGTTAATATTTAATATTGATACCAATGTAAACAACTAATAAACCTATTTGTACAAAATGTAGGCATTTCTTTTCATGTTTTGAAATAAAAGATAATACAGAAATACATTCAAATATATAGCCTAAATAATAAAAATCTCAATTATTTTTTTCTTGTTTTCAAACCAGACAGGTGCACCATGGAATGTATTGAAAATGCATGGCTGTATGTAGTGCATGTAGCATGGCGATATATTTTATAACTCTTACAAACATTCATTAGTTTTCTTTATCTTAAATATATCCATAAAAGAAGGTTTAAGCAATTTCTGTAAAAAAGATAAAATCAAAATTCTAGAAATACAGTGTTCAACATTATAGGAAATGCTGCATGTTTCCTGCAGCCAATCAGAGCTTGAATTGAAAAATATGCTCAAAATTAAAAAAAAACCCAGCCCCAACTTCACGTTTCAACCAGATATTTCAACCAGATAATGAACTGTAATAAACAGTTTGAAAGAATTTTAGATATTCTTACTTTTC
This sequence comes from Vipera berus, assembly GCF_964194415.1. Taxonomy (NCBI): domain Eukaryota; kingdom Metazoa; phylum Chordata; class Lepidosauria; order Squamata; family Viperidae; genus Vipera; species Vipera berus. The sequence continues at coordinate 236,554,718 of NC_138202.1, forward strand.
TCTATTTGAAATAATGACTGGCTAGTATGGTTACCAATGCCATTTTGGCTGGTATATATTAATGCACATTATACAACAAATTTGTCCAGCAAGCCTAGAACAGTATATCACCTAAGTTCATTCTACCATATTTTTGGGAGGTGTTAATTATGTTAAAGAATGCAGTGCTCTGTTAACTGAAAATCAAGAAAGATGTCATAATAGTTAATCATCTATTTTGCTATTTTTCTTCAACAATAGTTGAGCTTCTCTAAATTAGCTTACTAATAAATAAGCTAATAATCTCAGTTATATTGTTATAATTAAGCCATATGTTGTTACCTTTTGTCATACAATATTGTCTTTATACTGTCTATTGGCAACATAGGCTATTGAATAAAAGCATATATATAGTGTCCATTGTCTAATGTATATGTTTAAAAATCCTTGATAGTTTTAGTTTTGCAGATAAGGATGCATTTTAACATAAATATAATTAAACAGGGAAAGTTATCTCATAATTTACATCATAAGCAATTATTTTATCCATGTCACAAATCATCTTCCATTCACAACGCAATCACACAGAATTTATGAGAGAAAAGTATGGAATATATTCTGCATGAGGATTACTATAAACTCTTTTGTATTCTTCCTTAGAAGCTGAGGTTCTTTAAGAACCACTAAATTTAAGTTATATACTGTTCCTTCAACTAAAGGATTGATTTAAGTAGCCTGCTGCTATTTATGCTACAGTTCAGGCATTTTATTCTTATTGTTAGAAGAACTTGATTGCGAGTTGGTATCTTTTCACCTTTTGAAAGATTTTCTTTTTGAACTCTATTGGTTCATCATGCTTCCTGTGCATAGATAGTTCTTCCTATAGGACAGACATGTCAAACACAAGGCCCGGGGGCCAGATCCGGCCCGCGAAGTGGTTTCATGTGGCCCGTGAAGCCATCTTGGAAACAGTGAGGGAACGGCCCCCACTGCCTTGGCCCTGGCCCAGAGACCCTCCTTCTGCCAGAGACCCTCAGATCTGTCCCACTCCTGCCCAGGCCCCCATAGGCACCTTTGATGCGAACGATGTAGAGCTGGTCATGCCCACCCAGTAGGCCATACGCACTCTAGCCACACCCACCCAGTAGGCCACGCCCACCCTGGCCATACCCACCTGGCCCCCTGAGGGCAATCGCAATGCTGATGCGGCCCTCAATGAAATTGAGTTTGACACCCCTGCTATAGGAGAACAAAATGTAAATTTTCTTTCAACAAGAAGCCACGTGTGGTTTTTGCTATTTCAGTGGAAGGCATCATTCACGTCTGCATTCATATTGTAAGCTCTGCAACTAATTTGCAGTTTTGATGGCCTTTAGTTATAGTTTTCTTTGTCTATTGTTTTTATGTGCTAGGTCCACTAACAATAATTTGTGATAGTGATAGCAAAAAAGTTTAATTCTGGGCAAAGGAAGTTCTACTGATTTTTTTCAATGTTGAGCAATACTTTCTTAATTGAATTTTGTATCATATTCACATCAGCAGCTAACTTAACTGAAAATGAAACTGAAGCTTCAATCTTAGAACAATTACTCATAAACTATTCTGTTGCTTGCAGTAGTTTCGGCAATAGCATTGTTTCAGGGTTGCAGCCAAAGATGTACAGATTTCATCTGAAAATACTGAAGATTTGAAAAACTGACCATCCTAGAAATTAATATCTAATTATTATTTAGATATTATATTTGCTCTTTTTCATTTTTTCACCTTTGGGAATTTCTTAGTCTGCATGTAAATTCTTCTGTACCTACGTTTATGCTTTTCCCTCTTATATACATTTAAATATAATGCTATTTGTTAGACCTAGTTGCATGATATTTCAGGATTTTCACTGGTGAAACAACTATTTGAAAATCTTGTAATAAACAAAGATGCTTTCTTGAAAAGACCAATCTGATTATTAATTCATTACTATTTGTGATCCAAGCTAAATTAATTTTGTTACACTTTCACCAGTAGGCTATAGGTCTAGCAGTAGAGAAAGTAAATCTGCAACATTAACTGTGCCAGAACAGCAAAGAACAATTCATCATCGTTCACGATCTGTATCTCCTCACCGTGGTGACGATCAGGGCAGGACCCGTTCTCGTTTACCAAATGTGCCATTACAGAGGTAAGATTGAAAATGTAGCTGCTTCATCATTAACTCTTGCGCCAACAGTAACTGTTAGTCTATACGAAATGGAGTAATCTAGAACCTCACTACAGTATTTCTAGCACTTTTCCATTGAATTCATCTGGATTTAAAAGTGGGCAACTGTGAGAGGGGCAGATTTTTGTGGTTATAGATATGTGAAGTTTATATTTTTTTTAGGTACTTTGTGCTCCCTTTGACATAAGTGTGACTGTTGCCTCTGCCGTGGTCAACTTGCCATGAAGAGAATTATTAGATTCTTGTGTAGTTCTCTTAATAACTCACTATACCTAGGCAATTCTTCATTCACTGTTTCCTAAACAAGATTATTCTATCAATCGCTTAATGCATTTTACTTTTGGATACCATCATGTTCCACACTGTCCTTAGGGCTTCCTGTCAAGGAAGTAATTTATAGAAAAAGAGCTAAAGCTCTTGCCAAAAATCTTGGTGCAGCAAGGAAATACCAGAAGAATTCAGCAATATTGCCAAGGGTTTTTGCTTTCTCTAACCATCAAGTCACTGAATTAAATATTAATTATGTGATACCTGGAAATTCTGAAAATGTTAGTCACAACACATCAGGAGAACAAATGGCTACAAAAAGCTATTATACTGGACTGGATTATATGTATTTTACATTCCTATATCAATATTCCTCTATTTGCATCAAAGTGATGAGACGTAAGAATTTTACACATACATTTATATTAATGTATTTGTTCATTATTCTATCAACCAGGAGTTTAGATGAAATTCATCAAATGAGAAGATCACGTTCTCCAACTCGACACCATGATGCCTCCCGAAGCCCAGTTGACCGCAGACCCAGAGACAGGGATAATCAGTATTTATCAGATCAAGAAGGGTATGTTTTGTATCTTTATATTTCTGTTAAAGTACCAGTGCAGCTTTTAAAATACTTTCTTTCTAAAATAGATGAAAAAAGTCCTCATATCTATAACAACAGCAACCAAGTACCTATTCATATCCTAAGGCAATCCTTTTACCCACCTCTTTGTGGAGTTTTTCCACCTTACTGAACCCTTACAGTCACTGCTTTTGCTGCCAATTTCTCAAACATTTTTTTATGCTGTCTTTCTAGTACTTGAGGGATTGACACAGCTAGGAGAGGGTTGACCTGTTGTCTGAAGCTGCTGAGGGTAGGACAAGAAACAACAGGTGGCAGCTCATTAATGAGAGATCCGATTTGGAACCAAGGAGAAATTTCCTGACAGAGAGAACAGTTAATTAATGGAACGGCTTGCACCTTTAGCCTAACTCTAACCCTGAACTGAACAGTGCTTTGTAAGAAATGTGTTAAGAACTCTCTGAGCAGAATGTGGGATGTCTGATGCTCTGATTTGTACAATTAACAGGATGATGACTGCTGGATTTTACAAAAACAGTACTTTCTGGATAATCAGCTGCCACTTTGATAAACTAGGGGAGGACATATTAAAAAAAATAAGGGAACATTAATGTCTCTCCATAGCAATCTCAGCTTTGTGGCTTGCATGTGTACATCAACAACTTCTTGTTAGAATTTGTAGGCTAAATGTGGCATGCGATGGCACTTTTGCAAATCTGACAACTATTATGTCAAGGACACATCATACCTACTCCTTTAATGATTCCCTGGGGACAAGATTGGAAGAGGGACATTTACATATAATTTTCTGTGTGGAATTTATGGAATAGCTCTATTCTTTATTCTTCTTTGCAGTATTTTGGTTCACATGTAAAATATTAAATGTCATAGTTTTACTACTAGGATTACTATAATGCTGTTGGATAGCATGCCAGATGGCAGTGAATTATATGTTAACACTTTTTGTCAATCTTATTATTCAGTTTACATTGCTGATAAGTTCTCCAAGTACATAATAGTATGGTGGCATGTAGATCAGAGTTTTGCTACCTCAAAAATGTTTACATTTATCTGCCTACTAAACATGTTTTTTTATAATGTCATAGCTTCATAAACATAAGCTTTACTTGATAAAATAATCTATTTTATGGGGAATTCATTTTTATTTATCCAGGGTTTTGTTTTTTTAAAAAAGAGATATTATTAGCATGCATGCTATACCCAAGAACTACTCTCTTTGTTTTTGTTTCATGGTCTCCTGTAACTTATAGCTGCTTCTAATGAAGAAACACCAGTCTGGACCAGGCTAAAATTAATGTGTGGCGCCTTCTTTTATTTTTTATTTTTTTTAAGGGTTCGAATTTTACATGTAGGCATTTGCTATCAAGAACAGATGAAAGCAACCTTGAAAACATAACATTAAGTATGTTAATAAGGCATAAATAGCTAGTAATTTCTGGGTTTCCCTAATTCTTTGTTAGGAGCAGAGAGACACTTTCATGCTACATTTTTTTAACTCTGAGCATTTTGTGCTTATTTTAATGAACCTTTTACTTTCATTACACTTGTTTATAATGTAAAATAGTAGAAAATCCTGCCAAATGTGACTTGAGAAACAAAACTTACAAAACTGTTTTGGATGTTAAGGCTCAGTAGTGTGTAAATTTAGGCTGCTTAGAAATTGTTGAAACTAAAGCTTTATCTGTTAAAAAATTGACCTAATGTAGTAAACAGCTGCTTTTTGCTGACATATAAAAGCAGTAGTCTAATAAAAAATTCTTTAAAGCTTATGAAAAGGACTATCTCAGTTCAGAATTTCTGGTTTATTTTGTGTTTTCATTTACATATCATGGCATAAATTCATGCTACTTAATGCTTCATATTTATGTAACTGTTTCATTCATCGTCCAATCCTGTCTGTGCAGTGAGCTTCTTATGCTGCCCAGGGCAAAACGAGGAAGAAGTGCAGAGTGCCTACATACTACCAGGTAAATACAGGCATTTGGTAACTAAGCTTGCTTATAAATAGTTCTGGTGTATGTCTGTCACATCTTTTTTTAAGTTTACAAATCATTCTGTTTCCCCAGAAACTCGTATTCCTGTTAGTCCTACTGCAGATGATAGGCTGCCTAATTGTTTAGTTATTTTTAAAAGTTTTCTTATACTGAAGCATCAGTCTATTCAAAGAATGAGTTTAATGAATCCAAATCTATGGATCTGAGCAGCTGTTTCATATGTTTATATATCCTGTAATGTCTAGATCTTGTAACTTCTGTTAGGACAAATTTCATATTTAGCAATTGATCCGTTGCAAGCGCTGTAACTACAAGCCAAAATAGGCCTTCAAATGCACGGCAGGGTTATTCTGTGTTTCATTTTTTACAATTATTTGTTTAGTTCTTTTACTTTATGATTTTGAGTTTTCGGTTTTATACATACTGATCATTTCTGATGTAAAATTAAGTGCTCTTATTCATTGCAAAACTTTATGGACACAAGTGCTTCTTATCGCAGACATAGCAGGGAGGTTTCAACCTCATGTGCAGTCCAAAGGGGATACACTTAAAACCTCACGGTTCTGTTATAATGAACTGATGTATTCACCTTTTACCGTCTCCAAATGTTTTAAGTTTATACCTCAGCCGTAGATTCTCTGTCTTCGAGGTTATCCACTGGGAGATGGTAACATCTCCTGTCCAAAGTCCTTATACGTGGTGAAATTTAAACAACTATATGTGTACTTTCAAATGCCCTTTCTGTCACTCTTGGCAGATGGAGTTCCTCTCTCCCCTAAGCTCACGTTATCCAAATGAAGCACCTGTGCCCATCTGATTAAATGATCAAGATATGAAAGTGATCAAAACAACGATGGTCAGAAACCATGCCATTACACAAGCCTACCTGACATTTGCCACAACCTGGCTTTTATTTTGCAGATCTTGCATTTTTACCCTTCTTTTTAACCCATAACTGTAAATTCATTAATAAATAACTACCTTGGTGATATTTGCAGAAAGGCGGTGGTATATAAACAAGAGTAGCAGCAAATGCTTCTTCCCCAGATACTGCAGGATAAGCCCTATCTGAAACCTGGAGGGAACTTGCAAAAAGCTTATGCTGTTCACAGGGGGCGGGGGGAAGTAGTAAGAAATTCTGGTAGTCACATCTTAAAAAAAATAGATGTGGAAAGCAGAATATTATAGATGAATCAATGTAATGATTATACAGCAGTAATAAAGGTGATAGGCGAATAGTTTGTTATTATTTTGTAAAAGACTGGGTCCTTTTCTGAAACTGAAAATCAGATTCCTAGACACTTCACTCTATCTCATGCAGGCCATACTCACAATTTTATTTTATTAATATACATACATACATACATACATACATACATACATACATACATACATACATGAAAAATAAACTTGAGAACTATGCTCAAATATGGCCAATTGAAGAATAAAGCTCTCCTGAACAATTCAGTGACTGTGAGTTGCTATTTTTGATGCAGTACAACTTCAATAGATAGTTAGAGTTTAAACTTTTATTATTTAAATAAGCAAGCACTGTTAGTATTTATTTATTTATTAAAACAAATTTATGTAGCTGTCCAGTTGACACAGTGATTCCAGGCAGTGTATAGCATTAAAAATCCACAGTTAAAAATACACAATTAACCAGCATGCCACTCCATGGTGGTGATAATGGGATGAGACAAGTCACTTGATTGAGCCTAAATAGGTTCCCCAAGCCTGCTGACAAAACCATGTGTTCAAGGCCTTGTGGAAAAACAACAAGGTGGGGTTCAATCTTATCTCTGGAGGGATGATGTTGCCAAGGTAGAGAACCACCACAGATAAGGCCCTTTTTCTAGGTCCCACCAGGTATACTTCCTTGATGGGCCCACAACATTCCTGTTCCAGTGGGCCAGGTAGATGTAATTATTAACAATATTTGCCAACAAACAGCAAATGACTTACATGAATGTTTTGCTGCATCATAATTTACTATTTCGTCTAGCCCTGTTTCATCTCTGCCTATATATTTTTGTTTCTTGCATGGCTCTTTCCCCCTTCTTTTCTGTCACATTCAAGAAACTCTGTTAGGCACTATAAATCACTACCTCCCAAGATGCCTTTACTTGAGAATGGCACTTACTGGAATCTTTACAGGTAAGAAATCTGTTGCTGTCACATGAAAGTTCTCACATAGAATTCTAGAGAAAAAAGGACATATTTTTCAAATGGAATTGTCAGCCAGCCTCTCTATCTTAACACATAACTGCACAACCACACCTTCTCTTAAATGCTTTGCTAGGTTGCAGTACCCAGCTTGTTTGGCTGATCTATAGCAGCTAAGCCAGATTACTCCTCACAAGTTCTTGGATGGGAGATTATCACAAAATAGCAGGGTTCTTTACAGGCAGTCCTCAACTTATGACAATTGGTTCAGTGAACATTCCAAGTTACTACATAAGTAAAAAATGCGACTTATGACCAGTCCTCGTAATGACTGTCACAGCATCCCTGCAGTCATATGATGCAATTTGGATTCCTGGCAGTCAGCATATATCTACTGTATGACGGTTACAAAGTCTTAGGTCTTGTGATTGCCATTTGCAACCTTCCCAGATGGCTTCCAACAAGCAAAGTCAATGGGGGAAGCTGGTTTGCTTAACGACTGGTGACGTGATGACTCACTTTATGCCTGGCATCACTTAGTGACCCAATTGTATCAAAAGTTAGGGACTACCTGTACTAGACATGGAAGTAAAAAAAAAATAGCAAAAGACGTCTACGACAAACCACATCCATATTGTCAAGATACTTGAATGTGCCTTATTATATCACCACAAATTAAACATAACTTTATGGTTGCCTTAGCTTCTTAGATAACAGTATAGCCTTCTGCCTAGCAAAGAAGTTTGGTCAAACTTTAATTCCATTTAAGTTGTTTTCCAGTATAAACATTCATTGCACAGCTGAATGATTTTGTAGCTGGAATCTATAAACTTATCCATACTTACTCAGTTCTATGTCCTATTGAATAGAATGGGCTACTTTCTTAGGATATTCTTAGGAGTCTTTATCGTCCCACCAGTTTTCCCTCCTGAATTTCTGATGCTTATACCACACTGATGTATGTTTTGGATATTTTAATTTTGTATGTATTTTCTTTTCCCCCCTTCCTGTGTGATTTGCATTCTTTGTGAAACTTACTTTTTCCTTTTTCTTTTTCATGAATTATTTTGAATTGTGAAGCTCAACCCTGCCTGCATATATTAAGGCCAAATCAGTGCTTAGTCAGCATAATTCACTTCATCCTAATTGTCTTAACTCACATGTATCAAGATTTACAGGAGGACTGTTGGTTAGGTAAGGTTTCAGACAAAGCATCTTCCCCTGTATTTATTTATTTAGAATAATTGTCTTCATGGTAGAATATCTTTTTCCTTCAAACCAATGGAATTCCATCACTTTGTGTTCTGCTTTCCTTCAAAGAAATAACGATACAGATATATTTATTTTCATATTTTCTTTCCACTTTTTATATTGGTATTAGCCAGCTTCATTACCCACTACTGAGCTGTAATCTTGCTTATGAAAGCCAATAAATTGACTTCATAGGATAAGATTGCAGCATATGATACCATTTTATGCAACCAAATTTAGTTTTTTATCCTTTTTGTATTGTTTGAACAATCTTCTTGCCATGCGTCATCCAACCTGTTCCTTTATATCTCCATGACTTTATTGTAACTTAACATCTTGTGTAGAAAGAACATTGCTTTGATTTAATATCTAACATGCTATTCCTTTCTTTGTTTTTCTTTTGTTTTTCTTCTCCTTCTCTTCCATTGGATGCATTAGTGAACTGCAGCCCTCGCTTGACAGGGCTAGGAGTGCTAGTACTAACTGCTTGAAGCCTGATACTAGTTTGCATTCACCAGAACGAGAAAGGTATAAAAGAAAGACTTCTCAACATCGTGTCATTTGTGCTGGTGATCAGTATTACCTTTGTTGCTTTTTCTGTATCAGCTTTTTGTTTGCTTCACTGATTATTACACGTGCCTATTTTCATATATGTAAATATTTATTGATTCAACAGTCATAGATGCCATGCTTCTAACATGTTTGATGTGATTATAACAGCGCCTAGCATCTTCAGCTCTTGTTCACAATTCTTTTTCACTCACATTCTGGTTTGATTTGGTTTGGTTTGGTTTGGTCTGAATATGTGCCATTGTTGTTTGCAAAAGTCCTCGGTATGCTGATAACAACACTTTATTAACAATTGAGATAGTTTAACTGAACACTACTTTTGTTATTTCTCCATCTGACAAAGTTGGAACTGGTCCATGGAAGTTTGGGTAACAATAAATTTGCATATGTGCAAAATGTCAAAAAGTTGTTTTTCCTTGACTGACAACCTTCAAAAATATTGTTAACATTTAATTTATTTAACTCATCGGTTATAGATATTGCCCGTTTAGCAAATTGTCTAGTGAAGGTTAGAATCAGGCTGAAAATATACTCAGAAAATGGGAATGGGAATCCGATATTAGTGGCCCTTTCAACTGTCAACAAAATTCTAGTTTCTACGGAAACCAAAAGAAGGAAACATATACGCAACTGATACAAACATGACTGCTTCTGTTTCATCACCTTTCATTGTGTTATTCAACTACATTAGGACATAGGGTTCATTTTTAAATGTTTGATTATATTTTGATTATATTTTATCAATAAACTGCAGAGATGCAAGGTATTATTATAATTGTACCTAAAGCTTTATGGTTTAATTTTCTTTTGTTTTAATATGGAATCTAATCCAAGTCAACAGCATTTGTCTTAACATTTTTGGTTTTATGGCACATGCAATATTGAATATAAAAAGGAAAACAAATCAAAAATTAGGCCAGTTTATTTATCCTGAACATTTTCTGAAACATAACATATTCTTCAGTTGATGTATTATCAAATATGCTTGTAAACCCTATTCTAAGCACTTTGAGCTTATTGAAGGAAGAATTAGGATATAAGTGTATTTATCCTTTTTTCAGGGACATTGTTAAAAATAAGCAGAGCACAAAATTACTGAGATGCTTAAAAAACAAAGAATTTCCCATAATTTATTGTCTCTTAACAATTAAGACTGATACCTCAGCATATAACATCTTGGATTCAAATCCATGCCCTATCCCAGGGGTCGGCAACCTAAAAAAGAAAAAGAGCCACTGGGAACCGGTTCCATCACAAATTAAAAAAAGAGGGAGCCGCGTGCGTGTGTCCATGCACGCGCATGCGCAAAAAGGTTTTTTTGCGCATGCGCGGACGCACGCGGCTGCCATTTTTTTAAAAATGAGATGGAACCGGTTCTCGGTTGCCCGATGGCGACGGCCCGTCTGCAAAGCTGCCGCTTTCGGCAGCTTTGCAGACGGGCCGTGGCAGCTTCCTCAAAGAGCGGCGCCCCTGCCCATTCCGAGAGGTGCGCGCGCACCTCTCCGAACGACCGGAGTTGCGCGCGCACCTCCCCAAACCTTTGGGGAGGTGCGCGCGTACCTCCGTGCGAAGGGGCAGCGGTGCCGCTCTTTCAGGAAGCTGCCGAAAGCGGCAGCTTCCTCAAAGAGCGGCACCGCTGCCCGTTCGCGCGGAGGTGCGCGCGCACCTCCGGTCGTTCGGAGAGGTGCGCGCGCACCTCTCTGAATGGGCAGGGGCGCCGCTCTTTGAGGAAGCTGCCGCGGCCCGTCTGCTAAGCTGCCGCTTTCGGCAGCTTGACAGACGGGCCGCGGCGGGCTTCCTGAAAGAGCGGCACCGCTGCCCATTCGCGCGGAGGTACGCGCGCACCTCCGGTCGTTCGGAGAGGTGCGCGCGCACCTCTCTGAATAGGCAGGGGCGCCGCTCTTTGAGGAAGCTGCCGCGGCCCGTCTGCTAAGCTGCCGCTTTCGGCAGCTTCACAGATGGGCCGCGGCGGGCTTCCTGAAAGAGCGGCACCGCTGCCCATTCGCGCGGAGGTACGCGCGCACCTCCGGTCGTTCGGAGTGGTGCGCGCGCACCTCTCGGAATGGGCAGGGGCGCCGCTCTTTGAGGAAGCTGCCGCGGCCCGTCTGCTAAGCTGCCGCTTTCGGCAGCTTCACAGACGGGCCGCGGCAGCTTCCTCAAAGAGCGGCACCGCTGCCCGCTTGGGGAGGTGCGCGCGCACCTCCGCCCATTCGGGGAGGTGCGCGTGCACCTCTCCAAACGGGTGGTGCCACTCTCCATTTGGAGAGGTGCGCGCGCACCACTGCCCGTTGGAAGAGGTGCGCGCGCACCGGGCGGCTGGGAGCCGCAAGAGACGGCTCAAAGAGCCGCATGCGGCTCCAGAGCCGCAGGTTGCCGACCTGTGCCCTATCCTGACAGTTTCATTAGGATAATGGTAACTGTCCTTGCCTTTCCCACAAACAACTCATAGTGATAGTTTATATAATCTTTAAGCTTTTTCTCTGGGAAACTTTAGCCCAACATACTTTTTAGATTCTGATGCACATTATCCTTAGTGATTCCAAATAACTGATAAATAAAACTATTTCACTGTAAAACTGGAAGCAGAGATGAAAAGGTCATAATTCATGTATATAGATAGATAGATTCTATCTGTATCTATCTATCTGTCTGTCTGTCTGTCTGTCTGTCTGTGTCTGTCTGTGTCTGTCTGTCTGTCTATCTTATGACCTTTTCCTCTCTGCTTCCAGTTTCCAGATAGATAGATAGATAGATAGATAGATAGATAGATAGATAGATAGATAGATGATAGATAGATAGATATCTGGTTGAGTCAAAGAAGACACTCTGTTGGGCAGCAGCTCATCTGTGGACACAGAGGTAGCTCTGCAGTCCCAACCTGAAAGCACAGAGTCTAGCATAATATAAGTCCATTTTAGTAACTATGAAAGTTATTCTGTGATGCCACTCGTAGTTTTCTATCAGGTTTTGGTAGTGCCTGTCTTCAAATCCGGTGGTAGTTTTATAGCCTGGGGCTCACTACCAGATTCTGTCAACAGCTGCAGCTTCTGGTTCCCTTGGTTGGAGATCACAGTGGCATAGGGCTTCTTTCACACTTTCATTGTTGTGCTTGCACGGTCAACCTTGAAGTCTCTCCCCAGACTCCATATGCTATAAAGCAACCAGTGTGACATACAGGGGTCATCCATTCTGATGGCATGTTCCAACCACAGCCTCAGGTTTTGGTAATCAGGGACTTTGTGCTGGAGGCCTTTGTATCATCCAAAACATCTAGGTTGAAACATAGCCTTGCCCACAAATGCCAAGAGTGGAGCGGAGAGTGTGCAAGTGAAATTTCTCCAATTGTTCGATGTATCATCAGTACAGAATCCAGAACTTACATCCACATAGGAGGGAGGGGGAAACCACAGTTTTGTAGACTTTTAGTTTGCTGGAAATATGGTTGTTATGTTGATTGAGCACTCTAATATACAACTGATCTAGTGCCTGGCTGGTCTTGCTGATCCTGAAGTCAATTTCTTTATCCAAAGTCCCATTGCTCAAGATGATGCTTCCCAAGTATTTGAAACTGTTTACATTTGTTAGCTTGGTGATCTCACGTGGTTTGGACCATCTGCCTAGATGATTTTATTGGGGGTATGGCTGCTGTCATATAAAAGCTAATGGGCGCCACAGGTAAGAACTGAGCACCAGGTGAACAAGCAGCCCTAAAAACGGTGCAGCAGGTACCTCTGAACATCCCATGCACCCTGAACACCCCAAATACCCCTAAACATCCAATACAGGACCAGGAGCTATGAACATGGGGGAAACTTTACAGAAATGTTTATTTCAGGAAGTGCTTTATATAATTTAAAAGCTCTACTTGCCTAGTGTGCAGAATTGCATGGGCTGACAGTAGCAATTTATTTCACATAATTTATTTTGGGAGCAGCACTGATCTTCAATGGTGTTCAAGCTTTTGAACTGACGTCTGGAAATTTGAATCAGCTGATATTATGACTGAAGGATATTCTGCAATATTAAGCCAATTCTTTTAGCCTGATTGCACAACCGTGTGTGTGTGTGTGTGTGTGTGTGTGTGTAAATTTTTTGGATGGCACAAATATGAGCTGTCACTGCTGTGACTACTGCCTGTGGATGGCCTTGGGTTAGGCTGAAACAGGAAATAAAGATTTGTCCCCTGTTTGGGGCCTAGCAAGGTATTCTAAATACTTAACAAACACTTAACACACACACACACACACACACACACACACACACACACGTGTGTGTGTGTGTGTGTGTGTGTGTAAATTTTTTGGATTGCTAACAAAGAATTAAAGGGAGACTGATATGGCCATTAATTCTTTGTTAGCAATCCAAAAAAATTACACAAATAATGAGTTGTCACAGTTGTGACTACAGGTTGTGGATGGCCTTAGGTTAGGCTGATATATATATATATATATATGTGTGTGTGTGTGTGTGTGTGTGTGTGTGTGTGTGTTAAATGTTTGTTAAGTATTTAGAATACACTTGCTTAGGCCCCAAACACGGGACAAATCTTATTCCTGTTTCAGCCTAACCCAAGGCCATCTACAGGCAGTAGCCACAGCAGTGGCAGCTCATACTTGTGTAAATTTTTTTGGCTTGCTAACAAAGAATATATATAATATATAATATATAATATATAATATATAATATATAATATATAATATATAATTTGATTTATAAAGTTGTCTTGGTTTTAGGATGCAGATCCCACATTTAGTAAAGTTCTTATAAACATGTATGAAATGTTGGCACTGGCAGGGAGCCTTATCCCAATAAGACATTACATCGAAGGTCTTGTCTATTACCATATATGGCCTTGGCCACTTCAGTCGGTAGCCAGCACTTGGCCAAGCATGCCCAATTCATGTTTTTACCAACAACAATGAGTAAATAAGTGCAATCTCACCATGATGGATGAAATGGGAAAAGTGGAGAAAAGTGTTTCCAGAAATAATATAGGAAGTTAATAAAAAGTGAACCTTTATGGAGTGGGATTAAATTTTTTGCCTATATGTGTGTATGATAAAAATAATCATACGGTCACCATAAAAATAAGATGGTCTCATAACAGAATTCAGAACGGCAGTTAATGTAACCAACTTAAAGTTTAAATTTAGCAGTTAAAATTTCTGAAGAAGAAAGACCAGAAGAAAGACCAAAAGATCGAGCAAATATTTTAATTTTGACACCGAGTACCTCATAATCTAGGATACCAGAGCAAGAGGATTTTTCCTTCTTTATAACCAAATGTCCTCTAAGGAATTAGAAAAAGTGCCACAACTCCCCCAAAAACCCCTTTAAAGCACTTTTGTGAAAAGAAAAGACGGTTCAGTTAGAAAATTGCTAATAAGTCTTTTGCAAGCGCAAGAGTTTCTGGAGATATAAGAGATTTTAAGATCTTGAAGTGATTTTAATTGATTTACAATATTGGACTTCCGGTGGCTCCGCGGCGCCGGAGACAGCCTTCCCGGGCTGCCCGCCGCTCAGCTGTGTGATTTTTCGCCCGAAACAGCGCCGATCAGCTGTTCGGGCGAATTTGAAGCCCCCTCCTCGGGAGAAGAGGAGGGGGTGAGCCCCCAGGTAGGGGTTGAGTTCTCCAGGGCCGCCCGAGCTTGGAGCTTGGGCGGCTGAAGGATCGAACTCCCCCGCAGCCTGGGCTGCTCCCAGCTGGCTAGCGTCTCTGCTCCGGACTTCATGGAGCAGAGCCAGGCGTCTGCGACCATCCCTGCTTGAAGGAGAGACTATGAAAGGAAAAGAGCAGGCAGAGCAGTACAAGAGGGAAAGATGAAGAGATGAAGAGGATTATTTTGTTTTACTCTCGAGCTTGATGGACTTTGCTTAAAACTTAAAGTGAAAGTGCGTCACAATTGTAAGTAAAAGATGGCGTCTAAACCTCCCCCTAGAACTTTTCGGAGTGCTGGAAATTCTCCGGTGCAACAACAATCATTACTGCAGGCGTTGCATTCTCCAGATGTATTGACATTGAAGGATCTTGAAAAACATACCCAGTTAATTTTGGAGTCAATGGGTGTTAAATTTGCACAGATGGAGGAGAAATTGGAGAAATTGGAGCAGAGAATGGAAGAAAGGATGGAACAGAAACTCAGAGAGATGAAGGTAGACATTTTGTCCTCAGTGCATAAAGTAGCTAAATGTGTGGAGGTGCTGGATGACAAAGTGGAAGAACTGACTCAAAAGAATGCTATATTAGAAGCAAAAGTATTGGAAATTGAAGATTTAAAAGACAAAATGGATAGCGAACTGAGTCTGGCTCAATTTTACCAGATGCAGTTTGCTGTTAGAATTAGAGGCCTAAAAGAGAATATTAAGGAAGATTTAAAGCAGCTGGTTTCTGAGGCTTTTGAGGTGGTATTGAACCATCCAGCATCTGAAATAAAACAAGGCATGGACAAAGTGTTTTGTGTGAACTCGTGGATTGCTAAACAGAGAAAGTTGCCTAGAGATGTGGTGGTTTATTTTGTAAAAAGGGAAATCAGAGATGAAGTTATACAAGCTGCCTATGATACTAAAGTTGTGATTGCTGGTCAAGAAGTTTTGGTTCTAAAAGAAATTCCTCCAAAGATTTTAAAGAGAAGGAAGGACTTTATATTTCTTGTGCAAGAGCTCAAGCAAAGAGATATAAGGTTCAGATGGGAGATCCCAGCTGGGTTGAGCTTCATGTATGAAGGCAAAAGGTACTGTTTGGGTACTGTGAAGCAAGCGCATGATTTTTACAACAATGTCTTAAAAGCAACCCCATCAACACTTTTGGAAGCTGCAGAGGGATCTGGAGAAGGAGAACATCAAGAGGATGAAGATGGACAGATAGACAAGAATGGTACAGGAGGAGATCAAGCTGCAACTCTTTTGGATGATCCTAGAGAACAGAGGGTGACGCGTGCTGCCTTAAAACGCTCAAAAAAGATAAGAAAATAGGACCAGTAGAAATCTATGGAACTTCCACAACATACTGATAGTCAAGTGGTAGTTGTGTTTTTAAGAGTTTTGGGATGATATGTATGGTAACAGAATCTTTAATTTGGAATTAATGGACAATTTACTACAGAGGAAGAGGAAGAAAGTTTTGTGGGTTAATGTGGGTTAATTTGTGTAAGAACTATCTATTATAGCCTATTTTGGCTAGAGAGGTTAATAGGGATAGGTGCTTGTGATGTGTAAATGAGAATATGTTTAGGAAATAGTGAATTGTGGAAGAACATAGATGGGAATGACGCTAGTTTTCTTTTATTTTAGTTCTTTACACATATTTAGTATTATTAAGGATTGGTTTACTCTATATAAGCTAGAGAGTGATGGATTTTAGAGTTTATAATTGTTAGTATATGATTGTTTATGATTGCTTTTTAGATATATACCTTGTATTTTGCTCTGGGAAGTCGGGGGGGGGAGGGGGGGAGGAGGGGAAGTAGGGGGGGGAGGCAGGGGAGGGAGGAGGGAGAGGGGGAGGGGGGGGATAGGGGGGAGGTAGGGAGGGGAGGAGGGAGGGGGAAGGGGGGTTTTCTAAAGGAAAACTGTATTTTAAAACTTTTCAATAAAAAAAAAATTGATTTACAATATTGTCATTTTGTACTGATCCTTCAAAACATTGAATAAGCTTTCCTGCTCTTAACATGTAGGACTCTATTACATAAATGTAAAATCAAGCATGGGAAATTTTCTATGACCCTGAATATCATATTATTAATATTTTCCAGCATTCTGTAAAAATTTATTAAGAAACAGATCTTGGCCATACTTTTTGGCAGCCATAGTACTTTTTACCACTAGTCAGCTAATGAGACATATCAGCTGGCTGGCAGGGAACAGATTACTGGCTTCTTACTGCTAATGCCAACATGAACTCAGGAATATGTGGGGGGATGTGGGGGTAAAAGGTTCCTCCTCCAACAAATCC
The DNA here is from genome assembly GCF_964194415.1 of Vipera berus. Lineage (NCBI taxonomy): Eukaryota > Metazoa > Chordata > Lepidosauria > Squamata > Viperidae > Vipera > Vipera berus. Next base: position 236,571,712 of record NC_138202.1, read on the forward strand.
ACAAAGCTACTAGGGGGACCATGTGCTTTTCCTAATAGATTAGATTTAGCTGGACAAAGTGGAGGAGATTGCTAGCTGTGTGGTATTACTCTTAAGCTTACTGATGGCTGTGGGAAATAAGTGATCTATAATAGGGTCAGAGGGATGGGAAGATGTTGCTCCCACCAAGACTGCAATGGCTGAAAGAATTACAGCAAAAAAGGGTAAACCTTTCTTATGGTGCAAAGGTACCTATAAAAGCTGGCAGCTTCTATAGCCCTTAGGCCAAACATTTTGCACATACCCTTAATGCTATTAAGGGAGCATCTAGGATCATAAATAAAAGATTCCACACAGTTGTATGAGCAAGGGAGCTGTCAAATGTAGCAGATATGGTTCCGCTCATACTGATGCAAAGTAGGCATCATTATCTTCAAGTAGTATCCATGATATGTCTCGTGTTTCAGAGTACATTGCTATAGTTTCAGAATACCTTAGCAGACAACATCTAGAGAGATGTTACAATTCTAAAGCAGAGAACTTCCTATTTTATTTCAGCTCTGTTTCTTCTGTTAAGGCCCACTTACAACTCTGCCCATTAGCACTTCATTAATTTAATTTACTGTGGCTGCCCACTCCAGAAGACTCTGGGCAGCTTACAAAATGGACAAAATGAGTAGAACAATTAAAATCCACATAAACAACAGTCTAGACTAAAATTACTAGAACAGAACAAAATAATAGTGTGACAGGATTGTCCAACATTAATCCCAGGTCTGGGAATAGACCCGGGTCTTAAGAGCTTTCTAGAATTGCAGGACATGGCAGGGTGCCATCCATATCTTTGCATAGGCAGATAGACAGTTGTCTTTTTGAGAACAAAGAAAAAGTTAGTGCATGAGTTGCTGACTGTGCTCTGGTGTGTCCCATAACACTCCTGTTCTACCCAACAATTATTTCAGACGTGAGAAAACCCAAAGTCCATTCATTCTACTGTGTGGTGTTATTTATGTGTTTCAGAATTCTGTGGTAGCTCAAAATTTGTAGAATATTTGCAACATCTCCAGAAGATAACTTCTATGACTGATCATAATTCAGCATATTGTTATGTTTTAGTGTGATTTCTTACAATGAATGCAGTATTTTAATGTAGCAGTGTATGTGATAGTTGTGTATAATGGTATGATTGATTACCTGTGTTATCATTGTTACAGTTAATCTGGAAAACTATGTCCAAATGCATGGCATCCTATGTATTAATTGTCTATAATACATTCCGCAGCATTGAAACAAGTTATGTGAGATCACATTTTTACACAATGTAATGCATGTTTGCAAATGAGTCTTTTTATTTTTATTGTTTGATTATACAAAATATCAGCATATTAAGGGCTTTGAGTGCACTGGTGCCTAAATAGCTTTAATATTTGGCTTACAGGAAAACCTGACGCTTATTAACAGCCTTTTAAAGTATCTTGGAAATTTTACTAATATGCTAGAATGCTAACAACCCTGATATATAGTCTGCTTTTTTCATAAAACTCTTTGATCAAAACTGGAAAGTATCTCAAAAAAAGAACAACTAACAATGTGTACAATTTGCTGTTTGCTGAAATTTTATATCTCAAATAGAACAGATAGTACTTTTACACTGTTTTCTTGACACTAGCTAAAATTTATAATTGATGAAAGTCAGTTACATAACTTTTTTAAAAAAAAAAAGAATAGTTCAATTCACTTTTTAAACATAGCATACACCCAAATATTTACAATATGTTTAATATGAAGAAACATCCAGGAATAATGAGGTTGTAATAAGAGAAAAGATTCAGAAAATTGTGAATGGAATATAAAAGATACATGATGAAAAGTCTCTAACCCTAACCCCTCTCACACACACATCTAAATTTTAGCACCCAGAATATTATACTCCTACAAAAATCCTGTTTTTTCAGGGTCCAGTCATGCATTATCATGGATGCTTTCTAAGTGAAAAGCACTCAACAATTTGAATGTCAAGATGTGCAAGAGAAAGAATGAAAATAGAACACTGAGATCCATATATTGTTCCAAACTTTCTGATTAAAGAAATGTTTTTCTGGCTATAATGAGTCTCTTTACATCTCTACATCTCTATGCTAGCAGACAAATACATCTTTAATTATTAATGCTATAACTAGGAAAATAAGTGACATTCCACAAAGTTAATACTGGTTGACTGGTTGACGTAGTAGATTGGATCCAGAGTATATTTACTGAAATTACTGGGACTTAAAATAGTTATGACTAATGTGACCAAATGGCTACGTGTGACTAAGACTAGAAACAATTCAAGAATTAGTTAAAATGTTCATATTAAGAATATCTGCCCATGAGCACTTCATTGTTGTATGGAAGAGATTTCTTTAATGCTAAGAAAAATAAGATTTGTAATTCCCAGAATGACCATAGACCAAATGACAACAGTCTAAATTATTTGATGCACCTCCAGGCAATTCCTTCACTCAGAATAAGAATATGCTATGAGGCATACAAGGAAAATATTTTATTTCCCTTTATCTGTGTGATAAGGGGCTTAAATTCCACAAGTGCAGTAACAGAATTATTTGATTTAAGTAAGCAAGCAAAAATCCTGACTACCCAAAATGGAGAAATGTCAATAGTAACATATCCTTTATGTTTTAAACTATTAATTTAATTTTTAACAAGAATGCATATTGTATTGTAAAATACAAGGATATTTGAAATGCAGATGTTTGGTCCATTAGTCATCTTAATGATATAAAATGGCTTATCAATTTAAAAAGGTACTTTATACCAGTACTTCACATGTTTTGAAAGGGATTCAGAAAAAGTGTTTTGGAATGTGTGTTCAAGCTTAAGTGCAATACCTCTTTAAAGAATGCTTGCATGGAAGCCTGAAAAAGACATTGCTGCTTTTAAAGAGTTGTTGGGCTTCTGCTTGCTCTCTTCTGAATTATTTTCAAAGCACGCAAAGTTACATTGCATAACGCAGTATAATGTGAAAAATAAATTATCAAAAGATTGGGGTCTGTGACCAGTGGATTATGTGACCTCGAGCATACCAGAAAATGCACCTTCTTAGGGTCAAAATTGGAACCCCAGACAGATAGCAAACTCATCAAAAACTGAATTCTGCACAAGATTGCTACTTGACTGCTATTTTTTTTTAAAAAGCAGAATAGTTTGCAAATATGTCTGGAAATTCAATGTAAGTAATCCAGGTTAATATAAATTCAGACAAAATTTCAGTAGGTTGAACGTGATTTAAACAAAATGGACACTGGTGGTGTGTTGTTTTTTTGAGGTACTTTTTAGGGGGATTTTTTTTGCATTTTTTTAAAAAATAAAGTTGTTCACTAAATGTTCTGTTTTTCTTCCTATTATATTCAATGAACAAACCGAAGTAGATGGTCCCCCTCACTAGATAGAAGACCCACTAGTCCCCGGATTCATATCCAACATGCATCTCCGGAGGATGACAGGTACTAGTCAGCTCCTCCTAGCTGAAAAGTAGCTTGCTGAATCATTCATATCAAGTAGGAACAGCACGTGTTTAACATTTCAGTTTCCAGGAACCCAAATTTGCAACGTTGTGAGATGTTGTCCTTGAACTTCACTCAGTGATTATAGAGCAACTTTTAAGTCAGTGTCAGTCACACGTTGAATAGCATATTTTGTGATGAACTCAACTCTCAGTTGGCTATCACTGGAAAACATTTATTTAGGCCCTCTTATGTATCAACATAGGTTAAAAAAGCTTGCATTTGGGACCTTGAGCAAGAGGGATAGTTATATATGAGAGAAATGAGGAAGAGAAGTGTAGTAAAGGAATCAATCTTTAGTTGACGAGGAAAACATTTCCCTTAGACTTTTGAGATTAACATACAAAATAAGCATTTGAGCTCTGTAGTAGAGCATATTTTGCTCCTTTGTCTTTAGTCTCTTATGATTCCTGACAATAGTTGCGTCCTACTTTGTAGCAAGAGTAGCATCACTACAATGATGCTTTAATTTTGTGCTTTATACTACATGCATGTCATGCATGTCTTAGCTCCACTGAATTCTATGAGGTTTGCTCCCCAGTAATTAAACATAAAGCTTGATCTCAAGCTATTCTACAGGACAACTTCATAGGAATAAACCAGTTTAGTACTGAGACTTACATCTGTGTAAAAATCCTCTAGGATTACATTGTAATATATGGAATCCAGCCTTTTTCTACAAGGGATTGTAGCTCTGGACAAGTTTGGCATGCTGAACCTCAATGAAATCAGTGATTTAAGTCTTCCTAACATCAGGCCAAATTGTGCCCTATCTTTATTAATTCAATTTACAACAATGAGTTTGTGTAATGGTATATTTATATTTTTTTACTTTAAATTTTTTGGTGACAGACATTCTGAACAAGGCAACTGCTAATTCCAGTGCTTTGGATTTCTCTTTATATGCTGATTGGCCAAATGTGATATATGTAAATATCATCTATTGGTTTGTTGATGTTGTTGTATTATGATTTTATTCTTTGAATCTTGATGCTGCATCATTCTTGGATAATAAACTTTTTTTTTCATACGTTGTCCCTTAAAGCAAATTGCTCTTTTTAATTGGGCTGCCAAATTATGCATTCAGATAATCTTTCTTATCAACTCTTCTCAATATCTAATTCTGGATTATAAGTAGAATTATGGATGCAAAAATACATGTTAACACTAATCAGCAGAAGAGAAGCACTATTTTCTCATCTCTGCTGCAAATTGTTACTTGATTGGATTTTTATAGCCCAAATCTGATAATTCACATTATAAGTGAATAGTATTTACACCTCTATCCTCAGCACATCCTTGCGCCAATAAAAATGCTCTAAATGCTTTGAGGATTCTTAGAAACAGATTTGTGTGTGTATGCAAGGAGAAGATCAAAGGGAAGTCTTGTTGAAAGAAAGAGATGTCAGTGATGTAATCTTCTCCAGATGCATTTGAGATTGTGATTCCCAGAAAATCTATTCATTGTATATCTCTGTTTCTGAGTATTATTTATTATAGTATGTAATAAGCCTTAGTTTAACTCTCCATAAAACATCAATAAGGCAGTTTCTTTTATACACAAGTATTATTTATTAAAATGACATTTAAATAATATCCAGCTGAATTGAAAATATGAAGTGTCTACTGTCTCAAGTTAGTAACTAAACTATTTTCATTATCAAAATACTGCAGGTATCGAAGTGTCAAATACCATTTTTTTATCCTCAGAAGGCCTCTCTTATTAAAAATGGTTAGTGTGGAAGTAGACAGGATTACCCTAGAAGTAGACAGATAAAATAGTTTTTGTGGAAATTTTTGGGTTCACTTATTCCTGCCAAAGTTAACTGTCTTTTTCAATCTTTTCATTAAATGTCAAAGCATCAACATTTCAGTTAGCTTTTGAGAAGCAAAACCAAATAAAGTTAGTAGGCTTTGTGACAGAGTTTAAAAACCAAACCAAAAATTAAAAATTGTTCGGTTCTGATATTGGCCAGGTTATCATACTGTCAGGTAGAAAAAAAATACTAGCTGTGCCCCTAATTAAGCAATTAGGTAGCAAAAAGGAGCTTAGTGTCTTCTTAGATATTGAATGAGAATTTTTTTTACATGCTATAATCCTATAATCCTATTGTGGATCAACCAATATTTTTGTAATAGTTGAAAAAATATTTGCTTATAAGAACCTGTATGGAAAGTCAATATCCATACTTCAATCCAAACTCCAAGAATGTTTTCTTTTCAACTATTGATCTACAATGGAAGCATTTAGGTCCATTGTTTTTAGAATTTGTATGGGTGTGTATATAACAAGTTAGGATATGTATCTCAGCCTAGAATAACTACGAAAAATATGCTCAGTACTATCTTGAAAATTGCTCTCCTCTGCAAAATAAATGCATACTATTTTTTTATTAAATCTGTATTGCTAAAAGAAATTATTTTTGTGGCAACATAAGAGAAAAATCAGAAAGGATGTCAGAACAAATACACAGATTTTTAAAAGCCACTCACAAAAATACACTCGTGTGGCAGCTCTTGAGAGTATTTCCTGACAGGGCTGGAGAGATGTCAGTAGATTATGTAAGAGTTTGGAAATAATTTGGAAAAGTTTGTTTGGAATGTATATACCGTATGTTCTGCAGTGTTTTATGTCTCTTCCCAGGATTAAAATGTATGCATTTAATGAAATGCATATGGATGCTAAATTCATAACTCTCTGCACTCCAAATGGCCTTTTCCAAATTATTTCTGAATTTCTGCATATTCTTTGGTGTTATTGATGAGAATATGTTGGTCTTTAGTGTTTATTACTGGCTTTCATTTTATTTTGTAACAGTTATTACATCACTCTTTAAAAAAAAACCTCCTTAAATACACTGAAAAAGAGAACATAGAAATGTTGCTGGATGTAATAGTGGAATGCTCTTGTCATATAAATATCTTGATTGCATGTCTCCATTTTCACCGCATGTGACCATCTCTCTGTTTCTATTTGTTTCTATCCATTCTGTTCAACTTTCACTTCCATGTTTCCAAAACTTGTGAAGAACAACACTGCCGGAGTCTTGCAATCCAAAACAAGACAGTTTAAACTTCCTAAGTGCTAATCCAGAAGAAATACAGAGGTATCCTTGCTAAAGTTGTCTTGCAGCTCCACATGTATAATACATGAAATTAAATACTAAAATCTTAATTTATAACCTAGCTCTGTCACATATTATATTGTTATTTTCTACATCTTTGAAGGATGTTTTACTGTTTGATAAATGTGTGTGTGTGTGTGTGCGTGTTGCATCTTTGTATGTGTTTCATTAAGTAACTGTTTAAATATCTTCATTTTTTTATTGGATTCCCTTTCTGATCAAGTCAGCAGATTATTTAAGATTTTGGACTTTAAGATTTTGGACTTTTACCAAATCTTTAAAGGATCCTGTAAGTTTATGGATCATAGATGCTTTTAGTTCTTTACTATAAAAAAACATAAAACTATTATATATAAGATGCTCTTCTATTAACAGTGCATAACAGAAGGAGTAAGAAGGTCGTTAACACTGCCCAAAACCCATGCTGCAGATATCCCAAAAAATAGAAAAATGCGTAGCAGCTAGTACAGCTAAATAATGTCTACAGATCTTTCAAGAAAGGTTTCACGAATGAAAAACCATAAGACAATGCAACAGACAAAAAATTCATTAAAAAGTTTAGACCATAGACCTCAAGGAGACCAATGAAATGTAACAGAAAATGGAAGTGAGAGTCAGGACATGTTACATGCTACCCTGAGAAACATGCTTATCGGATAGTGAGAGGGCACAATCACCACACTGCGAAACTCCAAGGAATGCATGAACTGAGCTGTGGTGGCGCAGTGGTTATGCTGACTCCCAGCTGCCTGCAGTTTGGCAGTTTGAGTTTCACCGACTCAAGGTTGACTCAGCCTTCCATCCTTCTGAGGTCGGTAAAATGAGGACCCAGATTGTTGGGGGCAATGTGCTGATACTGTAAAACTGCTTAGAGAGGGCTGTAAAGCACTGGGAAGCGGTACATAAGTCTAAGTGCTATTGCTATCCTAGATCCTAAGGTCTCTGATGTGCTGTGTTGAAATTCTGAAGAGAACTATCATGATGTTTTCAAGCTTCTGAAACCTAGCGTTATGGCTTTTGGGACTACATTGTGGAATGAAAACCAAAGTTAATAGTTGGCCTGTAATGATGTTACTGTATTTTAGGCCTCTCTTTGAATGCATATAGAAAATCTCAATTAGCCAGCTCTTCAAATGATGTTCCTTTAATCACAATAGATCAAACCCCTCAATTTTTTTTTCAAGACCATGCTGATAGCGGATTGCAGGCTTGGATTCTTTTTATTGTGATTTAAGAATAAACAAGTTTTCACCTAACCTGTTCTCAGCTGTCATGTTAGGGTTATGACAAAATAAAGTTGCTGTGAATACCTGTGGTCAGTGAAAAATACAGGGGGTAATACTTTTAAACAGCTCAATTGAAGCGGTACTGATTTTTTCCTCTTTCTTTTTCTTTCTTTTTTTCAAATTCTGAAATCAGCCTGACTATATAATCTTAAAAACAGCCAGAGGGCATGATATGTTGACAGTTTAATATAGCAAGAACCCAGCTGAGTTGTGATCAGATGGTTTGACTCTATTTGAATTTAACATCCAAATGTAACATTCATACATTCTTATTATTTAGTTGCATAAGCTATAGCCAAAGTATATAATAGGTCTCACAGTTACTACATGCAAATGTGTTTTCTATAGCTTATCAATGTGTAATTCAAATAACATATATCTGCCCAAGTTTATTAGCAATGCTTTTATTACCACAGTTAAATTGTGCTATTTTTCTTTTATACTGCATACATATAATACAAGAGAATCTTTTTTGAATTTTAACCCAGGAGAATTTCACTTTTCTACCAGACCCTTAATGTTGGATTTTAACCAGTAATGGACGTTTTCCATGGCTTCAATTTTAGAATTGTTTAGCATTTGAGGAATAGTCAGCCTGGTTAGCATTATCTATACCAAAGAAACTGAATTTGTTAGATTAAAGTAAGGTGGGTGCAGATGGCATTTTCTCCAAAGTCCATTATTAGTAGACGTTCAGAAAACCTAAACGTTTTTGCACTTCCATTTGCAAGAAATCAAGCTAAATCTTTGCAATTTTCTGCTTGCTTCTTTTTTCATTTTTTTTTTTTTTGGAATCTCATTTCACAGGCATCCCAGAAAGGTAGAAAGATATAGCACCCAAAAACAGACTAGGAAAAGCTCTGCATCAGAAACAGAAAGGTAAGATGGATTTTGCAGTATGTAACAACAACGTGCCTTGATCAGTTTGCTGATGTTATTGTCATTATGCAGATGTCATGCTGATCTTTGGTCATAATAAACTTTTTGTTAATATGATTATGCACATGTCATAATCTTAAATATGTAAAGTCTGTCAAAGACTTGTTACTAAGGTTTTGCAAAGCTGTTGCTAAATAGCTCTAACACGAGTCTCTAAATTTGGCAACTTTAAGACTTGTGCACTTCAGCTTCAGCTCCCAGAATTCCCCACCCCGATGGGGAATTCTGGAAGTTGAAATTCACAAGTTTTAAATTTACCTGCTCTAACATATGTCTATTTACAGCAAGGAATCACGGAGTCTTGAAGTGCAATTGGCATGGAATCTCTTTGTGGAATTTCTTTGTCCATTTCCACTCTCTTTAAAGTTGAAACTGTATATGCTCTGTCAAAGCAAACCAGTGGCACCGCTAAAGAGTAAAATCCTCCTATCTGATTGCTGAGCAGAGACCATACACGATCTGCTTGAGCCAAGTTTATTGAACTGCTCACAGAGGACAGAAACAAGGTTTGCTCACTAAGAGAAGCAAAGCAAAAAGCTTATGATCTAGTTTACAAGAAAAAAACAATCACCCTTAGATGGATCGCTAACCTGAGGCAGGTTACTTCGCTTCATATCTCCTCAACTAGAAGGTGTATGCAGTGAATTAACACAGACTGACAGGATGCTTATTCTGTCCCTTCTATTCAGATCAGCAGAGAACAAGTCTTGATCTTTTTCAGTGTGAAACCTTCAGGTAGTTCAAAAGGGCTAAGACATCTCCCCAAGTCATTTTTTTTCAACACTAAACTTACATAATTCCTTTAGTGTCACTGAATTAATTTTGAATTCCCTGAATCTCTTTGTTTTGTTCTACAATCTTTTTTTATATATTTTCTCTGAATCTTTCTAAAACCGGATACAGTGGATCTAAGCAATAAAAAACAGAATTATTACTTTCTTTAATTTGGAAATGCTATTTCTATTGAGGTGGCTTAAAATTTAATTTGCTATTTAAGTAGATAAATCCCTCTGCTGACTTTCATTCAGCTTGATCAATGCTATTCTAACAACCTTTTGCACATACCATATCAAGCTATGTGTTCTCCATTTCATCCTTTACCAGTATATTTGATTTCTGTTTTCTAATGAAGAACTTGGTATTTGTATTTGAAACTATTGATGAATATTTTGATCATATGGTTTTCAGTCCAGTTACACATTGGCCTAATAGATCTGCTACCCATCCCATGTTAATGAGCTTGCTAACTGGAATATCATGAATTACTTTGCCCAATATTTTGCTGAAATTGGGATTTATAATAACCACATCTTTTTCTCAGTTGGCAAAAATGACACACACTTAGTCTGACATGATTTACCCTTAAAAAAATTCATGAATACTTGTATTAATCATTGTATTATTTCAAGGGTGCTACTACCATGTGTTTCTAGAAGGGGATTTCTAGCCCTAAGAATCCGTGATCTCCCAGTCATAGTTAGGGGAAAATATCATACTCAGTCAAGATCTAGAAATCATTCTAGTATCAGACCATTATTCACCACCTAGTTTCTGGAGGTTCAGTGCCAACTTCTCTATTTTAAAATATTTTAATTAAGAATTACAAATAGAAAGAATAAAAACTAATACAAACTATAAAATATAGGAATATAATAAGAAAAAAATCTAAAAAAGGAACAAAAGTGTAGAAAATCCTCATCATTTGTTCTTTATCAGCAAAAGTACAGTAAGGAAAACCAGATATAACTAATTTTCTATTTTAACCTTGATCAAATAAGCCAAACCTGTATTTCTTGCCTAAACTTTTAACAATGTTAATTTTAACCCCATCAAATATAGTCCCAGAACTCATTATACATCCAGCAAGTAAAAAATCATCCTTTTATTATTACTTCTCATAAACTATTTCAGGATTTCAACAGGCCTCTTTCATGGACCTAGTGAGATAAATTCATCCAAATCACTTTTCTGGTTTAATAATTGTATATCTCCTTTACTTAGCGAAATACCCATCAGTTTTGTTTATATATCCAAAACATCTTCTCAATATTTTTGTCTTTATTGACACATTTACAGCTATATTCAACTTAATTTGTTGCTTGTTCTTCTTTTGTAACTTTATTGATGCAGGATCTATCTATCATATCAAGTAATTTTGGAAGACCAAAATGCAAAAACTTCCATCAGAGATTGAGCTTCATTCTTTCTTAATGAGATGAATTTATTGTCCTCAAGATCCCTTTACCATCAGACTTTCCAGGTCCCAATACTATATTTCCTCTTAAAAAGCCCCAATCACCTTTTTGCATGAGAAGAATTCTTCTAATTAATTCCTATAAATCTATAATTCCAATTCCATCTGAACACTTAATCCATTGTTAACTTTCTACAATCCACATTCTAAGCATCCTTTTACTGTTTAGTCCAAAATATAATATTTTCCAGAACTTTTAAAATCATATTTAAAACCCCTTTTCCAAGGAAAAAGCAATTCACCTGATGAATACAGTCAAACCTTGCTGATCTCAAGGGTATTAATACTTACAGTAGAGTTTAAAAAAAAACTTCAGAAAGAGTTGAAGAAATTAGATTTGGCCATGCTTTATCCCTTGAAAGTCTGCATTACAAGCATGAGCTTTGTAGGTATCCGTCAACTCCCAGCCACTCAACTCATAACTCAACTGCTATCTACTTGCAGTCTATTCACAAGGAATAACAGTCTGGAATTGTGTACTATCTCAAAGATCTCTCCTTCCTATGTTTTTCTCATAAATGCAGTACCAGCAGGACACAATGCTTATTGGAAGCACCTCCAACTTCTCTATTTTTGATTAGGTTGCTATTAAATATATTCACAAGATTAGTTTCTGCCTCACAGATGTGACCACCACCTCCATGATATCTAATGTTTTCTTACATCCTTTGCTCAGTCTATCTTCATTCATTGAATTATTTATATCAGACAAAGGGATTACTAATTAAAATCTGGTTGTGTTTTGTGTTCCCATCATTCTGATGTACAGTGGATTCATATGAAAATTTTCAGAATGTTGCAGTACTTCAGTGCAAAACCCTGATAATTCGATGAAGGACATGTTCTTGTATTATGCATTTCCCTCACTCGGGAGGCAGAGAAATCTGCAAAATTCTATGTTTCTTACAACAGTAGGGCTATCACACTGAGAGAGAAGAGTGCATTATCTGTCAGGAATGATTTTGGATCTTGGGAAGGTAGTTTTCATTCATGTACCAGAAGAAGCAAATGATAGTTTTTGATAATAGATCTCTATTTAAATGGTCATTTTATTTTTTGTAATTTCTCTGTAATACTTTCTGTTATCTTTTAAATGATCTGGGCTATTGCAGTTTCCTAATAATACCACACTGAGTATTGCAATATTAAGGTAATTATGTCCATGATTTTAACAAAGCAATGATTTCAAAAGAGGAAATGTAGAAATGAGATGGCATAAATACCAGCTGAAAAAATATCCTGGAATTATATTCTCAGAGATTTCTCATCTGGTGATGTGTGAACATGTTCTAACATTCTGTTTAAAAAAGAGTTGACGTATGGATATAACAATATTATTAATTCCACAAAATTGTCAAATGCTTAGCTTTTTACTGATAGTTTTATAGATTCACAAAACAGCGTACATATCCAACATACCTTCCTCTTCCTATTTTCCCCAAAACAACAAACCTGTGAGGTGGGTTGGGCTGAGAGAGAGAAAGAGACTGGCGCAAAGTCTCCCAGCTGGATTTCATGGCTAAAGTGGCACCTGAACTCACGGTTTCCCGCTTTTTAGCCTGGTACCTTAACCACTAGACCTCTCACATTAAGAACATAAATATAGTAAGATAGTTTGTGTATATTTTCTTTTTGATATTTTAACATTTTCTTGTATTTATAATGTATCATTGATTTGTTTGTGTGTGACACCATCCTATTTAATGTTATTTTTTTTCCTGCAGAATGCGCCAACCAGGAAGTCCCATGCAGTCATCTCCAGCAGATATGTCTTTCAGCCGTAAGGGGAGACAGCTTCCACAAGTTCCCATCAGGAGTGGCAGTATAGAGCAAGGTATCAAAAAAAACTAGTTTATAGTTTGAAAATCTTAGCTCTGTTTTCCTCTTCCTTTCTCCTCTTGTTTTTCAAAAACTTCTTGGATCTTGCTTAATAGATTCTTCATGTTTTTATTGGTTTCCACTGATAGGGTAGGACATGTATTAAAACATGTATTGAATTGTATGGGTGATTAAAAAAGGTTGATGTTTTATTTGTGCAGATACATATCAATTATTTCTGTGATCATTTATTCTTTATTTTATCCCCAAGATGTTTGGAGATCCTCATTCTATTTATTGACATGTCTTGAATTTTATTTTGTTTTGTTAGCTGAAGCTAATTGATGGCAATTTGGTGACAGGAATGTGAACAAGACTAATGAAATCCCTTTCTGAGCATGTCAAAATCCAATGAAAATATGGGTAAAATGTATTACTGGGTGAAACACAAAGGAATATAAGGGAACTACATTTTAGAAGGTTGGCTGTTGAAATTTCAAAAGAGTGTTGTCCACTAGTCCACTCTGTCCTATTTAAAACAACATAATTACTGCATTTCAAAGTTATATAACTTTCTTGTGAAAATCCACAACTGTTAGGTTTGAATTAGAAATCATATACAATGTATTCATACAATTTATATTTTTTACATTGTGTTTCATAACAGGTTTTCGATTTTTCCTTCTGTATATTATGCTAGTATCCTATATCCTTTTAGAAAATAATATTTAGATATTCATCTTTTGCCAATATTTATAACATGTGAGTTGAGTTTCCTAATGAAAACCAATTGGAGATCTCATTGAAGAATTACCAAATACAATACGCATACAGTTCTTTGTTCACCCACTTGTGCTTCTTTAGAGTATCAAAATATGAAAGTGTGCTAATTTCCACCCCTCATTTTTCTAGGAGGAAAGGGGATTTTTTTTGTTGGTATTCATATATAATTTTTTCTTACTGTAAGATCATACATACATACTATGTGTTATATAATTCATATTGTGAAGAAACACAAATTGTCCATGCAATTTCTCATTACAAATGTTGTGTCATCAAATTTATGCTTACATGATTTTGTTGGCTGGAAATCAATTTCGAACTATTAAAAGTGGAAAATTTGAGCAATTTCAATAAAATAGAAAAAAAGGCATCCAACGTGATTGTTCTTACACTTCAGTACACTTAATTTCACTTGTTCTCAGGGCTGACTTGTTATTCATCATGTTGGTACAAATTTAATGTGAATCTAAATTTTTTTCTGGTTAGTTTCTGAAAGCACTAATCAATTTATTATATTAAAGTGTGCCATATCTGCATAGCTGGCATTCAGGGTGAGTCCTCATATCTGCCTAGTACATTTCCTCTTCTTCTTTTTTTTTTGCAGTCTTCTTCAATGCTGTCACTTTAAATATAGTAAAGAAATGCAGTTTTAAAATGTGTGCCTTGGGTGGCTTGAAAAATGTTTTGACTTGAGAATTTTGTCTTAAGTTCTGCCATACAGTATTATTGTCCAGTTGCAAATGTGAAGCAAACAATAGTGTGACTTTGGCTATTTTACGGAGAGATTACTTCTTGGAACAGAACTAACTTCTAACTAGTTAACTCTAACCGTCAACAGAAATTAATTTCTATCATTTGGAATGTCTGCTATTTTTACAAATGGGATGGGATCAAAATAGATCAGCCGTTTTTGTAGTATGGAGTATATGGAATATGCACCAGAAGGAAGAGAGCTTGATCGTAACATAAGAAATGTACAGTATGTTAATTCAAAGATGATAATGCATACTTTTCTTGCAAAAATTTTAATTTAGTAGAATTTAGCAAATTATTCTTGTAGCATCTGTCCTTATTTGCCTGTAGCATATTGAGATATTTCTGTATTCTGGGAAATAATATCAAGTGTTTAAAAATGCTTACAAAAATAATGAGAAACAAAAAAAAAATACAGAGGATACAACATAGAACTGATTACAGAGAAACAGGTCCAATGAAAATATGCAAATTACAAAAATACAGATTATGTGATTTGCTTTTATTGATTTCCTGATTATTGTGAATCTGTTGATTAATGGTGACTATAATTGTGATATATATGCCAGTTTATAAATTTCATTAATTTTACTGGATTAGGGTTGTCAGTATCATGTTTGGATGACAGCCAATGTCTTGTCATAGCATTTCAAACACACCACTTTTCTCTAAAATGTCTGTACTTAATTATACACACACACACACTGATTTTTCAGTTCCTCAGTGTGGATAATACATTATCGTAACATTTGATGTAATGCAGTCTTTTCTATTAAAAAAAATTAAAACATGTTCATCATGTATGAATTGACAGTTTTCATTGAAGTAGATAGTTTTGTTCTGTCAAAAGAGGAACAAATGTTTTGCTGCAGAAGATCATGTGCCAGCAAGGGAAGAATTAGGACTGTCATATACTGTGTCATTTCAGATCTACAAACATTAGGTCTTTGCAGGATTTAGAATAGATTTTTTTCTGAAAATGCAGGGTTGTTGTTTTTTTTACTAAGTGGTCTCAGTAAGCTTTTCATTTTTATTTCTGAACTTCCAAGTGAAAATGTGCTGATGAGGGAATTGTATTATTTCTTATGCCTGAACATTTACTTAATACACCCTGCTTAATTGAAGCATCTGTAAAAATGCATGTCACAAAGGCTTGAGCGATGTTCATGGGTTGTAATAGACAGTACATCTTTTTAAAAAAGTATTAATATGTCCTGATTTGCAAATATATAAAAATCATCAAGACATGTTTTTGGCCTCTTTTATGAGGCCAGTGGTGTCATATTTTTTTCATTTTTCAGAATTGAATGTTGTTTGATTTAATAAAGAATGTCTGTTAGACAACTGATTGCCAAAAAGACATATTTGGAATGTGAGCATGTGCCTTCTATCTGTGTATATTTTACGCTACAATTTCATGTATATGTAAATTTTTATGATATTCTGATCATTTATATCTTAAGAATAGTTTAATCAGGTACAAAAGCAAAATACAAAACTTAGAATTGTTATATACTTAAGACAATATGGACTCTTCAGTGCTCTCTGAGCTTTGCTTGCAGATCTCTCATTAACTACCTAGGTAGCATCGTCAGTGCCTAGGAGCTTAGGACAATGTTTGATTCTGCAGTATTCAACATTGTGTTATGATTAGTACGATATCAGTGTTTGATAGTATATATTAGATTGGCTTATTATACTTTGTTTAAAATGCCTCTTAAATTTTGTACAAAAATTATGCCAGGATCCATTGGAGTATTGTATTAAAGAAAGCATACTTGATTTTATTCAGACACAATACATCTTTAAGTAGTAAATTGTGACTTCATAGGGAAAGGCAGTTTCTTATTAAAATATGTTGAAATTGATGGGAAAATATGTGGTAATAGCTCATTGAAAAGTCATAAATTAATAGGTATCAGTTCTTCAGATTTGTCAATGTACACATATTATTGGCTGTGTGTGTGATTTTGCTATTCCGTTTTTGCAATAGAAACTTTTTTTTCACTTTGTTCATCTGAGTGTTGTTTCTAATACCATCACTTGAAAGCAATGCAGGTCTAATTAAAGTACAATGGGTTGTATTCTAATCTGAATGGCTTAAAGGAAATACCTGTGTATTGTGTGATAATACTGTGTTTTGTTTTTATTTTAATGTGTGAACGTCTTAAATGATAAATGATGTGGAAAAAATGGACAGATTCACATTCATAAACATTTGAAACAGCAATTCTTATGGGCTCATCACATCAAATGCAGCTTTTGAATGATATTTAAACTTCAGAACTTGTAAAATTCATATTCCAGGCCATGATTCAGCATTAAAAATACTGAAGACAATTAATTTCAGTGAGCTTGAGCATGTTTACCTTTGTATCGACCTCAGAATTTATAACTTGTCATGATTTATTTTCATCTGTTTCCCCACATTAATTTTCTGCATGTTGCAACAGAACCTATAGTGTTTTTCATTTTCATGTATAACACCATTTTGTCTAACTTTAAATTGCTGATTTCTTTCTTTTATTCCCATCATTCCGTGCATTTTATTCATTGAAGAACAAGAGACTTATAGTTCATCATCCAAAGGTAAATATCCATGTCAATTTTACTAACATTACTCATGCTGTGTTATCTTTATTCTGCACTAATTTCATATTAATCCATTTCTGTAGGTTACATTCAGTTAAATCATTGCATTAAGCTAAGGCTACAGAGGACCTGCTACCCACAGTTTAGTGGTTCATCACTAGGGTAACTTCCTCGCTGAGGGGCAGAGCATGGAAACAGAGTGCTGTTACCCAACGTTCTACAGTTTGGATAATTCAGTAGACTACAACATAAAGTGTAGGGAATTTTCAGGAAAAAAAGGAAAAAAATTAAAGTGCCTAGAATTCATACATTCTAGGCACTTTAATTTTTTCCTTTTTTTCCTGAAAATTTGGCTTTATTTTTATTGTTATTTTAGCTTTAAAATCTGCATAATAAGCTTTCAGCGTGTGTTTAATGCACATAATAAAATCAGATGAAGGGTTTTTATTCTGGGTCCATAATTCCGTTCTATCCCCATCCTACTGAATAGAACATGTAAAAAAGATATTTAAAATGAATTATCAAATTTTATACAGCTGGATGTACCTACATGCTCTTTTTAATATTCCCTACAGAACATGTATATTAGATATGGCCTACCATATGTTTATTGTAAATATCAAACACACACAAATAGGATTCTCAGATTAACAAATAGTAAGATTTAACTGTGATTAGCAGCTTATAAAAAGAAGGATAGCTAGACTTATTGTGATGATATAGAAGCATTAGTCTCCTCAAATGGCTTCTGCCTATGGTGAGACTGCAATTCCTAGAATTCTTAGCTGAAGCTCATGCTATTATAGAATTTTAACCTTTTCATCCCATCACATTTGGAAGAGTATGGATGATGGAAGGCTAATAAATACATATTCCTTGTGTCACTTGGGATGCCATAAAAGATGCAGCTCTGGGTTTGTTATGAAATATCTCTCCCTCAGGCTTAACCTACTGTGTCTCAGATGATTTCCCCACCATCTTCTGTAATAGGATTGCTCAGAAAGATAAATCAAAGCTCCAGAGCTATATCAAACAATTTGGAGACAGTATAAATTATAATCTGGATAAGCAGATCAAATAATTTCATAATTATGAAGCATAAAGATTATACTGTGAGTTATTAGAAATGTCAGCAAGGAACATATTTGTTAATCTAAGATGGATAATATCCAAGAGTTCAGTGAAACACCAAAGATGTGGGGTAGAGATTTATTTTTTGTTAACTTGGATAGATAGATATTGTGTGGTTTTTCTTATATATATTTTCTTTTTTTTAAAAAAAGTATACTTTTTCTATTTCTTTTAAATTTCTGTAAAATTTGTTAAAGATTTTGAAAGAAGGGAAAGGAAAGGAAAACCTTGTTTCAAACTTCATGAACCAGATTTCTAATATTATGTTACAAAAAACTGATTTTTTTTTCTGTTTCCAGTGGGAGCCTTTCCCCCAAAACTATCAGTATTTGATATCAGGGACAATTTTTATCAGGTTTACAACTTGAAAGGAAAGGGTAATATGTATCTTTCTTTTGTGTTATGATCCTGATAAAAACTCTCCTACACTTAATGCTGTTATCTAGTACCTTAAATTTCAGCTATCAATATTGCAGCTCCATTATTGCCTATGAAACTTGATTTTGGAAAGTTACCGCTCCAATATACATAGATGTATTCCCTACTCAGGAAAAAAGAATAATTTATAGAAAGTATTCTTTCCTGCAGTTTCATATTCATCTTCTGCTTCAACAGAAGGTGGCTGACTCTATATAGAGCAAGACCTTCTTTTCGCTTTCTAGCCCCTTCTTTGAGGACTATTGACTGGGATCTCATGTAGGCTGCTAGCCCACAATTGCCAGAAGAAACCAAAAGACATGCATCTACTTCTCTAGGTAAGCCTTGTTTAGCACCTTAAGGCACTAGATTCAACATGATTTGAATGGCTTTCCCACAGATATTAGTAGAAGAGTGCATTTCTGCCACTTCCTTGCTGTCTATTCTAGAATATAGTATGATGAAAACAACTAAAAAGTTGGAGCAGAAATATAATGGAAGGTTATGTTTGGCAGTAGAACTGATTCTTTTTGTAATAATTACAAGTAATGTGCTTAAGCCCCCACCCCCAATATAGTCAAAATTTATTTATTTATTTATTTTATTACATTTATATACCGCCCTTTCCCGAAGAACTCAGGGCGGTTTACAGGGTGATTAAAAAACCAAAATACAAAAGTTAAAAACAAATTTAAAAAAAATTATATTTGTCCCTGCATAAATAAAACCCCAGTTAAAATAAGATTAATCCTCAGCCTGGGCCAGAGAGCTCGAAGAGCCAGGTCTTCAGGCCCCGGCGGAATGAACGGAGGTCGGGGGCAGTCCTCAGCTCCACTGGCAGCTGGTTCCAAAGGGCAGGCGCCCCCACTGAGAAGGCCCTATCCCTGGGTGTTACCCGCCGGCAATCTCTTACCGGTGGCACCCTGAGAAGACCCTCCCTGTGGGAGCGCACTGGACGAAGGGAACTTGATGCCGGCAGCAGGTGTTCCCTCAGATATCCCGGACCCAAGCCATTTAGGGCTTTATAGGTCATCACCAGCACCAATTTAACTGCATAGGAAATATGTAAAAAGAGACATCTTCTCTTTCCTCTCAGATATGTTCTTAGGTTACTTATAATTATGACCAAAGAATCATATTTTCACTAGAATTGCTTGTTTGAGTCTTTAAAAGCTTATGCTTATGTAATCAGTGATAGCATCTAGCTGCCATGTTTTGTGCCCATCTCTTTTTCAGTTGCCTTTGGCTTTTCCAACCGTCAGGATCTCCTACAGCAGGGGTGTCAAACTCTCAACGTCACGACGTGTCGCGACGCATCACACCTTTTTTTCCCATTGCTGGCAATGGGGTGGGCGCGGTTTTGCCATTATGCCTCCGGCCCATGGGCCAGCAGTTTGACACCCCTGTCCTACAGAAACTTTTGCTTTTGAACCAGGTGACCAAACTTAACTTTAGCTTCATTATTAGTGTTTCCAATAAAAAGGTCTAGTTTATTTAATTTAATATTGAATGATTTGTTTTTCTTTTGATCCCAAATATTCCCGGCAATTTTTTCCAGCACTACAATTAAAAGCCATAGATTTTCCTTGTTTAATCTTTGTAATGGTTCAGCTTTCATTGCAGTATATTTTTGCCATGGTCTTGAACTCTGATAGCTTTGCACTTCGGCATTTTATCTAATTCTGTTTCAGTCTTTCCCCCAAACAGCAGGTACTTCTTAATTTTAGGGTTACAGTCACCACCCCTGTGTATTATTCAGCCTGGGAAAATAAAGATTAATTTTACACTTATTTTCACTTTCAACAAGAAAGATCTTAAGTCCTCTTAGCTTCCAAACATCCAAGTCACATTATCATATCTGGGGTTGTTAATGTTTGTTCCAACAATTTTGATTTCTATTTTTTCAAAATAATTAATTAATTAATTAAAGACATCAAATGAAGGTATATAGTCCATCACTCTTTTCCCAATTCTAAACCATTTAATTGTTCCATTTTCTATTCTAATGTTGCTTCATGGTCATCATTATCAATTCTTCTGTAGGCAGATGAAGTGGCTTAATTAGTACACCCATTTTTTTAAAGTTCTGCTTGTTGGGATCTATTTCTCAACACCTGGTCAATCAAAACCTTGCTATAATGAAAAAAAATAAAAATAAAAAACATATCTACTGAAACTTTCATGTAACTGTCTTTTCTATTGTCCATCAAATGTTACCAAAGTGACATTGGATGGTCCTGACTTTTCTAAATCCAATATGTACATATGTACTGGAGCATCATCTTGTTCATTTGTAGCTGTTTGATAGCTTGAACATTCTTTAGAACTGCCACTTTTTAACAGTGGAAAATAAATTGACCTTCTCTAGTCCTTTGACTGTCATTGTGCTTTTCATTCCTGCATGCAAACCATAAGCTACACTTTTCGCTGTGTGATTGCAAAGGATTTTAAACAAATCAGCATGATTTTCATCAATTACATCTTTATTGCTTCCCGTATTTAACTTAACAGTCCATAATGTCTGATTCTGGTTTAGTGTTCAAACGTTTGCATGTGTACAAATTTTGGGGTCTTTCCTATAGTCATGCTAGTTTTTTATGCCTTTTTTTCCTCCATTAGATCTTTGCCTTTTTTTCCCGTTGTAATACTTATTGTTGCATAAATGTTTCTCTTGATTTCTGTTATTTTATTAACAAAGTTCTTGTCCTTTACATTGTTATCTTCAATTGCGTTGCTTGTTTAGATCTAATTTATTGATTCTTCTTTGGAACTTGGTTGGACAAAGTCTTATTTGTCTCTGTTTGCTTTCCATCTTTCTTCAGCCATTTTTAATATATCAGTACAGGTAGTCCTTGACCTACAACCACAACGTCTGTTGATAAGTGAGACAGTTGTTAAGTGAATTTTAACCTATTTTACAATCTTTCTTGCCACGGTTGTTCAGTGAATCACTGCAGTTGTTAAGTTAGTAACACAGTTGTTAAGTGAATCTGGCTTCCCCATGACACTTGGGCATATGTTTAATTTTCTTTTAACTTTTGTATTTTTGTATTTTTATATATCTGCCCTTTTCACCGCCCTGAGTCCTTCGGGAGAAGGGCGGTATATAAATAAAATTATTATTATTATTATTATTATTATTATTATTATTATTATTATTATTATTATTATTATTATTATTATTATTATTATTTGCTTGTCAGAAGGTCACAAAATAGAATACAGTAGAATAGAATTCTGTATTGGCCAAGTGTGTTTGGACACACAAGGAATTTGTGTCTGGTGCATAAGCTCTCAGTGTACATACAAGTAATAGTGATAATCATGATCATAAACAACATGAAAATACATTCATCATAAATCATAAAAAACAACAAATCATAGGATGCCACACTTAGGTGATAGTCATAGAATGCTAGCTAAGCAAACAACATAAATCATACTAGGATACAAAAAAACAATATAAATTGTAAGATACAAGCAACAAAGTTACAGTCATAGGTGATCACATGACCGTGGGCACTCCAACCGTCATAAATAGAAGCCAATTGCCAAGTGTTCATGTGACCACAGGGATGCTGCAATGGATATAAATGTGAAAAATGATCATGAGTCACTTTTTCAAGGCTGTTGTAACTTTGAACAGTCACTAAATGAATGGTTGTAACTCAAGGTCTACCTGTATATAGTCAACTTTGTCTTCTTTTTCTTTTTGCCTTTTGGGATATTTTTGCTTACTTCATCTTTAATGTGTCATATATTTCAATTCAGAGTTCTTCAGGCACTCTATGTATCAAATGGAGCATCTGGTGTTATTTTTGTTGACTGAATAGAACTTCTCTATATTTTTTGCATAGCATATAGTCAATTCAGTTTCAATGTAGTCCATTCAGTGATGTCTTTGTGTATGTAATATCACCTTTTGTTGTTTGGAAGATACTTGCTAAAAAAATTGAATTTTCTTTGCAGAATTCTATTAATACATATCTTGCTTGAGTTTATGCACCAGTACCAAATTTTAAGTTAATTTATGTCCAACTGTATCAATCCAACCTTCCATGGGGGATGGGTGGCGTGTTGACAAGATACTACAGTTCACAATAGAAGTGTTCAGCTTCCATTTTTTCAGCAACCGTAGTTGGAACACAGATTTAAACCATCATAATGTTGACTGAAATTAGATTTTAGACCCAAATTTTTTAAAATAAATTTTTATGTTTTATTAGCTTATAATATGAAATACAAAAATACAAAAGCAAGTCGTGTGAAATAAGGGGGAGGGGAAGGAAATGAGAGAAGTGTGGAAGAGAGGGAGGAAAGAAAAAAAAGGCATACTTTGGTGTAGAATAAGGCCTTAACATTGAACCTCAACTTGTAACTCTTCCATAATACTATAAACTAGCCATTTCTATAACAGCAAATCAATCTAATCAGTAAAACCCAAAATCAAAGTTTTTTTTCCCACCTCAAGCACAAAGTCCAGAAGTGGTTTCCAAGTAGAAACAAAAGTACTTATATTCAATTCTTTAATTAAAGCAGTCAATTTAGCTATCTCTGCTAACTCCATCAGCTTTGTAGCCATTTATGCATGGTGGGAATCGAGCTGTCATTCCATTTTTGTGCATAGAGTAGTTTTGATGCCATTAACATAAGATCAGATTTCCCAAAAAAATTTCCAAGTCTTTTTCCATTAAGCACAAAAGAAAAGTTTCTGGTTTTATCTATATATTCTCTTTAAGAACTTTCTGTATTAAAATATAAATCTTATTCCAATGTGTCTTTGGTTTATCACATCTCCACCATAAATGGTTAAACGTCCCTTCTTTACATTTACATTTCCAACATTCATTTGAAATATCTGTCTACATTCTGGACAACGTTTCTGGTATCAAATACCAGCAGTACATCATCTTACAAAAATTTTATTTTAAATTATAGTTTAGTGTGAATTTTAAACCTTTCATCCACATATTCTCCCATTGTTCAAGCATCACATTATATCCAAAGTTCCTTACCCACTGAATCAGATAATGTTTTACATGTTCACTTTCCAAATTCAATTTCAATAACATTTCAAAGACCTTAGCAATAATACGTTCATCACTATCACACAGTAAAATTTCCAGTTTATTTTTAACAAAGTCAAACCTACAACTCTTTTTTATCTAGTTTGAATCTTTCTATCAGTTATAAGTATGTAAACCAATAGCGGATTTTAGACCCAAATTGAGATAATTCTATCATTTGGGAGTTGCATCTGAGCATTTTCTGTGAAGATCTGATGTTTGATGCAAATCAATCCATTCTATTGCTAATTCTAAGAATATCTTTGTTCAGTCATGACATTTGTGCTCTGGCAACACCAGTACTGTCTTGGTTTATAGTTATGCCATTTCAGATGCTAGCCTGTCTGTCTATTTAGTTTCCCTGAAAGTAAGGCCTACCCCACAAATAAGCCCTAGCTTGATTTTGGGGGGTAGGCCTAATATAAGCCCTACCACAAAAATAAGCCCTAGTTTTGGGGCGAGGCACTCACCTAAAACTCAAGTTAGGGTGGACTAATAAAGAGGATTCCTACTTCTTTTTCCAATGCTTCATATTTGATCTTATCTCTCATCTAAGACCTGCCTGTCATGGACGAACCTTTGGGGAATGTATATTCCAAACAACATTGCTCAGAATCATTGGATTGTGCAAATGCCCCTTGACCCATAAGTTAACAGTACGTGAAAGATCCATCTAAGACCTATAGGGGAAAAATTCAAAAACCACTATCAGGTTTTAATATTTAGAAAGTTAAGATCTCTTAATCAACTCACATTGACTTTCTATGTTGCTAAGACTAAGAGTGGACCAATTGTACTCCCAATTTTTTTTATTATGAATGATGAAAGGGTAGGTATGGTTGAAAGATACTTGGAGAAATGGCACTTCTGTCCTGCAGAATTTATGACCCTCCTATAACGGAACTTCTGTCATACGATCAATCAATCATTTGCAGTCCCTTCATCAACTAACAATAAATTATACATATCTTGGAGTCTCTTGAGAGATGAACAGTTAAAAGTCTCACTAAATGCTTTTTCTTACCAATTATCACAAGAATCTCCATACACCTTCATATATAGACAGCTTTTAAAGTAAGTAGTATCATTTTTCTTTTTAATTACTTTGAACTTTATTTTCCAGAACATATAATAAAGACTCCAATATTTTATCTGTTTCTTCTTCCTATAAGGAAAAGTTATTTATAATCAATATATTAAAAAGTAGCGATTATCATATCTTATCTTTCAGTCTACTCTAAATAACTATTAACTGTAGAGCAGTTCTTTATTTGAGCAACTGTATATATTTAACCTTTACTGTCATTCTCAAGAATTAATATTGACCGTAATGTTACCAATCTTGAGACAAAGGAATTGCTTTTCATTGGCTATACAGAGTATTCTAAGACATTTCAGAGTAGTGTCCTCTTTATTCTCTTAATCATGCACATTTTTAGCAAGGCTAAGAAAGTCTCCACTTAAACTAATCAAAGCTTATTCCTTTGGATGCTCCTCTTCTGCTACAGTTGGCCTCACGTGTCAAAAGAGCTGAGGCCATTTTCACCACCTCTAAATATTTGTCTGGGAAAGGTTATAAAAGCTTTAAACTAATAATTTAAAAATTGCTTTCACAAATGAATTGCTGAAGCAATATTGGGTAACAAACCCTTGCAGATTATTCCATAATTAGTTTAAGTAGTTTCAATTTGGGAAAGCTAGTCTTTTGGGTGTGCATGTGGGTGTTGTGGTATAAACTGGAAGTTGTTCCTGGAATGTTTCATTTTTCTGTCTTTCTGCTCAAAAGAACCAAGATCAATGCATGAAGCAATAAAGTTACATTATCAGGAAAAAAAATATATGTACCATCAATAACAGAAGGGAATTATTTAATTGAACTGAAGTAACAGTAGGAATGTGAATAAGGTAGGGACAAGGAAGAAAGCAAAAAAGGCAAGAGTAATGATATAGAATAGGATTCTATCATAATAGGATTCAAGTTAATAAATAACTTTAAGAGATGAATTATGTATAAGTTGTTTTAATGTTATATATGGCTTTGCTAAACAGTAACTATTTCTGTTAAAAGTTTCTGGGCACAAAACTAAATTCATCAAAAAGAATACATGGTATGAATAATACAAATATTGAATACGTCTTCCAATCTCTTAGCAGATCTTTACAAATAAGTCTCTTTTTTAATTGATATCTTTTATTTTTTGGATTTTGCATATGGAGTTATATTTTAATAGTTACATTATGAGTAGAAATACCATGTGCAAGCCTTAAATTTTCCAGAACTCATCAGCAACATAATACGTAGTTCCAGGCACAAAATGAAATCAAGGAGCAAGTGCCAAATACTTTGAATAAATTGTACCACAATTTGTGATACTTTAGATCACACCTTTGTCGATCCCTAGGTTTCTTTGATGAAATGAAGACACACACAATGTTTTAAAAATATCAAATCCCCTGTTACCCATTCTGTTCCCATCTTTCAATGTAGAACTAGAGTTCTTTGACATTTTTTTCTTGTAGTCAGTAGCAACATTACTTGCCTTCCGGGTGAGATTCAAGGTACTAGTAATGGTATTCAAAGCCCTACATGGCAGGGGTCCGGAGTACCTGAGGGAACACCTGCTGCCGGCATCGACTTCCCTCCACCTTGTGCGTTCCCACAGAGAGGGCCTCCTCAGGGTGCCACCGGTCAGAGAATGTCGATTGGTGGCCCCCAGGGGGAGATCCTTCTCTGTGGGCGCCCCGGAGCTATGGAACCAGCTACCGGTTGAGCTCCGGACGGCGCCCGACCTTCGCTCCTTTCGCCGCGAGCTAAAAACATACTTTTTTGAACAAGCTGGCCTGGCCTGATGAGGGGATTGGGGGGGGGGTTGCTACTGTTTTTTATTAGTTTTTAATGATGTATTTTAGTATGTGGGCATTTATTTAATCTTGTTTTAACTTTTGTAATTTGTATTTTTATTCTTGCCCTGTTCACCGCCCTGAGTCCTTCGGGAGAAGGGCGGTATAGAAATATTATTAAAATAAAAATAAAATAAAAATATAGCTTCTGTTTTAATGCAGAACATTTGAGGAGCTGTTTCCTTCTAAGGTTTCCCATGTAAGGATCTCTCTAGGTTCTTGCAGTTCACCTTGAATAACCCTGATTACAAGTCTTTAGCCAGAGGGGAAATTTCTAAGCAGCAATTTCTCCCTCCCTCTTCTAGCATCCTGTAAAAAAATATTATGAACAGGAAGAACGTGTTAAGGAATTTGTTGTGCAGAGGTCTCCTTGTGCTACCAAAGAGTTGCACAGACAAGGAAGGGTACTGAGAGCAGTAAGAGTCACACACAGGAGTACACTGAGTTGTAAAAGCAAAAAGTATTTTACTTTGAGGTGGTGTAAGAACAAAAATGCACAGTCAAAAATAAACAGTCCAAGTCATACACAATAGCAACAGTCCAAGGAGTAATCCAAACTACAAAGTCTTCTTACCGGTCCAGAGGTCAATACACAGTTCAGGTTTACAACAGTAGTAAACCAACAGCAGAGCAAAAACAGTAGTAGTAGAGATCAGTGAATTCAGAGAGAGAGAGAAGCTACGTTCCTAGCTTCCTCTTATGGCCATGAGAACACTTACACACCCATTGGCCAATTAACAACTTAAAGACATAGCATTATGGTTAATATATTTTCAACCCAACATTGTAGGCTAACACCATATGCCTAACAGAACGGATGTATCAGTTGCTTTTAAAAAGCAAACATACAGATAAAACAAGTATCACAGAACTATGGGAAT
This sequence comes from Vipera berus, assembly GCF_964194415.1. Lineage (NCBI taxonomy): Eukaryota > Metazoa > Chordata > Lepidosauria > Squamata > Viperidae > Vipera > Vipera berus. The sequence continues at coordinate 236,599,203 of NC_138202.1, forward strand.
AACTTTAAATACCACTAAGCTATTAGTGAATCTCCTTCTGTCCTGCAGAGAGATGCTTACTCAATGCCAGCAGTTTTTTCTTTCTCATCATACACAGTACAAATTGAGCTGTCTAATGGACTAAAGTATTTTTAAAACAGAGCACATACTTAACACAAACCAAATATATTTACTTTTAAAAACAGTTATTAATGCTATATTGGCCAGTTTCCAATTCTGACATCCTTCTCCCTATAAAACAGAATTCATCATATTTTGTAAAGTTTGTAAAAGTTCATCCTCAAAACATTTATAATAAGAACATGGTAATCCATCTGGTCCGGGCTCCTTTCCTTTCCTGATTTAACACTTTTTATAGCTTTGCATACTTCCTTTATTGTTATAGGTCCATTGGTAATCTGTTTCTCTTTGTCTGTAATCCTCTGTAAATTTTGTTTCTTTAGATATTCATCTATTTTCTCCAGAGAAATGTCTTTGTCTTTTATACAGGTTGGAATAATACTGATGAAACACATTTTGCATAGCCATGTTATTCCACTTGTAATTTCAGTATCAATTTCAACCAATCCTTCTTAAGCATTTTGCCAAAAGTTTTCTAGATCTTTGAAACCCCTTTTTTCCTTTCTAATCCAGAAAGAATGTTGACTCACCAAGTGGGTTTCTCTTGTCCTGCCACTCAGAAAATCTCTGTTTATTTAATTGATTACATCAGAAAGTGTTTTAAGAAAGTGAGGCCCCTGTGAACCTTGTGTCCATATAGGCAGCATTTAGGCTGTGAGTTTGATTGAAATCTCTTGATTCCCAGCACTCAACTCACATATTAACTAGAAAAACCTCAGTTCCTACAGTCTCCTTATGAGCAATAGCTGTCCAGAGTGCAGGAGGGTGATCCCACAATTCTCCTTGTCCAGAAAGACTATGCTGGCCAGAAATCACCATTTAGCTATCCATTTCTGCTGCAGTGCCACCCCCTCTCCGTCAAGAATGTTTAGTCCACCATAGATCCTCACCCAGAAGCCCTGCAAAAAGCTGATGTAGGAGCCCTTCCTCGCTATGTTGTGTTTGGCTGCTAGATCCTTCTCCTGGTTTGGATCTCCATCTTAGCCTGGCTGATTGTCCTCTTGAGTCTTCAAGCCTTGATCCTTCTCAGTGGGTCCAGATGGCGTTTACTGCCTGATGGAGATCTCTCTCTCTCTCTCTCTCTCAGCATCAAGCTAGTTTGCCAAGTAATACTCCTTAATACTTTGCAAGAACCTGCCCCTCTTCCCATGTTTCATGCAAGGAATGGAGTTTCATCTAGGCTAAATGCTGTTGGAGGGAAAAGCCTTGCGTCTTCTCCCTCTCGTCTTTTGCTTGTGTTTGTCCACAGTTCCTCAGTTTTTAATATCTTTCCTAGTTTCCTTTTTCTGTGCTCCTTGGGATCAACTGTCCATTGCCACAGATTCATGTTTCTAATGTCCTTACTAAGGCCAATCTGTAAAAATGGCAGCTTCTTTATCTCCTAGTTTATTTCCGTCTTCATTTCCCTTAGCATCTTCAAGGATTCGGTTTTCTTTGATTTAATTTTTTTGAGTTACAAACTTTTGCAACCAATTATTCTCTCATGTATCCTCCAAATGTATGCCTTCCAAATCTTAATTCCTTCACTTATTTATTTATTATAATCTGGACTGGACATTAATGTTGATTTAAGATTGTATCCTGTCTGGTGAAATGCCAGTCAAACACATAGATGAAAATTAGAGCTTTCAGTATATGCATGCTTTTTTTACATGCAAATAGAACCAATTGGCCATGATAATTGGCTTTCTGCATTTTGTATATAAGATAATATAACTAAGATAAAAATACTAGAAATGAAGTAGATGCTACTAGAAGTGCTATTACCTTTAATCATAGCATGATGCCTGATGATCTGGAAGAGGCAAGAGGAATGCTCACAATGTAAAATTCTTATTTGTACAATGCTTGGCCTGTTCTATGAAGTAATATTTATCCCTATGTTTAAATTAAATAATACGACACATGTTTGGATACTAAAATCTCTGTCAGTAAAGATCATCAAAAGTTTGAAAAATGAAATCATATACTGAGTATTTTAATATAAAAGTATTAGTTCTCAACTATCATTTAAGGCTCTTTGCACACAAACTCACACACACACACACACACACACACACACACACACACACACACACACACATCCACACACAGCCACACACACAAACTTTATTTGTTTTCCAAAGATAAAGTGATAAAGGTTTTTAGTCCAAACTACAAATGTGCTGTTTTCCTTGAAGCCTCAGAAAACCTAGGTTTTGGGGAGTCCTTGTTGTCTTCCATTTTGAGGCAGGTAGGCATTAATGTTCCCTTTCAGACATTTCTAATAAAAAAGGTACCTTGTTTTATTGCTGTGTCATCTATGGTTTTGAGATGACGAATCTATTTTGGGTTAAATTTTGAGTCTTTAATTTTATGGAATAACATGGATAAACAATTCATGGTTGGAACTTTACAAAAATTAGATTATATCAGATAATTGGTTTCCTAGATTCCTAGTTGCACAGTCTAAGGGTCTGGTAACCTATTGGCTAAAGACAATCCATTAGATTGTGAGTAATAATCTAAATACAATGCTCACACCCAGAAGTGTATGTTACTCCATCATGGTCTGGAAAAGCAGACAGCTTCCTATTACTCAATATCCTACAAGACAGATGGTTAATTTTGTACTGGAATTCTGTGGTGAAATAAATATTTTGCTTTAGGTTTTAGCTGTTATATTTCTACCCTGACATCTTACAGCATTACCAAAGCTACTGGACAGTCCAAGAAAAAAAATGGGAAGACTCAGAAAAATTGGAGGGTTACACATAGAAAATGCTGCCACCCTAGACTCTGAAATGAATGAGGCAATGTTGAGCAAAAACAAGTGACAATTTGTGTACTAACTTTAAGCCATGATGCTCCCTAAACATTTTACACCTAGAACTTTCTGTAATAACCACAGTGCCTTGAATATGCATGGCCCAAGTTTTAGATTTCTGTGTGGCCAGGATCATTGTTTTGTATCATCTCTCTGTACTAGGGAATATGAATTTTCCTTCCCAGGGGATGTTTTTCATAAAGCAGTACTGTAGGAATGCCAGATCCTCAGGTTATTCCCTAACACATGGTGCATAGCTATGTGAATTAATCACATAGTGTTTTACACAGGGATTTTAAGCTACGGTACCTTAGTAGCAAGTTGCAGAAACAGTATTAACAGGTTTTAGGCATATGGCTTCCCTTACCTATCTAAATGGTTATGCTGTGAAGAAAGATATTATCATCACTGGAGACGTTTGACATGTATTCATCACCTGTTTGGATTTGTATTCATTTATCTCCACTATCACATCTTCATCAAAGAGCTGTAGGCAGGGGCCTCTAAGACTAACTCAGATGATCTAGATGGCAATGAGAACGTTAAAATTGGGGTCTTTACCAGGCTAGGTAGAAGCAGGCCTTTGCAAACACAATGAGCCAAGTAAATACATTTAGGAGTCGGTTAGGTTATTTGACAGAATAACATGGAAAGGAAAATACACAGCAAATATTTATTGTTGTTCTTAATATCTGTCTTTTGCTTTTGTTTGATTAAAACCTAAACCATACAGTTAATGAAGTGTGTTAGAAAGTATCAATAATATACTTCCAAAAATCCAGAATGCGCCAATACCTTCTTAGATAAGCCAGAACACATCTGCGCTTTCAGAAAAAGTAATATGACCCAAATCTCCTGATTTGACTCATTCATTACCGGTGTCCTATTTTATATAATATTGCACATGTATTTGGTGCAACCTTTTTTAACTGTCTTATAAATCTGCTATTGCACAAAGGTTTAATTTAATCATCTTTCTCAGCTAGAAACTAAGTTTTGGTTATGTATTTACCTACATCTATGCTTTGCATACTTTCCCTTTCCCCTTCTTGTAATGTTATATTTTGCACACTTAGGTGTGAGGAGGTATTTAAATTCAGTAGATGATGATGTACACTGATTTTCTAAGAAACTGAATTTACTGTTCTTGTTCTATGGAAGAAATATATATTTTTCAGGAATCTATATTCCAGGGTCAAATTAGACACAATCCAACTAGAATGTTTTCCTGTATCAAAATATATGTGTGAGACGTAACCTCCGTTCAATATAGAGAAAAGCTTTGCATATAAACAGGCTGCTGTTTTGAGGCTTTAAATCAGTTATAAACAAAGCGATGCAAAATTGTTTGGAAGCCATGTCTACCACATTTGCAAATGTCATATCTTTTAAGAACCTCATTAAAATTATTTTAAAAGTACAATAAATATTTTAACATGGATGGAATGTTATCCTTGTAGAGGTATATTATAGAGACATATTTTGAAAAGGAAAAAAATAATATTTTTCAATTTTAAGAAATATTCTATATAAATGAATGCATGTTATGGATATGTTGGAAATTTGGAAATGTGCAGATAAGGTTTCCAAGCAATCCTTGTTGATCAGCATCAGCATGCTTATGTTTTGCTTTCACATCCTGATGGAGATACTGTTTGAATATTTATTCAGTTTGAAGTAAAGTCATATTTGCATCAAATTACTTCCTACATTCAAAGTTTTTCAACCACTTTTTAATAGTTTTCCATTATCTGTTTTTGCAGTAAATTTAGTAGTGGAGGAACGAACAAGACAGATGAAAATGAAAATGCACCGGTATAATCAGACAACAGGGTGTGGTTCTAGTCAAGAACTTGAACATGAGCAATATACTAAGGTAAATATCAAAATGCAACACTTTGTTTCAAAAGTTGGAGAATTTACATAAATGTTAAAAATATGGCATAAGACAAAAATATTGAGGAAGAATACCTGATATCACTCCAAAGATGCTTTTTATTGGTTCAATTTAGGAAGCTACTGATACTACGTTATTTTACAGAAACCATATTATTATGTCATTATTTCATTTGTGATTTTTTTTTTCAATGAGGAAGCATTCCTCAGCTTTTTTTTAACTAACTGCATTAAAAGAATATATCAGATGGTTACATTTAAACATTCTTATTCTGGTTATGGAAAATAAAATTGTTGCTTTGTTCCCCCTTCCCACTCATTAAAATAATAAAGAACATTAGTCATTAATCTTCACGTTGTGTTAATTAAAGTTAAAAAAACATCTTAAGGAGGATTTCTAAAACAAATCACTTTTGTCAAATTGGAAATCTTTCTCTAGGATTTGTAACTGAATCAGGGAGATATCCCTCCTTTTAGAAAAAAAAGTCTTTCTACACTTAGGAAACTTACATTTCAAGTAGTAATACAATCCCTGTGCAAGTGAGTAGCTCAGAAAAAGTGGTGAACAGGTCATTCCCTTTTTAAGTCATTCCTTTTCCTTCTTCCCCATAATCTCTCACAACTGTTCTTCATGTACATAGTGTGACTGTTTACAGCAGAAAGCTTTTACTTATCTATAAAGGCTTCCATGGATCATAAGCTTGTCACATACTATAGCATGAGTTTGCAGAAGGAAAGGATTCAATTTGCTATTCACATATTCAGTTGTATACATTAATGTGTTGACTAAACAGTCAGATCAATCATATATAGTAATTGTTTATTTACAAGCAGAAGTTTTTGTTTAAAGTGTGATTTTTGCTAGTGATTTTATTATCCAATAATTAGGATTTTATGGAATAACTTACTGGTTGCTAACAGGAGAAATTGAATCATTATGTTAATTCAAACACCACTTTTTATTGTAGGCAATCTAGACAATAACCCTATCATGGGATTTATTTTTAAAAATTGTTGTGCAATTTTTTTTCAATTTCCTCAAAGATTTCAGATCAAAACATTATGGCAACTTATGTATTGATAAATGTAATCTGTAAAATCCAGCATTTTCATCACATGTTATGAGATTGTGATGCATGTTCTACCTATTATTTGTATGTGCAGCAATGCGTAAAGAAAACAGGGACAGTTTGTATGATTATGTTGTACTGTCCTTTTTCTCCTTTGCTTTTTATTATTTGCTCCCCATCATTCAGAAATACCAACGAAGTGGTATATTTAGACCTTCTCTTTGCTTTTGTTTGTATTAGACAACTTGTCTCATTCTACATTTTTTATAGTTATATATAAAAGACACTCCACTAAGTGTACTCCACTAAGCTAGTTAGGAACTGCTGCAGTGCTGAGAGTTTTGCCTACCTGTGTGAGACTTAGGAGGAGAGCAGAAAGCAATGTTTTTTAGTTGTGTCACAAACCCCTGAGATAAAATCCCTTCTCCTATATCCATATAGCTCCTTTTCTCTTGATATTTAGAAAGGCTATGAAAACAGTGATGTGTAGAACTAATTTTAATATGGTTATGGGTATTAGAATATTTAATAATAAATATAATAAGAGTGGGAATGTGGATTTTAACTGTTTAACTAAAAACTGTTAAATACCTTTGTTAAATTGGTTCTACTCTATGATTTTTCTGCTGGAAGCCACAATAAATTCTCCAGGAGTGTGCCCATATAGAAATCTAATAAATAATTACTAAATAGACAATTAAATTACAATAGTTTTTGGAAAGCAAAGATATTGGAAGAATAAATATTGTTATATTCCTTTTCTAGAATCTTTCCAGGTATTGATGTCAGGCTGATAGATCTGTACCTGGATCCATTTTTTTCTTTTTTGAAGTTGGAAAAAAAAATTACAGATCTATCAGCCTGACATCAATACCTGGGAGGATTCTGGAAAAGATAATCAAGCAACAAATATGCAAATGCTAGAGGCAAAAAAGTCATAAACAGAAGCCAACATGAGTTTGTCAAAAACAGATCGAGCCAAACAAATCTTATTGCATTCTTTGACAATGTGACAAAATTAATGGACCAGAGGAATGCTGTGGATATAATTTACTTGGACTTCAGTAAGGTATTTGATAAACTAGACCACAACCTACTACTAAATAAGATAATTAGCCCAGTGCCAGGGTAAGCATTTCCAAGGACAGGGTAAAAAGTTGTAAGATTTGCCTAACTTCCTGAATCCTTACCTGCTGTTTGGGTTCACCCAACTGTTTGGGGTCATAACCTTAATGATATCATAAAGGGAAAGAAATGTGAAGTAAAATCGGAAGCAGAGTCATAGTCATGTGATTTTTCTTTTAGTGACCATTTTGCTTAAATCCTGAGTTTCTGGTCACAATTTCAGTTACTAAAAAGGTCATTTAGTCTAATATTCCAAACAGATTTCCACTTTGAAGTATTCATGAGAAAGATGTATTTAATATAAAATACCATATGTACAACATGCTTTTGTTCGCATACTTTGCTGGCTATTACAATTACTAACATTGCTGTATGTAAATTGTGGTTTTATAGCTTCCTAAATTAATAGTAGACTTTCATACCTGTATGTCACGAAGTATTATCTGACACGTGGTCTATTTTTTTTAAAAAAATTCCATTTATATCCCGCCCTTCTCCAAAGACTCAGGGCGGCTTACAAGCTTAGCAGTAGCCTTCACTTGAAAACCATGAATTAACTGTAGCTATGTGGTGATAAGGGGTAATACCTACATCCTCATAAGGGGTGATAAGGGGTAATACCTACATCCTCTTTATACCAGAGGTGTCAAACTGCTGGCCCGCCAGCCGGATGTGTCATGGTGAAACCGTGCCCACCCCATTGCCAGCAATGGAAAAAAATACATCGTGACACGTCATGTGACGTTGCGAGTTTGACACCCCTGCTTTATGATAAGTCATTATGCAATGTAATATCAACTTTTAGAGTAGGTGATTATTTACAAAAATATATCTGTGATTTTGTTTAACATGTAATGCCTTTTACACGTTAACAAAAGACAGTTAACAAAAGACAGCTAACTGTGACAGCAGTGCAATGCATTTGAAAGAGGTGCTTCACAATGTTTGCAGTACAAATGAAGCCCTTTACTTTGAATCATTAAAGTTGTGTTTTTTTTCAAATCTTGCACAATTGCTTCAAAACTGTATAGGGCTGCCTATCATTCCTTCCCCCACTTCTGAACCATGTAGCTTGCAAACTGCCCTCTCCAGCTTTATGGCTTATCGTATTGTGCAAATACACCATCCCAAAAATTTCCCATTGAGGAAAACCAGAAAGTATCACCATGATTTTGGGGAGATCTTTTGGTGGAAATTTACTTGATTTTTTTAATCTTTTACTTGATTTATTTGAACTTTTTGTTATTACCTGAGTTTATTCAATCATTTGATGTGTAACAGAAAAAGGACCATTAGAGATTGAAAAGTGGTCCAATACCTAATCTAATTGTAATGAAATAGTTCGAAGGTTGAAACTGTAAAATGGGAATTTTACTAACAAGGGACAGATGGCAGAAACAATGAAAGCCAGGAAACAAGCAGCTTTATACAGCTGATTCAGGCAGATGGGGGTTTTAAGCCTAGACTAGAGGGCAAGATTCTAGGAGACTGCTATCAGCAACTTATTTATATATACAACTTCCTAATTTTGTGAAATAGTTTTTTATAAAGTACTTACTGAAGCTTCTTATGTAGTATTCAGAATATAAAGCAGGGAGTTTAATTGTAAAACCAGGCATGAAATACTGGTACTGTAGATGGGTTTTGAAACTGAGCATAGTTTATAGATAATTTGATAAATTTTAGAAGGGTGTTGGGTTTTTTTTGGATTTTTCAAATCTATATTTTTATAGAAAATGTACTACAGTATATTTATATTCTCAACTAGTTGTCCAAACTGAGAAATAGGGTGATTGAATTATTTACTGTTAAATTACAAAAAATATCAATACTTAGTGTATTTTCAGGTCATTCTGAAATGACCATTTTCAGGTCATTCTGAAACGACCATTTTCAAGTCATTCTGAAATGGTCATTTTAGCTGGATTGTGCTGTCTGTTTCTTTCATTAAAAGCAGCACTAAAGACCAACAGAAATGCTAACAAGAAGCAGGGTTTTTTTTTGTTCTACTATCCCTATTTTGCTGTACACTTTCCATTCCCTGAGTATCCACTAGAAGTCAACAAAATCCCTATGTGGACCATGGGCACTGATAGTAGTAAACACTTGTTGGAAATCAAGTTTAGAGTAGAAACTTTGAAGAGATTGCATCATCATTTAGCAGCTCAGATTGTTACCCTTAATCATTTCAATACTCAACAATGCTGCTGCCGCCACCATTTTTTAAAATAAATAAATAAATAGCAAACTTCTTGCTGAACATGAGAAGCACAATACTGCCTACCAGTCTTTTTTTTTTAAGTCAGGGATAATGTGTGCATACAGAAACGATCAGAATTGTGGTCATTTGCAAATTAATATTTTTATTTATCCATTTTAAAGTTAATGCTCTATTCTTTCTGCTTACCTTCTCATAAACTGGTTACTTAAACTTTATGAAATAGTGTATGCCTCTTTTTTAATTACTGTACTACATAAAATCAGCAGCAGTTCATTGGCAGCCTTCTGAAGTTGTGCCTCTCATAACTGGTGCTTGTAATGACATGACATTTTTGGTTTTGCATGGTTGTCAATGGACCTCACATTGTCTCTTCTCATCTTCAGTATAATATACAAACCGATCAGTACAGAAGTTGTGATAATGTCTCTGCCAAGTCCTCAGACAGTGATGTCAGTGATGTGTCAGCTATTTCCCGTACCAGCAGTGCCTCTCGCCTCAGCAGCACAAGCTTTATGTCAGAGCAATCCGAGCATCCAAGAGGCAGAATCAGGTGAGCTTTAAATCTTTAGGATAATGTGCTAATTAAAACCTTATGTCTTTTTCCATACAACGTACAATGATTTGCTAAACCCTATATTTTAGATTCACATAGTTTTACAAAATAAACCGATTCCTCAACAACAGTAAACATTTGGTGAGACCAGACAAGGGTGCTCACCTCTCTTCATATGGTAGAGCAGTGGTTTAAAAAAGTCATTTTGGCATGTGTCACAAATACAGATGTCCACAGGATATAGCATTACATCAAAACATATCAAGGGTTCAAAGAAAGTGCAGAAAACAAAACAAAACAAAAAAACCCTCTAATTTGCAAAGATCCTTTGAAATGTGCAGGAATTTCAAGCAGATGCTGTTAACTACCATCCAAGCAAGTTCAATATAGCTTGAACTCCAGCGAATGAAGTTTTTACACTCGCAGTATGATTTTTCTCTTTTGTTTTTAATAATTGTTTAAAAGCAGGGCCACAAAAAAGAACAGTAGAAGATGTGGGTGCTCCATCACTGCAGATTTTTTTAAAGAAGAGATTGGACAGCCATTTGACTGGAATGTTACAGGGTCTCCTGCTTGAGCAGCATGTTGAAATAGAAGACCTCAAATGTCCCTTCCAACTCTTTTATTCTGTTTAAGTAAAAGTAAAAAAAGAGATATGGACATGGTTTACAAACTATATAAAGTCAAATAAGAATTTTTGAAGTAATGTTAGATTTGTGTTGAAAATAAAACTGATCTTACATCAGTGTAACATATCAGAAACATTATTTAAATCAAGCCAGTATTTAATAATTAATAGTCAGTGTACAAGGCATCCCTTAAAATTAACGAGTTTTATTTCATCTAAAAAGTCTATAGCAATGGCAAGCACTTAGCCTTTATCATAGTGCTTTATAGCCCTCTCTAAGTGGTTTACAGCATCAGCATATTGCCCCCAACAATCTGAGTCAAACTTTAGCTGGTGAGACTCGGAATTGCCAAACTGCTGGCAGCCAGGAGGCAGCAGAAGTAGCCTGCAGTACTGCATTGTAACCACTGCGCCACTATCTATCTTTATTTAATGAAGCAATCATAATCAAGTAGCAGTCTGGACATTTAAGTTGCTTTATGAAATACTTCTGCATCATATCTTCGAAGTCCTTAAAACTTAAATCTAGTTGTATGGTAATTTCCTGTGAGCAACACAAAATCAGAATATTTGGTTGTGGCATGTTTTTTAAATATTTTTCAAATTTTTAAGGATACTTGACTCCATAAAAGTTCTGAGCAGTATACAATATTAAAAATAAATCTACAAGAATAAACCAACATGTTCTTAACATAGAACTCCTCCAGCAGAAGCTTATCATGTAATGTAAACTGAGGCTAGGTTTTAAGAGCTTATTGGAATAAGACTAGGGCAGGAGCCACACAAATCTCTAGAAAGATGCTGTTCCAGAATATAGTGAGCACATAAAAATAGGCTTACTTCTTGGGTCCCGTGAGATTGCATTGTTTATGTTTATTATTATTATTATTATTATTATTATTATTATTATTATTATTATTATTATTATTATTATTACAAATTTTATTTATTTTCTAATATTACATTTAGATATTTGAAAAGCAGCTTGGTGGCTGGGTAGTAGTAATTCAATTACATACAGATATCATTAGTACAGATTTCAGACTGCTACCATAAACATTTCCTCTCTTTTTCCCTTCATATGTACTGTCTATTTGTGAATTTAAAGACAGGTTTTATCCTATCAATCACATAAAAAATAACTTTCTTACATATATCCATAGTTTTTAGTTTACACATATTCTATTTGTTTTAACATACAGTCTTTTAGACAATCAATGATCTAATAAATTTTTCAGTTTTAATTTCCACTAACATTTAGATTTAACGTTTGATATTTATCATTCCCAAAATGATTGATATACTCCCAATTCATCTATCACCATTCCTCACAAAATCTAATATTCAAAATACACATCCCATTTACTTAACTTCTCACCCTCTATGTCAACAAATTAAGGATACAATATGATATCCTTCCCCTTCATGGATTACTGCCTTGTCGTGGCGAAGGGGCTTGCGTAATTCAATGAAGCTATGAGCTATGCCGTGCAGGGCCACCCAAGACGGAAAGGTCATAGCAGAGAGTTCTGACAAAACGTGATCCACTGGAGAAGGAAATGGCAACCCACTCCAGTATCTTTGCCATGAAAACCCTGTGGACAGTACCAAAAGGCAATACAATATGACACTGGAAGATGAGCCCCTCAGGTCGGAAGGCGTCCAATATGCTACTGGGGAAGAGCAGAAGGCTAGTACTAGTAGCGCCAGAAAGAATGAAGCGACTGGGCCAAAGCCGAAAGGATGCTCAGCTGTGGATGTGTCTGTTGGTGAAAGGAAAGTCCGATGCTGCAATGCAAAGATTTTTTCTCCATAGGAACCTGGAATGTAAGATCCATGAATCAAGGAAAGCTGGACGTGGTCAAACAAGAGATGACAAGACTGAACATCGACATCTTAGGTATCAGCGAACTAAAATGGACAGGAATGGGTGAATTTAATTCAGATGACCATCAGGTATACTACTGCGGGCAAGAATCCCTTAGAAGAAATAGAGTAGCCTTCATAGTCAATAAAAGAGTAGGAAAAGCAATACTGGGATACAATCCCCAAAATGACAGAATGATCTCAGTTCGAATCCAAGGCAAACCATTCAATATCACAATAGTCCAAGTGTATGCCCCAACCACCGGTGCTGAAGAGGATGAAATTGACCAGTTCTATGAAACCCTACAGTACCTTATAGAACTAACACCAAAAAATGATGTCCTTATCATCATGGGGGATTGGAATGCTAAAGTAGGAAGCCAAAAGATAACCGGAATAACAGGCAAGTTTGGCCTTAGAGTACAAAATGAAGCAGAGCACAGGTTGATAGAATTTTGTCAAGAGAATACGATGGTCATAGCAAACACTCTTTTCCAACAACCCAAGAGACGGCTCTACACATGGACATGACCAGATGGTCAACACAGAAATCAGATTGACTATATGCTCTGCAGCCAAAGATGGAGGAGCTCTATACAGTCAGTAAAAACAAGAACAGGAGCTGACTGTGGCTCTGACCATGAGCTTCTCATTGCAAAGTTTAGGCTTAAACTGAAGAAAGTAGGAAAAAGCACTAGGCCACTCAGGTATGAATTAAATCATATACCTGTTGAATATACAGTAGAGGTGACAAATAGATTTAAGGAATTAGATCTGATAGACAGAGTGCCTGAAGAACTATGGACAGAGGTTCGCGACATTGTACAACAGGTAGCAACCAAAACCATCCCAAAGAAAAAGAAATGCAAGAAAGCAAAATGCCTGTCTGAGGAAGCTTTGCAAATAGCTGAGGAAAGGAGGGAAGCGAAAGGCAAGGGAGAAAAAGAAAGATACACCCAATTGAATGCAGAATTCCAGAGAATAGCTAGAAGAGATAAGAATGCCTTCTTAAATGAACAGTGCAAAGAAATAGAAGAAAACAATAGAATAGGGAGGACCAGAGATCTCTTCAAGAAAACTGGAGAGATGAAGGGAACTTTTAATGCAAAAATGGGCATGATAAAGGACCAAAATGGCAGGGACCTAACAGAGGCAGAAGAGATTAAGAAGAGGTGGCAAAATTACACAGAAGAACTATACAAGAATGAGCTTAACGTCCCTGATAATCACAATGAGGTGGTCACTGACCTCGAGCCATACATCCTAGAATGTGAAGTGAAGTGGGCCTTAGAAAAGCTGAGCAACAACAAAGCTAGTGGAGGTGACAGTATTCCAGCTGAGCTATTCAAAATCTTAAAAGACGATGCAGTAAAAGTGCTACACTCAATTTGCCAGCAAATTTGGAAAACTCAACAGTGGCCACAGGATTGGAAAAGATCAGTTTACATTCCAATTCCAAAGAAAGGCAGTGCCAAAGAATGTTCAAACTACCACACCATTGCACTCATTTCTCATGCTAGTAAAGTAATGCTTAAAATCCTACAAGCTAGACTTCAGCAGTATGTGGACCGAGAACTACCAGAAGTACAGGCAGGATTTCGAAGAGGCAGAGGAACTAGAGATCAAATTGCCAACATACGTTGGATCATGGAGAAAGCTAGAGAGTTCCAGAAAAACATCTACTTCTGCTTCATTGACTATGCTAAAGCTTTTGATTGTGTGGATCATAACAAACTGTGGCAAGTTCTTAAAGAGATGGGCATACCAGACCATCTTATTTGTCTTTTGAGAAACCTATATGTGGGCCAAGAAGCAACAGTGAGAACGGGACACGGAACCACTGATTGGTTCAAAATTGGGAAAGGAGTCCGGCAAGGCTGTATACTGTCACCCTGCCTATTTAACTTATATGCAGAGCACATCATGAGAAAGGCAGGGTTAGAGGAATCAAAAGTTGGAATTAAGATTGCCGGAAGAAGTATCAACAACCTAAGATATGCAGATGATACCACTCTAATGGCAGAAAGTGAAGAGGAACTAAAGAGCCTCTTGTTGCGGGTGAAGAAAGAGAGTACAAAAGTTGGCTTGAAACCTAACATTAAGAAAACCAAGATCATGGCATCTGGCCCTCTCAATTCCTGGCAAATAGATGGGGAAGAAATGGAGGTAGTGACAGATTTTATTTTCCATTCTCGCAGGAGTCTTCTCCAGCACCATAGTTCAAAGGCCTCAATTCTTTGGCACTCAGCCTTTCTTATGGTCCAACTTTCACTGCCATACATTGCAACTGGGAAGACCACAGTCTTGACTATATGCACTTTTGTTGACAGGGTGATGTCTCTGCTTTTTAGTGTGCTGCCTAGATTTGCCATTGCTTTCCTCCCCAGGAGCAAGCGTCTTTTAATTTCTTGGCTACAGTCCCCATCTGCAGTGATCTTGGAGCCCAGGAAAATAAAATCTGTCACTACCTCCTGTTAGCTAGTGTAAAAGAACATAGGTGTTATATGGACATATTATGCATGCTCATGACTGCCCATTTTTTTCTGGATCAGCTGCAGCTTCCAAGTGACCTTCAAAGGTAGGCCCATGTAGAGTGTATTGCAGCAAGCCACCCACAAAGCAATCAAAGCAAGCATTCCAGTGATAGGGAGTGACTGTCCAGAAGGTTCAGAATGCTTCCCAGTTCAGAAATGGGCACAACTGGCATATACTGTACTGAATCTGTACAAAGACCTATCTGGATACAACTGCCACATGTTCCTCAAGCCAGAGCTATAAGTCCAGAAAAAAACACATAATCTACATTTTCAACTGCTTCAGAATGATCAGGTGTAGACTGTAAAGTAATTTGGGGTTTGCAGACATATGAGTGACTATTTCAGTGTCTGATACATCACAGCACATTATTTCACATAAACAATATATGATAAGATACAGGGCAACTCTTATGGGCAAAACACAACTTGTTTAACTTTATAGGAAAATGTGAACCAGATTCCCCCCTCCCCCCAAAAAAACACACACAAAGAAAATCCTTTAATCAACAATTTCCTTTTTAATCTATCCAATTGTTTTATTTTGGGAGAAGATGGCATAGAAATATTACTTAAGGATGGTAAGGAAGAAATCTGTAGGAATTTTCTGTTACCCTTCAACAAATCTCAGGCATATGATCTAGTATTCCATTGTTCTGTTTCCCTCTACAGTAGTTTGAGAATCTGAGTTGAAAAAGCAAATTCAGAAGAGGATTATAGGTACAGGCATCTCTCGAATTAATGCAAAAAAGTATTACATGGCCTGCAGGAATTTCATTAATATAGACAAAACATAATTATCTGATTTATTTTTAGAAACTCATTGAAAGTATAATCCTATGCAGGTGTATTCATAAGTATGTCCATCAAGTTTGATTGGAATTATTTCAAGTAAAGGTGTTGCAATAATGTTCCTGAATTAGCAGCTTTATTTCTTTTTTTAAGACACTAAGCAATAGCATTGCTTGCTATTCAAATTTATTTCTCAGCAATAAGATTTTTAATATACATATATACTATGTGACAGAGTTACCCTATCTTAAAATTACAATTCTTAGGTATAAGAATTACAGTTTAGCAAGTGAAATAGTAGTCTGTTTCATTTCTGTACAAGGGTACAAAACACCTTAATAGTTTCTGATAAATTTGGAACTTTTTGAGTTATCTGACTTCAACTGTGTGAGAGTGCGACTAGTTTTCTTGAAGACTCCTTCTTTATTTAACTGATTAAGTAAATAGCACTGAACAAAGACTTATAAATTATGAAACCAGAAAGAAAAAATAAAATTTCCCTTATAACCAGCAAACCTGGCCCTTCTTGCATTTAAGATAGTCTTGGATTAATCATCAAACAAACAAACAGACAAAAACATGTGCTTATGGCACCAAGGGAAGGGTTATTTCTCTTAGCTATCTTTGGGAGGGCGATTAAAAATAGTTGGCAAAAAAATTGTATTTTCATTTTTCCCTTACAACAATTTTATTAAAAACACACTAAGAAGTATTGAAATTTGTATTTTTTTTTAAATCTTACTGATTTTCTAGCGTTACATTTATATCTTTGAAAAGCAATGTGGCATCTGTGTTGCAATGATTCAATTACATACAGATATCATTAGTACAAATCTCAAACTATTACAGTAAATATTTCCTCTCTTTTCCCCTTAATATGAGAAATTTGCATTTTTTTTCTGTTGCCCTAGTTATAAGTAAAAAAAAAATCTATTATTTATGGCTGCTTAGTGTGAATTAAAAAAAAGTTTAATATAGTTCTGGTGTCTTGCCTGGGAGATGCCTAGGAAGAAAACTGAATTTTTAACCTCCTATTTCACCTTCAGCTCTTACTGAGTTTTAATGTTTTGTCAGTTAAACAATGGAAGGGCCAAAGAGCTTTATTGTTGGGCTGTGCTTAGGGCATCAGTTGTTCACGACCCTGCTTTTGCAATCAAATGTTTTTGTGGTTTATTTTTCCCCTCTTTCTTTTGTTAAATTTACACACAAAGCTAGACATTGCAGGAGGAGAGATATGTTAATTTATTGGAGCCCCAAATCAATAGTTTAAGCACCTTTTTTGACTAACAACTTTTCCTAAAAGCCATAAGCTTTTGTAAGCTGCAGCTCATTTTGTCAGGTGGAGTGGTTAACCCAATGTTTCACAACCTCAGCAACTTCAAAATGTGTGGACTTCAACTCCCAGAGTTCCCCAGCCAGCCCCTTGAAGAGCTGAAGTCTACACCTTTGAAATTGCTGAGGTTCAGAAACAGGTTAACCCAGGGATAGGCAACCTTGGCTCTTTTATGACTCGTGGACTTCAACTACCAGAATTCCTGAGCCAGCTGTGCTGGCTCAGGAATTCTGGGAGTTGAAGTCCACGAGTCATAAAAGAACCAAGGTTGCCTACCCCTGGGTTAAGCCAATACAGGATTTGAAAAGGGGATAAGGTAAGTTGTTGTTGTTGGTGAGATAAAGCTTGGCTATGCAGATGGAGGTGACATATGGGACAGATAACAAGTACCTCATAATTCCTTTTTTTCATTTTGAGTTATCTACATTTAATTTTGCATGCCTGCATGTTGTGACTATGGGAAGATCAAAATCCTTAGAGAACTGCAAAGTTGATGGCAAAAAAGACAGGAGGATTTCGTGGGATTTAGATGACAAGACGGGGCAGAGTGGAAAAAAAAAGAATGTGGAAGACAAGAAAAGAAGGCATACTGTTGCTGATGTGAGGTAAAGGCTAGCTTCTTTCCCTTGTGAATTTGTACCTGTAACTCAAGATGTCATGATTTCATTAGTTTGGAAGGATGACATATGTTTCAACATGTTTATGCATTGCTTGGTTGCTATTCTAAATAACCAAAGGTATTTTTTAAAAATTAAACATCTCACAGCTCTTTTTCTCCCTCCCCATCACCAGGTGTCAAAATTTTATAGTAACACATTTAATAACTAATCATTTCCTCTTATTTTATTTCAATCAAAATCTGAGGTTTAGAGGAGACAACTCATATTGTTTAATGAGAGAACGCTCTCTGATATGTCTTTCACCATTTTCATAATATTTAGTACTATATTGTTATTGCATAATGTTTAGAATCAAGGCAATTCTAACTGTAAACCAATTTACATATCATAACTGATAGAGCACAAACACATGATAAACACAAACTGATGGTGTATCTTTGTTAAATATCAAGTGACTGTTTTCAGTCTGGCCAAGCTGGAAGAGCAACATTATATCTTACATAGAAGTGCCTTTTCTGTAAGGAATAAACACACACACATTCAGTACGTAAGTCTGAATATATTCTAGTCTGCATACTTAGAACCCAGTGCTATTGAGAGAAGAATTATTGGAGATAGGATTACATGATCACATCCTTTAAAGGTTATTTCTTTGGACTTCCACCCTCATTTAAACTGTGAGGTGACTTTCCCTTTTTCTTGAAGGATTTGTTGGTGGTTAGACACAGTGGTTGCTTAGTGGAGAGGACTAACAAAGAAACATATTAAGGAGATTTGGAGAAAAATTCTTGAGAGACATCATGAACTGGTGAGATAGGTACCATTATAATATATAATACAACCCTGTGAAGTGGGTTGAGATGAGAGTCAGTGATTTCTGCAAAGTCACCTTGCTGGCTTTCATCCTTGACAGGTGCAATCCTCCTGGTTCCTATGCCTTAACTACCACACTATCCCACTATATATAATATAGGGAGCTAGTTTTGGGGAAATAGGAAGCCGGACTTTAGGTATGTTCTGCTGTCTTGACACACACACTCCTCTCTCTCTCTCTCACACACACACACATTTATTAGATAAAAATCTAATAATAATCCTTGAAGCAAAGAATGGGCCTACTACCTGGTACTTCCCTTACTCATTTCACTAGAATGTTTTTTGGTTAAGACACCATGCTAGAGAGCAGGACACTCTGAGTTCTAGCCTTGCCTTAGGCATGAAAGCCAGCTGGGTTATCTTGGCCACTCATTTTTTCTCAGCCCAACTCATCTCACAGGGTGTTTGTTATGGAGAAAATAGGAGGAAGGAGTATTAGGTAGATTTGCCACCTTGAGGTATTTATGAAAATAATAAAGCCAATTTAAAAATAAATAAATAACACTTCTAGACAGCAAAAATTGTGGTTGGACATGGCACACTTTTCTTTGGAAGAATGCCTAGAAAATGACAAAGTATAAATGAAACAGTGGAATGTAGTATCCGATGGAACAGTTTAGATTGTTAAAGCAGGAGTAACTTTACTAAATCCTCGAGTAAAATGTTGATGACTGACCATGGCAGCCATGGCAGCCATTTGCAAAAGTGCCCAGGACCAAAAGGCTTATGAAACATAATATGTCTAGCATTATTTGGTATACTATCGTGTTCATTATTCTTCATGTTGAGTAGCTATTTATAATATTCAGCAGTTTGTGCGTTCTTCACCACTTGATTATAGGGTGACTCTCAAATTATTCTCTTTTCCAATTAAGAAAGAGGACAGCAGTGAAGTTTTATTACTAGATAGTTCTGATCAATGAAATTGAAGCCTTCATTTGGTTTAAAATTAAATAGTTTTTGTTTACATCCTACTCTTATAAATATTTACTGATAATTAAGTTTGTTTGTAAGAAAACTTGTATAAGATTGTAATGTTAATTAGTTTGTAAAAAGACTAATTTTTCTTTTCAAGATAAGAATGTTCTCTGTGATTGACTGAAAGGACCATTGAGGACATTCTGAAGTAACACTTAAATATGGGACACTTGGAATAACAGAGTAGTTTATTTTTAGAAATATGATGTTCCTCATTAAATAGCGATGATTATCTTTCTCTTTGGGCCAGGACTTCTACTTGCTCTGAAATTAATATTCATGAGCCACCTCCTTGTAAAGAGATCCATAGACACTCAGATTTACAGTAGTAGGTATTTAATGGAGAAAGCAGAAAGCATTGATGAAATCTGTGAACAAACCACAATAAGGAAATCTATCTATGGTCCCAAAAGAAGCCCATGAGCTATTGGTAATTTCTTATTGTACTGAAGAATTATATGAAATAAGGACAATCTATCTGTGAATGAAATTATCAAAGATTCCATGCTAAAAGATCAACAAGATCAAAAAATAGTGACTCACATCTTGTGCAGAAGCAACTGTGCTGCTGGCCTTCATTTCAAAAAGATGTATTTTCATAGAGTGCATAGGTGAGTCATTTTACAAAACAGATATTAAATGTATAAGTTTATTTGGCAAACTAAAATTATACAACCTTCAATGTGATGTTTGTTATATATTAAACTGTATCTGAGAGGGGAGTGTTGTCATATGCTTATATATATATAATTGATCTACATATTGAAACATTATTTTGAGAAACTTAGAATGACCAATTTATATTATTTTAACATGCTGCTCAATTTGAATCCCACAATAAGTAAAGTATGCCTTTTTATTTCCATTGTTGCATCATTTCATTGAAATAAAACAGTGAAGATTACAGTGAAGTGTAGCTTGCTTGTGCCATCAAAATATACAGTGTTGATTGTTTGAATAGCTCAGTTTTTGATAGGATCACATTAATTCTTTTAGTTAATTTGTATTTATCTCTTAATGATGATGGGATTCCTAATCCTGTGATGTCTTCTAATGAGAAATACATGATTTCAAGAATAATTTAAATCCATCAGAAAGATCTAAATCTGCTTTAGGGTTCCTCAAAAATCTGGATATGAATCATGTTAGAAGCTTGATATTTTGTTTTTGAGCTCTAGATGTCCCTATTTCACATACAAATTCTGAAGTTTTTTTCAGAATTAAGAGGCAGTTATTCAACAATCCTTTATTTAATCTTAAAATAGAAAGCTAATTTAAGTTTATAAATGCCCCCAAGGGCTTCCTTCTTTTTGAGATATTCCTGTGAAATATTTTTTGAAACCTTCAGTTTTCAAAGGTTAATTGTCCTGCAGGCTAAGCAGGCTAATAGGATTGCTCCGTTATTGGGAGGGGGGAAGACACTGTCCAATAGCTATACAGAGTTACCACAAGGTTTTCTGGGTTGCAGTGTAGTAAAACTTTCACTTGATTCAGATAGGCTCAGTCAAATCAAGGTATCTCTCAATTACCAGGGGGAAAAAATCACTTCTCCAAGTTTAGCTTTGATGCTCATTAGTGATCACTGGAAGCTTCTGCAATCTTCCCTTCCCTTAGAATTTAAGTGTAGAGATGAAGCACTGATGGTTGATGGCCCGTGATAAGGAAGGCCTTAGAGGACAGGTGCATCAAGGATGCTGGGAAATGTAGTTTTCCAAGGCATCTCAGTACCTAGTATAGATTTTAGTAAACTGCTTATCTCAGAAGTATTGTATCAAGGATTATGATTTCTTATCCCTTTAATAAGAAATTTGGGACATGTAATTATCAGCAATTATCAACAATCACAATGACATTCCACTAGGATTTTCTTATCTTAATTATTTCTAATACTGTAATGGAAATCTATACTGTATAGTTTGGAATAATAGTTAAGGCACCAAGCTAGAAGCTGGAATATTGTGAATTCTAGTCTTCCAAAACAATTTCTGTTATGTGTCTATCCTGCATCCTAATCCTTGTCTAAGTAATAATTGTGATACATTCAAAACAATAGCAGTAAAGAGAGCTTCACTATTTATTTCGAGAACAAATGTATGTAATGAATGACATTTTCGTTTTCCCAGGGTTGAGGATTTAGTTCATTTTGTTTGTTTCTTATCTAGTTTTATTCTGTTAAAAGGTGGTTATGGTTAGGAATAAATACTAAGATGATTTCTTCATAATTACCTATTTTTAAATGAAATCCATCAAAAACTATAGCTGTGCAACTCCACAGCTATTTTCAGGGGAGTAGATCTCAAAGATCTGTCTTTGATCTCTTTGAGCATTTGAGAATGGAAAATTAAAATAGTCGCTCAATAATAGACATGGCTAATATTGTAATTAATTTGTTTCACAAATTAAACTTTAAGTGAAAGTGCGTCACAATTGAAAGTAAAAGATGGCGGCTAAACCTCCCTCTAAAACTCTTCGGAGTGCTGGAACTTCTCCGGTGCAACAATCATCATTGCAGGCATTGCATCCTCCTGATGTATTGACATCGAAGGATTTACAAGATGCTCTTGAAAAACATACCCAGGTACTTTTGGAATCAATTAATCAATCAATTGGTGATAAATTTGCACAGATGGAGGAGAAATTGAAGAAGTTGGAGGAGAGAATGGAGGAGAGGATGGAACAGAAGTTCAGGGTGATGAAGGTAGACATTTTGTCTTCAGTGTATAAAGTGGCTGAATGTGTGGAAGATTTGGATGAAAAAGTGGAAGATTTGACTCAAAAGAATGCCATATTAGAAGCAAAAGTACTGGAGAATGAAGATTTAAGAGATAAAATGGATAGAGAATTGAGTCTTGCTCAATATTTCCAGATGCAGTTTGCCATTAGAATCAGAGGTTTAAAGGAGAATATTAAGGAAGATCTAAAGCAGCTGGTTTCTGAGGCTCTTGAAGTGGTATTGAATCAGCCAGCATCTGAAATAAAAGGAGGCATGGATAAAGTGTTTCGTGTGAACTCATGGATTGCTAGACAGAGAAAGTTGCCTAGAGATGTGGTGGTTTATTTTGCAAAAAGGGAAATTAGAGATGAAGTTATACAAGCTGCCTATGATACTAAAGTCGTGATTGCTGATCAAGAAGTTCTGGTTCTAAAAGAAATTCCTCCAAAGATTTTAAGGAGAAGGAAGGATTTTACATTTCTTGTGCAAGAGCTCAAGCAACGAGATATAAGGTTCAGATGGGAGATTCCAGCTGGGTTGATGGTGATGCATGAAGGTAAAAGGTACCGTCTGGTTACTGTGATGCAAGCGCGTGATTTTTACAATAATGTTTTAAAAGCAACCCCATTAACACTTCTGGAAGCTGCAAAGGGATCTGGAGAAGGAGAACATCAAGAGGCTGAAGATGGACAGACAGAGGAGAATGGTGCTGGAGGAGATCAAGTTATAACACCTTTGGATGATCCCAGAGAACAGAGGGTGACGCGTGCTGCTTTAAAACGATCAAAAAAGATAAAAGAACAAGATCAGCAGAAGTCTAAGGAACTTTCACAACGTACTTACAGCCAAGTAGTGGGAGGTGGGAAAAGATTTGGGTGAGGAATGTAAAATTTAAACAAGTTTGAAATCTAAGAGAGAATTTTTACAAAATGTTTTATAGATGGTATTTAGATTTTAAAAAGTTAAGTATGTATCTGAATTATTAGCCTAAATGTTGGAGGTGCGGTGATGAAGACGTAATATATTTTCATATATGGTGGACTTGTAAAAAGGTTAAGGCTTTTTGGATAAAAGTCTGGTGGAACATACTAAGTTGATGTTGAATTTAATTACGGCAGCAAGACTTTTGATAGGTTAGTACTGGAAAGAGGAACTGCCGACCATAGAAGAGTGGACTTTAAAGGTTTCCGACTTGGTTGAAATGACGAAGATTTCGGCCTAATTGAAAGATTATTTGCAGGAACGCTATATTATGGAAGGGAGAGAATGGCTTGAGTTTATCCAGAATAAGTATAGGGTTAAGAAGTTTTATATTTGAATAAGTCTTCTTTCTTTGTTTTTTTTTCTATATTAGTTTTTTTTATATATATATTTAATATTACTAAGGTTTGTTTTATCCTATATAAGCTAGAGAGTGATAGATTTTAGAGTTTATGGTTGTTAGTATACGTTGTTTATGATTGTTTTTTTTATATACCTTGTATTTAGCTCTGGGAAGTCGGGGGGGGAGGGGGGGAGGGGGGAGAGGAAGGGGGGGAGGGAGAAGGGTGGGGGAGGGGGGATTTTCTAAGGGAAAAATTGTATGTTAAAACTTTTCAATAAAAAAAAAAGGAAAGAACTGACTTTTTTTCTTGTTTTGTGATGATGGTCATGATGATAATATTGTGGCTGCTACTATAAAACCAATCTACATTTTTCAGCTTTGGGGTTTCTGTTAGAATAGGAAATTCCTATATAAAGTAAGGTAGCTGTGATAGCAAAATCTAAACCTAACCAGAGTAAGACTGATTTGTAATGGTTAAAATTTGGTGGCAAAAAAATGATCGCATCAGAATTGCTCAAACAATAGTCCTTTATTATCTTGTATAAAATAAAAGAATTGTATTTTAGTCTTTTGCTTCTTACTTCATTGCCAGTCTTACTTCAATGCCAGTCATGTTTTATGTTTTTGTGTAATAAATCCTTTCTTTACCCAATTTAAGGATTCACAACATGAGTGCACGTACAACACATGCAATAATCCACTGACTGCTTGATAACAGGCAAGGGAGTTTGGCGGTAGGATATTTTTTCCCGAGGAGAAAAAACTAACAGGAAGAAAGAAGTAGATCCAGAAAAAATAATGTATTTGTATTTGTAAACTTGTGGCTCCTGCAGCGCTGCTGTGGTCAGCCACAGTCACACGATTGTGATTTTTGATGCTCCCCATCAACTTCCCACAAGCAATATCAATGTGGAAGCTGGCAGGAAATTAGAAGTTGCTCCCTCTCCCACTAATCTTTGCCCAATCATGGTGGTTCTATTTTTGGTATTCCTCAGGTGTTTTTTTTTTTACAATTTCACCTTTCTCTAGTTTAACTCTCAGATGGAAGTTCTATTAATTTTAATAGGCTCTAATTCTGAATATGCATGTAAAGGACTGTATGATAAGGTACAATTATATAGTATATTAATAGCTACAAATGTCATGTCAAAATTTGCTGCCCTTATTTCACATAGTTAAAAAAATACTTCTGGGCAATGTGGAACAGTTCCTTAGGGCTTTCAGATTTCTGCATATAGGATTAAGCAAAATATTCTCAAACAAAATGTCCGTGGTTTCACATAGTGGAATAAGACTGCACTTTCTTTTCCAATGTTTGTATACTAATGTTGTCATTTAAATAACACTTTAGTGACTAATCAGTTTTTCAGGTTGTTTTCAGGTTATATTCCAGTTAAATGAAGGAACTTGGAAAAGTATCTCTTTTCATTTCCCCCAATATAACTTTATCAGAGAACTTTATTTAGATTGTACATAATAATCCCTTATAATTTTGTTTCAAACAACAGATCTCTGTGGATGGCAAGTTTGTTTACTCCCAAACTCTGTGTCCCATTTTATACAGATTTAATGGGAGGAATGAAAGATCATAATTATAGTATAGCATAGTATTTTAAATCTTTCACTTTGAAAGTTCTCATTAGGAAAAATCATGACCTTTCGCACTACAGCTGGGATATAAGAATATAATTAAATTAAGAAATGAAAATGGAAACTGTGGGATTGCTTTAATTAGCTGATTAGGGAAGCGGGGACGTTACTTTTAATGTATCAAAGAGGTTTGAAAGTATTCTTATCAAGGTTTGGGCAGAAGTTAAACCAATTTTATTAGAAAACACTAGTGTATTTTAAAGTCATAATTTAAATGTACATGTATGTTTTTACTTTGAAAATATAGTACGTTTACTCCTAAAATGCAAGGTGGAAGGATGGGGACTTCAGGGAGAATCATCACAAAGAGCACAAGTGTGAGTGGAGAAGTATATAAGCTGGAACAGAATGATGGGAGTCAATCAGATACCGCAGTTGGGACAGTTGGAACAGGTGGGAAGAAGAGAAGATCAAGCCTTAGTGCCAAAGTGGTTGCCATGGTATCTCGCAGAAGCAGAAGCACATCCCAGCTTAGTCAAACAGGTGAGTGAGATAAATAAATGTAGCAGGATCATAGAGGTTTCTGAGAAGAAGCTATTTTCTTGTGGGCCTATTATACAGTCACTAGTATCAACTATGAAATATTGTAAAATAAGCACTCTGGAATTTTGTTTTGCCCATTGTGTTGTACTTTGACCTGAAATACACTTAGAGTACCCACAATGTAATAATTTATTTTTAAAAAATATTGATTTGAAAATAACAAATGATAGCATATTATATATATGTAGATCTTTGGTCATTTGGGTTTTTCCCCACGTAGAATTGAAGGTATAAGAGCAACGTTTCGATGAAATCTCATCCGTCATCCTCAGGCTGGTGGCTTCAGCTTCGTTCTTCTGGGAGAAGTGTGTGGTAGTGGCTGTTTGTTCCTCTTTTTTAAACTGCCAGAGGGGGTGTGTTCTGTGGGTGGAGGTGTGCTCTGATTGGGTGGCGGGTTAGCTGTGTTCTGATTGGGTGGGAGTGTGTTTTGAATGGGGGCTGTGTTCTGATTGGGTGGGGATGTGTTTTGAGTGGATGGGCTGGTCTCAGCTGCCAGCCTTAGATATATATATATCCCTGAAGAAGCTCAGTCAAGCAAACTAATAAGAATATAGCAAGATGCTATGTAACATGCTTTTAAAGGTTTTTTCCCCCCTCAAGATACTTTAGAAACCATAAAAGCTTCATCTCTATAGCCTAAAGAAAGAACAGGGGTACTATAAGAGAGGGAAGAATGCTTTAAGGTTCACAGCTCTCTTCAAATCTATGAATCCATTCCTCATTCTGATAAGTGTAGCTCTCCTTAGCTGATGCTTAAGAAAGAAAAGGAAAAAGAAAATCTTAATTTAAATATAGGGTTTGGTCACATTTATAGGAGGTGATTTCATCATCACAGTCTGCAGGTATGTCAAATTGGATTATCTTACTTTATCCTGCCTTTTAAAAATAAATGATTAATTAATTGACCCTTTTTCCACCTCATTAGCACTGATAAGGTAAATGGAATTCAGCTGCTTAAATAACTCAGGATAGTTTATATATGCTTGGTTTTCAAATAAATCTTCTGATGAAAATGCATAAGTGTCCAATATGTGTCAAGCTGTTTTACAGGAAATATCTGGAGTTAGTAACATTCAAAGTCATTTTATGTGAAATATTTGCCTGAGCAAGATTTTTGAAGAAAATGGTCCTAGTTTGTTTGGGGGCAGTACCTCTAAAACAGTATTTCAGTCCCAGTCAATGTGGCAGTGTGAGCATAATCTCTTCTGATATCTAGATTTCTATTGAATGCTCATATCAGAAATAGTATGCAAAATTAACTCTACTCATTTTAGTTCTTCTGAATAGAACTATGATTAAATGCACTTTTCTATTTACCAAACAGGCACCCCACAGCTTCGGAGTACTTTGCGTCTCTCACAAATCAATGTTGAGTTTTACTTCTTTGAAGAATGGGGCCATCAGACATTAAGTGTATTATCTCATTTATTTCAGGTTTTACTTCCAAATAAAAATGCTTCAGACTTGTATCTGAAACAAGAGCCTCTCCATTGTATTGATTTCCTACATTCACTCTCTCTGTTAAAGTGTTACATGAAGAATTAAGACACCCTGGTTGTTCTTGTCTGTACCCATATTTTTATAAAAAGATATGGTTGGCCTCAGTTGTGGATATTTAACTCTATATTGTAATAAAACTTATTGTGATGAAGATTGTTATCCATAAAAATATGTTCTATTGAAAATAGATTGGGTTACTTTAAGGATTCATAGTTTACATAAATATTCACCAGCCATGTATTCTTAATTGATATTACTACATGTTTGGGGTTCTTTATATAGTGCAACAGTAGAAAGACTGCTGTGGTAAGCAACATTGGATCATTTATATATTTGTTAGGAAATAGTTAACAATGAAGTTTTGGCTCAGCTTGGAAGCTGACATTACTTTTAATTTTATTATAATTGTTTTGTTATTTATTTTCTATGAAGAGACAACAATTAATATAATCTATGAATGGAATAAAATAACTCCTGTTTCAACAGAGTGATAGATGTATGATAGATGTACATTGTTTGTGAAGTCATTATCTTCAGAGACTCTTTCCTTCCTTCCATGCATCCATGCATCCATCCATCCATCCAACCATCCATCCATGCTTAGTTTTCTCTTCTTTTTTAAAATTGATGTGTTGACTGCCAAGCACAATTTTAATATAGTAGAATTATTATGATTGCTTTCATCTTCAGGGAAGTGGGGAGCTGATTTGCCACATTCCGTGAATTAATGAATATTGTATTAAGAAAGAACTTGTGAGGTGGCTTCTTTGTGTGCCTTGCTGCTGGATGACAAAGCCATTCATTGCACATGGGATTTCTGCTGGCAGTTCTGAACAATGCCATACTTCTCTTCATTGGGTCATATTTTAAATAACTGTAATAATAGTTGTGTTAAAGTTGTGGATACAGTTTACAGTGTTATTAGCTGTTGCTAATGAGATTTGGTATGTGTTTTGTCAAGACAAATGAATATTTTATGAAGATATAAATTCCTATAATATAATTTGGGGGAAATGAACAGGTGTATTCATAAATGTTCACATTATTCTGATTTCTCTACTCATTTCACTTCACTAATAGCCTTCTACATTCAGATTACTTAATGAAGTGTTTTTTTCATATGTAAAGTGACTGTTCTCATGAAGTGTTTATATCAATTTCCTTTGTCCTACACTCTAGCTCACAAACTGATGAAATCTGCAGTGAAGAAGTGAGCAATGCATGTGAGCAATACATGTGCATTTTATGTAAAAGCTTCAGAACTAGACTTACCAAGCTATTACCAAGTCCATTCTATATTTTAAATGCTATATATATATATATATATATATATATATATATATATATATATATATATATATATATATATATATATATATATATATATATATATATATATATATATATATATATATATATATGATAACTAGAAGACATTTATATGTAATTTTTATATTCAATTACCTGGGTATCACTAAATGTAATTCTTTTACATTCAATGAGCTGCTTATATAACTTATATAGGGCTTATTTACAAGAAAATGTTAAGGGACAATATGGATGTACTTCATGGAAAGAACTTGATCTAAACTAAGGCTCAAGCATATTTATAACTTTTCCTAGTACGGATTGGATTTTGCTCATAAGTAAAACTACCTCAGATCTGAGCTGCAGCCATCAGGGATACAGAAACCTTACTTTTTAAGGATTCAGAGCCCTTTTCATTATAATGCAGATCTGAATCCATGTTTTAACGTTTCACTTTAGGTGATTTGTGGTGTTCTTCCTTGAATTGCTTCATTTGTTCAACTATTTATATAACAGACATAAACAACTGCTCTCTGCCTGTCAGGAATTAGTTGGTATTGTAAAACCAAGAGCAGCGCTGGAGAATTGGCAACATCATGATCATCCCCTTGAGCCCTGAAGATGGGGATGTGGAGCAATATTTTAAAAACTGTTTTCCGGGGTTGTGCTCTTATGCTTTCTGTTCATTGCTGCAGGGGGTAAGTTTCTTTAAAGATGCTGTCCAATACATCTTTCTTCTTTGATTTCTTAGTTGTATCATCCTTTTATGATTCCTCCAGAAATGGGCATGGGTCTTCTTGAATAAAATGAGGATGACCTCTACAAAAAGTCATGAAATGCTCAGGATGTAAGAAATGGGTGTCCTTGCTGAGAGGTTAGGACACACCACATGGTTACCAGCAGGCGTTTGTTGTAAAGAGCCAGCACAGCAGTTTCTTAGCACTGGTATGCTACATTCCAAAAAAGCCAATAGTGTGTGATTGTGTAAGCTAGAAGCAATCTTGCTCATGACCCCCTGACCATTTTTTCTTCTCAGAGGAGCAAACTGACACAGATAACAAAAACTAATGCCAGATTATATCTGTGTGGGTGAGGGTGCACATTTATGAAAGGGTGCTAAAGAACCTACGTTTGATTGTCCATCCAGATTTTTGAAGGTTTATGATATATTTCCTACTGAGGATTTACTAATATAGACAATATAAAATTTTTAGCCGGTTATTTTAAGAGGTTAGGGAGGGGGAGGGAGGGGGGGGTAGGGAGGGAATCTTTAACCGGCACTCAGTCTGGTCCTGTTAGAGGTCCTGACGGGACGGGGTCGGGGGAGGTGGCTGCTGGTTCTGGGAATGTGGGGGTGGGGCTTCAAATCCCCACGGCGATAGGGAATGGCAGCAGGTGTTTGCGCGGAGGGCCATATCAACATCTGGGATCGCGCCCCCGCTATCTCCGAGCGGTGGCGCGCTCCGACCCTCCGGTTAGCACCCTCCTACCCGGGGATGAGGGTGATCAGGCCCCTGAGCTCAGGTTGGTCTATTTTAACGCTAGATCCGTAGTTAACAAAGCTCCCCTCATCCGTGATCTGATCGAGGAGGAATGTGCGGATCTAGCGTGCATCACGGAAACTTGGTTGGGTTCGGAGGGAGGGGTGCCTCTCACCGAGTTATGCCCGCCAGGTTTCCGGGTGCTGCACCAGCCACGGGCTCAGGGCACGGGTGGTGGGGTGGCAGTGGTTATTCGGGAGACTTTGTGTCCCCGGGAGGCCACCATTGTCCAGATGGCCGGGAGTGAATCCCTCCTCTTGAGATGTGGTCCTCGGGTTCAGTTGGGCTTGTTGCTCACATACCTGGCGCCCAGCTGTGTGGCAACAGCCCTGCCTGAGCTGCTCGACACCCTCTCAGGGTTGGCGGTGGAGTTCCCCAGGCTTATAGTCCTGGGTGACTTCAACCTGCCATCACTGGGGGGGTCGTCGGAGTTAGCTCGGGAGTTCATGGCTTCCATGACAGCCATGGGCCTGACCCAGGTTATTGAGGGCCCTACTCACGAGGGGGATCATACTCTCGACCTGGTGTTCCTGTCTGGACAGTGGTTGGATGATCTGGGAGGGGGTTCTCCGTCCATCACCCCTCTGTCATGGTCAGATCATCACCTCCTGAGGCTGGTTTTCCGTCATGCCATCCCCCGCCGCTGGGCGGCGGAACCGACCAGGTGGTTCCGCCCCAGGCGCCTAATGGACCCGGACCGGTTCCAGAGGGCGCTTGGGCCGATACCTATCACCCTTACCCACAGCCCAGTCGATGCTCTGGTGGAGGCCTGGGAAACGGCTGCCACCAGGGCACTCGACTGTGTTGTACCCATGCGACCTCTGACTCGGCGCAGATCCCGCTGGGCTCCATGGTTCTCGGTGGAGCTCCGGGAGATGAAGCGTCGGAGACGAGGTCTAGAGAGCGGTTGGAGATCCAGCCGATCTGAATCCGACCGATTGCAGTTAAGAACCTTTATAAGGTCTTATCTTGCGGCGATAAGGACGGCGAAGTCTAACTACTTTGCCGCCCTTGTCGCGTCCGCAGATAATCGCCCGGCTGCCCTGTTTAGGGTGACTCGCTCCCTCCTTAACCAGGAGGTGAGGGAGGATCCCTTGCAGGGACGAGCCGAGGAGTTCAGTCATCATCTGACGGACAAAATCGCTCGGATCCGGACCGGCTTGGACTCTGACTGGGCAGAGTCTGATGTGGAGGAATCAGGCGGTCTTGAGCATGTTATCTGGACTGAGTTCGACCCTGTTTCCCCTGATGATGTGGACAGGATCATGGGGAGACTGAGCTCCACCACCTGTTTGTTGGATCCGTGCCCCTCCTGGCTAGCCTATGCGGCTCGGGAGGGAACACGAGGCTGGTTCCATGCAGTAATAACTGCTTCTTTGAAGGAGGGTGTCTTCCCTGCCGCCTTGAAGGAGGCGGTGGTGAGACCCCTCCTCAAGAAGCCTGCTTTGGACCCGGCTGTTTTAAACAACTATCGTCCAGTCTCCAACCTTCGCTTTCTGGCGAAGGTTGTTGAGAGTGTGGTGGCGCATCAGCTCCCTCTGTTCCTGGAGGAAACTGATTATCTGGACCCGTACCAATCGGGCTTCAGGCCCGGACACAGCACGGAGACGGCATTGGTCGCGCTGGTGAATGATCTCTGGAGGGCTAGGGACAGGGGTTGCTCCTCTGTCCTGGTCCTATTAGATCTCTCAGCGGCTTTCGATACCATCGACCATGGTATCCTGCTGCGGCGTCTCAGGGGGTTGGGAGTGGGAGGCACCGTTCTACGGTGGTTCTCCTACCTCCAGGGCCGCTCGCAATCGGTGTTGACGGGAGGGCAGAGATCCGCCCCGAGGTCTCTCATTTGTGGAGTCCCTCAGGGGTCGGTTCTCTCGCCTCTCCTGTTCAACATCTATATGAAGCCGCTGGGCGAGATCATTCGTGGTTTTGGGGTGGGGTATCACCAGTACGCTGATGATACCCAACTTTTTCTTTCCACCCCGAACCAACCCAGTGATGCCCTCTCCGTGATGTCCCAGTGCCTGGAGGCGGTTCAGGTCTGGATGGGGAGAAACAGGCTTCGTCTCAATCCCGCCAAGACTGAGTGGCTGTGCATATCGGCGTCTCGGGTTAACCAAGTTATTCCACCTCTAATGATGGGGGGTGAGGTGTTACCCCCCGTTGATAGGGCTCGCAACTTGGGCGTCCTCCTGGATTCACGGCTCAATTTTGAAGATCACATAGGAGCCGTGACCAGGGGGGCTTTTGCACAGGTTCGCCTGGTGCGCCAGTTGCGTCCCTATCTGGACCGAGACGCCCTACGCACAGTCACTCATGCGCTTGTGACCTCCCGTTTGGACTACTGTAACGCTCTCTACATGGGGCTGCCCTTGAAGACCACTCGGAGGCTTCAACTGGTGCAGAATGCGGCCGCGCGAGTTGTAATGGGGGTTTCCCGATACTCCCATGTAACACCTCTACTCCGCGAGCTGCATTGGCTTCCGGTTGCCCTCCGGGTGAAATTCAAGGTGCTGGTTATTACCTATAAAGCCCTACATGGCCTGGGTCCGGGTTATTTGAGGGAACACCTGCTGCCGGCATCAAACGCCCTTCGCCCAGTGCGCTCCCACAGGGAGGGTCTGCTCAGGGTTCCGCCGGTGAGAGACTGCCGGCGGGTGACACCCAGGGATAGGGCCTTCTCAGTGGGAGCGCCTGCCCTCTGGAACCAGCTGCCGGTGGAGCTGAGGACTGCTCCCGACCTCCGATCATTCCGCCGGGGCCTGAAGACCTGGCTCTTTGAGCTCTCGGGCCCAGGCTGAGGAGAAAATTTTAATTGGGGTTTTTAGTGTACAGGGTGAATTTAATGCTTTTTAAATTGGTTTTAACTTTTGTATGTTTTGATTTTTAATTCCCTGTAAACCGCCCTGAGTCCTCAGGGAAAGGGCGGTATACAAATGCAACTAAATAAATACAAATGCAACTAAATAAATATTTAACTTCGCTTATGCTTAAGATATGTTTGTATAATATGTATGTTATATGAGTCTGTTTTCTGTCAAAGGTATAATCAGTTTTAATAGAAAAGAATGACAGAGTTGGAAGGGACTATGGAGGTCTTCTAGTCCAATCCCCTGTTCAGGCAGGAAACCCTACACCATTGCAGACAAACAGTTGTCCAATCTCTTCTTTAAAACTTCCAGTGTTGGAGCATTCACAACTTCTGGAGGCAAGTTGTTCCACTGATTAATTGTTCTAACTGTCAGGAAATTTCTCCTTAGTTCTAGGTTGCTTCTCTCCTTGATTAGTTTCCATCCATTGATTCTTGTCCTGCCGTCAGGTGCTTTGGAGAATAGGTTGACCCCCTCTTCTTTGTGGCAACCCCTGAGATATTGGAACACTGCTATCATGTCATAGTTCTTTTTCATTAAACTCAACACACCCAGCAACCATTCTGTCCCCTAATCATCTTTGTTGCTCTTCTCTGTACTCTTTCTAGAATCTCAACATCTTTTTTTACATTGTAGTGGCCAAGTGTTATTAACACTTCATGTGATCTTGATTCTATCCTCTATCCTCTATTAATGCAGCCTAGAACTGTGTTGGCTTTTTTGGCAGCTGCAGCACACTGCCGGCTCATATTTAAGTGATTGCCCACTAGGACTCCAAGATCACTCTCACAGTTAATATTAAATCAATTAGACATAATAACCTATTTTAGAGTAATGATGCGACTGAGTTAGTAAAATAATTGAATGTTAGGAAAAATGTTTAAAGTGTGTTAGTAATTAGTCAATTAGTAATTAGTCAATTAAAGTAGCAGACAAAACTTTACTTTTCATGGTTTGTTGTTTAAATTGCTGCAATCTGGTAAATTAAATGTTTAAAAAAATGACTGCATATTCTTCAGAGTTGCATCTTCAGGAAATAACGTTTAGGAGATGATCATCTCAACAATCCTTGAATGTCCTGTTTCTTAAAGAAAGAAAGACTGAAGAAGCATGCTGTTTCTTTGTATGGCTTTGCTGTATTACCTATTGTAAATTGCTTTTCCAGTAATGGAAAGATGCCCTTTGGATAGTAACATAATAGTTGCACTTTTGCTTGATCTGCCACCTTATTTTTGACATAAAGCAATATGCTGAATGAGGACAGTCATTCCTGAGACTGAGTGCAGGTCATTTCAGGAGAAATTATGCTTTAATGCATCTTTCAAACAGATAATGGAATAGACTATACAAATTTCAGTATCGTTCACTGGTCCCTCTTTAGGACCTTCCTCCCTTCCAATAGAGAGACTAGAAGGGGAGGGGGGGAAGAGATTTTTTCCCCCTCTTAAATATAAGTGGGTTGTTTAGAGGCTATGACAAATATGTCTTTCATGAGAGATGCCCTTGAGTGCATAGCTTTTCCCAGATATAAGAATGGCAGGCTGGAGGTTATATTTCTAAACATGATAGATGGATACTGGATAAACATTAAATATGGTTTAATTTTCTTTACGTATACAGTACATTAAATACAAGTAAGAGAATAATTCATCAATTGTATATTTAATTTGTCCTTTTGTCAGTTAAAAAATAGAAATTAACCATGTATACAAGACTGTTTCCAAGATTTTTGAGAAGTGATAGCAGTTTATTGATTGATGGAGTTACACATGCTCTTATGATATTAATTCTTCTGCATCTTAACACCTCTGGATTAAATATTTCAATGGTTTTCTTCCTTCCACTTTAGTTAGAAGTTTTAAGTTATATGCAAAAACACCAGATTTGTAAAGTTTGTCTACTTTTCTGTTTTCAGTGGGGGAAAAATACACCCTTATGAATGCATTTCTTTTGCAACTGCTCATTTTTATCTCCAGTATTTCAATTGTGGTTTCATCAATACTATCTTAAAACTCTTGACTTTTTTATGTATCCATAATCATTTATATATTCAAAATACATTTATAACTCGTTTTTTGTTTCCCAAAGCAACTCTTTTACCTGAATATTTGTTTTGAAATCATGTATCAGAATCTTTTGTATGAAATATGAATGCTTAATTTTTCTAACACTTTTCTGTACAAAAGGTTTGTTGAACCTTTTCAATACATGTGTGTAGAATAGTGCCACAAGTTCCAGTTGGATGATTTCTGTTTAAAACATTAATCTTATATCTAGTAATTGAGATATAAAGAATCAAAAGTGTGAGCTACATATCTCTCCATCAAAAAAGAAAAAAAATGCCATGGGAACATAGCCCGCTGCAGAGTCCTGGCTATTATGGAGTCAATTTGTTATGTAAACAAAAGTGTACAAGTATCCCAAATGTCTATTTGAAATAGGAAAATCAAACATTGTCTACTTCTCAAGAGCATTGCTATTCCTGATCAACAAAAAGCAAAGATATAAAGTACCTATAAACTTGGATTTCAAAAAACAAATTGGTTGAATTATTTAAACTTTCTAGAACATTAGTCAGTATTGACTAAACATTTCCTTTATCTAATCATTGAAGGATAGTTCCACATCCATTATAAGCCTGTCACTTACTCTCCAGTTTCAAAGATGTACGATCAGACATTTCTGGCAGATAGTTCATTTTGTGTAACTCATACAATAGAGATGCCTAGAAATCAGTTAGGCTCGGTAGAGGGAGAGGTTTTAACTTTTTAATTCCTCTTTCACATTTGAAATTCTGTGTGTAAATACTGACATGCTTTAGAGTTCTCAGATGTAAAATGTGGTTTAAGTGTAACCTTACTTAAGCCTTATTGTCTTTGTAATATATACTATGCAATAGCTCTTCAGGAATATGTTAACAAGATCTGTGTTTCTTAAGTGATGTATTTAGTAGTGTATATTGTCTTTTACATGATCATAATTAACATTTCAATGAAATTCAGAAGTACTAATTAAATGTCCATGTTTTGATAGTGGCATCTGAACAGTTTACTCTGTATCTTAACTTTCAAATCCTGAATGGCAGGTGAACAGAAGCACTGAATGCTGTGAATTGCAATGGGCAGGTGAATATGACTAGTAGAAAAGGCTGGTGTTTTTAAGTTTAGCCATGACAGGTGTTGTCAAATGAAACAGCTCTCACTCTGCAACTGAAACAAGATACACATAAAAGGCAGCAGATGCAAATGAACTGAGGGGAAGTTGTGAGAATCCAGAAGAGTGTATTTCCATTGTTAATGACATGCTCAGATGGGAAGACCTTTTATCAAATATTTTCTTGAAAGAGTTTTCACATATCTGTCAACAAAATAATTGGGTGATGAATTAGGTTTATCAATTGTTTATGAACCGTTTTAACATGATGACATTTATTTAAATTGCATGCATTTTGAAGGTGTTTGCCATTTGTGTGATTTCCAAGTGACCATAAGCCACCACCAAATGCTGTTTGATGCTCAGTATTTACTTCCTAGTGGCCTGATGCAGCTGTTCATCAGAATTCATAAAAAGCTTACAGTAGCCATTTCAAAGGAATCCTTTGACCCTTCCTCAATCTTGAGATACCAGTAGTCCCTCAGCAACCATCACAAAAGAGATGTGAACAATTTTTCTGCATTTTACTGAGGTAGAAAATAACTAATATACTACAGCGCAGTCAACAAGCAGAATATTGGATTGAATTGTAGACAGATTGTTGTCTAGTTTGGAATAGGTTTTCTTAGCTTAACACACCTGAAAGAATGATTTTCAGAATGAACATCCCATATCTGTATTATGAATGGAAGTCTTGCTCATGAATAATTTGTTCCAGTCAGTAGGGATTTTTGTAGAAAATCACCCTATTGGGCAGCCTGCAATCAGGGTATAATAAAGGGCTACCACATGAAGGAAAAATAGCATCTCTTGAAGTTATAAAGTCATTGGTGGATCTTGCACCACTTCAGTTGATTATGTTCTTTGTGACATGCTCAGAAGTAGACATTATATCCCCCTTCATCTTCATCAGCCTGAGATCTCCTTGTGGGTAGATAGGCATCACAATCCAACATATCTGGAGAATTATCAGGTTGGGTGAAATTGCTGAACACATTCACAAAATAGAAGCATGGCCGTTGCAAAACCAGCATTGCATCATAAATTTGCTCTTAAATGTGCAGCAAATGAATGAGGAATCATTGCATTGTGTCCTTCTTAAAAAAACAACTGTGTTGCAGTTCCCTGTGTCTTTTGTTTAAATCACAGGTGTCAAACTCGTCACGTCATGTGTCGTGACGTATCTCAACTCTTTTTGCATTGCTGGCAATGGGGTGGGCACGGCTTCTGTATGATGAAACCGGCCCACGGGCCAACAGTTTGACACCGCTGGTTTAAATGGAGTTGAATTAAACTTACACTCCAGGTAAAAGTGAGTGTAGCATTGTAGCTACAGATGGTAAATGCTATCTATAAAAAAGATCAAAACAGATTTATGCTGAAAAAATATAATGAGTCGTTTAATAGCAAGATAGTGTTAATGGATTTCTTAGGGAGAGTAGATAAAGTAATGAATGAATTGAAATGTGTAATCTACAGGACAGTATGCTTGCTAAGAATAAGATTATAATGCACTTTTATTGCCTATTATTTAGAGGTGTGTTTAGTTCAATATTCTTTAGTGAACAACATACCTACAACAATTTTATAACCTTTTAAAAATCCCCCGTAAAGTATTTCTATTACAGTTTCTACTACTTTCTGTTTTTCTGTCTTTTGCAGAGACTGGCAACAAAAAGCTGAAAAGCACTATACAAAGAAGCACAGAGACAGGAATGGCAGCAGAAATGAGAAGTCGCATGGTTCGGCAGCCCAGTCGGGAATCAACTGATGGTAGTATGAATAGTTACAGCTCAGAAGGAAAGTGAGTTGAAGCCTCTGAACACCAGACCCATGATATGTGTCAGAGGGGCAGGTTGATTTATGGCAACGTTGGAAGGTTAGGGTGTCCGTAGTGTTGCAACAGG
Source organism: Vipera berus (assembly GCF_964194415.1). Lineage (NCBI taxonomy): Eukaryota > Metazoa > Chordata > Lepidosauria > Squamata > Viperidae > Vipera > Vipera berus. Next base: position 236,637,127 of record NC_138202.1, read on the forward strand.
GAGGCAGATCAACTGGCAACCAGGCAGGAGAGGCAATCTTTTAAAGAAGAGGAGAAGGAAGAATATACAGAATCAGCAGCAATAGTGCCTATATAGCACAGCAGAGGAAGATAAATTGAGACAAGGTTAACCTAAAAACCCTGCTGTCTCATTGCAAATGAATTGAGTGGGAATTGTGGTTGCTCACTAGTAAAGAAAAAGTACTTTGGCAATTCTCTTGGGTGATTCTGCTGACTCTCTAGGATAAACTATCACTGGTTATGCTGCGGCAAGACTTGCTGCCTGAAGGGCCCAGGAGAAAACTTTAGCCTAAATTGCTGTTTTAATATGTGATAGCTTTAATAGAGGCCTCAAGGGTGCATCAGGGAATTTCAAATGCTATAATTTGATTTTAAATATGGGATGTTTTCCTGAAGTTTCCTTTTATCCAAGTCATTTATCAAAACTGGAACTGCTATGATGCCAAAAAGCAGCAGCTTCAATCCGATCCTAGACTGAATCTGTCATTCAGTCAGAATGTTATGATTTTTTTCCACATTGGTAAATGTAAATTTTGACAGGCATACTTAAATAAATAAATTGGTCATCTCTGAAAATAAGATAAGATTGTTCTTCAGTCAGTTGGCTGTATTAATCCAAACCCATACATATTTAATAAGGCCTTGGGTCCTAAATACGTTGCCAGACTCTGCTATTGGGCTAATGTTGTCATGGTAGAATACAGTTCTTTTATGTGGATAGGAAAAAGAAGTTGAAGGAATGTTTTCCTCAGCTGTGTTGGAACTGGACTGGGTTCACACCATTTTCCCCCCCGTCTAAGGGATTGGGTTCCCTCTAGATGTTTCTAGACCAAGGGAACAATAGACATACAGAGCTTCTAGAAAAAAAAATGAGGATATTTCTTTATTGTCTTTACAATTATCTAGAGTCAGCATATCCAGAATGGTGCCTGGGCATGATGGGAATTGTACTTCAGAACACCTGATACTTTCATTTGAGTTCAAAGTATACAGTGGGGTTCTTTGTTTCCATAGAACTAATATTGTCCTGTTTTATGTGACAATTTCGGAAATGAATAAGAGTTCCAAAAAGGCTAGGGTTCAAGAATATGGTAATGTGTTCTACATTCCGTATGTTCATTCGTAGCTGTGCATTTGAAAAAAAAGAGTCGTGCCAGATAATAGCCAGATAATATGAATTATGTTTTAGCCCTTCTACTGTTTTTGTTACAGCCTAATATTTCCTGGAGTTCGACTGGGTGCTGATAGTCAGTTCAGTGATTTTCTAGATGGGCTTGGACCGGCTCAGCTAGTGGGACGACAGACTTTAGCAACTCCTGCCATGGGTAAGAGTAGATTTCTTTTCCCTGTAAAACAGGTTAGATGTTTAAAAATGCATTGTTTGAGAGCAGAGTGGTCAGGTCCTTATGTAATTAAGCAGTTTTTAAAATTTGTCCCACTTTTCACCCATTATGTATGTGTATCTTTGTGCTGGGCCATTTCTGTGTGGTGTATATATATAGTGAAAAGCTGGAATTACTGTGTTTCCCTGAATCCTGTACCTTCCATCCACTCATGAGATTTCTGGATCCAGTCCCATGAATTTAAAGCCACTGGCTCCTCACATGAGCTAGCAAACAGGCAGGATAGCTAAGCAGTTAAAAAGCAGTTGCTTTTTTTTGCACCCCTTGATTCTTTCAACCATTCACCAAAACAGCAAACAATGCAGAAAAATCTCCAGGTTGAGAAACTTCAGGTGAGCTGCTGGCTGTCTATCCTGGGAGAGTCATTGGCTAAGGAGGCAAAGATTTGGGGCAAGGGCTTCTGTCACTTGTCATCTGAGGTCTGACCTAGAAGGCTGAGCAGGTCACTTCCTTCATTCTTCAGAGCCAGGTGGCCATTTGCTTTATAAAGCAGTTTCAAAGAGATTCTCTTTTCAGAGTTAAGCTGAAGTGCTGAAACATCACTCAACCCTAGTGCATAAAACAGTTGGATTCTGAGCCACTTGTAACCATCTAGCTCCTTAATATGATCATTCTGTCTCTGTCTTAGGAGATATTCAGATTGGAATGGTGGATAAGAAAGGACAATTAGAAGTGGAAGTCATTAGAGCTCGAGGCCTAATTCAGAAACCTGGCTCTAAATCTACCCCAGGTAAGAAAAGCTCTACCTAGCCAAATGTTGATGATGCCATCTGGGGGTGCTCTGGGTCCACATTTTTCAGTGGGTATGAAGAATGCAGTGTCCCAAAATATGGATGGAACGAACACTCAAACACTGCTCTGTGCACAGAACTGTTGTGAATATCCAAGGGCATCTGTCAGAAAGGGCCCAAAAAGTCAAGATGGTGGCAGCAAGTGTACAATTGAAGACCCACACACCCTTTTTGTGGGTGTTGTGTAGTCTTCAAACACAAGGCCACCATGTCAACCTTTTTTGCTCCCCCTTTCCCCCCCCCAGATGCTCCTGGAGATGTTCTTTCTTTTTACCTTTTGTTCTTCAGAACTGTAGCATAATCACAGTCATCTAGGGAGATATTTAAGGTAGCTCCACTGCTACCACTACACTTTTTCCTGATTGTACATTCATGTGTTTTGCCATTCTATTCTTAATACATAAATGTAAATATATTTTGTGTATGTAGATAGACAGACAGACAGACAGACGGACGGACGGACGGACGGACGGATGGATGGATGGATGGATGAGGGAGGGAGGGAGGGAGAGAGAGAGAGAGAGATGGATGGATGTAAATTAGAGGAATTGCCATGAATGGCTATTCTTGGAATGACAGGTCTGATAGCCAGATATCATATCCTATAATTATTGCTGCAAGAATAATTAGAGAAGATATGAAAGAGTGGGCAAAGGGAGGGAGCTTTACTTGACTCTCCTAACACTAAGACAGACATGTCAAACACAAGGCCCGGGGGCCAGATCCGGCCCGCAAAGTGGTTTCATGCGGCCCGCGAAGCCATCCTGGAAACAGTGAGGGAACGGCCCCCACTGCCTTGGCCCTGGCCCAGAGACCCTCCTTCTGCCAGAGACCCTCAGATCTGTCCCACTCCTGCCCAGGCCCCCATAGGCACCCTTGATGCGAACAATGTAGAGCTGGCCATGCCCACCCAGTAGGCCATACACACTCTAGCCACGCCCACCCAGTAGGCCACGCCCACCCAGGCCATACCCACCCAACCCCCTGAGGGCAACCGCAATGCTGATGCGGCCCTCAATGAAATTGAGTTTGACACCCCTGCACTAAGAGAATGCCCAAGATCATAAAATGTGGTAGATGGTTACAACATTTTGATCATGGTATGTACTATAATACACATGACATTGTTTAACAGAATTGCCTAATGAACCATTTGGGGTTGGACAAAAATGATTGTATAAAAACAAATGTGCTTTATTCACATTTGCCCCTTCAGCAGACAAAACAACTTAAGATTAAATATGTTTTATGATTTTCATCTGTTTCTCTATGCATAAACATCATACTGGCTATAAATCCAATAGATGTTGCCAGATGTGCATGAGAATTTAAATTGCAATGTTTTTTTTATTATTATGAGAATAAAGCTCATTCTATTTTATGAGTCTTACTTCTGAGTAGCTACATATTGGATTGCCCGGTATACTTCCTCATAGAGCAGATGACAAAAGAGTGTCATAACTTAAGAAGTCTTCCGATGCAATACAACACTCACAATGCACATTTCCAACATCATTAAGAAGTGTACAGAGCAAGTGAGGGATGCCATGAAGCCAAGTAACCAAAGTCTTGAGTGCCATTCCCTTCCTTTGCACAAGTCAGTAACTTGTCATTTCCTATCCAGGAGAAGCTCACATCTCTGAAAAGAATCCCTGATACAATGAAAACTATTTCAGACATCCCTACTGGACAAAGCATAATTTTCTAGCTCAAAGTGAGTTGAGTGACTTTGGGCCAGCCATCTGTGTCTCAGCCCTAGGAAGAAGGCAATGGCAAACCACTTCTGAAAAATTGTGTCAAGAAAATTGCAGGGACTTATCCAGTCTCCGATGATCAGACACTATTGAATATCTATTTATCTGTCTGTCTGTTTGCCTATCTATCTAGCCATCCACAATCAGTAGCTGGTACCTTACCTTTCTTTCTGATCTTCAAAAGAGATGTTAAGAATTAAAGCACATAGAATATTGTTATGCTTTTATCTAAAGATTTTCCTGGTAAAAGTTAATAATTCAAGTGACCATGCCAATAACTAAAAATATATTTGAGTTTCCAAGAGTTATGACAGATTTATACTTCCATAAGATGTTGTGTGCACTAGAGGAGAATCCTAGATGTTTGGTTCATTACTTTTTTCTTTTGTAACTTACCAGTTGCCACTATTGTTTTCGTAATCATGTTGGTAATTTAAATTAATTTTTTATTATAGTACAAATGCCTTAAAACAAGGGAGTTATTAACTTAGGATGTAAAAATATGACATATTTGTACCTTGTAGCGCCATATGTCAAAGTATATCTGCTTGAAAATGGGGCATGCGTAGCTAAGAAGAAAACAAGGATTGCCAGGAAAACCCTTGATCCCTTATACCAACAGACGTTGGTTTTTGATGAAAGTTCACATGGTAAAGTCCTTCAGGTCAGTAGATATTTCTATCTTGGTGCAGCCTATGATCACATTTCAATGATATCAACTGAAATCTGAACACTCTGGCATAGTTAGACTTAAATTCAGCTCAGAAAATATGAGACTCCCTCTGTGCAGGAAATGGGCGGTTAATAAATTTAATGTATAAATAAAATAAGTGAAGGAATTGTACCACTGTTTTATAGAGTAGTATATTGATACATAGGGATGTGGTGGCTCAGTGGGTTAGGACGCTGAGCTTGTCGATCAGAAGGTCGGCAGTTTGGCGGGTCGAATCCCAAGTGCCGCATAACAGAGTGAGCGCCTGTTACTCGTCCCAGCTTCTGCCAACCTAGCAGTTCGAAAGCACGTAAAAATGCAAGTAGAAAAAATAGGGACCACTACAGTGGGAAGGTAACAGCGTTCCGTGCGCCTTTGGCGTCTAGTCATGCCGGCCACATGACCACGGAGACGTCCTCGGACAAGCTCTGGCTCTTCGGCTTTGAAACAGAGATGAGCACCGGCTCCTAGAGTCGGAAACGACTAGCACACATGTGCGGGGGAACCTTTACCTTTACTATATTGATACAGTTATTGGAAGATTGTTCTTTCTTAAGTGGACTACATGATAAAAAAATTGATAGAATAGATAGGGAGGGAGAGGGGAGGGGGAGGGGGGACTGTTAAAGATAAATTGTATGTTAAAACTTTTCAATAAAAAAAAAATTGATAGAATAGTTGATGTGTCATCGATGACAGCAAATTGGTTTTAAAGAGCTTAATGAAGCTTTATGAGACCCATTTGAGTTATGGGGCAAAAAAAGAAGAAAGGGAAAAAAGATCTCCAGTTATAGAAAGAGAACAAAAGAAAGAGAGAAACAGTGATTTGGTTGGAAGAAATATGAATTTTTAAAGTCTAAAGGATTTCTTTTGGACCCAATAAGTGATTGTCTCCTGTTTATAGTATGTTTGCAGTCTACTACGCTATACTTGTATGTTTATCAACAAAACAGTGCAAAAATATCATATGCCTCTGGTGCTTTCCACTCTAAAGAGGCTAAAGTACTACACTTGGAAACTCACACTGTTTGTAATTTAAAAACCTCTGACAATATATAATCACAGAATAGCCTTGCAGATAAGATGGTCCTTTGTTGTTCCTATCCCAGAAGGTGATCAAGATCTAGTTTATGATTTGTATTGCCATGTGTTTTTTTAAAAAAAATTATGGCCCAGATTGCATTTTAATACTCTAATAAGGAACATACGTCAGTCGGAGTCATTACTGATTAGAACTCCATGTAAGCCTAAATAATTAAATAAGTAAGTTGATAATCAAATGTTAATTCTGACTCTTGTCTTTGCAGGTGATAGTATGGGGAGATTATGGCCGGATGGATCACAAGTGTTTCATGGGAGTTGCACAGATCTTGTTAGAAGAACTTGATTTATCCAGTGTGGTAATAGGCTGGTATAAATTATTTCCACCTTCCTCCTTGGTGGATCCAACATTGACTCCTCTGACTCGCAGGGCCTCTCAGTCATCTCTGGAAAGTTCAACTGGGCCTCCCTGTATTCGATCTTAATGAACGTAACTCATTATCACTCAAGGCAATCAGTGGGAAGGGGAATAGCTATTTGCAACAATGAGGAACAGTTTTGAAAAGAGACAATCATCACATCAATTTTGCCTGTAGTAGTTGATCCAAAAATATGTCTGAGTTGTGTATTAAAAAGACAGCTTAAATCGATTGAGCAAAGCAGTATATGAAAATATAGTCAATCCATCTAGCAAAATGACCCTGATGTTTATCATTATCAGGATTTGAAGAAGGACTTTTGAGATTCAACTGGAACTACCATTGTTCAGCAGAGCCCCTGTCCCATTTTGTTTCTCAGCAGAAACCATAAGCAGTGTTAACATCTTGATATTTCTGTATTGTTACTTCTTCTACTTCTTTTTTCTATGTTCTCCTGCCAGTTTTGTAAAAAAAATCTTCTCGATGCTAACAGAGACTCTTCCTTTCTTTTTCTAAAACAAAATCAAAAAGGGCTGAAGTATATCTCTGTAAGCATCTTTGAAAGTGTTCATTTGCAATCCTGCAATGCCAATAGCTGTCCCATTGTCCCTCCATTCTGGTTTTGTCCACAACCTTAATTAATAGGTGGAGAACTAGAATAAATAGCCAACTTCTGGTTTACTTTTGCTTCTTATTACAGCTTGTTACTGTTGTAAAAACAGAATATATTTGCATTATGCATTAAGGTGTTTTTTTTCCTGTTTTCAAAAGTTTGCATGAGGGAAATATGAAGCTGCATCTATTGTTACAGACTTGGTTTTTTTTTAAAAAAAACAAGCTTTGGCTTGTCTTTGGATTTAATTTTAATATACTGGGAATTATTTTTGTAAAGTAGTTGTTCTACCAGAGCTCATGAGAAAAGTCATTAGAATCATATCATACACATAAATATTGATTGGGAAAATATTGAACATCTAAAACTTCGAGTTGTTATCTAGACTGTTTGAATTTTTGTGTTACTTTTGAAAAGACTTAGCTACCCCTTTTAGAGCATGGTACAAATTGTTCAATTTTCCACTGATTTTTTTAATAGTAATTTTATTTACATTTACAATTAAAAAGATAGAAGCTAACACAAACTAAAAGAATAGAAGGAAAAATAGAAAGTACAGAAAAGAAAAAATAGAAATAAAAATAGAAAAGAGAGAAAAATAGGATTATGATGAAGAAAAGGAAAGAAATATATAAAAAATTACTTCCCCCTTCATCCACAAGAAATATAAACAATTTCAGTAACTTATCTTCTTTAAAATACAACAGATTATCTCTTCTTCCCACATCCCATATCTTATCTATGAAAAAAAATCCTTAAAACCTTGTCAATCAAGCCTGATCCATTAAGGTTTCCACAGATAACTAGATTAACCATTGTTGCATTCCTTCCTTTTATTTTAATAATCTTGGCATCGCTTCAAATAATGTACTAGAACTTGATTTCTTTTCATATTTTTTTCTTTGTCCCTTCTCACAAAATTCTTCAAAGCTTTAACAAGTTTTCTCCAGTGTGGCATCCTTTTCCATATCATTCTTGCAGCCTGTCATTTTTAAATCTACTTTCAGATCAGTCTCATAAAACATGTTCCTCTTCCATAACATCTTTCAAACACAGTCTGTCTATTGAAGCAGACATTCTTAAAATTAGCTGCTGGGTCCATTGTTCAAAAATATCATTCAGTATGCCCAATGTTAAAATATTTTCCTTCATTCTGCATTAATAAGTCAAATTTAAGTGTTTTTTATTGTAACCTTTAGTTCCTTCTAGTTTCCTCCAGTGTCCAATCTTCAAAGTCTCATCCTATCAAGTTTCTTTTAAAAATTCAAAATAAAGGCATTTTCCACCAGAAAGAATTCTTGTAATTAATTCAGAAATCTAATTTCAAATTCATCTGGACCCTGAGTCTGTTTGTAACTTTACAAAATCAAAATTTTAATCACCATTTTTCTGTTTATTCCACTCAGAATTATTTTGCATTGCCAATTCCAGTTGAACTATTCTGCACTTTTGAATGCTTTTTTTAAACTTCAGTTTACATATCTTTGAGATTGATGCAAGCACAAAGCTTGATTGTTTTAAAACAAAGTTACCTCGTGGGTGGGTGGGTGGGGTGGGAGAGGTATAGTTAAAGGAAGAAGAATAAATATACTTGCATTTATTCATTCAAGTCAGCCTTTCTCAACCTGGTGCCTTTGAAATGATTTTGGACTGCAACCTCTAGGAATATGGTGAGTTTAGTGCCAACAGAATTGAAAGTCAACAGGTTGGGGGAGGCTGATTTAGATTCTTTATGGCCTTGAAATCCCTTGTGATTTTTTTTAATGTTTTTGTTTTTCTTGTCAATGTGCTTTAAAATGCCCTGTAGAACATGCAGGTGCATTGAGATATTTTTGTTCCTTTTATCGTGATCTCACAAAATAGAGCAGCATGACCAGGAACTATTCCAAGCTGCATGTACATTTTTGTAAAAGAAAAAGAGGGGAAGGGGGAAAAATGGAGGGGGGGAGGGGAAAAGAAAAAAGGGGGGAAAGAAACAAAAGAGTTTATTTAATAATGTATGTTAGTTCTACATAGGCCAGGTTGTATGTTGCATGTTCTTGTACAGTTTGCTCGTAATTACGCTAATGAAGTAACCGAGAAATCTAAGCCATCCATTTTTTTCTTATAGACATTTTGCAGGTTTCAGCCAGGCTATCAGTTAGTCTGGTGCTAAATGTCTATAGATGGACTTTATTTTTTACCCTATGGAAAACGTGATGTAGTACGGACCAAATTCCTTCTAATAAATATTTTGGTGTAGATTCCTCCTGTGGGGCTGTAACACATGTAGAAACTGTGTACACAATTAAGTTTTCCTTCATAGACATAACTGCCTGCACCAAGTGAAATATTTATTATTATTATTATTACTATTATGATTTAATATTGCCAGAACTATTCTGCCCATGTTTCCATGGGGCACATGGATTGATTACTGCTCGACCTGCTGAGCAGGAAGAACTGAAGCTTTGGCACACTGACTAGATACTGTTTTGTCTTTTAGTGGCCAAATAAATAAATGATTCGGTAGTATCTTTCTATTTTGACCACTTGTCTTAACATCTCCCTGTGCTTTTAAATGAACTTCCAACTCATGTTATGTAGACATGTTTAATAAAATTTCCTTTTCATGTTCAGTTGCAGTTGTTCCCTTCTGTTCAATGTGTACACGAGTAAAGTTGATTCCCGACAACATATTTCAGTGGATTGGGCAAAGTATGTGTCTTTGGTACTCATGCATTCATTTGGTGCCCACTAAGAACCTCAAGAATCTACATGGAAGCCAATTTAAAATGTGCAAATATGGCAATATTTATATATAGAGAGAGAGATAAACAGATATTAGATAGGAATAGAGTGGATTCTTCCCTGGAAGGCCAGGCCTACGCACCCTATTCCCCTAGCTCTTTCTTACCTTTTGTCATTCTAAGCCCTGGGTGCCTCTCTTCAGCTTCTTTTCCAATAGTTTGCTACTGATTCTCCCACTGATCAAAGAAAGCAAAGCTGGAGATAGTCCAAGAGCACAAATGGAAAACCATTGGCCTGGGTTCATGTGAGGTTTCTTGTCTTAAGCAAAGGGCTGAGCTAGTACATCTCAAAGATCCTTTCTAACCCTAAGTAAAGGTAAAGGTTCCCCTGCACATGCATGCTAGTCATTTCCAACTCTAGGGGCCGGTGCTCATCTCCGTTTCAAAGCCGAAGAGCCAGCGCTTGTCCGAGGATGTCTCCGTGGTCATGTGGCTGGCATGACTAGATGCCAAAGGCGCACTGAATACTGTTACCTTCCCACTGGAGTGGTCCCTATTTTTCTACTTGCATTTTTTTTACATGCTTTCGAACTGCTAGGTTGGCAGAAGCTGGGACGAGTAACAGGTGCTCACTCTGTTATACGGCACTCGGGATTCGACCCGCCAAACTGCCGACCTTCTGATTGACAAGCTCAGCGTCCTAACCCACTGAGCCACCGCGTCCCTTGACCCTAAGTAATTGGCATGAAATGTGCAGTATTTTTACATTCTTTAAAAAATGGTTGACATATGCTCCCAGACCAGGAGATGACTGCAGTGAGGTCAAAGGTGCTTAGAACATAGAATAATAGCGTTGGAAGGGACCTCAGAGGTCTTCAAGTCCAACTCCCTGCTCAAGCAGGAGAACCTATATAATTTCATACAAATCGTTGTCCAGTCTCTTTTTGTTTAAAAAAAATGGAAATTAGGATGTTTAACTTCATCCTCCATCCCAAGCAGATTTTTCCATGGACAAACATCCTGATATACTGTACACTGAGATGCAAATGGCCAAAAATGAAGCCTGGTGGGTCTCCACATCTAAAGGCAAAACAACAACAACAACAAGAAATTCCCTGACGTGTAAGGTGGAAGATAGGTACAGATTTAAACCTTGGGTTTGTTATATACAGCAGGCTGATTGGTAGATCTTGTAGTAAGTGATCTTTGTTTTAGGGCTTCTTGTATTGCAAAAAAAGCAACTTACCTATCCAAGCTTTGTCTTTGACACATCCACTGCTAGCTCCTTTGAGTTTCTAGAGAGAGAGAAAAAACATCATACATTGGATGAAGCTTGAAAAGGCTGCACAGGGGTGTTCATATAGCGCTTGTCATCTAAGAGTCCTTAAAGCAATTATATTTTTCCCAGGATTGTATCAGCAGTGCAATCTTGAGAAAAGATGTGATTGCTTTAAAGAGTTGCAGACAGGTGCTATGTACATGCCCAAATGTATTCTGAAGTACCTTTTCACTTTTTGATCTGAAATGCTGTCTAGCACTAATTAGTGCTATGACCTTGGTAATGTACTTTTATGAATACATTACTGTTAACTATGCCCAATTAATTTTAGTTTAAGCTGGATCAGTTTTAATACTTGTCTGTATCTTGTTGACAAACCACTCTCAGAATTCATGTAGAGCACGGGTGTCAAACTCAATCACATCGCGTGATATATCATGACAGATCACAACGTTTTTTTCCTTTGTGGAGTCGGGGTGGGTGTGGTCTGCGTGTGACACATCAGACCCGCGGGCTGCCAGTTTGACACCTGCTCATTCTTCATCAAAGCAAGCATATCATTTGCTTTATTTGCACAATGTCATGACCCCTGAAATATCACCATGATGTTATTGCAATTTCTACTGGATGCTTATACCTGTATAACATAATGGAAACATTAATATATATGTACCTCAATACTATATTAACAAACACAGAGAGGATTTCTTGAGCATTTGAATCAACTATCCAGCCTATATATTAGTTTATAGTCATTCAGTCAGTTCAAATTCAGCACAATAATTTGAAGGTTACTTTAAGAGATTGCAGGGAAGAAAGGGGAAGCTTAGGCTTAAAATGTAGCCTAAAGTACCTCTGTTTCTTAAAAATGGTTTTATATTGGAAAAAAATGATTGAATGCACGTCGCTTTTGTTCAAGAAGACAGCAGGCAACTCTACAGGCCAATCCAAATGTAGTTTCACTTTTTCATCTGAAGATCAAGAAGGTAAGTCACTATGTAGTAAAGGGGGCCAGGGACATCCAACCTCAAGGCACGTTCCCCAACTGGAATCTTCTACAAGTGGTGGAGAAGCAAGTTCAATTATCATCTACAGCAAGAGTGTCAATATGCCGGCCCCACAGGCCGGATGTGTCACACAGAAGCTGCGCCCCCAGCTCTGGCAAGGGGAAAAAAGTCGCAGTACATCGTGACACATCATGTGACATGGCAAGTTTGACACTCCTGATCTACAGGGGAAAAAATGGCAATACTTACCATTTGGAAAGGAAAGGAGGTAAGTATATACGTAGTCCTTGACTTACTGTACGATCACAACTGGGACTAGAGTTTCTGTTGCTAAGCAAGGCAGTTGAGTCACACCTGATTTTATGACCTTTTTAAAAGAAAATCATTGCATTTATTAAAGGAACCATGTGGTCATTAAGCGAATCTGGTTTCCCCTATTGACTTTGCTTGTCAGAAGCTAGCTGGCAAGGTGGTAAAAGGTGATCACAGGATCCTGCAACCCTTGTAAATAGCTAATTGTCAAGTGCCCATATTTTCATCAGGTGACCATTGGGATGCTGTGATGATCATAAGTGTGAGGACCAGTTGTAAATCATTATTTTCAGGGCCATTGTAACTTCAAACTCACTAAACAAAATGGAGGGCTACTTGTAAAATGGAAAGGTATTGTCTTCAGACTATGCAAGAAACCTCTGTCTGGCTGTTGTCTGAAACAAGATATTGGATTAGATGAACCCATCCCTTGTCCAAACAGAGCTGTTGAGATATTGAAACAGCCAGGATGAAAAACACTTTGCACCTGCACACTTCTTCCCCTTCAGAAAAACAAAGTGATATACTGTATAAACTACCAGGGTCTCCTTCCTAGCTGCTTTTCACTTCAGAACACATGCTGCTTTTATCAGTGGGCAGTTGTTTACAATAAAATGTACCTAGCATTAAAATACATAAAACGCTGGGTTACATTTTTAGCTCAGTTAAGGAAAATATTGAATCTTACCAATTTCACTAAACAATTATTTTGTGGAACAGTGAGATCTGAATCATCTGCTGAAAAACTTTAACCTTCTGCAATCAATACAATGACCACAAGGTGACATGAGAGACTTATTTTTGAGAGGCACCACAGCCTGTTGGTTATTTGGGTGATTACCATGACATTAACAACTTCAGAAATTGACTCTCATAACGGATATGTGAATGCTACTTTTTAATCTCTCTTTTTTAAAAAAATATTAAAACAATTAGAACCATCTTTTTATTATTATCCATAGAAAAACACATTAATAAGTGACAAAGATGACATCATGCTTAAATATCATTTTTACAAATCATCTTTCAAACAATTGTGTAACATTGGAGGAAGTCATGCACAGAACCAAGAAAAATTATTTTTACACATTGGCCAATTAGAAATTAAATGGTTTTCCAGGGGTTGTGTTTCATTCTTGTATGATCTGAACAGCACTTTCAGATTTCTGATCATTTGAAATATTCTATTTCTCTGTTCCAAAAACCCAGCGCTTCTTCATGCTTCTATTCAGGGAAGGATTTTTGGTTTTGTGTGAAATAATTCCCTGTCCTCAAAGAAGCTTATTGTTCTCCACCCCCTCCCCATGCATATTTTTGCAGCCAAAGCAAGTACTGTAATCTCTTTATATTTTCATTGAGAAAAACATTGGTGCATTACTCTCAAATTAATTCATTTTGGGGGCAGGTCAACCAACCATGGATGGATATTTGAAACACACTGGAAGGTTTAATTACGTGACACTTTAGGACAATTGAATAGCCCAAAAAGGAATGATCAATAATTTTTGTTCAGAAAGCCTACTCTTTTTTAAAAAAAGGGTGAGGGGAGGATCCAGTGCCTATAACATTAAAAAGATGTTGAAACTTAATGTCTTAATGTCTTAGAAACCTGCCACTAAAGTGAAATCCATGGCAACATTAATCTTTTTCAGCCCCAAAAATCATAGTGTATGGACCAAGATTTGATGAATTACTTCACACATTGCTCCTCAGACAACCTGAAATAAGTTGGCAAGAATGTTCTTGTTGCCTTGTGACTCCTAGCAGACTTGGCCTTTGGTTGTGTTGTATTTTTACTACAAAAGTGCACATAGGATTTCAGTTTTCTCTGCTGTCCTGCCAGAAAATCTGTCAGTGCCTGATGGCTTAATTTTAAGGAATTCATTAATTGATCCAATCCAGCCACTATGTTCTATCACATAAGTAAATTAATGGAACATGAAGGTTTGCAGAATTCATTTCCAGCAATGCTGGGTAATTATGCCAGAGCTTATATGACAGCAACTTGTAAAATAAATGGTGGGGAGCCATCCTTCTATGTTTTTTTCAATCTTTCAGAAGTGTAATGGACAAGGAAAATCAGATCAATAGAAGAGGCAGTAGGACCAATATTTTCAGCCTTTTGGCGGGAGGGGAGGGCAAAGTTGTGCATCTGTAAGTTGTTATGTCTTGCAAAGATTTAGTACACTTTTTACTAGTACTTTTTAGTACTACTTTTTCCTCTCTATCAAAATGATAAAAATAAAATAAAATCCTGCGCTAAAAATTAGTGATTTGCAACTGAATTTCTGAATTTCCCCCTAGATGTCCATAAGTTTTAACTACAGAATATTCTGGGATACAAATTTAGGCCCTGCAGGTAAGATTTGGCAGAGTCAGAAGCAAAGAACTTAGATCAAACTGATCCCTCTCAAAAACCATGGGCATGTGTCAAACTCTCCTCCTCAAAGCATGAAACTATCAGTCCATTATGTCAGCAGGTTGGAGAAAGAGGTACAAAATTTGAATTGTGTTTCTGCTATAAATAGTAATTAAAAGAACAATTAAAGGTGCTGCTTGTTAATATAGAGCGCATAAAGAATGGCATTACAGAACAACCTGCAAGGCAAGAGCCAGGTAAGAGGACCTTGAGCCCAGGCCAAGAATCTACATATTTGATTAAAGGCCTCAGACAGGCCCCTCTCTAATTCACATAAAATAATATTGGGGGGGGGGAGCAATTCAGGCTTGCAAGATTTTGCCACTATAATTCTTAACAATGAAAGAAGTCCTGCTCTACATATCATTCGTTTCTTAGTCTGGTCTACTTTGTTGGGCCTTCATGGCACAGGACCAGATTACTTGAAGAACTGCCTCTCTCCGGTTGTGTTTCCTCAGATCTGCAAGGAGGGATATGCTTCAGGTCCCATCGATTACGGAATGTCATCAGGTGTGCCCCAGCATGAATGTTTTTTAGTCACAGCGCTTGCTTGCCCTGTGAAACTCCCAACCACCTGAAATTAAACTGGCCTCTTCACTGCTGGCTTTCCAGAAGCCTTTTTAGACCTGGCTCTTTTTTCCAGGCATGAGGGCCAGTTAGTTATTTTTATTTTGAGGTTTTATTCTGCCAGTTCCTTTTAATTTATTATTTATGTCTTTATATAGTTGTGGAATGCTATGTTTTTTTCTCGGTCCAGAATCACTTTAGATTAGAGAGAGGGGTGGCTATATATTAGGAAAATAAAGAAGGGAAGAGAGGGGAAGGGGAAAGGGGAGAGGAAAGGAAGAGAGGAAGAAGACTGCATTTTAGAGTTAATGGCTGGATTTCTTCCTTAAAGGCTTTTGTATTTCTATGAATATACCAAAAAGCTGCCTCTTTGAATCCCTGCTTGCAAAGCTTCTAGTCCTGGCAGTTGGAAGCCTGACAGAAATCAAAGCAGAAACTTTGTAGAGAAATGTCATTGCACCTTTCACAGGTTCTGCCATACCCATAATGGAAGTTCTTGCATCCATAGGATTTGGTGTGTTTATAATCTTTGGGAAGGATCTGAAAAAGCGGGGGGGGGGATCAGAGTGCCTGGCAGTATAAGAGCCCCTTGAGTCTTGCAGAAGGGAAAGGGCCCTGTGTGAACTAAAAGTTGCAATCTGATCCCTCCAAGGAAGAATAACTATAGAGGAGTTTCTGAATCTGAAATTAAGACTGTGTGGGATGGAAGAAAATTGCTCTCCCAAACTAGTCCAAATGGAATGCAGCGGATAGCTAGGACTCTTTTCCTCCTATTTCTGTTATATAGCTTGCAAGTGCAATGTGAGAAGAGTGGAGATTAAAAGAGGGAGGGGCAAATTGCAAAGAGGTGTTTTGGTTTATTCTGTTTACAGGCTTTTTGTACCCAAGTGCTGGTTGCCTAGGAAACTGCTGAAAGCTGGATTTGGATAGATACTTTGTCAACAGCATATGAGAATTCTGAGTGGATTTCAGAAGCAGCAGGAAGGGGAGAAATGTCATATCCTGAGGAAGCAAATAACTGAAAAACGTTCTGTCCCTGGTCTGCAAGCTACGATGGCAAATTTAGTATCTTTGGTACTGAAATAGCTGGTGTCACAATGCTTCCCCTGACAAGCAAGGATGCCTGCACAATGGCGAAATTGCTTTGCCAAGCTATGCATGGCTTGTGCTTAAGCTGTCTGAAACGAAGATGAATCACTCTCCTCAGCTCCTTTTTCTTCTCCAACACTGAGGGCATTTATACAAAAAGGCCGGAGCAAAAGCTCACCTCATAATCAGTTCTTCAGCCATTCTTTTGTTTCAGAGACAAATGATCTGTTCCATTATTGTATGCACATATAATGATGGCCAGTTCAAACTGGACACCATGGCTCCGCTAATAGCATGCTAATCTATAGTTAAATTGAACCATGGTTCCCTGAATTAACTCATTTGCTTGGCTTTCACATGACAGATTGTACCATAAGCTAACTCCACAGTTTAGGTTCCTACAATGCAACAAGCCACAAGCAAGCCAACCTCATGTTATTGTTGTGGATGGTGCAAACCCAGCATATAAAATAACATAGCAAACCCAACATATATAATCATGGAGTTTTGAGGGAAGACAAAGCCCCTTTTGTAAACCAACTGTATTCCTTATCCTTGTTGCCACAATCCTCTTTGTTCAGCCATTTTTTTTTCCAGTCAGATTTTTATCCTTTGCAGAGTATCAACTCAGCTAGGCTCCTTCCGAGTAGCAAATAAATATTTTTTCATAATTTCTAAGATATTTTTTTTTCATAAGAGTACAGAGCTCTTCATATGAGATGAAGAAAGGTAGCATTAAGGCATGGAGCTACTGCACTATGGCAGCAGCAGCAGGACCAACGTCCTTGTAATGTAACGCTGGACAGGCAGAGCACTGTGAAGGCAGTTTGTCCACTTGGGTGGGAAGATAGGGACTGGCATGAGGTAACCATTTTTCTCAGCCACCCATTCCTACAAGCCTGGCTACCCAGTGGTCTAAGGCAGAAAATGTTGCAGAGGCAGCAACAAGTTACGCGCTGACCAGCTGAGTCTTAAGTCTCTTAAGTGCTCTGTTGGAAGGCAGAGCAACATTTGCCTCTATTTTCTGAATCGGTGTTGCTTGATCTTGGCAACTTTAAGATATGGTGGACTCCAATTCACAGAATTCTCCAGCAAGCACCTAGGAAGCCGGCTTTAAATCGACCAGCTCTCCTCAGTCATCAGAGAAGATGTTGCCAAATTAGTCTTCTCAGGGCTGAGAAGGGAAGAAGCCCCATCCTCTGTGCTGTGTCTTGGCTCAGCCTCGCAGGCCATCTTCCTTCAGATGAGCAATTCCTGTACTGGATCTGCTCACCCTGTTCTGTACAAAAAAATGAACTCTTTTGTTGCTTCCCATTCACTGGGATGTCACATTTGCCTCCACTTGCATGCTACCTGAAAAACAAAATAGGGAAAAGGGAAAAAAAGGAGGAGGAAACAGTCGGGCTTTTCAAAAGGCAAAGGAAAATTTTACAAACAGAGGTTCTAATTCTGATTGGGTACTAGTGTTGCAATTTCACATTGAAATGGTGGAATTGGTTTGGCTGCTTCAAGCAACATTTAGAGAAAGGGAAGGGAGCTGTAATAAGCATCTAATAGAAGTGTGCATGAAATAGAAAAAAGCATTTTCTTCCAAACTCAGAATAAAACAATCCCTTTCCCAATGCCTCAAGCATCCCATGTTCCATTGAAACAGGACAGAAAACATTTTGACAGTTCTACTATAAGGAACAATGGGAACTCAAAACAAAACCTTTGTTGACCAAGGGCCACGGTATTATATGTAATACAAAAATATTGGCACAAATTATCCATAGATTTTAAGCAACAAAATTGCACTTACACACAGACTTTTTGCAAACTCTTTTGCTTGCACAAATGCCACAAAACTAAGTCCAGGTGAAAAGCAAGCAAGAGCAATGGATTCACTCCAACAAAGCCTAGGAACAACATAGCAGCAGCAAATGCATATTTCTCTACCTGCAGAGTTGAAGTAATGCAATGCTTGCAATTGCAACCTGAACACTCCACAGCATAGTAGTATTTAGAATACACATATATTGTATAATGCAGCGGTCCCCAACCTTTGGGGCTTGGCGGCCTGGCTGGAGGGGGTAGAGGGAAACCGGGCCACATGAGCAGCAGACTGCATGCATGGGCACAGCTTAATTCGCATGAGGGGTGGACTAGTGCACACCTACATTCACATGCAGCTCGACTAGTTGAGCTGTGTATGCATGCATGTGCGTGCCAGCCCACCACTTGCATGAGACAAGCTATGCGCATGTGTGTGTGCTAGCCTGCTGCTCT
This sequence comes from Vipera berus, assembly GCF_964194415.1. NCBI lineage: Eukaryota > Metazoa > Chordata > Lepidosauria > Squamata > Viperidae > Vipera > Vipera berus. Next base: position 236,655,550 of record NC_138202.1, read on the forward strand.
TGTGGTCCGATTGCAAATAGGCCACGGCCCAGTAGTGGGCCACAGCCCAGTGGTTGGGGACCCCTGGCATAATGAACACATTTCCATTTGACAATGGGGGGGGGGGAGAGAGGGAGTTATACAAATAACTTTACATGTCAATTCATGCCTTTTAGTGTTCCCACAGCAAAGCACATAAAGACAGCAGTAAATTTACTTACTAGGCTATCTTTATATTATGTGTAAAATGATCCTCAGTCTGGGAACATATGTCTAATTGACTCTCTTTCCATTTCAACCTTCTCCTCTTTCAACAAGCTTGGAAGAAGTTTATATTTTATAAAGTCAGTTAAGGTGAATTGGAATACTAAAAACAGTACAAGGAAATGCTGTTTCATCCTGAGCCCAGTAAAAAATCAAGATCTTTTTGGTAATGCTCAGAACACCCTAAACATCCTTTCCAATTTCAGAACATTTCAAACCTAGGATATTTTCTACACCCCACTGTTCTTGGTATACTAGGAATGATTGTTTCTTCATATATTGTTCCTTTATTCTTACTACATCTCAACCTAGAGTCTGCAGTAACCTAAATATGCTTCTATATTTCAGCAATTGTTGTCTGGGCTCTGGGATTATCTGTTTTTCTTTATCCTTTATGTTTTGTTTTTTAAATAAGAGCTTTATTCTTGGAGCTGTTATTAATATTAAATTAATGCAGGAGGTTGTGATCTATTCAGAAAAAAGTATCTTGATTTTAAACCATTCATCATGTTTATTACTCAGTAACTCAACATGGAGGCTCAAAATTCCCAAACGAATTCATTGCTTGGAAAGCAGGAGAGAGAGAAACAGAGAGAGGGAGGGAGGGAGGGAGGGAGAGAGAGAGAGAGAGAGAGAGAGAGAGATTCCAACATTATTCCAACTGTTCTCTTTCTTTCATCTCAGCAAAGTACTTGAGATTTTGCTACAGCACCACCGTAGCAGTTCCAACCTTGGAGCTTTGAACCCTTTTAACAGCTACTTGATTTGCTGTAATTATATGGCAACTGGGAAAGGCATTTTTTTATTATTCTAAGGCAGCCTTGCTTAACCTGAGATTCCCTAAATGGCTTGAGATTCTGGGAGATGCAGTCCCAACAAAGATGCTAGTTTTTATCCATTGCCCTCGCTGTGGCGGAATTAACACAACACTCTAATTGACAAATATGCAAACTACATTATAGTTTAACATGCTGCATAACATGCTATAGAGTTATCCTGTGACAATAAATTTGATAAATAAAAAATAATAATAATCCCGCTCAAAGTTGCATCTAATGTAAAGCAATGCATGAATGTAGGGTTTTATCCTTTTTGTCTCAACTCATACTTCTGTTTTCCAGCAGAAATAAATCCTTTGGTCTTTTCAGCTCTGCTTGGTTCCACTATGGTTCTCCTGAAGGAAATAACAATTAACAGCCCACTAAACAAAGTAAGCTAATTCAGGAGATCCTGCAGCAGCACTCAGAGCAAAACAGATAGAAACAAACTCTTTTTTACACATCAGATGACCTCCCCTATTGAGGCAATGACATCAATCTATTAATGTGACATCAATGACAACGACATCAGACCTGCTTCAGATTCACTCCTACAATACATGCCTCTTACTGAGATCCTTGCTAGATCCCCTTGGATGTAATTGGACTCATTCCTATACTGTGTTGAAGAAACCAGAATGCTTCATGTGAGACAAGTGAGTGAGAGAGAGAGAGAGAGCAAAGGATCTTCTCTAGTTCTCAGTTCTCGTACACAAATTTTCAGAAGTCTAGAATTAATGTTGGGACCCCATTTCAACTGCAACTATAAAGTAAAATTCAGGGAGCATAGTTGAATTTCTGAATGAAGAGTATGGAAACAACAACTGTCAGTCACTGTAACAAAAAAAATCTAACTTCGCATTTTTTATGTATTCTGATCTGTATTTAGGATTTGAATCACTTTAATGATATTGGCTGGTTACTTATGAATTTATATTTTCTCCAATGAGGCAACTAACAATGTCAGCAAAATCTCAGAGTGGCTTTAAAAATGGATTATTAGAAAAAAAATGAAAGGTAAAATCTTGGAAACAATATGCCTCTTAATATCAACTTGGAACAGAAAGGAGACTCTAGGACTGATTAGGTCTTACTTGTGGGCTACTTATTAATGTTGGTATTCTGAAAACAAAATTGAGGACTAAAGGAGTTTTGGGTATGAAGCAGTGCTGTTAGTTCAGGAGAAGGAAGGAGAAGAGGTAGCAGTTGTTTCACCCCAATAAATGAAAGAAAAGGTGTTTAGTAGAAATTAAGTCCTTTTGGTAGCTGTTGTGTATCAAGTTTTGGGAAACAGCTATTCTCATGTTTGAACTCTAACAGTTCTGGCGGGAGTTTTAGTGGCGAGATTGTTAGGTTCAATCTGATTGGCTGAATGAATGTACTGTATATAAGCTTGCTTGTAATCCCTAACCCCTCAATACTGATAATAACTGCTAATAAAACATTAGTTTGTTTGTACTCATCTGCCTGGCGTCTTCTCTACGTGTCAGAACCCAATACTTAATATAGTGGCGATGAAGGTGGGATCCTGCTTCGCCTGAGAGCTGAAGTCATGAGGGGACGGCTTCACGTGCTGGAGGAAAGAGGCATCTTTCCCCCCCTCTCTATCGGCTGGCTAGTTCAGCACGCTAGCGGCCTCGTGCTAAGACAACCCATCTGAGTTGGCAGAGCAGAATCCAAGACCAGAAGGAGGAAGATGCCAAAAGTCAGCCAGCCTTGCAAATTCAACATCCGCCACCCCGAACAGTGGCCATCACACCTTGGACAAATAGAAAATTACTTGCGGGAGAACCAGATTGCAGAGGATGGCTTGAAAGTGGCGACACTACTCTGCATAAGCGGGCCTGCAACATTTGACCTGGCCGAAAGCTTATTCACCCCAACACCCATAGAAACTGTCTCATTCGCTGATCTTAAACAAAAGCTGAACACTCACTTCAAGCCTAGAATGTTGGAGATGGCCTGGCGGTTCCGATTTGATCAACGAGTGCAACGCCCTGGGGAAACTGCATCGGAATTCATCGCAGCCCTAGGCCAGGCCGCTAGACTCTGTAGGTTTTCCAACTTAGATGAGCGTTTGCGAGACCGGCTCGTGTGTGGCCTGAGAGACAAGGCATTGCAACAAAGACTGTTCACTAGGCCCAACCTGACCCTCCAGGACGTGCAAGACGAAATCATGGCCGACGACGCAGCCAGTGGCGCAGTTCAAGTGGTTCAGACATCCAAACCCAGTAAGCCGGAAGAAACAGTACACCACGAGGCCGTCTCTTACAATGAGAACGAAGTTGAAGAGGAAACAGAAGTGGACGAGATTTGGAAAAAGACAGAGCCATGAGAACGAGGACGCAAGCACAGAGAGAGCAACCAGAAGGCCATTTTCTTCTCAAGGTGCGGGGCCTGCAGTGGCAACCATGCAAGAATAAACTGCAAGTTCCGGTCGGCCACATGTCGGGCCTGTGGTTGAACGGGGCACATCGCGACAGTTTGCTGAAGTCGTTTCAGAGACAGCCAACACAAACTACAACAGGGAAACTTGCCTAGGAAAGGTACCCAGGCTAATAGCCCGACCAGTGTGGGGTTTTGTGAAAGCCGAAGGGCTATTTGCTGAAACGCAGCCCGCTGCCCCTTAAAACCTAAGTTAGGCCCGCTGCCCCTTAAAACCTGAGCTCCGTTAGGAGCTTCGGCAATTTTAGCAATGTGGCGACCCTGGGGAGCTTCACAGTGATATTTGGGTCCTGTGAAGGTTTCGGGTGAGGAGGAGGAGGACGAGAACGAGGGAGCTGAGCTTTGGTGCCTGCCTTTAGAACGCCTACATGGTTTGCCTGGCTCTGGGAGCCTGGACTCACCGAGGGCTCCGAGGACTCCGAGGACTCTCTGAGGACTTTCTGAGGACTGCCAGCTGAGCCCGGAGGAGCCTGGAGGAGCCCGGAGGAGTTTCGGGAGTTTCTGGACGGCTTGGTGGACGTGGAGGAGCTGAACAGAGCCCCGTGTTGTATGGCGCCGATCAGCTGTTTATCGGTGCCGCAGGGACCCGGCGAACTCCGATGGAGGCTGTTGGAGGCGGAGGAGCTGGGCGGAGCCCCGAGGGAGACTGCGGAGGCTGCTGAGGCGCCTGGAAAGACCTTGATTTTTTGCTGAAGCTCCGCTCAGCGTGGCTCCGACCGGCTGACCGTTTGTGCATCGGAGGTCCCGAGACCCCTTCTACGGAGCCTGGTGGTGTTCCTGAGATCTGTGACGCCCGGATTAATTGTTTACAGCTCGGTGATGCTCCGGAACGCCTTCCTGCTGCTTGGGGAGCCGCGTGTTGCTGGAATGACTATGAATCGCGGCTTGGAGCGGCGGGGGCGTGAAAATGCTGGAGTGGTGGAGACGTCGTTTAGCTGGTTTCCGAGATGGCTGACGGTGAAGGGAGTGGGCCTCTCTGATATGGTGACCTGGCCTGGTGGTGGAACGCGGACGCTGTTGCCTCGGACATTTGTGAGGCAAAACTTAATCTCTGCGCCGCCAGAAAATCATTGGACCATGTTGTGGTTTCCCTTCTTGACTGACTATCATCCAGTCTTTTTTGCAACATGGAAGTGACTTATGTAACCAGAATCTCTCCTACCATTTTGTGACCATGCCGGCTTATTAATCCTGATGTATTTCATAGATTCTTTGCTCTAACTCCCTCCCCTTCTCCCCCCTCCCCTATAATAGAAGGCCCGGGTTGTAACCACTGTGGGAGAGTGGTTAAGTTTTTACATCTGCTGCCTCCCAGAGGTGAGAGCTCTGGGGGGTATTGCTCCCCCGGTTTGTATGTACCAGGTTGCCCCCTGGCTTTGACCGCCGTGAGAGGGCGGGATTCGATCTATCCCGGGATTTCCCAGCTCCAGTGGCAGTGGAGCTGGGCTGGCTCTCTGGTCATTTGCCTTCGATTTATTTATTTTGAGATCCTCCCATGTTGAGTTGATCTGGTCTGCCTTGCTGTTTTTTGTCGGACTTGTTAAGATCATGCGTCTGACTTATTCGAGCACGACCTTATACGCTCTCAGGGGGGCCCCCCCATCCTGGGAGCGACCCGCCTTACTTTTTACACCTCCTCTTGATGAAGGGCCCGAGTGTTGGGACCCTGAGAGATGGCTGGGCATGGGTAGGGGCCTCCGATATAAGCCAAATAGGAGGCCCCTGGTTAGTTTTTTGGTTAAATTTTTTAGGAGGTTAGGGAGGGGGGTGGGAACTTCTTTTGGTTGTTCGGATATGGGGGGCAGTCCAGCAACCACTGTTCAGGCCAGGGCCGGGATTGATCGCGGAGGGGAGGAGCGGAGGTCGGTCGCCCCCGGGGCTCCAGGGCAAGTCGTGGGAATGCCTATTCCCACGACGTTAGGGAATGGCAGCAGGTGCAGGAACAGAGGGCCGTATCGACCTCAGGGAAGGCCTCTCCGCTACTTGCAAGCGGTGAGGCGTTCCGACCCTCTTGTTCTACCCCGAGGTCCCGGGAGTGAGGATGTGCAGCCTCCTGAGCTCCGGCTGGTGTACCTGAATGCCAGGTCTGTCGTTAATAAAGCTCCTCTCGTCCGTGACTTGGTCGAGGGTGAGCAGGCGGACCTGGCTTGCATCACGGAGACTTGGTTGGGCCCAGAGGGCGGTATTCCTCTGGCTGATCTCTGCCCACCAGGTTTCCGGGTGCTACACCGGCCTCGGGCTCAGGGTAGGGGTGGGGGAGTGGCTGTTGTTATGAGGGAGACCTTAGCTCCGCGGGAGGCCACCGTTCCGCAGATAGTCGGGTGTGAGTCTCTCTTCTTGAGATGCGGCCCTGGTGCGCAGTTGGGCTTGCTGCTGGTGTACCTTTCGCCTAGTCACGCAGCAGCAGCCCTGCCTGAGCTTCTCGATGTCCTCTCTGGGTTGGTGGTTGAGTTCCCGAAACTTATAGTTTTGGGGGACTTCAATCTACCATCTCTGGGAGGATCATCTGAGTTGGCTCGGGAGTTCATGGCTTCCATGACGGCCATGGACCTGACGCAAGTAATTTCAGGACCGACTCATGAGGGAGGCCACACCCTTGACCTAGTTTTCTTATCTGGTCGGTGGTTAGATGATCTTGGTGGGGGCTCCCCAATTATTATGCCCCTGTCATGGACCGATCATCATCTCCTGCGGCTGGTCTTCCGTTTTGCCACCCCCCGCCGTGGGTGTGTGGAACCAGTTAGATGGTACCGCCCCAGACGCTTAATGGATTCCGCGAGATTCCAGGCAGCGCTGGGGTCCCCACCTGCCTCCCCCACTCACAGCTCGGCAGATGCCTTAGTGGAAGCTTGGGAAAGGGCAGCCACTGAGGCTCTTGACCGAGTTGTACCCTTGCGGCCCCTGACCCGATGCAGATCCCGTCGAGCTCCATGGTTCTCCGTGGAGCTCCGGGAGATGAAGCGCCGGAGACGGGGCCTAGAGAGCGGTTGGAGGTCCAGCCGATCCGAATCCGACCGATTGCGACTAAGAACCCATATTAGGTCTTATCTCGCTGCGATAAGGGTGGCAAGGTCTAATCACTTCGCTACCCTTATCGCGTCCGCAGATAATCGCCCGGCCGCTCTGTTTAGGGTGACTCGCTCCCTCCTTAATCAGGAGGTGAGGGAGGAACCCTTGCAGGGTCGTGCCGAGGAGTTTAACAATTATCTGTCGGACAAAATCACTCGGATTCGGACCGGTCTCGACTCCGACTGGGCAGAGTCTGGCGATCAGGACGCGGGTGGTCTTGTCGATATCACTTGGGAGGAGTTTGATTCTGTGACTCCGGAGGAAGTGGACAGGATTATGGGGAGACTGAGCTCCACCACATGTTTATTGGACCCGTGCCCTTCCTGGCTGGTTTATGCAGCCCGGGAGAGGACACGCAGCTGGTTCCAGGCAGTTATATCAGCTTCTTTGAGTGAGGGTAGCTTCCCTGCTGTCTTGAAAGAGGCGGTGGTGAGGCCCCTCCTCAAGAAGCCTGCCTTGGACCCAGCTGTATTGAACAACTTTCGTCCGGTCTCCAACCTTTGCTTTCTTGCGAAGGTTGTTGAGAGTGTGGTGGCGCATCAGCTCCCTTTGGTCCTGGATGAAGCGGATTATCTAGACCCGTACCAATCGGGTTTCAGGCCCGGGCACAGCACGGAGACGGCATTGGTCGCGCTGGTGAATGATCTCTGGAGGGCTCGGGACAGGGGTCATTCCTCTGTTCTAGTCCTATTAGACCTCTCAGCGGCTTTCGATACCATCGACCATGGTATCCTGCTGCGGCGTCTCAGGGGATTGGGAGTGGGAGGCACGGTTTTACAGTGGTTCTCCTCCTATCTCCAGGGACGCTCGCAGTCGGTGTTGACAGGAGGGCAGAGGTCGACCGCGAGGTCTCTCGTTTGTGGAGTTCCTCAGGGGTCGGTCCTCTCGCCTCTCCTGTTCAACATCTATATGAAACCGCTGGGTGAGATCATTCGTGGCTTTGGAGTTGGGTATCATCAGTACGCTGATGATACCCAGCTTTTTCTTTCTACCCCAAACCACCCCAGTGATGCCCTCAACGTGATGTCCCGTTGCCTGGAGGCGGTTCGGGTCTGGATGGGGAGGAACAGACTTCAACTCAACCCCGACAAGACCGAGTGGCTTTGCATACCTTCATCCCGGGTCTATTCGGATATTCCATCTCTTTCTATGGGGGGTGAATTATTACCCCCCGTAGATAGGGCTCGCAACTTGGGAGTCCTCCTAGATTCGCGGCTTACCTTGGAAGATCACATGGTGGCCGTGACTAGGGGGGCTTTCGCCCAGGTTCGCCTGGTGCGCCAGTTGCGGCCCTATCTAAGCCGGGATGATTTATGCACGGTCACTCACGCGCTCGTGACCTCTCGTCTAGACTACTGCAACGCTCTCTACATGGGGCTTCCCTTGAGGACCACCCGGAGGCTCCAACTGGTACAGAATGCAGCCGCGAGAGTTGTGTTGGGAGTTTCCCGATACTCCCACGTGACACCTCTGCTCCGTGAGCTGCATTGGTTGCCAGTTGTCTTCCGGGTGAGATTCAAGGTGCTAGTAATGGTGTTCAAAGCCCTCCATGGCATGGGGCCGGAGTACCTCAGGGAACATCTGCTGCCGGCATCAAGCTCCCTGCGCCCTGTGCGTTCCCACAGAGAGGGCCTCCTCAGGGTGCCACCGGTCAGAGAATGCCGTCTGGTGGCCCCCAGGGGGAGATCCTTCTCTGTGGGCGCCCCGGAGCTATGGAACCAGTTACCGGTTGAGCTCCGGACGGCGCCCGATCTGCGCTCCTTTCGCCGCGATCTGAAAACATACTTGTTCGAGCAAGCCGGCCTGGCCTGAGGGGGGATTGGTGGGGTTTTTTATCATTCTTATTGGGGTTTTTACTATGTATCAATTGTATTTTAATCGGGCATGCATTTAATTATCTTTTAATTTTTGTAAATTTCTGTGTTTTATTCTTGCCCTGTACACCGCCCTGAGTCCTTCGGGAGAAGGGCGGTATAGAAATGATAATAAATTAAATTAAATTAAATTAAAACTTGAAATTCATCTTCAAGGCATTCCTTGTAAGATGGAGATAGATTCTGGGTCTGCGGTTTCAATTATTTCATATGAGACTTTTAAATTTGTGTGCAGCCGCAGTAAGCAGTGGGCTAAATTGAGACCCTCTAGCATTGTGTTAACTGATTTTCAAAACGCCCAGGTCAAAACTAAGGGGAAGGCTACACTATCTGTTAAATTCAAAAAGTTTCAAGGGCACCTGGATGTTGTTGTGGTCGAAAGCCAAAGAACTAGCCTAATAGGATTAGACTGGTTTGATGTGTTGAGAATAGCAATCACTGGCATAAACCGTACTCAGGAGGTTAACATCGAATCTGTGTGTGAAGAATTCACAGACGTATTCGATTCCAAGCTGGGAAGATACACTGGGCCCCCTATCTCATTTAAGTTGGACCCGAACGTCTTGCCTATCAGAGTTAAGCCCAGGAGAGTCCCGTTTGCACTAAAACATAAGATTGAAGCCGAGTTGGATAAATTAGTAGAACAGGGGGTGCTGAAGCCCATCGAGGGGGGGGGAATGGGAGACCCCTATAGTTACCCCACTCAAATCAAATGGAGAAATTCGTATCTGCGCTGATTACAAGTGCACTCTGAATAAAGCCCTTAATCAGCATGCTTACCCGGTCCCCATGGTCAGCCATGTGCTTGCTTCCCTGCAAGGTGGCGCCATTTTTGCAAAGCTCGATCTTGCACAGGCGTACCAGCAACTGCCTGTTAGTGAGGCTACCGTGGCTGCACAGACCATAGTAACTCACAAGGGAGCATTTAAAGTCAACAGACTACAGTTCGGCGTGAGTGTGGCACCTGGGATTTTTCAAGAGGTAATGAAATGTACTTTAAAGGGCATTCTAGGTGTCTGCCCATATTTTGATGATGTTTTAATTGCGGGGGAAACTGAGGAAATCTTAGCAAATAGACTCAGAGCTGTGTTAAACAGATTTCATTCTACAGGTCTCAAGCTGAAAAGAGACAAATGTAAAATTGGGGTCACTTCTACAGAGTTTTTAGGATTCAGAATTGATGCCAGTGGAATTCACCCTGCAGAGTCAAAAGTCAAGGCAATTAAATTGGCCCCCAGCCCTAAAAATAAGGCAGAGCTTCAGGCATTTTTAGGGTTATTAAATTTTTACCACTCATTTTTGCCTAACAAGGCTGAAATAGCTGAGTCACTTCACAGGCTGCTAGATAAGAAAGTTGCATGGAAGTGGACCACTTTACATGAGAAGAGTTTTCTAAAACTTAAAAACCTTTTATCTGACAAATCCACTGTCACCCACTATATCGAATCCAAGCCTGTCTGCATTGCTTGTGATGTTTCCCCTTATGGAGTGGGAGCTGTTTTAAGCCATCTGGGAAGGAATGGGGAACAAGTCCCCATTGCTTATTACTCAAGAACCCTATCAAAGGCTGAGAGGAATTACGCTCAGATAGACAAGGAAGCTTTGGCTATTGTTGCTGGGGTCAAAAAATTCCACGATTACCTGTATGGTAGGAATTTCACTGTGTTTACTGACCATAAGCCTCTCTTAGGTTTATTCACAACTGACAAGCAAACCCCTCACATACTCTCATCAAGGATGCTTAGATGTTCCATATTTTTATCTGCTTATAGCTTTAAAATAATTCACAAACCTGGGAAAGAAATGGGCCATGCTGATGGCCTAAGTAGGCTTCCCTTACAATCTATTGATCCAGATCCATCCCCTGCTGCTCAAATACTGTCCATTCAAGACTTACCAGAATTTCCCCTTCACGCAGGGGACATAGCGGCTGAAACTGCTTCAGATAAGATTCTGAGCAGAGTTCTATCTTGGGTTTTCACAGGATGGAAAGACAAAAGTCCGGGTCCTAAATTCCAAGCTTATTTTTTAAGAAGGCATGAGTTATCAGCCCACAAAGGGTGTTTACTATGGGGAAATAGGGTCATCATACCATCTGTCTTAAGAGATAGGGTACTACAGTCTCTACATGAGGGACACCCTGGCATAGTGCACATGAAAGCATTAGCCAGGAGCTACTTGTGGTGGCCTGGGTTAGACAAGGCTGTTGAAAAGCAGGTACATGGGTGTTATATTTGTCAAAGGTCTAGACCTGAGATGCCTCAGGCACCTGTTCACAGATGGGAGCCAACACACACACCCTGGTCCAGAGTCCATATCGATTACGCTGGCCCATTTCAGGGGCAACTCTTTCTAATTGTTGTTGATAGTCATTCAAAATGGCTGGAAGTTGTTCCAGTCTCTAGCATGACTTTGGCCAAAACAATCCAGGTACTCAGGAAACTTTTTGCCACTCATGGGCTTCCTGATGTCATAGTTTCTGATTATGGGACTCAATTTACCGCTGCTGAATTTCAGGCCTTCCTGAGAGCAAACATGATTAGATACGCCACTTCCACACCCTTCCACCCATCATCCAACGGTCAAGCAGAATGGATGGTGAGAACAACCTAAGACTCACTAAAGCGCATCATCACAGGTTGACTGGCATCACAGGCTTGCAGACTTCTTACTTTGCCAGCACTCCACACCTTGTACTTCCACGGGGAAAAGCCCTGCAGAGTTGCACTGGGGCAAACGCCTCATCACCAAACTGGACAGACTGCACCCTGACAGAGCGGCATCCGATGCTGCTCAACCCAAGCCCCCAAGGGGACTTCAACCAGGTGACATGGTCTGGGCCAGGAACTATGGACCAGGACACTTGTGGGTTCCTGGGGAGTTGGTTGACAAAACAGGGCCCCTATCTTACACAGTAGGGGTGGAGGGAGGGCGTCTAGTGAGACAGCACATAGATCAATTAAGGAAATGATTTCCAGAACGGTCACTAAGAGTAAGTGACAATTCCTCACATTGCTCTCAAGCTGACACACAGGTTAGCTCCTATTCACCCTACCAGCAATTTCAGCATTCAGTTGAGTTCCAGTCTGAGGAGGATCCAGAGGAGGCAGAGGTGCAACAGGAACCCTTGCAACAAGTGGATCAACCCATCATCACGGACCACTGTGCTGTTCCTGTGTCAGGACCTGACTCTGGGGTGGGCCTACCAGACACGGCCAGCCAGAGAAATTCTTTGGAGTCTCCAACTGAGAGGGACACTGGGTCATGGGGCATGCCAAATGAGTTGGTACACTACAAGGTGAAGGAAGCACAGAGACGTTCCTCATGCTCTCATAGGCCACCTGCCTATCTCAATGATTATGTGATCAATTAGAGAAAGAAGTATGTAAAGAATTATAGTAGGAAAAACATTCTTGTTTTTTGGATTTTGTTAATTTATCTGTATATTTCATTTTGTAAGGGAACTTACAGGAGAAGCCTATTCATAGACTCATACTGGGTCATTGTGTACCACTTGTCAGTACAAGGATACTGGCAGAACAGCAGAATGGTCTGTTGTGATCTTATGGGCAGCAACCCATAAGTACACGTCCGAGAAGTTCGCGTTTGACAAAACTTCTACCTTGAGTGGGGTCAATCACTTAACCAGATACGGGGAAGCTCATAATCCCTGAAAGTGGGTGATAAAGATATTACCTTGAGTGAGGTCAATCACTCAGAATTAATGTTGGTGGTTGGGAGTAAGTTTTATACTCTTGAGAAAGGATTATAGAAGAATATAACCTTGAATGGGGTCAGTCAGTCATTGTATAAAGTTTTAAGTGTAAGATGCCAAGCTGGAGTGTTATAAGTCTGATCCTCGATAGGGGAAAGGGGTGTTGTGTATCAGGTTTTGGGAAACAGCTATTCTCATGTTTGAACTCTAACAGTTCTGGTGGGAGTTTTAGTGGCGGGATTGTTAGGTTCAATCTGATTGGCTGAACGAATGTATATAAGCTTGCTTGTAATCTCTAACCCCTCAGTACTGATAATGACTGCTAATAAAACATTAGTTTGTTTGTACTCATCTGCCTGGCGTCTTCTCTACGTGTCAGAACCCAATACTTAATAGTGGCCTAATGTGGATTAGTGATTTGTGTCTTCCAAAGTTTAGGAAGTATTGGGCTTACTGGAGAAGGAGGAATGGAGAAGAGAAAACATGAGAAAGAAGTCAGTCTGAACTCTTAAAAAAGCTCACTGTGATATTACATGCATGTATTACATACTAACCAACCATATGTGTTGGTTAGAATCCTATGACTGAAGTTCTTTAGAAGGAATCAAGCAAATAAATAAATAAGAGGAGAGAATTGGGTTGTCTCTTCGGTATTATGAAGTGAAAAATACTTTCCTATATTTATTTATTTTATTACATTACTTTATTTTCCCCACAACAACAACCCTGTGAGGTAATTTGGGCTGAGAGAGAGTGACTGGCCCAAGATCACCCAACTGGCGTTCATGGCTAAAGCCAGACTAAAATTCAAAGTCACCTAGTTTCTGGGCCAGCAGCTTAACCACTACACCAAACTGTGTACAAAATGGGTATAAAATGTGGTATAAAATATCCACAAAGCATGTGGAATTCTTTCTTTTTCATTCCCAAGAAATTTCTCAACCCATATCTTTATCCATCATCCAGTGGTCATCCAGATTTTTGCAGCTCACTTTTTTTAAAATAATAATATTCAGTCCATCTTTCTTTCTCCAGGCCCACATACACAAACCCTGCTGAATCAACATTTGTATTATGATCCCATCAGGTTAGCAGCATTCATTTTTTCCTTGCCTGAAATTAAATATGTTGTCCACCGCAAATTTAAAGTCATGTAACCCGGGCCACAGCCTGGTACTGGACCCCCTTTCAGAATCAGGCTGTAGAAGCGGCGGGCAAGAGTGTTCATGTGCACAGCTCCACTTGCATGAATGGAGCTGCATGCATGAGTGCATGCACCTGGTGCTTGTGCGAAACCATCTGCTTTCCCCCCGTCACCACGACCTCTCCCATTGGTCCGCAAAGCCAGAAAAGTTGGGGACTGCTGAACTAACCAATTTCATAATCAGGGAAACTGCAATCTGTACAGCAAATACCTGTTTGAATCAAACACAAAAGGTGGAGATATCTTTTCATGCTGTTGCCTTAATTTCCTTCTCCATGTATTATTTCCCTTTTTGTGTTTCTTATTCACTTGATTCCCAGCCTTTTCTCAGTAGCCTTCTCTACATTGAATTTTATATTTTAGGCAGAGAGGGACTTATCTTTAGCTATTCTCCAAGGTCTAAGCATACTGATGAAGCTATATAAAACCATCCACAAACAAATAAATAAAAATGAGCTTCAAAGCATGTGGCATCAGCCACACATTTTGCATTTCTAAAACTGGGAGAGTATATCTTTTGTTACACTGCTTTTCCCAAGATTATTAAATAAATTCATGATTATTGTAATTAATTCATACTTATATACCAGAACCTGGGCAGATTCCTGGGCAAATATATTGATAGATATATTTACAGTACATACTAATTCAAGAGAAATCTCCATTATATCTCAATGTGATGCATTCAGTAATAGGTCTCTAAAAGCCTTGGGCTGTCTGAATGTGATTTGCAATATTCAAAAGCTTCCATATGATATGGAAGCACTAATCCAGATAACCATTTAGCATCACCAGAAACAGAAACTTTTGTCAGATAAGCAGGTTTTTTTTCCTACTATCTTTCAGCCATTCTTAGGTCCCATAAATAAAATTCTAACTCTTGTTTTCTTCTATTACTTTTCCTCTTTTCTCAAAATCATCTTCGTCCAAGTCCACTTACAGTATAACTTCCACTAAGTAACTTCCAGTAAATCTGTTATATTTCAGTTGAAAAGGGTAGTCCACATCACTCTTTTGATATACTATTTATATGGCCTTTTCAATTCATCCAATTGCATTTGTAAATGTAGTATTTCCTTCTGTTTCTTACGTTGTAATTTTTAAATCCACTTTAGAATCCTTTTGAGTCATCTCTAATAGTAACTTTGGATTCCAGTAAAGAGTTAAAAAGTTCAAGCTCTTAAAAAGTTCACAGATCAAACATTTCTTTTAAAGTAGCCATCTTGTGTTCTAGTAATTGACCTTCAAAGTTTTGTTTTGCAATTGATATGTAAGATTTTTCCTATACAGGAGGCTCTTTCTAATTAACCTCAAAGTCATTCTATAAGTCAATTTCATAAAGTTTTGCATTCATAAAGTTTTCCAGAAACAATGCTGAATTCATATCCTTGCTGTTACAAAGATCTTACAAAGCTGGGAAAGTGTGATTTTCTTGCTTTTTAAACCAACTGAATTCTACCCAGCAATTGGTAGACTTGTGGTTTTGAAGATTTTTCAATTTTAAGGGAGCAATTTAAAAAAAGTAAAGTTCCGAAGGGATTAAAAAGGTGAGGTTTGGGTCAAACCTTGAATCCTTCAAAGACTGCATTTACAGCTCAGAGAATGATGAAAGATAGGATCCCTAGCTGATTGCAAGCAGCTCCAAAAATTATTTCTGCTGTCTGCTCACAAAAATCAGCTCTCTGGATTACATACGGGTGATCTCCAGATCTCTCTTTCCTCCAGAGAGAATTTTAGCAATTCAGATCATATCCAGTTGCCTCTGTGGCTGCAATGCCCCCACACAAAATCAGGGCATTGAAATTAGTCCTTCTATGGAAGTTCTGCCGGCAGGAATCAGAACTCCCCTGGGCATTCTTTGATATGCATCCTAAGCTGAGCAAATCACAAATATTGTTTATTTCATTTTATTTTATTAGATTTTTATCCTGCCTTTATTACCTTATAAGTCACCCAAGGCATCAAACATACATAATACTCCTTCCTCCTCCTGTTTCCCTGTTTTCAGTTGTGGTAAGTGCTATTCTATGGTGAAACCAAAAGCTTATTCAAAAGAAGCTTAACGGAAGAACAAAGCTTACAAAAGTTTACATCCAGTCCTGCAAAGATATACCCAGAAAGAATTCAGTGATTTCAAGGATATCTATTCCCATTAAATCTTGCAGAAGAATTATTAAAATGAACCCCCCCATATTAATCTTGCAAGATTTCCACTTAATGAAACTACTTCCTTCACTGTCAATTTCTCAAATGGCCAGACATAGGTTAGAAAGAGAACATCTTTTATAAAACTATATGGATTTTCCAGAGTAACTATGGCACTTATCATAGGGCAGTGCTTTCCAAACTTTTTCCTTCATTTCCAAAAACTGCTCATCAAAATGTTTTTTCTACCTAATGTAGGTAAAACACCTTAAGTCAATTTAAATGTCCCTGTTGTGATGGAGTAATGGGTTTGTGTGTCGTTACCCAAAGAAAAACCACTTTTTCCAAATTTTGGAAAATTCCAGGTTGGGAAGCATTGCTTTAAGGCAATCATTCTCTTTAACAGCATTCATTTACTTTTATTCTCACAGGAGTGTGGTTGCCTACAGTGCATGCTACTTAAAGTATTTCCCCCTCTCCCTGGCATGACGATATATTTAGATATCTGCATTTGAGGACCCTCATACCTCCCTCCCAATTTCTATACAATAATCCTTTGCAGGAGGATCCTTTAAGTGAATCACTCCTGTTGGGACAAATGGGAGACATAAATCATCATCACATCAGTCTCTCTTTCTGCCTGTCTGGTGCCAAGAGAAAGGCATTTTGGCTGCTTGCTGACTTCATCCTCTGCTTACAAAGCTGCGTAAAAATGCAGCAAGTATGCTAACTCCGTCCCCCAGTCTTCACAAGAAGGAGCCTTAGGGGACTGCTATAAAGATTTAATTCCTTTCTGTCTTACTCTGTCCACATGATAATGAAGAGATTTATGCTAAAGCTTTAAATTGAAAGGTTGCATAATACAGTGGTCCCCAACCTTTCCAGCTTTGCAGATCACCGGGGTGTGGGGGAGAAAAAATGGTTCCATGTGAGTGGCACTAGCATGGGCACTAGCACTCGCTGCTCTATTTGCACAAGCAGCAGGAACTCGCACAAGGGTGAGTGCCTGCTGCTTGTGCAAATGCACTCACCTGTCACATGCACGGCCCGGTTTGGGGGACTGGGCCAGTACTGGGCCACGGCCCGGAAGTTGGGGACCCCTGCCATAAATGCTTGAATCATTTTTGATTAATCACACAATTTTAAAAAAATAGAAAGCTTAGATACAGCTATGAGAAAATATTCTTTTTTACTTCTATCAGCAGTTAATGACAGATAATTCTCACAGCAAATACTGATAGCTCATAGGTAAGAATCAAATAAAGCAACACAGAAAGATGGAGAATTTGTACAGTTCCTATCTCCCACATCTGTATAATATAGCTGTGAAATAATCATTGATTGTTTATTTTCAATAGAGACAGAAGCATAAAATTATATTATTATTAGGTCTTAAAAATTTAAACTGCTTAGAGTATTTTTGTGCTGGGCAGCTATAATAAATTTAACAAAACAAAGCAAAGCAAAATAAAATAAAATAAGTTTTCTCTTTATGTCCAATCTGGCTTTGTGAGGATCAATTTCCTCATCCCTGAACAGAGCAAACAGATCATTTTGTACAGGAGCCAGCATTATGCAAGTGGCTTTCCATGAGCTATCCAGATATCTATGGAAACAGAGAGCTGATTTTTAGCGATCACTAATACAAAAACAAAACAAAACAAAACACAACCCTTCACATTTTGCTCATGCATGAAATCAAATAACTTTAGGGATTATCCTTCCTTTTAATTCCAAAATTAAAAAAGTCATATTCATTCAAGTGGTGCTCAAGAAACTTTCCAAACCCAGAATTTCTTCAAAAGCCATTTGTTCTTCAAGTAGATTTTGTTGATGCTTGGGTGCAAGAGGGTTTGGTTGCTGGAGCTAATCTGAATATTAACTTTGTTCTTGGCACTTACAACAGAATAGGATAACAGAGTTGGAAGGACCTTGAAGGTCTTCTAGTACAACCCGCTGCTCAAGCAGGAAAACCTATACCATTTCAGACAAATGGTTTTCCAGTCTCTTTTTGAAAACCTCCACTGATGGAGCACTCACAACTTCTGAAGGCAAGCTATTCCATTAGTCGATTGTTCTAACCATTAGAAATTTTCTCCTTATTTCTAGGTTGTTTCTTTCCTTGGTTAGTTTCCATCCATTGTTTCTTGTCTTGCCTTTTGGTACTTTGGGAAATAGTTTGACCCCCTCATCTTTGTGGCAGCTCCTCAAATATTGGAACAGTACTATCGTGTCTCCCCTAGTCCTTTTCATTAGACTAGACAGACCCATTTCCTGTTACCAGAATAACCAATAAATATAATAAATAACAAATAAATGTAAATAAATGTAACTAATACATATGTTTTTCTTTGGGAGTAAATGAGGAATTTAGACTTCCTATGCAGGCTTAAGACCTTTTGCAAACATGCCCCAGCAATTGCTTTTCCCCCCTGCTATGTTACCTTCCTATACTCCTTGGCCCATGAGTGAGAGAAGTCTAAATCACCCTTAATTGTATCCAAGTTGGTATTGCCTCTTCCCACACAGTCAAAGGACAGGCTCATAAGGTTTGTTAGGCTTAAGGAATGGAGACATCAGATTTCATGCTAGTGAAATTTACTGCTGATTCAAGGATGTGCCATGTGTACTTCAGCTCAACAGTGATTTATAATAGTATGTAAAAAAGACTTTGAAAAATGGTGCAAAGAGGGAACAATCTACCTAGGGAACAATTGGATAAGAAAGGGTACAGTCTGCAGCTGCATGGTAGGCAGAGAGAGAGAGAGAGAGGTTCAGAACGGACATTTCTTAATTTCTCAGGCTGTAAAAAAGAGATTGCAGGAGACTTATACTTTCAAACTTGCAAGAATCTGCTCACATGGCCTTACAATAAAGTAGAAGTACAAGTAGAACAAATATTTGTTTAGCCAGCATTCCAAGTTTTGAAGGTGCTGAAAAAAGTTCAGTCCTCTCACTAATGACCGGTCCTTATACTTGCTACTGTTGTGGCAATTTGGATGCTTGGCATTTAGCATGTATCGGTGGTTGTTGGGGTATCCTGGGATCATGTGATCACCATTTGCGACCTTCCCAGCTGGCTTCCACCAAGCAAACCCAATAGAGAGAGCTGAATTCATTTAATGACCATGTGATTCACTTAACAACTGTGATGATTTTGCTTAATGACCACAGCCAAAAAGGTTATAAATCAGGTACTCATTCAACTACCACCTCGCCTAGAGATGAATGTTCCAGTTTCAATTGTGGTCCAAATGTTGTCATAAGTTAAGACCACCTGCAGGAGGAAAGACCATGGCACAAATGACAAAGCAAGTGTTATGACATTGTGGCACAATCTACATGATTTACATACCTGTAATATTGGGTTTCAAATACAAAAGGCCAGGTTTGCATTGGGGGGTCACCCTTTTTGTGGCAGATGCCTTCATTCATGAAGAAAGGGCTTTCTTAACTTAGAAGTTTTTTTTGTCTTGTCTGCAAGAAAAGAAGCTTAATTAATGCAGTTAGGCCATTGCTCCTCTTATGTCTTATAGCATCTTTATAACATCAGCTAGCCATTGCTGAGGCGATATAAAGCCTGCTGCCATTATTGTGATATTATCACAGTGATGGTTGGATGAGCTTAGAAAATGCTATGTTGATAATGGGAAAATGATTTTCGTTTCTATGACAACAAGATCATCTGCCCATAATCACTTTTTGAAATTGTCTTAGCACAGCAGAAATTCATTCAGGCTGGGCCAGAGGCAAATCTTTCCTTCAGGAGAGGATTTTAGCTGAATGCTGGAGTAAAATTAAAAATAAGCAGTTTGGTTAGCAGTAGCAGCAGCAAGCTCTGAGTTTTGCTATGGCACAACACTGTCCCTTAGATCAGCTAGTAAATTTTTCTTGTAGGGAACAGGATGCTTAGTTTCCCACAAGGCCTCTCCCAGATAACCCTTTTTGCATGATGCTCACCTGATGAAAACAAGTAAGTGCCTTTATCATTCCTCCTTAGGTAGCTGCATTCATCCATCATGTAATTTTTTGATTTTCTGGCTAAGGCTGGGACATCACACATAAGCATTTCATTTAATTGGACAAAATCACAGCCGGTCCCCATTGATTTATGCACCCAAACCCTCCTTATTCCAGGCAGTTTTCAATCCTCCACCGATGCATGCCAATTAGAGAAAATGGCTGCATTTCAAGCATCAAGGCTTTGTGGACAGAAGCAAGGGGAAGAAGTCAGAAGGATTTATTTCAGGAGAATGAGAGACAAAGGAACTGGGGATGTTATACGTGTGAATCACTACATTGAACATGCAACCAAACTGCTTTAGTTTGCTTCTAAGAAGCTTCCTCTAACAGCATGCAGTATGTGTGGGATCCTTTCCACTGTTACTCAACCCTCAGAGATCTGAGATTAAAAATATCAGGACTTTGTAGCCCTTTCCCAAGACCATCTTAGATGTCAGCATCCATCCATTCATCCGTCCATCCTTTTTCCATTTCACTTATAACTTAGAAGTATACAATTAAATATTAAAATTAAATGTATAAATATTAAATACTTGAAAGCAAACAGATGCAATTAAAACTTGTGGTAAAAGAACTGTGTTTAGAACCAATAAACAACAAAGGGCTTAGCCCCCCTTAATTCAGCAAGCAGATCACATTCTTAATGCAAAGTTGCGTGGTCACACAGAGAGACGGACACTGGAGCTGGGTAGTAACGTCTTTATTGGATCAGGAATGAAGCTCAGGCAAAGGGGTTACCTGGCATCTATTTATACCTGCCCAGGTGAATCACAACCAATAGATTCAAACCTGGGCTTCCCACCAGTGCAGGTGGCCAATGGATTTAAACCCTGGCTTCCCGCCAGAGCTGACCATGCCCTGGGGCTGTCAACGACTTGCTCTATTCAGGCTTTCCCGCCAAAAGTGGTTGTAGCCTGGAGCTGTCCAGCCCCCTGCTGTGCTGACATCCCGTGTATGCTTAAGAGCATACACTACACCCCTTCCCCCATAGTGAGGGATTAACCTCCGTCATTCTGTCTCCCATAACTATATACACTTATTTACATCTATACACAGAATTTACATTTGTTTAATTCCCAGTTACACCTCCCCCTAAGAATGCACATAGTCAGCGAGGTAGCTTGAAGCCTTGTGAGGCCTGCTTGATCTCTTTGGGACTGGTTCCCCCGGTGGTGTGGTGCTGTTTCTTGTCTCTCTTCCTTGCTGCTGTTGTTGTGGTGGATTGTGGTGTGTATGTGTGTGTGTTGGGGTGCCTTAAGAACTGGATCAATTATTCAGAAGCTGCAATTGCAGTTACAGAGACACACTCCAACTTCACACAATGCCATTTGCATTCAACAAGAAGGATGGACCATATAGAAAAAGAAGTTATATTCACACGCCCAAGGCCCAAGACTATAAAAGCATATAAGTGCAGCAAATATGGAAATCAGCAATATCTGCTAAAATACAAATAGGAAATCCTGGATTAAAGGGGGGAATGGGATCTCCAATTCTGATAATTCTGTTAGAAAATAAAAGTTCCTAAAATGTTTTACTTGTATCATCTCTAGACCATCTGAAATTAGAGAGAGAGCCAAAAGCACCCACGGCAAGCTGAAATTGCATCAAAGTGACATCATGATGCTAATTCCATCTTTATGAATGGTGTCCTGAAATATGACGCAAATGAATTGATCATAGGCTTTGAATCTTGATGTCTGTTTGTCCCTTTCCCCCTCCACACATGCCTATTCCAACACCCCTTTTCCTCCCTTTTAACTGCTGATATGTAACGTCAGCAGACAAGTTGATGGATAGCACACATTTAACTTCAACCAACTTTTTTATCTCTATTTTGGATATTATTCTCAGGACAGGAGTTTGAGTTTTCCTTTTATTTCTCACAAGGAAAAAAAATGCAAATCTCAAACTTCTTTTTGAAGTACTATAGCTCCAATAAAGAAATAGCAAGAGAAGCCAATTGCTCAACTCTCATCCTGGTTACCGTGTTCTTATCTCATTTTATCCTTCTGTGAGGCAACTAAGACCCTCGACTTAAAAGACTGACAAGCAAGCATTTTTGGAAGAAGACTCAAAATGCACGTAAATTGGGCACTGAAAAGCCTGCATTCCCTGTGTATTCTGATACAAAATGATTCTGTAATCATTCAAAATTGCACTCCTCGGGAGCTGTTGCTCTTAAAGAAATATTTATTTATTTATTTTATTTGACGACTGCATTCCATCAATTGTGTGCAATATGTAGATTAAACCTGTAATGGTAAAGAGATACTGTAGCTCTGAATAGTCCTAATATATTGATCAAGCTTTGCATGGATAAAACCTAACTATATATCTCAGGCCCCAAAGAAATGTATCCTCAGTTATTTTAGCTTTGTAGCTTTCTTTGTTGCCTGCCATTCTGTTGGGAGGGGGGAGCCTTTCGGGATGCTTTGCACTGTCTCCTTTGTTGCCTTGTTGCCCTTCCCCCAGGGAATGGAATGTCTCACCCTTCTCTGAGAGACCCTTTGTGTTTGGAGCCGGAAGAAATCAAAAGTGAGAGAGACCTTGAAGGGCCTGCCAAAAGACCAGTTACCAAAATACCACGCCACCTGTGGATTGCCTGGGATTCAAATGAACACTGGGACACTGGGGGAGGGGAGGAGTATTGAATGCTACTTTTAATATATCGCTTTGCTGGTTTTTCTCTCAGATCTCGCCTTGATTCCCTGCTGTCACTAGCTCCTAACAAAAGTTTGCTTTTGAGACAATGCTTGTTTCAAGAGTTCTGCTTTCTTACAATATATGTGTGTTTGTATATGTGTGTGTGTGTGGTAGCTCTCTCTCTCTCTCTCTCTCTCTCTCTCTCTCTCTCTCTCTCTGTGTGTGTGTGTGTGGGGGGGTAGCTGCCAGGAGTCTGGTTAAATCAGTTAAGTTGGATCTAACTTGTGTTCCCTATTCCACTGGTATTAGAATACAATGTCCTCATTTCGTCTTCCTTCCTTTCTGAGTATTATTCACCATCCAGTTCTAGATGGTTTAGGGAATTGTGTGAAAAGTAGCACTAGTGGCTCCAGGGGAAGTGGAATTGAGACCTCTCTGCTCTTTCTACAGTAAAACATCTTTACTGGATCCTAGTTGGCCAATTCAGGTCACTCTAACCTGTAAGCCTGGTACTATTTCCTTTATCTCTCTCTCTCTCTCTCTCTCTCTCTCTCTCTCTCTCTCTCTCTCTCTCTCTCTCTCTTTAACAGTATTTGTTGTTTTTTTAACAGTAGTTAGAGAAGTATGCATATTATGTCTTTTTTTTCTCCTTGCACTTTAAGTATATTTAATGTGCAATTTGAATATATTTAATCATCTTCCTAGGAAGAACAGCATATTTTCATTTTTAAGGTTTAATTCTGAACTGGGAGTGGAGTGGAGGTGGGAAAACCAAAATGGCTGTGTCTTGCAATTAGCATAATTGCATAAATTTCGAAGGCAGAGTGCTGAATCTAAGTACGCATTAGGAGACAAATGTGTCTGGTAATCACAGCAGTTTTATAAAATCTCCCAATTTAGCATTGCTCAAGCATTCCATCATTTTTATTCCATATTTGGTTCTTCATTTAGAACAGTTTTGTTTGCCAGTTTTGTTACCATCTTTATAATGAGCCACTTCCCATTCACCCACAGGTACAGAGTGGCTTGTTAGGGCTGTAAGACTTCCCGGGACTTGCTGTAAAGTCACAACAACATTACTGTTGTAGTTGTCATTAATGCTATGAATGCCTTTCCCGTTCACAAGCTCCTGCCTGCCTATGTAATCATCTTGGTGTTGGTTTTAAAACTCCTCTAAATTCCTGCAATGAAAAAGGAGGAAAATTATGTACAACCCAATTACAAGCAGAAAGCGTGTCTACATACATACAAGAAACAGCAACATTAAAAAGTAATGTAAAAAAAGTAGCAGTTGATCCTCAAAGCCATTTACTACTAGCTGACCCATAAAGATATAAAATACAGAGATGATACAAAAATAAAAATAGGAAAAGTCTACAATATTTTGTGTTTTGGCTTGCCATTTGCAGGGGATACTGAGAAACTGCAGCTTTTCTCTAACTTTACTAGGTTAGCAACTAGTCTCGGGATCACTAGCAGGTTGTCCCCTGATGCAGAATTGTCCCTCAGTGCATCACGTTACTGGTTCCTGGAGGATTTACTGGAAACATTTGGTCTGAATACAAAGCATGTGCTTGGGATATCTCTGCAATGGAAGTCAAATCTACTTGGTACCCATAGCAACTGGAGCTGCTACAGATCCACACCCCAGCACAATCTTAGGCAGGACAAGAAAACCAAGAGAGCTTGCTCCTACCAGCAGAGCCTATCCATGAAATCATGCTAGATTCCTCGGATTTGTCTTCTGAGTCTCTAGCCAATCTCTCCTGAGCTGGCTGAACAACCTAAGGAGATAGCAGGGTTGCTAGGCTGCTAGTGACAATTAGAAGGCATCAGGTGACTTCTCACCAGACAATTGGCCATGAGAACTAGTTGGTCAATGAAAAAAGGAGGCCAGGCCCTCAGGGAGCGGCAAGGATGAGGGGAGACAGTTTGAAGGAAGAAATAGTAACATTTTGGTAAAAGCAGTATCTTCCTGAACTTACATGCCTTCACACAAAATATGGATACATTATATGTCATGGCATATATATAATGGCAGAAAGTGAAGAGGAACTAAAGAGCCTCTTGTTGCTGGTAAAGAAGGAGAGTGCAAAAGTTGGCTCCACAGCCATACATTGCAATTGGGAAGACCAAAGCCTTGACTATACGCACTTTTGTTGGCAGGGTGATGTCTCTGCTTTTTAGTGTGCAGTCTAGATTTGCCATGACTTTCCTCCCCAGGAGCAAGCGTCTTTTAATTTCTTGGCTGCAGTCCCTGTATGCAGTGATTTTGGAGCCCAGGAAAATAAAATTTGTCACTACCTCCATTTCTTCCCCATCTATTTGCCAGGAAGGCTGAGCGCCAAAGAATTGAGGCCTTTGAATTATGGTGCTGGAGAAGACTCCTGTGAGTCCCTTGGACTGCAAGGCGATCAAACCAGTCAGTCCTAGAGGAGATCAACCCTGACTGCTCTTTAGGCCAGATCCTGAAGTTGAAACTCAAATACTTTGGCCACCTAATGCAAAGGAAGGACTCACTGGAGAAAAGCCTAATGCTGGGAAAGGTTGAGGGCAAGAGAAGAAGGGGACAACAGAGAATGAGGTGGCTGGAGGGAGTCACTGAAGCAGTAGGTGTGAGCTTAAATGGATTCCAGAAGATGGTAGAGGACAGGAAGTCTGGAAGAACGTTGTCCATGGGGTCGCGATGGGTCGGACATGACTTTACAACTAACAACAAAAATATGTCATGATGGACCAACTTATCCAGAAAACTGTACTCCATTCAGGATTCAGTAATCATGATTCTGTTGAAAGAAAAGTCTTCATCAGGGTCCAGTCCAAGCCGGGAATAAACAAAATGGAGACTGCTTTAGAAAGAAGGTTGTAGCTTATTGAAGAACAGAGCCAGACAGAAATGTAGCTTTGGGAAAGCTGACCACATGTTGCTGGGAGTGATGGGTTTTTATACCTTATTTGGCTTTTGTGTTTGGAGTTGTTCCTGTGGCATGAACTTTGACCTAAGCTTTTGAGTGTGTTCTTTTTGGTATGTTGATGGTGGTGGGTTATCCTATTGTGTCCTAAAGGTCATATCCTGCTTCCCTGGGGCTGGGGCTGATGGCTATGCCCTGTGTTGGATTTTTTGGGTGAGGGGTTCTTGGTTCTAGGGATCTTTGTCTTTCTAATCCCATCAACTGCAAGCTTCCTGGCTACAGTCTTTCTGAAAGGATTATCAAATCTGCATTTCTAAAAGTTGGCCTGCTTGGTTTCTTTTTGGGGGAGGGAGACTTGGGGCTGTCTTTGCATAAGATTTTTCATTATTCCTTTGGGGAAATATAATATTCTTTAATATTATATTTAATATTTAATATTAATTTAATTTAATATTCCCAAAATATTTCTTTCTCTAGGAGTGTGGGTGGGTGCTGACTTCCAATAATTCCAAAAAAATTTAGTTACCATGCTATATACCGTTAAGAGGAGAGAGTATTGGAATGTATGAAAACATGCAAAAATGTTTTCATAGAAGCCAAGTAAATAGTGACACAATAGTGTGTGTGTGTATTGTTCAAACACACACACACACACACACACACACACACAAGCACAATAAAACAGGCATAGATGTTTTATTTATTTAACAGTGACCCATATTATATCAATGCAATTATATCCTATATCATGAAATATGGTAGTGAATACCTGATAGCTCAAATAGGGTTATTTTTTATGTACTGATAAATAGTGGAACAGTTGAATATCTTATACATATACTTACTGTAATAAAATTTGGAAGACTATGACTTATACAAATGCATCAGACAAATTTATCATCTATCTATCCATCTTTGTCTCTATTTATCATCTATGTTTAATTTAACTGTTATTGATATTTTTATTTTTATATAATAGTTTTTAATAAGGTATAATTTTAAATGTTTGTTTTTGTAGTCTTTTATTGTATGCCATCCAGAGTCACATGGGCTATATAAACATGATAAAATAAATATATTCAATGTTTGCTTTTGCAACCCTCCTGAGCTCAAGATTAGCCTGAATGCCAGGGCATGCATAGGCCTTGACCTGTAAAGCCGTCATAGCATATGAAATTAGAATAGAATAGAATAGAATAGAATAGAATAGAATAGAATAGAATAGAATAGAATAGAATAGAATAGAATAGAATAGAATAGAATAGAATAGAATAGAATAGAATAGAATAGAATAACAGAAGTGGAAGAGACCTTGGAGGTCATCTATTTCAACCTCCTACTTAGGCAGGAAACCTTACACCATTTGAGTCAAATGATTGTCTAATCCAGTGTTTTTCAACCGCTGTTCCGCGGCACACTAGTGTTGCCTGGTGTGCCGTGGGAATTTTTTTTTTTACCTCCCTCCGGAGAAGATGGCCGTGGCCCGCGGCTGAGCTAGACGGGAGGGTGAGTTCTGGCTGGCTGAGCCCTGAGGAGGCTGTTGCCTGTTGCACGGCCTCGGCTGGGCACCGGGAGTTCCCGGTGCCGTAACAACTTGCAGAGGCCGCGGGAGATGTTGGTGTGCCAGTCCGGGTCCGCCGGGCCTGACCCGCGGTGGCGGCAACGTTTCTGAGGCCGCCGAAGATGAGTCGGGCGGCGGGGAACCTGGACCTAAAGTGGCCGGGCCGTTCCGAGCGACGGGGCGCCTGGGGCCTGCGGCGGAGTGCCTGGAAACGCCTTCTGAGCCCGTTCGGCATTTTTACCGAACGGGCTGAGCTAGACGGGAGGATGAGTTCTGGCTGGCTGAGCCCTGAGGAGGCTGTTGCCTGTTGCACGGCCTCGGCTGGGCACCGGGAGAGGGAGGGAAAGAAAGTGGGAGAGAGAAAGGCAGGAAAGAAAGGAAGAAAGATAGAAAGAAAGAAAGAGAAAAGAAAGAGAAAGAAAGAAAGAGAAAAGAAAGAAAGAAGGAAAGAAAGAAAGAAAGAGAAAGAAAAAATAAATGAAGGAGAAAAATGCAGAAAGAAAAATTAAAAAGAAATGCAAGTAGCTTCCAATTTCCACAAGTAGAAAGCAAGAAATTGAGAGAGGGAGGGAAAGAAAGTGGGAGAGAGAAAGGAAGGAAGGAAGATAAAGAAAGAAAAGAGAGGGAGGGAAGAGAGGGAAGGAAGGAAGGAAGGAAGAAAGAAAAGAAGAGAAAAAAGAAAATACAGAAAGATAAATTAAAAAGAAATGCAAGCTTTCCTTTTCCTTCACAGCAAAAACAAACAAACAAAAGCCCCAAAATAAAATAAAATAAAGATAATAATAATAATAATAATAATAATAATAATAATAATAATAATAATAATAATAATAATAATAATAATAATAAGTTGGAAGGGACCTTGGAGGTCATCTAGTCCAACCCCTTGAGAACACAGGCCATCCTCAACTTACGACCGTTCGTGTAGCGACCGTGGGGAGGCCCAACGGTGCGGAAAACGGTGGAGTGCCTCGTGATTTTTTTCATGAAACAAGTGTGCCTTTGCCCAAAAAAGGTTGAAAAACACTGGTCTAATCTCTTTTTAAAAACTTCCAGTGTTGGAGCATTCACTGAGCATTCATTCTCTGGAACCAGCTGCCGGTGGAGCTGAGAACTGCCCCCGACCTTCGATCATTCCGCCGGGGCCTGAAGACCTGGCTCTTCGAGCTCTCGGGCCCAGACTGAGGAGGAATTTTTAATTTGGGGTTCTTTTTAACTGACTACAGGGTTAATTTAATATTTTTTAATTTGGTTCTTAATTTTTGTATTTTGGATTTTTAATTCCCTGTAAACCGCCCTGAGTCCTCAGGGAATAGGGCGGTATATAAATATAACTAAATAAATAAATAAATAAATAAATTCTGGAGCAAAGACTATGTGACAAAGAATATGACATCTTTCATGTCAATTTCTGAAATTGTGAAACATGAATAGAAGTAGAAGTTTGAACCCCCTAATCATTCTTGTTGCTTTTCTCTGCACTATTTTCAAAGAAAAGCAACAAGGATGATTAGGAGGATGGAGACTAAAATATATGAAGAACAATTACAGGAATTGGGTATGTCTACTCTAATGGAAAGGGACGCGGTGGCTCAGTGGGTTAGGATGCTGAGCTTGTCGATCAGAAGGTCAGCAGTTTGGCGGATCGAATCCTGAGTGCCGCGTAACAGAGTGAGTGCCTGTTACTTGTCCCAGCTTCTGCCAACCTAGCAGTAGGCAAGTAGAAAAATAGGGACCATTACGGTGGGAAGGTAACAGCGTTCCGTGCGCCTTTGGCGTCTAGTCATGCCGGCCACATGACCACGGAGACGTCCTCGGACAAGCGTTGGCTCTTCGGCTTTGAAACGGAGATGAGCACCGGCCCCTAGAGTCGGAAACGACTAGCACTAATGTGCAAGGGAAACTTTACCTTTTTTACTCTAATGAAAAGAAGGATTAAGGGAGACATGATACCACTATTCCAATATTTGAAGGGCTCCTAGAAAGGTAGGTGGACAAAGTGCAAAGTGCCAAAAGGCAAGACGAGAAACAGTGGATGGAAACTAACCAAGGAAAGAAGCAACTCAGAACTAAGGAGAAAATTTCTAATGGTTAGAATAATCAATCAATGGAATAGCTTGCCTTCAGAAGCTGCGGTTGCACTATTACTGGAGACTTTCAAAAAGAAACTGACAACCATTTATCTGAAATGTTATACGGTCTCTTCCTTGAGCGGGGGGGGGGGTGGTGGTTTAATCCCATTTATATCCCACCCTTCTCCGAAGACTCAGGGCGGCTTACAATCTAAGCACAAATCAAATGTGCTTAGCAATAGCCTTCATTCTATGTATATGCCTGCTTATTAGGGCTTTCACACACACCCCAAGCGGCATTATTACAAAGTCAGCTTAATTGCCCCCAACAATCTGGGTCCTCATTTTACCTACCTCGGAAGGATGGAAGGCTGAGTCAACCTTGAGCCTGGTGGGATGCGAACCTGCACTAATTGCAAGCAGCTGGTGTTACTTAAGGAGGCATTAGCCCACTGCTCCACCAAGGGTTGGACTAGATGACCTCCAAAGTCTCTTTCAACTCTATTATTCTATGAAACATATTCTCCTGTTTTAAATCAAAGGGGCTTTTATTATTAAATTAGAATTTGTTTCATAATGGTAGTGTTTTATCAATACATTATTAGTAATATATTTCCAGTTTTCCATTAGTCAAAAGAGCATTTTGTGGAAAGAGTACCCCATGTTTGTACAGAAACAGTGCCTACACTTCAGCTTTTGCCAGGGAGGTCAGACTTTAAATTATAAGAGTTCCTTCAAGGCAGTGTTTGCTAAGCATTGTCATTCCCAAACAAATGTCTTTCTGCCTATTCGACAGAAGCAAAAGGGCAGAATGACGAACTGCAGGAACAATTAAACAAGAGACGGATCCCACTTATTACCTTGAACTTGACAGTGTTTCCATTACTCACTTTTCCACTCAAAGTACAAATACCCACTTAACAAGACAAAAATGGCATTGGAAACATTATTTTGAAACCAAGGATAGTTCGGATCTAGAGATCAGCACTTAGACTCACAACTAGTCTGCTCACTAGAAAGTGTTAGTAGCTTGATGCATTTTCCTGACTTCAAAATACTACAAAAGTTAGTTTTATTTTATTTGAAAAGAGATTCCAATGTGACATAGTATATATTTTACACTTTTATAGAGTTTTATATAATATAGGTAACACGAAAAAGGTAGTCCTCGACTTACCATCACAGTTGAGCCCAAAGTTTCTGTTGTCAAGTGAAACATTTGTTAAGTGAATTTTGCCCCATTTTATGACCTTTCTTGGCCACAGTTGTTAAGCGAGTCATCACAGTTAAGTTAGTCACACTGTTGTTAAGTGAATCTGGCTTCCCCATTGATTTTGCTTGTCAAAAGGTCGCAAAAGGGGAATCACATGACCTTGGGACACAGCAACGGTTGTAAGTATGAGTCAGTTGCCAAGCATCCAAATTTTGGTCACATGAACATGAGGAATCTACAGAGGTCATAAGTGTGAAAATGTTCATAAGTCACCTTTTTCAGGGCTGTTGTAACTTTGAACAGTCACTAAATGAACTGTTGAAAGCCGAGGACTACCTTTATATGTACATATATCTACAGTAGGTGTTTGTGTGTACAAGACCATATTCTACAGGTAGTACTCAACTTACAACCACAATAGAGGCTAAAATTTCTCATGCTAAGCAAGACAATTGTTAAGTGAATTTTGCCCCACTTTATGACCTTTCTTGCCACAGTTTTAAGTGAATCATTCCAGTTTGTTAAATTAGTAACACAGCTGTTAAGTGAATCTGGCTTTTCTGTTGACTTTGCTTGTCAGAAGGTCACAAAAGGGGACCACATGACCCCGGGACAATGCAACCATCATAAATAAATATGCTAAGCATCTGAATTTTGGTCACATGGCCACAGGGATGGTGCAAAGCTTGTAAATGTGAAAAATGGAGTTAAGTCAGTTTTTCAGTGCTATTGTAACTTTGAACTGTCACTAAAAGAATTGTAACTCGAGGACAATCTGTAATGATATACATAGAATAGGCTGTACATGTACATACCATAATCTGTTTTCTGCTTACTTCCTAAGTTATAAGTAGTTTGCACTTCAAAAACTTGATTTTGGTTCCTCTGCTGTTAACTTCTAACTTTTAAAGTTTAAACTATTCAAAAAACAGCTTTCAGAATTTTTAAAGTACTTTTTACTCCATTGACCAGGTTTTTAACTACCCTGTTTTCATCCCTGCTCACTGGATGTTTTTGACACTGAACATTTCCCTTCCACTAAAGCA
This sequence comes from Vipera berus, assembly GCF_964194415.1. Taxonomy (NCBI): domain Eukaryota; kingdom Metazoa; phylum Chordata; class Lepidosauria; order Squamata; family Viperidae; genus Vipera; species Vipera berus. The sequence continues at coordinate 236,686,536 of NC_138202.1, forward strand.
GGGGTTCCCAACCAGGGGTTGTGCAAACTTGGGTTTTCAAAATTATAGTGTATATGCATAATTCTTTGCCATTATTTCAACTTTTGTAAGGGGTGTGAGAATATATCAGAAGCGTTCTAGGGGTGCAAGGTACAGAAAAGTTTGGGAACCACTGCACTAAAGGAATGCTATTTCCCCTAAAATTAAAATTAAATTTTAAAAACATTTTAATTTAAAAAAAATCAACTACAAAAATGCATTTTCTCAGGAATTACTATTTTATTTTAATTCTAAAAAAAATTAGCATGAAAAAGAATAGCTGAATTAGAGACGACAGGAAAAAAGGACAGTTTTTTCCAAAGTTTTCTGGGAAAGGATGAAAACTGGATACTTTTCAATGCCACTTAAAAGTCTATTGTTTCAATGAATAAGGATTTCATTTTGATTTTATTATAATGTGATTAATTACATCTAATTAATTTGATTAGCCCCCATTTAATTTATAATTTTCCTCTTCTGCCAGATGGGAAATTACAGTTCAGGACTGGAGGAAGTCAGAGAGAAGACAAAGAGCGACGCAACCAAGCACAAGTAACACACTTTATTAAGACTCCCTTTATGGCATTTAGAACAGTGAAATTGGATTATTTCTCCACTATTATATCTGCAGGGAACCAGCTAGTGCTGTTTTAAGTAACCAGGTCCTTCTAGACAAGGATCAGGGGAACTCCTGCAGGATTGCTCTGAGGATCACCTTGAATATCTGTTGGACAAAGTCTCTTTGGATCTGATGAGTTAAATTTTAGCTGACAATCTCATATAGAATAAAATACTTTACTGGCCAAAAGTGATTGGACACACAAGGAATTTGTCTTAGGTGCATAAGCTCTCAGTGTACATACAAGCAACAAAGTAACATAATCATAAGAGACCCCCTAGTAGAAGGTATTGAGTAGTGGGCTTCAGTAGGCAAGGAACAGACCAGCATAGTTACAACATTATTTATTAACTCAAACTAGAACTGGAGAACTGCAGGCAATTGCCTGTAATTTATACTCGAGCCCACAGGGCCTTAACCAATCACAATACTAGAAAAACCCGCCCAAATATGAATGTTCAAAGTTTCCCTCCAAAACAGTTGGAGTTAATAGTCAGGGTCATCTAAATGTTAGTTTCATTTTAGCTTCACAAGTAGTTGGAGTTAAGTTAGTTTTACTTTAACAGGGATTAACACAACTTTATATATATTCAATACATAACAGAAGGTAAAAGGAAAGATGAGAAGGATAATAATAATAAAACCCTACTACATGGGTAAATATCCTTAGACATAAGACAGAACTTTGATAATTATGTAATGTATTGGGCTTTGTCTTACTAAAGTGTATCACGTGGGGTTAATTGCTGGAAGGTTGCTTAAGGAGGAAAGCTGGCTAACGGCTCCCAACTCCTCAGACAACCGTCTCCAGCACCGCCATTGGCTGCTTCTAGGGCAGCAATAAGTTGCTTTAAACCTATTGGCCACCACCTAGAGGCCAGGGTATAAATAGCTGCACTCACAGCCCTGTTTTCCAGTTCAGTCCCTGCAAGCAAATAAAGAATGATTCTTGCTGAATTCACTCGCCTCATCTCGTCAATCAAGCACAGAACCCAGTACACAACACTGGCGATGAGGATGGGATCCTGCTTCTCCAACAGAGCTGAGAGTCACTAGGGGAGAGGCCGGAACGTGTCTGGCGGGAAAAGCAATTCTGCCCCCTATGGTCAGCCTAGCACAGCACTAGCGACCACGCACCCAGAGGACCAGTCCCTGGGCATACGGAGGAGCAGGATAAGAAGACGACGAGCCCCAGCCGCAAAGACCAACAGAGATGGCGAAGGTCGGAAAGCTGGAAGAATTTGACATAGCTCACCCAGAAAGATGGTCTTCGTATCTATCCAGGGTTGAGAACTATCTCCACACCAATCAAGTCGCCAAGGACAGCCTGAAGGCCGCTACGCTCCTGTGTGTTTGTGGCCCAGCCACGTTTGACATTGCATTCCAGGGATTTTCCCCTATTTCAATGACGTGCTCATCGCTGGTGAGTCCACTGAGGTGCTGGAAAGGAGGCTCAGAGCCATCCTTCAAAGGCTTCACGAAGAATAAGTGTAGCATTGGAGTCCCTTCAATTGAGTTCTTGGGTTTCCGTATCGATGCCAACAGCATCTACCCTGCTGAGTCAAAAGTGAAAGCCATCCAGATGGCACCCAGACCCAAAATGAAGGGAGAGCTTTAGGCATTCCTAGGCCTCCTAAAAAAAAATTCAGTTTATATTTTATTTTATTTTATTATTCTTTACATACATATGTTAATTTTCCAAACAATGTGTGAGCTGAGTTCATAATCCATTAATACATATACAAATTTCACTTTTTGGTTCTCTTTTCCAACCATTTATAAAATAAGTTCCAGCTTTCATAATACTCTGTTTCTTCTTTATCCTTTAATCTCATAGTTAATCTGTCCATTTCTGCACATTCCAGTATCTTCTTTATTAGTTCTTCTTCTGATGGTACTCGTTCATTTTTCCAGCATTGTGCATAACTTATTCTTGCTGCAGTTATAATATGTAAAACCAAGTATGTATTTTGTTTATTAGTCTTTCCTGGTAACATACCTAATAAAAATAATTCAGGATTAAATGTTACATGTTCTCCTAATATATTTTCTAGCCAAGTATGTATTTTCCTCCAATAAGCTTTTACTTTATCACATGTCCACCAAGTATGATAATATGTACCTATATTACATTTACATTTCCAACATTTACTTGATATATTTTTAAACATTTTTGCTAATCTAGCTGGAGGTAAATGCCATCTATAAAACATTTTATACAAATTCTCTTTGTATGCAGTTGACATTGTCAATTTATAATTTCTCTCCCATAATTTTTGCCATTCTTCTAATTCTATATTATAACCAAAGTTCTCTGCCCATCTTGTCATTGACCCTTTGATTTGTTCACTTTCCATCTCTAAAGTTAACAAAAAATATACAACTTTTTAATTAGTTTCTCATCAGAAGTTAATAATATCTTATCAAACACATTTTGTTCTTTATAAAATTCAAACATTTTCATGTCTTTTTCATATCTGTTTTGTATTTGTAAATGTACCCACCATGACATGTTGATACCCTGATGTTCCAATTCTTGCTTCAATTTTAATGTCCCATCAATATTTAAAATATCTTTGTATGTCCACGTTTTTTCAAAATCTAACAAATTTACGTGTGAAAAAGCTTCAATTGTTGATAACCACCCTGGAATTTTTACATATATTTTCATTTTGATTTTTTCCCGTACAGTTATCAAAGCATTTCTAATACAGTGATTTTGAAAATATCTATGAATTTTGTTTTTCCCATACCATAGAAACACGTGCCATCCCAACTGTAAATCGTGTCCCTCCAAATATAACAACCTTTTATTCCTAAGCATTATCCATTCTTTCACCCATGTCAGTACAGATGCTTGATAATACAAAGTCCACTCAGGTAAACCAAAACCCCCATTTTCTTTCGTATCTTGCAAAGTTTTCTTTTTTATTCTAGCTTTTTCCCCCTGCCATATAAACTTCAGAACTAAGGAGTCCAACTCTATAAAAAAAGTCCCCCAAGTTTTATCTGAATTGTCTGGAACAAGAATAAAATCTTGGGCAATATAGTCATTTTAATTGTAGCTATCCTTCCTAGTAAAGACAGTTTTAAATTCTTCCATTTTTCCAGGTATAACTTTATTTGTTTCAATAGTCTTATATAGTTGTCTTCTTTTAATGTTGAGCATTTAGCTGATAAATATATACCCAAATATTTTACCTTTTTCACTATCTGTACTTCTACCACCTCTGATATTAGATTTTTTTGCTTATCTGTTACATTTTTCACTATTATTTTAGTTTTTTCTTTATTAATTTTTAATCCCACTACTTCACCATATTGTTCCAATTTTTCCCACAATTTTGGAATCATCTTCAAGGGATCTTCCAAAATAAATACCAAATCATCAGCAAATGCTTGTAATTTATATATTTCACCTTTTAACTCCACACCTCTAATTTCTATATCTTGTCTTATATTTCGATTTAAGACTTCCAAAGTGAAAATGAATAGCAGAGGGGATAGAGGACATCCTTGCCTTGTGCCTTTCCTTATTTCAAAGCTTTCAGTACAATCTCCATTCACAATCACTTTGGCACTTTGTTTACTATATATTGTTTTTACCATATTTATAAAATTCTGACCAAAATCCATTACTTGTAATTGATAAATTAAAAACTGCCAAGAGAGATTATCCAATGCCTTTTGAGCATCCAAAAATACTAATGCCATTTGTTTCCCTGGATGTAATTCGTAATATTCCAGTATGTCTATTATCATACTTAAGTTACTTTTAATTTGTCTCTTTGGTAAAAAAACTGTTTTGGTCTGGATGTATAAATTCAACCAAATATCTTTTCAATCTCTCTGCCATTATTGAGGTAAAAATTTTATAATCCACATTAAGTAGTGAGATCGGTCTGTAATTCTTGATCTGAGTCAGATCTGAGTCGTCTTTTGGTATTAAAGAAATGTTTGCTTCAATCCACGTCGCTGGCATTTTAGCTTCTTTTAAAAGTCCATTACAAACATCTTTCAACGGATCGCTTAATATCTCTTGCAAACTTTTGTATAATTCTGCCGGGAGTCCATCTGGACCAGGAGCTTTACCATTTTTTGTCTTTTTATAGCCTCTGTTATTTCCATCATTGTAACTCCTTCATCTAATATATTTTTAAATGTCTCTGGAATCTTCGGAAGGTTACTGTTTTCTAAGTATTTTACAATTTTCTCTGTTGGAATCTCCCTCCTGTCATATAAGTCTTTATAAAATTCTTTAACTATCTTTTTAATTTCTTCATTTTTGTATTGTAAATATCCTTCCCCATCCAGAAAATTGTGTATCATTTTTTTTTCTTTCTGTTTTTTAAGTTTATAAGCTAACCATCTTCCCGGTTTATTAGCGTTTTCAAAAAAAATTTGCTTCGCTCTTTTTATCTGTTCTGCCACTTTTTCCGAATCTAACACATTTAATTTGTGTTTTATCATGTCCATATCTCTTTTTAAAGTCTTTTTTTTTGGGGATTCTTTTGCAGTTCTAATTCTAATCTTCCAAATTCTTCTCTTAGTGATATATATTGCTGTTTTCTCTGTTTGTTTTTCTTTGCCATATACGATATTGCTATACCTCTAAAATATGCTTTAGCAGTGTCCCATAAGTTTTGTGTCTTAGTATCTTCTTTTTTATTTTCTTTAAAGAAAAATTCCATCTCTTTGTTTGTTAGTTCTATAAATTCTTTTTCTTTTAATATAGAACAATTTAAAGTCCATCTTGGTCTTTTTTGTATCTCTTTCCAGGTCATTTTCAAAAGGTTATGGTCTGCCCATATACCTATTTCTATTTCAATGTCCTGCACATTCATTCTCAAATCCGCAGTCATCCAAATCATATCAATTCTTGACCAAGATGTCTGGCTATTTGAGTAAAAAGTATATTGTAATTTTTGTGGGTTTATTTTCCTCCAGACATCTTGAAGTCCAATTTCCTCCGCCATATCAAAAAATGTCTTAGGTAGTTTTCCTCTACCATTTTTCTTTGTTTTGTTACTTTTATAGTCAATTTTTCCATCTGTTATTGCATTAAAGTCTCCTAGTAAACAAACATTTTGATATTCCATTTCTACTATTTTTCTATGTAAATTTTTATAAAATTTATCCTGATTGTTATTCGATGCATATATTGCCACTAATAATATTTGTTTTTGATGCAGATAAATCTCCACCATTAATATTCTTCCTTCTTCATCTGACTATACCATTTTCGAATTTATTGTCTCTTTAATATATAGAGCTACTCCTCTTTTTTTGTTGTGCCGATGCATAATAGTTTTCCAATTTTTGGATATTCCAACAATTTATGATGTTGTGCTTTTATGTGTGTTTCTTGCAAACAAATTATATCCAAATTTAGTTTCCATAACTTCCTAAAAATCTTGTTTCTTTTAATTGGAGAATTCATATTTACTGAAAAAATTCCACTTTCTTTATCCATTTCCATTACTTACATTTTGATCTGACTGATCTGGTAGATCTTTGTTCTTTAGCAGGTCTTTCATCTTTCCCCTTTTGAAGATCTTCCTCTTCCTGTTCTTTTGTTGATGCGGTTGCTCCTTGGATCTGCTCTTCCTCTACTTGTTTCTGTTCCTTACTTTCCTCTTGGCCTCTTTTTACTCCTTCCTCCAAAATTGACCTATTCTTCTCTTCAAAATCTTCTCCTTTCCAAATTGAATCGAGTCTGTATCTTGTGTTGTTCCAGTTTATTAAAATGCCTTCTGGTGTCAGCCATCTGAAATTTATACCCTTAGCTATAAGTTTTGTAGTCAGAAAATGGTACTGTCTTCATGAATCTCTAATTCTTTTAGGTATCTGTTTTAAGACCACAATTTCTTGACTTCCGGTGGCGGCGCGGCGCCGAAGATAGCCGTTTCGGGCTGTCCGCTTCGCAGCTGAGTTTTTTCCACCTAAAACAGCGCCGATCAGCTGTTTAGGTGGAATTGAAGCCCCCTCCTCAGGAGAAGAGGAGGGGGTGAGGCCCCAGGTAGGGGTTGAGTTCTCCGGGGCCGCCTGAGCTGAAAGCTTGGGCGGCTGAAGGATTGAGCTCCCCCGTAGCCTGGGTTGCTCCGAGCTGCTTAGCGTCTCTGTTCCGGGATTTTTGGAGCAGAGCCAGGCGTTTGCAACCACCCCTGCCAGAAGGAAAGACTTTGGAGTAAAAAGGAGCAGGCAGAGCGGTACAGGAGGTTAAGGTGAAGAAGACTTTTATTCTTACTCCCTAGTTCAATGGACTTTATAAACTTAAAGTGAAAGTGCGCAACAAGTGAAAGTGAGGAAAGATGGCGGCTAAATCTTCCTCTAAAGTTCTTTGGAGTGCGGGAACTTCCCCGGTGCAACAGACATCGTTGCAAGCTTTGCTTCCTCCTGCACCTCCTGTGGCATTGACGCTTAAGGACTTACAAGATGCCTTTGCAAAGCAATCCCAGGTAATGTCAGAAATGCTGGGTGATAAGATGGCAAAGTTGGAGGAGAAATTGGAGAAATTGGAGGAGAGGATGGAAGAGAAGTTTAACGTAATGGAGGAGAGGATGGAAGAGAAGTTTAGTGCAATGAGGGTAGACATTTTGACTACAGTGGAAAGCGTGGCTGAATGTGTGCAACGTTTGGACGAAAAAGTGGAGGACCTTACTCAAAAGAACTCTATATTAGAAGTAAAGGTACTGGAGAATGAAAATTTAAGGGATAAAATGGACGGAGAATTGAGTCTTGTCCAGTTCCATCAGATGCAGTATGCTATTAGAATCAGGGGCTTAAAAGAGAATCCTAAAGAAGAAAAGCAGCTGATTTCTGAGGCTCTGGAAGCAGTATTGGGTCAGCCAGCATCTGAGATAGAGGGATGTATGGATAAAGTTTTTCGTGTAAATTCATGGATTGCAAGGCAGAGGAAGCTACCTAGAGATGTGGTGGTCTATTTTACAAAGAGAGCAACTAGAGATGAAGTTATTCAAGCTGCTTATGATACTAAAGTTGTGGTTGCTGAGCAAGAAGTTCTGGTTCTAAAAGAGATTCCTCCAAAGATTTTAAGGAGAAGGAAAGATTTTGCATTTCTTGTACAGGAACTTAAGCAACGTGATATTAAGTTCAGATGGGAGATTCCAGTCGGATTGGTGGTGATGCACGAAGGTAAAAGATATCGTCTGGTTACTGTGACTCAGGCGCGTGACTTCTACAGCAATGTTTTAAAAGCAACCCCTCTATCACTCTTGGAAGCTGCAAAGGGATCTGGAGAGGGGAAACCTCAAGAGGCTGAAGGTGGACAGACAGAGGAGAATGGTGCTGGAGGGGATCAAATTATAGCTTCATCGGCTGCTGCTGGAGAGCAGAGGTTGACGCGTGCCGCTTTAAAACGAGCAAGACAAGTACAAGAGCAAGACCAGCAGAAGTTTATGGAACTTTCAAAGCGTACTTATAGTGAAGCTGTGGGAGGAGCGCGGCCCAAAGAAAACATAGGGGCTATTGAAGACGTGCTCCAAAAGCTTCGGGGCGCCACGCATGGTGACTAAATTTCTAACTTGGAATGTTAATGGACTAAACTCACCACAGAAGAGAAAGAAAGTTTTTCAATATTTAAAACAATTTAAGATTGATGTTATATGTTTGCAAGAAACGCATATTAGGGTTATGGATCAAAAGTATTTATCGAACTCAAGGTTGGGCACGCAATTTGTTGCTTCTGCGATGAATAAGAAAAATGGAGTGGTTGTCTACGTTAAAAGTACTCTAACAGCGGAATTAATTGAAGCAGATAAGCAAGGAAGATATGTTATGATAGATTTGTTGTTAGAAGGTAAAAAACACTTCTAGTTGGACTGTATGCTCCTAATCAACAACAAGCTGATTTTTTTAGCTCACTTCATACAAAGCTTACTCAATTGGATTACAAATCGTTTATTTTTATGGGGGACTGGAATGGTGTTTTGGATGCACAGATGGATAAGGCTGGTTCTTTTAAGCGTGTTCCGAGTCATGCCAGATTGCCTAAATCTTTTTTTGAAATGAAGGATGATCTGGAACTGCGAGATATCTGGCGTGACACTCACTTATATGAAAAGGATTATACTTTTTTTTTCTGACAGACATCAATCTTTTTCCAGGATTGATTTTATTTTGCTGACTAATGATTTTTTTTCTAGGATTAAGAAGATAAAGATCTGTGCAAGAACTATTTCGGACCATAGTCCAGTTTGGTTAGAGATTAATAAGGACAATAGGGATAGGCGCTCGTGGCGCGTAAATGAGAATTTGTTTAGAAATCAGAGAAATGTGGAAGAATGTAAACAGCGGATGAAGGATTTTTTTGAAATTAATATGAATAAGGGTACCTCTATGGACATGGTTTGGGATGCTAGCAAGGCCTACATGAGAGGGGTGTTGATATATATGAATAATAAATACAGACGTACTTTGGAAGCCAGAAGGAAAGAATTGGAGAATGAAATTAGGGAAAAAGAAAAGGCCTTAATTTTGAACCCATTGGATGTGAAGACTAAGGAGGTTATTAAGCTATTAAGAGGACAATTTGATAAATTGATGGCTGATCAAGTGGCAACCAACTTGCGGTTTGCCAGGCATAATACTTTTTGCAATGCTAACAAGCCAGGCAGATGGCTAGCTTACAGACTAAGGAAAAAGCAAAGGGCTTCTAATATAGATAAAATTGAACATAAGGGAAAGGTTGTGTTTCAACAGGATCTTATTAAGGAAGCCTTTGTGGATTTTTATTCTAAATTATATGCTAAGGAGAAGATTAATGAAAAAGACATTGATGTATATTTGGAGAATGCTAGCATCCCGGTTCTTACGCAAGCACAAAAAGAGGAGATTAATCAATTGATAACAGAAGAAGAAATTTTTATAGCAATTAAGGAATTGAAGATGGATAAGGCGCCAGGTACGGATGGTTTGACTGCGGTTTACTACAAAAATTTACAAATGGAGTTGATAAAGCCGTTAAAGGAACTGTTTCAGACAATTCAGAGAGGGGGAAAGGTGCCTCCATCTTGGAGAACTGCTTTTATCTCTTTGATTCCGAAGGAAGATCAAGATGCTACTCAAGTAAAAAACTATAGACCGATATCACTTTTAAATACAGATTATAAGATATTTGCTAAGGTGTTGGCTAACAGATTGATGAGGGTTCTGCAACAGGTGATTCATGGGGATCAAACCGGGTTTATTAGTGGTAGGCAAATGAAAAATAATGTGAGGCATATAGTTGATGTGTTAGAGTTTTTGGAAAGGAACAACCAGATTTCTGCGGCGCTAATTTTTTTAGATGCTGAAAAAGCTTTTGATCAGTTGAATTGGCAATTTTTGATGAAAGTTTTAGATAAAATGAATTTTGGGGATAAATTTTTGCAACCAATTAGGGCATTATATCAAAAACAAACTGCCCGAATAATAGTTAACAATAGTTTGACTGAAGCATGTAATATTGAGAAGGGCACAAGGCAAGGGTGTCCGTTATCGCCTTTACTATTTGTGTTAACATTGGAGATATTACTAGTTAAAATACGGAATTCGGAAAGAATTAAGGGTATACAAATTAGAGATCAGGATTATAGATTGAGGGCGTTTGCAGACGATCTGGTCGTTACAGTGACCCAGCCAGAAAACTCTGTTGTGGACCTGATGGAGATAATAATGCAATATGGGAGGGTTTCTGGATTTAAAGTTAATGCACAAAAAACTAAAATTCTGGCCAAAAATATGACAGTATCGCAAAAGGCTCTTTTAGAAGGATTAACTGGATTTGAGATTGCTAAAAGGGTCAAATATTTGGGGGTGTTTTTGTCACCCTCTAATACTAAGTTATATAAAAATAATTATGAAAAATTATGGGGAAAAATTCAAAAAGAAATGGAGAGTTGGGAAAAATTGCAATTGTCTTTGCTGGGAAGAATCGCAGCAGTGAAAATGAATGTCCTGCCTAAATTTTTATTCTTATTTCAAATGATACCGGTTCTTAAGAAAGATTCTAATTTGGAAGAATGGCAACGGGGTATCAATAAATTTGTTTGGGCAGGGAAAAGGCCACGAGTTAAATTTAAGATTATGCAGGATACTCGTGAAAGAGGAGGTCTTAAAATGCCCAATCTTAAATTATATTATGAAGCTGCTGCGTTAGCAGGAATAAGTGACTGGATTAATTTGACACAAGAGAGATTATTAAATCTTGAGGGCCATGACTTGTTATTTGGCTGGCATGCATATTTGTTGTATGATAAGAAGGTAGATAATGTGTTTAAAGTGCATATTTTAAGACAGGCATTGTTGAGAGTTTGGAAGAAGTATAGACATAAGTTAGATTACAAGATGCCGTTGTGGGCAATCCCAAAGCACGCAATAGAAAACATAAATGTTGGCTTCAAACATGATGTGACTACGTATAAGGAGATTTTAAGCTTGGAAAGAAATGTCTGGTGTTTGAAGCCGTATAACCTCTTGCGAGATGAGAAGATTGTTCAAACTTGGTTTCAATATACTCAGTTACGGGCCAGGTGGAAAGAAGATCAGAAAATTGGTTTTGCAATGACTGATGAAAATTTGATAAAGCAAATTAGAAATCAGGGTCCAGCACATATCAAACGGATATATCTTGCATTGATAGAAATTGACTCAGAAACAGAACTTGTTAAGGATTGTATGATAAAATGGGCCCAGAACATCCAAGAAGTTATTACAATGGACACGTGGGAAAAGATCTGGGTGAGGAACGTAAAATTTACACAAGCTCAAAACCTAAGAGAGAACTTTTATAAAATGTTTTATAGATGGCATTTAGATCCTAAAAAGCTTGCAAGTATATATCCGAATTATCAGCCAAAATGCTGGAGGTGCGGTGGCGAAGATGCAACATATTTTCACATATGGTGGACCTGTAAAAAGGTTAAGGCTTTTTGGATAAAAATTTGGTGGAATATGCAGAAGATCTTCAAGCAAAGGATAAAGTTTTGTCCGCAATTTTTTTTGTTGGGTATAATTACAGATGCTACTGTTGTGGACACTAAGTTGATGTTGAATTTAATCACAGCAGCAAGACTTTTAATAGGTCAATATTGGAAGAAGGAGGAACTGCCAACTATAGAAGAATGGACTTTAAAGGTTTCTGACCTGGCAGAAATGGCAAAGATCTCGGCTTATTTGAAAGATCATTCGCAAGAACGTTATATTATGGAGTGGAAAAAATGGATTGAATATATCCAGAACAAATATGGGACTAAAAAGTTTCATTTAGCATTTGAATAAGTCTTCCTTTCTATTTTCTTTTTTTTTCTATATGAAATATTAGTATTGCTTGTAGTTATCTTATATGAGCTAGAGAGTGATAGATTTAAGAATTTATTATTGGTAGCCAATGGATGTTTATGATTGTTTTTTTATACCCTGTACTTAGCTCTGGGAAGTGGGGGGGGAGGGGGTAGGGGTAGGGAGGGATAGGTAGGGGAGGAGGAGGGGGGGATTGTTAAAGATAAAATGTATTTTAAAACTTTTCAATACAAAAAAAAGACCACAATTTCTTTGTTTTTATATTGTATTGGTTCATCTCTTACTTTCCACAATACTTCATCTCTTGTTGACTTCCTTGCAAACCGTACATGTACTTCTCTTGGTAATTTATTTCTTCTTGCATAACTTGAATTGAAGCGAAAAACCCCGTCCAGCTCAAGGTAAATTTCCGATCTGTCTGTCTTAAGAGCCTCCTCCAGGATATCAATAATCACCTCTTCTATATTTTCTGCTTTGTCTTCAGGAATATTTTCGAATCTCAAATAATGTTCCGTGTTTGCCATTTCCAAAATTTTAATTTCATTGTCCCAACTTTTCATTTTCTTGTAGTAAAAATTCTATCTTTTTGTCATTTTCACCTGTTTTTTCTTCAATCTTATATATCTTCTGTTGATTTTGTAATATAATTTGATTTTGAGATTCGAGTTTCCCCTTTATAGCCATCATTTCTTCATTTAACTTCTTCAATGTTGCCTGCATAATTCTATGATTCCCTTGAGTCTCCAAGCGACGTTTAACCACAGTCTCTTGATTTTTCAAGATAAGATCCTGAATAAATTTTAATGAAGTCTGTGTTTCTGATGGCATCTACCCTGCTGAGTCAGAAGTAAAGCCATCCAAGATGGCACCCAGCCCCCAAATGAAGGAAGAGCTTTAGGCATTCCTAGGCCTCCTAAATTTTTACCATGCGTTCCTTCCTAACAAGGCCGCAGTGGCAGAGCCGTTATACCGGCTCTTGGATAAAAATACTGCATGGAAGTGGACTAATGTTCACGAAAGCAGCTTTCAGGCATTGAAGGCCTGAGATTCAAGGTTTTGGTAATGGTTTTCAAGGCCCTACATAGCATGGGTCCGGAGTACCTCGGGGATCACCTGCTGCCGGCGTCAACTTCCCTCCGCCCTGTGCGTTCCCACAGAGAGGGCCTCCTCAGGGTGCCACCGGTCAGAGAATGTCGTCTGGTGGCCCCCAGGGGGAGGGCCTTCTCTGTGGGCGCCCCGGACTTATGGAATCAGTTGCCGGTTGAGCTACGGACGGCGCCTGACCTTCGCTCCTTCCGACGCGATCTGAAGACCTATTTATTTGAACAAGCCGGCCTGGCCTGATGGGGGATGTGTTGGGGTTTTTATTGTGGTTTTACATTATTATTTATTGTTTTAGCTCGGGCTTTGTATTTAATTGTCTTTTTAACTTTTGTACTTTGTATTTTATATGTGCCCTGTTCACCACCCTGAGTCCTTCGGGAGAAGGGCGGTATACAAATATAATAAACTAAACTAAACTAAACTACTGTCTGTCAGTTCAACGATCACTCATTTTAAGGAATCGATGCCAGTGTGCCTTGCATGTGACGCATCCCCATACGGGGTGGGGGCTGTCCTAAGTCACTTGCAGAGCGATGGGACTCAAGTCCTGATTGCTTTCTATTCCAGGACACTATCCTCCGCAGAACATAATTACACGCAAATTGATAAGGAGGCATTGGCCATAGTAGCTGGAGTAAAAAAATTCCACAACTACTTGTATGACAGGGACTTCATGGTCTTCACAGACCATAAACCACTATTGGGGTTATTCACTACAGACAGACAGACACCCCACATCTTATCCCCTAGAATGTTAAGATGGTCCATTTTTTTATCAGCTTACAGTTTTAAGCTAATTCACAAATCTGGCAAGGATATGGGCCATGCAGATGGCCTAAGCAGGCTTCCACTGCCTCAAATTGAGCCAGATCCAGCCCCAGCGGCCCACGTTCTGTCCATTCAGGACTTGCTGGAGTTTCCCCTCCACGCGAGGGATGTAGCTGCAGAAACGGCAGCAGACAAGACTCTAAGCAGAGTGCTATCTTGGGTCCACACGGGGTGGCTGGAAAAAAGCCCTGGACCTGAGTTCCAGAGCTACTTCACACGTAGACATGAGCTCTCAGCTCATAAGGGTTGTATTCTATGGGAAGCAGGGTCATTGTTCCCACCTCATTAAGGGACAGGGTATTGCAATTGCTTCATGAAGGTCATCCAGGTATTGTTCGCATGAAAGCATTGGCACGAAGCTATTTATGGTGGCCAGGATTAGATAAAGCCATCGAAGCTCAAGTACACGGGTGTTAAATGTGTCAGCAGTCTAGGTCTGAAATGCTACATTCTCCTGTCCATAGATGGGAGGAGACACACACACCCTGGTCGAGGATTAATATCAACTTCACTGGGCCCTTTCAGGGACAGCTATTTCTTATAGTGGTCAACAGCCACTCTAAATGGCTGTAAGTTATATCAGTTGCAAATATGACTACTGCTAGGACCATCCAGGTGCTTAGGAAATTCTTTGCAACGCATGGGCTACCGGACATCGTAGTGTCCGATAACGGGGCCCAATTCACTGTGGCAGAATTTCAGGCCTTCCTGAGGGCAAACCTCATTAGGCACGTGACATTGGCTCCATTTCATCTGTCTAGTAATGGGCAAGCTGAACGAATGGTGCGCACCACAAAAGAATCGCTGAAGCTCATAGTGACGGGGGACTGGCACCACAGCCTGGCCGACTTTTTGCTCTGCCAGCATACTACACCGTGCATGGCAATGGGCAAAAGCCCAGCAGAGCTGCGCTGGGGGAGGCGACTAATCACGAAACTGGACAGGTTGCACCTAGACCGGGTGGCAGCAGATGCCTTGCCCAAGACCCCCGAGGGGGTTGCAAGTGGGTGATGGGGTGTGGGCTCAGAACTATGGGCACGGGAACTTGTGGGTGCCAGGGAAAATCACCAAAACTTTGGGCCCTCTCTCATACGAAGTGGGCCTAGATGGCGGGCGAGTCATTTGTCGCCATATCGATCAACTGAGGAAGAGTTTTCCAGAACAGCTACAAAATGAGGACTTCGTCCCAGGTCCCATCCACGGACCTCAAACCGGCAGCCAGGCCAAACAATCCACATGCTCTGAGGTCCCAAGGAGTCAGAGCAATGGGGAGGTGGTCGTAGAGGGGCAAAGCCTGGGAGTGCAACATGGGTCCCATGATGGAGAAAGTCAACCAGAACACTACAGCTGCTGTGCTAACTCTGCGGAAGAAATGGACTCTGGGGTGGGCCGACCTGGAATGGCCAGCCAGAGAAACCCGAGTCAGCCAGAGTCTCTTGAACTTAAGGACCCTGGTCTACCCAGCCTGGTGGGCAAGCTGGTAGACAGGGAGATGCCCAGCTCTCCCAGACATTCTACACGGGTTCGCAAAGCTCCTGCGTATTTACAGGATTTTGTTCCAAAATAATTGAGCTATAATGTTGTGTTTGTCACTGAATTCCTGCTAGCCAGGAGAGCCTCTGCAAAATACAGAACAATGTATACTTATGCATACTACTGTTGTATTCCTGTAAACTCTGTAATTGCTGTAATCATTCCTTTTGTTGCTATAATGTGTGTACATTCTAGGGGGGAGGGGTGTAATGTATTGGGCTTTGTCTTACTAAAGTGTATCACATGGGGTTAATTGCTGGAAGGTTGCTTAAGCAGGGAAGCTGGCTAACGGCTCCCACCTCCTCGGACAACCCGTCTCCAGTGCCGCCATTGGCTGCTTCTAGGGTGGCAATAGGTTGCTTTAAACCTATTGGCCACCATCTAGAGGCCAGGGTATAAATAGCTACACTCGCAGCCCTGTTTCCCAGTTCAGTTCCTGCAAGCAAATAAAGAATGATTCTTGCTGAACTCACTCACCTTGTCTCGTCAATCAAGCACACAACCCAGTACACAACAAATTAGGTGTTCAGCAGACAAGGGGGAAAAAACTGTGTCTGGGTCTAATTGTCTAATTGTTTTGACATGCAATGCCCTGTAGTGGCATCCCAAGGGCAGGTGTTTTAACAGTTTATGTCCAGGACTATAGATATTTTCTAAGCCCTTTTTCTGTCCCTTGCAGTGGGGTAGTCCTCAAGTTACAAGTGTAATGGAGCCTGCCCATTCCATTCATAACTCGAAAACCTGTGGGAATGAATCTTGTACCTCAAACGAAATCACTCCCTTGCTTGTTAAGATGCACGTGGCTTGTTAAGTGAACATGAGGAATTTAGGATGGGTGTCCTAGTGATGGAACAGGTCCCCAAGGCCTCCCTGACCCACTAAGATACTTCATGCTTCCTGCTGCGCCAGACTCACCTTCAAAAGAACCATGTCTTCTCTGCCGCAGTTCCTGCTGCTGCCTGGATCTGGGGGATGCTTCCATGGCCTTCCAGTGGCCCATTTCAGGCCACCAGAAGGCCATGGAAGCATTCCCTGGCCTCAGATCCAGATGGCAGTGCCCAGGAAAAGGCTTCCAGTGCCAGGATCAGGCTGCTGGAAGGCCACAGAAGCATCCCCCGGTCTCAGATCTGGGTGGCAGCAACCTGGAAAAGGCCTCCAGAACTTGGATTGGGCCTTCGGAGGGCTGCAGAAGCCTGCCCCTGCCTCAGATCCAGGCAGCAGAGATCTGGAAAAGACCTCCAATGCCCCGATCCAGCCTCTGGAGGCATGCAGAAACATCCTTCAGCCTCAGATCCAGGCAGCAGAGGCCTGGAAAGACTTCTAATGTCCTGATCCAGCCTCCAGAGGCAGATGGAAGCATCCCCCAGCTTCCGTTCTGTTCTCTGTTGCAGAGAACAGAAGCCTAAAGTACTATGAGATTACGTGAGATCAGTAGCATGAGATCTCGCCCCACTGATCTCACATGATCTTGCATTACTTTAGGCCTCCATTCTCTGCAAATTCACCGAAGGCCTGAAGCAGCCAAGAAAGTGAAGGATCTCGATCTTAAGTATTAAAGGCCTAGTGCCTAGGGAGACACGGGGTAGGGATGGGGAGAGAGGGAAAAACCAGGTTGAATGTTGCACAGCCTCTGCGGTCACTCGTAAGGGTGAACAACTGCGTGGTGAAGCAATATTCATAATTTCGGGACTTATTCGTAAGCACTGGGGACGCTTATCGCATAACTTGGAGTGAGCGTTAAGTGAACGCTCATAACTCAGGGATTACCTGTATACAGGACCTCAGTGAAAGGCAGGCTGGTTGTAATTGCTTTTTCCTAACTATCCATTGAACTCTGTACCCATCTTGTTTGTTTGCTGTGCCAAAACCATACAGTTATAGATGAACAAATGACAGGCTCAGTAATTCTTCTGTAGAACTGGGCCATCTGATCATTCTGAGTTGAGGAAGAAGAACATTCTTTGTTGTGCCTTTTTAATAATGGTTCTAATGTTAGGTGTCCATTTCAAATCCTGGAAGAGATTATAGAACCAAGAAACTTGAAAGTCTCTACTGTTGACACTGTGTTATCTAATATTGTAAGAGAAGGAAGAATAGGAGGGCTCCTCCTAAAATCCACTTTCATCTCTACAGGTTTAAGTGTGTTCAGCTCTAGATTGTTCCAGCTGAACCACAGGGCCAGTTGGTCAACCTCCTGCCTCTATGCAGACCATATCAAATGAGGCCAATCACCATTGTGTCATCATATGAAACAAACTGAAGTATGGTTTGGCTTGGTTTTCTTGGAAGAGAGTGAGCTTTTTATGCTGCTTTTTTAACTCAAGGCAGCAAGCATGGCTAATATTTCTTCTTCTTTCTATTTTCCCCATAACAACCCTATGAGGTGAATCGAGTTGGGCTGAGAGAGAGTAATTGACAGAAAGTCATCCAACTGTTTTTTCATGCCTAAGGCAAAACTAGATCTTATACTCTCCTAGATTCTAGGATAGCTCCTTCACCTCCTCACCAAATTGACTCTCAAAATTAAAAAAAGAGAGAGAGGGAGTTCCATTCTTTCAGTCTTGAAGAACCTTGGGGCTGTGAACTGAGCAATCTGGCTTTTAGATCTATGTCTTTCCTGGCTAGTTAAAGTCTCCTGGGAGGTGACATGCAGCTGGATCCAAGCTTGTCCCCCTTTCTGGGAGGACAAGGTCCCAGATGTTTTGTGGTCTGTCTCCTTCTTGAGAAGCTATTCTTAGATCCAATTTCTAAATACCGTATATACTTGAGTATAAGCCGACTCGAGTATAAGCCGAGACCCCCAATTTCACCCCCAAAAACTGGGAAAAGTTGTTGACTCGAGTATAAGCCGATCCGCCATTTTGCAAGCCTGAATACACAGGAATACCCTGTGTGGCCGCGGCTCTCGGGGAAGCCCTGGCTGTCCGCTTCCTCGCTCCACGCTGCCATTCGGGGCCCGCGCGTTCCCCGGGCAAATCGCGGCGCCCAGCAGGCGAGGAAACACGCCCGCTCCAGTCGCCCCCCCTTCCCTCAGGAGACGCGAAGCAAGTGACCGCCCGGAGCTTACCGAGGACTTGCGCGCGGCCGAGGCTTCGGTGCTTCCAGGATCGCGCGTACCTCTCCCAAGCCGCCGCCGTCCGGAGACCTGCCGAAGTTTGGGGAGGTTTGGGGAGGTGCGCTGCGGAAAGAAGCAGGCAGGCAGGGCGCGGAGGAACGGAGACCTGCCGACGTTTGGGGAGGTTTGGGCGCCTCCCCAAACCTCCCCAAACGTCGGCAGGTCTACGTTCCTTCGCGCAGACCTGCCGACGTTTGGGGAGGTTTGGGCGCCTCCCCAAACCTCCCCAAACGTCGGCAGGTCTCCGTTCCTCCTGCCGACGTTTGGGGAGGTTTGGGCGCCTCCCTAAACCTCCCCAGGTCTCCGTTCCTCCGCGCAGACCTGCCGACGTTTGGGGAGGTTTGGGCGCCTCCCCAAACCTCCCCAAACGTCGGCAGGTCTCCGTTCCTCCTGCCGATGTTTGGGGAGGTTTGGGCACCTCCCCAAACCTCCCCATGTCTCCGTTCCTCCGCGCAGACCTGCCGACGTTTGGGGAGGCGCCCAAACCTCCCCAAACGTCGGCAGGTCTGCGCGGAGGAGCGGAGACCTGCCGACGTTTGGGGAGGTTTGGGGAGGCGCCCAAACCTCCCCAAACGTCGGCAGGAGGAACGGAGACCTGCCGACGTTTGGGGAGGTTTGGGGAGGCGCCCAAACCTCCCCAAACGTCGGCAGGAGGAACGGAGACCTGCCGACGTTTGGGGAGGTTTGGGGAGGCGCCCAAACCTCCCCAAACGTCGGCAGGTCTGTGCGGAGGAACGGAGACCTGGGGAGGTTTGGGGAGGTGCCCAAACCTCCCCAAACGTCGGCAGGAGGAACGGAGACCTGCCGACGTTTGGGGAGGTTTGGGGAGGCGCCCAAACCTCCCCAAACGTCGGCAGGTCTGCGCGGAGGAACGGAGACCTGGGGAGGTTTGGGGAGGCGCCCAAACCTCCCCAAACGTCGGCAGGAGGAACGGAGACCTGCCGACGTTTGGGGAGGCTTGGGGAGGCGCCCAAACCTCCCCAAACGTCGGCAGGTCTGCGCGGAGGAACGGAGACCTGGGGAGATTTGGGGAGGCGCCCAAACCTCCCTAAATGTCGGCAGGAGGAACGGAGACCTGCCGACGTTTGGGGAGGTTTGGGGAGGCGCCCAAACCTCCCCAAACGTCGGCAGGAGGAACGGAGACCTGCTGACGTTTGGGGAGGTTTGGGGAGGCGCCCAAACCTCCCCAAACGTCGGCAGGTCTCCGTTCCTCCGCACCCTGCCTGCCTGCTTCTTTCCGCTGCGGAAAGAAGCAGGCAGGCAGGGCGCGGAGGAACGGAGACCTGCCGACGTTTGGGGAGGTGCGCGCGCACCTCCCCAAACCTCCCCAAACTTCGGCAGGTCTCGGCCGGCGGTGGCTTGGGAGAGGTGCGTGCGATCCCGGAAGCACCAAAGCCTCGGCCGCGCACAAGTCCTCGGTAAGTTTTTTTGTTGACTGGAGTATAAGCCGAAGTGGAATTTTTCAGCCCAAAAAGTGGGCTGAAAAATTCGGCTTATACTCAAGTATATACGGTAATTTCTGCCAAGGTCTCAAAATCTAATTGGGCAGATTTATCTGCTAGATAAATGATTGCATGCTTGGATTTGTATATACTCAATGGCTCCATGGAAGGAGACCCCCGCCCAGCAGAATATTCCTTCTTGGGTAGCGGCAGGACAAAAATCAATTCATTATTGGATAATGTTCCATGATCTTTTAAAAAACCATGCAGCAGTTGGTGGAAGTTGCATGTTTATAAAATTATCATCACCCCTGATTATTAACTCTGACAACTCATTGGAAATATGTAAGAACAGAAACAACCTATCCCTTGTTTCTTCAGAATAATAAAATTGAGTTGTGAATTAAATAAATGAAAATACTGCAAAAACAGTTGCCAAATTCATAATAGCTCCAGAAACTATAGAAATAGTTTCACTTCTCCTGGACAAGAAACTTCAAGTACCATATTTAAATAGGTATGAAATGCTAATTACAGATTTTAATTCATTGTTCATCAAAGAAACACTACAATACTGTTCTGCAGAAATTGGAGCAAAAGTAATAATAATAATAAAGAAAATGGTTCGATCAGGAGTGTGCATAGATAAAAAGGGCATAAATAGGGCATATAGAAAAAAGTAAAAATTTCCTTCCAGAGGAACAAACAAATCACTGAAAGACATTAACGATTCAGTATAAGATCCCTTTAAAAGTAAAGACCGTGACAAAAGCAATCCTGGTGGAAACTAATATGAGCAATCAAGAGGAGAGATTCATCCCTTTTTTGGTATATTACTAGAGAACTGGGGAAATCACTGGCCCCTTCACTTAGTCAAGCATGGGAACAATTTGTTTAAAGAGCTATATGCAGAGTCTGCAAAAGTCAGATCGATCTGGATCCGTCACAAAATTGGCCACCAGTTACAATGCAAGAGGCATCCTGATTGATAGACTCACTTAAGGTGAATAAGGCCCCTATTGCCCAAATTAATTAAAAATCATTCTTATTTGTTAGCATCTCTGTTCATATTCATAGACCAGACCAGTTAGTTATATTCCAAGAGTGATGACTATAATTGTTTCTATTTATAAAAAGAGCAAGAAAAATGAGTCCTTAAACTACAGGCCTATTGGCCTTTTGCAACGCTGTATGCTCTATTGGCAAGTTATATGCTAAACACTCAAGTTTTAAATTACAAGACTGGATAGAGACAATGGGCACAATCTAAAATGAATAGGCAGGTTTCAGAGAAGGGAGATCAACAGTGGAGCATATTTTGGTCTTATATCATTGTGTACAAAAATATACACATAAAAAGAAAACATCCCACTATATTGCTTTCCTTCAAACAAGCCTTTGACTCAATATTCAGGCATGCTATTTGGGATAAATGAAAAAATAGAATCCTTGAAGGTGCTTCTCCTCCTCCATTTGATTCAGAAATTGTGATGACCCAGGGCATGGCACAGAGGCAATGCAGTCAGCTGGCAATTCAAACTGCCCTTTAATTGCTCCAAATTTTCCCCAAATGCTCCCATGTTTCTGGCAAGCCCCAGAACAA
This sequence comes from Vipera berus, assembly GCF_964194415.1. Classification (NCBI taxonomy): domain Eukaryota; kingdom Metazoa; phylum Chordata; class Lepidosauria; order Squamata; family Viperidae; genus Vipera; species Vipera berus. Next base: position 236,708,099 of record NC_138202.1, read on the forward strand.
AGTAAGACACACAAACTTTCAGCAGCCTCTGGCTGCAAGTAGTTTCACATACAGTTAGATTAGAAGAGTAATTTACTCAAGGGCACATAGATAACAAGGAATGAAACATACATCCAAAATCTAACAAGTCTGTGGAAATACAAGCTTGCCTGAGCAGTTTCAGAAGAGAAGCCAAAATACAATCCGAGGTCTTTGAACACAAATCAAGTTTGTCAGCCAATCCAATGGTCAGAGTTTCAGGGTTTCCAAACAGAAATCACAACTCCAACAAGAGATCAGAGAGTTGTTTCCAAGATCAGCAACAACACACAAAACTCCAAGAAATCAGCCTTTGTTCCCAACAAATGCTCCTCCCCACGGCATCTCCTTAAGTCTCAGTCTCCAGGTGTGCCTTATGGAGAAGGGCAGGGCACTCTCCTCCCTAGTAGTTGAGCCTGCCTGCGTTGTTCCCTCCTTCTCTCCACTCTCCGTGCTCTAGGATCAGGAGGGGGTGGCCCTTGCTCATCGCCTGAGCTCTGTCTCTCCTGTTCATCCTGTCCCAATCCTGAAGGGCCCTGGCCTGCCTCGGCCTGCTCTTCCCCATTCCTCTGAAGCCACAGACACCTCTCCCTCGCCCTCCATAGGGTCCCATTCCAGCTCATTTTCCTCAGCAGATTCAGGCTCTGATGGAGGCATGACAGAAATATATGCTATCTTCCACCTAAGAGTGAGGTGCAACTGCAACCCCCATGGAGCCCTCTCTGGCAATGTAAAAATGCAGAAAGGAGTGCAACAAGGGTGTAATTCCCCCCCTCCCTTTTTAATATATTAACTCACTGGTGGATATATTACATAACTCAGATTTCCAAGCACCTCTCATGGCATAGCGTAAACCCCCAATTTTTTACCTTGCCGCTGTTGCTCTAATCTCACAAACATCTGCTGGATTGAAAAGAGCAATTACAGAAACATCAGCTTGCTGCAGACAAAACATTTGGTTCTCAACTTTGATAAATAGAAAAAATTGGTTTTTGCTAAGACAGCTACTCAATATTTATGAAGACAAGAAGGACATAAATTAGAGAAGGATAACACATTTAAGTAATGTGTGCTGGTGGTGGTGGTTTTCCATTCAAAAGGCATTTGGAATGTTTATCAGAATCAAGTTGTGCAATTAGTTCTCAGGTAGATGAATGCTATCGAAGTTTTTTTAAAAATACATTGGTGAAGGACAATTAGTTTCTGTGGCTTTAAAACTGAGGCTAAAACATTGGCTCAAATTCTGTACTGGAGCACAAACCAGACAATTATGTAAAGAAGAAACCAAGAAAACTGTGCAAATAAAATTTTTGCAATCCATTTTAGCAGTTCCCCATGAAACTGCAAATGCCCTGTTAAGACTCAAGAAAAGAATGAGATTAATTCAGATTACAGCCTGGAAAATGACAATAATATACTGGCTTAAAATACAATCGTTTCCAGTTGGATCAACCCCATTAATTTTAACAGATAGTTTATCTTCTCCCTGGAAACAGGTGATAGAGCATAAGTTGGCTGCATATGATATTTTTAATATCTATTGGCTATGATCAAGCCAATCAATTAATTATCCAAGGAATAAGGGACATAAAGTTTCAGTTGGAAGTCAGCAGGCTGCTCAATATGATAGAATGTGGATAAAAAGGGGTGCATGAAAATAGATTTTTTTAAAAGCTATATTCAAAGTTTTCCCATCGTCATTACTCCAGGTATAATAATGTCCCCATAGCAAAACAAGTTCTCCTATGTGATGAGGAGGAAGTTGAAACTATGTCACATATATTATTGCCCTGTAAATTTTATAGGGACATAGGGTATATTTATATTTTGCCCCAATACATAAATTTCCAGGGAGATTAGACCAATTTTATCTGAATTATCTTCTCCAGGATTTAAAATCTGTTCTTACCTGAGAAGTAGCTAAATTTAGTGTTGCTGCAATGAAAATAAGACAAAAACCATTAAAGAAGTAATTGGTTTAAGAAGTTCTCATTTTTATATCCAATATTACTTCTGTTAACTAATAAGTTGCTAGGGGATACTTACTCTATATTATAGGGGGTTTTATTTTTAAAAAAATATTACTTGGGTAGATAATATATTATAATGGTAATAGAGGTGTGAATGTAGTATTATTATGTGATTTTTTTAAAATATGTACTAATTTGCTTAATTTTGCTTTTTTTTAAAAAAATAATGCTGGTCATTAACTAGCTAAATAAATACCACTCCTTCTATTCTGTCAGGTATCCAACTTCTCCTCTTGGGGAAAGCTGTTGAGGAGCTTCATTCAAAGGGTCTTGGAAGAAGCAGATTATTTTAATGTTGTATGGTTTTCTTCAGTACTGTATTGTAACACTTAGCATTGGGTAACTTTATAAGTCAAAAAATCAATCAAACAAACAAACAAATGCAAGCTTGCCCAGGGTTTTGCAAAAAGCATGGTACAAAGAAAGATATTTATGTTAGCAAATAAATGGGATGGTTTTTTTTAAAAGTGGACATGAATCTCAATTTGAAAAGAAAAACAGACTTTTTTTGGATAGTGGTGCATCAAGTAAATACAGTATATCTGCAACAAGGACGTGTGTTTATATGCCTTAATGAATCTTACCAAGAACAATTTAATTTAGCAAATGGAATGCTGATAAATATATGTGCAAAACAGTATTTAATCAAAATGCCTAATAAATCATAATAAGTCAGCCAGCCATTGGAACTTCCATCAAATGAAAGAAGGAAAAACTATTTTGTATAATTCCAATACCATCCCTCAAACCAACCTTTATTGTCAGAGTACAACATGTGTACAATGAGATTAGCTGAGCCTCAAACCAATTCAGATTCAATATAAAACACACATATGCTATAGTATAGACTAAAGGAAAGGACCTTCCATAATAATAATAATAATAATAATAATAATAATAATAATAATAATAATAATAATAACAACAACAACAACAACAACAACAACAACAACAACAAATAAAAGTGAAGGCTGCCCAAATGGGGAGATATGCACTCAACCAAGGGTAGAAATAAACCATAGGAAAGTAGTGGTAGTAGAAATATATGTCCCGAATGGAAACCAAGAACAGTTTTTTAAAACATTACATAATAAGATACGTGATATAGATTACGATGAGATCTGTGTGCTAGGAGACTTTAATGCTATTATTGATAATAATTTGGACTACAAAGGGTAACAAGACCAGGAAAAGGAAAAGAAGAACACTACCAAGATCCTTTTTTAAATTGGCCAAAGACCTAAACATTCAGGACATATGGAGAGAAAGGAATTGTGAGGCTAGACACTACACATACTACTCTAATCGACCTAGCTCGTGGTCTAGGATTGACATGGTGTGGATGTCAAGGAAAATTAACTCTGAAGTTGAAGATGTGTGTTTGCATTTTCTTCAAAAATACAAACAAACCTGGTCGATGGCTTGCACACAAATTGAAAAAACAAAAGGAGAAAAGTTGGATTAGTAAATTACAAGATGACAAAGGGAGAATACCCTATCAAGAAGAGGAGAAAAAAATTATAGCCCAGGAATTCTATGAGAAATTATACAAGGAAGATAACCAGGAAAATGAGGAGAAAGCGGAGGAATGTTTCAAAAAAGCAACACTACCAAAAGTTACAGATGAAATTAAAAATATGTTGAATGAAGAAATTAGGATGACAGAGGTGATTATGGCCATTAACAAACAAAAAAATAATAAAGCATCGGGTCCTGATGGCCTCCCAACAGAAATCTATAAGGAACAACAAAACATCTTAGGACAACCTTTATTGGATGTGTTTAATGCGGTCCTGGATGAAGCAAAAATCCCAAAGTCATGGTCAGAGGTGAATATTGTTCTGATCCCAAAAGATAACACGGACCATACATCGATCCAAAACTATAGACCAATATCTTTACTTAACTCTGATTATAAGATATTTACAACAATTATAGCTGAGCAATTAAAAAGGTTTTAAATGATTTTATACATGTGGACCAGAATGGATTCCCATCCAAAAGACAAACTAAGCACAACATTAGGATAATATTGGTTACGTTAGAGTACTACGAAATACATAGTGGACAACAAATGGTGTTATTATTCTTAGACGCCCAGAAGGCTTTTGATAACGTTGAGTGGTCATTTATACATCAACAACTTAGTTATATGGATATGGGTGAAAAATTTATAAACATAATTAGGGCAATATACTCTAATCAGGAAGCTAAAATAATAATAAAAGGGGAAGTAACCAGGAAATTTCAAATACAAAAAGGAACACAACAAGGATGTCCTTTATCCCCATTACTATTTATATTGACGCTAGAGGTCCTAATGAGGATAATTAGAAATGAACCGCATATAAAAGGATTAGAAAGTAAAAAAGAATTTTTTAAACTTCAATCATTTGCGGACGATTTGGTTTTTATTATGGAGGATCCACAACAATCAGGACCGAAACTGTTGGAAGAACTAGATAAATATGGAGAAGCCGCTGGGCTGAAAATAAATAAGGGTAAAACTAAAATGATTGTTAAAAATATGACGAATGAACAGAAAGAAAATTTGGCTAGAATTATGGATATACAAATAGTTAAAAAGATAAAATATCTAGGAATTACTATTACGGCCAGATGCACTTCAATCGAAGAAGACAATTACGACAAAATAGTGAAACAAATAAAAGACCTGGAAAGATGGGGAAACTTGAGTCTTTTATTGTTAGGGAGAATTGCTGTCGTAAAAATGAATGTACTACCTAAAATCCTATTCCTGTTCCAAAATATTCCTATACAACTAGATCAAAAAGTTTTCAGGAACCTGAACAAACTGACACTAAATTTTATATGGCAAGGGAAGAAACCGAGGATTAAAATGAAACTTCTGCATGCTAAAGAAAATGGGGGTTTTGGACTACGGGACTGGGAAACATATTACTATGCTGCGGCGGTAACCTGGATCAGAGAATGGATAATTTTAAAGAATAAAAGATTATTAATTTTAGAAGGCCATGATTTGCAATTAGGCTGGCATTCCTATGGAATGAGAAACAAGGGCTATATCAACATTTTCAAAAACATCGGATTAGACAAGCGCTACTCAAAATTTGGAATAAAATTAGAAAACAAAATTACATTAAAGTACCAGTCTGGTTGTCCACCCTAGAGGTGATAGTTTACCCAAATTTGTTTAATTTGAAAAACAGAACTACATACAAAGATATTATGAATGATGTGGGAGAATTGAAATCCAGACAGGAACTAGAACAACAAGGGATAAAATTGGAATGGTGGGCTTACTTACAGATACAAACACGATATGGGAAAGATAAGAAAGAGTGGGGGATAAATATTCAAGAAACTGCATTGGATAAAATCTTATTGGGGCCAGATGAGAAACAAATAAGGAAATTGTATAGACTGCTATTGGGGTATAAAATGATTGAGGAACAAGTTAAAGAACCAATGCTGATATGGGCTAAAAATTTGGGACATGGTATTGATCTTGATATATGGCAAACTCTCTGGGATAGAAATAAAAAGATAACGCTGGCCTGAGCTTATAAAGAGAATTTATATAAAATGTTTTACCGGTGGCATCTCCCCCCAGCACGATTAGCCAAAATGTACAAAACAATATCCCCTAGCTGTTGGAAATGTTCCGAAGAATTCGGTGCTTATTTTCATGTTTGGTGGTCCTGTAATAAGACGCGAAAGTATTGGCAAAAGATATGGATATGGTTAGAAGAAATATCAGGACGGAGAGTACATTATAGACCAGAATTTTTCCTACTTGGCATAACAACAGAGAAACATACCAAAAAAGAGTTATATATAATGATACACATCATCACAGCAGCGAGAATGACGTTCGCCCAGAAATGGAAAAATAGTGAAATACCTGACGAGAGATAAGCGATAAATAAAATTTGGGCGTGCGCAGAAATGGACAAGTTAACTTTGGAAATAAAAAATAAAGATCAGTCAGATTATTACAAAATTTGGAATAAGTTTTACATATGGTGGGAACAGAAAGGAAGGTCTCAATAGAGATATACAGGATGCTGATTTCACATATTACTAGAATAAGGTGGTCGATAAGATTGAATATTGTATAACTGTATATAAATGATATGTACATAAAATGTATATATGTATATAAAACACAAAAATGATGTAAGACAAGAAAGAATGTCAGACCATTAACACCTTGTCCAAAGTTTTAAATAATAAAATTTGCAATTAAAAAAAAAGGAAGGGTACACGTTGGTGCCCAAGAAGCGCTGCGTGGGAAGGTGTATGAGGATGTGGAAGAGGTTAAACTAAACCACCAACCTCAGAGAACACTGCTCAGCACTACTCACAGAGCACTCCAGAATACAACTCTGAGATCAAATATTCTCTTCTATTTAAAAATCTCCCCCCCATTTCTGACAGGAATCCAGTATAGAAATTAATACTCTTTCTGGTTCAGAATTATCCTCCCCCACAAACTGAAATGAAGAAATAGGACCAGCCAACACAAAAAAGAGATCAGCAGGATACAGTATTTCATTTTTAATTGTGTAAATTTCCTAAACATATGTTCAGATGATTTCCTGCTGATTTCATGAATATACACAAGTAGCTTTCTTGGCAACAGAACAGAAATAGTTTGTCTTCTTAACTTCCAGGATCTTCAGTTTAACTTCTTATGGCACTTCAAGTGATTAAAAAGCACCATTTCCCTCCCCCCACCTTCCCCATACAAGCCTTTGATTTTTCTCATGCTTACATAATGGTAGCTTTTCCTGCTAGGGTAAAAGCTGCTGCTTTCCTTAAGAGCTCATACAGTATAAGGTAGAACAATGTTCTTGAAAGCTGACAGCATTATCAGACCATTATCAGAGAGCAACACACAATTATCAGGTGCTTTCGTGAAGTTAAAAATAAAAGACACCCACAATATGTTTTTAAGGCTGAGGTGCCAATCAAGAGATGTACTAGTGAATCTCATTGGAGCGCCTGGCTGCAGAGCAGGTCTCTATTTTCTCTAGCTTGAGTCCTGTTAGTCACCCTATCAAAGAGAGAACCTTGGTCTCATCACAAACCAGGTAAAGAAACCACGCAGAACATGGCCTCTGGAATCATTGCAGACCCGTCATGGGAGTTTCTCTTTGGGTCACGTGACAAAGAGAGAACCAGCTTACCATGGGGACAACAATGTCTGTTGGTTACTCAAGGGAGTGGGATTTTTTTTCCAGATTTTCTTCTCCACAAGAGAACTTGACCTGGGTTGGAACTACCGTAGTCCTTGTTCAATTTTATTTTCTTTTTCTGGCCTCTGCCCTCCTTCCACCCCAATTCCGGCCCCATTTGGTTCAGTTTTTGGAAAGTTAATCCTATTTCTGCCTTCTGTTGAGCTGTAAAGAATAAAAAAATACCACTTTTCTAAGAAGAACATAAATCTATTCTTGTAATTATCAGGTACAGTAAGTTTTAAGGATTTTTAAAAAACAACAACAAAAACAACAACACAATAGTACTGTTGACCTAGCTGGTATAATGGCACAATAAAGGGCCGAGGGAGCAGTTGTCATGAGGAGATTTATGATTCATTTTTCCTAGGGCATATAAACTGATGCAGCATAAGGACTGATTCAATTCTTGCTCTTCAATGCTGGGTTTGTTAACATAAAGCACTGGAAAACCAATCTATATCCATGAATCAGGGTTATCTACAAGTGCATGATAGAGCTTTGTCAAAGCATTAGCAAACCAAAACTTTGAAAAATCATACTGTTAAGGATAAAGTTCCTTCTTTATTTCATAGCTCTAGAAATAATACTTTTCTTCATCATTTTTGTTTTTCATACAAACGATCTGGATGATCATTCTGCATTTAGATGTTTAAAATGTTTATTTCTTGTTAAACTCCCCGTGTGTGAGAGAGAGGCTCTCTCTGTGTGGGTTTGATATGGTATTTATATGGCAAATCTGTTTCATTTGTGTTTGCTTTCACTTTCCATTTCCTTCTTAATTCTAATTTTTTTTCAGCTTCTCTCTTGACCTACTGCTTGTTTAATTAAAAATGCATCAAGTGGCATTTTTCTCTAAGAACTTGAACAGTTCCACAATGTTTCATTCATATACAGTATGTCATGCTCTTTATGTTCTTGATTATGCATTGTAAATTCATTGCTTTTTAATATTACTTATATTACAAGTTCTTTTTCGGGTATTGGAAGATGGGGTTGCAAACTGATAAATGAATAGTTTCCCCCCATATCTGTATCTAAGATGTGATTGAAAGCTGGCAAGTTATCACTTGCAGAACAGACTCCACTGCAGAGTGCTGTTAAGGTGAACGCAAAAGGATGCTTTCCACTCTAGATACAGCTAAATATTTAACCAATACTGGCCAAGCAACTGTGTGAAGGTGCTGGGGAGTCATGTAGCATATGACTTCCTTCTAATACTTTGTCTAATAGTGATTTATCTTCTGCATGATGTTTATACTTTTGCACTGCCAATAAAGAGAATAATTAGAAAGCTACATGCAGTTTCATAAAAATTGTTACACTGCAGTATTTCATGGGAACATTGGGAAGTTAGGAATAGGCAGATGAAAATAAACTACAGGAAGTGTGAACTATATATACATATTCAAACTAATTCAACATTCTCAAGTTGGAGAAGAATTTAGGGTGAGAAATTTTGGAAATATATTTTATATAATAAAAAAGATGTTTTGACCAGGAAAAGTTCAAAACAAAATCAAGGGCCTCTGCCCTTGAAAGAGGCAGTGGCATGTCCCCTTCTTAAGAGGTGAACTTACATTTCTTGAATGAACATCTTGCACCATCTCCAATCTCCTTAGAGAAGGCTATTGAGGTGGTGTTTGGACTACAGGTGCAGTGGAAATAGATAATTTCTATTTGTTTTAATCAAATTTTAGGCTGGGATTCAGTACTCAGACAGTATTAGTTGCACTCAGATTATCTGTGGTGGAAGCAAGACGGAGATGGTGCATCTATCCTTGTGCTCTTTGATCACTTGTAGCTTTTGATACTCTTGACAATGGTGTCCTTCTAGACTGGCATTGGGAGTAAGGGACACCATTTTCCAATGGTTCTCATCCTAGTAGATGTTGGTTGGAGTGGAGAAGTCATTCCCTGGACCACTTTTTTAGGGATGCCACAAGGTTCTGCAGTTTCTCCTCTTCTACTCAATGTTTACATGAAGCCTGTCATCATCCACTGGTTTGGGGGTTGATATCAGCATAGTGATGATACCCAATTTTATTTTTCAACTCCAAGCCAGCCAACTGTCAAAGTCCTATATTGGTGCTCAGCCTGGTGCAGATATGGATAAGGAGGAACCACCTCCAGCTTAATCCTACCAAGACTGAACGGATGTCAGGATCAGTTAGACCTGGGGATATTCCATCTTTGCATTTCCCTATTCAAAGATGGTATGCAATCTGAAGGTCTTCTTGTATTCACAGCTCCTGTTTGTCAAGCAGGTAGCAGCTGTGACCAAGAAGGCCTTTGCACAGCTTCATCTGTGCAACAGGTGTGCCCGTTCTTGGATCAGGAAGCCCTTGAGACTGTAATTTATCTTGTATTCATCTCCACATGAGGCTGCCCACCATTTAAAAGGCTTGACTGGTTCATAATGCAGCAGCATGGACATGATGGATACACCTTGGCATATCAATGTGATATTTTGCTTTGCTAGCTGCACTGGTTGCCAGTTTGCTTCTGGGGACTATTTAAGTTGATGGTTATGACTTATAAAGCCCTATATGGCATAGGCCCTGATTATTTAGAATAGAATAGAATAACAGAGTTGGAAGGGACCTTGGAGGTCTTCTAGCCCAACCCCTGCTCAGGCAAGAAAACTTGAAGGGCTGCCTTTCTCCCACGGTGTGTGCCTGGCCAATAACAGTTAATATATTCTGGATCCCTTCAGATAGAGAGTAGCGTGGCTTCTTTGTTAGGCAGCCTGTCCTCAGGAATGACGCTCTGTCCCACATGACATTCTGGAAAGCCTTGAAATGCTGGATTACTAAATTCTCTTTACATGCTAGCAGCTAAGCTGGTTTATATATTGCACTTTGCCATCATCCACAACTATTCTGGTGAATGAGAGCCAGTTTGGTGTAGGCTTTAGGCTAGAACTGGGAGGCCATGAGCTCTTGTCCCACCTTAGGCATGGGGCCATCTGGGTGACCTTGGGTCAGTCATTCCCCCTCAGCAGTAAGAAAGAGGCAATGGCCAACCTTGCTGACAAAACCTCAGGGAGTTGCCAGCAGTCAGCATTGACCTGAACATACAAGATAAATAAAAGCCTGTACCTCTACATTTTTAATTCATGTACTTTACTCTTGTTTATATGTTTTTATTTCTCCTGGTGCAATCATTAATAATATACACTGGCCAAGATTGGCATCTGTTTAGGAATATTAGTGCTGGAGCTACAACAAAGGAGCCCTGTGGATATTTTTTTTTCAAATGAACAGGGCCACCACTTAATAATTCTGTCATTAAGCCTCAATAATTCAGAAAAACAGAGTTCAGAAAACCCATCTGGCTTAGACTGAAAAAATGTTTTACAACTGCATAGGAAGTAGAATGGATACACCACAGGTCTGCAACCCGCGGCTCCGGAGCCGCATATGGCTCTTTCAGCTGTCTCCTGCGGCTCCCAGTCCTCTGCCATGTGCAGTACAAAAAAAAAAGTGGGACTAAAAAAGTTCAACCAATCAATTCAAATATGCAGGGTAGGTGCATATCTCGCCTTGGCTCCACTCTTCAGTCAAACCCTGTTCTGCGCATGCGCGCATCTACGCGCATGCGTACACATTTTTTGCGGCTCCCGGTTTTTCCTTTTGTGAGGAAACTGGTTCCGAGTGGCTCTTTCACTGTTTCAGGTTGCTGACCCCTGGGATACACCCACCACAGATGAAAGGCTTGCATTACTGCCATCAGCTGCCCTGATAGGGAATCCCATCCTTCCTTCGACTGCACCTCATTTCCCATTTTGCTCATCCGTAATGCAAATGCACCTTAGAGGCTAGCTCCCAAGCCACCAACCTCTTTTCTGCAAAAACACACTAGAGCATCCCGTTGCTTACCATTTATTTTTCTGAAAGCTTGGGAAAAGAAGACATGCCGCTCCTTCTGGTCTCCTTGGTGAACAGTAAACATCTGATCATCCAAGAGATGTAGTTTGTTTTGTTGCTGGGGAAGACTTCAGACAGCAGACAAGTATGTCAGAGAGCACATTGTAACAAACAGCTGAAATGAAACGATGTACCCACTGGGGCTGCACACCGCTATAAAACTTGATCAAGGCACTCAAACAATCCTGACTGGCTGACCACTATGGAAATCTTATAGCACTAAGCAGTTTGACGGAAGAAGCAGCCACCAAAAGCTCTCTTGAAGCAGAGCCATCAATTAGGGATATTTAAACTGAGCAAGAGATTGAACGCAGTGACTTAAAAAGGCTGTGTGCAGTTCATTGTTTCGGTCATTTGCATCACTGGCTCTTTCAAGATTGCCATTTCCAGCAACCACAAAAGAAGCATAACGCATTATAGCTCAAACTCAGGAATTCTATCATTGACTGCATCGGAGACAAGAGAATTAAAAACCAGACTTAACTTGGAAAAGAGCCACAGGTTAATAGCAGGAAAGTTACCGTCTATGCAGAAAACTCCAGGTTCAATCAAGTTAAAATTATGTTTAAAAAAGATTTTTTTTCAAAGATTGCAAAAATGGATGAGCCATATTGTCAATGTGAGCAAACAGATTAGCCCCATTCAAAAGAAGCAAACCACACCCCCCACCAATACTGGCAGGGCAAGCTACTGCATGTAAACAGGGAGGAAACCTCACACTCACCAGTACTGATGATATTACCTAGTTGGATAATGAAACATCTGCAAACAAACAATCAAGTTCAAAGAACACCAAGAACTTTACTATTTAGCCTTGAGGTTAAGACATTCTGTTCTATTGAAATAATGCACTGGGATGGCTGTAAATGATCCATGTGCAAGTATATTTAATAATTTGCTTGGTCACTTTGAGTTTACTCAAATTAAAATAGGAATGTATCTGAACTCAACAGAGATGTCTTAACATACAGTATATTATTTCTGTGTTGTCAGTAACTATAAAAAAAATCTGTGATTTCAACTGAAGTTGTCTGAAAGATTAATGTTAGCAATAACTCATTCAAGAAATCAAGGCAATATCAACACTCTTACTCAGAAAGAAGGAAATGTAAAAACACAAACAGCACATTTTCTGTTATTGCAATAGGCTTCATGATGGAGAGATGTTTAACTTCATTACAGTTACACAACCAGATTATAAATCATATCAAGAACAAATGGGTTTCTTGTACTGTTCGTGCAGCATAAGGAAGAAAATGGCCATGTTTGCCTTCGATTTCAAGCTTCTTATTTTTTCTGTGACAAATCTGAGTCAATATGAAGAATATTCATTGACACAAATAAACATGATGTCAGATCTATCTTTAGGGTTCTTTTAACATTTTACAAGGAAATTGCATGCCCAAAGAAAACATCAGCCCCTAGCATCTTTATTTACAAGAATGCTTTTTTGTAAATGGCGCACTTCACCAATATGCAAGTCTCCTCCAGCAGCCATTTGGAGAATACCCACAACATATTTTAAAGTTCCAAATGACTCTTTTGGACCCAAAGGCTTGTGAGGCTATGACCAAAAACATTAGCTGATTTTTCTTTTGTCAAGAGCGCTCATTTCCCTGTGACACGGAGAAGAAATTATAATAGCAGATCACAGGCTCTGCTGTTGAACAAGAGAAAACCAGTGAACCAGTGCTAGGCTACCTATGGAATTGTCTTTGTCGCATTAAAACACAAGCCACCAGGTCAGGTGGGGAAGGCATGTTGCAGACGCCTTCAGTTAGAGAATTCCGATCAGCGGGGTCCATGAAGTGAGCCTTGTCTCCCATGGTCCCTGCCCTGTGGAAATTCTCTCCCCCCACCCCTTGAAGGTCAGGCAGGCCTCCAGTCTCCTGGCCTTCTGGAAAGGAGTTACAACATGGCTCTGTGACTTTGCATAGGGAGCCAAGAGGAGCCATGCAGCCCTGGGGCTGGTTGGTGCCTTGAAAGTCCTTCCATCACCTTTTGGATTAATTTTTAACTGGTTTTAATCATACTTGCCTCCTTCTGTACATTTTATTGTACACTACCCAGAATTACCTCTCTGAAGGAGATGGACAGTTTAAAAAAGCAAATCAATCAATCAATCAATCAATCAATCAATCAATCAATCAATCCCTAAGGCTACAGAACCCTACCAATTCTATCAGCCATGGAGGCTTGAGACATAAGTAAGTCAGTGAGACATAAGTACCATGACTGGAATCCATCATTCTGTGCCTGGGAAGGAGACAGGAAGCACAGCAGAGGACAGGATGCAAGCCAGCTGGCTTTTGGGGGAACTGAGACTTAAGCAGGGAGATGAATAGACTATATTTGCTTTCCTTTGCATTGCTTGACCTTAGGCTAGCCCAGGGATAGGCAACCTTGGCTCTTTTATGACTCGTGGACTTCAACTCCCAGAATTCCTCAGGAATTTTGGGAGTTGAAGTCCACGAGTCATAAAAGAGCCAAGGTTGCCTACCCCTGGGCTAGCCAATCTGGGCTGCAAGAGTCAGATGATGACTAGACGTCAAAAAGGATTAGTCTCCTGTTGATGGCTATCTAGAATTTTGCAGCCCAGATCTGCTAGCCCTGCTTGAAATTCTGTATTGATCTGTGCAAGCAGACTCAATGACACACTTCAAAGTTAGCTTCAAGTCTCAGGCATTTAGGGAGGGGGTGCATATATGTATAGAAGTCAACAGTAAGTCATCTGGCCTATTTCTATCCTGTCAAGCAGGTTATGTTTTATTTATATCTGCTGTAAAGCTGCTTTAAAATCTCTAAAAAATATTCTATTTAAGAATAGTCTTTGAAGCCTTTTTACATAATATATTCTCTTTTCTGTACTTTAAACATTTTTTTTCTGCAGACAAAGAATTTACAGACAACAGAGCATTTACCTCTCCACTAGCTTTTCCTTATTTTAAATACCTTCTTCTTTATAGTAATTTTATTAAAGGTTGTAATTACAAAATAAAATCTAATACAAACTTAAAAAATAATAGATGAATAAAAAGAAAGAGTAGAAGTTCCAGAAAAGAGAGAGAGAAAGGGAAAGAAGAAAAATAGAAAAGAAAGAAAAACAATGCACTAAAGAAAAACAAAAAATATATAAAGAAGTAACTTCCCATCTTCATCACAAGTGTAATGAAACATTGGATCCTGAGCTTGAGAGGGATATACCTGCATGGGAAAAATCATTAGGGAGGGAAGCAAGAGCTATATGAAAGGACTGAATTTAAAAGATCCCTGACATTTGATATATTCAACTAAAAGAAAATACACATTTTATTCAAGTATGCACCAGATTTCTTCAAGCTTATTTTGTAATATCATTAACCAATTAATCATCAATTTCAAGAATTTTCCCACAGGAAGGATTAAATTAATTGCAAAACCTTATTTCAAATTTATCTGGACCTTTAGTCCATTTTTAACCATTTAAAATGAAAGTTTTAATCAGCTTTTTGATGTTTATTCAAAAAAAATTAAGATCTCAAAATTAAAACTTTGCTTCATTAAAAATCAAAAGAAATTTCAGCCAGTGCTATCAAACTTGCCAATCCAAGTTTTGAAGTTAATAAGCAATTTCTGAAAGTGATTAGAAAAAGGAAGTTTGCAAATGTTGTGTCCTTTCAAAAGTGCCATTTGAGCAAGATGGCTGTTCCCTCATTTCCCAGAGCTCAAAACTTGCCAGAGACTGATGTCTTGCAGTCTTCTCCGATGGAGGTGCTGTCTGGCGCATTTGTAGGTAATCTCAAGTCCTCTCCTTATCTGAAGAGGTTTTGAAGAGCCCGTCTACTCATAGGATCTTCATACCGCTGCAGTCCTCAGCTCTACTTTTTGATGAGCAGCTTCAGTCCATCATTTCTTCCTCTGGAATTCCCCTGCCTCAGATTCTCAGTAACATTTTAAAAGGGCTTGGAGAAAAGCCATGCCCTGAGTGATGTACAAGGAAAATACATCACTAATACACACACTGAGATCATAGAAAAATTAAGTATTTTCCTTTGATTGCTGTTTTTCCCCTTTCAAATTGTGCTTATTCTGCTGTTCCCATATTTGTTTAGAGACCTGATCTTCTCCAATGACCTAAGCTGGTCCTCAATTCATTTCCAGCAAAATTGGC
Source organism: Vipera berus (assembly GCF_964194415.1). Classification (NCBI taxonomy): domain Eukaryota; kingdom Metazoa; phylum Chordata; class Lepidosauria; order Squamata; family Viperidae; genus Vipera; species Vipera berus. The sequence continues at coordinate 236,723,448 of NC_138202.1, forward strand.
AAAATGCTTTTGAAAGGTTTTTCCTAACATTTTCTGCACTCTTTCTCTTGTTTCTACACTGCTGGTAACACTCAACTCTTTGGTTTATGTGTATTTATCCATTGATAAATCCTGATTTAAGAAAAAGGGTTTTGATTGAGAAGTCATTAAAATTCTGGTGCTAAACTACAGAATTTCAATTTTCAGGTTATCAGATTTGAGAGAGGCTTAATGTAGAACTCAAAATTTCAAGGCAAAATCAATAATGTGAAAATTGCAGCAATTAAGTTTGAAAAAAAGATGCTGAGATTGATCGCTGGTCTTCCTAATTCAGTAGCCTCATTATCACAGTTAGCAAGAAGAAACAGCTTCTTTGGAGGTACTTCAGAACAGCTTCCACCATAAAGGAAGTACTGTAAACATCATATTTTTCCCATGATTTAAATACACTCATATGATATCCAAAATGATCTTTCAATTCATTTTTATGGGGGCTATCATTCCTTCTTTGCAACTCTTGTTTTTAACTACAATATTGGTATCGCTACATCATTGCATAATTATTTTATCCAGGCTCTTTCAGAAAAGTTTCACGTTAAATAAATCTTTAATAAAAACCTGCTTCTTAAATTTAAATTCTTCCCTTCCCCCATTTTTTTAAAAAAGTACAATGGAAAACACAAATGAGCACCCATTATAGCCAGCTGATGAATACAAAATAGCAAGAACCTTTTTTTTTACAATTCTGTGCAATGAGGCAAACTTAAATCCTATTGAAGTCAATGGAGCATAAATAAATGCATCCAACTTCATGTTGGCTTGCAGCCACTGGCATTACTAAAATGCAGTGAGCTTCAGCAATTCATCCACTCAAACCTTAATTACAAAGGACAACAAAATAGGTGTCAATTTATTTTCAACAGACTTGGTGAATGAAAATGATCTCCCTATATTTATTAAACTGCTTGCTTTCCAAAAGCTTCTTATATTTTTATAGGATTTAAACAGAAAAGCAGACAGCTAGCTATGTTTCAGAAATTATCCAGAAATGCTTTGGATCCCTGTTTGTTAAAGGTACCTTTTTCCTGGAAAACTCCTGCTGCAGGAGTTCAAAAGAAAGTTACAAAGTTAAGAGTCACTCGACTGTCCAAGATAGGCATTTTTAGGCTCACAAAAACAGCACTTCTTCAACAATATTTGGGAAATATGTGCACAGCAGCAGCAGATTGTTCATTTTGCAAGATTGCATGAAGAAGCAACAATTAAAAACATCAATATGTTAGCACCCCAGTCAATCACAAATCCGATTTTGCACTTAAAATGGCTATAGTTAATAAGACAAGTAAGTGGATAGACATTTGACTAGGGCACTAAGAATGGCTGATAGATATTCAGTTCTTCTCCATTTACAGCACTTAAATCTTTACCAATATCATCACATTCTGTTAAAAATAATTTACAGCACTGTACATTAAATTTGTAACCAGGCTATATCTTGACACGCTAAATCAGCCCCAAACTAAATGTGGTGGACAGTATACACTTTTAATGGAATCTATTGGCCAGCAAGTCCTCCAGGCTAAAAAGTTATCGGGATAGAATGTTCTTTCTTATCCCAATGCCTTTGAACATTTTTACAAAAAAAAGTAATGGATCACATTTTCTTTTGCAAATGCACATATGGGACACCTGTAGTCATAAACTTCTGGCCATTGCAATTATTTGTCCTAATAACTGAACATTCTTTGCTGGAAGGAACATGTTTTGCTCCAAGCAAAAAATGACTTGCAAAACCTGGCTATTGCTTTCAATGCAAGTATTTTTTTTCTTTTTCTTTTCACTACCTTGTGATACCGCTGAGCCTCATCCTTCTTTTGGTGCTCAGATAAAATGGATAAACAGAAAAACAATATTCTTGCAGAGAAGACATGATAAGCAACAGATTCCAGGAGGAAAGCTATGTTAGTCTCCAGCAGTAAGGAGAAAAAGAAGTAGAAAAGAGGGTATATTGGGGACATTAAAAAAACCCTCCCATTTACAAGAATAAATTTGCTAGTTTTAAATTCTATGTCAAAATATAATTTTATCTTGTTGTTTGTTTTGCTTTGCCTTAAAGGGAAGGGGAAGAGATGGAATCCAGATAAGGTCACCGTCATTACTGACTTATTCATGCATGGCATTCATACATGTTTAACATCTTCTGCCATGTCTTATCCCTTTCATAAATAAACATATGAACTGAGAGTAGACAAATAAATCTACTATCTTTACATGCATTAAATAAAAGAGAGAAGAGAAAGACAAAGGGCAAAGGTGTTGTTCAGAATGAATCACAACATTCACATACATTAACACATGCAGTGGTAGAACTGCATTATTTGTATGTTAAGATACAAGTAATTGTTCATTTTGCTTTATTTCATAAGACATGAGTAGAATAGAGAATTGGAGCCTCTCAGCACTGACCAAAAATGAAATTATGAACATGAAAATTTTAATAAATGAATGAGAGCTACAGAAATATCCTTAATTGGCAGACAGCATTGATTTCTATGCAACTACAGAGAATTTGATTTGTGCTTAGAGAGAACACATGTTTTTGGGCAACTCTACTTTTTCAAGCATTTAAAGTGCTGGGCTTAGGCAAAAAAATCCAGTTCTAAATCATACCAAGGTTTTGCAGTGAGAACCTTTATCAGTGCAACTGTTTCATCTGTTCCACCATCAAAGGAGTCCCAATGGCTCTTTGACCAGCTCTGAAGTAGACACCAAAGCATTTCTTGATATCTAAAGAGTCTGTGAAGAGTTCAGAATAATAATGCAACAAGTAGTGCAAAGATTGTGTAGAGCAGACATGTCAAACACAAGGCCCGGGGGCCAGATCCAGCCCGCGAAGTGGTTTCATGCAGCCCGCGAAGCCATCCTGGAAACAGTGTGGGAACGGCCCCCACTACCTTGGCCCCTGCCCAGAGACCCTCCTCCTGCCAGAGACCCTCAGATCTGTCCCACCCCTGCCCAGGTCCCCACAGGCACCCTTGATGCGAACGATGTAGAGCTGGCCATGCCCACCCAGTAGGCCATATGCACTCTAGCCATGCCCACCCAGTAGGCCACACCCACCCAGGCTACACCCACCCGGCCCCCTGAGGGCAACCGCAATGCCGATGCAGCCCTCAATGAAATTGAGTTTGACACCCCTGGTGTAGAGAATCCTGTTTCCTGGCTTGCCCTGGGACACAAGACACTTCCATGCCAACCATTCAAGCAGCAGACAATTTAATTTGGCAAAAATAACATTGACAATGCTAAGGGAATCTGCTCTAAATCTTTTGATTTATAGTTGGTATCTGGCCCCTTTTAAAATTTGTCATATCAACAAAGCTGCTACCTCTGTTTGTATTTGAAGGTGTGACTGAGTTTTTTCCATCTCCCATTATTCCATTCTTTTATTCTTAATATGAATCTAAAATCTAGATTCAAGAAAGAAGAGATCCTGCTTTGCCATTTCTATTTATTTTTCATGGACTTCCTCCCCCCCAATCCACAAATGTTGGGAAAAGAAATAACTGAAAACAGGAAAAATGCTGCATACTAGATGATCAATTGTTAATTTTAAAGAGCATGAATAAATAAGATGTAACCTCAACAGAGTATTTAGAGGAAGCTATTTATTTTTTTAAAAAATAAAATTTCCATTACCTTTTTTTTCTTTTTGGCCAACCAAAACCATGTATTTTGTCAGTCCTAATTTTGGAAACCTGATAATACTTCAACATAAAACAATGCCAGTAATATTTGGCAATTTTATTGCTGTATATTTCCACATCAGATTATAACTTTCAGTCCATTAATACATTAATATGTATTATAATTGAGGCTTGTTTCTTGACCTGTCTATTATATTACTATATTGTTGTTGCTTTAAAAAAGATAAACTAACAGAAAAGAGCTTACATCCAACTATTTAAATGAGCCTGTACAATACAATGAAAGTGTCTCTCCCATTAAAAAAAATATGTTGAGGTGTGCTTTACGGAAACAAACACCAGATCGATCAAGTCAACAAGGACCATGTCAAGTGTTGGAATCCATGGACATTAGTGACAAATGAGCTATTGGTCTCAGGACTATTGGCTGAGCAACCAGGACCAGTAGCTGCAGACTACTACCCGTTGCAAATCTGCAAAGATTGAAAACAAAGAAATAATATGTTATTACAAATCAAATCTAGCAAGAAGAGGATGTCTGAGAAGAATGCACTGGTTCCTGAAAGAACAACATCTAGAATCAAAAATACTAGAACAGAGGCTAGCAGATTGTCAATTTGTAATACAAAATAAAATATTCATGGAAGCAGAATTGGAGGAGCTGCAAATATCTACCCCGGGGGCAAAGAAACAAAAACCTTACCAGAAGTAGCTCAAACTGTAGAAGCAAACCGGTGTGCGATAAAGCTAGCACTTCTCATAGTAAGAATTAAGCAGATCCATGGAAAGGAAAAAGGCAGCTTAAAGAGCCATAAGGTTAACTAGATCTCTGAGAATCTATGATGATTAGTTTGCAGACCCCAACTGATCTATGAATCACTGCTAGGGACCCACTCAGTTCAATGTTTGCTTTGGGTGGTTTTTTTCCCTTACCAAGTGAAATTAGTTAAAGGGATGGATTCAGTCTTTTGTAAAGTGACTGACAATATACACTGCAGGCTTCCGTTAGGCACTTTGTGCAACTTCCTTGCCTTAAATTACACATTTGGCTCCCTTTTCACGTCTAAGGGTTTTGAGGCAGTGAAGTGCAAAAGGAAATGGATTTTTACAAAATCTAGGTTAGCAAATAATAGGGGACCCGCTGACCAAGGCTAATAGAGAGCTCCCTGTAGATCAATAGCACAAGCTCTTGCTTTCCGAACAGAAGCTCCAGGAGTGCCAACAGTAACCTCTCTTGGTAATTAATTGTACAAGCAAACAGCTGCACTGTGTTACAGGGTATCTGGAGGTTTCAGGGTCATCCCTAAATCCTAATAAACCTACAACAGCAACAAAGTCAGAGTTACCTTGCAATTTGGAAGATGGATGGAGACAGAACAGTGTCTCTCCTTTCCAGATGTATTTCTGTGTCTTTCTTTCTCGCAGATTTGCCTTCTTTAAATCAGAGTCACAAGCTTTAACTTATTTTCTGCAAATTTATTCATATATAATTATGGTGAGTTTGACCCACCCCTAAATAGCTTCAGTAAACCTCTGTAATTACTCCTCTGTAATTGTTTTTTAAGATTGTAATGTTAGGATTAAGCATTCTGGTGCATATCCATTGGTTAAAGTAGGGGTAGGCAACTATGGCCCCTTTATGATCTGTGGATTTCAACTCTCAGAATCCCTGAGTCAGCATGCTGACTCAGGAATTCTGGGAGTTGAAGTCCCCAGGTCGTAAAGCAATAGCTGTCAACGCTGCAAATGAATTTGGCTGAAGCCATTTCCACTTCGTTTTCGGTTGCCACAGAATTGGGAGGGGGGATGTGTACTTTTAAGTTTAGACAAAACAATAAATTGTCCTGTGGGAACCAAGGTCATTGCTGCCTGAATTTTGGTGGGCTGAAACTTCTGTTAGAAAGCCTGCCAAAGTAGTTCATTGGAGAATGTGATTTATGACATATTACTGGGTTGGGAAGTTCAACTTTGTAACATTGTAACCTTTGAGGGGGAACTTCAGTCTTAGTTTCACTTTTGATTGTGCTGATACTTTGTAGCCAAATAAATACATTCTTTAAGGAAATCTCTTACCTTGGGAGTTCTGTTTTTACTGGTCTCATCTATCGGAACCATAATAGCAATAGCACTTAGACTTATATACCGCTTCACAGTGCTTTACAGCCCTCTCTAAGAAGTTTACAGAGTCAGCATATTACCCCCAATAATCTGGGTCCTCATTTTACCAACCTCAGAAAAATGGAAGGCTAAATCAACCTTGAGCCAGTGAGAATCAAACTTCTGAACTGCAATCAGCAAAATTAGCCTGCATTACTGCATTGTAACCACTGTGCCACCATGGCTCTAAAGGGGCTATAGTTGCCCACCTCTAGGTTAAAGAATTTGGTATGTTTAGCTTAAAGGAGTGAAGGCTAAGAAGAAACAAGATGGCAGTCTTCCCGTACATGAAGTGATGTCATGGGAAAGATTGCATGGATTTATTCTCCAGAGCATCAAAGGTTAAGAGAAGAAGCAGTGGATGAACATTTTATAGTGAGAGATCCATATTTGTAGAACTTGAAAACAAGGAATTTCCTGACTGTGAGACTTATTAAGCAATGGAACAGTGGGTCTCCTAATGTTGTGGGTGGACAGTTTGAAGAGAAAACGTTTGTCTGGGATGGTCTAAGGATTCATCCTCTGGGCAGTGGGTGGAATAGATGACCTCCAAGAGCTCTTCCAACTTTATGAGCTTATGTGAGATGACAACATTGTTAGTACTGCTAAGCTCAGGCTACATTCCTCCTGCATTAAAATCCATTCATTAAAACCTATTTTAGGAAGTGGTACATGAAAACAGGGCAGGTTTCTTGCAGAAAGTTCTTTTATCAATAAAATATCGCAGACATTTGAAGACTACTATCTATTTCTCATTCTTTCCCTCTCCCCAGCAATTCCTTTATTTTACCTGCTATCTTGCTTGATGAAAAACTCTTGGAACTCAATTGCTCGTATTATTTTGCTGTGACCTTTAGTAGACCTTGTTGTTGGTTGCTGTGTCTGCTGCTGTGTGTTATGGCCTCTCTGACAATGATTTTCTTGAACAATATCACAATGATTCAACTCAGCTTCCTGCACAATCCTATATTTGTTAAACATTTTTTATTTATTTAAATGTGTACTTATTTACTTATGTTTTATTATGATTATCATTATCATAATAATTCAGAGAAGAGCAACTAAGATGATCAAAGACCTGGAGACTAAAACATACAAAAAACGGCTGCAGGACTTGGGTTTGGCTAATCTACAGAAACAAAGAAATAGGGGAGACATGATAGCAGTGTTCCAGTATCTGAGGGGCTGCCACATTCAGAGTGGGCCAGGTTGTTCACCAGAGCACCAGAGGGAAGGACAAGAAACAATGGTTGGAAACTGATGAAAGAGAGAAACTGCAAAATCTCGGGCAGTGATGAGAGAGACGGTGGCTTCAGTTCAACAAACGATTTATTTAGCTCAGCCCGGACAACGTGAACAATACAACGAGCCTTTATATAGGCAACTGTCAAACTCATCAACAAATCAGGGACGGGTGTTTTCCCGCCGAGGGGGTATGCCCAATGATCAGCTGGCAGCTTTTGACATTTCCCTAGTGATAGCGCATGCGCCTCTGAGCCGGGGAAACCCATCAGCTGGCTGGCGCTTCAGCTGGGAGCCTATGTAACCTAGCCGGCGATTTGACAGCTAGCGGCTGTCAGTTGGCTGGTGGTTCTGCGCCTGTGCGGCTTTTGACAGCTCGCGGCTGCTGCTACGCACGTGCAGCTTTTGACAGCTGTCAGTGTCAACGGCGGGGTGCGCGTGCATATTGGGATCGGTGGCCTCATGACAGCTGTCAGTGCGGCCACGTGGAGCGGCCTTTGACAGCTGTCATTCCTGCGATGAATATGATACAGAAACAACCTGGAATTGAGGAGAAACTTCCTGACAGTGAGGACAATCAACCAGTGGAACGGCTTAACCTAGCAACCGTGGGTGCTCCATCACTGGAGATTTTTAAGAGGAGACTGGATATTCACCTCTCTGAGACAATATAGGTTCTCCTGCTTGAGCAGGGGGCTGGACTAGAAGACCTCCAAGGACCCTTCCAGCTCTATTCTATTCTATTCTATTCTATTCTATTCTATTCTATTCTATTCTATTCTATTCTATTCTATTCTATTCTATTCTATTCTATTCTATTCTATTCTATATATGCTCTTCTGAAATTATTGCTCAGTTGAAGGGACAGTTCAACTTTGCTAAATAAGTGATGGTTAATTTTTAGTATAAAACTGTGCCTTTGCTTTCAAATGTTTGGCCTTCTACCTCAAATGTTCATATAAAATTGAATAAAGATGAAGGTTTGGCCTGTTATCATAATACAAAGTGCTGTCAGCTAGAAAAAAAATAAATTCTACTAGAGGGCATTTGGCTGAAAATGCTAGATGAGGGATATATCTTTAGAAATGAGATGCTCAGCAAAGTTTAATTTTTTTCTCACAGTGCATTAAATTTTCTTTTGAAAGGGGTTCTAATAGGTACTTTTCCATTGCACAAATTGTTGTTTAAAAATATCAGTAATAACCACTAATAATGTGGTTATGACATTGATTTATTGTGCAATAGACTGTGGCAGTTTCCTCTAGTTATCTTATCTGCAGGTCTTCAGTTTCTTGAAAAGAAATTCCAGATCTTGCTCTTTCTCTTGGGCTCTCAGTTAATTTTAGCCAGTTGCCAATACTGTCCCTTTGAACTCTATGGATTAAAATAGTGGGAATTCACTCTGGGACACAGACAAAGAAAAACAGAAATTAATTCACATTCCAAACAGGACAATGACCAAGAGCAAGGAAGTAGCCATTAAAGTTATGCATGTTATAAAAATGATTTGGATAATGTGGTTTGGAAGATGTGGCCTGCTATATAAGCTGAATCTTTAAAGCAGCTGTACTATGCTTGTACTTCTATGCATTCAAGACAACCTCTTCCCAATAGGTTTGAAAACATCTATAGCCTTAACAGATAACTTAAGTACAATTTGAAAAAAGTCTCTAGCCATCAGTGATAAATATTTGTTCTATATGCATATTAAAGCAGCACCTTCCCATTTTATGCATTCACAAAGAGTGGGTGGGGCTAATTTTCTTAACATTTCAGATAGTACGAAGGAATTCTGAAGAAAAGCATTTTAAAGGAAGACTTTAAATGTTTTATTTGAGACATATCTTTTTTCTTTCAAAGTTTTCTTCCATAGTCTATACCAGGGGTAGGCAACCTCGGCTCTTTTATGACGCATGGACTTCAACTCCCAGAATTCCTGAGGAATTCTGGGAGTTGAAGTCCATGAGTCATAAAAGAGCCGAGGTTGCCTACCCCTGATTTATACAAATGTTTGCCTGTTTTCTTTTTTTTTTATTTAAAAAGTTTTACAGTACATTTTAACTTTAATCCCCCCCTCCCCCACCCCTATCTAACCCTCCCTATCCCTCTCCCCCATTCCCTCCCCCCCCACTTCCCAGAGCTAAATACAGGGTATAAAAAAGAAAAACAAACATAAGCATCCATATGCTATCACAATAAACTATTAATTCTATCACCCTCTAGCTCATGTAAAATGATTACAAACAATATTACTATTACAGATAAGAAAAAAAAGAAAGAAAACAGAAAAGGAACTTTACTCAAATACTAAATAAAATTTCTTAATCCCAATCCTTATTCATATTAATTTCAAAAAAGAAAAAAAAATTCATCTACTATTTACATTCTCCCACATTTCTCTAAATTCTAAACAAATTCTCAATTACGTGCCAAAAGCGCCTGTCTCTATTAACCTTATTAATCTCCAACCAAACTGAACTATGATCAAAAATAGTTCTTGCATATATCACACCAAATGTCTCACAGTTCCAGATCATCCATCTATACGTCTAGGACACCATTCCAATCTCCAATGAAAATAAAATAAAAAATTTAAAAAATTTATAATCCAATTAAGTAACCTTTATATGTAGTAAGTTAAGAAAAATCAACTTGTTATTGATTAGGAGCTTGCATTCCAATCTTAAATTCAATAAATACTTTTAGTCCATAACCCTAATATACGTTTCTTGCAAACAAATAGCATCAGTCTTAAATTGTTTTAAATATTGAAAAACTTTCTTTCTCCTCTATGATGAATTTAATCCATTGACATTCTAAATTAGAGATTTAGTCACCAATCTTGATGCTCCAAAGCTTTTGGAGCACGTCTGAAATGACCCCTGTATCTTCTTTGGACCGCGCCCTTCCCACAGCTTCACTATAAGTACGCTTTGGAGGTTCCATAACTTTCTGCTTATCTTGCTCTTGCTCTCGTCTCGCTCGTCTTAGGGCGGCACGCGTCATCCTCTGCTCTCCAGCAGCAACCGATGAGGCTGTAACTTGATCCCCTCTAGCACCGTTCTCCTCTGTCTGTCTATCTGCAACATCTTGAGGCTTTCCCTCGCCATATCCCTTTGCAGCTTCCAGAAGTGATAGGGAGGTTGCTTTTAACACATTGCTATAAAAATCACGTGCCTGGGCCACAGTAGCCAAACGATGTCTTTTACCTTCGTGCATCACCACCAGTCCAACTGGAATCTCCCATCTAAACTTGACATCACATTTCTTAAGTTCCTGTACAAGAAATGCAAAATCTTTCCTTCTCCTTAAAATCTTTGGAGGAATCTCTTTTAAAACCAAAACTTCTTGCTCAGCAACTACCAATTTAGTATCATAAGCAGCTTGAATGACTTCATCTCTAATTACTCTCTTTGTAAAATAGACCACCACATCTCTGGGTAACTTCCTCTGTCTTGCAATCCATGAATTTACACGAAAAATTTTATCCATACTTCCCTCAATTTCAGATGCTGGCTGGCCCAATACCGGTTCCAAAGCCTCAGAGATCAGCTGCTTTAAATCTTCTTTAGAATTCTCCTTTAAACCCCTAATTCTAATAGCATACTGCATCTGTTGATACTGAACAAGGCTCAATTCTCCGTCCATTTTGTCCCTTATATTTTCATCCTCTAATACCTTTGCTTCTAATATAGAGTTCTTTTGACTGAGATCCTCCACTTTTTCACCCAGCTGTTGCACGCATTCAGCTACACTTTCAATCATAGACAACATGTCTACCCTCATTGCTCTAAACTTCTCTTCCATCTTCTTCTCCAATTTCTCCTCCAGCTTTTTCAACTTTTCATCCATCATATCAGACATTAACTGTGAATGCTTTTCAAGGGCATCTTGTAATTCCTTAAGCGTCATTGCCGGAGGAAATGCAGGAGGAAGCAAAGCTTGCAACGAGGTCTGTTGCACCGGGGAAGACCCCGCACTCCGAAGAGCTTTAGAAGTCTTGGCCGCCATCTTTCCCCACTTTCACTTATTGCGCACTTTCACTTTAAAGCTATAAAATCCATTGAGCTAGAGAGTAAAGCTAAAAGTCCACATCACCTTGACCTCCTGTATCGCTCTGCCTGCATCTTGATACTCAAAAGTATTTCCTTTTGGCAGGGGTGGTTGCTAATGCCTGGCTCTGCTCCAAAAATCACGGAGCAGAGACGCTGCGCAGCTCGGAGCAACCCAGGCTTCGGGGGGGGCTCAATCCTTCAGCCGCCCAAACTCTCAGCTCAGGCGGCCACGGAGAGCTCAACCCCTACCTGGGGCCTCACCCCCTCCTCTTCTCCCGAGGAGGGGGCTTCAAATCCATCTAAACAGCTGATCGGCGCTGTTTACGATGGAAAAAACACAGCTGCGGAGCGGGCAGCCCGGAGACGGCTGTCTTCGGCGTCGCGTCGCCACCGGAAGTCTCATGTTTGCCTGTTTTCTGATGACAATCACCATCTACAAAATATTAATGCAACTCAAAAGTTGAAAATCCTTCTTCATATTTAGTTTTTTATATCAGTGGGGGAAAAAAGATACAGATAAATGAAGAATGAAAGAATGGGAATTGTTTCCTTGCAAGAGCCATGGTGGCGCAGTGGTTAGAATGAAGTATTGTAGGCTAATTCTGCTGACTGATCAACAGTTCAAGTCTCAAGGTTGACGCTGCCTTCCATCCTTCCAAGGTTGGTAAAATGAGGACCCAGATTGTTGGGGGCAATAAGCTGACTCTGTAAACTGCTTAAAGAGGGCTATAAAGCACTGTGAAGTGGTATAGAAGTTTTGTTGCTATTGCTATTCTTTTAATTATCTTTTTTCTAATCCTCTTAGTTGCTATATATTTAAAATTGTACTTACTCATGAAGAAACACTATTGAACTTCCCACCCACAAAGGAAAACTGGCCAAAATAAGATGTAAAACAAAGAAATGGGGAAGATCACTGGGTGAGCAGGGTTTAAAAAGTGAAGAAGATGGCTCTAACCACACACTAAAATATGGCTGGAGTTTTGACCACAGCATCTTGGCTTCCATCTTTAATTTTTAACTGTAACCTCCAGAAAATTCTGGGGTGAAATGACAGGAATATCTATCCCTCTCTTTTTCCTTTGATTAACCTTAGTCTTATTTATGCAGATGCATTTCTACTATTTTTGGTAGTTTGCCCTGCCAGCTCAAAGCAAACTTTGGCTGTAAAAATATCATGAAGCTCTACCAATAGATTACATACCTACATGTTTATGGTTGTTTAATAGAATGATTACAGTTAAATTGCCCTGAGGAGGGAATGTATTTCAGTTAAAAGCTGGTAGAAAAAGATGAGTTTTACAAGTTTTCCAAGAACACAATAGTGCTTGTTTATTTAACAGAAGTTTCCATTATTCTGAAGCCATAATTGGAAATGTTTATTTTCTTCTTCATTGTCTTGTAAATTTCTACATTTAATGCAAGCAATGAATTATTGGCACAATTGTTGCCAATCTGTGCAAGGGTATGACCTTTGGGTGAGCAAGCAATAAGCCCTGCTAATTATCATTTTCAATTTGTTCCCCAATTTGATAATTTAAACTTCACTATTTTCCAGTGCAGGTGCTGCCATGCTTTCAAATTTGAGATCCTTAATATGGTGCAGGTATTTTATTCTATCTTCTGTGTTCTGACCTCGTCATTTTTCATTCCTGCTCTGATTGTCGTCATTTACAGCAGTAAATCAGCATGAAGAAGAGGTCAGAAGACACATCTACAGACCTAAGGAAAGGAGCAGCAACCACCGAAACAACAAAAGTGACCGAGAACTGGGCACATTGCTGATGCTATCAAAATAGACTGCCAACCTTGCAGCCTGAAGATGCTCAAAATATATAACTTAACTGCTAATATGTCTCAGACTGAGTTATAAAAATACCGAGTTCATTTAATTGAGCTCAAGGTTCATTACCCATTCAAGAGTAAACTTCTGCCTTGAAAGGATTGTTATCTAAGTGTATAAACTGTTAGTTAAAACATACAATCATGAAACTGAGCTGAAACAGAAACAATAAAGGGAATCTAATATTGTAATCCCAAATGAGCAGTGAACACTGATTTGTAACATTTTTATATTAATTAGATGCAAGCGCTGAAAAATATTCAGTAAATGAAATGTGGCATTATTCCCCAAACTGGCTCTCTCTAATACTTCTGGCAGTTTCAAATAAGCTCTTTAAAAAAAAAGTGTCATGAACGCCCCCGAAGTGGGCTCAGATGATGAGGAAGAACTTGCACCAGGAACCTGGGAGCAGAGCAACTGGAGGACGTGGGGGACTCTGAATCTGGAGGGGATGGACGAGAAGGGAAGGAGGAGCAACTGGGTGAGGAAGGAAGAAATGTAGCTGCAGCCAAGAGGCTCAGAAGGCCAGCCAGAAGAAGAGGGCGGGGAAGGTGTAGTGCTCCAATCGTTGAGCAGGGATGAGGAGAAACTGCCTCCTCTGCCATATCTTAGGGCACATAGGGCTGAGAGGAGAGAGATGCAATGGAGGTCAGCAAGGCTGCTTGCAAGGAGGCAGCCTCACTCCTCCTAATGAGTTGGACCAGCTGGCAGCTCTTTATCCCTGCACGTGGAGCAGAGCTACACTGAGAACAACTCTTCCATTTTGGATTGTGCTCTTGTTCAGCCACTGTGTGCCTTGCCTTGGAACTTCTTCCTTTACTGTGTTTCTGGACTTCAGACTTTGTCTTTGGGACTTTGGATTTGGATTTTGGCTTGTGGGATTTGTGTTTTGGACCCTGGGCTTGTCTTTGCTGGACTTGCTCTGTGTTTTTCCTGACTTGGGAAACTGGACTCATTGGGTTTTGTTCTGGTGCCTGTGTGAGAAATCCTGGAGAATACTATTTGGGGCTGGTGAATCCACAATAAAGACTTCAAACCCTTGTGATGTGTGCATATGTCAGCAGGACAGGACAAAATCTCATTATGTGGCAAGCCCAAGAAAATATGAGTGTAATTAACTTGAGCCACCACACATACTCTAAATGTCCTATTCATTCATAGGCATTTCCCCAATATTTAAATAAATATATTTAATATGGGTCTGTGACCGTAATAAAATTTGATTGATTGATAAATATATTTCATTCAACAGGGGGCCAGAGGATGTTTGACATCACAGGCTGTCTTACTTTTGATAAACTTGGGATCACACAACCACAATAATGCACCAAATCATAATCTATGATTGGCAAACAACAGCAGCTGGATTTGGCCACAAACAAACAATCATATTATGACTTACTGCAATATATGACCTCAATCACTGTGTGTGAAAATATAGTCCAAACAAATCACAGATTTATAGATGCCCATCATCCTGTGCTGTTGTTTTGTTTTGTTTTTAGAGCTGAACTTGGCTGGAGAGCTGCTAGAAACAGCTTAATGATATAAGGAGGGGAAAAACTATGTGAGCAATTTTCGAAGGTAAAGAAAAAACTATGAGGAGGAGGAGGTGGAAGCCTTTGCAAACACTTGGGGTGGTGAAAGTCAGAACAGGAGGAGGAAGAAGCTGCATCTCTGTTAGTCATTTTTAATGAAATTGAACTATTTATAGAGCAGTTGCAATAGATTAGTCGCTGTTAGTTAAGGAAGCATCTTACTACAGAATTAATATAGTTAACTAATAGCTTTAAAGGAAAGGGTGAAAGATATCCTTTACAAAAGCAAAGACATTATATTAAGTTAAGCAGGACGTACCTGTATGAGAGACTTCAAATTGATTTTACAATGCATTTAGCTGGATAGTTCATGATAAAACAAGATGCTAGCGAAGGTATGGGTGGTGCTGGCAAAACCTTTTAGAAGAATGCTTTCCTTCTTTTCTAGCTCCTTTCCCCCCATCACTTCAGCAGAGCTTGCCATTCCTGTATTGCTTTTCTCCTACCACAGGACTGTGTAGAGCAGGGGTCTTCAAACTTGACCCTTTTATGACTTGTGGACTTCAGCTCCCAGAATTCCTCAGTCAGGCATGCTGGCTGAGGAATTCTGGGAGTTGAAGTCCCCAAGTCATAAAAGGGCCAAGTGTGAAGACCCCTGGTGTAGAGCTACAAGACCTGGGCTGTCAAAATCAAGATGACCTCTAGATGGCCACAGAAAAATACATAACTCTTTGCTTCCTCCCTCCCTAGAAGGGCTTCTGGATGTCTGCAGCCCATGTTTGATTGCCCCATCAATGACTAATACTGGGAAAACAAGTACCCAAATTTGAAAACTTTTACCTCTGCCAAATTATAGGACTCTCCTACCATTGGCTATTGAATCTGTATAATATTGGGAGCTGACCAGATTTGGTTAGAAGATGGGTGACTGTATAAATGTTTAAAATAAATAAATAACTCTATTGTTGTGCAAGTGGGCCTCATAATTTTCAAACAATTCCTATCTCTGGAAGTCTGGGCTTTTTTTCAAGAATGTCTGACTGAATAGATTTATGAGAGGCAGGAGGCCTAATATAAGCAAGGTCAATGAAAGTTTCCATTCTCAGAAACATGGGAAATCATTACCTTGCTGAGAAGAGCTGAAAGATAACTAAACCTGTTTTAGGGTCAGATATAAAGTACTTCACTGATTGCTGTGGATAATGAGTTATTTGGACTTTATTGGCTTTTTTCCCTCCAGAGGAATCTCTTTGGATAGAGTTGGGGATGGAAGGATGGATGGATAAACAGATTTTGTACCCTGTGAATACAATGTGTTCAAATATCAGATAAGCGATGGATAGGTTTAAGAAAATTTATTTTCAGCCAATTTCTATAACAGTAAAGAAGGAATGCAAGGGACTGTTTTTTTTTAAAAAAATAGTTAAGAAAAAAGATTAACAAGCTTGAAGCATAAAATTTTTAAGTATTACATGAAGAATTGTTATTTACTTAGATTTATTTTGGATTGGTTAATTGTTGTCGTTCAGTTGCTAAGTTGTGTCTGACTCTTTGTGCCCCCTGGACCACAGCATGCTAGGCTCCCCTGTCCCCCTGTCTCCCAGTTTGCCCAAGTTCATGTTCATTGTATCAGTGATACTATCTAACCATCTCATCCTCTGCTGTTCCCTTCTCCTTTTGCCTTCAATATTTCCCAACATCAGGGGTTTTTTCCCCCCCTCATTTTCTCTTCTCATTAGATGGACAAAGCATTTGAGCTTCAACTTCAATATCTGTCCTTCCAAAGAATAGTCAGGGTTAATTTCCTTTAGGATAGGCTAGAGCAGACATGTCAAACTCACGATGTCACGTGACATTGCGCAACGTATCGGGATGGTTTTGCCATTGCCGGCAATGGGGTGGGCGTGGCTTCCCCATGACGCATCTAGCCCACGGGGCGGCAGTTTGACACCCCTGGGCTAGAGCAATCTATCAATCAAATGTTACCATTAAGCAACTCCAACAAGAGAGCAATATAAAAGATCTTGTCTTCAAAAGTCCTGAGTGGTAATTATTGATGCCCAGCCTGTCCATTACACAAGAGACTGAAAGGTGACTTCATCAAAGGAGTGGAAGGCAGTTTGGATCTTGGAAAAAGTGATTTCTCCTAATTCTATCAATACAGAAGAAAAAATGGAATTCAGCTAGGGAGAGGTTGCAAATTCAAAGGAGCAAACACAAATCTGTTCTGAACAGTATTTATGCTATAACTGTCTTGGTATACAGCAATGCATACAACAGCTATACTGACTTCCCTACATTGGTCTGGTAAACTAGCTGAAACAAAATGTTATTACTGGAGCTGCAGTTAGGTAATGTTATATTCTTGATTCAATTTACAGTTATTATTTGCCTCTTTTAACAGCAGTATATTTTTAAGTTACTTCAGTTCATGCTATGACAGCCTCGTTTTTGGAAATCTCTTCTTTTTGATATTTTGAGTAGCATTCTTCTACTTAGTACCTGACATGACTGTAGCAATGGACATTAAAAAAATTGCTGTTTGGTAGATCTCCTAAAAATCCATTTATTATGGCCAAGAAGCCATCCCAAAGTTCTACATTTTTCTTCCATTTTGAGTTCAGCTTGTTGATGGTATTGAATGAAGTCTTCATCAGGGTCCAGTCCAAGCAGGGAATAAAAAAATGGAGACTGCTTTAGAAAGAAGGTTGTAGTTTATTGAAGAGCAGAGCCAGACAGAAACATGGCTCTGGGAAAGCAGACCACATGTTGCTGGGAGTGGTGGGTTTTTATACCTTCTGGGGCTCTTCAGGTTGTTTCCTGTTCCTGTTTGAGGCTTTGTATTTCCAGTGTCCTGTACTTTGACCTGAGTCTGAGTGTGCCCTTTTGGTATTGGTGGCTTAATCCTATTATGTCTTTAGAGTTTGGGTGGGGTATGTAGATTTTAGGGGTCTTTGTCTTCCTAATCTCATCATCTTCCTGGCTCCAACCTTCCTGAATGGATTATTACATCTGCATTTCTAAAAGTTGGTTTCTGCTGAGTATTCTGGCTGGGTGGATGGGAAACATCTCTGCCTTTTTAAAGATCTTCTCCATTTTTCCCTTGGGAAAATATATTCTGCCTTTTTAATATCCCCCAAAATATTTCTTTCTCTGGATTCTTCCCACAATGGCAAGGACAAAGAGGAAATTCCAGAAAGGTAGGCGGCTTAGCAGTTAAGACTTTGGGCTTGTCATCCAGAAAGTTGTAAGTTGGAAACTCAAGCACTGTGCAACAGAGTGATTTCTCATTCTTGCCCCAGTTTCTTCCCCCAAAGCAGTACGAAAGCATGCAAATGCAAATAGATAAATTGGTTCCACTTTGTGGGAAAGTAACATGCAGCTCAGCAGAGAGTCATGTTGGCCATGTGACCATAGAAGAGTCTTCAGACAACCCTGGCTCCCTCAGATAGGAAACAGAGATAAGCACCACCCCCTAGAGTTGGAAATGACTGGACAGAGAAACCTTTATCCTTTTAAGAATGCAGCATGATAAAGTTATGAAGTAAAACTTCTAAATACTCCTTATGATAATTCTATGATAAGCAAGGGTTATCACAACAATTATACACACATGAAGAATATTCACGAGGTCTGAATTTAGGGAGAAAAAACTGATATTGTTTCATTAGATGAATATGATAGACTCTGTTCCAGGCTGAGTTTCTAGTGATCAGTCCAGAAGAAACCTGGTGACAGATCTCAAGGAAGCTGACCTGCACATTGAGAGAGGAAACAGTAGACAATCAAAACTGATATATACTTGTCTATCATTTCTCGATGCTAGTTAATAAAGGAAACAAAAGTAACAGAATTTCCATACTTTAATTTTGTTTTAACAAGTAAATAAATCCGGAAATAAAAAAAAAGCTTTCAACATTTAAGACATACCATTATCCTCTCCTTCACCACTGCTTTGTGCTGTAAAAAACAAATTCTTAGAGATATGCCACATGGATTATTCCTAAATTAGATATGAGAAGAAAAGGAAATCAGCAAAGGGGCTATATAGCTGTGCCTTTAGCTAAACTGAGATTAAATGGTAAATAAGTGGCATAAAGGATATATATGTTTTACATCCCACTTTTTCTCCAGAAATTTCAGGGTTCACATGGAAATTTTTCTTCACTTTATTCTCACAACAACTCTGGGAGTCCATTTTGATAGAGGGAGTCAGTTTGTGGGACATTAAAACTGGAGAATAAAATATGCAAATTTGTTTTTCTGAAATCATCTATTTCATATTTCACAGGTGATTTCCAGCAGATGTCTGAAAAGTTAAAATTTACAACATTATTAAGTCACTATATGCCAATCAGTGAACCCATCATGAATCTTCCATCCCATTCATTATCTTGAAAATATAAACTGATTTATTTTCATCCCACCAATTTTGGCAGGTGCAAAAAGAACGGTAATATCTACCTCAGAATTGTGATTACATTTTTATTTGTGTTTAATTATGGCTGATTCTCAGAGACTGCCCAAACAAGCCCTGGCAGTCTTTGTGCCTAAGATGGAACTAGAACTCACAGTCTCCTGGTTTCTAGCCTGATGCCTTAACCACTACACCAACTGGCTCTCTGATCCCATATATACATAAATAAACCTTTCAAGAAACTTTCAGGAAACTTTCATTTGCAAAAGATGCCTGGGATTTCTGGAGGACATGAAACAATGTCCTCATTCCATTGATTATGCTGTTCTGTTGTGAAAAATTAAAGAACTCAAAACATCTGGCCAATGATGAGGGTATGTTGTGACAGCTGTCACTGCCATAAAAATAAATGTTCAGGGGGGAGCCTGGAGCCTGGGCCACACAAAGCAAAGATCCCAGGCACCATGTTAGATATCACCTACTATACTTAGAAACAGTGCCATGGACTTATTGTTGCTTAAGTATTCAGCTGTATTGCCTTGATGAATGATCAGTTTTCAGCAATTAGTCTTCCTTGTAATTATGTCCTTCCAAAAATAGAAAAAAAACCTTTCACTTAGTGCTGATCTGTGGAGCCTGCAGTATATGTTATAAAAAGGAGTTTAGTTTCTATAAAAAAATCTTGTTTATTCATTCCTTTAAACAGTATATTAGGCTATATTACTTTCTTAAACAAGAGCTACTTGTCAACATTTTGAAAGCACCTCTTCATAGACATCCTGGTGTAGAGTTGTTCTGTGGGTACTTTGGAATACAACTCCCATAAGCTTTCACCATCGGACATGACTGACTGAAACCGATTGGCAAAAGTTCAAAACATCAGGAGGGTATCAGCTTGCTTATATATAAATTTATCATCATCCTGGTTGCTGAGAGATGTAACAAAATCAATTCCTTATATTACAACTGTACTGTTTTGTTAAACATGGACAGAATGGCTAAGAGAAGCTCTGGTGGTGCAGTGGTTAGAATACAGTATTGCAGGCTAATTTTGACCACAGTCAGGAGTTTGATCCTGATGGGCTCAAGGTTGACTCAGCCTTTCATCCTTCCCAGTAAAATGAGGACCCAGATTGCTGGAGGCAAAATGCTGACTCTGTAAACCGCTTAGAGAAGGCTGTAAAGCACTGTGAAGTGGTATATAAATCTAAGTGCTGTTGATAAATGCTGTTGCTATCTGTGAAGTGCCGCATACTGAGGCTGGTCTTGGAAATGGGTGAGCTGAATATTAACTCCCAGTGATAAGATAAAGGAGTCATCAAGATGAGTCTGGTGATTCATTGTTGAAGCATCAGAGTCTAAAGCTCTCAAAAGAAAAATAGTCACAATAGTAAAACTTTCAAAGTTGTTAAATAAGCAAATAGTTAACTAAACAAATACACTTTAATCCATTAACAATGTATATTTCATTTTGAATTCCAAGTTTGATGTCATTCCTTCTACAATAGATAAAATCATCAGAATTTAACTTTATTTTGAAGCTGTGTTAGTATTTTATAACTATTTATAAGATCAATGGAACATCAGAGGCATTCTTCATATAGATAGCATGGAGGGGTGATGCAAATCCTCAAAGTTCCTCCATGTGAAAACTACCCATAATTTAACTTCATTTGAGCACTTCACAGAGCAGTTTAAGTTGATATAATTTAGTTGGAATAGGTCAGGTGCCAACAGTGTTTTAGTTTTAATTAGTTTTTTTATTTAATTAGATTCTGAGATAAGCTTAAGGTGTCTATTTTCCCAGATAGAATTCCACTCTGAAGCCATGAAGTCACAATCTCTTCCTTTAATATCCACATTTGAATTTTATTTTAAAATTCTTGATGTTCTTCCACAGTAAGTAGCAACCAGCTTATTGGAAATGTTACCTGAGTAGTTTGGTCAAGGGAAAAAATGATTAAGACTGTCTTTTAAAAACTGGAAGCCTTATATTACTTTTCAAAAACTATAAACAAATTCTCTTTCCATATTAGTTTTAATAAGCATTTCATAGTTGATGCTTTAAACCAATTTCCTTTTATAACTGTTAACCTTTTCATTTAAAAATATTCTTAATTGGTTTCTCTTCACTACAATTCTTTTCTCAATAGGTCAGAAAATAAATGGATAAAACAGGATGAGCAAGTTATTTATTCCATCTTTCAGTTCCAATTCTTAAAGTATTTTTTTAAAGAAAACATTGTAGGGCTTTTTACCTGTTCAGTAATTTTATCAGAACAGAACAAAATAACAAGAGTTGGAAGGGACCTTGGAGGTCTTCTAGTCAGGGTTTCCCAACCTCTGGGCTGTGTGAGTGGTGGGCTGGTGCGCGTGTGCGCAGCTCAACTCGCATGAGTGGCGGGTCAGCGTGTGTACACATGCGTGTGCACACCAACCTGACACTCACACGACCCAGTTCCCCTGATCAGTTTTCACACCTATAATTGTTATAGCATCCCTCATGGTCATGTAATCAAAAATTCTGGCACTTGGAAACTCTCATACATTTATGGTAGTTGCACTATCCCAAGTCATGTGACCATCATTTGTAAGCTTCCCAGCCAGCTTCCAACAAGCAGAGTCAACGGGGGAAGCCAGATTCACTTAATGACCACATGATTCACTTAAAACTCTGACAAAAAAGGTCATAAAATGGGGCAAAATTTACCAACTGCCTTTCAAATTTTAATTTGGAAAAATAAAGCCTTTGCTTTTGTTTGCTCAGAATGTTCATTTTGCAGGGTTCCCCCCACTTTTTCTCTTGGTATAAAAGTCTTTATAATTTCATGCTAGATTTTAACATTTTGAGAGTTTATTTCCAGCCCTGCTGGTTCCACCTGTTCTAAAAGAGAATATGTTGAATAGTTGAATGTTAGGATTCAGGTATATCAACAATCTTCAGACCAGCTCAATGTGTGAAAAACTCATGCTTTTATACGTTTTCTAAACCTGTATGCATTTTACATTTTTAACAGCAAATAAAATACATAAATAACAGGCAGCCTTGCTTTGAGATTTTGTTCAAATTAAAAAGGCCTGAATCTTATGGCATTTTCCTTATCATAATTGATTAGAGTAACCAGATATTTGAAAGCAAGTAGTTATTGTTGTACCATCCTCAGAAATACCATTTAAGACTATCAAATACCTTACTTAGGTCAGAAATAGATGAGATAGATAGATAGTGTTTGGTTCAGACAGACGAATGACTCAGTGAGGTTAACAGCAATAAGGTTTATTCAATACACATATGTCAACTGACAACTGTCAAAATAACTCTGGCTTTTATACCCGAGCAGTTTAAACTGTATCCAATCACAAGTCCGGGTTTTCCCGCCTTTACAACATTAACCAATAATTGCACCAGAATCTCCCGCTTCCAGGAACCTACTTTGCAACAAAGCTACTGACATAACACCCCTTCCCCCCCAGTTGATGTTATTTGTTGACATAATCCCTCAAGTATTTGGGTGGCCTGTGGACCCTAGATGGGTATCTATTGGGTTGGCTGCTTAAGTCATTGTTAACAGACTGTCTGCTTGGCTGGCTTATATTTATAGGTCTAGAATTTTGAATTACAGGCTCTGACGATTCCCCACTAACAGATTGTGATTGCTGATGTGTTTGTTGTTGTTGCTCAGGTACTGCTGGCCTGTTCATGGGGGACAGCTCCCAGTCAATTTGACAGTGTTGTGGGTTAGCTGAGGTCACACTGGTTTGAATTTCCGCTTCCTCGCTAGCTGGCAGGTTGTTTTGATTAAACCAAGATGCAGTATCACCCCCGTGTACGCTTTGACCCCCATCAACTGGCATACTTCCGGCAACTCTCTTCCTTAATTGATCAATATGTCTTTTACTTACTCTATTCCCTTCCCCCTCAATGGTGTAAGACAACGGCCCCATTATGTCAGTGACCACCCCCGGAACCCATTTGTCCCCCTGTCCATAGTTTCTGGCCCAGACTAAGTCTCCAATCTTGAAGGACCTGATTGGGATGTCAGGTTCAGCACTTGAGGGTAGTTTGTCAGGATGTAACCTGTCCAGTTTGGTGGTTAGCCGTTTGCCCCACCTCATTTCCGCAGGGCTTTTCCCGGTAGCCGTGCAAGGGGTTGTGTGTTGGGTCAGCAAAAAGTCTGCCAGTCTTTGGTGCCAGTCGCCATGGATGATTCGCTTCAAGGCGTCTTTGGTGGTTCTCACGTTGCGTTCAGCCAAGCCATTGGTGGACGGGTGGAAAGGTGCTGATGTTGTATGTCTAATCGAGTTGGCCCTGAGGAAATCCTGAAATTCAACAGAGGTGAATTGGGGCCCATTATCCGATACGATCACATCAGGCAACCCATGAGTGGCAAAGAGGCCCCTTAAAACCTGTATTGTTCTACTAGATGTCATTGAATTAACTGGCACTACCTCCAGCCACCTAGAGAAACTGTCCACCACAACTAGGAAGGTTAACCCTTGAAATGGCCCTGCAAAATCAATGTGAATCCTAGACCATGGATTCCTGGCCAATTCCCACTTATGCGTGTGTGTGTGTGGCAGCTCTGGTCTAGATCGCTGACACAAATAACATCCTGAAACGCATTCTTCAATATCTTTATCCAGCCCTGGCCACCACAAGTGACTTCTAGCTAATGCCTTCATTCGCACAATTCCAGGGTGTCCCTCATGTAATTCAGTTAAAACTGTAGTTCTGTGCAGTTCAGGAATAACAACACGGTTGCCCCACAAAATACATCCCAAATGGGATGATAGTTCATTCTTCCTCCTAAAATATGGGATGTACTTGGCATCAGGGTTAGTACTAGGCCAACCACCAAGAACCCAGGCCATAATCCTTTTGAGAATAAGGTCTTTTTTAGTAGCCTCAGCTATTTCTTTAGCTGTTAAGGGGCATTCAGGAATTTCCTGTAATGACATAATTTGTCCTACTGGGGCAGGATCCTCCTCTGTGTTGGTTAAAGGCAGTCTGCTAAGGGCATCTGCATGGCCCATTTCCTTACCAGGTCTATGTTGCAGTGAGAATGAATATGCTGAGAGGAAAATTGACCACCTCAGCATTCTGGGAGACATTATTTGGGGTGTCTGTTTATCAGTGGTAAACAGTCCCAATAATGGTTTGTGGTCAGTGAGTATGGTAAAGTTCCTACCATAAAGGTAATCATGGAACTTTTTTACTCCTGCCACAATTGCTAATGCTTCTCTATCGATCTGAGCATAATTCCTTTCAGCTTTGGTAAGCGTCCTGGAATAGTATGCAATCGGCTTTTGAATGCCATGACTATCCATGTGACTGATAACAGCCCCCACACCATAAGGTGAAGCATCACAAGCTAAATAGATTGGTTTATTCTCAATAAAATGAGTAACTGTGGATTGGCTTGAAAGAATGTCTTTTAATGTTTGAAAACTGACTCTATGTTTAGCATGCCACTGCCATGGGGTTTTTTTATCTAATAGTCTATGTAGTGGTTCCGCGATGGCAGCTTTATGAGGCAAGAATGTATGATATAAATTGACTAATCCTAAAAAGGCTTGTAATTCAGCCTTGTTTTTTGGTTCTGGTGCCAATTTAATTGCCTTAATTTTATCAGGTGTAGGGTGAATTCCATCTTTATCTATCCTAAATCCTAAAAATTCTGTGGATTTAACCCCAATACAGCATTTTTCCCTTTTTAATTTAAGTCCAGCCCCCCTGAATCTTCCCAATACCTGTTCCAGACGCTCAGCTAATATTTCTTCATTTCTTCCAGCAATTAGAACATCATCAAAGTAAGGGCATACACCAGGTATGCCCTTTAAGGTCCTCTCCATCACCTCCTGGAAGATGCCTGGAGCTGCTGCAATACCGAATTGCAGTCTGTGGACTCGGAACGCCCCCTTGTGGGTAACAATAGTTTGAGCTTCAGCAGCCTCCCTGGAAACAGTAAGTTGCAAATACGCCTGCGCCAAGTCTAACTTGGCAAATATGGCGCTGTCCTGTATCGTGGCGAGGACCTGCTTCACCGTCGGGACCGGGTAAGCATGTTTTTTCATTCCGAGGTTCAGGGTGGCTTTGTAGTCAGCGCAGATCCTCACATCCCCATTAGGTTTAAGGGGTGTGACGATCGGCGTCTCCCACAAACCACCCTCGACCGGTTCTAGAACGCCTTGGCCTACAAGCTTATCGAGCTCGGCCTCGATTTTTTGCTTCAAGGCGAAAGGCACCCGTCGGGCCTTAAGCCTGATGGGTTTAACCGATGGGTCTAAATTAAAATTAATTGGGGGCCCTTTATATTTACCCAAAGACCCATCAAATACGTCTGCGAATTTATCGCAGACAGATTTGAGGGTCTTATTATTAATAACGGTGTTTATTCCCCCGACCCAAATCCCCAGGGCAGGGAACCAGTTAAGGCCTATTAAACTAGTTCTATGGCCTTCTGTAACTATTAAGTCTAGTGTTCCATTAAACCCCTTATATTTAACCCTAAGGGTAACTTTTCCCTTAATTTCTATTGGGGTTTTTTGGAAGTCTGCCAATTGAATTTTGGTTGAACTAAGTGGAACTTTGCGGCCACTTTTAAGTTCAATCTTTTTAAGGGTTTCACTGGATATTATGGACACTGAGGCCCCAGAATCAATTTCCATTTTGCAAGGGATTCCTTGCAACTGGACTACAATTTTTAATTTTGATCCCAAAATATGGTTTATTTTTCTTTTCCCGATGTGATTGACTCGCGCCACCTCCCCGCGGTTGGGGTATTGTGCCCAAGGTCTCGGGGTCTCTTTGCCACTATAGTAAGGGGTTACCTTACCTTCGGGCCAAACGTCAACTTCGTGTAGACGATTGTCGCGTGCACGACCCCTGCAAATGGCTTGAATGTGGCCAGTCTTCCCACACAATCTGCATCTAGCAGAACGGAATCTGCAAGTTGCTCGGGGATGGTTGCCTCCGCAGCTGCCACATCTATTGTCGCTGTCGCGCGGTCTTGTTGCAGTGTCCCTCGGTTGTCATTGGGGTGTTGTTGGTTGTCGTTGTGGTGTTGTTGTTTGGAATCGGCGACTCGGTTCTGATCCGTCGCTTCAGGATGGTTTTGCCGCCATTTTTCCAAACCGTCTGGTGACTTCGGCTATGTCAGCTTCCCATTGTTGGTCCACCTCCCCGCAGTCCACAAGGCTTTCTTGATTTATTTCGGCAGAAGCGGCCATGCTATTTCGGGGGGGGTCGCGATACCCAGTGGATTCATATGTCAAGAGTTCGTCGAGGACTTCTTGCAAGTCACCGGTGGGCTTAGCGATAATTCTATTTTGTAATTGCTCGTCTCGCAAGCCCAGCACCACTCTGTCCCGGATTCTTATTTCTAAGTTGTCATATTTGCAACGTACTGCTGCTTCTCTGACTGCAGCAACGAATTTTTGGATTGACTCGCCCGGTCTCTGATTTCGTTTTTCGAAAATGCGCCGCCAAAAGAGTTCTGATCTTCTTGGCGTAAAATGTACTTTTAATTTGGCCAGTAAGTCGGCATATGGAACGCTTGATACCGGCAATGGTTGACAAAGTCCCACAGCAACCCGATACACAGGTGTGCCACAAATGGTTAGTAAGGCAGCCGCCTTTTTCCGGTCATCGGTTATGCCATTTACGAGCAAAAACCCTTCGACCTGTCCCACATATTCTTCCCAGTCCTCTGGGTAGTTTGGATCGAATTCTTTTAAAGACCCAATTTGCGCCATTCGGAGGTTTGTTGATTCCGCCGCGGCCGCTTGTGGTTGACTGTGAATTCTTTTTTTAAAATTACCGCCTTACGCGCAGCTGTTTCGCCGATCCTTCACTAGTCCGCCGTCTATCCCACCTTCGTCGCCAGTTGTTTGGTTCAGACAGACGAATGACTCAGTGAGGTTAACAGCAATAAGGTTTATTCAATACACATATGTCAACTGACAACTGTCAAAATAACTCTGGCTTTTATACCCGAGCAGTTTAAACTGTATCCAATCACAAGTCCGGGTTTTCCCGCCTTTACAACATTAACCAATAATTGCACCAGAATCTCCCGCTTCCAGGAACCTACTTTGCAACAAAGCTACTGACATAACAGATAGATAGATAGATAGATAGATAGATAGATAGATAGATAGATAGATAGATAGATAGATAGATGATAGATAGATAGATAATTTTCTCATAATCACTTTTAATATTTTAACATTTTGATGAAACAGGATAAATTCATTGAACTTAGAACGTCTTTAGTAAAGCATGTTAGTTAGTCTTGTCTATTACCAGAAAACTCTCAGCTCTCCTTCCAGCATAGTATTAATGAAGTACAGCTAATGTGAGATTGTCTTTCATTTCTGTTTTAAACTAAGCATCATACCATGAATGATACATATCTGATATATCACTTTCTGAAACACTGCATAATAAAGTTTGCCTTCTTCTAAGTAGGCAGTGTAATCTTTACAGTCCACAATCATTTTTTTTTCTTATTTGGGATCACTAGCTTTTCAAAAAAATTGGGGAGGAGAGGAGAAGAGGATAAATCTTTTTTTTTATCAAATATGGGCACAACTGTCACTCTCCCAGACTTCTATGCATCGTCACTATGACTTGTTGGTAGAAATAAGTTGGTCTCTATTCATGATTGGGTGTTGTTTATTAACTTGTTGTTGCTTGATTTTCGCTGCTTTTCTTGTTAGTCAGATTACAATGATCTGGGATATTCATACACCTCTATTTCTGTGACATCCTTGGGTCTAGAATTTGGTTATTTTCTTGCAGAAGTTTCATTACCCTACTAGGTAACATCATCATCTACCTGGGTAATGAAACATCTACAAGAAAATAACCAAGCTCAGAGAGCACCAGGGACAACACAGTTCAACTCTGAGCTACAAATCTTCTCTTCTATTGATATCCCTACTTTTATCCATAATGCTGCCCCATTTCAATTTTTAATTCTTAAGATTCTTTTCTTCATCTATCCTATTTTGAGAATTACCCCAGGCAAATAAATTATCTAAAGCCAGAAACTGAGATACCATTAACATTTACTCTGTAATGCTTAGAAATGTGGAGATGATGGACATAATAAGAAATAAGAATCTAGAATCAAGAATAGGTCAAATAAAAGTTTATGTAAATAAAACCCTTACAGTATGTACATTCATATTATATAATACAAAAATATCAAATCTGGCATCACATACAAAATGAACGTTGAGGTTTTTATTGATGCAGATACTATTAATAGATTTTTAAATAACAAATTAGTTCTAAAGTTATAATAAATCATGTTATTTTTCCTGATTTCTATTTTATTCAAAAATATTAAAATACAAAGGAAAAATTAAACAGACAAAACAAAACTAAACAATAACATTTTTAAAAAAGTGAATTAAAAGGACAAAGCAAAATTCATATTTACAATAGTGGCAAATATCTGTAGCTCAGGTGCAGGATAAGGGTGGAGTTTCATTCTCCAAACTTTTGGGTTGGTTTCTGAACATTTCGTTACCAGGCTAGGTAATATCTTCAGCAGAGTTCAGGGGATGTCAGTGTTTATTCCCCCCCCATTGAACTCTTACAAATATATTGCAACAATAATGGTTCCTCCTCCCTTTTGCAAAACAGGTCCAAAATTTATAAACTTGTACATCTATTTGCAGCCCAATTTGACCCGTCATACATTTTATATACGAAGGGGGAAAAATAGTTCACAGGAAATAAATCATTTTAAAAGTGCAACCATCCCTAAAAAAGAAATGTCATGAAAGCAAGCTAAGGTCCTGCTGTAGTTCTTGAAGATTTTAAAAGCTTTCCTTGTTAAACTGGAGAACACAATCCAGAATGCAGAGCATAAAATGTCAATGAGATAAGACAATATAGCAAATGGGCTGCTTTGCATTTTTAAGAGATAATTTTTTAAACAATGGGCAAGTTACAAAGGTAACACAGCGATAACAATTTTACAGAACTGTATTTTAGTTGTGCAAAAGGCAACAAATAAATGGCGCCTCTTATTGCTCAAGTCCTTTGAGGCACATTAACATTTTCAAGGATAGGCTGCTCATTAGAAAGGTACCATTAGCTAATACCAGACTAGAATAGAGAGGATCTGGCACTGACAATGCTTGCACGGATGGTATTTTATTAACTGTTGAATAAAAATTAACTGAAGGCTCATTGGGCAAAGCTATGGGCAAAACACTGAGCAATCTTTTAAATGTATATATAATTTTTATTAAAGAAATTTTAACAGGATAAAAACTATATGGATATTCAAAAGAAATAAGTAGACAAACAAAGCTGCCCTTTAAGAATGTCCAAAAGCTTCAGCTGGTACCGATAGTCCCTGACTTACAAACATTCATTTAGTGACCATTTGAAGTTACAACGGCAATGAAAAAAGTGACTTATGACCATTTTTCACACTTTCGACAGTTGCAGCATCTCCATGGATCACGTGCCCACTTTTTGCAAATGTCTGACAAGCAAAGTCAATGGGGAAGCCAGATTCACTTAACAACTGAACAACTGAAGTAACTGAACAACTGCAGTGATTCTCTTAACAACTGTGGCAAAAGAAGGTTGTAAAACGGGACAAAACTTACTTAACTGTTTTGCTTAGCAATAGAAATTTTGGGCTCAATTGTGGTCATAAGTCAAGGACTAACTGTACAGAATGAAGCACTAAGGGGAGTTATGTGCCCTCCTATAATAGTACATGTTACTTCTTTGCCCTGCAGATGGTATTGGTTGCCAGCTGCCAATAAAAGATCTAGTCTTGACCTTTAAAGTGGTTAATCACATGGGAGTGGGCTAGCTGAAAGA
Source organism: Vipera berus (assembly GCF_964194415.1). Taxonomy (NCBI): domain Eukaryota; kingdom Metazoa; phylum Chordata; class Lepidosauria; order Squamata; family Viperidae; genus Vipera; species Vipera berus. The sequence goes on from NC_138202.1 coordinate 236,753,241, forward strand.
CTCCTCAGTTATATCACCCTGCCCCATTCAATCTGGCAGACAAGGCATGCTGTGGGTACCATCTGCCAGGGACCTGCATTTGGTGGGTTCCAGGAGACACACTTTCTCTGCCATAGTGCCTGCCTTGTGGAATGTCCTTGCTCCCAAAATTAGATTTGACATTCCACCTGTTTTGACATTCCAGAAGGCCTTCAAGACATGGTTATGTGATCAGGCCTGGGGCTCTCAAGGAACCAGATACATGCTACAATGGTTGGAGGAAAATCAGTTTTATGTTTCCCTGAGTTGCAAAGTTTATTTGCTGGCCCTGGGTCAATGACCTTTCACCACATTTCTTTATGAAGATAAAGTATCAGGCAAAATGTCAGCTGCTCTTATTTCTTTGGAAGGAAATGGGCTAATGCAATTAGATCAGAAAAAGGGGCAAACAAAGCATTAGCAATATCAGAAAATCTAGCCACAGAAAGTTTCCAAAGGAACTGAGGGGGGAGGATAATTTCCATGCGAGCTCTTCTGATATTCTTTTTTGTCAAAAATAACTTAGATTCTAATTGGAAAGTTGCTTAGGTCCAGCATGTCTCCATAAGGATCAAGGATCATGCACTATATAATTTCATCTTTGTACTCCATTGCTACGTTCCCAAGATATGGCGCTTGCAGTTTACTCAGTTAACTTAGAATATGCTAAAAAATAAACTCAGCACATGGACTAGGGCCATGTAATATATTAGGCTAAAAGGTTAACAAGCCTGAACTCACTATGTCTGTAGAAAATTGCTTCCAAGATAATTTGACATGGATACAATTTGGCTAAGTGAGCTGAATAAGCATATGGACGTGGGACTCATGGATCCATATTCAGTCTTATTTTGTGAGAGTTGATCTCTTGTAAATTGCTAATAATTGATCTAATATCATTTAGTCATATCCTCCATTCCAATATTCGTCTTCTAAATATAACTGTTTCCTCATAACTGCGTAATAGTGAGCAGATGGTATGAGAAAAAGTAAAGTAGTTGTCTAGGATCAGTTTATACATAAGATCTGCTGTACGATTATTGGACACAGACTGCATTTAAATGACATAAATACGTCAGTAGAATTGAGACGGTAGTTTATATACCTGAGCTTACAGTTACTAATAAACTGCCTGCCCTTGATGAATGCACAGTGGGAAAAAAAGGAAAGATGTGAGCTGAATAAACTCCTTAAGAATATAATTAAATCCTCATTAAAGTCCAATTGTAATAACAAGTGGAAATATGTATATTTTTTCTTGTTTTTTTAATCTAGTCTGGTGCTATAATTTTAGACAATTGGGAGACTGAAAAAAAATCTCCCAGTCCAAAGATGGCATCATAATATGGTCCAACAACAATTTCCTCTTTGAAAAAAATCATTGAATAACTATTTTCTTGAGTCAGAAAATAAGTGGACATCCATGTGGAGCTGGAAAAAAAATATTATTTAAGAAACGTTTGCATTAATGGCCTTTCACCTCCAATAAAATATTAACCCTGGAAAGACTTTTGTGCTTTAAAGATGAATGCTTATTCAACAGTTATCTGGAGTGAGCCTTGTTAAACTCTGTAACCTTAGCTCCAAGTAAATGTGCAGAGAAGTGGAATATCAAAAATGCCTAGACTGTAAATTTTGCAAGATGTATTATCTCTTTTACATTATATCATATATACTCATGAATAAACTGAAGATTTTAGGTGCCAAAATGCACCTAAAAATTGGGTTTGGCTTATTCTGTGTGGTTCGGCTAACTTGAAAGTATACAGGTAACATTATTAAACATTATTATTCATGGATAAGCCCATCTGCAGATAAGCTGAGCCTTGAATGTTTAACAAAAATACTCTGCAAAACAGATAATCTGTGGATTACCCATGGAAAAGCCAATTGTGTTAATTAAAACGTACAAAAAATGGAAGTTTGGTTTATCCATTGGGCTTATAAAAAGGTAAAGGTTCTCCCGCACATGCATGCTAGTCGTTTCCAACTCTAGGGGCCGGTGCTCATCTCCGTTTCAAACCTGAAGAGCCAGCGCTTGTCCGAGGACGTCTCCATGGTCATGTGGCCGGCATGACTAGACACCAAAGGCGCATGGAACGCTGTTACCTTCCCACCGTAGTGGTCCCTATTTTTCTACTTGCATTTTTACATGCTTTCGAACTGCTAGGTTGGCAGAAGCTGGGACGAGTAACAGGCACTTACTCTGTTACGCGGCACTCGGGATTCGACCCGCCAAACTGCCGACCATCTGATTGACAAGCTCAGCGTCCTAACCCACTGAGCCACCACGTCCCTTCATTGGGCTTATACACAAGTATATATAATGTGTGAAAAATCATGTACTGAACTTTCTAGAAATTTTATACCATACTACCTACTGTTTTCTAACTGTAATGTCAGTTGTAGTCTTTCACATCATTCTTGATTCAAATCAAATATTTTACTTTCTTTTAAGCAAAGCTATGCCTTATCTGTGTTTTTTTGTCTAGCAAATCATCTGTGACAGTGAAGTGCAGCTGCATATTAGTTTGGGGGTGAAATGGAGGCTATTCCACTTCAGACACACTCATGTCAGATGTTCCCTCAGTGAGTCACTGTGAGTGACATGGATGGTCTCTAAATTTGATTAATAAAAGTAAATCATAATGGACTTTTAAAAATAAGAGCTATAATTAACAGAAATTTAACATTTTTTATTCCTATATAAGGGCCCCATATCTTGGTCATTAGATGCAAACAAGGAAATTAAAGAAAAACTTTTATTCTACATTTTTGGAGGTTAGATAAGGGAAGCCTTTCTTTATCAAATGACCATTGGCAAAATATATCTGTTTCTTCCATCCTATTCAAATTCAAAGCAATTAAAACAGCAAAAATAAAATAAAAGTACTATAAACTCTATATTAATCTGCTGCAACACAGTCAAGTTAAAGTACTGTAACATGATTAAGGCACAAGCCTTCATGGATCCAATCTGCTGGGTAAAAAAAAAAACCTATATTAGTCACATGACTGTGGTATGGAGGAAGCATGTATAGTCACTGAAGCCAGACTGAAATGAAATGCTAAAAGTAATCAGTGATGATTCTGTTAAAGTTAACAGGAACTTAATTTTATTCTTTGATGGCAACAAACATGGAAAGGGGCAATTACATTAATATCCTGCTTATGGGATTCCCATAGGAATCTAATCTTAAAATGGGAAGCAGAATGCTAAATTAGATACACCTTTGGGAATTTCTTTCCATTCTTATCTCTTCCACAGACTTTATGAATAAGAAAGAGAGTTTTGAAAACTAGTACAGGTAATCCTTGACTTAGAAGCATTCCTTTAGTGACTATTCAAAATTACAGTGGCATTGAAAAAAGTGATTTATGGCTGTTTTTCACAGCTACGGTCATTTGCAACATCTCCATGGTCATGTGATCAAAATTCGTACGCTTGGCAACTGGCATGCATTTATGACGGGTCGCAGTGTCCCGGGGTCATGTGATCACGTTTGGCAAACTTCTGACAAGCAAAGTCTATGGAGAAACAAGTTTCACTTAACAACCATATTACTAACTTAACAACGGCAGTGATTCACTTAACAAGAAAGGTCGTAAAAGGGGACAAAACTCAGTTGCTAAGCAACTGTCTTGCTTAGCAATGGAAATTTGTGGTTCAGTTGTAGATAAGTCAAGGACTATCTGTAAAACTGCAAAATATAACTTCTTAACATAATTTAAGGGGCTAACTGACCAGTGCAAGGGCTTTAGTATAACTAAAGAACTTTTATTTTTAGTTTTTTGGAATGCCATATCATGTTCCAGCACAGAAGTACTTCAGATGCTGTACTTTAAAATTATACATGATACATCATCCCTTCTACTGGGTTCCCCCTCCCACACAAGCTTTTCAGGCACTTTGTTTGCTGGTATTATGGAGCACTGCACAGTTTGATGATATTAGTCAAAACAAAAATGTAAGGTATCTCCATGAAATGAGATTATTCCTCTGTCCTGGTCCTATTAGACCTATCAGCAGCTTTTGATACCATCGACCATGGTATCTTACTGCGTCGTCTTGAGGGGCTGGGAGTGGGAGGCACCGTTTTGCGGTGGTTCTCCTCCTACCTCTCGGACCGTTCGCAGACGGTGTTGGCAGGAGGGCAGAGGTCAAGCCCTAGGCCTCTTAAGTGTGGAGTGCCTCAGGGTTCGGTGCTCTCGCCCCTCCTGTTCAACATCTATATGAAGCCGCTGGGAGAGATCATCCGTAGCTTCGGGGTGAAATATCATCAATATGCTGATGATACCCAGCTATTCATCTCCACCCCGAATCAACCCAGTGATGCCCTCGATGTGATGTCCCGTTGCCTGGAAGCGGTACAGATTTGGATGGGAGAAAACAGGCTTCGACTTAACCCGGCCAAGACTGAGTGGCTGTACATACCGTCATCTCGTTTAGTCCAAAAGGTTCCATCTCTGACTATTGGAGGAGAGATGTTACCTCCCATTGATAGAGCACGCAATCTGGGCGTCCTCCTAGATTCACGACTCAGTTTTGAAGATCATATTGGAGCCGTGGCTAGGGGGGCATTTGCACAGATTCGTCTTATATACCAATTGCGCCCCTTTTTGGACCGAGATGCCCTACGTACAGTCACCCACGCACTCGTTACCTCCCGTATTGATTACTGTAATGCTCTCTACATGGGGCTGCCCTTGAAGACCACCCGGAGGCTTCAGCTGGTGCAGAATGCAGCTGCACGGGTTGTGATGGGAGCTCCCCGATACTCCCATATTACACCCCTCCTGCGTGAGCTGCATTGGCTACCAGTTGCCCTCCGGGTGAGATTTAAGGTGCTGGTACTTACCTTTAAAGCCCTACATGGCTTAGGTCCGGGATACTTGCAGGACCATCTGCTGCCGGGAACAAATCCCCATCGTCCAGTACGCTCGCACAGAGAAGGCCTCCTCAGGGTACCGTCAGCTAGGCAATGTCGACTGGCGACCCCCAGGGGGAGGGCCTTCTCTGTGGGAGCGCCAGCCCTATGGAATCAGCTCCCCCCTGAGCTTCGGATGGCCCAAAACCTCCAATCCTTTCGCCGCGGCCTCAAAACACTCCTGTTCCACCAGGCCGACCTAGACTGACAGGCATTTTATTTAATTTATATTTAGTATTTTTAATTTATCTCTTAAATTCTCTAATTTAATTTATTGCACAGATGTTCTCAATTTTATTTCTATCTTGATCTCTGTACTTATTATATGTTTTGCTGTTAGCCGCCCTGAGTCCTTCGGGAGATAGGGCGGGATATAAATCCCATCAATAAATAAATAAATAAATTATTGGAAAGGCTAGAAAAAGCACTGCATGAAGAGTCAATTGCTCTGGGATCCTCTGTAGAATCCACCATAACAAGCAATGACAAGACTAGATACCTATATTCTCCATGTTAACTTCCCTTGACAGTTCTTATTACAAGATAATTGTGGATCTAAGTAGTCCAGGAATTGTGACTGTTTCTTGTTACTTTAACCTCTATTTGGATGATACTGAATAACTTCAAAACTGACTGAACAAATCAGCCATGGAATAGAGTATTAAAACAGTGGGAAGCCAAACTGCAGGTAAGATGGGATTTAAATCCATGACAGGTTTTCCCATTAGAGAGCAAATCTTCAGATACCTCATTAAAACCAGCTTTGGGCCATTTCTGAGGCTAATAAAAGTATCTTCTTTCACTATTTAATCTGTTCTACCATTCTGAAAATTTGTATTAACCAATGAAGATGCCAACTGTTATTATTTTTGAAGCTATAACAATTCATGTTTATGCTCTTTCATTCTATTAGATTTTTTAAAATTATAAGTGGAATTAAAGTGCCCATATGAATAATGGTATTTGCTCCTAATACATGAGAAATAACAATAAATTTTCAAAAGATGAGAATTTTGGGTTTTTTTACTAAAAAAATGAGGCATTGTACTCTTCATTTGAAATGTCCTGGTTATTCTTTGAAAAATTACTGATAAAGTAAACAAAATTCATTCATTCATTCATTCATTGGTTCATTCGTTCATCTATCTTATATGCTGCCCTTCTTTCCTGGGAGGTAACTCTTTTAAATAGCTAAAAATATACATGGCTTTTTAGATTCCACATCACCTGGAATCCTGTAACTTATGCAATTACCTGGTCTTGGTAGGATTAAGACTAAGAGATTTCCTCCCATATGCACTGTCTGTTAGCCACTGAGGTATATTTGAGTATCATTAAATTACTGATGGCCATCCAGAGTCACTTAACTGAGATGAGTAGTATAGAAATTTAATAAACAAATTATATCAAACCCAAACTGATGCACAATCTCACACAGGAGCTTCGTGTAGATGTTAAATAGAAGGGTGGGGGGAGCAATGAACCCTGTGGCAGTCTACAAAAGAGGGATCTAGGGAGTGACCTCTTCCCCCCCCTCCAAAAAAAATCAACAGTGATTGAAATAATCCCTGGAGAACTACCATAGAACAGCACCCCTTATCTGAACTCCAGAGCCAGCCCAGTACCAAGGACCACAAAGATGGATGTACTACCTCCAGCTGGACAGATTATCTACAAAATTGACCACCACTGTATCCATACCAAATTCCAGGATGAAATCTCATTGAAATGGATTTAAAATAATCTATTACCTACAGGGTTCTCAACAATTGCAGACCATCCACTGCTGTAATTTTAATAATATTATTACCGGTATATAAAAAATAAAGCTGTCTAAAATTGTTGGGTCCAATGATGGTATGAGGAGAGGTACATACCACTGCCTACATTAAGTCAGGAGGTACCAACTCTTTGCTCAAAGAGGGCAATACCACAGAATGGATTCAACCACAAGTCATATCCACAGCCTTTTCTATGACTCAGAGAAATCTGCTATATAGCCAGAATATTCCTGTAGATAGCATTGGGATTCCTCCCTACCCTGAAGGAACCAGATCACCATATACAGGGCCACTAGATAAATATCACTGGACCCAATAAGAGTAGAGAAATGTTGACACTTCACTGCTTTTATCATCAGTAGTAGTCCCTAATATAGAAATTCAATCAGATTTGCTCCACATCTTCATCCAACAGCATCTCTTCTGATGTATCTTCATGAGATCCTCCATAAACAAGGTGTACCCTGGAATTGACACAGAGGAAAAGGCCTCCTAGAGGGGATGGATACCAGGTCCCTTATAACCTGCCCATTCCAGACCTCAGTCAAATCACCTATCAAATCTTCAGTGAGAAACCTAAGCAGAACAAGGAATTATGAGTACAGAAGGCCTTCATGGTTTGAGGATGATGTTGTATTTTCAGATTCTCAAAAGATACTTTGGGTTTCTTTGCACTGGGGCAAGCAGAATGTGCAGGTGTGTCCAAAACTGTATTTTATAGCTTCCTATCCAGTTTTAACGAGAAGTTTAATCTACCCTGCAATCTCATCTAATCTTTTTTTTTGCTGAAAAAAATTGCAGCTATTCCTAACATAAATCTTTGAAAAATCTCCTGAAAAACTTTTGATAACTTTTAATAATTTCTTAACAACAAAAAGCTACTCTTTCTCCAGAAGCATGCTTACTTCTTTGATATATTAAAGAAGTAATGCTTTTTCGGGTGGCTTCTGCTAGATCTATGTTCACATTTCTTGTGCTCCTGAAATAAGTTCAGACTGAAGCAGGGTCTGCAGTGATAGTATCATATCTCTAGTACTTCAATCCATTTTTCACTTCATTAATCATTTTGGTTTTTTAGCTTTAGATATTAGCATACTTTACTCTAACACTTAATAGTTTCAGCTTTTCTTTAACTTTAATCAATGTTTTGGGGTTTTTTTCCTGCTGACTAGGTAATTACAATTTTGATATATAAGGACCAAGCTGATTTTGCTGACACAGGAATTTTGCAAAAGAGTTTGTGCAGTTGTTACAGAACTTCTGAGAAAAATGCCAGCAGTTGCAGAAAACCTGTAAGCTTAGAGGATTGTGTAGACAAAGTGTGAAGAAATATATGAAAAGATGTTGCTCCTAAATCTTCAACTTTTAAAGTTATAGCAGTCTTGTAATCTTCTGGACTTGAGAGAAAAATTATGTGCAATCCATATTTTTAAAACTGCAAGACTTAGTGTATTTAGAAACAAGACAGGAAGTTTCAAATAACTTTCTACTTTTCCTCATTGCTTTAAATTCTATTTATTTGCCTCCCACAAATCAGAGCAGCACAAAAAGGACTTAGAAGTCTTTCCTCCTGATCCAAAACAAAATGAAGTTTCACATATGTCCAATGTATATTAATGTGTATTTTTGAATACTAAAAGATTTTTCAACTGCCTCTTATCATTCATTCCAAGCACGTCAGACTGAAACTGTATTCCATAAAGGAGAAGGCTAAAAAAGAGAGGATTTCCTGCAAATCTTAAGGTACAAACAGGTTGCTACATGTGGAGAAGGTCATGCAGCAGGCAAACACCCTCAGCAATCTATTTTGCTGAGTTCAGTGAGATTTATTCTATTACCTGTGCCCAAGATGTAGGATTTACCTGTGCCTAAGACTTACTGTTCAACTAAAAGCAGTTTAAGGCTGCCATCTTGCATTCGACTTGAGTATAAGTACCATTGAAAACAATACTTTTATTGTATACATGTGAAATGGACCTTGGAGTCCTAGTAGACTATCACTTGACTATCAGCCAGCAGTGTGCAGCAGCAACCAAAAAAGCTAATACAATCCTGGGTTGTATAAACAGAGGCATAGAATCAAGATCACGCAAAGTATCAGTACCGCTTTATAAAACCCTAGTAAGACCATACCTGGAATACTGCAGCCAATTTTGGTCACCATATCACAAAAAAGATGTTGAGTTTGGAAAAAATTCAGAGAAGAGCAACAAAGATTGCTAAGCACATTGATTTGTGCTTCTTAGATTGTAAGCCACCCTGAGTCTTCGGAGAAGGGCGGGATATAAATGGGATGAAAAAAAAAGATGATCGAAGGCTTGGAGACTAAAACATATGAAGAACGGCTACAGGACTTGGGTTTGGCTAGTCTAAAGAAAAGAAGAAATAGGGGAGACATGATAACAGTGTTCCAGTATCTGAGGGGCTTCCACAAAGCAGAGGGGGCCAGATTGTTCACCAAAGCACCAGAGGGAAGGACGAGAAACAATGTTTGGATACTGATCAAAGAGAGAAGCAACCTGGAATTGAGGAGAAACTTCCTGACAGTGAGGACAATCAACCAGTGGAACAGCTTAACCCAGAAATCATGGGCACTCCATCACTGGAGATTTTTAAGAGGAGGCTAGACAGTCACCTGTGTGAGACAGTATAGGTTCTCCTGCTTGAGCAGGGGGCTGGACTAGAAGACCTCCAAGGTCGCTTCAAGCTCTATTCTATTCTTATTCTGTATTGTTTTGCTCTTTTTAACATTGTAAGCCATCCAGAGTCACTGTCAGCACTGCTACCTCACGCCTGTGCTCTGCTATCGATCTGGTACTAGTCTGCCATGAACTCTGCACAGGGGAGAGGTGGATGGGAAGTGGGGGGAGTCTTTACTCTTCACTGTATCTCCATGAGTCACAGATTCAAGGTCGGATGGCTGGGAATGGAATGCAGCTGCATATCAGCTCACACTCGAAGTGACCATTTCGAAAAGATCTTCTTTGAAACTGATTGGGCAATGGGGGCCAGTAATGGGAAGTACCTATGAGGGGGGAAAGTTACCCTTGAGGATTTTGGCACAGGAATTTCAGTTCTGGCTTTGCTTTACTGCAATGCACTTGACTTCTAATAAAACTATACCTTTCATGAAGAATTGAGCCAAGGATCATTTTTATTTAGGAGTTCAAGCTGAAGCAGGTCCAACATTAAGCCAGACAGGTTGTGGCAGTTCCCACATTCTGCTTCATTAACCTTCCAACTGCAGAGTAGGCATAACATCTGGGTTCAAGGACTAAATTCAAGGGGTTACATGATTTCATTATGAGCAATAATATAATGGTTCCATTTATGCACAACTACAGAAAGTAGTTACTCGTCCCAGCTTCTGTCAACCTAGCAGTTCGAAAGCACGTAAAAATGCAAGTAGAAAAATAGGGACCACTACGGTGGGAAGGTAACAGCGTTCCGTGCGCCTTTGGCATCTAGTCGTGCTGGCCACATGACCATAGAGACGTCCTCGGACAAGCGCTGGCTCTTTGGCTTTGAAATGGAGATGAGCACCGGCCCCTAGAGTCGGAAACGACTAGCACACATGTGCGGGGGAACCTTTACGTTTTTACAGAAAGTTATGTCAGGTGCAAGAAGTCAGGAGGCAGGATAGAGTTCAAAAGTACTAAAAGTTTATTCCATGCTACCTACACACGAGAATCTGAACTACTAATGGTCAAGGCAAATTGGTGCCAGATAAGAGTCAATGCACTTCAAGGGGGCATGACTTAGGTTTCTAACAGGGTGGAGAGACTCCAAAATGATGATCTGTTTGACCCCATCCTTGGACTCTGCCTGCTTGTTTCTCACAAGTTCAGCTTTAAAGACATATAGCATCCAATTTTTGCTACCTGGTTTAAATAGGCCATATCGCCTGGAAGTGGCCAGCACATGGCCCTGCCTACTTCGGGCAGGCTAGGGGCTGGGCAGCGTTGTGCTTCTCTTCAGATTTGTGCCACCCGGCTCAGCCTCTCGGCGCTGTGAGGAGAGGGCCATGTGCTGGCCACTTCCAGGCGATTTCTTCATTCCTCATGAAGGATGACACTTTCCGAGCTGCATTTCTTGCCTGTTTTTCTCCCTCCCTCATCTCAAATATTTTCCCATCACTCTGTTCTAAGGAAGGAAGGAAGGAAGGAAGGAAGGAAGGAAGGAAGGAAGGAAGGAAGGAAGGAAGGAAGGAAGGAGAGGGAGGGTCTGAGGGAATTCCTGCCTTAGTCCTTCCCTGCTGCCCTTTCACCATCCCCTTGCCCCTTCCTCCTGGCCTAACCTGGGTTGTCTCCCATCCTATTGCTAAGGAAGCTTTGGATACAAAGCCAGGTCTCCTCACATGGAGAGGAAGTGGGCCTCCCTCTTGACGTTGCTCTCATGAGCAACCTGGCTAAGGAGAGCAAGCACAGCAGCTGGGCACCCCCTTGGGGAAGTGGGGGTGGGCTTAGTGCTGCGGGTGCTTGAGGGCTAGGCTGGGCATTTGACCTCTGCACCACCGTCCAGCCTCCCCCCTCGCATAGCCTGAGAGGAACAGTGAGGCTCCTCCAGTGGACCATACCTTGGCACTTGCCCCAGTCCCATCTCCTTCTGCCAGAGACCCTCAGATTTGTCCCACTCCTGCCCAGGCCCCCATAGGCACCATTGATGCGAACAATGTAGAGCTGGCCATGCCCACCTAGTAGGTCACACACACTCCAGCCATGCCCACCCAGTAGGCCACACCCACCCTGGCCCCACCCACTCAGCCCCTCAAGGGTAACCGCAATGCTGATGCGGCCCTCAATGAAATTGAGTTTGACACCCCTGGATTACATGAAAGCAAGGCGAAGCTTATTTTTTTCTTTGCTATAACAATAGGATTTTAAAATAAAGTATACCCATTGAAATTCTCTTTTTTCACTTGGAACTGAAGACTGGATACATAGCACTTCCTTCTACAATTCTCCTCCACAATAAAAATATGAGGTATGTAACCTGCTGAGTGTCCACAAATAAGAATGGACTTCAGCCTGAATCTGTGGTCCTGATGTGATCACCTGCTATGCAATATTATTTTCTCCCTCAGGTCAATGAAAGCTCACTCCAACAACTCAGATTTAAACCCTGAACTGTGATATGTCCCTTAAAAAAATTGAACTCATCTTCCAGTGATTACAAGGACACCTTTTTACCAACAAAAAAAGTGACTTCCCACTGCTTTATCCTGATATTTTTTTCAATTTCCCACGTTTGTGCAAAACAACAGAGGCTTTATTTTCTTCTGAATAATCCCATCCTAGGAACTTTGGTTAGCCAATGTTGTCCACCCATTAATTTATATTTTTACTGAAGAAAAGGTGGTGAAACATATCTAGGATTTTCTGCTGGGATCGATTGGCCTCCAGAGTATTTAACTTGAATTGTAGGCAGGAGGCATTTGCTGTCCCATCTCAGGTAGCAAAATATACCAGCCATGGTTCAATCTTGACTAAAAACAATCTTATCTGAAATCAACAGTGCAACATCTTCTTTATTATGCACATCTCCCATCTTGATGAAGAAAAATAAACCAAGGTTTATTAAGTTGCAGCCTAATTTGGATTTTTGTCAAACTGCTTTTGGCAGATCTTTATCTGAGTTCCCCCAGTTACTGCATGTAATGGAAATGTTTTGGGTTTTGTCTTTGCAATATCTGCCTCAAATTTCAATAAAAATGTTTATGCTGTATTTGCTGTTATGGCAACTGCAGTCAAGTCTTAAAATTGACACTATGGAAATAATGGGCCCTTATGTGGCAGGGTTGCTATGGAAACACTTTTTCTAAAAGTAACCTGTGTAGGACAGCCAGTCCATAATGTCACACGTTCCTTTGGGAAGTACCCATAGTATGGCTTAATCTAATGAATAAATATGAATTGGAAGTGAGCGCAACCTCTAACAATCCACAGGCTCTTTCAGAGACATTACCAGTGATTGTGGTGAACAAGCAACAAACTAACCTTCATATCAGTAGGTAGAAAACAATTATTTTAAGTGACGTGCAATGAGAATAGTGGGTTAAGAAGGATCGTGAAACCAATAATCTAGTGAATATGCCATTGTAGGAGTCAGGATAGAGAGGGAAGAGATTTTAGTTGACTAGCAAAACTGATCTAAAGTCTCATTCTATAATATATTCAAGATTAAATTGCCTAAAAGGCCTTCAGACTGATTGAATATGTCTGGAGTAGCTGGACATGATACATATTTCAAACTAAACTCATGGATGGAGATAAACTAAAGAGCAGGGGTAACATTGGCACCTGACATTTTTGCATAGCTGTTACTGTCAGGTCCTTGACCAGGCCATCCCATCACAGCCATATGAAAACTCATCTGCATCAGAACAAGGATCTGCCCAGCTCATCATTGTGTTAAAATGTATATTTAGAAAGTTCACAAACATGGCCAAGATGGCAATATTTATTTTCCACTGATGTTCCTTGGTAGATATAAGCAGTTCTTGACATACAACCATAATGGAGCTTGTTCATTATGGTCATGTGTTGTGATGGTCCTAAAATGGGTCGGTCTCATAACCAAGCCAATTTTATGATTTCTTTGCAGCGATTGTTTCACAAACCTGTGGTTGTTAAGTGAACACCACAGTTGTTAATGTTTTGCTTTTGGCATGGTTTTTGCCAAAACCTGGAAGTAAATTCCATTTTTCTGCAAAACCGTAGTAGAACATAGTAACGTGACCACAGACACTACAATAGGCTATTATTTGCAGCCATATTGGTGAATGCCTGAAGATCACATGATCATGGAGGGAGACCCCACTGTAGGAACTTTGAAATCAGGTCTTAAGTCCCCTTTTTTGGGTCAGTTGTAACTTCGACTGGTCATAAGTTAGGAACTACCTGTATGTCATGGTGTAGTGCCTGAAAGATCTGAAGTATTAGCAGTCAACAATGGCTATCAGATCTGGACTGCGAAAATGTAGACAATCATTAGATTGCATCAGAACAACAGAGACAGTTCTGTCTCTTTGCTGCCATTTAGTGGTTGTTTAGATTTTACATGTTTAGTAATCCTTTTACACAGTATGACCTTTTTCAACTCTTTGAATTTCTCTAATGCCTTTTAAAATTATACAGACTGATGAGCAGAAGTGCTAATTGGAGTGGTGGGGGCAGCTGGCAATTTGTCCTGTGCTTGCTTTATTTTATTTTATACACAAAGTAAATCTGTTTTTATATACTGTAATTTATACTATTGTTATTATGGCCTGGGGTTCAAAAGCTAGACGTTGCCTGGGTACTATTGATTTCTGTGCAGGCCTGGCTATTACTTATGATGCATTTTTCAAAAAGATGTTTTCCTTTATGGACTTAATCTATCTGTATTTAATTTCAGTGGATGATCATAAATTCTAATTATGTTAGAGGGAGTAACTTTAATTCTGGTGACCCAGGTCTATTTACATTTTGATTTCCCAAAACATCCTCAAATGATATATTGTCACTGGCATCATAAGAGCCTAAAATGGAGGATACACCCAAAAGGTGGCAACTGTTTGGCATATTCTTTCTTGTAATCCAAGCAAGGCCCACCATCGGTTGCTCTGACCTGGAGCTGATGCTGAAGAGAAGAACATACCATCTCTTTTGCCATTAGGTTTTGCACCCACAACAGAGGGATAGAATCAAGATCAAGTGAAGTACTAATACCACTTTACAATGCTTTGGTAAGGCCACACCTGGAATACTGCATCCAGTTTTGGTCACCACGATGTAAAAAAGATGTCGAGACTCTAGAAAGGGTACAGAGAAGAGCAACAAAGATTATTGGGGGACTGGAGGCTAAAACGTATCGGGAACGGTTGCTGGAATTGGGTATGTGTAGTTTAACGAAGAGAAGGGTGAGGGGTGACATGATAGCAGTGTTCCAATATCTCAGGGGCTGCCACAAAGAAGAGGGAGTCAAGCTATTCTCCAAAGCACCTGAAAGCAGGACAAGAATCAATGGATGGAAACTAGTCAAGGAGAGAAGCAACCTAGAACTAAGGAGAAACTTCCTGACAGTTAGAACAATTAACCAGTGGAACAACCTGCTTCCAGAAGTGGTGAATGCTCCAACACTGGAAGTTTTTAAGAAGAGACTGGACAGCCATTTACCTGAAATGGTATAGGGTTTCCTGCCTGAGCAGGGGGTTGGACTAGATGACCTCCAAGGTCCCTTCCAACTTATTATATTATTATTATTATTATTATTATTATTATTATTATTATTATTATTATTATTATTATTATTATTATTATTAGCTCAGAGTGGAACATCTTGTATGGCACTGTTCATTAAAAAAGCCCTACTGGACATCTACCTGTACTAAGACCAATTATGGTATACAGTACAGTATAGTTGCATCCAGGCTATAGAAAATTCTTGTGTATCATCCATTTCAATATGTCATTGGATTATATACAAAGTCACTGACTAAAGGGTTTTATGCTTCAGACCGCCAATGTATTTTGATTGGATTATACATGGGCATGTTGTAATCACACTAGAATAATTTTGGCATCTGTGGTAGGATATATAAAAAGGAATTCAAAAACATCTCTTGTCCTGCATGAACAGGGCAATGCACCTAGATATATCAGGTAAAACAGTCCATTAAATGTATGTTATAATTTACAATAATCAGAGATACATATACTCCAAAACAATAATTATGTGGGCTGTAAAACTCAATGGGGCAAGTATAGTATGAATATTAAATCAAATTATGGCAAACACTGCACGTGTGTAGACATGCTGGCAAATAGTGCTGAAAAAATGTCGCTTGCCCAATCTGAAACAGTAAGAATAGCTCCCCCTTCAAGAACAAATGGAAATAGGCAATTGTCACTTCTCCTCAAGGAGAAAATAGATGTCACTTAACAATTGATATGTGATATAGATGATGAACTTTGAAAAACAGCAAAACCAGATCAAACCAATATAAAATAAAATGGCTGTCAAAAGCAATGCATTTCTCATAATTTTATGAGCTGAAGCCATATGATTAAACGTTTTGTATTTAGCCCTATGAGTCAATGCATTATAGTCAATTGAACTCAAATTCTACTTTTGGTTGTTGTTGTGTGATTCCTAAATACAATACACAATCTATTGAATCACGGTAACCAGCTGTGCTGACTAGTGTTTGCTCCTGTGATATTAAAAGGACTGCCTGATCAACAATTAGATGACAATGCTTTAAAAACCAGTAACTTCAGAATTTTTCTTTTACAGGTGCAAGATTATTCCCAGTTGCATTATACACTTCTTTAATCTTACAATGTCTTTAACTGTTGTCATGGTGCTGAAAGATCAAATCCAAAACGGCAACATTTCCCATTCATGCCTTCTTTTTATTAAAAATGAGCTTTAAAAAGAGCTAGCTGATAATTAGCAATCTTAGTTTAAAATAATCCTCAAGCAGCAATGATTACTATTTAAAAGATATCTTAAAGGAATATTGTGGAAATTTTTCAATATGGATTTTTTCCCTAGCATGACCTGCCAAAATGTCTTCTGCCTCTGCATTCTTTGCAAAATAAAGCCTTTTATTTTCTCTTGCTTTCCATTGTACTTTTTCAGTTTGCTGAAATGATAATAATTACTTGGGTTCTTTCTAAGATGGACTTAAAGCTATTCCTTGTAAAAATAATGCCAGAGAAAGGCTTGGACTGCATTTTTACATTTGAAAAGTTCTGAATATATAAAATCAAACTGCAGCTCACAATGAATAAAATCTGTTTTTACTTTGACAGATTTCATATTTTCAAAAATGGAGGCCCTGATATATGCTTTTCCTCAAGCATAATTTGTGAGTGTTCTTAGCAAAACCTGCTATTCATTTGGTACACTATAGGCTCTAAAATGATGTATTAAAATTGTAACAGGTCATTTTTTTCTTCCTCTCAATTCCTTTGTTCCTACTGGATTTTAATACTCTTGTCGGGGTTTGGTGAAACTCAAAATCTTGTACTAGTCTGTCAACTTTAAGTGCTCTAATAAAATGTAAAATGTATTGCCTTAAAAGAGATTTTGTACTTTCCCCCCTATTTCTGACTGATTTTATTTCTTATTCAAGAATTCTCTTCTATCAGTATTCAAGAATTGAATCTAGGTTTTGAAAAGATGTTATTGTGGCACTCAATTTTCATAATGACTATCTCTCTATCTACGGTATCTATCCAGATACACATTTCCTTCTGCATGCCCTTTTGGCATAATATTCATGATTAACTAAGCTTGTTAACTTCTGTAATGGTAAAATTGAAAAGACCACCTTGGTTTTTTTTCTGAGAATTCTATTACTGTTGATTTTCAGTCAGCTTGAAAGTTTAAGAGGAAGAGAAATCTTCAGCAACAGTCACTTACAGCTTAGTACTGCTAATTAAAAATAGGAAAAAAGTACAAATTACATCAAAAGAAATAAAAATGTGTTCTCTCTTAAAATTGCTAATCAGTTAAGAAAATTAATTATAAAGCAGTAACTAAACAGGCACAAAAACTTCAGCAGGCTGTACTGAACATTCTAGAATTTACTACAGTTTGGTAAGATCTTTATTACTTATCCTGATAAAGCAACAAAAAGCAGTCTTAACTTGTTCCACATATGATAAGCTCTCCTAAAAGCACAATCTGAGATCACGTTGATGGTAAAATCTTGTATGTGTGCTCAAAAACAAGACACTGGGGATTACTCCCAAATAAATTAGCCCATGACTGATTATGTACTATAAACTAATCTCTATGGTATTGTAGTACTTTTTATCCAAATTAACAAGAAAGAAAAGGAAAAATAGTTGGTGGATTATTTATTTTGCAAGATTTATAAGCCATTCCAGTTGAAACTGACCCTGAGTCATATAAAATTCTTATTCTTCTAAAAAAGCAACCCTTTAAGTATAAATAATAATAGAACAAATTAATATAAAATGCTTTTAAAAGTATAAAAACCAGGAACAGTACAATTAATTACAAAACTGTTCCTCATTTGAACAGCCTAGCCTAGCCTAGCCTAGCCTAGCCTAGAATTCTTTATTGACCAAGTGTGATTAGAGACACAAGGAATTTCTTTCCGGTGCATACGTTCTCAGTATACATGCAAAACAATGTAGTAATAATCATAATAACAAAGGATAATAATCATAATAATTATACTAATAGAGAAGGTAGTGGAACAGATGAGAAGGATAAAAGCAGTGCTTTTTTTGTAAAAGAAAAAGGTGCCGGAACTCACACATGTCATACAACCCACCTTGCCTACCCTACAAGGTTCCACCCAAAAAAAGGTGCCGGAACTCCGTTCTGAGCGTTCTATGAGAAAAAAAGCCCTGGATAAAAGTAATACAGCCATACTATATAACTAATATACTTAGACATAAGACAGAACTATGGAAATTAAGTGTTCAGCAGAATAATGGCACCAGAGAAAAAACTGTCTCTGTGTCTAGTTGCTTCGGCATGCAATGCCCTGGAGCGCTGTTCTGAGGGGAGGAGTTAAAACAACTTATGTCCTGGATGTGAGGGGTCTGTAGTTATTTTCTCAGCCCTCCTTCTGACCTATGCAGTATACAGGTCCTCAATGGAAAGCAGGATGGTTGCAATAGTTTTTCTGCAGATGTAGCTATCCATTGAAGTCTGCGTATGTTCTGTTTGGTTGCTATATTAAACCAGACAGTTATAGAGGGAGTAGTGAGCCCTATAGCCTGATGAAACAGCCATGTTTTAATATTTTTCCAAAAACCCAGAGGGAAAGGGCCATTCTGAGATATGAAACCAAGGTATTCCAAAGAAGATGGCACTCTTTTTTTTAAAAAAAATATTTTATTAAAAATTACAATAAAAAAGATAAAAACTACTACAAACGAAAAAAAGGGATATAAAGAAAAA
Organism: Vipera berus; assembly: GCF_964194415.1. NCBI lineage: Eukaryota > Metazoa > Chordata > Lepidosauria > Squamata > Viperidae > Vipera > Vipera berus. The sequence goes on from NC_138202.1 coordinate 236,771,896, forward strand.
TAGAAAAGAAAAAAATTAAGAACACAGTAAAGAAAAAGAAAAGAACTATATAAAGAACTGACTTCAAATATTCTCCTTCACTGGTAGAATTGACTTCCCTTCTCATCACAACTATAAACAATTTTAGTAACTTATCACCTTCCCTTAAAATATAAATTACCGTATATACTTGAGTATAAGCCGAATTTTTCAGCCCACTTTTTGGGCTGAAAAATTCCACTTCGGCTTATACTCCAGTCAACAAAAAAAACTTACCGAGGACTTGTGCGCGGCCGAGGCTTTGGTGCTTCCGGGATCGCGCGCACCTCTCCCAAGCCACCGCCGTCCGAGACCTGCCGAAGTTTGGGGAGGTTTGGGGAGGTGCGCGCGCACCTCCCCAAACCTCCCCAAACGTCGGCAGGTCTCCGTTCCTCCGCGCCCTGCCTGCCTGCTTCTTTCCGCAGCGGGAAGAAGCAGGCAGGCAGGGTGCGGAGGAACGGAGACCTGCCGACGTTTGGGGAGGTTTGGGCGCCTCCCCAAACCTCCCCAAACGTCGGCAGGTCTCCGTTCCTCCTGCCGACGTTTGGGGAGGTTTGGGCGCCTCCCCAAACCTCCCCAGGTCTCCGTTCCTCCGCGCAGACCTGCCGACGTTTGGAGAGGTTTGGGCGCCTCCCCAAACCTCCCCAAACGTCGGCAGGTCTCCGTTCCTCCTGCCGACGTTTGGGGAGGTTTGGGCGCCTCCCCAAACCTCCCCAGGTCTCCGTTCCTCCGCGCAGACCTGCCGACGTTTGGGGAGGTTTGGGCGCCTCCCCAAACCTCCCCAAACGTCGGCAGGTCTCCGTTCCTCTGCGCCCTGCCTGCCTGCTTCTTTCCACACAGCGGAAAGAAGCAGGCAGGCAGGGCGCGGAGGAACGGAAACCCGGCGATGTTTGGGGAGGTTTGGGGAGGCGCCCAAACCTCCCCAAACGTCGGCAGGTGTCTGTCCCTCCGCACCCTGCCTGCCTGCTTCTTTCCACTGTGGAAAGAAGCAGGCAGGCAGGGCGCAGAGGAACGGAGACCCGGCGACGTTTGGGGAGGTTTGGGGAGGCGCCCAAACCTCCCCAAACGTCGGCAGGTGTCTGTTCCTCCGCGCCCTGCCTGCCTGCTTCTTTCCGCTGTGGAAAGAAGCAGGCAGGCAGGGCGCGGAGGAACGGAGACCTGGGGAGGTTTGGGGAGGCGCCCAAACCTCCCCAAACGTCGGCAGGAGGAACGGAGACCTGCCGACGTTTGGGGAGGTTTGGGGAGGCGCCCAAACCTCTCCAAACGTCGGCAGGTCTGCGCGGAGGAACGGAGACCTGGGGAGGTTTGGGGAGGCGCCCAAACCTCCCCAAACGTCGGCAGGAGGAACGGAGACCTGCCGACGTTTGGGGAGGTTTGGGGAGGTGCCCAAACCTCCCCAAACGTCGGCAGGTCTCCGTTCCTCCGCGCCCTGCCTGCCTGCTTCTTCCCGCTGCGGAAAGAAGCAGGCAGGCAGGGCGCGGAGGAACGGAGACCTGCCGACGTTTGGGGAGGTTTGGGGAGGTGCGCGCGCACCTCCCCAAACCTCCCCAAACTTCGGCAGGTCTCCGGACGGCGGCGGCTTGGGAGAGGTGCGCGCGATCCTGGAAGCACCGAAGCAAGTCCTCGGTAAGCTCCGGGCGGTCACTTGCTTCGCGTCTCCTGAGGGAAGGGGGGGCGACTGGAGCGGGCGTGTTTCCTCGCCTGCTGGGCGCCGCGATTTGCCCGGGGAACGCGCGGGCCCCGAATGGCAGCGTGGAGCGAGGAAGCTGACAGCCAGGGCTTCCCCGAGAGCCGCGGCCACACAGGGTATTCCTGTGTATTCAGGCTTGCAAAATGGCGGATCGAGCCTCTGCTGGCGGCAGAGGCTTGCAGAACGGCGGATCGGCTTATACTCGAGTCAACAACTTTTTCCAGTTTTTGGGGGTGAAATTGGGGGTCTCGGCTTATACTCGAGTCGGCTTATACTCAAGTATATACGGTATCCTTTCTTTCCATATGCCATCTCTTATCTGTAAACAAATCCTTAAAGCCTCATCATCTCAGTCCTGATGTCAGCAAAAGTCCATTAAGGGTTACCAGAAATAACAACATATCGATTTTTTGTTGTTGTTAGTTGCAAAGTCGTGTCTGACCCATCGCGACCCTATGGACAACGTTCCTCCAGGCTTTCCTGTCCTCTACCATCTTCTGGAGTCCATTTAAGCTCACGCCTACTGCTTCAGTAACTCCATCCAGCCACCTCATTCTCTGTCGTCCCCTTCTTCTATTGCCCTCAATTTTTCCCAGCATTAGGCTCTTCTCCAGTGAGTCCTTCCTTCTCATTAGGTGGCCAAAGTATTTGAGTTTTAGCTTCAGGATCTGGCCTTCTAAAGAGCAGTCAGGGTTGATTTCCTCTAGGACTGACCGGTTTGATCGCCTTGCAGTCCAAGGGACTCGCAGGAGTCTTCTCCAGCACCAGAGTTCAAAGGCCTCAATTCTTTGGCGCTCAGCCTTTTTTATGGTCCAACATTCACTGCCATACATTGATATCTATTTTAACCTTGATTAAATAAACCAATTTTATTTACCTAACTTCTAATTCTAACAATCTTCATTTTTCATCCATTTAAATAATGTTGTAGAACATCATAATAATAATACGGTAATAATAATAATAATAATAATAATAATAATAATAATAATAATAATAAGAAGAAGAAGTTGGAAGGGACCTTGGAGGTCATCTAGTCCAACCTCCTGCTCAGGCAGAAACCCTATACCATTTCAGACAAAATCCAGTCCTGTCCAGTCTCTTCTTAAAAACTTCCAGTGTTGGAGCATTCACCACTTCTGGAGGCAGGTTGTTCCACTGGTTAATTGTTCTAACTGTCAGGAAGTTTCTCCTTAGTTCTAGGTTGCTTCTCTCCTTGACTAGTTTCCATCCATTGCTTCTTGTCCTGCTTTCAGGTGTTTTAAAAAATTTTCTTTGTTCCTTCTCATGAGATTTTTGAAAATTTGTAACAAATATCTCTTGTAATCCAATGTAGGAAAATTATCTCTTGGTTTACTGTTTGTATATCCCTCTTAATTATCAAGACATCAGCCAGGCTTCTTTTGTATATGGCATATTTTCCCATATCATTCTTGTAGTAAGTAGCCTGTCATTTTTAAATCTACTTTCAGTCTCAATCTTGTCAGATAAAACATATCTCTCTTCAGTAATATTTTTGAAATATAGTCTATATATACAGGCAGACACTCTTAAAATTTACTTCTGAATCCATGTTCAAAAATATCCTTCAGTATGTCCACTGATAAATATCTTGCTTCATTCTGTATTCTGCTTTAATTGTAATCTTTAATTCCTTCTGGTTTCCTTGAGTGTCCAACCTTCAAAGTCTTATCATATATTTTTAAAGAAATTTCAAAAGCATTTTTCTATGGGAAGGGTTTTTTTATAATTAATTCCAAAATCTTATTTCATATCCATCTGGGCCTGAATCCATTTATAACTTTAAAACTTTTCAAAATCAGATTTCTAATCACTTTTGCTTTTATTCTATGAGGAAAAAAAAGTCCTTAAATTTGTATTTAAAACTTCTTTTCCTAAGGAATGAAGGATATTCACCTGGTGCTGTAAAACTTGTCAACCCAAAAGTTCCTAAGTACTGAAAAGTAGATAACAAGCAATTTCCAAATGAGATTAGAAACAGAAGCATGCAAAGCCAGTGTCCTTTTAAAGGTGCCAATGGTAGTTAAAACAGGGGTCTTCAAACCTGGCCCTTTTATGACTTGTGGACTTATTGAAAGGACAATTTCATTCTCTGAAATCACGGAGATCAAGTATAGATACAGTAAACACAAAAGTGAGTTTACAGAATTACTTCTAGTTGATGATGTGATGAATTTGCACACAACTGTTTTATTTTTACACTTATTGAAAGATTTGCTTTACTTATGTACATTTTCAAAACCCACACTTCCCAAATTTAACTTGTAGTATGTCTGAGGATTTAAAAATTTAAAAACAAATTAAAACAATGGATCCAAGACATATGCATAAACATTTTCATTTAAAGATATTGAACATTATTTTGCATTACTATTATATAACTAGTAAGATAAGAGAAACCACATGTGGCTTATCACACAGCATGCACATAAAAACTAAAAACATAGGAACTATTTTTAAAGTTTATTATTATTACATAGCTGAGTTATTTGCAATGTTAAAACCTATTTGAGTCCTCAGAAATGAAGACAATAACAAGCCCACATTATCTAAATAAATCCAATATTCCAAGCATTCTCTGCAGAAGTTGTCTAGGATAAAGATTCTGAAATCTGATTTAACCCCAAATTCAATGCTAACTAAAAGCAAGAGATGAAAAAAAATGATGACAAGGATAATAACCATGTTAATCTGTACAGAAACAACCCACATACTGAAGAGGAAAATATATTGCTCATCTAAACGCAGGAGAATGCCACAGGAAAGCTGCTCAGAACAAAAACACAAAATGAAGCAAAAAGGTACCACAACCAAAAAATAAATGAAAAGCAGCAACTTCTATAGTGCAATGCATCTTTATTTATGTTTACTGCAAAGTATATTCTACTGGGTTTAATGAAACTTACTTACAAATAACAAATAATGCAAATAATTTTCAGCTTAGCATATAAAGTAGAACTAATGTAAGAGTGTATCAGGACAAACCTTATTCTAAGATTAGATCAATTATTTCAGTTTCAAATGCAAATGTTTCAAACTTATTTTATTTTATTTAGGTGGAAGACTATGATTCACATATCAGTCCATAAGTTATATTATTTGAATTGGTAATTAATCAGTAAATTAATAGAGCCAGTGAGACAGAGGCTTCTAGTTTCTTGTTTTATGGCCACTATCTTTTCTGATAAAAATGCAATGACAGTTACCGAGCAACAGAAAAATCCAGACTAGAAAGCAATAATTCTGCATAAAGGTCAGTCATTTTGTGAGTGTATCAAAGATATGCTCAAATTTTACATCTCATGAATTATGTAAGAGCAAACATTAAGGGTCCCAGATATTCATTATTACATAGTGTAACAGTGGAAACCAGTCTTTCAAAAGGTCATGTTAGCTCAGAGTAGAAAAATAACATGCTTAAAATTGGCATATGATATGGCGAAAATTAAAATGGCGTTGCTGCCCATTGCTGCCCTCCTAATCTGTGGTCTTTGAGTGAAGCAACAATCTCCTGAAACATCTTAAAAGTGCTACAAATTGATCCCAAAGGATTAATAGGGACCGAAGCTTTAAAAACCAGGGTACCAGTTTGTTTCTGGGTCCAATTCAAGGTGTTAGTTATCACCTTTAAGCCCTTATGGCATAAGACTAGGATACCTGAGGAGCTGTCTTTTCCCAATTACATTGACCCATCCCTCCTAGTCAGGAAGGGAAGGCATGTTGCAGATCACATTGGTTAAAGAATTCCAACTTGGGGGAATCTAAGGAGAGGATCTTCTCTGCCTTTGCCCTCAGCTTAGGAACATTTTATCCCCAGAGGTGAGGTGGGCCTTCGCTCTTCTGTCCTTCCTAATTAGCAGAGGAGTCTAAGAATGTTATGCAACCGTGGGGCTGGATGATGGCTCGAGGGCACTCCATCTGCCTTGTTAACCTTTTTAAAAAGAGACTGGACAGCCATTTGTCTGAAATGGTGTAGGGTTTCCTGCCTGAGCAAGGGGTTGGACTAGATGACCTCCAAGGTCCTTTCCAACTTCTTGTTGTTGTTGTTGTTGTTGTTGTTGTTGCTGCTGCTGCTGCTGTATTATTATTATTATTATTATTATTATTATTATTATTATTATTATTATTATTATTATTATTATTATTATTATTATATTACTATTGCCTTATTAGTGTCTTAATTTTGATATTTATTTTTACCTTTAAGTTATCAATCTTAACCTTGTTCTTAATTTTGTTTTTAACTGTGTGTTCAGTCATATTTTTGCATTGTTTTATTACATGGTTTATAAACCACCCAGAATCACTTATGTGAGATGGGCAGTGTAGAAAATGAATGAATGAATGAATGAATGAATGAATGAATGAATGAATGAATGAATGAGAAAAGGCTAGGTGCCTATTATACTGATGAAACAATGTGTGTTTCCTGGAAAGTATCGCCCCATGGTAGGGTTCCGTTTGCTATTCTTCCCCAGTTCTACTGGAGATATTGAGATTGAGATGGATTCATAACATTAAAAAGTGGTGAATAGATTACCTAATTTCATTGGATAAGGGTAAAAACACCATATGCTATGAAGCACCATGTAAAATCGTAAGATAAAGTTATGCAAAATATTTCATGGCAAAGACTGCTGAGCATTTACTTATATATTGATATCACCTAATTGATATCTCCAAGAACTCAATATGGCTTATATGGAGATCAACATTTTATGTCCAAGACAACAACCCTGTGAGATAGTTGTACTGAGAATAGCCAGCCCAAAGTTTTCATGGTTAAGGATGGACATGAACCTGGGGCTCCCTAGTCCAACACTTTAACTACTAGGCTGCGCTATTTGTGCACAAAAATTGAAGAATTACAGAGCTAAAATAAATGACTCAGTGGAACAGAAGCACATCACAAATCATGGTTTATTACAAGCAACCTCACCATATGTTAAAAAATTCATTATACCTTGCATGATACTCTACAAATTGTTTCTCTTTCTCGCTCTCCTTCCCTTCCTCCCTTCCTTCCTTTATTCTTTCCTCCTTTTCTGCAGTCAATTTTTATTCAACTCTCATAACATGAGAAATGATCATATTTTCAACTTCAAAATTCTATTGAATTTTACTTGGAAGACTTGTTAATTTAAAAACATATTCAATAAGACTTCTGACACAAGTGAGAAATCAACCCTATTGGGATGAACGTTATTGAATTTGCTTCCATCGAGGTCCTGGTTTTTAGTGCTAGTTTCATATCATTAGTGTTGACACTAGATGTATATCTCTATAAAGGATGGCATAACTATCCAGGGATGATCCATTTCTCTAACAGCAGAAGACTCTTCAGCTGATTTAGAGAACAAGGACAAAGGAACTTGAGGCTTCATCTAAGGAATCATTACTACTGTGACTTTGCTTTGGCAGGTACATATTATAACATTTAGAACTAACTATGCATGAAAATGTAAAAACCTCTAGCAGTTGTCAAACCCTGTAATTCTATAAGGAATGTTTTTAGGCACTAGGATATCTGGTTTACTCCCAGATCAATTAATATATAGTATTGTATTTGAATGTTAAAAATCACCAACCGTGAACTAAAGGTAGATGGGATATAAAGTTTGTGAAATAAACTAGAGGACACTGTTTTATAGTTGGAAAGTTGCTATGGATAATTTGTACTTTGTTTGCACCCAGCACACTCCTGGTCAATCGTTATATCCAGATCAAAAATATACATCGCTGAGTTCAACTAGCAAACAAATTGAGTTTTATTAAGGATTAGCAAATATCAGGAATTAACTGGCAACCCTTCTCTCTCTCTCTCTCTCCCCCCATCTTTCTATATCTCAATGTCTCTCTGTCTCTTTGTCTTTCTTCCTGTCTAGTATCTATCTATCTATCTATCTATCTATCTATCTATCTATCTATCTATCTATCTATCTATCTATCTTATCAGTATAAAGCTTTCCAGAGCCATCGCAAAAAATACTGTGGATAATTAGCATGAAGAGTCCCAAAGAGAGTGATTTTTTTTGTTTCCAGCCTTAAACTTCCATAACGTAATAGCAGCACTACAGAGATAGAAAGTAAAATCCCCAAGTGATCCCGCCTCTATTCTGAACCATGCAGGAAACAATTTGGTGGATGTAGATGAGATATTCAGTACTTGTAAGGTATAAAATAAAAAATGATATATTATGGAATGCATTTTGACAAGTGTTTTGGTAAACAGTAAATCTCGCTTTGCAGATATTTTCTGCAATTATAGAAGGTTAACATAATTAAATTGCTGTATTATTACCTGATTATCAGGGAATTTTCCCACAACTGCAGGGTCTGTTTTTCCAGATCAATTGATGCTGTGGGGTGAGAGAGAATGACTGGCCTGAAGTCACCTAGCTGACTTTCATGCATAAAATGGAACTAGAACTCACAATTTCTGGGTTTCTAGCCTGGTGACTTAACCATAAAGAATATTTTAGTACATTTTAAATTTTGTTTACACTTTTGCTGGTCAAGGAAAGTTCCATAATTTCCTGTATTTTGCATGCAGTTAACCAAATGATTGCATACCAGTTATGAATTTTATAATATTAAAATATTTTGAGGGAAGGTTAGGGAAAAATAATAATTCTCAACTCCCAAATATTCTTCATTCACTATTGCATTATTTGTCTGTCCGCTAAGTACAACATGATGAATTCCTGAGAACGCCTTATCATATTTGCAGAAAATAAAGTGACACAATATGCAAAATCCATGCTGAATATGAATTCGCAACACCAGGCTTATTTCTTGTTCTTCTATCCAAGGGTTTTTAACTGATTGTGAAACTTTCCATTTTTGAGCTGCTTTAATAATTGCTGTAAAGATTTTTTCTCCATAGGAACATGGAATGTAAGATCCATGAATCAAGGAAAGCTGGACGTGGTCAAACAAGAGATGACAAGACTGAATATCGACATCTTAGGTATCAGCGAACTAAAATGGACAGGAATGGGTGAATTTAATTCAGATGACCATCAGGTATACTACTGCGGGCAAGAATCCCTCAGAAGAAATGGAGTAGCCTTCATAGTCAATAAAAGAGTAGGAAAATCAATACTGGGATACAATCCTCAAAATGACAGAATGATCTCAGTTCGAATCCAAGGGAAACCATTCAATATCACAGTAGTCCAAGTCTATGCCCCAACCACCAGTGCTGAAGAGGATGAAATTGACCGGTTCTATGAAGCCCTACAGCACCTTATAGAAGTAACACCAAAAATGATGTCCTTATCATCATGGGGGATTGGAATGCTAAAGTAGGAAGCCAAAAGATAACTGGAATAACAGGCAAGTTTGGCCTTGGAGTACAAAATGAAGCAGGGCACAGGCTGATAGAATTTTGTCAAGAGAATACGATGGTCATAGCAAACACGACCAGGAGCTGACTGTGGCTCAGACCATGAGCTTCTCCTTGCAAAGTTTAGGCTTAAACTGAAGAAAGTAGGGAAAAGCACTAGGCCACGCAGGTATGAATTAAATCATATCCCTGTTGACTATACAGTAGAGGTGACAAATAGATTTAAGGAATTAGATCTGATAGACAGAGTGCCTGAAGAACTATGGACAGAGGTTCGCGACATTGTACAACAGGTAGCAACCAAAACCATCCCAAAGAAAAAGAAATGCAAGAAAGCAAAATGGCTGTCTGAGGAAGCTTTGCAAATAGCTGAGGAAAGGAGGAAAGCGAAAGCCAAGGGAGAAAAACATAGATATGCCCAATTGAATGCAGAATTCCAGAGAATAGCTAGAAGAGATAAGAATGCCTTCTTAAATGAACAGTGCAAAGAAATAGAAGAAAACAATAGAATAGGGAGGACCAGAGATCTTTTCAAGAAAATTGGAGAGATGAAGGGAACATTCCATGCAAAAATGGGCATGATAAAGGACCAAAATGGCAGGGACCTAACAGAGGCAGAAGAGATTAAGAAGAGGTGGCAAAATTACACAGAAGAACTATACAAGAATGAGCTTAACGTCCCAGATAATCACAATGAGGTGGTCACTGACCTCGAGCCAGACATCCTAGAATGTGAAGTGAAGTGGGCCTTAGAAAAGCTGAGCAACAACAAAGCTAGTGGAGGTGACAGTATTCCAGCTGAGCTATTCAAAATCTTCAAAGACAGTGCAGTAAAAGTGCTACACTCAATTTGCCAGCAAATTTGGAAAACTCAACAGTGGCCACAGGATTGGAAAAGATCAGTTTACATTCCAATTCCAAAGAAAGGCAGTGCCAAAGAATGTTCAAACTATCGCACCATTGCACTCATTTCTCATGCTAGTAAAGTCATGCTTAAAATCCTACAAGCTAGACTTCAGCAGTATGTGGATCGAGAACTACCAGAAGTACAGGCAGGATTTCGAAGAGGCAGAGGAACTAGAGATCAAATTGCTAACATACGCTGGATCATGGAGAAAGCTAGGGAGTTCCAGAAAAACATCTACTTCTGCTTCATTGACTATGCTAAAGCCTTTGATTGTGTGGATCATAACAAACTGTGGCAAGTTCTTAAAGAGATGGGAGTACCAGACCATCTTATTTGTCTCTTGAGAAACCTATATGCGGGTCAAGAAGCAACAGTGAGAACTGGACACGGAACCACCGATTGATTCAAAATTGGGAAAGGAGTCCGGCAAGGCTGTATACTGTCGCCCTGCCTATTTAACTTATATGCAGAGCACATCATGAGAAAGGCAGGACTAGATGAATCAAAAGTTGGAATTAAGATTGCTGGAAGAAACATCAACAACCTAAGATACGCAGATGATACCACTCTAATGGCAGAAAGTGAAGAAGAACTAAAGAGCCTCTTGTTGCGGGTGAAGAACGAGAGTGCAAAACTTGGGTTGAAACTTAACATTAAGAAAACCAAGATCATGGCATCTGGCCCTCTCAATTCCTGGCAAATAGATGGGGAAGAAATGGAGGTAGTGACAGATTTTGTTTTCCTGGGCTCCAAGATCACTGCAGATGGGGACTGTAGCCAAGAAATTAAAAGACGCTTGCTCCTCGGGAGGAAAGCCATGGCAAATCTAGACAGCACACTAAAAAGCAGAGACATCACCCTGTCAACAAAAGTGCGTATAGTCAAGGCTATGGTCTTCCCAGTTGCAATGTATGGCAGTGAAAGTTGGACCATAAGAAAGGCTGAGCGCCAAAGAATTGAGGCCTTTGAACTATGGTGCTGGAGAAGACTCCTGCGAGTCCCTTGGACTGCAAGGCGATCAAACCGGTCAGTCCTAGAGGAGATCAATCCTGACTGCTCTTTAGAAGGCCAGATCCTGAAGCTAAAACTCAAATACTTTGGCCACCTAATGAGAAGGAAGGACTCACTGGAGAAGAGCCTAATGCTGGGAAAGATCGAGGGCAATAGAAGAAGGGGACGACAGAGAATGAGGTGGCTGGATGGAGTCACTGAAGCAGTAGGCGTGAGCTTAAATGGACTCCAGAAGATGGTAGAAGACAGGAAGGCCTGGAGGAATGTTGTCCATAGGGTCGCATGAGTCGGACACGACTTCGCAGCTAACAACAAAATAATTGCTGCAGAAATTAAGTAGCAGTAAAACCTGATAAAATTTATACCACTATGTATAAAATGAACTAGCTAAAAAATCACTCAAATCTTTAGTAATATACCAGGGACCTTCTTATAATCAAAAATCTGAACAAGATCAGTAGAATGATAAATCTTATCTGTTAATTACCCTAGATTCAACTTCGTAGTGTTAAACGTTTGATACCTAGTGAAGTGACAACACGTTTCTGAATATATTTCAGATCCCAATGAGAATATACATGGCTGAATAAATAAAAATGTTAGTTTCTGAGCGCAAAAAAATCCTCTCCTTGTTTTTGCCCAACTTCACCCTTCCAGGCATGTCTGCTCACTCACTGCCCCTTTCCTATCAAGAGGGCTAGGGATCAATATGCTGCTGGTTGATTGACACATCTTTCTATTGCATTTATTGTCACTAAGTTGAGGATCATGAAGGATGTGAAGAACAACAAAAAGGGGTGATTCAGTTAAAAGTGCTAAGGGAGGAAGGGACATAATTACTTTACTAACAAAAACACTAACTAATAAGTAAGAAAGGCAGTGTCAAAGAATGTTCAAACTATCGCACCATTGCACTCATTTCACATGCTAGTAAAGTTATGCTTAAAATCCTACAAGCTAGACTCCAGCAGTATGTGGATCGAGAACTACCAGAAGTACAGGCAGGATTTCGAAGAGGCAGAGGAACTAGAGATCAAATTGCTAACATACGCTGGATCATGGAGAAAGCTAGAGAGTTCCAGAAAAACATCTACTTCTGCTTCATTGACTATGCTAAAGCCTTTGATTTTGTGGATCATAACAAACTCTGGCAAGTCCTTAAAGAGATGGGCGTACCAGACCATCTTATTTGTCTCTTGAGAAACCTATATCCGGACCAAGAAGCAACAGTGAGAACTGGACACGGAACCACTGATTGGTTCAAAATTGGGAAAGGAGTCCGGCAAGGCTGTATACTGTCGCCTTGCCTATTTAACTTATATGCAGAGCACATCATGAGAAAGGCAGGGCTAGATGAATCAAAAGTTGGAATTAAGATTGCCGGAAGAAACATCAACAACCTAAGATATGCAGATGATACCACTCTAATGGCAGAAAGTGAAGAGGAACTAAAGAGCCTCTTGTTGCGAGTGAAGAAGGAGAGTACAAAACTTGGGTTGAAACTAAACATTAAGAAAACCAAGATCACGGCATCTGGCCCTCTCAATTCCTGGCAAATAGATGGGGAAGAAATGGAGGTAGTGACAGATTTTATATTCCTGGGCTCCAAGATCACTGCAGATGGGAACTGTAGCCAAGAAATTAAAAGACGCTTGCTCCTGGGGAGGAAAGCCATGGCAAATCTAGACAGCACACTAAAAAGCAGAGACATCACCCTGTCAACAAAAGTGCGTATAGTCAAGGCTATGGTCTTCCCAGTTGCAATGTATGGCAGTGAAAGTTGGACCATAAGAAAGGCTGAGCGCCAAAGAATTGAAGCCTTTGAACTATGGTGCTGGAGAAGACTCCTGCGAGTTCCTTGGACTGCTAGGTGATCAAACCGGTCAGTCCTAGAGGAAATCAACCCTGACTGCTCTTTAGAAGGCCAGATCCTGAAGTTAAAACTCAAATACTTTGGCCATCTAATGAGAAGGAAGGACTCACTGGAGAACAGCCTAATGCTGGGAAAGATTGAGGGCAAGAGAAGAAGGGGACGACAGAGAATGAGGTGGCTGGATGGAGTCACTGAAGCAGTAGGCGTGAGCTTAAATGGACTCCAGAAGATGGTAGAGGACAGGAAGGCCTGGAGGAACGTTGTCCATAGGGTCGCGGTGGGTCAGACATGACTTCGTAACTAACAACAACAATAAGTAAGAAAAGGCAAAACTATTCAGCTGAAGACTTGGGGCTCTGTCTTTTCTAAAATGGGATGTGTGTTCCACCAAGCAACAATGAGGAGCAAAATTAAGGGAGTGGAGTAGAGTTTGAGGTTGATTTAAACATGATCCATGTCTACTGAATTTGAACAAGTTCAGCTCTCTAAAGCAGACAAATTGCATGCCTAGGGGACTGAAGGAACTTATGGACATTTCACATCAACTTTTATGCTTTATGTTTGAGAAATTTTCAAGGGTCAGTGAAATCCCCTTCAAAAAGAAGGACCAAGAGGACTACATACCAAACTGACAACAGAACCTGGAACTGATCATACAGAGGTCTGCAAGCACCTTGAAAACAATGCAGTGCTTACCAGTATAAAGGCTGCTTTCTCACTCTGTAAGAGGTATGAAACCAATTGCGTCATGCCTTGTGGAGCTAAATTTCACATCACGTGCGATAGAACTACACGTTACTATGACAGGGGTTTGGAGCATTCCTTATTTCAGTCCCTGAGGATGTGCATGAGTAGTAAATAATATATGCCACTGAACATTAGCATCTGGAAGCAAAATCAAGAGAGAATTTTTACATTCATGTCTTGCACAGGACTTCTGGGGTCACCACCAGGAATTCATGGGGAGGTTCAGTATAGGTGGCAATACCTGGTGAACTTCATTTGATCGCAAAAACCTAAGTAGGGTTAGACATGGTTAATACTTGGATGGGAGATTACCAGAACCAGAAATCCCAGAACTAAGTTGACTGCAATTGCAAACCACTTATTCAAAACTGAGCTTGACCTGCTTTCTGATGATCTCATATTACAAAACTCTTCATTATAATATACTTAAGGATAATGGCAGGACCTGGGGCTGTGGATTCACCTCCATTTTTATCTCCACAATCCTTGCCAGGAAAACAGTAACTAACCATTGTCATCCAGTGAGTTCCCATAGCTGAGTGTGGTCTTTCCAGTTCTAGTCCAATACTTTGTTATATTGCATAAATTCACAAAAAATGATATTCACTTTGAATTAGAAAAAAACAATGAAAACTAATAAATGAAAGTTTATTTTATAGTTGCATCACAGAGAACTTGAGGAAAAGGTTGCTGTTGTTGTTTTAAACTCATTTAAAAAACTCAATGATTTCCTGGTCTAGTTTAACTATACTTAGGCAATGGTCCTGCAGAAGTATTGGGTGCAGCTTCTATCATATTTGTTAAGGCTACAGGTAGTTTGACAATATCTTTATGCTGCCCATCCCTTATCTTCCATTCAAAAGCTCAAGTTGATACCCCTTTCATTTCAGTATCCAGAGAAAACAGTTTGTCTATTCCTAAAGCCATTCCTATATATAGGACTGGATTGCCTGCAATGAACCTGAAAGACAAGATCCTTGCAATTTTCATATGTTTCTGTCAAGGCACCAGAATTTTACATTGGAATTTGGGAAAGCTTCCAATGCATCAAATGGCTTCACAATGCCAAGTTCTAAATAACTTGTCCAGTTGACTGCTGTAGAGAACAGAAGAGTAGGGCAAAATATAAGCTGTTTTCACTGGACACCAGATTACACACCTGAGTGCTCAACAATTTTTTTAATGAAATATGTAGCTCATAAAAGACCAAGCTGCCATTATGTAGACTTTCCGTGATGAAAGCTATTACACGTCAATAAAATTTCTGAAAGCTCTAAAAATTACCAGTGTTCAGATCGTAAACATGTTAAAAGTTGCCTTTTCTTTTTATGGAAAACAACAAGTACAAGCCCAAATCTTTCCATTTAATGTTCTGGCTTCTTCTGCATAATTGGTAGCAGTGCTCAAAAAGCCATTTCAAAAATACAATTAAGTTCTTCACACCACTCTGAAGTCTTTGTCAAACAATATAAGAAAAGAACAATTGTGCTAATTCCCCTAATAGTTCATTTTCTTTTTCTCCACCCCTGTCTTTTTTTTAAAAAATAAGCTCTTCCATAACACCTTATTTTTTCTGCTCTTTTGGAGCCAAACCCAACCCAGGAAAATCTCTGAGATTCTCTTCTGTTTTTCTGCAAGTCCTGGAAGGAGAGATTTTGATTTAAAAAAGTCACTCTAACAGGAAATAGGCCTAATTCAATGAGCATGTGGGAAAACAGTTTTGAAAACAGCAAGCATATAAATTAAATAATGGACAGAACTGTTTTATAATGTGAATAAAATAATGACATCAAAACTAAAAGTTCATGTCTCCAGAAAATTGGCTAGGAACATTGGCTTGTAACACAAAAGCTCAACTCTACTTCCTGCTGCACTGTTGCCATTTATTAGACCTAAGATATTTAGACTGTTTTTTTAGTCTTGTTACTTATTTTTATGAATCAGTGTTTTATTTTGATATTCAGACAATAATTCCAGTTCATGGCTGCAACAAAGATAAACAACAAAATTAGTGATTCTATAATAAAAGGGGGAAAAGAAGAGATACCAAACTTTCTGGATTTAGCCAACTGTTTTTCAGAGAGAATGGAAGAAGGGAAGATATGAGTATAACTTCCTGCAACATATAAACTTATTTCTTCTGGAATGAGCTCTCTGAGTCAAAAGTCATTTTGCAGGTTAAAAATTGAGAACTGGAGCTCCTGAATATATAAAATAAAAGCAGGAGATGAATGGTAAAAGGTTGATGAATGTAGAATAAGTAAATAGGTTTCTTGTTGTAATCATAGGTTCTAATAAAAGAAAACAACTTGTAAGATACATGGAGACACAAAAAACCAACAAATCAGGTTCAAGCATCATATTTAAGTCAAGATTTTTTAATCATTGAGTGAATTGCATACAGTAATCACTTTTTAAATATATAAAGCTATACTGTACTTTACAAATTACATTATGGTTTAGTGCATAGTATGTGAGGAGGTAAAGATAGCTAATCAACTGATAAATATCTTGAGTACTCAGTGTAACACAATTCTACTTGGTGTTAGTATTTGTAAATAAACAATTATTTTAAAACATCATGGTCCTACAGATCCTTTCTTCAGAAGGAGGTAAAATCAAATTAGTACTTCCTGGAACTTCTTGCTATACAGAGAAATGCACATAATTTTAAAGGCTTATTTGGTATTTATCCTTTTTAGTGAAGGGGAAAAAATGGAGCATATATATATTTTTGGAATTTTGATTAAAATTTGGGGATCTGTAAAAGGGACGCGGTGGCTCAGTGGGTTAGGACACTGAGCTTGTCGATCAGAAGGTCGGCAGTTTGGCAAGTTGAATCCTGAGTGCCGCGTAACAGAGTGAGCGCCTGTTACTCGTCCCAGCTTCTGCCAACCTAGCAGTTCGAAAGCATGTAAAAATGCAAGTAGAAAAATAGGGACCACTACGGTGGGAAGGTAACAGCGTTCCGTGCGCCTTTGGCGTCTAGTCATGCCGGCCACATGACCACGGAGACGTCCTCGGACAAGCGCTGGCTCTTCGGCTTTGAAACAGGAGATGAGCACCGGCCCCTAGAGTTGGAAACGACTAGCACGCATGTGCAGGGGAACCTTTACCTTTTACTAAAAAATTGTAATGAAAAACTTCTACACTGTTTTACTAAAAGGTGATTGATAAAAAAGAATGTTTTGAGTGTGCTCTAATTAAGCTATTTTGTGATTGCACAGAGAACCTATTACTAGCCAGTGGTTATTGCAACATTAGTTATCATTGCTCAGTAGTCAGAGTAAACTGGTTTCTTAGTGTTTGGCAATGGAACGGAACGGAACGGAACAGAACAGAACAGAACAGAATAGAATTCTTTATTGGCCAAGTGTGATAGGACACAGAAGGAATTTGTCTCTGGTGCATAAGCTCTCAGTGTACATACAAGCCACAAATGATAAATCATGATCATAATCATAAATAAAATAAGAATAAATCATAAGATACAAACTCAATGATGGTCATAGAATATTTAATGAGCAAACAACATAAATCATAATAGGATACTAAATAAAGGCATTCAATCAACATAAATCATGAGATACAAACAACAAAGTTAGGGGAATAGGTAAAAGGAAAGATGAAAAGATGAGAAAGATAATAGGTAATACAGCACTACTAGGTTGTTTGATATTCTAGGCATAGACAGTGTTATGGGAATTAGTTGTTAAGCACAGTGATAGTAGCATGGGGGGAAAACTGTCTTTATGTCTGATTCTTTTGGCATGCAATGCCCTGTAATGTGATCTTGAAGGAAGAAGTTGAGAGTTTATGTCCAGGATGTGAGGGGTCTGTACTGTAGATATTTTCACAGACTTTTTCTGGCTCCTGCACTATACAGGTCCTTAATGGAAGGCAGATTGGTTGCAATTACTTTTACTGCAGTCCTAACTATCCATCGAAGTCTCTGTCTATCTAATTTGGTTGCCGTGCCAAACCAGAGGTGCAAATGACAGAGTTAATAATACCTTTGTAGAACTGTATCAGCAGCTCCTTGGGCAGTCTGAGCTTTTTGAGTTGGCGCAGGAAGAACATTCTTTGTTGTGCTTTTTTGATGACATTTTTGATGTTAGGTGTCTATTTTAATTCCTGAGATATTATAGAAGCTAGAAACTTGGAGGTATCTATTGTTGATACTATTGTTGTTAGTATTGTAAGAGGTGGTAGGAGGGCTTCTCCTAAAATCTACTAGCATCTCTACAGTTTTGAGTGTATTCAGTTCAAAATTGTTCCTGCTGCACCACAGTGTACTCAATAGAATTTCCATGTCATTATCCTTCCATTCTGATTACTCATTACTTCCTATTATGAGGGTAACTGCTTCAGCATCATGAGAGTTAAAAAGTCAGTCAGAATGAAGGTCAGCTGTCTCTTATTCGGTTGCCTTGCTGCTCTGCTCACCAAAAGTGCCATAGACTTTATGTCATTATCAGCCTTCTGTTGTTTTTCTACTGTAGATTGCCTCAACTAAAAAAATTCAGAAATTGTAAAGGCTGCTTTTCTCCCAACCTGCCAATTGGAACTGGTGAATTAAGGAAATGGGAAACTCTCCACATGCAAAGAAACATCTTGCAGGTTTTCAAAAGAGGGGGGGAAAATCAGAAAAGCAAAGCCATATTCCAAAGGCAAGCAGAAAGTGTCTATTTGCCTTTGCAATAGGCCACAAGAGTTGTGAGGCAAACGAATAACAGGATATGGCAGGTAAAATAAATAGAAAGAGACTAGTCTTAAGGAGTTTCCATGACTCACTCCTGGGCTACAGTCACTACAGCAGCACACAATAATGATTCAAAATGATGCAAGGGAAATGGATGGAGAAGAAAGGAAAAAAGGAGGATAAAAGCTTTGGAGAGCTGAGGAGACAGGGAAATGGATGGGGCGGAATGATGTCATGGAGAGATACCTTTCTTGGCTAGACATGTGGAAAATTGAGGCGCATGCAGCTTATAGTTTTGTTTATGATCCTCTGCCAGTAAGAACTTGTTTACAGCAGAGAGGGTTAAGAAAAGATGACAGCTGATCCTTAATGTGATGGGATTTTTTTTTCAGAGCAAGACTGGATAGGTCTGGCAACACATTAGATTGACAGAAATGGAGTCATAAAAGTATTGGGCTTTAGAATGATAGGGAAGTAAAAAGAGCAGATTATTCTCAGTGTAAAGCAATCTTCAAGCAAACAGAGTCTAGGTTTGGAAACAAGCTGAAGTAGTAAAGGCTGTTTCCAACTGCAGTGCAGGCCGTTGTCTCAGATGGCTTCCTCTTTCATCTGAGGATCAGAGTACATCTTTTAAAGGCAAAGATGAGAAGATATTCCACACAGTGGCAGAAGCCTATTAACCAAAGGATAGTAGAATGGGGGAGTCGCCTAACTTAGCTTTTTTTTTAAAGGCCATTCCAAGCAAACTACTTGACATGTGGAAGAAAGACTGCAAAGGGTTTCACTTTTCAAATGGCCTCCAGATGGCATCAATTTTCTGTTCACTAACCTATCATGAGGGAAGCAAAGCCCACATGAACAGTATCCTGGAATTAATTCCTTTTTAAGAGAGAGAGGAAAGAGAGAGGAAAAGAAGAGAGAGATTGGTTTTCATTTTTCCCCAGAAGCCAGTGTTAGAGAAATTATTAGTTTCAATAGGGCATCAGTGCCTGAAGTTAAACAAACATATACTTTTGATGAAACATATGTCTCTGTAGCAATGCCAGAATATTTTTCTCAGTAAGGACTTGAGGGGATGAACAGCTGATAAAGATTCCCATAATTTACTGACAGTGATTAAGATAACCAGTATATCTTTAGAAGCAAGTGTAAAGGATATACCTAGGAAGGAAGGAAGGAAGAACAGAGTCATCCTTACAGGACTCATAAGTAACATGATTTTTTTTCTTCCAAAGTCAAATGAGGTCAAAACCAGAAACTGTGTGTGTGTGGGGGGGAATACTTCCTTTTTAATTTTAGAAATGATACTGTTCATATGGTTACTGTAGCCAAGAACCATGATTTAAGAAAAGTGCTAAATTTAAAAATCAGGAATTTCAAGCTTCATGGCTTAAAATACGAGGTTGGGCGGGGGAGGACTTATGGCCTTCTAGATCTTAAACTACAACTTCCAGCATCCATCCTTGCTAGCTGAAGGTGTTGAGAATTGTAGTTCAGTAATAGCTGAAAACCCATAGGTTATCCATTCAACAGATTTTGAGTCAGGTAAGGCATTTTTCATTAAATAAAATCTTTCTAGGTCAATAAAGAAAGCCACAATACAAAGGCATATAGATTCATACATACATGCCAGATACAATATTCATTTCAGCTTTTCTAAAGAGATTGGCTATCTCTTTTATTGAAATGTCTATTTTCAACTTGTTCAATGGTTCAAAACATTCATTTAAAAAAATCCAGACTGTTTAATGCATAATTGCAGCTATGTTGGGTATGCTTGGATCTAGTACTGCCTGATGCTTTTGAATCTTGTTTCTTAAAGGTTTAGTTTTAAAACAGAATTAAACTGATTTGACTACACCTACTAAAAGGTTAGATTCAAAGGATACATAATTTGTAAGGTTGTTGCACCCTGTACATGGTGCTCTATTTATCTAAAACAGTTGGCAGTTACAGTATTGATTTTTTCAATAGATTGTTTAGAATACTATAGATGTTCCATATGATAACGTTTATATCCCTGCTTTCCTGAGCCAATATTTTAATGACATCGTATTTCCACACCAGGGTAAAATAAGAGAGATGCTAAATATGTGCACACAATTAGAGTAGCTAGTCTTGCTATGTAATAGCAGCCAAAGCAGTTTTGCTGCCAGTGGCAGAAAGTGAAATTTAAATTCAACCTGCCAACAAGAATTGCTTTCATATCTGGGAAGCCTCTATCACAGTGTTTTTCAACCACTGTTCCGCGGCACACTAGTGTGCCGCGAGATGTTGCCTGGTGTGCCGTGGGAAAAATTGAAAAGTAATTATAAAATACTTTCTTTGTGTTTATTTGATTCCTATTCAAGAGAATTACTTTATATATAGTCAATATAGGCACATTTTCTAATGGTGGAGTGCCTCGTGATTTTTTTCATGAAACAAGTGTGCCTTTGCCCAAAAAAGGTTGAAAAACACTGCTCTATCAGGATCACTTGGGTGATTTAGTAACTCTTACCCACTCACTTCCCTGAGAGTGACAAGTGTTATCAGCTCAAGGAAGAAGATGAACTGCCATTCATTCAGTTGCAGACTGCTGGAGATTTGAATTTAAAAGCATTTATTATTGTTTGTGAATATATGCAAAAAATTATTTAGTAATTAAGTAGTGGAATGTCCCATCGAAAAGAAAATGCCATTAATATAATTGGATGCAAAGTATAAGCTTAGCCTAACTATCAGTGAATGATAGCTTGAGAAATGTCCGAGGATAGAAAAACCTCTAAACTATCTAAAGTCACTTGAAGAGAAGGAAGCACCCTGGGAAGCGGGGAGGGATAGAAATTTCATTTAATCCTTAAATCCAGAAAGTCAATTAGCTAACAAAAGGCCAGGATAAAAACAGGCACACAAGCAGCATGGCAAGATCCTTTTCTTCATCTTGCTCTAGCCATTTGTTTATTTATCTAAACAAGTGACTCTGTCCTAATATTTATACTGTATTGATTATGTTATGCTATGCTATGCTATGCTATGCTATGCTATGCTATGCTATGCTATGCTATGCTACAAATTTTGATATCTCCCATCTCCCTCGCAGAGGGATATTGGGCAGTGTACAAATAAAGTTTTGAAACATTTAAAAGTATATAAAATTTTAAAAGGCAAGAATGAATTAAAAAACAATGTTAAAAGTTAATTAAAGGGAGGGGGCATTAACCAATCCCAGGGCTGCGTGCTCCACTGTATACCACAAGCAAGGCTGCAGTTGTTGAACAGGATCATAGGTGTAAAGAGATAATGTCATCTGCAACGTTGATCCTCTTCTTCCAAGTCTGGAGAACAACGAACAATAACTCCTCCCCCTCCTTCTCCTGATCTTTTTTCATCTTGTCTGAAAGGTGAACCAGCAGCAGAAGACAGGAGGCCAAAATTGTCACTTGTTCACGTCATCATTTCCCTCTGAGCAGTGGCAGAGAATTGCTTCCTTACCTGGACCTGTCCCTTACTGCAAGCTGGAAGAAGTCAACAGGTAAGCTGGCCTCTCTCCATCTTTCCATCCATCTGTCCTGCAACATGTATGAAAGTAGATATTGAAAGCTGAAGGAATCAGGAGTCAGAAATGGGGGGGGGGCTAATTATGAAACACATACCACCAAAACTGGTGAACTCCTTCCCTTCTGTATGTGCACATTATGTGCAAATGCGTAAGAGGCAAAATTTGTGATGCATGCGTTATCATTCTGTCAAAATCAAAATCTGTTGTGCAGCACTTTGCATTATCTTACCAACCCTTGAACCCTGGTCACCTAGTTTCTAGGCTTGTGATGAGGGCACGTAGAACTACAAATATTTTTTTCAGTCCAGGTTTATGCTGCAATGAACTATTATGCATGAAGAAGACCACAATTTATATGTACCAACTAACTTGCTTTCAGATGTAAAATTTTATAATGCAATGCACAATTTAGAATGGGTTTGTGCTATTTTTGCCAAAGAACTATTTCCAAACCTAATTTAAAAATAAGTATCACTTTATAAATAACGCAAGGGCTTAAGAAGTCAGCTCCTAGTGTATCAGCAGTGTATTAGTACAGCCAATAAAACATCATAATTTATTGTATTTGTTCCCCCTACGTCTCTGTGTCCTTCATTTTATTAACCATTTTTTAATAGAGTTCCAAGATTTTTAGATAGTATTTCCGGCATGTCTCATCAGTCTCTAATACATTTTTTAAAAATGTGACTGCAGTTCAAAAGCATGCAAATGTGAGTAGATTAATAGGTACCATTTCAGTGGGAAGGTAACAGTGTTCCGTGCGCTTTTGGCATATAGCCATGCTGGCCATATGATCATAGAAAATATCTTTGGACAATGCTGGCTCCCTCAGCCAAGAAACAGAGATGGGTACTGCGCTCTAGAGTCACACACAACTGAACAGGGAAAGCTTTACTGTTTGCTTACCAAACAGCCACCATTCTCATTCATTCTTAGAAACTAATATTTTTTCTTGTGCTGTATTCTTTCATTTCCATCCTAGCAGAATAAATTCACCACCTTCTCCTAGTTCAAGTGTTGCACATTTTTTCCCTTGAATTGATACTTCACTGACTGAGGTATATCACCAACCATGGATTCTTGCTCTTATTTGCAACAGCTGAAATAAGAATATGTTAAGAGTTTCTGACGTATTTTAGTCCTTTCATATAAAGTTATGCCTACATCGTCACTTCCCTGCATCCATTCACCAACTCTGCTTCACAAGCTCAGGCCACCTTCATTTAGATCTATGACCTCCTTCCCATTTATTTGAGTTTCAGACATATAAAATCTAGTTCTCTTAGCTCTGACATATTTTGGCCAGTATACCATCAATGCAACTAAAATCCAGTTTTACTGCAAGCATATTCATTTTAAACTATGCCCACTAAGTTGTGTAATTTAGTGGCTACCTTGCAAGTTAACATACTATTACTTTCATCCCCCCAGTGTACTGATACATAGAAATGATGTTTGAAGATTTCCAAAAATGAGATTATACTCTTCTGACCACACACAGTGTAACACCAGCTGAACTGGACATGGGTAAATATCATATATAAAGCTGAATTCATATTATCAGTAACCTCTAGCTCAATTCCCACTTGAACATATAAAGTTCGTGGATGATCTCAATTGACATGTATACGTGACAACCACCATGTGATTGAAATAAGTTTGTAAAAACTAACAGCATGATGCTAAGAAAATAATTCTATCCTCTCCCCCAAGGACGATGTGTCTGATGTGTCTCACTTCAGAAAAGAGGCTTTTATGTTTATTCTGGTTCTGAAGAGAAACATAGGTAGTCTTGGCTAAACAACCACTTGTTCAGCAACTGTTCAAAATTACAATGGCAATGAAGGGTGAAGGGAATTATGATTAGTCTGAAAAAGTTGAAGCTCTTATAGCATTCATATGGTCATGCAATTGCGATCTGGGCATTTGGGCACCTGCCTTGTGATTATAACATCGTAGCAACTCATGTGATCAGCATTGGTGTTCTTCCTTGCCAGCTTCCCACAAGCCGACTTTGTGGGGAAAGTGGCAGGAAAGGTCACAAGTTGTTCCCTTAAGTTGCTTTTGCCCCATTTTTGTTCCCAGGATCCCCGTTAGGGATATGAAATTGCACAGATCTTGTCCTCTGTACTCCCCACCTGCCCTCTGTGGCAAATGTCAGTCTGCAGTACTGCCCACCTGCCTGAGGCCCTTAGTGGCTTGGCCATCCTCCCCGGAGGCCATCCTAGCACTATGTAGCACTGCTACAAAAAAAGGTGCATTTCCAGGGTTCTGATATGCGACATTGTTTAATCAAGGGATCCCAGAGTGTGTCAACCCTACCAGATCAAATCAGCCAGGCAGATGTTGTGGAAGACAGGTGATCCCCTCAAGTAACTCTATACCCTATGCCAAGTAGTCCAACATTTTTTTAACATGTATTTAAAACTTATCTTAGATTTATCTAGTAATTCAATATGCTAGATCTTCTTCTAATGAAGATATTTTTCTAACAAAAAAATGAATTGTAGATATGGGCTTTTGCTTCCACAAAATTTTATGCAACATTGTGCCTAAAGTATTGCACAAGTATTGAACTGTATGCTTGCTAACACAAGGCCTTGCCCTGCATGTCTTACAGAATCTCCCGCTAGTTATTGTGCAGTAATTCATAGAAAATTATCACTGCTAAAATTGTGTTGATCATTCATCCTTGGCTCCAACCAATAGTAACACAACTACTGATGAAAAATCACAATAGTGGCATTATCTAACCAATGTGTGCATCAACACAAAACAAATGACAAGACACTCTTTCCATTAGATGTAGTATATTTTTACCGCTATGCAAATGTATGCAAGCTTAATTGGTTAATCAACAAATTCATATTCTTGTGCATGTTTACTCTGAAGTAAATGCCATGGTGTTCACTGCAATTTATTCTCCGATATCTTTAGCCAGATTGCAGTTCTGTCTTATTTATTCCAGACGAAGCCACTGGAGAAAAAAATAGTTCAGTATTTCTAAACTGTTGTTTTGATTTCTGATGTTAATTTCAGTCTTTCGCTTAGAACAATGTGATCAGAGAGAATGAGGCTGATCCATGTTGTGTTTAAGCCCTTATTATGGAACAAGATAGGTGCTTGCATGAAAAGCCCTTCTACAGCTCACATTCCTTGGGGCAAACCCAGGAAGGAGAGAATGGCAGGTACAAAGCTGCTTGGCAAAATAAATAAATAAAAAAGCAAAATAATATTTTGGAAGAATATTTGCAAAGCCAGCTATGGTGGTCATTATTGTGCCACTCACAAAAATCCCCATTCCCCAGAAAAACACGAACCCTGATTGACTGCAGTGCTCTCTGCAGTGATGAAAGGAGGAAACTATAAGGTAAAGGTAAAGGTTCCCCCGCACATGCGTGCTAGTCGTTTCCGACTCTAGGGGCCGGTGCTCATCTCCGTTTCAAAGCCGAAGAGCCAGCGCTTGTCCGAGGACGTCTCCGTGGTCATGTGGCCGGCATGACTAGACGCCAAAGGCGCACGGAACGCTGTTACCTTCCCACCGGAGTGGTCCCTATTTTTCTACTTGCATTTTTACGTGCTTTCGAACTGCTAGGTTGGCAGAAGCTGGGACGAGTAACAGGCGCTCACTCTGTTACGCGGCACTCGGGATTCGACCCGCCAAACTGCCGACCTTCCGATCGACAAGCTCAGCGTCCTAACCCACTGAGCCACCGCGTCCCTGAGGAAACTATAGGGAAGATTATTGCAATATGCTCAACATGGGACTGCTCTTTAAAAGCATTCAGAAACTTCAGCTGTGGCAGAATCTGGCTGCATGTGTGGTAAATTGTGTTGAATGCATGGCAGGTATAACAACACTATTGCATAAGCTGCACTGACTATCGGTATGTTTCTGGGTGCAATTCAAGATGCTGGGTGCCATCTTTAAAGCTCTGCATGTTTGGGGATCAGGTTATCTGAGTGATTGTCTTTTCCCAATAGTTTCTACCTGACCATTTCAGTCCAGATTGGGCATTATGAAGATCCCACCAACCGAAGAATGAAAGCGGGTAGGAACCAGAAGACAGGCCTTCTCTGCTGCAGCCCCTGCCCTTTGGAATAGTCTCAATTTGGAGATTACAATGGCCCCAACCCTGCTAGTCTTGTGTGAGGCTCTAAAACAGGGGTCTTCAAACTTGGCCCTTTTATGACTTGTGGACTTCAACTCCCAGAATTCCTCAGCCAGCAAACTGTGATGATGATGGTGATGTTATGTCCTGTTTCAGCCATGACATTTTTGCAAGAATTTGCTCAAGGAACCTCTGGTGAGCTACTCTGTCAGCAGCAATGGTCCAGATGAGTATCAAAATGAATCATAAACAGTTTGATGTGCCCAACAGTGGCGTAGCGTGGGTTGTCAGCACCCGGGGCAATTTGCGCCCCCTAACCCGGTGATGTCATGGCACCGCCGAAAAGACGCGCCCCGCAGCGGCGTAGACTTTCCAAGAAGAGTCGTGCGCATGCGGGATGCTTCCGGGTCCCTCTCGAGGGCGGCTGGGCGGGGCTCCGACCTGCAAGAGCCGCTGCATTCAAGCTCGCACGTGAGCCCCGCTAAATAAAGCCATGCATGCGCACGAAGCTAGGCCAGCCGGCCGGCGGGTCCGTCTTCGCTCGGCCAAGCCTGCCGGGGCGCCTGCGGGGCGCTTGCGGTTGGCCTGAGCCTAGGCGGAGAGTTGGGCGCTTCTATTTATTTTATTCAGTTTATGTGGCCGCCCATCTCACCTGCCGGACTCGTTTCGCTTTGCAAGAAAGAGCAGCTCGAGAGCGGAGCCAAGCTGACTCTGTGCAGCCCTTGGGGCTCCCTGAGCAGCTCAGTGCGAGCGCGCCCCCCCAGATGTTGCGCCCGGTGCGGCCCGCCCCCCCTGCACCCCCCACGCTACGCCACTGGTGCCCAATAGTTCCTTCGCAAAGCTTTGTATCAAAACCTTTCACTATAAATACAGAACAAATAAAGTGGAAACAGTACAAGGACAATTAACATGCATCAGTAACAGGAATTACAAGTACGGAGAGGGAACAGTTCATCTACTGTATATCATTAGATGCGTTTGCTGTATCAACAATGAGACTCCATGAATATCTGTATTCTGCAGCACACCATGTCTATTCTTTCTACTTAAAATAGGCCTTTTGAATTAAGAATACTAATTTTTCATGGCAAGAGTTTTCTTTTGCTTCCCCCCGCCCCCCAGGAAAATTATAGTTTGAATAATTGACTTGACCAGCATTACAGGCATTTTACTCCACTTAATATTACAGGCGAGGGACGATTGCCAAGTCGATCAGTTATTCAGCAGTTTTATAAGCATTGTTTTGTGCAATGTGATACACACTGTGCATGCATTTCAATGAAATGAGAAATATACTTCCCCAGGCTCATTCAGATTCCAGCACTGGAAAGCAAATAGTAGAGAATTTGCTTGCCTGCGTATGCTTGCTCTGCTCTACCTGTATTACAGTTTCAACCATGACTGATCCCTGGTCTTGCACAGTGTCCCCTCTTCTGTATTCTATCCTGCATAACATATACCTCAATTTTTATAACTTTTATGCACATTGATTTCCCTAATAACTGCTCATTATGACTGATTGATTGATTGAATTTATTGGGCTGTCCCATTCCAGATGATTCTTTAATAAATGGAAACAATAATATAGTACAAACCAACCAATATAATAGTAAAAATAACATCCATTCAGGGAGCAAAAATTCTTTCAGATTTCATAGAGCCAGCCCGTCCATCCAACCCAAAGTCTGTGGGAAAACCCAGGTTTTTCAAGAGTGCCTAAAGATGGACAAAGCAGGAGCCATGTAAATGATTGATACTTTATGTATAATTTATAAACCACCTACACCTGATCTGGATTGAGGAATGGATAGATTACATTTATAAATAAATAAATAAACCCCACTAATATTATATTAGTGGATGCTGTATTCAAGAATAATCATGTATATTTTGCCAGAAAGAACAGTACAGCAGGGAAGGAATATAACATATATAATTTATTTTATGAGCAGAATTTATATTTCCATGGCACAATATGTCTACAGAGAATCTGATATTAATAATAAATGAAACATAAGATTCTTTGAAGACAAAGTTCCCTTTAGCCCCAATGAGCTACTCCATGAGGATAAGCTTAGGTTGAAAATCCTTGGGGAAAAAAGTTATTTAGAAAAACACAAAAACCAAAGAGAGTTTATTTTGTTTCTGCTCTGCCCATAACTCCTAATGATATACCAAATGTCTCAGTATTTTCCATTTACTGAAGTTTTGTCTGTCAACATATTGCTAATCCAATAAGGTAGATTTGTACAACCCTCTTAAATATATAATGAAAGTCAGTGCTATAAAAATCACGATTTATTGCAAATGGTTTCATGGAGAGGAGGCTTCAGACAAAGAAACATTAAAAAGTCAATTGCTACTTTCCTCTGAATCTATACATGTGAAAAAGTAGCACAAATATTCAAACATGAAAAACTCGCAAATTAAATATGTTCAATGCTGCTGATTGTTCTTCTGGTTTAATTGTTTTGCTTTATTTTAAGGGGGGGGGGAATGTATGGTAAGATAAGACTACATTTGTTGAAGGAAAAGTCTTCATCATGGTTCAGTCCAAGCCGGGAATAAGCAACATGGCAACTGCTTTAGAAAGAAGGTTGTAGTTTATTGAAGAGGAGAGCCAGACAGAAAAATGGCTCTGGAAGAAAAGAGAGAGAGAGCGCACATGTAGGGAGTGGGTTTTTATACCCTCTGGGGCTCTTGAGGTTGTTTCCTGTTCCTGTTTTAGGCTTTCCTGTGGGTCTGCCTTTCTGGTATTCTGATGGTGGTGGGTTAATCCTATTATGCCCCAAAGGTCATATCCTGCTTCCCTGGGGCTGGGGCTGATGACTCTTAGATTTTTGCTGTTGATTCTAGGGATCTTTCTTCCTAATCCCAGGTTCCTGATTCCAGTCTTTCTGACAAGATTATCATCTGCAATTCTGCAGAGCTGGTTTCTGCTTGGGGGAGGGAGACTTGGAGCTATTAAGAAAAACTGGGCATGCTTTTCTGCCTCTTTAAGATCCTTTGAGGAAATATATTTTTCTGCCCTCTTAATATTTCTTTCTCTGGGGTGGTGTGTGTGTGTGACATCCCACAATTAGTTGTACAAATCATCTCATAATTACTATATTGTGGCTTAACACCATTACCTCATGAAGATACCTTCCTGATAAGATAGGCCACTTTTTGTTGTTATTCTTTTTAACATGTTTTGAATCATCTTTAACCAATATATTAAAATATGAAGCATAAAAACCTATAATTTCTAAATCTTTACATTTATAGACACTCAACCAACATATTTTGTAGTACCTTTCTGAAAAGTTGACTTTATTTCACATACCTAATTACAGTGAGGTGGTGGATCAGGTGGCCTTGCCTGGTTTAGTGCAGTCCAAAATAGTGCTGAGGGATCATGAAAGGTGATTTATTTGATTTGCAGAATCCACAATAGAGAAATGGATAGAGGAATTGTTATCTTAAAAGCTAGTTTATAATGGAGCCTTAAATTGCTTTGAAGCACTTATGGTGGTATTTATGTAAATGCCTGACATAGAGAGAAGGCAGAAAAAAATAAGAACACTATAACATAGAGAGAAGGCAGAAAAATACCATTTTAATGTAAATCTTAGCCAAGATGATTTTAGATGAGCATTAACAACCAACTGAACTGGTTTTAAACCTAACAGGGGAGGGGGGGAACAAACAAGAATGGTATTAAGGAATTTGCATTTGACTGTAATTATTTTCCCTACAAATAATCAGTGCAGAGTCTCCATCAATGCTATGAGAAAGAGACCATGAGCACATGTTTTATTCCCCTTACAAACAACAAGCATGCAGTGGTAAAACAATGATATCACAGTGGAGACTACCAATTAACAGAGAAACAGTTTGGTCCAGTAGTTAAGACACCATGCTAGAAACCAGGAGACTGTGAGTTGTGGTCTTGCTGAGGCATGAAAGCCAGCTAGGTGACTTTGAACCAGTTATTCTCTTTGAGTTATAGTCAAAGAGAGTTATAGACTATTGTTCCTTTCCTTTCCTTTCCTTTCCTTTCCTTTCCTTTCCTTTCCTTTCCTTTCCTTTCCTTTCCTTTCCTTTCCTTTCCTTTCCTTTCCTTTCCTTTCCTCCCCTCTTTTAACTTCTTTTAATTGGTATGTCATGTAGAATTTTATGTGAATGACTATACATATTGGTCACAGATTGCAATAAAGTTACCGGTTTTTAAACACAGCAAAGATTGGCCTTAGTTTTTGTATTAATGTTAAGGATAGGTACTCTCTTCTCCCCCAGCTTCCCGCCCCCACACACAAAAAAAACCACCCTCAAATTCAGTTATCAGGGATGCACAGTAATAGCAAATACGAAATTCTGTGCACAGACTCTAATACAAACTAAGGTTCTGCACAACATAGTAGAAATAATTTAATGTTAGTGAAATAAAAAGAAAAGCCTCTTTCTGTGAAAACATCGCACACCTATTAGTAAAACACTACATTTGTGGACGTTGTGCAATATGTCAATCTGACTGCAATTTATAACATTAACCTCCAAAATATCATTCTGAGCATTTTTTATGTAAAGTGTACTGACATTTTATTTTTGTGTATAATTTGCATAATGTTGAAAATCAAATTCAAAAAAAGAGGGGTTGAATGCTTCGGTGGCTTGCATTTAATTTCCCATTATGCAGATATTTAAAATTAGGCAAACCTTTTCAGACTTGAACAGTGATT
Organism: Vipera berus; assembly: GCF_964194415.1. Lineage (NCBI taxonomy): Eukaryota > Metazoa > Chordata > Lepidosauria > Squamata > Viperidae > Vipera > Vipera berus. The sequence continues at coordinate 236,802,587 of NC_138202.1, forward strand.
TTTAATGCCTTTTTCAAGCAAAAACCTGAGGTCTGAATAAGACTAATATTTAAAGTTCCATTAATCAACTATTTTTGAAAAATTAAGGGTGAGAAAAAATCATTAACACTTGACTGAAAAGCTTTTCAAACAAGAAAAAAACAACAACCCCCAAAGATGAAACATTCTAAAGAAAGGAACAAGATTTGAAAATGACAGAGAAGAAATAGAAGTAGACTAAAGAATTGTATCTATTTAATAAATTTATTTGGCCCATCTGATATGCATAATTCTGGACATTAAACAAAATGTTACTTTTTTCTAAAATATAATATTGGTTTCTCTTTTTAAATTTTCAAAAGAAATGTGATTCATGCTACGCTTTTGTTTCAGAAAATATCTACTATCATGCTATTTCTCTTCCTTAACACCAGAATTTTTCTACCAGTCTATGGTTATTTATACATATTTACACATATTACATTCATTTGTTCGTTCGTTCAATTTCTATTGCTGCCCATCTCAGTCAATGATTCTAGGCAGCTTATAGTTCAAGAAATAGATTACAATTAAGACACTAAAACATTTTAAAACAATAAAAACATCCACAGTAAATATACATAGCAGCTGAGATACTTGCCAGTAAGCAATACAGCCAGGGAACAGGCCCTTGATACATTCAGCACCTCTGACACAGTAACATAGCTAGGTTTTTAGGGCCTTATGAAAAGCTAACAAGGTTGGGGCCATTGTACTCTCTGAAGGGAAGATGTTTCATAGAGTAGAGGCCACTTGGGGAAAAGCCCGTATTCTTGTTGCCACCAAATTAGCACCTGGAAAGTATAGAGATAGAAAAGCAGACTAACTTATTTAAGTAAACTTTGACCATGCTGCCAATCCGAATCTACTCCAAAGAGATCCAGTTTTTAGACTGGAGTTGCTTAATAGGAAGAGGGGACTCAAGAATAATAGTTGGTCTTTAAACTCCACAAACTGGATCCAGCAAGGAAACATATGTAATAAACAAACTGCGATTCTGTGTAATAAACAAAATCTGCAGGACAAGACAGAAGTGAATTTGTTTTGTTCTATTGTGCTTTTATCTCCTCAAACAATCCCCACCAATCCCTATTCTACCACACTGCTTTTGGTTGCAACTAAAGAGGAATGCTTACAGCAAGAGTAAGGAAAGTGCCTCCAGCCCACCTGCCTTGGTAAGAGGAAATCAGGAAAATTAGGTCTGCTGGGCTGAGACTGCTGTGTACTGTACACGGACCCAAGACATCAAGGCCTTCCTGAAAACCACTGGCCCTTCCCAATTGGATATAGCACAACAAATTCAGCAGGGAACAAATTAGTTCTAGTTTTCTTTGGTAGGTGAAATAATGATGAACTGGATGTAGGAAAATGTTTTTATCAGTTCTATTAACTAATAGATAATTAATTATCTATTAGCAGTGGTGGGATTCGGCCAGTTCACACCACTTCGGCAGAACCGGTAGCAGCATCCACATAGAGATCCGGCTGTTCACATATTTGAATCTCACCACTATTAGTTAATAGAATCACTGGATTGTTAAATGATTATTCTTTTTAGCTTATATATGTAGGTTTTGTTGATTTTATGTACTTAAATTTTACATTTCATGTCTGTTCCTTAGTATATATTTTTATTTGTAACTTTTTTATTACCTATTATCTAATTCTTACATGTTTTTAGAGAAATATTGTATGCCTTATAAATGCTTACATTTCTGCCTACTGAAATCCTTACAATATTGTACTTCAAAATATATTAAATTACAGCAAAAGAAAGGGAAAATGTAACATTAGTTAAATCAAGCTAAAAATTAGTAAAGTGTGTCTCAAGCCATGAAAACCATATCCAGATTCTGGTTATAATTCTTGGATTTTCTCCAATTCTGGAGGCATAATATTTACTTTCAATTTCAGTCTTCTTTTAAAGGACCTTTAGAACTGGTTCAACACCTTCTATTTGCTGCCTATTTGGATACATCATTTCTTCTTGTTGTATATAGCACAGCTTCGAGAATTATTTATTTCAGAACTTGAAATGTTCATTCTCAAAAATTGCCAGTGAGTTAGAAATTAATTTTAGCAGTCCAGTGAGTTGGAACAATGTTGATACACCTCTTTTTTGTCTTATGTTTGTGCCACTAAGTCACACTAATGGATTTCCTGATCAGTTGAAAGACTGAGATATTTCCAGCTCAGCACGTACTTCCATATTCTACTTTTTAAAAATTAAATAAGTAACTGATTTTAAAATCTCCACCTGACAATTATTATTGTAGAAAGTCTTTGAATCTCTGAAGTGCTATTCCTAAATGATTTTTTTTGTTTTGTTTTCATTAGGCTTAAAAAAAGGAAATTAAGACATACTTTTCTTCGGTCAAATGTTCTGTGATAGCAGAATATATTTTTATCTCTTGATTAACAATCTGATTTGTTGAAAGACAAACTAAGCTGCTATGCTGCTCTGCAACAAATAACATAATTACAATAGTATTAAGGAATTAATATTTGATAGCCATGGTTTTAAGGAAAACAAATTACCCCTTAATTTGGATTCATAACATTATGGAGAAAGGAATAAAACTGTCTATATCTTCATGATTTTACTTCTTAATTTGTAATTTGGTTGCCAAGAGTCAGTTGCTGCTTTTAAGGTATCTAATGTTAACCTTGACCTGGAGAAGGAATGGCTTTAGCTCAATCATGAAGTCAGCACAGTGAGTGAAAGCTGCAGTCCAGCACTCTTTGGAAAACCCAGATATCTGTACTAGTCTTTAGCACAGAGAAACAAAGACACACACAAAGAAAACCTGTATTTTTATTACTGCATTCAAAAAGGGAGTTTTATAATATTGTTCTGTCATCCTGTTTTTAGTATCTTGGTATATATAATAATGAAACTTATTCAGTCAGGGTGATTAAACAATTAAATTTCTAAAAAGAATGTTTCACGTTTCAGGCAAAGAACTATAGCAATGTCACCTTTATATTATTGCTGATTAAACTATTAGACGATGTGAAGCTTTTTTTTCAAAAACAAATGCTCTAGCAAAGTCCTTATTAAATTGTGAACTTTTTCTATGTGCTGTCCATATTTTAAGTTTCACCTAAACGGGAGAACAGGAGAAAAATATGGGTGAAACATTATTTAAATATCCTCCTTGGAATCACTAGCCTTCTGCTTTTGGACAGAAAAGATAACTGCTATAAAGTTGATTTTTAACATATGAACTGCCTTCTACTAGTCTCACAATGAAATTGCATGTTCACTTCTGCATTCTGGTCAAGAATAGGAAAAGTGGAAATGAATGGTAAGAAATCTAATGCAGTGCCACAGAGAATAAGTATAAAAGAGAAAAGTAAGAAGCCAAAGACTGCTCTTTAAAGAAGAGCGGATTATAGTCACAAAAAGGAAAATAGAATGGAAAAGAAATAGTTTTAATGTGTACTCAGAATTTCTTACCTGAAAAGCAAGCCTTGAAGGGTGGAACTATAAAATAGAACATCAATAATGAATAGAGTTGATAGATGATAGTTTTGTTATTTATCATCTTCTCCTAGAGGCATTCAGCATTCAGTACTAAAGAAACCAAAAAGTAGAATTTAATTCAAGCTGTTTGGATGTGAAAATAAATGTGAAACAAGTGATTGTGGAAGTTGAGAGGCAAGTTTAAAGATGATGATACAAAATTACATATTCTATTTTGTGAAGTATCACAAAGCTACCCATATATGTTGATTTACAAAATTTATGAATTACGGTATCTCTATATCACTAATGACATTTTCTACCAATTTCATATCCACTAACATTTGCACAGAGTTCTATGACAAATACAAACTTTCTATTCCCCTTTTTGTCTGTCTCCAGGAAATACCTGATTTGGTGTATGCTTCCATACTGACCAAGTGCTTTTTCTTAATCTTTAAGTTAAAATACCACTAGAGGGCACAATATTCTTAAGGTATTTTCTTCTGGAGCCTAAAATGTTTAATAAATTACCTGATAACTAGAGTGATTTTTCCCCCCAACACAATAAGCTCTCATCTTCTGATTAAGATCTATAGAATTAGTATTACAAAATAGACAAGATTAAATGTTTTGCTGAACATTCCAATGTGTTCTTAAAACCACAGGTGCGTGCACGTGCAATAAATGTTTCTTACTTGATGTGTAATTCTGAAAATATTTCTTTGAAGTTCTTTGTCTCTGGTGGGAATAAAGTTGTACTCTTGTTTACTTAACAGCAGATAGCAGGAGTGTTATTATACAGTGCTGCACTTTTTCTTTGGGTAGACTTGAGGTGATGACAGATCTGCCTTATGTACTATCATCTTCCCAAATAAAACCAGTCTGTTGTTGTTGTTTTCATCAACTCAGGATGTTAAAAGTCGGAGCCCACTACTACATATAGTTTAATCCTCTGCCCAGTGGAGGAACCTACTACTGTAGCACTCCAACAAATTGCCATCTAAAACCTGTTTAAACATTTCACTGTAGGAGAGTCCACCCCCACCCCCTCCCAACCCTGTATGTTCCCTTGTTGAACAGTTCTTATCTCTATGAAATTAATTATTATGTGCCATCTTTCACATTGCAGCTCCTTAGGTACTAGAAGACACCTACATGTCTACCCATAGTCTACCTTGTTCCTCAAACCATTACTCCAGGCTTCTTATCATTCCCTATGCATATGCTCCACATTATCAGTGTCCTTTCTAAAAGGTGACACTCAGAATTGGGTGCAATATCCTAAATGTGGTCTGAATGGTAAAAAAAAGGAAGATTAATTAATCTTGAACTCAGCACTGTATTCCTCTTTATCCTATTTAGGGCTACCTTTGTGTTTTTTTCTGCAGCTTCACCAAGACATTCAAATTTTTGTTACATGCAGTGCTTTTTTTGTAAAAGAAAAAGGTGCCGGAACTCACACATGTCATACAACCCACCTTGCCTACCCTATAAGGTTCCATCCAAAAATGGTGCTGGAACTCCGTTCTGGGCATTCTATGAGAAAAAAAAGCCCTGGTTACATGTAATACTGCCCAATGTGGTCTTTCCATCCTACGCTTATTCCTTTGATATATTTTTTTTCCAGATCACTGACCTTACTTTTCTTCTTGTTGAAATTCATTCTGTTTGTTTCTACCCAGTATTCCAGCTTCCTTCCGAATACTGATTCTGTCCCATAACATTTTTGCTATTCTGTCAGCTTTTTTCCATCCACAAATTTGATAATTCTATTTTCCAGTTTCTCACCTAAATCATTTATATGTATACTGAGCAGCACGGGGCCTAAAATGAAATTTGACAGAATGTTTTGTGTTACTTCCTTCCAATTGAATGCAAACTATTCATGTAGTCACATTGGATAAGCTTGTTCAACCAGCTCTATAGCCATCTAATGCTGCCATTGTCAAGCTTATCTTTTGCCACCTTCTCTGATGGATGGCTTTATTATTGAAGACGTCACTGAATGTTCCTCTTGGAGGAGGAGAATGAGGCAAAGTAGGAGTTGAGGAGAATTGTTTTTTTTTCCATTACTTGTTTCTATCCTAAAAACATGTTCATGTCAGAGGGCTACTTTTTCCCCTTTTTCTATAGACATGTAAAAAAAACACCTTTTAATTGCTTTTACTTTCTCTTCACCACCTAAATTTCTGTTATGCTTTATTTCTGCAGATAAGAATTACTTGATTACTTGGTGACCACATTTCCATGTTCTACAGATTCCTTTTCAACACTGTCTAAATTGCTCCTATTTTTTTCCTCATTGGATTGATGTGTGATTGATTTCCAAACTTATTTTTTCTAAGTCTGACTTCGGTGCTCCTTCTGATATGAGAATTTCTATGCTTCAGATCCCACCTAGTACTTCTCTTAAGCTTGCTGAAATTGGCTGTCATGGAATTTAAAGTGCATGTACAACTCTCTCACATTTGGTGCAGTGGTTAAAATGCAGTATTGCAGGCTGCCTCTGTCCACTGCCAGGAGTTCGATACTAGCTCAAGACTTAGTCAGTCTTCCATCCTTCCGAGGTAAGTAAAATGAGGACCCACATTGTTGGGGGCAATATGCCGAGTCTGTAAACTGCTTAGAGAGGGCTGTAAAGCACTATGAAGCAAGTATATAAGTCTAAGTGCTATTGCTATTTTCTTTCTGGTAATATCCTTTTTTACTTTTATTAAAGGTTTTGATTGTAATAATAAAGACAAACTAGAAAAAAGAAATAGAAAAAATAAAAAGTGCAAAGGAAGAAAAAGAAAAAAAAGAAATAAGGTAAAGAAAAGAAATAAGTAAAAGTGATGCCCAATCTTAATGTCAAGTAGAAATTTTTTTGATAACTCTTGCCTATATAGGGTTACATACAAGTAGCTCTTCGACCCATAACTTCTCTTTTGTATAAACACAGCTATAAATAATTTTCAGTCCTGGTGTCAGCAAAAAACTCCATACAGGTTTACCTTGAACAACTCTATATTTGTTCCTTTTAGTTTTAACAATCTTTAATTCATTCAAATGTTGTCATAGAATTTGATCCCTCTTTGGATTTTCCCCCCCATCACAAATGCTTCTTTGAGGCATTAGCAAACTTCTTTGGTTTGTCATTTGCACTTTCACTTTCTCCTTCAAAATTTTAACCAACTTTTTTATATATCAAATAAAAAGTTCTTATCAGGGTCATTCTTTGGGCTTGTCATTTCTAATTCCACTTTAACTGCCTTCTCTATTTTTCAAGCCACACTTTTTCATTATCCAGTATTTCTGATCCTAGAACTTCTACATCAAATCTAACATTTTTATACATAGTTTATTTATAGAAGCAGACATAATTGCTGACATTTCTTATATTGTAGGTACTAATGTCTGGCCCTATTCTTCAAAAAATTCCTGAAGTATTTTTACTGTTATAACACTTTGTGTCATTTCATGATTGAACTGAAAATCAAAGGCAAGTCTACTTTTACTCCCTTTTTCTACTTGGAATCTAATTTCTGAAATCCTAAAGTCTCAAGTTTTTGTTATGACTTGAAATAGACAAAGCAATCTGGTTCCCATGAAATACTGTTTACATTATTGTTGTTGTTGTTGTTGTAATATAAATAATATAAAGCCATTCATATTATAAATTTAATTATTTCTATTATTTCTTATAATAAAAATCCCAATGTTCCAAAGTTATGTGAACCCTTACTTAGTTTATAACATTCTTAGATCAAAAACCTACCGTATTTTCCGGCGTATAAGACTACTTTTTAACCCATGAAAATCTTCTCAAAAGTCAGGGGTCGTCTTATACGCCGGGTGCTGAAAATTTAGGGACAGGGCTGGCTGGAAAACCTGGAGCGGATCTCCCATTTAGTCTGCGTAGGGAAAGCGGGACCAATTGGAGAAGAAGCTGCAGTCTGTGATTTTTTACAGGCTGGGGTCTGGGCGTCTTTCCTTCTAAAGTTGAAGAGCAGCTGTAGTATATCCCAACTTGAAAGGCAGGTGGGGAAGGCAGCAGCCAGAGCAGCGGCTTAGCTCTAAGGACACATTTGACTCAGGAACTGGGCGGACTGGCTGGAAAACCTGGAGCGGATCTCCCATTTGGTCTTTTTTTAAAAAAAATCCCATTTATATCCTGCCCTTCTCCGAAGACTCAGGGTGGCTTACAATTTAAAGCACAAATCAATGTGCTTAGCAATAGCCTTCATTCTGTGTATATGCCTGTTTATTAGGGCTTTCACACACCCCCAAGCAGCATTATTACAAAGTCAGCTTATTGCCCCCAACAATCTGGGTCCTCATTTTACCTACCTTGGAAGGATGGAAAGCTGAGTCAACCTTGAGCCTGGTGGGATGCGAACCTGCACTAATTGCAGGCAGCTGGTGTTACTTAAGGCTCTGCGCAGGGAAAGCTTTAGAGTGAATTAGGAAAAGTGAAAAAGTGAATTAGGAAAATAGGGAACGGTTGCTGGAATTGGGTATATGTAGTTTAACGAAGAGAAGGGTGAGGGGTGACATGATAGCAGTGATCCAATATCTCAGGGGCTGCCACAAAGCAGAGGGAGCCAAGCTATTCTCCAAAGCACCTGAAAGCAGGACAAGAAGCAATGGATGGAAACTAGTCAAGGAGAGAAGCAACCTGGAACTAAGGAGAAACTTCCTGACAGTTAGAACAATTAACCAGTGGAAAAACCTGCCTCCAGAAGTGGTGAATGCTCCAACACTGGAAGTTTTTAAGAAGAGACTGGACAGCCATTTGTCTGAAATGGTATAGGGTTTCCTGCCTTAGCAGGAGGTTGGACTAGATGACCTCCAAGGTCCCCTCCAACTACTTCTTCTTCTTCTTCTTCTTCTTCTTATTATTATTATTATTATTATTATTATTATTATTATTATTATAGTTTAATCCACTTGCACTGTTTTATGTTTACATGTTTGATGACAAACAGCCTTATGTTTATAAGTTACAGTTTTCCTACTAAGCACCTGTATGTCATAAGCATTTGAATTAAAATTACCATATTAAAATCAAATCTGATGTTTTTTAATTTTTATTTGGTGTGTGTTGGAAGAGGGGTAGTCTTATACGGCGAGTATAGCCCAAACCCTATAATTTAACAGGAAATGTAGGGGGTCGTCTTATACGCCCAGTCGTCTTATACGCCGGAAAATACGGTATTTAGCCATTTGTGTTTTTTTTTCCAAGTCTTTAAATTCTTAAACTTAAGAGTCACTTTTTATTTTATTAAAGAAGGGAGGTAAACTGATCAGGTGGCTTTTCAAATTTGTTGTTCAGAAGATCTTTGATGCCTTTAGGATTGTAAATAAGCAAACTCACCCTTGCAATTAATGTTGGGGGAGAAATGCTCCCATTGGGAGTAAAATGGGAGGGGGGAAATCTCCCAATGCACAGTAGAGAAACTAAGGGGAGATCCACATTTTGACCACATTCAGGAGATTCTTCATTTCTGGTCAACGATCAGTACTGAAACCCCATTGTAGATAGCAGTAGTATGTATTCATGTTACAGCAAGAGTGGAAGAAATTATATGGAAGGATGCTATATCCACATGTGAGCATTTAATAAATGGGAATGCTTTTTGTGTATGCAATGTGAGAAGCAGGACTGTGGGGTAGTTTCTTTACCATCCATAATTACCTACAGCATATGTGGCCATTAGGGATCTCACCACCTTATGTGGAAATTGCTTTCAGACATACTGAGTTTTCAAGGAAGGCCTGCATGTGGGTTCTCCATCTTGAGAGGTTTTATTGCACTGCTGTTTTATTGCATTGTTGCGCTGTTTCTCCTTCAGGTAAGCCCTATTTAATATATCTTTATAACAGCAAGCTAACATCATTTTGTTTAGGCTGTACATCTTTTACCTGAATTTTCTTAATACTAACAGAAACTAAAATGGTGTACAGTTGAATTGTGTGCACTGAACTGCAAGGAAGCAGATTTAACAGACCTAAAGGAATGAGAAATAGGTTTCCATGGCAGGAGAAGCTTCTGGGAAACAGAATGGATGGACAGAAGCTCCTAAAAAGGGAGGCAATAAAATGCAGTTGCAAACAATTCCACTAAGTATAAAAAAGACAGCAGAAGAAACAGCTTGACTATACTGAATATCTGTAAATTAATAAAAGGCAGAGAAAGGAATCAGCAGAGAAAAATATACAAAAATAGCCAAGTCTTAGATAAAGGAATGAGCTACAGTTGAGAAACAATGCTGTAATAACTTGATGAACTTTTGGAAAAATGGGTAAACTGGTGGAAGACAAATAGGGCGAAGAGCACAAGAAAATATAGATATCATTGTCTGCCTGCAGTGATACTGTGAAATATAGTAGAGCATATCAAACTGATTGATCTATAATCAACCGAAAATATTGTGATGACTCAAATTCATCATGCATTTGTCAAGAATCACTTATGTCAGAGTAATCATATTGCTTTATTTGACCACAAAGCCTTTTTAATTGATTGTGGGAATGCTAAAGCTATAGTATATCTTGATTTCATTAGAACATTTGAGAGAAGTTAATTCTGATTAGCAAGCTAGCTACATATGAGTTGGATATAATGTCAATTAAGGAGATATGTAGCTGGCGTGAAAATCATACTGAACATTTTTATTAATGATTTGGATGATCAGTTGAAATAAATGCTTAACAGATCTTCAGATGACACAAAATTGGCAGAACAGTTAATGGTTTAGAAATAGAAATAAAAATATGTTAGAGAAATAGATTGTTGAAAATAATTGAATGAAATTTAACAGTAGCAAAGTTCTTCAGTTAGAAAACCAGTCAGTTATAGAATTGAATACTTGGCAATAATAATGAAAATGATTTTGAAATAGTACTTAATTATGAACTGTAAATGAGTCAGCAGTGATGCAGTCGCAAAAATGCAAATACAATTTAGGCTGCATCCATAATAGTTTCCAAACCATCTGAATAAAGTTCTACTTTATATTTTAGTGGTCAGATTTCTCTTTGAATATTATATCCAGTTTTGGACACCACATTCAAAGGATCCAGATAAATTGGAACATGTAAAAAAGGGTAGCTGTGATAAGAACTGTTCTTATTGAGAGAGAACTAGGAAGGTCTAACTAGAAAAAAAGACAAAGATGGATAAAGTAGAACTTATCATTAGTTGGAAAAGTTGGCACATAGAAGAAAGCCCCTTCTTATTCTCAAAATAATTCAATTTATAGGAAGATATACTGTGCTAAATGGTAGGAAATGTTTATCTATAATTTAAATACTGTTTACTGCTCTTGATAAGATTTTAAATGTTTTTTGAGATATAATACTTTAAACATTGTGTTTGTTGTGGTAAGAGTTTATTATTGGAGTATGATATAAAGAACATTTTTCTACACTACAGAATTCAGAACCGATGAATTTTCACAGTGAATGCATACAGTATGTCGCTTTTGCTCAATCCCGTAGGAAAACAGCATAACCATATTCTGCTAAGCATGACCAATTTTGGACTGGCAGATTAAAACAGGCACAAACAGGTTTTGTAAAGTGCCTCAGAGGTTAAAGGTGCATGTCTTTGGTATTTTATTGATTTAAGTGCATAGGTTTATTTTGACACAGTATAAGTAGTGTCTCTAGTAGAATAGGCACATTCATAATTGGAGACATCTATTTTTCTTGACATAGCCAATTGACATTTGGAAAAAATAATAATGTCGAGATTAAAAAGACCAGCTAGGATTTCTATTTTCCCTTTATATTTGCAAGATACAAATGAAAACATTTTCCTGGTCTATTTTTTCCTCCCAACTGGATCTCTTTTAGATTGGAAGCAATTGGCTGATCTGCACGATCATCATAACATCTTAGAATTATAGAATCATAGGGTAGGAAGGGACCTCAGAGATCTTCTAGTCCAACCCCCTGCTCAAGGCAGGAGCCTTATAACGTCCATGTCAAATGGTTGTCCAGTATATTTTTGAAAACCTCCAGTGATCACTGATTCTAGTATTGCAAGCAATAATCCTTGGAAATTACCTCAATGTTCATAGAATCTATTGCTTTCTATTTAAGATGATGGCTGAGTAACACATTTTCAACAGGACTGTAGAATTTAAGAAGCAATTGAAGGGGCAGTGTTGGTTTGCTACCTAGTCAAGCAATCTGCCAATTCAAAATCTATGTGGATAATAAAACTTTTTATCATGAAACAGAAGGAAAGAAATACCTCTGAGTTTATATTAGAAATGCTGACTATCTTCCTATAAATTTAACACAGTAGAAGTAAACTTCCATCAACCAATAAATAAATAAATAGAAATATCACTAATATAAGCCTCCTCTACTGAAGAGAAATCCCATTCTAAGAGATTCATCCAAAAGATTTTAGCACCTAAGATTTTGTGTGTGTGTGTGCCCTTTTAACTCGCTCTTATTCCATAGATCTAACCTATCTTAAGCAATGCATCACACAAAATAAAGATGTACAATTTACTTGCATTGAGTTACCTGAAGTCTTGGATGCTACTCAGAGCAAATTTCTACCCCATCCTAATCCTGATTATCATTTTTTTCCTGGAGATAAATTAGGTAGACTGTATTCTTCTGCTACTGGAATGCTTTTTGTGGGACTCTGTATCTTTTTCTCCTTACCTCCTTTTGCATAGTTTTTTTGTTAATATACAGTTAAGAATGGTCTTGTCTGATTTATTTTTATCAGATAAAAGGAAGAAAACTCTGAATGCTAGTTCCAATGTCTCATAATAACAACATTTTAGTGTCCCTTGCCTATCTAACAGAGTACCAGTATGCTAGTAGGGCAGCTTGTTCACAAAAGGACCTATCCATAGAAATGTTGAATTTTTAAACTAGGAGTCTGTGCATTAAAGTGATAGAGAAGAGGGATACTGTACATAAAATGCAAGCACTAAATTAGAAATAACCAAAGCAAAAAACAGCCAGTCTTGATTAATAATATATAACTAGTGAAGAGCCGAATAGGAACCTATGACATCTCACTTGTTGCTAAATTGGAATGCCCATCAGTTCTCGCTAAGCTAATCAATGTGAGGAATACAGGAAGCTGAAAGTTGACCAAAGTGCTTTTTCAGGTTGAATGAGCAGCTTGTGAAGAACTTGGGGGGAAAAAAATTCCTTCCAGCATAGAATAGCGAATGATAGGTCTGAAAAGCATTTGGCATTGATACACTGAACTAATCTATATTTTAAAACCATGGTTTGCGTAATAAGCCACAAAGTGGTTGGATTTACATATGTTAAACCACAATACACACACTGCGCAATGCCAAAAGCAAATATTATTGTGGAACCCTGCAAAAGCAGATTCTGCTATTTTATTTAGACTTCATTCAGTTGCTGGGCATAATTCTATAGAGCTCATGTTAGATCTGCATTTTTAATATAGCCACTGATTTTATATTTTAATGCCCTAAAGGAAAAATAAAACTGTGTGTGATCCCTAACATTACTATTTCAAACTTTAAAAAGCTCATCTTCTGCAGGGCCACAAAAAATATAAGTGATGCCCTGAATAATGTTACCAAGAAGTGGCAAAAGGTGTAGATAGTGGGTTTTTTATCATTAAAAAAGCATACTAAACACAACTGTATGATGCATACTACTCATCCCCCTATTGTGTAGAATGTATTAATAAAAGAGCCAGAATACTGTATTTTCACCAACATAAAATATGATTTGAGAGCTGTTAAGTGTTAGTCTACAGTAGATACTACATTTGCAAAATTGAGAGTTGTGTATTCATGTGCAAAAAAACCCCCCAAAACCTGACATTTAAATTCACTTTGAAACATACAAGTTGATTTCAAATCAATATTCTTGAAATGCCATTAAATGGGCATATCAGAAAATAATGTGTACCTAAACTTTTTGAAGATTTTTGAATTGTCCTGATTTGGAACATGGGCCCATAACACAGTCTTGAGAATAATTAGGTGTGTTAGGTCATCTGAGACACTGATAAATGATTACGAGTTTCCCTCTCTGGAAGTTACCATCTTCCATCAAAATACATTTGTACTGAGATTTGTCTTGGTTATAATAGCTTAAGATAGAGAGAGCCTTCTGGAAAGCATTTTGAATTAATTCCCCTTAAGGATGGAAGTTTTGATAAGATTTTTTTCATTGTATTGTAGCTCCTTTCATTTCAGATGTTTACAACTCTGGCAATGAAACAGCTCTCTCAAATAAAACCTGAAGACTCATTTGTACCCTTAACCACAGCACAAATATGTCCTACTAACCTATGCTGTGTCCCCAGGATGTTGTTTGGATGTCATCTCCAGTCAACAAGTCTGACAGTTTCAAGCTGTCTTTAGCTGTATCCACTCTAAAGATACAACTTTCTCTCTTCCCCTTGCGCTGAGTATTCAATTTAAATGACGATGATATATTGCCAACGTGATCTCCACAGTTCCTACTGGCCATTTCAGTTTGCAGCTGGCAGACATACCCCTCCAATGGCTGGGGTGCCCTCCATAGACATTTTGTAATATGCTGCAACAACTCAGTGGAAGTCCAGCTAATACAGAGGCCCATTTTATTTTGACCAACATTTGAGAAATCAGTAATCCTATGCTGCATTGAAATCAAATAAACCTGAAAAGAGAGTCAAATTCTATGAACTGTAAATTACTGGGTTTGGTTACCAATGGGTACATTAAGAGTTTTCCACTGCTTTAAACAACATGGGGCTTCTGATGGCATCACTTTTTATCATTTTTAATACAAAGAGGGAACCATTTTCTCTAACTGCTTCATTATGGCTCTAAGCCTGCCCAAGACTATTACCATCTACAACAGCGGCCCCCAACCTTATGGGCACCAGGTACCAGTTACATGGAGAGAGGTTTTTCTGCAGGCTGGAGGTGTGGTTTCATGTGCTGCCTTCAACCCGCAGATGGGGCTTCACTTGTTTGGGTCACCTGGTTTCTGGCATCCCGCGGACCAGTGCCGGTTCACGGACCAAGGGTTGGGGACCCCTAATCTACAAGAACAAAACTGAATTTGCTAGCAGTGTTGCCATTTTCTTGCAGAAGGATCTGAACTTAACCCCGCCTTCCTGCTTTGCTCTGGGCTCCTCTCTGCAGCTGTGACTTGTCAGTTTGACTACTTTAGGACACTAGTTCAGAAGACAGTGCCCAGCTGGAAAAACAACAACAACACACACCCTGTTGTTCCTTGTGGGTGAACAACAGGAGCGCAAACAACCACAGATATGGATATGCACCAGTAGCTTTCCTTAAGGGATTTCACATTAAAATAGCAAGGACAGCACTAGTCACCAGCCTCCTTAGGTGGCATAAAATAGGGCTCAGACAGGTGACCCTGGCATGAGGGATTGCAACGGGAGGCAGAGAGCCTCCTCATCTATCCCTCCTTCACTTGCTATTTAACCGCATCATTTCCTGATCTGCTTTCTTTTCTAAACATGTAGTTGCTTGTGGATGGCAGGCTTGTCTGCCCAATCTACATTTGGAAGCCAACGTCAGGCTGAGCCTTAGCAGCAGTAAGCAAAAAAAAAAAGTCAGCAAGATCTAAGCTACGGAACATATTTTCCCTGTAAAAAATACTGAAGGGAGAGGAAGCCAGCCAGCGTCCAGATTTGAAGCTGGGGGGAATTGTAAGCCTTTCAGCCCGGGGTTTCCTTGGCTTTCCACTCGTACGCCCCCCTCCGTT
The DNA here is from genome assembly GCF_964194415.1 of Vipera berus. Classification (NCBI taxonomy): domain Eukaryota; kingdom Metazoa; phylum Chordata; class Lepidosauria; order Squamata; family Viperidae; genus Vipera; species Vipera berus. Next base: position 236,817,804 of record NC_138202.1, read on the forward strand.
TACAATCTTCCCTCACCTTCTCCAGAGATTTGGTTTCGTTCTCGGAGGGGGGAATATCCCGACGGAGAGCGACTGACTCGAGTCGCATCTCCGCTCAGCGCTCCTCTCGCGCCGAAGGAGTTGCTGGGAGTCACGTGGAAGCGGCTCCCAGTAGCGACCCCGCGCGCCTCGCTTCGGAGCGCTCGGGGTCAATCCAGTCAGCCTCCGAGGGCCGGGGAAGTCCTGCGGTTGGAGAAAATGTAAAGAAGGGGGAGGCGGGTCTCTGCAAGCCACCTGCTTCTTAAGCGTGTGTCACCATGAGTAAGAGAAGAGCGGGAAAACGGCTCGGCTCCTCACAAGGGCTTGTTTTCAAGCTGTGGGAAAAGAAGGAGGGAAGAAGCGCGTCCCCTTTAGAAGTGTAGGTTTCTGGGTTTTTTTTCTTTTTCTCCCCACTTGGTCGCGTCCTGAGGTTTCTTTCTCGCCCGCCTTACCCCCGTTGCCCCACCCCACCTCCGGGCGCATCTTTTTTTTCGCCTCAGAGCTGGCTGAAAGTTCCCTGGAACTTGGCGAGAGTAATAATAATAATAATAATAAAGTTGGAGTCACTGAAGCAGTAGGTGTGAGCTTAAATGGACTCCAGAAGATGGTAGAGGACAGGAAGGCCTGGAGGAACATTGTCCATAGGGTCGCGATGGGTCGGACACGACTTCACAACTAACAACAACAACAACAACAACAAAGTTGGAAGGGACCTTGGAGGTCATCTAGTCCAACCCCCTGCTCAGGCAGGAAACCTTATACCATTTCAGGCAAATGGCTGTCCAGTCTCTTCTTAAAAACCTCCAGTGTTGGAGCATTCACCACCTCTGGAGGCAGGTTGTTCCACTGGTTAATTGTTCTGTCAGGAAGTTTCTCCTTAGTTCTAGGTTGCTTCTCTCCTTGACTAGTCTCCATCCATTGCTTCTTGTCCTGCTTTCAGGTGCTTTGGAGAATAGCTTGGCTCCCTCTTCTTTGTGGCAGCCCCTGAGAGTGTTGGGGGAGGAAGCTAAAGGGGATCCCCCTCTCGGTCCCTCCCGTTCTGCTGGGCGGATTTCGCACCGGTCGGTTTTTTTTACGCATACGGCAATTTCTCCCGAGCTTTTGGCAATATAGATGGGGGAGGGAGGAGGCGGCGGTGGGAAGGCATTAAGGAAAAGGGTGCTCGACGTCTAACGCGACCTTCTTAACGCGATGGAGGAACGGTTAAAACTCAACGGAGACGAGCTTAACGATTAAAAAAATTGTAATTGCCGACCTCCGAGGCTGCGAGATGGGGCTTCGCCACTTTTTTTTTATATATATATATATATACTCCCGAGCTGGAGCTGCTACTGCGACGACTGGACTGGAAGCGGTTTTCATGACTTTTCGAGGGAGATTTCCTTTCTGCGGTGCTGACTGCCTCTCTTTGTATCTTTTGCTGCTATTTGGCACAAGGGAGCGGAGACGCGCCGGGCACAGCCTCCTCTGCGCCCCCCCCTACCCACCCTCCCTCCCTTCTTGCTCCTCCTATCCGGTTTATTCGGTAGCGGCGAGTACTTTTTCGCCTGCGTTTGCACGAGAGGCAACAGCTTGCCTGTCTGGCCTCCGGGGAAGCCTTGCCAAAGCCAAATAGACTGAACCGCTCACGGATTGAAGCGGGAGCCTCCAGGCTTCGTTTCTTTTCTTATCTTTTTTCTGTTTTTTGTCCGCCCCTCATTTCCAAACAGTTTCTGTAAATCAAGGCGGCCGGCTTCTCACCGCCCGCCCTCCCCTTTCCCCGCCCTCCCCCCCCCCCCCGGGCCCGGGCTTTCTTCAAAGCAGTTCCTCGTTTGCCTGGTTGTCAAACCGTGGTCGCCCCTGGATCTCGTCTTAGGCGGAGTGGGAAAAGCAGCGCCCTGTTCCTTTAAGGAGAACTGGGTGCCTTATTCTACTCCAAAGTTTCTCGATAAAGAGAACGCAGCTGAGGAAATGAAGCGTTGCCGAAGCCGCTGAAGGAAACCCGAAGCCAAGCAGGAATCTCCCAGGGAAGCGGAGTGTGAGCGCCTTTTCTCCCTTTCCCCCCCACCCACCCCCAACTCCTTCCCAAGCCTCCACATCTCCTGCTGTGGATTACCAAGGTGGCCCCCACGGCTCCTTCTGCCCCCTTCCTCCTTGGCGGGAGTTGTGGGGAAAACGCCAGGCGGCTGCAGCCCCAGTTTCTTCTCGACCGCCTTCTTTTCCTTTCCTCAGCCCAAAGAGGAACCTGCTCGACTCCCATCCCCAGTCAAGCGGGAGCCCGCCCCGCTTGCCGCCACAGCCGCCGCCGCCGCCGCCGCCGCTGCTGCTGCTTTTGCCCCTGCCGTGATGCCATGCCCCGCAGCTACAGCGGAGGAGATGACAAGGGCGGCTCCGCCGGGATCTGGCTAAAGAGCAGCTCGACAGGGCGCTACGGCTGCAGCAGCAGCAGCGGAATGAAGGATGTGGAGTCCGGTCGGAGCAGGGTGCTCCTGAACTCGGCGCCCTCCCGAGGGGACGGCTTGCTCCTCCTGGGTACCGGCGGCGGGTTTGGCTTGCGAGAGAGCCGGCGAGGCAAGCAAGGAGGAGCCCGGATGAGCCTGCTGGGGAAACCGCTCTCCCACAGCAGCAACCCGATCTACCGGCGGAACGCCAAGTACCGGAAGCTGCAGAACTATCTCTATAATGTACTGGAGAGACCCAGAGGCTGGGCTTTCATCTACCACGCGTTCGTGTGAGTAGCACGGGTGTTAGGGACGGACGCGTGCGCTCCGGCGGTGACTGAGCTTGCCACATGGGTGGGGAAGTGGGTGGAGCCCCCACCTGTCGGAAGAGTGACCCGGCGGAATGCCTTGTCAAGGCGAGGGAGGCTGTGGCGCGCGCGGGGGGGGGGACCCCGGTCAGAGGTGTGGCGGTGTATCCTAACGCCGAGGAATGCCCTTAAGCCGTTTTAACGTGCTTGCCAAATGAGCATCCCTTGAATTCTGTAGAAATATGACAGGGTGCTTCGGTATGCAAGGATCATAGTACGACCATTCAGAAGGCATATTCTGCTTCTAGTCTGTCTTCGCGTTTTTCCACATAAGAAAAAAATATATATCAAACGATAGGTGAGAAAAGATGAAAGGTTTACACGTGGGGGAAATGTGTTGTCTCCTGTTTAAAATTCAGTGAATAAGACTAGTGATTGGGTGACAGAAATCTGATTTGGGAGCATCTAAAAATCACAGAGTAAAACACCTATTCCTTTTGGATGACTCTGCAGGTTTATCACCTTAAGGCATTTCCACACCTCATAATCCTTAAAGAGTCTTCCAGCTATTTGATGTCATGTGTGATTGTGGTTATATTTCCTTAAAAAACCACACAGACAAAAAAAGGGTAGAGAACATTACAGTTAAAATCTTGGCTTGGGTATATTTTATATCTAAATTATAAATAAAAACACAGCCAAAAATACTCCCAAACCTTAGACAATTTAAGACTTTAAAACTGCAATCCTATTCTCACTCACCTGAATTTAATTTCTTGATCACGAATTACACACACACACACACACACACACACACACACACACACATATATATATATATATATATATATATATATATATATATATATATATATATATATATATATATATGTCAAATACTTGTTAATTCTTTGTTAGTAATTTACATAAATATATATATATATATATATATATATATATATATATATATATATATATATATATATATATATATATATATATATATATATATATATATATATATATATATATATATATATATATAAAACCCCACTGTAGAGTTCTTTGTAATATGTGTTAAATGACATTTAGCTGAAAATAGGAGAAGAATGCCAGTACATGCTTAGAGGTGAATCATGTAATGGCTCTTCTACCTAAGAAACAACAGTTGCAAGTATTGAAAAGGTGCAGTAGGTAAAACATGGTGAAGGTAACAAAGGTAAAAATCTTCAATATTTCCCAAAGTTAAGACACATTGCTTGTTTTCTATCAAGAAAAAGAGTACTTTATTCCCAACAATAGTAGCATTTACTAGAATATCTCAAATAGTGAAAGCATCTGACAGATTTCAGTAGCATTATGGCCTGTGAAATAGGCTGGTATTAATAATCCTGAATATGGTATCAGAAGTTGAAATAATAGCATTTAATAGGCACACTTGAACTCTCATAATCAAATAGTTTGCTACCAAAAATCTACCAGCAATCCTTAAAACAACTCTCTAAATAAATAAATATTACTTCACATATTGTTGATCGTGTTATGGAGGTTGAGAAGTAAAAGTTTGAGATAAGCTTACTAGTTTGTGATAGGGGACCAGATTCATTCCCATGGTTCTGGCCTGTGACATTATATTCCACAAGTTGTTAAGGCAGGAGGTTGCATAAATCAGCCAGTCAGTCAAGTGTGACTTGAACTACTAGGGGGATGCTAGTTTCCCCTAAGACAAAATCTTTGTCATTACTGAAAATCTACGGTTAGACATTCCTCCTCTAACGGTATGTTTCTAAGAATTCCAAGATGAACATGAGATGACAGAAACTCTACATAATTTTTGCAAATTTGAATACATATTTACATAAAGTTGTTTACAGTTCAAAATAAGGAAATTGAGACGGGCAGATGCAGAAATTTGGACTGTCATCCAGTTGATTCAGGTATAAAAAGTTGTTAAGAAGGCTCCCAAAGGATTGGCTCATCAGGGTTGTAGTTACCTAGGTAAAGATAACCGCATCTGGGAATAAATACTCGGATCCTTCTAAGCTGTCAGGCTACAACTCTTTGTGTAATAACTATGAATTTCTCTAAGCAATGAACATTTGAAAGAATATTTCATTCTTAGAAAGCAAGGAAAGGCTATTTAAAAAGAACAGCAACATAATTCCACATTTTCCAGCTAAATAATTTCAACTGTGAGGAACATTTTTCAGAAAAGAAGTTCCAGGAGCAGGTCAGTATACATTGAATGAAAGGTCTGTTGGACAAAGAAAAATATCTAGTAAACCTCTCGCAAAACTGGCCATATCTACAAAAGAGAACGCCCCAGAGATCAGTGCAAATAACCTGCTGAAAAATTTAATAATGTAGGGTTGCCACACCCCAGCATTACTTATACACCAATTATGAAAATGTTGGTGTTATAGGATGGCAGTGGCACAATAAATATTGTGTGGATGGAAGGAAAAAAGTGATTCATTCAAATGTTAACACATTCTAAAAGCTAATGACTGACGATCAATGAAGAAATTGAAGAGTTTGAAGGCAACTTTTTGAAACTAAATTGATCAAAAAGTGCTAATTAAAAGGTTTTGGAATGGCCTTCATAGCCTCTATACTTGAATTTTATTGAAAATCTGTAAGAAAGTCACAAGCAGGAAATTTGTGCAAAGAGACAGGAATATTTTTGAGCTAGAAAAGTTCTGCAAGGAAGGGGGGAAAAATCTAAACAAAAAAACCCTGTAGAAAATATTTGGAAGCTGTTATTTCAAGAGGGTTACAAAGTAATCATTAAAGATTCAAACTCCTATATCTTCCATATTCACAATTTTTTATATTTCAGAGCTGTAAACAATAGCATTCAAATGTCCAGAAAGATGCGATGTTTGTACCATATAGAATTATGTCATCTTCTATTCCCTTAGGGATTCACTGAACTGTTCAATTTGATTAGGGGTGCCTAAACTTTTGCATGCAACTATATATTTCCATTCAATCAGTTTTGCATTCATGGTAATAGCAGTTTTATTAGCTATGATCCTTTTTTTTATGGAAAGGAGAACTGAAGTACAGATAGCTACTTAGTGAACTTCTCTTCAAAAAGAAAACTAAACTGAAGTTCATGACCTGCCTTTCTCAATATGAAGTGTTGGTATGTATTTCAGATATATTGGGAGTTCTAGTTCCATCTGTTACAGAATGCTAAATTGGGAAGTATGCTCAAGACCTGACATTCATCTATTGTATTGTATAGTCAGTACTTTACTTTCACCATTTCTTCTGTAGAAATATTATACTTAGATCTTCTTTATCTGTATGGGAAGGACTTTAAATGCCTGATTTGACTGTAGAAAAATTACAGTTTTCACTGTTCCTTGATAACGGTCATATTCCAGTAAAAGTTGAGTTCTTTCCATTCCCATCAACTTAGCAGCGATGCTTAAAGTGGCAATATCATGTACATTGCACAAGAATAATGAAACTATGAGAAATACAATGATGTAATATCAACTATATTGTTCTACCACCATTAATCATGTCACTCGTGCCAGGTCTTCAAGAAAACATAATTTACAGATTCCTTCTACAACTACACATGAACGTGACAGTTTGAGAAGAGTCAATGAACTGTTGTTTCTGTTTGGAAAATTATTTTGCCATTGTCTGAAAATGTGGTTGCAGAAATGCAGAATGCTAGGTAACACTGCTGGCATCTCTTCCATTTCTAAATGTGCATGACATTGATGCTTGTGTATGATATACAAAAGTATATATTCTTAATTGTTGGTGGGTTTATTTGTTGATTTTGGTAAAACTGATTAGTTTTGAATTTCTTCTCTTTTTTGTCAGAATGTTGGAAAGTATTGTCTTGATTGCACAAGGCATGTACTGTAGCTTGTCAGACGTGATCATATGTGCTCCTAATTCTCTGTAGAAGACCTTGGAAGAATAGCTCTTATGTTATGTAGTTTTGTGTGCTCAAGTATAAGAAAAATTATCTCAAAGTGCAACAAAGTTGTGTCTTACAACAGCTCCTCAAACACCTCCTACTTTTGTACTTTATTGTAATTTTCACCTGACACTTTGTTCCTTCAGCCATTCCTTAATAACATAGGTTTGTTTTTAAATATTTGGGGGACATTTTGTTTATCCTTCTATGAAAAGAGTGAGGGTGATAAATTAGGTACAAATTCTAGCTAAAGGAACAATTGTTGAGAGAGGCCATATACAAGTTATTCCTAATACCTATTTATCCACTTGCCTCAGTTGAAATAATGATATTTACAGAAAATACAGATAGTCCTTGTTTAACAACTGCTTTGTAGGTTGACTGTTCACAGTTGTGATGGTGATGAAAAAATAATATTGCAACCAATTTTCACATTTACGACTTTCTTTGATCTGGAAAGGAAAGCAGAAGTAAGATTGTTACCATAGTCACAATTTCATTTAATTATACCTTTGCTTAACAACCAAGATTCACCATTGTCACTAAATGAGGACTACCTGTACTTGTTAGAAATCATAAAATGGTATTTTGATTATTGTAATTTAGAAAATATGTACTTTGTCATTATCTCAAAGTATTAACATCCTGAAGTATTGAAATCTGAATGTTTTAGGATACTAATAGTTTTTACTCCGTAACCTAAGAATTTCTGGTGTAAAGAAGCATATTTCAAATTATTGTAAAAGCATATTTTTCACTACTTCCTTTTGAATTGAGTTTACAAGGTCTAACATTAACTCCTTTGTAGGGCAGTAAGAAAAAATGAGAAGCAGAAAGGATCTAATGAGCGAGTAAATGTTTTTAATCTACTCCCTGAGGCTTGAAGTAGCTATGAATAGTTAAAAGATTACTATAACATCCAGTAATTTATTTAGTCCCTTGACTCAGTCTTCTATTACAGTTTTCTTTCTTCTGTAAAATATGTACTGATTTGTAGATATTTTAATAGACTTGTAGTTAAGTCACTGGGTTAAAAACCAGAGGACAATGAGTTTTAGTCCTTCCTTAGGCATATAGCTACCAGTAGTTGGATGATCTTTAGACCACTCTCTCAGCCCTTGGAAGGAGCAGTGACAAAATACTTCTGAAATAGTGCCTCAAGCCCGATGCCACAAACACTGACTCAAAGCCCTCCCCCCAAAAAAACCCACAATCCCCCCCCAAACCATTATATCTGGGCTGCAAAAGTCTAAATAAGTACATATGACAGCAAAAAGAGTCAAAACAGCCTTTGCTTCCAAATGTGGGTTATCTGGATATTTGCAAACTATATATATGTTAGAAATGTATTGTATGAATGCAGATTAAAATCAGTAAAAAAAAACGGATGAGGAAATACATTAGGACCCAACATTTTTTTCCAAAGTTTTTCCCCATCATAATTCTTGATTATAGCAATAGCACTTAGACTTATGTACCGCTTCACAATGCTTTACAGCTCTCTCTAAGCAGTTTACAGAGTCAGCATGTTGCCCCCAACAATCTGGGTACTCATTTTACCGATTTCGGAAGGATGGAAGGCTGAGTCAACCTTGAGTCTGGTGAGATTCAAACTGCCAAACTATTTATGACCGTTGTTCTATTTAGTCACATATAACACTCAATAAAAATTGGCATTTCACATTTTGCAGTGTTTTGAGCATATGTAATAAATATTCATTGGCTAAAGCTAAGATTAGTAGTTCTTGAAATGTACACACACCTTAAATTCAGTAAAAATTATTAAGTTTTCATTTAATTTAATATTTCAATATTTCACCTAGTATTTGGATAAGGAATCATTTAATTACATTATCTTTCGGATATTCCTGTAATGGGCTTTGAGAATAATATTTTACTTGGATTCATTCTTCTTATTGTAAGCCTCCTAGAGTCGCTATATCAGTGAGATGGATACATAGAAATTTAATAAAGAAATAAATTATAAAAGCATTGTTTCAGATTTTACAGATTTTACAGTAATGCTTAATTTTCAACCTAATTGCAATCATACCCATTCTGTATTGAATCGCCTACGATTGTAGTGAGAAAATAGCAGAGCTTCAATCAAATGGACACTCTTCAACAAATTCATCTTAATATACATAAGGAATTTTTATGAAATGCCAGACTGAATGTATCACTCCTTAAGTTTGTAATTCCACTTACTTAATAGAAAATTCTCCCTAGCAAGGGTATTTTGTATTGCTGCTCATAAAGCACTGAGTGCAGTTTACTAGGCTTTTATGTTGCTATTCTGATTTTATGAAGGATGGTGCTTGAGAAATAGAGGATTGCCGGATAACTGCTTTTTAGTACTGTAGCTCTTTAATATCTTTGTGGTCTTTTATAATCAATACAGTTTTCCATCTATTTTTTGCTGATAATGTAGATATTGAACTGTTGCTTAGTTGCTGATAGTTTTAGTAGAGATATCCACTTACTTTATTGGGACACTTTAAAAGCACCATGGAGAATGAATATCCATGAAGGGATTTTTTTCATTGATGAACTGTATATATTTAACTGTAGTGCTCATTATTACTGAGATGCCTAAATTAGTTTTAAATAGATACACAGTTTATAGAAATTGGAATTAATTCAGTTTAGGCATCACTATTTTAGATCATTTTCACAGATCTATACACTTTTATACATTTCTCTCATTATTACTTATGAATATGTTCTGTTAGCACTTAATGCTCCAGAAATTGTATGAATTGTCATAAAGTATGTGGTTGTGCACATACACAATACACATTTTTGACAGGATTCAAGAACGTTAACTTTTTAGCAAACACAGCCTTAGCAATATTAACCTTTTAGCAAATACAGTCTTAGCAAAAACATTAATTTATAATTGTAAAATAACTTCCAGAAAAATGAGTGATCACTAATTTGACAATTTTTACTATTGATAAATACTGTACAGTGCAGAGGTCAAGTAAAATATTTCTGGGTATTGCTGCTTTTTTAAGTTCATCTTTTCATAAGTACAGAAAATTCTTTTCATTCTTATCATCATAATTCAGCAATGTTAAACCCTATATATTATCGCTAAAGACATTTGACCAAATGCTTAGTTTTCTCCTTAGAATGAAAAAAGATGTAAAAGTTGTTGAGTTTGCCTATGATTTAAAATAATCTCTTAAATACTAGATACTTCTAAATGTGTTTCAAGGTGCAGAATAGATGTAGATGAATTCCTAATTTAGAGGTAAAACAGGGTAGCTCTAGAGATCTTTAAATATCCAGAGTAAACCTGGGACTTACTCATTTTGCTTTGCAGACTTTTTTTAGACTTCTGTGAAGATACAACCACAGTCCATATCTAGAAGCTTAGAAACACTATAGAGACTTCCGGGTGGCAAGGCTCCGCCGCCGGCAGCCATTCAGGCTGTCAGCCCCGTTGTTTCTGTGGAACCGCCGAAAACAGCACCGATCAGCTGTTTTGGCGGCTCGGAAGCCCGCTCCTCGGAAGAAGAGGAGGGGGTGAGCACCCTGGCAGGGGTAGAGCTCTCCCGGGCCGCCAGAGTTGAAACTCTGGTGGCTGAAGGATCGAGCCCCCCCCCGAAGCCTGAGTTTGCTCCGGACCTCGGGACGCCTCTGCTCCAGGGCTTTGGAGCAGAGCAGGGCGTAGCAACCATCCCTGCCAGCGAGAGTGAACTTCAGATAACTTGGATGCAGGCAGAGTGGTACAGGAGAATCAGGTGAAAGCAAGTTTATGATCTTTAACTCGGTGGACTTTGCGGAGTTTGATAAAAGTGAAAGTGCGCAACAGGCAATAGTGGGTGAAAATGGCTGCCAAATCTTCTAAAGTTCCTAGAAGTGCGGGGGCTTCCCCGGTGCAGCAATCTTCGCTACAAGCTTTAATGCCCCCCCCCGCACCTGCACCTGCACCTGTACCAACTTTTACAGTGAAAGATCTGCAGGATGTTTTGCAAGAGGCTTTGGCAAAGCAATCTCAACAATTAGCTGAACTTATGGAGGAGAAGCTTACAGAAATGAGGGCAGACATCTTACTTGCATTTCAAGGCATGGCTGTTTGTATAGAGCGTCTGGACGAGAGAGTGGAAGATCTCAGCCAAAATAATATCAGATTAGATGCAAAAATGACAGAGACTGAAAATGTGGTGGATAAGATTGACGACGGTATAGGGAGATGGAGATCGCTGTGAGAATTAGAGGTTTAAAAGAGGATTCTAAGGAAAATTTGTTTCAGAGGCTTTGGAAGGTGTTTTGGAGCGCTCAGCAGAAGAAATTATGGAGGACATAGACAAAATATTTCGTGTTAATTCATGGATTGCAAGACAAAGGAAATTACCCAGAGATGTGGTGGTTTACTTTACAAAGAGAGCAATCAGAAATGAAGTTATTCAAGCTTTTTACAATAATAAATTTGCAATTGCTGAACAAGAAGTTTTAATTTTAAAAGAGATCCCTCCAAGAATCCTAAGGAGAAGGAAGTAGTTTGCTTTTCTGGCAGAAGAATTAAGAAGACGGGATATTCAGTTCAGATGGGAGATACCAGTGGGTATGGTGGTGATGTATGCAGGCACGAGACATCGTCTTCTTACAGTGTTACAGGCACGTGATTTTTATACCAATGTTTTAAAGGCAGTCCCCATACCACTTCTGGAATCCAAAAAGAAGAATGGTGAGGGAGAGCGTCAATCACAAAGTAAGAATGCACAAGGTGCTGAAGGAGCTACGCAGATGAAAGATGGAGAATTTCAGAAAGTTACAGGAGTGGATCAAATTTCAGTATCATCGGAGGAGGTTAGAGACCAGAGAATGACACGTGCTGTTGCTAGACGAATGAGACAAGAGCAAGAACAAGAACAGCAGAGAGTTATGATGGCACCTCCAAAACTTACTTACAGTGAAGCAGTGGGAGGAGCGCGACCTAAGAGAGTGCAGGTGATTTTGGAAGAAGCGCTCCAAAAGCTTCAGGTCGCGAAAGATGGCGACAAAGTTTCTAACCTGGAATGTTAATGGTTTAAATTCACCACAGAAGAGAAAGAAAGTATTTCAATACTTAAAGCAATTTAAGAATGATGTTATTTGTCTACAAGAAACACATATTAGACCCACGGATCAAAAGTATTTGTTAAACTCAAGGTTGGGTACACAGTTTATTGCTTCTGCAACTGATAAGAAAAATGGAGTGGTTATTTATGTTAAGAATACTTTGACAGTGGCTTTAATTGAAGCAGATAAACAAGGAAGATATGTTATAATTGAACTGTTAATAGAAGGCAAGAAAACGCTTTTGGTTGGACTATATGCTCCTAATCAACAACAAGGAGATTTTTACAGTTTATTACACAGCAAGATTATTCAGTGGGATTATAAATCTTGTATTTTGATGGGAGACTGGAACAGCGTTTTGGATGTACAAATGGACAAGGGTTTTTTTAAAAAAGCACCCCAAGTCATGCTAAACTGCTTAAATCTTTTTTTTTTTTTGAGATGAAGGATGACTTGGAATTGCGAGACATTTGGAGAGAAAGGAATTTGCAAGAAAAGGACTATACTTTTTTCTCCGACAGGCATCAATCTTTCTCCAGGATTGACTTTGTATTAATTACTAATGATTTTTTTCTAGGATTAAGAAGATCAAGATTTGTCCAAGAACTATATCTGATCATAGTCCAGTATGGTTAGAGATAGAAAAAGATAATAGGGATAGACGGTCCTGGCGCTTAAATGAAAATTTGTTTAGATATCAGGAAAATGTGGAAGAGTGTAAAAAACAGATGAAGGAATTTTTTAAAATTAATATGCATAAAGGTACTTCTATTGAGATGGTTTGGGATGCTAGTAAAGCTTATATGAGAGGTGTATTAATATATTTGAACAATAAATATAGACGTAAATTGGAATTTAGGAGGAAAGAATTAGAGGATGAAATTAAGGAAAAAGAAAAGGCTTTAATTTTGAATCCATCTGATGGGAAGATTAAAGAGGTAATTACTTTATTAAGGGGTCAGTTTGATAAGTTAATGGCAGATCAAGTGGCAACTAATTTACGGTATGCTAGACATAATACTTTTTGTAATGCTAATAAACCAGGTAGATGGTTAGCTTATTTGTTAAGGAAGAAGCAAAGGGCTTCTAATATAGATAGAATAGAACATAAGGGTAAAGTAGTGTACCAGCAGAGTCTTATCAAAAAGACTTTTGTTGATTTTTATTCTAAGTTGTATGCTAGAGATAAGATTAGAGATGTAGATATAGATAATTATTTGATAAGAGCTAATATTCCTGTTCTTACGCAAGAACAAAAGGAAGGGATGAATCAATTGATAACTGATGAAGAATTTTTTTTAGCAATTAAACAACTGAAAGTGGGTAAAGCGCCGGGTACGGATGGATTGACTGCTGTGTATTATAAAAATTTACAGTTAGAGATGGTGAAGCCTTTAAGGGAATTGTTCCAGACAATTCAAATGGGAGGAGGGGTACCTCCGTCTTGGAAGACTGCTTTTATTTCTTTGATCCCGAAGGAAGATCAGGATGTCACCCAAGCAAAAAAATATAGGCCAATATCACTTTTGAATACGGACTACAAGATATTTGCCAAAGTTTTAGCTAACAGATTAATGAGGGTAATACAACAAGTAATTCATGGTGATCAAACTGGGTTTATAAGTGGTAGACAAATGAAGAACAATGTGAGACATATTGTAGATTTGTTGGAATTTTTGGAAAGAAACAATCAGATCCCTGCAGCGCTGATCTTTTTGGATGCTGAAAAAGCCTTTGATCAATTGGATTGGCAATTTTTGATGAAAGTATTAGAGAAAATGGAATTTGGGGATAAATTTTTACAACCAATCAGGGCAATATATCAAAAGCAAACAGCCCGCACAATAGTTAATAATAGTCTGACTGAATTATGTAATATTGAAAAAGGTACAACGCAGGGGTGCCCGTTGTCACCTCTATTATTTGTTTTAACATTGGAAATATTACTGATTAAAATACGTGATTCGGATAAAATTAAGGGAATTCAAATTAGAGATCAGGATTATAGACTGAGGGCGTTTGCAGATGATCTGGTTGTTACAGTGACTCAGCCTGATTATTCAGTTGTAGAATTGATGGAGATAATAACGCAATATGGGAAAGTTTCTGGATTTAAGATCAATATACAAAAAACTAAAATGTTGTCTAAAAACATGACAGTATCACAAAAGGCTGTTTTAGAAGAGCTAACGGGATTTGAAATAGTTAAAAGGGTTAAATATTTGGGGATATATTTGTCACCCTCAAGCGTGAAGTTATATAAAAATAATTATGAAAAGTTATGGGGAAAAGTACAAAAAGAATTAGATAGTTGGAAAAAATTACAATTATGTTTGTTGGGAAGAATTGCAGCAGTGAAAATGAATGTTTTACCAAAATTTTTATTTTTATTTCAAATGATACCTATACTTAAAAAGGATTTAAATTTGGAGGAATGGCAAAAAGGAGTTAATAAATTTGTTTGGGCAGGGAAAAAGCCATGAGTTAAATTTAAGATAATGCAAGATACGCATGAAAGAGGTGGTCTTAAAATGCCTAATTTCAAATTATATTATGAAGCTGCTGCTTTGTCAGTGATAAGTGACTGGTTTAATTTAACACAAGCGAGATTATTAAATCTTGAGGGTCATGATTTGTTATTTGGATGGCATGCATATTTATTGTATGATAAGAAGGTGGATAATGTGTTTAAGATACATATTTTAAGGTTTTCTCTGTTGCGAGTTTGGAAAAAGTACAGACACAAGTTAAATTATAAGATACCTATTTGGGCAATACCTAAACACGCAATAGAAAATATAAATGTGGGATTTAAACATGATGTGACTACATATAAGGAAATTTTAAGTTTGGAAAGGAATGTATGGCAATTAAAGTCATATAACATTTTAAAAGAAGAAAAGATAGTACAAACTTGGTTTCAGTATGGGCAATTACAGGCTAGGTGGAAAGAGGACCAGAAAACTGGTTTTTTGATGACTGATGAAAACTTGCTAAAGCAAATCAGAGATCAAGGTCAAGCACATATAAAAAGGATATATCTTGCATTGATAGAAATTGATTCAGAGATGGAACTTGTTAAAGATTGTATGATAAAGTGGGCTCAGAATTTTCAAGAAGTTATTACAATGGATACTTGGGAAAAGATTTGGGTGAGAAATGTAAAATTTACACAGGCCCAAAATTTAAGAGAGAGCTTTTACAAAATGTTTTATAGGTGGTATTTAGATCCTAAAAAATTAGCAAGTATGTATCCGAACTGCCAGCCCAAATGTTGGAGGTGTGGTTGTGAGGATGCAACGTATTTTCATATATGGTGGACTTGTAAAAAGGTTAAAGCTTTTTGGATTAAAACTTGGTGGAATATGCAAAAGATATTCAAGAAAAGGATAAAGTTTTCTCCGCAATTGTTTTTATTGGGTATTATCACAGATACCACCGTTGTAGATATTAAATTGATGTTGAATTTAATTACGGCAGCGAGACTTTTAGTAGCACAATATTGGAAGAAGGAAGAACTGCCGACTATAGAAGAATGGACTTTAAAAGTTTCTAACTTGGCGGAGATGGCAAAGATTTCAGCGTATTTGAAAGATCAATCGCAACAGAGATATACTGTGGAGTGGAAGAGATGGATAGATTATATTCAGAATAAATATGGGACTAAAAAGTTTCACTTAGCATTTTGAATAAGTAGCGGATTTATATGATGTATAATTAGCTTGTAGTTATTTTATTAAGAGTTAAAGTGCAATAGAATTTAATATCTTATTGTTGTTTGCATATTTTAGATTATGTTTGTTTGTATTTTTATACCCTGTATTTAGCTCTGGGAAGTCGGGGAGGGGGGAGGGGAGGGGAGGGGAGAGTTGGGGAGGTTTGGGGAGGGGGGAGGGGAGGGGAGGGGAGAGTTGGGGAGGGGGGAGGGGAGGGGTTTTGTATTCAAAAATGTACTGTAAAACTTTTCAATAAAAAAAAGAAACACTATAAACACCTGGGGTGGGGAGAAGTACTTTCTCAGAATCTTGGCAGAGAGGAATATGGGGAACAGCAAAGACTTTTGGTTGAATTCCACAATCGAGGAATACTTTCAGTTCAAAATACACAGGCCTATGAAGACTAACTAAAATTTCATATGATGAAATGTGATCCTCCCCTTTGTTATAATTTTCCTTAATGTGTTTTTACTAATAATAAGTCATTAAACTCAAACATTACTGGATTTGCTGTATCTAAACAATCTGATTCCCACAACATCCGAAGTGCTAAAAGAGGAAGTGAAGAATAAACAATCTGATAAAAATCTGTCTTTGTTTCCATTGAATTAACTTATTATATTAACTTTCTTACCTTTATTTGACCAGGCTTCTTCTATTGTTGTATTATTGAGGTCATAATTTTAGGTAGTGGTCTCTTTGGTGCTATTATTTAAGCTTATTGATTTTATTATCATTAAGCTGAACCTTGTGCAATCTTATGTTTCATTAGAGTGTGATTAGTATCATTTCACATTCTGAATTTTGATGTCTGTTTTTCCTTATAGTATCATATAGTCTAGTTGCAACAATCCAACCAATTCTTCCTGCTGCTGGCCTTGTTGCCAACGTTCTCCATGCAACCCATTTGATTTGTAACCTAACTATAACTCCATAATGTATTCTGTTACATGGCTGTGTAGAGTTTTGAGGAGATGGTTCACTTCAGCAAATGTTTAAGTAAGCATCCCTCGAAGCTGCCTTTTGAGTAATAGGGGCTCCTCCTCACTTCTAAGTGAAAGCAAAGCATGCATGTTGCTTCATCTCATTTTTTTCTTTGTAGCCTTTCTCAGCCTTTTCTGGCAGAGTTGGATTGTGGCAGCTCATCAAAGATGCCCTAAGTGGAGCTTTGCCTCATACCACTAGCTAAAATGCTTCCATGCTGGGTGAGAAGCAACTCGCAGAGCATCCTAGCTACATAGAAACACTTTTCCAGGCTGGATAGCTTCAGCAAATACTATGGGCAAACCGGTATCATATTCTGAAGCTGTCTACCCTGAAACTTTCTACAAGCTGTTTGAAAAGTCTTTGGCAAACATAGAAGAAGAGGTATAACCTCTCTCCCCCACATTATTCACCAGAAGCTTTTTGTGCTAAGAGTTTACCAGATTTACCCAGTGAGGTTCTTTGGTACACACTGAAGTTCTTCTAAGATGGATAAAGTTCTCCTGCAAGTGCTTCACTGAAGCAAATCATGTTGCCTTGATGGTAGAAACTTCTTTTTGTAGCAAATTTAAGTCACTTTTTGTTAACTCTGCAGGGTTAACAAAACTGCAGACAAGAACTACACCCAGATGTACTAGCTCTATCTTTATTGTGAAATTACAGTAAAGAATTTTGTAAGTCTGAAAGTACATCTCCCCCCCATAGCCTAAGAAACTAGGGAGGGTTCTTTTGAGTCAGTTGCCGCACCCCATTCCTTTGGGTTTAGTTGCCTCAATTATCTGACCACTGCCTAATCTGTGGCTTCTCCTCCTGTCTCCCATTCTCTTCCTGTCTCTTACTCTCCCATACCATTACAGTTTTTACAGAACTGTTTAGTTGGACTTTTTACAAGCAAACAGTTGATCTGGATGACTGGGTGGAATATGGAAGGCCAGGAGCTGTTTTGGCATCAATCTTTTTATGTACAATATTCAGACAACTACATTTCAAAACTTACCTTTCAATCTGGCACGTTGATTTTGTATAGAAGATGCTGCAGATTTCAGAAATTCCATTCACAGATAATAAAGCTAAACACATATAATTATATAATCATCCAGTTAATAATTACATTTTAATCCTAATGAATAGAGAGTAGGTTGTTAAGCTGGTGTTAGGACAATGGAACTAGAGGAAGAAGACTTAAAAGAGAATGACACACAGATCAATGTTAGATCTCCATTCCAAGATTCTTTGGGTTGACATACTGGTGTTCAATTTCGCTTTGTCTTTCACACACAAATCCTAGTCATAAAATAGTGTCACAGAAGACAAATTTTTCTTGAGCATTTTGAAGAGTTCATGCATACAACTATTGTACATATAGTTTGCCATATGAAAATTGAATCATATGCTTACGTATTTGCTGATTTGTGCTATAGGCATTGCTGGAATTTTGAAATAGTCTAAAGAAGTTTAGGGACGCGGTGGCTCAGTGGGTTAGGACGCTGAGCTTGTCGATCAGAAGGTCGGCAGTTTGGCGGGTCGAATCCCGAGTGCCGCGTAACAGAGTGAGCGCCTGTTACTCGTCCCAGCTTCTGCCCACCTAGCAGTTCGAAAGCACGTAAAAATGCAAGTAGAAAAATAGGGACCACTACGGTGGGAAGGTAACAGCGTTCCGTGCGCCTTTGGCGTCTAGTCATGCCGGCCACATGACCACGGAGACATCCTCGGACAAGCGCTGGCTCTTCGGCTTTGAAACGGAGATGAGCACCGGCCCCTAGAGTCGGAAACGACTAGCACGCATGTGCGGGGGAACCTTTACCTTTACCTTTAAAGAAGTTTTCATTTTTATATTACCAAGTAGATGCTAGGAAAACAGGATTTTTTACCACTGATTTTTAAACTGAGGACAATTTTAACAATGTTAAAGTTGTTGAAATATAAATTTCTGGATTGAATGAAGTCATGACACAGCAGCACCACATAATAGAGAAGACTGCCAGGTACCTTTAGATAATTGACTGCATGAAATGAATGCCAATTTTAATTTTAATTGCAAATGGCGATTTTGGCAACTGGAAATTCCAATGTACTATATATTTTCCAGAATGAACTGATATGAAAATTCTCAAAATAGTATCATAGTATGGATGAAGCCACTTCTTCTAATTCTTGTGGATTCTGAATATCGTTGCCATTCTGTGTTTTTGTAAATTGATTGTTTTAATGTGAAGCTTCATTCCATGAACATTGGTAGGCTATCTCCTGCATGAAATTATAAAAACACACTTAAGTTTAATGTAGAAAATGTTGAGTTGAGTTGATTTACACAGAATTTACTGTGTAATCTCTGAGCAGAAAAAAATACAGATTTTTCTGTTAACTTCTATTTCCTATTACCATTGACATTTTTCTTCAAAGGTTAGCAAATTCCATTGAACACTGTTCGATGGAGGAAGATGAACTATGAAAGGGTGGAAAATTTGGTCAGAACTGCACAGAATTATCAAGTTTTCATGTTTTCCATAACTAAACTTTTGGATATTTGTTATGATGGCAGATCATGACCTAGTATCTGTATCTGACCTAAACAAATTGGAATTACTGGAGCAAAATGATAGAATTGCATATTGCATAGAAGTCATCACTAAGAAATATAAATTACAAGGTCATCTCGTTTTAATGACTTCAGGTGAACCAAAGTGAAGAAGCCTGTTTACTTTGTTTAATTTAATATAATAATGGTATAGGGCATTTGAGCCCTATACCATTATTATATTAATATACAACGGGCAGCGGTGCCGCTCTTTCAGGAAGCTCTTTCAGAAAGCTGCCGCTTTCGGCAGCTTCCTGAAAGAGCGGCGCCGCTGCCCCTTCGCACGGAGGTACGCGCGCACCTCCCCAAAGGTTTGGGGAGGTGCGCGCGCACCTCCGGTCGTTCGGAGAGGTGCGCGCGCACCTCTCGGAATGGGCAGGGGCGCCGCTCTTTGCGGAAGCTGCCGCGGCCCGTCTGCTAAGCTGCCGCTTTCGGCAGCTTCACAGACGGGCCGCGGCGGGCTTCCTGAAAGAGCGGCACCGCTGCCCATTCGCGCGGAGGTACGCGCGCACCTCCGGTCGTTCGGAGAGGTGCGCGCGCACCTCTCGGAATGGGCAGGGGCGCCGCTCTTTGAGGAAGCTGCCACGGCCCGTCTGCAAAGCTGCCGAAAGCGGCAGCTTTGCAGACGGGCCGTCGCCATCGGGCAACCGGGAACCGGTTCCATCTCATTTTTAAAAAAATGGCAGCCGCGTGCGTCCGCGCATGCGCAAAAAACCTTTTTGCGCATGCGCGTGCATGGACACACGCACGCGGCTCCCTCTTTTTTTAATTTGTGATGGAACCGGTTCCCAGTGGCTCTTTTTCTTTTTTAGGTTGCCGACCCCTGGTATAGGGTTTCCTGCCTGAGCAGGGGGTTGGACTAGATGACCTCCAAGGTCCCTTCCAACTTTATATATATATATATATATATATATATATATATATATATATATGTGTGTGTGTGTGTGTGTGTAGATCTAGAGTCTCGGGTTTCTTCCCGCGTTCCTTTCATCTTCAGAAAGTTGTGGCGACGTTTCGACGAAATCCCATCCGTCATCATCAGGCCGGAGTGTGTCTCCTGCTGCTACCAGGAGCAATGCGTGGTCTGGCTGTTCCTTTCCTTCCAACTGCCGGTGGGGCTGTGTTCTGACTGGGAGGAGGCGTGGCTGCTTTCTGATTGGGTGGGGGTGTCCTCTGGCTGGGTGGAGGCGTGGTTGTCTTCTGATTGAGTGGAGGCGTGGCTGTCTTCTGATTGGGTGGATGCGTGGCTGTCCCCTGATTGGTTGGAGGCGTGGCCGTCTTCCGACTGGGTGGGGTGTGTTCTGAATGGGTGGGGTTCTTTGTTGTGTTGTAATATCCTGAGTGTTGTGATTTGGTGTCCTGAGGAGTGGGCTGTGTAGTGGCCTTCAGAGCTTTGGTTTGGCTCCGAGTTCGAGGACCTGCTATGTATCTCTGGTATGGGTCAGTCAGGTTCGTGTGTGCGTTCTTCTGCTTGGGTGATGGCCCTTTTGCTTGACTTGTTCTGTCTTCTGTGTGGGAGAGTTTTTGTTCTGGGTGTGGATGAGTCTTGCTGGGGCTGGTGGCATTTGGGGTTGTTTGTTGGTTTTTTAAATCCTTATTTGCTGAAATTCGTTTCTCTATCAATGCTGGTTTCCAAATGGCATGTAGGCGGGAGGTGTCGTCTCGCTTGTTCATACTGTCTGGGTGTTTTTCTATTTCAATGGCTTCTCTGATTATTCTGCTATTGAGATGTTCTATTTTGGCGATTGTTTTTGTACCTTCAAAATTGATGTTTTTTGTACCTTCAAAATTGATGTTGTGTCCCGTAGTGTTTATGTGTTGTACTAGTGAAGATGTGTGATCTTTCTTCTGTACTAAGTTCTTATGTTCTTCTACACGTACCTCTATTCTTCTGTTAGTCTGTCCGATGTATGTTGCTGGACAGGAAGCGCATGGGATTTGGTATATGCCCTGGTTTTCCAGTTCTATTTTGTCTTTGGGATTTCTCAGGATGGTTGATATCTTTCTGTCAGTGTTAAATGCGGTTTTGATGTTATGTTTGCGTAGTACTTTACTGATTCTGTCGGTTGTTCCTTTTATGTAGGGCAAGATGGCTCGTCCGTTGTTCTGTTCTTCTTCTTGGATGTTTTTCTGTTTCGGAGTCCCCTGCTGAATCATGTTGGTGATTTTGTTTTTTTGGAACTTGTTTGCTGTCAATATGTCTGTCAGGGTGTGTAGTTCTGTTTGTATATGTGTTTCATCTGCAAGGCGTCTGGTTCTTGTTATTAGTGTTTTGGCTACTGAATTTATTTGTGCTGGGTGATGATGTGATTGCGCATTGAGGTAACGGTTGGTGTGTGTTTTCTTTCGGTAGACTGTGTGTCCTAGGGTGCCGTTTTGTTTTTTGTATATAAGTACATCCAGGAAAGGTAACTGGTTGTTTGTTTCAATCTCCATGGTGAATTTTATTTTGGGATGTAGGCTGTTCAGGTGTGTTAGGAAGTTTTCTAGCTCTTTTTTTCCGTGGGGCCAGATCACGAAGGTGTCATCCACATATCTGAGCCACAGTTTTGGTTTGTTTGTAGTCTTTTCCAGAGCGTTAGTTTCAAATTCTTCCATGAAAAGGTTGGCGATAACTGGTGATAGAGGGGATCCCATTGGTGCGCCTTCTATTTGTTTGTATCTCTGGCCTCTGTGTATGAAGTATGTGTTTGATAAGCAGTGTTCTGCTAGTTCTATAATATGGTTTGGTGGTTGGTATTTGCTTCTTATTGTTGATAGAGCTTCTTGGACTGGCACCTGGGTGAATAGTGATACCACATCAAAGCTGACTAGCAAGTCTTTTTGGTCTATCTGTAGATTTTTCACTAATTCTATAAAGTGGTATGAGTTTTGGACATATGAAGCTGCCATTTCTGCATGAGGTTGTAATTGTTTTGCTAGGTATTTAGCTAAGTTTTGTAGTGGTGAGCCTATAGAACTTACTATGGGTCTTAGTGGGATTCCATCTTTGTGTATTTTGGGGAGGCCATATAGTTTTGGGCATCTGGATGACTTCTCCCTAGGAATGATTGTTTGTTGGGTTTCTTGGCTTATAGAAGTTGATTTTATCTTTTTCTTGGTGGTCTTTTCTAGATAGGTTGTGGGATCTGTATCTATAGGTTTGTATGTAGTTTCTTTGAGTAAGTTGGACAGTTTCTCTTCATAGTCTGATGTGTCCATTACCACTGTAGCATTGCCTTTATCTGCTGGTAGTATGATTATGCTGTTGTCTTTTCTTAGGTTTTGCAATGCTACTTGTTCTTCTTTTGTTAGGTTGCTTTTGGGTGGTTTGCTTGTGCATAGGATGTGGGTGACTTCATGTCTGACTTGGTCTGCTTCATCTGCATTGAGTTTAGCTAAGCTGGTTTCAACTCCACATATGATGGTTTCTGTGGGAATTTTCTTTGGTGCAACAGCGAAGTTGAAACCTTTTGCTAGGACGTTTGTTTCTGCTATTGTTAGTCTTCTGTGGGAGATGTTATGCACTACTTGTTGTAGATGTTGTTGTGATGTGGTTGGTTGTTGTAGTTCTCTAATTGTTTGAGTTTCTTTGAATGTCTGTTGTTTTTATAGATGGTTTCTGTTTCTGCTCTCCAAACCGCCAATTGTTTCACTTTGTCCCATAGTATCGGGTGAATAGTGTTGCTGAGTTTGAGATGTAATGTTAGTAGGTCCTTGTTTGTTTGGTCTAATTGAAATCTTTTATTGTGGAGTTCATTTCTTAGTAATGCCATTTCTGTTCTTCTTAGAATGCGTTTGGTTGAAGTGGTATTGATGTGGAATTTCAATTTGAAACAATTTGGTCTTATATTTTGGTCTCGACATTGGCATAGGAAAGGTATGTCACTTAGTATTCTTGCTCTTCGTACTTCTGACTTTTCGTAAGTCCTGGTTAGTTGGTAGATGTCCTCCCCGTAGAGGTATGATATTTGTTTTCGTAGATTCTCGCGGGTGTCTGTATGTGTAGATCTAGAGTCTCAGGTTTCTTCCCGCGTTCCTTTCATCTTCAGAAAGTTGTGGCGACGTTTCGACGAAATCCCATCCGTCATCATCAGGCCGGAGTGTTTCTCCTGCTGCTACCAGGAGCAATGCGTGGTCTGGCTGTTCCTTTCCTTCCAACTGCCGGTGGGGCTGTGTTCTGACTGGGAGGAGGCGTGGCTGCTTTCTGATTGGGTGGGGGTGTCCTCTGGCTGGGTGGAGGCGTGGTTGTCTTCTGATTGAGTGGAGGCGTGGCTGTCTTCTGATTGGGTGGAGGCGTGGCTGTCCCCTGATTGGTTGGAGGGGACAGCCACAGAAACTACACACCCTGTAAACACAAACAGAACTACACACCCTGACAGACATATTGACAGCAAACAAGTTCCAAAAAAACAAAATCACCAACATGATTCAGCAGGGGACTCCGAAACAGAAAAACATCCAAGAAGAAGAACAGAACAACGGACGAGCCATCTTGCCCTACATAAAAGGAACAACCGACAGAATCAGTAAAGTACTACGCAAACATAACATCAAAACCGCATTTAACACTGACAGAAAGATATCAACCATCCTGAGAAATCCCAAAGACAAAATAGAACTGGAAAACCAGGGCATATACCAAATCCCATGCGCTTCCTGTCCAGCAACATACATCGGACAGACTAACAGAAGAATAGAGGTACGTGTAGAAGAACATAAGAACTTAGTACAGAAGAAAGATCACACATCTTCACTAGTACAACACATAAACACTACGGGACACAACATCAATTTTGAAGGTACAAAAACAATCGCCAAAATAGAACATCTCAATAGCAGAATAATCAGAGAAGCCATTGAAATAGAAAAACACCCAGACAGTATGAACAAGCGAGACGACACCTCCCGCCTACATGCCATTTGGAAACCAGCATTGATAGAGAAACGAATTTCAGCAAATAAGGATTTAAAATAACCAACAAACAACCCCAAATGCCACCAGCCCCAGCAAGACTCATCCACACCCAGAACAAAAACTCTCCCACACAGAAGACAGAACAAGTCAAGCAAAAGGGCCATCACCCAAGCAGAAGAACGCAAATAAAATATGTACTCTGATGCAAGGCCAGTAAATAGTTTGGCAAAGACAACATCATTAACTCAAAATCATTCTTGTTACATTGCTTGTCATACTGTATTTTCAATGAAAAAAATTGATTTTTTTCCCTATTATATAAAATTGCCCAGGAGTCATTCTCATTCAGTTCTATGGATCTGTTCCTAGGTAAATAATATAATATTGAATAAATTATTAATCAGCTTTAGATATCTTTGAAAGAAAGGGTGAACCTCTCTAATCTGTTTTGCATGAAATAGGGTAAAACAAAATTGCCATTTATATGTATATGTATATGTGTATATAACAAATATAACCAATTTTTACATTGAAATAAGACTAGGTTTATTATCTCTGGTTTGTTGTTCAAGTGTGTGTGTGTATATATATGTGTGTGTGTATATGTATGTCATATTTGTTGCTGTTCAATTCATTGTAAACAAGCTGCTTGAATAAATTACACATGATTCTTTAGTGAGCTTGCTGTATTTTTTCATGGATTTTTTTAGTGCTTGTATTTTTAATTTGCTTTCGGAGTAAAGTTACATGAGTGGGTGGAGAAAGAAGCTTCTCCTAGTCCTAGCTATAAAGAATATATTGTTTAAGATATTGCTGAATGTTTTATTTGCCAAAGAACCATGCGGTTGACTATAGGGTAGTCAGGGAGAATAAATATTTAACAGGAGAAATGAAATTAACAGTCCAGGAGATGTCAGATGTCTCTTTCAATGGATATTGCTCATTTTGTATCTTTATCTTCACATTTTAAGAACCCACATTTTAAGAAGCAGCAGCAAATAAAAGCCTAACAGAACATTGAAATGCAAATTCAAGGTTAATATCATCACAATCAGTCTCTTCTTGCTTAATGCACCAAATTAATACTTCACTGCTCTTGTATCATCATGAGATGGAATGAAGGCTACCTTTTCTCAGTTGTAATTCAATATGGAACTTCAAAAAATTATCTTAATAAATATTAGCACATGAAAAGGCAAGAGAAGATCTTGTTATACTGTAAGACAAGACACATAAATGTTTTCTCAAAAATTACCTCTTAGAAGTATTTCTAAAATATGCAGTTAATGAGAAACAAGCATCACTTATTCATATTTAATTTTAAATTATTTTCATAACTTTTTTCTTGGAGTTAATTTTTTCGTTCTTGTTTAATGGGTGCAGAGCTCTGCTTGCTCCATCTGAAAAATACATACTGCTCAGGAAAAGGTTGAATGAGTCAACTATATTAAAACTAGATTTTTTTATTTAATGTTTGTTTAATGTTGGCATGTAAATAGAGCTTCATTAATGGAAAGAAGCACCTGTGAATTATGAAACATAATTTCTCCTTTATATAAACCTAATCTAAGCTTCTAGGTTTGATAGATCTGCTGGAGAAGCTACTGTGTAGAAAATGTGCTTGCAGAAAAAAATCTTGTTCTTATGTATAAGTCATTTGAGTTCTGAGTCATTTAAACTTGTAGGACATAAGGCTATTTACAGGTTAAAGTTCAGTGAAGTAAATGCATGTAGTTCAAGGAATATGTGAATAAGAACTTAATGACACTTTTCGCTTGTGAAGGCCTCACTGAGTGAGGAGAAATGTAGTCTTGGGCTGCATATGATACAGTTAATGTATGTAAATAGCAAACTTCCTTTATTTTTTAAAATAAATCTTATGGGGCCACATTACTAGCTTTCCAGGGGTACGTGCAGCCCATGGGCCAAGGGTTGGACATGGCTGCTCTATCGGTAGATGGCATATCATTAGGTCTTTCTTAGCAAGTCAATCAAGAGAAAGTTAACTCTGAATTCTCACATTGGGAACCAAGAGCTATCCTTGAGTGGTAAGGACAATACATATATGTAAACCCTGATGTCTGCTGATTTATTCTTTTTTGCAAAGTTTTGGTATATTTGTGTGGGGTTTTTTTAATTCAGTTTTGATGTACATCTTGGAAATCATTTTATCTCCTTCGTTACTTTGAGTCTTACATGCACACTAAGAAATCAAGTTGTACAAAATAAACAATTACCGTATGTATGAACAAATGGAATTGAATTTATGCCAGCATAGAAACACCAACAGAAGGGAATTACATCTAAGTACAGCAAGTTTACAATTTTAGAAAAAAAAGCTACTGTGTATAAATAAAGGATGGACACCGTCCAGCTATCAGGTACATTACTAGAACATTACATGCTTATTTTTTTTTGAAATGTTTATGAGTTGCTCTAAATTTTAAATTCCATGGACAACGTAAAATGATTCTGTTCAAGACAATTTAAGGTAAACTTTGTAGATGGAACTTTGAAATATTTAATGCTGGCTGTTAAGCTGGTAGAACTTGATAACGTAAGGCTTTTGTATTCTCCTCACTTAGCAACTGCCTCATACAGTGACCATTCGCAGTTATAAATTACATGACTGTATCCATTCATCAAGAATCAAGTTCGATATATAGGAGACGCTACCGTTTATCTTTGAATATATCTAGCATTTTATAGGTCTATATTCTACACTGTACACATTGAGATTAAGCATGGGCAAAGCAGTCTGTTTAGTCAGATATCACTTTGATTGATACTCAGTGATGAATTCTTATTTAATGTTCAAAGAATAGAAATATATTAATTCAAAATAGACTAGGACAATTAGAAAATGTGTTGGGATTTTCCAGGGAATAATAACTATAAAATCTGCAAGAAATCTAACAATTTTTCTGTACCTAAAGATGAAACTAAAGCCAAGTTCTGGTCTATTGAAGTACAAAGTAATGGAACAAGGATAGGTGGCAAAGGCAGACTTCTTTATTGGGGCAACAGTGGTTCCCCGAGCAGCAGTTATTGAAATGTCATTTGTTTTAAATATTATGACCTTCCCAATTAAAACCTGGAGGATGTAGAAAAACAGACTAGGGTTTTTGTTTTGTTTAGTCTAGGGCAAATGGAGATCGTATGACTTGAAATCAGCTGAAGAAAGAAATCTGGAATTTTAGAGACAATAAATAGGGAAATTGATCTCTGGAAAAGGAAATAATATGGAAAAGAAATAAATGACTTCAGGGAATTAATATAAAAGAGGAAGTTAGTTTTGGAGAGAGGTGTACTACATAAATATTCAGTGCACATAGGACAATTTTACACCACCCTATCTTTGCAGGGTCTTTGCAACTTTCAGGGTTTTTTACATTTTTAAAAAAGATTCTTGATATATTCTGATGGATTTTCTCCCCCCTGCCTTATACTAGTCTTATTATTGTAATAAAGATTTGATTGATTTAAGAGAAGTGTTTTTTAAAAAAAATTAATTAAAAGAGAACAAAATTGCCAGGGGAACAGAGAGAAAAATTATAAATTACATAATTATATGTAATTCAGTTATATGAATTATATAGTACTCATATTTGAAAACAGCATTAGTCTGTACCTTTGTGCTAAGCTGATTAGATATCAGAACATTCAGAGTTCCATTATAACAATTAGCCATAGCTATCTGCATTATGATATATATATAATGTACTCTTTACAGAAATACAATCTGTACAAGGAGACCTACGTAAGGTAGCAAATATTCTGATATTCAAGCTGCTGTATTATTGAGAAAGATCCTTGTCTGAAATTTTGGTGAGCTACTGCCATTCATTGCAGAGAAAACTACATTCCTTGTAGAGAAAATTGCAACCACATAAGTGCATGTTACCATGACCGTCCCAAAGGTGCTTTTTTCAAAAGGCAACTGAACTTTGTTTCTCTTTGAAGACGTTTCACTTCTCATCCAAGAAGCTTCTTCAATTCTGATTGAATGACGGAGTATGGAATAATTTATATTCTTATAGTCATCTGGTCGTTAGCACTCCTTCTGAGAGTCGTTGAGGCCACTTGGAGGTTTATCTGTGCCCTCAGGGTCGCCTGAATAATGCAAATGGAATTGCTGAAAGGTCTTGGTTGTAAACAGAAGATAGGTGGTGTTGTATAGCTCCTCCTCTGTTCAGAGAGGGCTACTGAATCTTAATGTAGATGGCCTCTTTGACACCTATTTCAAACCTCTCTGTCTAGAATATGGACTTTCCTGTCTTCAAAAGAGTGACCTTTGTCTTTCCAATGCAGCTGGACTGCTGAATCTTGTCTCAATGGGTTTGTTTTCTTATGTTGTACCAACCATTTGTGAAGTGGTTATTTTATTTCTCCAAAGTAGAGATCCATACATGCCTCACTGCATTGTTCTGTATATATCACATTGCTCAGTTTGTGACTGGGTGTTTTATTCTTGGGTGGACAAGCTGCTGCCTTATTTTATTTTGAGGTTTAAAGTGTCTGTGTATATTGTGATGGTTGAAAATCCTCCTGAGCTTTTCAGATATTCCTGCAAAGTATGGAATGACAACATTGCTTCATTCCATCCTCCACCATTCAGTCAGAACTGAAGAAGCTTCTTGGATGAGAAAAGAAATATCTTCAAGGAGAAAAAAAGTCCAGTTGCCTTTTGAAAAAGCATGACCTGGATTACTGAGAATCTCTGTAGCATTGGGAGACTATGAGTTCAGATCTTCAGCCTTTAAGTTTCAGTGACCTTCATCCTGCAGTGGATTAATTCAGATTGATAGTAGTAGTCTTGCTGATGGTGAAAATGGTGGGGTAATGATGATGATGTTGATGGAGTGATTTGGACAGTGGATTAGTTGAGAAACTACAGCTATATATCTATTATATTTAATTGTGGTTTTAAATAATTTGCTCTGGATTTCTATTTCCAGATCCTCAAGTTACGAGTGTAACATTCCACTCGTAACTCGAAAACTTGTAGAGTGAATCTCGTGCCTCGAACGAGATTACTCTCTTGCTCGTTAAAACGCACACAGCTTGTTAAGTGAATATGAGTTATCTCAGGGTGGGAAAGGCCATGGAGGGCCTAGTGATGGAACATGCCCCCAACGCCTCCCCAACCCACTAAGATACCACATGCTTCCCCCTCCCTTCTTGCCACGCCGGACTCACCTGGAAAAGATCTGTCTCCACTGCGGTTCCTGCTACCACCCAGATCTGAGGCTGGGGGGTGCTTTTGCAACCCCCAGCAGCCCAATCTGGACTCCGGAGAATTTTTCCAAGCCACTGCCGCCTGGATTTGAGACTGGGGAATGCTTCATTTCGTCCCTCCTTGGCCTGATCTGGGCTCCCGAGGCCTTTTACAAGCTGCTGCTGCTCGGATTTGAGGCTGGAGAACACTTCTGTGCCCCCATGGCCAGATTGAGCCTGGAAAACACCTACAGAGCCTGGATTGGGCCACGGGGGGCGCAGAAGCATCCGCCGACCTAAGATCTGGGTGGCAGTGGCCTGGAAAATGCCTCCAGAGTCCGGATTGGGCTGCGGGAGGGGGGTGCAGAAGGGTGAATGTTGCAGAGCCACTAAGGTCACTTGTAAGGGCGAACAACTGCCGTGGTGCTGTAATATTCATAACTTCAGGACTTACTCGTAAGCACTAGGGGGCGCTCATCACGTAACGAGCATTAAGTGAATACTCGTAATTCAGGATTTACCTGTATTTTGTCATTCTCTTAGTAGAAATTTGCTACTGAAGCTATGAATAGCTAGCTTTGCCTTTTGATATCATGTGATAGTATTTCATGACAGTATTGAAATTTTCCTGAAAGAAATTGTGATTTTTACAAAGGTGTCATCTTTATTTTCTTAAAGCTTTACTTTTTAAAAAAACAAAACTTTATTTAAAACAATTGTTTTTTCATATTGTGGAAAGTTAATTTCCTTCATAATGCAACAGTGTCAATCTCATTTCTGCCATCCAATGAATTAGCAATGTATTCTTAATTTATGTTCGTCATTTAGTTGCTTCCAACTGTTAGTGCTCTGAAGCATATCATTTCACCAGAATTGTTTGCCAATTAACTGCATTTTTGAGTTGTTATTGTGTCATCAGTGACAGTATCTAGCCACCTTATCTTCAATTGGCACTTTTTCAATTGCCATTAATTTTTTTCCCAAGCATTAGAGCCTCTCTAATGACTCTTGCCTTTGCATTATGTATCCAAATTATTTAAGATTTAGCTTCATTATTAATGATTCTAGATATAATTTAGCTAATATTGAATCATTTGTTCTTCAAGAACTGCAGTTCAAAGACATCCATTTTTGCTGTTGTTTTGTTTTTCTCATAGGTCGGGATTTTTAAACATTTTTAAAATCCCATTTTTATAAATAATTCAAGGTGGCAAGCATACCTAATGATCCTTCCTCCTCCTATTTTCCCCACACCAACCCTGTGAGGTGAGTTGGGCTGAAAGAGAATGACTGGTTTTCATGTCTAATGTCGGTCTAGAACTCACAGTCCCCTGGTTTTTAACCTCAGTACCTTAACCACTAGACCAAACTGGCTTTCAAGAACGTATGTGACAAAACAAAAAAAACTTAATTATAACATTATAAATCTGTGTAATCAGTGTAATGTCTCTGCTGCACTACAATATTTTGTCTTGAAGTTTTTTCCTGAAGAACAAATACCTCACTTGTTGGCTTAGGTCACCATCATTGTGAATTTTTGAGTTGGGAAAATCAAGTCTGTTACAACTTCAGATTCTTCTCCACTTAATGTGCATTGGGTTGGCATTGCCTGTTGACAAAACATTCTTTTTTAAAAAAATTCAGAGCAACTTTTATATACAGTACTCTCTTTCACATTCAACAAAAGAATTCTTTTGTTTTTGTCATTTCTTTTGTCACTTCTAGCTACCAAAGTAATTTCATCAGCTTATAGGAGACTTTAGAATATGTTTGTCTCAAAATTTTAATTCCAGTTTCTATCTCTTTTAAGTTGGCATTTAAATGATATACGTAGCTAAATAGACGGTAGAGAAAGCCTTTGTACTTGCTTTACCCAATTTTGAACAACTTAGTTACTACATATTTCATTTTCTTGCTTCATCATAAAAATTCTTCATTAAGCATATGAAGTGACATGCTTAATACCTGAGAGTAAATCCAAATATTTTCTGCAGAATTTTGTTAATGTTTGCAGATGAAACTCTATGTACACTTTCTTCAGAATAACATTTTATTTACTATTTTGTGACTGGATTTTAAAATAATATGCATAGTATCCATAGCTTAAGCTACAAATGAGTTTAGAATGTTATCTGGACCTGTTATAATTTAGTTTATTTCATCTCAAATAGCTGTTACTAGCCTTGCCTTGTATGTGGAGTCACTAGAGTATGAGACAATTAGACATTTTTGAAAATTTGTGCATGTTTCCATAGGTGGCTTTCTGATTCACTCTTTAAGGCTTTGATATAATTTTGCAGCTCTGTCCATCTCCCAGCCTTCTCAAACTGCTATTTTCAATGAAATTCTTGTGATTTTCAACAGTAATGGAAATATTTTGGAAGCCAAGAAACAACATTTCTGATACCACAAAAAATAAGACTTCATGCTTGAATTGTGAACAGGAAGGTGTTAATGCACTGCGCCTAATTGTTCCCACTTCACACTTCTTGTTAGTTTGAGTGGATATGCATATTCACACTGGGATACCCATACGCTATTTGTATTTTACTATGAATAAGGAACTCTACCTTGCTACTTTCTTAGAAAGCCAGAGATAGAAGCCATATCTCAAGTAGATTCTAAAATGACAGGAAGAATTAAAAACAGTCCTCACAGGGGACTGAAAAAAGTACAGATACTCCTTGATTTACAACCGTTTGTTCAGTGATCATCAAATGTTACAACTGCACTGAAAAAGTGACCTATGACTCTTTTTCACACTTAAATCCATTGCAGCATCCCCATGGTCACATGATCAAAATTTGGGTGCTTGGCAACTGGCATGCATTTTATGACACTTGCACTGTTCCGGGATCATGTGATCACCTTTTGTAACCTTCCCATCTTGGGAATTAAAGTCAGTGCGGGAAACCTCATTCACGAAACAACTGCATGATTCGCTTAACAACTGCAGTGATTTGCTTAAAGACTACGGCAAAAAGGTCACAAAATGGGACACAATTCACTTAACTCTCTTAGCCATGTAAATGTTGGGCTCCATTGTGGTTTTAAGTTATAGTCTGTATAATGTAGAAGCCAGGTAAAATTTTCTTTCTTATCTACCATAGTTGTGTCTATGTGCCTACCTATCCTTCTGTTATATGAAACTGAGTAAAAGAAAGGAGGGGGGGGGAAACAATTGCCAATGCACTGTCTGTATTAACAAGAGATGTAACTTTAAAAGAGAAAAGAGGGGAAAGGACCTAGAAAATATCATGACCTCGGAAAATTTCTCAGTCCTGAGAAAATTCTACCACCTTTGTGAAAAAGGTATATTGAGATATGTATCCTTGACATTCAGCAGTCAAGTTACAATCATTTTAAGCAATCCTGTATGTTGGATTTTGTAAGTTGTAAACATTCTGTGCAGAGAAAACAACCCCCTTTCCACTTCAAAGGAGACTAATATTATTTTAATGGAGGCTAGTTTACAAAAACAATATATTGAAACAATTTCTAAGGTGACATTGACAATTAGAATCAAATTCATCCAATCCTTCAGCATCCTAAATAAGATGGTATTTATAACCCCCATCATTTGTAACAATGTGGAACTTATGAAGTAGCAAAGCTTGAGGACCAAATCATTCAAATAGTGATTTTTAAGTTGAATAAACTTTTAGAAGAATCCTGAAGTAAATTAACATTGATTTTTAGGTTCACAACAATGGTTAGTGAGTGTATGGTAAGAAGCCAGTTTTAATTAGAGGGATTGGAACTGACCTGTTAAAACAGATCATTGACTGTCCTCATAATTGCATCCTGAGCTTGGAGACAAGTGATCAGAAGGATAAGGATGTTCTCATTTATAAAAAAATATAAGAAGTTTGTTCTACATCTAAGTAATAATAAATAATAAAATAAATAAATAAAAAACCCTTAACCTATTGATTCAATAGTATCAGTATACGTATATTCTTTAAGTGTAGCATGAGTAGAAGTTGCAATATTACATGGCTGAATGTTTTTGAAGTCTCAAAGCCAGTACCTTATTCAATTTATTTCCCTTTTGTCTAAAGCAGGGGTGTCAAACTTGCAACATCACGTGCCATATCACGACGTATCGCAACTTTGTTTCCATTGCTGGCATTGGGATGGGCGCGGTTTCAGCATGATGCATCTGGCCCGCAGGCTGGCAGTTTGACACCCCTAGTCTAAAGTGTAGACATCAATTTTTTAAAAAATGGATAAGGAGAAAGATCCAATTCATAACATTATTCAGCTGTTTGCCCGCAATAGCTTTTTAAGCTCTAATTTTACATTTAATACAATTTGAATCTTGTCTTTTTAAATCTGCCCTTTTGTTTACTTAAGTTATGCAAATTTTATGTTTAGCTATTATACATATACATAATCTGGTTCATAGTTTTGAAAATATGATTTATGCATACACTGATGTCAGTTGATACTTTGACTTAAAGCTTTAGTTTAGATGAAGCTATGAAAAAGCTGAAAATTGTTGGTTTGAGTGTCAAAAATCTACCATGCTTTTTTTTGCAGATATATTTAAACGCCACTTTCAGCATGTTGGTGATGCATTCTGGTTGCAGAATTCAACATATGTGAACAAAGCATGTTTTATTTACTACATTAAGTAGTAGATTCAGTCATGCTATTTCCACTGTGCGTGTATGAATGTTATTACACTTCAGTTGGTATATGTGGGAATGTTATATGTAGAGGATCTCTGACACTGGTTGCATTTCATAGGTTGAACTGGATGTATTGTCCAACTCAGCCTTTAAAGCATTGGCTTTATAAGGAAGATTATTATTCTCATCATAAATCAATCTAGTGCAAGATGAGGACCCTCTTCATTAAGGTTTATAGACTATGACAGTGATGGCGAGCCTTTTAGAGACTGCCTAAACTGCAACCCAAAACCCACTTATTTAATGCAACGTGCCAGGGTTGCATCAGCATTGTGCTGTCCTTGGAGGGGCAGTGGGGTGGACGTAGCCAACTGGGTGGGCATGGATGCAGTAGTCATGGCAGACGGTGGGTGTGGCCAGGGTGGGCGTGGCCACCTTGATGTTGATCATGGGAGGGATGCCTGTGGGTGGCGGGCAGGGTTGGGGGAGATTCAAGGGGTCTCTGGTGGGTGGGGCAGTGGGCAGGAGGCTCGTCCTGCAGGGTGAGGCAAGGCAGGGGCCAGGGTGAGGGTGCCATTGCTGCGGGGCAAGGCGAGGTAGGAGCCGGGGTGGCTGTTGCCCAACACCATTGGCCCACACACGCACACAGGCCAGCGAGCGCATGGGGGTCGACAGTGTCTGTCAGTCACAGCCTGCTGGCCCTTCGACCAGCACACTTTGCGACTCCACAGCCCACTGTCAATACCGGGCCAGCCCTCCAAGAGTAGGGGAGGGGGAGGCATGTGATGCAAACTGCCGGACACACCTACTCCATCCCGTCTGTTTTTGCTTGTGATTGGAGAGCAGGTCACTGCTGGTCATCTCCTCAGCCCCCTCACAGATCTTGCCCTTGACCCACATGTGGAGCCTGTTCCCCTTGCACACCTGACCCACCCTGGCCCTGCCATGGGTCAGCACTGCCAGCAGCTCACGCAGGTCAGTTAAACTGCTGCCGCCACCTGAAGCACCCGGCCTGCACAGCACAAAAGAGGCAAAACGGCCAGCTAGCAAGCTCGAGTAGAGGTGGTAGAGCACACCCATGCCCAGCAAACTAGAAGTGGTGGAACACGCTCAGGGCCAGCAGGTAAAAAGCCACCCCAAGTAGGGAAAGTTGGATCGCCAGAGGCACCAGGCCCACCCCAGCCCCCCCCAGCTAGGATTGCATGCCTCTCCCCCATGTCTGCTGGTCCTGGGTGGCCATGATGCCAGTGGAGATCCAGCTTTTCCCACTTGGGTTGGCTTTTTGCCTGCTGGCCCTGGGCATGTTCTACCACTTCTACGTGGGGCTTCCTAGCTGACCGCTTCACCTCCTTTGTGCTGGGCAGGCCTGCAGCTCTGGACGGCGGCCTAATGGACCTGTGCGAGCAGCTGGCGGCCGCAGTAGGTACTGAGGTGTGCGAGGGGAATGCTTCCACCCGCGGGCCAAGGGAAAGACCTTCAAGAGGGCTCTGAGTGCCGCCTCTGGCACACGTGCCATAGGTTCGCCAACACTGGACTATGATCTATCACACTGGTCCAGTTTGGGTTGGTAGAGAGATGCTTTTCAGCTTCCCAATCCAGACCTGAAAAAGAGTGACTGGCATAAAATCATCTAATTGGCTTCCATGCCTGAGAGAGCACTAGGACCCTGTTCTTCCTGCTTCTAGTTCAGCATCTTAACCAGTACACTGCTCTGGCTCTCATAAGCAGTATACAGTATATAGACATGAACTTGATATTCTTTCAAGCAGCAGCTTTCAGCATTAAAACATACTGTGCCACACTATGCTTCTGTTTCCAAAATCTTCACATTACTTCACGCCACTTACTCAGTATAAAAACACAAAATTTGCTTGATTAGCCAAGGATTGTTGCATCTATCCAACAATCTTTTTCCCAGTTTAGCCAAGCAGGTATGTCTGAGAAGTCTCATATGCAGACATGAAGTTGGTGAAGTTGGCAGCATTTGTTTACTCTTAGATCTTAACACCTCCTGTTCAATGCATTTGGTTATGGAAATTCTGCTTTGTGGTGACTAATAGCCATTGATAGAGCTGATCATGGGTTCCAATCCTCTTTTAAAAGTATGTAAATTTGCCAATCTCAGTATATTTTATGATTCTGAATACCATTAAAGAATTCTGTGCTGTGAGAAAGATAAGGCAAGCAGTATGATGTTGTGACTCAGATATAGTATAATATACATTATGGGTCTGTTTGCATTCTAAAGGTAAATTTTCCCACAAAAAAAGGCCAGATTACAGAAAAATAATATAGCTAAAATATTGAAGTGCACAATAGTTTGCTATAAAGAAGACAACAAATATACAAAAAAAGTTCAGTGATAATCTCAACATTCCAGGCATAAAAAAATCAGTGATGAAGACGCAACATATTTTCACATATGGTGGACTTGTAAAAAGGTTAAGGCTTTTTGGATAAAAGTCTGGTGGAACATGCAGAAGATTTTTAAACAGAGGATAAAGTTTTGTCCGCAACTTTTTTTGTTGGGAATAATTACAGATGTTACAGTTGTGGACACTAAGTTGATGTTGAATTTTATTACGGCAGCAAGACTTTTGATAGGTCAGTATTGGAAGAAAGAGGAACTGCCGACCATAGAAGAGTGGACTTTAAAGGTTTCCGACCTGGCAGAAATGGCGAAGATTTCGGCCTATTTGAAAGATCACTCGCAAGAACGCTATATTATGGAATGGAGAAAATGGATTGAGTTTATCCAGAACAAGTATAGGGTTAAGAAGTTTTATGTAGCATTTGAATAAGTCTTCTTTCTTTTTTTCTTTTAGTTTTTTTATATATATTCAATATTACTAAGGTTTGTTTTATCCTATATAAGCTAGAAAGTGATGGATTTTAGA
Source organism: Vipera berus (assembly GCF_964194415.1). Taxonomy (NCBI): domain Eukaryota; kingdom Metazoa; phylum Chordata; class Lepidosauria; order Squamata; family Viperidae; genus Vipera; species Vipera berus. The sequence continues at coordinate 236,854,489 of NC_138202.1, forward strand.
GTTTATAGTTGTTAGTATATGGTTGTTTATGATTGTTTTTTTTTATATACCTTGTATTTAGCTCTGGGAAGTCGGGGGGGGAGGGGGGAGGGGGGAGAGGTGGGGGGGAGGGAGAAGGGAGGGGGAGGGGGGGTTTTAAAGGAAAATTGTATGTTAAAACTTTTCAATAAAAAAAAAAAGTTCAGTGATAATCTCAACATTCCAGGCATAAAAAAATCAGCGGTGCAATTTGTATAGTCAGCTTGGCTAAATTTCTGAGTACAGATTACTTAAATACTGTTGAGGCCCTAATCCCCAGGTTGTGGCCGGCTACTGGGCCTTGGTTCATTCAGAACCAGGCTATGGAAGCAGTGGATAAGAGATAACCAGTTTGGTTTAGTGGTTAAGGCACAAGGCTAGAAAGTGGGAGACTGAGAGTTCAAGTCCAGTCCTAGGCATGAAAGACAGCTGGGTGACTTTGGGCCCGTCACTCCCTCTCCTCCCAGTTCACCTCACAGGGTTGTTGTTGAGGGGAAAATAAGAGGAACAAGGTGTATTGGACACATTCACTGCATTGAGTTATTTGTAAAAATAATAAAAGTTGGATAGAAATAAATAAAAATAAATAAAACTATTTGTTCCAAAATTGCTTTTGGGTTTGATATATGTTTCAATTTAATTTAAATTTATATTAGTTGATAAGAATATAAAATATGAAACAAATGAAAATAATGAGAAACTAAGGGAGGAAAAAGGGAAAGGGAAAAGTGGGGTAGAAGGAGAAAAAGGAAAAAGAAAGATGTGAACTTCTGGCTCCTTTTAGCACAGTAGAAGATAATAACTACAATTTCAACTTTTTTACTTTTACACAATAAGGTATACTAGCTATTTCTATAACAACAAACTTATCTAAACAGCAAAACCAAAATCAGAGTTTCATTTTTTTCCATCAGAAGCATAAAATCCAGAGGCCTTTCCAGATAGAAACAAAATTAGATATGTTCTTTTCTTTGAATAAAACAATCAGTTTAAGGTACAGGACAACAGTCTCTATTTTGCTCTGGCGGGATCCGTCGGAAGAGGTGGGTAGTGTTATGAAGTCAGCAGAGTAGAGATGACTTTTACTACTTAAGAGGAAAAATTGATCTGCTTTGGGCAGATCTAAAGGCATAGTATTCCTTCTTATTTTCCCCCCCAAACATAAATAAAGCCCAAAATATTTGCTGTGCCCTTTGGAACCTACAGATAAGGTGCCAAGAGACTGCATATTACTATATGGTTCAATACGGTAAATAGAGAAACACAATGTATTATCCACAATCTATTATCTTTGTTTCAGTCAGTATCAGAAAGTGATTAAAGAAATTCACTTGGACAAGCATACGTGGGTGGGTATGTTTATGAATGGTAGGAAAATAACAATGATGGACAAATAATAATATTTTATTGGACTTATTTTGATTAAAATGCCAATGTTGGAACACTAGAAGTTATGCTAGACCAGGGGTGTCAAACTTGCAACGTCACATGATGTGTCACGACATATTGCAATTTTTTTGCCATTGCTGGCAATGGGGTGGGCGCGGTTTCGCTATGATGCATCCAGCCTGCAGGCTGGCAGTTTGACAACCCTGTGCTAGACCAACATCAGAGTAACTTGCAGTGGCTGACCAAGATTTCAGACAGGAGTCCATTTACAGCAGCACCTAGTCCATTTTTTCTGATCTCAAAAAAGCTGAATTTGTTAGATCTGGATAGTCCTTCAGAGGGAGACAACTACTTGGCTGTAGAGTAGATCTGAAAGTTAAAAAATATTCCAGAAGTGAAAGACAAATCTCTAGTATATTTTTACCAAGGACACAATTTGTATAGTAGTAACTAGGGCTCAAGAGACTTAGCAAGAGGAGTTTTACTTTCAACTATTTGTATTAGTTGCTGCTCAAAGTTGCAGAAGGGAGGAGAAGGGGGAAGAGCTTAGTGCATTTATGAGAATTTTTTTAAAAAAGATTAAGAAATGTGTTAACTAAAATGGCAGAATCATAAAATCAAAAAAATTAATGCAATCCTGTTGCTCTAGGCCTTGCAAAGGCTTTCAGTAACATCAACCATGGTTTCCTCCTGAACAGATTGTCAGAGTTTGGAATGTGGGGATTGTACCATGATGGTTCCACTCTTACTTGGATGGTTATTTCCAGACAGTGGTGCTGGGGGATACTCTTTTGCCTCATTTTATGATGCTGCCTCAATGTGCCAAAAAAATGGGAGAATCCCAACAAAATGTCTGGAACACCTGGAAGAAAAATTATAGGATGGGATGGGATAGGATAACCTTTTGTCACTTTTTTCTGTGAACACACTGGCACACACTAAAAATTGAAATTCTGATGCCTATACACCCATATTGTTGTTGTTAGTTGTGAAGTCGTGTCTGACCCATCACAACCCCATGGACAACGTTCCTCCAGGCCTTCCTGTCCTCTACCATCTTCTGGAGTCCATTTATGCTCACGCTTACTGCTTCAGTGACTCTATTCAGCCACCTCATTCTCTGTCGTCCCCTTCTTCTCTTGCCCTCAATCTTTCCCAGCATTAGGCTCTTCTCCAGTGAGTCCTTCCTTTGCATTAGGTGGCCAAAGTATTTGAGTTTTAGCTTCAGGATCTGGCCTTCTAAAGAGCAGTCAGGGTTGATCTCCTCTAGGACTGACCGGATTGATCTCCTTGCAGTCCAAGGGACTCGCAGGAGTCTTCTCCAGCACCATAGTTCAAAGGCTTAAATTCTTTGGCACTCAGCCTTTCTTATGGTCCAGCTTCACAGCCATACATTGCAACTGGGAAGACCATAGCCTTGACTATACGCACTTTTGTTGGCAGGGTGATGTCTCTGCTTTTTAGTGTGCTGTCTAGATTTGCCATGGCTTTTCTCCCCAGGAACAAGCGTCTTTTAATTTCTTGGCTGCAGTCCCCGTCTGCGGTGATCTTGGAGCCCAGGAAAATACAATCTGTCACTACCTCCATTTCTTCCCCATCTATTTGCTAGAAATTGAGAGGGTGGATGCCATGATCTTGGTTTTCTTAATGTTTAGTTTCATATCATTTTTCATTTTGGTACTGTTCATGGGTTTTTCATGGCAAAGATACTGGAGTGGGTTGCCATTTCCTTCTCCAGTGGATCATGTTTTGTCAGAACTCTCTGCTATGACCAGCATGGCATAGCTCATAGATTCATTGAATTACGCAAGCCCCTTCGCCACGACAAGGCGGTAATCCGTGAAGGGGAAATATCCATATACTTAAATATATATATGTATACACACACATACATATATAAATCACAGCATTATGCCTATACCATTTGTGTGTGTGTGTGTGTATGCATATGTATATGTATATAATATTTATGAATAAAAATATTCCTCAAGAAAAATCATTCTTAAGGCAATTGACTATACAAACACTACAAACAGCTTCCAAATTATTGTAGTACTAGATGTCATCCTAGAGATCTGCAGAACATTTTATCCATAAATTGAATCAGTTGTTCTCTCTAAGGAGCGGAAGACGTAGTTGTAGATGGTTTTTTTCAAGATCCATTTTATTTTTTTCCCTTTTGAAGCTTGATGATGTCATGTGTTTATTTAATTAATTTATTGGCTGCCCACCTTATCACAGAATAACTCTGGGTGGCTTATAGTAACAGTCATAAAATATGTATTTAGACATGAACATTAAAGCACAAATAAAACATTAAAATCTGATGACACATGGAGACGTCAGGGGCAGAGTGGAGAGAGGCGATACTGTCGTTACTGGATCAATCACCTCCACTGTGTTCTTCTCCCATTGGGGCGCCAGGCCAACTGGCAGAGCCAGGTCTTAAAGCCCTTATGAAAGACCATACAACAGGCTCTTTAAAAAAGGAAGCAAGTAGCATTTATGGCATAATAGGAATATAGATGTTGTCTTAATATAATGAATGAATTACAATGAAAAATGTTTTGAAGATTAAGAATTACACTCTTTCACAACATATAGTATTTGCTGTTGTGTATCACCGTTAGATGATGTTAATATTGCTAAACTAATTCTTCCGTGTGTGTTTGTGTGTGTGAATCTTTGTGTGAGTGCGTGTGTTACTACTGTAAGACCATGATTTGTCATCAATATTCACTCAGATCATCAGGCAGTATTTAGCTACTGTTGTGAATAAATGCTTTCATCTTGCTCTGTAGCTTTTCTGTAGTGTGAGGTGTGCAGATAGAAGTCAGAAGCTGTAGCCTGTTCTATCTTATTGCTTAATTTAACTGTAGCTGGCGAATTTCTGGTAGTCTGATAGGCTGGCCGAGTATACAGAAATTCTGAGTCATATATACCTATTTCTGGATATCCAGTATAATTAGGCACAGCCTTGTAGCACTACACTCTAATAGTGTTTCAAGTCCAAAGAATATGTTTAAGTATGGAATAGAAAGAAAATTAATGTTACACAGCAGAGTTCTGTGTTTTTTCCATTTTTTCCCCCCAGTGAGTTTGGCTTACTTCCAAATGAGTATATAGCCCTGCAGTTTTTCAAAATGTAATCTTATGTAACTTTTAGTGTTTCATTTGGAGTGGGTCTGTATCAAAATATATTTAGTTTGAGGGCCATCTGCTGAATGTTGGAAATTAATCGGTTTAGTTCTACGTATGTCACTACTTGCTGGTGGTCTCTTTTGCCAAACCTATCAAAGGAAAGGAGGGAGATAATATGTTGAAGCATACACTAAAATAACATGGTCTGCCATAAAGAATTGAAAACGTTATTATTAGACATCCTGACTGTTTTAAGACTAAATCTGGGAATGTTGAGAAATATGGAAATTCGATCCCCAATGCACCCTGGTAGTGTTAACTCAAAAATTTATTTATTTATTTATTTATTTATTTATTTTTATTATATTTATATACCGCCCTTTCCCGAAGGACTCAGGGCGGTTTACAGGGTGGTTAAAACAAAAAATACAAAAGTTAAAAACAGATTAAAAAAATTATATCCGTCCCTGAACAAATAAAACCCCAGTTAAAATTAAAATTAAAATTAAAATTAAAATTCTCAGCCTGGGCCAGAAAGCTCGAAGAGCCAGGTCTTCAGGTCCCGGCGGAACGAACGGAGGTCGGGGGCGGTCCTAAGCTCCACTGGCAGCTGGTTCCAAAGGGCAGGCGTCCCCACTGAGAAGGCCCTATCCCTGGGTGTTGTCCGCCGGCAGTCTCTTACCGGTGGCACCCTGAGGAGACCCTCCCTGTGGGAGCGCACTGGACGAAGGGAGCTTGATGCCGGCAGCAGGTGTTCCCTCAGATATCCCGGACCCAAGCCATTTAGGGCTTTATAGTTCATCACCAGCACCTTGAATCTCACCCGGAGGGCAACCGGGAGCCAATGCAGCTCGCGGAGTAGAGGTGTTACATGGGAGTATCGGGAAACCTTTTGCATATACATTTTAGAAGGTTAGGGTTATTAGGGTTAGAGTCGCCTGAACTGTAAATAGTTCTCAGTCTTGTCCAAATGAAATTCAGGATAACCTCCTCCATTTCCCTTCTACAGGTTGCTTGACAGTTGTTCGTTTTTATTTGCCTGCATTTGCTCTTGAATGTTTTCTTGTTTAAGCATGGCTGCAGTTGTATGGAGTATACTGCTCAGAAAAATAAAGGGGACACTTAAACAACACAATGTACTGTATTTAATAGTAGGATGTCTTATTTTCTGTTCCCTTTATTTTTTTTTTTTTTTGAGCAGTATACATTAATTCCATATTTTATTGCAAACTGCCGAGCATTTTCAGTATTTTGTGATGTAATAAATGCACTAATTTCAAACTGAAAAATAAAATAAATTGAAGCGAGATGAAATGAAGCAAGAATTGATTTAACAGTTACCGATGCTCCACCAAAGACAAGAAGAAAGCATAGTAGTTAGAAACTATATAAGTTGATGTTATTGTGGGTCTGAATCTTTTAAGATAGCATGGACGCATACCTCAATTTCCTACAGTATCTGGTTGCTTTTAGTAATTTGTGTGTCTTAACAGGCGAATATATATTTTCTTTTTATTTTAATAACTTTCTGTGCAGCTTAGCAGTTGGTTGATTGATTAAGTGCCATGAAGTAGATGTTGACTCTTAGGAACCACTTTGACAGTCCTTTTCCAGAATGATATTGTCCCAACCTGGCCTTTCAAGTAATGCATCCACCACTACTGCAACTAAGCCTCTACTTTGCTGCTGATCATCCTCTTTTTTTCTTTCCTTCTACCTTTCTCAGCATTATGAACTGCTCAAGAGGGCTGGGCTCTAATCTACACTGGATTACTCTATTTTGCTAGCATATGAAGCTGAGCTGTTTAGAAAAGGATAACTGAATCTTGATACTGATTGTCGATCTAGATGTTTAGTTATTTAATTAAGGATGTCCAGGCCAGTAATCTTCCTCCCAGCTCTGGAACAATTTGCACATACTTGCTGTTAATATAGAGTGGAGTTGTCAAGATGGTTCTTTTCTTAAACAGCCGTTGGAACAGAGGGTGCCACCATATATTTGGAAGCTGCTGCCTCAGTATCTCGGTATATACTTTGGTTGCTGATAATGATAGCAGGTTTTATATTTTAATGTTATTTCATGTTTTAGTTTTACACTAGAGGTTCCGACGTGACCTAAAAACATACTTATTTGAACAAGCCGGCCTGGTCTGATGGGTTTGGGGTATTTTAATATTAACTGTATTAATTTTATTGGAATTGGGCTGTATTATTTAATTCTTTTTTAACTTTTGTACATTGTATTTTTACTGCATTTGCCCTGTACACCGCCCTGAGTCCTTCGGGAGAAGGGCGGTATAGAAATTAAATAATAATAATAATAATAATAATAATAATTATTATTATTATTATTATTATTATTATTATTATTATTATTATTACTATTATTACTATTATTACTATTATTATTATTATTTTAAGCGTCCTAGTGTCTTTGGTGAGTGGAATGTAAGATATCTAATGAAATAATGAATTATTTGCATATTTTTTGTTTAAAATTTCTGATAGCAGAACTTTTGTTATATCACTTCTGTTGTTCTTTTCAAGATTAGAGAAAATGAATGGCTTCTGTGTGAACTGTACACTTTAGGAATAAATTATGAAAATGTGGTATGGTCAATTAAATTTGGATCGACATATAATTTTTATTATATGAGTTATATATGATAACTGTCTTAAGCCATTAGGGTGCTCATCAATCAAATGGACTAGTAATATAAATAATACAGACCTCTGTAAAATTTCCATTTGTCTAGCTATTCAAAAAGCAGCTGATCAACAGTATTTGATCATCTTGGGAAGTCTCCACAGATCTTTAAATAATATGTTTTTTAAATCAGTGGCAAAGTTTTGACATAAACTTGTTTATCTTATATAATATCATTGGAATCAGTACGCTCTGTAAAAGATCCAGCCCTCAGTTGCCAGTGTCCCAGGTGGAGACCTGACTGGTGTATTTACTCATATTTTTGAGTCTCAGTGCATCAGTTTTGGAGTAGACTATTGTGAAAGATGTTTTTTAATATGTGATAAATGGTCTTGACCTAGACGTAAGTAGTGAACTGGCCAGGTTTGCAGATAATACTAAACCACTCAGGTTGATCAAATCATCCCCAACTCCAGAAAGATCTCTTCAAACTAGGTGAATCATTAACCAATTGACAAATTTTACTGACTGTAAAGTGAGGCACATTGATCATCTTCATTTCACATATATAATGACGGGTCAGATCTTGGAAAGCTCAATAGAGAAGGCAATTCAGTGTGTTGCAGATTTGAAAAAAGCAGACTCCATATTAGCGATCATTGGCTAAAGGAATTTAAAATTAAAAAAGCACCCCTGGATTGCTTTTATACAAATCTGTAAGTCTGCATGTGGAATTCTATGTACAATACTGGCTGCCATATTTAAAATGGATATAGAAGAGTGGAAAATATATAGAAGTGTAGAAGGGGACTCTCAAATTGATCAAGGGGCCTAAAAATCTGCCATGTTTTAAAAACTTAGCCTGGAATAGTTAGCATTCTATGAAAAAAGGCAAGGGGGAAGATGATTGAGAAATAAAAAAATATACATAGCCAAGGATCTCCTCCTTTCTCAGTATAGTTAGAAAAGGGATCATTCTATGAAGCTGATTGACTGAAGGTTAGAACAGATAAAGAAAAACAATTGATCACAAAACACTTTGGAATTCCTTAGAAGAGAGTTTGGTGATACCCATTAAACAAGTCTATCAAGAACAGCATGCTTCGAAACAGGATGGTTATATAAATCAAATCAGTGAAATCAGGTAATCTGCGGCAATACCCCACAGATATCTGATTTCCCAGTATAGGACACTTGGGATGCTTGATTAAAATGATTCTTGATCTGATGTAGCAAGGTTGATTTTATCTATTTTAATGGATTGTATTGTTTGCTTTATTGGTAGATAGAAGGCTATTGAGAAAGACCTTCCCAAATATTAATAATGTTGTATAGGAGGGTCTTGGGGATTCCATTTTTACAGACTTTCATAAGTTAACAGTAGTGCTTTACGTCCATCACTAGAAATGCCTGATAATCCAATGTAGCTATATAAAGATTAGTGAGACACCTTCCACATATCCCATATCAGTCTGTGAATGAATCCTAATTTCCATTAGCTCTATAAAAATATATACACTGTATTTTAGGAACAGGAAATGTTTTAACTACTTAGTAAAAAGAGCCAAATGGATTTCACGGGGCAAGTTATTTTACATTGTAAATAATGTCTCCGGAAAATAACCTTAAATATACCACAACTTTCTGTGGGACATAAAAATAGAACTCAAATAAAGATAATAATGAAAAGATTGGATAGCATAGATAGGAAGTATTACTCATCTTTAAAAGCATTGAGACCAATGGAGAGACGCCAACCATTTTGAATTTAAGAGATTTTGTCCTAAACATGATGTGCATGTTTGAGAGAGGTCATTTGAATTCAAACAAGATTGTTTTGACATTACCCGAAACGTGATCATGCTCTTCCAATTATAGGGTAAAACAGGGGTCCCCAACCCCCAGTCAGTGGACCAGTACCGGGCTGCGGCATGCCAGCAACCCGGCCACACAAACAAGTAAAGCCCCATCCGTGAGTTGCAAGCAGCACACACAACCACACACCCTCTGGTCCGTGAAAAAACCTATCTCCACAGAACCAGTTCCTGATTAAGTGAATCTGGCTTCCCCATTGTCTTTGCTTCTCAGAAGGTGCAAAAGGTGATCACATGACCCCCATACACTGCAACCATCATAAATATGTGCCAATTGCCAAGCATCATGTGACTACAGGAGTGCCACAATGGTAGTGAGTGTGAAAAATGGTCATAAGTCACTTTTTTCAGTGTCTTTTAACTTCAAATGGTCAATAAACAAATGGCTTTAAGTCAAGGACTACTTGTACTTAGTGAAGGCAGTTGCACTTCTAGTTGCTATTGTTAAGCGAATCCCATCCCATTGTTAACACAATGTCACATGGTCCATTTGCAACCTTCTCCAGCTTCCCTATTGATTTTGCTTGTCAGAAGCCAGCTGTGAAGCATATTGAAATCACATAATGATGGACACTGCGACCTCATAAATACAAGGACTAGTCATAAATACCATACATTCAGCACTGTTGTAAGTTTGAACAGTTGCTGAGCGAATGGTTGTTAAACAAGGATGTCCTGTGATTATGATATGTGATTTGATTTGTTTAAGGAAACAAATTGCTAATGGTACTGAGGATTAGAAGAAACATGAACCCATAGATAAACATCTATTCATATCTTGCAGTAGCATTCCAATATTCAAAAGAAGCCCATTTTAAGAGGTATTGGAGCTGTCTAAAATGGATGTAACTGAAACATGTACTACCAAACTTAGGAATGAATAGAATAGAATAGAGCTGGAACAGACCTTGGAGGTCTTCTTGTCTTCTAGTCCAGCCCCCTCTCAAGAGGAGAACCTATACCATCTTAGACAAGTTACTGTCCAGTGTCTTCTTAAAAGAGACGGAGCGCCCACGATTTCTGAAGGCAAACCGTTCCACTGGTTAATTGTCCTCATTGTTAGGAACTTTCTCCTTAATTCCAGGTTGCTTCTCTATTTGATCAGTTTCCAACCATTGTTTCTTGTCCTGCCCTCTGGTGCTTTGGAGAATAATTTGACCCCCCTCTTTTTTGTGGCAGCCTCTCAAAATACTGGAATACTGCTATCATGTCACCCCTATTTCTTCTTTTTGTTAGACTAGCCAGACCCAAGTCCTGCAGCCATTCTTCATATGTTTTAGTTTCCAGGCATTTAATCATCTTAGTTGCTCTTCTCTGAACTTTTTCCAAGGTCTCAGCATCTTTTTAGAAGTATGGCAGTATTCCAGGTGTGGTCTCATTAGGGTTTTATAAAGCAGTATTAATACTTAGCGTGATTTTGATTCTATGCCTCTGTTTGTACAACCCAGGATTGTATTAGCTTTTTTGGCTGCTGCTCCACATTGCTGGCTCATAGTCAAGTGATTGTCCACTAGGACTCCAAGATCCCTCTCTCAGAGGAATGGATGAAGTCATTCAGGATACAAATTACAGGAACCCAAAGGAACCTTACAAGATACAAATTATCATGGATCCTAATGTAAGGAGGACTAGAACTTTGTTTTATCTGAATATTAATGAATATTGATTTACTTTGTCTTGTTCTCAGCATGGATTACAATAATTAGTAATCAAAATGCAATAATGAATAACCAAAATTATTTCAGCTGCAGGCTATACCTATGTCAGACTGAAATAGGTCTAGATCAGGCATGTCAAACTAGCGACGTCATATGATGTCGCGCGACGTATTGGAACTTTTTCCCATTGCCGAAAATGGGATGGGCTCGGTTTCTCCGTGACGCTCCGGCCCGTGGGCCGGCAGTTTGACACCCCTGGTCTAGATAATCTAATTTATTTAGAAACCAAGAATGTGCATTGTTGTTAGCTAAGAAATCATAGTTTATAATAAGACCCAGTAAAGATTTTTATGTTAATGCTGTTGTATTATATTTTCCATGTCATTTGCTATAATGTTATCATACCAGATGCTTGTAACCATTAATATTTGGGTTCTGCATATGCATATATTAGTGTGTTTGAATATTATCCTAATGGGTCGTAAATTTAGATTCTTATAATCTAAAACAGTAAAAGTAGTACTAGACTTTCTCAGATCCCTTTTAAAAATTTATATATCTACACAAATGAGGAAAAGGTTTGAAATACTTACCAATCTGACCTTGTCTGAGTGCATTCTTTTTTAAACCTTAGAGTACTTGAAATTAAAATTTTAATGCAAGGATTAGGTTAGGAACATCCGAAGGATTCTTTTTTTTACTACAAATAATAAAGCACAATTTTACAATAAAGCACAATTTCAGAAACTGTTTTAGATATTTTGATATTGGAAGGATTCAAACTGAGAAGAATCATGAAGAATGGGCTTGGAACAGTTGTCTTTTGTAAAAAAAAAATGTCCTGTCTCCTTTCTTCTTTCCATGTCTACTCTTTCTTCCTCAAGAGAAAGCTTTTTTTTCTTTTCTTTTTTTTTTTGTAATTTGGAAAACATGGTGAGCAACTAGCTGGGCAGAGATTAGTGATGATAGAAAGTTAATTGGTCATTTCATGTTGAACAGTCAAAAGGCCTCAAAATGTTCTGTACTTTTGAGTAGAACACTTGAAAAAATGGATACATTTTCTGGTTGAGCTGCAGGTGTTTGCACAGTTCCAGCCTTATGCTTTTCTGAAGTAAATGCTTGAATTTGTTAATGCTTGCATAGCCAGCTGGCTAGCTTTTACAATCTTCCAGAGTTTTTCTGTTTCTTTATTAACAGTCATTTAAACTTCTTAGTTTAAAATTATGTACCAAGGGTACTTGATCCAAGTAATTTGATGGTAATGTATTTCCTCTTTTTTCTATATTCAGTAAGCTCACTTAATAATTGTAAAATAGTCTTAAGCATAATGTATATTCGATATTTGCAGATAGATTACTGTTAATTTTTTTCAATTTTATCTTTTTTCAATTTATAATTTCCCTCTATTATCACTTCATTAGTAAATGGCTTTATGAATGAAAACCTTACTGTACATTTGAACGATCAGCATTAGTTAAAACTAAGAGGCTAATTAGAACTTCAGAAATTAATTTTTATACATTTGAAGGATGACGATCTTAAAGACCAAGAATACAGTCAGAAATGTTAATACTTATACTTGTGTTCTATATATGTGCATGTGTACACCTGTGTTACTAGAGATTGATGTTGTTCTGATTCAGTCTTTCAGTTTGCAACATTTAATATAAAGCAAAGGAACATTATTATTACTTGGGGAATATTCCTTGAATTGCGTATAATTATTTTAATTGATTTTAAGTTAATTAATCAAATATGGCCTTTGTTATGGCCCCATCCAGTTTGAGAGTATGTTCCCCAATACTCTGTTCAAAGGCTAAGGGCAATTCTGTCTCTTTAAAAAAAAGGCTGTTTTTAGATCCAGAATTGGTGGGAATGATTTTTTCTTTAAAGAAATACCGTGAAACCTGGAATTGTCATCCATTAATCCTCTAGTTTTGTTTTTTTTAATATATGAGAATTTTGATACTGCAGTATTTCCATTCTGACCATACCTGGTTTCTTCATATGACAAAGAGACCTTTCCCTTATTGCAGACAGAATTCTTTAAGATCAAATAATCTCTTAAATTGTAAGGTTGGAAAAGTGAGAGTAAAAAATGTTTAGTTCCATTGTCTATGCTATCTTTTCTCATTTTGCCCCACTATTAATTATCCATTTATTTATTTGCAACAAGCTTATGCTGAATATGAATTAGGAATACAAACTTGACAGTCCCTACTCGGGGACAAACTACTCAAATTGACCACCTGTGGAAAAGCAGTTCTTGGAACCAGGTGTTGCTTCTAAAACGTAACCCGGTATCAGTGGAATTCTCCACAAGAGTATTTTAATTTATCATAAACGTGGGCTGCTATACCTATGTGAATGTTTTTCTATTTCTTATTGTACAAGCTTCTTTGTTGTATTATCTCCCAAGGTTCCACTTTCCACTGATTTATCTGTGGCTTCTAATTTGAGTATGTTGAATTGGGCCTTTGACAAATTCCAAGAAGTAAGTCCTCTGTTTCTTAACATTCTGCCTTAAGCTATTCCATGCTGAGCAGATGAAACAATAGCATTTAAAGAGAGGGAAACAAGTTAATGACTTGTGGGTTTTGTTATGGTTTGTAAGCTTCCACCTCCCCACTCATTTCTTAATAATCATAGAGCATTTTGATTTCAATGTTTAAACAGTAAGCATCCACTAAAGCTTTCATTGTGTCTTCTCTGTATTTTCAGTTACAATGATGGGGATGGACAGAAAAGGGAGGGTGGAACCTGAATGGCAGAAATGAATTGGCATGAAAATTCCCAGATTTTACAGATATGCATGGCTGTAAGCAAGTTCAAGCTTTTATAAACTGCCTTAAAAAAGTAATCAACCTTTGGACAATATTTTTAAAAATCTAGTATTTTAATAAAAGATGTTCATAATGTCATCAATCTGAATATGCAGAACAGTGCTTCCATTTTATATGGCACTTCGTGTTTCCAGAACGTTTCCTGCATATATTGATTTAGAGGTTATGTGGTATTAACTATGATTCCATTACTTTTGGGATGCAAAAGAAGTATTAATCATAAATAATAGTAAAAATAAAAGGTTAGAATACAATCATACAATTATTGATTTCAGTGGGAGCCACATGTGGGTATCTCTGCTTTTGGAATGACTTGATGCATATTCAGCCTAAATATCACGGCTCAGTTTGGAAGATCATATAGGAGCCGTGGCCAGGGGAGCTTTTGCCCAGGTTCGCCTGGTGCGCCAGTTACGGCCCTATCTGGACCGAGATGCCCTACGCACAGTCACCCATGCGCTCGTGACCTCCCGGCTAGACTACTGCAATGCTCTCTACATGGGGCTGCCCCTGAGGACCACTCGGAGGCTTCAACTGGTGCAGAATGCAGCCGCGCGAGTTGTAATGGGAGTCTCCCGATACTCCCATGTAACACCTCTTCTCCGCGAGCTGCATTGGCTTCCAGTTGCCCTCCGGGTGAGATTCAAGGTGCTGGTGATGACCTATAAAGCCCTAAATGGCATGGGCCCGGATTATCTAAGGGAGCACCTGCTGCCAGCGTCAATTTCCCATCGTCCTGTGCGCTCCCACAGGGAGGGCCTCCTCAGGGTACCGCCGGTCAAGGATTGCCGACGGGCGATCCACAGGGGGAGGGCGTTCTCTGTGGGCGCGCCTGCCCTATGGAATCAACTGCCAACGGAACTCCGGACTGCCCCCGACCTTCATTCATTTCGCCAGGACCTAAAAACCTGGCTCTTTGAGCTATCTGGTCTGGACTGAGGGGTTTAATGTTTTTAAATTGTGATTTAATTTTTGTGGCTAGACTTAATTTAATTTATTTTAATTTATTTTAATTTTATATTGGATTGTTTTTAAATTTTGCCTTGTAAACCGCCCTGAGTCCTTTGGGAATAGGGCGGTATATAAACTAAATAAATAAATAAATAAATAAATAAATAAATAAATAAATAAATAAATAAATAAATAAGAAATATTTTTTTAATCTGCATACTATATTTTTCAGTCATACTTATTTTTCATGAATAGCATCCTTGGATTGAAAATGAATTATTTAATAGGACTCCTGATACCATCAATAATTTCTTTGCTATTATAACTGTTAACAAGAGCAAAGGTAGGTGACACCAAACAATGTCACTTTCTCATTAGCAAGTTTTAAGAAATACACATTTTTCAGAGCTGTGATACTGAGATGATGATGATTTTCTGTGGAAATGTTTCAGACTCTTCTACACTACATTCCTGAAATTTATTTCTCATAAAGTGCTTGCAGATAATTTCATTTTCAGGAATTATTCCTAGTTGTACAGTTTGGTTGTATGGTTAGGTAGCCTAGTTTTGCCTTCATATTTTCCAGAATGAACAAATGGAGTTAAGTGTCTATGAAAGACCCAGAAAGAAAAAGAAAGGAATTCAGTCGCAACAGGCATGTTGCCTGTTCAAGTATATACATTTATACTATAAACAAGTGGAAAAGCTTTGGAAGGACACTTTTCAAACCCTTGTAAAATATGTAGCTCTTTTAATATTTTATGGCATTACTATCTGGGACTCCTTTGAACTTGTGACTCTTGAGGAGGTCAGTAAAGTTCTCTGTGGAATGAATTCAGCTCTCTACTCTGTAAATTAGATCCTTGCCACTCTTATAAATTCCTCATTTAGCAAATGTCTCATTTAGTGACCATTCACAGTTACAACAGTGAAGAGATTGTAACTTTACAACTAATTCTCACATTTACAACTTTCATAGATCTATAAAACAGAGCCAAGCTGAAGTTAAGATCATAAGCACAGTCACATAGTGACTGCTTCACTTAATCGTAAAATTGCTCATCCCAGTTGTGAGGACTGCCTTTATATTCTAGAGAATGAGAACTGCAAAGAAGATTACAACTTTGGTAAAGGGGCTGTTGCCATCACATTTGGAATTAGTAATAATGTGCCCCCTTTTCATGACCTTAGATAATAATTGAACAGTCTCCAGTTTGCCGTTTCTTGGTAAGCTTTTTAAGAAGGTAGGTTCAAACTACAGAGAGCTCTGGACGAGATGTATTATGTAGATCCTTTCAAGTTGGGTTTCAAGACTGCCAGAGACTACAT
This sequence comes from Vipera berus, assembly GCF_964194415.1. NCBI lineage: Eukaryota > Metazoa > Chordata > Lepidosauria > Squamata > Viperidae > Vipera > Vipera berus. The sequence continues at coordinate 236,870,339 of NC_138202.1, forward strand.
TGATCATACTTTGTGAAGCATCATCAGTTCTTTTTAGATATCTGTGAAGGTTGAGGATTGGAAGAACTGTTCTTCTGTAATTCTGCTTCTTCCTGAGTGGGTGATTCCAGATGGTATTGGGAGCAAAATATCAAACCCTTACACTGATATCCCGGGGCTTAACTGTGTATTCTGTTCTGTTTAACATCCACGTATGAAATCTCCATGGGAGATTTCTCCATGAGATCATCTGTCAGTTTGGAGTTTGTATACTGTTATCTATATGCTAAGGGATGTGGTGGCTCAGTGGGTTAGGACGCAGAGCTTGTCGATCAGAAGGTTGGCAGTATGGCGGGTCGAATCCCGAGTGCCGCGTAACAGACTGAGCGCCTGTTACTCGTCCCAGCTTCTGCCAACCTAGCAGTTTGAAAGCACGTAAAAATGCAAGTAGAAAAATAGGGACCACCACGGTGGGAAGGTAACAGCGTTCCATGCGCCTTTGGCATCTAGTCATGCCAGCCACATGACCACGGAGACGTCCTCGGACAAGCGCTGGCTCTTCGGCTTTGAAACGGAGATGAGCACCGGCCCCTAGAGTTGGAAATGACTAGCACGCATATGTGGGGGAACCTTTACCTTTACCTATCTATATGCTGATGAAACCCAGCTTTACATTCTTATAGGCCAAGCAGAAGTTGATGGTGGAATTTTTGACCTAGTGTCTGGAGGTTCTGAAGGATTGAATGAGGTGAAACAAAGCTAGACCAGATCCTTGAGAGACAGAATTAATGTTAGTAGAAAAAACTTTCGGATCCATAGATGTTCCAGCAATTGCTCCACATAGCATCATACTGCTATTGGCATGCAATATGGGTATTCTCCTGGACTCACAGTTCCTACTGGAACAACATTAGAATCCGAGACCGGAGGAGACTTTGAAAAGTTCAAATAGGTCTATTGGTTGTACTCTTTCTTGAACCAAGGTATACTGAGGACTCATACCCTTATCATCTTTCAGTCAGATTATTCTTATTCACTTTATAAGGGGCTGCTCCTCTAGAGCACTTCAAAGCTGCAGCTGGCATCAAATGTACCTGCCTATTTGCTTACTGGTACTGTAAGCAAGTTCATTCAGTAGAATAGTGAGTATTTTGCAGTATCTGTACTAATTTACATGATCCTATAAAATTTGTATCTTTGCTACCCTAGAACTACCTCCTCCAAGTAGAATCTACCCAAAACTATTTAGCAGAAAAGGATGCTTTGGTTACCTGTGCCATGTCAAATCTGGGAGCTGGAACTGAGAATAATGTGTAGTAATTCCTTTCTCTTTAAAAAGTACATAATGTGAAATGAGATTGGCTACCATACTTTTTCACAAATTGGCAAACACTTTTTAGCGAGGAATTTATTAGACAGTAATGGTTTCCTATAATATGCAGATATTTGTTCAATGACTGAAGTTATGACAGTGCTGAACAAAGAAAGTTACAGCCAGTCCTCAAAGCTGAAGCTATCGCAATGCCCCCTACAGTCATATCATGGCATTTGGGGTATGTAGCAACCACTTTACAATTACAAAAGACGCAATATTCTGTGATCACATGATTACCATTTGCAACCTTCACTTCTGACAAGTCAGTGGGAAAGCTGGCAGGAAGTAGCAAATGTTGATTATGTGGCATTGTGCCAAATGACCATGTAGGATTCGCCTAACAACAGAGACTACCCTAACTGCAATTATAAATTGTCATGGTCATGTGACATCACATTTTATGACATCACTTAGCAATGGCGTTCCCGTTCTTAATTACCATTGTCAATCAAGGGCTACCAGTATTGCATGATTTTAAAGTTGTTTTAAACTTGTCAATTGTAGGCCGCCTACATTTGTTTCAATGGGTGGTGTACAAATGCTATTAATATAAACATTTTTCTCTTAGAAATACAGTTTGCCCTGTCCTTTGTTCTTCCTATACCATAACTGATTTCATATCTTCAAGAACTTAACTCACAATATTTTTAGTTCTTAAAATTTAAGTAAGATTCTTTGAGGTTTTAGGTAATAGGTTTTGTCCAAAAACGTATGTCTATCTCTCCATTGGAATACTGAATTGCCGTTCACTCTGTCTTCTCCAGGGCACCAATATTTTATCATACTTCAAACAAACATGGTTCTGATATAATATTTCACAGAACATGTCTAAAATTCAGCATTCCTATGACAAATAAAGTAACACATACCTGTTAATATAATTTACATTATGTAAAGAATCTATACAAAGATGTTTAGTAAGAGACAGGAGATGGCTCATTGGGTCACTTATTCCATTTCTAACTTCAGTGAAATCTCCCATTACTTTACATCTGTTACAGATTTTGCCCTTGAAAGCAAAGAAGTAGAAGCTTAGGAAATAGCATCTGCTTAAAGGTTAAACAATTTCTTGTGTGTAGGATTCTGAAATTGCTCCAGTTCTAAGCATTATTAATTGACTTACCTAATTTTATAAATCTACTGTGGTATTCCTTAGATAGATGCACTATCTTCAGCAAAATAGATTTGTAGGAAAAACTGTGGTATTCTCTATTTCGGGGATAGCAGAGAAGATCATAGTTTAATGTTAGATAACTTAATAGAGCTACTCCAGATTTATGACATTAGATTACATATGCATGTTCACTGTTCCTGAGCTGGGTCATGATTGATGTAGTGCAAGTGCTGATGAATAGAACATTAGAATATCATTTAATGTGGCCAAGATTTAATTATATGTTCAAAAACTGGCTTTGATTTGTATGGAGGGTGTATTTCTTCATTATTTTTGTGTGTTCTTCTCTTTTTATCCCTTACTTGTATTAAAGGGCAGATATAAAATTAAGGGAAAAGAGGAGATGTGTTTGGTATTCTGTCCTAGTGACCTGTTAGTTTAGGATTGTACTGAGTTCTGAATCCAAAGGACTAAAAGCACCTGTGGGCACAGAGACAGTATCTGTGTCACACTTTAAACCAAATATATATTTTCCCATGGGTTGTTTGCCATATTCAGAGAGGCTGTTTCCATGTGGATCCACAACAACTAAAAAAAATAGTGTGTATTTTCTCTATTGAAATTTCAATACAGTATTATACATGGATATTTACTGCACAGTAACGATATTTATTGTAATGTAGATTTACATCTTTGATAAAATACCACAACTAGCTGATACACATTCTTATCTTTTATCTGACTACTGCCATGAAATCACCTTGAAGGTTGTTAAATTTATTTTGAGTGGATGTAACAGTTGAATGTATGGGTGAGAAGGGTCATGAATGTGTGTTATTACATGCATATATTGCTCATATGTTCTGTATTGCACATATATGAAGATAATAGAAAGTGACAGAAATAATTTTGATTTGATTTTCATGTAAAAGTACCTATAAAAGTATTTCCTAGGAGGTGTAAAATGAGAGATTATATATGGTAACTCTGTTATTTGGAAAACAGGCACTAATGTAGCCTACTCTGATAAAAGGATACAGAAAGCACTTGAGGTCGATAAAGGTAAAGGTAAAGGTTCCCCCACACATGCATGCTAGTCGTTTCCAACTCTAGGGGCTGGTGCTCATCTCCGTTTCAGAGCTGAAGAGCCAGTGCTTGTCTGAGGACATCTCCGTGGTCATGTGGCCGGCATGACTAGACGCCTAAGGCACACGGAACGCTGTTACCTTCCCACCGTAGTGGTCCCTATTTTTCTACTTGCATTTTTACATGCTTTCGAACTGCTAGGTTGGCAGAAGCTGGGACGAGTAACAGGCACTCACTCTGTTATGCGGCACTCGGGATTCGACCCGCCAAACTGCCGACCTTCTGATCAACAAGCTCAGTGGTTCATTAAAATCTTATGTACTGGAGAAAGTTTTAGAGATAGCTTTTTCTGAGAAGGCACAATGTTATCTTTTCAGTATGGCAAAAACCAGCATTTACTTCCACTCTTCAGCAAAATTGGCCTGTAATGAATACTTAATTTGCTTAATGAGCATTGCATTCACTTAATGTCTGCTGCACAAAAAGTTATAAAATCAGATTGGTCCTGTATGTATTCTGCTTTACAAGCATCACAATTTATGACTGCAATAGGTAGGCTTCATTAACATGATAAGTCGAGGACTACCTGTACATTATAGCAGGATTTCCCTTCTGATTTGCATCTACAGTATTAGAAACACATAACCATAATATCTGCCTCTGCAAGTCATATCCAAATAGAAATCATGATTGGTAACACCAATTCTGATTAATTGTGGAATTAAACCAGAATAGAACAATTTAAAGAGAGAAATAGGTTGACTCTGATGATAAAATAATCAAGACCTCTACAACTTATTTAATGCTATGTCATTGTTCTTCATCCAGTATACCCTTTTTTTGAATTCTCAAGAGCCTGCCGTCTTTCCCATTTCAATCACTCTCATTAAATGATAAATACAAGATACATTATCTCTCTGAATTCTTCTTGATTATGGGTTTCTGCCTAAGTACATATCTGTTGTGAAAGAGGATACAGTATACTTTTCCATGTGCTTTAATCTTAAATTAAGCAAAGCCTCTCTTGACTCGGATTCCAAGTGACTACATGGGCAAGCTCATGTTGTTTTCTTATTAGTAATGTGGAAGTGGAAAGGTTCTGCTATAGTCATTTTCCAGAATTTTTTTTTAATTTCCCACTGTAGGCTACAACCAGGGGATCTCCTAGTGGCCTCCCTTTTAAATATGACCCTCCTCATTTGAGAAATCAGAATTATTTTATGTCCATGAGTAACTGATGCATTATCTTTATTCCCTAATCCAGGTACTACAACAGCCCAGCAATAAGCATCATCAAGAAATTATGCTGCTAATTGGAACTTACACATGAAATTAAAATTCATTTGAATTTGTGACTCTATTTGAAATCTTCAAAAATAATTACATTCATTTGAAAATTAAAATCACCATGGCTTGCTTTTCAGTATCTCACTGCAAAAAATTCAGTTTATTTTTTAAAGATATTATTGCATTGACCAATTGAAAACAAACATAACAATGAATTCTCATTTGCTGGAGTTGAAGTGGGGTTGTTCTCATCTCAGTTACCAATTGTAAATATTGCTACTGCCCAGTAATCTGTCTAGAAACCTAGAAACAATGGATGCCACAAACCTTTGCCACCAGAGATAGAAATTGATGTGATGTGCATTGTTTGCTACAGTAAAAAAAAAGCATCTTCCAGAGTGGCAATATAAAGTACTTTGCAATCACCATTTAAGTACTCAATTTGCATGCTCAGGAAGCAAACAAACAAACCAGACTTTGAAAGCATTTGTGTGAATAATCATAAAGCTTTCCAGCTCCTTTCAGGGAAAGCAGCAGCAAGTCTGCTCATTCTTCTGTGTTCTATTTATTCTGTTAATTTCTAGAATTTGTAGTTTATTAGTATGCACTTTAAGAAAGGCTGTACACCAAAAAAAAATTCAGTTTTAGCTTCAGTTTATTATTAGCAAAAAATTTACTTACATGAAGTAAGTATAATTGGTTTAAGTTCCATGTAGTCCTTGTTTAGCAACAACTCATTCTGTGACGGTTCAAATTTATCATGACATTGAACAAGTCAACCAGTCAGCCAGTCCTCGAAGTATAGTCCAGCATGCCTGCAATCCAGTGGTGGGATTCAAATACGTGAACAACCGGTTCTCTGTGTGGATGCTGCTTCCGGAAGTCCATTCTAGGCCTGGGCAACAAAAAATTAGCTACCAGTTCTGCCGAAGTGGTGCAAACTGGCTGATTCCCACCACTGCTGCAATCATTGGGTGCTTGGCCACTAGCTGGGATTTGTGGTGGTTGCAGTGTCTCACAGTCATTATTTGCAACCTTCCCTGCTGGCTTCACACAATTGCTGTTGCTAAGCGATGCAGTCACGTGGCATTGAGCGTTATGATCGCATTACTTAGTATGTGAATGAAAATTCCAGGCTGAAATGCTGTTGTTAACCGAGGACAACAAGGAGTTGAATGAAACAGTGTTGAATTGTTGTATAATCAAATAGGTTTCACTATCTTCATTTACCTAAATTAAAGGAAAACCTCAATTCTTCATACTGCCTGAAAATGAATTGTGCAGTAATTGCTTTCATACAGTCCACCAAGCTAACCCCGGCTCCACTGAAAAGGATACAGATTTTGTTCTGTTGATGTGTTCCGTTTTGTTCTGTTGATATGCATAATTGACTTGCGAGACCGGTGTGTTGTGCAATTAGTTCACATGGTGTAATAAGATGGAGAGTTTGTGTCACTGTAAGCTGGGGAGTGGGGGCACGAAAGGAGGCTCAGCCAATCTCAATGTATACATGGTTGTACTTTGACAATAAAGGTTCATTCATTCATTCATTCATTGTTTACAGGACATCATCTTTAAAAACAATCTTCTCAGGTAAGAAAACCAACATCCATTAAGCATTTCATATCACGATTGTAGACTCTGTCCCTTCGTGCTCACCTTTGTTTCTTAATAGGAAGACTTTTTTCTTCTTGGTCCCTTCTCCAGTTACTTAGAAGGCAAATGGATTGTGAGTATCTTTTAAATGTCTGCTATGCCAATTCCTTTTAGCTCGCCTGTAGAGCCACCCATCGATCCTTCTCACCACTCAGTATCAGGTTTATGCATTACAAAAGAAGAAATAGGGGAGACATGATAGCAATATTCCAGTATCTGAGGGGCTGCCACAAAGAAGAGGGGGTCATGTTACTCACCAAAGCACCAGAGGGCGGGACAAGAAACAATGGTTGGAAACTGATCAAAGAAAGAAGCAACCTGGAATTAAGGAGAAAGTTCCTGACAATGAAGACAACCAGTGGAATCGTGGGTGCTCCATCACTGGAGATTTTTAAACAGAGGCTAGACACTGTCTGAGACGGTATCGGTTCTCCTGCTTTGGGATGGGGGTGGGGGGGCTGTACAAGAAGACCTTCAATGTCTTCTTCCAGCTCTATTCTATTCTATTCTATTCTATTCTATTCTATTCTATTCTATTCTATTCTATTCTATTCTATTCTATTCTATTCTATCTGAACCTTTAGCTTTACATTCAGGTGCTATGAACAGGAGATAACATTATTTCTGTTTTGGGATTCCTGTGCACTTTAGCTGACTTAAGTATTTTATAATTAAAACAAGTGTATCCAAATTTCAGAAGTAGCAGGAAACACTCTCTTACTCAGAACCAGAAAAGGCGGTTTTCAACCTCTTTCCCTTATAAAGGAGACTCATATGTGAATATGTGAATTTTGGTCTCACTGTGGCTCATTTCTGCAGTGCTAAATCACACACAGAGGATCGCAGTGTTCTTACAGTTAAGTAGTACTGTAATTGAGTCTTTTACATTAATGGCTACAAATTTGTAGCTGATGCGTATTAATTCATATACTATCTAGCAGAAGAAAGGATGCATAATTTTGTACTGTGTGCACTGCATACTAACATAAAATGAGATTGCATTAATCTTAATGTTTTTGCTTTAAAATTATATTCAAAATTATTAAGATGAACTTTCCATGCATGTTCATTAACTCTGGTTTTTAAATGCAAGGCATGGTTAATTTCTTTCATTTTTGATGATTTGTATGATACAGAATTTCAGTGTATCATTTAAGACTGATGAGTGAAGGAATGTCAGTCAACTGAGGTTGCATAGTGAGAATATTTTGCTGTACTATGATTCTATACAATCCAATGCAAAGGTTTTCTGGAACCTGTGTTACCTCTACCGGACCATGTAGCTGAACACAAAGATAACCCAGGGGGGAAAAATCCTGAGAAATTCCCACACTTCCCATTGACTATATTCCCCTGTGAATTTGTGAAGAGCTATGTCAGGCTGATATTTTAAAGAATTATATGAATACAGAGGACAATAATGAATAGATTCTTAGATCTATATTTTTGTCCTGAATGTGCTAAATTACATGTTTGCACTAAAGATATATGCAAACAGTCTGGTAATCTAGTCCTCTGAGTTTGTAGAAACATAGAATTTTAAAACTGTCCTAGTGATTTAAGAGTAAATAAACAAAATATTGTTTAAATGGCTGTGGTTGGAAATAAACATTATAATGTAAAAGAAAAACATTTTACTAAGAAATGACGTGAGACAGGAAACTTAGAATGATTATTAATCACTACTGAGTCTGAGAAAATGATACTGATGAATACTATCAATTTTCTGTCAAAATGTGGCATATAATTGTGGGTTTTTTTTGTATGAGGCGACAGATTAAGAAAAAAGAATTTCGGCTGTTGGTTTGCCTTGGAGGAATTATCTTCAATTTGTCAGCATCCTTTGCTGTTATGAGAAGGAATAAAATCTATAAAGTGCCTTTTTTAGGCTGGGTTTGTGGATTTATTCTCACACTGGGGATTATATTGTAGTAGAATTTTTGTCCCCACTAAAAGGCAATATTTTTGTACCTTCCAAATTTAAAAAATGGACAAGGGACTTCCTGTATTCAACCTGCAGAGCAAAGCAAGACAACTTTATCCAGTCAAAAGAGAGAGAGAGAGAAAGAAAATCTTTCCTCAAAATGTAACAGAAAGAAAACTGCCTTGGTTGTAGCCTTGGCTTAAAACAGTGTGTCTGACTGTGGCAACTTTAACATTTGTGAAGTTCAGTTCCCATGCTGGCTGAGGAATTCTGGGAGTTGACGCCCACAAGTCTTAAAATTGCCAAGATTTGACAGCCCTGCTGGGTTCCATTGATGGCTAGGAATCTTTGACAGTGTTTCCCATTCTCCTTGCTAATTTCTTATTTTATATATTGTGCTACTCCTGCAGCAACTATATGGTGTTGCATGAAATGGTGCATAGACTTGGGGAAACAAGGAGAAATTGCAAAGATAGAAAGGTATAAAGTGCACAGAATAATATTGGCGTAAACTCATTTTAGTTGTGTTTCCTTTCTTAGTGTTTAATTGCACGGTCTTAGTGTTTCTTCTTTTTTGAGCTTGGCATAACATTGCTTACATGAAGGGGAATAGCATGCATGTAGCCATATGATAGCTATTCATCTTAAATTTCTGCCACATGCAGTTTAGAACTGTTCATAGAAAATGTATCTGCATTGATCTTGTTCTTAAAAAAGAGACTTCTGACATACTGACAAGTTTTCACACAGTAATTATTGGTACATAATCCGAGGTCTGCATTTTTCATTTATTGATGAACTTTTTTTTGTAAAGCCCTCTTGGCTTTTAAAAAAGTTTTTGTGTACCTTTTTTAGTGTTTTTGTTTATATAGAAATTATTGACCTCTATAATCCACCATGGGAAGTTTAAAGAGTGAGCCAGCCTATTTGGTTTATGTAATCTGTCTATAACTAATCAGGAGATAAAGTACCGTACTTCTTATTCTAAGTGGAGTAAAGAGAGAAAAAGTTGATCCAATGAATCATTACTTCCAGATATAAACAAAATAAATCTTATGATAAAAAGGTTGCCTGAGATAACACTGAATAAGGACACCTGGGGATTAGGTAGATTTCTATAGCAACCAGCAGGTAGCCTGCCTGCTGGATTAAGTTAGAAACACCAGGTGACACCTATAGCTAAAAAAAATGGCCAGATGAAAAAGAAATAGCCCTGCTTAAGTGATTATTCTAATAAAAGAATCATTCAACTATTTATCAAATCACTACAACTACCTATAATTATTTAGTTGGTTGACACTTCCCTTGTATATCAATCAATTTTCCACAGAATGTTCAGGGCTTGAGTGAAGATTTAGTGAAGATAAGCTTCCTCAAAAAGTATGAGCTACATTCAATATTATGTGATTCTAATTTCCTCACTATATCTTCCTCAAATTTGAACTGTTAAGGTCTTAATCAGTACATTTTATTAAAAGGAAAATATAACCATTGAGAAAAAAAAGACAATTTTATTTTACATCTAACAAAATATAGAGTCATGCAAATAGGCAACAGAATATTTGAAATAAAATATGAAAAGATCTAAGGGAACGCCTTAACATCAGTTATTTTATGATTCTTATACTGAAGGAAAAAGTAAGGTAGGTGTTTCATGGCAATTTTATTTCTTAGAAATTATATTACATAATTTTTATGCCAGGCACAGTATGCTGTCTATACTTCAAGGATTATTGAAATGATGAATGAACCATCAGGATATTTATTTATAGTTTTACTGCATTTGGCTTTTGTATTTGACCATAGCAATCCTTTTCATTTCTTAAAATAATATTTTTAAAATCTGTCTTCTTAAAATAAACTCTGCACAACTGCAACTAATTTAACAACATATGGGTGAATCATTTAAAGCATTTTTTTCCCTTTCCTAGCCGTGGGAATTAAAACAAGGTTTTTTTTTACCATAAGTTCCCTACTGTCCTACATATTAAATATGTATAAAGCAGCCATTTCCAAATTGCCACCATGTGGCTCTACTGGAATTTTACTCCCCAAACTTTCAACCTTTGACCAGCAGCTTTACTGCTCAATTAGATCTCTGAAGGTAGCACAAACACAGCCTATGAAGGGAATAACCCTCTTCTGCTCCTGCACTGGCTGCATAGTAGCTGGTACTCAAGAGCAGACTTTCTACGTAAGAACCCACAGCAAATGAGTTATAATTAGTATCCGAACCTTTTTTTAATGAAGGTAGGTCTATATTTTTGTCAGGTAAAAAAAAAATCAAAAGTTGAGTATATTATAATTAAACAATGGAAGAAGGAAACCAAGTGTGCATGCATTGGAAGCAGAATATGTACGTTGAAATATGGATTATCATTTGTTGGTTCAGCTTTTTTTAATTTATGTCTGTAATGAAAGCCGCACCAAATACGATTTAATCCCTGCAAAACCTATGTCCATGCAGTTTGATGGAATACATTATCTCAAAGCAGTTTTCTTGAGTTTTCAGAATAGAACTCATTCTTCCAACATCGCTGCATGTGTTTTTGATTGGCTGACAAAAAAGGGCCATCTACTTTAGCTCTAGAATGCTATGCAAGTGAAGACTGTTATTAGTGTGTTTTTTTACGGTAACTCATGATGGCAAACATACCTCCTGCTTCCTATTTTCCTTTTAACAGCAACCCTGCAAGGTGGGTTGTGCTAAGAAAGCGGGACTGGTCCAAGGTCACTCAGATGGCTTTCTTAGATATCCTTTCAGCTGCTCTTTTTTTTTTACTTTAAAGCTTTGATCTAAGCTTTTTATCTGCTGAAATTTAATAGTTAAGGCAAGTAGCAAAAACAAAATAATCACAATAAACAATGAAAAGTTAATTCTCATAGAAATAATACTTCTTAAACTAATAATTCAAAATTTAGAGTGTATGATCTGGTTGGTAAGACCTATCTCAGGTTTCATAACATTGCAGGGATCAGTACCACATAGCTCCCAACAGATATGAAATGTGTTTGCTGTGCCTGGACATACTGTGATATCAAAAAAACAATATTACCAGCTCGAATCTGTAATTAATGTCAAAATTAAAATCTCTCTGCTGTGGGGAATCTTTGTTATTGAAAAAGATTCCGATTCTAAATCGACATTGAATTCCATAGTTCCAACTTTGTTTTTCCACCACAAGGAACATTTGCATACAATCATGCTATATGTGTGTGTAGATAACACTTCAGTGATAGCTCCATGATGTAAAATGGGATAGGTTTGCTTTCTATTCTTTGGATGTTAAATTGAATATGAGAATATATCTTTTAAACCTAATGGTAGTCTTGCAAGAAAGTAGATCTGGTGCATTGAACTGAGATGAAGCAAAACATCACTTTGTTTACACCAATCTGTTGCTATAATGCTCCTCAGTTGTAGCAGTTTTTCTCTTCTAAGTAGAAAAACCCTTCAACCCAAGAAATTCCTGCAAAATTCAGTGGCTATATGGAATATTTTGTGTAGTTTCTTTTCCTATTAGGGAGCACACTGAGGCAAACCAGGAAGGTATGTACTTTTATTCTCACTTTCTTATATTCCATCAATCAAGACAAAACTTTACTCATAAATTTGATGAAAGCTCGCAAACTAACTGAATTATGTAAGCCACTGGATCCAAAAATGTGCTGAATGAAGAAAGATTAATGTTGCTTTTTCATTCCAGCATGAGTTCTCATGCTTTTACCCTGCAAAAAATCACCTCCATTATCAGTTGCTTTCCATAAGCAGAAAATATTCATGGGAACTCAGGGTACAATTTATTGTTTCCTACTTTGCCTTATACAAAGGGAAAATACTGTAAATGCTTTGAATAATTATTTTCAAGAAAAATGGAAAAATTACCAAATAGTTTAATAATTAGTTTAATCCAGATAGTTTCTTTTGCAAAAATATCCATCTGGCTTGATGATGTTTTAAGGAGATTAATGAGACTGATTTGATTTGGAAATATTATTTCCACACATATCGCCGTATATTCTGATCCATACTATTTCTGTACAAGTGGACTTCTTCCATTTACCTTATATACCTTTGCATATACCTTACATTGTTTATATACTTGACTATCTACCCATGCAGAATTGCTAGTTCATGCTGAAAATATTTGTCAAAGAAGAAAGATACAAAATCAAGTACAGAAAAAGGAGAAAGAAGTCCAGGTTCTATAGAACAAAACGTTTCTGTACATGTTTCAGATACAAATCCTTTCTCAAGGATTCTTGTTTCTTCTGTTCTCCTTGTGTAACCTGCGTCAGCTTCCAAGCATTTTTTTGAGATCATTTACACATAAAGAATTGCTTGTTTAAGATGATCATGCAGAAAATATTTTCCCCAAACTGCAAGGAATTTCTGTGTTTTCAAATGGAATGTTTATTTAATTCATTACATTTATTTATATACCACATCTCTCCCAACCATCTGGGCAACCATCACAATTCAGAGGTCACCTTGTATCACAGGAAGTAAGGAATATAGCCTATACTATAAATAGCTTAACTTTTTACCCTACTGCTACTATAGGGAAAACATATCTTCAGATGCTACAGATACAAAAGGAAATAGAAAATATTTTAGATTTATTTAGCCAAATTTCACAGCAGCAGGACAACAATCTTAGAAGTTGGAATTAAAAATTAAAAGCTGCTGACGCTGCTAGTTAACTGTCAAAAGAATATCAAATAAAAAGCTCTTGTTTCAGTTTAAATAAAAAAAAATATTCAATTATTGTGAGTTTGGAAAGCTTTATATTTTGATTCCGACTTTCTGAATTACAACTAGTTAACACTGCATTAAAGTACCTTCGGTTTTTAAGCCTGTTAGCTGATATTTTCCTCTAGTGTTTCCATGACATAAATTGCTGATAAAATGGACTAAGCCAGGATAATTTAATTAACAAAGTAATCCACAGAACCCAAGGGATGAAGAGATTCCTGACCAAAGAACTTTCAAAACTAAAGGTCTGTTGGAATAATGTTAGCAGAATGGAAAATAGAGAGGCATTTTCAGGAAAGTTCCGGTAGATCCCAGGTTGATGTATTGCTTTGTTCCTGTCCAGATCACTTGCTGAAAGAATGAAAAGGGCGTTAGATGTTTCTCTGCCAGTGAGATGATTTGTTGGGTAGACTACATATTTCCACTCATAAAAGTCTGTCTTGAAAGGAGAAATGTTCTGTATTACTCTAAAGCTTCTATCATGTCCTTTCAAGGGGTGTAAAATATGAAGCTAAAAGAAATAGGGCTTTTAAAACCGAAGGTTAAACCATTGAAGAACATGTTTTGCACAAAGCAAATGTCAGTAGTACACACATACAGTTAAATGTGCTCATATTGGTTGATTATGAAAGTATTTTGACTCATCTAGTGCCTATCTTACATAATTCAAGAATTTAGTTAAACATGTACACTCTTGAATCAATTTTAAATGAAAAAAAAAGTATTTGTGAGTGCAGTTTTGGCCCTCTTTCCCCCCCCCCCGCCCCCCGAATGGAAACTGCAGTCATGAGATCCTATCAAGGCCACTTTAAGAGTGCCAAAAACAATATGTCTGAATGTGAGCAGATATATCCCAGAAAGCTGCCACGATGCTTCATAGAAGATGAGCAACATTGGCTTTCTTTTAAAAGATGGTTTACCAGACCTATTGTGAGATATTTCAAACATATTGGAACAGTCTTACATAATATATTTCCTAGTGGTAGCTGGCAGGCTATCAAAAACAATGCCCTTTTATTGTTTTTAAAAAGTCACAGAAATATTCCTTTACGTGATGCAAAGATTTTTCCATTACTAACTATTTAAGTATTAAAATCAAAATAGCTTGAATGGTGAACTGATAAGCTGATTTTACTCCATGAGGTAAACAGTTCCTAATATATTCCTAAAAATATTAATATCATTTTTTTCTTCTTGAATCAAATATATAAACAATACTGAATGTTCTTTATAAAAAGAGTTTATGCTAGTCAGAATTTTCTGACCCTCTCTGTAAATGTGTCAGTATACTAAATGTATCTCCTAATTGGCAGGATGCAGGGAAAGGCAAATTGGCTTGCAAGGATGTTTTTAATTAGAGGTCCTAGTTTCCATAGTATAGCATGCTTTGGCTAAAACGGGGAGTTAGTTGCACTTTTGACATATACTGATGCTGTTCTTAATATTAGCAGGGAATATTGCATATAGAACAGGTGTAACTAAGGCTGGCAACTTAATTTATACATTTTTGATCTTAATAAAAAAAGGATTATATGAAAGTTTACATTAATGAAAGGGATAGTTAAACAATGACAGATGTCAATATATCTGGTGACGGCCATGTGGAAAATGTGAAAATTTAAAATTTATAATGTAAGAGGAGTAAATGACATGAAAAGAGGAGAAATAGCTATGTTTTTGCTAAGCTAAAAAGGGGGAAGGATGTAATATATTTGAATGAAAGTTGCCTGATCTTGTCAAGTAGAATTGGATGAACATATGCTGGGAAGTTAAAATGTAAGATTTAATTATGAATGAAAAACTAAACTGTATGTCAAATTGTATATACAGTATGTATGTCCATATCAAGATTGTTAATAGGTGTGAATGAAACTAGAAACCCATAGGTTCTGACAAATGCATGTTAGGCTCCAGTTCAAGTGGATAATATATGAACCAGGGGTGAATTGTAGCAAAATTTGTGCAGCATTCTAAATTATGCTGCCCAGGGGAAAATATCCTGTTAGATGACATGAGATTAGGGAGAGGTGAGAACAAAATGAAAGAGTAAAGAAAAAATGATTGGGAAATTCTGGAGATCCAACAATAAATTAGAATCGTTTGTGAGTCTGTGCTTAGAAAAACACATGATTGTGTAGTTTATGTAGAAAATGAATTGATTTTTTTTAAAAGCATGATTTATTTCACGGTTTATGATGGGCAGAATTCATGAAGATTACAAGAGATTCTGACTCTGGTATAGACCATCATTTGTTAGTGTCAGAAATAGATCTTTGGAAAGAACGGGCATGGAAGGAAGGGGAGAAATTAAGTCAAAGAAAAATGACAGTAAAAATAGAATTCAAGAAAAGGTAAAACTAGTTTTGGAGCAGGTATTCCAAGATAAATTAATCTTCCAACTGAGCAAATATAAAATGGTTATAAGAAAAGAATATTTGGAATCTGCTTGAAATAGAATGAAAAGAAGTTTTTTTACAGGATCCAGTGGAACTGTTTGTTGTGGAACTATAGAAAAAGGGCACCTCGATGGAATGGCAAATGGAAAAGGCTTAAGATAAAAAATATGGATATAGGAGAATGATTGGTGCAAAACAAGTAAATAAATATCTTGTATAATGTATAGACAGAGAAAAAGGGTAGTCAAGGAGAGCAAGGGAAGGGAAGAAAATATAAAGCAAATTTGATGAATTTTTTTTTAAAAAATGCTGGAAGTGTATGAATCAGGCTAAACAGAGAGCCTCAAAGAGACCAAATAAAATGGTGGGAAAATTTCATATCAAGGAATGCAGGAAATAGTATTTTAGAGTTTTATATGCGAATGATAAGAATAGTGTTGATGAATAGCAAACAAATGCTATTACATTTTAGTGGATGAAAAGCTAAGTTGTGAGAAAAATGTTGAAAAATGTTAACACTTTAGGTATAATAGTGTAACTAGAAAAATATTAAAATAGAGGTGTAATTGATTGTGTAGCTTATAGGTGCAAATACTACCTCTGTGCCTGACTGGAAGAAGGCTGTAGCAACAGTGGTTGGTTAGTTAACTGTGCCTGGGAAGATGTTTGGCATAATTCTAATTAAAAGTACAAAATTAATGTATCCGTAGAGGAATTGAGGGATCAAGTATCTGGGAACCTAGAGTTAAATTTCAGATTCATCCATTCCTCCTCGTCAATAACCATATGCGTCATTTTATGTTCAAATAAGTTTCTAAAGACCTTAGAGATCTCTCAGTTCATGGGATTTAATTGATACGACTACGGTAGTATACAGGATCATCTTAACATCTCAGCAAATATTATATTATAACATTGCGGACTCTTATTTTTTTCCTAGCTGTATAAATGATCAAATCTGCTTCAAGTTGTTTCATGTAAAAAACTAAGTTCTCTCTCTCTCTCTGTGTTGTAAGTGATGTTCAACAAATAGCAACAAAGAAATACTATTAGATCACAGTGATTTATTGTAAATAACAAGTTGTAAAAATATAGCTTGGTAATAGGCTTTTCAAAAAGATTTTTTTTTAAAAAAAGCACTTGCAAATGGAACTTCATGTGCCTTTGGCGACATCTCTGAAGAAACACAGTTGTAGAAAGATAGATTTTAACACAAGAAAAAATGTCCATTGTCACTATTAGAAATAGGCTTAATCCCTCAAAAGAAATATGAAAATAGCAGAAAAGGGCCAGAAGGATCCATCCTACCAAATTGGAGGGAATAAAACTTGTAAAATAAGAAATACATATTTTAAGAAAACGCTTTAAAGTAACAGATACATTTCATATAATTTAAGTTTTAAGATTTTATATTCAAACTTTATTATATGAGTAACAATATCATAATTATTGGTTTAAATATCTAATTGTTTAATTCCTTGAAAATTCTGGCTTTCTTGTTGCCGAATATTCTGTCTTTCCTTTTTCTGTCTTTTTGTTTAGCTGAACAATGCACAAAGTACATCACTTCTTTTAACGCACACACTTCTCTCTCAGCACTATACATTCATCTCATTGCATCCAATGTACTGGTCTCTGAACTCATGTCTTTTTTTCAATGAATCAAATAGTGTGCTAAATTTTCACAGATTTATTACTGCTTCTTATTGGATTGTTTGGTTTGTTAGTTTAATACGTAGATGTCATGGATGTCAGGAAAACACAAAATCAGCAGGATGGCAGATCAAGTATGGCCAGGCAAGCTTTTGAATATGTGTGCAAAGTCAACACGTGTACAAAGGGGGCAGGATTTTTTAATTGACAATCCATTGAGATTTTGTCAGTTTGTACCCCCTGCAGATTAATTTTAGATATTATTTGTGCTATGTTTCCCATAAATTTTCAGTTGATTATTGATTGTATTTTTTACTGTTAGTTTCAAATGTTAGTTAATGAATTGTTTGGTTATAGTTCAGTTCTTGGACCTCCAAAATATATAAACTTCTTTTATATACTGTATGTGAAATATATATAACATATAAAAGTACCAACAGAATTGATGCTGTGATAGGCCTTAGATATATTATGAATATAGACATTAGTTCTTTTGTATTGGTTGAAAACAAATATTTTTAAAATATGCAAAGTATAGAAGCTCGTTCAGTACTTGGCAGACTGCCATGCATATTTCTTTTGCACTGAAAAGGTCTTTGTAAAACATTTCAGCCTTGGAAAACAGCTTCTTGCATCTTTCAGAATTCCCCATTACCTGCACTGAGTGAAATAATTATATGAAAAATTTAAAATAGATGTTTCATAGAACAGAATATTATAGGAAAGATGAGAAACTCAGCTCCTATAAACCTTCATTCTATGAGTTATAATACTCAGAGGTGAAAATTAATTTGTAGAAAATATTCAACCAGAATTATTCTATTTACCATTATTGGAAGAGAATAGGAAATATGTGTAGTATCAGATAAATAAGTTAGTTTGATTAAGCTTGCTAATTATGGAAACTCATACTATTGATGTCTTTTTATTGAAAAAATCAGTATTTTTTAAAGTTCTACCAAGTAACCAAATGTATTATCATTCCTTATATTATGGGAATATACCAGTGTAATAAGCCAAATAACACAAGTAAATAAATAAACAAATTTATAAATAAAAATGTATGTTGCTGTTTGTCAGAGAGGGACCAGGTGAAGTCAAAGAGGGGTTGCAGGTTTTAAGTTGATCCCTTTCTGTGAAGGAGGGGGGAAGAGGGGAGTGAGAGAGTGAGAAGGTGGAATTTTACTGCTTGCTTTCACAGGGAGGGATATCCCAAGCGGAGGCAAGGGAGAGAGAGAGGAGAAAGAAAGTTGCTGGGGTTGCTAAATTCAGATTTTAATAATAAAGGATGGGGGGGGGGGTGTTTGACACCAATGAGACCTGAGAGCTGCAAGCAACAACAGAAGAGAAGGAGAGGCTGGTCGTTGCTGCTTTGGAGACTAGCGGCCATCTGAACTTTGACTATTGCTGCTTGTGCAAGTTTTAGACATTGTGAGGACTTGCCCTGAGGGGCGAGCTTTTACTGCAGAATGCTGACTACCTTTGTTCGTGTTCCTATCACTGCCTGGAGCCAGGGTTTTCCATCCCCCCACCCTACTGGTTTCCAAAGAGCCACTGGGAAATCATTGACTATTGCTGCTACAGTATGACTGCCTGGGGCTGTTAAACACCACCATGTATTGACTATTGGGGCTAGGGGCTGGCAATCTTTGTTCCTGAAAGCCCCCTTTTGACAAAAGAGTCTGCCACCTCCTCACTTCATGTGAGCTTCTGCTAGAAGAGACACTTTACTAACACCTAGAGAGCGTAGCTACAGAGCTCGACGGAGGGGAGCAGGGCTGGGAGGGCCTGGGCTTTGGTGACCTCTGAAGGGGTAACACTACAATATAATTTAGGGTTGAATGATAAAATCCCTGTGCTTGGTTGTTTGCTTGCAGTCATGTGATTACCTGAGTAGATAACATCTTCAGTGCTAGTGAATAAGGAGTTTGCTCCTTGTTTATATATATATATATATATATATATATATATATATATATGTGTGTGTGTGTGTGTGTGTGTGTGTGTGTGTGTGTGTGTGTGTGTGTGTGTGTGGTGGCTCAGTGGGTTAGGACACTGAGCTTTTCGATCAGAAGGTCGGCAGTTTGGCGGGTCAAATCCCAAGTGCCGCGTAACACAGTGAGCGCCTGTTACTCGTCCCAGCTTCTGCCAACCTAGCAGTTCGAAAGCACATAAAAAATGCAAGTAGAAAAATAGGGACCACTGCGGTGGGAAGGTAACAGCGTTCCGTGCGCCTCTGGCATCTAGTCATGCCGGCCACATGACCATGGAGATGTCCTCAGACAAGCACTGGCTCTTCAGCTTTGAAACGGAGATGAGCACCAGCCCCTAGAGTTAGAAACGACTAGCACGCATGTGCGGGGGAAACCTTACCTTTATATATATATATATATATATGTGTGTGTGTGTGTGTGTGTGTGTGTGTGTGTGTAAATTTTTTAGAATATGAGCTGTCACTAATGTGACCACTGCCTGTGGATGGCCTTGGGTTAGGCTGAAACAGGAAATAAAGATTTGTCCCATGTTTGGGGCCTAGCAAGGTAATCTAAATACTTAACAAACATATATATATATATATATATATATATATATATATATATATATATATATATATATATATATATATATATATATATATATATATATATGTGTGTGTGTGTGTGTGTGTCTGTGTGTGTCTGTGTGTGTCTGTGTGTGTCTGTGTGTGTCTGTGTGTGTAAGTTACTAACAAAGAATTAAGGGAGACTGAAATGCATTTCTAACTCATTAGTTTTCATCAGTCAGCCATACCCTTCTGAGATTCGAAAACAGGAAATAAAGATTTGCCCCATGTTTGGGGCCTAGCAAGGTAATCTAAATAGTTAACATTTGACATATATATATATATATATATATATATATATATATATATATATATATATATATATATATATATATATATATATATATATATATATATATACACACACATATATATATACACATATACATATACATATACATATACATATATATATATATACTATAGTAGCTTTCCCTGCCAGTGTTGGTGGAATATGGTTTTATCCTCGGTAGTTCTTTGATTAGGATATTGTTTGCTGCTTGTTTGTTTGGTGTTAAACCGTGTTTATCTGGATGTTTTGCTATTGGAAATGATATGTTTCCATCTTAGCTTTGTTATTGTTTATTTTGAATGGTGTCTTGCTGATTTGTCTGAATGCCAAGCTTCCGGGTATTCCCTAGCATTTTTTATTTTTTGATTATCTATTATATTTACAGTTCCTCAGTAGAAATTATAATTGAGTCAACCCATGTGTTTTGATATTACATTAGCAGTCAAAAGACTCAGTGAAGATTCTCCAATACTCTAATCAAAGAACTATCAAGAAAAAAACCCATGCCCCCACCAAACTGATAGGGCAAGCTACTGCTCACAAACAAGGAGCAGACCCCACACTCACTACAGTAATAACGCATCTCCAAGAAAATAACTAAACTCAAAGAGCAACACACACACACACAGAGAACAATTCAGAAAGGTAATCAATAAAAGTGTTTTGGCATGAACAAAACTCTCTACTTGAAATATTGAGGCATCCATGCCCTATGGAAGGTTCAACAAGTCTATTTAAGTAGTTTCTATATTTCTTTCCCCATATATGTGCATGCAGCGCTTTGCTTCACTGGACTTCCCAGTAGTTTGCACACACACACACACACACACACACACACACTGATATATAATTTTCAGAAATGTTAGTATTTTTAGAATTTAGCCATATACTGTTACACAGTGCTTTTTTTGTAAAAGAAAAAGGTGCCGGAACTCACACATGTCATTTAACCCGCCTTGCCTACCCTACAAGGTTCCATCCAAAAAAGGTGCCGGAACTCCATTCTGAGCGTTCTATGAGAAAAAAAGCCCTGCTGTTACATGCATCAGCACTGAAGGACAATACTGGACAAAGTTAAACTTCTATCTTTTGGAAATGGATTAGTACACACGTTGGATGATTCAGTTAGTTATGAAATAACTAATGATTTTATTGTCACATTCTGAGCTATGCATGTATAAATGAAAAAATCAGTGCTTCTCATTTAAGATTGACTTCTTGGGTCATATTTCCCTTATTGAGAACAAGTTATACCCTGCTATTTGTGTAATCTACACACACACACACACACACACACACACACACACACACACACAATTTAAAAGTGCCCTGTCATGCGACTGAAAAATTTTGAGTATCAAAATAGAAGCAGAATGCTCTTTCTAGCTCTTGATTTGAAACCTGATTATAAACTCTGCTCTTAGTAACCACACTGAAAATCTTAAACCCAACATTGTCATTGTTTTTGCACTCCATCTGTTCAGTAGAGAGTCAGATGTATTTATACTTATTTATTTTGGATATTCTTATCATTTTTTACAGAGAGAACAGCTTCCAGAGCAGCATATATAAAATCAGTTACAAATTATTCAAACTCTGCTTGTAGACACACAAAAAAGAAGCAGACAAGAATTTTAAAAGGAAAACAGCAATTAAATACAGTCATTCTTGAAATTTTATGATGATCGAGATAGGACATTGGGTAAACGGTGCTGAATAGAACTGGTTCCTCAGCAAAGCTGATAACTGGATTATGCTCTCTAACTAGAAGATAACCCTGAGTAAATAAAAAATGTATGTTCATACATTTCCAAGTGCAGCAAGATAGAAATAATATGCAGATCTTATAAATATTGTTATATCCCCTAACATGCCATGCTACATTTTTGTTCAAAAATAATCTTAGAGAATAGTTTATGGCATGGTATTGTATGTTAGGATTATATTGCATATTGGATGAGTTTTATTCAAAATTTAAAGAAATGAATTCTAATAAATTCAGTTTCATAATATCAACATCTTCCAAATTACAGTGGTACCTTGGTGTAGGAGATGACCAGTTGAGCCCACGGGGGGCAGGGGTGTCAAATATGTCATAAGTCATGAGTCCCTGCACACCCACAAGAGATCTAAGTCCAGCCCACCTTTAATTCCTTTCTTAACACCCACACATTCCCTTAGCAGTCAGATTGGCCAGATTCTTATTAGAGAGCTTAAACTTGCAATAAATCTTTATACTCATTTGAACTGCCTGAATCTCCTGATTTCCCCAGTGCTTGACACTTGGTATTCATTGTTAATTGGTTCCGGGAGGTGTGATGAGTACCAAGAACGATGAGTACCAAACAAAGTTTTCCCATAAGGAATAATGTAGTGAGTCACAAGGCAGGTGACACTGACAAACAATCAAATGTACCAAACAAACAATGAGTATTGACAAAATTTTGGGGTCAGAATATATTGAGTACCAAATTTGATGAGTTTCAAAGCAGTTGAGTTCGAAGGTACCACTGTACATTGCTCATCTATCCAGAGTAACAAAGTTATTTCAAAGATGCATAGAAATGTCAGCAAATAGCCTGTGCCTGCAAAGATGAAGTGAGGAAAGCTAAGGCTCAAAATGAACTAAGGCTTGCGACCAAAGTCAAAAATAAAAAAAAATGCTTCTGGTGAATGATCTCTGGCGGGCTCGGGACAGGGGTTGTTCCTCTGTCCTAGTCCTATTAGACCTCTCAGCGGCTTTCGATACCATCGACCATGGTATCTTACTGCGGCGTCTCAGGGGGTTGGGAGTGGGAGGCACCATTTTACAGTGGTTCTCCTCCTACCTCCTGGGACGTTCGCAGTCGGTGTTGGCAGGAGGGCAGAGGTCGACCTCGAGGCCTCTCGTTTGTGGAGTTCCTCAGGGGTCAGTCCTCTCGCCTCTCCTGTTCAACATCTATATGAAGCCACTGGGTGAAATCATTCATGGTTTTGGGGTTCGGTATCATCAATATGCTGATGATACCCAGCTTTTCATCTCTACCCCAAACCACCCCAGTGATGCCCTCGATGTGATGTCCCGTTGCCTGGAGGCGGTTTGGGTCTGGATGGGGAGGAACAGGCTTCGGCTCAATCCCGACAAGTTTGAGTGGTTGTATGTGCCGGCATCTCAGGAAATTCAGATTATTCCATCTCTAATCATGGGGGGTGAGATATTACCCCCCGTAGATAGGGCTCGCAACTTGGGTGTCCTCCTACATTCACAGCTCTCCTTGGAAGATCATATAGGAGCTGTGACTAGGGGGGCCTTCGCCCAGGTTCGCCTGGTGTGCCAGTTGCGGCCCTATCTGGACCGGGATGCCTTACGTACGGTCACTCATGCGCTCGTGACCTCTCGTTTAGACTACTGCAATGCTCTCTACATGGGGCTGCCCTTGAGGACTACTCGGAGGCTTCAGCTGGTGCAGAATGTGGCCGCGCGAGTGGTGGTGGGGGCTTCCCGATACTCCCATGTAACACCTCCACGAGCTGCATTGGCTTCCGGTTGCCCTCCGGGTGAGATTCAAGGTGCTGGTAATGACCTATAAAGCCCTAAATGGCATGGGTCCGGACTACCTACGGGAGCACCTGCTGCCAGCATCAACTTCCCTTCGTCCAGTGCGCTCCCACAGAGAGGGCCTCCTCAGGGTGCCGTCGGTCAAAGAGTGTCGACTGGCGGCCCCCAGGGGGAGGGCGTTCTCTGTGGGCGCGCCAGACCATTGGAACCGTTTACCGATTGAGCTCCGGATGGCTCCTGACCTTCGCTCCTTCCGCCGTGACCTAAAAACTTATTTGAACAAGCCGGCCTGGTCTGATGGGAGTGGGGTATTTTAATATTAATTTTATTAATTTTTATTGTAATTTGGGCTACACTATTTAATTCTTAAATTTTGTACATTGTATTTTTTATTGTATTGCCCTGTACACCGCCCTGAGTCCTTCGGGAGAAGGGCGGTATAGAAATTAAATTATTATTATTATTATATAAAAAACAAGAAAAAATTAAGGAAATGATTGGTCCATTAGTGGGGGAAAGTGGCAAGAAGGTGACAAGCAATAGGGAGAAAGCAGAACTATTTAACTTGTTTTTTGCATCTGTCTTTACACAAAGGGAAAAAACAGTCCAACCTACCAAAACCAGTGCCATAAAAAACAGAATAGAAATGCAAGTTAAGATAGGCAAAAAAATGGTAAGTGAACACCTGTCCAGCCTAGACGAGTTCAAATCACCAGGACCAGATGGATTACACCCCAGAGTTCTCAAGGAACTGGCAGACGTGATCTCAGAACCACTGAGCTATATTTTTCAGAGATCCTGGAGCACTGGGGAACTACCAGAGGACTGGAAGAGAGCTGATGTAGTTCCCATATTGAAAAAAGGGAAAAAATAGATCCAGGAAACTACAGACCTATCAGCCTGACCTCAACCTTGATGCAAACAAAGTCATCACTAAAAGTCAACATGGGTTTGTCAAAAACAGATCATGCCAGACAAATCTTATTACATTCTTTGACCAAGTGACAAAATTAGTGGACCAGAGGAATGCTGTAGATATAATTTACTTGGACTTCAGTAAGGCATTTGATAAAGTAGATCACAACCTACTACTTGATAAGATAGAAAAATGTGGGTTAGATAGCATCACCACCAGATGGATTCGTAGCTGGCTGACAGGCCGTACTCAGTGTGTGGTCCTCAATGGAACTGCATCTACATGGAAGGAAGCGTGTAGTGGGGTGCCCCAGTGCTCTGTTCTGGGCCCAGTGCTCTTCAATATCTTCATTAACAATTTGGATGAGGGGATAGATGGGGAACTCATCAAATTTGCAGACGACACCAAGCTGGCAGGAATAGCCAATACTCCAGAAGATAGGCTTAATATACAGAAGGATCTGGACAGACTCAAACACTGGGCGCTATCTAACAAAATAAAATTCAATGTTGAAAAAAGTAAGGTTCTACATTTAGGTAGGAAAAATCAAATGCACAGGTATAGTATAGGTGGTACCTTGCTCAATAGTAGTAACTGTGAAAGGGATCTCAGAGTCCTAGTGGACAATCACTTCAATATGAGCCAGCAGTGTGCTGCAGCTGCCAAAAAAGCCAACACAGTGCTAGGCTGCATTAACAGAGGGATAGAATCAAGATCACGTGAAGTACTAATACCTGTTCTGAACCAGCCCTCTTCTGGCCTTGTAGTAAGGCAAACCCCTATTCAGAAAGAAGAGACTGGAGAGCGTCCAAGGCTAAAAGGCGTCTGCCAGGATTTATTACTCAATTAACAAAAACACTAGAGCTTGTCTCCTCAAGCGGAAGAGTTGCTTTCAGCAACCAGCCCCTCCCCAAACACTCCTTTTATTGAGAGCTCAGGGCGTGGTCTCCCTGTGCCTCCTCCCGAGGAGTCCCACAGCCTTTCTTTGTTTGTTCCTGCTCGACTGCCTCCTGCGTCGGGCGTCCTTGAACAGGGCCAGCTGTGGGTCATCATCCTCCGCACTATCGGGCTCACGCAGCTGAGAAGAGGTCCCCGGCTGAGGGCTCTGCAAAGCCTCCAAACCATCATCAGCCGGTTCGTCTCCCTCCTCCCCCTCATCTGAGTCATCCGATACATCGGAGCCGGCTGTCGGACCCACAGGCTGGCCCTGAGTCACAACAATACCACTTCATAATGCTTTGGTAAGGCCATACCTGGAATACTGCATCCAGTTTTGGTCACCATGATGTAAAAAAGATGTCGAGACTCTAGAAAGGGTACAGAGAAGAGCAAGAAAGATGATTAGGGGGCTGGAGGCTAAAACATATAGGGAACAGTTGCTGGAATTGGGTATGTGTAGTTTAACGAAGAGAAGAGTGAGGTGTGGTCAGACTCACATTAATTAAACTTACTGTAGGTGTCAGGCCCTTCCGTGGGAAAGGGTAATCTTCTCATGCTTTTTATTGCTATTGCTTTCTTCCTTTCAGTTTCAAATGGAGATACAGCCCAGATCCCTTCTTCCCTAACCCTCCCCCTTGTTGTCCCCAGTTCAAAAGGTTTTCCTTGGTCTTTGAAGATAGCCTACAGGCAGGCTGAATATACCTCTTCTCCTTCCCCTTCGGAAGATGGCAGAATCCAGGGGGAGGCACAATATTTTAAACATACATTTATGAATGTGATATAAATGGATTCTGACAATAGGCTTCCCTTGAACATGTTTTAAGTTGAAGACCCACCTCCTGTAATTGGCATATAATTGGCCCTTTGGATCTACTTAAGGACTACCAAATGAAAATAAGGTTTCCTTCAAGCTTTGGTTGCTACTGGCAACTGGATCTGATTCCAAAAGATAAATACTGTACCTACTTAAAGCATAATGCTTACTTTGAGAGCTAAATAAAGATCTAAATTACAGAGAAGGAAGTTACTTAAATGTGAAATCTTAAGGGAGCAAACCCCAAGATTATTAAGGGCATACAATTCAGAAAAGATTTCTGGTGCAATTATTGCTGTTCTTATGGGCTCCTCTTTTTAGTGGGTTGGCTTAGATGACCTTGACTTACCTTTGGTGCTCAGTTTGCTTGATCCTACAATTCCAGCAAAAATCTTTGAATATGTTACCACAGTGTCTAATGTACTTCTTCTAAAATCATTCTATGCTTTTATGGGATAATCCAATCTTATTAGGGAACTTTTAATGAATTCCACCATCTGATATCAGCATACAGTCAGAAATCTTTGCTGGAAAATTTAATTAGAGCAACTCCAGTTGCTAGTGGATTGGCTTACTATATTTGGAACTCACTAACATAAAATATGTTTTTAATTAGTTTATCTTTAGTCAAAGACTAAGAATGGAAACAAAATGCAAAGCATCCATTTCTTCTATGAAATCCTGTTCGTAGAAGAAATTAAGCTTACTTAGATCACATCCAGTGATTTCTAATATCTATAGCTGTAGCATAGACAAGGGGGCCCCAACCCCCAGTCCGTGAACCAGTACCAGCCCGCGGCATGCCAGCAACCGGTCCTCACAAACAAAGCCCCATCTGCTGGATGCAGGCAGCACACAAAACCACGTACCCTCCGGTCCATGAAAAAACCTCTCTCCACGGAACTGGTTCCTGGTTCCCAAAAGATTGGGGACCTCTAACATAGACTTTCCAAAGACTTCATAGCATTGGTCATTCAATAGGTAGGTAGAGAGGAGTGCAGAGATACTTTTGACAAAGGAATGCAGGAGTTGGTAAGAGAACTTAAGAGAAATGAAATGACCGTTTTGTTCTGGGGAAAGAAGGTACATGAGAAAGAGAGGATAGCTACACTTTGATTCTGATTGGTATTAAAATGAGAAGTGGGAAACGCAGTCTTTCCAGAATCTACTATTATGCCCTACAACAATCAAGCACAATTGTATTTGTGGAATCCTTGTAATGTATCTTTCTTGACCTGATCTATTTTAAAGAGCTGACATCAATCCCGTCCAAGTAGGAGAATTTGCAAAAGAGAGACAATAAGCAAAGAATTGGTTAAATAGACCACAATTATTTTGTCCTTCTGAAAACTGAGTCTTCTTCATTAGAATAATTAGAAATAATGACAGTATGATTTGTACGTGTGTAAATGTATTTAGGGATTGGATTTTGTTTAGAGGCAGTTGCAAAAAGAATATTTTTGGAAACATTCAGCTAAAGAGGATGCTGTTTGAGCTGGCTAGTTCAGCAAGATTCTTTACTATAAATGCTCTCTACTCTACCCCACTCTCTACCTCTCATTAATTCTAATATACAGGGTTTTATTTCTGTAAATAGAGTTACAGTTTGTCCATTATACTAAGATGTCTAAGATTTTTGTGTATTTGAAGGATTATTCACAGGAAAGATATGTTTCAGTTTGGAGGAGATGGATAGATTATATTTAGAACAAATATGGGATTAAAAAGTTCCGTTTAGCTGATGAGTAGATTTTAGTGGGATATTGTTATTGGTACTTTGATTGTAGTTATGTTAAAGGGGAGTTAAAGCACATTAGGAATTTGGTTAATTGTATATTTGCATAATTTTTATTTAGAATATGATTATTATAACTATAATCCTGTATTTAGCTCTGGGAAGTGGGGGGGGAAGTGGGTGGTTTTGGGGTGGGGGAGATTTGCGGGTAAAACTTTGTTTTTGTAAAACTTTTCAATAAAAAAAAGAAAGTGAATTTGAAAATGATGCAAGCTAGATGATAGTCATTACTCTTTATAGGATAACAGCCATTTGAGGGATACATCTGTTATTCATCAGTAAGCAGTGGAATAATAGTGACAGCCAGATGAGAGGTAGGTAGTTGCCATTTGTGTTTGTGCAAAGTCCCATTTGTAGAGCAGCATTGGAAGGAAAGGTGAAATATAAAGATCATGAGAGATATGCAAAAAGTTTGTCTTATCTTTCTTATCGCTAAAGGGGCTGGGAGAATGGACTGAAAATCTTCAAGAATTTATAAAACTCACAATATGTAGTACCAGTCTAGTGGGTACCTTAAGAAGGCACTTCTCTGTTTTCTTTCAAAACTGTCTCTGTGGACTGCATAGACTTTAGATAAGGAATGAACAACCTGTCTCTACATATGTTAGCCTGAACATAATTCCTAACTTCAGCAATCATTATCTTGATGGCCATGGTTGACAAGAATTAAAATTCAGCAATAGCTGAGAAGCTTCAGGTTTTCCGCATATTTTTAGATGGCTTAGGATATATATTTCCGAATGAACATATATTAAAATCTAAAATCTTAGGTTAGATCCCTGCTTTCTGTTCTGCAGAGTTACATGTTTTAATTCTATGCTTTTACAAAATAAGGCTGCTCCTTGTGAACGTGTGTCCTGTTGCAGAAATTAATTAGTTCTAAAAGAGGTTGTTCAAAAGGACTAATGGAACTAAGTTAGTTCATGATTAGTTTGAAATGCATCTTTTTCCATTTTTTATAGGCCCTCCCAGGGCTTTTTTTCTCATAGAACGCTCAGAACGGAGTTCCGGCACCTTTTTTGGATGGAACCTTGTAGGGTAGGCAAGGCGAGTTGTATGACACGTGTGAGTTCTGGCACCTTTTTCTTTTACAAAAAAAGCACTGGGCCCTCCTCAATCCTACTTTGAACATCTAGTAACATAGTCTGAAGTAAATGATCTAGACATCATGGTCTGTGCTGATAATATCACAGCAACTCTGGAAATCCACTGAAATCTGGACCCAGAGGACAAAGGTCCAGGTGAGTACTGTTTTTAGTATATTGTGGTGTTTCACAAAGTGCTTACTATGGATTTAACTGTAAGAAAAATATAATTTTGCAAAATGGCACAATATACTAAAACACTCTTCAAGTGACAAACTCAAAGTGTGCTTCCAATCCCACATTTTGTTAATTCTCCTGACTCTGCAGAGGGTGACTGCATGCTCCAGTGGACTTCCATAGTTGTTGTGACATCATCAGAATGCGTAAGTAACATTTTTGAGAAACAATTTCTATGGTTCATATGCTTAATTTTGACTTACCTAAAAGCAAGAGCTTATAACCCTAAGAAAAGCATTAATAAAATTCGTTTGGGTTTACACTGGTCCAGTTTGAATAAACATATCACATCATTCAACATCTTTCCAATTTGTGAACAATCAAAGCTGGAAGCTGTGAAATTTCCTAGAAAAATATTATTCCAGATTTGGAAGAAGACGGGTTATGAAATTTGTATTTTAAGATAATCTCATTAATATCCAGAGGTAGAGTGGTGGTGGGAAGCAGTAAGCAACAAAACATTCATTGCAGTGCAATTATGCAAAATGCATTTTTATATCCATTGGTAGGATTCAGATATAATAGGTAGGAGATTTGTTGTAAAGTCACCACGTATAGCTTGTGTTTTTATTATCTTGGCTAGAACTGGAACCTGTGCAGGTAATCATAGTTTATCAGTCTAGTTAAGAGGAGTGAGGGGAGATATTATACTTAATGATAGGTTTCCAGATTTGCTTTCTCAGCAAAGGAAAGTCTGTGTTTGAATAAAAATGTTACTAAACCCAGAAATTATCACTCAATTATGGCCACTGTAAACTATCTTACAAAGCTTCATTCTTGTACATAAACTATAGAAGAACTGCTCTTCATGACAGACAATCATGAAGTTTACTGTAAATAAAATGCACACCAGACAGCAGACGTAAACAATGTGTTCCGTTTATTCACATTTAAAAGACAAAGAAGCCTCAATTTATTCTAAATCTGGATTCAAAAAAATTGAATACAATAATTAAGCAAGTAAATATTTTCAGTACTGTGAAAATCTTTTAATTTTCACTTTCAATTAAGACTATCCTTAGTCTTAATTTTTGCCTCACATAAATACCTTTTTTTATTAGTGGAATTACTTTTAATGTTAGAATACAAGCAGTTCTTAATGTATGGCTGGTTGCTTTGTCGAAGTTATGACAGACACCAAAAATGTACTTATGACCTGGATTTGAAGTTCCAATGGCCATCTCCCCAGTCATGTGACCACATTTTGGGCACTCAGCAACTGCCCCGCATTTGATTAATTTTGGGGTCAATTATGATTGTAGATCATGGACTATATTATGATAATTGGCTAATAATAGCCCTAATTGTAAAATATATAATTTCCTAAATAAGTTAAGCATGGTTTGTCTTTATGAAAGTACAAATAAATTTTAAAAACAGTTTTGAGGTGAGTTGTATTCTACAACTCATTTTAGGTTAGTGTGTCACGATAGAAAGGATAACATTTTACTTAAGCGTCTTGTACATTGGAAAATATAATTCTAGATTGAGAAGTTTCCTAGATAGCATTTTTAGGATTATTCAATTTTATTGAAGGAATGTTATAGCAACATTATTAATATTACTGCATTTCAAAAGCCACATCCTGTAATATTTTAATCTTGATGGTCATGATTTTTGGTATTTGGGAATTACAAAGGAATAATGAATATATTGTTTGTCATTTTAAAATGCTATTCCTAAACCATTCCCCTTATTTTATTCCCTTAGTGTAGGGGTGTCAAACTGCCGGCCCGCAAGCCAGATTCATCACGCAGAAGCAGCACCCACCTCATTGCCAGCAATGGCAAAATAGTCCCGCTACATCGTGCGATGTCACCTGATGTCGCGAGTTTTACATTTCTGCCTTAGTACAATTCTGGGACTTTGATAAGGAACAGAATAATTTATTCAGAAGGCTACATTAACTATGCAAGTTTTTAACTTAATTGCTTCAGTATAATGTTTATGCAGCACTTAAATGTTTAAATACAGAATACCAGATGGTAACATTTAGAAACAATGGAACTTTGAGGGGAAAAGACAACATTCCAAGCCTAATATTGATTATCTAATAATCTAGAGAAATTAAAGGATTTGTCAAAATTTAACAGTGCATTTTTTCTCTTTCTGAATCTCTGCCACAGCATTAAGCAGGATATAGCATACAGCAGAACTGAATTGAATTTTCCTCTACCAAGTTACCAATCTATAATTGAGATCCAAGAGACTCCTGTAAAATTTTGTCTGAAATAAAGATAAGAATAATTACCAGAGTGACTCTTATTTAAAATTAATAACAAATGTTCATATTGATACACTGAAAATACAAAGTAAATGTAACCTTTGTAATAATTAATCATTTGCCTTATAAAAATAAAAATATTGTTCTTCACATATTTTAATACTGAGCCCAGAGACTATCCTTTCTGCATAATTCTGGCAAACAAAACTTATTGTGGTTCCTGGTTCCACATGTTTGTTTTTTTACTACACATGCAATACCTTTCTTTTACATTCAGCTCAGTAGTCACATAAGGAACAGACCTTTCAATCAAAATACCTGGCATAAATATCTAACTTAATCTTTCATGGAACATTTATTGATATCAGGTTTGTTGCTTTTGTTTTCCCAGCCAGCACCTGATATATTTTGGTTTTCAATCTTGCCTCATTGGGGAATCCAAAGTTCTCAAGTTTCTGAGTCTTTTTTTAGAGCTTCAGGAGTCTGATGGTTTCTAATGTAACAACGACAAAAAATGTACACAGCTATTCCATCTTTTCTTCTTTAATGGAGTTTATATGAAAGGAAAGAGATGAAAGACAGATGGGCTGCATTTAAAGATTGCATATCTCACACTCTGCCACCCATTAATATCTGTGAATGAGACAGGTATGGAATTGTGGAATCATAATCTTGAAAGAACTCTTCTTACTGTTACTTTTCTGAGTCATAGTCTGGGGCTGAAATCTGTTTTGCTGGCATAGTTCAGTTTTCCAAAAGTATAGTATGATGAGTAGCTTTGAATTGCTCTAGAACTTATTATTGATTTCTTTTATCCAATGTACCCAAGGAGCAAATATTTTTTCCTAATATATGTGTGTGTTTCTATGCTGCAGTTTTGCATTAAAAAAATTAAATCTTGTATCAAGATAAAGCCAATTTGGAAGCAGATGTGATTTCCTAGACTAAGATTTAGTGCTGCTCCCCAATGGATCCTTTAATTTTTTTAAAAAAATATGTTGGGGTTTTGTTTTAGCATACAAACAAATGTGAAGAAATTACACTAAATGCAAAAGCATAAGGTTTTATTAAATAAGGGATGCCTGTTACTCATACACAGTCCTCCAGGAATTGCTGTTCACACAAACGTATACTGGAGTCATGAAACAATGACCCAACATTTAAAATACAAGCTTATGTCTACTTAGTGTAAACCTCATATGGGTTCAGTAACAGTTATTTCAAGCTAAATTTGCTTGCAGACATATATTCCTTTACCCACATCACAATGTTCACCAGGGCCTATTTGCCAATATTACACTTATAATAAAGGGGATTATGAATATGCTTGAAAATAGAATTTAGAAATTGAAGACATTTCTTGCAAGATTGGCTCACAGATGCTTGAGCACACCTATACAAATAGGGAAAGACACTTAGAGCAGATGTGTCATTTATAAACCTTTTGGGAGGAAATGCATAGGGTACAATATTCCAAATGTTCCTGTGCCATTTACTGTTGTGTTTGTTCTAACAACATATTTTTTCAACTCAACGTTTATTAGATTGTAGTTTTCAGAAATTATGCCATATCACATGAAATTAACTGCTTTTTCGGTGCTTTTTCCATCCTTTCTCTCCTGTAGTTTGCTTTGTTCTCAAGGATTTTCCATCATTATATAGCAAATGTGGGGGGAGGTATGAGAAGAAGGAAAATTGCAACCTCCAGTTCTGCTAATAGAAGAGATAGATTGAAGCTTGAAAGAGCAGGAATGTATTATGTGCTTTTTTATAACGTAACCTGACCAAGTGTTGGATTATTACATTCAGTGTGATGCATTCTATGTAGATAATATTCTGTTTTTAAAAAGTGTACTTGAAACTATAGAGCAAATGAAATACATTTTCTCATTATATAAGCTCAGTAGGCAAAACGTCTGCCAAAGATTTGCTTCTTCAATGTGTGTGTGTGTGTGTGTGTGTGTGTGTGTGTGTGTGAGAGAGAGAGAGAGAGAGAGAGAGAGAGAGAGAGAGAGAGGGAGGGGGGGGGAGCTTTTTTCCTGGCTGAATAAAGAAAAGGTCTGTCTTCCCAAATTTTTCTCTTTCTATTCAGTCCCCGTGACCCATGATCATTTGTTTCATAGCATTGAGGGATTTTCTGAAATGGGAGAAATAATGAAGCTACAGACAGAGAAAAAGTGAGAAGACCATCTTCCTCCCTCCACACCTACTAGTGCGTGAAATCATGATTTGGTGTTCCACAGAACAGCTCCACTTGAAAAAATCTGGGATTGGTGATCGTAATTATCTTAAGCAGATACTTAAAAGCTCAGAATATACCACCTTTACACAGATTGTACACTTCTGTTACAAGGCCAAGCATGTGTAATCAATCTTTAAAATTATAGCTCAAAAAATATATTAGGCTGGGAAATACATGTAAAACTTGTCAAGAGCTCTTTAGCATTTAGGGCTCTTTAACTGAAAAAAGTGAATAAATATAATTATATAATGTGTAAATAAGAATGAATAAACTTCTGCTTAAGAACCTGCAATCATCTATCAAGGATGAATGACAGATGATAAAAAGGAACATGCTTCATGCAGTGCATCATTAAGTAGAGACAGTGATGGACCGTTGTGCTGCACAACTGAAATGCTTTAAAAGAGATGAAGTAAATTTGTGTAGGATACATTTCCAGTCATGCTAATTGGATCAGAAGCAATATGGTTATTGATGTATTTTTAAAAAGTTGTTATGTTCATATCTTGGCTTACAAGCTTTTCTCAGCCACCATGGGTAAATAGATATTTGATCTAATATAGCAAGACACTACTTGTATTCTTAGTTCAATTTATTATTCAGGCATTTGAGGTTGGTTACATATTACACTGTTTGCTTGTATAAATAAAAAGAAGTTCTACTTGTATTTAACTTGTATATAACTTTCAATGTCCTTTTTATAGAGTTTATAAAATGAAAGAAACAATACCAGGGTTAGTCAGTGAAACAATGGAAGATATTTGATATCTGACAGAAAAGTTTAAAAGCCCAGAATAAAGATAAAGCCAAAAAGAAACTTGGATAATGTAGCAAAATGATAGTCTAGCCACCTCAGAAGACCTTGCCCAAATAGAATAACTGAATAACAGAGTTAGAAGGGACCTTGGAGGTCTTCTAGTCCAACCCCCTGCTCAAACAGGAGACCTATACCATTTCCAACAAATGATTGTCCAATCTCTTCTTAAAAACCTCCAGTGATGGAGCACCCACGACTTCTGAAGGCAAGCTGTTCCACTAATTAATTGTTCTCACTGTCAGAAAATTTCTCCTTATTTCTAGGTTGCTTCTCTCTGTTATGTCATCTGCATAGCAACAGCCACCAAGGGGCGTTGGCCTGGACAGTTTTGGCGGGAAACCTAGTTTTGGCGGGAAACCTAGGGCCAACCCCATTGGCTGGTCGCCTACCTGGCTGGGTATTTAAGGAGGCCAGGTAGCCCTTGTTCTGGCAGTACGCTATCCCCCCCAATAAAGAGCTGAACACGTACTCCGGCTGGCGTCTCTTCCTTGCGTCGGACCCACTACATTACAGTGGCGACGAGGATGGGATTTGCTGCCGACAAGGAGCTGAAGTCACGTGGGGAGCGCACTGCACACTGAAGGAAGGAGGAATCTTCTCTTCCTCCCAACGTGACCTCCAGCCACCGCCACCGGCCACCCACACACCGCAACGACTGACGGGACAATGGCACGAGCTGGGCAACCCCGCGGGTTCAACACCCGCCACCCAGAGAAATGGGCCCAGTACCTGTCGCACATCAAGCTGTACATGAGATTTAACCAAATCTCGGAAGACGGCTCGAAAGCGGCAGCCCTGCTCTGCCTAGGCGGACCAGCACTCCTCGAGGTCGCCGCAAACCTGTTCGCTCCAGAGGCCATCAATACCGTCTCGTACCGGGACCTCGTAGCTAGGCTGAATGCCAATTTCTGGCCCCGCAGAGCCAAGCTGGCTGCCTGAGCCCAGCAGAACTTTGATGGGGATGGCGTTTCATCACCAAGCTGGACCGTTTACACCCGGACCGAGTAGCAGCAGAGATGGATAGGCCACCATCATCATCATCATCATCAACAAACAGGGTTCTCAACGTGGGGGACATGGTCTGGGCAAGGAACTACAGGGCAGGGCATCCATGGATTCCGGGGACAGTGGTTGAGAAAACTGGACCCCTCTCTTACATCGTGGGGGTGGAGGGGGACAGACACATAAGGCGACACATCGACCAGCTCAGAGGAAGGGTTCCTGAGTGCACCACACACGCCCAACAGGAGAGCCACACCACAGGGGAGGTCAGCCCAACCGGAAACAACTCAGAACCGGAACCAGAGGAGGAGGGCCTCCTGCAACCAGCTCTGCTCAACCCAGCACAGAGGCTTCACGAGCCGGCTGTCCAAGTCCAGGGCCAAGCCACACCCAGACGGTCCACCAGGCCCCACAGAACACCTGCCTATTTAGCGGACTATGTGTGCAAGTGACCTTTCAGCAGTTGAATGGGTATCGGCACATTGTATATAGTTGTGCATGCATACAGTGGTAATGTGGTTCTTCTCTAAGGGGGGAGGGGTGTTATGTATCCAAGTCATCTGCATAGCAACAGCCACCAGGGGGCGTTGGCCTGGATGGTTTTGGTGGGAAACCTAGTTTTGGCGGGAAACCTAGGGCCAACCCCATTGGCTGGTCGCCTACCTGGCTGGGTATTTAAGGAGGCCAGGTAGCCCTTGTTCTGGCAGTACACTACCCCCCAATAAAGAGCTGAACACGTACTCCGGCTGGCGTCTCTTCCTTGCGTCGGACCCACTACATTACACTCTCCTTGATTAGTTTCCATCCATTGCATCTTGTCCTGCCTTCAGGTGCTTTGGAGAATAGCTTGACTCCCTCTTCTTTGTGGCAGCCCCTCAGATATTGGAACACTGCTATCATGTCACCCCTCGTCTTTCTTTTCATGAGACTAGACAAATCCAATTCTTTGAAGGAATTGGATTTGTCTACTTTATAAAGTCCAGACTCAAGCAAATCTTAGTACCAGTAACATATTGTACTATGTGGTCACAGTGATTAAGACAAAGCTGCTTGGAGCAGCTTTTACCCAGGAGAGTGTTAACTATCTGAAAAAAAAGATTCTGGATGACAACATGCCATTACGATAAGAGAGGACAAGTGGAGTTTTACCTCTTTTATCGCCATATATTCCTACCTGGACAGATTCACTTTTCATCCTTCTTCATCTGTGCTCCAGGTGTTGGTTCTGCTTTTTCATCTCAGGGAAATCCTCCACAAACCAAATACTTTTTGCAATTTCTTAAATTAATCTTCTCTCTGGATCAAGTGGTAAATGTGTGATCATAGAAGAGGATTAAGGTGATTTAACGAACTTCAGAGGGGTTCATGAGCACCCATGCCTGCTCTACAGCAAGTTTTAATTTCAGTTCCAACATGTTGCAGAGCTCTCTTTCAATGCATTGTTATACTGTGAAATTCACTCCATCAGGAGGGGTATGGTTACAGTTTATGTATATTTTTTAAAATGTTCAGATTTATGAAAGATTACTATTAAAGGCTGTTAGCTTCCAGAATCATGGCTAGCATGTCTCCAATACAAGCACCAGTGGAAATAAGCTACCATCCTCCT
The DNA here is from genome assembly GCF_964194415.1 of Vipera berus. Lineage (NCBI taxonomy): Eukaryota > Metazoa > Chordata > Lepidosauria > Squamata > Viperidae > Vipera > Vipera berus. The sequence goes on from NC_138202.1 coordinate 236,907,677, forward strand.
GTCCAAGTATAATTAGCTTCCTGGCTATTCCTGTTTCTAACAAGCTTTTTGTTGTTTACGTTTTTTTTGTCTGTCCTGCATATTACATTTTAAAATGAATGTAACAGCTTATTCTCTAGAGGGAGAACTTCCTTTGCAGATTGTAGTTTGAAAGTGATGGTTGTGAGGCTGAGGGGAAAAAATGCTTACTGCTGTGCTATACATTAGCAAAAGAATAATATGTACTGTGTTTTGGCAAAAGAAATGTTAATCAACTTTACTTCATTTACCAACATGTTACTTTAATTATGCTGGTAACAGACTGTGTACAGTAATGACAGCTTGCTGGGTAATTTAATAAGTCGTACACTCTCTGCTTTTTTCAGTTTTCACATAAGGTATCTTTCTTGGTATATTGTAGAAACACATATAGATGGATAACACAGAATTTCAGAAAACTTCATTACAGACTTTTGGAATCATATCTTTATAGAACATTTATATCATATTCAAGCTCTAAAGTCATTACTCTAAGCCAGGGGTCTTCAAACTTGGCCCTTTTATGACTTGTGGACTTCAACTCCCAGAATTCCTCAGCCAGCGTGCCTGGCTGAGGAATTCTGGGAGTTGAAGTCCACAAGTCATAAAAGGGCCAAGTTTGAAGACCCCTGCTCTAAGCTCTAAAGTAACCTATAATAAAATATAAAAAATATAAGATTAACATTATTCATTGAACTCTGAATAAAATCAGTTTCCTTTAACAGCAATGAACTTGATTAACAAAGGTGGATTACCGGTAATAGCTTCTCCAAAGAATGATGGTGGGTTTTTTAAATGCAGCAATAATATCCATCCTCTAGTATTAAGTGCTTAATACACAAATATGAGTTAACAATTGATTCAAGAATTATTGTGAGGTACACTCTGTTGCTTTCATCTCATCCAATTATGCTCAAATATTTAAAAAGATCCCATTCATCCATAGAGTTGCTATAATTAAGAATTATATGGGCCTTGAATCATCATTCAGTTGTGTTAGCAATTCAGATAAAACTCATTAAAGGAAGCTCAGGCCCTTTTAGTGTAGCCATTCCTGAGAGCTAAATGGAAATGGTTTTTTCCCCCCTAGAATTTCTCTTGATTCTGTACTTTCCTTTTTTAAAATGAAATTTGAATGGCGCTGATTGAAAAGCCTGCATTCATAAAGCTATTTATTACCTTTGATCTGCTCTAGTTATAAATGATTCTCAAGGTGCATTGTGTCTGTAAATGCAATTAAAGATACAGAAAAACAAGTACCACTGATAGTTCAGTACTCTGAGTATATTGCAAAAATCCATAGTCATTGTTTAGAGTTTTGCATTATTCTTTTAAATTGTTTTATCAAGTTCACAATGGTTTCTTGCTATAGCCTTTTCCAGCATAATGTCTTGCTTGGTTCACACATTGCACTAGTATATAGTTCGGTTAGCCATTGTTTGTTTAGTAAACCCAGTTGGCTGGGTTTTTACATCATACTAAGCTGTAATTTTTGATATAGGTGGCATTGTCCCTAAAAGTCACAAAATGCATCAAATTATGACTTAGTATATTGTGTAAATTTTGACTGCTTCTGAGAGGCCTATAAAGAAACCTCAAGACCTTTAAGATAAAATTAAAATTTTAACAGTTCTATACATGAAGAATTACAAACTATTCAATTTTCCCTTAAATTCTGAAAGAATAATAAGAAGCTTGGTCTGAGAGCTTAGCTGTCTCTATCTTTGCATTTAGTTTTACAAATTGCTATTTTTTACATGTTTTTAATTTGAGAAAACTAGGTTTTTTCAACATTTCCAGCACCTTTTTTCCAATAGAATATATATTTGAATATTCAAATATTAAATATTTTAAAATAGGAAAAGGTCTTGATTTTTCAAGAATCATAGCCAGCTACTCCTTTTCTCAGAAAGCTTTTACAGTCATCAACATCACATCACTTACTAATGTTGTGCTTCAGGCATCTCAGTAGAATTATTGTCATGAGTCATATTTAACCTTTGTACAATTTCTTACAAGCAGAGGTACAGTTGAAATATTTCTCATCCTGAAGTACATTGTTTTTTACACTAGTAGGAAAATGACACTACTAGGTAAATTTATTGATTAAAGTACATTGTTCTTTGTTTCATATTTGGCAATTTATTATGCATTTTAATTTAATATCAGAATTGGTCCAGTGATAAAGAAACAATAAACACAAAGCCAGTTTTAAATCCAACTATGCATACAGAATAGAAATAACAAGGCTGGATAGACCATATGTTTTAGTATTTTGGTAAGAATAATAAAGAATAAAATTTCTTGTATTGCATTTGAAGTAATAAAAGTGTCTAATTTTGACATCTCAAACTGTCTGGCTGCTGCTTCTGAAATGTATTTTTCCCCACCTAAAAATTTCCAAAAATAAGTGTTACAAAAATTTCAGTAAGGTTATTTGTGAGTCAGATAATTGCATGAGTTGTTTGGCATTCCTCTGATATTTTGATGTGAATGTTCTAGGACTAAGATGTTTTATTTGTGCTTAACTCAATCCAAAATGTGCTGAATTGATGCTTAATTCAAAGTTCATTTGGCTCAATAAAGACTTCCTTTGTGCACTGGAAATATTCCTAAACCTTCTCCTACTTTCAGTACTTTCTCTCTTACCGATTTTTCATGCCTCTACTTGTTACACTTCCTCAGCTAGTTGTGTTAGATACTTATAGATGAATGTTTGAAGATGTGGATCAGCCCAGTTTTCTTCCCAGAACATGAAATGTAATTGTATCCTCACCTGGAATAGGTGGGCAACTTCCCTTTATCAACTTTGCTGGGTTATAGCGCTTGAGCTGTTGGAAGTAAGGCCAAAGATAGATTTGCAAAGGAAGACAAAGGAAAGGAAAGAACGAAAGGAACAAAAAGAATGAAAGCCAAGAGAAAGACTAGATAATTAGGGGAAGAAGGAATGGTTTCCTGCCACTCTACTTGTTGAATTCTGAGATTTGAGACACATGTTGCTACTATATTACTTCAGATTTATAAATTGCTCATGCACTTCTTTCATGTGGAAAGGCATCTCCCAGATTGCTTTAAACTTCCCAATATTAGAATGCAAATTTGATTCAAGGCTATGCAGAAGTTTCTTACATTTCCTTTAAGATGTTTGCCATATGCACAAACAGCACATGCTCATTGTAGATTAATAAAAGAGGTTTCCTGGCTTAATGTGGCATAGCCATAATTTCATTTCTCACATGTGATGTTGCTTATATTCTTCAGCTGAAGCCTATCTCAGAATTCTTCCACCGCAGTCAAAATACTGAATGCATCCTGACTGCCAGCTTATTAAATTGGAATCAAATTTCTGCAAGCATTTGTAAACATTACACTTACACTTACCTGGGGTTAAAACAGTATACACAACTTTGTCTTCCACCAGACTGTGTACCAATGTTAAGGTTGAATTCCAAAAGTAAGCAAAGTCAAAACTACTTTTGGAGCAGGGATTTAAAGGATATATAATTAAGACCAGGCAAGGCTTAAGATATCCAGTTTGTTTCTTAACTATCTAAGAACTCAAAGTTGTTGTGTGTTTTTTCAAATTGGAACTTGTTAACTCCATCCACTCTGAGGAGAAGCTTTGAACACAGCAAAAAGAATATTGGCATCCAGTTTTCAATGTTCTATTCTATGAACAAACCCATTAATTGTATTAAATTAATAAGTATACTGAACATTCTCTGTCACATTTCTGATTTTCATAACTAAATTTCATAACTAAATTTTATTTATTGTATTTGGGCACTATGGTTTAATCTGTTTTTAATTTTTGTATTTTGGTATTTTTGGTATTTATTGTCCTGTTCACCGCCCTGAGTCCTTCGGGAGAAGGGCGGTATACAAATTAAATAAAATAAATAAATAAATAACCATGAAGTAACTGAGAAAATGGTAGGCAGTGGAAAGACTACTTGAATTCTTATAAACATGATGAAAATACAATGTTCTAATATTAGCTGGGATTAAGAAAAAGTTTGTGTTATATTCCTCAATATTCTCCAACTAATACGCATACTATAATAAATCTGTTTAGTCCAAGATGGATTCACTAAATAATACAAGATACAGTAGAGTCAGTTATATAATTATCTTGTATTTTCAAGATCTAGCATTCTAAACTGCATTGCTTCACATTTTGATTGAATAAATTTAAATTCATAGCAACTGTGGTTTGTGGTTTATGGTGAAAATGTTAGGCATTTAATCTTTAATGTTTCCCAGAAGACCCTATCAACTTGCCCTCACATTATGATATGACTTGAAGCATCACTTAAATGCCTAAAAATATGGGCATGAGGGAAATGGATTTTCCAAGGGAAGTCCCACGGGTATGTAAGGTTCAGATAACCTTAGTAATTTGTGACAATTTCACTCCAGCATAAAACCAGGGATAATAAAAGTTGAAACAATGGGAATTTGAGTGAGGTGAATTAGATTCCAAAGACTCTGGTCATTCTCCCATAGAGATTAACTTTACAATATATTTCTCACTCTTTTTACTCAGTACCAGTGTATATAGCTGGGTCAGTCCAGTCTTGAATGCCCCTGTGAATTAGAGCAATGGAGGGATTCACTCCACCTAAACATGTATCTCATGCTGATTGCTTGGGCTTGGGGTAGACTTCGTAGCCACAATGGAGTCATTGGAGCAAGCTACCAGCAATATGTGGAGGGCATTAGTGGCCAGTGGCACCATTGAGAAGCCTCTCGACCAAGATTATGAAAAAAAAAACCATGTTGAGTGGAAAAAACAGCATAAAACATTTGCTCAAGGTCCAATTTGATGTGGCATTCTTCTGAAAGACAGCATTTAAGGCTTTTGTCAGTCAGGAACAAGGGGGGGAAGGGGGTAAGAGGGCAAATAATAAAATGTGAATAATTATGACATTATTAAGCGAATGCCATCACTAATGTCAGACATCAAAATGCACAAATATAATTGCAACTATTGGGTAAAGAGGTCATTGCATGTTATTTTGGTTATATTTGTCTTTGCCATGAATCTGCAGCTAATCCATTTTAGTTATATCTTCATTAGTTTTAAGTATTGCTGGGTTTGTCAGTTTATCCATAAAAAGCCTTATGCACAGACAGAAATATTAAGTTAATTGATATTTTAATTAGTAATACAAAGAGCATTCTATAGGTTGTAATAATGTTAAAATTAGAATTCAGTTCAAAGTGCAGAAGGTTGTAGATGTGGTAAATTTAGCTCAATACCTTGCCTTCTCAAGATTTCTCAGTCTTGTTGAACTACAGTTCTTACCCTCAATCACAGAATGTTCCAGCAGTCAGGTATACTCAGATATTATTGCCCTTTGGACATACAATTCCACAAGTAAGCATTCTGTTACAGAGGATTCAAAATATTTTAATGCCACAGCCATAGGCAGGCTCTGAGTCTCCACATTGGTACAAGAAAGAACAGGTTGTTATGGGAAAAATCATTATACAACAGCTTGATCCAGAATAGTCAAAAGACAGTTTGAATTCCTTGCCTGCCTGCAATAAAAAAAGGAGATGATTTAATTTGCCATTCTCCAGCTGATTCTGCAAGAGACAGAGTCGTGCTTCTAGGATTTGTGCTTCTGTGAACTGTTGTCTCTTCCTGTTGCCCTGAGGAAACCAGCCAAAAAGCCTGCTAAAATCTTACTGCCTCTTTTGCCATTGAATTTCTAGCCAGCGTCTTAAAGTAATTTGGAGACACTTTGAAATGCAAATGGGTTTCTGCTCAGATCTACTTTGAATGTTTACAAATGTTCCTTATTGCAAAGAGAGACTGTTTGTTTGCAATCTCCAAGCCTTTTTGAAATCAAATGCAGGATCAAAATTTCCCTGTCTGTCTTCTCCAAAAGGAAACTGCCTTTCCCCCAAATTTGACTAGGAAGATCAGAGATATCATCCTCTGTTGGAAACCCAATTTGTGTTTAAAGCTGAATTTTACTCAAAAAGGAGAAAAGTTTGTTAGTTTGAAAAACCCTTCCTCTCTGGCTCAGCCATAAAGTAGGCAATAAAAGAGCAATAAAATCATAAATTGTCATGGAAACCAGGCATTTGGTGGAAGGAAGCCACTGCTAGTCTCTACCCCTCCCTTTGGAATTAATGAATGGAATGTGGAGGCACAGACAGCCCTAATTCCAAGCGGCAGCGACCCCTGGTGGCCAAACTAAAACACTTACACTATCTGCAAGCAAGCTCAGTGCATTTCCTGTGCAAAGCTGAAAACTGTTTGTACGTTGAACCTTGTTATAAACCCTATCTAAGCTACAGTTCATCTGTTTAAAGAGACAGTACTTATTTTTTTGCAAAACTTGAAAAATGTCTAGAGAAGACTCAGAATGCTTATTTAGCGTTGAATCAACACAGATGCAGCATGGTTCCGACCACACAGACATTCAGGGAGCTGATGGTGCAGATCCTGCTGTAAAATCCAAGCGTACAGTAAGACCATCCCAGAACTGCAAAGGCCTGCACCTCTTCAACACCAGAACACAAGTGCGCCATCTTCTGTACTTCCTACGAACAACGCTGTCCTGACTCACCACACAGAGACCCCAGAACTGCAAAAGCCTGCACCTCCTCAACACTACAATGCAGGTGCGTTAACTGTACTTCCTACGAACATCACAGAGACCTCAAGCCTGCAAAAGCCTGCACCTCTTCAACACCACAACACAGGTGCGCCAACACTTCAAACTGCATCACCTCTCGCCAATGACAACATAACTTCCACCAATAAACAATGGTTGAATTGACAGCCAGCACAAGCCTTAGGGACGACGCTCTTGCAACATCATTCTATCCTGGTATACCTCACCCTTATTCACCAGAGAACTTTCACGCCCAAGGGGTCCCACAAGTTTCTTTGGCATCAAGGAGTGAGAGATCACCACAGCTAGATGCTCTTGCAATGTCATTCTATCCTGGTACACCTCACCCTTATTCACCAGAGAACTTTCACGTCCAAGGGGTCCCACAGGTTTCTTTGGCATCAAGGAGTGAGAGATCACCGCAGCTGAATGCTCTTGCAACATCCTTCTATCCTGGCATACCTCACCCTTATTCACCAGAGAACTTTCACGCCCAAGGGGTCCCACAAGTTTCTTTGGCATCAAGGAGTGAGAGATCAAACCATTCTGACTGCGCCAGACATATGACTCGTCGAGAGCTCATCACCACTAGCCTCTCATGGTTTGATGACTGTCCAGAGAATTACAGATCCTGGAGATCAACCTTCAAAGCTGTTATTGCTGATCTCAACCTTACTGCCAAGGAGGAACTCGATCTACTCATAAAGTGGCTGGGGCTGAGATCAGTGCATGTTGACTCTCCAGATGCAGGTCTCACCCCTGCTTGGGCAAGACTTGAACAAGCCTTCGGAAGCCCAGAAGCATTAGAGAATGCTCTATTCAAATGACTACAAAACTTTCCGAAGATAGGCAACAAAGACAATCACAAACTCCAGGAACTAAGTGATCTCCTCATGGAGATAGAATTGGCAAAAACAGACCCACGTCTACCTGGTCTAAGCTAACTGGAGACCTCCCATGGTGTCAATCCAGTGGTGTCAAAACTGCCATACGGCCTGCAGGAGAAATGGGCACAGCAAGGCTCAGACTACAAAGAATGCAATGGTGTTTCTTTCCCCCCATTCTCACATTTTTGCAGGTTCATCAGCCACCAAGCCTGAAGAAGAAATGATCCCAGCTTCAACTACGGTGAACCCAGTGTGCCTGCTCCATCATCATCACCAAGGTATGTTAACACAGCAGCTCAACACAGAGACTCACGTGGAGCTGTGCATACAAGAAAAACGGACATCTCACCTCCTGTACCATTTCCTCCTCAATGGAGTGATTCAGGTGGTGGGGATGAAGATCCTAATCATCAATGTCCTATTCACAAAAAACCTCACCCTCTTAGAAAATGTCGTGAGCTTAGAGCAATGACTGTACAAGAACGGAAAGAGGTTCTCCAAAAACTTGGAATATGCTACAGGTGCTATGCTTCATATGATCATTTTGTTAAAGATTGTAAAGCCTTTGTCAAGTGCACAGAGTGCGATAGTGACAAGCACGTTACAGCTATGCATCCTACTCCACTTCTAGGCAATTCACAGCAACCACCTGCATCCAACCCTGCTTCAAATTATGGCGGGGAGCAACATGGCGGGGAGCAACAAAGTCATGTTCCAGTCTCAAATGTCTCATCTTCACCCCAATCTCCAACTTAGAGACCTTTTTCTGCTCAAGGACCAACAAGCTCAAGAATTGAAAGGCACCAAAAACTTTCATCAGACCCATCACAGCTTGTCCTGCTTTTGCCTCTTGAAGACTGAATTCGTCGCCTTTCCTGGTTGGATCCTCACTTCAAGAAGAAAAGTGATTTGAACTTTAATTTAGACTATTTTAGGCCTGTAATGACAGTTCTTATTATTGCAATATGTATGCATGTTTATTTCTTATATCTCTCAGGTTTTTATGTCTTATATATCTCAGGTTTATTTCTTATAGCTCTCAGGTGTTTTAAAACAACAAGCAAATGCATTTGCATTTGAATAACTGCCGTTATATGATTTTATATAGTGGTATTATGTAATACCAGACAGGGAGTGTGCTGCCACCACGTGGCTGTTTTGGGGAAAATGTAATACGCTATCTTATCTGGTCAGCCAACTCCTCCTACCCTATGACATATTTCCTCCTCCTGACCATGTGCCTTTACACCCCTCCCCTTTCTGGGATGGACTTCCTCCTTCTTCTCCCTGGTGTGATTCTCTTCCTCCATAACCGGCAGATACACATGCAGACACTGAGTCGTTACTGTCTTTTGACCTTGGAAATACCATGCGTTATCATCTAATTCACCTCATCTGCTGTAATCTAGTCTGCATGCAAATAAAGGTACTTCTGGATGATAAAAGGTACTTTTCACAAGTTCTGCTATCTGGCAAGGGCTGTTATCAGTGATAATATACGCCTATACAGACTAGCACAGGGGTCTTAGCAAGGGGAAAAATCATTATACGACAGCTTGATCCAGAATAATGACTAACAGGAACTGAAAGTGCAATTGCATACCTCCATCCATATATATGTACCATTAAATGAAATGGCTCATATTTCTGAGTAGACCTGTATAAGATTGCTCTGATAATTGACCATTTAAAAAATCAATGTCTATTTGATTTGTGTCGACATAGGCTTAAATGTCTTTATTTCATTGAAAGTAAGCATTAAGGACTTCATTACATTCTCCCTTCCCCAAGGGTCAAGGACTTGATTAAGTTTACCTAACTTACTTATAGCCTGTAAGGGGAAAAAAACCCTATTTCGATTATTTTTAGTGTGCTATAAGTGGATAGTCTATTGATAAACTGGGTCTCCAGAGGAAAATATTAGAAGCAAGGCTGTCTATAGGAGGTAGAGGTTAAAAAAAATGAAAAGATGAAGATGGTAGCTGCAGCTGTGCAATTAAAGTCTCACTCCATGTGTATATGTATCAATGTGATACACATATACAAAAGGGGTGGACTTCAATCATGACCATCATCTTAACTTTTATGATCATCCCCTTTTAGATATGCCAGATTGTAACTTCAGCTATCCCTTTCCTATTGATCATTCCCCCCTAGGATCATCAGTTGCAGAATACCTTCATATTTTACCTTTTGTGGTTTGTTTCTTTCCAAAACAAATGTCAAAGCATTATTTTCTGTTCCTATTCCAGTTCAGTGCTCTGTGTTTTATAGTGCTTTTAAAAAGGTAAAGGTTTCCCCTGCTCAGTTGTGTCTGATTCTAGGGGGTAGTGCTCATCTCCTTTTCTTAGCCAAGGCAGCCAGAGTTGTCAAAGATGCTTCAGGCATGACTATGGGACATAAACAGTTCATGGTGCTTGTGTGATAACCATGCTGATTGCCCTCCTTCCCTCTAAGACTGGAGCTGTTTTAAGCCTTGCTGATGAACCACTGAGAATATCTTTGGTTTGATGCAACAAAGTCCATTATTATTATTTTTACAGCAGTTATCTACAATGGGAAGGAAGGAAGAAAACATCAATAGAATTATCTTTAAAATGATCATTCTTTTTTACCGTCCATTTATTTCCTTTTTAATCACTATCATTTTGGTTCCTATGGTAGAAGAACAGCAACAAATAATATATTCTGACATTTTCTCCTGTCACCTCAGAAACCTAATTGACAAAATAGATTTCTTGAAATAATTTCTAATGAAAGAATGAAAGTAAGCTACAAATTTGATTACATAGCTACAAATCTAATTTGCTGTCAACCTTTTAGAGAGCATTTGGTAGAAAATAAAACTTGATAGGTAGCATTGGTTCTGTAGGTAGAAGGAATTTGATACAGTTATTTATTTCTCTTTTTATTTCTTCTCCTACCCTCATACAGACTTAAAAATGCTGTCAGGCAGAACTGTAGTGTTAGAATACATTGCCCGAAATCAAATTGACTTTCCAGAAGGGCTTGTTTGATGATTATGGAAGGCTTCGGTAGGAGAGAAAAGGAAGATAAAAGTTTTTAAAGTGAGCTGCTTTTACTTTAATGCAATCTTCTACTTTCCAGTCTTCAAGTGGCATATCAAATATATATTGCCACATTCAACTGATCAGGCAGAGCAAATCTGAGATTTGCTGTAAAGAAGGAAAGGAAAGCAGAACCCATTTTACTCCAGGAAGATCACTTAAATATTTCCTGATGCAGAAGATTGACAGCTATTTGGTGTTTAATGACTACATAATATTTTGGGAAGAGTGAGGACCACGGTGAGCAGACAAGCTAGGACTATACATTTTTTCACACAACCATGTTAGTATATTACCCACCTCAACATTATTGGAGAAAATCAGCTAATTTTCAGCAGTTGCACCATTGAAATTCAGTCATGCAACAAAATAAGCTTCTAGAGCAAATAATAGACATATCTGAGTGCAAGCCCCCTATCTTTTCCCTACTGTTTTATAGCATATGGTTCTACAGTGACATTGCTCTGCCTTTATTTCTAGGATTTTGTTTCACATCTTATTTTGGTAATACCTGCATGGGGTGTGCTACCAAAAAGAGTATTTTTAAAATCAAAACTGAAAGATCCCTAACGTTCACTGTGATGATGCCTAAATATGGATTAATAAAGAAGCTGTACAATAGCAGGGAAAAAGTAGGATACTTGCAGTCAAATATGTTTATTATAGGTTGTCCTCAACGTACAACCACAATGGAGCCCAAATTTTCTGTTGCTAAGCGAAACAGTTGTTGAGTGAATTTTGCTGCTTTTTCTTGCCACAGTTATTTAAGTGAATCACTGCAGTTATTAAGTTAGTAAAACAGGTAAATGAATCTGGCTTCCCCATCCATTCCCTTTGCTTGTCAGAAGTCACAAAAGGTGATCACGTGACCCCAGGACACTGCAGTCGTCATAAATATGAGTCAGTTGCCAAGCGTCTGAATTTTGATCATTTGACCATAGGGATACTTACGATCATAAGTATGAAAAACCTCCATAAGTCACTTTTTTCAGTGCTGTTGTAACTTTGAAAGGTCACTAAATGAACTGTTATAAATCGAGGATTACCTGTATTTACTGCTAGAACCTTATTTGGTTGCATGGCTGAATTCCAGTGGTGCAATGGCTGAAAATTAGCAGCATTTCCCATCATGTTGAGGTGGGTATGTCTAAAACTATTCTCACAAGTTTCACTAGATCAGTAACTGCTGAATGACATAAATTACCATACATTACTGAGGGACTACTTATTTTAAGCGCCTGGAACCACATTATCATAATATACGTTCTGTAACCTAAATATTTACCATAGAAAATCAAAGGAAGACAAAGTTCTCTTATTTTCCCATCCATCCAGCCTCTATTGCAGACATGTCAAACACAAGGCCCGGGGGCTGCATCCGGCCCGTGAAGTGGTTTCATGTTGCCCACGAAGCCATCCTGGAAACAGTGAGGGAATGACCCCCACTGCCGTGGCCCTGGCCCAGAGACCCTCCTTCTGCCAGAGACCCTCAGATCTGTCCACTCCTGCCCAGGCCCCCATAGGCACCCTTGATGCAAATGATGTAGAACTGGCCACGCCCACCCAGTAGGCCATATGCACTCTAGCCACGCCCACCCAGTAGGCCACGCCCACCCTGGCCATACCCATCTGGCCCCTTGAGGGCAACCGCAATGCTGATGCGGCCCTCAATGAAATTGAGTTTGACACCCCTGCTCTATTGCTTCTTTTTCCTGCCCTCTTATTAGTAATTGATACACAGGCATTTAGGGAAGAGTTTAACATAATCTGTTCACTGCAAAAAAGGTATGAAAAAAGAACCAATTGTTTAAAATATTCCTTTCAAAACAGTGGTAAAATGCCAGTATAAATTAACATTACTTAACATACACACATACTTTATCAAACAGTTTTCTTGTAAGGTATGTAAGCCAAGAAACGTATACCATGTGTTAAGAAAAAGAAAGGATTTATAATTAAAATTAGATTATATCAGTATTTACTAAATCTGTCCCTTTCTATCACTGCAACCACCAGAGGATGCACTGGATCCACTGTTTCATACACTTCCTTTTGTTCTTTAAATATTTCACCTCTCTCCTTTTGACCTTATCCAGCCACAGTCTTCTACATCTTCCTCTTTCTCTCAATCCATTTGTTCTAATTGTTCTATGCAGGTCACTCACTTTTGGATTCAACCAACATGCATTCAGTGCTCATTATTTCCCACATATACGGTACTTAAGTCTGCTATCATTAAATTTAAGCCTTGGTTTCTTCTGGCAAATCCAGTTCTCACTTCCAAACAGCAAAGTAGGCAGCACCACGTTCTTCCAGTCAAAACATACACAGTATAAGAACTTTTATATATTAGTTGCATCTTGTTATAAATTATTTAATCTCATATTAACTTTTGCATAAAATGTTTGCAATCTTTTTTTACACATTTCCCATTAGAGCAACTCCAAACCTTTAGGGATCCTTTTGTAACTTAATTATTTTCAATTCTTCCAAACATCTTCCTTCTTTCATTTCCTGACATCTACTTTCCACTCATTTTGTTTTGAGATTACTTTTATCTTTTATCACTTTTATTTTCTCTTCCTTCATTTGTCCTACTTTCACTCTTCACCCTTCACCCTTCACTAATTCTAATTCGGTCTTAAACAATCTTAAATGATCTTGATAAGCAAATCAGTCTTGTTATAGACTAGTGATCATTCCTTTTCCTCCTGTAGTTACGTTTAAAGACAAACTTGAGATAGATATTTTTCTTAGTGGATCTGCACCAAGTTTCTGTATTGTCCATCATCTCATTCCCATCCATTTGTTCATGTTCAATATTGTTTTGTTTTTCAGGCACTCTTTGCACTGAGTAGTTTTTTTTCCTCAAAATTTGTTTGTTCTTCCTTTTATCACCATCATCTTGCTTTATCACTGTCCACTAGAATGGAACTATTAAAAATTTGTTGGGCAAAAAGTTGAAGAACATATAAGAATGTGGATTCAGTACTGTATACTCTGTTTCATTGCTTTTGCAGAGAGAGAAGAAGAACTATTTCATATTTTACTCATGTACATTAAGATGGTGACAGAGGTCACCATCTTAAAATATGTGCAGTAAAGATGCAACTCAGGATTCAAGTAATAATTTGCTCAATATTGTCTGAAAGGGTTCCCCCCTCCATTTTTGTTTTAGTTCAGAATATCCAAGCTTTTCTGGTCTTGTAGGTTGGGCTGTCAATTGTTTCTTAGCAACTGGTGGTCTCTGGGGTTGGGCAAACATGGCTGTATTATAGCAAAATTTTAGCACTATAATGCTTGATCATTTAGAAGCAACCAAATATAACACAAGCAGCAGTCATGATGTACATATGAAATACATTTTTTTTTCAGAAAAGCAATCCATACTCCAAAAAACTTACATTTCTATCAAATCAATAAGCCTGCATTAGTCTCTTCCTTGTGAAATTAAATTTTTTATTAAATATTGCGAAACACACGTAGTCAGACTAGAGAGCTCCCCTGCCAGAATGTTTCTCTTCTTGCTTTTTTCTAAATGGCCATTCCTCTCTTCCTGTTCTTCCACCATATTTGGATGCTTATTTGGCACCCCTCTTTCAGTTGTTCTTGTTAAGTTATGTATTTATTGACTCTGGGCAGCATACAACAATCCGTTAAAACAGTAAATAAATAAATCATGCATTATGTAATAATTATTAAAAGAGCATTAAAAATTATAGAAACAGAACTTAAAGAGGAAAAGAAAACAAGTAATCTTCAACTTACAACCACAACTGAGCCCAAAGTTGAATCACTACAGTTGTTAAATTAGTAAGTTAGTAATACGGTAATACACTTGTTAAGTGAATCTAGCTTCCCCATTGACTTGCTTGTCAGAAGGTCACAAAAGTTGAACACATGACTTTGGGATACTGCAACTGTGATAAATGTAAAACGGTTGCCAAGCATCTGAATTTTGATAATGTGACCATCAGGATGCTGCAGTGGTTGTAAATCACTTTTCCCAGTGCCGTTGTAACATTGAAGAGTCACTAAATGAACTTTTGTAAGTCTAGGACAATCTGTAAGAAAGGAGCTGCCTCATCCCATCTCCTGGAATCCCCAGGCCTACTGGTATAACCAGGTCTTGAGGTTCCTGGTCTTCACCTGAAATTTTCATTCACTAATAACCTTGATCCAGTTGTATTGCTCTAATACATACTTGGCCTTCCAAGGTGATGAATGTGCTAAAATGACAGAATCCATGTTTTGTCTATCATTAATTGTTTTTGGATAGGCTTTGAGTGATTACGTCTGAATATTTAAAATTCTATAATCAGCTTGCTGGATAATTTACATGTAATTAAGGACAGCTTGGACTAGCTAGCCTATGCATCAGCATCTTCTTCTGGAATTGTAATATCAGAAGTCCTGCCACACTCAAACCAATTTCTGTTCCTGTATCAGGACTTAAACCCAAATCAATTGAATCTTTATAATCCATTTCAAGCAAGAGTCCACTCTTTTAAATTACCGTAATCTATAGTTTATAGCAGTGTTCAGAAGCAGGATATTTTCTATTGGACTAATACAGTTTCCAAGGAAACAAACAATACAATTACTCCTTCTTCTAAAGAAGCTGGAATGATTCTTTGTCTGAACGAATGTTAACAAATTCCTGGACTAAGTTTGTTGATTGAACGAACCATGAAGAAACAGAAATAAGAATTCGAATCTTTGGCCAGGTTTAATCAGTTATTAAAAAATAGCATAAGCTAAGTTGGGAAGCTGTTCAGAAAATAAAAAGGACTATAAATAAACCATAATTTAAAATGTAGTTGTAAACAACTTAATATGGATAGTTGCCTTATGTTGACTAAATAGACTTAGAAATTGTTTGTCTGAGAGTCATCTTAGGTATATGTTTAATATGGACAAGCTTGCCTTTCCTTAAATTAACTTCATATTCTTTTACCATGCATATTTTTGTTTGTGGCTTCTATTGTGACCAATAGTCTTCTTATACTGTCTTATCAAGTGATTACTGCTCATCACTTTAATTTGGTGGATTATATAAAATATTCCATATGTTTGGAATTGCAGTTCTTATATTTCTTAGCCATCATGACCAGTCACCTCCACTGGGAAGTATAAGATTTAAATCAGTCTTCTGATGTGTCCAGCTATTAAAATCATACTAAAGTAAAATTAGATCAGCACTAATCAGTGTTACTAACTTTTAAACAACATACATTTATGTTTAAAAATGCATTTCTATAAGTCTATTATCAACATATAGCTAAACAATTTAAAATTAGTGGTACAATACATCTTTTCTTCAGCTATCCTAGGATATTCCCTGAGACCAAATTCTGCTAAAATGGAAATACAGAGGTCATTTCAACCTGCAGAGTTATCACCAAGTAATTTGATATCACATAGTCAAAGGAAAGTGATTTAAGTGCCTAGGTATTGAAGACAGTCTGACATAAGACTGCAATGGAAAAAGGACAACTAAAATCCTTGAAATACATATACGTAAATATGTTCATGTACTCTGGTAGCAACATACAGGCTGAGCAACAGGAAGTGTTATATCCAGTGGGATGCTGTCAAATCAATAGATCTTGTAACTGTGTCAGTTAAAATATAATCAAGGACAAAGCTCATCAAGACCCAGAACAATAAATCTCCAGGGATTTAGGATCGTAGAATGCTTTTTGATTGCTTTTTAAAAAAATAACAGAAAAGGAAGAAAAAAGAAAACAAAAGATAATTATAATGGAACACATACAAAAATATGCATAAAACGTTCTTAAAATGGAAAAAACAAAAAGTATAATATATCATTATAGTAATTAACAGTTACAATTTTATAAATGCTTATCTAATGTAAAATTCAGGTACTTATAGTATATACATTTCTAATGAATTTATATAACTATCATTCTTTTTTAATCTTCTGTATTTTATATAAATGAGGGGTCCTTGGTGCTCTCCAGGGTAATGAAAAGTCTGCAAGAAAACAAGCAAGCTCCGAGAACACCAAGGACCCCTCATTTCAGCCCTGAGCTACAAATATTCTCCTTTATTTGTATAAATGACTTCCATATCTCATTATACTTGTCCATACAAAGTCTACGTCTATAGGCAATGCATTGATAAGTGGTAAATGCAATCAAGTATTCTATCCATTGAGGGAATGGGGCCATATACTTACCTGCAACATACCGGTAAGTGTTTTGGCCATAGTAAGGGCACTAAGAATCCATTTACATAGTCTAATTGTCATATTCCATGTGCTAGGTATATAATTCAAGAGAATATTATCCTCTGAAAATTTGAGCTTTTGTTACACAGTCTTATTTATATAATGCACTACTTTCTTCATAACTTAGTAAGTATAGGAAATTTTAAAAACATGTTTTGCAAAGAAGCAACACCCTAAGGGGAAAGCTGTATTGGAGCAATTCAAGGATTTAAATAACATAACTAAGATAATCCCATCTTTGGAGATCTGCTGAAAGCTAATAGTCACATTAAAAAATAGTGTAATATATTATTTGTAATTCATTGTTATCTTTTTTATATTAAGTCTTTTAATGTATCATAGGATTTACTATCTTATTTTGAAAATAGTGTCACAAAACTGTTTATTTTCAAACTGGCTGCGATGGCAAGATTTTTTGCCATGTATGTATTATATGTAGTGAATAATACTGAAACACAAGAATTATTACTTACTATACTACTATAGAAAATGATAAATGATCTTAATACAATTGTTAATAAGACAAGGATCTCAAGTACAGAATGTAACAAGCAAAAGTGTGTATCAAAAATAAAACCATGTGCTCCAAAAATTTGAATGCTAAATGGGAAGGAAGGAAATGAAGGAATCACAATGGCAATCTGAAGTAATAAACACCAAATCAGTGTACAGTTAAGTAGCATCATATTCAGATATATATTCTATCATAGTGGTTTAGTAAATGTTAAATCAGTTTTGTAAAAGTCTTTAAATATTTTGTCCATTATTGGAGAACATAGAGCTGTGGCTACAGTGTTGTACTGAAGAATGAAATGCACACCCATGTGTGTGATCTTTTTCTCTTTGTTTCTTCCCCAGAAATAAAAATAGATTAGCTATTGATCTTTCTGTTTGCCTTACATCAGTTGAAGAGAAAACAGTATTCATTTCTTAGTATGAATCGATCCATGCTACCAAACATCTATCTCAAAATTGAGTGAATGAATGATTGATGCATGACTTATATACGGCTCAATTATAGGTGATGTTCCATAATGCCTGCACTAAGCTGAGGCATAGTTGTATTCCAGCCTTAATACTTCTGTAAAAGATGTTATTGGCATGCTTTTTATTTGCATTTCAAGCCAGTTTAGGAAGGTGTCAAGCTATGTGTCCATATTGATATGGGACTGGGGGACAGATGCATTCCATATCTCATGGGTTTTTCTGTTTCCTATAACAGGGATAGCATAACTTATATACTGCTCCATAGTGCTTTACAGCTCTCTCTGTTTACGATGTCAGCATTTTGCCCCCAAAAATCTGGGTTCTCATTTTACTGACCTTGGAAGGATGGAAACCTAAGTCAACCTTGACCCCCATCAAGATCAAACTCCATACTGTGGGCAGAGTTTGCCGGCAATATTGCATTCTAAGTACTGTGCCACTAAGGCTCCTTTTGCATATACTAAAACATCTAATAAAAGCTAACACAATTTCTCAGAAAAGGTGGGAGAAACAACTTACTTGCAAAAAAAGCATAGGTTTTCCTTGCTGACCTTTGATTATAAATTGTGTTAATGCAGCCTGAATCTGGACTTTGACATATAATGGGACCTGGTTATTGTTTTCATCATTATAGGTTGGTCTGAGGAGAACAGTATGAAACTGGCTTGATCTGCCTGAGAAAGCCAGATATGGCTTGAACTCCCATATGTGGGATGGAATCTCTAAGAAAGTCTGCGCCATTGTGAAACAAAAACCTATAGAAAAACAATACTAAATAACTACCAAAAATGCTGGACAAATTTAGGATTTAAGAAGACTGGCAGGAGCTGATGAAACTTCACCCGTATTCACTACTATCTCTAATCTTAGATATGTCTAAAGCTTTGAGCTTTTGCATGACTAAGGAGCTACAGATTCTGTGGGGATGATCAGCACTCCTAAAAAGGAGGACTATATTTGTAGGCCATGATATGTAGAAAGGAATATTGATACAGGGTTCATTATTGTAGACCCCAGACCTCATCCCATATTTGGGAAATGACAGAAACTGCCTTATGTTGAATTAGATCTCTGATCCATGTAATCTAAGACTGATTTCTTCCAAGTGTGGGGCCAAAATTTTTATTCATTTTTTTTATTTTAAGCTTTGAAGTAGAAATGGCTACTTCGTCTTCTGCATGTGTCATCCACCTGAGTTTTTTTTTAAATTCCATTTATATCCTGCCCTTCTCCGAAGACTCAGGGCGGCTTACAAGCTTAGCAGTAGCCTTCATTCTATGTATATGCCTGCTTATTAGGGCTTTCACACACACACCCCGCAAGCGGCATTATTACAAAGTCAGCTTAATTGCCCCCAACAATCTGGGTCCTCATTTTACCTACCTAGGAAGGATGGAAGGCTGAGTCAACCTTGAGCCTGGTGGGATGCGAACCTGCACTAATTGCAGGCAGCTGGTGTTACTTAAGGAGGCATTAGCCCACTGCTCCACCAAGGCTCTTAAGCCAGGGTTAAGCCAGGGATTCTAAGAATTCTGTTTTATTATTAGTAAGGCATAATAAAAAAAATATTGAAAGCTTTACAAGTGCCTCTCCTTTTCTGTTAACATTATCAAGGTTGGGTTATTTTGGTTTCTACCATGTTTGCTTCAACTTCTGGACTGTGTAATAGCTTCTCCAAGTTCGTCCTTAATGACCTTTTTATGTCAAAATCATTTCTAAATTCCTTTTATAGCATCTGTATGTTTTATATGTGTTCTATATTTAAGGCAAGGCAACATAGAATCAGATCCAAAAGCAGGCAAAGTGAGATATTTTAGACATACAGGGAAAAATTCAAACAAAGAAAAGAACAAGATATATAAATACGGTACAAAAAAACATCGTTGGGTTCAGCACTCAGTCAGTAGTCTTCAAAGTTATGATGACACTGATGGAGGAGACTTAGAGACGGTCCTAGAAGTTGTGTCTGTTGTAATTTTCCCACCATCATGTGATCGCAATTTGGCACATGGCAACTGTTGCACAATTACAATGATCACAGCCTCTCATAGTCACACAATAGCCATTTGCAATCTTTACTGCCAGCTAGCAAACTGAGTGGGGAAGAAGCAGAAGTTACAAGTAACAGTCATGTGATGTCATGCTTAATGACCACATGTGTTTTGCTTATTGATCACAACCAGAACTGCTGAAACTGCTCTGATAAATTGGCGTGGTCACTCCTTTTTTCCCCCTTTCCGTTTTCTTTTTTCTTGCACTTTTTATTCTTTCTTTCTGATCTCATTGCAGGGGGGAAATATCCAGCTAGTACAACATACATATTATTGCACTTCAGTATGAATATTGTAGTTATCTTTCATTAGATTCATCTCTTAAAATGTAACAATAGGAATTTATACAAACAAATGTCAGATTTGAGATTTCATTTTGACCACATTAAGAAACGGTGAACAGAAGACAGAGGAAACATCTATTGTCCTCAGTAGGGCTTCTTTTAAACCATGGATAAACTAGTTATTTCATTGATTAACTAGCTCTAGATGACAATTTTGGAATAGTTATTCTATTGCTATTTTCTTGGGACAAACCTGCCATTTATGAGTTTCATCCAGTGGAAAATTAATTTTCCCATTTATTCTCAAATTGATATATGACTAAAATTTATTTTTAATTATACCACTTAAACCAAGATTCAAATATAGAAGTAATACAAATAATGTAAAAGAAGTAATTCAAATAATATAAAAATGTATGCTATAGTGTTTTATCCATATGTCATCAATCCACATCAGATTAAAGCTTGTTGAAATGTATCTGATAAAGTATGGAATGCATAATGGTCAGCTTTCATCAGTTGAGTCCAGCTTTGAAATACAGTATCTTGTCCAAAGAACTTGGCCAAGAGAATAGTGGTTATATGCTACATTGTGGAATTTAGATAACTATCTTTTTGAAATTGCAAACAGTATTCACTATAAATTGTTCAAAAGAGGGCTGAAGGAAGAAAACTATCATTACTTTATCTACCTATCTGATTATTCATGTGTTCCTGAATTTCTAGATCTAAAAATGTTCACATGATACTATTAATAATATATATTAATGCATTAAGATTGGAGCTGCCTGAATTGTCTGTAACTCTTTTTTTTGTGCACTGTATACTTGTCCTTTAGATCATTCTTTGAATACAAAAAAGGCTGAAGAGTGATATTTATTTATTTATTGAATTTGTTGCCCATCTGGGCAGCTTACAACATCAAGATTTAATGTAGGATATTCCCTTGTTTCTAGACTATCAAAAGTTAAATTTGGTGGGTCTTGTTTCTGAATAAATATACCTAGTGTTGACTGTTAAATCTATTTAGATTTGTCTAACTTTCTTGGCAGATCTCCAGTATTGAGGAAGCTTTGCTGTTTTCTTAGCCAACCATATGTCAAAACAAAAATAATGCAAGCATCCATCATCTATTTGACATTCTTGTTGACATGTTTACTCACTGTGAATTGATGGAGGGGCAATACCAACCAGCAAAATGCTTGTATAAATAAGGCACAGGTGTTGATCTCAAGTTTTATTCTATTAATTGATGCTATATCAGATCTTCAGTAGCACTTTTCAAATACTGGCATATATTTTTTAGAGATATCCTGGTGACCCCAACAGGTTTCTTGTATGTATCCTTTTGCATATTTGTCCAGTTTCATATTGTTGAGTTCAGACACTGAAGCTGGGTTTCAGACTTTAGGTCTCTTCCTTAAAATTATTTACAAATTTATATCAAATTTATTCAACTGATTCATTGATCCAATTTAAAAAATGACACCTCAGTCTTTTGTTCTGTCGCTATTTTACTTTGATATTATGAAGAATAAAAAATCCTTCAATCAATTAAGTGGTAGCTTTTTAAAAAAAACACTATATATTTAAGAAGCATAGAAGTCATATCAAGAAGCAGCAAATAGCATTCTCAATAAAATCCTTTTATCATTATTAATAAGGCCTAAGATAAATCTGGATAAGGTCATCACAAAGAAACTCCACTCTAGAGTTACAGAGTGATAATACCTTCAGATGTATGGTTAGATGAATTTCTGGCATTTTTTCTTAGAGTTATAGGATATCATAAAAGATGTATTCCATTTAATATTTCAGAATTTGATATGAACTAAATCAGAACCCCTTGTGTTGTGCTACATACACATCATTTTAAAAATGATGCATGCATGTGGTAAATGTTATTATATGGTAAGTATCCATTTTGAGTAAGGTAATGTGCCAAACTACAAGTCAAATTACGTATACTATCTGATACCAAAACAGAAGGATTCAATAACAGTAAACATATATTATTGTAATAATTAAAATTAAATATCCACATGTGGTAAGTATATGCAGGTGATAACTGTATCCATTTTTGGTTATGTGAATTGCCCTACCAAATAATTTATATTTTCCAAATTGAGAAATTGAGAATTGTCTATTGCAGACCATTTAGATGCCCAGATTTTTTAGCCTGAAGAATTTCCTGTCTCAAATCAGTACCAAGGAAAGTAAAAGGCACAAATAAATTTCTAGAGTGAAACCATTTTGGCCTGGGATAAAAGTAAAAACAAGATTTAAATGAATAGTAATACCAGAATGCTTGCTTCATGTATATGTTTAGTTAACCTTAATCACAGCAAATAATAAAATATGACTCATATTTCATCATGATCATTTAGTAAGCATATAACACCTTATCTTTAAATAATAGTAATGGATTTCTTTTTGCAGTGTTTAGGTTTAACAAGAAGCATTTCTTTACAATTAACTTAGAGAATGCATTTCTGATTGTTTTATATCCAATGTAGCAGTTTATTAAACAGATTGCTATATTCCAGTCAAGTGGATTTCAATTTTCCTATCAATTAGGAGGAAGCATCTGCAAAAGAGTAGGATTAATTTAAAATAATAATTGGTCAGTACAATTAACTTCAGTGTCTCCTGTTTTGGCACAGAAGAAAAAATAACTGACTAAAATGTACTTGAATAAAACTTAACTGTCATATTTTGATAAAAAAAATCATTTTTTGATACATACAGAATTATGCTATTCATTTTTCCGGTGCTTGAAGAATTAACTACATCAGATTTGAACTGTATAGAGTAACAAAAATACCTGTCAAAAATAGTCAAAAGTAGTTTGATTAACAATTCCTCTTTGTTATTAAATTCTATAGCAGGTTACTTAAATGCTTGTTTTATTCTTCAATGCCTACTTATTGGAAAGAAATTTTAACCAAAACTACTTTGTTTTTTGAAATAAGATTTTGCAGAGACTTTCTGAATGACTGGAATAATGAGTAACATATAATAAAATATTTTTCACAACGCTATTTAGAATGAAAACATTCCATTTCTTACAAAACCTGTTCTCAATAATAGTGATTGCTTCTTTTTAAATAAAGGAAGAGGCTATTTTTGCTGTGAATTTCTTTGCATGTTTTTAACTAACATAATAAATGCATGAATGTTATGGTAATTAGTTTCTATAGCAGATTGATTAAGCCTTAATAACATTTTCATAAAATAAATGCTTTGCAATTATGTAGGAACAAAATGCCATCTGGGTTCTTCCTTCGATCACCTTCAAATAGTGTCTTTTCATTAAATATTTTTGAATCTAAAGTATATATTACCCAGATTATTTAATAGTCTTAGAATAGAATCCTATGAAATTTTATTTAAAAATAAATTCAGTGAGACTTACTCTCTAGTAAATGAATTTACAATGAAACCAGAGCTGAAAAAAGCAACAAATAGATTATATTTCCTTACGTATTGATTTTGCTTCAGAAAGTGAGAAATAGAGCATGAGAATCGAATGTTGCAGCTTACATGGAAATAACTGAGTTTTATTATCCCTGCTGATGTTCCAGGGGCTAAAAATTATATTTTATTGTACAAGTAATAAGACAAAAACCATGCAAGTTGAAGCAATGACTACATTCCGTGAGTTCTCCAAATTAAAAGTATTAAAAGTATTTATTCATACAAGTGTTGTTTGGTAAAACTAGTCTTTCCTACCTAGAAATAGATTATGGTCTATTTTTATTTTGTTACCTTTATTGATTGCTGTGAATTGTTTAGGATCACTGAGGTAGCCACATAAGTTCTTTAAATAAAAAAAATAAACTTCAGATAAAAACAGACAAAGCATATACAACCCAATTGAATTGAACAATTAGCCCCAAATGCTTATTGAACAGATATCTGGTGATGTTAATTTGCATTAAACTATTTTGATATTTTGACTGGATCGAGTTATTAACTTACACAAGTGCTATATAGATTATTTATTTGAAAGAAATTATGCTACAAAACCAGTAACTTTTGTCCTTATTCCATAGTATATGTGGCTATACGGTAATAAAAGCAAATAAATAAATAAAATCTTTATTTTCCATGTTTTTGATTCGCAGTTTTCCATCAACTTATTTTCCTGTTCATTTCTTATCTACTAGCAGTAGATAGTTTTATCATTAAGATATTTCCTTGTCTGGTGCCTCTCTGTTAATTTTCACATTTTGTTCAGCTTTGGACACTGTTCTACTACACAACTTTTCATATCCTTGTTATTCCTGATAGCTAGATATTGTGTAGTGGGTTCAGGACCTCATGGAAGACACCAGGCAGATGAGTACAGCCAACAGGTCTTTATTGTGGGTAGGAACTGTACTAGACAAAGGGGATTACCTGTACCCCTTATATATCATGCCAGGTACGCTCTCGGCCAATCCGTTCATCTAAATCTCCCGCCGAAAGCTAACCAGCCAATCCGGTTACGGTACAGCGCCACCTGGTGGTATTTGCTGAGCTGCTGCTTAGACCCCATACATAACACTAGGTATTTATCTAATGTTAACTGTTCATTTTTCCCAAATGTTTTTTTCCTGGATACAGAATCCCAAACTTCCTTTCTCCTTTACCAACAACATAGATCTTTCACAGTGCTCAAGCTTACCAGGATTTTCCTTCTCAGCAAAACCTCATCTTAAGAGACAAGAAAATATTTAGTCTGGTTAATATTAATAATTATTTTTTAAATAATTAAAAAATGGTCATTTTATTTTGGATGTTGATTTGAGTCATAGGTAAATCAATAATTAACTTGGTAATAAAGTTCACAGTATCCCACTTGCTTAAAAGAAATTTGCAGTAAGAAGATACCTTCTAGAAACATTATTCAGACCTCAGTCTGAAACACAGAACTTAATTTCTACCATATGATTCACAAATATAAAATAATATGACAGAAATAGTATTTATGCACTACCCTTCCTTTCCTCCTCAAAAATACGTTTTATGTGCTACCAGTGCATAAAAATTTTATTTCGCAGCTATAATAGAGTTTTCTTTTGGTCAAATCAGTGTTGTGCTTTGCATTCAGAAAACATATCAGGCATCTGAAACCTCTAAAACAAGTAAGTCCATACATCACATTTGTAAATAGAGAGAAAAAGCCTCTTTTTCTTGTGTTTTTATTTGGGATGCATAGCTTGCTAAATACTATAAAGATCAGTTGTCCTCAAAGGAATGAGGTATTGTAAACACTGGTTTTTATTAGACAGTTCAAAGAAACAGTGTGGGAGTCACAATTACAGATTCAAGAACCTATTTTCTTTTTTCTCCTCCACACACTCATCTCCTGTCTTCTTCTCCTGCTATTTTGTACATTTTCAGTGTTCCTTAGAATGCCCTTTTATGTATATTAACTGTACAGTATATATAAACAGTGAAAACAAAACATTTTTGGGACAGCTTCTGTAAAAATTGCAGGAACTAAGATTGTCCTGATACATGGAACTTGTTTCAAATATGCTCTCATGATTCATATTAAGATAATGGAAATGCTGTGTATTTTGTCATGCTATAATCTTTATACAGATAAAGTAATTCACGCATCAAGCTAAATCTTTATATAACTATGATTCATTGACTAAATCACTATTGGCTAGGTTTATTTACAATATTAAGCCATGAACCATGGTTTATATTTATAAAGCTGTGCTTTATATCAATCTTTAAGTGGTTTATATAGAGTCAATTATATAATAAATCAATCTATAAGTTCTGGGAGCTGCTAGGGTAGCACATGTAACACCCTGCTCTGTGAACTGGTGTAACTTGCTTCCTGGTCCAAATCAAGATGTTGGTTATCTCCTTTAAAGCATGTGCAAAGGTTATCTGAGGAACTGTCTTTTCCCTATTACATTGACCTGTCCCACCTGGTTGAGGGTCTTCTCTGCTTTTGCCCACTCTTAGGAACATCTTATCCCCAGATTTGAGACAGATCCTGCCTCTTGTGGCCTTCCAGAAGCATGTTAAGACCTCGTTCTGTCAATTAGCATGGGGATCTAAGAATGCTATGCAACCCCAGAGATGGCTGGTGGTTTGAGGGCACTCCCTCCGCCTTATTAACCAGTTAGCATTTTTAATTTTTAACTTTGATCATTTACTTTTAACTTGTAAATTTTAATCTGTTTTAACTGTGCGCTTTTAGTCATGATTTTATATTATTTTTTGTTGTTGCTTGTAAATTACCAGGAATCCCTTAAACGAGATGAACAGTGTAGAAATGTGATAAATAAATAATGGCAGAATTAATTTAACGTAGAATCATTGGTTTTCACTGGTTTTTATCCAATCCCCTGCCCAATCCTCAGATCATCCCAGAAAAACAGCTGTCCAATCTTTGAAAATGACATTATTGTTTCTTTTTCCCTTAAATTCATCCAAACACTTTCAACAAGATTTTTTTTACCCTTAGAATCACAAATTTCCTTACAGGTTAGTTATTTTTTATATGTAATGCAACTTGTCTCTCCCTTTTGAGAGAAAGGTGTTGAGTTGTTGTTATTGTTTTTTGAAAGATAAGTAACATATTCCAGTCATAGATTTTACCCAACCAGCTTTCAAGAACATCAACAATATCATAATTGCCCCATCCAAATCAGATTTTGTTTTCCATACTCTGAGCGTTCTGCTCATACTAATTCAAATCCAAACAAATCACATAGTTTAGTGTTATATGTCAATCTTATCCTCCCTCCCTCTTCCTTCCTTCCTTCCTTCCTTCCTTCCTTCCTTCCTTCCTTCCTTCCTTCCTTCCTTCCTTCCTTCCTTCCTTCTTTCTTTCTTTCTTTCTTTCTTTCTTTCTTTCTTTCTTTCTTTCTTTCTTTCTTTCTTTCTTTCTTTCTTTCTTTCTTTCTTTCTTTCTTTCTAAAATGGGACTAGAACTCACAGTCTCTCACTCTGATGCCTTAACCAGTGCACCAAATTGGCTGATTGTGATGTACCGTATTTTCCGGCATATAAGACGACTTTTTAACCCATGAAAATCGTCTCAAAAGTTGGGGGTCGTCTTATACGCCAGGTCGTCTTATACGCCGGAAAATACTATTCACCTCTCTGATCTGCAGTCCCCGGCAACGCACTCCGAACCCGCCTCCCAGCCAGCACGTCGCCAAACTTCCCAGCCCACACCGCGTCTAGGCACTGCAGCCCGGATGGGTCCGGTCCCGGTCAAGGACGCCGCGGAGCCCACTGGCACCGGGCAAGACCCGGCAGAGTTGTCCTGTGCGCACGCGCGCTGGTCAGCTGCCGGGAGATCTCCATGGCGGCGTCGGACGGTCGGAAGAAGCAGCCGATGCGCGGAAGGCAGGCTCACGACGAGTCGAGGTGTGCCTGCGTCTGTGGCGTGCAGGGATGGCAGGGGTGGCTCCCGTAGCGAGGGAGGCGTGTCCATGGGGAGACGAGTGAGGCCCATGCGGCGTGCTGCGAAGAGGGGCCCCGCTGAATGTCACGCCCGTAGGCCACGACAGACAGTAGGAAGGGAGTACCTTTGCTCCTGCCGAGGCACCGCCTGACCCGCACCGACCAGAAGAATCGCTTGCCTGGTCACGGAGTGCGGAACAGCGGTACTTGGCGACCCTCTTGCCCACAGACCATGCAGCGGCCCTCGCCAGCCAGCCTTGGCATGGCCGCCCCAAGCCCGGCTCTCTAGCGCGTCTTCCAGGCCCGCCTGGCCAACCGTCTCCTGGGCGGGGCATGGCTCCAGACGCAGCGGCTGCTCTGTCTGCAAATGCTATCTCAAAGCCAAATCGCGCTTGGCCGTGCAGGCTGCTGAAAGGCGGGGACTCAGAGTTCCCACGGTGGTTGCGGCTTCTGGCGTGCTGTTTGCAGAGTCTGGCCTGGAAGAGCGCGTGGCTTTGCACCATTTGCATCAGACGGGGCTGAATCTGCATCGGGCTTGTGTCGGACACTTGGCAACTGGCATGTAAGTATTTTCCGGCGTATAAGACGAAAAATCTTGAAAATCTTCTCAAAAGTCAGGGGTCGTCTCATACGCCGGGTCGTCTTATACGCCGGAAAATACGGTAGGAATCTCATTAGATGTATTAATTCTCCTTCTGGTTATCAAAATAGACATGAATAAGACTAAAGTTATTTTCAGATTTTGAAGAGGGAGTTGGCTAAAAGCATTTTTTTTCAGTCTTCCCATACAAGGGCACATCAGTCTTTCTCAGACTTGGCAATTTTAAAATGTATGGACTTCAGCTCCCAGAATTCTCCAGCCAGCTAAAGTTGCAAGTTTGAGAAACTTGCTGTTCTACACCATTATGACTGGAAGCCTGGTTTGCTATACTTTGCAGTGAACTTTATGTGTTAGTAACTGTTACCACGATGTGACAAAAAATGAAGCACACAGCTGGTCACCAGGGAAGTAATGTAAAACAAGGCCAAGGGCTTTAGGTAAAAAGAGGTGAAAGGAAGAAAATAACTAAGAAGTTTTAGTTATTTTCTTCCTTTCACCTCTTTTTACCTATAGTTCTAATTTATATATAGTTCTAATTTACCTTAAGTGCATGAGTTATGTTGCTGCTCTTATACTAAATTGTTTCATAATCCACGATGAATCAAAATATTTTGATTCAGCTATTGTAAAATAAGCACATCATTTAGACAGAATCAGTGTTGGCAGGGTTTGAAGGCTTATTCTCTGTCTTCATACTAATTGTATGATTGATTTTGGCATTTTTACAACCTGCCCAAACCAAAAATTTCCAGGCAGGTTATAACACATTAACATTATTTAAATATATAAATATATATAAGCAAATAATTCCTCCTCCAAGATGGAAGCCAGTAAAAATAAAATAAATCTGTACTTCTAAACTCCAGGGCAGAACATGCTGTATGAACCTCTGGGAATATATATTTGCAGAGTACGGGAGGCCACCAGAGAAAAGAACTGTCATTTCAGCTACATCTACCTGACTTTAAGATGTGGAGGACTCTTAGCTAGCTTTTCTGACATGTTCCCACCATATGGGCAGATTCAGTGTTAGCAGGGCAGTGCCTGTTGCAACCCATTGCTATACCTTCGGGAATTTTAAGAATAATCAGAGGCTAAGACTGTGCAGACATCTAAATTTAAAGGTCAAAATGTGAGCTGTATGATAAACACGCACAGCACATACAAAGGAAAGTCACTTAATCCAAGAAAAGTTGTCTTAAGGTGTTACTTACAGAAGCCACTACATGGGGACCCACATGTAACAATGTCAAGCTGCTGTTTCAATTACTTTGGAATTTTAATCAAACTTGATGGGTAGTTTTGTTGCAAACTCAAACTGCTTCTAAGACTTTTAGAAATAGCCTGATTTGCACTTGGAGCAGCAGCTGAATTCTTAAAATGGGGTGACTTAAGAAGTGCTTGAAAAAAATGAAACAGTTTGAACATCCCTAACCTTAATGTGAATGACATACAGGTATTCCTTGACTTATGACCACAAGTGAGCCCAAAATTTCTGTTGCTAAGTTAGACATTTGTTAAGTGAATTGTTCCCCATTTTACGACTTTCCTTGCCACAGTTATTAAGTGAATCACTGCAGTTGTTAAATTAGCAACATGGTTGTTAAGTGAATCTAGCTTCTCTATTGACTTTGCTTGTCAAAAGGTTGCAAAAAAGTGACCCTGGTATTTAACGTTCTATTTTCATGTGGCAAAACTTTAAAGATAAGATAAAGATAAGATCCATTTGGTACAGAAAAAACTTCTAAATTGATTTCATAAATTTCCACATCAAAGAAATAAGTAGGTGGTAAAAGCAATTTTCTTTGTGTTATGTCTATTTTACAAAATAGATGGCAATAATTTAAAGAATAATCTTTTTTAAAAAAAAATCTAATCATAAATGTAACTCATAATTATATACCTGTGATTGTATATATTTGGGTTAGGAGTATGCTGAGGTTTTGTATTCTAGATTTATTCTCAGATTACTTTGTTAAGAAACAGATTTATGTCTAGACTTGTGGATTCTTCTGATATTTTTTTAAAAAAATCACACTGAAATAACTTTAAAGTCCATCATATTCTCATTTGTTTCTGTTAGTGTCTATGAAAATAAAAACATTATTATAAATGTGATAAATTAATTATCTTACTGCCATACAAGAGTAGAATAATAATGATCTGATTCAACTGCTATCTATTTTTATATTATCCAAATTGTTGTTAATATACCTTCTTTGGTTCAAGTGATTATGTATAGTTGATGCCATGCTTCAATCGGTTATGTAAAGAATAATCATATGAATCTTATCAAAATGAATAAAGAATACACACAACATTGGTTCAAGTGAGTGGATTATGACTATGATTTCCTACACTGATGATAGTGTGGACATTATTTAAAAGGAAGGATTAATTATACTTTACCTAAAAAGAAAGCAATTTTTCTATGTTTTTGTGTGTTGGGCTTGGCATATAATGTTTATGTTAATTATACAGTTTTAATGCTATAAATTAGCATTTAGATTACTCATTTTATCTGGTGTTAATAGATGTCATGTGGAGAGCTGAATATTGGTTTTTGGAGAGGGCAGAAATGTGAGAAACACTGGTTCATCAAGAAAAATGCATCACCTTCATTCAAAATATACCATAGATCATGTGAGGAATGTTGTTTAAATAGCTCAAAAAAGTAACTATTCATGAAAGCTTGAAAAAAAGGTTTTTTTAACTTTAATGAATGGATTTTTCAAAGAAGGAGTCCCCAAACTCTTCCATTCTTCAATCCTTTAATGAAGTTTAAAATTGTTCATTGTCACTCAGACATTTATTAAATGTTGTAAGCTGTCTGAGTCACCTATATATGAGTTGGGTGGCCAACAAGTTTACTTAATACATACAAATTCATTTAATAAATAAATTATATGAAAATACTTGACCTCAAAACATTTATTATATGAAAATAATGCAATAAATACTACTTTAATAGTACTGCAAACCAACAACAACAACAATAATAATAATGACAACACAAGTCTGCTTTCACTCATGGCTGACCATTCAATCCTGGGTAACACTGTCTCACCACTAACCACCTCATCTTCATGATTGGAGTTGAGCTCTACATTAACCCCTCAGAATTAATTGACCTTAATCAGCCTTCTATCATTTATTGACCACCCATTGACCCCCAGCCATTTATTTGATGAGTCCCATCGACCTTTGGGAGTCAATATGCACTTTGAGGAGCCCTGATTCAACACAACTATTACTTTTTCAGACTGCTTTAATAAAGTACAAGAAGGGACTATTGCAAGGTCCAAATTATTTTCCTGAATTATTTTCAAAATCTGATTAGACCTAATTTTCCCATCAATAAAGTAAAAGATAAAATTTCACATCATATCTTAGTATTCTGATATACACTTTGTATTACGTGACACGTGGCCTTTTTCATAGTTCAGTTACATCATAAAATATACATTATGGAACCCATCTCCATTGGTAATATTAAAACATTGAATATTTGTAAAGTTGATTAAAGTAGTTTGTGTAAAGCTTTACTTTAAATACAGTCAACCATATTTAGTTTTTTTTCACGATTGCTAAAGATGACTGTTTAAAGATTATTTGATATTACAATATTCAGTTGACCTCAGTTTTCGAGGAATAATTTACTAGATATTAAATTATAGTACAGTCTCAATAAGAATTTTATATCTTTGCAATAATTATTCTCTGATGCCATTCTACATCCTGATCAGTGATCAATATTTTTTTAAAAAAAGAAAGAAAATAGAGGGATATTGCATTCAGCACAGAAAGGTCATCACTTGAATACAGTAGTCCATGTTTGACATAAAGAAATCATTCACAACTACCAGAGTGCAGTAAAATTTACTGGAATGACACCATACTACTTGTTTGAGTTAACACCTATATGACAAACAACCCACTTCCTGGCACATTCCAGCAAATTCCTAATGACTGGTCTCTGTGCAGACAAATTCAAAAGTCCTGGATAGTTGGCTAAATGAGAACAGTGTTTTTAAATACATATGTTCCTTGCAGTTTTAGATTTAATGTTTTTAAAAGAAAAACCCTCTTTGCTTCAGTAAAATTTGGACCAATTACAAGTTCTTAATCTTTACTGAAAAATAGTCAAAATATTTTCTGAGATAATAAAGCTGGTGAACAAAAATGTTTTCCCTGTGAAGAATAGATAACATTGTACTTGAAAATATCAAGTATTAGGTGTAAAGATCACCCAAAAGGCAGCCATAGACATCTGGGACTTAACTAGCATTACTGAAATTCAGTTAGAATTGAATATATGTATAACATGTATGTATAAGTATTCACATAATTAGACACAGAAAATTAATCAGGCAAGACTGATACCAATCATTCATTTTTAATACAAAAGAAGTTTTCTGTATGTAATAAAATTCCCCACCAAATAAATTTTTATTACATACAGAATTTTATTACATACACAAAATTTCTTTTGTATTAAAAATGAATGGCATCAATCTTGCCTGATTAATTTTCTGTGTCTAATTATGTGAATACTTATACATACATGTTTTGTGTAAAATATGATACCCTATATGAAATTTGAAGTGCTAAACTAATACTAGAATGATTATGTAACTTGATTTGGTCAGTGTTTACTGTAGGCATGCTCAACCTCTTGGCTTGCCTGAGTTTCATGAAATTGTTTTGGGCTGCATATACTGTAAAATATACAATGTAATGGATCTATAGTGATAGCAAACTTCCTTTATTTTTAAAATATTTTTATTACAATCTTGTGGGGCTGCATTACTTCCGGTAGCTATACAGAACTATATGTGGGCCATGGGCCATGGATTGGATACACCAGATTTAGTGGAACAGCAATCCTATTTTCATAATTTCGTAATAGTAAAGTTGGAAGGGACCTTGGAGGTCATCTAGTCCAACCCCCTGCTCAGGCAGGAAACCCTATACCATTTCAGACAAATGGCTATCCAGTCTCTTCTTAAAAACTTCCAGTGTTGGAGCCTTCACAGCTTCTGGAGGCAGGTTGTTCCACTGGTTAATTGTTCTAACTGTCAGAAAGTTTCTCCTTAGTTCTAGGTTGCTTCTCTCCTTGATTAGTTTCCATCCATTGCTTCTTGTCCTGCCTTCGGGCACTTTGGAGAATAGCTTGACTCCCTCTTCTTTGTGGCAGCCCCTGAGATATTGGAACACTGCTATCATGTCACCCCTAGTCCTTCTCTTCATTAAACTAGACATACCCAATTCCAGCAGCCATTCCTTACATGTTTTAGCCTCCAGACCTCTAATCATCTTTGTTGCTCTTCTCTGTACTCTTTCCAGAGTCTCAACATCTTTTTTATATTGTGGTGACCAAAACTGGATGCAGTATTCCAAGTGTGGTCTTACCAAGGCATTGTAAAGTGCTATTAATACTTCACCTGATCTTGATTCTATCCTTCTGTTAATGCAGCCTAGCACTATGTTGGTTTTTTTGGCAGCTGCAGCACACTGCTGGCTCATATTTAAGTGATTGTCTACTAGGACTCTGAGATCCCTCTCACAGTTACTACTATTGAGCAAGGTACCCCCTATACTATACCTGCACATTTGGTTTTTCTTGCCTAAATGTAGAACCTTACTTTTTTCACCATTGAATTTCATTTTGTTAGATAGCACCCAGTGTTCAAATCTGTCCAGATCCTCCTGTATCTTAAGCCTGTCTACTGGAGTGTTGGCTATTCCTGCCAGCTTGGTGTCGTCTGCAAATTTGATGAGTTCCCCATCTATTTCCTCGTCCAAATCGTTGATGAAGATGTTGAAGAGCACTGGGGCACCCCACTACACACTTCCCTACATGTAGATGCGGTTCCATTTAGGACCACACACTGAGTATGGCCAGTCAGCCAGCTACGAATCCATCTGGTGGTGATGCTGTCTAACCCACATTTTTCTATCTTATCAAATAGTAGTTTGTGATCTACTTTATCAAATGCCTTACTGAAGTCCAAGTAAATTATATCCACAGCATTCCTCTGATCCACTAATTTTGTCACTTGGTCAAAATTGGTCATTTGTGGATATTATTAGGCAAGGGCATATATTATACGGTATCTCCCCAAAATTTATTTCCTAAAGCTCCAAATCCTTTTTATATAGGTGTGAAGAGCCATTAACACAAATAAAATACTTCTATTTTCATACAGATTATTGCCACTAAGAAATCATTTTCAGTGGAATTACAGCAAAAGATGGTAGGCTACTTGTTTCTTAACACATGCTTTAGAAAATTGTCTCCCCATGTGATAATTATCTCTGTGCAGGAATAATTGAATGGTAGAAGTTTAAGTTTTCTAAATTTAATTTCTACAAGGGGTGGAATTTTTAGGAAAACAGAATTAGATGGGTAACGGTTAACGTCTTATTGGAGTGTACTGTAATATTCTGTTAATATTGCCTCCCTCAAACACATACATTATACCAATGATGATGGGAGTGAATAATTGATGTTACCCATATAGGAATCTCTTTTTTACCACCCAGCTTTTATTTTGTGAATAGTCATTGTTAAATCCATCAATATGTAAACAACCTATCAGTTTCACTGGGGATTTTGCTAATGTTAAGCATGTACTTTAGATTGCCAAACCAAAATCCATGAGCTTTGACAAATATTTAACTTGTCTGCGTTATGCACTCAATCATATTTTCTTTGGAAATTAAAAGTTAAGCTTGCAGAAAAAAAATAAGTATTTGTGTCCTTTTTATATCATTCTTGAATGGATGACTTTTGAAATTATAAAACATTTTAATATAAATAATACATATCTTCTGCACACATTTTGTTGCATTACATCACTCTTAAGGAATATTATTTTTAACCTGTCCCATTATAAAGACTAAGCTTTGATAGGTATCCTGGGTTAAACTAAATGGTTGATTAAGTGAATTAATATAGTTAACATATATTGTTTCACTTATTTTAAAAACAGCAAAACATTATAAGGAGACCCAACCATGATTGGTATTAAAGATTGTGTTTATGTGGAACAGAATATGTTTTAGCTTCTGTTTTGCAGTCACAGCAAAATTTACTATCTTCCACCAAAGACACATGAAAGCTTTTCTCTCTGAAGTTTCACGGGCAGAGACAGTCTATGAAAATGTTAAATTTTTTTGTTTTCTGTGGGACTTTCATGAATTTTCAGGGATCAATCTATATACAGAAACAATGATTTAAAGAAAGATAATGCAAACTAAGAAATATATACAAAAGAGAAAAAGTAAAACATATTGGGGGAAAATAAGAAAAGGAAGAAAAGAAAAAATGTATAAAGAAATGACTTCCTTCATCAAGGCAAGTAAAACTAATTTCACTAACTTACCACTCTCTCGGATACTACAAGATCTCTTCATTCTGTATCTTATCTCTAAACAATTTTATAATGGTTTCTGAATAAACAAATTGTTACAAGTCTCCTTGTAATTGACACTTTTTATGGAGGAGGCTGTATTATCTTGAAGTAAGCAACTTTTTGAGCTGAGAAGATAACCTGGACTTCTGAGAATAAGCTGCTAGTGCATAGTCACAAAAGGGCTAGAATGGTGGATGTGCACAATCATCAGAAAATAAATTGCAAAGTTACTACCTCATCTAGTCCATAGTTTCCTCTGAAATGTATCCCCTCCTCTCCTTCTCCTCCCTCCCTCTCTCATTTTCTGTCTCAGGGTCAGAGTGCCTATTGTCTGCAGGTCTCAAATGTATAATAGCAATATTGAAAGTGACACTTCATTTGAAGTTCTCCTATTTTCTTTTCTCTGAAGAACAGGATAAACCTTGTAGACTTATATTCACTCTGGAAGCATAGCACAATACATTTTTTTCCAGAAATTACTTAAGGCTTTCCTTTTTTACAATGGGTCTTT
Source organism: Vipera berus (assembly GCF_964194415.1). Classification (NCBI taxonomy): domain Eukaryota; kingdom Metazoa; phylum Chordata; class Lepidosauria; order Squamata; family Viperidae; genus Vipera; species Vipera berus. Next base: position 236,943,809 of record NC_138202.1, read on the forward strand.
GATGTCATGATATATAGTTATGGGTATTTATTGATTATTTTATAATATACGTCATGTGCGCAACCCAAAGTCAATTGATTGGGGAAGTATACAATTGTGTGCATTTGGGTTTATAAATGAGAAGCAGAATGGTATAGATGTTAAATTGCTGGACTAGGAGATTCTAGTCTTCCATTAGGCACAGAAGCCACCTGTATAGCTTTGTGCCAGTCACTCTCTCTTAGTCCTAGAGTGGAAAGTAAAACAAACTATCTACCAACCTACACTGAACCAGCATGGTAAATTATGTTCATAATCTTCACTGAAGGAGCCTTCATCTAGCAGTCGTATAACATAATAAAAGTGACACAGGAAGGTTGCATCCCTACAGTGATGATGGCAATAGTGATGCAAATTATATGTGAGGAAGTGAGGATGACAGTTGAAGGAAGTATTTTCAGTTTTTAATTTTCATATTTCTTTTTCTTTTGATACCTTTCTAAAAAAAAAGAAAAACTGCTAATCGGATCCAGGCATGTTTAGCCTATTATTATTATTATTATTATTATTATTATTATTATTATTATTATTATTATTATTATTATTATTATTATTATTATTATTATTATTTGAACTTATATACCGCCCTTCTCCCGTAGGACCCAGGCACCTATTAAGGGAATGCATCAAGTTTGAATGAAGTAAATTCAATAAACCTATTTCTTACCCAACTATGAAAATGCCTGTTTTACAGCTTATCCTTAGTATATCTTTCTCTTCATTGAACTCTTAAGAGAACAGGGACTTTCACTTAACAGCTTTCCTGCAAGTAAGTTCCATGAGGTATTTTCATCATGTTTCTGAGCTTGTCTTTCAGAGAATATTAAGAGGGAAAGTGTTTTGAGGTTGCAACTTAAGTTGGTTGCTGAGTACAGTCCTATAGCTGTCTAAAGAAGTTAAATTTACTTCTGCATGTACATAGTTCTGCAGTGTCATTTCCTAAGTTCTGGTTTACATTATTTTATATAGCTTTTTAAATTATTTCTAACATAACCTTAGGGTTGTGAGTAGCCGTTGTAACTCTGAAACTTCAAATGGTTCATTAAATCTTAAGTTGAGGACTGGCTGTATTCTTCTTTGTCCTTGGGGGGAAAAAAACCCAGGATGATTCTGTATTCTACAACTCAAGAAACAAAAGTCAGAATCTGTAAAAAAAATAAAAAAAATGGTGCATATTTGAAGGAAGAGTAGTAGGGGGTTGTTTTCCTCTGAAAAAAATTACTATCAAAGTGGAAGAGTCATCTTTAGGTTCACCGAAAATACAGTAAATTATGTAGACAATTTTTCTTTTGGACAGAGGTAGTCTTTAGTAGTAAACCCTTAACCAGAAAGTAGAACATTGTAGAAGGGAATTGGGTATCGTTTGGAAAATAAAAAGATATGGCACTTTGGCTCTTTAATTGTAATCTAATGTTCTCATGTCTCCAAAGCAGAATTGTGAGAAAGAGAACTCAGGACACAAATGTGGCAAGATTTTTTTTTCACAACTCCACAATCATATAGAAAGATATGAGTACAGCATAATCTGTTTGTATTGTAAATCCCATCAACTTAAGAATTTCACAGGCCCCCAGTTGAGATTCTTTTCTCAAACATCTTTTAAGTCATTTTTACAGATATGTTTTCCAGATGCATCAGTCGCTACTATTAATGTAATCCAAATGACTAAAGAAACTGTTGAGGCTAATGGTATGCTAGAAACAATAAATGTTGATTAGAAATATATATTTGAATTATATATTTGAACTGGATTTATGTTTATTATCCGAGTATGATAGTATTCTATTTGCTTTTTTAATATTTGATGAAAAATCTTTGTAAAAAGTATTTGATTGCTTGAACATTATTTTTACTAATTGCTTTTTTTTGCCAATGCCATAATACTAAATAAATGCAAGTATGGAGTATTTAAAGTTTATGTCACTGATAATATGTTTATTAGGGTCTGTAGTTTTTCCACCATAATTTAGTAAATAAAATATGAATAAAATAATCGAAGAGTGAATTTAAAAGCTGTTACATTGGTTACCTTGTGTGTGTGTGTGTGTGTGCGTGCGTGTGTGTGTGTGTGTGTGTGTGTGTAGTAATGTTGCAGTGGTCTATGTTAAATGTTAGAAGATTCAGGTAGTACAAATCAGCTTTATGGGTTGATTTGCACATGAAGCTGAAAGAAACTAAAGAATTGTGGAACTGCTTGGTCAAGGAAAATTAGCAATCAGCTTCAGCCTACTATGTGCTTGAATGCTTTTATATATCAGGATCCTGAACCAAAGAAGGGGAAGTAATATTAATAAAGCCCTCCAAAGTTGATGGGATATTTGACAGGTATTTTTCCTGCAATGGGGATTTTGTAACTGAATAAGCTACTGTTATTCATGGCAAATTGGTAACTGCAGCAAGCTATTGTATGCACAAAGATGGACAAATGCAGGAATATCCATAAAGGAAGAGTGGATGGTGAAGGTGGCAGAACGTGCAGAAATGGCTAAACTGAATTGTTTGATTAGAGAAGAAGCAGTTACTACTATTAGACTGGAAACTGGAAGACTGGAAACAGTTTATGGATTTTTTGCTGAAAAGGGATAAAAATTAACTGGCAATCTCTGGATTTACTAACTAAAATGGGTTGTATATGAGAAGAACGGAACTATCTTACGTAATTTGGAAGGGCAGAAACAATATTAACTATATTAGTAACTGCTGCAAAGATTGGAACTTTCTTTCTTTCTTTCTTTCTTTCTTTCTTTCTTTCTTTCTTTCTTTCTTTCTTTCTTTCTTTCTTTCTTTCTTTCTTTCTTTCTTTCTTTCCCAGTACTGTTATCCCCTTTACTTCTATCTTTCTTTCTTCCATGTTTTTCTTTTCAAATCTTTTTTTATTTTTCTATAAGTTCTATTTTATATTCTACCCTGAACTGAAATTCAAGCTAATCTTAACTGACAAATACTTGAACAATTTGTGCTTTATAGCAAGACAGACTTTAGTTTGAAAAATCTACTGAGTAATAAATATCCTTTCTAAGCAACACAGCCATGAAAAAAAATTGAACTTTGACATTGGAGGCATCCATTTAAAAAATTAACACTCTCAAGACTGTGGGGTGGAGTGCATGAAGAATTGTGAAAAAGGATCACTATTCATTATAGAGTCAAAAATTGCTGAAAATACTAACTACTTTCTTAGATAAGGTGAATTTTTAATAGTGTCCCTTCTTTCTAAGCCAGGCACGTCCAACCTTTTAGCTTACCTGGACAATTCCTCTTCGCATTGAGTGAAAGAGGAATTGTCTTGGGCTACATATAAAATATGTAATATGGAAATATATAACATAGTTAATGCATATAAATGATTTTTTAAAAATTTGGGCAGTCTTATGGGGCCACATTACTAGCTGTGTAGAGCTACGTGTGGACTGTCGGTTCCACAAGCTTTGTAACGAATAGCATACTTGTGCCAGAATGGAAATAAATAACTTCCTTGAATATTTTGGGGGACTTTGTGGGCGGGGGAAAAAAGCAGTATCACTTCTTTCATGGCTTTGTGGACTAAGATTTAGTGTATCCCACTGATTTTGTGAAACATTTCCCCAATTTTAAATTCAGCATTTGGTACTCTCAATATAAAAGAGGGTATAAATACTGTGTTGTAATTGGGCCTAAGTGAGCTCCGTCTTTGTAAGTAAAAAGTGCTAGTAATTTCATGCAGAGAGGGAGGCTGACATTTTCTAAATGATTTGGAAATCAATTTTGTGAAAAGCTATGGGAACCAGGGCAGAGGAAAATAAGGCAATAAAATTGAAATCAGCAGGAAGCCCCGGTGAGAATTTTCTTTGTTATTGTAAGTTAAGCATATTCAATAGGAAAGGACTGATCCTTCTCATTAGTAACTTGTAAAATATGTAACAGATGCACCTGGTGAACAAAAGGTTTGTTTTTTGTTTTATTACTTGTTCTTTTCTTTGCCGAGAGACCTTTGTATTAAGTGGCACCTGTACATAGCACAGTCCTAACATGCATACTGTATTTCATTTTCTACATTATGTATAAAAATATTTCTTTAAAAGGCAGTAGAATTATTGCCATAGAATTTTCAGAAGAGAAAACAGGAATACTGTTGCCCTTTTTAAAAAAAAACACAAAACCAACAGAAACCATTGAAAGCTTCTATGCAAATTTCATATTCTTTCTTATTTCTGCAAGAAGAAGAGTCTAATTAAATAATTCTTAGGAAAAGAGTGTCAGAACTTGCCAGAATGCAAGAAGCTAAAACTTTTTTAAGCCTGTGATAGAAGCAACTGTTATCCCTCTAGGATTAAAAAAGTTACAAATGGCATGTGAAAACTGAGTACTAGCATAAATAAATCAAAGCCAGACTTGGATTATATCTCAAAACAGATACTTCATTGTTGAATTTTCCTATAAAGGCCAAGTTTTATACAAAATGATGCATTATTTTGAGTTCCTGAGAATCATGGTCAATTTCAGTTCTATTGCCCTTCAGAAACTTCGGCTTATATCTTTGTCCTTTGACTGCTTACACTCCACTTCAGAGCAGATGAAAAAAATCTCTAAAAATTCCACAATAAATACTTAATACACCCATCCTGATGCGTATATTCAAAATTCCCTGACCAACATGGTCATTACTGAGAATTCAGGAGAGTTGAAGACCAAGCATCGTGAGGACACCTAGTTAGAGAAAGGTTGTTTTTTTCCCCCATTTTATTTTTCTCTGTGGTTTAGAAAACTTCAGAAGTTGTGGGTGCTTCATCACTTGAGATTTTTAAGAAGAGACTGGACTTGTCTGAAATGATATAGGGTCTCCTGCTTGGACTAGAAGTCCTCCAAGGTGCCTTCCAGCTCTTTTCTGAATTGACTTACTGAAAAGGTACCTCTAAATGTGGAAGTAGAACAGGCAATTGGGCTTGTTACAAGGGTCTGCTTCTCATATTAGTATCATTGTCCTTTTGTTTCTTGTTGTTTCTAAGAATCTGCTTCAGGTCAGATAGTTTTCTGTTTACAAGTATAGGTGTATTACCAAATACCTGAGAAAGTGTAGTGTCATTATTAATAATGTGTCTCAGTGGCTTAAGTTGTAGGCAAAAACAGTAGTATTTATTTTGTGGTCCCCCTTGAATTAGAATTAGAATAGACTCACATCCTGGTCGGTACCTCTTTACTCTCCTACCATCGGGTAGGAGATACAGGAGTATAGCCAGCCATACCAACACAGCTTCTATCCATGGGCTGTCAGGCTCTTGAATAGGAAATAACTTTATGTATGATTGACTTGTGAGGCCGGTGTGTTTGTGCAATTAGCTTCCATGGTGTAACAAGATGGTGGGTCTGTTGTCACTGTGAGTTGGGGGGGGCACAAAGGGAGGCTCAGCCAATCTCAATGTATACATGGTTGTACTTTGACAATAAAGGTTCATTCAGAATAGAACAGAACAGAACAGAACAGAATAGAATAGAATAGAATAGAATAGAATAGACCTTGGAGGTCTATCAGAAGGGACCTTGCAGTTCTAGTCCATCCCCCTGCTCAAGCAGGAGAAGCTATACCATCTCAGAAAGGTGAATGTCCAGTCTCCTCTTAAAAATCTCCAGTGATAGAGCTCCCACGATTTCTGGGGGTAAGCTGTTCCACTGGTTGATTGTCCTCACTGTCAGGAAGTTTCTCCTCAGTTCCAGGTTGTTTCTCTCTCTGATCAGTTTCCAATCATTGTTTCTCGTTCTTCCCTCTGGTGCTTGGTGAACAACCTGGCCCCCTCTGCCTTGTGGCAGCCCCTCAGATACTGGAACACTGCTATCATGTCTCCCCTATTTCTTCTTTTCTTTAGACTAGCCAAACCCAAGTCCCGTAGCCGTTGTTCGTATGTTTTAGTCTCCAGGCCCCTCATCATCTTAGTTGCTCTTATTAGTTCTACCTAATTTCATGGGATTAGAGAATGGCCTTGAAGAACAGGAGGAAGAGTCACTATTAAGATTATAATCAGATGAGTGCAGCTTAAGCCCATTCCAAGAAACTAGTATGAGACAATTCCTCAGGCAGACCCTACCTTATTTCACATGAAGTGAAAGTGAGGGAAGAACTTGCAAGATTCTGTTACTACAGCTGTTACCATACAAATGTGATTGTAACACAGAACCTGGCATATGTAACATATTTGATGGTGCATTTGGGAGGGAAGCTGGAAGTGTATAGGTATACATGGCAATCTGTAGGCTTCTTGTATAATGTGGTGTTTATGTGTCCTATAATAAAGAAGGAGCCCTCAGAATTGAACCCTTTGAAGTACTTCTAGAGGTGAACAGCAACTGGAAAATTAGGTCTCCTTGTTGCCACCATGTCTTCATTACCACAATTTTTGTCAAGTGCAGTAAAATCAATAGCCAAGGTGGTTCAAATGAATGCAGGTTTATTGCATACTAACACTCTGTACAAGAATCTGAATGGTTAAGGCAAATTGGTGGTAGATAAGGGTTAACAGAATTCAAAGTGGGCTGGACTTAGATCACTTGTAGGTGTGAAAGGGACTGATGATGATGCACTTGACCCCCCCCCTCTCGGTTGCCTGGTCATCACCTACAATTTTCACCCTTCCTCACCAGACCTTGGGAGAGGGGAAATCAGGAGAGAACTAATAATCCTCACCCTCCCAAGAGAGTAAAAAAGAACACAATGGAATCTACCCAAGCTATTTGAGTAGTATGCTTGTGGCCACTGGAGCCAGTGGATTGCTTTTAATGTGTATTCCACACTGTTGTAATCCCTTTGTTTCCAATCCTTCGGTTCTGCAAGGGTGAGGAAAAGCAACAGATCTGGCATAGTACAACATGTACAGAATGTAATGTGATCACATGATTGAGGGATGACATAAAAATTACATATGCAGACATTGGCCATAAAGATATTTTTTTTCAGCATCGTAATTTTTGTCGCTGAATGAGACAGTGGGTAAGCAAGGACTAGATATATTCCTGTCTCTCCCTCATCAATTTTCTATTTGTCATGTGATTGCTGTTATAAAAACACTTTCTCCTAATACCTCACAAACCTTCAATAGTCCTCATAAGTAGGTTCCCTCCCCAAAGGGGAATAGTCGAAAGCAGAAATTCTATTTCCTGATTCATATGGCTGAGCCAGCATTGTCGCAGTGTTTAAAACAGATTTCTAGAAAAGTCTGAATTAAAAAAAATAGATTACATTTTATTTATTTATTTATTTATTTATTTATTGAGATTTTTATACCGCCCTTCTCCCAAAGGGACTCAGGGCGGTTCACAGGGCATAAATATAAACAACAGTACAAACATTAAAAGATAATTAAATTAATGCCCAAGTTAAAACCAGAATAATAAAACAAACCTATAAAAAACCCAAGTACCCCCATCAGGCCAGACCCGCTAGTTCAAATAAATGGGTCTTCAACCCGCGACGGAAGGATCGGAGGTCTGATGCCATCCGGAGCTCAACCGGCAGTTGATTCCATAACGCCGGGGCACCCACAGAGAAGGCCCTCCCCCTGGGGGCCACCAGTCGACATTCCCTGACAGGAGGCACCCTGAGGAGGCCCTCTCTGTGGGCGCGCACAGGGCGGAGGGGAGTCGACGCCGGCAGCAGGTGGTCCTCGAGGTATCGCGGACCCATGCCATGTAGGGACTTAAAGATCATAACCAAAACCTTGAACCTTACCCGGAAGACAACTGGTAACCAATGCAGCTCACGGAGCAAAGGTGTAACATGGGAGTACCGGGAAACTCCCAAGACAACTCTCGCGGCCGCATTCTGTACCAGTTGGAGCCTCCGAGTAGTCTTCAAGGGAAGTCCCATGTAGAGAGCGTTACAGTAGTCTAGGCGAGAGGTCACGAGCGCATGAGTGACCGTACACAAGGCCTCCCGGTCCAGATAGGGCCGCAACTGGCGCACCAGGCGAACCTGGGCAAAAGCCCCCCTAGTCACGGCCACTATGTGATCTTCCAAAGTGAGTCGTGAATCTAGGAGGACTCCCAAGTTGCGAGCCCTATCCACAGGGGGTAAAAGCTCACCCCCCATAGAAAGAGGTGGAACATCCCAGGTGTCTCGGGAAGCCGGAATGTACAGCCACTCAGTCTTGTCAGGGTTGAGTTGAAGTCTGTTCCTCCCCATCCAGACCCGAACCGCCTCCAGGCAACGGGACATCACAGCGAGGGCATCACTGGGGTGGTTTGGGGTCGAAATAAAAAGTTGGGTATCATCAGCATATTGATGATACCCAACTCCAAAACCACGAATGATCTCACCCAGCGGTTTCATATAGATGTTGAACAGGAGAGGCGAGAGGACCGACCCCTGAGGAACTCCACAAGTGAGAGTCCTAGGGGTCGACCTCTGCCCCCCTGCCAACACCGACTGCGAGCGTCCCAGGAGATAGGAGGAGAACCACTGAAAAACCGTGCCTCCCACTCCCAATCCCCTGAGACGCTGCAGCAGGATACCATGGTTGATGGTATCGAAAGCCGCCGAGAGGTCTAATAGGACTAGGACAGAGGAATACCCCCTATCCCGAGCCCTCCAGAGATCATTCACCAGAGCGACCAATGCCGTCTCCGTGCTGTGCCCGGGCCTGAAACCCGATTGGTAAGGGTCCAGATAATCCGCTTCATCCAGGACCAGAGGGAGCTGATGCGCCACCACACTCTCAACAACCTTCGCAAGAAAGCGAAGGTTGGAGACTGGACGAAAGTTGTTCAATACAGCTGGGTCCAAGGCAGGCTTCTTGAGGAGAGGTCTCACCACCGCCTCCTTCAAGATGGTGGGGAAACAACCCTCACTCAAAGAAGCAGATATAACCGCCTGGAGCCAGCCTCGTGTCCTCTCCCTAGCTGCATAAACCAGCCAAGAAGGGCACGGGTCCAATAAACATGTGGTGGAACTCAGCTTCCCCATAATCCTGTCCACTTCATCAGGGGTCACAGAATCAAACTCCTCCCAGATAACATTGACAAGACCGCCCGTGTCCTGATCGTCAGACTCTGCCCAGCTGGAGTCCAAACCGGTCCGAATCCGAGCGATTTTATCCGACAGATGTTGACCAAACTCCTCGGCACGACCCTGCAAGGGATCCTCCCTCACCTCCTGATTAAGAAGGGAGCGAGTCACCCTAAACAAGGCGGCCGGGCGATTATCTGCGGACGCGATGAGGGTGGAGAAGTAATTACACCTCGCCTCCCTCATCGCAGCGAGATAAGACCTAATGTAGGTTCTTAACCGCAATCGGTCGGGTTCAGATCGGCTGGACCTCCAGCAGCTCTCTAGGCCCCGTTTCCGATGCTTCATCTCCCGGAGCTCCGCGGAGAACCATGGAGCTCGCTGGGATCTGCGCCGGGTCAGGGGCCGCAAGGGTACAACCCGGTCGAGTGCCTCAGTGGCTGCCCTTTCCCAGGCTTCCACTAAGGCATCCGCCGAGCTGTGAGCAATGGAGGCAGGTGGAGACCCCAGCGCCGCTTGGAATCTCTCAGGATCCATTAGGCGTCTGGGGCGGTACCATCTAGTTGGCTCCGTACCTCCACGGCGGGGGGTGGCAAAATGGAAGACCAGCCGCAGGAGGTGATGATCGGTCCATGACAGGGGCATAATAAATGGAAAGCCCCCACCAAGATCATCCAACCACCGTCCAGATAAGAAAATCAGGTCAAGGGTGTGGCCTCCCTCATGAGTTGGCTCAGAAATTACCTGCGTCAGGTCCATGGCCGTCATGGAAGCCATGAACTCCCGAGCAAGCTCAGATGAACCTCCCAGGGATGGTAGGTTGACGTCTCCCAAAACTATAAGTTTGGGGAACTCAACCACCAACCCTGAGAGGACATCGAGCAGCTCGGGCAGGGCTGCCGCTACGCGACTAGGCGAAATGTACACGAGCAGCAAGCCCAACTGCGCCCCAGAGCCAAATCTCATGAAGAGAGACTCACACCCGACTATCTGAGGAACGGTGGTCTCCCGCGGACATAAGGTCTCCCTAACGATCACCGCCACACCCCCACCCCTACCCTGAGCTCGAGGCTGGTGTAGCACCCGGAAGCCTGGTGGGCAAAGATCAACCAAAGGGACCCCACCCTCTGGGCCCAACCAAGTCTCCGTGATGCAAGCCAGGTCCGCATGCTCACCCTCAACTAAATCCCTAATAAGGGGAGCCTTGTTGACCACGGACCTGGCATTCAAGTACACCAGCCGGAGCTCAGGAGGCTGCACATCATCGCTCCCGGAACCTCGGGAAAGAAGCAGAGGGTCGGAGCGCCCCACCGCTTGCAAATAGCGGAGACGGCGCTCCCGGTAACGATATGGCCCCCTGTCTATCCGCCTGCTGCCATTCCCCGTCGTGGGAATTGGTAATCCCACGACCCGCTCATGAGCCCCGGAGACAACGACCCCTCGTTCTCCCCCCGCGCGGTCAGACCCAAGTCTGGCCTGAACTATGGTTGATTGGCCGCCCCCCAAAGCCAGACAACCCTTATCTCCCACCCCCCTCCCCAACCCCGTAAAAAATTTTGATAAAAACAAAATCAGGGGCCTCTTATTACATTTATGTTGACGGCCCCTACCCCTGCCCAGCCATCTCTCAGAGACCCAGAACTCGGGCCCTTCATCGAGGTTAGAATTTAAAGAGGCGGGTCGCACCCAGGCGAGGGGGGCACCCCTGAGGGCGAGCAAGTCCGTGCTAGTATATTGTCGCATGTTAGTCCAGCAAGTCCAGAATAGGTAGTCCTGGAGATGATCAAGTCCATAGGAGGGTCGAAGGCCGGAAAAGAAAATATCTGGATCCACACCCAGCTGCACTGCCACTTAGCTGGGTGCCCCAGTAAACAGGTCACCCCCGCCCTCTCACGGCAAGTTGCAACTCTGTACCTGGGGATGGTCAAAGATATACTCTGGGTAGGCATGCCCCATAGAGCTCCCACCTCTATGGGGCTGCAGATGTAAAAATTTTAAATCATGCACTGCAACATCATGCTTTCCTGAATTAACCATGTGCAAAAAAAAGTGCTCCAGTGTTTATAGTTATTGTTTCACAGATGTAGGTGCTAATTTTAGCCGTTTGGTCAAGTAGTTAAGGCACCAGGCTAGAAAGCAGGAGACTGTGAGTTCAAGTCCAACTTTAGCTATGAAAGCCAGCTGGGTGACCTTGAGCCAGCCACACTCTCTCAGCCCAGCCCACCCACCTCACAGGGTTGTTGTGGGGGAAAATAAGAAGAGGAAGGTGTGTTGGATATGTTTGCTGCCTTGAGTTATTTGTAAAAATAATAAAGGAGAGATGAGATAAAATAAATAAATAAAAGATAAAAATATATAATTTTAAATCCTATGGGCCACACATGTCACCGAAACTATACATTTTAAGCTGTGATTCCAATTGGAGTGTAGTGTGTTGTTATGCCAAATTGTTATTGTAGTATTTTATATTTTACACCGCACTTAGTGATAGGCGCGTGAAAAATAAACCTGTTACTTTTAGTATCTGTTATTAAACATAGCTGTATGTTGTCACAATCAAAACCAGCTCTCAGCACCTCACCTAGAAACTGTGCAACATAAAACCCATAAAAAATACTATAAGAATAGAAAAAAATGGCAACAAGAAGTGAAATCGGAAAGTATCTTTGAAAGAAAACCTCATTCTTTAAGAACTTGCAGAAATTTAGCAAAGAGGGATCTATCCTGGTCTCCATGGAAAAGGTATTGCGCTAGGCTGGTTCTGCAACAGTAAAAAAAAAACCCTCCTTGCCTTGGCTCCCAAATATTCCAGAGTATGAAATTTACAGCAGTTTTTCCCTGCTGGATTTAACTGGTTGTGTTGAAGCTAGCTGGAAAAGGCAGTCGTGCAGCTGTCCAAACAATGTGCCAAACAACGAAGGGCTTCATTCAGTAGATCAAAACTAGCAACTTAAATTGGACCTGGAAACCAATGGGCAATCAGTGCAGGATTCGCAAAACCAGTGTTAATGGGTTCTTAATGTTGAGACCTTGAAAATATGCAGGTCACTGCATTTTGAACCCACTTCTCTTTCTAAATACTCTTTAACGGCAGCCTTAAGTAAATTGCATTATCTAGTCTAGACAGCTGGTAGTAAGGACATGAATTACTTTTGCCAAGTCCTCCTGCCCCAAGAAAGGCCACAACTAGAGCAGTAGATGGAATTGGGTGTAGGCCATCTGGCCAAGACTTCTCTCTACTAATCCAGATGGAACTGTGAGTGCAGAACGACACCCAAGTCATGAGCCGGATGGGTGGTGTTCACACTTCACCGAGTAACTCTGGTGGTAGCAACGAGGAGCCTGATGGATCAGCAGCAGTTCCAACTTGCAAGCGTTCAATTTCAGTCTAATCTTTCCTATCCAGGAAAGGGCCTGCTATTATTTACAGATTTCTTCCACCAAGTAAGATATTCATCTTGATAAAGTAGTCAAGGAAACAGCTTTCCTTGTTTGAAAATAATGGTCCTGTTTTCACAAATGAATATTGGTGGATACGTATATTCCCTAAAACTCTTAACTGTACAAATGTTTTTGTGGGGGTGGGGGCGAGGTGGGGGAATGATCTAGCTTCATGGATCTTTGGATTTGTTTAAGAGAGATTTGAAAATGTATTTAATAAAGAGACTGATGGAAGGGATTGGTGAGCAAAGGGCAGTTAGTAAAGCTGGATTGACAAAGGAGAATGTGGCTCTGAGTTGCATTCCTCCTGCTGTCTGAGCTTGGTTGTTTTCTTGCAGACGTTTCATTACTTAAAATAGGTAGCATTATCAGTGCATTGGGCATTGGGCACTAATGATATTATCTAGTTTGGATAATGAAATGTCTGGAAGAAAACCACCAATCTCAGAGAGCACTAAGGATCCCTTAAAGCTGTAATGGTCAAGTTGCTTTCTTTTGAGTTTTTTTGAGCAGAGTTAGAGCGCAGAGTTTATAGGTTTCAGAGTTTATAGTTGTGTATTTTTCCCTGGTGACTGTAAATATATGATACATAAGTATATGATACATCAATACACATTGATTCTATTGCTCTTGTGCCATTGTAACTTGCTTAATTTTTTTATTATTAATTTTGGACAGGGCACACTATAAATAAAACTTTTGCTTGTTTGAAGGGAAGAGTTTGCAGCTCCCTCTAGAAAGAACTGTACGTAGGGACTACCCCCCAAAGAAGCTCAACCCATAAGTGTTGGTGTATCTTACGACTTTCAGATTTCTTATCAACCACAAGGTATCCAGAAGATTAGTGCTCCCTCCAAACTGCCTTTCCTTAGTTTTTGTTGTTGCTTTTTAATTACATCTATGAGCCAATTATGAATCATAACAGTTGATTGCAGGCTTTCTGGCTGCTGGGGGGTGGGGGGAGAGAAATGTTCAACAGAATGTGACCTTTTCATTCAACAACTAGTGGTCGCTTAGGAACCAGCCTTCTCACTGTTAACAGAAAGTTACAAGGGCAAAAGGGGGAAGGGTTAGCATTTGAATGCTTGAAATGTTAGAAAGCTTTAGGACCATTTCTTAGCTCTAAGGTAAGGTACGTTTACTCTCCATTTGTTATAACTAAATGAAAGGAAACAAGACTATTCAATTTAGTGCTTTTCACGTTGCTGTATGCTGCCGATTGCTAAAAGCTCCTGTTTTGCAGCATAGTTATTAAACCTTCTGAGATTAGTAGCCTTTTAAACCATCATACTCAGAGGACTTGTAATTAGGGAATTCTAAAATTAGTCCTCCGGCCTTTTTACTGAATTGGAAGTGACTGATGTGATCACATCTATTTCAACCCTTTTTCCTCATAGGACACAAATATAAGCTGTAAACATACTGGCCATTTTTTCTTGAGTCCTAGTGGAGAGATGGGTCACCCATGCTGGTGCCAGGTAAGCGCATAAGTCTTCCCCAGCAGGCTGAAGAAAACAAGGTCTATCAAATATTTCAGTTCACCTAAGATTTTAGCTGTCTTTCTCCTTATTAATCCTGCATTACCTTTTGCTAAAATTCTAGACTTCTCAAAGAGAGGAATATTATTTGTTTGCCTATCTAATGTAGGCTTAGTGCAGACACATAGATATCAATGATATCAATGTGATGGCCCTTCTCCTATCTAGTATCTTGTACAGCATAAATCTTCACCAATTGAACTACATGATAGATTTCCTGGATTTGTACATTTCATTGAATTGTAGCTTGCTTTAATCGTAGTTACAGTGGCTGGATTCACACATTGTACTAAGTCATAAGCAAGGCAATTACATTATGAACTAACCTAAAGAGAGTGTTTTGCAGCTATAATTCTATTACAGCTATAATTCTTGATTCTGAAGTGAGAAGTGAGGTACAGACCATAACAATTAAGATCAGGTTTTAGGCACTTCAACTTGTCTCCTCATCCAAAATGAGTAATTCTCATGAGGGATGACAAAGAATGAATATGTGCAAATGCGTATTTACATCAAGCTAATCAGTGATAGCTTGGCATGTTGTTTTTTCCACTCCTTGGAGAAGGAGGGAATGAGCAAAACACCAAATGCCCAGTGATCATGAAATGGACTTGTGGCTGGCTTCTTTTCAGATGATTAAAATGAAAGAGGAGAATGTGCATTGGAAAAATATGAGCCATCTGAAGGATCATTTAATGCAAATAGAGCATGACACTTATCATGATTGGGCTTTGTTATAAGCAATGTAAAGTACCAGTAAACTAAAATAAAATAAAAAGGAACATATTGGGTTGCATAGAAATGCTACGTAGGTTGGTAACAGTACTTCTGAAAGTTTAAGCTCTTAGTATTAGATTGCTTGAGCCTCAGTTGTGAGAATGTGTGCTAACTGTACAGGTGACATACAATAACCAGCTCTTTCAGGTTATCTTTGGTCAAATGTAAATTATGTTTCAGTTAAGCCAGGTCATCCTAGTGAAGTTGATATTTTGTGGGAGATTTGAATCTAATGAATTGTTTGACAGGTGTTCTTTCAGTAGCAGCTTGCATTTGGGACATTATATTCCATATGAGATGACATACAACATGACATTATCATTCCCTACTCCATAACACAATTTTTCTACTAACAAAGATCACAGGTATGGCAAGTTATAGTTATATCCTTGGCAAACTGGTACAACCCCTTTCCAATCAAGATGTCCTAAGAGAATTTAAGGCACTTTGATATTAAAGTAGCATTTTTATCACACTGACAAAGTGAGATAAAATTTCTTAATACCTGTAGTGTTT
The DNA here is from genome assembly GCF_964194415.1 of Vipera berus. Taxonomy (NCBI): domain Eukaryota; kingdom Metazoa; phylum Chordata; class Lepidosauria; order Squamata; family Viperidae; genus Vipera; species Vipera berus. The sequence goes on from NC_138202.1 coordinate 236,959,091, forward strand.
TTTCACAAAACAGTTGCTGCTAATTTCACAGTTTTTTTGGCACTGGTAAACTGTTACGTTGTCAGTGCAATTCCATGTACATCTATTATGAAACAAGCCTCAGTGACTCTAATTGGAATGACTTTCAAGTAGATATGCATACAAATAAGTTTCATCCTTACATTTGCATAGCCACCCCATCTCACATGAGAGTGAGTCTGGCCAGGGTATTTCATTGAATTAAAGAAAACAACAAATACACAAAAAGAGTCACAATTTAAAAAAACACTATAAATGGGGCACACAAAACATGAGAGGATGATATTAAACACAGTAAGGGAGCTGTCACAAAATTTCCCTGATCCATAGGACTCCCAGGCCTGAGACTTTAGTCTAAGAGACTTACAGAAGGTTGAGAGGGATGGAGCTAATCTCTAATAGTAGTCTTTTGCCTTCCCTGTGGCAATATTTTTATTGGTTGATTCATTGATATTTCATCTTTCAGTGATTAGGCATAATTCTAAATCCTTTCTGCCATTCCAAAATGTTGTTAATTTTTCTCCTTTTCATAACGTGTTCTTTTGGAACCTATTCTTAATGCCTAGGATTATTATGTATTACAGTATGTAGCTTTTCTGTTTCTCTGGGAAATAATAAACAGTAGTTATTCATGCTTGATTGTGTAGTTTCTTTCAAACAAGTTGAAAAAAGAGCTTGGAGAAACAGTATTACTCAGTTTGCACTTGCTTTTGGAACAACTTAACAAAGATAAAACTTTTCAGTGTGCTCTGAATATTCACCATGAATTGTTTTTGCACATGTGAAGATATCATTTGTTTCAGAATATAGTACTGATTTAGTGTTCAAAAATGTATTTTGATCACTCTTCACAGAGCGTATAATGCAATCAAGTAAATAAGTATAATACAATCAATGCTATAAAATAGTATTTCTGTAAATGTTTGTTTTAACGCTGCACAGAAAGTGTACATGTCCCATGCTTCATTTAATGTAAATAATTATCATTAACTCAGGCAGGACAAATACCGTGTTGAAATTAGAGGTTCAACTATTTGATAGGCTTATTTCTCTATTTATCTTATTTAACTATTTCTCATAGGTATCCCTTCCAATTACTGATATTATTGATTTAACACAATCTATGCTCTGTCATTAGACAGACAACTTCAACAGCTGTTTCAGACAACAGACTGGGATGAGAGATGAACCGAGGTATATAATCCATTATCCAGAGAACCAAAAGCCATTGCTGTCTATAAACTAGTTTGGATTGTGAGAAGACCATAACATTTGTGCACAACTCATTGCCAGGCTACTTCACAATACTGTACGTTGGTTTGTAGGAGTCATCCAAGAGTGATGCTTATTGATAGCCCAGTTATGAGGCAAGAGGAGTAAGTACCGAGGAGAGGAGTAATGCAGAGGAGTAATTAGAGGAGAGAAATGCCAGATCTACCTCCTGTTTGGGGGCCATCCTCTTCCTGCCTACAGTGGTAAATCTTCTAAATCCATTTAAGAGGTTCTTTGAGAATTTTAGATTTAGTTGAAAGAGAGAGTGCAAAACAACATTCCAGTACCGACCCCCCTTTTAATTCCAACTATTGATAAAACATAGCAAAGGCAGTTGTGTTTTCATCCACAATTTACAGCTTCTAATTGCCGTGCATACCAGTAAAGCCAGTTCACCATCCCCTTCTTCAGATAAGGCAGTATTTCAAAAATAGAACTGGGAACATTTTTTCTGATCTACAACATTCATGCCCACTCAATTCTAAGCATGTACATGTAGATATGTAAAATAAAATACAAGGTGAATACCCTATTGTGGTCCTCTAACTTTACCCCTAACCATTGTCCTTACATCTAGAGTCAAAGAAGGACTTACAGATATGGCAGTTTCCTCTTTCTTTGGTTCAGTCAGATGAACTTCAGGCTAGCCTTGATCAAGCTGGTAAAGACACAATAATCTTATCTTGCATCACCTTCAGGGCTGTCAGTGGTCTCTCAAATATGTAGAAAATGTCCTGCACTGATTCTCTTTCTATTCAGCCCTGTTCTCTCTGATTGCCCTTAATAATACTGTGGTAATCCAATAACTTAATATGCCCTCATATGTACTACATTAAAAGGTAAAGGTTCCCCCGCACATGCATGCTAGTCATTTCCAACTCTAGGGGCTGGTGCTCATCTCCGTTTCAAAGCCGAAGAGCCAGCGCTTGTCCAAGGACGTTTCCGTGGTCATGTGGCCAGCGTGATTAGACGCCAAAGGCGCATGGAACGCTGTTATCTTCCCACCGGAGTGGTCCCTATTTTTCTACTCGCATTTTTACGTGCTTTTGAACTGCTAGGTTGGCAGAAGCTGGGACAAGTAACAGGCACTCACTCTGTTACACGGCACTCGGGATTCGATCCGCCAAACTGCCGACCTTCTGATTGACAAGCTCAGCATCCTAACCCACTGAGCCACCGCGTCCCTTGTACTACATTAGGAAATTCTAAATTAGATCACTAGTTACCTTTCTCTAGACTGAAGCCAACAGCCCATGTTCAATAGCTATTTTAGCTTCTAGCCATTATTTCTACTTTTACAGTTCTTTTTCACAGATGATGACTCCTGGATTTTTTAAGTCTAGGCCTTTTGCCACCCCATATATAACATCCCTCCTCCTTTTCAAGCTATTTCCTCTCAGAAGTCAAACTAATATTTACTCCCAACTCCTTATCATCTCTGCAAAAACAACCTGTTTGTTTGGATATCTGCATGAAAACATGAAAAGCCTGTGGAAGCTGTGGTTGAAAGCAGGGCCGTCACACCATGTCTCATGCAGTGCATCTGATCGACAGGGTCACCAGCAGTCTTAAAGGGTACTTTATGATCTAGATCTTAATGTTCCTCACGCACACTTTGCTCAGCATTGGCTATCTTTACTCAAAGCTATTGTCTATCATCTGTATTTGCAGTGTGCCTGTTACCTTTCTTACTCTTTTCAACCCCCTGAATTGTCAAGCTTTATTCTTGTGCAGAGTACTCATTTTTATCACTAACATTTATTGTAAAGCAAAAATAGGAACTGGTTGTTTTTTTAAGCAAGAGACTTAGTTGTCTTTCAGATAAGGGGATAACAGTAATTTGAAATTAGGCTTGTCCTTTTGCCTTAAGAATCTGGAATAATAGTCAGACTGCATCCTATTGGCAGGAATTCCACATCATCATAATTCTTGAGATTTTTGCTGCCACATCTAGATATTCCTTATTTTCTACATAGACACCAGAAGGTAGAGCATTTTTAAAATGTCCCACAAAAAGAAATGATGGTGAGGTAAGAATAGGAGCAAGGAATATTGGTCAATTAGAGAATGGAACTTGAATACACTTAACATCATAAAATTCTTGCAGAAGGTGAGATGTATGATGTCTCTACAGCTATATCAAAAAGTGGTGAGGACAAAAACAAATAGGTAAAACAGGAATGAAAAAGAAACAAATACTTAATCAATTAAGTGTAATGGAAAGCCAAATGCTTCAAAGAGGCCCAGTCATTAAACCCTTTTATGTACATTTACCTTTGTTTTGCCACTACTCCCCAATAGTTTTTTCCCCCTCCAAATTAATGTAATAAATTGTTTCAATTATTTTTATATGCAACCTCTATCCATTGTGTGATTAAATGGACATTTCAGGAAAAAATGATCATGTTAAAATTTCTTTAATCCTTAAACCAACTGTCAGGACCCACCACAAACCACGTCTTAGGAAGACAAAAACTCTTGGAGTCAGTTCTAGTCCAAAAGGAATCTTTACTAGGACATGCTTGGTTGTGGGAATACAAGACAGGACTTAGTATTGTTTTACAAACTGAAATTTTATAAAGGGTACCCAGTTCAACCCCCCCTTCCCTCAATCCCATTTGGTCAGCCCCCATCCTTCTACTTCGTGTCAACCCTTTCGTGGGGGGAAAAAAGGAACTTCTAATCTGTATGGTTATTGCCTTCTTCCTCTCCCCCTCCCTTTTGATCCCCCTAGTTCAAAAGGTTTCCTTGGTCTTTGAAATAACCTAAGGCAGGCTGAATCCACATATGCTCCTCCTTCCTCGGGAGATGGCAGAATCCGTATTTGGGGGGGATAATGTTTTAAACATACATTTATGAATGTGATATAAATGGATTCTGACACCAACATTGTTTTTTTTTAATTTACAAATGATTTTGTGCTGAATTTTATACATATCAGGAGATGTAGAAAGTCTCCAAGATTAAGATATAATATATATATTTGGATGTATGTAAGTTTCAGGCTGCTTTTCACATAAATTATGGCATATTTTCAATTATTTCTTCTTCTAAAATGGGTGCATAAGAGTGCTGTTTTAAACCTTCCATTGGGAATTGTTTATAATCACTACAGGAGTTTGTCCTAAGAGAGTTTCCACATACAGGTAGTCCTCGACTTACAGTCACAATCAAGCCATAATTTCTTTTGCCAAGCGAGACAGTTAAGTGAATTTTGCCCCATTTTGCAACCTTTCTTGCCACAGTTGTTAAGTGAATCACTGCAGTTGTTAAGTTTGTAACCCGGTTGTTTAGTGAATCTGGCTTCCCCAGTGACTTTGCTTGTCAGAAGGTCACAAAAGGGGATTGCATGACCTCAGGACCTTGCCACCGTCATAAATATGAGTCAGTTGCCAAGTGTCCAGGTTTTGACCACATGACCATGGGGATGCTGCAAAAGTGTGAAAAATGGCCATAAGTCACTTTTCAGTGCCATTATACTTTGAACGGTCCCTAAATAAACTGTTGTAAATCAAGAACTACCTGTGCACAAGTGAGGCACTATAGATGTAAGCCAATAACTTACAGAAAAGATAGATAAACCAGGGGTCTTCAAACTTGGCCCTTTTATGACTTGTGGACTTCAACTCCCAGAATTCCTCAGCCAGCATTGCTGGCTGAGGAATTCTGGGAGTTGAAGTCCACAAGTCATAAAAGGGCCATGTTTGAAGACCTCTGAGATAAACCATAAAACAGTTTCATATGGCACAGATGTTAGAATAGCTTTTCAGTACGTTCTGTCCTGTTCCTTGAAATAATGAAGCCAGTCTTGCTTCTGGTGATATTAATGAGCCATATTCAAGGGGTGGTCAATTAGGCTAATACTGTGGGGAGGGCATTATCTCCCTTTAAAGGACTATAATTTATTCTCTACAATCCAATTTCATAGTACTTGTCTTCTGAGATCTTTCATTCTTCCTGATTTCTTTTATTGTGATAGTTGTGTTTACATACTTTTCCTTGCTTTCTCTCCTCACTTTACCAGCCTTCTGACAGATTATTATGGACTCAAAATTTCTCTCTTCTTTTTCCTTCAGGTTCTCCATATGTTTTTTCCAGATATTAGGATGTACACATACATATTTGAATATGGTGAAATATTTTGTTTTGATACATTTAGGGACATTTAGACTTTGTTCATGTAGTGCTAGATTCTTAATAGATCTTTTGTTTTTTCCAGGCACCTACAAAATATGCCATTTTCAAACTTAAGTTGCTTAGTAAACCTCTTATCTTCAAATTATATTTTACGTTAGTTATTTGGAATGTGGCTGATTCCGATGATTTTATTTAGTGTAGGAAAATGGGTGGGAGTATGAACAGTTCAACTTGCCTGCCCAGCTATTTGACTCAGAATTTCCAAATCACTTGTATGGTTCTTAGTTTTAATAAGGCTCAATATAATTTCTGGGCTAAAAATATTTTCTGGAAACTATGGAATCTTGCAGGCCACCAGGACTGGTGTTAGAAAAACTTCCCCGGAAGATCATTCTGTAAAAATGATGCTATCAACAAGAAAACCTTTTTTTATTTGCTGAGGCAAATGTTTCTTTTGTTTTCACTTCAATTAGCCATACTAATTGAAATAGTATGGATGTAGTCAGTGGTGGGATTCAGCCGGTTCGCACCACTTTGGCAAAAATCTAGCTAATTTTTTGTTGCCCAAGCCCAGTATGGACTTCCAGAAGCAGCATCCACACAGAAAACCGGCTGTTCACATATTTGAATTCCACCATTGGATGCAGTCAACACATAATGAATTATCTCAGATTGCATTTTTAAGATAATAAAAAAGAAACGTTTCTAAAAGATTATGTAAAAAAATGAAATATTGCATACCTTTTTGCTATATTAAAATTACTTTGGAATGAAGTAATATATTAAGAAAGAAACTCAGAAAACTGAGTTTATCCTCTGGTTGAGCAGACGGTATATTAAACACACTGAGACACTGATTAATGTTAATTTCCCTAATTCTCCAAGGGGGGGAAATGACAAAAGTAATGAGGCCCATGTCATTGACAACATAATAACATAACAACAACAATAACGATAATGTCTGAATATCTGGTTGGGTTGAAACTTAACATTAAGAAAACCAAGATCATGGCATCCGGCCCTCTCAATTCCTGGCAAATAGATGGGGAAGAAATGGAGGTAGTGACAGATGTTATTTTCCTGGGCTCCAAGATCACTGCAGATGGGGACTGTAGCCAAGAAATTAAAAGACGCTTGCTCCTGGGGAGGAAAGCCATGGCAAATCTAAACAGCACACTAAAAAGCAGAGACATCACCCTGTCAACAAAATTGCGTATAATCAAGGCTATGGTCTTCCCAGTTGCAATGTATGGCAGTGAAAGCTGGACCATAAAAAAGGCTGAGCGCCAAAGAATTGAAGCCTTTGAACTGTGGTGCTGGAGAAGACTCCTGCGAGTCCCTTGGACTGCAAGGCGATCAAACCGGTCAGCCCTAGAGGAGATCAACCCTGACTGCTCTTTAGAAGGCCAGATCCTGAAGCTAAAACTCAAATACTTTGGCCACCTAATGAGAAGGAAGGACTCACTGGAGAAGAGCCTAATGCTGGGAAAGGTTGAGGGCAAGACAAGAAGGGGACGACAGAGAATGAGGTGGCTGGATGGAGTCACTGAAGCAGTAGGCGTGAGCTTAAATGGACTCCAGAAGATGGTAGAGGACAGGAAGGCCTTGAGGAACGTTGTCCATAGGGTCGCAATGGGTCGGACACGACTTTGCAGCTAACAACAACAACTGAATATCTGGCTGTGTGACAAACCTCAATAATAATAAAAGCTCCAAAGGGAAATGGTGTTAAGTATCTGCAATTTTTCACTCCCAACAATGTATATAGAGGGCAGCTAGCTCAAAAATCATTTATCTGTTCCTTTAATTCTGTTTCTTTATCCAATTATTGACCCTTTTTTGCCTGTTATACATATGCAGTTCTCTTAAAACTGAATAAATCAGTTGCAAATTTTTAAAGTATAATCTGCTTGTTTTAGGTTCCAAACATAGTGGAATAAATATAGATAGCAGAAAATTCAGTATCATCATTAAAATAAAATATTAATTAGAAGCAATCAGATGTATATAAAATTTATGGTTTTAACCCTTCCTTAAAAATGGGGTTATTTAGGCTCTATAACACATTTATACAGTATCCAAATACATATATTCCCAGCATATTTCCCTGTTATTTATTCTACATTTATAGATTGGCTAAGGAAGTGGGTTTACTTTTCAAAATTTCATTGTTGCAGCAAATGAGAGAATTGATGTGGTATATTTAATCTGACAGATTCTCAGAAGCTAGAAAACAGATCCAGCTTTCACTGAAGGAAATGACAAGATTTCCACTGACATTTCTGAAAGGAAAATTAGTGTTTTACTAAGCAGATAATATCTGAAATAAATATAAATGATAGACTGGTATCCTAATCAGGCCATAAATACAGGAAGCAAAATGTATTTAAAGCATCAAGCGATGGAAGGGAGATTAAATTAATATAAAATGTTAATCATTTAGCTGCAAGCAAAAACAAAACCATTTTGACCTGGTATATATGAGGTTCAAGAGTTCTGGTACATGACCTGCCATGCCCCACCCCCATCACTGCAAAATTTGCATCTGAATTCAGTTTTTGATGCAATAGAAGGAGAAAATAAAGATAATCTTATTAACTGTATTTAGTTCAGTTCTCCCTCTCCACATTTTTTTCAAAAAGAAGTGGGTGCTGCCCACGTTTGCACTACATCCCCAACATGCCTTTTAAAACCAACATTACAGCACTCTTGCCCCCATAAAAGGCTGCCCAGACTTCCTCAATAACATCAATTACAGCAAAATATTTGTAGAAAGTATTGTAAGTTTAGGATACAACTATAGAGAAGAATTTCTTCGCCAGGTATCTGCTCAATTTCTCAAGAGAAGGGCACTGCTTTTGAGGAGTCTTCGGTGCTCTGTGAGCTTGGTTGTTTTCTTGCAGACATTTCATCACCAAATTAGATAACAACATTGGTGCAACCTGATGATCAACCCATAATCATCATTCAGCATGATCATTCAACACTGAGCTAAAAATATTCTCTTATATTGGTATGAGCACTTCACTTACCCATAGTAAAAAACAAGAAGCCACTTGCCAAATTACTTTCTTTTTTTCTTTTTCTCTTTATAAAGGATGTTATTGAATTTTATAGAGTTAGGGATAAAATAGGATCAGGTTAGGGTTTAGGGTAGGGTTGGGATCAGGATTGGGGTTGGGGTTGGGACAGGGTTGAGATCAACATTGGGGTTATCCCCCAATAACACTTTCATTCTTTAGCAAACAGGCTATTGTCCGGGTACATATGTTCAATTAACAATAGTTAATATAATGATAGATAACTGTAGAGAATGTAATAAACAATAATTTAATTTAATTTAATTTAATTAGATTTATATACCGCCCTTTCCCGAAGGACTCAGGGCGGTTTACAGGGCATTTTAAAATCACACCAATACAAAATACAAAAGTTAAAAAACAATTAAAAAGATTAAATTATCCCTGAAAATAAAAACCCCAGTTAAAAATTCTCAGCCTGGGCCGGAGAGCTCAAAGAGCCAAGTCTTCAGGTCCCGGCGGAATGAACGCAGGTCAGGGGCAGTCCTGAGCTCCACGGGCAGCTGGTTCCAGAGGGCAGGCGCACCCACAGAGAAGGCCCTCCCCCTGGGTGTTATCCGCCGGCAATCTTTTACCGGCGGCACCCTGAGAAGACCCTCCCTGTGTGAGCACACTGGACGAAGGGAACTTGATGCTGGCAGCAGGTGTTCCCTCAAATATCCCGGACCCAAGCCATTCAGGGCTTTATAGGTCATCACCAGCACCTTGAATCTCACCCGGAGGGCAACCAGAAGCCAATGCAGCTCGTGGAGTAGAGGTGTTACATGGGAGTATCGGGAATCCCTCATCACAACTTGCGCGGCCGCATTCTGCACCAGTTGAAGCCTCCGAGTGGTCCTCAAGGGCAGCCCCATGTACAGAGCGTTGCAGTAGTCTAAACGGGAGGTCACGAGCGCATGAGTGACTGTGCATAAGGCATCTCGGTCCAGATAGGGTCGCAACTGGCGCACCAGGCGAACCTGGGCAAAAGCCCCCCTGGTCACGGCTCCTATATGATCTTCAAAATTGAGCCGTGAGTCCAGGAGGACGCCCAAGTTGTGAGCCCTATCAACGGGGGGTAACAAAAACAGTATCAGTTACTTTCTGAGAAAGAACAAGAAGGTGTCATTTTATACATTTTTTATGTAGGAGTAAAATAGGTAAAATGGACAGATTTCCTAGCTAGTCCCTCGGGCGGGTTGCCTAGTTAGTTCCTCTAACAGTGCTATAGCTAGTGCATCTGTGCTTCTCCGGCTGTCCCTTATTGTTTCTGTTATTACTGCTGCATAATATTTCTGGAAAGTGGGCACCAGCCATCTTTTCAGTTCAGTATTGTGCCATGGCCTAGATATTACTCACCTACCCCAACAGTCTTGGAGATTGCCAGTCTTGCCTCAAAATAGCAATATCTCACCAGATATCAGTGTTCTCATTCCCAAATCCCATGTAATTCTCACATAACACTGAAACCCCATGAGTTCTTGCATAAGCATACCGAAATTGTCTTTTTGTTGATCCTGATGTAAAAGCTGCTGAATCGTCTTTGCCATTAACATATCTCCCTCCTTGCATCTTCATTTCACAAAAAAATGTATATCCCAAAATGTTTTCCAAAAGACTGTTGTTGGACTTGAAAACATTTCGCTTCTCATTCAAGAATTTTCAGCAGTTCTAACTGAATGATAAGAAATTCAGTTAGAACTGATGAAGCTTCTTGGATGAGAAGCAGAATGTTTCCAAGGGGGGAAAAAATCAAGAAAATCCAGTTGTCTTTTAGAAAAGCACCTTTAGTGCAACCATGACCTGAAGGATTGAGAATCTCTGTAGACAACAATTTGTATGTTTTTGCTTAAAACGTCTTCTCCTCTGAAGATCCTTCCTCTCCATAAAAATGGACTGAAATCAATGTTTTCACATGCTATGTATGTTATTTGCAGCCAGTAATCTACTTGTTACACGTTTGTGCCAATTTAATTTTCTTTGCACTTTTTCTGTATGGTTATTTCTAGGGCCTGGATAATTGTAGCAAAGTGAACCTGAGATGATGAAAAATTGTTTATATTGAGGATGCAGTCTAGTCATACAACATGAAATCTAAGTGTACCTTTGAGCCATAAATGAATCACTTGTCACTGGGAATAAGACACCTTCTAGTCTAAGAACCAGGAACAATCCTTTTACTTTATCATTGTTTATTATTATTTTGTTTATTATTTCTTATTCAGCTCATTGTTGACATGTGGAATGGATTAAGAACTGCTTTCTGCTTCAATAAAATCCAGTGAAAAACTTAACATAGATATCAGTGTCCACAGCATACTGCTATTTACCTCAGGCTTTCCAATGAATATGTGAGTTTGTCCTAGGTATAATTGTGCTAGTAATAATGTTCACAGATACTCAGGAAAGTGTGTGTACTTCATACAGTTTCATACAGTCACAGAAGTGTATCACATTGCAGACAGTTGGAAGGGACCTTGCAAATCTTCTAGTCCAACTCCCTGCTCAAGCAGGAGACCCTATACCATTCCAGACAAGTGGTGTCCAGTCTTTTCTTAAAAGCCTCCCACAACTTCTGAAGGCAAGCTGTTACACTGGTTAATTGTTTTCACTGTTAGGAAATTTTCCCATAGTTCTAGGATGCTTCTCTCCTTGATTAGTTTCCATCCATTACTTCTTGTCTTGCCTTCAGGTGCTTTGGAAAATAGGTTGACCCCCTCATCTTTGTAGCAGCTTCTCAAATATTTAAACACTGCTGTCATGTCACTCCAGGTCTTATTTTCACTAGGCTAGACAAACCCAATTCCTGCAACTGTTCTTCATATGTTTTAGCTTCCAGCCTCTAATCATCTTTGTTGCTGTTTTCTGCATTCTTTCCAGAGCCTCAACAACTTTTTTATAACATGGGAACCAAAATTGGATGCAGTATTCTAAGTGTGGTCTTACTAAAGTTTTATAAGATCACTTCATGTGATCTTGATTCTATCCCTCTGTTAACCTAGGATTGCATTGGCTTTTTTGGCTGCTGCTGCACACTATTGGCTCATATTTAAGTGATTGTCCACCAGGACTGCAAGATCCCTCTCACAGTTAGTGCTAGGTTTGAGACAGGTTTCACCTAATCTGTACCTGTGCATTTGGGTTTTCTTACCTAAGTGTAAAACCTTACTTTTCTCGTGTTGAATTTCATTTTGTTAGAACCAAGGGTTCATGTCTGTTGAGATCTATCTAGACCTTGAGCCTGTCTTCTAAGTTGTTGGCTATTCCTGCCAGCTTCGTGTCATGTAATTTTGACAAGTTCCCCTTCTATTCCCTCATCTAAATCATTTATGAAGATGTTGAAGAATACTGGGCCTAAAACAGAACCTTTGGGTATCCCACTGCTTACTTTCCTCCATGTAGATGTAGTTCCATTGAGGACTACATGTTGAGTATGGTTTGGCAGCCAGTTACAAATCCATTTGGTGGTGATGCTGTCTATCCCTCATGTTTCTAGTTTACCAAGAAGTGGTCTACCTTGTCAAATGCCTTGCTGAAGTCTAAATATACTATGTCCATATCATTTCACTGGTCTACTAATTTAGTCACTTTGTCAAAGAATAAAATAAGATTGGTTTGGCATGATCTGTTTTTGATAAACCCATGTTGGCTTCTGATTATAACTTGTTTGCTTCATTACTACTGTGTCTAAATTATCGTGATAAAATAATTGGCCAAGAAAAGCTCTAAGTACATTACTAGTCATTAATACAGTATGGGAAGTCTTAGCAGGTTGTAGTACTTACCTAACTTTGATATATATTGGGGGAAAAACTAAGTAATGTCATACCCATTTAATAATTAAACAGACAACCACTAAGAAATCTCCTTCCCTAAATCTACGTATTTTTCCCCTAAAAAAAACTCTGAGAAGGCAAATTATTCCCATACATTGCAAAGAAAATTAACTGAGAATATCCACACATTCACAGAACTGAATTTAACTTGATGGAGTCTTTGGTTTGAATTGGGAGAAATTGCAAATATAAAATTCAGATAAATGCATAAAAATGTCATTTTTCATGAAAAAAGTAAAGAAAATTAGAACAAACACCCAGTTACTTATGTTACAGTAACTTACTTCCTTTAAATAGGCAAGGATTTTTCTTTCCTACCAAATAGCTTATAGCAAAAACTATTTGCTAAATTTGAAAGATATGAATTGTTCACTGTGAATAACTGGCTCTTTCTTCTCTTTGGAGCTTTTGTTAATACAAATAATATGAATATTATCAGCATCTATATTTAAAGACTGAACATAGAAGAGCAAACCAATGAGGAATGTAAAAATGTCCTTTGGGTACAATAATGGAAAATAAAATATAGTGCAAATTGTTATCTCCAGTAGGGCATTTAAACTGTAATTCTAGCAACTTATTACAGATTTGCGATAGAACATAAGATAATAGATTTCATCTGCTTATTTTTTAAATTCACTGCATATTTATAATTAGGGCTGTTGTTAATTAAATCTCAGTGCTGTTTTTCAGTTATCAAGATTTTCATATTGAATATTACTGAAGAAAATTAAAATAGTTTTAAAAACTGACAGCTAATGCTAGGAAAAAATAGAAGTTTTCATGTGATAAACGAGGACTGATATGTTAAACATCCAAAATTCAAAGTTGTTCGTATATATTAAAAATTGTATAAAGTCAAATTACCTTCAAGTTGATCTTGATTCCTTATTACCTATGTAGATATTTTCTTGGCTTGGTGCCATTGTCTTCTTCTGAGATATTTATTTGACTTTTCAATAGCCTTTAGCACCAATCTTCCAAAATTGTGTTCCTTCCAAACACTGATGCTTATCTTTCTAGAACAGTTAAGTTTGGCCAGAGGCTGCCATTTGTCTAAAGCAAAAATATCTTGAGTTCCCCAAAGGATCTCCAAACAGAAACTTAAACTCTTTTTGGGTGAGTTACTTTCAGTCTAGAAAGGAATGTCAAATCGATATGTATACAGCAATCTCATTAGGAGAATACATAGATACCTTATATGTGTATATATAAAACCTTAAGAATTGTTCAAACTGCTCTTCTCTTAATTTTGGGTACCACCATTACTATTTTATTAAATAAAAATAGAACACAGTGAGACTTGTCTTCCTCTTTCCTTCTGATGTATGCCATGACTTTTGGGCAAAAGGAAATGTAAGCTATTAGGAAATCTTCAAGTGTTTCATATTAATGCACAGGATATTTCTCACAAGGAATATTTTAAGGAGACGAGCGTGATATTTACATTGGTAGAATGAATTGAAATGAGGCCAGATCCAGAACTAGTATCCTTCCTCCTTCTGAATTCAAACTTCTGTAACTCTGAAAAATGTGTGATAATAGATCTGATAGTCTCTCAAGTGCTATAATTAGCTGCAATTATTATAATAGCGCATAAGGAAGAGATGAAGAAAAAATGGGCAGTCAAATTAGTGCTCTGCAGAAGTCATGCCTGCAGCCCCTCTCTATTAATCTGTTTGGCAGTCCTGTCCCTAATGAAGGCTATGTTAATTACACATTTGAGCACCTGTCATCTTGACATTTCTTAGAAGTTGCAATGAGTTGAATGATGGACAGCAAAAGATTAGGGTTCATTCATATAACTAGGACAGGCATGCTGTGTTTCAACAAATGACTTCTAGTAGCTATCCATCCACATTTCCTACCATCAGAAATTTGGCAAAAGGCTGCTGGGGGGAAAAAGACATTTGGTTGCGGTCTTCCAGCTTTTTGAATCCCTCCCTCAAAGAAGTTCATTTTTTGCCCCATATGACATTAGCAATAATACTAGACAGCATCAGTTGGAATAAGCTGACCCACAACCACAACCACAAAAAATACATAGCGGCATATTCCAGTGGCACTATAAATGAGATAGGCATGCCAATTCATACATTATTTTGAACAACATGACTTTCAGAAGCTTTGAGTGGCTCCTAATTCTGTTTGAATGCCTCACCATGTAATTGCCTTCAATTAAAGTAGAATTCAAGTGGGAATTTTAGTAATCTCATTGCGAAGAACTTGAAAACATGAGGTACTTGAATGTCTCCAGACTGTGCAATTAAAATACCTTCTGAACTAGTGCTCAGAGCAAAAGATCAAACATTTATGATACCCCAACATGCAAGAAATTGTCTTGGCTTCAATGACAATTATATTCAGATCCATTCAGATGTGCCGGTTATAGACAACAATGTACACAATCACACACATACCGAACCCTGCCAGCACCGGCTACAAATCTGTGACAAAGGAAGTAATAAATTATACATTATTAACATCTCTTTCCAAGTGTTTATGGTAGAAGTACATATATTTATATACACATTACAGCTTCATTTAATGTTAAATGCAATAGAAGCATTACGATGTCATTGAATGCCATTTCCTTTCCATATGATTGATAGTTAAAGCCATCAGCTTATGTAGATTTAGATTATTTGTCTTGTTTATGGTACAGCCCCCGGCCCAATATATAAATACACATGATATTTGTTAGAAGTTACCTTTGGATGAATAAAACAGAATTTTGTTTGTAATGGTATATGGAGAGAGTTAGCAGAAGCTGAACATAACTGAAGAAGCTTCTTGGATGAGAAACAAAACATGTTCAAGGGAAAATGAAATCCAGTTGCCTTTTGAAGAAGCACCTTTGAGACAACCATGACCTGGATGACTGAGAATTTCCATAGACATTGAACCGGCACTATAATTTTTTTCCATATAATATGCTAGGACTGAGGACACATGCATTATGTGCCTTGGTGGAGCAGTGGGCTAATGCCTCCTTAAGTAACACCAGCTGCCTGCAATTAGTGCAGGTTCGCATCCCACCAGGCTCAAGGTTGACTCAGCCTTCCATCCTTCCGAGGGAGGTAAAATGAGGACCCAGATTGTTGGGGGCAATAAGCTGACTTTGTAATAATGCCGCTTGGGCGGGGGTGTGTGAAAGCCCTAATAAGCAGGCATATACATAGAATGAAGGCTACTGCTAAGCTTGTAAGCCGCCCTGAGTCTTCGGAGAAGGGCAGGATATAAATGGAATTAAAATAAATAAAAATAAAAAAAATATAAGGAAAACAACAGGATAGTAATTTCTTCCTTTTTCTTCCTTTTATTCAGATAATTTTTCTTAGATTATTATGTGTGCATTTTTATTCCCAGTACTACTCACCCAAAGCCTGTGTTCCTGGATGGTTGGTTGAATGAATGGATGGATGTTATTTCAGCATTGTGAGACTTAATCTAAATTTCTCCGGATTTATACACTATTTTTCTCCCAATTCCTCCTTGAGTATCTCAATGAGGAAAAGATATCTTTTAGATTAACAGCTATTTTCAATTGAATGCTAAACAGATTTAAAGGTTATGTATTATTAGTGAAGCCAATCCAGGTTCATGAACTATAAATATGACACATTTCCAGTATCTGCTGTTAAATCCAGCCACAGTTTGCATAACTTCAGATGACATAATGAGCTGTGGTTACTCAGAAATGATGCAACCAGCCCATGGGCTGGCAGTTTGACACCCCTGCCCAGGGCGGTATAGAAATCAAATTATTAAATTAAATTATTAAATCTTGAGGAAAGAAATTGAAACAGTTTATGTCCAGGATGTGAGGGGTTTGTACTGTAGATATTTTCACAGCCTCTTTCTGGCTCGTGCAGTATATAGGTCTTCAATGGAAGGCAGGTTGGTTGCACTCATTTTTACTGAAGTCCTAACTATCCGTTGAAGTTTGTGTCTATCTATTTTGGTTGCTGTGCCAAACCAGACAGTTATAAAGGTGCAAAAACAGACTCAATAATTCCTGTGTAGAACTGTATTAGCAGCTACTTGGGCAGTCTGACCTTTCTGAGTTTAAATCTGAATTTCTGAGTTTAAATCAGATTTAAAGCACATTTTTGAAGAAGAAATAAATTAATGTGAATGAGTAAAGCTTGCCAGAATTCAATAGCCTGGGAAACATAAAATCACATGTAAAGTATTATGCTTTAATTATTTAGATTTGCATTTATAATTCCTTTTTAGCATAGAATGACTAATCTTGCATGAAGCTAAACTAAGTTATACAACCAAGGTACTGTACAACTATTTTTATGCTCTGCTTTAATTTTAGTTATTAAATTAGATGCTTTTATCTGCATATGTTTGGATAAATTAACACATAAATGGTTTACAGCACTCTTAAATACAGAAAGCCCTACATTTTAACTGTATTATATGTTCTTTCATAACATCTAATTTACTGTAACAACAGTTTTCACTAACTGTCTTTGAAGAAAGTCAAAGGAAATATATTAAACTGAATGAGAGCTGTGAAAATACCTTCCCTGTCAGAAATTTTGAAATCAGCGGAGGTTAGTATATGGTTAACCTAAATTGGCTTCTAGTTAGAAACACAGCTATAGTAACAAAATTTCACTAACTAATTTAGTATTAGTGGGATAAACTGGGATAAAGAGAAATTGCATGCCTTCTTAATTTTATATAATATAGTGGGTGAGTGTTGACTGTGAAAAACTAATATAAAAATTAACAAATCAGCTTGTTTATAACATTTATTTATACTTTTATATTTGATAGCACTGAACTGCTAAGTCTTCTTATGTATATTTTGTTGTTGGGAAAATATGTTAATTTAATGTTAAAAATATTTACTTCAGAAGGCAACTAACTATAGTACGTGGTCGATCAAAAATTGAAATGACATCATAATGAAATTAATAAAATAAAACTAATGCAAGTTTTATTAACTGGTCAATTTATTATTTGTTCAAATTAAATAAAGCTATATGTGCAAAAATGTAGAAATCCTGTAGTGCTAAGTAAGTTAGCTGAATGAAAAATTGCTGTTTTACAGAATTCTGCTTTCTGTTATTAGAGGCAACATACAAACATGGCTCCAAGTAACAGACATTATTATATAGAAGAGATAGGTAGAAGCTTGGTATGATGCAACCATGAACATAAATTGCCAGTCTGAAGTCATGATGAAAATTCCTTAATCTCATAATTCATGATCAAATTCAACCATATTTTTAACTGTTTTAGACCAAGCCAAATCCCAAAATGCCAGGGAATTCCTGACAAATCAGCCATAGAGTGGGTCACATAGAGTGAAATTCTGTACAGGTAGTCCTGGACTTACAACCACAACTGATAGCAAATTTTCCATTGCTAAAGAATGGAAGTTATTAAGTTGCCCCATTTTATGAGCTTTCTTGCCACAGTTGTTAACATAGCTGTTAGCTGAATCAAAGTCAATTTTCCATTGACTTTGTTGTCAGAAGATTCCAGAAGGTGATCACATGACCCTAGGATACTGCAGCCATAAATATCTGCCAGTTGCCAAGTGTCCAAACTTGATCATGTGACCATGGGGATGTTGCAACTGTTATAAGTGTAAAAAAAAGTCCTAAGTCACTTTTTTCAGTGCCATTGAAACTTCAACAGTCTCTAAATGAATGATTGTAAGTCGAAGACTAACTATATACATACCATTTAAAGCAGACATGTCAAACACAAGGCCCGGGGGCCAGATCCGGCCCGCAAAGTGGTTTCATGTGGCCCGCGAAGCCATCCTGGAAACAGTGAGGGAACGGCCCCCACTGCCTTGGCCCTGGCCCAGAGACCCTCCTTCTGCCAGAGACCCTCAGATCTGTCCCACTCCTGCCCAGGCCCCCATAGGCACCCTTGATGCGAACAATGCAGAGCTGGCCACGCCCACCCAGTAGGCCATATGCACTCTAGCCACGCCCACCCAGTAGGCCACGCCCACCCAGGCCATACCCACCTGGCCCCCTGAGGGCAACCGCAATGCTGATGCGCCCCTCAATGAAATTGAGTTTGACACCCCTGATTTAAAGGATCTAACCAAAAGTCAAGGAAGGAAATAAACAGCACTGAGTACATCCTTTCCTGCACTCCACACCTAGATAAGCAGGAAAAAGCACACCAAGGATGGCCAAGACTGGCAAGGTGAGCTACCATATATGAGGAACCACCAAACTTCTCTGTCCAATGCACTGATAATGTTACATAGCCTGGTAACAAAATGAAGCTACAAGAAAAAAACTACGATTATAAAATACTAAGACCCCCAACAGGCATAGGTCAGCTCACAAAAGATTACTCTGTTTAGCAATACAATAAGGGGGAGATGTTTGACATGGCAAGAGCCGGCCAGGACAGTAGGGGCCATCAATTCTGAGTACTTCAGACAAAATTTGATTGTGTGTGGAGTTGTAAGACATAAAATCATTGTATAACGCAGCACATGTCTGTGAACACATTTTAATTTTCTTACTATAATGGGGGAAATCCACACTTGCAATTATTACATAATTCATTTTCACCAGCTAAATAAGGACCTTACTGGTCCTTGAAGAGGAAATATTGGGAGATTTCTCCTCAAACTTACTACTGAAACAACTGAAAATTTAGAGAACTTTTTGAATAGAAAGTCACCAAAAATCTTCACGGTTGAATAAAGAGGTATTTAAGGTTTTATACAGCTTTTTCCTTGAGAAAACAGGTTTATAACATTTTCTGTAACCAAGACCTATCAAAATAAACTGAATTTTCAGCTTTAAGATTTCCCTTAACATATCACACTTCACACTCTGAAATAGGCCAAGCTGTGTAAACCCACAAAGATATCTAAATTGTGCATTAAGTATAAGAGGAAGAAATACCATTATAAAAACTTGTTCTCTTTTAGTATTTTCAGTGAAATATTTCTGTAATCTGGGAATATATTTAATAAAAACTCTTGTTTTGACACTTATTACTTTGCTTGGGTAAAATGTGATTGTTTTTGACAAGATATTAATTCAGTCTTGAACTGAACACTTAAAACTGTAGAGATGATAGTATTTTTTAGGAGAAGGCCTCCTACTACATCTTACAATACTAGCAACACAGTATCAACAGTAGAGATCTTCAAGTTTCCACATTCTATAATATTTCACACCTAACTCAAAAATTTCATCAAAAAAGCACAACAAAGAATGTCCTTTCTACGCCAACTCAGAAACCTCAGACTATTGATACAGTTCTACAAAGGAATTATTGAGTCTGTCATTTGAACCTCTATAACTGTCAAACACAGACTTCAAAGGATAGTTATGACTGCGGTAAAAATAATATCATCTAGCCTGCCTTCCATTGAGGACCCATGTACTAGATGAACCAAAAAGAGGGCTGTGAAGATATACAGACGCCTCATATCTTGGACATAAACTTTTCAACTTCTTTCCTCAAGCCGATGCTACAGGACATTGCACGCCAAAACAACCAGACACAAAGACAGTTTCCCCCACCACCACCATTATTCTGCTAAACAACTAATTCCCACAACACTGTCTATGCCCTGGGATGTCAAACCACCTAGTAGGGTTGTATTACTATTATCCTTCTCATCTTTCCTATTACCTATTTCCATAACTTCTTATGATTATAACTTTGTTGTTTGTATATTATGATTTGTGTTGAAGCAAAACATCTTCAAAGAAAAATAAAGTCCACTTGTCTTTCAAAAAACCATCTTTGCGACAATGTGGCACAATGTTTAGTAAAGTTCTCTGAACTGAAATGTCATGGTTCCGATAGATGAGACCAGTAGAAATAAGAACTCCGAGGCAATTGCTTTCCTCAAAGAACACTTTTAATGGCTACATAGTATAGGCACGCACAAAGGTGAAACCAAGTCTGAAGTTCCCACCCCCTGGCTACAAAGTTTCAAGTTGAACTTCCTATCCCTGCAATGTGTCATAAATTACAATCCCCAATTAACTCCTTTGGTGGGCAGAAGCTTCCATTAGAGTGTCCGCCAAAAGTTAGATAGAATGACCTTGGTTCCCACAGAATAATTCTTGTTGTGTCTAAGATAAGAGAATACCTCTCCCCCATCACTGGCAACCAGGAGCAAAGTGAAGATGGCTATGGCCAGATCTATGCGATGGCTGACACAAAAAACATTTCTTTTACATTGTAGTTAGAAATAAACTATATGTAGTGGTGGGACAGTACATTCTGAAAAATAAAAAGTAAGTTATGTTGCTATGAATTATATAAAAGCTACTAATACTGTGGTAATAGTTTAGTTACAATTGAATATAAACATAGAATCTTCTCTCTTGATAATTGTCAATTGTAACTTAAGAGTAGAGAAGAAGATAATTAGAGAAAGAAGCAAGAAAACTTTTCATTTGAAACATTCATTTCTGTTTCTAACAATTACCTTAACAACCTCAAATGGATTTAAATAAGAGGTATTTGTTGAGATTATTTAAAATCACCCTGTAAGGGCATATCTCAAAGCATTTTTTTTGTAAAAGTTTTATTGGTTTTTTACAATAACAACCTTAGTGCCTAATGTACAGTGTGTTGTCTTGGTTCATAAATTTTTTAGAAAAGAATATACAATTAATAATAGTTAATAAACAATAATAATTAATTTTTTATATTTCCATAATTAGTATGTCAATTAATATTTTCTTGATCTTCTCTTCACCCAGTAGTATTCTCCTTCTACAACATTAAACAGATATAATTTCTAATATTTGATGTTTTCCATATTTACATGATTAAATAAAAACATTTTCTTCTATATTTATACCAATAATAGCGTCCATATATAGCATTTTTTTCTTATCAGCTTATGTTATTTTTGTAAGAGTAATCTTATTGATTCACCATATATCTTATTTTCATAAATCTTGTTTAAGCTCAATTTCTCCATAATATTCAAACAATTCTTGTCAATCATATTTTTTCCAGTATTTAACATCTAAATATCCAAATTTTCCATTTAAATATATCATTCCACTGTTTTCATATTTCATATATTATAGATACTATACTACTTATCTATCATAACATCTATCCATAACATCTTTCTAGTCAATTTATATTTCACTTCTATTAGTAAAAATTAGTTAAATCACTATATATCCTTTTTTCAGAGTTCTTATTAAGCCCAATTTCCCCTCAATATTTCAATCATTCCTTAATCCTAAATCTTTTCAAACTTAATTTGTCTTTAAAATTCAAACTTCTCCTTCACTTACAACATCCTAATATTTTTACATTTTGTATCTTTTCAAAAAACTCTATATTACTTATATCTCTTATCCCACTTATTCTAAAGTCCCTTTATTGCCAAAGTTATTTGTTTATTTAGCCATATTCAAACAATATTATTCATATAATATTCCATCTGGTAGGGCAAATCCAGTCTCTTCAGCCCGTCTCTAATCTTCTTCCTTTGCCAAATTGTTTTCCAAATTAATATTTTCAGCTTGTCCAGTTCTTATTTTTTTTTTTTTTAAATAATTTTTTTTTCCAACTTTTTTTTTTTTTTTTTTATTGAAAAGTTTTAAAATACAGTTTTCCTTTAAAAAACCCCCCTTCCCCCTCCCTCCTCCCCTCCCTACCTCCCCCCTATCTCCCCCCCTCCCCCTCTCCCTCCTCCCTCCCCTGCCTCCCCCCCTACTTCCCCTCCTCCCCCCCTCCCCCCCCCCGACTTCCCAGAGCAAAATACAAGGTATATATCTAAAAAGCAATCATAAACAATCATATACTAACAATTATAAACTCTAAAATCCATCACTCTCTAGCTTATATAGAGTAAACCAATCCTTAATAATACTAAATATGTATAAAGAACTAAAATAAAAAAAAAAAACAGTTCTTGTATTTTTGTAGTTATTGTTAGGAGCAGACTCAGTAGAGGATACATGGTAGATGAGATGTATGCTTTTTGTCTCCCATGAGGAACAGGTGGCAATAGTGAAGAATGTTTGTAGTAAAGTGATGGATAACTGTGAACAAACGCCACCAACTCAGGAACAATCATAGCTCTAGATATAGATATGTAAATATATTTCTTATCACATTAAAGTAAAGGTAAAGGTAAAGGTTCCCCCGCACATGCGTGCTAGTCGTTTCCGACTCTAGGGGCCGGTGCTCATCTCCGTTTCAAAGCCGAAGAGCCAGCGCTTGTCCGAGGACATCTCCGTGGTCATGTGGCCGGCATGACTAGACGCCAAAGGCGCACGGAACGCTGTTACCTTCCCACCGTAGTGGTCCCTATTTTTCTACTTGCATTTTGACGTGCTTTCGAACTGCTAGGTTGGCAGAAGCTGGGGCGAGTAACAGGCGCTCACTCTGTTACGCGGCACTCGGGATTCGACCCGCCAAACTGCCGACCTTCCGATCGACAAGCTCAGCGTCCTAACCCACTGAGCCACCGCGTCCCCCTAAAAGAAATACTTTGATTGTGGTTTAAATTTATGAACGGTTTAAAAACTTTGATCTATGACAAATTATTGAGAAGGAAGTTACAGGAAGGATTTAAGATGGCTAAATATATTGAATTGATAATTGACTCCTGAAACAAAGAATTGTTATAAACGTTGATTTTACTGAAACCTTGACAACTGAAAATTACAGTGGATTACAAAAATTATATAGAAAAACAAGAACTATACAAAGTTGGACTATGGATTTTGAATTTTGGTTAGCTTGACAAAGCTAATTACAGAGACTATGGCATTTATGATGGACTACTCAAAAGGGGGAGACAACCTGGATATGACATACTCATCAAAAAATGATAGAAAACCACACTTAATAGCAACTCCTGAAAGATTTAGCCTGAAAGATCAAAGACCTTTAGAAACACTGCAAGACAAGAAAAAATCCTTTCCAAGACGAAATTTATGCATTGCTACGACAGATACAAATTACAACAGACCTAAACCACGAGGAGATTAAACATAACTTTGAAACTATACATGAATATACTTCTAACTTAAATCTACAATCAAAAAACATCCAAAGGATGATAGTAAAGAATGAACAAACAATGCAGACAACAGAAAGTGAACTAGAAAAAAAATGGCTTAACTAGTGAAGTTACAAATGAAGGGAATTATAACTTAATACAAACAAGAAAAAACTTACAAGACTTGGATACAACAATAAATATGGAAAAGATACCTTATGCATTAGAACATCAAAATAAACCTGATCGCCTTGCAGTCCAAGGGACTCGCAGGAGTCTTCTCCAACACCATATTTCAAAGGCTTCAATTATTTGGTGCTCAGCCTTTCTTATGGTCCAACTTTCATAGCCATACTTTGCAACCCAAATTTTGCACTCTCCTTCTTCACCCGCAACAAGAGGCTCTTTAGTTCTTCTTCACTTTCTGCCATTAGAGTGGTATCATCTGCATGATGTGCTCTGCATATAAGTTAAATAGGCAGGGCGACAGTATACAGCCTTGCCGGACTCCTTTCCCAATTTTGAACCAATCAGTGGTTCCGTGTCATATAGGTTTCTCAAGAGACAAATAAGATGGTCTGGTACTCCCATCTCTTTAAGAATTTGCCACAGTTTGTTGTGATCCACACAATCAAAGGCTTTAGCATAGTCAATGAAGCAGAAGTAGATGTATTTCGGGAACTCTCTAGCTTTCTCCATGATCCAGCGTATGTTGGCAATTTGATCTCTAGTTCCTCTGCCTCTTCTAAATCCTGCCTGTACTTCTGGTAGTTCTCGATCCACATACTGCTGGAGTCTAGCTTGTAGGATTTTAAGCATAACTTTACTAGTTCTTCATGCACTCTGTCTATCAGAACTAATTCCTTAAATCTATTTGTCATTCTACTGTATATTCAAAATGGATATGATTTAATTCATACCTGAGTGACCTAGTGGTTTTCCCTACTTTCTTCAGTTTAAGCCGAAACTTTGCAACGAGAAGCTCATGGTCTGATCCACAATCAGCTCCTGGTCTTGTTTTTACTGACTTTATAGAGCTTCTCCATCTTTGGCTGCAGAGCACGTAGTCAATCTGATTTCTGTGTTGACCGTCTGGTGATGTCCATGTGTAGAGCCGTCTCTTGGGTTGTTGGAAAAGAGTGTTTGCTATGACCATCATATTCTCTTGACAAAATTCTATCAGCCTGTGCTCTGCTTCATTTTGTACTCCAAGGCCAAACTTGCCTGTTATTCCGGTTATCTTTTGGCTTCCTACTTTAGCATTCCAATCCTCCATGATGATAAGGACAACATTTTTTGGTGTTAGTTCTAGAAGGTGCTGTAGGGCTTCATAGAACCGGTCAATTTCATCCTCTTCAGCACTGGTGGTTGGGGCATAGACTTGGACTACTGTGATATTGAATGGTTTGCCTTGCATTCGAACTGAGATCATTCTGTCATTTTGGGGATTGTATCCCAGTATTGCTTTTCCTACTCTTTTATTGACTATGACGGCTACTCCATTTCTTCTGAGGGATTCTTGCCCGCAGTAGTATACCTGATGGTTATCTGAATTAAATTCACCCATTCCTGTCCATTTTAGCTCGCTGATTCCTAAGATGTCGATGTTCAGTCTTGTCATCTCTTGTTTGACCACGTCCAGTTTTCCTTGATTCACGGATCTTACATTCCAGGTTCCTATGGAGAAAAAATCTTTACAGCATCGGACTTTCCTTTCACCACCAGATACATCCACAGCTGAGCGTCCTTTCGGCTTTGGCCCAGTCACTTCATTCTTTCTGGTGCTACTAGTACTAGCCCTCTGCTCTTCCCCAGTAGCATATTGGACACCTTCCAACCTGAGGGGCTCATCTTCCAGCATCATATTGTTTTGCCTTTTGGTACTGTCCATAGGGTTTTCATGGCAAAGATACTGGAGTGGGTTGCCATTTCCTTCTCTAGTGGATCACGTTTTGTCAGAACTCTCTGCTATGACCTGTCCGTCTTGGGTGGCCCTGCACGACATAGCTCATAGCTTCATTGAATCACACAAGCCCCTTCACCACGACAAGGCAGTAATCCATGAAGGGGTAAGAAGCATACTGGCAACTAATCCAGCTCCTGCCCCAACCCCCAGGAAGCTATTTCATCTGATAAAGAATTTTGGAACTCGAGAGCTTTCAACTATTTCATAAAACTTCAAGTGATCTAATAAAGATATTGCCTATGTGTATTTTGGAGTGTTTGTTTCTCATGTTCAACACAGCTAGCTTTTTACACATTTATTTATATGCAATTTAACAAATTAGAGAAAGTGTACAGAACATGGATTCTGGAATTCTTTACTGGAAATGACTTTTGGAGGTTCTGCATTATCTTCTATGTAATAAGTTAATGTTGCAACTGTGTTTGTTTGTGTGTGTGTGTGTGTCTGTGTGTGTGCAGTTTATCCCCAAGGACTAATCAAGTAGTGTGTGGGTTTATGTGTGTGTGTATGTAACTATGTATTGTATATATTGTGTATATGTTTTTGTGATTTAGAGTAGTGCTTAGGTGTGTTGTATATGAGAAAATATGTGCATGTATTATTTCATTGGCCAAATTCTGTTTTCAGGACATGCTTCCCTGCTTTGGTGCAATCTTCCCAATTTGCTGCACCATCTCAGGCCAATTAGCAAAACACCTGGCACTTCCAATTTTCATGCAATGAATTATTTCTAGTTCTGGCTACAGGTGTATAATTCCCTGCTCAGGGGCTGCTGCAGCTATTTCCACAACTTATAACGTCATGGATTTTGCATCATTGTAGATGGATAATCATTGCTGAGATTTATGCTAATTAGAATGGATGAAGATGCGGCCCTTTTCAATTTTTGCCCACATTCTCATTTTGCTGACTGGTAAACTGTTGGGGGGGGGGGAAAGTTCTTTTTTTACATGGCATTGAATGTTTGGAAAGAGAGCTGAACCATGATTTCCAGTGGCAGGTTTTATCTTAAACTAAAGTTGTAAGTTAAAGCATTATACCTACTAAGCCATAAACATATTATCTATGCCTTTTGAAGAATGGTTTGGTATAAATTTAAATGATAGCCTTGGCAAAGTATACTATAATCATCCTAATCTGGATACATAAGAGATCACATTTTGTCATGAGAAACAGTATTTTAATTGCCATTGAAATTAGTGGGAGTTCTTGACATACGATTTATTTATTTTTTTGGTGGGGAGGGAGGTACACTATTTGGCAAATACGTTTTAAAATGCTTGTAATAAAAGGAGAAATAAGCCGCCTGTTAATTGCTGAATATTTCAGCAGTTTTCTCATTAATGTTAACAGAAAGTGTCCCCAGAAGCAACCAAATATCCACACATACTCTAGTCAGGATTTTATTGAAAAATATTACTGTAGTTTAATAAGAGGAAACCAAAAGTAGACCTGGTTTCTATCGTTTAAGGTCATAAAATACTTTCACATAACATGCAGTAAAAGAAGTCACACGAAGATTAACATCTCTTCGTATCTTAATCTGCTAATTGTGAATGGTATACTATATAGATATTTATGGGTTTGTGGTGATATTTTCAAAGCGTGGGTTGCATCCTGAAGTCCAGTGAATAGAAAACCCACCTCAGGGAATGTTTTCCCACCAGAGAGAAGGGAAGTGGTATCTGCTAAATCTTGCTTCCCGTACAAACATTTTGTACATCTCTTAAAAAAGACTTCGATGGTATTCCAGAGGTTTTATTACAAGCTGTCAAGGTATTATCATTTAAATAAAGGAGGGAACCCCATTAATGAAAAGGGAAAATATCCAGGTGTTGCATGTTCATTTACTCTGGCAATCTAGTGATGACGTCATCGTCAGTCTTCCTTCTTTCTCTTTATCCCCACCACTGACTTGATTTGTTTAATATTTTACTCTTTTTTTGTATTGCAGTCCAATTCCTTTCTTACATTGTAGTTAGGAGTTGTGGGTGCTATGCTAACTGCTGATGCTGACTCCTCTGTTGTGCATTTTCTTCCATTTTAGTTTTTTTTTAGCCTTAACTTCCTATTTAATTACATATTTTGTCCCTGAATATTTTATTTTACTTTATTTGAGATACAAGTAAAGAGAAAGGCTAAGAATTTCAGATCATTGGTAACTGTTTTGGATGTTCTTGTGTGAAGATGTGCTGCCTTAGATATTGATATTGAAAAAAGATAGGAGCAAATCTGGAACTTCCAAAATACTCAAACTCTGAACAAATGTGTCAATATTCTGAAACCATTTTGTTATGTTTTCTTCAGTGCCATGATATGCTTATGTAAAACAAATACATTTAAGAAGAAAAAAACCCACCTCTTCTTAGCAATATGTACATTGTTCTTAATGAAACCTGTGTACAAAAAACTGATTTCTTCAATTGCTTTTGCCCAGTAAACTATGCCTTTTTTCATTAGGGAATGTGATACTGTCTGCTCCAAGAACATATAACCCTTTTAGAATGGAGGTACCTCTCCATTCCAAAATTTTGAGAAGTACATTCACAAAATGTCCATCATAACAGATTTGCTTTTAGCAGAATGATTACCACACTGCAGTGCTTATATAGACAGTAACAAAACATTATTTTATCAGAAACTGAACTAGCCTCTCAAAGATGGGTCTGCAGTACTAGTCAGAGATTTCAGGGTTTCAAGAGGCATTGCTTTGCATTACAGGATGCTGGTTTCTATTATAATAACATAATCACTATTAATCAGATGAGTCAGGAAGCCTGGTGGATACCAGTGGAAGAATCTCAGGGCATGCTGATGCCCTCAGGCAATACATTG
Organism: Vipera berus; assembly: GCF_964194415.1. Classification (NCBI taxonomy): domain Eukaryota; kingdom Metazoa; phylum Chordata; class Lepidosauria; order Squamata; family Viperidae; genus Vipera; species Vipera berus. Next base: position 236,987,213 of record NC_138202.1, read on the forward strand.
GTTGCCACTAATTACTGTTTCTCTACTTTGCCAAAAATGGTCCAAGTGATCCATCATCTGTGAGCACACATATAAAATGGATGTAGGCATGGGAGCCATTTAAAGGAGGGAGGGAGGGAGGGAGGGAGGGAGGGAGGGAGAGAAGGAAGGAAGGAAGGAAGGAAGGAAGGAAGGAAGGAAGGAAGGAAGGAAGGAAGGAAGGAAGGAAGGAAGGAAGGTGAAGATCATGAATTTATTCAATGCAATGCAATGAATTTCTTCAATGCATCCTCCGTCACTTTTTCAGGGACATGATATCTTTTTCTAAATCTTGGAAGAGTGTCACCAAAAAGTAATATAGAAAGAGAAGAATGGCCTTAAATTATAGCAAGGCAGATTCTGGACTGAAACCAGAAAATTCTTTCTGAGCGTGGTCCAACAATAGTATTAATTGCTGAGGAATGTGGTGTTCTTGAAGATGTTGAAGTAGAACGGAAGGGGTCTGTGAACAATTTGGATTATTACACTGTGTATAGAAAAATCCCCTTTCAAATTTAAGATTCTGGGATTTTTTTAAAAAGGGAAGGAGTGTGCAGAGGCTTGGCAAGGCATCAAAAAGTTAGTACGAGGAAAGATAAAACAGACAGCAAATGAGAAAGAAAGACCTGTATTTTTTAAATCCAAAACATACATCTTTCTGTTGAGGCATAAATAGTAGTTAATTTTTAACAGTTTATGTGCACTATGTATGAATTTAGATAATTATTCGGGTCTCTGCGAGGGGAGAAATCAGGTGCAAAGAGATAATTTGGAGAGAATTTGGTGGAAATGGTAGAAAATAATACTCCTGGCCAAAATTGCTGTTCTGATCCTTTCAGAATAATGTGTTTTCTCATGTAAGGAAAGGCTGACAGCTTAATGCTACTTACATCAGCATGTAAAATCCTTCACTATCTCAAAAACTGAAGCTTCATTTCAGTGGGTTCATACCAGTAACTTTTAGAATTTCTTCAAACTACTGCTTAATATAAACCCCTTTCATGATGCATCTGTTTCATGCAAGGGTTTTTTCCCCCCTCAGGACCAACAGCTATTGGCCAATAACAGCTTAGAAAATTTATGAGTCTTTGCATTAAAAGTTGTCTTTGAACTTGCTTTACAGACATTGAATTTTTATCTGAAAAATATGTATGTCACCCCTCAAAGCCAGTTTTCCCAGGACAGTTTACAAAGCCTAAAAGTTTATGGTACTAAAAAAAAACACTTTCCTTTGCCAGTGTACAATCTCTGCAGATAAAGATTGAGAAATAGAGAGAAATGAATCCCAAGAAAAGAAAAGAAAAATTGAGAACCTCTGCAGTGTTCTTAAAAAGTGGGAAGTTAATGAAGGGAGAAATTTGCTACAAACGGTCCAGTGCATAACAAAGCAGGCATTTGGGTCTAATCTGCCTTCAGAAACTTCCCTCAGATTTGTGTACAAGAGCCCTGTTGCTCATCTGCAGGCATCCATATTATAACATTCATTCAAATTACACCTTGGGAAGAACTGTCAAACTGTTCAGTTCATTGTATTTAACCGACTGACATTATACCTAGCCAACACTTTGTGATTGAGTAACCTAAGTTCACACCTTCATTTAGAAAGCAATCGAAACAATTTCCTGTGCAGCAGAAACATGGCTAAACTTAGTTGAGGGCTTGGGACTTTTATGGCTCAGTCTGGAATATTGTGATAAAGCATCCAAAAGTCTTAGTAAACAACATATAGCTAAACAGGTCAAACTGAAATACAACAGTGCCTGAATTTAACACATCCCAATTTAGCAGACGCCAGAGCTAACAGATCACATTTCTGTCCACAATGACTGGCAAATCTATTACATCCAAAATAGTCTGAACGAGTGAAATTTACATTAATGTTACATTGTCAGTGGGGATTTATGTCATTTGCATTCTGGTATTTTTAAGCTGATGAAATAAATGATGTAATTTGTGATCTAGTAGACATTTGGAAGTAGCAGACAACCTTCCCCACAAGTGGTCCACTAAACTGAAAATTCATATTTGATTTAGAGAAAAATCTGCCTAATGTCATATAGTACAGGGATCTCCAACTCCTGGTTCATGGACTGGTACCAGGCCGTGGCATGCCAGCAACCGGTCCACAAGGAAAACCCATCCGCAGATGCAGCAGCACACAAAATCATGGCCCCCCTGGCCCGTGGATAAACCTCTGTCCACATAACCAGTCCCAGGTGCCCAAAAGGTTAGGGACCTCTGATATGATATAATACAATAAAATCTTGATGTACTGAACTCTTTGCTGGTGGGCAATCTATTAAATCTAAGTTTACATCTTTTATGTCAATATGTATCATATGCCTTGGTGGAGCAGTGGGCTAATGCCTCCTTAAGTAACACCAGCTGCCTGCAATTAGTGCAGGTTTGAGTCCCACCAGGCTCAAAGTTGACTCAGCCTTCCATCCTTCCGAGGTAGGTAAAATGAGGACCCAGATTGTTGGGGGCAATAAGCTGACTTTGTAAAAATGCCGGTTGGGGGGGGCGAAACCCATAATAAGCAGGCATATACATAGAATGAAGGCTATTGCTAAGCACATTGATTTGTGCTTCTTAGATTGTAAGCTGCCCTGAGTCTTCGGAGAAGGGCGGGATATAAATGGGATTTTTTAAAAAAAATTACCTAGAGTTTCATAAATGCCTTCATTTGCAGTAAAATTTCAGTTTAATGGACAAATCTTTACTTCAATAGACATTAAATTGAGTGTGAAACCCAAATTAAAAATGTGTCCGGTATATCAAAAAACTGAGATCCACAAAACTGAGGTTTTAGTGTACAGTGTTCAAAATTATGTAGTTTATGTATAAGAAGAATCCATTAATTGTATCATCTAATGTATGTGTGCTTCTGTGTGTGTGTGTGTGTGTGTTTGTGTGTGTGTGTGTTTGTGTAGAGTATATAAGTACATGACATACTATATGTTAAATACAATTCTTATTCATTGCAGCAGATGTACTAGAAAAGATTACATGGCATTGACTTCTAACGTTAAATGTCTATATTGAAAAGTAAAATAACAAAAATCAAGTGCTCCCTTAGTTTATTTTTCTTAATTAAGATCAATACAGATAATCCTCATTTGAAAACCACAATTCGGATGACAACACTAATTTACACGGTCTTTAAGTAAAAAAAAACACCACATGATTGTCACGGTGTTTCAGTTTTCCCATTTCAGTATTCCCCTGTCTTTTGGAATGCTCATCCCAGCATTCAGATAATCAGCAAGAAGAGAATTATGGCTGCCAAATTTAATCTAAGAAATAATTTTCCAGACTCGTATTCAAATAATGCAAATCTACCTTCTTTAAGAACCATCATCATCATCATCATCCCAATGAAAATGATGGAACCTGAAATGATTAAGAATATTAATATTTTTCATTCTTTACTAATATAGACCTCAGATATTGAAATGTATTAATACATATTTCTAACAGAAATACAGTCCTGTTTAGTTCATATCATACGATTAACTCAGACTAAAGTAATTATATTTACTGGTATCCTAATTTATACCCTCACATTAACTAAATTGGGAATCCTAATTTAGAATTAATTATTTCTAGATTTGGAACACATACCGTATATATTATAATGTTATATTTTAAGACAGAAAACTTTAAAATTGTCTTGGCTAGAAGAATATTGACAGTAAAAATTAATATGTTGCCAAAGATTGATTTTAAAAGAATTTAAGGAATGACAAAGACAAATAAGGAATTTTATTTGATCAAATAGAAGACCAAGAGTCAAACTGAGGAGTCTACAAGATGCAAATAGCAAGATGGGTTGGCTGTTCTAAATTTTAAGTTTATTTTATTGGAGAGTTGGGGAGTTAGAATGTATAATAATAATACTGCCCGATTCAGTGCTAACGGTGGGTGTTTAGAGCTGATGTTAGGGAAGTTGGAAAAGAAATTCTAAATCCAGAGATAGAATGGATATGAAAAAGAAACCAAAAATTAATGGCACCTTGATTTTGTTTAGATAGACCAACAGACAAACGTACAGGTTTCTATGAATATAGCCTAGAGCAGGGGTGTCAAACTCGCAACGTTACGTGACTTTTTCCCCATTGTCGGCAATGGGGTGAGCACGGTTTTGGCATGATGCATCTGGCCCACGGGCTGGCAGTTTGACACCCCTGGCTTAGAGTATTAATGTATCATTTCTAAAATTTCCATAGTATCTTTTTCTTGATCTGGTCTACTTGAAGAGCTGACATCAAACTTGAGAATGTTAAGGTTTTCCAGATGACAAGTGACACACACACTGAGTTGCAGTAGATGCCAAACTTGAAATCCAGATGGGTGCATCTCAGAAAAAGGGAATTTCTCATTGGTGCCAATATCTTCAAATTGGTATCATTTTAAAAAAAAACTTTAAAAGCAAGGCAACATATGTGAAGATTTGGCCAAATTTGAAATGTTTGTAGCACATAAAAGTCAGAATATCAGTTAGAGCTTGTACATAAATTGTTACTGAAATACGATTCAGAAATCAAACAAATCAAAGGTTTCCCGACGGCAGATTTACATTTTCACAAAGTATAATAACTGCTAGGATAGTCTATGCCTCTCATTGGGAATTGCAGTCAATTCCTTCACTAGAAGACTAACATATTAAGTTTCTTGAGTATGCATCAATGTAAAAATTAACTTCTTATCTTAAAAAGTAAATACTACATTTAATCTGGAGTTAGTTTATGGTCTATAATTTTACACATAGACGTCTGTTACAGATGAAGTTAAGAACATTTTTGACATGAGATTTTAAAGCACTATGTTCTGCCCAGTTCTGCTTTAGATGAGTTAGAATGCCTGCTAATTCTATTAATATGAATTAATATTCTTATTAATTTGACTCATTATGATGTTTGTTTTGTCAATTTCTGGGGTATTTTAATATTTATTTTTAAACTGCAAACTGATATCTGTTCTATTCAATATTACTATAAGAATGAAGGTAGAATGTTCTTTATTTTAATTTCAGTATCTTGTAAATTTTTACATGATGTTTATATTTTGTACACCCTTAATGCGTTTTTTTTCTTTCTCATGCTTTTTCCCCATTTTTTATTTTCCCTCTTATTATAAAAACTTTAAAATAGAATCATAACGAGTGTAAAACTAATAAAAATCAAAACAAGGAATTAAAATCAAAGCCAAAATTAAAAACAATTATCCAATTAATTAGCAATTAAAAATACAAATAGAATAACTGTTCTGCAGAGGTAAATGGTACTTACATCAAATGCTTCAGTTTAATTATACTTGCTAATTAAACGGGATGTAAATTGCCAAGTTCAATGCAAATATTACTTCAGATGTGTGATTGCTATCAAAAAATGTTTTGTCAGTACCTAACAAATGTGATTTAAAGCATGAGCAATATTTCCACTTGTGTGAATGAAGTGAGTTGCACATATGTCATTTAATCTAGATATGAAAACTAAAATACACACTTTGTTCTCCATGGAATTTTTCGTACAGATGTATGGCCTAGTCTTTTTCTGCTGATTCCTAAAGTATCCAGAATATATTTTCCTCTGCCTTTTATCATGAAAAATCTTGTTAACCATTTTTGCAGTCTGGTATTTTTCAAGGGAAGAGGTTCACAGGATTATCCTTTGAGATCTTTATAGGAATTTCAGCCTCTTAACAGAGGGTTTCATTGCAATTTTCTCCACTATTTCTTAGAAATAGTAGGGAGAGAAGAACAGATGGAAAGACTTTGTATGAATATCAAATAATGAACAATTGTCTGTAAGCAACACAGAATGTATTTTACAATGTTATATCAAGGGATAGAAAAGTCTAGATCTGTTTTTGTTCCCATTCTTTCCTTCATATATTTATTCATCCATACATTTGTTCCATTCTATTTCCATGTAGATCTTTTCAGTGGAAAAAAGGACCATATACTATATCAATTGGGTCATGCAACAGTCATTACTAAAAGCCAACATGGATTTGTCAAAAAACAGATCATGCCAGACAAATGTTATTGCATTCTTTGACACAAATTAGTGGACCAGAGGAATGTGTGGATATAATTTACTTGGACTTCAGTAAGGCATTTGATAAAGTAGATCACAACCTACTACTTGATAAGATAGAAAAATGTGGGTTAGACAGCATCACCACCAGATGGATTTCTAGCTGGCTGACAAGCCGTACTCAGCATGTGGTCCTCAATGGAACTGCATCTACATAGACGGAAATGTGTGGTGGGGAGCCCCAGGGCTTTGTTCTGGGCCCAGTGCTCTTCAACATCATCAACGATTTCGACGAGGGGTTAGATGGGGAACTCATCAAATCTGCAGATGACACCAAGCTGGCAGGAATAGCCAACACTCCAGAATACAGGCTTAAGATACAGGACGATATGGACAGACCTGAACACTGGGCGCTATCTAACAAAATGAAATTCAATGGTGAAAAAAGTAAGGTTCTACATTTAGGCAAGAAAAACCAAATGTGCAGGTATAGTATAGGTGGTACCTTGCTCAATAGTAGTAACTGTGAGAGGGATCTTGGAGTCCTTGTGGACAATCACTTAAATATGAGCCAGCAGTACTGCCAAAAAAGCCAATATAGTGCTAGGCTGCATTAACAGAGAGATAGAATTAAGATCACGTGAAGAATTAATAGCACTTTACAATGCCTTGGTAAGGCCACACTTGGTATACTGCATCCAGTTTTGGTCACCACAATGTAAAAACAATCTTAAACTCTAGAAAGAGTACAGAGAAGAGCAACAAAGATGATTAGGGGACTAAAGGCTAAAACATGTAAGGAACAGTTGCTGGAATTGGGTATGTCTAGTTTAATGAAGAGAAGGATGAGGGTGGACATGATAGCAGTGTTCCAATATCTCAGGGACTGCCACAACGAAGAGGGAGTCAAGCTATTCTCCAAAGCGCCTGAAGGCAGGACAAGAAGCAACAGATGGAAACTAATCAAGGAGAGAAGCAACCTAGAACTGAGGAGAAACTTCCTGACAGTTAGAACAATTAACCAGTGGAACAACCTGCCTCCAGAAGCTGTGAATGCTCCAACATTGGAAGTTTTTAAGAAGAGACTGGACAGCCATTTGTCTGAAATGGTATAGGGTTTTCTGCCTGAGCAGGGGGTTTGATTAGTTGACCTCCAAGGTCCCTTCCAACATCATCATCATCATCATCATCATCATCATCATCATCATCATCATCATCATCATTATTATTATTATTATTATTATTATTATTATTATTATTATTATTATTATTATTATTATTATGTTTTAGGTTTTGATTCAATATGCTACTGGGGAAGAGCAGAGGACTAGTACTAGTAGCGCCAGAATGAAGCAACTGGGCCAAAGCCGAAAGGACGCTCAGCTGTGGATGTATCTGGTGATGAAAGGAAAGTCCGATGCTGTAAAGATTTTTTCTCCATAGGAACCTGAAATGTAAGATCCATGAATCAAGGTAAACTGGACGTGGTCAAACAAGAGATGACAAGACTGAACATCGACATCTTAGGAATCAGCGAGCTAAAATGGACAGGAATGGGTGAATTTAATTCAGATAACCATCAGGTATACTACTGCAGGCAAGAATCCCTCTACACATGGACATCACCAGACGGGTAACACAGACATCAGATTGACTGTGTGCTCTGCAGCCAAAGATGGAATTAGATCTGATAGACAGAGTGCCTGAAGAACTATGGACAGAGGTTCGCAACATTGTACAAGAAGTAGCAACTAAAACCATCCCAAAGAAAAAGAAATGCAAGAAAGCAAAATGGCTGTCTGAGGAAGCTTTGCAAATAGCTGAGAACAGGAAGGAAGCGAAAGGCAAGGGAGAAAAAGATACACCCAATTGAATGCAGAATTCCAGAGAATAGCTAGAAGAGATAAGAATGCCTTCTTAAATGAACAGTGCAAAGAAATAGAAGAAAACAATAGAGTAGGGAGGACCAGAGATCTCTTCAAGAAAATTGGAAAGATGAAGGGAATGTTTCACGCAAAAATGGGCATGATAAAGGACCAAAATGGCAGGGACCTAACAGAGGCAGAAGAGATTAAGGAGAGGTGGCAAAATTACACAGAAGAACTATACAAGAATGAGCTTAATGTCCCTGATAACCACGATGAGGTGGTCACTGACCTCGAGCCAGACATTCTAGAATGTGTGGATCACAACAAACTGTGGCAAGTTCTTAAAGAGATGGGAGTACCAGACCATCTTATTTGTCTCTTGAGAAATCTATATGCAGGTCAAGAAGCAACAGTGAGAACTGGACACGGAACCACTGATTGGTTCAAAATTGGGAAAGGAGTCCGGCAAGGCTGTATACTGTCGCCCTGCCTATTTAACTTATATGCAGAGCACATCATGCAGATGATACCACTCTAATGGCAGAAAGTGAAGAAGAACTAAAGAGCCTCTTGTTGCAGGTGAAGAAGGAGAGTACAAAATTTGGGTTGCAATGTATGGCTGTGAAAGTTGGACCATAAGAAAGGCTGAGCACCAAATAATTGAAGCCTTTGAACTATGGTGCTGGAGAAGACTCCTGCGAGTCCCTTGGACTGCAAGGCGATCAAACCGGTCAGTCCTAGAGGAGTTCAACCCTGACTGCTCTTTAGAAGGCCAGATCCTGAAGTTGAAACTTAAATACTTTGGCCATCTAATGAGAAGGAAGGACTCACTGGAGAAGAGCCTAATGCTGGGCAAGGTTGAGGGCAAGAGATGAAGGGGACGGCAGAGAATGAGATGGCTGGATGGAGTCACTGAAGCAGTAGGCATGAGCCTAAATGGACTCCAGAAGATGGTAGAGGACAGGAAGGCCTGGAGAAATGTTGTCCATGGGGTCGCAATGGGTCGGACATAACTTTGCAACTAGCAACAACAACAACAAAGGTTTTGATTTGTGCAGTACTTTGAGAAAGACAGTGTATAATTTCTGCAAGAATACGCAATTGGATTCCATCAAATATTTTGTACAATAATAATTTGCACCTTTTCATTGAGCATGTGGTATATGCAGCAGGAAAAAAAAATTCCACCTGTTCCGAAGGCTAAGTCTAGGACAGGGGTGTCAAATTGCCGGCCGCCGGACACATCATGAAGAAACCGCGCCCACCCCATTGCCGGCAATGGGAAAAAAGTTCCAATACGTTGTGCGACGTCATGTGACATTGCGAGTTTGACATGTCTGGTCTAGGAGCAAAGGGGACATGAAATAGAGTTGGAGCCATTGTGATATGGAATTCGGTAACAGTCTAGATTCTAAAGCATATCTCATCAATTCACAGCCAACATTCTGAGGATTAAGGAGGGGAGATTTCATGTCTTACAGATAAGTTGTTTCTTCACAAAGAATTTGCTTTTGCGGAAGTCAGAAATAATGAAAGTTATTGAACAGTAAGTCTAAATGCCTCAAAAATGTTGAAGATCAAGGGTGGGAATAGAAGAATAAATTTTCACTTCTGAACATTGCTAAGCACATTGATTTGTGCCTTAGATTGTAACCCGCCCTGAGTCTTCGGAGAAGGGCGGGATATAAATGGGATTTAAAAAAACAACAAAAAACATGCTCTAATATTTCAGTCTATGGAAAGTGTTTCATTACCCAATTAGGTAACACCAGCAACACTGATAAATAAATAAATTAGATAGATAAAATAAAACAATATACATCACTATTCTCAGTAATAAAATTATGTAGTACACCAGAAAGACCAAGCTATTTTAAAAATACAAGTTATTTTTTTTAAAAAATCACTGAATATTATGTCCCATTTTAAGATTTCATTAACTTTGCATTCCTATAACTGCTTTGGGATATACAATATTACTCTTGTTTCTGTGGTACACTCAAATATAGCTTTCTAAATGGCATTGACAGTGAAATTGATTTGGTAAAACTGGTATTTATGAGATCACTGTATTTATAACCTATTTTTTCTCTGACAATTTTTAATACATAATCATATAATCAATTATATCCTCTCTGTGGACATGACTGAATGTGATCAAGAGACACATAGACTTTATATATTTTAATAAGGTATGGTATTATACATACTGTCCCATTCCACATTGAATAGTCAATTTTATTCCTTCATATAAATATAATTTATCGGGTTTTTAGAAAAAAGATTCTTGTTATTGAATTAGTATCAAATGATCTTTTAAATATCTATCAAATGTGGAATACACACACACACACAAAGCACTCATTCTCAGCATGGGAGACTCCTTGTTTTTCTTGCTTTCCTCTTTCCTCCTGTTTTATAAAAACTCAACCATAAGTGAAAAACCAGCCTCTTTGGGGAGTTTGAACATCTTTTTGCCCAATGAAGAACAATATTCTGACAACAATGTCTAATCAGCAAATCAAAAAATAGCTCAGGGCTACATCTGCCTTCTAAAGGAGACTTTAAGGATTTACAGTGATTCTCTCTTTGTGCCTGTACATGAAGAGTTTGAAACGAAAACTGAATTCCATCTATTAAAGGCCTCTTAGCATAGAGTCGATTTGTCAGATGTTTTATGGGCACCATCATGCATTATTGTAATGAGGGGAGTCATCAGAGGATGAGACAAAGAAGGCTAAGGTTGTGCTGTTGAGAGCTCTACTTATGAGTCAGATCCAACTCATACGTATTCAAAAAGAGGACTTTGAAACAGCGTTTAAACAGGAGCTATGGTAGAAGTTTCTGAGTAAACATATTATGATATTCTAAATAAACTTTATTGGTCTGTGGTCCTCTATGCAGTTAAAGAAATTCAAAAACCTGAAAATTAACAGTTTTATCATGTTCTTTAACAACTTACCCAAATTGCTCAGTAACCAACTGGGTACAGTTCTCCTGTTAGGAACATTACAGTCTCATACATTTCCACAAGAAAAAAGCCATAAAGATTGTTTTGAATTTCTAAAAGTGTAATTTAGGTACTTAAATATATAGGTTAATTACTGATATATGATTTTAATTGGGGGGATGTTCCTGTAAGAAATAAAACTTAATAAAAAAAATTCAGAAAAATACCAGTAATGCAGTTTAGTTTTAACTAGAAAATGTAAAGGAGAAGCTATTAGTTATAGTAGTTAAGATACTAGACTAATTAGGAGATTGTGAATTTTAGTCCAGCCTTAGACATCTGAATCACTTAGGCCTATCACTCTGTCACAGCCCTAGGAATCAGTCAATGGCAAACCACTTCTGAAAATCTTGTCAAGAAAACTGGATTGTTTGATTCCTGTAGTCACCAGGAATCAAAAACTGATTCAAATACAGCCCAAAAAAAGTAAAGAGAAGGTAATTGAAGTTGGAGAAACAGTTTTAAAACTGGATAGTTATGAAAGTGGTAGGTAGCAGTTTCTGAATTTGACAAGAAAAACCTGTTATTTCGTTTCATTGCTAATTGTCCTTGTGTGTTTTTAATTAAAATATATTTTGAGACAGCACTTTTTGTATGCTTCATATAACAAACTTACTTGTTAAAATAATTTCCATTTTTCCCCCATGTAAACCAGAAATGAATGCAATAAGGGGTTTTTTATGACTATCTTAAAGTTCCCATTATCACTAGCTATTGGATAATACGTGACATTACCCCTCAAGACAGTATGCAAATGTTAATTAGCTTAAATTCTTCTTCAAATGAAGAAACTGAAAAACATTATTCCAGTCATTTTATGAAAAATGTTTTAAATAATCTAGATCCAAAGCAGTTATGGTAGCTCCTTTTATAGAAATCTGCCTAGACACTGTTTTTTGTAGTCCCTTATTCTTTGAGAAACAGTGGGTGGTACCACAGAAAAAGGCCTTTGTTTTGGAACTCAAAAAAGCTTTGGGATTATTTTAATGAGTATTTATTCATTTTGCCTTTCTGATGTTTAATTGCTGTTTTTAAATGTGCTTGGTTTGTGTAACTCTGAATTTTATTAATTGTAATTCCCAAGTAAGCTGCCTTGATTGGGCAGTAGCCATCACTCAGTGACCTCTCATTTAGCAGCCATTCAGGGTGACAACTGAATTAAACAAAGAGACATCATCTTCGGCGACATCCCCATGGTCTCATAATTGTCATTTGCAACCTCCAGCGTCAGCTTCCAACAAGCATAGTCAAGTGGCAAAACTGGCAGATAGTTGTAATGATCATGTGATGTTGCACTTAATGACCATGCACAATCCGCTTAACAGTTCTGGCAACTGGAGCTGCCAGAATTGTCATCATAAGTTGGTGCCGTCATATGATTTCTTTTGCTTGCCAACCGCATTGCTTAGTGACTTGAGTTTCCAGTCCCGATTACAGTCGTTAACTTGAGGACTTCCTATAGAAAAACAAGTTTAAAATAAATATTAATAATGAGTCCATATATTATACCATAAGATCTGAGGATCCCTGAGAGGTTATGTCCATCTGGCTCCTTCAACAATCATTACTAAAGTAATCAGTATATCTGTATGAAATATATGCTTTCCAGTTTGTTCTGCTCTTGACAGGCAACTGCTTACGGAATGCTTCTGCCTCCAAAAATCAGACGTGAATTATTACTGCACACAACTTTCCCTGCAGTTGTTTTTATGGGCTTAGTAATAGCTTAACTGCACTTCTGCTTTATAAAGTTAGCAGACTCCAAGCGTTTAATTACATTTCCAACTATCTTAATGGGACTAGTATTGTTAATATTGTGTTTTAAATGAATCTCAAAAATCCAGGTTCTCTTTGTGCTGCAAAGAAAGGACTTAATCATTACTACATGCACCCTGGATTTAAACAATTATTTCATTACAAACTAGAACTAAAGCAGCCTTATATGTAATTTATGAACTATATGAATCCTGTTGTATAAATAATATTTTTCATAATGAAGAATTATGTCAGAAATTCACATTTTTTTTCTTTTACTTTTCAAAAGAACAATAGGCCACCTGAATGCCAGTCCTATATCTAATTTTCTAAATCTCATTAGAAAATTATTCATCCCATACTTGACCCATCTTGCAACAATCTGTCTTCATTCATTTAACATCTTAACTTCAACAGCTTTTTATTATCACCGCTATCATTTTTTATAGAATTTTTCATTCAAGTCCTCTGTCCTAAAAATTCGAATCAACTAATCACTATATTTATGGCCAATTGTGTTTTCAAAAATTTTCAGCTATGCAGTAAACTTGATTTTTGTGTTAAAAATCTTGGACAAAATCATTTTTATAGCTTAATATTTTTATAAATAAATTTGATCATGTGACACTATTTTACTAGCCTTGTGCTATTGTTGGCCTATTACAGTAGTATGGTCAGAAATAATATACAAGGAATATTCAATAAAATCATGCATTGATAATGTATTGTGCTGATTAATTAAGGATCAAATAAATATTAAAATGGTGGGGGCAGTAAGACTGATAATCTAATAATGTAATTTAAAAATAATTCAATTTCTACTTTTTTAAAATTTCTGGTTCCTTCCTATCTTTTCTCCATCTTTATTAAAGCTGGCTCTAATTTGCATGCTTGTTAAATTGTATATTAGCATTTTTTCATTGAAAGGAATTTGCAGATAGTATTGATAAAGTGACATGGGTAGAAAGATATGCAGTTTACACAGTTAGTAGTATATGTGGTATGGGAAAAGTGTTGCTGTTTTTATGGTGACCCGTAACATCAAGATCTTCACGGCCTACTACAGTATTATTTTTGGATCGATATCCTTGGTAGCTTTAATTCTGATCTATTTAAAGCAACATATCATTTCAGTTATTGGCTTTAAAAAGTCATTTTTGTAGCAATTCTGAAGCCAGTGGAATGCTGGCACTGACTCAGCTATTTTATGCCATAACTGCACTTGCAGCATTGCCTTACCATTTTCAGAATATCATCATTTTGGATACTGATGTGAACCTTTTTCTATATTACAAAATAAAATTAGCCAGTTAGGAAGTCAGAGCCAACTTCTTGCTAAAGCTGCAATAAATCTTGCCTTCTAAAAGAAGGACATGGGAATGTATAGTTGCTAAAAACAAAATAATAAACCTTACAGTGGTATTCAGAACTGAATATCACATGGATTATGACCCATGTTCATCAAAAGGATCCATGTCCAGATTAACTCAGTTTGGCATATATTTAAGCACAGTGAGCCATGTGTTTTACATACTTTACCGAGATTTATAATATTTTTTTCATTAGTCCTAAAAAAATAAAACTTGATTTGCAGCCCAGGAAATTTACTTTAGGATGCAACACTGGTTGTAGATAGATGGGGAAGGAATATTAAGATACAATAAGACAGAAATTGTAACATTTTATTATACATATCTAACATTTATTTTACATATCAGAAGATCTGCAGAGGCATGTGTAAAGTTCTTAATTGTTATATAATTATTGGTACTCCATATTTCAGCATAGAAAGGTATCTACTACACAGTTTACTTTGAAGTTGTGGATATCCATTGAGGCCATATGTCTCAAAGTCCAATGGAAAAGACTGAGTTTCTAAAGATGTGTGTGTGTGTGTGTGTGTGTGTATTCATGTGAGTGGAGGGAGTAAAATCTGACATGGGATTTGGTAAAGTAATACAAGTTCTTTATAATTATTTTTGATGCAAATTAAAGCAAATTATGAAATTCAACAATTGTAATGATTGCAAAGAGCAAGACAAGCAATGCGTTTAACTAAATTAAACAAAAGAAGATATAAGTTAAAGGATTATGGGCCTGAAGCTTGTAAGTAAACTGGTAGAGGTATAAAGGAAAAGAGCATTTGGGTAACAGCCATCACAGGAGTAAAATGAGATAAGAATTAACAAAAGTACAACAGAGAAGAAAGGAAAGGATTAAAGTAATGAGATGCAAGAGGTAAGGGAAAGTGAAAATAAAGAGGACTTCCCAAAATTCTTGGCTGCAACTATGGAAAATGGATAATAAACAATACATTTTGTTTAAGTGCAGTACATGTTCTTCAGCCAACTTTGGTTCACACTCAGGGAGGGAATCTTTTGCAATTTATGAGACTATACCAACTGTTTCTGCCCCCACTTTTTTTCCCCAAAGGGCAGCTTGGCACCAATCTATGATTTGGAATCATTGGAAAGACAGAATACGAATGTCACTGCCAACTGTGATAATACATTACCACAGTAGCCCTCCTAAACATCTCCCCAAATAGGCTATAAGCAGGGGAGGGGAATCAAAATCATTATATACAGTAATAGGTAGTAAAAATGGTTCCTGTTTCTCAGTCTTAATAAGTTCAAGATGTCTGAACTTCAACTCTCAGAATTCTGGGAGTTGAAGCTCAGTCATCTAAAAGTTGTCAAGGATGAGTTGTCAAGGTCCAAACTACTGTTTTCCAACAGTCATTCACATCCATTGAATCCAGTTGAGGATTTAAGGTTGCAACATTTTATTTATCCTACCATCTTATTTTCCTCCAAAGTGCATCTAACATCTGATAGAAAAGTTGGTGGAGCAGTGGGCTAATGCCTCCTTAAGTAACACCAGCTGCCTGCAATTAGTGCAGGTTCGCATCCCACCAGGCTCAAGGTTGACTCAGCCTTCCATCCTTCTGAGGTACGTAAAATGAGGACCCAGATTGTTGGGGGCAATAAGCTGACTTTGTAATAATGCTGCTTGGGGTGGGGGGGCTGAAAGCCCTAATAAGCAGGCATATACATAGAATGAAGGCTATTGCTAAGCACATTGGTTTGTGCTTAAATTGTAAGCTGCCCTGAGTCTTCGGAGAAGGGCGGGATATAAATGGGATTTTAAAAAAAAGTTCTTGCTCCCAAATAATTATCTGCAAAAATGTGTGTTCTCTTACATTTCTGAAAAGGGGGGGGAACCCACTGCAAAGGAATGGTAGGAAGTGCAAATAGACACCTTTGAAAATTAGCTGTGGCTGGGAGAGGCTGCTTGCTTTTACAAACAGGGATTCTCTTTCTTTTTGTTCCATTCTGTAATTGCCCCTCACCTCATCTCAACCCAGCCTTGTTATTCCCATTGTTTTTCCTTCTTTTCCAGAGCAGTAACTTTACTCAATCTTAAACCTTTAAAAAAAGCAACACCTTATATAGGAAGATGGGAAGTGTGTGTGTGTCTGTGTCTGTCTGTGTGTGTGTGTGTATCTCAGCATCAATTCTGTCAGGACAGGGCATTAAAAGTTACTAAATATTTATTGACTGGTTATTAATTATAGTCTCACTGTTGGACTTCCAGAGTGCACAAATGGAATTCCAAAGGGAAGAAGGCAGATAATTGCAATATTCAGCCATTAGAATAAAGAGTCTGCAAGCTGATACAGAGATCTTAGTAATTAAAAATCTGAAAGCTAATACAGCACTAGCACTGAGACTTACGTACTGCTTCACAGTACTTTACAGCCTTCTTTAAGCAGTTTACAGAGTCAGCATATTGTCTCCAACAATCTGGGTCCTCATTTTACAGACCTCGGAAGGATGGAAGGCTGATCCTGTCAGGATCAAACTGCTGGCAGTCAACAGCCTACAATACTGCATTCTAACCACTGCGCCACCACGGCTTTTATATAATTATTTTACGTTGACACTTCTTAAAAATTCTAAGAAACAATAGTACTGTATAACAAAATAAAGCAGTCAATGCATTAGACTGAAGAAGAATTGGAAAGACAAGTAGAAACCAAGACTGAAGGGGTTTAACAGTAAAATTAAGAGAATTTTACAAGCAGTGGGGAAATTATAACATTCAATTCAATGAAGGGAAAATGGAGAAATTCAAAGAAATGTGTGGCATTTCAAGAAATGATTTATTGTAAAGGGGCATCTCTACACAATGCAGTTGAAGATGGAGGAACTTTCATCTGACATTTCTTGTTTAGACTGTCTCAGCTATTACTGATGAATTGCAGCTTAATTAAATTTTGCTGGTACCCTACTCTTTTGCCTTAAAAGGGTAAAACAATTCAAATGGCTAATAAAATATAATTGTAGTTCAAAAAGTATAATTAATAATTTAAAAAATACATTTTAAATCATTTTGTTTTAATAAAGGTGGCCACCTCTGATCCTTACCACTGGTAAAGAAATTTTCATTCATTTTCAGATTGGCAGTTCTAATCTTTGGATTAGCGTTTCTCAACCTTAACCTCTTCTCCCATATAATCCATATGGCATGTGGCAAGTGGCAGCCATTTACGAATTAAATTCCGCTGGAGATGTTTTCATTTTTAGATTAAAAATACGACGGTACTGTTCTGTTCTTAAAAATCCTTTATATTTTAATTTTGGGGTTACATCTGCCTGTGATAAAGATAAACTGACTTTTAACTTCTCGAATCATTTCTCCATCTTTTGGCTCAGTTTTTGTCTTCTCTAGTGGGCAAAGAGAAGCTCCTGAAGTCTGCACCGGTGGTCTTTTACCTGACCTGATTTCCCTTAACTGGATCATCCAAAAATCACACCTGGAATCTCTGTTCAGCTTTTTCAGACAGTCTCCCTTGATATAGCTAAATGTAACATCTGATTGGGTACTTGCTACACAGAAAGAAGGAGAAGAAGTATTCTGCCTCTAAAAGGAAAGGCAGAGGCAGAGAAAGAAGCATGGGATGAGAGAATGAACTGAGAAAGATCTGGCTTTGCAAACATCCATTTAAATTAACAGAATGTAAGGATACTACTGTATGTTTCAAGTACAGTATATCCAAGCACAAAATCTTAGTATATTTGAAAGATAATGCAGTTCCTGTTTATATAAGCCCCACTTAAAGTAGCCAGTGCTAGGGTGGGTTTTTTTAATACATTACAAATGATGATCTCTTCCAAATGCAGTCTAATTATTCAAGCACAAAAACTTAAGTATAACATATTTTACATTGGTGGCATGCTGTTCCTTTGATCATGTATCGTGTTCTCTTCAGATGTTCAGACCGGGTGCTATGTATCACTGTTTCTTGTGTGACCCTATTCTCTCAACTAAGGCCAAACCTCACTTTAGTTTTATTTCCACAGTTTAATGTTGTTTGTGGGGAAGAAGAAATATTTATGGATTCTTTTTAAAAAAATATGTTTATTATTTGAACAAATTTTAATCTAAAAGAAATAAAATAAAAATACAAAGCAATAAGGAAAAAAAATGTGTTTTATATTTATCAAGTCATTGGTTTAACAATGAATCACTACTATAATATAAAAATATACGATATTATTTTAAGTTCTTTAGTCCATATTTGAAATATCCCAAAATACTCTTTTTATAGAGATATGTTATAGATTTATGTAATAGATTCCATCAAGCAAGAAAGCAATTTAGATGTCTTTGAGGCAGCCAAAGAATATGGTCCATATTGATTTTTCAGAATATCATGGTGATACCTTCACTGTTGTGAACTGGGAAGATCAAATTCAATCTGAAGTTGAGAAAAATCCTTAAAATAGTACTACATAGCAGCAGTGGTGGGATTCAGATATGTGAACAACCAGTTCTCTGTGTGGATGCCGCTTCTGGAAGTCCATTCTGGGCCTGGGCAACAAAAGTAGCTACTGGTTCTGCTGACGTAGTGAGAACTGGCTGAATCCCACCACTGCATATCAGTTGATTTAAAATCATAATCCCAGCTCCTACCCAGGGTTTCCAATTAAATAATTTATCACTAATTTTCAAAATAGATTTTTTTCCTAAAAAGTTAGATATTCATGAATCTCTTTATCAAAACTCAACTTAAATCCCAATCCGACTCAAAGATTTCTCACTGTTTGTACTCCTAGATATATGATACATTTTTGCTATATATTGTTCCAACCCCTTGCCATAATCATAAAGGAAATAGATATCAACTTGTAAGGAATACTATTCCACCATATTTTCATTCTACCAGCAGGTGGCTGACAAAATATTAGTCCATTTGTATTTTTCCTCAAATGGTAAACTCAATTTAGCTAAGGAAAACCTTGGTGATCCACCCTACCCGAAATATTTCCTAAATTATCATTATGAATCTAAAGCAAATATTTATTTTATATTAACGTAGAAATACCTCCAAGAACAAATCAAACAAGGGACAATGCTCATTTTAATAACATTAACTTAAACCCACAGACCTAAAGGATTTGCAGAGTCTAAAAATCTCAAAAGTCCCCATGATTTTATAGGTCAGACATATCTGTTTGCAAGATATTTGTAAGGTAAACATTGCACTGGGCTAAAATGCTGTCAATAGATATCTATTTTTAGTAGTGATGGAAGAGTTTATGGTTGTCTTACGAGTTACGACTAAATGATCTTCCTTTAATGATTTTGTTATAAAAATGTTATATATGTATATATTGACTGAAAAATATATAATAAGTACTGGAAAGTAATATTGAATGCTAGTTGATCTGTTCTGAGGTTTAAACTAATCTCTACTCATTTTTTTATTTTTTTCTCTGTCAAATTAGAATCAAGATCCCTGTGTTCTCAGATAATATGGTAGGCGAACTAGTTTTGAGTTAAGTTGTATCTTACTCTTAGCTTTTGGCTATTAGTTTTTCTGTGGGGTTAGATATGCAAATTTGTTAGCCTCAGATGGATTGGCTTGCCTGCTTGTGTTGACATGCCATCAAGCTGAGTTTACCTTAAGTTACACAGGAAAGCAAGAAACGGTCAGAGTTACATGTAAATAAATTATTAGTACATTGTGGCATATGGAATCCTCCTACAGCCATCTGTTAGGCATTCTGATGCCAATCTTACCTTCTGCTTATAAGACTTTGCACTGAAAAACCTACAGCTGCTACACTGTGCCGCGGTAAATAGTTTTCCTTTTAGTGTTGTTTTCTGCCTGTTGTCTAGACTGGGTTTTTTATGAATCTGTATTGCAAATTCATATGAAATAAGATTATTTCAGTCTAGGCTATTTGTGTGCTTTTATCTGTTTTTCTATTTTTATGGATTCTTTTGGTTCTGAATGCCACCCAGAGTCAATTGGAATTGGGTGGATATTACAGAATTAACAAACAAACAAAGTTTATGTTAAAGCTGTGTCTTGAATGCAGATTCCCTAATTAGGGTCAAACTGTATCCTAGGGAAATCTCAGTTCCAAAAAATCCCAAGCTCCAAATTAAGAATAAAATTCTCCCAAATTGAGGATGCTATTTTTATTGTGTTGGTGTTCCCTCAACTCTTCCCCCACTGATCTAGTTAAGCATATTATAAGAATTTGGGCTGTGTTTTAATGGAAAGGTTTAAACATCCTCCAAAGTTTAGGGACAAGGAGCTCCATTTTTATTTTTTTTTAAATGATAATTTAAAATGATAATTTTTAAAATAATAATTATTTATTTATCAAATTTATACACACACGTCCATATCACCTAAGTTAGGGCTTTTCAACCTTTTCACCCATTGTACCACTTTTAGGATATGGTGGTATCCGAGTACCACCAGTTGCCTAGCAAGGTGTCAAAAACTTGATGACCAAAAAAAAGCAAAAAAGTGATGAAGTACAGGTAGTCCTCAACTTAAAACAGTTTGCTTAGTGACTGTTTGAAGTTATAATGGCACTGAAAAAAGTGCCCTCCAAGCCACAGCCGAACAAAACACCTGCCTGCCCGCCCAGCGGCACTTTTCCTCCTCTCTGAGGTTTTCAGTGTTGTGAGCATTTCTGTTCAGTATTGGCAGCAGGGGTGGGGTGGGGTGGGGTGTGTGTTTGATTTTTATTTTCCCCCTCCACTGCTGGATGGTTGCAGCAGGTTTTGGTCACTTCACATGACCCTGGGACACTGTGACCATCATAAATATGAATCAGTTGCCAAGCATCTGAATGTAAATCACAAGACCCTGGAGATGCTGCAACATTCCAGCTGATTGGCGCTTCTTCTGGGCCCAGCAGAAGCACCAGGATCAGCGCCGAGCTCCAGCTGGATCCTGGCGCTTCCACTGAGCCCTGACAGCCCCAAAGAAGCGTTAATCCTGGCGCTTCTGCTGAGCCAGGACAGCCCCGAAGAAGTGCTGCTCCTGGCGCTTCCGCTGAGCCCTGACAGTCTTGCAGCTCCAGCTATCGCTCGTTCAGCCTTGTGCGATGCTACCAAGGGTTCAGCTCATTCCCCTCCCCCACTACCACTTTTCTAGGATGGTCGCGTACCACCTGCTAGGTGCCAATGTACCACAGGTGGTACCCATACCACTGGTTGAAAAGCCCTGACCTAAGTGACTCTTACAAACAAAATAGGTGATTTTATTAAAGGAGATTGTGCTATTCTTAATTACCTGCATGCGCATATACACATATGCATATATCAAAAGGAGAGAAGGAAAAGAAACAAAAGCTATGTAAAAAAATGCCATTAAGGGTGCAAAAGAGCTCTGCAACAAAGGATGGAAGTCAAATATTAGAGAAACAAGGGTCATCTTGATACAGCAGTTATATTCTCTGAGGACAACTCTACTCATTATATCTCAATCATATGAATCGTACACATTTTTACCATACAACTTGTCATTTTCTCTAATAAAAAAGTTTAGCAAAGTAATAAGACATGAGGATATGCAGTTAGACAATGAGAATATTTTCACACAGTAAAACTGTGTGAAGGAGGCAAGTCTAGATACCAGATTCATTTATTAGAATAAAACTTATTTCTATTAATTTAACTTATGCTTATTTTCCTTATTATTATTTCACTCTTTCACGATTAATGTTATTGCACTTCTCTGGCAATTTAATCATTAGCTCCTGCATTTTAAAATGTCGCTCAAGGAATTGTTTTCCTCGTAGTTGGCTGTACCTTATTTTTACTGCAGCACACAGGATAGCTAAGCATTTTAATTACCTAATTGGAAAAAATCAGCAAACACATGATGTTTGGTAAAATAAATGACATAACTGGACTGACATTTATAAAACTATTTAAATTACCTTTGCAGCTGATTTTATTAGAAAGCAAGTGGAGTGTCCAAAATTGTAATTAAATTATTATCTGGTTAAGATTAGACATGAGCTAGAGCCTAAAATGCAAAATTCACTCAGTTCATAAGCCAGTATTGCATTTAATGCCATTGGAAATAAGCTATTGTACCCTGGAGAAAAAAGGTTTACTGGAAACGTATTATCCACATTTCAGAGATAATTTTCCTTTTCTTGGTTATAGTGTACAGCAGATATAGTGCAAAATTCAGCCATTCCCTTTAAATTATTCAGAAAAGTTCAAAGGTATCAAGCTGACTCCTTGATTTCAGCCTTTTATGCTTTCAGTTGGAAAATGGTAAGGATTAGAGAGTAGATGTTTTCTGATGAATATGGCTCTCTTTAGTTCTAAAACTAACCTAAATTTAAGAACTTCCATAGAGAATCTGTGAGGAGGCAGATGCAAGAGAGACAAAGTGTGCAATAAACATCTTTTGGAAGCTAGATCAAAGTGCACTCTACATATTTATGTATTTATGTGAAAGTTACACTGCTTCAATTCATTTAACTCTTAATATGCTTTTGGGTCCTGGATCTAGTAGACAGCAGTAAGCCTTTTTCTTGTCTCTTTTCTCTGCCTGCAACTCTAAAAACAATATTGCCTGTGTTTTCCTAGAAATAAAACATTACATTTGACCATGGTAAAAATTCAGATATAAACACTTGCTCTCATTTATCATTTTACTTTTTACACTTTTTACAACATACAGCACACAAAATATATGGAAACTCTTGCAAATAGACAGACACGTATAGTACAGGTAGTCCTTGGCTTACAATGGTAACCATTAAAACTTCTGAAGGACCTATCTGGGGGTTACTTATGACCCACATCTGAAGTTCTGACAGTTGCCCTCCCAGTCATGTGAGGCAGCTAGGATGCATTTATGGACATTTGCAAAATCCCATGGTCACATGATAGCATTTTATGTCAGTTTTGCCCAAAGGGAGAGAAAGAGGGAGGAAGGGAGATTGGCTCCTTGCTTTTGAGGTAATAATCAATCAAGGCAAGACCAGGAAAGTCACACACCAGTATAAACACTTGCTTACATGCAACAAGTTGGTCTAAGGCTGTTTTGCTTCCTGAAGTATATAGCAAACGCTCCCCGTTCCTCACTGCACAGTTTTGGACCAATCCTTATCCTACAGCAGGCCTATTAAAACTTGTAGGGGGGAAAGGACCAATTAAAATTCCTTGCTGGCCACAAAGGAATAGCTGGCATGTCAGTCAGTTGCTTGTGTTTTGTATTGGCTGTGCTGGAGCAGCCAGCATTGGTGAGGCCAGAGGAATTAGAGAAGCTTGACCGTGTCTTTTGAGGCAGTAGTAGCAGGTCCTTCCTGGCAGTGGTAACATTTAATGGCGGTGAATTATAAAAAAAAATTATAAATTATTTAAAAAGGCAGGTCACACAAGGCTGCTTGGTGGGCTTCATGTCGCCCACAGGCCATATCTTGCACAGGCTTGTTTTATAGTTTAATCATTTCTTTTAATGTCTTTCCCTACAAGATGTTATTTTCCAAAACACAGCCTAATTACATCAATGATTTGTGAGAATACAAAAAGCGATCAAGTTGCTCTTAGTTTTCTTAATATTACATGAAAAGCTAGACATAGTGAAATAAATTAAAACTCAAATATACAAAGGGGAAAGAACACAACTGTTTTGTACCATAACATTAACAGTTCATAATACATTTTCTTAGCTTAAAATGTGACCAGCTCTGCATTCAGTAGGATGATCCCTGCTTCAAATACACCTATCTTCTTGTTGCAGTATCTCATGACAGACTATCCCAATCCATTTCCCTAAACAAGCAAATAAAAAAGATAACATAAAATGTAATAATAATAATAATAATAATAATAATAATAATAATAATAATAATAATAATAATAATAATAATAATCTATTACTTTACAGGATTTTTTCTTTTGCAACTAAACAACACACTGCATTAAAGTGTTATGTAACATGTGCTTAGCTACCCTGCACTCTGCATCTTTATTTAAAATACTAATGAAGTTTGCTTTTTAATATAATGAATCAATTTGTAAATAATTCAGTTTAAAAAAACTGAATTATTTACAAATTGATTTATGTATTTATTTATTGGCATGGAACAAGGACTGACTTAGGATTTCTTTCATAGACTGAGTCACTATCCTATCAGAGCATCACTGATATCATGGCTTCCTCAGTTGCTTTCTGAGTGTAGATAAAAGATGGGTTCCAGTTTTCTGAAAACTCTGATCCTAACCGTTTTGTTGATAAGTGGTCCCTTACCTCTTAGAGTGTATTAGCACTATGTTCAGTTGACAGGATCAGGATTTCATTAGCTAAACACATGGAGAAGATAGGACAAAATTGTGCTTGAATATTTTGTTCCACAACACAGATTCTGTAGGGACAAGAAATGTACTTTTTTTAAAAAAAATTGGAAAACCAGGAATCTGAGGTGGCAGAGGGGACTCCTGAAAAGGCTACCGCCCATATAGCTCATTGGCTCATCTACAAACAAATTGTTTTAAATCTATATGAACACCAAGCCCTTGTGTAGAGCGGTATCTGTGTTTGAAACACTTCGGCTTTTTATTATTTTTTTAATCATTTATATCAATGATTTATATGCCATTTTGCAAGGGTTCTGTACAATCTACAGTATTCACACAAAATCATTAAATAACATTAAGAGAAGATGTCAACTTTTTGTTGTTGTTGTTGTAAAATTTCATTATTTGGGAATATAAATCCAGCTTTAAAAAGCTGAGCTTACTTTACAATATTTCTAAGAGAATATTCTCTTTTATTTATTTATTTTTTATTTTAATTCCATTTATATCCCGCCCTTCTCCAAAGACTCAGGGTGGCTTACAAGCTTAGCAGTAGCCTTCATTCTATGTATATGCCTATGTATACAGTAGAATAATATCCTGTGTTTTTTTGTTGAGAGCTATGATACAATGGAGAAACAATTGTCACTAATTAAATACTATGGAGAATTGCTGGATCAGATTGTGGAAGCACATATAATGTACAAGGTTAGAATTCATTTGCATGTTAACATGTTTTTAAAGTCTCTGTGGAGGCTAGATTTGGCAGTCATAAAAGCTATTTGAACACCTTGTCTTCTACCAGATTCCAGATACGTATATATGTAGTGATTTATCTCATTGTGGAGAGAAGCACATTTATTTCCTCTTTTTCACTGGTAGATGTTTTTATTTCAAGGGATTTAGAGGATTTGTTTAAATAAGAAAAAATCAACAAGCACACAGATGGAGACTAGAAAAATTGGACTTGTCTTAGGAAACCAAACTTTGTAGCTGCTTCAACATGTTGAGGAGCAACTAGGCGCCACCTTGGGAAAATGCTCAGTGTCTTTAAAAGAAAAGTTTCTGGCTGCTGTAGTGTTTCAGAAATCTCCAGCTGGAATCCCACCAGGATTCTCATGCATTCTTTATTTTGACAAATTAGTTTAGAAAAGTTTATAGTAAGCTGAACACTGAATCAGGAACTTGTTTTTAAAGACCAGAGTTTTCCTTTCTTTTCAGCTGCAGGGTGAGATTCATATATACTGTATACACACAGAGGTTACAATTATAGCTCTGTTGGTCAGTGCAAAAGAGAAAAAAGATCAAAAGTCATAATTTAATATCTTTATTATGAACAACTATGCTAACAATGTATACTTGTTTTGAAATCTCTCATATAGCATTCTTGATTTTTTTGTAACTACTTGATCAATTTTAATAAAACTTATATACCAGTATTTGGAATATTGCTTAAGTATGTAAACTAATCCATAATTTCAGAATGTAAAAAAATATCTTTACACAATCAGTATCAAGGGAAGGAATCCCCACAGATTCCAGAATTAGATGCACAATGAATATTATTTAATTCCACATAGAATTAAGCAAATAGGTATCAGCAGAGTGAATTAATTGGGTATCAGCAGAGTGAAAGGGTAAACTGTTGGACTTCTCTAAGTGAATCTTGACAATGGTTTGAAAAATTCAGGTATCACAGAATGATGCCTGCCAGCTGGACAAATGCACACCTACGTACGTACTAGTTTCAAGTTTAATTCGGTGTGCTCATTTTGATTGTTTAAGTGCTCTAAAAACCAAGCTGAAATTCTCAGAAGGTGATGTTTTCTGATAAATGCTTAGAAATGTTAATTTTTGAGCTGAAAGCATTACAGTCTATCTCAAAAGATACTCAAAAAAGTGGTCTTCACAATTTCTTTAGTACAGTACTCTTTTGTAATACACATATCAGTGCTTTTTTGTAAAAGAAAAAGGTGCCGGAACTCACACATGTCATACAACCCGCCTTGCCTACCCTACAAGGTTCCATCCAAAAAAGGTGCCGGAACTCCGTTCTGAGCGTTCTATGAGAAAAAAAAGCCCTGCAGATAGTACAGATACATCCACGGTTGAGCCCAACATTGCTATTGCTAAGCGAAACAGTTGTTAAGTGAGTTTTGCCCCATTTTATAACCTTTCTTGCCACAGTTGTCAAGTGAATCGTTACAGTTGTTAAGTTAGTAACACGGTTGTTAAATGAATCTGGCTTCCCCATTTATTTTGCTTAAAAGGTGATCACATGATCCCTGGACACAACCATCATAAATATGAGTCAGTTGCCAAATGGCTGATTTTTGATCACATGATCTTTTTTTTTATTGAAAAGTTTTACAATACATTTTTTAACAAAGCAAAACCCCTCCCCACCCCCTCCCCTCTCCCCAACCCTCCCCAACACCTCCCTCCCTTCCCCCTCCCCGACTTCCCAGAGCTCAATACAGGGTATAAAAATAGAAACAATCATAATCTACCTTATGCAAACAACAATAAACTATTAAATCTATCGCACTTTAACTCTTGTAAACTAACTACAAGCAATATAAATATCACATCAATACTTATTGATCACATGATCATGGGGATGCTGCAACAGTGATACATGTAAAAAATGGTCATAAATCATTGAACTATTAATGTTATAATGTAAAAATCAATATATTTTTCAATGCCATTGTAACTTTGAACTGTCACTAAACGAACTGTTACAAGATGAGGACTACCTGTAATGAAGGAAATAGTGGATTATCACCTACTCTTTCAAAAGCTTTTCTAACTCAATTTTTCTTTGTGTCCACTAATGTTCACTGATCTGGAATTTTTTAGGATATAGTTCTTTCTCATTGACCCTACATTGAGTTGTTGGAAAATTCTGCCTTTTCTCCACCAAAATCCAGAGTTCCCATTTCTTTGTTTATAGTTGGTGCAGAGAACTATAAGTTCTCTCATGATATTTCTCCTAGTGTAGTCCTATTCTAATCTCTTTTGAAGAAATGCAGCTACACATTATGAACAAGAGTTTCTCTGTGGTAAGCCTTGAACTATGACAGTTCATTTTTGTTCATCTTTTCTTGTGAAGTTTTGAATAAAGTACTTGCTTGTCTGCTTCTGTGATATTCAGCAATTTATATTTTAACATACTGTGCATTTTTGCTAATGAACTAAATGGCTATGGTTATATGGCTGCTCAATTTCCAAAATGGCACAGCAGATTTTCTCCTGATAAATTCTTTAAGCCACAGATAAAAACATTTAATTTGGTTTACCATATACATTTACAATTTTTTTCTTCATCTAAAATTCTTATCTTTACATAAAGGTTGCTAGAGAAATTCAAGAGAGATTGGAATAAGGACCACTTATCCCTATTGAGATAAAGTTGCTAGGTAACCTTGACATCAACCTTTTTTTAAAAAAAAACATCTGTAGGAGGATATATTACATGCAGGATTCAGTCAATAACTGAACTGCCTTTGTTGGTATAATAACATAGTCCTGACAAAATCTAGTATCTTAAGCCATTTTATAAGCCAGTCAGGACTTTCTGCTTAAGCTGAGAGTCTGTAATGTTTGAACCTGACTTTCTTTGGAGGACAGATTGAGAGGAGAATTTCTGGAAATGGCAAAGACAAAGCAGTGGTGAAAAAAAGGAAAAGATATATAAGGAAGGCTAAAACTATCGTTGGAATCCTTCAGAAAGCAAAAGAAGCATGCTTCCGTCCAGCAGAGCAATCCTTCTCTTGTTCCATTAGAGAATGAAGAGCATCCTAGAATAGGGGAAGGTGTTAAAAGGGGGCCAAGCTTAGGATCCTTGCACAGCAGGAAGCGATACAGATACTATCTCCCCCAGAATCATTCTCAAGAGAACGCAGTCAATCTGGCAAGATACTTGTGAATAGGCATGCAACAATAAAGAAGTAAGCTTGATTAGCTCACAATATCATTCTGGTTCCTGGTGCCTGACAATCCACCTAGAGAAAATAACTCTCAAATGAAGAAATGAAATCATTCATACTCTTAGACCTCATCAGATCTATTTCTAATAATATTTCCAATAATGGTTGTTTTGTCACAACTGAATTGGCCAAGACAATATTCTATATTCTATACCATCTTGCAGTGACGCAGTGGGTCAGTGGGTTAGGACGCTCAGCTTGTCGATCAGAAGGTCGGCAGTTTGGCGGGTTGAATCCCAAGTGCCGCGTAACAGAGTGAGCGCCTGTTACTTGTCCCAGCATCTGCCAACCTAGCAGTTCGAAGGCACGTAAAAATGCAAGTAGAAAAATAGGGACCACTACGGTGGGAAAGTAACAGTGTTCCGTGCGCCTTTGGCGTCTAGTCATGCCGGCCACATGACCACGGAGACATCCTCGGACAAGCGCTGGCTCTTCGGCTTTGAAATGGAGATGAGCACCGGCCCCTAGAGTTGGAAACGACTAGCACGCATGTGCGGGGAACCTTTACCTTTACCTTTATACCATCTTGCAACTGACATTTTAATGTTCATATGCTTACTTATATGCAAGTAAGGCAATGTTATTCAAAGTTAGGGACTATAATACCACTGGGCAACACATTTTTTCAAAATATTTGCTTCCTGAAAATTTTTTGGTGGTTATAATAGATCCTTTCAAACTGGAGTTAACTTTTAGTGGCTATAAAGTATTCAATTGCATAATGTCTACAATATATTGCATGAGTTCAACAGGACCAAAAGTGCTTTGCTGTTGAATTTAATTTGTACTCCGTGTCTGATGCATTTTTCTGAGGTGTCCAACAATAGTCAACCAGCATTGATGGATTACAGTTGCTCTGATACTGTTTTTCCATTGTGGCTATGTTCAGGTCACCATGACTGTCCCTGACTGTAACTAGATTTTCAGGCAAGAAGTCCAAGTGTGAATGCGGAAAATGAATATTCAGTGACATGTTGCACTTCATGGCTTCATGTATGCGGTAAGAAGTTTTTAGCCAGCTGATTTTCTGTTCTTTAGTTACCAAAAAAATTCTCAATGACATCCTTGAATGCTTTCTTGGCAATTTTTTCTGGCCCCACTAACAAATCTTCGAACTACTTGTCATTTATGATAAGTATCTGATTTGTGGACCAACAGCTTGGGGAAACAAGTTTTCCAGGGAAAGCCAAAAGCATTAAAGTTTTAATATAATTAATAACTCTTAGAGGCTATATCTTCCTTAATCTTGGCATCAGTTACTCTTGAAAACATCTATCTCCAACAATGAAAACTTTCACCTTCCTTGTTCATCATTTTCACAAAAATTTTAATCAGTGTACATTTTATGTGAAATGGAGGCAAAAAAATCTTTGTCAGGTCAACAAGTGGTTCATGTGCCACTTTTTCTATCCTGGAACCAAATTCTTTTGGAACAGCCATTTCTTTTTAATATAAAGAGACTCTCTTCCATGGCTATCCCATTTGCATATGTAACAACAGTACTTGGTATATCCAAGTTGCATTCCAAACAACAGAGTCACTATTAAATCTCCACAGATATTCCGGATGTACTTGGTATATTGGATGTGCTTCAACAACACTTCGATTTTTTGTATATTTCTTTCATGTGTGCAGCATAGCCAACTAGATATTGAAGGGTGTACTTTGCTAATGTGTAAAAACAGAGAATCTCTATAAACTGCGACATGATAGGCTGAATTACAGATTCTTTTTGTGGTTAGCAGCCAAAAATCTATAAGATACACCCAAAAGGGTTCAGAAAACAAAATCTTTCTTGCCCAGTATTCAAAGCATATCAAAGACAAAACTCTATTCTGAATGCTAGCACCATTTCATAAATAATAGAGAACTCCCAAAGACAGCATGGAACTCCAGGCATAAATCCAACAATGTGCAGTGCAAGTAATCTACTCTTGTATGATTCTTCTTTACAATGGCAACAACAGCACTGATCCTTAAATTGAGTTCATTGAATCTCTTTTACACCAATTTACATTTCTCAAGAAATAAATTAACTAATTTAAAAGTCTTCTAGGGAAGTCATGGTAATAAATACATTAGTTGTTGAGAAGCACTTTAATAAGGAATAAAAAGCTTTCCTGTATACGAAAAAATGAATGCAAACATTTTTTTCCGTTTGAACGAAGTTAGCAGACTCTTTTCTAAGAAATAATACAGATGATCCAGAGAAGTATTTTCCTTGTGGAAACAAGTTTTCCAGGGAAAGACAAAAACATTAAAGTACTAATATAATTAATAACTCTTAGTGACTATAAGGTAAGTTTATATTTCTGGAAAATGTTTTCACTGGAAAGTGATCAAACAATTGTGTGTGTGTGTGTGTGTGTGTGTCTGTATGAGTGAGTGTGTGTGTGTGTGTGTGTGTGTGTGTGTGTGAGAGAGAGAGAGAGAGAGAGAGAGAGAGAGAGAGAGAGAGAGATTGTGAAAATAGAGAAAGCAGTTACAGTTTAATTATTCATGGAATTGAGATTACTCATGGAATTCAGTGTATCCAGGGCTCTTAGTGTTGACATATAAAAAGGGTTACAAAGATATTTGAACCCAGATCTCCTAGTTTTGTAAAATATTGGGACTTCTAATGAAAAAGGTTACTTAACTATCTTCTAATAATTTTGTCATAAGGAAAATCTGTTATGCATAAATTCTTTTGTGATACACATGGTTTTAGAATTTAGTAGTTGTAAGTTATGATTTATATATAGATAATCATAGAAAGATTTGTCATTTAACTTGGAAACAGAGAGATATCCTATAGTGGGATATCTCAGATCATTGGAGTTGTGGATATAATTTTACTTATGTGGATATATATGGATATACACAACCAACACTAACCAAGTGCTTCCATACCAAAGTAACAACCCAACTTCTAACAAGAGAAGCATTCAATAAGAGAAGCATTCAATAACATTCAGAGAAACACAAAGACACTTTAGCAACCCAGAACATCAGAAAAAGGAAACAGATTACCAATACAACATCTTCCAGTGGATAGATATCCACACAACTGACCACTCAACCAATGCAAGCTATGAAAAGAATAGCACTGCCATAGATAAAACAAATCTCAGAAACAGCCAACAGATTATTACCACCACATGGCATCACCATAGCCCACAAACCAACTAAACTCCTTCAAAGTAGTAGCTCATCTACACCATATGGTGTAAGGCCTGTAACAGCCGTTATGCAGGATAAACAGGTAGGACACTAGCAAAGCGCATTCATGAACCACCAACTAGTTGTCAGAAGATACGATGAAGATATGGATAAACGTAACCATAGTTTCAACTGAGCATCCCAACCAGAACTTCTCACTAGATAAGCAGGAATTAGCACCAAGAGCAACACCAGACAAATAATCAAGCTGTAAACAGTACCCTAACCAAGGATCTATCAATTCAGGCTAACAATAAAGCAGTGAACAACAGCCTAATCAAGGAACAGAAAACATCATCTTCACCAAAAATGACAGAGAAGGTACTGAATATACAGAGACAGCAAATCCCACTCCCTTTTAGCATTGAAAATGTTACCTAGCTAGGTAATGAAATTACTGCAAGAAAACAACCAAGTTCAGAAAGCGCTAAAGACACCATGATTTAAGTTGTTTGAGATCTCGAATTTTAGTAGCTTGAATAATCTCTCAGAATCCCTCATTGTTATAACTCAGGCAGTTTGCTTTAATAGTTACATTTCTTTCCTTTTATAGACTTTAAGGCTGCTTATCTGTTGTTTTCTGGGAGATTTAAAATGAGAAAAATAGGATTAGGACAAACATCTCATCCTGGTTCCAAACTCTGACATAAATATCCACCATAGATGTCAAACATAGTGTCAAAATGTGAATATTAATGCTTCAGCTTGCGTAATATATTCACTTTCCACTTGTATTCATTCCTCAAAACCAATATCGTAATTACAAAACATCAACTTTTCAGTAATGTTGCTTGCTACTTTGGGCTGGCTGGCTTCAAAAATCTTAATTGTCCCATTCTACAAAGACATAAAGAGGTGTATATTAATACATTTAATTTTTATCATTAGCTTCTGTTGTTTAGTGACATTTTTGCCATCTCAAAAAGAAAACAGTGCTTTTCTTCTTAAGTATCTGTATTATTAAATAAATGCATTAATAATAACTGATTGGAAACACTCCAAATAGTCAAAATAGTACATTTTATAAACTGTAAACCTGCTTAACAATAACATAACTTTTTAGGAAAATCTAGGAAAACATAAATTTTGGTAATTTATAAAATAAAAACTACTGTGCAGCAAGGAGTGTAAAACTCCAATGTAAGGTAATATGGGAAGTATAAATGTATACTTTATACATTATATAAATTATACATTAATGCAATTGCTAAAAGCAGCTATTAGGCTAGTCGAATTCTCATTTTATATTTTTAACAATAACATATCAATTAAAAAGCATTGTAAATAGTAAAAGTAGCATACACAATGTTATACAAGCAGATTGCTACACTACACATATTTCCATTTGCTTGCTCTCCTCTGCTCCTTCTACGGGTCTCCCAGATTGGCTCTCAAAGGTCACCCAGCTCTTCGTGAGAGATTTCAGAATCAGGGCAAGAAAAGACCGTTCTGCTGAAAAACCTATTCTCTCAGTGAACAGGCAACCTTTCTGACTCTACAAGAAGCCGTAGGAGTCTGTTTCATCTGGTTTCCTTTTCCAATGAGATGAAAGAAATCAATAATGTCTACCTCTGCCATTCTGAAGAAAGAGATTAAAAATGAGTTCAGCATTAATATTCAATTACATACATTCAGTGCTTTTTTTGTAAAAGAAAAAGGTGCCGGAACTCACATATGTTATACAACCCGCCTTGCCTACCCTACAAGGTTCCATCCAAAAAAGGTGCCGGAACTCCGTTCTGAGCGTTCTGTGACAAAAAAAGCCCTGTATACATTAATTGAAATGCATTGAAGTATAGTTTGACCTATGTTTATTATAAGTGAAGCAAAATTGAAAGTATATAAAAGAGTTCAGAAGTTATCACTGGAGAAACATTACAGGTTGAATCTTACAGGAAGTGTGCAGGATTGGAAGAGGGCCTCCTAGTGCCTTTTATTCATGCGTACTAAAGGACCCCCCTTCATGGATTACTGCCTTGTCGTGGCGAAGGGGCTTGCGTAATTCAATGAAGCTATGAGCTATGCCGTGCAGGGCCACCCAAGACGGACAGGTCATAGCAGAGAGTTCTGACAAAACGTGATCCACTGGAGAAGGAAATGGCAAACCACTCCAGTATCTTTGCCATGAAAACCCTATGGACAGTACCAAAAGGCAAAACGATATGACGCTGGAAGATGAGCCCCTCAGGTCGGAAGGTGTCCAATATGCTACTGGGGAAGAGCAGAGGGCTAGTACTAGTAGCGCCAGAAAGAATGAAGCAACTGGGCCAAAGCCGAAAGGACGCTCAGCTGTGGATATGTCTGGTGGTGAAAGGAAAGTCCGATGCTGTAAAGATTTTTTCTCCATAGGAACCTGGAATGTAAGATCCATGAATCAAGGAAAACTGGACGTGGTCAAACAAGAGATGACAAGACTGAACATTGACATCTTAGGTATCAGCGAACTAAAATGGACAGGAATGGGTGAATTTAATTCAGATGACCATCAGGTATACTACTGTGGGCAAGAATCCTTCAGAAGAAATGGAGTAGCCTTCATAGTCAATAAAAGAGTAGGAAAAGCAATACTGGGATACAATCCTCAAAATGACAGAATGATCTCAGTTCGAATCCAAGGCAAACCATTCAATATCACAGTAGTCCAGGTCTATGCCCCAACCACCAGTGCTGAAGAGGATGAAATTGACCAGTTCTATGAAGCACTACAGCACCTTATAGAACTAACACCAAAAAATGATGTTCTTATCATCATGGGGGATTGGAATGCTAAAGTAGGAAGCCAAAAGATAACTGGAATAACAGGCAAGTTTGGCCTTGGAGTGCAAAATGAAGCAGGGCACAGGCTGATAGAATTCTGTCAAGAGAATACGATGGTCATAGCAAACACTCTTTTCCAACAACCCAAGAGACGGCTCTACACATGGACATCACCAGATGGTCAACACAGAAATCAGATTGACTATATGCTCTGCAGCCAAAGATGGAGAAGCTCTATACAGTCAGTAAAAACAAGACCAGGAGCTGACTGTGGCTCAGACCATGAGCTTCTCCTTGCAAAGTTTAGGCTTAAACTGAAGAAAGTAGGGAAAAGCACTAGGCCACTCAGGTATGAATTAAATCATATCCCTGTTGAATATACAGTAGAGGTGACAAATAGATTTAAGGAATTAGATCTGATAGACAGAGTGCCTGAAGAACTATGGACAGAGGTTCGCGACATTGTACAACAGGTAGCAACCAAAACCATCCCAAAGAAAAAGAAATGCAAGAAAGCAAAATGGCTGTCTGAGGAAGCTTTGCAAATAGCTGAGGAAAGGAGGGAAGCGAAAGGCAAGGGAGAAAAAGAAAGATACACCCAATTGAATGCAGAATTCCAGAGAATAGCTAGAAGAGATAAGAATGCCTTCTTAAATGAACAGTGCAAAGAAATAGAAGAAAATAATAGAATAGGGAGGACCAGAGATCTTTTCAAGAAAATTGGAGAAATGAAGGGAACGTTTAATGCAAAAATGGGCATGATAAAGGACCAAAATGGCAGGGACCTAACAGAGGCAGAAGAGATTAAGAAGAGGTGGCAAAATTACACAGAAGAACTATACAAGAATGAGCTTAACATCCCTGATAATCACAATGAGGTGGTCACTGACCTCGAGCCAGACATCCTAGAATGTGAAGTGAAGTGGGCCTTAGAAAAGCTGAGCAACAACAAAGCTAGTGGAAGTGACAGTATTCCAGCTGAGCTATTCAAAATCTTAAAAGACAATGCAGTAAAAGTGCTACACTCAATTTGCCAGCAAATTTGGAAAACTCAACAATGGCCACAGGATTGGAAAAGATCAGTTTACATTCCAATTCCAAAGAAAGGCAGTGCCAAAGAATGTTCAAACTATCGCACCATTGCACTCATTTCTCATGCTAGTAAAGTCATGCTTAAAATCCTACAAGCTAGACTTCAGCAGTATGTGGATCGAGAACTACCAGAAGTGCAGGCAGGATTTCGAAGAGGCAGAGGAACTAGAGATCAAATTGCCAACATACGCTGGATCATGGAGAAAGCTAGGGAGTTCCAGAAAAACATCTACTTCTGCTTCATTGACTATGCTAAAGCCTTTGATTGTGTGGATCATAACAAACTGTGGCAAGTTCTTAAAGAGATGGGAGTACCAGACCATCTTATTTGTCTCTTGAGAAACCTATATGCGGGTCAAGAAGCAACAGTGAGAACTGGACACGGAACCACTGATTGGTTCAAAATTGGGAAAGGAGTCCGGCAAGGCTGTATACTGTCGCCCTGCCTATTTAACTTATATGCAGAGCACATCATGAGAAAGGCAGGGCTAGATGAATCAAAAGTTGGAATTAAGATTGCCGGAAGAAATATCAACAACCTAAGATACGCAGATGATACCACTCTAATGGCAGAAAGTGAAGAAGAACTAAAGAGCCTCTTGTTGCAGGTGAAGAAGGAGAGTGCAAAACTTGGGTTGAAACTTAACATTAAGAAAACCAAGATCATGGCATCTGGCCCTCTCAATTCCTGGCAAATAGATGGGGAAGAAATGGAGGTAGTGACAGATTTTATTTTCCTGGGCTCCAAGATCACCGCAGATGGGGACTGTAGCCAAGAAATTAAAAGACGCTTGCTCCTGGGGAGGAAAGCCATGGCAAATCTAGACAGCACACTAAAAAGCAGAGACATCACCCTGTCAACAAAAGTGCGTATAGTCAAGGCTATGGTCTTCCCAGTTGCAACGTATGGCAGTGAAAGTTGGACCATAAGAAAGGCTGAGCGCCAAAGAATTGAGGCCTTTGAACTGTGGTGCTGGAGAAGACTCCTGCGAGTCCCTTGGACTGCAAGGCGATCAAACCGGTCAGTCCTAGAGGAGATCAATCCTGACTGCTCTTTAGAAGGCCAGATCCTGAAGCTAAAACTCAAGTACTTTGGCCACCTAATGAGAAGGAAGGACTTACTGGAGAAGAGCCTAATGCTGGGAAAGATCGAGGGCAATAGAAGAAGGGGACGACAGAGAATGAGGTGGCTGGATGGAGTCACTGAAGCAGTAGGCGTGAGCTTAAATGGACTCCAGAAGATGGTAGAGGACAGGAAGGCCTGGAGGAATGTTGTCCATAGGGTCGCGATGGGTTGGACACGACTTCGCAGCTAACAACAACAACAACTAAAGGACCTCTTGATATATTGGAAGATATCTTCTTCCCTAGTCACTAGGGATATAGAAAACAATTTGTGCACAAGCTGTTCTTATGTGTGGAGTAGCTAGATTAGGTAGTGTTGTGATTCAGGGTCAGCCTGTGGGTTCGGCAGTTGGGTCGGACGATTCAGAGAAGGAGGAGGGGGTGTTGGAGAGCTTGCTGAGGATAGCCTTGAGGCTCCGCAGAGCCCTCAGCCAGGCCCCTCTCATCTGGTTACGACGCAGACCCAGCTGTGTGAGCCTGACAGCGTGGATGAAGATGACCCACAGCTGGCCCTGTTCAAGGACGTCCGACGCAGGAGGCAGTCAATCAGGAGTAAACAGAGGAAGGCAATGGGGCACCTCGGAAGGAGGCAGAGAGAAGCCACGCCCTGAACTGTTTAAAAGGGGAATGCGTGGGAGGGCTGGTTTGCTGAAGGCAACCATTTGAATAGCTCCTGTTTCATGGTTCGTGTTTGCTCTGTTTGCTCTGTTTGCTCTGTTTTCTGTTAATAAATTTGGCAGGCTTAGTTCCAGCCTCTTGCCGTTTTGTAAAGCGGTTGTCCCTGCCTTTTCTGCAGGGCCGGTAGTAGGCTGGTACAGAACAGGTAGTGTGCGCCCTACCTGTATATAGAATGAAATAGGGCTATTTTGTTGTCGATAAAAACTGAAACACAATTGTTCCAGACAGAAATGCTTCAGGAAGGTAAGAGCAGAAAAAATACAAGGCCAGCTGGTTTTGTTGCTGATTGTACTAATTTATGAAGTAACGATATTAGAGGGGAACAATCAAAAATGAAAAAGAAAGGAGAAATGTTGTGATATCAGGAAGGTCCTCCATGCCGCTGGTTATAAACACCACTGAAGACTAGACTTCTTCCTTCTTTTGCCACAAGAAGATTGGCTGTGGCAGCAGAAAGGAGGGAGGGAAAGGAAGAGAAGTCAGTTCACTGGGAAGATCAAAGTGGGTGAGCCAGTAGGAAATGCTCCTCCGCTACTTTGGCAGCGGTGGTGAATAGGTGATGGTAGAACCATTAAGGAGCTGGTACATAAGCCATGCAGAGGAGGCTGAAGTACACTACATTCCCTTGTTTTTGAAGAAGTGAAGGCTGAGGGTGCACTTTAAATTGTTAAAATTTGGTGGGTGGGGGGGAAAGGAACACATTTTCTGTTTATGCATATTCCTAGTAGCTGTCATTTTCTTAGCTCTATCATATGTGGCTCACCCTAGGGCCAATTAAAATGTTATCTTCTAGAACCTTTGAGCAGGCTTCACCCTACAACAGCCCCCTTGTAATCGCTGGTTGGCTTTTATTCAGCCTGAATTCACATTGGCTGGTATAGGGGAAAAATCTGGTTTCTCCCAAAACATTACTCTTATTAAGAAAATAGTGGTGAATTGAGGGGTTTAAAAATTAGGATTGAAATACCTTTAAATGAGTTTTTTGAACTGTTGATATAATTGGGAGAGGCAAAATAAATATTCATTCCCAAATTAACTGACAGTCTTCCACCACTTCTTCCTCTCTTGCACCTGTATATCAATACATTTTATATTGTTGAGAGTTTGCAGAATGAGAAATGTTTGGGAAAACGTTGTGTTTAGTAAAATTTGATCCTTTGTTTGACTACAAAGTTAGAGCCACTTCAAGTCATATCACTTCCTGAGATGAAAAGCAAGGTACTGGTCTTTTTTTTCTTTTCCATTCCCAGGAAAAATTATTGTGGATGCAGAGCCATTTCTGCCTGCACATTCAGTAAATGTGGTTTCTTGTAAATTTTTGAGGTGGTTTTGACCTATTTTAAGTTTCTCCAAACTTTAAATTAAAGTTGCTTATTTATTATAAGTGTTTGTACGTGGTCTACTCCATACTCTTGAGTTTAAAATTTAGAAACGAGAAATAAAAATACTACAATCCAGCCAATATAAAAAATAAACACCAACCAGCCGTCAGAAAACATGATGAAAATTCCTTAATCACACAACAGATGAACAGACATAATCATAGTTTCAACTGACAAACTGTGAGCATCCTAGATCAAGCTAAATCCAAAAAAGCTAGAGAATTCCTGGAAGCCTGGCACTCTTGACAAATCAACCATTATCAGGCAGAGAGAAACAAACAACATCTACATAACAATTTAGCAAGCTGGTTGAAGGCAGAGAATCACTTGTGATGCCTAGTATGCTGATCAGCTGATTGGGAGCTTGTCGCATGGTGGCAATAGACCAGCAGAACCACTGAGTTGAACTTTTTAAATCTCTGTGTCAAGACAACTGCCATGTGTTTCCTACCTCAGAATAATAGAAACTGAAATTTGGCAAAGCAACTTGAAGGGATTTCAATTTTTAAAAAGGAGGATGCTTTTCAAGGCCTGAGATCATAGATTATCTTCCCAGCTTAGTGTCTAGGATAAGCTCAGATATTGTGGCCTATTCTACAGTTAAAACAAACCAAGTTTGCATTTTTGGGGTGATTATAAGCAGCTTTTCCGGTTTATGGGACTTCCCCAACAGACTTACACAAGAAAGCAGTCCACCTCCAAATTTGTTAAACAGTTTAACTAAAGAGGTTTTCCTTTCATGTGAATAATTCTTTTCATATGCCAGGTTCTCTCCAGTATGTTCTCTTTATGGCTGCACCTTTTCCCCTAGAAAATGCACCTTTTATGCACCTTTTCCCCTAGAAAATAAAACCTCATGTTTTAAAAACTGTAAAAGGATTTGGCTTTGAAAGAGTACTTCTGTCCCGTACTCCCTATAGTTCACAGAAATAAAAGAGGCCAGTTCAGACAAACTGTGTCATATCCATCACAGAACTAAAACAATTTGAATTTCTAATTTGGGAACAAGTAGCTACCAGGAGTTCATTCTTCCCTTCTTAAAGTGTAACAAATAAGACAGAAGTTACAGTTGCCACAATCTTATTTTCCAATTGAAGAAAAACTTAACTAAAATCTATTCTTCTTAATTATGCTACTAAATCTTTATGCGAGCAGTTCCATGAGCTTTTGGCTACTGAAATCATAGAGCTATAAAGTCTAAAGAACAACTCATTTAGTATTCATATTTGTGGTTGTAAATTTACAAACTGCTCTATATGAAGGGACACTTGTGCTCCATGCAATTTTTATCCAAATATTTTTTTTAAATTATAATAGCTTTGGTCAGTTCTCATTTTACTTACATAAACAAGTCACACTGAAACTAGAAGTGATGGAAAATGTAATCCTCCTGGCTTATATTACCAAAACTGTCAGTGAACGCTAAGTTTGAAAATAGCCCATTTTAAAAGGAAGGAGTTAGCACGGAACTTAAAGTTAATTTTCATTGTGCAAGGGATGTATGGAATAAAGGAGTAAAAGAACTGCCACGATGCTACTTTGCTTGACCCTAGTAGTTACCACAAACGAGATGTGATTAAATTCACTATGATAAAGTATGAAACTAGGGCAACCCCAAAGGAATAGAAGACCTTAAATGCCATGAATAGTGGCATAATGGGCTTGTTAATACATACTCCCCTCTTCCAGCAAAAAGTCTCAAAAAACCACTGATTTTACTGAAGTAAAAATTTACCGAAGTAAATCCTGCATCTGGACATTTCCATTGTTAACCACTGTATATTGCCATGGGATGATGGATCCTTGGTTATGTATGTACAAATAAACTTTAAGGAAGGAACTTCCAGATTAATTAGAAAATTAGCAAATGTGTAGTAATTCATACTGTAGTCCATGGTAACGTAACACCCATATTTTTCTGGATTTTAACTGTTTATGTGTGTGTTTTGGTTTTTGCCTAAGAAAAAAATGTTGTTTATGAGCTTCACCAACTCTACAGCTCTTAATAAATTCTGCCATGATTAAGGAGAGGAATGGATCTGAACTTCACCATTTAGATGATTGAGATGGGACAAGATTGCTAACAGGATTCATTATTATTTTTCCCCAACCCTTTTAATGACTGCCTTTCTTAGTAATCAAATATTCTGCTAATGGTCAGCAAGAAAACAATAGCTATATGTCACATTGCATTAGTTTGTTGTTTGTTTTTGCTTTTGCATTTTAATTTTGGTTTGTTGAACAAACTATAACTGTTTATTCATGCATAATACTATTCCATTAAATAATGACTTACAAACCAGCAGGATTAGGTTCACTGTGTTAAGCTAGCCAGTTTGGTTTAATGGTTAAGGTGCTGGTCTCAAAGCCACGAGATGATGAGTTCAAGTTCTGCCTTAAGCATGAAAGCTGACTGGGTGACCTTGGGATAGTCAATCTCTTTCAGCCCAACCCATTTCACAGGGTTGTTTTTGTGGGGAAAATAGGAGCAGGTATGCTTACCTCCTTGAGTTAATTATAAAAAAGTAATAAAGGCAGGATAAAATGCAAATAAATAAATAGTTGACTTTAAGCTTTATTTCAATCATCTGTTTAAGAGCTTTCTGTGAAAAAGTCACAAAAAATAAATCATGAAGCAACCTTATAAAATAAATATGGTTATTGTGCACA
Source organism: Vipera berus (assembly GCF_964194415.1). Lineage (NCBI taxonomy): Eukaryota > Metazoa > Chordata > Lepidosauria > Squamata > Viperidae > Vipera > Vipera berus. The sequence goes on from NC_138202.1 coordinate 237,028,436, forward strand.
CATGCAAGGCAACTTACTCCCATTGTTTGTCCCTTTTCCACAGTGTTATCATATCTTTAAAAGAATAGGAACATCATTTTATACCTTTGAATGGCATTAATAATCTATTCCAGTGGGGTACAATTTCTTTTTTGAAAGTTGGGCAACATGCAATTTTTATTATCGTTATCATTCTGAGATCAGAATGGTTGAGCTATTTGTAGTTCTCCTTTTGCTTTCACTGTCTTCAACTATTTTTGTACTTTTTTGTTTTACAGTTTTCTCCTTGTGTTTGGTTGCTTGATTTTGTCAGTATTTTCTACTATTCCTGAACATACATGGCTTGCCGCTAGTTGCCTCTTCATTCTGGTAAGTAAAATTTATAAACACGTGTAAATATTCTATATCATATACAACATATGCATGTATCTCCTTGACAGTGCAATTTTATTCATGCCTACAAAGAAGTGGTGCTTCCAGTAAACGGATGTAAGGTTGTAAATTGAATCTCTTTTTTTTAATTTATTATTGTAAATGGGCTATAGGTATATAAATAAACCTGTGCAATTTATGCAACCCAAATGGATCAGCAATCACAAATGAAAATTCTTTTCCAACAAATTATTTGGGAGCTATATAAACTGATAGTCCAAATGAGAATGAAATTCTGTTTTGTTCAAACGTTCTTAAAAAACGGTAGGATTTCATTGCTACTTGACTGATAAAGGAAAATCTAGATATATTTTTTTATGATTAGAAGTCTTATCTATGTTGGAATTCAGTCTCTAAAATTCTCTAAAATCCAAAGACCTGCTCAATTAAATTCCCTGATACATTTTCTGATAAATTCATACAAATATTATGCAAGTGGCATCAAATAAATAAAATGTGATATTTAAACTGAAGAGTAAGTCCAATAGTAAATAGTTAAAATACCAGCTTGAGAAGAAAACATAAGAGTTGTGTCAAATAATCAGAAATAACTGATTATGTATCTCACTTTTGCAACATTTAACAAGCTATGCCCAAAGACTTCTGCTCATAAGCAGAATCAATTCCCACTTCTTACCCAGGCCTCCCAGTTTGTTCCTGCTTATTCCTCCAAACAAAATTTGAAAAATGCAGGCAGTGTAATTCTGCCTGATAAAAATATTTAAATTGGAAATGAAGCTCACTGAACAAGTTGAGCACTTCAGCTATTCCAGATGTTCACTGAAATCTGAACTTTGAACACTAGTCATACCCAGTTGAGTTACCCAATGACTATTTACAAAGATAGAGAGTAGGAAGATCTATCCAAGTATGAACTGTAATTTTATTTAAAATGCTGTAAGAAATTGTCTCTTGACATTGGATTCTTTGCGTTAAGATACATATCCAGGTCATGAATATATTTTCTGCTCCAAGAAATTCACATAAATAACCCTCCTTTTTGTATAAGTATCTTTCCTTCTCATTTGAGAATCATTTTCATGTATTTACATTTTTTAATATTCATCTTTTATTGTCAAGAGTATTTTATTCATATTTTGGTCAACAGCTTTAAAAGTACTGATATAATCCTTGTTATTTTTTGCAAAATATTCCAAAGTAATCAAATGTCTGAAATCACTCCTAAGTTGAATTGAGAGCAATGAGTATGAATCTAAATATAAAAAGAAGCATCTGATTTTTATATATATTATTATATTATATTTTATCTTTAAACTAATAGAACAGTGTTTTCTACCCCAATATATTATAGGCAGGCTAAATAAATAAAATACTGGTGTGATTCATGTAAACTGCAATCTTTCCCCACCAGGCTTGGATTCCTAACAAGAAAAAAATTGATAAAACAGCACAAAGTATGGTATTTCTTATATTAATATTTATGTATTATTGCAAGAGATCAGTTAACAAAGTTAAAAGAAATGGGTGGATAGACAGAAGGATAGAGGTTTGGAACAGATTTCTGAACACTGGAAAAATAAACATAGGGATAGGGATAGGAATAGAGGGGGAATAGCAGGAGACAAAATACAAAAGGATCTCACACCCTATCCTTGTTTAAAATACATATGTTATATATTCGGTTCGGTTGTAGTGAACGAGACGCAGGCATTCAAACAGGAACAAGGTTTATTGAAGTGGAACAGGAACAGAAGCAAAACAGTAGCTGCTGCACAGCTATTTATACGGTTGGCCTCTAGGTGGCAACCAATAGATTTGAAGGAGCCCATTCCTGCCCCAAATCTACCAATGATAGCCCTGGAGACAACAAGTCTGGCCTAGTCAGTAACCATTACACATACACACCAGTGAGCAACCGTTAATGCAGCATTTAAACAGACACGTGAATCTGTACAAGCAAAAACCCCAATACATTACAACATACATAAACCTTTGCACCATTTTCAGAATTTATGTGCATCACATTCAGATTTTGTCTGAAAGTACAGTGGTTTTCGTTGGTGTATTACAGTAACCACATCATTCATATTTTGAGAAATTCCACAATCTTACACAAGATTATAGCATTTCTAAGATTACAGATTTTAAAAGAGCAAATTGTAAAAAAATCTCCTGTTATTATTATGGCAGTGTGGGTATGACTTCTTTTTTCCCCCCGGGTGATACCTAATGCTCCTACTCATGTTATAAGAGCCAGTTTGGCAAACCTATCAGTAGTAGAAGTGGTTGCTTACTAAGATATACTATGTGCAATCTTTGATGAACAGTAGGAAGAAATTATCTTATATGGCAGATGTTATAACAGCAAAAACATCTGTAGTGCCTGCATCATCTAGTCTCCTCTGTCCAAAACAACTATGACAACACCTCCAGATTCCTGTAATTTTAAATTTTAGTCCCAGTAGGTTTAGCACAATCTAATATTTCTCAGAGACTTTATTCTCCCAATTAAGGGCATAATTTCTAATTATTGTGGATACATGCAGCTTATCTTCTCTCATCTATCAAATGATAGAATTATTTTTAAAACAGTTATAAAATGGATAATATTATTCTCAACAGCATAGAAAATCATTATTATTTTCTCCTGCCCGTTCCATATTGTTGAAGAAGATTCCCTCCCTTAATTTTCAGAGGTACAGTTTGTTTTGCTAGATACTTCACATAAATAAGACTTAAAAGCAGCTATGGCAACTTATTTGTCATAAATTAGAATATTCAAACGCTTCAGGAAATGTTAAGTTCTCCAAAACAATAAAAAAAATCCAGCCCTGGGAAACAAAGTAATTTTGAAGTCCTTGCTTATACAATTCATCAAGAAACAATGCTGCAAGTATATTATGCAAGTTAAAAACAGCCCACTTGAAATATGGATTTGAGTAAGCTAAAATTTTTAGCCATATTTATACTTCTGAGCCTTCCAGTGTGTGAAGACTAAGATTGTAATATTTCAGAATAGACCAATGTTTAGGCATAGATAACAATTCAGTGGAATAAGGTATCTTAGCAATAAGATGGAACAGTTTAAACTGGTTGAATATATGGGGGTAGTTTTTTGAGGAACGTGTTCCCACAAGTACAGATTAATTGGGTCAATGAACATGCCTAACAAATGCAGCAAGAATTCTTGTCTTTTTTTCTTTTTTCTTTTTTTTTTTTTTGAGGAATGGAGGAATTAGGATGGCCAGGTAGATTTAAAAATAACCCAGTATTTTTTACAATATGATAATTGATATGGATTGAAATATGGAAAGAAGAGATTTTTTTATTGAAATACTAGAGAAGTTAACTGAAAATTGTTTATAATTATTCAGGAGTCATCTTTTATATATCTTTCTTTCCCTTTTTAAAATTTTATTTGTTTTCGTTCTTTGGACTTTTCTTTTTGTTTTCTTTTTTTTATATATTTTTCTGAGTTTCTATTAATCTTTTAACTTTAATAAAATTATTACAAAAAAAAAATCCAAATCATGGGATTTAAATGTTTAAGAACCGTCCTTGCAACGTCTTCTGTGTATCAGTGGTCAAATTGTTTTTGGGAACAAGAATAGATGTGAGTGAAGGACTAAACAGTAATCCTTGTTTTGTGACATTCGGTGACTATTTGAAGTTGTGATGGCACTGAATGAGTAGTACTTGCAGTTGGATCTTGAAGTTGCAGTCATTGCACAACCACCCAGCTCACATTTAGGATGCTTGCAATGCCCCGCATTTACATGATTGTCATCTGTGACCTTCCTTGCTGGCTTCCAATAAATGAAATAAATAGAGAAGACAACAGGGAAGGTCACAAGTAACAAGTAACAGCAGAGAAGGTCATAAAGAACTTTGTTAAGTCTCCCTTGCCCATCAGGAGTCATTCTGGCTCCACTGGCCACTTGTGCACCCTCCCCCACTCAGCACCACAAAATACCTTGCATATGCTGCTGTAGCCATCCATGCACCCTCCCTCACTTAGTAGGAACAACCCCTAGGCCTGAAATTACTTATATGCATTGCTGCAATCACCTGTGCACCCTCCCTCACCCAGCAGCAGGCATTTTCTGCCCAAAATTGCTTACTCAGGACCACTGTGACCACCTGCATATTCTTGCTCCCTGGTAGCAGCCACTTAATTGCCTGCCAGCCTGCGCACAAGCATCCTGGGACTTGCAACTTCCTGTCAGCTTCCTTGCAAACTTTGGTTGTGGGAAGCTAGCAGGAAGTTGCAAGGAGGCTTCCCCCTAATGACCTATGATCTTTTGCTTAACAGCAGTAAAAGGGACTGCCAGGATTGCTGTCGTCAAGTACTACAGTCAAGTGATTAAGTGACCACATCACTTAATGATGAAAATCCCAGTCCCAATTGCCATCATTGACCGAGAACCACCTGTGTAGAACTGATCTGATGGTTCGGTTATTAGTAGAAATTATGGTTTTCTTTTATGTGTTCAGAGTCTTTGGTTTTAAAAAAGGGTATTTCGGTCTTTACAGTGGAAGTCTGACAAGCAAAGTCAATTGAGGCACTCAGATTCTCTCAATGGCCATATGATTCACTCAGCAGTTGTAGTAATTCACTTAATAAATGTGACCCCAAAAAAGGTCGTAAAAACTGGTGCAACCCACTTAACAACTGCATGCTTGCCAAGGAAATTCTGGTTCAAATTGTGGCTATATGTCAAAGATTATCTGTATTCTAATCTTATGAAATGCTAGACTTTGTGACAACAGCCATACTGAAACATTACCTAAACTACTGTAGGTAGCCTTGTGGGATATTTCTCTTGATTAAGATCCCCAAAATTCTGAAGCCCCTGCCCAAAAGCTCAGTTTTTCTGTACTTCAAAACAAGTGAAGATTCAGACAGGCCTTCTGTGTGCCACTCCCACCGCTTTAAGTATTGCACTACATGTTCCTTTAATTGCGCATTTGCTTTTTTAAAATTATGTTTTTAATAGGTATTACTTGGGTTGCTGTAAATAGGATAAAACCTTTGGGTTTTATGTGCCAATGCCTAGGAGAGCTTCTATAATGATTTTCAAATAGATGAATATTTAGTGGTTCAGAATCTGACATACACTACTGATATACAGGGAGTCCTTGACTTACAACCACAGTTGAGCCCAAAATTTCTGTTGTTAAGCAAAATACAGTAGTTGTTAAGTGCATTTTGCCCCACTTTACGACCTTTCTTGCTGCAGTTGTTAAGTGCATCATTGCAGTCATTAAATTAATAAGAAGGTTGTTAAGTGAATCTGATTTCCCCATTGATTTTGTTTGTCAGAAGGTGGCAATAGGGGATCACATGACCCTGGGACACAGCAACCGTCATAAATATGAGTCAGTTGCCAAGCGTCTGAATTCTGATCACATGATCATGGGGATGTTGCAATAGTTGTAAGTGTGAAAGTTGATTATAAGTCACTTTTTCCAGTGCTGTTGTAACTTTGAACAGTCACTAAGTGAACTGTTGTAAGTCGAGGACCACCTGTAGTAGTATAAAATCCTGATTACTGAGTAAGCCTAAGCCCTTGCTTCAAATAGACTGGGTATGAACAACTTGCATGTCTCCCACAAATCCATCGATTCACCTCAGGAGCTCTTCCAAAAATTGCTACTGAATTCTCATTTTTATATAAGAGTAATGATATTAAATATAAAGGGATTAATCATATTAAGTATTTACTTTTTTTTTAAACCAATCCTATCAATTTACCAATTTGGGGAGTGGTTCCAGCTGACTATGTGATCTGTAAACCAACAAAATTGTATGTTCCCAATTATCAGCAAAGCTGTGGTGTTGTAGAATGTAATGGTAGATAGGATTCAACATCTGCCCAAATTTCTGTACTGGGCACCTGCACATTAAACCTACACTTACAGAAAGATGTGAGGACAAAACAAGTTTGGTGCCATATTTTTGTAAAAGAAAAAAAAAGCAGTAAAATGGAGCGTTTGACACTGGCCAGAAAGATAAGATGCCAATGCCTCTCTTTTTAGTAGTATCCCAAGATGTGGAAAGGAGCCACAACTTTCCTTTCCACATCTTGTGAAAGACTGACCCAGGAAACCTTTAGATCAGCATTAGCAGCCACATATTTGCTGGCTCTTAGATCAGCTGCTGCAGGGCCAGTTAATGTTGCCTTAAGCCTGGTTGGGGGGGTGGGGAGACAATTGGAAGAACATCCTGCTGTTTCTTGTGTCTTTGCCTATCTTACTTTGGTTAATCATCTGCTAAATGCTGCGTGACTCTGGATTAAGAGAGCCTCTTTTCCTGTCTTCAACAAAGTGCTGTGATTCTAGTGGCAGCAACAATCCTAATAACCACACTACCTTGCTCCTGGAAACAGAGTTAGCTCTTCAAGGTAGGCCAAGTCAGGAAAACAGACACTTCACGAGATGCTAGAACTCCACTTAGTGAGATTGTCTATAATGATAGAATCCTGAAAGCCTGACAGTGTTCTCCTTTCTACCCATCCACCCCGCTATACCAAAAGGAGCCAAGGTAGGGTCAAATTTGAGTTTCTTTCTCACGCTTCCCTGTTTTCCCAGACTGAGCTCATGTTTGGCTAATGTTCTTCGCATATCTTTGCAAAGGTCAGCTCTGTGTTTTCTACAATCAAGGAAAGAGAGAGAGACAGCAAATTAGATGCCAATGAAACACTATGCTACCACGCAGACCACCCTCCTTCTTTCCTCTCTTGAGTTGTGAAGCTCTATGCAGTCCATCAGATGCGTAGCTTAGAAGTGGAGGCTTACCTGCTGGTGGAGACAAACTCAGACCCTTAGAAGGCTCAATGACAGGGTTCACAGAACAGATTAAGCCACAATAATGATTTGCTTGATTTTGGCTGAGCAGTGTGTGAACTCAGCCAATCTTTCCTAACCTCCTGAGGAGGATCCATTAGCAGATGAATAAAGATATATATTAGATACAGACAGATGCGTTTATGACACTATAAATGAAAGATCCTAGCCAAAACAATGTCCCTCAAGTGTTGGTGTACATGTCCTCCTTGACCTCTTGGCAACAGCAACATTATTTGGAAGGTTAAGAAAATAAGACTACATCTCTCCACCCTACCTTCGTTTTTTGCCTATTCTGGCTCATGTCCTATGACAATTAAATATTCAGCTTTAAAAAACGTATGTTTCATATACCCTTGGATTCCTGTGTTATAATAAAGATGTGGCTTGTGATTCCTTTCGACAACTTTTCCCTCTTTTCTTTTCTTCCCCTTTTTACTTCTTTTGAATCCTTGAAATTTGGAGAAAATGAAACAATGAAAAGGGTAGGCTTTATCTAACCCTTTTCATTGTTTCATTTCCCCAAATTTCAAGGATTCACTTTCCAAAGCACTTGCAACTTTTGTGTTTGTATGTGGGAGAGAGAGGGAGGGAGGGAGGGAGGAAGGGAGGGAGGGAGAGAGAGAGAGAGAAGAGGGCATCAATGAATCCGTACATGCCTACTCAGAAGAAAATGTTACGATATTTCCAAATAAACATGCATTGTAATAAAGCTTAAAGAGGAAGTACAGGGGAGGAAATATAAAGATAAGCATTACATCAGCAATATGAATTATTTCCAAAGATTTTTTTAAGTATTTGGCCCACCTGTTTGCGGCTTGGGCTGCATTCAAAATTGAGTAGTATGCCAAAGTTCAAGTGGTCAGGAAAATATCGGACCCCAAGGGGAAAACTCGAGGAAACAAAAGACATCATATAAATTTGATTAATCAAGTGGCCTTCTTCCACCCCGCCCCCCACAATCAACCATACTTTTGAGATGTGTGCTCCTATTCTAAACATTGTGAAAATTATAGTGAATTATCCACCCTGGACCTTCCAACAACTGAAAGATTCCAGAACTGATCCTGTTATCATGAACTCTGACAATCTTTTTCCTTCTAAAACAGTGCCTAAGGCAGAGGTCTCCAACCTGTGTGCTGCGGCCCAGTACTGCCGCTAACGGCCCATTTGCGCATGGGTGTATGCGCACATTTCCCTGATCTTCCCTTTCCCTCCGGGCTGCCAGGAGCTCTGGCCTAAGGTTACAAAAATCAAGAGGATACTGTACGGAGCGTGAGGCCTGTTCACCATCTCTCCCCCTAAAACCCTGCTTTATAGCCCGTTTCAGTGCCTGGGCCACTCTGCTTATGGAGGGTTATGTCCAGGACATGTTTGTATTGTAGGAGGCAAAATCAGAGAAGTTAGCTTTCACTGGTCCCATTAAACACATACTTCTGAATTTACACAGGGGGTGTGAAAAGAAAAAAAATTGTGAGTTAAACAGGATAATATTATTTGCTTTAATCTTTTCTAATATTTATTTTTATATAGCCGATTAACCTTCAATCTTCATTTAAAATTAGAAAATATATGAGTTGTTTTTGAGATTTTTCTTCTTTTTTTCACAAATACCTTCCCTTTTTTACTGAGTAACAGGTGAAAACTATGAGGACCTCATGGCCCCAGGATGTACTCTGCAAGTTAACGTAAGCTTAAGTTAACATGCAGTTTTAATTATTGGTAGTATTAATTAATTGGGAAACACAGCACCAACCAATTTAAATAATTTTAATGTTAAAATTACTAAAGGAATTTTATTGCTAAATACACCAGAGAAGCGAAACAATTTAATCAATTTGAGTACTTTGAGTATACAAAAGAAAACATCAAGCATAAAGAACATACTGCAAATAAAATTAGTGCTTTAATGTGATATATTTAAATATATTCTTAAATGGATGTGTTCTTTTAATTTAATTTAATTTAATTTAATAACATTTATATACCGCCCTTCTCCCTGAGGACTCAGGGCGGTTCACAGGGCAGAATAAAATAGCGAATACAAACATTAAAATAAGATTAAACAAATTGCCCTAGTTAAAAACAATATAAATACAACACTAAAAACCCCCAGAAAAGTTAAAAAACGAAAAATAAAATAACCCCAACACTCCCCCTCAGGCTAGGCCGGCTTGTACAAACAGAAATGTCTTGAGATCGCGACGAAAGGAGCGAAGATCGGGCGCCATCCGGAGCTCAACCGGTAGCTGATTCCACAGCTCCGGAGCGCCCACAGAGAAGGATCTCCCCCTGGGGGCCACCAATCGGCATTCTCTGATCGGTGGCACCCTGAGGAGGCCCTCTCTGTGGGAACGCACAGGGCGCAGGGAGCTTGATGCCGGCAGCAGATGTTCCCTGAGGTACTCCGGCCCCATGCCATGGAGTGCTTTAAATACCGTTACCAGTACCTTGAATCTCACCCGGAAGACAACTGGCAACCAATGCAGCTCACGGAGCAGAGGCGTAACGTGGGAGTATCGGGAGGCTCCCAACACCACTCTCGCGGCTGCATTCTGTACCAGTTGGAGCTTCCGAGTAGTCCTCAAGGGCAGCCCCATGTAGAGAGCGTTGCAGTAGTCCAGACGAGAGGACACGAGCGCATGAGTGACCGTGCATAAATCGTCCCGGCTAAGATAGGGCCGCAACTGACGCACCAGGCGAACCTGTGCGAAGGCCCCCCTAGTCACGGCTCCTATATGGTCTTCCAAAGTGAGCCGTGAATCTAGGAGGACCCCCAAGTTGCGAGCCCTATCTATTTTGGTCCTATTCTTTAATGGCAATTATCACATTAATTACCACCAAAATTAAGAACGCTCTCTCCATATGTTAATGTGTACAATCCCAGAGCTTTCTTTTAACACAGCAGCTATGATTTATTCATACGTAAAAGAACTACAGGAACTTTAGAAATATTGTACTGTATTCTGAAATCTGTAGTTGTGAATTATGTCTTAAGTAGGCAGTTTGATTATTGGAATTATCTTAGGACAACTTCAGTTCAATCCACAGAATTTGTGAACAGGAAAGCAAAGGTAGATAGAAAATACATCAGTGCTGAATATGAACATGCAATCAAGTTGAAAATTTTCCACTCCACATTTTGTGATATAGCATCTCAGGTTCAGAATGTCTATGGAGAGCAGGGGGTGAACATGTCCATATTTGGCCAATGACTATGCCATGTCAGACCAGAGAAGTAGGCAAGCAAATAAAAAGCTTAATTTGGTTTGACTGAAATCTAGATTTAATTAATATTAGATTACTTAACACAATTGACAGGATTTCTCACATATATTTAATGGTTTCCTAATTCTGTCATATTAAAGATTACAATTTTGTAGTAGTTTCTGAATAAACGTTTCAGAAGTCAGCACAAGTTAGTCACACCTCTGTTCTTGAAAATATTATGCAGTGCCCTCAGCTCTGAGATGTTGGCTAGGTTCCTATAAATTGCACCCAGTCGTGGTTTCTTTTAAGCCTTATTTAAAAAAATGATCAGTTGCCCTGGCTTTCTACATTGCACTAAGCCATGAGGAATATTTTAGGATGAGTAGGTTCACATATTGCAAGAAAACAAAATCTATCATTAGCATTACAGCTTAGCATTACAATTTTAATCTCCTCAATTCCTAATTCTCTTTCTCATTTAATAATAAAGGCATATTGGCATGACACATAAAGCCATGATTGGCAGCCCTCTGTTAGTTTATTAAAATCAGAATTGTCCTGAAGATGAACAGGGGGACAAAAAGCTTTCTTTAATTTCCTGCTATTTATGGTATGCTAGCAAACATTATTGTCATAATTCCCAGTATAGCACCCCACTTCATCACATGATCATAAGAAAATCATTGATCACATAATTAAAGTAACATGGCAATCCTACAGACAGAGGCAGTATTGATACATGAAGTGAACAGTGAATAAGTATTCCAAGCAGAATCACCAGCCAGTACAATGGAATTCCCTAAAACGGTAAGAGAAAATTCTGTTTCCTTTACCTTCCGTTGCATATAATGGCATCCCAAATATTGAGAAGCTCTTTAGAGCAAGTCTCTTAAAGTACTTTGCTGTTTACAACAAACTGAGGCACTTTATGCTTGTTCTGTTTCATGACTTCACTGGATAGAGCCCAATAGATTAAAAACTGTGGCTTTTTAAATGGATTGTAGCAGAGCAAAGGAAAACATATGTAATTATTGAGCAGATCATAGTAGTGTAATGTTTGATGCAACATACCATCCCACTGTGTAGCAAGTTTATTTGCATAGGCCGTTCTGTAACACTATACCTGTTTGGTGAACATAGCTGGCAAATTCCATCAACAAGACCCACATAATAATAATAATAATAATAATAATAATAATAATAATAATAATAATAATAATAATAATAATAATAATAATAATAATTATTATTATTATTATTATTATTATTATTATTATTATTATTATTATTATTATTATTATTATTTAATTTCTATACCGCCCTTCTCCCGAAGGACTCAGGGCGGTGTACAGGGCAATACAATAAAATATAACATATAAAAATTAAAAAATATTAAATATTACAGCCCAATTCAATACATTAATACAATAACATTAAAATACCCCTAAACCCATCAGACCAGGCCGGCTTGTTCAAATAAATATGTTTTTAGGTCACGTCGGAAGGAGCGAAGGTCGGGAGCCATCTGGAGCTCCACCGGTAAACGATTCCAAACGTCTGGCGCGCCCACAGAGAACGCCCTCCCCCTGGGGGCCGCCAGTCGACACTCTTTGACTGACGGCACCCTAAGGAGGCCCTCTCTGTGGGAGCGCACTGGATGAAGGGAAGTTGATGCCGGCCGCAGGTGCTCCCGTAAGTAACCCGGACCCATGCCATTTAGGGCTTTATAGGTTGTAACCAGGACCTTGAATCTCACCCGGAGGACAACCGGAAGCCAATGCAGCTCGCGGAGTAGAGGTGTTACATGGGAGTATTGGGACACCCCCACCACAACTCGCACGGCCGCATTCTGCACCAGTTGGAGCCTCCGAGTAGTCTTCAAGGGCAGCCCCATGTAGGGAGCGTTGCAGTAGTCTAAACGGGAGGTCACGAGTGCATGAGTGACTGTGCGCAAGGCATCCCGGTCCAGATAGGGCCACAACTGGTGCACCAGGCGAACCTGGGCGAAGGTCCCCCTAGTCACAGCTCCTATATGATCTTCCAAAGAGAGCTGTGAGTCTAGGAGGACACCCAAGTTGCAAGCCCTATCTACGGGGGGTAATATCTCACCCCCCATAGTTAACGATGGAACAATCTGAATTTCCCGAGACGCCGGCACACACAGCCACTCAGTCTTGTCAGGGTTGAGCCGAAGCCTGTTCCTCCCCATCCAGACCCGAACCGCCTCCAGGCACCGGGACATCACATCGAGGGCATCACTGGGGTCTTTTGCGGTAGAAATAAAAAGCTGGGTATCATCCGCATATTGATGATACCCAACCCCAAAACCACGAATGATCTCACCCAGCGGATTTCAGAAAGATTTTTCTAATGCTAGAAGGATAAAAATATAATTTTGAAAAGTGTAAAAGTAAGTTCCCAGGTAAAATCATTCTGAAATATTTCCTTCTCATACCCCGCACCACCACCTCTGTATGGGTTCTGTCGCTTCAATTGGGACCAGCTAAATGCCTTGTGATTCTTCCCTACCTCTTACACAGGCCATAACAACTTGCAAACCATAACTTTGGAATCAGCAGTTAGATACTTGCCACAAAACATTATGTTAAACCATGGGCGTCAAACTTGCCACGTCACGTGATGTGTCGCGACGTATCGTGACTCTTTTTGCATCGCCGGCAATGGGGTGGGCACAGCTTCAGTATGATGAAACCGGCCTGCGGGCTGGCAGTTTGACACCTCTGTGTTAAACCAATCCTCATTGGTCATTTATTTGCAGGACTTTCTAGGTTTTGTTGTCCATAAAGAAGCATCTGCAGAACACTTTAACTTGGAAGCTAAAAAGGTACATCAAGGCTTGGCACCTTGTCCAAATGTATTCTCTGTCATACAGAGCAACATGTACAGTATACATTTATTAGCATTGATCTCTTTACATTTTACAACAAAGTCACAAAGTCCTGCCCTTAAAACCTCCTGCTCCGAGATGTTTGGAAGGCAGTAACTCTTGCAATAAATAATATTTTCTCATTTTTTTGCCAGCTAATAAACCCTATTTAATAACACAGTGCCTTCATTTCTTGACATGTAGATACACATGCTATCTCAAATTTAATTTAACTAATTAACTAATTTAACTAATTAACCACTTTTAATACGAATTTCTACAATATAGTTGCATGTGATAGTTTTTATGTTGATATGTAAACATTTTCTATTTGGGGGGGGGGGGTTAATTGACATTTTACATCTTTTCCAAGTGCTTACATTTATCAGATGAAGTGGATTGTCTCCATTTTTAACCCCTTGAAGTGACATTCTATCCATAGTTCTTTGCATCCTACTTTATATAAAAAGATTATGACATGTGCACTAGAGATTTTGCTATTATGAAGCTTAACACATTGTATAATTAAATCCACATTTATTTGCATATGAATAAAACAATAGCTGTCAAGAAGGAACCACTCATTTTTAATATGCTGCTGTTTCATAGCAAGCTCCACATTGTGTAAGAGGAAAGAAGGAATCCTAAGATGAAGACTGCAAGTTTTGTAATACAACAATATTCATTTGTGAAATGGGTGGCCAGCCCTATAAATCAATTGAAATAAATAAATAAAAACATAGCATTTTCCAAACTCTCTTGCCTGTCTTAAAGAGACAGAAAAAGAAAGAAGAGAGAGAGAAGGAAGGAAGGAAGGAAGGAAGGAAGGAAGGAAGGAAGGAAGGAAGGAAGGAAGGAAGGAAGGAAGGAAGGAAGGAAAAGAAAGGAAAGAAAAAGAGAAAGAAAGAAAGAAAGAAAGAAAGAAAGAAAGAAAGAAAGAAAGAAAGAAAGAAAGAAAGAAAGAAAGAAAGAAGAAAGAAAGAAAGGGAAAGAAAATACCCTATTTCATCCAAGGATAGCAATATATTACTATAATAATTTAAATAGTTGCTGGTGCATGGATATAAAAATTAATGCATTAATGCATTGATGAATTAGGAAATGATTTCTGATTTGCTACTCAAAGCAGATTTTTGTTTTGATGTCTTTAGATGTCTTCAGTTTCTTTCCTTCTGTGTACTAGGACTAAGTTTAATAAGAGTGACAAAATAATGGCCTCCACTATAATGGTGAATGTAAAATAAACTGTTCAGCCCTTAAAGAATTGTCTTCCAAAGATGGTTCTCACTTCTTAATCCTCCAGTTCTTCCTGCTAATTCCCCTCAAATGGAAGAAGTAATCCTAGCTATCTAGAATTCCAAAATAAATTGGAGTTTTATTTGGCCAACTGTACTTTAAATCCAAGTTTTCAGCCATAATATTACCTTGAGGCCATTATTGAAATGTCTTGAAATAATAATATTAGAACATATGTACTAATTTTTAATTTTTTTTCTTGATACCTGGCTGCTCTGATATGGCCAAGTGTAAATTAAAATAATTTAATTTGTGGCTTTGTAATGATTGCTTTAATTACTTTGACATGATGAGAATGAACAAACCCAGGCTTGACCTGGTTTTTAAATTAACCGTTTTTGATGAATTTATTCAATAAAAAAGGTGTACAAGCATAGATGTTCACATATGGATCTCAACTTTTATCATTTCTTCAGCCAGAAGGCAATCAAAAGGCACACAGAATCTGCATATTAATCAGCATTCTTCATGCTGGTAATCACCTATACAACCCTACATTGGCCCAGGGGCAGGTTTTTTGTGGGCATGCCTGTCCGCAGTTGTTTCTGCTCACTATACCATATTTAACAAGATGGAGAGGCAGTGTCATTTAACTGGGAGAGATGCTGTTGTAGTGCTTAACCTATGAAACAACAGCATCTCCACTACCTGGGACCAAGGTGGATCTAATCCTCTTAGTCTTCCACAGGCTTTAAAGACATTGCTTTTACTTCAAACCCTGAGACTGCAATGTTAGGTGAGCCCAGTTGGTTTGTCTACCTGCTATTGACTTGCAAGATGGAAAGGATTATTTGGACTTCAATATCATTGCATTTGATTATTTGTTATAATTATTTTTAACTATTTTGGGATGTTGTTTCTTTTGTATATGTAAAGAATCACATTTACAAAATGATGCCCACATAAATTGTTTAAATAAATTAATACTTTCACCATTAACTAGTTGACGGATCTACTCATCTTCAAATGCATGCACGCATAGAAAGCTCCCACTCTTCCAATGTGGAAAATGCCTGTCTCATTAATCTAAAGTTAGTAATTACCTACTGCTATGTTCAAACTAGTTCCTTAGCCTATGAGTGCAATAACTTTTCATACTTTCTATTAAGCCAGAAAAGGATTGATTAGTTTGGTATGTGGACTCAGCCATTGTGATATGTAAACTATCATTTATGCTAAGACATTCATGTGAACTACTTTGATTAGTTTAAGAAACTATGCTTAAAACAAACTTGGAATAACATGATATGTGAACTAAGCCTATATACAGTATGTTGTTAATCTCAAGTTAACTGAATGCTTAAAACTGAGCTTTTTATTTTAAAGAAAAAAATAAATAAATCTCAGACAAAGATACCATCTCTAGGGGAAAAATAAGCCTCTGTGTCAACTTCTGCAGCCATCTTTATCAGTCTACGTTGCCACAGGTTGGTGGGAAGGGGGAATGGAAAATGACAAGTTGCAAGTTATAATGGCTAGGTTCAAAAAGCATAGTAACAAAACAGACTATATTAAAAATTTTCATATGTTGTTGCTTATAAATTATATGGCCATGTTCTCTGGGGTTTTTTCCTTCTCACTTTCTTGTTAAACTGTAGCTTGGTTTTTGTACTCACAATATCTTGCCAAATTATGAATGCATTTTTAAAAGCTAAACATATAAATGTTGCAAAATCAAAACTCTTTGTGATACAAAAAGAGTGAAAACAGAGCTCAGTAGCCAAGGTTTCCTTAAAACAAAAAAGCATCAGACTTGAGTGAGCATTTTCTCTGATATTTATAAATGTATTCTGTATGTATTTTCTTGGTGGCAAACCATGAACCCAGAAATTCCCAACAGTTATACAAATGATACATTGCATAAAGGTATTTTCAAATTTATAAAAATATAGGTTCTAAATATGCATACATACATACATACTGTACATACATACATACTGTACATACATACATACAAAAAATCTTTTATTTGGTTCGGATGGTTTTAAAACTATTGAATGTTTCATATTGTCCTCCGGGTGAGATTCAAGGTGCTGGTGATGACCTATAAAGCCCTAAATGGCATGGGTCCAGATTATTTACGGGAGCACCTGCTGCTGGCATCAACTTCCCATCGCCCCGTGCGCTCCCACAGAGAGGGTCTCCTCAGGGTGCCGTTGGTCAGGGAGTGCCGGCTGGCGGCCCCCAGGGGGAGAGCATTCTCTGTGGGTGCACCTGCCCTCTGGAATCAGCTGCCTGTGGAGCTCCGGATGGCTCCCGACCTTCGCTCTTTTCACCGTGACCTGAAAACCTGGTTATTCGAGCTTGCCGGCCTGGACTGAGGGATTGGGGTTTTAAATTTCATAATTTAATTTATTTTGTTTGGGGCTAAATTTAATTTAATCTATTTTTAACTTTTGTATGTTATATTTTAATTGCCCTGTACACTGCCCTGAGTCCCTCGGGAGAAGGGCAGTATATAAATCTAATAAATAAATAAATATACAGAGAGAGAGAGAGAGAGAGAGAGAGAGAGAGAGAGAGAGAGAGAGAGAGAGAGAGAGAGAGAGGGAGGGAGGGAGGGAGAGAGAGAGAGAGAGAGAGAGAGAGATTTGCTTCATTGCCAATTGTGAATATACCTCTTCTCACTTGAAAAGGCAAAGTGTGTGCATTCTGTTGACCGTTAAGAGGAAAATCAATCATCTGGTGTCTATTAAACTTAGCCACATAATGTTTATATTTCAAATCCCCTGAAGTTCAGCATGATATATCACTGAGCTCGCTAGATTGAAAAGAATGCCTTCTGTTGATAACTGCATTCATCGATTCATGTTTGCTAGAATTGGTGAAATTTTATTGGACATAATCATTGAAAATTTTACAGACCTTTGATAGATTGGCAGAGTTGCAGGAAACAGCCTGGCCTTGATCCTTTCAATATTAGTAAATCAGTCATGCATTGGAATTATTTGAGTGGACACTGGGGAGATTTATGGGACTAATTCTTACAATGTATTTCTTCTACATTCAAGTATTTCTACCATGGTCAAGCACATGCTTTGGGAGGATTTCTTTAGTTTTAGCTTAGCAAGTTAAGTGAACACAGCCATTTTGGTTTGGGGGTGGGTGGGAACCACTGATAGCTTAATGTGTTCTGGGAATGTTGTCATCTGCTTATTATTAACGAAAACTGTGGTTAAGCTTAACATAGTTCATGAGCTGATGCAACACAAAAACTCCTTTCTTAACAAAAGGTGGGTTATAGAGGTGCTACCTTTGGTTAGCTTGATAGAAATAGGGTATTTTTAAAGGGACTATAAGTATGAATAATTTATGGGAAGAAAAAGTGGGTGATCACTTTCTTTGCCAAAAATTCTTCATTTCTAATGCTTCCCCACTTATCTGGTATGATAATCTCCATTCTGAATGACTAACAAATGAAACAGCTGAAATAAGCTAAAACAGAACAGCTTTATTCTGGACAGGGAAATGTTTTACCTGCCAAATAATATATACATCTTACCCTGTTTCTCTGACAAAGTGCTTAATAGGCTTTTCTCAAGTACTTTGTCTGCTGTACCGTAGTTATCTCATGAACTTTTAATCATTTCAAGATAGTTTAAAGTAATTATAATATCTTAGAAGTTGTTTCCAATTCATTGCTTCTTATCTTGGCTGTTATTTGCATTTCTAATATATCCTATTGTGATGGAGCACTATCAATATTTTAAAATAAAAACATCCAGTTTTTCAACCCATCATTAGAAGTGGGGTGCAGGGAAAGGAATCACCTTTATCTTTCTCTGAGTTGTGCTTTGATATTGTTCCCCCCTGCTAGCAAATAGGAACAGACTGTCTAAAAGAGGGCTTACTAGTTTCCTCACAGTGATACACTCCATCAGAGAAGAGAAGATTGACATGGTATGGGCATGTTGATTGTAGAAGAAGGATAGAGGTCTCCAGGACAATGGAGATGCACCTGGAGGGAATGGCATCCTTAGAAGCCAACTTCCCAGTTCTAGAAGCATAAAAACATCCCTGAAATGCTGTATGAAACTACCACAGGATTGTCAAGCTATGATAAGGATCCTAAGAGTTCCAGGGAACATGAAACATGCAAACCTTAGACTGATGCAAATAAAAGTAAGCGTGTTACAGTTCCGATAGCTTTTATTAGAATGCTCCATCATCAGCTGAGACAGAACTGAGACAGTAATTTTAGTCAAAGGCTTGCAGAGTTCAAACATAATTTCCCTTGCTAACTTGAAGAGGTTGGAGACAGGATTGCCCAGAAGAGTCCAAGCTAATTTATAGGTCAGATGCTGAAGAATTGCACAGAAGTGGACTTCCGGTTTGCCATCGCAGCCACTATGGATGCTGGAAGGCGAGCTCCATCTTCTGCATTTGGTTTCACTCCGCTGGGGGACCCTGGAAAGAGTCGAAAGTCGCCATCAAATAAAATCATAACAATTAGAAGATAGTGGATAATGCATAGCAGTAAGAGAGAAGAAAGATACAACAGTTTAATTGCCTTATGCAAAATTAACTTTCATTTTTATGACTTTTATTATCATAATACATTTTTCCCAAAAGGAATTGGTCTGTGTCCTACTTGCCCCTGAACTATCCCTGAACATATAACAATATGTTCAAAAAACAGAAATTCAGAATGTTTCTGAGACACTGCTAAGGCCCAAAAACACAGGCTTAAGTGGAAATTACCTATTTTTATCTGAACAGGGCCAAAATTCAGCTAAAATAGTGTACCCAATCAAGTTTAGCAACTGAGCATATTGTATTGTTTGTTTTCTTCCCTTATTATGGGAAAATAAAATCCAGAGCAACAAGGTCCAATGTTGGGGTTCCCCATCTAGAACATCACTCTTGTTTTAAGGAGATCCTGGCAGGGTGATTTCTAGTGCTTTCTCCCTCTTGGCTTCTTCCAACGGCCCAGACCATTGGCCTGTTTAGCAGCAATGATAATATTGTCACTTACACTATTTTAAAGAATAGTGTATCTCAAAATATCAGTAGCCTATAGCAGCTGAACCATTGAGATGCTCCATTTTGAGTCATGAAACCAATGCAGTAATTCCTTTCCCACTCTAGGGACAGTGCCTCTCACATCTCCATTCACTGTTTGTACACTACCAAACTCAACATTTGACATGTTCCGGCCCTCTTTTAAGCAGCCGGCTAAATATGCAATATTTCCATAGTAACAATTGCTGTTCTCAGTGGAGTGGGGGATCTAGAGTAGGTACTCTAGGGCCATGGTGGCAAACCTATGGCACGTGTGCCACAGGTGGCACGCAGAGCCCTCTCTGTGGGCACAGACGCCCTAGGCACAGACGTCCTAGGCCTTCAACTGGGTTTTATAAAACATTTTATAAAACATTTTCGCTTTAGGCCTCCACCGCCGTGTGCAAAAAAAAAGGTTCAATCAATCAATCAATCAATTTCAACTTCTTGCGGGGAAAAAAAAGATCTCGCAAAGTTGGAATTGATTGATTGAACTTTTTAGTCCCACCCAGTCTGCCATTACCACCGCAGCCACGCCCACCCAATGGGCCATGCCCACCCGGCACCCGACGATACATAAGATGATAGTTATACATAAGATGATAGATGATAGCTCTAAGATGGCGGCGCCTGGAATGGCTGCGGCTGCATTGGCTCTTGAAGGCGAATAGTTTTGGGAGGGATAGTAAGGGCTATAGGCCACATGATCAGGAAGATTTTAATGTGTTTTAGCAACATGGTGGAACTAAGGTAACATACGACATACGACCGACAATCTTTGCTGGCCTCGCGAGTTTCTAGTTGTTTTGGAACTGTTGGTGAGACCGTTAAAAGTCATTGGCGCTGTTTGAATTTGTTCTACCAGCAGCAAGATCTGACTGCTGGCCCAGTGATGGATTCTACTGCAAATCAGGGCTGTTTCCAGAGGAGGCAGAGGAGGAGAGGACCTGGAGCTTATGGGGCGAAGGAACTGGATGAGGCTGTCGGCAGGCCCAGAGGAAGAGAGAGAGGCTTTTGGAGGAGTTGGTGGCGGCGGCAGCAGCGTGCTCCAGGGGCGAAAAGAAGCAAGGCCTCTTTAAGGAAAAGGTGGAAGAGTCAGGATCAGAAAAAGGAAAGAAGACGAGGTTGTCAGAATACAAGCGAATTTGAGGGCTAATCCACATGGAGCCCCATTTCCATCTGTCCTGTTTGCCATCGTTCACTCCCTAGAGACTAAAATGGACAATGTGAAATTTGAGCGGGCCCCGAACAAGGAGTATATATCGGAGGTGGTGACCCTTTGAGAGCTGTATGCAACGAAATTTCATTTTGATGTATGCCGATTGGTGTACATTCAAAGTGACAATAAAGTTATCATCATCATAAGTGGGTTTTGGGTTGCGGTTTGGGCATTCAGTCTCTAAAAGGTTTGCCATCACTGCTCTAGGGTTCTCATTGTCTGCCCCAGCTTCCTGTGGTTTGATACCCCAATTTAGATGCTTTCTTTTTAGAGTGTGTAACCAATAAAGATAACATAAAAAGTATAAGCACCTGAAGGACATGTTCCTTTTTCAGATAATGCACTCTGTAGTCCTTGACTTACACTTGTTTAGTGACTCTTCAAAGTTATAATGGCACTGAAAATAAGTGACTTATGACTGGTTTCCCCACCTATGATCGCTGCAGCATCCCCCTGGTCATGTGAACAAAATTCGGGCACTTGGTAACGGGCAGGTATTTATGATAGTTACACTGTCCCAAGGTCATGCAATCACCATTTGTAATCTTCCCAGCTGGCTTCCAACAAACAAAGGCTATGGGGGAAACTAGAGTTTACTTAAGATCCGCATGATTCATTTAACAACTGCAGTGATTTGCTTAATAACTATAGCAAAAAAGGTTGTAAAATGGGGCAAAAACTAACAATTGCCTTGCTTAGCAACGAAAAGTTTGGTCTCAGTTGTAGTCATAAGTCAAGATCTGTGTAAAGCACCTTAGGTACCCTCTAACTTTGGACTTCCAGCAGGCTTTTCTAGGACATAATATACTATATGTGAATTGCAGCAATAATTAAACGGGCCCTCCAGCAGGATTCAAACATTGCACGGAGTTATGGTTTGTATGATGCTTAAATTCATCCAACTAATTTTGAAAAAGTCCAAGAAATTCTGATTCAAAAGGCAAAAAATCCAAATTGTGTCCCCTTCTGGTTATAAAAATATAACAAAAAATAATAATTTACCGCTCTTTAATTACACCCAGATTTGCTGCCAAAGGCAGCCTTATTATTCTGTTTAATTTTAGGGTCAGCCCTACACTAATTTCTTCTGTTGTCTGATTAAATAGATAATGCTAGGCTTTGAGGCATAAAAAAGCTAGCAAAGTCAGTACAACAGAAGAGAGAATATGTTCATACTATATGCTATAACTTTTTAGAATCAAATCACATTTAATTCTGTGGAGAAATTCTACTACAAGTTGTCCTGCTCTAATAGAAGGGTCAAACTACATGTAATATGGGAGATTTGAAATTGGATTCTTATAGCCTGATTGTTCAAATTAGCGACCTGTGCCATTAACATTTGTATTAAATTTTACCTTCATACATGCACATAATGGTTCCCATGTTTCAGTCATGCAATTCATTTAAGCAGTGTTGGGTTTAGAACACTTAGTTGCTTCACCCACTGTGGTTTGTTTTAACTGGTTTGTTAAATCATCCAGAATAGTTTCATTCACAGATTGTAATGAGCTATAAATCATGGTTTAAACATTACAGTGGTTGGGGGTCACATTTCATAGTAAACCAAAGTAAATTACTATATTATGACTTAATCAAATATATTATCTTTCTTTTTTAAAAAAAAGAAGTTTTTATTGATTTTTTAAATACAATTCAAAAGTACTTATTCAACAAACGTGTTGCCAGAGTTTATCATTCACTAATACAAATTGAATTCTTAATCCCTTATTCTTTTCTCCAGCCATTGATAAAATAAGTCCCAAGTTTGAAAATATTGTTTCTTCTTTTTCTTTCAACCTCAGAGTAAGTCTGTCCATTTCCGCACAATCTAGTATTTTTTTAATTATTACTTCCTCTGGTGGTATTTCTTAATTTTTACAATATGCTCTTTATAAAATCCGTACAGTTTAACATCTCTGTCATATCTCACTTGCATTTGTAAATATACCCACCATGATAGATCAATACCCTGATTTTCCATCTCTTGTTTAGATTTTAAATTCCCTTCAGAGTTTAGAATATCTTTATACGTCCATATTTTCTCAACACTGACTAAATTTGGATATACAAATTCTTCCATTGTTGAAAGCCATCCTGGAATTTTCAAGTATATTTTACATTTTATTTTTTCCCATATTAGTAATAATGCATTTCTAATATATAGTGGTTTTGAAAATATCTATGAATTTTATTTTTCCCATACCATAAGAAAGTGAGCCAACCGATTTGTAAGTCATGTCCCTCCAAATACAACAACCTTTTATTTGTAAGAGTTATCCATTCTTTTAACCATGTTGGTACTGATGCTTGATAATATAAAACCCACTCTGGCAAGCCAAAACCTCCATTTTGCTTAGCTTCTTGTAACATTTTCAATTTACTTCTAGCTTTCTTTCCTTGCCAATAAATTTTTAAATTAGGGAATTTAAGTCTTCAAAGAATTTTTTCTCCAGTTTTATAGGAATCATTTGAAATAGAAACAATATTTTTGGTGATATATTCATTTTTACCGTAGCAATTTTTCCTAACATTGACAATTGCAAGTTTTTTCATTTTTCCAAGTCAAATTTTATTTGATTCAGTAGTTTTATATAGTTATCTTCCTTTATCGTTGAACATCTTGCTGTCAGGTATATTCCCAAATATTTAATCTTTTTAACTATTTGTAATTCTATTTTTTCTGACTTTTTTAAAATTTCTCTGTAAGATTTTTAACTATCACTTTGGTTTTTTTCTGTTTATCTTGAGTCCTGCTATCTCTCCAAACTGTTCTATATTTTACAATAATTAGGAATCATCTCTAAAGGTTCCTCTAATACCAAGTCATCTGCAAATGCTTGCAATTTATAAGTTTCACCTTTTATTTCTAGTCCTTTAATTTCTGAGTCTTGTCTAATATTTCTATTTAAAACTTCCAAAGTTAAAATAAATAACAATGGAGATAATGACCATCCTTGTCTTGTGCCTTTTCTTATGTTGAAATTTTCTGTATAATCTCCATTTACAATCACTTTTGCTGTTTGTGATATGTTGTTGTAATCATATTTATAAAATTTTGTCCAAAGTCCATGGCTTTTAGTTGTTGAGTCATAAATTCCCAGGAAACATTATCAAATCCCTTTTGAGCATCTAGAAATACTAATGCCAATTGTTTCCCTGGATGCATTTCATAACATTCCAATATGTCCATTATAACTCTTAAATTATTTTTTATTTGTCTCTTTGTTAGAACTCCATTTTGATCTGGATGTATAAATTCAATTAGAAATCTTTTCAGTCTCTCTGCTATTATTGAAGTAAAGATTTTATAGTCCACATTTAGTAATGATATCGGTCTGTAATTTTTTATCTGTGTCAGGTTTGAGTCCTCTTTTGGTATCAAACTAATATTTGCTTCTGTCCATATGTTTGGAGTTTAGCCTCCAATAAAAGTTCATTACACACATCTTTCAACGGTACACTTAATGTATCTTGTAGACATTTGTATAACTCTGCCGGGAGCCCATCTGGTCCTGGTGGGGGTTTTTCGTGTATTTTTTTGTCTTCTTGTAGCCTCTGTCAGTTCCATCATTGTTATTTTCTCATTTAACATAGTTTTAAAGTTTTATGGAATTTTTGGTAAATTATTTTTTCCATATATTGAATCTTTTTCTCCCATGAAATTTCTTCTATATCATACAGTTTCTCATAATATTATCTTTCTTAATAGCAAATGTAAATGCTCTAATAAAGCCAAATAAATAGCTATAGCCAGAAAAGGGTCTCTTTGTTCTTAAGCTTGCAAGTTATCAGTTCTGCTTACACATCTCTGCTTTAGCACAAGTTTGAATCTCTGTGAGATTCCACCAACCCAATAACTCATTTTAATGACCTAGGCTCATGCAATCAGCTAAGCAAACCCAGTCTAGGTACAATATAGTATAGTGTAGGAGTCCACAGTTTCTCTCAGCTCAGAGGAACCCTACACCAAGGATTTGGGGCTTTTAAGTATGAAATTTTTAAGCTAGAGATTCTTAAACTTTGTTGCTGAGATCCTCTAAAATGATAAATTAATTTCTGTGACATCTTTTGATCCCTCATAAAATTATATTGATGAAGTCTAAGTGTATCAGGAGCTTACCAAAGTGGTGAGTTTGGTGCACCACACATTATTTCTAACTCTGAGGATAACCTCCAGGTCTTCACCACTCTTTGCTATCATCTGGCCATCACCTGATCTGCAGTCTCCTTTTTTGATTACACTGTGTGGATGTAGCACTCCCAGCCTGCTGCTATTAACTACCCAGAGCTGGAAGTGTTGATTTCACACCTTGGCTGCATTCACCGCCCTGAGTCCTTCGGGAGAAGGGCGGTATACAAATTTAATAAATAAATAAATCTGTCAACCCCCCTCCTTTGAGTTTAGCATGCCAGGGAAGCCCAGAACAATGTACTTGATTCCCATCCTAAATGCAATCTCTGGAGCAAGTGGGAGCAAGTTGTTCAACATCACCCTCTCCTTCCCATTGTCTCTGCAAGCAGGGTTTTGCTTAAAATCAGACTGTCAAGTTTCCAACGTGCTTTTCAAGTGACTCTGAGGCATTGTTTACCGTAATTTTTTTCTATCTGGGCAGTGGTTTGATGATCTGGGAGGGGGCTTGCCAAATATTGTCCCCCTGTCATGGTCCAATCATCACCTCCTACAGCTGGTCTTCCAATACGCTACCCCTCGCTGCTGGGCTGCGGAGCCGACCAGGTGGTTCCGCCCCAGGCACCTGATGGATCCAGAACGGTTCCAGACGGCGCTTGGGTCTATACCTATCTCCCTCACTCACAGCCCGGCCGATGCCTTGGTGGAGGCTTGGGAGAGGGCTGCCACCGAGGCACTTGACCGTGTTGTACCCTTGCGACCCCTGACCCGGCGCAGATCTCGATGGGCTCCATGGTTTTCTGTGGAGCTACGGGAGATGAAGCGTCAGAGATGGAGTCTGGAGAGCTGTTGGAGATCCAGCTGATCTGAATCTGACCGATTGCGACTAAGATCTTTTATTAGGTCTTATCTCGCGGCGATGAGGACGGCGAAGTCTAATTACTTCGCGGCCCTCATCGCGTCCGCAGATAATCGCCCGGCTTCCCTGTTTAGGGTAACTCATTCCCTCCTTAATCAGGAGGTGAGGGAGGAGCCCTTACAGGGGCGGGCCGAGGAGTTTAGCCAGCATCTTGTGGACAAAATTGCTCAGATTCGGACCGGTTTGGACTCTGACTGGGCAGAGTCTGACAGGGAGGAATCGAGCGGTCTTGAGAGTAGTATTATCTGGACTGAGTTTGATCCTGTGACTCCTGAGGAGGTGGACAGGATTATGGGGAGGCTGAGCTCTACCACCTGTTTATTGGACCCGTGCCCCTCCTGGCTGGTTTATTCAGCTCGGGAGGAGACACGAGGCTGGTTCCAGGCAGTGATATCTGCCTCTTTGAGTGAGGGTGTCTTTCCTGCCACCTTGAAGGAGGCGGTGGTGAGACCCCTTCTCAAGAAGCCTGCCCTGGACCCAGCCATTTTGAATAACTATCGTCCGGTTTCCAACCTCCGCTTTTTGGCGAAGGTTGTTGAGAGTGTGGTAGTGCATCAGCTTCCTCTGTTCCTGGAGGAAACTGATTATCTGGACCCGTACCAATCGGGTTTCAGGCCCGGGTACAGCACAGAGATGGCATTGGTCGCGCTGATGAATGATCTCTGGCAGGCTCGGGACAGGGGTTGTTCCTCTGTCCTAGTCCTTTTAGATCTCTCAGCGGCTTTTGATACCATCGACCATGGTATCCTGCTGCGACGTCTCAGGGGGTTGGGAGTGGGGGGCACTGTTTTACGGTGGTTCTCCTCCTACCTCCTGGGCCATTCGCAGTCAGTGTTGACGGGAGGGCAGAGGTCCACCCCGAGGCCTCTCGTTTGTGGAGTTCCTCAGGGGTCGGTCCTCTCTCCCCTCCTGTTCAACATCTATATGAAGCCACTGGGTGAGATCATTTGTGGTTTCGGGGTGGGGTATCATCAGTACGCTGATGATACCCAACTTTTTCTTTCCACCCCAAACCAACTCAGTGATGCCCTCGATGTGATGTCCCGTTGCCTGGAGGCGGTTCGGGTTTGGATGGGGAGAAACATGCTCCGACTCAATCCTGCCAAGACTGAGTGGCTGTGCGTATCGGCATCTTGAGTGAATCATTCTTCTCCATCTTTAATGATGGGGGTGAGGTGTTACCCCCCGTTAATAGGGCTCGTAACTTGGGCGTCCTCCTGGATTCACGGCTCAGTTTGGAAGATCATATAGGAGCCGTGACCAGGGGGGCTTTTGTCCAGGTTTGCCTGGTACACCAGTTGCAACCCTATCTGGACTGGGATGCCCTACGTACAGTCACTCATGCACTCGTGACCTCCCGGTTAGACTACTGCAATGCTCTCTACATGGGGCTGCCCTTGAGGACCACTCGGAGGCTTCAGCTGGTCCAGAATGCAGCCGCGCGAGTAGTAATGGGAATGTCCCGATAGTCTCATGTAACACCTCTTCTCCGCGAGCTGCATTGGCTTCCAGTTGCCCTCCGGGTGAGATTCAAGGTGCTGGTGATGACCTATAAAGCCCTAAATGGCATTGGTCCAGATTACCTTAGGGAGCACCTGCTACCAGCATCAGCTTCCCATCGTCCTGTGCGCGCCCACAGGGAGGGCCTCTTTAGGGTTCCGCCAGTTAGAGATTGCCGGCGGGTGATTCCCAGGGAAGGGCGTTCTCTGTGAGTATGCCTACCCTTTGGAACGAACTGCCGATGGAGCTTCGGACTGCCCCCGACCTTCGCTCGTTTCGCCGGGACTTAAAAACCTGGTTGTTCGAATTGTCTGGCCTGGACTGAGGGATTTTAAATTTTAAAGTATTTTAATTAAATCATATTAAATTATATTAAATTAATTTTAAAAAATTTAATTTTATTGTTATTATGAATTGTGGGCTTGTACTAATTTAATTCCACTTTATTCTCTGTTTGTACTGTTTTAACTACCCTGTGAACCGCCCTGAGTCCTTCGGGAATAGGGCGGTATATAAATTCAACTAATAAATAAATAAATAAATAAAAAGTCCTTTATTAGCCTAATACACCAGCAAATGCTTGCTCGAAGGAAGCTGGAATCTGAAATCTCCGCCCCTTGCACAATATATTAAAACACAATTCTCCACCTTTCTAATTTTGTCATTAATCATATTCGCCAATTAATTTAAAGAATCAGTTTTCCTTCCGTTAGAAGAACCGCCAAACCTTATCTTCTTTAGAGAGACAAATGGCCTTGAAAGTGCAATCCTACTCATTCCCCCCTCCTAACCTTAAACTAAAACAATACACGTCTTAAAGCAATACACAAGTTTAACATATGAAATAGCTACTTCTTCATCTCATGTCAAGCAATAACATTCGATGTTAGCAGCGTTGACACAGACCTCCAGAGAAATTGTTTCCTGCTCATTTGCCTTTCAGATATTCTGGTTACTAAGAATTTTTTGATCCTCTCTCACATTTGCTTACAAATCCCTGGGGTCTTAATTCAGAGTTTGAGAGTACTTGCTTTAAGTTTATATAAGATTTAAAACACACGTTCTTAACAGTCTAACTTGTGAAAAAGTAGCTGAGGGCTACAAAACACCTAGATGATTCACGTTCTTCCTAAAGGCTCTCTAATGCGTTTAGTTAAAAAAAAAAGTAAAAGATTTATTTACTGTTTCAAGTTTTTTTAAAACGTTTTGGGAATAAGCCCTTGAATATTCCAGAGAAAATTCTTGATTGTAGATATAAATATATCAGTTATTTATTTACTTATCCCAATTAACATCCATATAAATAGTATGTAAATAGATGGTTTAATGATCTTATGGGGAAGAGAGGCTCCACCGACAGTAGGAAAGTGTACTCTTTATGAACCCTGGTATCTAGGTTTGGTCCACAACCACATCAGTAATAAATAACATAGAAGTAATAACTGTAGAGCTGAGCAACTGTATGGTCACTTCAGTGTATAAATTGCTATTAATTCAAATCAAGGGTGATGAATTTAATACATTTAATAAGGATAAAATAGATTTTTTTACTGGAGACTTTAACAGTCACAGCAACATCTGGTGGTATCCTTTTACATGACAACAAATCACCAGCATCATTTAATAGTGTAAGGTGATGCAGGGGATATAACCTGGATTTGATATCTGTGAGCGATTGTATAATCCAGCAGTGTGTTAAAATAGTTTACCCACCTATTCCAAATTCCCAGCACCAGCCAATTATGTACCAGGTTACCGCTGTAGTTTGACCTCACAGTAACCCTTTTAGACGTAATTATAACTTTTAAAAAGCCAACTCACTTAAATTTCAGAGACTATTGGACAGTGCTGTTAATACCTAAACGAAGCTATTATAAGAAATTTGTGGAGGCTGTTAAAAAATGCTCCTGGCTATCAACTCCATGGGGCTGTAAAATCAATTATATCCAAGGCCTTACAGCAGAAACAAAGGACAAATTGCAGAAGTATCTCACTCTTTTTGAGGTTGATCCTATGGCAGAGGACATAGTGAGTACAGGCCAGCAGTTAATTATTTCTATAGCTGAAGCTAGGAGAAAAAGCTGGGTTAAAACAATAGCAGAACTGGGCATGAGTGTAAGTAGCCACAAGGCATGGAGATTGTTGAGTCATCTCTCAACTCACTCTAGAGATTATGCCAATGTGACAGCAGACCAAATAGCCAGTCAGCTTCTTAAGAATGCCAATCCAAATCAAAGTCCATCAAAATACAAGATTAAGATCAACAGAAATAAGGATGAAACAACTAATTTATTGAAAGAGACTATAAGGGAGAGTAAGCCACAGAAAGCTGGCTGGCTTGGATGACATTATTTTTGAACAGATAAAGCAATTTGGACCAATAGCAACACAGTGGCTACTAGAAATGTTTAATGAATGCTTGGAGAAATGTAAGATTCCTGGTGGTCTAGCAAAAGGCTAAAGTTCTAGCAGTTTTTTTTAAAAAAGTAAACAGGCCAATAATCCTAAGAACTACCATCCAATTTATCTCTTGTGCCATACCTACAAAATCTTTGAAAGAATGATACAAAATCACCTCACTGTAGATGTAGAACAGGGGTCTTCAAACTTGGCCCTTTTATGACTTGTGGACTTCAACTCCCAGAATTCCTCAGCCAGCATGCTGAGAGTTGAAGTCCACAAGTCATAAAAGGGCCAAGTTTGAAGAGCCCTGATGTAGAACCTCTTCTCATACCACAACAGACTGGATTTTGCCTCCCAAAAAGTTGCACTGCATAGATCCCGCATAGATCCAGTACATCAAAGATGGATTCCAAAAAGACAATGTAACAAGAACTGTATTCATAGATCCCATGGGTGCATATGATACTATCAGTTTTAGGAGACTGAAGCAGAAAGCGTATGATATTATGAAAGATTTTAAACTTACAAATATAATCAGGAATCTGCTTCAGAACCTTGTGTTTTTGGTAGAGTTCCAGGGAAGGGGAAGTAGATGGAGGAACCAAAGGAACCGCTTGCTACAGGGTAATGCATTGGCTCCATCTCTTTAATATTTACACCAATGATCAGCCATTCCCTGAAGGTACCAATAACTATACCTATACTGACAATTGAGCAATGGCTGTACTGGGGAAAAACATTTGAGGAGGTTGAACAGTGTTTAACTGAAGCCCTGGTGGACCTGGATTGATACTTTTGTGATAACCAGTTAAGGCCAAATCCAGCAAAAACTCAGGGATGGACTTTCCATCTTCATAGTAAGCAAGCTGATAGTAAGCTGCACATTATATGGAGAGGGGCATTATTGGAGCATTGCTACAGCCCTAAGTATTTAGGGGTCATTTTAGGTAAGCCCCTAATCTATAAGCAGCACTAAAATGAAGGTCAGTGGATGAAATAACATCCTTAGGAAATGTATGAGCTCTACCTGGGTGTCAAACCAAGAATCCCTAAGAGAACAGCTTTAGCTCTCTGCTACTCATCAGCTGAATATGCCTGCCCAGTCTAGTATGAATCAGCACATGCTGGTTTATGTTGTTCTGAATGAAGCTAGCAGAATTATTATCAGATGCCTTAAACCAGCTACCATCTAACCATCATTGCCCTGCCTGCTGTTCGTAGAAAAGCAGCAGCATACAGAGAGAGGTTCAAACCATCAATATCTAAACAACGCCCTCTCTGTGGCCTTCAACCAGTTCATCAGAGATTAAAATCTAGGTAAAGTTACCTTAGGTCAATGGAAGTCTTTGAAGAATTTACAAGCAGAGAGGATCTATGGAAAACTACAAAGAACCAACACTGGGTGAAACCAATGGAGGAACTGGCACCTGGGTCTGGTGAAAGTTGGGAAGTATGGAAATTGTTGAATAAATTGAGCATGGGTACAATAAGATCCAGAGGCACATTGAACAAATGGGGCTATCCAGTGGTCTCTGCCCTTTGCAATTGTGATGACATGTAGATGACAGCAACACATATGTATACCTGTCCTTTGGGGACCTCATGGCAGCATGACATAACGCAATGAATGTTGCTAGTCTCTGGGCAAGATCTGTTTAACTTGTACATATTTTAATCTTGTATTGTTCTGAACCAGCCCTCCTCTGGCCTTGTAAAGGCAAACCCCTATTTAGAAAGAAGAGACTGGAGAGCGTCCAAGGCTAAAAGGCATCCGCCAAGATTTATTACGCAGTTAACAAAAACACTAGAGCTTGTCTTCTCAAGCGGAAAAGTTGCTTTCAGCAACCAGCCCCTCCCCAAACACTCCTTTTATAGAGAGCTCAGGGCGTGGTCTCCCTGTGCCTCCTCCCGAGGAGTCCCACATTCTTTCTTTGTTTGTTCCTGCTCGACTGCCTCCTGCGTCGGGCGTCCTTGAACAGGGCCAGCTGTGGGTCATCATCTTCCGCACTATCGGGCTCACGCAGCTGAGAAGAGGGCCCCGGCTGGGAACTCTGCCAAGCCTCCACGCCATCATCAACCGGTTCGTCTCCCACACGGTCCTCCTCCCCCTCATCTGAGTCATCCGACACATCTGAGCCGGCTGCCGAAACCACAGGCTGGCCCTGAGTCACAACATGTATTTTATATTTTATGTTGTGTAATATGCCTTATTTTAATTATGATGCTTATAACACAAATAAGCAAACAAATGGGGAAGGATAAATGTTGTAAAAATAAATATTATTTCAAGATTGTTAAATACTATAGGTATTTGACAGTAATCCATATTAATTTCTTTGCTTCTGTTCTCTTGGCTGACTTCACCAGTTGCCTCTTTTGTTTCCTCCTAGGAATCAGTAATGATTGTTGTCTTTGGTTTGGAATTTATCATACGCATCTGGTCTGCTGGCTGCTGTTGTAGGTACCGTGGATGGCAAGGAAGATTGCGATTTGCAAGGAAACCTTTCTGTGTAATAGGTGAGTTGTTCAGGTATGAATAATTTCATCTGAAAAACAGTATTGTTATAGAAAAAGAGCCAGTTTGATATAGTTGTTAACCTATCAGAGGCCACGAGTTCTACTCCCAGCTTAGGCACAAAGGCAGCTGTATGACCCTGGGCCAATTACTCTCTCTCAGTCCTAGAAAGAAGACAAGGGCAAACCACTTCTGAAAATCTTACTAAGAAAACTACAGAGACTAATCCAGGCAATTTAAAGGAGTCAGGACTGTCTCAAAGGTATCAAAAAATAAGTTACAGAAACACAGAATTTTCTTTGCTATTATTTTGAATCGAATTATAGCTTACATTTGACTGATTCCATTTTTTTTATTTTTTTTTAAAATTCTATTTATATCCCGCCCTTCTCCGAAGACTCAGGGCGGCTTACAAGCTTAGCAGTAGCCTTCATTCTATGTATATGCCTGCTTATTAGGGCTTTCACACACACCCCAAGCGGCATTATTACAAAGTCAGCTTAATTGCCCCCAACAATCTGGGTCCTCATTTTACCTACCTCGGAAGGATGGAAGGCTGAGTCAACCTTGAGCCTGGTGGGATGCGAACCTGCACTAATTGCAGGCAGCTGGTGTTACTTAAGGAGGCATTAGCCCACTGCTCCACCAATTTTGAGAAAAAGTTTTTGCTAGTGGTGTTGTCAAGAAACTGTGGAACTTTTCCTTACAGCATAAGGAGGTTCATACCTAATCCATATTTTTCCTGCCTAAGTTAATTAGTTAATTAATTATCATAGGAAAAAATATCATAGGAAAAAATAGTCTACTATAAAGAATGAGCTGAAATTCATATATAAATAAAATTAAAAGATTTCATATTACCATGAATCATTTAATCGAAAATGGAGCATAACAGAATTTGGCACTGCCAAGAACATAGACTTATCAAACTTATCAACCAGAAATAGTTGAATATAAAAATGATCCATATATCCTGGGAAGTCCACAAAGAGGTGCAATATATCTATTTCTAATACTTCTGTAAAAAAGGCAATAAAAGGATTCCATTGCATGTGGCATGTATGGGAGTCATAAACTGTTATAAGGGATTCTTTTAATTTTCCTTCCTATGCAGAATTTTACAGCACATTTTAATGTTTGTAGACCTAGATTGTGATTAATTTTCAATCAACTCCAACACAAATTTGGCTATTACAGTCCCCTTCTCAAAAATTATTTAATCAGAGAGACATCTCATATTTTATTTCTAAATTTGATGAAGTTTTGAAACTTTACCTGTGGTTGATATTTTCCTAGATGAACATAATTGCTAAAAGAACACGAGGGATCTAGAGTTTTCCTTATATATTAATCTTTGGTTCAATTTTTTTGCCCTATTTGAATTATGAATCGTTTAATCAATTCTCCTCAGCGTGATTGCTATCAAGGAATATAAATATAATCACAATTATATATTAGAATTATCATAAGCACGGAGACGGCATTGGTCGTGTTGGTGAATGATCTCAGGCGGGCTCGGAACAGGGGTTGTTCCTCTGTCCTAGTCCTATTAGACCTCTCAGCGGCTTTAGATACCATCGACCATGGTATCTTACTGCAGCGCCTCAGGGGGTTGGGAGTGGGTGGCACTGTCTTGTAGTGGTTCTCCTCCTACCTCCTGGGTCATTCGCAGTTGGTGCTGGCAGGAGGGCAGAGGTCGGCCTCGAGGCCTCTCGTTTGTGGAGTCCCTCAGGGCGAGATCATTCATGGTTTTGGAGTGGGGTATCATCAGTATGCTTTTCATCTCTACCCCAAACCACCCCAGTGATGCCCTCGATGTGATGTCCCGTTGCCTGGAGGCCGTTTGGGTCTGGATGGGGAGGAACAGGCTTTGGCTTAATCCCAACAAGACTGAGTGGTTGTACGTACCGGCATCTCGGGAAATTCAGTTCATTCCATCTTTAATTATGGGGGGTGAGGTGTTACCCCCCCCGTAGATAGGGCTCACAACTTGGGTATCCTCCTTGACTCACAGCTCAGTCTGGAAGGCCACGTAGGAGCTGTGGCCAGGGGGGCTTTTGCCCAGGTTCGCCTGGTGCGCCAGTTGCGGCCCTATCTGGACTGGGATGCCCTGCGTACAGTCACCCATGCACTCGTGGCCTCTCAGATAGACTACTGCAATGCTCTCCACATGGGGCTGCCCTTGAGGACCACTCGGAGGCTTCAACTGGTGCAGAATGCGGCCGCGCGAGTTGTGATGGGGGTTTCCCGATAGTCCCATGTAACACCTCTTCTCCGCGAGCTGCATTGCCTTCCAGTTGCCCTCCGCGTGAGATTCAAGGTGCTGGTGATGACCTATAAAGCTCTAAATGGCATGGGTCCGAATTACTTACGGGAGCACCTGCTACCAACTTCCCTTTGTCCTGTGCGCTCCCACAGAGAGGGCCTCTTCAGGGTGCCGTCGGTCAGGGACTGCCGGCTGGTGGCCCCCAGGGGGACAGCATTCTGTGTGGGCGCGCCAGCCCTTTGGAATCAATTGCCTGTTGAGCTCCAGATGGCTCCTGACCTTCGCTCTTTCCGCCGTGATCTGAAGACCTGGTTGTTTGAACAGGCCGGCCTGGACTAAGGGTTTGGGTTTATTTTTAACTATTTATTGTTAGGGCTAAATTAATTTAATTTTACTTTTAACTTTTGTACGTTGTATTTTATTGCCCTGTACACCGCCCTGAGGCATTTGGGAGAAGGGCGGTATAGAAATTCAATAATAATAATAATAATAATAATAATAATAATAATAATAATAATAATAATAATAATAATAATAATAATAATAATAATAAAAACCCCTTAAATTACAGGAATTTATCCTAGTGAAAAAGTATACAGTAGTATTATTTATTATATGATACTCTCATCTTTCTTCAGAAGTTCAAGGTGGTATTTCGTTCTCCGGCTAGACTTTTAGTACGCCATCCCCCACCGCTGGGAGGTGGAACCGACCAGGTGGTTCCGCCCCAGGCGCCTGATGGACCCTGAGAGGTTCCAGATGGAGCTTGGGACATTTCCTGCTTCCCTTGCCCACGACTCTGCCGAGGCCCTAGTGGTAGCCTGGGAGAGGGCTGCTGCTGGGGCCTTGGATCGAGTTGTGCCTTTGCGGCCTCTGACCCAGCACAGATCCTGGGTGGCCCCCTGGTTTACCGAGGGACTCCGAGAGATGAAGCGCCAGAAAAGATGCCTAGAGAGCTGTTGGAGGTCCAGCAGATCCGAATCTGATCGAACATGGCTAAGAACTTGTCTTAAGTCTTACCTAGTGGCGAATGGAAGCGGCAAAGCATGCTTACTTTTCCGCTCTCATTGCATCCGCAGCTCAGCCGCCCTGTTTAGAGTGACCCGCTCACTGCTTAACCAGCGACCGAGGGATGACCCCTTGCAGGGTAGGGCTGAGGAATTTGTTCAGTATCTGCAGGACAAAATCGCTCAGATCCAGACTGGTCTGGACTCCGACTAGGCGGAATCCGATGGAGTGGAGAGGGCAGGTCTTGGTCATACCATTTGGGGTGAGTTTGACCCTGTGACTTTGGATGATGTGGACAGGATTATGCGTAGGCTGAGCGCTGCAACTTGTTTATTGGACCCATGTCCCTCCTGGCTGGTTTCGGCTGCCGGGGAGGTGACAGGGCTGGCTCCAGGCAGTTGGCAATGCTTCATTGACAGAGGGTGTCTTCCCCTCTGCCTTAAAAGAGGCGGTGGTAAGGCCCCGCCTCAAGAAGCCTGCTCTGGACCCGGCCTCGTTGAATAACTATCGTCCTGTCTCCAACCTTCGCTTTGTAGCAAAGGTTGTCAAGAGTGTTTTGGCGCGTCAGCTTCCTCAATTCCTGGATGAAGCGGACTATCTGGACCCGTACCAGTCCAGTTTCAGACCCGGTTACAGCACGGAAATGGCATTGGTCGCACTGGTAGATGATCTCTGGCGGGCCCGGGACAGGGGTTGCTCCTCTGTCCTGGTCCTACTTGACCTCTCAGCGGCTTTTGATAACATCAACCATGGTGTCCTGCTGTGACGGCTCGAGGGGTTGGGAGTGGGAGACATTGTTTTACGGTGGTTCTCCTCCTACCTCTCGGGCCGTTAGTTTGTAGTGACAGGGGGGCAGAGATCTACCCCAAGGCCCCTTTCTTGTGGGGTACCTCAGGGGTTGGTTCTCTCCCCGCTCCTGTTCAACATCTATATGAAGCCGCTGGGTGAGATCATCCATGGCTTTGGGGTGAGGTATCACCAATATGCCGATGATACCAAGTTCTTTATCTCCACCCTGAGCCAAGACAGTGATGCCCTTGACGTGATGTCCCGGTGCCTGGAGGCGGTGCAGGTCTGGATGGGAAGGAATAGGCTCAGGCTGAACCCCTCCAAGACCGAGTGGCTGTGGATATCGGCATCTCGTACTGTCCAACAGGTTCCATCTCTTCTTATGGGGGGGAGCTATTGCCCCCCTCAGAAAGGGCCCGCAACTTGGGTGTCCTCCTGGATTCACGGCTTAATTTGGAAGATCATCTAACTGCCATGACCAGGGGGGGCTTTTGCGCAGGTTTGCCTGGTACGCCAGTTGCGCCCATTTTTGGACCGAGATGCCCTATGCAAGGTCACCCATGCCCTTGTCAGCTCTCGCCTGGATTGCTGCAATGCTCTCTACATGGGGCTGCCCTTGAAGTGCGCCCGGAGGCTTCAACTGGTGCAAAATGCGGCCGCGTAGGTGCTTATGGGAGTATCTCGATACTCCCATGTTACCACTCCTGCGCGAGCTGTATTGGCTTCCGGTTGCCCTCTGGGTGCGATTCAAGGTGCTGATAATCACCTTTAAAGCCCTACATGGCTTAGGCCCGGGGTACTTGCGAGACCACCTGCTGCCAATGTCAACGTCCCATCGCCCGGTTCACTTTCACAGTCGGCCTCCTCAGGGTGCCGTCGGCCAGGCAATGCCAGCTGGTGACCCCCAGGGGGAGAGCCTTCTCTGTGGGTGCACCGACCCTCTGGAACGAACTGCCCCCGGAGCTGCGGACGACCCCTGACCTTCGGTCCTTCCGCTGTGACCTAAAGACCTGGTTATTCCAACAAGCACGCCTGGACTGATCATGGTTTTTAATTTTGTTTTTTATTGGTTTAAATTGTTCTTATTTCTTATATTGTTTAATCCTCTTTTAATTTTTGTATTTATATCTTTTAACTTTTTATTGTTGTGAGCCCCCCTGAGTCCTCAGGGAGAAGGGCGGCATATAAATTTAATAAATCTAATTTAATAAACCTATATACTTGGAACTCCCTCTACTGTTTTCCCCTAACTACCCTATAAAATAGATTGAATTAAAAGAAAGTGATTAGTGCCAAGGCTTCTAATGAGCTTCCATGACTCACATTGGATTTAAAACTGGTCTTTGCAGTGGAAAACTACAAAGTCTTTGTAATCACTTACTCCTACCCCACAATGGTTGCACTTTAATGTGATATTAAAATGGATAAATAGAAGATGGTTAAGGTACCAAATATGTCCTCTTTTTTCCATATATAAATTTATAAAAGAGATTGGAAATATGAGTCAGTTGCCTTTCTTGGGGGGAAAAAACTAAAAGGAAAGAACTCACAAGAAAGGAGCAGCACCCTTTTAGCTACTGGTCAATGCCCAGCTCCACTGTTTCTGAAATAAAAATCCTATAAATACCACTATGAAATGGGAGAGGCTATTTCCTCTTTCACTATCAAGTGATATATAATAATTTGATTGTTGTGAGCTGCCCAGAATTGTTGAGAGTTGGGCAGCATACAGGTTTACTATTATATCTTGGCGTCTTCCCTCCATGTATAAATTTATCCAGCATACCTATCCATTTCTTATTGCGACCCTAGATGGTAGTAGAAAAAGAAAAGAAAAAATCTAGGCCATGCCATCACTTTTACAGTACCCAGTCTTGATAATAAAGTAAATGCATGGTGCTTTCCATTATTGTAATATGTCCATTAGTCATTTAATTGTTGGATTTCCATTCTATGGATGAAGTATTTTACATCTTTAGTCATTTGAATTCCCAAGTAGTTAACACTTGAAAACTGTAATGCAAAGCCAGATAATTTGTGCATAGTTAATGGAGCAGCTAGAACAGTATACAAAGGAATGAGCTCTGACTTTCCACAATTTTTTTTTAGCTCTGTAAACTTTCCAAAAAAGGGTAGAAATCCTAATCTTTTAAATCTATAGAATTGCTTTAAGAAGATTAGATTAAAAATGTATCAACCACAGGTTATTAGTGTGGATTTTATGATCAGTTGGTATTCTTTTAATCTGTGGATTCTTTCTGAATATCCTAAATAATGACTATAATGAGATTGCAACAACATTGGAAAAGAGTAGACGAGTCATGATATGTCACTCTTTTATATCAGCACATTTAGCACTGTAATTATTAATGTGGAGTAGTGCTTCTGCTGCTGATAAATTAATATCTTAAGACCACCCCCCAAAATATGATCTTGTTAATAGTTTGATTAGACATAACCAATCAAATGCCTTCATTGAACCTAGCAAAATATTTATTTATTTATTTATTTATTCGGTTTATATACCGCCCTATTCCCAAAGGACTCAGGGCGGTTTACAAGGCAAAATTTAAAAACAATCCAATATAAAATTAAATTAAGTCTAGCCGCAAAAATTAAATCACAATTTAAAAACATTAAACCCCTCAGTCCAGACCAGATAGCTCAAAGAGCCAGGTTTTTAGGTCCCGGCGAAATGAACGAAGGTCGGGGGCAGTCCGGAGTTCCGTTGGCAGTTGATTCCATAGGGCAGGCGCGCCCACAGAGAACGCCCTCCCCCTGTGGATCGCCCATCGGCAATCCTTGACCGGCGGTTCCCTGAGGAGGCCCTCCCTGTGGGAGCGCACAGGACGATGGGAAATTGACGCTGGCAGCAGGTGTTCCCTTAGATAATCCGGGCCCATGCCATTTAGGGCTTTATAGGTCATCACCAGCACCTTGAATCTCACCCAGAGGGCAACCGGAAGCCAATGCAGCTTGCAGAGAAGAGGTGTTACATGGGAGTATCAGGAGACTCCCATCACAACTCGCGCGGCTGCATTCTGCACCAGCTGAAGCCTCCGAGTTGTTGAAAAGCTTTTCATGTTAAATACTATACTCAGTATTAATTAGAAATGAAGCACATTTAATCAAATGAAATCAGGCCCACTTAGGGGGGGATACTTTTCTGAATCATTAGCTAAGGAAAAGGGAGCATATTTTGGGCAGGACAAACGATGTAGTGTTTCTGATCTTAAAAGCTATAAGAGCAATTCTCTTCCACTAATTTACAGTGGAAGTTACAATCTTCATTTGTCTGTACTTTCCTGTTTTTATATCACCTTGCTTATCCTTTTCACTTTCTTTTTTTCATGAAGCTAATTATTTTTTTATTGTTTTGTTTTTAGCCTCTCAATTCCTTCTGTTCTAATTGTCAGATTCAGAGGAGTCTGCAATTTTCTTTTACTCATACAGTGTTTTTTACCAGGTTGTTTCTCTGTGTTAAAAGGGACGCGGTGGCTCAGCGGGTTAGGACGCTGAGCTTGTCGATCAGAAGGTCGGCAGTTTGGCGGGTCGAATCCCGAGTGCCGCGTAGCAGAGTGAGCGCCTGTTACTCGTCCCAGCTTCTGCCAACCTAGCAGTTCGAAAGCACGTAAAAATGCAAGTAGAAAAATAGGGACCACTACGGTGGGAAGGTAACAGCGTTTCGTGCGCCTTTGGCGTCTAGTCATGCCGGCCACATGACCACGGAGACGTCCTCGGACAAGCGCTGGCTCTTCGGCTTTGAAACGGAGATGAGCACCGGCCCCTAGAGTCGGAAACGACTAGCACGCATGTGCGGGGGAACCTTTACCTTTACCTTTACCTTCTCTGTGTTATGCACCACCCACCTTGCCAATATTCTCTCATGTTGCCTTCAGACTTGTAGTTATACAGCAGAACACTTTCCAACTTTCTCATTTCAATTTAGTTTCAGTTTCCATAGATCAGGGCTTTCCAACCTTTTCACCCATTGTACCACTTTTAGGATATGGCAACATCCGAGTACCACCAGTCACCTAGCAAGGTGTCAAAAACTTGATGACCAAAAAAAAAAAGGAAAAAAGTGATGAAGTACAGGTAGTCCTCAACTTACAACAGTTCACTTAGTGACTGTTCAAAGTTACAATGGCACTGAAAAAAGTGCCCCCCAAGCCACAGCCAAGAAAGACACCTTCCCACCCGCCCGGTAGCACTCTTCCTCCTGTCCAAGGTTTTCATTGTTGTGAGCATTTCTGTTGAGGATTGGCAGCAGGGGTGGGGTGGGGGGTGTTTGGTTTTTATTCCCCCCCATCTGTTGGGTGGTTGCAGCAGGTTTTGGTCACTTCACATGACCCTGGGACACTGACCATCATAAATATGAATCAATTGCCAAGCATCTGAATGTAAATCACAAGACCTTGGAGATGCTGCAACATTCCACCTGATCGGCGCTTCTTCTGGGCTCAGCAGACGTGCCGGGATCAGCACCGAGCTCCAGCTGGAGCCTGGCACTGATCCTAGCGCTTCCACTGAGCCCTGACAGCCCTGCAACTCCAGCCGTCTCTCGCTCAGGCTTGTGCGGTGCTGCCACCGATTCAGCTCATTCCCCTCCCCGGCTACCACTTTTCTAGGATGGTCGCGTACCACCTATCAGGTGCCAATATACCACAGGTGGTACCAGTACCATTGGTTGAAAAGCCCTGCCATAGATTATTCCCTCCAGTCACCCTTTTGAAATGTTATTTACTCATAATTTTTTGTTATTATTTCTTTCCTTTCTTCTTCTAAGGCTATCACATGTTCTCCTGTTTTTAAAAACTGGTCTGTCTACATTCCCTTTTATAAAAATTTCAGTTTATTACAGTTTTCTTTTCTCCCATGCTGTTACTGAATCATGTGTTTCCTTGTCAACTTTCCAAAACCTTTGATTCTTCCGATTTAGATTACATTTTTAAATTCAATGATTAGCTCAGTGTACATGCATCTTTGTGCATATTTAGTCCTGCTAAGTATTTCCTGGCCTTTTTTGCTCCCTTTTTTTTACTAGGCCCAATATTTGGTTTTTGTTTCTGGAATTCTAATTTTATTGTTATAAAATTAGAATTACATTACTGTAAAATTACATTACTATTGATATTACAAAAGTTTAATTTCCCTATCAATTTTGGCTTTTAAACAATATTTTAAAGACTTTTGTTTGTTCGTTTGTTCTGGTGCTCACCCAGAGGTTAATTCTCCCTTTCTATTTCTTTTGTAAGTTAAAATTATTAAGACTATATACAGTTTATTTGGTCAATAACCAGCAAAAGTAAAAAAAAATACAATGCCAAAGTAAAATCAAACAGATGACTTAAATGAGATAGGTCTGTGGGCAAGACCTGTCTTATTCAATAGGACATGGTTTTGAATACTCTTAATGATAGTTTATTATTGCTGAGAAGATTGGGCGTGCTTAGAATGACATCCCACTTTGCTGGCCAGAGATCACATCTACTTCGTCACTGATTTTTACGTTAGCCATGAATAAAACAGGTAAATCTAGGATGCTGTTGCAGTGGCTATACTGCAAATGTGAAATTTTTAAGTAGATCCAAGGATTCTTGCCCTTCTCTTGTGGTATTTATTTTTCCCTACCATTCTATCTTTTGTTTAATCAGATAAAGTTGTGGCTTTTTAGTTTTTTTTGGGGGGGGAGCGACACAATATATAAAGCCACACTTGGAATACTGCATCCAGTTTTGGTCACCACAATGTAAAAAAATGTTGAGATTCTAGAAAGAATACAGAGAAAAACAACTAAGATGATTAGGGGACTGGAGGCTAAACATATAAGGAATGGTTGCTGGAATTGGGTATGTCTAGTTTAATGAAGACAAGGACGAGGGGGGACATGATAGCAGTGTTCCAATATCTCAGGGGTTGTCACAAAGAAGAGAGAGTCAAGCTATTCTCCAAAGCACCTGAAGGCAGGACAAGAAGCAATGGATGGAAACTAATCAAGGAGAGAAGCAACCTAGAACTAAGAAGAAACTTCCTGACAGTTAGAACAATTAACCAGTGGAACAACCTGCCTCCAGAAGCTGTGAATGCTCAACTCTGGAAGTTTTTAAGAAGAGACTGGACAGCCATTTGTCTGAAATGGTATAGGGTTTTCTGCCTGAGCAGGGGGTTGGACTAGATGACCTCCAAGTTCTCTTCCAACTTTTATTATTATTATAAAACTTTTATTCATAAAACATGAAACTCAGTCAACTGAACACTCAAATTGACTGGCATTAATGGTTGACATGGGTTGCTGCCAGCATCTTAGGTATCAACCAGGTATCTCCTTAAAATGTAAGATGTTCTGAGTAGTGCAGTTTTTTGTAGCTTTGCTAGAGTTATTGCAGGAAGCTGCAATTTCTTGATGTATTTTGTAAAGTTTTTGGACATAGTTCCCAGTGCCCCGATGACATTGGGTATCACTGTTACATCCATAATTGCGCAGTTTCGATGGCCTTTCTCTGGCATTTCCTGGTATAGCGATATCAATCAACTGTACGCTTCAGTTCTCTATGACTGCGATATCTGGCATGTTGTGTTCCAAATGGCGATCTGTCTGTATTCGGAAGTCCCACAAGATCTTCACCCTCTCATTCTCAACAACTTTTTCCACCCTATGTTCCCATGACTTTTTGGACACAGGCAAGTCATATTTTTTACACAATGCCCAGTGGATTAGTTTAGCAACTCGGTCATGTCTAGCTTTATAATCAGTTTGCGCAATTTTGTTGCACTCACATATTAAATGTGAAATAGTTTCAACTTTGTTGTTGCAAAGTCAGCAATTTGGGTTGTCAGTAGATTTTTGTATCTTCGCTTTCATGGCATTAGTGTGTAGTGCTTGTTCTTGAGCAGCCAGTATTAAGCCTTCCGTTTCTTTCTTGATGGTTCCCATCTTAAACCATGCCCATGTCAAGTTGTTATCACATTTTCCTTCAATATTTTTCAAATGCTGTCCATGCAAAGCTTTGGTTTTCCATCTATTTAGTCTGTCATCCAGCCATTTTTCCTTATATTCTGCCTTTGTTTCTGTTATTTTTATAATGCTCTCTGTTTTCACAGCCTGCAGCAATTTTTCTGTACTTTGATTTACATAGTCATTCAAACTGTTTTTCTTCTTCTACAGTTTGGTGGATTTGCAGTAGCCCTCTGCCCCCTATTCTTCTTGGCAGGTACAACCTGTCGACGTCACTTCGTGGATGTAGAGCGTGGTGCATATTCAAAAGTTTACGCGTTTTCCGGTCTAGGTGTCCCAATTCAGCCAAAGTCCAGTTGATAATTCCAGCTGGGTAGCTTATCACTGGGACTGCCCATGTATTAATGGCTTTAATTATATTTCCAGCATTCAGCTTTTATTTTAGTATTTTATTTTATTTTATTTTATTTATTTTTATTCCATTTATATCCCGCCCTTCTCCGAAGACTCAGGGCGGCTTACAAGCTTAGCAGTAGCCTTCATTCTATGTATATGCCTGCTTGTTAGGGCTTTCACACACACCCCAAGCGGCATTATTACAAAGTCAGCTTAATTGCCCCCAACAATCTGGGTCCTCATTTTACCTACCTCAGAAGGATGGAAGGCTGAGTCAACCTTGAGCCTGGTGGGATGCGAACCTGCACTAATTGCAGGCAGCTGGTGTTACTTAAGGAGGCATTAGCCCACTGCTCCACCAAGGCTCATATTGCGGACTCTCCTGATATATTCCTTTTTTGTTGACTCTTTAACTTTTCCATTCAAGATGTTATCTGCTTCCAATATGCCTAGGTATTTGTAACCATCATCCTTTGCTAGTGCTTTCATAATACTTCCATTTCCCAGTTCTATTCCTTCTATTTTTCCCATTTTTCATTGCTGCATTGGTAATATAGCATATTTTCCAAGTCCAAAGTCCATTCTGATGTCGCTGCTAAACAGTTGAACTGCACTGAGTATTGATTCAAGTTCAGTGTGGCTTTTCGCATACAGTTTTAAGTCATCCATGTATAGTAGATGGTTTATCTTTCCATGCTGGCTTGAGTTGTGGTATCTCAAGTTTTGTGTTTCATAATATTATTGTCAATGGAATTATTATTATTATTATTGATATATAAACATTTTGCTTTAACCCCACCCTCTCTAGAGGAATCTCTGTCTATATTACTTGTGGGAAGGGTATTCAAGGCAATTTTATCTCGGGTTTATTTTGGTGTAGCTTAGATTCATGACTTTGAGGCTTTATGCAGGTAAGCTATTTTAAGATGGTACAACATAATAATGTTTTCCTATGAGATATACATTTTTCTTTTATCCAACACTAAACTTTGGTCTTTAACCCATCATTTAAAATTGAAATCAGTCCTCTCTATCTTAGACATAGACCTGTATCCCCAGAATAAAAAAATATGGTATGGAAAAACATATTAATAACAATTTAAGGATAGGAAAGGGGTAGCAAAGTAGCAATTCTTTTTTGCAACTAGCTTTACACTTGACAACAGATTTTACCTCTGTACTTCCTGTGTAAGTAAGGATTTGAAAAATCTCTTATC
This sequence comes from Vipera berus, assembly GCF_964194415.1. NCBI lineage: Eukaryota > Metazoa > Chordata > Lepidosauria > Squamata > Viperidae > Vipera > Vipera berus. The sequence continues at coordinate 237,073,370 of NC_138202.1, forward strand.
CTGCTTGCATTAATGGACAAAATGGGCTACAAGACAAACAAAACAACATCTGGTGCTAAAACAACAAAAGTTAAAAGGCATGACAGGAAAAGTTCTGACACCAAGCATTAGCTAACAGCTAAAGATTTGGTACTTCTTCAGCATTCTGAAACTAAGGTAATGGTTTAAAGCAGGAGTGCCAAACTCTCAATGTCACATGACATGTCGTGATGTATTGTGACTTTTTTGCCATTGCTGGCAATGGGGTGGGCGCGATTTTGCTATGATGCATTCAGCCAGCGGGCCGGCAGTTTGACCCCCCTGGTTTAAAGCATCTCCAAACAGATAACACATATGCTGTATAAGCCAAGGATAATTTTATTTTTTTATTTTAATTCCATTTATATCCCGCCCTTCTCCGAAGACTCAGGGCGGCTTACAAGCTTAGCAGTAGCCTTCATTCTATGTATATGCCTGCTTGTTAGGGCTTTCACACACACCCCAAGCGGCATTATTACAAAGTCAGCTTAATTGCCCTCAACAATCTGGGTCCTCATTTTACCTACCTCGTAAGGATGGAAGGCTGAGTCAACCTTGAGCCTGGTGGGATGCGAACCTGCAATAATTGCAGGCAGCTGGTGTTACTTAAGGAGGCATTAGCCCACTGCTCCACCAAGGCTCTTACCAGATCTACAAGGCCCTGTGGATTTGCCTTGTCTTGGGGACTTGCCTTTGCCTTGGGGTCTAATGTAGGCTTCTTTTTGGTAGCCTGTGGAACTCGTTGGGTGGAGCTGATGCCAGCACAGGGAATTGCTGGGGAATACTAATTTAGGCTCAGAAGCCTTAATGAAGAATTGGAGTGTGAAAAAGATGAAAATAACCGTAATAAAGAGCAGATGGAAAGCTTAATTAATAGTCCTGAGCTCCCCATTCATGTCTAATACCAAAAAAAACAAAAACAAAAAATCCTGCCAAAGATAATTCTGCTCCTGTCTAATCTCTGATCCAGTCTAGCTGACCACACACAGCTTTCTCACTGTGGAAACTCTAATTTTGATCTTTAAGCAGCTAACAATGATTAACAACAAAATTCATGAAGTGGAACAATTGCTTGAGCTATTCATGCAGGACTGTGGTGGGAGACAAATAGACAAGGGTCTGTTTCAAGCATGAACAATGTTAATGTTAGAAAGAATTATGGAAAAATACCCATTTCATATGTGGGTAGCCAAACATAACATATTGGATTACTGGAAGAAGCCCTAAGAACCCATATTTAAACAGTAATATTGTAGCAGTGACCCTTATTTTAGTTGAGGCACAACATCAGAGAAGAGTAGCAAGGGGATATAGGATTTCAAAACAATTCACAGATCATTTTACTTATGAGCCCAGGGCTTCAGAGAATAATGAATAATACAACCAGAGGAAAATGTCATGATAAAACTAATGTAAACTTCCTGAATGCATACTTCCATCTGGACTTAGAATTACTTGACTTCCTACCCAAAATGGCGTCAGGAGGATTTTACTAGCCTATAAGCACACAACTGTTCCATGGATGCTCTTGAAAAAGAAATTCTGAGCAGTTTTTAGATCATTCCAAATCAAACCCTTAAGGATGTCCATACTGCTTTTCTTATAATCAAAAGAAAAGAAGCTTCCCAGTTATCAAATAGAAGTTGGACTAAATAGTATCAAACGATGGTAAAAATAAAAATATTTCTGTTCAACCAGAGATGATCATTTTCTCCCCCACAAATCCAAGGTCAATCTGATATACAGGGATAACATCACATAACAAATCAAGGATTGGGATGAAGAATATACGAGGGCAATTCAGAAATAAACCTCAATTTGAGCAGGTGTGAGAAATAGGCGGGGATAACGATGACCGTCCTATGGCACCGGGCGCAGAAGGTCAGTAGACAGGAGTGGAAGGAGAAGGTTGTGTTGCAGTTGACTCATCTGCTAGATCAATTGAAAATGAACCCTGCCATAGAAAATCCCACCAAATGTGAAGTGCCTGCAGTAATACAATTCCTGTGTGCGAAAAAACTTTCGGCAGCTGCGATTCATCGTGAACTATATAATGTTTACGGGCTAAATGTGATGAATGAAAGTGTTGTGCATAAGAGGTGTTTAAAGATGGACAAACTGATGTGCACGATGAGGCAAGAAGTCGCCGCCCATCTGTAGTCAGCGATGAACTTGTGCAGGAAATTGACAAAAAGACCTGTGAAGTCTGTCAGTTCATGATATTTGCATTTTCTTTACACTTTCCCCACATTTCTCAGACGGTTTTGTACGAGGTAATGACAGAAAGTTCTGTGCTGGTTGGGTACCAAAACTCCTTTCTGAGGAGCACAAAACACACCGAATGGGTTCTGCTTTGGCTTCATTCCCAGGTGGGAGCTTTTTTGCAGAAGGAATTTCAAACCTTGTAAGACATTATGACAAGTGCCTCAAGTTGAATGGCGACTATGTCAAAAAGTAATGTAATGTTGTAGTTTTCTAATGTGTATAATAAAAGTTTTGTATCTGCGAGTGTCTGTCACTGATAAACAAAGGGAGGTTTATTTCCGAATTGCCCTCATATTATATTAACAAAAACTTCTGGATTTAAATATCCTAAAAAGCTCTTTTACAACAATTATGGACACTAAATAAAAATAATAATATCACAAGAATGGATAGAAAAGACTTTAAACAATTCAGATAGAACTCCTTTGTCTCAATGTTGGGACAAAGGACAGTACAGATTTTTGCAATGTATTGTAAAGACAAAAGAGCCACTATAAATTACTGGAAAACCAAAATTAGGTTCTTTAAAAAATAAGAGACATAAATGGCAGATGGGGCCATGTAATAGTGCAAGAGAGGCAATATAAATACTTTGCATACAGGTAGTATGCCACCTTACAATCACAATTGAGCCTGAAATTTATGATGCTAAGCAAGACATTTATTAAGTGAATGTTGCCTATTTTTCATTCTTTCTTTACACAGTTGTTAAATGAATCACTGCAGTTGTTAAGTTAGTAATGTTGTTAAGTCAATCTGGCTTCCCCATTGACTTTGCTTGTGAGAAGGTTGCAAAAGCTGATTACGTGAGCCCTGGACACTGCAACCATCATAAATATGAACCAGTTGCCAAGTATCTGAATTTTGATTATGTGACATGGGGACGCTGCAAAGTCGTAAGTAACTTTTTTCAGTGTCATTATAACTTTGAACAGTCACTAAATGAACTATTGTAAATCAACGAATGCCTGTACAATTTCAGGATTTAGAGACATAAAAATGTCCAAACCCTTCAAGCCTCAGAAAATAGCTAGACATCAACAATTGTTGCTTTGAGGTGTTGCGGTCTATTTTCCAGAGAATAGCAGCTGCCCAACTCTATTGTGCATAGACATGCACTGTATACACCTATAAAGACAAAGGCATTTATCATTCTTGAGAAATTACAATCTAAATTTCTAAGAGCAATTTTTGGAAAAATACATTATGTTCCTAATGTCATACTATGAACAAAAGCTGGCTTTATTTTTTTAGAAGACCAGATTTGTCAAATCAGACTTATGTACTCTGTTGCTTTAAGCTGACAAATTATGCTTAAGATCTAGCTCTTTTAACTTCTTATGAGAAACTTCACTCCAGGTAGAGAATTTCATTGGAATCAAAATAAGAGATTTCACCATGTCTTATGCCCTCTGTTGAACATACAAAAGCCAAAGAATCTATAAAAGGGATATCAATGGGATATCAATAAACAAAAATACTTTAGCAGAACCATCCATTGATGTGCAGTCAAAAATCCAGCTTAATGTTTTCTCCTCTCCTCTCTCCAGTTATGTAAGGTAGAACTGCTGGTATCCCGTGTGATAAATGTCCAGATGTTTTTGGCTCTGCTTTGGTAAATGCGCTATTGTGCTATTCTTTCTGATATTCATACTACCTTTTCTAAGCAAATACATAGGCAGACTAAACACCTTTTATGTACTCCTTCATTTATCATTTTTAAATCCAAGCGTCACAGGTAAGATAGCAAAATGCAGCTATGGCTAGCAGGAAAAAAATAGAGTTGTAGATGTTGTAAAGGTGAATTATTGGATTTAATTTTGCTACTGTCCAACCTTGTTTGTTTTTTCTTAGCTCTTTTTCTGTTTTGTACTCTCTCTGTGTGTCTTTTTTTGACATCATTTATGAAATCAAATATTCCAAATCCAGTTTAATGGTAGTAATGTCAGTTCTTAGTTTATTATATCTTATTGTCTAAATCAGTGGTGGCAAACCTATGGCACACGTGCCAGAGGCGGCACTTGGAGCCCTCTTTGTTGGCATGCACACTGCCGCTGCCAGCAGCAAGTCCATCAGGCTGCAACCACCGCCCAGAGCAGGAGCCCTGCCTAGCACAAAGGAGGCGAAGCGGCCGACTAGCAAGCTCGAGTAGAGGTGGTAGAGCAGAGGTCACCAACCATTGTTGGTTGGTGGACTGGAAGAAAAGGGAGGGGGAAGCATTTTACATGCGTCCATGCACTCACGGGTCCACGAGCACACACATGCTGCAAATGGGGCAGGGCTGGTGCCTGCGTGATACTCACTAGCCCTGCCACATTCTTGCGTGGTGCAGCACTTTGTATCTGCACCCTGTGGCGCGGCAGCAGCCATTTTTGTGCCTTGCAACATGGTGGCCCTTTTTTGCGTCCCCAGTTTTTGCGTGCCAGAGGCAGCACTCAGAGGCGCCTCCCTAATCCCCCCTGAGGGCACCACAATGCTGATCCGGCCCTGGCACTTTGCAATAAATAAGTGGGTTTGGGGTTGCGGTTTGGGCACTCAGTCTCTAAAAGGTTCGCTATCACTGGTCTAAATAGTTTAAGAGAATTTTGTGTGGGGGGCAGGAGTAGCAAGCTTTTGGCATCAGATAGAGAGCAATCAGCTGTAAGTTCCCCTATCTCTTTGACACATTTTCTGAGGCAGAATACTGCCACGTCAATATGTGTAAATGGAATTGGAAATAGATACAGACAAGCAATCTTCCTTATATAGTGACAAACTCAAACTCTTAATGGTTGACAAGGACTGTAAGAGGGTAGAAGTACTCAATATCAGTTTGAGTAGCTCAGCTTTGACAGCTGAATGGTGAAACTATTGTTAAAGTAACCACCACTTTCGATTAAAAAAGAAAAAAAGAAAACTTATGTTCTTGCTTCTTTGCTAATTTTAGAGCAAGAACATATGTTAGACTGGAGGTTATATGGGAGCAATGCAATAATTTAGGTTCAGCCGCAACCGTTCTTGGTAGCCACACTAAATTCCAAAACTGAATGACAAATTTCACCTATCAGTCTAAAGCCACAATTTAATAAAGTGAAATGTGTGCTCAACCTATACCGAATTGTGGCCTGAATTGCTTTCTTCTTCAGTGCTTTCCCAACTCCTGTATAAAATAACCATTGTGGTATGGTTTATGGATAACTGGATCCATGCATTTCTGACAGTGTTCTGTTTGCTGAAGGAATCTGTTTTGGAGAAAGGAGGGGGGCAATTTATGCCTATGTCTTCTAAACAGTGAGAGGAAAGGCATATAGGTTAAAGGGGAAAGGGAGAAATCAATGAAACTTGAACCTTCTATAATTGGGGTTTTTCTGTGTTGGCACCACTGGCTGCCAGTCAACAAACAGCAAGCTGAGTGCCTTCCATAGTCCAGGGATATGCAAGTTCGGGCAGATCTTTTAGAAGAAAACAGCACTTTCTACTACTACTCTTAAGACTACAACTGTAAAGGTAGGCCCACCCTTTGCACAAATCACTATCAGGAATTGAATAAACAAGTGATAAAGGCAAGGAATAAGGCAAGAGACACAGTGAGTTCTGAGGATGGCCCAGGAAGGTTTGGGCAACAGAACTGAGGCTTAAAAAGTTGTTCTCGGCATATTTTTTCCTCAAATCAACAAATAGCCAGTTTGGTGTAGTGGTGAAGGTTATGCCCTAGAAACCAGGAGACTGTGAGTTCTAGTGCCACCTTAAGCATGAAAAGCCAGCTGGGTGACTTTGGACCAATCACTCTGTCTGTCTCAGCCCAACCCACCTGACGGAGTTATTGTTGTGGGAAAAATAGGAAGAATATTATGAGGGAGGTTTTTTTGTAAAAATTAATAAAGGTGGGATAAAAATCAAATGAGTAAACTGAGCCTCTGCTCAACTGCATAGCTGAGGCCTGTTACTGGCTGGAGTTCTGCTGGCCTGCTCTTGGGCAGCCAATCTGACTGGCAGAACTCAGCTGCTGTATCTTTCAAGCTGGGAGGGGGAACTTCAGAATTTCAGTCATCGTCTGTGGGTGCAGGCAGGGAATCCTGGAAGTTGCTGGAGCTGCCTCAGCTAGAGAGGGCTGATTCCCTCCCTCTAGGATTGTTATCCCGAGATGCCCTTATTTATTTATTAATTACATTGTATATGCCCTCTGACTCTCAACAACTCTGAGTGGCTCTGTCTCCACCTCTTCCTCCAAAGAAGCCCAGTAGGGCCATAGCAAAAGACTTGTTGAATTGAAGAAGGAACTATTCCACAAATGGCATGACTCCTCTTTGCAGAAGAGTCTCTAGTTTACTCCAGGGAGTAAACTAGAGGGCATATTCAGATTTTCGCCCAACAAATCCTCAACCAAGTTCATGCATCGTGCTATTGCTAATTAGGATTTAATGACTGTTTATTGAATGAATCATTCTTAATAAAGTTTGTGCAGTGTTCTGGGTCATAAACCTTGCTTCATAGATTATATTGGCTTGGTCCAGACAACATACTAATTAAGCTGGAAACAAGCCATATTAGAACTTAGGGCAATATGTGAACAGTCACTATTTCACTGACTTATATACTTGATTTATTATAAAAGAAAAGTAGGTAACAGTCATCTATTCAGAAGGTAAAGATATAATAAATTTATAAGCTAAAATATGAAAATGACTGATGTACAAGGCTAAAAACAAATATCTCTTACCGTTTGTTTAATACCATATTAAACTAATTCAAAGCAGCATTTATGGGATTGATGTTCTAAATAAAAACTTTTCCTCCAAGACTAATAGCTCTTTTATTTACAATGAATAAATCAACAACTCTTGCATATCAATATCTATATAATTGTAGCATAAGAGAGTATATCTTAATCATCGGATAGGGAATATTTTAAGATACTGTAGATGTTTTATCTATGTTTCCAGATACTTTCTGCCATTTCTACTGCAGTGTCATATTTGGATAGCTGATAAATCTGTTACAAGCCTTTTAATGTCTTTAATGATTGGACAGAAATGATCTAGGTCAGCTATTTTAAGATCAAGACAAGCTAAGATCAGTAAACCATATATTCTAAGCAGTTAGTTGTTACATTGTGCTGGAGAACTATACTTTTGCTGCTGAGCACCACTGCGTAGAGAAGGAGAAGGAGAAGGCCTTAACCAAAGGCAGTTTGAGATAAGATGCGGGTTGCTATGTAAATATTATACAGATGCACAGTCAGTGCCAACATTGGCAGTGATATCTGTGGTTCATACCGTTTAGAGTTATGCATTGAAGTAATCATTTTCATGTCTCTGCCATATTGTAACAATCTCAAGAGAATGAGGCCCCCTTTCCTGGCAACCCAGAATACATATATGGTTAGAGAAAATGGCTAAAAAACACATAGATATTAAGCCAGAATTATTTTTGTTAGGTATAATTGTAGGAAATTATGAGAAGTAATGTGTATACTTAATGTTACATGTGTTAACTGCAGCGAGAATTGTATTTGCTCAACACTGGAAAGATGAAGAACTACCAGCGGAGGAAGAGATAATTAAGAAATGGACAGACTGACACTGAAAATGAAAAAGAAAGAAGATTCAGAATACTTTAGAACATGAGATACATTTTATCAATGGCTATTAAAATGAGGTAGAGAGAAAGGAGTTTAACATGTGTTAGTAAGCTAAATATGTTGCTGATAAAATATTAAGGATTTGTTACTATAAAAATTAATAAAATATTGAAAAAAATTATACAAATGCACAGTCGGTGCCAACAATGACAGTGATATCTGTGGCTCATAGCATTTAGAGTTATGCGTTGAAGTAACCATTTTCATGTCTCTGCCATCTTGTAACAATCTCGAGAGAATCAAGTCCCCTTTCCTGGCAACCCAGTGGAGGTTTTGGTGGTCCACTGAAAGTTGCTTCTACGTGTTGATTACAGGTAGTCCTCGACTTACGACCACAACTGAGCCCAAAATTTCCATTGCTAAGCAAGACACTTGTTAAGTGAATTTTGCCCCATTTTATAACCTTTATTGCCACAGTTGTGAATCACTGCAGCTGTTAAATTTGTAACATGATTGTTAAGTGAATCTGGCTTCTCCATGGATTTTGCTTATCAGAGGTTTGCAAAAAGTGATCTGATGAGCCAGCACATTGCAGTCATGAATGCATGCTAGGTGCCAAGCTTACGAATTTTGATTGCATGACCATGGGGATGCTGTAATATTTATAAGTGTGAAAAACGGTCATAAGTACTTTTTTCAGTGCTTTTGTAACTTTGAAGAGTCACTAAACGAATGGTTGTAAGTCGAGGACTGCCTGTACATATATTTAGCTCTTTTTTGCCTGCCTCCATCTTCTTCTCAGTTGACATTTGTGGTACATTGCAGTATATTGTGCTTAAAATACAGACGTTTCTTGCATTTTGAAAATCTATGTCTACTATTCTTTAGCTTACTAAATGTCAGAGTAATCAATGGACAAGTACCATTGAACAGAAATAGAGAAAAAATGCATATGGCCACAAGGCTTTCACAACACAGAACAAAGATAAACAAGCAACCATAGAATGAGACGAATGGCCTTAGAAGAGTTCTAAAACAGAACTATGTAAAATCAGAATAATATGCTAAATACAGTTCAATTGCCTTTTGATATATTTATTTTATTTTATTTTATTTTTCTTTCACATCAATCTAATGAGAGGAAAATCCCAGAGCCAGAAATGGAACACCTTGCAAGCAACAAAGTGGAAAACACATAATATATTCAGATAAAGCGTTTTCCAAGTCAGCTGGAGACCAACCTGCAAATAGACTAAATCTGTTTGCATCAGATCTGTATTAAACTGTACCATTTTTAAGGATTTTTAGAGAGTACTTGTCATTGAAAAATGATCTATATGTACTTTAAAATAAATAAAATCGAGGCTTTGCTTTGTTTCAACTAAGTAAATGCAATAAATGTCTCAGAGCTCTTTAAAAAAGAGGTATATTCAGGACACCTGGCATAATAAAACAATATTATATCTAGTTTAATATTTACAAGGTTAAGAGGAGCAAAAGAATATAATTCCTTTGAAAATGCATCAGATATGTATATATGTTGTGTTTTTTTTCCTTCTCTGAATTATATCTGCACCTCTTAATAGGAGTTCACAGCTAATAGTGTTGACTATTAAAAGTCTTTGGCCACCAAAGCCAAAGTTGCCATCCTGTTGTATAATATAGGAATGCATTTCACTTTTTTGTTGTTCTGAATTAAATTCTTTCTTTTTCCAGACTGAGAGTGCTACCCTTCTCTATAGTAGATTCATAGAGATTATTAAGTAGATAGTTCAGGGTAAAGATCAAAAGAAAAATCAAATCAGCATGTAAGATGAGATATAGGAACTACATCACAATATTCTAATGAAGAATTTTACTTTGGTGCCTAATTGTGACTTCGCTGCTGAAGTTCAATATCTTGCACTTAATGGAGAAGAAAAATAAATCACATCAACCGAACAGGTACATAACTATTGGTGTAATTGTTCTTAGGCCATATATGAAGTGCAATTCATAGAAAGGGAAACTGTAGCTCTTCTTAATACTTGTTCATTTTCAAGAGCTCATCTTTTTACACGTGCAACATACCTGCAAAAAGGGGTATGGTGTGTGCCAGGTCATGGCCACTGTTTTTTGATATCATTGATCTCTCTTGTGGACACCCTGGGATGCAGTCTTTGGCAATGGCAGTAGACCTGTTTTTAAATAAGGGTTTAGTATTCCTTTGAAACAGAACTAGACTTGTGATTAAAAAACGAAGGTTGTTGCACCAAAGGTTGATTTAAATCCAGAAAGAGAGCCAGGTGTGTGTGCTGCACCACTCTCATTCCCATAGGGATTTCTGAAATATTCCTTCCAGCATTCCCTGACTTCAGTTTTGTCACGAATCATTTTCATTACTTTTTTTAAAAAAAATTCCATTGGCTGTATTGGACACCCCTTGTTTAATCCTCTTTTATCTACGTCCAAAACAATTTTTTTCTAGAAAAAGCACTGCATTTTCTCTACCTTTTTTAATTTACAAATAGTAATTCATTTTACTTTGTTCCAAAGAAGAAACACCTTTTCTTTGTTTGTTTCTAGTTTCTGTTCATTCTATTGGAAGAGGAATCGATCTTCTATTTTTTTTTTATTTAGGACATATACTTTTTCTTCTTGCGCTTATTTCTTTAAAAAAAAAATCTGTTAACTTTTCCTCAGATCTACCCATGATCCTATAAAAATGGTGCATCCCCCACATCCATAATCCCTCATCTCTCTCTTGCATGCTTCACTAATTTGTTGATTCTTTCATTATAAACAACCCACTGTGCTTTTAGATTGAGATTCTTTTCTTTGCCATGAGTGCATAGGCCTTCATTTCTAATTAAAATAATGCCAAAATGATGAAGCATTCATTGCTTCATCATGACACACAAGCCAACCTTTCATATTTGTATGTTTGCAACAAGAATGTAAGAGGCAGAGTTTGTATCACAATCCCCTAAAGTATATTTTCTCATTTGCTTCTCCTTACCCAACTAGAGATAATTATGTTTTCGACATGAATGCTTATGCTTAAATCACATACTCAAAATAAGTAGACCTTTTTGCAGTGTGTCATTGAGCACCATAGCATTTATTCCTGAATCTCTAAGTAGCCTAATTAATTTTAATATACTTGTTCATCTCACTCTCAATCACCTACTGTATTCATGTCACGTAGCAGGGTATTTTTTCCCTAGAATTACATTTATTCAGAATGTTACCATTTTCTCCAAACTCATCTCTGGTTCTTCCCTTAACACCATTCACTGAAGTGCACATACAATTATCACCAGCCAATGGATTTCTATTTCCACGTGCACTCACAGCACCCTGGATGATACCAATTTATTTTTTCCTGACATATACTTTAGGTTTCTCATTCATAATTAAATCACTCATTTCATTCTATTGCAAGTATTCATTAACTCCATTCCATAAGATCAGACTACAGTCATTCAGATTTATTATCTTTCTCCTGATTTCCCATACAGCATATCTATAGTTTACCGGTATTTCATTTCACTTCATTCCATTCCATTTCATTAATTATGTTTTCATCATTTATCCTCTTACATTTCTATATCCACCCTTAGTGTCAAGACAGCTCAGCTGCCAATCAAACAGTAGGTTCCAATCAGAGAGCAGCAAATGGGTGGCAAGGAGCAGAGCAGGGATAAGATGCTGCCACAGAGTTCTAGTTATAAATGCACAATGAATAGGCTGAATAAACAGGGGCAAAGCTCCCGAGTCAAAATAAAGAATCCAACTAAAGGATGCACAGCTTTGCATAGAAAGAGGCAATAGCTGAGAAAACTGAGAAGGGAGAGAAATGTTTTTGGTTTTCTCTCCTTAGACCTGGCGTGAAGAAAAAGTTCTTCTAGACATTTTCCTCAGCAGGAGAAAGCCTCTGGAACAGAAGAGTCAAGAAACTTAACTAGGAACAAAGAAGCAGAAAAAGTGGAGAAAAAAGTAGAGTTTGACAAAACAAAAATACGAAAAAGGAACTTAAAAAAAAGATAGATTGAATTCTGAAGAAAAGTATGGCTCTATAGAGGATGGTGATAGATAGATAGCATTTATAATTTTCAGTTCTTATTTTTTTTCTTTTTTCAAATAAAAGCCTGTCGCAGCCATTGAAGGGAGACACACACACACCCAGAAAAATTAACTGACCCATTTATGCCACAAACTGAACTGAAGTCCAATTTAGTGCAAGCATGTTCATGCTATTCTGTCCATTCTAGGATTTCTAAGTTAGAAACTGTCTTTCAGGCCACCATGCTGTAGTCCACACCTCACTGGTATGTGTAAGTGCACTGACGTATGACCTTTGGTCTTTCACCATAACAATAGATAGACAGACAAATTGGAACTCCTTAGGACTAATATCCCATTAGATGTATTTTACTGCCAAGATATTTAAAATTATTACTTTCTTTTGTACATACAGAATAGTTTTCTGTCTAAGACAAGTTTTACTTTATCATACATATATGCACACTGTGTGTATTTGTGTGAGAGAGAGAGAGAGCATGCGCGCGCGCACCATTGAAAATACTGAAAAGTCAGTCTGTCGGCCTATCTTTCTGTCTGGCTGCTTAATCTTTATTTTATTTATTTATTACATTTTTATGCCACTCATCTCCCCTATAAGGTGACTCTTGGTAGATAGCTTTATTCATTCATACTTTTTCTATTCATTTTTAATCAATAAAAAGAATCCAGAAGTGGAGTAGCTGTAAATTATTCTGTATTCAAAATAAGTTCAAAATATAACTAGATAAATTCCAGGTAAGAGAGGAGAAATTAAGTAATTCAGTTCATGGGGTTGTCATATTGAAAACCGATTTAATGTGAAGAAGAAAGTCTTAGTACTGTACTCTGTTTTGATTGAGACAGACATAAGGAACACGAACATTAAATTGTTCTCTTTCACACTGTTAGAATAGTCCGGACATATTAGATGCTAAAAGTAGGTAATTCAAGTAGGTTATCCAGTTTTCTGAATTCTTTCTATAAATAGCAGCAATAGTAGAAATCAATTTTCACCTACTAGTACCCGCATCATTCAGGATTATTGTGACGTCTGAAATACTTCAGTTCCTTTTATCTTAAAAAACAAAGCTGTTGAAACAGGATGACAAATACTGGAAAGATTGAAACCCCTATTTCCCAAATTGGTAATTAACAAGATTCCCACGTACTGAGTGCTCTGAAGAGTTTAGAATTGTATTATAACATCTGAAAGAAATCAGAGAATAACATTTAGATAATTTCTTTAAGATTTATCAATTAAGTAACTTAAGTTGCCTCTAAGCAAAGTCATTTTAAGAGAAAAATGCTGCACTGTATATAAAACAACTAAGTAAAAATATTATCAGAATATGAGAATCTGAATACTGCCTTAATATATCTTATTATATGTGAAATCATGTTTATAAAATGTTGTTTTGCTTCCTTAATAGTATAAATTGCATGCGTATAAATTTAATAGTCAAGTACATGATACTGATATAGTACTTCAGTTGTCCCTCAGTTTCTTTGTCACTTATCCCAAACACATATCAATATATCACCATCATTTGAGCAGATTGTAAGTGGGTTTTTAAAGGATGTTTTCAACTTTGCCACTGGGCATTTTGTATGGCTCCATCCCACACCAGCAGTATATTTATGAATAAGCTTGAACAAATCATACGTATGATAACCACCTACAAGCACTTATGTGGTTATGATGTTTTTGTAATTTTTGCCATCTGGACTATACCAAGTATCCATCACATCAGCAAATTAACTTGGAGTAAAGCTATCAGAAATCACATACGGATTGTTGCCACTGAATAAACACAATAATTAAAGATCAATTATTTAACTCATTTGATGATGCAAAAAGAAAAACATCATCACATTTGCCTTTTAAGCATGAAATTAATTGCAACATTAATATGAATTACCTCAGAAAAGCCCATGGATTTAAAGAGCATTTTTTCTTCAAAGGATATTCTTGTATAATTGACTATAATATCTATGAGTATCTTTCTTATTCAGAGATTCCTTCTCAAAGATTACTCTTTGCTACTGTCATTTGACAATTCCTAAATGCTGCTAAGTGATTTAGATAATTTCTCCTAGGTTGGTTTTTAAATAGCACACCAAATAAAATTGAGCCTTAAGAATAATGTGATAAGAGTTTCTATGAAAATTCAGTAATCCCCAGATATTCAACTTAATCTAGAAATGCTAGAATTTATCAGCATCAGCAGTGAACATTTTCTTTAAGAGGTGGGTACTATTAACCAATTATTTTCGTTCCTAATTATTTCCATTCCTAATTACTAATTAATATTTAACATTAAACATCAATAATCCAGTTCATCAGATGTTGGCATGCTGACTGATTATAAATGTCCCTGTCTGCATTAATATATTTTGTGATGTATTTTTTCCAGACATCATTGTTCTCATCGCTTCAATAGCAGTTGTTTCTGCAAAAACTCAGGGTAACATTTTTGCAACATCAGCACTCAGAAGTCTTCGTTTCCTACAGATTCTTCGTATGGTACGCATGGACCGAAGAGGAGGAACTTGGAAATTGTTAGGTTCAGTGGTTTATGCACATAGTAAGGTAAGGGTCCATCCATATATTTCATTTTTGTGAATATACTGAATGTATGCTACAAAAAGAGAATTCCAAATTGAAATGAATGATTCAAATAATTTGCAGTATTTTGATATGTGTTGACCTTTCATGAGTGTGTGCATGTATGTGTATATCTGTTATCCATCCATCACTCTTATCCATCCATCCCTTCTAACTTTAGAAAACAATTATGGAACAAATTACTCATATTGAAAAACCTGTATGGTCTTTTATATGGACTGCAATCTGTACGCTATAATAGAAATACTCTTTTGAAAGTTGCAATAATTTGTTTAAAGATAATCTGAGATTTGTCATAGAAATAAATTGAACAAAAAAATTTAAAAGCCCACTAGATACATCCAACTTCTGATATGAATGAAGTAGATTGAATTCTGAAGCCTTGGAACAGCATGATTAATTATATTTTTTTAATTTAAGGGATAATTTGTATACTCAAGGAACTTTTCACATTTAACTAAAATGAACTCTGTTAATCATATTCCAACAAATACATGAATTCAGATAAATTATCAGAAATGTTTATTTTTTATTCTTATTTTATCTTGCAGGAATTAATCACAGCTTGGTACATTGGATTTTTAGTACTTATTTTTTCATCTTTCCTTGTCTATCTGGTTGAAAAAGATGCAAATGCTCAGTTTTCTACATATGCAGATGCTCTGTGGTGGGGCACAGTAAGTACAAAATCAATCAAACTTTGTAATATAAACTAACTTCCCCAGTTTGGTGCCCTTTGGATTGAGACTGCAACTTGATAAATTTCCAAAAATGTCCACGGTTGGCTGGGAATTCTAGGAGGTTGCTGTCTTAATATATCTGGAGCATAGCAGATTGACGAAAGCAGATTTACGCTTTGCAGTATTTAATATTCTTTTAAATCTTATTAAATGAATGGATCTATTATAGTGTATCTTGGAAAAGGAGTCAATAATAGGGTTTTTTTGGTTGAAGGGGAGTTTTATTTGGAGCTATATACTAGCTGTGATTTTAGCCAAATCCAAAACTATAGGAGTTAAAGAAAAAGTGGTTGAGATCTTGTTTGCTTTTTATTTCTGTCTCTCTCTTCCCCATTATCCATGTATCCTTCAATACTTTTTTCTCTGTGATTTATGCTCAAACTGATGTGCTCATATCCTTTCACCTAGATATAGATGTAAACAGTGCTTTTTTTGTAAAAGAAAAAGGTGCCGGAACTCACACATGTCATACAACTCACCTTGCCTACCCTACAAGGTTCCATCCAAAAAAGGTGCTGGAACTCCGTTCTGAGCGTTCCATGTGAAAAAAAGCCCTGGATGTAAACAAAAATTTCTGCATTGTTAGAGAATTTCAAGCATATCCTTTTTTTCCTCTTTTCTATTTATTCATACACACATACCATGTTTCCCTGGAAATAAGACACAACCGGAAAATAAGCCCTAGCATGATTTTTCAGGATGCTCATAACATAAGCCCCACCCCCCAAAATAAGCCCCAGTTAAGGTAGCCAGATGGACGCATTTAGTACTGTATTTCCCCAAAAATAAGACCTAACTGGAAAATAAGCCCTAATGCGTCTTTTGGAGCAAAAATTAATATAAGACTTGGTCTTATTTTAGGGCGGAAACGGTACCTCTCATATTTTTTTCCACCTATAGCTTCTCATTCAAACTACCTGTCCTTCTCCCCCAGACACATAGTTTCTGTCTTCTTAACCAAATGTTTGCATTCTTATTGAGTTCTTTTTTCTATTAGTAAAATGTTTCTTTTTTATAGAGTCAGGAAAAATCTTTTTTAAAAATATATATAATGAAAAAAAATGACAAGCAAATAAAAAACAATTGAGGTGGTGTTCAGCTGGAGGTGCCTCAGCAAATACTCCAGCCTTTCAAGGACACAGCTGAAATCACCCAGTTGTGGATAGGAGATACAATAAGTGATTGCCCTGAACATGATTCTTTCTATTGTTATATAAGATCATAGCTGAAACTGACATAAGTAATTGTGCAGCTTATGTTTCAAAATAAATATAGGTAGTCTTTGCTTAATCACAGTGATTTGAGACCAGAAACTCTGTTGCTAAGTGACATGGTCTTACAACGCAACATCACATTACTCTGTCGACTTACAACAGCAGGTACAGCAGTTCCAGTTGTCATTGTTAAGCGAATTCCATGGGATCACGAAGTGCAACATCATGTGATTGCCATTTGTGACCTCCCGCTGGCTTCCCCATTGACTTTGCTAGTTGGAAGCTGGTAGTAAAAATTGCAAATGGTGAACACATCACTGTGGGACACTGTGTCCATCATTATCGCAAGCTGGTTGCCAGATGTCCAAATCATGATCATATGACTACAGGGATGCTGTGAAAGCCACAACCATGAGGACTGGTCATAGGTCTCCTTGTTCAGTACCATCATAAAATTGAACTGTTGCTGAACATGTGATTGTTAAGTGAGGACTTCCTGTGTAAAGACTGTTTCCCTAGGCATTATAGAAACAGACAAATAGTAGCTCTGGAAAAAGATTTTGAAAGTTTTGTGTAGAAAAATAAGAATGCAAAGCCATTGGAATTAATTCTCAAACCAGGATGATGAAAGACTAGACTCTGAGCCATTACTTTTATCATAGCAGGAGTGTGAATTTGCAGCTATCATGACACTCTGAAGTCCTGCAATCCTCTAAAATAGTGGTGTTGAAGTTACAATCTTCCAGACACTAACCCTAACTGTAGTAGCTGGGTTTCCTAACCACATTAGATCAGGCTAAAATGAAGTTCTGTAGGCTTTGGTACAAGAGTTTGTGTGACCCAGCGTTATTTTAGCATATTTTGTGAAACAAGTCTTATTGAGTTCTTTTTTTCCATTGGTAAAATGTTTCTTTTTTATAGAGTCAGGAAAAATCTTTTTTAAAAAATATATAATGGAAAAAAGGCTTGTGAAACAAGCCTTGATGGAGCAGTGGGCTAATGCCTCCTTAAGTAACACCAGCTGCCTGCAATTAGTGCAGGTTCACATTCCACCAGGCTCAAGGTTGACTCAGCCTTCCATCCTTCCGAGGTAGGTAAAATGAGGACCGAGATTGTTGGGGGCATTAAGCTGACTTTGTAATAATGCCGCTTGGGGGGGGGGGAAGCCCTAATAAGCAGGCATATATATAGAATGAAGGCTATTGCTAAGCACATTAATTTGTGCTTAGATTGTAAGCCGCCCTGAGTCTTCGGAGAAGGGAGGGATATAAATGGGATTAAAAAAAAGATTAAGACATAATAATTTATTTGTTTGAGTATAGCACTTTTTTTTCTAAATCTGGCTTAAAATTTAATGTATTGAATATTCCCAATTAATCAGTCCACAACAGGATTTAAGAACACACACACACACACACACACACACACACACACACACAGAAACACATCTGTATTCTTGCTTAGGAACATTTGCCTTAATTTAACATACCTTGCTTTGATCCATTCTCTGCCCTTAAAAAAAACTTGGCCTATTTATTTATTTATTATTTATTAATTTAATTTTTATACCGCCCTTCTCCCGAATTTTTTGTTACTGAGCCTCATACTATAACTATATATGATGG
Organism: Vipera berus; assembly: GCF_964194415.1. Classification (NCBI taxonomy): domain Eukaryota; kingdom Metazoa; phylum Chordata; class Lepidosauria; order Squamata; family Viperidae; genus Vipera; species Vipera berus. The sequence goes on from NC_138202.1 coordinate 237,091,462, forward strand.
CAATAAATAGGAGAACAAAATCTCAGCTGCAAGGTGGTACCAGCCATAACTGAGCACTGTCAGCTAATCAATCAGTCCTGGCCTATTGACCTTTGTACAACTCCTCCCTTAAAGATTGATCTTTAATCAAAATGATTTTCCCTAAGTATTGGATTTTAATTTAACAAATAGCCAATACATATTAAGAACCTGAGGACGGCTTTAACATTTTATTCCATCATTTTGCAGTACTTCTATTCAGTTAATGCTCTGCTTTTCTGTTCTAGTGAGAATTCAGTATGATTTTCAAAAAAACAACAAAACACAAAATACTAATATATAGAAATGCTAAAATTAATACTAAATTCAGTTAACAATTTAAAAAATGAGATAAAGAGATGTGTCTTTATAGATTTCAAAATGCTTGAGAGAATGGGGACCAAACACAACTCCTAAAGGAAAGCTTTCCGTACCATAGGAGATTAGAGGCCTTTTCCCTCATGCCAGAAATGGATTTTAAGATCCAGATTGGTTTATAATGGGAAAGGTAGTTTCTTAGATAGTCTGCCCATTTAGGGTTTTAAAGGTACTTGGCAAGTGAGCTGCCATATAAATTAAATTAATAAGTAAATCAAATTTAGTAAAAAGTTTATTTTTTTATTCATTTGGAATGTATTTTCTTTTCATTTGGAATACTTATTAAAAGATGCATCCCAACAGATGGGCATATTCCTCGAGGATGTGGCATTGCCAAATGACTGCATCATTTGTTAGGAGAGCTTCCTATTTCAGATAACACTTGTATAATATCCTACTTGATAATTTGCCACCAAGGCCTTGAATGTGTCCCACCTACACTTTACTCCCTCTGGTGATTCATTCATAAAGGTGACTACGTTGCTGTTTTTGAACCACTAATATCCTGTTTTATAATTGATCTGAGAAGAATTAGAGTACAGATTTCACTAATTATAATAGCCACATTATAATAAGATTATACTAATTATAATATCACCACATTTTATTCATTTTTGAAATTTGCTTAATTAAATAATAATAAAGCAGTCATGATGTTGATGATGTTATCCATTCAGTCATGTCTGACTTTTGGCGATTCTGTGGTCCACATCTTCCTATGTTGTGCTACTTCTTCGAGTTGTTTTATGCTCTGGTTGGTGTCAGCTTTGATGGTGTCCAGCCACCGTGTTCTTTGATGGTTTGGTTTCCTCTTACTGCTAACTCTTCCAAAAATGATTGCTTTCTCCAGGGAATTCCCCCATATGACATGGCCAAGTAAGTGAGACGCAGTTTAGTGATTTTTGCCTTCCAGTGACATGTCTGGTGTTATACGTGTACTTGTTAGTTATCTTTGCTGTCCAAGGAATACGCATGAGCCTTCTCCAGCACAACTCAAACAAATCGATTTCTTCCTATCTTGCTTTGTTAAGGTCCAAAAGCAGTCATATATTTAGAGAATTATGCTTTTTGATATTACCTGAATTTGGATTAAGTTTCAATCCTATGTGAGAATGCATGAAGATGTCATTGTTGCTGATAACTGGAAGAAAAAATGAGCCATGTAAAGTCTTTTGAAACAGAACCAGTAGGAAGCTACTTCATACACATCACAGGTTTATCTGTTCTGAAGGATAGCAGTTTTCTAGGAGTTCAGACAGAGGATTTTTAATCACTTGCCATGTACCACATAGAACTTTCTTCATACAGAGGATATGCTTTACTGAGCAATGGGCTCAGCTTAAATCATTCTGTTTTTAGAAATCTAGTATTCTGAAACAAATAGATTGTTTCATTCAACATGTTCAAGAGTCCACCTGGGGATTTTACTGTCACCAAAATATACCTACTCATGTTTGCCATTTTATTAAAAACATATTTTAAAAAATTATAATGACACATGATACGTAGTCTGAACATATCTGTCTTGTAGATTCTTCTATATTTTTATTATGTACTCATAGCAACTATTATAGAATGATTGGTTGTTGACAAGTTGGTCTACATTATTGCACAGTTCATACAAACTAAAACATTTAAAAAATAAAAAGATAAATAGGAAGTGCAGAAAAGAAGGGAAAAATAGAAGGAATAGAAATGAAAGAAAAAATAGGACTATAGAAAAAAAAGAAATACATTAAGAATGACTTTCCCCTTCATCACGAGTATAAATAATTTTAGCCACTTACCACTTTCTCTTAAAATAGAACAAATAATCTCTTCTTCCCATATTCCACCTCTTATCTATTAACAAATCTTTAAAGCCTTGTTATTCAATCCTAGTCAGCAAAAACCCATTAAAGGTTACCATAGATAACAACAAATCAGTTTTAATCTTGATCAAATAAATTAATTTATATTCTTTCCTTTAACAGTTTTGATCTTTAATCCTTTCAAATAATGACATAGAACTTGATTCCTTTTCATTTTTTCTTTGTCCCTTCTCATAAAATCTCTCAAAACTTTTAACAAGTCTGTTTTGTAAATCCAATATAAGAATGTTATTTAAGTCATTCTTTTAGTTTGTTAGTTTAGTTTGTTTAGTTTGTATAGCTCTATTCTTGTAGCCAGTCATTTTAAATCTACTTACAAATCAGCCTCAATTTTCTCTGGTAAAACGTATTCCTCTTCCATAATATCTTTTCAAAGGACAGACATTTTTAAAATTAGCTTCTAACTCGATTGTTTTCAAACATCCTTCAGTACATCTAGTGTTGAAGTACTCTGCTAATTCTGTATTTATAAGTCAGATTTAAGTTTTCTTCTCCTTTAATTGTAATTCTAATGCCTTCTTGTTTCCTGTAGCATCTAATCTTTAAAATCCTATTTTATCATTTATTTTTAAGAATTCAAAAGAACAGCCTCTTCCCAAAAGAAGGATTCTTATAATTAATTTCAAAATCTTATTTCAGAACTATCTGGACCATTTGCAATCACCCTATTGCTGTTTCTTCAAAACTTGTATTTAAAATGATTAAGAAATGATGACCGTGTAAGCTTCATTACGGCTGTGAGCTTGTTTGAAACCCTTCAACTTCCATTCACTCGACTCACAAGTCAACTAAAAAAACCTCCATTTCTTCAGCCTACTCACAAGAATCGGTTATCTTGCAATCTTTCTTTTTTTGGGAGACTTCACCAGCCAGAATTTGTCATCTGGCCACCAATCTCCACCCTAACTCGCACTTCTTCAGGGACATCTAGTTCTCCATGAATCCTCACTGGAAATCCTGGAATGTTTACCTATAATAAAGTGGCTCCTCCGAACACATCAAGCCAAGAGGCAGCAGCAAGAGGATTGACCAGATTTTGTTAGCAATCGTGGTTCATCACCCAAAGCAGTTATTTAGGCGTGTGTTGTGTCAGACCTCTTGTTCTATTCTTGTCCACAGCTACTAAAAATGAAAGCATTCAAATTTGTCACCGATCCAGATTTATATTCATTGGATGAAATACAGTTATATCATGGAAAGAAATTGGACTATTTTAAAATTTAAATCAAGAAATAATAATATTACTGTATATTTCTCCTTCACTTTGTATGCTGTTATTTGGAGAAATATGAGCAAGGTCTAGCTTCCTGCCTCCACAAAATAACTTTGAATCCAGATTTATAATTTGAAACCTTAATTGCTTCTGAGTACATTGAGTACATCGCAGTGTAAAAGAAAAATTATGTTCAGCTCTGTTGCTTAAGAACTCCTTAAGTGTTAGAAACGTGGTTGAAATGGATCAAGAAATCTCTGATACATATAATGCTGTGATATTTTTTGTCAAAGCTTAAGAACCTGTTGACTTGTGAAAAAGAACAGAGTGGATTTTGTTCTGTAAGGAAAGTGTTACATTCTTCCTCTTTTAATCTTTTGGTTCTCAATTAAACAAAAATCTACAATGCCTCTAATAGGACTCTGCTCTTGAGATTTTAATCCTTATTGTCATTAAAAGTATGTGGCAGTTGGCATTATCCTTTTTTTTTTTGATTGAAAAGTTTTATCATACATTTTATCTTTGACAGTCCCCCCTACCCCTCCCCTATCCCTCCCTCCTTACCCCTCCTCCCCTCCCCACCCCCCCCGACTTCCCAGAGCTAAGTACAAGGTATAAAAAAGAAAAAAAGAATCATAAACAACCATATGCTAACAACCATAGACTCTAAAATCTATCACTCTCTAGCTCACATAGGATAACTACAAACACTATTAATATAGAATATATAAAAAAAACAAAACAAAAAAAAATTTCTCCTTATTCTCCTTATAAATCTCTAGCCAAACTGGGCTATGATCAGAAATAGTTCTTGCACATATCTTCACCTTCTTAATCCTTAAAAAAAAAGTCATTAGTCCACAAAATGAAATCGATCCTGAAAAAAAGATTGATGTCTGTCAGGAAAAAAAAAAAAGGTATAATCCTTTTCATACGAATGTCTTTCACACCAAATATCTCGCAGTTCCAAGTCATCCTTCATTTCAAAAAAGGATTTAGGCAGTCTAGCATGACTTGGGACGCGCTTAAAAGCTCCAGCCTTGTCCATCTGAACATCCAAAACACCATTCCAACCCCCCATAAAAATAAAAATTTTATAATCCAACTGGGTAAGCTTTGTATGAAATAAACTAAAAAAGTCAACTTGTTGTTAATTAGGAGCATATAATCCAACTAAAAGCATCTTTTTACCTACTAGCAGCAACTCTATCATAACATATCTTCCATGCTTATCTGCTTCAATTAAGTCCGCTGTTAAGGCACTTTTAAGATAAACAACCACTCCATTTTTCTTATTCATTGCAGAAGCAACAAATTGCGTGCCCAACCTTAAGTTCGATAAATACTTTTGGTCCACAACCCTAATATGCGTTTCTTGCAACCATATAACATCTATCTTGAATTGTTTTAAATATTAAAAAACTTTCTTCCTCTTCTGTGGTGAATTTAGTCCATTAACGTTCCAAGTTAAAAATTTAGTTGCCATGCATATCATCCCAAAGCTCTTGGAGCACTGCTTAAACAGGACTATCTTTTTTAGGCCGTGCTCCTCCCACTACTTGGCTGTAAGTACATTTTGGAAATTCCATAGACTTCTGCTGATCTTGTTCTTTTATTTTTTTTTGATCGTTTTAAAGCAGCACACGTCACCCTCTGCTCTCTAGAATCATCCAAAGAAGTTGTAGCTTGATCTCCTCCAGCACCATTCTCCTCTGTCTGTCCATCTTCAGCCTCTTGGTGTTCTCCTTCTCCAGATCCCTTTGCAGCTTCCAGAAGTGATAGTGGGGTTGCTTTTAAAACGTTATTGTAAAAATCACGCGCCTGCATCACAGTGGTCAAACGGTACCTTTTACCTTCATACATCACCATCAACCCAACTGGAATCTCCCATCTGAACCTTATATCTCGTTGCTTGAGCTCTTGCACTAAAAATGTAAAATCCTTCCTTCTCCTTAAAATCTTTGGAGGAATTTCTTTTAGAACCAAAACTTCTTGATCAGCAATCACGACTTTAGTACCATAAGCAGCTTGAATAACTTCGTCTCTAATTTCCCTCTTTACAAAATAAACCACCACATCTCTAGGTAGCTTTCTCTGTCTGGCAATCCATGAATTCACACGAAACACTTTATCCATGCCTCCCTTTATTTCAGATGCTGGCTGACTTAATACTACTTCCAGAGCCTCAGAAATCAGCTGCTTTAGATCTTCCTTAATATTCTCTTTTAAACCTCTGATTCTAACAGCATACTGCATCTGGTAATATTGAGCAAGACTCAATTCTTTGTCCATTTTGTCTCTTAAATCTTCATTTTCCAGTACTTTTGCTTCTAATATGGCATTTTTTTGAGTCAAATCTTCCACTTTTTCATCCAAATCTTCCACACATTCAGCCACTCTATACACTGAAGACAAAATGTCTACCTTCATCACTCTGAACTTCTCTTCCATCCTCTCTTCTATTCTCTCCTCCAGTTTCTCCAACTTCTCCTCCATCTTTGCAAATTTATCACCCATTGCTTCCAGAATTACCTGGGCATATTTTCCAAGAGCATCTTGTAAATCCTTCGGTGTCAATACATCAGGAAGAAGCAACGCTTGCAATGATGACTGTTGCACCGGAGAAGTTCCAGTACTCCAAAGAGCTTTTGGAGGAGGTTTAGCCGCCATCTTTACTTTCACTTACTACGCACTTTCACTTTTAAATTTATAAAATCCATTAAGCTAGAAAGCAGCAATAAAAGTCCTCTTCACCTTTTCCTCCTGTACCGCTCTGCCTGCTCCTTTTATTCCATAGTCTTTCCTTCTGGCAGGGGTGGTCGCAAACGCCTGGCTCCGCTCCAGAAATCACGGAGCAGAGGCGCTGACCAGCTGGGAGCAACCCAGGCTACGGGGGAGTTCGATCCTTCAGCCGCCCAAGCTTTAAGCTCAGGCGGCCCCGGAGAACTCAACCCCTACCTGGGGGCTCACCCCCTCCTCTTCTCCCGAGGAGGGGGCTCCAAATCCACCCGAACAGCTGATCGGCGCTGTTTCGGGTGGAAATAACACAGCTGAGCCGCGGGCAGCCCGAAAGGGCTGTCTCCGGCGCTGTGCCGCCACCGGAAGTCGGCATTATCCTTTTTATAAGCTTCTCTATTTTTCATCAAAGAGATCTTGGAAACATCTCTCTACTCTCTGGTGCCTGGCAATGATCAGATGAATGCCAGATCATTCAGGTTTCATTCCTGCTCAAATAGGCTAATGCAGATTTACTGAAAGAGTAACTCTGTGGAATGATTAGGCCTAAAAGAAAATAAGAATTTTGTTAGTCCTTTGTTAATACTTCAGCTCTTAATTAGCTCTGCATTCATTTTGGAAATATAATTTATCTTTATTAAACTAGGTAAAGGTAAAGGTTCCCCCGCACATGCATGCTAGTCATTTCCAACTCTAGGGGCCGGTGCTCATCTCCGTTTCAAAGCCGAAGAGCCAGCGCTTGTCCGAGGACGTCTCCGTGGTCATGTGGCCGGCATGACTAGACACCAAAGGCGCACAGAACGCTGTTACCTTCCCACTGTAGTGGTCCCTATTTTTCTACTTGCATTTTTACGTGCTTTCGAACTGCTAGGTTGGCAGAAGCTGGGAGGAGTAACAGGCGCTCACTCTGCTACACGGCACTCAGGATTCGACCCGCCAAACTGCCGACCTTCTGATCGACAAGCTCAGCGTCCTAACCCCCTGAGCCACCGCGTCCCTTTATTAAACTAATCAGAGATAAATTTCTACTACTTTAAAAACATTTCAGACATTTTTTTTAAATCATAAATGACAATACAAATGCATTTTTGCATATGGAACCATGTGGTTCAAAACCATAACTGCCTAGATTCTGATGTTTGGATCAGACATGGAAGGAGCAAGCATGACATCTGTGATGGTATTTGTTGAGACAGTGGTATGAATGTCCATTTTAGCCCAAAGAGTTTGAATTTTTTTTTAATCCCATTTATATCCCGCCCTTCTCCGAAGACTCAGGGCGAAGGATGGAAGGCTGAGTCAACCTTGAGCCTGGTGGGATGCGAACCTGCACTAATTGCAGGCAGCTGGTGTTACTTAAGGAGGCATTAGCCCACTGCTCCACCAAATGCTACATTTACCACAGCGAAAAAGTTTTATGTCATTACAGTATTATTTCTCTCCAAAGAAATATTCTTTACACTTCTGATTGTAAGACGTGCTTGCAGTGTACAGTACCCAGCCTATATTTACCAATCTGTCTTGCTATGTTTGTAAGTGATACTGATAAAATTTTATCAAGTGAGCTGCCGAATTCCTGCTTGAGGATTAAAGTAACAGCAACTTCATGGCTTTGTCCAAGTGACATTAAAAGCAATAGTGGTCATCAATACATGGTTATCATATAGCTACAGCCAGCACAGGTTATTCATGTTCTTAGAAAAAGCTTAGATTTTTTTTAAAAAAAATCCTAACCAAGAAGCAATATGTTATCTTACTATGTTTTGAGACTGTAATGAAACTATTCATTGATTTGCTGACTAGTGGATTGCTTGCTTGTTTCATTTTCTCATTCATTCAGAACACTAACAATGTTCTGTGAATAAAGAATAAAGTATAAAATTCCCCGTTTCCCTGTGATTTTGACTGGCTCTCTGGAATAGCCTCTTGCTGGAGATTCATTCAGCTCCGATGTTATCTGCCTTCCAGAAACAGTTGAAAACTGAGCTTTTCCATAGGCCATTTTGATGTTGATGTCAGATACAGTTTATGAATTGTATGCAGTTTTTTTTTTATTGGCACTACTGTCTTTTTGTTAGCTTCTGAGAGATTTTATGATTGCGGCAAGAAAAAAATGTATGAAATATTTAAAGAAAAAGAAGTAAAGAAATAAGAATTCAACTGCAAGTTGAAGTTCTTCAACCAATCATCTTGTTGTCAGAGTGTGAGTTGAAACCTGAAGGAATTAAGTATGTCTCCTGAAAAGCTGGGCTCCCACGGAAAAGCTCAAGCAGAGAATGCTCAGCTGGTTGTTTTGTGCAGGCCATCCCATATGGGCAAGGCATAAGAACACAAACAATAACCTACAAACAGGCTACATCAACCTCTCTAAATGCTGGTTTCCAAATCTTTCTGCTGAAATAATGGATATGCATGGGGCATTTTTATGTAGGAATATCTAGGCTGGAGAGGAGCTGTGTCATCTCTGCGCCTAGTCATTTTCCCCTTCCATACTGCCAGCCCCTAGTCAGGTTCATATTCACATTGACTGAAAAAAATGTATTTTGGAAATATTCAAAGCAGCCTGAGAAGCAGAGCTGATCATAGTGACTAAATGTCACTGAGACAAGGGTGAACACCCAAAGGGAAATCCCACTGTTTCCTTTTTTTTTATAAGCTGTCTCTATATACTTTAGAGAGCTGATGTTAAAATTCTTGGTATCTCTACTGTCTGCATTTTTTTCACCCTGGTTTATATTCGTTTATTTTCAGATCACATTAACAACAATTGGTTATGGAGATAAAACGCCTCTTACTTGGCTAGGAAGGCTGCTTTCTGCGGGGTTTGCACTGCTTGGCATTTCTTTCTTTGCATTACCTGCTGTGAGTATCTTTACCACTTTTTTAAAAAATTTGAAGAACATTGTACTCTGTGCTGGATATGTGAGAAAGAATGTTAGTCACTTATATCAATGCATTTGTAAACCCATGTTAACTTTTGCCATTGCATACAATACTTTTTAAGAGCTTAAAGGTAAAGGTAAAGGTTCCCCCGCACATGCGTGCTAATCGTTTCCAAATCTAGGGGCTGGTGCTCATCTCCGTTTCAAAGCCGAAGAGCCAGCGCTTGTCCGAGGACGTCTCCGTGGTCATGTGGCCGGCATGACTAGATGCCAAAGGTGCACGGAATGCTGTTACCTTCCCACCGTAGTGGTCCCTATTTTTCTACTTGCATTTTTATGTGCTTTCAAACTGCTAGGTTGGCAGAAGCTGGGACGAGTAACAGGCGCTCACTCTGTTACGCGGCACTCAGGATTCGACCCACCAAACTGCCGACCTTCTGATCAAGCTCAGCATCCTAACCCACTGAGCCACCGCGCCCCTTCTTTAAGAGCTTACTTATCTCCAATAATAAATGTATGGGACATCCAAAGTTTTATTTGGTTACATTGCATCCAAAACAATGTTTGCATGGAACTTGCTAAGATGTGGTGAAGTCCATTTCTACTATGGATAAATGTCAAGGATTCAGCCCTTCCTGGTTTCTCATCTGTCCATAAGATTATTGAGAGAAGAGCAGGATCTGTGTAGGCCACTAGAGAACCAGTTCCTACATCAGTATAGAGAGGTCCTCAAAGAAAATGAGATCTGCTATATCCAAACATATCTTTTATAATGTTAGAATCTCAGTAAGTTCTAGTAATTAATATAATAAGCCCATGCTAGAATATTTTTAAATTGTAATTACATGTTAAAGTTTTTTTTACATATAAATTAAATGTTGGAATATTTTCCATTTCCTACACAAGATTTTTTTGTTAAGAAATATAATTACCCTTGTAAAAAAATCAGAAATCATTATCAGAAATCATCTATAAGAAATGCTTATCTAGTAGAAGGCTAAAGAACATATTGTTCTGTACTCAGGAATTATTTCTTTGTCAGATTACAAATATTTTTAATTTACTTAATTTGGGTTAGTAATGAGAAAGTGCAGAAATACTATTAAATATTAGTTAGTAAATAAAAGCAGTTTTCATTAAAAATATAACACCAGACAAACAAACAAGCAGTAAGCAATACCCTAATCAAGGAACTACCAATTCAGACAAACAAACAAGCAGTAAACAGCCTAATCAAGGAGCTACAAGGACAAAATCACATCCCCATCCACAATGACAGGACAAGCTACTGTATATCAACAGGGGACAAACTTCACTCCCTTGTAGCACTGAAGATTTTACTTAGTCAGGTAATGAAACTTCTGCAAGCAAAAACCAAGCTTGGAGAGAATCAAGGACTCCACTGAAGCATTTGCCTAGGAGTAGATGCTGTTTCTGATTCAGCTGCTAACTAATGCTCTTCAAGAAAATTTATTGTTTGGCTGCTGAAATCCCAGTGACTTTTCATAGCTAAAAGTTAAGCTTCCTCATAAACAGATATTGACACCTTCTTGAAAGTTTTAGCAATTTCAAATAGCAGTAGATGGAGTAAAATATACCATAAATGTAACCGCATACATATACTCTAGAGATCTCCGGTGATCTGGATTTGAAGAGCAAAATCTGATTCAAAGCACACATGGGTACACTTAAGATGCCAGAGGAGAATACTTTAAGACAAATGTGTTTTTTTCAGTGGAGAGCTGTGATACAGTGTTCCTAATAGAAGCTTCATGCACATTCATCTGCAACTAAATTATAGTGAGTCCTTCAAATCGAGGGCTCTGCACAGCCAAGCATGTATCTTTGATATTTTCCATTAGTAATAATCGGCTTCTAAACATATGCAAATAATATTCCACAGTATACTAAACTTTTTCATTTTACTTGCATGTGGGATACTGCACTTTTAAGTTGTTATAAACATAAAAGAACTTCCCTAGTTCAAATACCAAATTAACATAACTTCATTTAAGGTTAATGACAAATATACTAGTATTTTTCTTTAGCTGTAATATGCAATGATAGAACTACATAACTGGTAGAATTAATAAAATAACTAAGCATGTAATTTGTACATAGCAAAACAGATTCAGGCTTCTATTAATCAGAATTCTGTTTTACTGCGGACTAGAAACCTATACACTCTTTGGTCATCATTTCAGAAATATTTCCTTACCTAAACAAAATAACAGAATGACCGCATATGGGCAAAAAAGCATTAGGAGCAGGAGCGACTTCTAATTTCCTACCAGCTTTCCCATTAAGTTTCTTTATGGAAAGCTGACAGGAAACATCAGAAACCTACCTATCTACCTTCCTTCCTCCCTCCCTCCCTCCCTAGAATTCCTGAAGGCTTCCCCACTTAATTTGCTTGTGATAAACTTTCAGAGAGGATAGCAATGGGGAAGCCAGCAGGAAGTTACAGGTCCAAACCCAGCAGGCAGGTAAATGGCTGCTGCTGGGTGGGAAAGGGAATGAGCAAGTGCATTAGGGTGTAGATCAGGAATTGTACATGGGGATGTATGAGAGATGATGCACAGGTCGGAAAGCATACAGGGGTGTGTGCAAGAGATGCCATATAGGTTGGGTACAGTGTGCAAGAGACAGCATTGATCAAGGCTGTTGTGCAGGTCATGTTGTTATGTGAGGGGTGCTGCACAGCTCAAGCAGAATACATTGGGTTTGCGCATAGGGAACGGTGCCTATGTGTGCTTGGGAGTATGTGAAAAATGCCATGCAGGTCAGGGACATTCTGTGAGCAGCCAGCTTGGGTTGTGAAAAATGCATAGGGTTGCACAAGAGGTACTTGCAGTTCAAGGAAGGTGCGCAGTCAGGAAAAGTGTATTGGGGTTCCTTCTTCCCAGTGCCTCCCTCTCTTCCTTTCCTTTCCTTTCCTTTCCTTTCCTTTCCTTTCCTTTCCTTTCCTTTCCTTCCTTCCTTCCTTCCTTCCTTCCTTTTCTTCCTCCTTTCATTCCCTTCCCAGCAGGCAGTTCACTGGCTGCTGGGTGGGGGAGAGAGCAAGGAATTGCAAGACTGGATGGGATACTATCATCACACTATGAAAATGAATATCACATGACTGCAGCAGCATCCAGTAGCATTCAAAAAGCCTTAAGTTTCCCAAATTTTGTTTTCTTGGGACTCATGGGTCTCAGATTTTGGACACATTCTGAAATTTGAGATATCTTGTTCAACAATTGTCCTATGATGTATTGTTTCACTCAGTTAAAGGTCATGACAACAGGTTATTCTATGCAAATAACTCAAGGTGATGAACATATCCAACGCCTTCCTCCTCTTATTTTCCCCCACAATAACTTGTGGGGGTGGGGTGGGCTGGGATGAGAGAGACTGACTGGACTATGGTCACCCAGCCAGCTTTCATAGCTAAGATGGGACTTGAATTCATGGTCTTTTTAGCCTGGTGCTTTAACCACTAGACTATGGGTGTCAAAATCACGTCACGTGATGTATCGTGACATATCGCAACGTTTTTTTACCTTTGCAGAGCTGGGATGGGCATGGTGATGCATCCAGCCCGCGGGCCAACAGTTGGACACCCTTGCACTAGACCAAAGTGGCTCTCTCGTGCTCTGTCATTCCCTTTACATTAGAAAAGTAGTTGCTGCAGTATGAAAATTTGAATTGACAACATTCTATGTAGTTGCATACTTAAAGAAGAGTAACTAGAAAAGTGGACTATGATGGCCAATTGTTCTATCAGAATCAAATTCCTGGTAATGCAACTTAAGCAAAGGCTTTCATTAGTGGAACATGAAGAGAAGTAATCTAACATTCTTCCTAAACTATTTACAAAATTTCCCCACAATTTGGGGGCGAGAATTGGGGATGTAGAAAACGAGAGGAGCAATGAGGTGACAATGAAATTCCCTAATCAAGGAAGATTAGATAAGACTAAGTTTGCCTGTTAGTTCCCCCAAAGCTGGTTTTCTCAATTCTTTCCTAGTAAAATACTTAGAAAATAACAGCATTGGAAATAAACTTACACCGAGAGAAAACTGACTGGAAAAATGTGGTTACAGTAACAGTAATAACAACAATAAGGGTAAGGACAAAGGGAGAATTCAGAACTTTCCATGTTACCCACTCTTACAGTATTTTAAATTATGTCTGTTTCCTGGTTTGTAAGAATTTGGCAGAATCCTGTCCCATATGATTATAAGATGCACCTGATGTTCTCCACATTGGTCCAATAATGTCATTTCAAATATTGAACCAAACCATGCTATGACATACAGGTCATTTATACTGTATAATCCTTATTTTAGTTTTTGAAATTGTACGTTTTTAATTGTTAGCAGAAATATTTTTCTGATTATAAACTTTTGTTGTATTGCACTTAAGGGTATTCTAGGGTCAGGATTTGCATTAAAAGTACAGGAACAGCATCGTCAAAAACATTTTGAAAAGAGAAGAAATCCTGCTGCCAGTTTAATTCAAGTAAGTAGCAAATGAAGCAGATTTTCAAAAATTCTTGATAATGAATATTACAAGCTCAATTATGCCAGGTTTCAAAGAAATACATATATTTAGGAAGGATCATTCCTGTTCTTTCTTCATTCCAATTCAGTTGAGGAAGTAAAAAGCCAAGTTTTTACAGCCATAATCCCAGTTGAAAAGGGAATCATGTGTACAAATATGTAATCAAACAGCTGGGCTATTTCACATATAAACTAAGTTCATGGTCATATCAAACCCATTTGCTAAACCATTTAATATATTATAAACAATCCACAAATATCTCAAACTAGATATCTACTTAGAATGGTTTATTGGATGACTCGCAACTAGGTAAGCCTTAAGTTATGATTTACAAACCTCAAGCAGTTAAGTTTATAGAACAGGGGTCTTCAAACTCGGCTCTTTTATGACTTGTGGACTTTGCTGGCTGAGGAATTCTGGGAGTTGAAGTCCACAAGTCATAAAAGGGCCAAGTTTGAAGACCCCTGTTGTAGAACATGCTAATCCATAAATTATGGCTTACAAATTACATCAGCTGGGTTCACACAATATACTAAGCCAAGTGGCCCTTAATCAAACTCTGGTACTGCCCTTTAAAATCATCAGTTTCTATTTTCATTCATTGTTTGTTTGGAGTTTGGATTTCATTTTGTATTTTTAGCAAGTAACCCTTTCAAAAGAATGGGGATTCAGTAACTAGAATTACAGTAATATTTGATAACTAATGATAGATTTATGTATGATACCCTACATTTGTATATATTCAATTAATTCATAAATAGTCGAACTCAGACAATATGCCAGGGAAAATATATTTAGTTTGAATGAAGAGACCTTTGTCCAAAGAATTTATTGCATAGCTTGCATGATTGCATATAATGGATTTTTTTGCTTAAGATGCTGAATGCATTAGAGTAATATTGTCATGTAGAAGGAATCAAAATGCATTTAAATGTCTGAATAGTTAACATTTTAATTGTCCTGTTATTAGAACAATGATTCTCTCTTTTTGTTTTGAATAACTTCCTTCACTTTCTTCATACCCAGCATCTTACAGTTAAAATGATTACACTCCTTTGAAGGGAGTTAGTTTATGTAACGTATAATATATAGGGGCACAGAATTATTCTCACATTCTTTGGTTCCTGACATTGTTTTTTCTGTACGAATAAGCCTCATTATCATTTGGAAGCTGAACCAAATCTCTTCTAAGAGATTTTGGCTTCCAAATTATGCTGGATTATGGCTATGGAACAGAAATGCCAAATGTCTCTGCGGAGAGATGATTCAGTCTTTTGCTGGACTGTTGTTTATGCTTCTCTTAGAGGTAATGGCTATGCAGCCAGTGTCTTCCTACTTACAAACAGAGTGCTACACAAACAGAATGCTATTGAAAAGGAAAAATGCTTGTTAGAATTTTTATTATACTATAAACTAGTTCTAGGCTATCCCATTGTACGGTTGTAGGCTATGCTGCATGCTGTACATTATAAAGATTATAAAGAATAACAGCGTGAAAAAATATACAGTATAGTATTACCCAAGTGTTAGCAGTTGTGTTAAAATACACTTTGGTATTCCCAGATCTCTGTTCATATTGAAGGGCCTCTCTATCTATCTGTACCACCAGCTAGTAACTTGCATAAAGTTACTAGATGGCACAGTAATTAAAAATGGCTACTCTTAGCCTAGTGATTAAACATGACCTAGATGAGGGGTAGGCAATCTTGGCTCTTTTATGACTCGTGGACTTCAACTCCCAGAATTCCTGAGCCAGCCATGCTGAGGGGAAAGGGAGAGTTTCCAAGCTGAGCCATGCTGGCTCAGGAATTCTGGGAGTTGAAGTCCACGAGTCATAAAAGAGCCAAAGTTGCCTACCTCTGACCTAGATGATATATATTGCTTGAATGTGAGAAGGCCAGACCAAGCAGGGAATGAAAGCCCCCAATTCATTTGATCCAGAGCTAGCTGTGAGGGTAAATATATCTTAAGATTCATGCCAGATGAACTGAAAGAGGAGGTTGTGACACACATTCTCCCTTCTTTACAGCAGCCTTCCCTATCTTGGGTCCCTTGAGTTATTTGGATTAGAATTCCTTTCATCCTCAGCCAGCCTGGCAAATGGTCAGAGATGAAGAGAACTGAGTGCAAACCATCTGCATGGATTCAAGTTTGGGAAGGCTGTTCAGTAAGGATCTCTATCCCAAAGCCCACTGTAAAAATCCTTCCACTTGCATGCGTCCACTCCCACATATGTTCAGTGGAGTTCAGTAGGATTTATTCCCAGATAAATGAAGACCTGACTGCAGAGTTGCTGACTGTACAGAAGAGTCATTTAGAGAGCAGACTATTGCTTGAGTCTTACTTTTCTCTTATAACTGTGTTAGACATCCATGATGAAGATCAGTTAATATTTTTGCACTGGATGTAAATAGGTTCTTCGATCATACAGTTGAAGCGATCTGAAAAGTTGGGAATAATAAATCTTTATTTTAAAAGTATTAATAGGAAATGTATAATATCGGATCATTTTGTGCACTTATATTCCAAGGATATAGCATTGCGTAAATGGTTAAAAGCATTAACAGACAAGTTCCTTGTGAAAATATATCCTGTCAGCCATGTATGTTAGGATAATGTATCTAAAACTATAATCCTTTTGTACTGTCATCATTTAAAATGAATTGATGACTTTATTATTTATACCAATTGACATATTGCAATTGTCTTATTTTCAAATACTCAGTGCCCAGTTATCAACTTCTGACTTAGCCTAATGTTCTGTTATGAAGCAGGAACTATTCCATGCCCCATTTGCTGGTATTTGTGAAAGCTGTGAAGGTCCTTTTTTAAATGGGTATTTGATGGATGGCATGATCACTGAATTCTGGCCTGAAGTGGTTGATCTCTACATTTCTAATCTTGTAATTGCAAACTACTTACAGTCCATATAAGCAGTATCTAAATCTAATCTAATAAAATAAGTAACTAAGGTGTCTATGGAGATTCTCAGTTACGCAGGTCATGATTGCTTCAAAGGTGCTTTTTCAAAAGGCAAATGGACTGTGGTTTTTTTCTTTTCTTTTCCTTTGAAGAAGAAGACATTTCGCTTCTCATCCAAGAAGCTTCATCAGTTAGTAATGAAGCTTCTTGGATGAGAAGCGAAACATTTTCTTCTTCCTCAAGGAAAAAGAAAAAAAACATAGTCTACTTGCCTTTTGAGAAAAGACACATTTGAGACAAGTAACCAAGATAGAAAAATCACAACAAAATATCATGGGCATTTGACAAGTGGACATAAAAGTATATAAGATAAAAACATTTGAAAGGATTCCTTAAAAAGGAAACTGTGTGCTAATAATCTCCCTAATTTATCTTTCATTGTTACTCATTTATGCAGACGAGAATACAGCTTATTACTAGAATGTACTATTGCTAATCTGAAGAAAAAAAAGTCAACTGCACTCATGAAAAAAAAATTATAGCAAAAGGCTTTCTTAAAGATTTTGCTGTACAAAATTTCTAGCATATATAACTAGAACTTCCTTATTTATTGTTTTCTTCTATATTTAAATCTTTAAACCTCAAATCTTCATTACATTGTACAAGTGCAGCCCTTCCAAATTAATTAAGCCAATTGTATCCATATTGAACAAAATCCAAATTTTCCGTCCTATTAATAGTACTTCATTTCATATATTGTTAGATCTGTTGTACTTTCTATTGTTTCCTCAAATCAGGCTACTTGGCGGTTTTATTCTACCGATTCACGACGAACAAACCTGACAGCTACCTGGCGATATTATGAATATAGTCTTCCATCCCTCAGGCATGTATCAGTGCTATGAATGCTACAAAAAACAATACTTGTACTGGTTTACTAATATGCTTCTCCATTTTTGTTTGCCTTTTTCTTTTATCATATATCTGCACGTAGTGTGTATGGCGTAGTTATGCAGCTGATGAGAAATCGGTTTCCATTGCTACCTGGAAGCCTCATTTGAAGGCCTTACATACCTGCAGCCCTACAAAGTAGGTAAAAATATGGCAGCTGGTGTTGTACTTGATATCTGGTTTTGAGATTATACAAATCGGTCTGTTGTTTTTGTCTTGTCTTTCTACTTTCCCTTTTCCCCATTCATTTCCTTTTATTTTCTTTCACTGAGGAACTCAGGTAGCAAACTTGCACATCTTCCAAATAAGATAAATCTAATTTCTATTTTATTTTGCTTCTTAATAAATGTTATAATTAAAGCAACAGAGAATTTTGCAGTCCTCAAATCCCTGCTGAAACCTAACCTTTTAACAGCATCTGGGCATGTGTTGGACTTCGTTAATTCATCTCACTTCACAGAGTTAGGGGTATATGCATTTTTGGATGTATACTATTTTTTATTTATTGTTTTATCATAGAGAATAAAATACAAAACAGTAAAACAAACAAACAAAACAAAGGCATAAATCAGCCCTAACAACAACAAAGAAAAAAATAGGAGGAAAAAGTGGTCAATTAAATTTAACATTTAACATCTAGGATCCACCCTGAGTGGGTGCTGAAAAAAAAGGTAAATTCTCTTCCCCTTTTACATATAGATATATACATACATATACATATACATATATATTACACATACATATACATACACACATACACACACACATATGTGTGTGTGTATATATATATATGTATGTATCATGTGTGTGTGTACGTATGTAATATATATATATATATATATATATATATATATATATATATATATATATATATATATATATATATATATATATATATATACTGTATATATATACACATACGTACACACACATATAAAGCAGTCAACAGGTTGAGCTAAATATTACACTAATCTTCAAATCCCTCTGTTAACCATCTCTTATTATATTTAGCATGTAGAAATCTCTTATAAAGCTGTCCAGTCCATTATCTCTAATCAAAGCAATTAATTTCACCATCTCTGCTGGTTCAGTCAATTTCAAAATCCATTCTTCAATAGTCGGCATCACATTTTCTTTCCAGTGTTTGGCAAGTACAATCCTCGCATCCATCACCATGTGAAGGAATAGCACCCCATAATGTTTTTTTCAACTGGCTTGTCTATCGTATATAAAATAAGAGCTTCAGGTTTCATTAATATTTGTATCTTAAATATTTTTGCATTGTTATGTTTATCTATATTTGCAAGACCACTACATAACGATAAAATGAACCTGGATTTTGATTACATTTCCAGCACTTATTAGAAATACCTTCATACATTTTTGCTAGTCTATCTGGGATCAAGTACCAACGATACATCTTTTTGTAAAAGTTTTCTTTGAAACTAATTTAATGTGAATTTTAGTCCATTCTCCCATTTATCTAGCGTTATATTATACCCATTTTGTTTGCCCATTTTAACCTTTATAACCTTCATTGTCATTTTTTTTCCTGTGGAAACAATAGCAAACATTAAAAATGAAATTTAGTTGCTTCCTCTCAAAGCGTACACATACATAACACATTTAAAACATACTATATACAACATATGTACACATACATTCTTTAATATATCCTAGGTTCATCTTAAGTAACATTTTATATATTTTAGAAATCAAATGGTCATTGTCAGAACATAAATTAACATCCAATTCAGATTTAGTTCCTGTGAAAACAAAACTTTTAAAATCAAATTTAAATCTTTCAAAAATTCTCTAATAATTAAACCAATCACAAGCAAATCCTTCACTTACTAGTTGTTCTCTTGTCTTTATCTTAAATCCCTCTTCTTCAAATATGAATAAGTCTCGATATGTCATCCATTTACATTCTGAAATCATCTCTGTTCTACGTAACACTTCATGCGGTGATAGCCAAAGTGGCACTTAATCAGCTAATTTCCTTTTATACTTCCACCATATACATGCAATTGATTCCTAATTGCATGAAAATTAAAACCAGGGTTAACTTTTACTTTGACATGCCACACATAGGCATGCCCCCCAAATCTCAAATCAAAGTCTTCGAGGTCTAACAGCCTTGAATTTTTTAAAGTTGTCCAATCTTTTAACCATACCAGACAATAAGCATCATAATATAATCTAACGTTCAGCAAACCCAGACCTCCTCTATCTTTAGAATCTTGTAATAGATTGTATTTAATTCTTGGTTTTTTATTTTGCCAAATAAATTTAGATATATCTCTCTGCTACTGTTTGAAAGTAGAATCTCTAATAAATATCAGTATAGTCAGAAATAAAAATAACATTCTATATAGTACATTCATTTTAATTACTGAAATTCTTCCCATTAATGACAAATCTAATTTTTGCCATCTATTTAAATCCAATTTTATCTCCTTCCATATTTTACTGTAATTATTTTTGTAAAGCTTAGAATTTTCCTCAGTGAGAGTCACCCCAAGTACTGTACCTTTTTCACAACTTTAAAACCAGTTTTAAATTCCAATTTCTTCTGATTTTCCTCCTTTATGTTCTTAGTCAGTATTGTCATCTTTGATTTATTTATTCTTAAACCTGCCATTTTCCCAAACATTTTAAACTTCCTTATAACATGTTCAATGTTCTCTAGCGGGTCTTGCACAATCATTACCAAATTGTCGGCAAATGCATGTAATTTGTAATTATGCACTTTAATTTGTAGTCCTTTTGCTCTGTTATCCTATCTAATGATATCTATTTAACAGTTCCAACACTAGAATAAATAATAAAAGGAATAAGGGACACCCCTGTCTTGTTCCCGTCTGGATTTCACATGGCTTTGTAAAGTCTCCATTCACCATGGTTCCAGCTTTCTGGATGGAGTGTATAGGTGGGCTTCAGACCCTGTATAAAGTTCAATCCAAAGTCCATCTTTTCCACTGATTTAAACATAAAGGCCCAATTCAAGTTGTCAAAAGCTTTTTCTGCATCCAGAAAGACTAATACAACCTGATTGTTGCTACATTGCTGTACATATTTAATTCTATTCAAAATTACTCTTACATTATCTTTTAGTTGTCTTTTAGGTAAGAAATCACACCAGTCTTCAGGTATATATTCCAGTAAAACCTAAAAAGTCTATCAGCTAAAATAGATGTAAAGAGTTTGTATTAAGTTTGTATTAAGAGTTTGTATTATTAAGAAGAGAAATTGGCCTGTAGTTCTTCACAGACGTTAAATCCAGTCCATCTTTGGGTATTGAAGAAATGCAGGCATCCTTCCAAGAGTCTGGTATAGGGTTCCCCTATAAAATAGAATTCATTAAGTCCTTCATCGGAATAAGTAGTTGATCTTCAAAAATTTTATAGAATCTACTTGGTAGGTCATCTGGTCCTGGAGCTTTGCCTGTTTTAGTTCTTTTAATTGCTTCTATTATTTGTAAAGTTGTTATTGGTCTATTCAAAATTTGCTTGTAGTTTTCCGATAGTTTAGGAAGATTTTTAGTTGTTATATATTTCTCCAGAGTATCTAAAGAGATTTCTTGTTCTTTATATAAATTGGTATAATAATTCCAAAAAAAGTCTTTGAATGTTTTTGTTATCGATATAAGTCTTACTCCCCTCTTGAAGCTTGGTTATCATCTTCTTTTCTGTCTGTTTTCTTGGTTTGAATGCCAAACATCTCCCTGGTTTATTTACATGTTCAAAAAAAGTGTTGTTTTGTATATTCAAGTTTATTTTCAATATCTGATAGAGTCAAAAAAGAAATTTGTTGTTGCAATAATTTTAGTTGATTAAGTATGTTAGGATCTTCTGGTGAATTGTGGAGTTCCCTCTCCTTCAGTTTAATTTCTTGTAGCATATTTTGGATTTTTTTGTCCTTCTTCCTCTTAATTACTATATTGTATTGTATAAAATATCCTCATATTACAGCCTTACAAGCACCCTAAACTGTTGTCAGCTTGGTTCCTTTATTTAAATTCTTTTTAAAATAGTCTTGCAGTACCTGAAGTACCTTTACGTTCTTTAACAATCTGTGGTCTCTCCAAAACAGACTCATTTAATCTCTATTTAAAAGACTGAAGACTAAATTTAAGATGTATAGACACTAGATTATGGTCAGTAAAGTTTTTGGAAGAATACCGTATATACTTGAGTATAAGCCGACTCGAGTATAAGCCGAGACCCCCAATTTCACCCCCAAAAACTGGAAAAAGTTATTGACTCGAGTAAAAGCCGATCCGCCGTTCTGCAAGCCTCTGCCGCCGGCGGAGGCTGGATCCGCGCTCTGCAAGCCTCTGCCGCCAGCAGAGGCTCGATCCGCCATTTTGCAAGCCTGAATACACAGGAATACCCTGTGTGGCCGCGGCTCTCGGGGAAGCCCTGGCTGTCCGCTTCCTCGCTCCACGCTGCCATTCGGGGCCCGCGCGTTCCCCGGGCAAATCGCGGCGCCCAGCAGGCGAGGAAACACGCCCGCTCCAGTCGCCCCCCCTTCCCTCAGGAGACGCGAAGCAAGTGACCGCCCGGAGCTTACCGCTGCGGAAAGAAGCAGGCAGGCAGGGCACGGAGGTCCGGAGACCTGCCAACGTTTGGGGAGGTTTGGGGAGGCGCGCACCTCCCCAAACCTCCCCAAACTTCGGCAGGTCTCCGGACGGCGGTGGCTTGGGAGAGGTGCGCGCGATCCCGGAAGCACCAAAGCCTCGGCCGCGCACAAGTCCTCGGTAAGTTTTTTTGTTGACTGGAGTATAAGCCGAAGTGGAATTTTTCAGCCCAAAAAGTGGGCTGAAAAATTCGGCTTATACTCAAGTATATACGGTAATAGCTTTAGATGCTTTGTGAACCAGATTTTTTTATAATCCAAATCAAATCAATTCTAGAAAAGGATTTGTGTCTCTCTGAAAAGAAAGTAAATTTTGTTCGTCCATGTTTACACCTCCAAACATCAATCAAACCTAAAGTATTAGCTCGAAAAAAGTTGGGGGCAGTTTCACTTGTGTTTCTTTAATTCCTTTATCAGCTGATCTGCTCAGTTGTGCAATTACTTCCCCATTATAGTCTCCAATTATACATCAATACTGAAAAGAATGGGAGAGTAAGTGTTCAGACAGATGTTTTAAAAAAACTTGGCTTTTTCTTGATGTAGGATGTTTAACTCCACTACAAAAATTTTATTCCCTGTAATTCAATTTGCACAATTACATACCTGCCTTGATCATCAGCAAACAATAAATGTGGATGTAATTGGGGATTTATATACAAAACTATCCCATTAATTTATTTTCTTGGAGTTAGCAGAAATAAATTCCAAACCCAAAATGTTATTTGTTAAATGCTTTTTATCAGTCTCTTTAATATGAATTTCTTACAAACATACTATATCATGGTTTTCAAATAATGAAATAACTTTTTTCTTTTTTGTGGGGAATTTGCCCCATTAACATTCCATGACAAAATTTTGCAATCCATCTGTTATGAAGAGGAAATTCCAGGGATTCCAGCTGAGGCTTTTTTTTATCCTTTCTGATCTTTATCTTTTGAAAAATAGTGTAGTTCCAATCCATGTTTTTCCAAAAATATCTTGTGCTTTAAGGACTGAATTTAGTCTATACTATTGATTTCCAAAGGTAAAATAACCCTTTCCACTTTATCCCAGTGAAAGGGAATATTATTTTGTTTCAGGAGATCTGTCAGGAAAAAATATTCTTTGTGTTTCCTTAATATTGTAATTGGAATTTCTCTAAATATTTGCACCTCTTTTCCAGAAAAGTTCAATCTTTGGCGGTGATGTTTCTGAATTACTTGCTCTGTAATACATTTTCTTATAAATTGGATCATAGCATCTCTTGGCAATCATCTTCTGGCCACATATGCTGAATTAATTCTGTAAATCTTGTCTATTTCTTTAGAGAAGTCTACTTTCTCATCTTCAAACCATTTAATCATTTACATTTCAGTTACATCACTTAAGTTGTGAATTTGTTCAGGAATTACTCTAAGGCGCAGAAAAACTTCGTTCTGTTTCAAATCCAATAACAGTAAATTTTGGTTAAGGTCTAACCTTGTGTCTGTCTCATCCATTCTAATCTGTATATTTTTAACATCTTCTTTAGTTTGTTTTAACTCTGATAACTAATAATTCAATTTTTATCAGATTTTTCATTTATCTCTTTTATTGTGTCATGTAACATAGAAAACCTTTTCTCAAATACTTCTTATGGAAGTTTGGTGGTGGGCTCTTTTGTTTTAATTCCTTCTTAGGAGGCATTTTTGCAAATATCCTCTCTCTTATAATCAGCAGAAAAGCCAGCAAGAATACACCCTTCTTTTTTCAAGGTCAGATAAGGAGTTCCAAAAGCAAAACTAAGCAGTTGGCAGAAGAAATAATGTTGATATACAAACTCACAGAGTAGGGGGGGAGAGAAATTTCCAAGCTTTTAATGTAGAAAGCTGAAAATTGTATGCAGAGTAGAGAAGAAATGGAGTAAAGATATAAAGTCTTTTCAAGTTGATAATATATACAATCTATTGGATAGAAGTTCAATATAGTTAGATCAGTAACTCATTTTCTTAGTAATCTAAAAAAAACCTGTTGCTGTTTGTCTTTTCTATATGGAATGATTAATTATTCCAAGATACTCCTCTGGTGTTATTAAATCAGTTAGAGTCCATGAGGAGGAAAAGTATCTAACTTCTAGCACACAGCCAGCAATTAACATGCAAAAAGTAAAAAAGAAAAAAAAACATTGCAAAGAGAGAAATTAAAACAGAGGTGAAGACAGCAGCTGGTGGGGACATGATGATAATCCTCTTATTTGGCAAACTTTCCAGGGAGAAGAAATTTGCTGAATATTTGTCTAGTAGAACAAAGATATGTACTGCTAGTCTAGAGCACCATACTGGGCGGAGTCCCTGGATGTATACTATTTATACTGATTTCCATTGCTTGCTCATACTAATCCTGCTTATAAATGGATCAAGAAACAGGTTTTCTCATTTTGCAACTTGAATTTTCCACTGTGCAGATCAATGCTCCTCAAATGAGGTCAAAGTACCATATTAATCTACACTAACACCTTTGGTTCATAGCATTTAGACCAACAAAATAAAAGCTTAGATGTACAAGCAGTTGATTAGTTCGACATAAAACTCTGCTGCTACTCCCACCTTGCAGTACAATATTTTCTTTTTTAAAAAGAAGCTTAAATATCACCTTGCTATCTGTATTGTCCTTTAGAGCCACATGTTTCCTCTTTCTGTGAGAAACATGCAGGAAGGTGCTAGTGGTGAGCGTTTTCCAATTTCAGCCATTAGTTAATCATACTGATATGATTCTTGGGAAATTCTCAGTAAAAGAGAAATGCGTGACTTTGCATTGCCATGATGAATTGGACTCCAGATCTTTACTATTTCTTCAGATACTGTTTTTAGTTAGGTAACAAGTCAAGGTGAATTTCCCACTACATCTTGTGGTAGAGTGTGATCAATAAATAAACATCAGTTTCCTTTTTTCCCCCAAAAATTTTGCTTCCTAAAAAACTTTGGGTGATTATGATAGAGCCCAAATAGAGCCCAAGTATAATTTCAGAATGACCATATCATGTAGGAATCCTGAAATTAACTTTTAATGACTACAATGTATTTAATCACATAATGTTTCCAGCATGCTGCAAGAATTCAACAGATTTTCAGGAAAGAAATCCAAGCGTGAATGCAAAAAATGAATCTTCAGTGACATGTTGCACTTCATGGTCTTGTATACTGTACAAAATTTGACAAGCAACTGAATGTAGTTTTGTGCTCTGTAGTTGCCAAGAAAATTCTCAGCGACATCCTCGAAGGCTTTCTAGGCAATTTTTTCTGGCCCTACTAGATCTTCACAGTGCTTGTCATTGAAGATGTATCTGATCTGTGGACCAACAAAACTGCCTTCCTTATTCTTGGCATCAATTATTGTTGGAAACATCTATCCTAAATAATGAAAACCTTCACTTTCCTTGTTCATTGATTTCATAACATTTTTCATCAGTCCAGATTTTGTGTAAAGCAGAGGAAAAGTATCTTTTGTCTGGTTAACAAATGGTTCATGTGTCACATTTTTCTGTCCTGGAACAAAATTCTTTCAGAGTGGCCATTTCTTTGTAATGTAATGTGACTCTCTTTAATGACAATTCCATTCACAACAGTACTTAGTATATCTGAGCTTCATTCCAAGCAGCAGAGCCACTACTCTTAGATCTCCAGAGATGTTCCAGTTGTACTTGTTGGTATACTGGATGTGCTTCAACACAGTTCCATGTTTTTGTATGTTTCTTTCATGTGTGCAGCATGGCCATTGTATAAAAAGATTTACATAAAACAGTACATGAAAGGTTAAATTACAGCTTATTTCTGTGATTAGTAGCTAAAAATCTATAAGATCACACCCAAAAGTGTTCAGGAAGCAAAATCTTTGTCGACCAGTGTATTGTTCTTAGCTAGGCAGAAAGGTTACTTTAAATATAATAGGTAAGGCATGTTTCTCACAATAATGGTAACAAAAATGTTTGAAAGAAGTACATATGCAGCTGTACCAGTGGTGGGATTCAGCCAGTTCTCACTACTTCGGCAGAACTGGTAGCTAATTTTTTGTTGCCCAAGCCCAGCATCCATACAGAGAACTGGTTGTTCACATATTTGAATCCCACCACTGAGCTGTACCAATAATAGAGGTCTTTTATCCTAAAAACCTAGCCCATTATTTTGTATAGTTAGTACTTTATGTAACAAAAAGAGCAGTTGGGTTAGCTTTGGGAATAATTTTGCATAGCATAGCAATTTTGTTAAGTGTCAACTACTCATACTAAGCTGTAAAGATAGAATATGGCTATATCAGTTTTCAGCTCTTACAAATAAACAATTAAGCCACAGGTCTACATATTACAAGACAGTTATGGCCAAAAAGAAATGCAATCAGTCCTTTTGTAAGATATCCCTAGCCTCAGTGATTAAGTTAATCATATTCCATTACTGCCGATAGCTACAGTTCTCTGTTATTTGTATATGAGCACTGCATTTTGCCTAATAAATGCTTTGTCAACTCTCTCTCTAAACATATGTAATAAGCATGTTGAGCATGCATGAACATACATTTTATTTTTTTAATGTCACTATAAATACAAATCCATGCTTGGATGTTTGTGCTTGCTTTTTTAAAATATTTGTTTACAGTTTATTAAGCATTCATTTAATTAACAAATCCAATTGCAACTTAATAATTATTTAATAATATTTGTAACCACATCATGATGGGTACTGCGAGCATAACTAATTTTTTTCCTCCCCAAAACCCTCTCTCTTCTATTATGTGACTCATGAAGGAAAGAACAAGGGGAAGCATCAAGCAGGTTTGTAGTGTTTTTATGCATATAGTTTAACAACTTAAATGTTATTTTGGAAATTTTATACCACTTTGGGAATGGAATTATATTATTATACTGCGAAATAATTAAAGGCTGTGCTTGAATCCAATTAGGAGAAAGGGGGGGGGACTTTTCCTAGGTAGATCGTTATTCTGAAGCAGACAAAATGTGGCTCAAAGTAAAATCCAGAAAGGTCTTCTGTTAAGAAGCATGAAAATAACAGTTTTCTGTAGAATGTAGTCATAACCTGTTAGATAATTAAGGTTTAAGTAGTTTTCCATATCTGTTGAGATAGAGAGGAATGCTTTGTCTGGATTGAACAAACATTTCTGCTTGAACAAACATTTCTGCTCTATTTTTTGTAAAGAACTTTGAAAATAGAGTCAGTGTGGGATATGCTCAAGTAATATTTTGATTCATTAAAAATACTATGGGCTACATTCAGAGAAAGAATCTGCCCATAGCAATCTGCCTTTGCAAACAGTGGGTTTAATGTTAGTCATCTCTATCATAAGTTCTACTGGTATAGTCGGTCTATTGGAAGAATTACTAAAATTAATATACTATAGGGATTATAAAGTTGAATCAGGATGAGGATACCCACATTTAAATCCCAGTTCATTTAGAAAGCATGCAGGATTATTTTGAAAAAGTCACTAACTCTGTTTAACTCACCAGATAAGCTGTGGTGAGGATAAATATTTGGAAGAGGAGAAGTTCCTAGAAGTAAATAAATACTAGGTCTGAATTAGACTATCTAAAACTGAAAGATGAACATGTATACATGGGGGGTGGGGGGGCAAGATACATATGGTAGCTACATAGCTTTTTATCCTTATTTTGATGTACCTTTGAATCATTTAACAGACTCTTCTAGATATACACTTTAGTCATTATTTAAAGAAATTGAATAATTTGCCTGCCCTACTAGTCAGACATTTGAAACTAGCCATCTTGCAGTCATGTGGGAAAGGCTGCTCTCGGCAAAAATAAATGTTGCTGTTCTCCTCAATTGCATAAGATAATGCAGTCATCAAGTTCAACCAAATAACCAAGATCTGATAGATCCGTTTATCATACAGCAGCTAAACTATAAGAAGAATTCTGATTTGATTCAGTCTTCCTATATAACTGACTACCTGATGCAATCTGATGCTCGCCGCATGATTAATTATATTTTCCATCAAACCATAACATTAATCATGCCGGCTGGAACAAATAAGAGTTACAAAACACTTAGAGGGTACTTAGTTGCATTCACTTGCATTTAGTCCATCTTTCTCCAATCAAGCATCTCTCAAGCTTTGATTTGCTGCTGATGCACTACTATGGGAACTATAAGTCAAAATATCTTGGGGTTTGGTGGCAGCAGCAACAGATAATAAAAATCTCATTTAGACCAGTTTATTATTTCCAGCATGATCCCTGGAAGATTACTATATAAACAGACTATAAATTTGATAACCATCCTCTTTGTTATGTTGCCTTCTGATAAATACATTTTTAAAATGCAATTAATGGCCAGAAATAAGTTATTTCTATGAATTGGCCTTATTCTTTTAAAAGTATGTGACACATAAGTCACTGTACCACTGGACTTCAAATATGTATGTAGAGTGGTAGAAGCACTTAGCTAGATCGATTGACCTTTTCTACACAGTACCTATCCTTCTTGGCCTCCTGAGATTTCTCTCCTAAAATCTATAGCTAAATAGGCATTCTAGGTATTTATTAATCTTTTTCACTTTTTGTACCTCCTCACATAAATTATTCTTTTTTCCCTAAAATATAGGAAGTCCTTGACCTACAACCATTTGTTCAGCAACTGTATGAAGTTACAACAATGCTGAACGAATAGGGGTTACAGCCAATTCTTATAATTCCAGCCATCCAAGCACCCCTACAATCACATGAGCGTGATCTAGGTTTTTGGCAATTTATTCACATTTACAACCAGTTGACATGCAGCCCACAGTCATGTGATTGCTCTGCTGGTTTCCCCAGACAGTCAGTGGGAAAGCCAGCAGTGAAAATCACATATTCAAACTCACAAACCCTCCTGCTGCTCCTCTGTGCTCATGCCCTCTTTACCACTCACACACCCTCAAGCACACTTCCCAACATTTACTGCACCACCCTCACACACCCCAACCCACTTGACATCTTTCGTGTACCCTTCCTGTCATACCATGCCTTTTTGACCCTTCCTAGCACCCTGTGTATTCCTTTGCTCCCTCCCCCACCCAGCAGCAGTCATTTATCTGCCTGCAGTCCTTACTTGCAACTTCCTGCCAGCTGCTCCATTAATTTGCTGGTAGGAAGTTGTCTTATCTAATGACTGTGGGATTCAGGTAACGATGAGTGGGATTGCCATTGCTGAGCAATGTGGTCATACTTTGTGACTGCATCGCTTAAAGGCAGATATTCCGGTCCCAACTGTCATTGTAAGTCAAAGTCTACTTGCAAGATTGGGCATATAAATCTAAAGTTGGCTAGAATGTCTCATAGCAGTATTAAATACATTAGATCAAATACAGTAACTGGTTGTATATGATTGGTTAATTGTTCCAATGTTGTAAATTAAAAAATGTGCATTGATTCCCAGGAAATTTAATAGCCTATGTGTAAGAAAATTATTGCCAATTCGTAACAAATACAGTACCTTTCAAAACTGAATTTACTAACAAGATTTTCATTAATCGTTCATATTAGCATTTATACACTTTCAGATATTTAAACTCTTTATTTCCTTTTTTTCCAGTTGGCAACAACTTTATAAACTGAATTTTCTTCATATCTGTGGCACACAAACATACTCACATATTCATTAAATAAGCCAGTTTCAATCAAATAAATCACCTTTTTTATTTTAGGTGTAGGTCAACATTGATCACAACCTGATCACAATTCAGGTTTAGCAATCTGTTGAATGGATATTCCCTCTTTGTTGTGTTCATGTTTCATGTAGTTAATCTCATAAGCAGACATATAGTTATTTTCTCATTTAATGCACAACAGCCTTAAGGAGGATGATATGAATTAACTATTCCCTGCCACCAGCAGCCTTATAGTGAATATAAATAACATAACAGGAATTTTAACAGTCATCTTCCAAGACTAAAACTGTTCGCTCGCCAGTGTATTATAGTGGCATTGTCTGTTAGCATTTCAAATGTATTCTGTTGGTATCAATATATAAATTATACATTTTAAAAGGATAATAACTAAACAGCCTTATGATAAGCCACATTAACAAAGCAACTAGCACATGAATAACTGTGTTTTCAAAAGATAAATGTAATCTTTCAATAACCTACCAGTATTAATATTACAGGCTTATCTAAAATCTTAAATTTTTATGTAAGATTTTAGGGTTTTCTCCCGTTTTACTGCATGTTTCATATTTATGACTATTACTATAAAAAACATTTCCTTTTCTAACAAAATAGTGCTTATTCGTAAATATCCCATCTATTTTGGGGATGTATTATTATACATATAGTAAAATACTAATGGGTTAATTTAAGCACATTAAAATGTCTATATAGTCTGAATAAAATTCATTTCCTTTGTAGGATTTATGTTGAAAGCATAAATAGGTTATAAGTTCACAGGTCAATAGAAAAATGAATGTTGCTCTGTTAGGAAAGCTGGCTTCTGTGCTAAACAAGTATTTATAAAAGTCCCATCTTGCAGTAGTTATACATTCAGGGAGTATAAATATTTATTGGCTTTTGAAGGTATTTTTTAAATATTTATTATAACTTGTTTAATATAAACTGTAAATTTAATAATTTTATGAATGTTTTGTTGGTTGAGTGAAAATAAAAGCAAGACTGGTTTGACTCACATGGAAAACCTAACTCTTTTCATCACCTAGTATGCTTAGTAATATGATCCTCTATTTCCCCTCACTCCTAGTAAGCTTTATAGTAATAAACAGAAGCTCTTCAGGATGTACACCTCTCGGAAACATAGGTATCCAGCATCCTGTCTACTCACATGATAATGGGAATGCCAACTAACATCAGGTGCATGAAGACTTTATTTCCCTTCTTGGTGCTTTTTTGCTCCTTGAAGAATTATTTCATAATTTGGGCTGGGTTTCCCCTATCCTCTGCTGCCACAGCTGCTTATAGATTTACTTGTTGCTTGCTGCCTGCAATTTTGTACCAAAATATTTTTTAAAAAACTTTTGCCTTTTATAAATTTTTATGATAGAAAAACTATATATAATCCATGCAATTAGATAACTGCATTGACTGTGTGCGCCTTGGTTTAAGAATAATTGTGATATGGGGAAAAGGACCTATATTTTTTTTCTGAGTAAAGAAAGCAACATTGAGTTTCAGTGTTGTGGTTTTTTAAAAATGTTTTCATAAAATACCACTCTGAAATAATTAAGGTAACATTACACAGCTTTGTCCTACCTTGTCTGGGCTGTGGGAGGCCAATGTACAGATGGGTTTTTAAAAGAGTGATTTAGCCCAACTGCAATCAGTGGGTCTCTTTTACCAAAAATAGTACATGAAGTTTATGAATTCATTAAAGAAAAACACTCTTGGTCCCTGCCAACAAACAGTTACAATATTTTTACCCTGATATGTTAACATGCAAATCAAACTACTCTTGACATTCTTTAAAAATAGAGAATTAAAATATAGCTTGCTCCATTTCTTTAAAATCTTAACAAATTATACAAACAGTTGAAACTACCAGCGGGCAGTGCTTCCAAATATTTACTCAGGACCCCCTTCTTCACTAGCCTTGCAATAGTATCACAGTGACCTCTAGTGTACTAAGGGTGCACACAGAATACTCAGAAAAATGTGAATTCCAAAAGTAATGATTAAAATTGCATTTTCCAGCTGAATGCTTTTCAACATTCATTGAGGCTGTACTCCAAGAATTTTTCCGCTCAATCTCAGCACTCACTCTGAATTCTTAGAGTTTTGGTTTTAACAAAGTGGAGAATACAAGATTGGGAAAACTTGGCCTATAACAAGATTTTTAAAAGGCATACCGAGAAAAATAGTTTTAGAACAGGAAAATAATTTTTGAGTTGTTACATTCTAATAAATTAAATCTAATTTAGAGAAAATCTGCTAAATTTAGTTTTTCAGAAGTTTACAGTAATCTTAAATCTGAATTGTAATTTGTTATTTGGCAAGCAATTTATGGTCATGTTCCTAATTTAGGTATGCTTTTCTGTATAAAGAATGCCAAAGACCAAGTACTGTTTACCTGTAAAGAGCTGATCATCCAAAACAAACCTGTAACTTTTATTTCTGTGATCTAAAAAGTGCAACTATTAATAACTATCAAGGTTCCTTTGTCTTTGTTTCTTATAATCTTGGCGCAAATAAAAAATAATATGTCCCTTGTTGCAATTAAATCTAAAATGGTTGAATGGTATTCCCAGATGGAGATTTTTTTTTAAAAGGCTTCTTTAATTTAGCCATGTGTGATTCTCAAACTGTGTGGAAAGGAGATTGGAGAATAGATATAAATTGCCTGACGGCTGGTGAATCTACATGCTTATTCATGTCACCAACAAAGAGAAGCCGTTTATTTATTCATATGTCAAATTTATATCTATCTCACACAAAGTGACTCTGGGTGGCATACAATAAAACCTACTATTAAAACCTACTCAAAACCAATTAAAAACAATTAAACAGTAATAATAAATCAAAGCAAAAGCACAAGTGGGGGAATACCACGCATAATACAACCAATACATGGATTCCCTAACACCAAGAGTTCCCCAGGCCAGTACCAACCCCCCCACCATGTTTTAAGGGTTTTCCGGAAGTCATTAAGTGTGGAACTAATCTCACCTCAAGAGGGATGATGTTCCAGAGGGTGGGTGCTATGGTTGAAAAGGTTCACCTCCTAGGTACCATCAGATGGGACTCTTTCACAGATGGAGTCCACAAACATCCCTCTCCTGCCAGACCTGATTGGATGAGTAGATGTAATTCGGAAGAGGCAATCCCTCAGATAACTTGGACCCATGCCATCTCATGCTTTAAAGCTCAAAAACAGCACCTGGAATTTGAGCAACCAATACAGCTCACAAAGGAAAGATGTAACATCTACCCTCTTCGGGGCATATGTAACTGTGTTTTGCACCAGTTGAAGCTTCCAGATATTGTTCAAGGCAGCTCTGTCTAGAGTGCATTCAAATAATCCATACAAGGTATTTCCTGACCAGGGTATGAACACCTGTGAGCAGAGTCTCGCAATCCAAGAACAAGCGCAACTGGCGTACAAGCAGGAGTTGTGAGTCCAGAAAGACCCCCCAGTTTGCAAGTCCAATCTGCCTAGGGCAGTGCCACCTGCTTCAGTACCAAACATGGTAAAGTCTCAGCTCCAGAAGGCCCTAAAACCCAGTCAGGATGAAGACATACATTTTTGCCGATAATGTCTAAACACTTAAAACTGGGGAAATGTAAGGGGAAAATGGTCTTCAACAAATGTAGTTCTAATAAAAATGACCAAGTAGACAAGAATCCATGATGGAACCAACTGCCGGTTGAGCTCCGGACGGCATCAGACCTCCGATCCTTCCGTCGCGGGTTGAAGACCCATTTATTTGAACTAGCGGGTCTGGCCTGATGGGGGTATATGGGTTTTTATAGGCTTGTTATTTTTTATCATTCTTGTTTTAACTTGGGCATTGATTTAATTGTTTTTTAATTTTTGTATTGTTATTTATACATGCCCTGTGAACCGCCCTGAGTCCCTTGGGAGAAGGGCGGTATAGAAATCTCAATAAATTAAATTAAATTAAATTAAATTCATCCAGGTAGGCATTCAAGATGCAATGAATTATAATTCTAGGCAAAGCTTCAGGAAACCAAAATAACAAGAACCATAGAGTCCTTGCCTGGAGAGGAATCCATCCTCCTAAGCTCACTTAATAGCTGGAAGGTCTGCCCAGACTGACAAGAGGCATGCTTAAGAGTCAGCAGAACTAAGTAGCAAAGCAAAGACCAGAGAATTGGGAATGTTAAAATGCTGGAACATCCAAGGTAATAAAGAAATGAGCAATGTACACTACTTTGCCTACCTGCTTTCTCTCCCCCCCCCCCCCAGATTTCACGCTACAACAGAATGCCCTATCTGCAACGGGCTATTTTTGGAATATCTGCATAAGAAATTAGGGATTCGTTCATCATACTGAGCCCGTACAAAAATAAGGGAAATTAACTACATTATGGATTCTCAATTTTCGCTATTGTACAGTTCCAGGAAAAAAAATAGTTTGGGAAATTAAATAAGTGCCAAAGACAATTATTAGAAGAGCAAGAATTTAGTCCATTACTATGCAGCCTTAATATAAACAGTGACTGGAAACAAATGATATTACAAAGAATGGACACTTGCCATCTCTTAAAGTCATCCTAGGCATTACAGTAGAACGTGGACATTAGAAAATATACTATAGGAGTACAATAATGGTATAACAAAATGGAGGAACTGGTTTTGACTTCCTATATTCTGAGAAAAGTTCAGATAAGGAAACAAAGGGACGAGCCGTTTTCACACCAAGTTGTACAAGTTATCTAATGCTTAGGAAGAAAAAGCAGTCTACTCTTGAAGTTGGCTCGCAGATCTGGATGTAGGATCAGCCTCAGCTGATGCTCTTTCATACAGGATTCTGTCAAGATCTAAATGTCATGATCAAAACTAATACTCAGTTCACAAGTTGATCTCAGTGTAGTCTCTCCACTCCTGGCCACTGGGAGGTTCTGCAAGTATAATTAAAAAAACAAACAAACAGGAAAGAGCAAAGAATATTGCTGTTTCTCAAACATATATAAAATTTTGGATGGGTAATTAATTTATCTTGAATTAATTTTAATAAATATGGCAGCAAATAAAGATGCATACTATTCCTGTTAACCCCCATCTTACTTTTAAATAAAAGTTTTAGTCCAAAAAACCAAACCATACAATATTTTAAATATTATGTCTAAAAGCTGTATTACGTAGTAATTAATCCATAAAGTGCAACATGGTGGGTTTTATAATTCCAAAGAGCCAACCTGATTATTAATCCTAGAATTCCAGGTTGCTAGTTTTTGCTGACCTATGCAGTGAATGCAGTTCAAAATATAGCACTCACAAGAGTATGCATTAGCTTCATAGTGACTTTGTTATTCAGAAGTATATAAATGATTTTTCTTATCAATTTTGATACTCAATAGATGTAAATGTAAAGCAAAAAGGATCTGAAACTACTGTAGTTCCCATCAATACTCTCATTCCATATGATTCCTTAAGCACAGCCAGTGGCTTTTCTGTGGTTAAATATTTCATCTGAACCCACAGCGACTGACATTTCCAATTAACACCAACTTGAATTTGAAACCATTGTCAAATTCTGGCTAGTGCTAACCAGAAATGTTCTGTAAATATGGAGTGG
The DNA here is from genome assembly GCF_964194415.1 of Vipera berus. NCBI lineage: Eukaryota > Metazoa > Chordata > Lepidosauria > Squamata > Viperidae > Vipera > Vipera berus. The sequence goes on from NC_138202.1 coordinate 237,126,851, forward strand.
CCTCTATGCCCACTAGAGTAATTTAACATGGCATGTGAATTTCTTGGGGAGAAAAGCCTTAGGATTTGCCTTGTAATGAATACAGTACATTAATTCTGAAAAGTAACATGGGAGTATCCTTGATAAATATCTATGCAATAATAATCACATTGCAAGTAACAGAAATTAAGGTTGAAGCTCTTTCTCGTGCTGTTTTTTTTAACCCTGGTTGAAAAGGGTAAAGCAATTCTGAAAAAGGTACTCTCTTGAATGCCACAATGAAAAATACACATTTTTCTAATTGTTTTACTGCAGTTTTTAAAGTATAATTTTAGAAATTGTTTGGCATGTGCTTGATTCCTGCATTTGGTCGCCTGCCTATTCTGCTTGTATTTATAATAAAATATATTAAATTGCATGTACACATTTTTATTATCTACAAATTTCATAATCACTGTCTCATAATTTCATTTCCCATAATCCCACAGAGAAACATTTCCTTTTTAGATTGTACCTGTTAAAGCAGGAAGACACTGAGAATGTATTTTTGAAGGCTTTTGGTGGTGGTAGAATCCATTTCCATTTCCTCTGTTTTTATTGTCATGTTGCATGAAGATGCAAGAACCATGATTAAAAAGAACAGACAAGGCCTGAACTCGATTAGCAGCTATAGCAACAGGCCGATAGTCTTTTCCATCTGTACCTTAATGGCCCAAATAATTGGCTTCTTCAGAGACAGTCTGTACTCATCCCAGGAACAAATACAATTGGGAGATATTTCAGGTTCTCTTCTGCTTTTTCCTTAAAAGGCATCTTTCTTCCCCATTTTCCTTTGAAATTGCAGAGCTTAATGTACAAATCCCAATATAATCCAGTCCAATTTGCAATCTCTATACAGGTAATCCTTAATAACCATAACTGGAAGTAAAATCTTGATGATTGAGCAAAGCAGTAGTTAAGCAAGATGTCACATGATCGCCTTGCTCAGTGAACACAGTCTTGACACTCCTGGTTGTGATCTTTAAGCAATCTTAACAGACCGTTAATAGGACAGAGTACCAGGTAAGAAGCATGGGGTGCCTCAAGGGGGCAAGGGAGACCCTAGGAGGACCTGTGCAGGCTGTACACAGGTCTCTCTCCACTCAGGAGCTGAAAATCTTCCCTGTCGAAATCCAGGCATGCACACCCTGCAGCATGTCTCCCCTACCCCAAGGCACCCCATGCTCCTTATTGTACCTTACTGTGCTGCCTCTCTGTTCAGGAGCTGAAAATCCTCCCTGCTGAAATCTAAGCAGGATTTTCAGCCCCTGAGCAGGAAGACACTCATGTGCAGCCTGCACTGGGCCTCCCCGCCCCCCACAGACACCCAATGTCCTTACCTTACCATGCTGCGTCTCCACTCTGAGGCCGTAAATTCTCCCTGGCTGAAATCCTGCTTCAAAACCTGGCCTTTTTCAGCCAGCCCCCAGAAATGAGAAAGAACCCTCTTGTCTGTGGCAGCTGGCTGCAGATACCCCACACTGCAAATGCTTCATGCCAAAATCCTGTTTGGATTTCGGCAGAGAGCTTCTTCAATCAGCCCACATAAACGAGAGGGAGTCTTCTTGCCAGGCAGCAGCAGTTTGAAACCTTCCCTGCTGTCTTCCTCATTGTTTTTCTAGGGAAGTTGGTGTAGAAGATTGCAAATGGGATCACATGATCACAGTGTCAGGATTCCGACAGATGAAACTGCATTGCCTTGCAATGCATTAACAAATAGGGTGCAGGCAGCCATTTGTAGGTGCAAATGCTTTGCCAAGAATCCATATAGTAATCATGTGATCACATGGGTATTACAGTGAGCATAACTTTGGGCACAAGTCCCTTTGTTCAGCACTGTCATAATTTTGAATGGTTGCAGAACAAATGGTTGTTAAGTAAGAATTATCCTCAAGACATTGAGATAACAGTGACTAAAAATTATCATTTAAGTAAAAAATGACATACTTTTAAGTAAACTGAGTGTGCAGCCCTTCATTTTGGAATGCCATGCACATCCACAGACCATCAGTCTACAATTTCAAACAAGAAGTAACAATTGTTCCAGGATAGCAGCTGCTGTGACAGAATCCTAGGGGAAAAAAATCTTCAAAATGTTGCCCGCCCCTATAAATAAATAAACGCTGGATTGTGGTAGTTAACTGAATACAGGGCTTAACTGAATACAATTTATATTGTGTTATTAATGATTGGTACTTGTAGTACACCTGAAAAAATAAACATATTTGACATACTGCACAATCTGTAACTCTTGTACAAATCAGATTGGAGTATCTACAAACAAGCAATCTGTGTCCTTAATTTCTTAAGATAAAAGGCAACTTTGATCAGATAAAAACTAATTTTCTAATCTGCTTGTTTTATTTGGTTCTATAGCCTATTACTGGCAAATAAATAATCCCTTTCCCAGAATGTAATATTACATTTCTATGAGCCAATCTTTCTGCTGATAAACTTACTGAATATTCTGTTACTTGTTTTAAATTTTATTAGATAAGTAGACAACTCTGTGATCCATTGGGCCATTCTTGAGAAAAAGGTAATGTAGTCTTATGTGACCAGAATGAAGTCCAAAAATTTTTTAACTTCCATCCAGGGTCTTGTGATCATGTAAGAAGAATATATATCTTAAATAAACAATTTTAGTGGAAAATGAATTTCAATAATAAGTCAATATTTATTTACATAAATTCAGTGACCACAGTTGGGCAAAAAAAGCCTCTAGATGGTAGCAACTTCCAACTTTCTGCTGGCTTCCCCATTGACTTTGGCAAGCTGGCAGGAAATCACAATCGTGACCATGGGGACATCGCAGCAACCAAAACTTTGTCAATAAAACTGTCATGGAAATTGCAAATCCACAAGAAAAATGGGTCCCAGATTTTTATGTATTCTTTAAGTTAGCAGATTTTAGGTACCTTGGTTCAAAAATTGTTATGGGATAATGCACCATTTGAGCAAACATGAGGAAACAGACAAATCAATAAACATGATAGTTTTAGTAATTGATGGTGTATATCTATGAACGCTTAGAGCTTTGGGTAATAAGAAATCTGAAATGTAGTGTTTGCTAATGTCTGTGGACTGTTGAAAAATGTCATGTTTGGAAGCATGCATGAATAATAACCTTAATCTTGCTTGTCTAACTTTAACAAACTGCATGCAGAAATAATGGCACTTGAAAACTATTGATTCCATTGTAGAGCAGCTTACATGCACAGCCTGTGTTGTACAATTTAAAAATATAGTTAGAGCTGCCTGAAATTTATACTCGAATCTTTGCTAAGTTTAAATTTGATACATTTTTGTTAGTTGATTATGTCTACTACCTATTGTACTATAAGATCTTTTTCTCAGTAGTAGGTATAGCAGTGTTACTACATTCCTCCAATGAAATATCTATATACCTATCATATAAAGAAAGTGATTCAATCTATAAGAAATGTACTTTTATGGATCTCCATCCATCTATCCATCCAATTTATCTGGCTGGCCATCTCACAGAAGGGTTCCCTAACATCAATCAAGGCATTAGTGTCAAGGCAGACAAATTCCACAGTTAAGGATGGGAGCTACTATGAAAGGGAGGCAGTCACATATTTTCCTTTTCTTCCAATTCTCTTTGATGTCTGGAATGTGTATTATTATTATTATTATTATTAAACTTTTATTCATAAAACATGAAACTCAGTCAACTGAACACTCAAATTGACTGGCAGTAATGGTTGACACAGGTTGCTGCCAGCATCCTAGGTATCAACCAAGTATCTCCTTAAAATGTAAGATGTTCCAAGTAGCAGTTTTTTGTAGCTGTTGTTATTATTATTATTATTATTATTATTATTATTATTATTATTATTATTATTATTATTATTATTACAATAAGTATTAATATTACTGTGTATTTGGTCTTAATACTGCAGCTTGGTGAACTTTTCCAGGTATGGGGATTTCAGTGATTCCTGAAGTTTTCCTACTTACTCTTGTATCAAGAACGGATCGGTGCAAATATTTTCTTACTGGATGGGGGAGTGGGAAGGGATTTCAACACAGGGAGGACACTCATACCTGCATCCAAAGACATGCAGCTGAACGTGTACCTTCATCTAAGTAGCATAAGACATAAACCAAGGTGAGTGAAATAAAAATGCACATTTTGCTTCCACACAGCCAGAAGCTGAGCTTTAAAGAACGGGTGCGGATGGCTAGCCCAAGAGGCCAGAGTATCAAGAGCAGACAAGCTTCAGTTGGGGACAGAAGATCACCAAGTACCGATATTACTGCAGAGGGCAGCCCAACAAAAGTGCAAAAGAGTTGGAGCTTCAATGACCGAACACGCTTCCGGCCTTCACTGCGCTTGAAGAGTTCACAGCCTAAGCCAATTCCAGATAGTAAGACTTTTAACATGTTAACTGTCTTATTCATTATATTTATGTCTTGCTGTCACATTAAATCTTATCTCATAACGGTGAAGCCACCAAACATTGGCCCTAGAAGATTAATGTTCCTTTTTGCAGATAAAAGGTACAAACCCCCAGCACGATACCAGGCAACCCACTTTTATGAAACATTTGTTACAGTGAGAAATTAATATGACACAAATTCGACTTATTCTTCATCCCTTTACCACATTTTAGTCACTACATTGTAAACTGCAGGTCTACAAGTCCTTGACTTACAACAGTTTATTTAATGACAGTTCGAAGTTACGACAGTCCAGCAAAAAGTGACCTATGACTATTTTTCACACTTACAACCATTGCAGCATCAATCATGGTCACATGATCAAAATTCAGCTGCTTGGCAACTGACTCATATTTATGATGGTTGCAGTCACGTGATCCCCTTTTGCAACCCTCTGATAAGCAAAGTAAATGGGGAAGCCAGATTGACTTAACTGTGTTATTAAACTTAACAAGTGCAGTGATTCACTTAACAAATGGGGTAAGCAAGATCATAGAATGGGGCAAAATTCATTTAAAAAATGTCTCATCAGAAACAGAAATTTTGAGCTTAGTTGTGGTTGTAAGTTGAGGATGAGCTTTATGCCTTTCCACTACAATCTGTTTCCTTTCCAAAGCAATGCATTCCAGTGCTAAGATCTAACCCCTTCATACTCCTAGGTATATTATTTTCTTGATTTTTTAAGCTGACCTTCATGCTATTTTCTTCTTCCTCACCTGCTTGTCAATTCCAGACCCAGGACTGCTGCCGTCTCTTATCCTGGTCTCACTTGCTAATGGCAAGCAAGGTTCTACTTTTAGCAAACAGTCATCAGTTACAACTGATACCTGGTCCTCTTGGTTTCCCTCTGGGCTTTCTGTTGCCCATAGCAGTACTTACAGGTGGCCCTCAATATATGACCTTAATGGATCCTGTCGTATGTCATGGCAGTTGTAAAATAGGTCATGCACATGACTTGATTTTGCAACATTTTTTGCAACGGTCATTAAGCAAATGTAGAAAGTGAAAGTTGGACCATAAGAAAGGCTGAGCGCCAAAGAATTGAAGCCTTTGAACTATGGTGCTGGAAAAGACTCCTGCGAGTCCCTTGGACTGCAAGGCGATCAAACCGGTCAGTCCTAGAGGAGATCAACCCTGACTGCTCTTTAGAAGGCCAGATCCTGAAGCTAAAACTCAAATACTTTGGCCACCTAATGAGAAGGAAGGACTCACTGGAGAAGAGCCTAATGCTGGGAAAGATTGAGGGCAAGAGAAGAAGGGGACGACAGAGAATGAGGTGGCTGGATGGAGTCACTGAAGCAGTAGGCATGAGCTTAAATGGACTCCAGAAGATGGTAGAGGACAGGAAGGCCTGGAGGAACGTTGTCCATAGGGTCACGATGGGTTGGACACGACTTCACAACTAACAACAACAAGAACAAGAATCTTAACAGCAAATCCATGGTTCACTAGGGGCGTGGTTTTGCTGAAAACCAGAAGTGCCGACTTTTGGCAAAATCACTGTAGAAATGTAGTCACACGACTGGGAGATGTGCCAAACAGCCATATGTAGCCATGTACTAAGCAGCTGAAGTGAGTTCACATGCCCATGGGGGGGAAGGCAACCATTGGACTTTTGCAACTGGGTCATAAGGCCCCTTTTTTAGGTAAGTTGTAACTTCAGAATGGCGGCTAAGAGCCGTGGTGGTGCAGTGGTTAGAATGCAGTACTGCAGGCTAATTCTGCTGACTGCCGACTGCCAGCAGTTTGGCACTTGATTCCCACTGGCTCAAGGTTGACTCAGCCCTCCATCCTTCTGAGGTGGGTAAAATGAGGACTCAGATTGCTGGGGGCAATAGGCTGACTCCGTAAACTGCTTTGGGAGGGCTGTAAAGCACTGTGAAGCGGCATATAAGTCTACGTGCTACATATTGCTATTGCAATTCAGTCAAGGACTACCTGTACTGTCATCTCTTTTTTTTAACCTGATGCCATCTTCTCCCTGGCTTCTATACTTCTGTGCAAGGCCCTCTTGCAGCTCCTTTCCAGCTGCCAATGCTGGCTCTCCTCTGCCTTTCTGGGACTACTTCTTCCCTCAGCTGGTCTTGGATTCCCTATGGGCAGGAGAGAGGAAAACTGCCCACCTTCTCTTCCTGGCCCCCTTCTTCTCTAGATTCATGCTGCACTTTGCCACTGCCTGCTTTACCATTGCTTTGTGGTTTTGATGCTAGTTGTTGCTATTATTTCTGGCCTTGTCTTACACTTTGGGGGCTATTGCAGCTGGAGTAGTTTATCAGGCCCTCTCCCATCTCCCATCTCCCATAAGCACATGTACATGCACAAACCACTGCTGAGTTTATTTCACTTCACTTTGGTTTGCTTCTCTTCACTTCCAAAACAGTCCATTCTCAGGGGGTATCAGAGATCCCTTTTGAAAGGGTCTACTCATCCTTAATAGGTGGGTGGGATCTTAAGAGACCAAAGATAAGAGGAAGGATATTCTTTCACACGCTTTCTGAAATTAATTGCTCTTACTAGGATCCCAGAGTCCACTATCTCCACCTCTTAATTTTTGCCTTCTCCCCCCAAAACTGCTTTTTGCTCTGCTCTCTGAAGCCTTCCTTAGCTTATTAGCTAAAGTATGTAGATAATAAGGGACGCGGTCACTCAGTGGGTTAGGACACTGAGCTTGTCGATCAGATGGTCGGCAGTTTGGCAGGTCGAATCCCGAGTGCCGCGTAACAGAGTGAGCGCCTGTTACTCGTCCCAGCTTCTGCCAACTAGCAGTTCGAAAGCACGTAAAAATGCAAGTAGAAAAATAGGGACCACTACAGTGGGAAGGTAACAGCGTTCTGTGCGCCTTTGGTGTCTAGTCATGCCGGCCACATGACCACGGAGACGTCCTCGGACAAGCGCTGGCTCTTTGGCTTTGAAACGGAGATGAGCACCGGCCCCTAGAGTTGGAAATGACTAGCACGCATGTGCCGAGGAACCTTTACCTTTTTACCTTATGTAGATGATAATAATAATAATAATAATAATAATAATAATAATAATAATAATAATAATAATAATAATAATAATAATTATAATAATAATTATAATAATAATTATAATAATAATTATAATAATAATTATAATAATAATAGCAGCAGCAGCAGCAACTTAACTTCTAGTTTCATCCTCCTGCATACATGTAGCTTTAGTCCCCTGCTTCTCCTGAAAACTAGTTCACCAAAACCACTGGTCTGTTTTCAGTTTCCATTTTTTATTTACATCTTCTAGCAGTCTCTTTCTCTCCCAGGTGTAATTTTCTTTTCCCATGTGATCTGCTTCCTTTAATATCTCCCAGCTATCTTATTCCTTTTGACTTGGCACAAAAGTTTTAAATCTTTAAGGGTGGGGCTGAAAAAAAATTGCTGTGCATGTCCAGGCATTCCCTACGCAAACTCTCGGGAGTTAGATTTTAAACTGAACAGAAATCCCTTTATTTTTATTTTTGCTTGTTGCTGCAGGTATGTAGTCAATGAATTCTACCATGTTTGTATGCACTTGCACTTGAAGCCATTATGGATTCTCCTGTCTCCTTGCTCAGGCATCTTTTTTCTAGGTTTAAAACAGCCTTTTTGGTTTGCATTGGCGAGAGCCTCTGCATGCTGGAGATAGCTGTGATATTCCCAATGCACAGAAAGCAAAAACTCAGCCTCTTCTGTCATGTGATTATTTCAGATGTTATGAATAATCAGTTGGATGCTGCTTTGACATCTGTATGAAAAAATAAGCCGAAACATCTTTCCAATAAAAAGGAATTTAAAGTCAAATAACTTCTTCAGAATTATATTTTATACCAAATATAAAAAGCTCACTTCAAATCTTTTTAAAATATGAGATATTTAAATATGATGAATCATTTGGAATCCTTTATGCTTGCAGTCTACTGTTGTAACAAATCATGAACAGTTGATTATAAAAATAATCTGTAGAAGTCCACCATCTCAACCTTTTTGTAATAATCAACTTCTTTCTAAATTGTTTTGAAAGGATTATAAATACATATCACTATCTCTGTTGGCATGGCCTTTTCATTGCTTACTCTATCAGCTGAATTTTTTTTGAAGAAACTGGAATACTTAAATTACAATCTTTCGTAATTATTTCTTTTGAGGCTCTGTCATCCATTATTTTCCAGGACATATTTAAAAACATTGCACAAGAAATTAATTCAGTTGGTGTTGTTAGTTGGCCACATTTTCTATTAAAACATTGGAAAACTAAGCTGTGTCTTTCTTAGGCTGAAAAGTATTGAAAAGTGTGGGATATGGAACTGGCTAAAAAAATAAACACCGCAGCAAAGGATCCTCAAGAGTCTTTTAGAAAAAGATTGTCTTACTCATATTTTGCCTCCATTTCTTTAAACTAGATTAAAGTCACAAACCAACAAGCAGGAAACAACAATGTAGACCTTTTCATTATATATATTTTAAATAAAAATGCTTTATCAAGGAAGGCAGAATAAGCAAAAGCACAGGAGGAAGACACTAATTGGGGTAAAAAATAAAGTACATAGTACGTAAATACTTTCTTGATTACTGGTTCTTCAATATAGGCACATAGTAAAGCCTTTTACATTTACCCTCTGGGCTATCAAAAAATAAATTAAGTAACAGAGGCAAGATAAAAATCTAATAAATACTATCTATCTATCTATCTATCTATCTATCTATCTATCTATCTATTTATTTATTTATTTATTTTCATCCTGCCTTTATTACTTTATACTAAATCAAGGTGGTAAATATGCCTAATACACCTTCCTCTCTTATTTTCCCCAACAACAACCCTATGAGGTGGGTTAGGCTGAGAAAGTGACTGGCTCAAAGTCATCCAGTTTCATACTAAAATGTATGTCAAAATGTATGTATGGGTAAGTTCTATATTGCTATGGTTGCACATAAAATAATCTATAGTTTGGTGATAGTCGCATATTATGTTTCAGGGTGTAAGCAACAAATGAAAAAGCCAGAGATGACTTTCAGGAAAACTGCATTATCCTGAAGGAATGTAACTCAGGAGAGGGGGGGGAATCTTCTGTGAGGTGACCTGAATGAATGAATGAGAATGAGATGAGATGAAATGAAACAGCAAAAATGTGTCAGCTGTTCGGAGCTACAAGAATGAATGAGAATGATGACTAATGAGTATCTGCTTGGAAAAAGCTCCATTCTGAATGCTTGCTTTAAGCTTAACTCTATCTATACCTGCGTACACATAAGAAAATAATGAAAAGTATGGTTGATTTTATTTATTTTTTAAAAAAACAAGTTTTATTAATTATTAATCTACATATTTATAAAGCATCATGATGACTGGGTAATCAGAGATTCAGTAACAAGAGTTTTCAATTCAGGTTGCATTATCAAAACATCCTTCTCAATTTCCCTTAACATTTCATACAACCAGTTTAAACTAATAAATTTCTAGAGATAGCATGATCAGTTGAAAAATTTGTCAATTCAATTTCGTTGAGATATATCTATGTCCTGTTATTAAAGTTTACCTAATTTTAATTTTAATTATATTATTCAAATTTAGCCTTTAACATCCCAAATAATACTCACAACCCAAATTTCCCTTATTTCATTACAGCAAAAACTATAGCATCTAACATGTACACAGTGGCTGAGTAGCTATGTTCTACCTAGTAAACATCATCTGTTTCACATCCTAATACATCACACGTTACTGACAGGACCACAGCCTATGTTTATCAGTCTAGAACTATTTATACACAACCAGATTCTATTTTAAATTTTAGCTAATTCTTAATTCTTGAATAGAATAATCAAACTTCTTTTAACATCAAACGTGGGATCTATAAACCAAATATCCATTATGTCAGTGCACAAATTATAATGTCTAAAATAAACCTAATAAATACATAAACACATTCTAGTTCTATCTCATAAACATTTTCTATTTTAGATCCTGATAGATCACTGATTACTAAAAGGATAACCTTTAATGGTTCTCTAAAAATTCACTTTTTAAATCTAACTCGGGCTTTCTTTTTTTGCCAATCAGGTTTCCAGACCAAGGCCTTTGAATTGCCAGATAGGTCTCCCTTCGCTCCAATATATATTATTTTAATCGAAGGAGGCCATCTAGCCATCAGTGGTCCACAAAAACCAAACCATTTGTAATCATTATGTTGTTGCCCTGTTCGTTCTAGTGTCTGTATTTGCTCTAAAAACTTTACCTTCAGTTCGGTCTGGATTCCTCTTCCGTCTGGGTTCATCTGCTTTAAATAGAGAGTCTTATCCAATTTTTTAATTAATGCTTGGCTATCCAGGCTTTCAGGAAACTGTCTTTGTTGATCTTCCACGTTCTCTATGTTAACATCACTATCTTGCACATTAAGTTTTCCCATAGTATGTTGTTGATCCTTAAGGTTATTTGCCATAGTGATAGTTCCTTGTACTTTTAAAGTTGTCGGTTCTTTGGATAGTTGTTGCTTATATTCCTCTGTCTCAATAGCAATATCTTCCATCTCCAGCTTCAGGTTTTTATCTTAATGCCAAGGTCAGTCCAAAATGTAAGCAAGCTTGTTTGCCAATAGTACTCACTAAATATCCTCAGAGTACTTCAAAAGACAGTATCTTTTTATTTATTTCTTTTTTTGTCCCCTTTTTAGACTAATAGGCAGAATAGTCAATTTTTGTAAATATAGGAACTTTGGGCCAAAAGTACAAAGGCAGTAAGTCCAATAAATCAGTATAATTTAGTAGAAGGCTGTTTCTTTTCTCTCCCAATGTAGACAAAGGCCGCTCTTGAGGAGGGTGGGGAAAAAAATCCCTTCCCTCTCTCCTCGCAGGGGGAAGCAAATTCAAGAAGCTTTTGACAGGGAAAGTAGACAGTTAGGAAAACAAGAAGACAATTCTCACCCAGTTTTCAAGTGCTTTGTTGTGCTTTTGGCTTTGGCAGGAAATGGCTAAATGATGGGCCATAGGAGTGGCCAATCCTTTCTTCTTCGGTTCGGAGAGTAACTCCAAGTTGACGGGAGGGCCGCCGCCCTTCTACTGCCGACTGGAGAGACCTCTCCCCCGTTCATCGCCCCTCCAGGGTGACTTTCGACCCCTTTACAGGGGCCCCCCGATGAAGAAATCCAGGCGACACGAGGAACGAATCCCTCGTACGTCTGGGAGCACCGAAATTCCGGAACCGGAAGCCAGCATGGTTGATTTTGTTGATGTCAGATTTTTCTCTCTAAGTATACTAGGAAGAAACTGTCAAAATCAGCTTGCAACTTTCCAGTGGTCAGAGTGATAAGGTTTAATAATACTAAAAAGGTTTTAGCGGATATAAATCAGGTTGTAGGAAAGAAGGGCACAGCAAGGAAAAAGAAGAATAGAATAGAATAGAATAGAATAGAATAGAATAGAATAGAATAGAATAGAATAGAATAGAATAGAATAGAATAGAATAGAATAGAATAGAATAGAATATGTGAAGGACAGACCAACTTTTAATAAATTCAAAAGTACATAGTACTATTCATACAAACAGAAGCATGTACACAGTTAAGGGAAGACAGGGAAAGAGTAGGAGGGGAAAATAAGAGTCCTGTCTGAAAACAGGGACATAAATGCAGCACCTGTCTGCAACTTTTTTACAGAGCAATCTCATATACCATCTGCAGTGGGCTTACAGGGAAATGAAGTTTTAGATCTTAATTAGTGCTTGATTAATGCCAACATCTGGTAACCCTCATAAAGCAAACAAGTAGATTGATAAGGTAATATTTCCGTATCTAGAGTGATATTTCTTAACTACCAATAATTTTGAAAGCATAGCATTAGGAAATGAAAGAACACTAATAGTTCCAAACTGTTGCCAAAATTAAACTGCAGAAGATATTACTGAAAATAAATAATGCATACATAAACTAAGTTAGGCAGATTTAATATGTTCACCTGCAGGGAAGCTTTCTCAAACCTTGCAGCCTCCAAATATATTGGACTTCAGGCCCGATAACTCCTAATGACAGCTGAAATCTCCTACATCTGGAAAGTACCAAATTGGAAAAAGCTATCTCATAAGATACTTTTTTATCATGCAGTCTTGACTGTTTCTAGGTATATAATTATAAAAAATTGGAGATTTTTTCTGTTAAATATTGGACAATTTTCAAATTGTAGAAAATTTCCTAAATTCTACTCAAGAGATATTCCCCATGTCTTACAAAAGCCCTGTAATTGCTATAAGAAACATCAAGCAGAGTTTATATAGAAGGAACTCTGACAGTGGGTACTAAATCCCAGACATAATATAATGTCTGGGAGGTATATGATCATGGAGGTATTGCTAAATACAAAGGGGTTAATTCAGTGAGCTCAATATTCTCCATTTTTTGATACTTTTAGAATTCTCCAGGGTATATCATAAATACATCTAATCTTGTATTACACAGACATCAGCACAACCTAACGTTTTTTAATGTACGTTTCTGAGTCATAGGGAAAGACTGCTCATTTGTTAGACAATCAGAGAAAAATATATTTATGAAATTCCAGGACAGGAATTAAATTTCCTTCTGCAATTTCATATTATTGTCACATCAAGTTTTTTATCATTGAGACCGGAGAAAAAAAATAGCTGTAAGCGGCATTCTCCTCTGGAAGTCCAGGAGTGGTGAGGGCCTAAAATTGGATAGCCATGCTCTATTGCCCGTAAATCAATGCTACTGTTGAAGACCTTCATCGTGGTTCATCCAAGCTGGGAATAAACATGGCAACTGCTTTGGGAAGAAGGTTGAACTTTATTGGAGAGGAGAACCAGACAGGAAGAGGTCTGGCAGAGAAAAGGACTGATCACATGTAGAGAGTGGGTTTTTATACCCTCTGGAGCCTTGTGTTTGGAGCTGCTTCCTGTTCCTGTTTGAGGCTATTTCCTGTGTCATGAACGTTTGACCTGAGTTTGAGTCTGCCTTTCTGGTATTCTGATGGTGATGGGTTAATCTATTATGTCCAAAGGTCGTGTCCAGCTTTCCTGGGGCTGGGGTATGTAGATTTTTGGTGTCTTTGTCTTCTTAATCTCCCAGCTGGGGCCCTGCAACCTTCCTGGATTTACATCTGCATTTGTACAGAACTGGTTTCTGTTTGGGGGAGGGAGACCTGGGGCTATCAAAAAAAACCTGGGCATGTTTTCCTGCCTCTTTAAGATCATTTGAGGAAATATATTTTCCTGCCCTTTCAATATTTCTCTCTCTGGAGAGCTGATTTCCCACACTACCAAGATGCTAGATCCAAATAATCACTTATGTCTGTGAGGTGGACTCACAATGAATCGTTAAAGGAGCTCCCAAGCAAAGGCAGAACGCAGAGATGCAATCATATTAGTTTTATTCAAGATAGATCAAAGAGAAAGAAATACTTGGCATGAAAGCATTCATGCCTGCATGTGAGAGAGAAATAAAATAAAACAAAACAAGCTAGGATTACATGACTAAAATAGAGGTTAGGAGTAGAGATAGAACTGGAAGCTGGAAAATGGAGAACAAAGAGCAGCCCCTCGTGCAGAGGTATTTATGGGGGGTCTTGGCCCCTCCTTGACCATAAAACTCTCTCGCCAATGGGGCTGTGGGTCTGGGACCCTTGGCTCATCAGTGGAAGCAAAGAAGTCTCTTTGCCTCCATCTGATGACCCTTTTGGGGAACTGCCAATGGCTGGCACTAAACATCTAACAATTCCCCTTCTTGCCAGCCAATGACAGGGACCAGTGAATGTATGTAAGGGGTGAGCAGGTGTCATGGACATGCATGAAAAACATTCAGAAGGCCAAACACAAATGCTTACACAGAAGGTTGTGCCGGTCAACGGGAACAGGCTTGGTAAACAGATCAGCTATCTGGTCAGCTGTATTACAGTGCTCAACATGTATAAAACCCTCTTTCGCAAGGTGCCTGACATTTTTATAGCGTATGTCTATATGGCGAGATCTGGAGCCTACTGCATAAGCCTCCGAGATTGCAATTGCGGCAGTGTTGTCCTCTAGAATTTGGATGGGCAGAGGGGGAGATGCCCAGATGTTTGTTATCAGCTCATTGAACCAAGTCAAATCATTGGCCGTGTCTGACAGACTAGCAAATTCAGCCTCGGCCGTGGAGCAAGAAATAAATTTTTGCTGCCTAACATGCCAATGTATTGGGCAGCCATTTAGCAATATGAGGAAACCAGAAGTGCTCCGTCTACTTTTGGAGTCGCCAGCCCAGTCTGCGTCTGAGTAAGCGGAGAGCTGGGCCGTCTTCCCCTTCTCTGGTTCTAGCATGAGAAGAGCATCAGCTGTGCCCTTTAGGTATCTGAGCACCCTTTTGACAGCAGTCCAGTGGAATTCCTTTGGGTGTTCCACGTGCCTGGACAATAGATTCACAGCTAAAGCTATGTCAGGTCTGCTCCAATTGCTGATGTATAGCAAGGAGCCAATCACAGATCTGTAGAGCGTGTTATCTGTGAACTCAGGACCGTCCTTATGGGTGTGGTTGTAAAAGTCGCTTTGCATTGGGCTATGCGTAGGATTGGATTCTGTCATTTTGCATTTGGCCAGTAATTCCTCTATCTTTTCTTTTTGAGATAGAGCGAACCCCCCTTTAGTGGCCAAAATATGCACACCCAAGTACTTGTCAACCAGCCCCAAAGACTTCAGAGTAAACTTTTCTTCCAGGGCCTTGGCAAATTCATCACACCTTTCCTTGTTAGGCCCTACATATAATAGGTCGTCCACATAAACTAACACCCGTTCTGTGGTACCTTTGGAATTGCGTGTGAAAACACATTGATCTGCATGAGATTCTGAGAAACCAACTCGTTCTAAACTCTTTCTAAGACAGTCATACCATAATTTCCCTGACTGCTTAAGACCATATAACCCTTTGTGGAGCAACCATGTATTTTCCCCTTCTTGCTGGTAGCCAGGTGGGGCCCTCACGTAGATCTGCCGGTCCAAGTTGGCGTGGAGGTAAGCCGTCTGGATGTCGAATTGGAAGACTTCCTTCCCCAGAGCGGCTGCAGTCACGAGGGCGGCCTTGACGCTCTCTGCCCGGACGGTTGGAGAGTAAGTCTCCGAGTAGTCCTCCATATAACGTTGAGCGAAGCCCTGGGCTACCAAACGGGCCTTGTATAGGTAGAGGCCATTGGCAAGTGGTTTGGCCTTGTAAACCCACCTTGTGCCAATGACTTTCCTCTCCTTTGGAGGTTGCTGGGGGGTGAAGACCTTGAGTTGTTTTAAGCTCTGCATTTCCTTCTCCATCGCGAGCTGCCATCTCTCCTGCTCCTCGATGGGCAGCTCCTGGATGTCAGAGAAGGATTTTGGGGTGACCATAACGCTGTTGACAGACGCGATGTGGCCAATGTCAATTCTCTTTGGCGGGACCCCCTTGTTGGACCGCTTTGACCTCCTTACCTTCTGCCACTCACCGCTCTTTTCTTCCGCGGGTCTCTGAGGTGTCGCTGGGGGTGAAGACGGTGTGTCTTCCTCCATGGGACTGGACGCATCTTCGTCTTGTTCCTCACTTTCGTCGGTGGCAGGGTACGAGGTCGCCTCTGGTGATGTCGCGGTCGGGGTGTCCTTGCTGGGTCGGTTGGCATATGGGCTCAGATCATTTGAGTGGATCTGAGTCCAATTGGAGTCCTCTTCGAAAGAGGCAGATTGGGAAGTCACAGGCCTGCCCCCTTCTCCCAGGAAACGATAGGCCTTGGAGCCAGGAGCATAGCCCAAGAACCTTAGTCTCTGGGAAACAGATCTCCCCTTCTTCCGCAGCTGCTTGGGGATGTGTACCCATGCATAGGAGCCAAACACACGCAAATGTGCCAGATTTGGTTTCCTACCGTGAACCAGGAAATATGGGGTCTGGTTCACGACACTGCTCCAGGTGCGGTTTAAAGTGTAATTGGCATAATGAATTGCCTCCCCCCAGTATGATTCTGCGACACCCGCGTCTGCAATCAGACTACGCATCATGGTTTGCAGGATTCCATTCCTTTTCTCAGCTACACCATTTTGCGACGGGGTGAACGGTGCAGTTAGAAAATGGCGGATGCCCTTACGCCTTACCCAGTCCTGGAACTTCTGAGACATGAACTCAGCCCCACGATCGCTCTGCAATTGTGCGATCTTGGTCTTGTACTGGGTCTCTACGAAGTTGTACAGTGACTTTATGGCATCAAAAGCTTCAGATTTTTCTGTGAGGGTATATACGTGACCGTAACGTGAAAAATCATCAACGGCAGTGAGAAAATATCTTTTCTTTCCTAGGGAAGGTGTAAAAGGCCCAACTAGGTCAACATGTACTAGTTGGTATGGATATTGAGTCTTGCGTAATGACACCTTTGATATAGGAGCAGCCTTCCTCTTTGTTTTCTTGCAAATGGCACAGTCCAGAAACACGTCACAGTCCTTGAGCTGGACTCCCTCAGCAAATTCTCCCATCTTTTTAACTACAGGGAAGCTTGCATGACCCAGCCTTCTGTGCAATAAGTGGGCGCACTTATCGTGAATTGGCTTTCCCATTGACACTCTCTTGGCTCTGGTTGCTTTGAGTGGTACTGTAGGTGCCTGCTGAGATTCAGGCTCCTTGCCCACACTGCCCTTGGAAAGCCTTGGGGCAGGCTGTGGTGGCTTGGGAGAAAAATATGGTAAGCCATTTATTATGGTAATATTTCCAATGACCTTCTGGTCCCGGGTGACATGACCTCCCCCCTTGCGAAATAAGACTTCCACTTTGTCATCATCACACAATTTGGTGATGCTCAAAAGGTTGTTGGCTATGGAAGGGGCGTGCAAGACACCCTCTACTTTTCCAAGCCCAGGTACAGAAACGAAACCCTCCCCAACAACTGAAGCAGTATCACCGTTTGCAACCTTGACAGATGAGTTAATTTTCTTTAACCTTTTAAAACCTTGACTCATATTAGTAATGTGAAAAGAAGCTCCAGAGTCCAGTAACCATAAGTCAGTGGAGCTATCAGCCTTTGTTGTGGGGGTGAGGGAACAAGTATGCAGTGAATTTCCCTTGCCCCTGCCACGCCCCCTTCCTCCCCCTTTGCTTCTTACTTGATTGGGACCACGTTTAGGGGCTTGATGTTGATGGGGGCAGTCTTTCTTGAGGTGCTCCTCAGAGCCACAGATGAAACATTTAAGCAGAGCATTAATTTGCTCTGAGTTGTGGCGCCCCGTTCTGGCTTGCTGAGTGGTGACTCTAGCGTATTCTCCAGCATCTCTCCTTCTCCGATCTTCTTCGATCAGTCTCCCTGTGAGGTAGGACAGATTTATGTCTTCCCTCTTGACCGCTTCAAGTGAAACAATGAAATTGCTCCAACTCCTGTCTAAAGAAGTAAAAATTATGGAGAGCATGCTCACATCAGACACAGGAAAATCTCTGGAAATCAATTCTGCCCTGAGTGCCTTTAATTTTGCAAGATGTTCAGGCATGCTGGCACCAAATTTTAGTTTGGTTGTATAGAGCTCAGTTGTATATCTGGTGATGGAACCAATGGTATCGCTGTTGAATAATTTGAATAACAGTTTCCAGACCTCAGCAGCTCTGAGACCAGCTGGAATGCTAGGGAACAAGTTATTGTCCAGAGAACTGAGTAGAGCAGAATAAGCCTGCAAGTGTCGCAGCTCTTCTTGACGTCCCCATGGGGGAAGGGGTGGTTTTCGAACCATTTGTAGAATCCCATTCTTTAAGAGATATAGCTGTATATCTTTACTCCAACTGCTGTAATTTTCTCCACCCAGTTGCAGCTTTTTAAAATCTCTAGGGAGGTCTGTAGCTAGGAACTCAGACCCATATTCAAAGAAATCTGACACGTCCATTGATGTAAAAGGAAGCGGAAAAATGCTTACTCCTGAAGTGAATCCTTCTTGATTACTTATTGACTCCAGGTGGGCGTGCCCGGAAACCATGTGACCCGGGGGAGGGCGTTGTTCAGGGTTTCTCCCTTCTTCCCATGAGGCATTGGGGGGGCGGAGCCCAGATTTGCCGGCCGGCATCTCCTTCTTGTTGCTGCAAGCACATGGATTTTCATCATCGCCCTGAGGAGCCCATTGCTGGTCCTGAAGACCTGAAGAGAAGGTGGGAGGCCGCGGGGGTTGATTGTTAGGAGGCTGCAGGCTGGATTCCCCCCGGCAGTTGGGCTCTGGGGAGAGGATGGGAGGCCTTGGAGGGGGGGTGGGCACCCCCGATGTCTGTTTGGCCGCTGTCTTGCTAGCCTCAAAGGCAGTGGCCAGAGCTTGCATGGCTGTCTGGAGAGCCGTTGTAACAGTTTTGGCTGGACAGACATCATTGCTATCATAGCATTTTAGGCTTTGTGGTGGGGAGAACTCAGGATTTTGCATGCTGCCTTGCTCGGATGCCAGGAATTGCATGTCATTCAGGCTGGATGCCAGGGACTGTTGGCTATTTTGGTTGGATGCCAGGGAGTGCTGGCTTTCCAGACTTAAAAAAATCAAGTCTTTGTTAGATTTAGTGGGGGCCGCCATCTTGTTTCCTGTTCCAGACCACGTGGGCGGAGCCATCTTGTTTCCGCTTGCCCCAGGAAGCTGTAGCTCACAGCTGGGGGGGCGGGTTCGCGCCAAAAGCCTTGGGGTCCCGGGGTCACTAAGGGAGGCGGGCGCCATATTTGGGGGCCTCGTGGTCTCTAGGGAGAGGCTCACCAGGGGTTCTAAGGCTTTCTGAGCTGTTCCCTGGGCTGCCCCTCCCTCCTCCTGCATTGCAAGGATCTCTTTAAGCAGCTCTTCACGTTCCTGTGCAGTCAGTTTACTCACGCGGCGTTTGGTCTCAGCCAGGTCCGTCTCTGCAGCATCTGAGCAGCCTTGGACAGTCTGTAATCCTTCTATGCTCTTCTCTGTGGCGTTCAGTTGTAGAGAGGCATGTGAAGGGGTCCTAGACGCTCTGCTGGATCCTCTGACGGGATGAAGGCCATTTGTGCTTTCATCTGCAGCTGAGGTTGCTTCAGGGACTGAAGTCTTGGATGTAGGCAGGGAGGCTGTCTTCGATCGATGACTCCTGGTCACGATAGTAGAAGTCCTGCCATCTGTTATAAATGGATTGGAGCTGGGTCCTCCAGACATCTTATTGGTTAGTTCCTGGCTGGCTTGGAAGCTTTCCTTTAAACCATCCTCTGACTACCAACTTGTGAGGTGGACTCACAATGAATCGTTAAAGGAGCTCCCAAGCAAAGGCAGAACGCAGAGATGCAATCATATTAGTTTTATTCAAGATAGATCAAAGAGAAAGAAATACTTGGCATGAAAGCATTCATGCCTGCATGTGAGAGAGAAATAAAATAAAACAAAACAAGCTAGGATTACATGACTAAAATAGAGGTTAGGAGTAGAGATAGAACTGGAAGCTGGAAAATGGAGAACAAAGAGCAGCCCCTCGTGCAGAGGTATTTATGGGGGGTCTTGGCCCCTCCTTGACCATAAAACTCTCTCGCCAATGGGGCTGTGGGTCTGGGACCCTTGGCTCATCAGTGGAAGCAAAGAAGTCTCTTTGCCTCCATCTGATGACCCTTTTGGGGAACTGCCAATGGCTGGCACTAAACATCTAACAATGTCATTCTCTGGGTTCCAAGGTGGTATGTAAAGGAGTCTGGAAAGAGTGTTACAGTATTTTTCAGAAATCACTTCAATCTCTGCCTTATAAAGCTCCCAGCAGCAAGTTCCTCCCTGGCTTGGCTGGCATCTTGACTCTGATTCGCAGGAAGATTATTTCTGCCAGGGTCTTGGCCCTTCAATTTTGTGCTTCTTTGCCATTCAACTATTTCACAGCACTAATAGTACTGAGGGTTCGTAGGCAGATCAGAACAGGGCTATGGAGCTGAAAGAAGTAGCAAATACTCCTTCTGTTTCAGCTTCCCTGCCAATCACGACAAGCAATCCTGCTTCCCAGGAAAGGCTACAAAAACAAAAGACAGCTGAAACACACAACCATAACAGTTCTGATTCAGTAAACTACTAGGAGTCAACTGGGAGCTCATATATTCCCTTCCAGTTGTGCCCATTGTTGCAGAATGGAAATTCACACTAAGCTGAATTTAGCAGTGCCATCAAACTTGATTATGAGCAACTAGGATTCTGCCTCAATCACCTTTGACTTTGGCTGTTTCTGTAACAATGTTTAAAGGTATACAATATTTATAATTTGTGCTAAGAATATAGGCTATACCAGGGGTAGGCAACCTCGGCTCTTTTATGACTCATGGACTTCAACTCCCAGAATTCCTGAGTCGGCTGACTCAGGAATTCTGGGAGTTGAAGTCCATGAGTCATAAAAGAGCCGAGGTTGCCTACCCCTGGGTTATACTGTTATTTTCTGTCTGGAATGCTTGATAAAAGAACACACTACATTCAAAGCCCAATTCTTAAAAAAATAAGTGTTACAAAAGTACATGTACGTAACTGTACGTGCATATGGACTCCAATGAGCAGGGTTGCCCTTGGTTATTTTATTTTATTTATTTTATTTTATTGGATTTATATACCGCCCCTCTCCCAAAGGACTCAGGGCGGTGTACAGGGCAGTTAAAACATGGTATACAAAGTTAAAAAATAAATTAAATTAAGTTAGCCCCAACAAGACAAATTCTAAAGTTTAAAATCCCAATCCCTCAGACTAGGCCGGCAAGCTCAAATAACCAGGTTTTCAGGTCGCAGTGAAAAGAGCGAAGGTCGGGAGCCATCCGGAGGTCAACAGGAAGCTGATTCCAGAGGGCGGGCGCGCCCACAGAGAATGCTCTCCCCCTGGGGGCCACCAGCTGGCACTCCCTGGCTGACGGCACCCTAAGGAGGCCCAATCTGTGGGAGCGCACAGGGCAATGGGAAGTTGACGCCGGCAGAAGGTGCTCCCTATCTACGGGGGGGTAACACCTCACCCCCCCATAGTTAAAGATGGAATAGACTGGGTTACCCGAGATGCCAGTATGTACAGCCACTCGGTCTTGTTGGAATTAAGTCGAAGCCTGTTCCTCCCCATCCAGACCCTAACCGCCTCCAGGCAACGGGACATCACATGGAGGGCATCACTGGGTTGATTTGGGGTGGAAATAAAAAGTTGGGTATCATCAGCATACTGATGATACCCCACCCCAAAACCACGAAGGATCTCACCCAGTGGCTTCATATAGCTGTTGAACAGGAGGGGCCAGAGGACTGACCCCTGAGTGACTCCACAAACGAGACACCTCGGGGCTGACCT
This sequence comes from Vipera berus, assembly GCF_964194415.1. Taxonomy (NCBI): domain Eukaryota; kingdom Metazoa; phylum Chordata; class Lepidosauria; order Squamata; family Viperidae; genus Vipera; species Vipera berus. Next base: position 237,148,566 of record NC_138202.1, read on the forward strand.
CTGACCTCCTGCCAACACCGACTGCGAACGACCCAGGAGGTAGGAGGAGAACCACTGTAAAACAGTACCACCCACTCCCAACCCCCTGAGGCGCTGCAGTAAGATACCATGGTCGAAGGTATCAAAAGCCGCTGAGAGGTCTAATAGGACTAGGACAGAGGAACAACCCCTGCCACGAGCCCACCAGAGATCATTCACCAGCGCGACCAATGCCGTCTCTATGCTGTACCTGGGCCTAAAACCTGATTGGTATGGGTCCAGATAATCAGCTTCTTCCAGGAACAGAGGAAGCTGATATGCCACCACACTCTCAACAACCTTCGCTAAAAAGCGAAGGTTGGAGACCGGACGATAGTTGTTCAAAATAGCCGGGTCCAGGGCAGGCTTCTTGAGGAGGGTCCTCACCACCGCCTCCTTCAAAGGCGGCAGGGAAGCTACCCTCCCTCAAAGAAGCAGTTATTACTGCCTGGAGCCAGCCTCGTGTCCCCTCCCGAGCCGCATACACCAGCCAGGAGGGGCATGGGTCCAATAAACACATGGTGGAACTCAGCCTCCCCATGATCCTGTCCACCTCTTCCGGAGTCACAGGGTCGAATTCTTCCCAGACAACATTCCCAAGACCGCTTGTCTTTCCCCCGTCAGACTCCGCCCAGTCGGAGTCCAGACCGGCCCGAATCTGAGCGATTTTGTCTGCCAGATGCTGACTAAACTCCTCGGCACGACCCTGCAAGGGCTCCTCCCTCACCTCCTGATTAAGGAGGGAGCGAGTCACCCTAAACAGGGCAGCCGGGCGATTATCTGTGGACGCGATGAGGGCAGCGAAGTAATTGGACTTCGCTGCCTCCATCGCTGCGAGATAAGATCTCGTAAAGGTTCTTAACCGCAATCAGTCAGATTCAGACCGTCTGGATCTCCAGCAGCTCTCTAGGCTCTGGCTCCGACGCTTCATCTCCCGGAGCTCCATAGAAAACCATGGAGCCCGCCGGGATCTGCACCAGGACAGGGACCGCATGGGCACAACGCGGTCGAGTGCCTCAGTGGCTGCCCTTTCCCAGGTTTCCACTAAGGCATTGACCGGGCTGTGATCGAAAATGGCAGGCACAGGTCCAAGCGCCACCTGGAACCGTTCAGGGTCCATTAGGCGCCTGGGGCGGAACCACCTGGTCGGTTTCACAACCTGGTGACGGGGGGTGGCGAAACGGAAGGCCAGCTGCAGGAGGTGATGATCGGTCCATGATAGGGGTATAATAGCTGGAAATCCCCCTCCCAGATCATCTAGCCACCTTCCAGATAAAAAATAAGATCGAGTGTGTGACCCCCCCCATGAGTCGGGCCCTGAATTACTTGGGTCAGGTCCATGGCCGTCATGGAGGCCATGAGCTCCCGAGCCAACCCCGACAAACCTCCCAGGGGCGGCAGGTTGAAGTCCCCCAGAACCATAAGTCTTGCAGTCATATCTCTTCCTAGTCCCCAGGCTTCCTGTTCCTTCTCAGGGTACATTTTTAGATTTTAGATTTTTAAACCTTTAACATTTTAAAAACCTTAATCAGGATATTGGCTGGCTACAAAAGCAAGGTCTTCTTTTAAGGCATCACCCATTTGTATGCCTACATAGTCTACATGCATCTTAGAAAGTAAATACACTGGAGGATAGCAACCCAGTGCTTTATTTGGAAGGGTATTTAGTGCCCAATAATAAAGACAAAGATCGACAAAAGCTAAAATTTTCAGAGGCTGAAATTCTTTTGAATCATACAGTCCCTGAAATTTGACAATTGAACAATGTGACTGGATTTTCTGTGTCCTTACTATGGCCAAAAGACTGATAGTGCAGCACTGGAAAGATAAAGGTATTTATTCAATGGATTGAAGACTCAGTTGCACTTGCCACCTATGAATGGATTGCCTATGGACATAGATTTTATATAGACAAGTATAATGAAATACGGGAGTCATTTATACAGAATACAGTAGGCTAATAAAAAGATGGTCATATAAACATATTAGAAATATATGTGTATTTGAATAATATTTGCATTAGACAAATACACATTGTCACTGTTCTTGTTCTAATGACATATATTTTTCACATTTTTTCACTTTTTGTTAAAGCAATTTTTGTGGGTTTTTTAAAACTTTTACTCTTTTTTTGTGTTATTATTAACAAGCAATAAAAATACATTTTAAAAAGACAAAGGTAACTGTATGCACTAAAGAGCTTCCTGAAGGCTGAAGCAGTACCTAGTGCAAGATCTCATCCATATTCTGGCAAACAGTTTTTTCACGAGTGGCCTTGCCCATTGTAGCAATCACTGTATGAATAGATAAATCTTTCCCATAGTATCACAGCCAGTTTGTTTTAATTGCCTGTAAGCATTTTCTCAAAATTCCAAATGTGCCTGCTGGCCTGAAAAGCTGCTTAATTATGCAGTACAGTAGTTATGCAGCAAAACATCACAGGGATTCAAAATTTCAGCTTTGCTTTGTGCAAAGAGGGCCTTTTTGATTAAGGTCTCTTTTCTAAAAGCTTTTAATGGCTTTTTTACTTGACTAGAACAGAATGATGAGGCTTAAAGATTTATTTATGGATAAGATATGAGGAGAAAAAAAAGTGTTCTATTTTTAGAGAAAGGGATAAACTAAGATATTATAATTGAGAGGAGATGAAGAGAAGATAAATTAATTTGTGGAACATTGTTTGAAGGTATTAAATATTAATATTTTCAATTTGTTTTTTTCTAGTAGCTCTTAACAGATTTTTTATTAAGTGATGAGATTTTAAAGATTTATTTATAGATACAAAATATTGCATTGGAATAAAGTTTTAGATAAAATGACAAGGTGTTATGTAAAATACAAGAAAGAATTATGAATGACTTCTTTAAAAGATGGATGGATGGTTGGATGGATGGATGGATGGATGGATGGATGGATGGATATTTCTGGTAGTTCTTAATGGACTTTTTCTGATTAAGATTGAAAGATGGAGTTTTATTAACATTAGATAAAAATGAAATTATAGAATGAAAAGAATTTTGGCTGAAATATTAGAGAATGTATTAAGTTTATACATGTTTATACTTGTCTTGATTAAGGGAAAGTTTTTTTTCTTTTCCTTTTGATATATTTTCCCTTCCCCCCTTTTCCCTTTTCTGTTTTTATTGTTTATATTCTTCTTAGTTTCTTATCTGTAATTTTAAACTTCAGTAAAAATGATTTTAAAAAATCTTAGCCTTACATATATATAAAAAAGTGACATTTGTTACATGCAAATATCTGTAATATATGAGTGATAGGGAAATTGAAATTCCAGAAGGTCCTGGATGAAATGGATTATGTGGACCCATTCCAGTCAGGTCTCAGGCCATGGGACAGAAACAGCATCTCTTGAGGGAAATGGGCAGTTTAGAAACATGATAAACAGACAGACAGATAGACAGACAGATAAATAAGGAGGTAAGGAAGTTGCACTTGTGGATGATCTTTGATGAAAGCAGGACGGGGGTAGTGTATCCATCCTTGATCTCCTTGACCACTCAGCGGCTATCCTTTTGAGCTGAGTAAGGGGTTTGGGGCTGGGTGGGCCAATATTGCTCTGGCTCAATCCCTTTTTCCAAGGGCTGGTCCCAATTGGTGCTGATAGGGAGCAGGTAGTCCAGCCCATGGCCACTCCTTTGGGGAGTACCACAGAGCTCAGCACTATCTGTTCCTTTTTAACATCTACCGTATATACAGTACTTGAGTATAAGCCGAATTTTTCAGCCCACTTTTTGGGCTGAAAAATTCCACTTCGGCTTATACTCCAGTCAACAAAAAAACTTACCGAGGACTTGTGCGCGGCCGAGGCTTTGGTGCTTCCGGGATCGCACGCACCTCTCCCAAGCCACCGCCGTCCGAGACCTGCCGAAGTTTGGGGAGGTTTGGGGAGGTGCGCGCGCACCTCCCCAAACCTCCCCAAACGGCAGGTCTCCGTTCCTCCGCGCCCTGCCTGCCTGCTTCTTTCCGCAGCGGAAAGAAGCAGGCAGGCAGGGTGCGGAGGAACGGAGACCTGCCGACGTTTGGGGAGGTTTGGGCGCCTCCCCAAACCTCGGCAGGTCTCCGTTCCTCCTGCCGACGTTTGGGGAGGTTTGGGCGCCTCCCCAAACCTCCCCAGGTCTCCGTTCCTCCGCGCAGACCTGCCGACGTTTGGGGAGGTTTGGGCGCCTCCCCAAACCTCCCCAAACGTCGGCAGGTCTCCGTTCCTCCTGCCGACGTTTGGGGAGGTTTGGGCACCTCCCCAAACCTCCCCAGGTCTCCGTTCCTCCACGCAGACCTGCCGACGTTTGGGGAGGTTTGGGCGCCTCCCCAAACGTCGGCAGGTCTCCGTTCCTCCTGCCGACGTTTGGGGACGTTTGGGCACCTCCCCAAACCTCCCCAGGTCTCCGTTCCTCCGCGCAGACCTGCCGACGTTTGGGGAGGTTTGGGCGCCTCCCCAAACCTCCCCAAACGTCGGCAGGTCTCCGTTCCTCCTGCCGACGTTTGGGGAGGTTTGGGCGCCTCCCCAAACCTCCCCAGGTCTCCGTTCCTCCGCGCAGACCTGCCGACGTTTGGGGAGGTTTGGGCAACTCCCCAAACCTCCCCAGGTCTCCGTTCCTCCGCGCAGACCTGCCGACGTTTCGGGAGGTTTGGGCGCCTCCCCAAACCTCCCCAAACGTCAGCAGGTCTCCGTTCCTCCTGCCGACGTTTGGGGAGGTTTGGGCACCTCCCCGAACCTCCCCAGGTCTCCGTTCCTCCGCACAGACCTGCCGACGTTTGGGGAGGTTTGGGCGCCTCCCCAAACCTCCCCAGGTCTCCGTTCCTCCTGCCGACGTTTGGGGAGGTTTGGGCGCCTCCCCAAACCTCCCCAGGTCTCCGTTCCTCCGCGCAGACCTGCCGACGTTTGGGGAGGTTTGGGCACCTCCCCAAACCTCCCCAGGTCTCCGTTCCTCCTGCCGACGTTTGGGGAGGTTTGGGCACCTCCCCAAACCTCCCCAGGTCTCCGTTCCTCCGCGCAGACCTGCCGACGTTTGGGGAGGTTTGGGCGCCTCCCCAAACCTCCCCAAACGTCGGCAGGTCTCCGTTCCTCCTGCCGACGTTTGGGGAGGTTTGGGCGCCTCCCCAAACCTCCCCAAACGTCTCCGTTCCTCCGCGCAGACCTGCCGACGTTTGGGGAGGTTTGGGCGCCTCCCCAAACCTCCCCAAACGTCGGCAGGTCTCCGTTCCTCCTGCCAACGTTTGGGGAGGTTTGGGCGCCTCCCCAAACCTCCCCAAACGTCGCGCAGACCTGCCGACGTTTGGGGAGGCGCCCAAACCTTCCCAAATGTCGGCAGGTCTGCGCGGAGGAACGGAGACCTGGGGAGGTTTGGGGAGGCGCCCAAACCTCCCCAAACGTTGGCAGGAGGAACGGAGACCTGCCGACGTTTGGGGAGGTTTGGGGAGGCGCCCAAACCTCCCCAAACGTCGGCAGGTCTGTGCGGAGGAACGGAGACCTGCCGACGTTTGGGGAGGTTTGGGGAGGCGCCCAAACCTCCCCAAACGTCGGCAGGTCTGTGCGGAGGAACGGAGACCTGGGGACGTTTGGGGAGGTTTGGGGAGGTGCGCGCGCACCTCCCCAAACTTCGGCAGGTCTCCGGACGGCGGCGGCTTGGGAGAGGTGCGCGCGATCCTGGAAGCACCGAAGCCTCGGCTGCGCGCAAGTCCTCGGTAAGCTCCGGGCGGTCACTTGCTTCGCGTCTCCTGAGGGAAGGGGGGGCGACTGGAGCGGGCGTGTTTCCTCGCCTGCTGGGTGCCGCGATTTGCCCGGGGAATGCGCAGGCCCCGAATGGCAGCATGGAGCGAGGAAGCGGACAGCCAGGGCTTCCCCGAGAGCCGCGGCCACACAGGGTATTCCTGTGTATTCAGGCTTGCAAAATGGCAGATCGAGCCTCTGCTGGCGGCAGAGGCTTGCAGAGCGCGGATCCAGCCTCCGCCGGCGGCGGAGGCTTGCAGAACGGCGGATCGGCTTATACTCGAGTCAACAACTTTTCCCAGTTTTTGGGGGTGAAATTGGGGGTCTCGGCTTATACTCGAGTCGGCTTATACTCAAGTATATACGGTATATGAAATTGCTGGCCGAGATCATCCGACACCATAGGATGAAGTATCAGCATACCGATGATACACAGCTTTAGACCTCCATCCCCCGTGATCTGGCCTCAGTGCCTGGAGGCTATAGGGCTCCGGATGGGGGACAACAGGCTTCAGCTGAACCCTGGCAAGACAAAGTAGCTGTGGGTGCAAAGAACCTCAGGATCCAGTTTATCATCTTTAGTTCTGGATGGGGTTGCACTACCCCAAATAAACCCGGTATGCAACCTGTGGGTTCTCCTGCACTTGTGACTACGGCCCTAAGAGCAGGTGGCAGACATGTCTAGGAGAACCCTTGTGCAATTTTATTTTGTCTGCCATTTGCACCCTCAATGGATTGTAAGGACCTGTGCATAGTCACTTATGCCCTTTTATTTCTCAGTTGGATTGTTGCAATGTGCTCTACATGGGCCTACCCTTAAAGAGCATTCACAAGTTATAGCTGGTATAAAATGCAGCAATTCCTGTAACACCATTGTTGTGCAAGCTGCATTGGTTACCAATTTGCTTCTGGGTCCAGTTCAAGGTGTTACCTTTAAAAGTCCTATATAGCAGGACTTTTCAACCTTTTCACCGATTGTATATATTCGAGTACCACCAGTCGCTTAGCATAAACTTGATGACCAAAAAAAAGAAGAGGAAAAAAGTGATAAAGTACTGTTAGTCCTCGACTTACAACAGTTTGCTGAGTGACTGTTCAATGGCACTGAAAAAAGTGACTTATGATCATTTTTCACATTTATGATCATTGTAGCATCCCCAGGGTCATGTGATTTACATTCGGATGCTTGGCAACTGATTCATATTTATGATGGTCAGTGTCCCAGGGTCATGTGATCACCTTTTGCAACGTTTTGGCAGGGGCCGAAAGCCCTAATAAGCAGGCATATACATAGAATGAAGGCTATTGCTAAGCACATTGGTTTGTGCTTAAATTGTGAGCCGCCCTGAGTCTTCGGAGAAGGGTGGGATATAAATGGGATTAAAATAAATAAAATAAAAAATAAAGTCAATGGCTGGGGAGGGTGTGGCCAGTTCAATGTCACTCAGATCGGTGGAGGGAGGTGGGGCTGTGGGAGTGATCCAGGGGTCTCCAATGGAGGGGGTGGGATTGGGATGGGTGCCAGTGCATGGTCCACCAGAGAAGCCTCATCATCCCTCTTGGGCTGCGTGGGGGACTCTTAGATGGTGGTGCAGGCTGCCCGGAGCCCTGAGCAGTGGAGGGCAAGCGCCCAGCCCGGCCCTCAAGCTCCCAGGACACCAGGACCCCGCAGCCCAACCCAGTTCAGCCTCACTTGCCCAAGGGAGCACCCGGCTGCACTTAACCTCTTCGAGGCTGCAGCTGCTGCTGCTGTTGTGCTCACTCTCCTTGGCCAGGTTGCTAATGGTGGGTGCAGGAGGGCAAAGTGCATGGGTCAGAGGGAGGCGCACTCCCTCTTCATGTGAGGAGACCCAGCTTTGTAACCAAAGCATCCTCAGCAATAGGATGGAAGGCCACCAGGAGAGGCCAGGAGGAGGGGACAAGGGGATGGCAAAAGGGCAGCAGGGCTACTGGTGGCCAAGTGCTAAGGCAGGACTTCCCTCAGACCCTCCCTCCCTCTTTCCAATCTCCCTTCCTTTCTTCTTACCTTCCTCCCTCCTCTCCCTCCGTCCCTGCCTCCCTGCTTTTCATTTCCATCTCCTTCCTTCCTTCCTTCCTTCCTGTTTTCCTCCCTGCATCCTTCCCTGCCTCCCTCTTTCTCATCCCCATCTTCTTCCTTCCTTCCCTATTTCCCTCCCTCCCTCTTTCTCATTCCCATCTCCTTCCTTCCTTCCTCCCTCCCTCCCTCCATGCCTCACCTCCAGCTGATGGTGCCTTTCTTCATTCCTCATGGAGGGTGACCCCTCCCAGCTGTTTCTTCTGTTTTTTGCTGCCACTTGTGTGCGTGCCTGGCACAGATGGCTACCACAAAGTTCTAGATTGGCTCCCGGCTGGCCTGTTTGATCTCCTTTCCTCTCTCCCCCCCTCCTCCTTTTCCCTTCAGCGCAGCTCCAGCTGACTCCTTCTCCCAAGGCTGCATCTTTTTTCTCTCTCCCTCTCCCGCTAAAACTGCCTCTTTTTATAGTCTCTCCTGTCTCCGCCCTCCTCCTCCTTTCTCTTCTGGGTGATCTAGAAGTGTCGATCCTGGGCCCTTTGTCTCGCCCCAGCAGCCCTGCAGCTCCTGACGACTCTCTCAGGGCAAGCCCTGCGCTGCTTTAGCTCGTTCCCTCCCCCGCTCCACTTGGCTAGGCTAGGCGTACCACCTGCCCGGTGCCAATGTACCACTGGTATATAACATATATAGTATCTGGGGAGCAATCTCATTCCAATGGAACTAACCTGCCCCAGTTGAGCCAGGTCTGCTACAGACCCTGTCTGTTAAGGAATTTCAGCAGGCAGGGTCAAGAAGAAAAGCCTTCTCCACTGTGGTTCCGACCCCGCCCTGTGGAACACTCTGCACTGGAGGTGAAAACTGTCCCTATCCTTTTGGCCTTCTCCAAGATTATTAGAACTTCCTTTTGACAGTTGGCTTGGAGCTCCGAGGGGCGCTCACTGCTGGAGGTGGTTGATGGGGTAAGACGTCATGCCTGAATTGTCCCTGCAACTAGTGGTGGGATTCAACTATGTGAATAACCAGTTCTCTGCGTGGATGCCATTTCTTGAAGTCCATTCTGGACCTGGGCAACAACAAAGTAGCTACCGGTTCTGCCAAAGTGGTGCGAATTGGCTGAATCCCACCACTGCCTGCAACCATATTGTTTGTAAAGAAACACTTTCTTATTACATTGGTACAGTTTCTCTTGCTGTATTTCCTATTCAACTGATGCAGTTATTAACTTCATAATATAGAATTGCATTCTATAGCTCTGCGTAACGTTTATATAATTTTTTTTTCTCTCTTGAAGCTGATGCCACTCTTGGTGCCGATGACATATATGATGAAAGAGGATGTCAGTGTGATGTATCAGTAGAAGATCTAACCCCAGCACTTAAAACAGTTATCCGAGCTATCAGGTAAGAAAAATGTACACTTAAGACATACTCCTATTGATCTCTTTAGCATAGTCTAACACTACATGTAAGACTTTTCATAAACAGACAAAAGAACAAAAGAACTGAACGGGGTTGGACAAGGCATGACCTTTAAGTTCCCTTCCATTGCTAAGAATCTGTGATTATATAATGTACTGAACATCACTTACACATTGATGAGGAAACTGAATTTATTACATATCAGATCTGGGCACCTTTCAGCTTCCCAGGCCACATCCAGCCTGCAGGGTACAGGTAGTCCTAAGCTTACAACCATTCATTTAAGCAACCATTTAAAGTTGCAACAACACTGGAAAAAAATGACCTACGACCGGTGCTCTCATAGCTTCCCTTGAATTCATCTGATTGAATAATTTACTATTTAAAATGAGTAAGAATAAAAGTTTTTAGATCTCTACATGATTTTTCCCTCATGCTATATACTGCATTCGTTCTTCAAGGTAAGAATGTTCATAGAAAAATTCATGGTTAATTGGGAAGGTCTTGCCAACTATTTACACAGGCATGAAAGGGACGCGGTGGCTCAGTGGGTTAGGACACTGAGCTTGTTGATTGGAAGGTTGGCAGTTTGGCAGGTCGAATCCCGAGTGCCGCGTAACAGAGTGAGCGCTTGTTATTCGTCCCAGCTTCTGCCAACCTAGCAGTTCGAAAGCACGTAAAAATGCAAGTAGAAAAATAGGGACCACTACGGTGGGACGGTAACAGCGTTCCGTGTGCCTTTGATGTCTAGTCATGCCGGCCACATGACCACGGAGACGTCCTCGGACAAGCGCTGGCTCTTCGGCTTTGAAACGGAGATGAGCGCCGGCCCCTAGAGTTGGAAACGACTAGCACGCATGTGCGGGGGAACCTTTACCTTTACACAGGCATATTAATCATCAAAGCAATTACAGATGTTAATATCTTAAGTACTTTTTGCATGGTTGTCAATCGAAGAATTAGCATTCTTAACCAGTTTAGAATCTGGTTCAGTGTATACGGTATTATGAATGTAACCCCATCGGAATGAATTATTGTCAGCTTTTTAAATGCATAAAAGATATATGAATTACTGATTTGGGATAATATTCCTTCTATAGAATCATGAAATTTCATGTTGCCAAAAGAAAGTTTAAAGAAACTTTACGTCCCTATGATGTCAAAGATGTCATTGAACAGTATTCAGCAGGTCACCTGGATATGCTGTGCAGAATTAAAAGTCTTCAGTCTCGGTAAGGGCACAAAACGTCCTTTTATAAAAGAGTCTCATCATGTAAAATCCCTTTGTAGTATCACATAATCTGAGTTATATAATTCAAGACACTTAATTTTTTGTGGTAGTTATATTTCTTCTGTTTTTTCATATTTCATATTTATTTTTCATATGGCAGTCATATTTCATTCTATTTATTTTATTTTTTTATTTTAATTCCATTTATATCCCGCCCTTCTCCGAAGACTCAGGGCGGCTTACAAGCTTAGCAGTAGCCTTCATTCTATGTATATGCCTGCTTATTAGGGCTTTCACACACACCCCAAGCGGCATTATTACAAAGTCAGCTTAATTGCCCCCAACAATCTGGGTTAATTATTTATTTATTTATTTATTATGTCCAGGATATGAGACCCCTAACATCCTGTTTCAACTTCTTCCCTGAAGACAATGCTACAGTATATAGTATAGGGCATTGCACGTCAAAACAACCAGGCACAAATACAGTTTTTTCCCCATGCCATCACACTGCTAAACAACTAATTCCCACAACACTGTCTTATGCCCCGGGATGTTAAACCATTTAGTAGGGGCTGTATTACTATTACTATTATCCTTCTCATCTTTTCTATTACCTATTTCCTTAGCTTCTTACAACTATAACTTTGTTGTTTGTATCTCATGCTTTTATTTAGTATCCTATTATGATTTATGCTGATTATTTAGTATCCTATGATATCACTGAGTGCTGTATCTTATGATTTATGATGATTGTATTTTATGATTATGATCATGATTTATCACGTTGCTTGTATGTATATACTGAGAGCTTATGCACCAGAGACAAATTCCTTATGCATCCAATCACACTTGGCCAATAAAGAATTCTATTCCATTCCATTCTTTTTCCTTGCTGTGCCCTTCTTTCTTACAACCTGATTTATATCCACTAAAACATTTTTAGTATTATTAAACTTTATCAACTCTGACCACTGGAAAGTTGCAAGCTGATTTTATGTTTATGTTTTATTTAATTTATATACCGCCCTTCTCCCTGGGGACTCAGGGCGGTTCACAGGGCATATAAATAAAAATACAATACTATACAAAAGTTAAAACAAAGATTAAATCAATGCCCAATTAAAAAACAATAATGCAATCTAAAATGACAATTTAAAACACAGCTCCCCCATCAGGCCAGACCGGCCAATTCAAACAAATGGGTCTTCAGACCACGACGGAAAGTTCGGAGGTCCGATGCCGTCCGGAGCTCCACCGGCAGTTGGTTCCACAAAGCCGGGGCACCCACAGAGAAGGCTCTCCCCCTGGGGGCCGCCAGTCGACATTCCCTGACCGGAGGCACCCTGAGGAGGCCCTCTCTGTGGGAACGCACAGGGCGGAGGGGAGTTGAAGCCGGCAGCAGGTGGTCCCCGAGGTACCCCGGACCCATGCCATGTAGGGACTTAAAGATCATAACTAAGACCTTGAACCTCACCCGGAAGACAACTGGTAACCAATGCAGCTCGCGGAGCAAAGGTGTAACATGGGAGTACCGGGAAACTCCCAAGACAACTCTCGCGGCCGCATTCTGTACCAGTTGGAGCCTCCGAGTGGTCTTCAAGGGAAGCCCCATGTAGAGAGCATTACAGTAGTCAAGGCGAGAGGTCACGAGCGCATGAGTGACCGTGCACAGGGCATCCCGGTCCAGATAGGGCCGCAACTGGCGCACCAGGCGAACCTGGGCAAAAGCCCCCCTAGTCACGGCCACTACATGATCTTCTAGGGTAAGCCGTGAATCTAGGAGGACTCCCAAGTTGCGAGCCCTATCCACGGGGGGTAAGAGCTCACCCCCCATAGAAAGAGATGGAACATCTTGAATGTCCCGGGATGCCGGAATGCACAGCCACTCAGTCTTGTCAGGGTTGAGCTGAAGTCTGTTCCTCCCCATCCAGACCCGAACCGCCTCCAGGCAACGGGACATCACAGCGAGGGCATCACTGGGGTGGTTTGGGGTCGAAAAGAAAAGTTGGGTATCATCGGCATATTGATGATACCCAACTCCAAAACCACGAATGATCTCACCCAGCGGTTTCATGTAGATGTTGAACAGGAGAGGCGAGAGAACCGACCCCTGAGGAACTCCACAAACGAGAGACCTCGGGGCTGATCTCTGCCCCCCTGCCAACACCGACTGCGAACGTCCCAGGAGATAGGAGGAGAACCACCGAAGAACCGTGCCTCCCACTCCCAATCCCCTGAGACGCCGCAGCAAGATACCATGGTCGATGGTATCGAAAGCCGCCGAGAGGTCTAATAGGACTAGGACAGAGGAATATCCCCTGTCCCGAGCCCTCCAGAGATCATTCACCAGAGCGACCAATGCCGTCTCCGTGCTGTACCCGGGCCTGAAACCCGATTGGTAGGGGTCCAGATAATCCGCTTCATCCAGGACCAGAGGGAGCTGATGCGCCACCACACTCTCAACAACCTTCGCAAGAAAGCGAAGGTTGGAGACTGGACGAAAGTTGTTCAACACAGCTGGGTCCAAGGCAGGCTTCTTGAGGAGAGGTCTCACCACCGCCTCCTTCAAGACGGTGGGGAAATAACCCTCACTCAAAGAAGCAGATATAACCGCCTGGAGCCAGCCTTGTGTCCTCTCCCTAGCTGCATAAACCAGCCAGGAAGGGCACGGGTCCAACAAACATGTGGAGGAGCTCAGCCTCCCCATAATCCTGTCCACTTCATCAGGGGTCACAGAATCAAACTCTTCCCAGATAACATTGACAAGGCCGTCCGTGTCCTGATCGCCTGACTCTGCCCAGCTGGAGTCCAAACCGGTCCGAATCCGAGCGATTTTATCCGACAGATGTTGACTAAATTCCTCGGCACGACCCTGCAAGGGATCCTCCCTCACCTCCTGATTAAGAAGTGAGCGAGTCACCCTAAACAGGGCCGCCGGGCGATTATCTGCGGACGCAATGAGGGTAGAGAAGTAATTACACCTCGCCACCCTCATCGCTGCGAGATAAGACCTAATATAGGTTCTTAACCGCAACCGGTCGGGTTCGGATCGGCTCGACCTCCAACAGCTCTCTAGGCCCCGTTTCCGACGCTTCATCTCCCGGAGCTCCGCGGAGAACCATGGAGCTCGCTGGGATCTGCGCCGGGTCAGGGGCCGCAAGGGTACAACCCGGTCAAGTGCCTCAGTGGCTGCCCTTTCCCAGGTTTCCACTAAGGCATCCGCCGAGCTGTGAGCAATGGAGGCAGGTGGGGACCCCAGCGCCGCTTGGAATCTATCAGGATCCATTAAGCGTCTGGGGCGGTACCATCTAATTGGTTCCGTATCCCCACGGCGGGGGGTGGCAAGACGGAAGACCATCCGCAGGAGATGATGATCGGTCCATGACAGGGGCATAATAAATGGAGAGCCCCCACCAAGATCATCCAACCACCGTCTAGATAAAAAAATCAGGTCAAGAGTGTGGCCTCCCTCATGAGTTGGTTCAGAAATTACTTGCGTCAGGTCCATGGCCGTCATGGAAGCCATGAACTCCCGAGCTAGCTCAGATGAGCCTCCCAGGGATGGTAGATTGAAGTCTCCCAAAACTATAAGTTTGGGAAACTCAACCACCAACCCTGAGAGGATATCAAGCAGCTCGGGCAGGGCTGCCGCTGTACGACTAGGCGAAATGTACGTCAGCAGCAGACCCAACTGCGCCCCAGAACCAAATCTCACAAAGAGAGACTCACACCCGACTATCTGAGAAACGGTGGTCTCCCGCGGACATAAGGTCTCCCTAATAATAACCGCCACTCCCCTCACTTCCTAGTGAGAAAAATCTGACATCAACAATTCACCTGTAACAGAAACAAACACATTTGTTAGTCTTGATCACATTTAGTTAAACTATTTAAATTACATACCTGCATTTAGAAATGATCACAATGGAAAGTATTAAAATAGTCGTGTTAATGTCTGCCCGAAATAAAAATCTAAGTATATGTTTGCCCAATAATTAAAAATATATTTTACTTAGGCCCCAAATTATTGCCTTTTGAAGACTTTTATGCATATTTCTATATTTAATTATCTTGCAGGGTTGATCAGATTCTTGGAAGGGGACAAATTACCACTGATAAAAGAAGTAGAGAGAAAAATACTGTAGAGAATGAGACAACTGATGACCTCAGCATGTTAGGGCGCGTAGTCAAGGTGGAAAAACAGGTAAAGAGCATGAGGCTTCTTTAGGTTACTGAACAACAATTTCAGGAATAAAATTCATTGTTAATATTTGCTAGCTAATTTCCATTTCTTCATATAATAATACGACTGTACAAAATTATTTTATTGAACTCAAAAATGTCAATGGTACTTTGCACAATTTTAACACTGTACTATTGTTATGGAATATCCAGAGAATATTCATGCAGTTCATATCCTACGTGATTCACAGAGACATCTCATGAATTTGCATGATTTTAGTATAATTTATGAGGGGTCAGTGGGAATGAATGACAACTTGAACCATGTATTTTTCATTAAAATTGCCATTTGCAAAAAAAAATGTAACGATTGAACAAAATTCAATTTTTTTCTTTGCAATATATTATTTTGTGACTAAAGATATATATATATATATATATATATATATATATATATATATATATATATATATATATATATATATACATGATGAAATATGTACTATAGGTTATAAATGTTATTTTAATGACGTGAATCTTAGTTTATGAACATCAACGATCCTAAAAAAATTTTCCTTCTATCTCTAGGTCCAATCCATTGAATCAAAATTAGATTCATTACTAGACATTTATCAACAGGTTTTGAAGAAAGGATCTGTGTCTGCATTGACTTTAGCTTCGTTTCAAATGCCGCCTTTTGAATGTGATCAAACCTCTGGTTATCAGAGTCCTGTAGATAGTAAAGATTTGTCTAATTCTGCTCAGACTAGTGGATCTGTTTCCAGATCAGCCAGTGTCAACATGCCATGTGGCCTACAGTTTATACTGACACCAAATGAATTCAACACTCAAGCTTACTATGCCTTTAGTCCAACTATGCATAGTCAAGCCACACAGGTGCCAAGTGATGGACCTGTAACTCTGTCCACTAATAATGCACTAAACCAAATAAACCAGACATCTAAACCAACAGCACCCACTACATTACAGATACCCCCTTTTTCATCATTAAAGCATATCAATAGGCTGGAGCCTATTAATTTTATTCCTGTTAACACACAGGAAAATACTCCCGATGTCACCACTTGCCTTGTTGCTTCAAAGGATAATGGACAAAGTGCACAGTCCAGTATGACAAAGGATCTTTCATGGAGAAAAAGCCTTGATACAGAGAGTGAACCTCTAGTCTCTGTGAAACCAATAGTACAAATGGATATAGGAAAATCGCTGTCAGTACAAAACCTTATACAGTCAACAGCTGAAGAACTGAATCTACAGATTTCTGGAAGTGATACCAGTAGCTCAAGAAGTAGCCAAGAACTATATAGCAAATGGAGGGAATCAAAATTATTTATAACTGATGAAGATTTGGAAACAGAGAGAGAAAATGAAACTTTTGAAGCCATTACCCACCCATTAGTGGAAACAACTCTCTCTACTGACTCTCTACGGACTGGAATGTCAAGATCATCTCAAAGTATTTGCAAGCCAGGAGACAGCACAGATGCTCTCAGCCTTCCTCATGTCAAACTTAAATAACATTCTGTTGGTTTTGTTCAAAGCTAAGTAATCCTTTTAGTCAGACATATTAAGGCATGGACATTTTGAAAACCCTTTAATTATTTTTTTAAAAATAAATTAGTCCAGAAGAAAGGCACTTGTATGAGTCCATATATTTTAGTTGCATGTAAATGCATGTGTAGATGATGGAAAATATTCTAATTTATACCTACAGTACATTGGCATTTTCATTTAGTACAGCAGGTATAAATGAGTTACCAACAAAGTTCATTTTAGTTTTATTAAATATTTGGAACCATTGAGTTTCTACAGCTCATAAGTAAATTTCAAATAATAGGAAAGTAATTTTGCCACTGGTTAAAAGGTATTTATGACCTGAATTACATCATATCTGTGTTTACAAGGGGGAGGGAGGGAGTACTATTTGCAGCTGCTAGTAAGAAAAACCCACAGTATGAGATTAGAAATGGCTGCTAGTTGCAACATAAAATTATTCAGCTATTTTAGAAGAATTTTGATTTCTATATTCATTTGATGTAGGTACAAGATTGAATCAAAATATTTTGCACAGCACTTTTTTAGGTTTTTGTGACTGAATTATTATTACTACTACTACTCCTTTACCTTCTCCTTCTATGAACTGTTCAAAATTCCAGATCATAATTGTTGATCTTCAGTGTGAACTTTTCTCTCTTAACTTTCTAAATTCGTAGATGAACTATATGCCAGAAATTCTGCAAGAAACAGATGTAATGCAATGTAATTATTTAAATTATTTTCTGTGGCTGAATGATAGCACAATAAAGTTAGCAAAAAAAGAGCAAGTAATGGATGAAATGGGGAGATAGAAGAAAAACGGTACATGAGAAAAGAAATAGTAATTATAATGCAATTATAATTGTTATACAGCAAGGTTAGATAAATAATAATTTGTTTAAAAATTAAAATGCAGGATCAGGTGAGGCCAAAAGAACATAGAAAAGGAACTTAAAACCTTATAAACTGAAGACTGTTTATCTGTCCCCTCATAAAAAAACGTTAATAATCCAACTGATCTGATGGTGCTGAACATTACCTGTCAGGTATGTATTGACAAGAGCTGAAAGTTTGGTCTGTTTTTAGTATAAGAAACTAAAAACTAGTGCCTCCTCCTAATATATTTCTAGGAATATTCTCTTCCCAAATCCAATCCATAGTACTCTGTGATACAGCTTTGAACTAGCAGAAGACTTTTTTCTTCTCCCATACTCTCCTTTTTACTCCTGACAATACAAGAAGACAATACTAAACAAAATTACAATTTCATAGCTCTGTTTTGCCACTGAATTATTTTAAGAGCCTAATGCTGTTCTAATTGCTCTTTCTAATGATAAGCCAAATTTGCTGTTGTATTCATTATTGATGTTCACACACCCGCAAAGTATGTCATGAGCCACGTGTCTTCTGCTTGATATTCTCTCGATTCCAGAGGCATTCCACAAACTGAAGAGTGCTACTAGCTCAGTGTCTTGAGTCAGTCCTACTCTGAAAGTGAAGGTTATACATCAAAATATCACAAGAGTCTTAATCATTATTAAATGCTGCAGATTGTGCTACAAATTAAATTGTGTACTCCATTAATTTCTGCCTCTTTTTATATAGATAAACTGTCTGGATGTTAATCTTATTCTGTGAAAGTACTCATAAATTGTAAAGTGTTTGTACTATTTCCTTCTCATAAAGATGAATGCTATTCGAGTTTTAGTTTGGTCAAAGCTCATATGATAATTTCCAGGGGAAGGTCTTGAAGCACATGGCCAGTCTTTTAATTTCTCACAGAATATTTTATTTTATGATTTCAATCTTGAAAGTTGATGTTGGCAACATATTTGGCACCATTTATAATAGAAACGGTTACTGATTGCCTCTGAAGTAAGCTACTCTTTTTCAATTGATTCTGTCTACTCCAACTGCCCAACCAAATGAAAGCGGGGTATTGGTGAATTCTATACAAATAGTCCTTGACTTACAATTTCCGTTGTAATCAAGGTGGTTGTTAAAAGAGTTGCACCCAATTTTATGACCTTTTTCTGCTAGAGTTGTTAAGTTAATCCCACAGTCATTTAAGGGTCTGGTTTCCTCCATAGATTTTATTTATTGGAAACCATTAGGAAAATCGTAAATCACATGACCACAGGATGTTGCAACCTAAATACATGTAGGTTGTCAAGCACCTGGATTTTGAGAAATGGCCAGTGGAGATACTCTGATGGTTTAAGTGCAAATACCAGTTGTAAGTCATTTTTTTCAGTGCTATTGCAACTCTGAACAGTCACTAAGTCTTTGTAAGTCAAGGACTGTAATATGGCTGTTTATAGGGATGAACAGTCTCTGCCCTTCCTCCCCTGTGAAACCTGAGCCTACAGCTACTCATTCCCTTCTCAAATCTGGCAAAAATACCAAAACTACTTCCAAGTTGGGGTGTATGTGCTGTGTGTCCTGCCAAAGATTTTAAAAATATGGCAGTATTCTCTATAAAAGCCCTTCCCTCTTTCAGTGTTTTATAGTGCCTTTTTATGCTTTATGTGTATTAGCCTAAATTTGCATTAAAGCTTATTGGAAGAGCTAATGCAAAGGAAGAAGGCAACCCATTCAGTGAGAAGTTTCCCCTTCTAAAAACAAAATTGAGAAAATTATCCTGCCATATATCTGCATGGACACCAACCAGCCTTCAGAGCTTCATTTCCAGTGTCAGCATAGTAGTTTGCAGTTTGGTGATTCTCTGCTATTATTGCCTTAATTAAAAGACATGCCTGAGTCTTCATGATGTTAATTATGTATATAATGTCTGTGAAACTGAATGGCTCTTAAAGACACCAATCAGGAATATCTTTACAAATTTACAGCTGACATTTATATTACCCCAGCCCCTTGTTCATGGGAAGATTTTACAGATAAATCTGTAAAATAAATAAATTCCCATAAAATCTTACAGATACTGCTAAAGGGTTTTTTTATGAATATATGTAAATTTTAACCTGAATATTAAATAGGAGAATAATGTTTTTGACTGTATCCTCAGGCTGAAATTCTTATATGTAGCTGGAATTCTTATAATGTTGAAATCCTTTTTCCTACTACAAATAACAAAATCAAAATTTAACAAAAATCCTTATTTAAATATTTACTGAGGCCCTGTTATGCCCTTTTCTGCCCAGGACTCTTCTTTTTTCTTGCTGAATATTACTGTGATAATAAATGTGCAGTTAGGGATAAAGTGGGGAACAAAGTCAGTGTTTCCACTAATATTCTAAGCGCCTTCCAGTATATCTCAACAATGCATTGCTGCATAAGAAGGCTATAAAAAGAACCTCACAAAATGGAAAAACCTAACTTTTAGAAACATCCTGGTGGTTACAGTATATAAATCGAAGATTTTCTTGCTGAATATTACTGTGATAATAAATGTGCAGTTAGGGATAAAGTGGGGAACAAAGTCAGTGTTTCCACTAATATTCTAAGCGCCTTCCAGTATATCTCAACAATGCATTGCTGCATAAGAAGGCTATAAAAAGAACCTCACAAAATGGAAAAACCTAACTTTTAGAAACATCCTGGTGGTTACAGTATATAAATCGAAGATAGGGGTCTTAATCAATCCAAGCCACTTCCAGGGTCTGACTGCTATCTGTAAGCAAGCAAATACACCATTCTGCAGTGCAGAATAAACTGGCCCTGAATCATTTGGGGTGAGTCTGGAGGCCTGGTGAAGAGTCTCTTCATCCTTGATGTATACAAATCTTTTAATTGTACTGAACATACCTTTCAGCCTTATTAGGTAGACCAGACAGGACGCCATGACCAGATGAGCTAATTCTACTTCAATTTTAAAGCTACATCAGCAGAACCGGCAGCAAGTCTGGAAGTGCAATTCTCCCTGCCTCTCCTTTACAGCAAGAAACTTACTAGGGCGAGTCTCTTGCATAACCCATTATTCAGCTGCAGACTCTGCTGTCTCTCATCTGATCCTTTCCAAGGCAGCGTTGCCTGGCCCCTTCTACCAAGGTTTTTCCCATATGCCATTAAAATATAGCATTCCTTGCTTGAAGAAGGAATCAAGTAGTTTATATTACATCCCTAACAAATACTTGTCTTTTTCTGGTTTGCATTTTATTTAAATATGAATAGCGTTTTCCATTATAAGGCAGAGATTGTACACTTTTACTAACACTGGTCAACTGTTTATGTATACAAGATTACATAAATCAACTGCAGTCATTAAATAAGGTGACAGATACTTAATTGTCTTCTGTGACTAGGTAAATTATTTTCTCTTTAAAATGTGCTATATCTAGATTCAACCTTTGTTCTAAATAAATATTCCAATTTGTTTCCTCAGCGTAAGAGTTGTGCCCGCTTAAAGTATAGAAGTTAAAGCTATTATTTTTGCTAAGCATATCTTTAATCTGAAAATGTTGGTATTCCAATTATTTCCTGAGGAAAATTGATACTTATGTCACATATGTCACATTGACTCTGAACATTAATGTACAAAATACCAAACAGGGATAAAGGGAATAAACTATTTTTTACAAAATGTGAAAAACATAGAATTTAGGAGACAAAGAAAATATGTAAGCAAAAGAATAAAGAAATATGAATCCGTTTTCTCCTATTTGAACTACAGTGAGTTAAACGGGATATACTTCATAGGCTGCACATTGTAGAAAAATATGTACAATGACAACCAGCTGAATTGTTCTTGCTGAGACGTTACAATAAAGGGTGATAATTAAGCAAAAAGACCAATAAAGGAGAATATTTGTTGCTCATGGTTGAAATGAGGGGTCCTTGGAGCTCTCTTGAGCTTGCTTGCTTTCTTGCAGATGTTTCATTACCCAAACTAGGTAACATCATCAGTGCTAGTAAGGAGTGCAGTTTATATTCCACTGACTTGCTCTGCCACTGTTGATGGGGGTAGTCTTAGAATTTATTTGGGTGGGCTGTTTGCTGTTGACTTCTTTGGCAGTTTACTTGATTAACCTTGGAGATAATCTATGCTAATCTGATTGCTGATTGCTGGTGGAAAGGTGCTTGGGCCTAGCTCCCTTTATAGGCTGGGATGATAGTCTCTTTTGCAGAGTCTATAGATGTTGTTAGTATCTATGTGTCTATTGATGGCTCATTTGTATTCTAATTGTCCCTATTTGGTTTCCTGGGTGGTGGTCAGGGTTAAGGCTAGCCTTGGGGAAAGGTGGGGAATGTAAATTGTGGCTTTGTGTTTTCTAACTTAATCCTTACTCCTGTCAATTCAGCCTGACTCAGTCTTCTACAGGGAGTTGCTTGAGGTCATTCTGGCTGGGAGACAGGTATTGCTTTAGCTTCTGTGGATGCTTTTTTAAAAATTAGTTTTCCAATATTACAATAGTATCTTTAAAAAGCAACGTGGTGCCTGGGTTACAGTAGTTCCATTTCAGACAAATACATATTATTACAAATCTCCAAATTGTTGTAACCAATACTTCCTCTCTCTTTTTTCCTTTAATACATACTATCTCTTATCTAAATTAACATATTTCTCATTGCTATCCATCAGTCATTTAATAGTTTTCTTGTATTTATCAATACTTTAGTATTTTTTATATTTTAACATTCCATCTTTAAAACATCAAACACCTTCTATATTTTTCTAGCTTTAATTTTACATTGATATGAAAATTAAATGTTTAAAATTTCTCATTTTCATATTGCTAAATAACCTCCTTTCCCTTTACACAAGTTTCTCCAATACCTAGTAATGTAATGCACTTCTTATTTATCTCATTTCCACATCAATATTAGTAGTACAATATTAGAATAGTAGTCATTAGAATACCAATTGCAAGGAGGAGAAAGAGGAGGACAATATAATATTCTTGTTTCTCATTTATAGTTTCCACATATTAAAAATTAACTAAAATTTCTTCCGTTTCAACATTTAATACATCCTCTCATGTCACTACATCCAAGTACGGTATATTAGTTACATTCTATCATTTTTAACATATGTACATCTTAATCCATATCATTTAAGGAACTCAATATTTCAATGTTAATATTCATACATCTGTGTTTTATTTTTATTTTTTTTTAATTAGTATTTCTGTGGATGTTTTTTGTTTGCCTTCTCTGGGGGCTTGGAAATAAAGGGAGGGGGGTGTCTTATGATTCTTTCTATGCAACTAAAGCCCTTAAAAACATTTTAAGCAAACCAAAAGCAAACCCAGATGAAAAAACAGGAGTCATCAACATAAGGATTGCAACACCCACTATGTAGAATAACTAAGCAGAAGACTGGCAGAATGCACTCATGAACACCAACTAGCTGTCAGAAGCCATGATGAACATTCTTTAATTTCACAACATATAGACAGATTTAATCAATTGGAAAAACGTGATCATCCTAGACCACAGGTCGGCAACCTGCGGCTCCGGAGCCGCATGCGGCTCTTTGAGCCGTCTCTTGCGGCTCCCAGCCGCCCGGTGCGCGCGCACCTCTTCCAACGGGCAGTGGTGCGCGCGCACCTCTCCAAATGGAGAGTGGCACCGCCCGTTTGGAGAGGTGCACGCGCACCTCCCCGAATGGGCGGAGGTGCGCGCGCACCTCCCCAAACCTTTGGAGAGGTGCGCGCGTACCTCCGCGCGAATGGGCAGCGGTGCCGCTCTTTCAGGAAGCCCGCCGCGGCCCGTCTGTGAAGCTGCCGAAAGCGGCAGCTTAGCAGACGGGCCGCGGCAGCTTCCGCAAAGAGCGGCGCCCCTGCCCATTCCGAGAGGTGCGCGCGCACCTCTCCGAACGACCGGAGGTGCGCGCGCACCTCCCCAAACCTTTGGGGAGGTGCGCGCGTACCTCCGTGCGAACGGGCAGCGGTGCCGCTCTTTCAGGAAGCCCGCCGCGGCCCGCCTGTGAAGCTGCCGAAAGCGGCAGCTTAGCAGACGGGCCGCGGCAGCTTCCGCAAAGATCGGCGCCCCTGCCCATTCCGAGAGGTGCGCGCGCACCTCTCCGAACGACCGGAGGTGCGCGTGCACCTCCCCAAACCTTTGGGGAGGTGCGCGCGTACCTCCGCGCGAACGGGCAGCGGTGCCGCTCTTTCAGGAAGCTGCCGCTTTCGCAAAGATCGGCAGCTTCCTGAAAGAGCGGCGCCGCTGCCCCTTCGCACGGAGGTACGCGCGCACCTCCCCAAAGGTTTGGGGAGGTGCGCGCGCACCTCCGGTCGTTCGGAGAGGTGCGCGCGCACCTCTCGGAATGGGCAGGGGCGCCGATCTTTGCGGAAGCTGCCGCGGCCCGTCTGCTAAGCTGCCGCTTTCGGCAGCTTCACAGACGGGCCGCGGCGGGCTTCCTGAAAGAGCGGCACCGCTGCCCATTCGCGCGGAGGTACGCGCGCACCTCCGGTCGTTCGGAGAGGTGCGCGCGCACCTCTCGGAATGGGCAGGGGCGCCGCTCTTTCAGGAAGCTGCCACGGCCCGTCTGCAAAGCTGCCGAAAGCGGCAGCTTTGCAGACGGGCCGTCGCCATCGGGCAACCGGGAACCGGTTCCATCTCATTTTTTAAAAAATGGCAGCCGCGTGCGTCCGCGCATGCGCAAAAAACCTTTTTGCGCATGCGCGTGCATGGACACACGCACGCGGCTCCCTCTTTTTTTAATTTGTGATGGAACCGGTTCCCAGTGGCTCTTTTTCTTTTTTAGGTTGCCGACCCCTGTCCTAGACCAAGCCAAGTCCAAAAATGCCAGGGAATTTCTAGAAGCCTGGCATTCTGACAAATCAGCCACCAACAGTCACATAGACATTAGCATCTATAGACTCTGCAAAAGAGACTTATCACCCAACCCAAAAAGGAACAAAAAGACCCAAGCACCTCTCCACCAGCAATCAGCAACCAGATCAGCATAGATTAACTCCAAGGTCAAACTGCCAAAAAAGCCAAATAAGGCAGATGTTTGGAACAGGGGATTAATTTTATTTCTGCTTTACCATCTCATATTTTAATAGGGTTCAGATTAATCACGTCAAGATTGCTGTACCTTTTTAAATTGTTCAACAGTATTTACAAAGTTCCCAATCATTTAAATTTGTATTTATTTCCATAAGCAAAAAGCCACTGGTATTGCCATAAAGTTCAGGCCTGGCCCAGAGAGAGCAATGAGAGCAATTGGTTCTCTAACTATGATAAAATATAAAGGACATTTTCACTGATGTTAGAATGGCTTAAACCATCACAATAAAATACAGTGTTCATTGTAATTACATGATAAAATGTCCATATTATTGTTAATAAAATTGATTTTAAATAGTATGATTAATGTATTGTGTTATCTTTAAGAAACTCTAGCAAACCTTGTGGCCTAAATTCATGTGTTTGAATGATTTAATCTGTTAGCTGTGTGGCTGAACTAAGAATATGTTTTTTAAAAAATCTTGCCTAGTGGCTGTATCTTTGGTATCTTGGGCATTTCCTAAAGCTAATAGAGCAGGAAAGAAAGAAAAAGTAAAAGAAAACAAAAAACAAAAAATACAAAGGTGTGGCTTCTAATCTTCTTTAAAAGTTACAAATGGAGCTATAAATTTAGCTCCATTTTTAAAGTTACATTACTCTCTTTCTATAATCTATCTAATCATCAAAACTATAAACCATAAGTTTATTTTCTTCCTGCTTTACGCAAAAAGTCTATAAAGGGCGTCCAGTCTGCAATAAACAAAAATATATACGGTATTTTTTTTCTGATCACATTGAAGCTGGCTTCCCCATTGACTTTGCTCAACAGAAGGTCACAAAATGTGATCACATGACCCTGGGACACTCCAACCGTCATAAATATGAGCCAGCTGCCAAAAGCCTCAATTTTAATCACGTAACCATAGGGATGCTGCAATGGTCATGTGAAAAACTGTCATAAGTCACTGTTGTAACTTCAAATGGTCAGTAAACAAATGGTTGTAAGTCAAGGACTACCTGTATACTACTTGGTAAACCTGAGCCGCATTCCAAGCAGCAGATCCACTACTATTCAGTTGTACTAGGTGTACTGCATTTTCTTCAACAACACTTCCATGCTTTTTGTATATTTCATGTGTTAGCATAGCCAACAACCACTAATGGGTGTACATTGCTATTGTGCAAAAACCAAAGATTTCTATACAACAATATGTGCTAAATTATAAGGTTAAATTACAAGTTGTTTTCATGATGAGCAGCCAAAAACCAATAAGATACACCCAAAAATGTTCAGGAAGCAAAATCTGTTTTTCAGTGCTATCAATAACTACAAATATTAAGCTTGAATTGTTGTGAAAAAGGCAGCCATGTATTCATGAAGGATCTAAATGTTGGCTTATTAAAATCTATCAACTCTCACCCTTTGAATTAGCTTTGTATTAAAGGAGAGGTATAATGGGGAATATCCATATGGTTTAGGCTTAATTGTTTAAAAATCAAATCATTACCCTGAAAAGCAGTCAATGGGGAAACCAGATTCACTTAACAACCAAGTTACTAATTTAACAACTGCAGTGATTCACTTAACAAATATGGCAAAAAAGTTGTGAAATGGGGCAAAATTCACTTAACAAATTTTTCACTTAGCAACATAAATTTTGGGCTCAATTGTGGTCCTAAGTTGAGGACTACCTGTAGCGACCAGGTTTTTGTTTTTGCATCCACTTGACTTGTTCTGAACACTAGGGTTTCCCCTAGCCCAAACACTTGAAAATAGTCTAATACAGGTAGTCCTTGACTTACAAGTTCATTTAGTGATCATTCAGTTACAAAGGCATTGAAAAATGTGACTTATGACAGTTTTTCAGTTATCTTTGCAGCATCCCCATGATCATGTAATCAAAATTGAGATGCTTGGCAACTGGTTCATATTTATAACGGTTGCAGTGTCCCAGGGTCACGTGATCATCTTTTATGATCTTCTGACAAGCAAAGTCAAGGGGGAAGCCAGATTCAATTAACAACCAGGTTACTAACTTATCATCTGCAAAGATTCACTTAACAACTGTGACAAGGTGGGTCATAAAATGGAGCAAAACTCACTTAACCATGTCTCAGTTAACAGAAATTTTGGGCTCAACTGTGGTCTTAAGTCAAGGACTACCTTAAATGGTCTTGGTCCGATCCACCTTCTATATATCTGTCTTTGGCATCTGAGCAAAAAATTAAGGGAACTGAAGTCTCCAAGCATCTAAGGCATATCAAATTTGAGAGACTATCTTAAAATACATAGATATTGTTTTTCCCTACAGCAGAATAACACAACCGCTGCCCAGAGATTTTGGACAAATAACTCTCCCCGCCGGAGATGTATGAAAATCAAGGGGAGAGTTATACGGTAGATCAGGGGTCTTCAAACTTGGTCCTTTTATGACTTGTGGACTTCAACTCCCAGAATTCCTTAGGCAGGCAGGCTGGGTGAGGAATTCTGGGAGTTGAAGTCCACAAGTCATAAAAGGGCCAAGTTTGAAGAGCCTTGCGGTAGATCCTCTTTAGAAGTGGGTGGGGGGGGGCTGAAATCTAAATCTGGTTTTCTGCTATCCAGCGATGCCTCTTTAGAGCCATCCTCCAGGCAAGTTTATTCGAAAGAAAAACCGCCTTAGTTCAAGTCAGATTTGTTCCCAGATAAATGTTAATCTTAAACCCTAAAGCGAATCTTTCGGGAGAGTGAGGAAGCCCAAACTAGGAAAGAAGTCCCTCCACGCGAGGTACACAGGGCACCAACTGGCTTACTTGCGGGTAACGGTGGCTGCGGTTGGTGATAATTTCCGCGGAAACTTCTCGCCCCCACCACTACTACAGTTAGTCGTTTGGTTAAGAGCCGCCCTCAAAGCCCCACAAGGGCATTCACTCCCCAATTTGGAATGGCCGGCCCAAAGACGGCAGCGCTTCTGCCAATCACCCGCCACGACTGACCGCGCCAGCCAATCAGAGCCGCGGCCGGCAGCGCGCGCTAAACCGCCTCACGTGCAAGGCTAACCGGCGGCCAGTTTAGCCTGGCTTCTTTTGGCCCACGTCGAGGGATTCGTCGCCTGCCATGTCCGACTGGGAGACGGACGGCGAGGAGGATCAGCCCCGCGCTTCCCGTGCCCAGCATCCCCCGACCGAGTGGTACTCGTGGAAGACGGCGGGGTCTCCGCAGGCTTCGGGGAGCCGACCGGTGGGAGAAGAGAAAGAGGAGAGACGCGGCGGAAACAGATGGGGCTCGCGGCCGGTGTCTGCCCGCCAGTCTGGGACCTTGGAGTATCGGGCACGAGGAGGAGGAGGAGGAGGAGGAGGAGGCGGCAACAACAAGCAGCGACTAGGGTCGCTCCCGTTGTGCTTCCCCCTGGATAATGCTCTCGTCGGCACCCTCATAGGTAAGCTGCTGCTGCTGTTTGCCGCCTTTGTAGTAAATAATTGAAGGCGGCGAACGGACCCTTTATTCTCCTGCCTTCTCTTTTCCCCCCACAACAACCACCCTGTGAGGCTGCGCTGGGCTGAAGGGAGAGTAACTGGCCCCAAAGTCACCCAGCCGCCTTTTATGCCTAAGGAATACGTCAGGGGTCTTCAAACTTGGCCCTTTTATGACTTGTGGACTTCAACTCCCAGAATTCCTCAGCCAGCATACGCTGGCTGAGGAATTCTGGGAGTTGAAGTCCACAAGTCATAAAAGGGCCAAGTTTGAAGACCCCTGGAATACGTAGTGGCACGTTTCTAAACGGGTCTGGTAGCTAGCTCTGTTGAGTCTAAAACCTATTGAGTAAATTCCTCGGGAAAATCGAGTTGAACGTGTCGTACATAGCCAGGGTTTGTTTAACCTGTTGTTGTTTTTTTGTGTTGGTGGTTTTTGTTTTTGTTTTTAAACACGGTTCAGGGTGGACTGAATCGAAGCCAAGCAAAACCATGTCAGTGGTCAGTGTATAGCTTAGTGTGTTGGATATATACAATTGTCAGCATTTGCAGTATATCAAGCTGCTTTAGGGTGTATGAAAGCAATGGGTGTTATGTGAGACTAGGCCAAAGCAACCATACCTAAAAGTGGTGAAGGCACATAGGAAGGATAGACAAAAGCTGTGTGTGTGTATGTGTATATATATGTATGTGTGTGTATAATATATACATACATATGTGTGTGTGTGTATATATATACATACATATATATATATATACACACACACACATATACATACACATACACATATATAACCCTCCTTTTACTGAGGGTTACATATTCAGCCCTCATATATATATGAGGGCTGAATATGTAACCCTCACTAGAAGGAATTAAAGAGGCTGCAGCAGTTGTGGATGAGAAGTAGATTTGGATGGCTCCTTAGCAGCTTTTCATAACTTAGTCTTTGCTAGAGTTTGGTCTTCCATTTTCAGATGCTAATTTGGGGACCTGAATTTCAAAACATCTGGAAGTCACTAAGCTTAAGAAGCCTCCCTTAGTTGTATGTACCCCATCTAAAACTTTTTTGCTTACAAAGCTTTACCCAGCTTACAAAGGTTTATCTTCTAAAATTGCTTGTAATTTAGTTTGTTTAAAAAGGGATAAGGAAGGCATAGTTGCTACAGAATAATTATTAGCTAATTGGTTCGATGTATCCAGAATTAACTTCATAGAACATAGGTAAAGTGTGTATTTGTTGGAAGAAAGATGCTACAATTGTCAGCATTAGCAGTATATCAAGGTGCTTTAGGGTATATGAAAGCAATGGGTGTTATGTGAGACTAGGCCAAAGCAACCATATGTAAAAGTGGTGAAGGCACATAGGAAGGATAGACAAAAGCCAGGTAAAGCTCCCTCAGGGGAAGGAACCAAGTCCTTAAGGAAACAAAAGGACAAAAGTTGGGCCTGAGCACATGGCAAGCCCCTCTCCAAATCTCACCACCAAAGGAGTTGGGCCTGCATGGAAAGCCCCTCACCACTGGCAAGGCAAGAACTTTGGGGGGATAAAGGGGATCCTGAAGCCTGCCCACACTTTGAATCACTTCCATTCCTCTGGCTAGTGCCTGGCAGCCTAGTTGTGGACTTTGGATAAATGGATGAGAGCGCGTGCAAATAGATATATTTTATAATCGATAAAAGTTTGCTGTTACAGGTAGTCCTCAACTTACAATCACAATTGAGTCCAGAATTTATGTTGCTAAGTGAGAAATTTGTAAAGTGAGTTTTGCCCCATTTTACAACTTTTCTTGCTACATTTGTTAAGTGAATCACTGCAGTTGTTAAATTAGTAACACAGTTAACTGGATTCCCCATTGACTTTGCTTTGTCAGAAGGTCACAAAAGATCACATGAACTTAGGATACTACAATTGTCCTAAATATGAACCAGTTGTCAAGCATCCAAATGTACATCATGTAACCATGGTGATGCTGCAGTGGTCACAAGTGTGGAAAAATGGTCAGTCACTTTTTTCAGTGCTGTTATAACTTTCAACGGTCACAAAATGAACTGTTGTAAGTTGAGGACTACCTTTATTTTAAATTCACTGGATGTCTGTGTATTTTGGAAAAACTGTTTGTGCTTCAATGTTGACTTGAAAGTGATTTGAGTATGGCAGTTTTCCAGGGCTGTGAGTGTGTGAATAAATGACCATAAGCTAAACCTGAGAGCACGCTTGCATAACAGTTGTCTTTATTTTTTAAAAAGCAAACCTGACTAACAAAACTGTTTATAAATTCAACCACAGATCAAATTTCTGATAGTCATCAGTGAGCTCAAATATCTGAATATTTCATAGCAAGAATAATATGAATGTCATAGGAAATTCATTTAGCCATTTTTATATAAGATGGCATATTACTGCTGCAATACTTCAATAAATTTGAGTAGTTATTACAAAAAGTATTTTGTTAATTTGTGTGTGTGAGGTAGTTTTGTTGAATATCAATGTTTTTAGCAAGAATTCTGATGGATTTAAGGAAAATCCATCTTAACTATAATCAGAGAAAGTACACTGAGGTTATTTCAGGTAGTTTAAATTGTTTGACATTACTTTGTGTGTAGATGTAGTCAACTAGAGTCTTCAAAAATGGGTGGAATACAAATATAAGTAAAAGGGGGGATGTAGTAAAATGATTGTTTTCCTTGTATAATTTATCACTAAAATATCAGTTGACATTGAAGAACAAGGGAAAAATATTGGGAAATGATATAAGGTTTGAGGATTTATATTTGAAATTTATGGGTTTTTTATTGAATTGCAGACAATTGTTCTATTCTTGATTTTTAAAAGTTGCAATGTTGTCAGTAGCAATATATATGTTAAAAGACAGGACTTAAATTGTGGCAGTTTTGCATATGAATATTTTTTTTACAACAGGTCGGGGTGGAACTAAAATTAAGGAACTTGAGGAATCATCAGGTTGCAAAATACAGGTAAGCTGTTCTAATTCTTAATGTGTGACAGTTTCTGTGAGGTAAAAATGCTCCAAGACTAACTTTACAGTCAGTTGTGGAGAGTACAACTAGGAGAACTTGGGAAGAGAGCTTCTAATAAGCATATATATTTTAAATAGTTAACTCAGTTAATGATTCATATGTGTAAATATTTTAACAAATATTTGTAAATGTTTTAAGTCATATATTAATTTTAAATCACTATAATTCAATTAGATTGCTTCATTTCTAAGTTTTAATTCCTAATCTAAATATCTTTGTTTAGGTTATAAAGGGAAATTATGAGGCTGAAATAAAGATATTTGGTGGAAAGGAAAAGCAAACTAAAGCAAAAACGCTGATTGACAATCTTATTGAAAGGCGTAATCAAAACAATTCAGGAGAAAGATGTATTAAAGGTAAGCATCTAAAACTTGGTATGCATGTTATGTAGGCATCCAGATAATTTTTATTGATTTAGTAATGAAAACCTATTTAGCCAGTTTGTTGATAAGCAGTAATAAAAGCTTGTAAAATGTATATAATAGTGGAGCATGAAATTGCCACCTACCTTAGGGTTGTTTGTAAAATATTAAAAATTATTTTAATTGATACACTGTCCTTAAGTGGCCTTGAGGTGCAATTTCTATGTAATTCTAGTGTTAGATTTGTCCTGTCCTCATTTAAATTGCCTGACAATCTGATAGGAAACTGTTTTAATAATCGGAGCCTGATTTTGTTTTTACAGATTCTTGTAAATACGAGGATAATGGAAATACTTCATCCGGTCAAAGTCAATCTGTGATTTTCAACTCTGGATCCAATAGTCCAAAACAACGCATTAACTGGGCCTCCCTTCGAGAAAACAAAGCTAAATATGAAGCAATGAAATGGATCGGTTAGTGTAGTAAGGTTTTTTTTTAATGAATGATACCTTAGTAGGTAAACTATCATAAGTCGTTTAAGATTTATATAAACATACAGAAGAAGACACAGACCAACAGTAAGCATAGATGGTGAAATACTGGCATACAGGTAGTCCTCAATTTATGACCACAGTTGGGACAAGACTTTGGTCAAAAATCATGACAACGTGACAACTTCATTTTGCAACCATTTTTTTGATGGTTGTAAAGTGAGTCATTAAGTAAATTACATAGTTCTTAACTGAATCCATTCTTCCAAATGGATAAATTTTGGTCATTGGCCTATGGGACAATATAAGCAGTTTTAAATGTGAGTCAGTTGCCAAGTGCCTGAAATGTGATTAACTGACTGAAGGGTCAGCAGTAGTAACTTTGGACAGGTTGTAAGAAGCTTTTTTTTTAATTTCAAAAGGTCATTAAATGTCTGGTCGTAAGTTGAGGACTACCTATAACAGTGATGGTGAACCTTTTAGAGACCGAGTGCCCAAACTGCAACCCCAAACCCACATGTATCGTCAGGTGCCGGGTGGCTGTGACCCATTGGGTGGGCGTGACTGTGGTGGTAACGGCAAACTGGATGGGACTAAAAAGTTCAATCAATTCCAACTTTGCCAGATCTTTTTTTTTCCCGTGAAAAGTTGAGATTGATTGATTGAACCTTTTTTTTTTGCACACGGTAGCGGAGGCCTAAAACGAAAAAGTTTTATAAAACCCAGCTGAAGACCTAGGACTGGGGTGACGGTCCACGTGCCCACAGAGAGGACTCTGTGTGCCACCTGTGGCACACGTGCCATAGGTTCACCACCACAGACCTATAATATGTTCATATCCACCTGAACTAGTGAGCAGTTTAGCTTTTGTTTTTCAGTCAAGTTTCCAGATTAGCCAGGCCTCTAGTGACAATGATAGACCCAAGGCCACTCCCAAACTGAACCTGTATATTTAGAGTGATGGGAACTACTTCAGGACTGGGAGGGCACCATTCCATTGGATAGCTATACCATGCACAAAAAAGTATCTTCAGGTTACCTGGATTGAGTCTCAGTTATTTAACCCTTGTCTAGTCCATTACCCTGCCCAAGTATTTGTTCAGAATGCAGGTAGTCCTCAACTTACAACCATAATGGAGCCTGCCCATTATGGTTGTAAGTTTTAGGACCAAAATGATTTTACAACCTTTTTTTACAATGGTCATTAAGTGAACCATTTTTCCCCCTATGGGCTGGTTTTGTCAAAAACCAGAAGTAAATGCCAGTTTTTATCAAAAGCATAGCTGTGACCAAGGAATGCTGGAAGACAGCCATAAATGCAGACCAGTTGCCAAGCACCTGAAATGCAGTCACATGACCATGGAAGGGGTGGCCATTGGAACTTTAGAATCATGTACTCAAGTACTCAAATGGAGGTCCATTGTAACTTCAGACTACCAATACCAACCACCTCACCTGCACTGGATAAAAAGGGAGAGGTAAAGTTAGGTATAATTTGTAAATTGAGATGAGCGTCACGCACCTGAGCCACACATATGGTTCTCTTGTGGTATAACTGTAATGGTATGTAGGAATAACCATGGGAGACAAAAGAGATGGTACCTAGGGTATGATCAGATGAAAGATGATATAGCCCACAGCTGTATAGTGGGCAGAGAAAGAGACCTAGAAACAAACATCTGTAAGTTTTTTATGTTTTTAAAACGAAATTTAAATTTCTGCATATTTATTATATTCATTTTTTTGCAAGCCATACTATTTCTTTATAAAGGGACCCCCTGCTGCAGTTGTTAGGTTTAACTCATGAATAGAATTTGTTTTTAAAATACTATAAATTATGTGAGAAATTGAAGCTCTTGTAACAAACCTTTCTGTTACTTTTGACAGATTTGCCTCCAATTGAAAAGTGCTTTTACAAAGAAGCCCCAAATGTTGCTTTTATGTCACAAGAAGAAGTTGATAAATGGCGGTAAGAATTAGGATATAGAAACATATGCTTTATACTTAACTAATACATTTGGATCAATGTGTCAATTAAATATTTAGTTAACCCTTCAAAGATACGGATGGATGATTATCATAAAAGCAAAATGGGCCATTTCTATATTTCCAAAGATAGATATATGAGGTATAGTAAAATAGTGGCTAGCAGTAGGTCATTTTAGTGCTTGCTATTTTATGAGAGTTACTATGTTTATAGTTTTTGTCATTTTATTATTTGACTATGTATTTTCTAAGGATATTTGGTTTGGGCCATGTAAAAATGAAATTAATAATTTTAATCAATTTGAAAATCAAATTGATTCAGTCTTCACATATGGGCATCCAAGATTAGATGTGAATCAATATATTTCTTAGTATTTGAGCTTTCTGAAACATAAAGAAAAGTAAATGGAAGAAACTTTGCCTAAAGCTTTTTTGCAAATCTGATTTACTAATCTGATTGGTATGATGTAGTTTATTTTCATAGATTTTTAGTATCAGTGATAACAGTATTTCTTATAAAACAGTGGAGCAACCACATTACCTATTTGATCTTGCAAGATATTTGGTTTGGAAGATATATTTTGTCCAAAAGTATTCAACATATTCATCAGAAATGAGTGAATCAACATACAAAAGTAGTTTTAATATATTTTAGGCTGAGAAAGTTTACTGGTAGGAATAATGGTTTTTATTCAGTTGAAGACATTAAGTTTTTCCCTTTATTCCTACTTTTTTATTGGGTTCAAATGTCACCATAAGAGCAAAGCCATAATTTTATGATTAATTTTAAAGAAGAACATCCAAACAAATATACATAAGAAATATCTAAATGTCCAAATATCTTAATCATCAATATTAAAATGTACTATTCAGATTCAGGTGGAATAATTTTGGCAAATAATTTTGATTTTTGTGGATCTCTGAGAGGGTTTTGGAAGACCCCCAGGTATCATACAAGCACTAGTATGCCAAACAAATTTCTTGTTAAAAAAGCTACTATTGTTTCAAATTGTTTATCTAAGAAACCTAACTATAAGCTAGACCTTGATACTGAATGATAACAGAAGCCCCTATAATTTGCAGATTTGGTTTCCAAACTATATTTTCAGATTGCAGTAAGAAACGCTCATGTATGAATTTATCCATAAAGGCCTCTAGAGGCTGCTCTTGCTACACACTGAAGGAAAGGTATTTTTTGTTTGTTGGTAAAGACACCAACAACGTTGATTTCAGAACACATTTTTTAAGGAATGTGTAGAATTATATCTATCTTTAAAAATTTCAGACTACAATGTACAGTATTTAATTCATCCTTTCTGATTATAATTTTAAATAATTGTTCAGAATAAGTTCGTGGCGTGTGCATAAAATTTCTTAATCTGGCATAAACATCTGATAGCACTCATATCAAAAATAATAGATAGTCCCTAATGATGTAAAACATTGATTCTTTGACTTTGGTTTCTGTTTTAAGAAAAGAAAACAATAGTATTTCATGTGATGACCTGAAAGATGGTGAAAAACGCCGTATTCCTAATCCTGTTTGTAAATTTGAAGATGCTTTTAAACATCATCCCGATATTATGACAAATATAAGAAAAGTTGGCTTTCAGAAACCTACTCCAATTCAGGTATTTCTTCTTTATTATCTAACTAGTAGAAAAACATTTCAGCTTACATTTCAGCAAATTCACAGAAATTCTTATTTTAGTCACAGGCTTGGCCAATCATACTTCAAGGATATGATCTCATTGGAATAGCACAGACGGGCACTGGAAAGACACTAGCTTATTTAATGCCTGGATTTATTCATTTGGATTCACAACCAACGTAAGAACAAGATGAGATAAAACTACTTGTATTCTGTTGTGATGGACTACTGTTGATAAGTAAGGTAAAGTAGCTCTGCCTACCATAGGATGAGAATGACACACTGACTCTGTCATGACTCAAGCAATATAGTTAGGTTGTAAATTCTGCATGCTTTTTAAACTTATTTTCTTACAATTATGCTTAGGAATATGGCTTTACTCTGATTTGAATCAAAACTGAATTAAATTTGGATGCAAGTTAAACTGTGGAAATTATCCTCTTGAATTTGGGACTGACTGAAACTTTTAGGTCTCCTCTGTTCTTTCCATTGTCACTAGCCGTCTTTTTCAAGGATTTCCTCAGGTTGATTGTCTAAAGAAGTTGGTACTTTTTTCAGTTCTAGAGAAAAACGCAATGGACCAGGGATGCTGGTTCTCATTCCCACTCGAGAACTGGCCCTTCAGGTTGAAGCAGAGTGCTTAAAATATTCTTATAAAGGAATTAAAAGGTACTAATCTACTTCCTTTTATTTGATAGGTATTAGAGTGTGGGTTTTTTCCTGAACATTTAGAGTGATTTGGTTAAAATGTTAAGCTGTATTCTGAAGTTAAATTATCTTACATCTAGCAACTATTGACAGTATATTCAGAACTATTAGGAAAAGCAGAATAGACAATCAGGAACAGATCTTGAATTCCTTTTTTATCACCCTCTGACTTTCCTATGTGTAATGTTATATTCTTGGATCTAACTTAAAGGAGCACCTATTTTAATTAAATTAGTGATACATTGGAAAAAACAACGCTCCACTTAAGTTTTCCAGGGAAGGGAGTAGCTCAAATGTTCTTTACCTTATTCTTAGTTAGGAAAGTAAAACATTATGAAAGTCTTTTTTGTAAAATTCAGGGAGAATGTAAAATATTAAAAAAGATAGTAGTTTGTCAGTTCAGTTCTAAATATTGAAACATTCTTCCTAGCATTTGCATATACGGTGGTGGAAACCGGAAAGAACAGATCAATACGGTTACCAAAGGCGTGGACATTGTTATTGCCACTCCTGGCAGATTGAATGACCTGCAAATGAACAGTTTCATAAATCTGAAAAGTATAACATATTTAGTAAGTATTCACCATTATGTATTAGGTTGGAACTTGTAAAATATTCATATATTGATAACTGGGTGGAACATCTTCTAAGTCTATTCATGCTATTCTCTCCTCCAGTTTTCTTTTTAAATAGGAATATATATAACAGGGGTCTCCCGCCTTTTTGGGTTGGTGGCCTGGTGGGAGAGGGAGGGGCAGGCGCCTTACGCGTGCATGTGCAGATGCGAATATGGCCATGTGCGTGCGCATATACATACAGGCTACAAGTATACACACCACACAAACGGGGCTGCAAGCATGCACGCAAGGTTCTCAGTGACTGTGGTGCCTGTGAGGCTTGTGGCACCACCGCCAAGCTCGCAGCAACACAACCATCAGTGCAAGGTTTGCACCCCCACCCCTGCAAAAGGATCATGCTGCGGCCCACCTGCCGCTTGCGATGCTGCCGTTGCCCGCACAAGGTTTGTGGCAACATCGCCACCCACGGAACAGTGGCACTGCCACCGCCCGCACAACACTCGCGGTAATGATGGCATGGGGGGGTGAGCATGTGCATATGTGTATGTGCACTGCCCAGCTACTCACGTAGCCCAGCAACCAAGAGGCCATGGCTCGGTAGTGGGCCACAGCCCATAGGGTCTGGGACCTCTGATCTGTAATGTGGGAGAAATAGGTACTATATAGAGCAGGGCTCCTGGCAACTTTAAGACTTGTGGATTTCAACTCCCAGAATTCCTTAGGTAGCATGGCTGGCTGAGGGATTCTGGGAGTCGAAATCCACGAGTTTTAAAATTGTCAAGTTTGGAGATCCTTGTATAAATAAAAAGTCAGTTGCAGAACCACCACCACAAAGCTGTCTGCTCTTTAAGGAGTTTTAGATCTATTTATTTAAATAGATTAGAAAGCTATAAATAAATCTTAAGAAGTTTTTGATATATCACTCAGTATTTCCAGATGGACTTTCTGACAAAGTCTAGTGTAGCCCAACATTTATCAGAGATTAGGTTGAGGGGCCACAGAAGTTAAACATGAGGCTGTGCTGTTTTTCCTAGAAGAAAAACAACTTTGCTAGCATTGATTGAGCCAAAGAATCAGATCCAAAATTAATTTTAACTACTATTACAGTGAGCAGATTAAAATCCCAATACAAGTTAACTCCAGTCTAGAAATGAATTAATTGAGTTTGAGTTGACATACAGTTACATATACTAAAACCTAAAACTGGTAACAGTATTACCTATGAAGGTTTTTTTTCTCTCCAATAACAAGCATTCTTTGATACTCTATAAAGGGCTCTCCAGGTTTTTTTAAAGTAAGGGTGAGCTGTAACAAGGAATCTGTTCTTTCAGTAGATGTCGGCCTACTAACAATTAGAAAATTGAATTCATCCCTGTGATGTTCGAAATATGAACTACCTCAAAGTGTGGCAGCACTGGGTGTCATCTCCTAGGTTATATTCCAATAGCAGGAGAAAACTGGAGGGAGGGATTTGAAAAAAAAAGAGATTCACGGAGTCCAAGCCAGGGAATACTTGCCCCTAACAGGGAGACAGGGCTAGGAATGACTTAAGGGCTGGGGGGGTGGGGGTAGTATTGATGCAATGTAATTAATTTATAAAAATAATTGTTTTGATATTCATTTGTAATTATTTTTAAAAATCTGTTTATTCCTTTGTTCTTGTTATATTGTATCCTCTAACTTCCCCACATACTGCCCAGTTACATTACATTATATTAGTTTAAGGACTTTATTAACTGGGCTTTACCGGTGAAAGCAGAACAAAAGAATAATGCAAGAAAAATAAGTATAGACATATAGTCTACAGTTAGTAATTTACTAATTTTCAGATTTTTATATCAATGTCAGATCATAAGTACATTGAAATCAACAGTAGTTAACCAGTATTTTTCGTAGGTATTAGATGAAGCAGATAGAATGCTCGATATGGGTTTTGAGCCTCAAATAATGAAGATTTTGCTAGATGTACGTCCTGATAGACAAACAGTTATGACCAGGTAATATACTTTTGATGGATATTATTCCCTAAATATGTACTATACAAAAAATACATAATTTGTTTTATGTCACATTGCAAAGAAAAACAATTTGTATATCTCTTTGTGGCCCTTTCATTTTAAATTGTTATTTTTATTTTGAATTGGAAACCTAGAGCCTTTGTCACATCTAGAAAGAATATTTGACCCCAGACACCATGTGGTTGTTTCCTTGCCTAGAGAATAGAATAGAATTCTTTATTGGCAAAGTGTGATTGGACATACAAGGAATTTGTCTCTGGTGCATAAGCTCTCAGTGTAATATAACAAAGTAATAGGTCATATATCATAGATTATAGTTACAATCATTACTCATAAGATACAACAACAAGTAATAAATCATAGATACCTATAGAAGGTAGTAGGAAAGATGAGAAAGATAATATCAATACAGCCCTACTACAGTGCTGCGTGAATTAGGAATTCAGCAGTGTAATGGCACGGGGAGAAAAAACTTGTATTTGTGTCTAGTTGTTTTGGCATGCAGTGCCATATAGCAGCATGCAAAAGGGAGAAGTTGAAACAGTTTATGTCCAGGATGTGAGGGGTCTGTAGTTATTTTCTCAGCCCTCTTTCTGATTCATGCAGTGTACAGATTGTCAATGGAAGGCAGGCTGCTTGCAATTGCTTTTTCTGCAGTTCTAATTATCTGTTGGAGTCCATTATTACAGTAATTTTATTAGTGTTATTAATTTATTTTTCACGTTTTTGAACCACCCATTTTCCTCAGAAAGGGGCTCTTATACAGAATATCCACTGTCTTCACATTAGGCCAGTAAGCCAGCATATTGACTGTATATCTGTTGTAAACATTTCTCTATATTTATTACTAAATTGTCAGTAGCAAATGTTTCTTTCTAACCCCAATCCCTCTTTGAAGGTATATCGGGGCAGGGAAAGTATGTTCAGGCCCTGTTGGTTAAACAGTTCCAATTTGTGGGGTCTAGTTAGCTGCCTCTGCTGTTGCCCCTGCCCTGTGGACTAGTGGAAATAGTCCCTGGAAATAAGACACACAGGCTTATTCTCCTGGCCTTCCAAAAAGGAGTTAAGACAAGGCTCTGTAGCCTTGCACGGGGAGCCCAGGAAAGCATGCATCCCCGAGGTCGGTTAGTCCCCTGAAAGCCCTCCTTTTGCCTTTTAATTAATTTTAATCTCTTGCCTCCTTTCAAAAAGAAATTAAGCTTTGATTTATGCGATTTTATATTTTAACGTTTTATTATACACCACCTCTTTGAGGAAGATGGGCAATACAAAAATGTGAAGAATAAGTAAATACGTACATACATAAATACATACATATATAAACAAACAAGCAAATATCCCATTCGTGCTAGCATAGATTGGTTCATTTCCAAGACATGACCTTTTTCTAAGAGTTAATTGTTCACTTGGTCGGCAATATCTTATTTTCCTTTGTAATAAGACCCTCTTTCACTATGGAAATAGAATGGTGGTATCATATTTCTGAAAGTACTAGTGTCTTGTTTTTTTCAATTGACTTCGATGATCAGTTGTCCACAGAGTCATTAGGTTTACTATGTAATTTTGGGAAATACATAACACTTCAAATAAATTAAAAGGTGTTTTAATCTCTTTGAAAGAAGTAATTAAATCAGGTTTTTTGTATAAATGCAAAGGATGAATGCATGCATGAAAATGTTTATGAGATGGATGCCAGATGCCATGACATGGAACAAAAAAGTTAAACAAATAGCAATAAAATCCTTGGGATTCTTTAGCAAGTTTTAAACGCAGCTGGATTGATATGAGTTTTATAGAAATAGCAAAAATAGGGGAAATATTAATCTTATAATATTTTAAAACATTTTATTTTAATTCCACCAGTGCTACATGGCCAGATGGTGTTCGCCGTCTTGCGAAATCATACTTGAAAGATCCAATTATTGTATACGTTGGAACTCTAGATTTAGCGGTGAGTTGTGCTGAGCATTAATATTGTACATATCCACAATTAATGTATACCAAAAATGTCTGATCTTACTATGCATATGTGGAAAAATACTGTTTGTGAAAATGACAATAACCCCAAACAGCACACTAATATCTCACTTTAAGAAGAATATGCTAAAAGGAAATTTCAAAGTGAAGAAGTTTCAAATTAGATAACTTGTCTGACTCTAAACTTTCCTTTTAGGTAAGTCTCATAATTTTTGTTTTTTCTCATTTTACCGAGGTTTGGGTGTATGCAACAATGTCATTTCACTTGTCAATTGCTGACAAGTTTAAGTTGCTGAGTAATTTTTTAAAAAATCAGTACTATATTTTCAAAATGAAAAATTTATAAAGTAATTATTTGAAGAATAGTCCTTCAGAAATGCTCTGTCATTTCTAAACTGCATGCATATTATTCAGAAGTCTTTTAAATGTTCTGCTTTGTTTCCACATTATCCCAGTATCTACAATTCTTATAAGAAGCTTTGACAATATATGCAATAAGCCATTAATTTTGTAATAAACTTTGTTTTACAGGCAGTGAATACGGTGGAACAAAAGATTATTATTATTCCAGAAGAAGAAAAAAGAGCATTCACACATCATTTCATTGATACTATGAAGTCTGATGACAAGGTCATCATTTTTGTCGGGAAAAAACTTACGTATGTAGAAAAGCTTGACACAAATGTGCTTAAATAGCATTAGCAACTGTTCCTAAGTTAATCACTTCAGTGAAGCTGTTCCTTATATTTTCCTTACAGCAGAAGTCAAGAGTACTTTTATCTGAGCCTACAAATTACCTTTTGATTTCTCCCCACCAGTGATACACAAGGGCACCATAAGTTATAGAATTAGGAGTTTGCTAGTCTTCAATCAATAGTTGCAACCTATAGACATTTGATTATAACAATGACCATTTCTGGAGTATTTTCTTCATATAATAGTTTTATCTCTTCCAGCCATTAATATTCATTGGAATCAAATTCATTGATAAATTTAGCAGTGTTCTTTGGCAGTCTTTATCTGTGTGACTGAGTGGTCATGTGTACAATCACAGAAGCTGCATCTATTTTTATTGGCCTCACTCTTTGCCTTCTGGAAACTGAAAAGATGAAAGCTATGCTTCTAATTTAGTGAAGTGGTAGCAGGATGACATACTGCATAATCAGACTCATTTATTTAAAGCAGGGGCTAACAGCGATTGAGGGATAGGAGGTTGCAGATCTTCCTTTTGACCTTACAAAGGACTCCAGCAAGCTCTGGTGATCACTTGAAGTTTTGTTTGTTTTTTAATTTGTGGGGAAGTTAAGGATGGGAAGAGGA
Source organism: Vipera berus (assembly GCF_964194415.1). Taxonomy (NCBI): domain Eukaryota; kingdom Metazoa; phylum Chordata; class Lepidosauria; order Squamata; family Viperidae; genus Vipera; species Vipera berus. The sequence goes on from NC_138202.1 coordinate 237,190,233, forward strand.
GGCAAACAGCCCCACCCCTCATTTAGTCTTCTCCTCACCTCACAAATTAGAAAAATAAATCCTGCTTTGCAATACCTAAGTAATTGAATTTGTAAGACAATTCCACACTATTTTCTCTAAGTAAACTTTAAAGGTGGGAAAGGAAGTGCTTTGCCTTCCAAAGGCTTCTACTCCATTCCCTTTTGAACAAAAGAAATTTGTACTGCTGAAAATTTGGCTATTTTGCTGCTGGAAATCAGTCATGTTGCCATTGAATTTCTGTGACAATCCTAGTTTGTCGGTTCCTGTAATTAGAGCATACCTATATAAAGAATTTATAAGATGTTCAATGTGAAAGTGTTTTTTAAGTATAAAATTAGATTCTGACATATTTGAGTTATCTTCTAACATAAAACTTTAACTGAATTTTCACCTATAGCACAGAAATCTGGGGAATAAAAAATGCTTTCTTGTACATTCTGGAATGAAAACTCTAGAATATTTGAGTTGTATGTATTTTTACTTGATACGATGATAGTTTCAATGTTGTGGAATAATCTGGTTGTTATAAATCATATATTAAAAGATTTTGCATAGGAATAATACTCTTCCTGTGTAAAACTTAACATTTTATCACTTCAAACTTATTTTTCCCTTTCTCCTTACAATAGTAATAATAGTAGAAATGACATTTGGGAATGGGATTTTTCTTAATAATCAGAAACCATTAAGTTAGAAAAAAATGATAAAATTGTTTTCAAAAGGGCTGATGACCTTTCAAGTGATTTTGGACTTCAAGGAATTCCAGTTCAGTCTTTACATGGCAATAGAGAACAGTGTGATCGTGAACAAGCTTTGGAGGATTTCAAAAAAGGTAATTGTAATTAATCAATTTAACCTAATGTTATTATGTAATAATCAAAACATATAAACTCAAATTCAGATTTTTATTATGGTTTGAGCAACTTGGGAAAGATTTCAATAGAGAATAACAATACCAAGTTAAAAACTGATGTTAAAATTAATTACACTGGAACTCTATATAGAATAGTGTAATATTAAACAACTTCTGAAATAAACTGTTGGGCTACTATATTAGCAGTATACTAATAGGATTGACCTTTTCATATTAAATGGTGCTATTGATAGGGACAGGGCCATGATTTTTTCTTTCTAGACCAGATGTAATTTAAATACAATCAACTACATCACAGATTTGAGAGGCCTTATAAAAAATAAGACACATCTTAAGATAATGGTCTTCCTTGATAACCTACATCTACACAAATGGTTTTATAGAAAATGTTTGCCCCATTCTGGCCAATCCATATCAGCCCATCTATATGAGTGAATCTCTGGCCAAGCTTTTAACCCTGATCAGCTGCTTTAGCCTCACTCATCAATTAGTATGAATCTTTCCAATGAAAAATTATTTTAGCCATTATTAGAAAAAATAAGACCTGTTAAGCATGCAATATGAAACCTGACAAACTTAATTTTAGGCATGCTACCATGTTAGTAAGATGCACTTATGGACTCTGTTCTCTTCATTCAAGTGAGTTTTACAAAATGTTTTTACAGCACAAATGGTTTCCCCCTTCCCAAAAATTCTCTTGTCTTCCATTTATATCAGAAAATACTTCTTCTCTGTGCTTTTTTCTGGACTCTGCTACTTCAGTAAAGCATTCTTTTCATATATCTCTTTCTCTCTTCCCCCACCCTCTTTCTCTCTCCTCCCTCTCCCCCTATTATTATTCCACTGTTACCTCTAACTGTGGTCCTATGAATGTTTGCTGCAAATTCACTCAACTTGGCCATCTTGACTTTGATTATAGTTTGTTTCAATTTTGATCAACCATGGTGGTGTTCAGAATTGATAGAATTGGCAAAGTCTGACCTTCAAACTGTGTATATAAGAGGCAAGGTGAGCATTCCCATAAAAAATGCTAGGGTCTGGAACAATCCAAGTGGAAATAGATTTTCATAAGTGTCAATTGCTAGAAAAACCACAGATAAATAACACTTCATTCAAATGTATTGTGAGAAATTACCAGTTTTTAATTGGTTGTTCTAGGCAAAGTTCGTGTTCTGATAGCGACAGATTTGGCTTCCCGTGGACTTGATGTGCACGATATTACGCATGTCTTTAATTTTGATTTCCCTCGTAACATTGAAGAATATGTTCATAGAGTGGGCCGTACCGGACGAGCTGGGTAAGTCAGACTTGTATCTGTGTTACCAAGTAGAAATTACGAGTGTTTTCATCAGCATATTTTTGCATCTTTTGCATCAGATGCATTAGAGTACAGGGAAATGTAGCAGTCTCTCCCATGACAGGATTCATCAGCTGTACAGATTTCTCTTTTTCCTGTTAAAAATAATTTATTCCAAAGAGTTACTTGAGGGAATGAGAGGAAAAAGAAAACATATTTCTATGTAAGTATACTTTCAAATATATTGGGTATTGGACTTTCCTGCCAGTCAGGTTTGCAAGAATGTTTTTCTCAAGAGTTAGGGACCCTGTTGTAAGTAGAAGAAGTGCAACGACGCTGGGCTTGTCAACTGGAAAGCTGACAGCCTGGGTTCAGGATCTGAGTGCCACATGATGGGGTGAGCTCCTGTTACTTGCCCCAGCTCCTACCCACCAAGTTTGAAAACATGCAAATGCGAGTAGATAAGGTACCACTTAAGTGGGAAGATAACTGCATTCCGTGCCTCTGGGTGCATATGCTTACCACATGACCACACAAATGTCTTTTGAAAATGCTGGAAAATAGAGATAAACACTGCCCCCTAAAGTCAGACACAACTTTACCTTTGTAAGTAGATTGGACTATGTCAGAAGGGAGCAGATGAGGATGGATTGCTTTTTTCTAAACTCCCTTTTTACCCACTCTAACTAATCACCTGGAACTTCAAATATCTAAATGGCAACCTGTGTTCTGTAGCAGGGGTCCCCAACCCCCGCTCTGTGGACCAGTAGTAGGCCACGGCATCCCAGCAACCTGTCCTCACAAACAAGCAAAGCCCCACCGTGGGATGCAGGTAGCACACAAAGCCACGCCCCCTCTGGTCAGCGGAAAAACCTCTCCACGTAACTGATCCCTGGTGGCCAAAATTTTGGGGACCTCTGCTCTATAGCTGTCCCATCATAAAAAGATCTCCAAAATATAATTTACTCCAGAATGTTCATCTTCATTACCCACTCAGGCAGAAGTGGCTAAGTCTGTCCATTTTGCTTTTTTCCCCATGTTTTGAATGTTGATAATCCGATTTAAAAAACGGAGCTATCCATTTGATGTTTGGCAGACATGGACCCTTTTTAGCAGTAAGACATTTTTTCCCTATGTTCCTGCACAAAATAAATTATAAAGATAGCATGTATATTTTCTTCTCCTGCCATAATCTGCTTAACTGCTACTTGAGTAGAAGTTTGATATTTACCACTGGTGCATTTCAATCATTCAGAAAGTAACAATCAGTTTTTTATTACCTAAGAGTCTAAAGGCAGAAAATGATGTAAAAATGGAAATTTTAATAAATTATCAGTACAGGTCTATAAAAAGGGAGTGTCTTACAGAAAAATATTAAACCCCTTTTTATTTGGGGGGGGAGGAAATTGGATTGATGTTAAGCAAAAACAAAACCCAGATATGAGCTATTTATTTTGTTTGCTTCTTTTACATAGACGCAAGGGAGAAGCTATAACACTTGTAACAAGGGCTGACTGGCGAATTGCATCTGAGTTGATTGACATTTTAAAAAGAGGAAACCAGGTAACATAACTAAGCTTGTTGCTACTTTTTTCTGTTCCTCCTTTTACCCTTATTTGATTAAAATAATATAAAACATTAAACACCCATTTAAATTGATTTTTAAATTTTTATTTGACTAGTTTCCAAAATTGAACTTAGAACTCTTGTGTAAATGTTTGCTATATTATAGAATAGCTTGTGGTTAAAAATGGTTGATGCTACGAAATATATGTTAATTTGCTGTTTTGTTATTTAAGTGTTAGGTTACCGTTTTTATTTTATGTTTTATATTGTTTAAATTTGTGATAGGACTTTTTGCAAATTTCAGTATAAAGATTAATCCCTAATCATTTACCAAATATTTTCATATTCACTACAGTATTATAGACTGATTATAGTAACATGAATCTTCTGGTTTAAATATATTGTTTCCACAAACAGAAGATATTTTTTTCCATCAGATTTTCCTTTCCTGCCATTGTAGCCTTGAATTGTTTCCACAAAATATCACAGGAGGAAATTGCTCAAAAGTTAGAAGGAACTTAGATAACTGAGTTCAGATGTCTTCCTCTGATATAGCCAATAAGTCCAATACACTCTATATACTCCCGAAAGACCTCCAGAATTTTTTTTACAAAATGCTTTTTTTAAGATACCCCCAGTTTTAAAAAAAGAGAGAGGAGTTGTATCAAGTTGATTTTCTGTTTTTGCAACTACTGACAAGCTCTTATTCAATGTGCATTTTTAGGAGTAAATGCTAAAACCTAATTTAAGTTGATGCAAACAGGATTAATTTAACTTTTAGAAGATATTTATAGAATATATATTACAGAAAATGTTTTATAGAATATTTTCATGAATTTTTTAGTTTACAGAAATTGAAAATGTAATAATTGTTGGTTTATTTAACTTTAATAGGTGATTCCTGAAGAACTCATTTTGATGGCTGAAAGATATAAGCAATTCCAGTTGAAAAAGGAAATCGAAAATGGTTTAGGAAGGTCTCGAGGGCGACCACAGAAAGGTTTCTAGACTATCTGGAAACAGTATAAGTTAGTGCCTATGGAAAATTCAGCAGAATGACTTGTGTGCTATTACAAAAAATAAAAAAAGTATGAAACCTGATTTTCTTTAAGAATGCTGCTTTTTTCAGTCTTTCTCAAATAGATGAGGTTCTGTTTGGCACCAGATTTGAAACAACTTAAGAATGTTCTCTGCTGCTTTGAATTCTATGATACTGTGATGACTGTTTTGAAGAAATTTGAGAATAAACACCTTTGTAACATACTCTGGGATTTACTTTATCACATTGCCTCACTTTGGCAGAGAATATTAAAAAGCGCTATTACCTCAAAAGGATTTCCTCCTCTTTAATACCAGCACATCCGCTGTTGAAGTTTAGAAATAACCTAATAAATTATGATGCCTTGTGATTGGTTTAGGTTTGCCTCATTTGCCTTATAAAGTACTTGTGCTTTTGATTTAAAAAGTAGTTTCAGATTAATGGCTTGTAGAACATATTCTCTTAGTTCAGGGTTTGTAATTTTGCTAGCATTCTTCTTTATGGAATAATCTTAATAAATTGCCATATATTCAAGAAGCATAACAGGGAACAGATCTTCCCCTCCCCAAAATTAGCTCAAAATAGGCAAGAAAATAGTAAAAGAACACCTATCCACTTTAGATGTGTTCAGATCACAGCCAGATGAACAATGTCTCCATAAAAAATTTGGTGAGGTGTAATTTACAGAAACACATGCCAGCTCGGTCCAAGTTACAAGGTCAGTGCTTCTGGCAAGGTTGCTGGCCCCGGTTATTCAGCCAGCAGCCATGAGTTCAAAAATTATTCATCACACGTCCAGGAAGTCCAACACAACTCGGTCGATGATTGAGCTGGCACGTTTCTGCAAATTACGCCTCAACAAAATTTTTTATGGAAAAGATACTTCATCTGGCTGTGTCTGAACATATCTAAAGTGGATAGGTATTCTTTTTTCCATTTTCTTGCCTAGTTTGACTTGTATTCTGATTTTGTCTTTTACAATACTACTTTTGATAGGCTGGACTATTTTTATGTGTGTGAAGACAGAAGCAAAGAAAGAATTAAGCAGTTCCACTTTTCCCTGCTACCTGTCATCTCCTTGCCATCTTTTCCCATTAGTAGAATTAAGTTATATTTTTCCTTGACTTGTTCATTGTATGTTGAAAGAAACTTAAAAAAATTATTTTTGACATTTGTTGCAAGTCTTAGTTCACTCTGACCCTTAGATCTCCTGACTTTGTAGATTTGGACTTTTTGCTTGTATTCTGTTTTAATTATGTGTACCTCTTTTCATTTTATATACTTGTCCTGTTTGTCTCTCAATTTCTCAGAGAGTTCTTTTTAAACTGACTTGTTTCTTCTTGAATGCGTTTTCTTATGGTCTTGCAAAAATTCAACATACTCCAGTTTATTAGTGAAACTTGCAGTATTGTTCATTGTCATTTTTTCATTAAATCAATAGTTTCATCAGAATTTTTTGTATATATAGATATAGCAGATTCAAGGACGCTTTTGGCTATTTGTTCATTGTGTTCCATAATGTTCATCTCTTCCAAATCTTGCAATAGAGCAATGAAGCGATTTCATAACTTAATCTCAAAATCACTGCTCTTCTCCAATAGCTTATCACTCTTTTTCATTTTTCACGACATCTTTATCATTTTCATATGCTCTTTTTGAGGGTCTGTCTTTACTATAGCTCATACCATTCTATGGTCACGTCCAACGTTAAATGATTGATGACAGTACAGTTGCAGAGTATGGTTTTATCACTTGACATGATGTAGTCAATTTCACTTCTGTACCCAGATGGACTCTTTCATGTCCATTTTATGTTAAACTTTTTTAGTAAAATGAGTGTCCTTTTAGCAAAATCTACTAGTCTATCGCCTCTTATTTCATCCACCACTTCTATATGGGCTGGTCGCTTTTTCTCTTAATTATTGCTCTTATTCTTGCATTAAAGACACCAATTAGTATTTTGTATCAGCATTTTTCTTTGTCTTGAAGCCAGGCCACATCATCATAAAACTCTTTGACCTAATCATCACTATAGCTTTTTGTTGGCGCATAAGTTTGGATGATATGAAGCTTGTATTGTTCAATTGAATGATGCATTGGGCTACTGTTTCCGATATACTTTCAAATTTTACTACACAGTCTTTCAGCTTTTGGTGAATGAGAATTCTGTCATATTGTCCATTCTCAACACCCCTAATGTAGAGTCCCAGTCCTATCAAGCAAAACTTTTTTTTTGCCTTTTTGTCGTGTTTCACATAATGCAATGATATCCCAATGCACAATGTTAAGTTCAATCAGCAGTTCTTCAAAGTCGAGTGTCCATTTTCATTGTTTGGATGTTGAGAGTTCCTATGTCAAAAGGCAGCCTAATTTAGCCTGGTGATTCTTAGCACTCTCTGCCTTCAGGCAGCTCTTCCCGCTGCTGTGGGTAGTTGCCCTAGCCCAGGGGTAGACAACCTCGGCTCTTTTATGACTCATGGACTTCAACTCCCAGAATTCCTGAGTCAGCTGTGCATGAGTCATAAAAGAGCCGAGTTTGCCTACCCCTGCCCTAGGCCCTTGGGCCTCCAGGGAATGAGGGCTGTTTTTGAGCTTGTATTGACATGTTGAAGGAATAGACTAACACAATATAGATATGAGTTGAATAGATTATCCCCCAGTCCCTCAAAACAGTAAGGAAAACTCTTTACTGTGGATGTGAAAATTTGATCATACAGATCATAATTCAGAATGAAACCAAGACCTATCATAGTACTTACTCCACTTCCACTTCTATCTGTGGGCGGGATTCCTCATTGTTTTCATCACAGTTGTAATAGGATACTTTGTGGCTCCTGATACCAAGGTGCTGTAAAACAGTAAACATTGTCCTTGCAAAATTGAATTTATTTTTACTGCTGAATTTTGTATGGTAACTTTTCTACAGAATAAAGTACATAATGTCTTAAAAACTATTATTTACCTTTTCAACACACTCATGTTTTATATGAGGTTTCAGCACAATCTGAAAAGAGTTAAATATTTTAGATTTATCTGTATATTTCATTGTTATGCTATGTCACATTAAGAAAATGGCTTTTTATTAATCATGCATTTACCTATAATCTTACAACTGCTCATTTTGTAATGCAAAATATTATTGTATCAAATGATACAAAAGAAGTGGATTTGTATAAGAACTATTTTTGATGTATTCAAAAAAAGCATGCTCCTGAAATCTTAAAATTCTAGTGAGGGAAGATGAAGAGTGACTTTTCACTTGTGACTTTCCAAAGTAGAGAGTCATCAATTAGAACCTGTCTATTTCTCTCCCAGAAATGGAAGAATAATTCTTACCATCATTGTTTTTTTTTCTTTTTTGATGCGTACGTAGTTGAACTTGGAACACATCTATTTGATACTTTTTTTCCATAGCCTTTTGAAGTTCTTTCTGCTTTTGGCTCTCCTTTTCACAATCAAAATTTAACTTTTAATGCACTGGTGGTGGTACTCTCTATCCCACATTGTTCTGTCTCATCTACTACTTTATCAAATGCCTTACTACACCCACAGCATTTCCTTGATCTGCTAATTTGGTCCACTAATTAAGTTACTAATTTAATCACAGCTTCTTATAATACCTGTGTTTTCCTTGGTCTTTTTCCAGCCGGCTGTTTCTCACCAGGAATGTCTTCTTTCTCTTGGGCAGGCCCTGGCTAAAAATAAGATAACTAGTACTTGTAAAGCTAAACTTAAGAAGAAATAAATCAGTTTTGTTTTTAAAATGAAAATAATTAAAATGTTAAGTTAAAATTAAACTAGCTTCCTTCATTTTCTCTACATTTCTTTTTCAAGAGTTTGTTTTCTTTCTCAAGGCTTGCACCTTCGCTGGCTAAGAATTTGTTTTCCTCTTCCAACTAAAATTCAGAAATTACAAGGAGCATTCATCAATCATAGAATACAAATAAGCAGACAAAAAGGAATGCTTAAACAGGATTATAAGGGAAATTAGTTACTTAAATCTCTTATCGTAGCATTTTTCCCAGCCGTCTTCTGGTGTTTTTCTTTTATTTCTTTCATTCATCTCTTCTGTATTTTTATGGAAAAACATGTGCTATTACACAATATTCATGAAAGACATGACATATTAAAAGCCACCAATGACAGCAATGTAAGACTGGTCATTACAAATGGCACAGTCCATTTAAAATGTAATGTCGGGGTGTGCAGGGAAACAGATCTTTTTGTATCTGTTCCCTATTAACTTAAGAGTTCAAAGCTTCTCCAAAAGACAGTAGTTCTAAAGCAGGCATGTCAAACTCGTGACGTCGCGCGACATATCGTGACTTTTTCCCCATTGCCGGCAATGGGGGTGCGGTTTCGTCATGATGCATCCAGCCCACGGGCCGGCAGTTTGTCATGCCTATTCTAAAGGAAGGAGGTTTTTTCCCTCGGGTGCAGAGGAAGGACTGCCCTTCTATCCCCACTCCTGCTACAGATACCCACACAAACAATACGATGGCTTACTCACCTTTGTCTCTTAGATGTTGCTTGTATTTCTGGAGTTAGTACTGCCAAAGGAAGATATTTTGAACATTGAGGGCAAACCAACTGGAGGAGGATAATTCAGTTATCCTAGTTTTCAAAGTAATTTATATACTGTATGTCTTCTCAAACCAAAATGTTGATATTTGCAGTTGGGACAAAGTATGGTGAATTAAGATTTTTAGCAGCAAGCCTTTAAAAAGGCTGATTATCTTTTTGTGCATCAAGTATGAGGTGAAAAAAATGGGTGGGCCCACTACTGTGGGCCATCCACCTGGTGAATTGAAAAAGGGGTGGGGGACACACTGAACCTTCTCCACTGCTAAAAAGGGACATGAGATAGTGAAGCGACAATGTTCATTAACTATTATCTGCTGCGTGCTTCATCCCAGTGGCCCTTAACTACAACTAATGGCCAATGCAGTTTAGCATATCGTGTGAATAGAACACACACTATTTATTTGTTTACTTATCTGCCCATCTCCAAGAGGGACTAAAGGAGCAGTAGAAATGAAATATTAAAAATATAAGCACCATATATAAATTTTAAAAGTGGCAAGTGATGTCAAAAATTAATTAAGAGAGTTTTGAGGGCTCTAACCAGCCCCACTACTGCTTTTCTGTGCACCCCAAGCAAGGCCGCAGAGCCATGTTTCCCAGTCTTTCTGGAAGGCTCTCCTTTGGATGTATTTAAATTAAAAGATATTTACACAATTCACCAAGAAAGGGCCTGAAAGAAGATGTACAAATATTTTTTAAAATATTCGGGTTCAAATGTTATTCTAAAAATTTTTCTTAAATAAGTTTTGCTTGTTCCTAGATGCTTTTGATTCCTGTTTTATTTCATTTTTATGTCATATTACCTGTCCAGTTACCTCTTTGAATCCTAAATCCTAGAGTTAGACATGCAAGTTGACAAGCAAATAAATAGAACAGAGGGTCTCTTACCTCAAAGAGGGCTTTTCCAGCGTAATGTAGGAATGTCTCCATGATGAATTCAATGTCCTACACTAAACTGATCCTAACTAAACTAAACAAATATATTAAATATAATAAAGAAATAGTGTGTGTAAACTAAACAAGTGTGATATTAAATAAGATAAATTTAACAAATAAGCAAACAAGTATTGTAAACTAAACCTAAGATATATAAATGCAGTTAAATAAAAACCAAATCTAAGCTACCAGTCCTCAATGAGTAAGGAGCAGTAATCTCTTGAGAGAATAGCTTTCATTCAGTCCACCAAAAAAATTTATTTACTTTTCCTTGGTGAGCTCGTCTGCCTGTCAGCGCTATTGTGAAGCATGACCTCAAAAGGAAATCAGCAAAGCAAGCTGACTGGCTGAACAAGTGCTACTCAAGAGTTTTATCTGTTTTTCAATACTGGGAGAAACGTAAGTACAAACTCCTGATGATGAATTTGGTGGAATCAGATGATGAACTAACAAGAGGAAATTGGAAATATAGCGCCATTGAAGAAAGCAGGTTGATCTCTGGAGAAATATGCACAATTTAGATTGAAAAAGTGGTGCAGAGGTGACTGAGCAGAACTGGAGACATGTCTGATTACAGTATGGCTCTTGCTCCACTATACCAGGAGTCAGCAACCTGAAACAGTGAAAGAGCCACTCGGAACCAGTTCCCTCACAAAAGGAAAAACTAGGAGCCGCAAAAAATGTGCGCACATGCGCAGAACAGGGTTTGACTTAAGAGTAGAGCCAAGGCGAGATATGCACCTACCCTGCATATTTGAATTGATTGGTTGAAATTTTTTAGTCCCACTTTTTTTTTTGAACTGCACATGGCAGAGGACTGGGAGCCACAGGAGACAGCTGAAGAGCCGCATGCGGCTCCGGAGCCGCGGGTTGCAGACCTGTGCGCTATACTGTACATGCCCATTTCTCTTGTAAGAACTTCAGGACAACTGCGGACCTACATTTGGTGGGTCTCGAGACATGGGTCTTCTCAATTGTGATGCCCTCCGTACAGAATATTCTTCCCAAGATTAAGTAGGCCCCATTCCTTTTGATTTTTGAAAAAGCCTTAAGAACAGATTAGGAGATCAGGACTGAGTGTGATGGCATGTGCGCCTGAAGGAGCAGTGGGGGATGAGTTTGGACAGGTCAGAGTTTTCCCAGAAAGAGACCTGGATCAAGACACTGCACAGCCCTGAGCTGGATGGGGGAGCACGAAAAGGTTCAGGGTAGGGTAGCCACACACAGAGACTCTCAGGGTACATCTAGTAGTTAGAAGGTTACAGCTTGAGTTTGGCAAGATTCTGACCATTAGGGGTAGGAAATAAAGGATTCATATAAATAAAAAATTGGGGTGCAGTTGCAGGTGTGTTGAATAGTGGGACTGTGGGGGATATGGAGTTCAGCACTTCGAAATATGGTGTTATTGTCATCAGCGAAGGCTCAAATTGATCCAACAGACTATTCTTGCTGCTTAAAATGGACATTTATAAATATATAGCATTCATTTTGTACCAAATACAGGTAGTCCTCGACTTACAAAGTTTATTTAATAACCATTACCATGGCACTGAAAAAAATCACTTATGACCATTTTTCACACTTATGATCGCTGCAGCATCCTTATGGTCATAAGATCAAAAATCATATGCTTGGCAAATTACTAAGCTTTATGATGGTTGCAGGGGGTCATGTGATTGCCTTTTACAACCTGAGAAGCAGTCAATGGGGAAGCCAGATTCACTTAAAAACCATGTCACTAACTTAACAACTGCAGTGGTTCACTTAACATCTGTGGCAAAAAGGTCATAAAATGAGGCAAAAGTCAAATTTTGGGCTCAGCTGTGGTCATAAGTCGATTTTATCTAGGTATTTCATGAAAACACTTTGGCGTCCATATTACTAGCTGTTATAAGGTGTATTCATATGACCAGCTGAATCGTGAAGATACCATTATTTAATTCATACAACATACTGAATCTTAATTATGCAGGGTGGGTTTATGCAATGATCTAAACTTGTGTTTATTAGCTAATTTGTGATATAGCATCTAGTACATATTCATTATGGTCAGACCTCATAGTAAAAATGCTGCCCAACTCATACCAAATTAGGGAAGTCTGGATGACCAATGATAGCCTAAATTGGTTTCTTTTTAAATTATTGTTATTTTTATTATTATTTTAATTCCATTTATATCCCGCCCTTCTCCGAAGACTCAGGGCGGCTTACAAGCTTAGCAGTAGCCTTCATTCTATGTATATGCCTGCTTATTAGGGCTTTCATACACCCCCCAAGCGGCATCATTACAAAGTCAGCTTAATTGCCCCCAACAATCTGGGTCCTCATTTTACCTACCTCAGAAGGATGGAAGGCTGAGTCAACCTTGAGCCTGGTGGGATGCGAACCTGCACTAATTGCAGGCAGCTGGTGTTACTTAAGGAGGCATTAGCCCACTGCTCCACCAAGGCTGAATGCAAAAAAATAGCTGAATGCAAAAAAAAATTAACAAAAATATTACAGGGTCCAAGATCTGAGTGCCGTGCAATGGTGTGAGTTCTCATTTCTTGCCCCGGCTCCTGTCAACCTAGAAAGTTAAAAGCATGCAAATACAAGTAAATAAATGTGTACCACTTCGGTGGGAAGGTAAGAGTGTTCTGTGTGCCTCAGTGTACAATCATGCTGGCCAAGTGACTATAGAAAAGTCTTCCAACAATGCTGCTTCCCTCAGCTAGGAAACAAAGATGAACACTGCCCCCTAGAGCCGGACACAACTGGACTGGGGACATCTTTACCTTTGTTTTATAAAGGGGAGAAAACTTACTACCAGGATTGAGCCCTTCTCGTCTCTCATCCCTGGACTGAGGGCAAAGTGCCTCCTTCTTCAAGCCGTGGACAGGCTGCACCTCATAAAAACTGGGAAGAATGCCTTTGGAAAACGCCTGGCTCCACTTATTAGGAGGGCTTTAAAACTGAGGGGGGAGGGCAACCAAACTTTAGGATCTAATTACAAGCAAAAACCCCTAGAAAACAAATCAAGTAATGAGTCAAGAAGGGATAGGAAGGAAGACAAACTCAAACACCAAACAGACATGAGAAGCATACACAGAGTCAGACATAAAGATCTCAAATGCCTATATACAAATGCACAAAGTTTGGGGAACAAACAGGATGAACTAGAATTATTAATACATGAAGGTAGATATGATGTAATTGGAACTACTGAAACTTGGTGGGACAAGACCTATGAGTGGAACACACTGATAGAAGGATATAAATTGTTCAAAAAACGCAGACCCCATAAAAGAGGAGATGGAGTTGCACTATATGAAAACCTTTTAGAATGCATATGGGTCAATATAAAAGAAAAAAGAATGGCATTGCCATTGGAGGCCAACCAAGCAGAAAAAAAATAGATGTACTTTTTGCTAACCAATTAACAAACATGTAGGAAACACACTCAATAGAAGAAGGGGATGACAGAGAATGAGGTGGCTGGATGGAGTTACTGAAGCAGTAGGCGTGAGCTTAAATGGACTCCAGAAGATGGTAGAGGACAGGAAGGCCTGGAGGAACGCTGTCCATAGGGTCGCGATGGGTCGGACACGACTTCGCAACTAACAACAACAACAACAAGGAAACACACTACCATAGTAATGGGAGACTTCAATTACCCTGATATCAACTGGAAGACTAATTCTGCCCGAAGTGAGAAATCGAATAGATTCCTGACCAACCTAACTGACAGCTTTGTTGTTCAAAAGGTAGAGGAGGGAACTAGAGGGATAACAATACTGGACTTAATTCTCACAAACAGAAAAGAAGCAGGGCTTTTTTTGTAAAAAAAAAAAAAAAGCCAGAATCTCACGCACAGCTTCGGCTCCAGTCAAAAGCCCTTTACAGGGTGAGGGGGGAGAAAAAAAACTGCTTTAGGGAGCTTTTAAGCCGCAGATCACATGAGCAGCATCAGCTGACAGATGCCATTGCCACGGCTTTTGAGAGGGCGCTTGTTCGGAGCTGGCATGTCTTCTGCCACCTCATCCTCCTCCGCCTCTGATGACACAGAGGCTTCCTCTGGAGCCAGAGTGACCAAGGCGGTGGCGGTGCTGCTGCTTTGGGAACGTGCCTGGTCCCTCAAAGAGATTTGCTCCAGGAGTCAGTCCTGGTCCCTGGCGGCCAACAGACGGCGGCAGTGGGGGGAGCCCCATGACCCAAGGCAGAGAAGAGGGTCTGCTTTCAGGGCCGTGGAAGTGTTTCCGGATCAACCTTCAATGCCCCCGATTTCCCTGGGCAGCTTCCTTTCACCGAGCCAGAGCTTTACTTGTGCTGGCAGCTTAGAAGGAACCGGTTCTTCTGTTCAAAAAAAAGTGCCAGAATGCCATTCTGTGTGTTCTATGACAAAAAAAGCACTGAGAAGAAGTGATAGATGGAATTGAAATTGCAGGAACCTTGGGCGAGAGCGACCATGTCATACTGGAATTCAATATAATGCAAACAGAAGCAATAGAACATAATGATATCAGAGTCTTAGATTTTAAAAGAGCTGATTTTAACAGACTCCAAGAGAACTTGGGAAAGATTCCTTGGATGAAAATCCTAAAGAGGAAAACAACTCAAGAAGCTTGGGAAACTGAAAAATATGATCATAAAAGCCCAATCCAGCACAATACCACTGAAAAAGAAAATCAAGAAATCTAACAAGAAACCAGCATGGCTGCACAAAGATCTCTCTGATAAACAGATCTGCAAACATCTCGAAACAAAGTTATAACTAGAAGTCAGCACGGGTTTGTTAAAAACAGATCATGCCAAACCTATCTTATTTCATTCTTTGATCAGGTGACTAAATTGGTGGACCAGCAGAATGCTGTTCACGTGGTATACTTGGACTTCAGCAAGGCATTCAACAAAGTAGACCACAACCTACTTTTTGGAAAGCTTGAAAACAGTGGGACAGACAGCATCACCATCAGATGGATTTTTAACTGGCTACAAACCGCATTCAAAGAGTAGTCCTTAATGGTACTACATCAACATGGATGGAAGCAAGCAACGGGGTATCACAAGGTTCTGTCCTAGGCTCAGTACTCTTGAACATCTTCATAAATAACTTAGATGAGGGAATAGAAAGGGAACGTTTTGAATTTGCAGATGACACTAAGCTGGCAGGAATAGCCAACACCCTAGATGATAGGCTCAAGATCCAGAGGGATCTTGACAGACTCGAACACTGGGCCCTATCTAACAAAATGAAATTCAATGTAGAGAAAAGTAAAGTCTTACACTTAGGCAAGAAAAACCAAAAGTACATATATAGATTGGGTGAAACAAGGCTTAATAAGTTGCATTAATAGAGGGATTCAATCCGGATCACGTGAAGTACTAATACCACTCTATAAAGTAGGGTTCTTCAAACTTGGCCCTTTTATGACTTGTGGACTTCAACTTCCAGAATTCTTCAGCCAGCCTGGCTGAGGAATTCTGGGAGTTGAAGTCCACAAGTCATAAAAGGGCCAAGTTTGAAGACCCCTGTTATAAAGCCTTAGTAAGACCACACCTAGAATACTGCAACCAATTTTGGTCTCCACACTATAAAAAAGTTGTTGAGACTCTGGAAAGAGTGCAGAAAAGAGCAACAAAGATGATTAGGGGACTGGAAGCTAAAACACATGAAGAACGGTTACAGGAACTGAGCATGGCTAGTGTAGTGAAGAGAAGGACCAGAGGAGACATGATAGCAGTGTTCCAATATTTGAGACGCTGTCACAGAGAGGTGGGGGTTAACCTATTTTCCAAAGCACCTGAAGGCCAGACAAGGAATAACAGGTGGAAACTGATCAAGGCGAGGTTCAACCTGGAAATAAGGAGAAATTTCCTGACAGTCAGAACAGTCAACCAATGGAACAGTTTGCCTTCAGATATTGTTGGTGTTTCATCACTGGAGGCTTTTAAGAAGAGACTGGATTGCCATCTATCAGAAATGGTGTAGGTACTTCTGTTTG
Organism: Vipera berus; assembly: GCF_964194415.1. Lineage (NCBI taxonomy): Eukaryota > Metazoa > Chordata > Lepidosauria > Squamata > Viperidae > Vipera > Vipera berus. The sequence goes on from NC_138202.1 coordinate 237,206,531, forward strand.
GGCAGGGGGTTGGACTAGATGACCTACCCTTCCAACTCTGTTATTCTATTCAGTTTCATTAAGGCAAAGTAGAAATGGTTTCATTTTGTAAATCAAGGCATTGTAGCTTCTACTTGACCTTATATCCCCAGGGTTAGGGGGCAGGATGTCTTACTGCCAAAACAGAAGTGAGTTTCAACCTCCAGTCTGGTTATTTTGCACATAAAATGGAGCGGTGCTATCTTCCCTTTATGCAACTGTAGTCTGCTCTATTAGCAGCCTTGGCTGGCTGGTTGGGGCCTTGCCCCTGGAATGGGGACAGGGAGAGGCTGAAGAAGCTTCTTGGATGAGAAGCAAAATGTTTAAGGAAAAACAAAGTCCAGTTGCCTTTTGAAAAAGCATCTTTGGGATGGCCTTGAGGGAGGTTTTTTGTTTTTTCCCCCTGGGAAATATATTCCCCAGCAGGGGGAGTAAAAGGACAGCTTCAGGGAGCTGAGGTAAAATAGGAGGGTGGGGGGAAGCTGAGGAAAAACAGCTCTGAGATGGAGTGGAAACAACAAAGCTGCTGAGAGGGAAAGAGGAAAGAGTGAAATAGAGGAAGGAAGGAAGGAAGGAAGGAAGGAAGGAAGGAAGGAAGGAAGGAAGGAAGGAAGGAAGGAAGGAAGGAAGGAAGGAAGGAAGGAAGGAAGGAAGGAAGGAAGGAAGGAAGGAAGGAAGGTTGGTTGTGAGATTCCAACCCAAGGGAAGAGAGGAAGGCCTAGAGACTATCCTGGCTGCCAGGAGAGGGAGACCAGATAGGCCTCTCACTGGCCTGAGAAGACATGTTGATGAGGCAGCGGTATTGGTGAGGCGTCATTTGGCCAAAGAGGGCAGTCTCTGGGACATTTTGCTCACCATTTTAATGTTTTATATTATTGTGATGCTTAATTTGTTTTTATTTTTATCTTATTTTAATTAAAATTTATAACTTCCTCCAAGGTGTATTGGCGTGCCTGGGCCAGGTCAGATTGGTCACCTGGGAAAGGGATATGTGGGAAATAACTGGAAGTAGTGAGGAAATTGAAAAATAAAAATTTATATGCTTTTAGTATTATCATGTAATCATATTTTATATTTTATAATAATCATTTTATAATCAATTGCCTGAGTAGATGCTTTGAGTATATGGGGAAAAATACAAGCCTCAAGTGGAGAGAGGGGGAGAACAGGAGTTACCATGGGGCCCAGTGTGAGTCACCATCTAGGAATTGTTTTTAAGTACCTTCTGGTGCCTGGTACCCCTGGCAGGTGTAGAAGATGGGAGACATCTCTCCTTTAGAATTGATAGTAGGGGAGGGATCTTATTAGTATATTATTATTATTATTATTATTATTATTATTATTATTATTATTATTATTATTATTATTTATTTTATTTATTTATTTATTTTAATCCCATTTATATCCCGCCCTTGTCCGAAGACTCAGGGCGGCTTACAATTTAAGCACAAACCAATTATTATTATTATTATTATTATTATTATTATTATTATTATTATTATTATTATTATTATTATTATTATTATTATTATTAATTTTATTTGTATACCGCCCTTCTCCCGAAGGACTCAGGGCGGTGAACAGGGCAATACATATTAAAAAACAAGATACAAAAATTAAAAACGATTAAACAAAATGCCCACGAATAAGTTAAAACACATTAAAAAGTAGGTTAAAACATATTAATAAAACCCAACCCCATCCCATCAGGCCAGGCCAGCTTGTTCGGAAAGGTAGGTTTTGAGATCGCACCGGAAGGAACGGAGGTCAGGCGCCATCCGGAGCTCGACCGGAAGATGGTTCCATAAATCCGGCGCGCCCACAGAGAACGCCCTCCCCCTGGGGGCCACCAGTCGGCATTCTTTGACCGGTGGCACCCTGAGGAGGCCCTCTCTGTGGGAGCGTACTGGGCGGAGGGAAGTTGACGCTGGCCGCAGGTGCTCCCTAAGGTATTCCGGACCCATGCCATGTAGGGCTTTGTAGGTCATTACCAACACCTTGAATCTCACCCAGAAGACAACTGGAAGCCAATGCAGCTCGCGGAGCAGAGGTGTAACATGGGAGTGTCGGGAAACTCCCAACACAACTCTCGCGGCTGCATTCTGTACCAGCTGGAGCCTCCGAGTGGTCTTCAAGGTTAGCCCCATGTAGAGAGCGTTGCAGTAGTCCAGACGAGAGGTCACGAGCGCGTGAGTGACCATACGTAAGGCATCCCGGTCTAGATAGGGCCGCAACTGGCGCACCAGGCGAACCTGGGCGAAAGCCCCCCTAGTCACAGCTACTATATGATCTTCTAGAGAAAGCTGTGAATCTAGGAGGACTCCCAAGTTGCGAGCCCTATCTACGGGGGGTAATAACTCACCCCCCATAGAGAGAGATGGGATATCCTGAATATCCCGAGATGCCGATACGCACAGCCACTCGGTCTTGTCAGGGTTGAGTCAAAGCCTGTTCCTCCCCATCCAGACCCGAACCGCCTCCAGGCAGCGGGACATCACGTCGAGGGCATCACTGGGGTGGTTTGGGGTCGAAATAAAAAGCTGGGTATCATCAGCATACTGATGATACCCAACTCCAAAACCACAAATGATCTCACCCAGCGGCTTCATGTAGATGTTGAACAGGAGAAGCGAGAGGACCGACCCCTGAGGGACTCCACAAGCGAGAGGCCTCGCGGTCGACCTCTGCCCCCCTGCCAACACCGACTGCGAGCGTCCCAGGAGATAGGAGAACCACTGAAGGACCGTGCCTCCCACTCCCAATCCCCTGAGGCGCCGCAGCAAGATACCATGGTCGATGGTATCGAAAGCCGCTGAGAGGTCTAATAGGACTAGGACAGAGGGTCCTGAGCCCTCCAGAGATCATTCACCAGAGCGACCAATGCCGTCTCCGTGCTGTACCCGGGCCTGAGGCCCGATTGGTATGGGTCTAGATAATCCGCTTCATCCAGAACCAGAGGAAGCTGATGCGCCACCACACTCTCAACAACCTTCGCAAGAAAGCGAAGGTTGGAGACCGGACAAAAGTTATTTAACACAGTTTAACACAGTTGGGTCCAAGGCAGGCTTCTTGAGGAGAGGTCTCACCACCGCCTCCTTCAAGGCGGCGGGGAAACTACCCTCACTCAAAGAGGCAGATATAACCGCCTGGAACCAGCCTCGTGTCCCCTCCCGGACTGCATAAACCAGCCAAGAAGGGCACGGGTCCAATAAACATGTGGTGGAGCTCAGCCTCCCCATAATCCTGTCCACTTCCTCTGGAGTTACAGGATCGAACTCCTCCCAGATAACATTGACAAGACCACCCGTGTCCTGATCGTCCGACTCTGCCCAGTCGGAGTCCAAATCGGTCCGAATCCGAGCGATTTTATCCAACAGATGTTGACTAAACTCCTCGGCACGCCCCTGCAAGGGTTCCTCACTCACCTCCTGATTGAGGAGGGAGCGAGTCACCCTAAACAGGGCAGCCAGGCGATTATCTGCGGACGCGATAAGGGTAGCGAAGTAATTAGACCTCGCCACCCTTATCGCTGCGAGATAAGACCTAATATGGGTTCTTAGTCGCAATCGGTCGGATTCAGATCGGCTGGACCTCCAACCGCTCTCTAGGCCCTGTCTCCGACGCTTCATCTCCCGGAGCTCCGCGGAGAACCATGGAGCCCACTGGGATCTGCGCCGGGTCAGGGGCCGCAAGGGTACAACTCGGTCAAGTGCCTCCGTGGCCGTCCTTTCCCAGGCTTCCACTAAGGCATCTGCCGAGCTGTGAGCAGAGGAGGCAGGTGGGGACCCCAGCTCTGCCTGGAACCTCTCAGGGTCCATTAAGCGCCTGGGGCGGAACCATCTAGTTGGCTCAACACACCCATGGTGGGGAGTGGCAAAACGGAAGACCAGCCGCAGGAGATGATGATCGGTCCATGACAGGGGCATAACAATTGGGGAGCCCCCACCAAGATCATCTAACCACCATCCAGATAGAAAAACCAAATCCAGGGTGTGACCTCCCACATGAGTCGGTCCATGAATTACTTGCGTCAGGTCCATGGCCGTCATGGAAGCCATGAACTCCCGAGCTAACTCGGATGATCCTCCCAGGGATGGTAGATTGAAGTCACCCAAAACCATGAGTTTGGGGAACTCAATCACCAGCCCCGAGAGGATATCGAGAAGCTCAGGCAGGGCTGCTGCTGCACGACTAGGCGAAAGGTACACCAGCAGCAAGCCCAACTGCGCCCTAGGACCACACCTCAATAAGAGAGATTCACACCCGACTATCTGAAGAATGGTGGCCTCCTGCGGACATAAGGTCTCCCTCATAACCACAGCCACTCCCCCACCCCTACCCTGAGTCCGAGGCCGGTGTAGCACCCGGAAGCCTGGTGGGCAAAGATCAACCAGGGGGATACCACCCTCTGGGCCCAACCAGGTCTCCGTGATGCAAGCCAGGTCCGCATGCTCACCCTCGACCAGATCCCGGATGAGAGGAGCCTTATTAACGACGGACCTGGCGTTCAAGTAAACCAGCCGGAACTCAGGTGGCTGCACATCCTCGCTCCCGGGGCCTTGGGGTAAAGACAGAGGGTCGGTGCGCCTCACCGCTTGTAGATAGCGGGGATGCTATAATGTAAGCAAACAGGGGCAGAGATAATGTATTCTGTTTAGGCGCTTCTGATAGATTGTAACCTCCAAAGCCTAAGCCAATGGGGCCATGGGGGAGGGAATGGGGTGTCGTGATAGGATGTATAATAATATGTGATAGTGGAATTTGGGGTGTGGTTCAGTGCTTGGCTACATTGCATTGTTTGCCTTCCTGAATCCACCACGCTTTGCAAACCGTTACTTTTTAGACTTTGTTGTGAAGTCTAATAAACTTCTTTTCTATTTGTAACTCAAACAGAGTAGATTTCAATTTGTGACTATTTTTGTGTCTTAACAGATAGAAGGGCCCAATGGCCAGCAGCCCTTTCAGGGGAAGCGCTATAAAATCATTATGTCAACCTCTTGATTTTTAGGAAGCAATTATCACGGAAATGAACTCTTTTAAAAGAAACATTTTTATTGTCAGAGAATTTTACATAAGATCAAAAACCTACAGAAACTTTAACAGAAAAATAGGAAAAAGGAAAAATAGGGACAGCAAAAGACAAAAAATAAAAGGTATATAAAGAAGCTATTTCCAATCTTCTTTATAACAATTACAGACAGTTATCATCTCTGCCCTCCCAGATTGTGTATCTTGATTCCCTTCTTCCCATTAATAACCCTCTGTTAATCAGTAAATCTGGAATTCACCAGTCATTTTTATCCATTCTCAGCAAAAAAGACCATAAAGGGTTTCCAGTCTTTAATAAAGGTAGTAATGGTGTCTTCTTTAATCAAACAAGTCAGTTTAGCCATTTCTGCAGACTTGATCATCTTCACAATCCATTTTTCTATGGGTGTGTTTCTGTAGTCTTCCATCTTTTGTGCATATACAGTAATAGCATCTCTACAGTTACCATATTATAAAATCAGCTCGTCTTCTCTGGTTTTAGATAAGTGCTGTCAGCAGCATCCCTAGGATTTCACCAGCTGCTATTTGTAAGCTACTGAGATTTGTGAAAATCAACCATGGAAGAACAGAACACATAGACAATTCATTTAGGACTGCTGAGCCATTATCTGCTACAGAACTGCAGGTTCAAAGAAAGTTTGAAGTTACTGGTACAAGTAGCACTTTTTCAGCCACAATCACTGAACCATGATGGATATTCCTGGAGCTTAGAATTCTAACTCCATGCACTTTGATTAATGTGTATCTTTAATAAATACATACATATTTACAATATCCTTTGTATTGGATAATTTGTATTGTTTTTTGTATTCACAAAAGAGCACATAACTGAACTAGAGAAAAAAAGGATTATAATATTCTTAAAATTCTGCTGGAGGGTTTTTTTTGTAACATTTGTTTGCATTTAATAAACTAAGCTTGTTAACACAATGCTTTGTGGAACTCCTGGCCACAACAAAGAGGAGGGGCAATGACTCCTATTAGAAAGTTACAATTCTTCCTTAGTAATTTAAGAAAATCTATCATAGTGTACAGTATGTCCATTTTCAGTGGGGTTTTCCTATGCAATGTGCCTAGGATTTCTAGGGAGGCAGATTTGAAAACAAAAGTCCATTAACCATAAAGAGTCTCTCTCTGAATTGAATCTGATATTCATTTTTGGGTCAGACATCATGGGGGGAGGGTATCTAACCCTAACCCTAAATGACTTTTCCATTTCCAATGGGGTTTTCCCATGCAATTTGCCTAGGATTCCTAGGGAGACAGACTGGAAAGCAAAGAGGTCGCTTAGGCATAAAGAGACCCCCTGAATTGAACCTTAATGTTTGGTTTGGGCCATATGTCATAGGGGGCTTAGCCCTAAGCCTATGTGATGCAGACAGGTCCAGTAGACATAAAGTAGCCCTCTAAATTCAACTGTGATGTTGGTTTTTGGTCCCAACCTCATGAAGGCCTAACCCTAACTCTAGATGACTTTTCCATTTCTAATGGAGGTCAGAGAACATAGATGAAGATTCAAATAATGTTCAGTACATTTTGCTGAATTTCAATAAACCTAAGAAGCAGTGTCTGTGTGGTTTTATCTAACTATTTATTTAATTTCTGGTCCTTCCAGTCTCAGTTGTTTTCAGCTATGTGTATGCATGCATGGATACAAACAATAATTAGAATTGCTTGAGTGAGATGGGTGAGAAATAAGACTTCCAAAATTGAGATATTGTAGCCCTCCAAATGTGGCTGAATTACAGTAACTAGCTTCTCTCACCACTGCATTTTACTGAGCAACAACCAAAGGCTCCAAATTTTCTCCGACATGAAAAGAGGAAATAGAATTAAAATGTCACAGTAATTGCTGTTATTGAATATCTCAGTTATTTTCCTTAGAAAATTCCTTCAGTAGCAAATTCCACTACCATTCCTCATAGTAAATAAAGGGGGGAGGCATTCTCACAAGTAGACTTTTAAATGATTTTGGCCTAAAAACAGTGACCATTAAAAAAAACAACCTTGGTTAATTTTATTTGGCAAATATATCTTATAGGTAGAAATAGAAGGGATTTCATAATTATATCTTGAATTTAGCTCATTAACCAATTGTTCATCAGCCATAAAATGGGAATGTGTAGCTAGAGGATTAGGACTCATTGGTGCTGGGCAGTTAATAAATTTAAATAAATAACAAGATGGAAAATTTCAAGGTCCTTTCATCAGTCTAAATAGCTAATTTCTGGTCCTTCCAGTCTCAGTACAGTAATGTTGTCTAGCATGGAGGTCCCCAACCTTTTGGGCACCAGGGACTGGTTATGTGGAGAGAGGTTTTTCCACAGACCGGAGGGGACGTGGTTTTGTATACTGCCTGCCTCCTGCGGATGGGACTTTCCTTGTCTGTGTGGACCGATTGCTGGCTGCTGTGGCCCAGTGGTTGAGGACCCCTGGCCTAGCAATTGGGTGGATGGGGGTAATATATATTATGCATAAGGTAAAGGTAAAGGTTCCCCTGCACATGTGTGCTAGTCGTTTCCAACTCTAGGGGCTGGTGCTCATCTCCATTTCAAACCCGAAGAGCCAGCGCTTGTCCGAGGACGTCTCCGTGGTCATGTGGCCGGCATGACTAGACGCCAAAGGTGCACGGAACACTGTTATCTTCCCACCGTAGTGGTCCCTATTTTTCTACTTGCATTTTTATGTGCTTTCGAACTGCTAGGTTGGCAGAAGCTAGGACGAGTAACAGGCGCTCACTGTTACGCGGCACTCGGGATTCGACCCGCCAAACTGCTGACCTTCTGATCGACAAACTCAGCGTCCTAACCCACTGAGCCACCACATCCCTTATATTATGCATACATTATACTAACATTGTGGTTGCCATCGTATTTTGCAAATAGCTTATTGTTGCCTACTGTCTATGTGTTTTAAGTGTGACACATAAAACCGATCACTTTGATATCTGAGACAAATCCCACCATTTGCAATTACTGCCCAGTATTAACATACTAATCTGGACCTAGAAGGGACAGACCTGTTCCATTGTTGGCAGAAAAACAATTAATGAGATGCAGATGTGATGCTTTTAGTTATACAGAATTCTACAATTTAGCCATATGCTAAATGTTCCATGTACTATTCCTGTTCCTCTCTCCTTTTCTAATTTGTTTAAACAGGTGGCTTTGTCAAGCAAGAATATAGTGAAATTTTGCCTGGTTTACAGACATTGTGTAGCATTATGCACAATTGACATTTAAAGGGGAAAAGACTATTTTGAACACAAGTGATCTCTGCGTTGGCTCAAGGAAAAAATGGGCCAAACTTTTTAAAGGAGTTGCTGGCAAGTGCATCTGGTGTACTTGCATTCCCTCTAAACTGTATGTGGTGTCATTTTCATGTAATTTGGCATTAGGGATGTTGTTGTTGTTGTTGTTGTTATTATTATTATTATTATTATTATTATTATTATTATTATTATTATTATTATTATTATTAATCATTGGCGTTTTTCTCTTTCGCGAGTGGTGCATCAGAATTTCATTTTAATATGTGACATGTATACAGCAAAATGACAATAAAGGTTGTTCAATTCAATTCTTACAGGCTTATTTAATAAAGCTGCGTAGCAGCCACAAGGTGGTGCTAGATAAGCATTCTGCTGATGAAGAGCCTTGTGCTGCTCTTGACAAGGATTGAACAAATGAAAAAAGCAAAAAAGGTACTGACCCAGGGTTGAATGGTGTTCAGGTCTGGATTAGTAGGATCAAACTTCAGTTCAAACTTGACAAGGCAGAGGCTGTGAGGTTCTCCTAGAATGGCTATGTTTTCACCTTTGGTATCAGATGGGGTTGCATTTCTCCATTCAAGATTATTGAGCATCTTGGGGGTTCTCCTGCTTGACGAACAGGTAGCAACTCTGGCCACAAGGTCCTTTGAATTGAATGGGTTCATCTTGTGTGCCAGTTTATTTATTTATTTATTTATTAATGGGATTTATATCCCGCCCTATCTCCCGAGGGACTCAGGGCGGCTAACAACATCAAAACTTAAAGGTCTCTGTACAGTAAATTAAAAAATAAAATTTGAAATAAATTAAAATAAATTAAAGAATAAAGTTAGAATTGTAAATATAATTAAAATCCCTGTCAGTCTAGGTCAGCCAGGTGGAAAAGGAGTGTTTTGAGGCCGCGGCGAAAGGACTGGAGATCTTGGGCCATCCGAAGCTCAGGGGGGAGCTGGTTCCACAGGGCTGCCGCTTCCACAGAGAAGGCTCTTCCCCTGGGGGTCGCACCCCTTCCTTAACCAGGAGACTCTTCAGACAATTACTCATGCCTTAGTCATCTCATGACTGGATTGTTGCAATGTGCTGCACATGGGACTGCATTTGAACCATTTGGAGGTGGTTCAAAATAAAGTAGCATGAACAATAACAGATGCTTCTTGGTATACGCATATGTCACCCCTGCTACACAACTTGTATTAGTTGCTAGTTGGCTACAAGGAGTAAAGCAAGGTGCTGGTTTTACCTTCATGCTATAGGGCCTGCATATCTGAAGGACCTCCTATCTGTTTCTGCCTGCCCAATACATTCTGCAGAGTGGATATAGTCCAGATCTGTTCATTAAACATTGTCTTATGGGACCAAGGAAGTGTGACTTTGCCCCCTGGAACTTTGCATCCCCTCCAAGATACAGAGGGCACCATTCTCCTGGGGTTCCAAAAGGCCTTTAAGACCTACTTTTGTCTCAAGTCTGAGGTTAATTTGTTTATGGAGGCCCTATTGTGATTTTCTGTTATCGTTATGGTTGTTTGGGTTATCTATGTTGCTCTATGATTTTAAACTTTTTTTATTGTTAAATAAATTGCATTTTGATTTTTAAGCAAGTGGGTTAGGATGCTGAGCTTGTCGATCAGAAGGTCGGCAGTATGGCAGGTCGAATCCCGAGTGCCGCATAACAGAGTGAGCGCCTGTTACTCGTCCCAGCTTCTGCCAACCCAGCAGTTCGAAAGCACGTAAAAATGCAAGTAGAAAAATAGGGACCACTACGGTGGGAAGGTAACAGTGTTCCGTGTGCCTTTGGCATCTAGTCATGCCGGTCACATGACCACGGAGACGTCCTCGGACAAGCGCTGGCTCTTCAGCTTTGAAACGGAGATGAGCACCAGCCCCTAGAGTTGGAAACGACTAGCACGCATGTGCGGGGGAACCTTTACCTTTAAGACTACTGGAATGAGTAGCTATCAGAAATTTGAACATGAAGGAAGGAAGGAAGGAAGGAAGGAAGGAAGGAAGGAAGGAAGGAAGGAAGGAAGGAAGGAAGGAAGGAAGGAAGGAAGGAAGGAAGGAAGGAAGTTAGTTCACCAAGGGATGGATTGGTGTGAATGACTTTCAGCAGTGGTTTAAAAAAACGACTTCAGGTTTAGTCCAATATTTTCCTTTCCTATTCTAGCTGGAGAGAGTATGCCTGGGTTGAGAGTTCCTAGTGTGCCGGAAAGTTCACCGAGTCAAAACTTGCTGCAGGACCTGTGACCTATAAATTAAGTTGGTAGTACCTTGTAAAAAATGTTGAAGATCTTTTTCTCCTGCTGTCCTTCATGTTTCACTCAAATGGAGTAGAAAATTCTGAACTAGGTTTGGATCATATCTACTGGGGAAGTAACACACTGAGCTTCCTAAAAGTTCACTAGGCAAGATTTGATACACAGGGCAATTGTAGAAAGCATTTGAGAAGGCATGTCAAGTGATCTTATAGATCTGGATTGTCATTGTGTATCTGTAACCAGTTCACGTGTGAGTGAAAGGAGCTGCACAACCTGAGAAGTTCCTTTAGAAAGCTTATGAACTGCTACTCCTATTGGAGCACAAAGATCTTCTGGGACTGTTGAGAGCCGTAAGGATTAGTTAGTGAATATGCTTCACCAAAAGAGACTGGAAGTGTGACCAACCATTCCAAGATTGTCTTCCCCCATGAGTGGAAATTAGTTTTCCACACAACTCTTTCAAGAAGTACTGAAGCCATGTGTTTTTAATATAAAGCTTGTTTTTAGCGATTCCCAAAGCATCATGTGGCTTCAGCACTTCATTGGGCAGTCCGTTTGCAAATATGAGCTCTGATACAGATTCAGATTAAAGACAAAAATTAGGAATAGAACTCATTAACTGGGGACTGCCTGTACTCACAACCTCACAAAACACCTGATGCATAAACACCCGACACTTAAAATATTTTGTCAGTATTCATTCAAGTAAATGGGTTGCATTCCTGCCCTTTTTAGATTTGCATTTACTGCCATTATGAAAAGAAATTGTGCTTCACTGAAAAAGTCTGACCAATCCATATTACGTGAAATTTGTAAGCAAAATTTCTCCCAACTTTGATCCTCTGATAGCTCTCCTCCTATCATGCAACTCACACACAAAAGGGAACATCCAGCATTTTAGGAGGCATCTTCATCTCTCCTGGACTAGTTGATTGGCTTTCTTTTGGGAAAATAGTCATAAATTACGATATAATAGCAGAGCTGGAGGAATACAAGTCCAGAGTCGTTCAACAGTGAGATGGCAGCATAGTGCTTATAAGTGGCCAAGTGAAATGCTTCAGAAAGGCAAGGCTGGTGCTTTTCTATTCGAGGATGGTGACCACAGAGCTGGCTTTATTGAATAGAATATTTGAAGTGAACTGTGAGCTGACAAAACAGGATTATTTTTCTGGCTTGTTTGACAGATACCCATTTAGGAAGTAGCTCCACCCCATCAATCAGCAATCAACAATAGCAAAAAGTTGTGCTTTTGGATACTAAGAATTGAGGTACTTCCATCACTCCAGGGAGGGATGAAAATGATCCTTTGAGTAGGACAGCCTTCAGAACAAACAGCAACTCTTGATGCTGTGGAATATTGAGAATTGTGCTCAATCCAAGAGCTTTCAATCTCAATATGTGGGACTTTCTGCACCTTCAGAGGAAAAGTTTTTAAAAACGTATTGTCTTCTGGAAGTGTTTTATATATCCCCAACCAACGGGAAATATGCAAAGCCAAATTTAATTTTCTCCATATGCCTACATTTAAAAAAAATCAATGTACTTTGGTGTGCTTTGTCAAATTACTTCCAATCATAGCCCACCAACCGTCTTTTTAACCTTTAGGATTTATCATACTCAATTTTACTTTTCATTCAAGTGAGCACAACCACCTAGGGTAGTTTGCAGTTTACACCTAAAATATATGAACCCTTTTTCCATATTGCAAATTCCAAACGTGGAAATGATCATTAATATCTCAACAGCTTGATACAGTTCAAGTGCTTAACTAGGCCCTAAAGTGACAGGGACTTCCAAGGGCAATCAATGCAAATCACCTTCAGTGAAGGCCACTTGCTGGAAAGCTAGCGGGCTCTCTCTCTTGACGATTGATTACTGCAATAAGACTTCTGGACTAGATGAACCAGGATTCCTAGTCCAGCAAGGAATTGCTCATGTTTACCATGAGCAACATGGTTTTGAAACATCTTACCTGGAAAATAAAGAGCCATGAAGGTAAAGTAGTTCTAGACTTAAAATTTATTGAAGATAAACTAGACGACCAAGTGTTGGCTTACAAAATTTAGTTTTTGCATTAACCCAACAGAAGTATACGATCACATATGCAATGAAAAGCAAAACTATCAATGTATGTGAATAGCCTGAAAGTGTTGACCAGATTAGTAAAAACCAAAGGCAGCTATTTGATATAGGCAAGTAATTGCTAATTATCAGCTCCAATGACAGCATAATTTATCTTCAGTCTGTGCAAAGCTGTCTGAGTTTGGTATTTTAAGATCAAAGTCCTGGCAGACTTCTGTCCAAAAATATTTTTGGGTGCAGCTCATAGGACTTAATCATGACTTGCTGGTAATATTTTCATTGTAGCAGCTTTACCTTCAATGTTTCTCAGTAAGGGAACTTTTTTGGTCAGTCTTTTTAGATTAAAAGAGAAAACCACTGAACAAAGCAGCAATAACCTCATCTCCTCATTTGAGATTGATAGCAACAGTTAAAACAACTTCCTGAAATAACTATTTTCTCCCATCTTTATTTCAGTCTAAGGCTTTAATGGTTTGAAAAATTGTTTTCTTGAATATAATACTGTCATTACCCTCCTTTTTGCCGTTACAAAACAGTTCGAAAGAAACCAAGTTATGTTAAAGACAGAAAAACAAGCTTGTTATTCTGCATTGTACACAGCTTGTATTTTAAAAGGCTGTATGGGTAAAAACAGCCATCAGTTTGTTAACTGTTTTAATATAAAATTCTATTGTCCCTTACTTATGAAGCCCCAACAAAAGCTACAGGATTTTATTGACCACATCCCCACAGGACACCACAAATCAAATTGAAATTCTGAAGCTGAAATGGTGCATAACAATGTCTTCTGCTAATGACACTATTAAATACCAAATCCATTATAAGGAAATGGCATCATCAATGGACTCCATTCACTGTAGGACTTAAGCCACCAACTTTGGCATAATATCTAGAACCTGAATATATACTCTGAACACAATATTGCTTTTAAACAAAACTTTAGATGTTTAACTGGTCATGATTTTTTTTCCAAGGATGCAATTCCATTTTAGAATTACAGTACTGAAGATGAAATATAATTAATTTGGAAAATATTTGAGTCTCTCAACTTTCATATAAAGCAAGAAAAAAGCATTTGATCTTTTAGTTGATTTAACACTCATTAACTTGCAGCAGTTAGCTTGAGAAATATTCTATCAGAGGTAAATTTCTGTATCATAACCTTCAACATAACATAATGCTCTAATCAAAATTCCATTTAAAATTATCCAATATTAACCTATACTAATAGCATGGAAACACAGAAGTTACTGCCTACGTGTACTTTTGAATATTAAACATAGAAAACTGAATCTACAAGCTATTTTGTAGCTTCAATATACTTGTGATGTGACTCGACTACAATTCATAGTTGGCACAAAATTAAGATCACACTTAAGACTTTGCTTGCAATCTTATGTTCCCCCCAAACCAATAAAGTATCTTTTATTTTCAGCAACTTACAACTCTGCAAAGCACATTTTAAAATATCAAAGTGTATCTAATAGCCCCAAAGAACACAGAGACTTTGCATTAAACTTTTGATTTTAATGGTCTCAAAATGTGTGACAGATTTTGGTCAAGTTGTTTCCATTTAAAAAAGATTACTGATTTTAAAAACTAATAACTTAGAAACTGCCACGAAACAAAATGGTCCACAAACATTCCTTTCCTTCTGAAGCTTTTACGATGCATTGTAATTATTAACCAGTCTTTTACTATTAAACTTAAATGGCCAATTGAGACAAACAGTTCTGAGACCATGCTTCCACCACTGATTAAGACTGAGGTGGCAGTTGTACAGAATTTTCATTTAGCCTTCTGAGCCTTCTGGGCAGACTTTGTGACCTTGCCAGCACCAGCTGCTTTTTTATCAACAGCCTTGATGACACCAACAGCAACTGTCTGTCTCATGTCACGCACAGCAAAGCGACCTAATCGGGAGAAAAACGGGATTAGAACTTTCAAAGTACAGGAATACAGATCCACTAATTACTTATTTCCTTTTCCCAATTGAGATCCTCCAATACCAGCTGTAAATTATGTTGTAATTAACTTGGTATTTTTCACAGCAGTCCAGCCCAATACTTCTGATTAAAATCACTTAGTCTTACAGCGCCATCAACACAATCCAACTCCTTCAGTGGGCAGACATTGCAACATTTTCTCCTCTAAGCAGAAAGTAATTATATGAAGTTTCTTGAATAGTGAAAAGTCTTTACAACAGACTGAAGAGGGAGGGATAGCATCCATCATTTGCAAATGTATGAATTAAGAATATATTTTTAGTGATTTGTCATCAACATGGTGTAAGGACATAAATTACAGGTAGTCCTTGACTTACAACAATTGAGTTCAACATTTCTGTTACTAAGCAACAGTTGAGTTTTGCTCCATTTTATGACCCTTCTTGCCAGTTAAGGGAATCACTGCAGTCAAATTAGTAACAGTTGAGTCTGGTGTTCCCAAATTTTGTTAGGTCACAAAAAGTGAGATCACATGACCCCAGGACATAAATGCATGCCAGTTGCCAAGTGTCTGAATTTTGATCAGGTAGCCATAGACTGCCTGAAAAAGATTTGGTATGCTACATGTAACATCCACCACCGCAAGATCATGTAAACTAAAGTTTCATTATACTTTGATGTGACAGTAAAAATATCAATACAACTATGGTAGATAATTCTAAAAATACTTACCCAGAGGAGGATAGTCAGAAAAGCTCTCAACACACATAGGCTTGCCTGGAATCATGTCAACTATGGCAGCATCTCCAGACTTGAGGAACTTTGGACAATCTTCCAACTTCTTACCAGAACGACGATCAATTTTTTCCTTCAGCTCGGCAAACTTGCAAGCAATATGAGCAGTATGACAATCTAGAACAGGGGCATAGCCAGCATTGATTTGGCCTGGGTGGTTCAGGATGATAACCTATGGGAATAGATTTGAATGAATCTGTGCTCACACTGTCCTAACTCTGGAGTTTGCAATCGCTGACACAATAAAACCTCTGCCAAGTTACCTGTGCTGTGAATCCAGCAGCTTCCATTGGTGGATCATTTTTGCTATCTCCAGCAACATTACCACGACGGACATCTTTTACAGATACATTCTTTACATTGAAGCCAACATTGTCACCAGGCAGAGCTTCACTTAGGGCCTCATGATGCATCTCAACAGATTTTACTTCAGTTGTAACATTAACTGGAGCAAATGTCACCACCATGCCTGGTTTCAGAATGCCAGTTTCCACACGACCGACTGGAACGGTACCAATCCCTTAAATAAAGAAATGCAGATTTGTAAATATACATCCCTAAATAACTTTTTTCAAATAGTTATTTACTGTATTGCTATTGCAATACTTACCACCAATTTTGTAGACATCCTGAAGTGGCAGGCGTAGAGGTTTGTCGGTTGGACGAGTTGGTGGCAAGATAGAGTCCAGAGCTTCCAGCAGTGTAGTTCCACTAGCACTACCATCTTTACGAGTCACCTTCCACCCTTTGAACCAGGGCATCTACAATTAAGAAAAAAACCACAGCAATTCATTCTCTGCAATGGTGACTGCAGACACCCCCCCCCGTCAATAATTACTTACATTAGAGCTAGGTTCCAACATGTTATCTCCATTCCAGCCTGAAATTGGCACAAAGGCCACTGTATCTGGATTGTAGCCGATTTTCTTTATGTACGTGCTGACTTCTTTGACAATTTCCTCATATCTCTTCTGGCTGTAAGGTGGCTCAGTGGAATCCATCTTGTTGACTCCAACAATGAGCTGTTTTACACCCAGAGTATAGGCCAGAAGGGCATGCTCACGGGTTTGTCCATTCTTGGAAATACCTGCTTCAAATTCACCAACACCAGCAGCCACAATTAGGACAGCACAGTCAGCCTTTGGAAGAGGCAGGAAAAGGGCATTATTAACTCCAATGCTTCTTAATGCACAATATTACTTATTACTATTTTATCTGACAAACTTCACATTTGATCTCACCTGAGATGTACCAGTAATCATATTTTTGATGAAATCTCTGTGTCCAGGAGCATCAATGATAGTGACATAATACTTGCTGGTTTCAAATTTCCAGAGTGAAATATCAATAGTGATACCACGTTCACGTTCTGCCTTCAGCTTATCCAATACCCATGCATACTTGAAGGAGCCTTTACCCATCTAAGAAAAAAAGTTTTTTTTACCCAAAGCACAAAATAAATGTTGCAAGTCTGCTGTTGCTTTTTTAAAAAGTGTGCACTAATGCTCTGAAATATAATCTGCAAACTATGTTTAGAAGGTCAAGCAACTGGCACAACTAGTGAAGAATTCCAATAATCTCTCACTTACTTAACCCCTTGACAAGGCTAATCCAACTCCTTGCATCTGCCAATACAATTTGTTTAAAGATATCCAGTTAAATGCATACCTTTTCCAATCAACTTAGAACCTTATTACATTCGCTGAATACAATGTTAAATGCATACCTTTTCCAATCAACTTATAACCTTATTACATTCGCTGAATACAATGATATATCTATATAACAATTACCTTTCTAGTTACACTTGTCCCATACACTTGTTCATTAAGATAAAATGCCAAATAAGGTTTCATCAGCAAAACTAAAATAAAGCAAATTACTTTGTAGTAATTCAAGCACCTCACATAAAACCGAAATAAATCAACAATTCTTCAGGCCACAAACTCACCTCAGCAGCTTCCTTCTCAAACTTCTCAATGGTCCTCTTGTCAATCCCACCACATTTGTAAATCAGATGACCAGTGGTGGTGGACTTGCCAGAATCGACGTGTCCGATGACAACAATGTTGATGTGGGTCTTTTCTTTTCCCATGGTGTGTGGTTAAGATAAGGCTTTTCCGTCGGCTTTAATAAAGATCCTTTACGGGACAAAGTACACAAGGCCAAAAACAAAATAAAATTAAACACTTTTCCAATCCGAGAGAGAAAAATTCAAGTTTAATTCTTTGGCACGAAGTAATCCAGCGCACGGAAGGGTGGCTAGGGACCTTAGTCCCATTTTCCGGGGCTCCAAGAGCGAGACTAGGCCCAAGCCTGCCTCGAGCTCTTCGGCTCCACCCTCTTTCAGGGCGGCGAGGGTCACGGTGACAACCGGGCCTCGACTCGGGAAGGCTCCAGCGCTTCTAGGCCGCCGCCAGGGGCATCCCAGGCCTGAGGAGGAAGGCGAAGGACGAGCGGCTCCTTTGTGTCAGGCGCCAAGCGAGCACGAGCCGCGGAGGAAGGAGGGGGGAGGGGGAGACACTTGTTGGCGCCGCCCCGCGTCCTCCATTTTGTGACGGTAGCGGCTGCCGCCGCCGCCACTGAGAGCGGCCATTTTTTTGTGTGAAGCGGAAAGCGGGCAGCGGGATGCCAGTCGAAGAACCTCTCCCGCCTCGAGGCCGCCGGGCGAAGCTGAAGGAGGAGCGGGGGTGCCTTTTAACAGCGGAGGTGCCACGAGTGCCGTCGCCCCGTTCCGCCGGAACCACGCTTCGCGCCCAAGACCCACAGATGCTCCCTATCTTTCCCTCATAACCCCGACGCTCGACCTTAAAAGGCATGAACGGGCCCGTCGAGATTTCTACCGAAACCCTCGCGACTCTCTCGACCTGTCTCGCCTATTCGGGGAGAGGGGGGGAAGGGAGGGAGGGAGGGGCGACCTAGGGACACGCGCGAATCCCACGTCCCGTTTCTCCTCCTCTTCCTCCCCCCCACCCTTCGCAGCCGAAGCGTGGCTGCGCCTTCCGTCTCCCGAACCCCTCCGCGGGCTTCGAGAACGGCTTTGTCTCGGGCCAGCAGCACGTGCGCCTCAACCGGCCCTCAAAAGCCTTCCTCGCCCCCAGGCCTTAGACGCGGCTAGGCCGCGCGCACGCGCGTCGAGCCCTACTCACCTCCGAAGCAGCGGCAAACCCGTAGCGAAAAAGACCGACGGGGTGAGCGGCGTCCTTTATATAGCTTGAGCAAGGAGGGCGGTGGCCAGAGGGACACGTCACGCTCCCAGCGTTCCATCCGCTGGCTCTGACTCGCTTTCCCCCCCCCACCCCACGTGTGCGCGCGCGCGCACAGGAGAACGACGTTCCGGGGAGGAGGAGGAGGGGGGGGGCGAATGCCGCCCCCTTCCTTTTCCATCGTGGCAAATGCTCGTCTTTGGCTCGCGAGCCCGACGGCGCAGCCTCGGCCTCTCCCGCTCTTTCTCCCGCCCTCCGAGAGAAACGGCGCTTGGTCCTCCCGAGAGCCTTTGGAGACTGTCTCTTTAATCAGCCCCACGGAGAGAGGGGGTTGAATTAGGGCGTCGGGCTATTGGCCGGCCCTGCCCATCCCCCCTCCTTTGAAACCCGGCTGCGCTCCCCTCGTGCTTCTCGTGGGCTCCGTCGCCCTCCGACTTTCCGCACCCGGCGCGGAGCATTCCTCTGCGTTTTACTCCCGAGAAGCCAGGACGAACACAGGAGCCGCTGGGATCGTGCTGAAGGCTGCGAGTCGAGAGCGGTGCCGCCTCCTAACTCAACTCGGGATGTTTCGTTTCATGCCCGCCTTCAATATCTCATCCACACGACCCTGACATAGCTTCAGCGCTGCTCACGTCCTTCCCGGACGGATCTTCCCCTCCTCCCTTCATTTTCCATTCACTCATCATCAATAGAATCGCCCAATTCCCTCTTCGTCGACCTTTTTCTCCCACTTTGGTAAATAGTAATACAGTATATGCTATAAAAAACCACGCAAAAAGCAGCCCCCCTCCCCAATTTTTTGAAGATTCATTATTATTTAAAAGCACACACGCTAGTTCGATAACTACACGATTTGCACATTTTAGTATGTATGTTAATTTTGAAAGCAAAATATTTTTTGAATAGCCTTTACAGGTTTGTTCATGTTTATTTCACTAAAAAGTGTAAATAATTCTTTTCTGTGAAAAGTGCCAATATAGAGACAAAGATAGGAACGTACGTTGTTTTAGCTGGATTATTTATTTATTTATTATTTTATTAGATTTATATACCGCCCCTCTCCAAGGACTCGGGGCGGTGTACAGGGCAATTAAAACGCTAACAACACACAAGGTATAAAAATTAAAATAAGATTAAATCAATAGCCCTAAGTAATAAATACATTCTAAAATTTAAAATTTTTAAAATTTAAACTCTAAAACCCAATCCCTCAGTCCAGGCCGGCCTGTTCAAACAACCAAGTCTTCAGGTCGCGGCGAAACGAGCGAAGGTCGGGAGCCATCCGGAGCTCAACTGGAAGCTGATTCCAGAGGGCAGGCGCGCCCACAGAGAATGCTCTCCCCCTGGGAGCCGCCAGTCGACATTTCCTGACCGATGGCACCCTGAGGAGGCCCTCTCTGTGGGAGCGCACAGGGCGATGGGAAGTTAACACCGGCAAGAGGTGCTCCCGTAAATAACCCGGACCCATGCCATTATGACTTTCAATTGGAATTGGTGTTCAAATAGTTGAATTTAAACTATTAATACTTAAATACTAAGTAAATGGGTTTATAAAACTACATAATTTATAACTGTTACAATAGCACAGCGGCTCCCAACCTTTTCTACACCCCTCTTCTGATATATTCTCGCACCCCTTAAAAAAGTTCAAAATAACGGCAATGAATTATGCATATACACTATAATTTTGAAAAGCCAAGTTTTCGCACCCCCTGGAATTTCTCGCACTCCCAGAGAGTGCAAGTACTCCCGGCTGGGAACCCCTGCAATAGCATATATACTAATTGAGGCATTGTTTCAGGGGCTTACTAAATTTTGAAGTATGAAGAAAAAATGGACTAAAATTGTAGAAAAATCTGGTACAATTGCTGTCTTAGTTTAATAATGTGTACATATGCATCAGGAAAAAATCACTTGATCAAATCAGAGAAATTTCCACTGTATTATTAAATGATGAAAGATTTAGTTATAACTATTTCAGCCCTTTCACCTGCTTCTCAAAATCACTTACAGAATTCATCAAATTCAGTGGCATTTACTTGCAATAAAGTTAAAGCTTGCCAGACTGCTTTTTCTCCATGAGGTGTACAGTATTTCTTCATAACTATACAGTATCTGAGGCGTGTTTAACTCAGGTGCTCAGACATAGGACTCTTCATCTTGTGTGTCTTACCATTGCACACAAATGTCCCTGCCGTATCTTCACAACATGGCCTTGAAGCCTTTTGCTTATTTGCCCCTTCCAGTTGCTCCTGAGGGCAGGGCCTAGCTGTTTCATTTTTAAAGCACAGTTGTCCCCTTTCCAACATGACTTTTCAGTGAATATCTGGCTCGCTTCCCTGACCACTTGCTGATTCAGTCAATGGTTGGGATCTGTCTAGCTCTTTTTTAAATCATCTCTGTGTATGCCCTCCTACCTCAGGTCAGTGGACCTTGCCCTCTATGGCCATTTTAGCTTGATTTGCAAGAGATATCAGATGCCTGGCTGTCCAGAGGGAATCTACCTGCATAATGTCTGACTGGGGCTTCCCATGGATTTGGTTGCCAGAATGTTAGTTAGACCTGTTTTTTTTTAAATCTGTGTTTAGAAATAGCCTGACTGACCAGTCAAACTGACTACACAAAAGAGCCCCATTCCTCCTTTACCTCACACTCTCTACTTCAGTGGCTGCTGCTGTGCCACTTCTTAAATGGGCAATTTGATAAGTGACTAAAAACATGCCTTTCTAATCATCTGTCTAAACTCAACCCACCTCAAGTCAGGAGAGTAACCTAGGGTTTTTTTAACCCCCTGCTGGCAATAAATAAAGACAATAGCAATACTAACTACTATATGGCAGAACAGGAATGGATAATGAGGCCAAAATAGTTTATGCCTTTGCATTTTTTAGTAGAGTAGGGACTGGTAGATAGCACTTTAAGAAGAGCCTGTAGACTTTCTTTTGTTAATGTTAAAGGTGAAATTTATTTTTTTCAGTGGAGAGATAATCATTACTGCTGTAGAATAAAAGAGGCATGTACAGGTCTGTAACAAATAAAATTCACTGTTTCCTCACATTCACAAAACATCTTTCTCACACTGCATACCTGTAGCCAATACTGCATTTTTGGATTTAACAGATTTTTTTGATTGCAAAAAATAACAGCCAGAAAACAGGGTTTACAATAGTACAGTAAACTATTTTTTAAATATGCCTACCTCGTGCAGATGGAAATTTCTGTCTGGCAAGAATATTATTTCCTAACTACCGCATGTGAAATTATATGAGCTGATATTTATATACAGAACATAATGGTGTGAAGTCCCTATATGATCTGCAACAGCAGTTCGGATACACTGCAATCCTTTTCAGGCTTTCCTAGTGCGAAATGGAGTGGGTCCTAGGGAACTAAACAGGTTACCTCCGATGAAATGGCACTGTACTATCACTTTAGTGCAACATTGGCAGAAAAATAGATGAGACTATTAGTAGAACCTCAGATTATCTTCAATATATTGGCAAGGATTTATCATTTTCCAAAAAAACACCCAATAACAGCAAAACCTAAAGCATATTAATTACATTAAATTAGTATCTGAAGAGAAGCAAGCTTGGGTAACTAGGTGGGTAATTAAGCATGAATTCCATTTAGCTGTTTTATAAATTCTTAGTTATCAGATTTGTTTCTAAATGTATATTTTTTCACTAGGGTATGGTTCATTGAAATTTCTAAACAAATTTCACATGTCTGAAATGAATCACCCTGGCTGAAGAAGATACATCGTGGATATATGTAACTAAGATATAATTTGACTGCAAACTCTTTTAAAATAGTTGGAATTTGATGTTTCTAACTACTATTATCCCTAGCTGAAATATGTTAGAATGAACAGAAGAATGTCAAAAATGTTTACAGTAGGTTTAAAGATTACTTTAAGGTGCATTGTTCAAAATTGAGTCAGAATATTTTCCAACTGCTTTGCTGCTCAGCATTTGTATTCCTCTGAGATAATGTTGTTTTTATTGAATGTTAACATTTTTAAAAATTATATATTTGGGGCCTCTCTTGAACAAAAACTGTACAAGTGATTCAAATCATTATTTTTATTTAAAAGGATAATGGTATTAATAAAGATTTCAATTCAGTTTGCCCTCATCGTATTTCCCCTTAACAATGCCAAAATCTTATGCAACTTTCTACATAGCTAACAGTAAGATTCATTAAATGGGACTTACAATGCAATTAACATACTTTGTGTTGTTATTTTCTCATTTCATTATACTCTGCTGTCCTCGTAATCTGAATAATGAGTGTGATTCTGTACAATATAATCAATTTATTCTTTTACCTGTGATATTTTTACGATAGATGAAACAGATGAAGACTGAACAAACTGGACTGCAGTTAATTTACACCAGTTGAGTTAAAATGAACTAAGATTCATTTATGCTTTTACCTGAGGTATAAAAATAACTCAGCTAAAAGCATAAATTTGTAACTTCTTTTAGTGTTATAAATGATCATACAGAAATAATTCCAGGGCATCATCTTCTTCACTTCCGAGGTATAACTTAAGTCAGCTAATGACTTAGTGAATATACAAATCCATATAAATTTAGGTTAAAAACATTTCAAACAGCACCCATAACAATTTGGATGACAATGAAGATCATTTAAATCAAACTGGTAGGCTGAAAATGTAATTAAGTTATAATAAATTATAAGTGTTTTGAAACAATATCTTTTGAAAAAATCTTCAAAATGCAGAGTAAAATCTAAGCATACTACAGGTAGTCCCCAATTTACAGCCATTCATTTAGCGACCGTTTGAAGTTACAATGGCATTGAAAAAAAGTGACATGAGCATTTTTCACATTTATGATCATTGCAGCATCCCCACGTGATCAGAATTCAGTCGCTTGGCAACTGGCATGTATTTATGACAGTTGGAGTGTCCTAGGCTCATGTGATCACTTTTTGCGACCTTCTGACAAGCAAAGTCAATGGGGAAGCCAGATTCACTTAACAACCATGTTACTAACTTAACAACTGCAGCAATTCACTTAAGAACTGTGGCAAGAAAGGTAAAATACGGCAAAACGCATTTAACTATCTTGCTTAGCAACAGAAATGTTGGGCTTAACTGTGGTCATAAGTTGAGGGCTACTTGTTCATTAATCCAAATTCAATTAAATCAGAGGTAGCAATGATAAAAGTCTATACAATGCTATACAATGGAATGTAGCTGCAAATGCTCTTCAAGCAAGATGCAGCTCCAAGTTCTGTCATGCCAGCTAATGTTGCTACATGGCAGCCAAGAAGCTGCCAAAAGGGCTTAGAAAAGGCCAGGTGGTGTCTGCAACTGCATGATCAAAGCTTTTTATGCAAATGTGATATATGCAAAAAGAGGCAGGTTTCAATTGCGCTGTTGCTGGCACAATCTGGATTTTTAAAAAAATCTCTACAGCTGCTGCATGGCAATAACTAAACTTCAAGAAAAAACTAAAATATCTTTTAATATACCTGTCTCTGTGTCTCTGTATCTATCCTACATGCAAAAACACAAACTACGCAACATAGTTCCTGTTTTATCAGAATTAACTGGCAATGATAATGTAGTAGTTGTGAAGTTGGTTTCGTTTTTCTTTGCTTACCTTCTTCCTTTTGAGTCAGTTTTTGACTCCTGGTGACTATCTGAAATAGTGCTTGCAGTTTTCTTGGCAAGGTTTTTTTTAGAAGTGATTTTGCCATTGTTTGCTTCCTTTGGTTGAGTGTGTGTGACTGGCTCAAGAATCTGACTTCCTAAATTCTAGCAGTTCCTATGAAGACTCTGCGCAGTCCAGACTCCAAATCTCTTTTTCTTCTCCTTATTATTTCTTGGAATGTCAGTAATTGGTTTTATACATTTTTCTTCAGAAAAAAAGACCCAAACTTACCTCTTTCAAACCTAGTAGACTGTTAGTGAACCCAGGAATAAAAAAAGCATAATTAGAGAAATGTCTCAACAATCTGAAACAGAGTAAGATACAGAGAACAGTATACCTGGATGATGCTTATGTTTAGTTGCTTGTTATAATTCTTTTTATGAGACTGGGAATGAATTAGGATGGTTGGACACATGCCAGATTTTTTCTTCCTAACACCAGAGATTTTGCACAAAATTCCCTCTTCAAATCTACATTTTATCTTCTAGGAACAGTAAGATGTGCCCATTGGGTGCCCTGTGTCCCTGCAGAAGTCTCCCTGCACTCCCCACAAATCGCTTTGCTTTTCAGAGGAGACTGATTTATATTGAAGAGAATTCAGTGACTCTCTGTCCATATATGCATGTTGATAACATTTTGTCTGCTCTTTGAAAGATTTAAGGTTGTAATCCTATGCAGTTTTACTCAGTAGACAATGCTTGGAAATATGATGTTTGTATTTAGATAGAGACATATGGACAGATATTTCACTTTGCTTTATTAGCCTCCTCTACAACACTGTTATGGCAGATTTGGGCTCTCTTGGCTCATTTTTTGTGTGAATAAAGTTCCTAAGAATTTATACTAACTAGCATGATATGCAAAAATGTCAACATTCTGCTACACTATCGTGTCAGCTATATAATTTCCTTAATACTGTATAAATATTTCATATTCCTCACTATGATATTGTCACCTACATCTGAAATGAGGAATATTGTGCTTTTAACAGTTGTTGAACATGACTGTAACATTATCAAATACAGTTTTCCCTGTGACTACATCTCCAGGCTGAGACAGGATTTACCAGTTGAATTTCTGCTGGTTGTGCAATTTTTAGAGGTGCATAGCTTCTACCAGGAGACGAAAAGCTGGAAAGTAGATAGATAATGCTGGCAAGTAGAAAGATTACAAAACTATCTACCTGTCACATGATGGGTGCGAAATCTTTATTCTGCACTTCCAAGAGCTCTCGGTAGCGTACCAACTTTCCAGCAGCAAACATTATTGTCACTGTCCTGATGAGTTTGCTCCCCTTCTCAAGATACTGTCAAAGCCCCAAATGGCTTGTTTCCCATGTATTTGCAGGGCCACCTTTCCAGGCATGTTTCAACCCATCCTTTGAGAAGGGATGCTGAATGTTCCACATGAAGTCAAGAAGTTTGGGACTTGATGATGGTCCTCTATGGTTGCCCTTTGCCTTCTGAAGTATAAGGGCCCTAACTTCCTGGTCTTCAAGAATGTACTTAAGCTCTGTTTATTTCGTAGGGCATTTGTGCTTTGATGAACTGGCCTCATAACTATTTATTTCTTAAATGTTCGTTTTGGTTTTATATTTTATCATGTTCTTATACTCCACCTTAAATCAGGTGAAATGGGCAGTACACAAATGTAAGTAAATAAATACACATCAATAGTAATGGAAAGAAATGAAACCACTGAGAGCTTGTGTCAAGGAATGTCTTCTGGAAGGAATATACAGTTTAAATGTTGTCTTCAAAGAAGTGCCAATATATGATGCATTATTTTTGAAAATTAAAGAATGCTAAAGGAAAAAAAAATTAAGATATCTTGAAATGTTGGGTGAGTGCTTTACAAATGAAGGCAATACATTTACTATGGAAAATATTTTGAAAATGTATTAATACTTCCAGTTTCTCTTTTTATTTATTAATTTGGCATTTTTTTATATCCCACCACAATCTGAAGACTCTGGGCAGCATACATCAGACTGAACCTATAAAGCAGCATGAAACATTCAGTAGATTTATTGACCCACCCCAAAATGGATGATGACATTAAACAATCAGAGTTAAAAACGCCACCATATCCCTAAGCGTACATTTTAGCTCATTCTTGGTAAGACTTAGACAAGAGGCAAGACTACGCAAGTTTCTATACTTGCAATATTTGTGCAGAAAAGAGAGTCTTATTCTATGTCTCCTTTGGCTATCATAATACAGTGTCCATCTGTTGTTTACTGTGGTAGGGTAATTACCGTATTTATCGGCGTATAACACGCACCGGCGTATAACATGCACCTCATTTTAAAAAGGTGCGGTATTTACTATGGGTCATTAACATTATATCGGCGTATAACACGCACACATCATTTGCCCCCTATTTTCAGGAAGAAAAAGTGCGTGTTATACGCCAATAAATACGGTAATTCTTTATTGGTACAGGTGTGATTTATAAATACTAGACAGAAACCGTGCTGCAAAATCAAATTGTAACTGACACTGTCATTTTACGCTTGATTTGATGCTCACCTTCCCCCCAAGCTTGCTTTGTAGTTTCCTCCTTGCTTCTTGTAGTTGAAATGATTTCATCGTGTAATTTTTCATCTCTCTGGAATGTTTTGGAACCATTAGAATCCCACAACTCTTTCCTGTAAGATAGAACATTCACTGATGGGGGTGGGGGAAGGGTTCCAGGCAATCCAGATGAAGCTCTCTCTGGATTGTTCCAGAGGCAACCCCACGAGTTTAGCTTTGTGTGATGATTCCTTTTAAATCCCTCTCTTTGTTTCCTGCCTCTGCCAGGAACAGAAGTGCTAAACAAAGTAACTTGCTTGTATGGTACATTATGGACAAAGCACTTAATAGCATTGTGGCTTAATCGTGAATCAGCTCAAAGGCCACCAGTTAGTCTTCTGGGTGCAACTGAACTTACAGCTATTGATCCTCTACAGGAAAAGTTGCATACCTTAACTTTAAAAAAAGAAAAGAAAAAAATCTGACTCACAAAAAAAGTATTATGAGGTTTTTAGGAACAATATAATTTTCCTTTCTGTGAAATACAGTCTTCTTATCTTTTGCAGTTAATGACAATGATGAAACCAGTCCTTGAAGTTATGACCTTGTTGGTCTGTAAAGCAAAGGAAAGCTGAAATAAAATCATAAGCAGTTCTACCAAGTGAGTGCTTTGCTTAACAACCAAGTTAATAATTGTAGTTGTGCCAATTGTACTTGCTAAACAAGGACTACATGTACATATTCCAGGAAGGAACGTAAGTATTAACATTCATTGCTGTCAACTTGCCTGCACTTTGAAATCAAAATTGGTGGTCCTCCAATAGCAATATAAGGCAACTTCTCCAATGGCTCCACGCCTCCAGAATCTGTTGCTATCTGGAATCTGTCAGGCTTAAAACAAACAAGCTTTAGGGGAAGCCCTGAAGACATATTTGTTCCATCTAGGCGTCTCTTCTTTTCAGTTTCATTGGGTATGCGAGATGATAGGCTGCCTACAAAATGGCCAGCACCTGTGCTGCAATTGTCCTGTCCCTTTAAGTCCTCTCCCAGCCAGTACAGCAATTGTTAGCTATAAAAGCTGATCAGTGAGGCAGCTGGGTGTGGTGGTGGTGATGATGATGGTGGTGTGTGTGTGAGTGTGTGTGAGAGAGAGAGGGGGGAGGGGGAAGGATGTGTGTGTGTGTTCCTAAAGCAGCCTAAAGTAGATATACTGTTCTCCAGCAGTAGGACTCATAAGTAGTAGTAGTTGGAGGACCAGTAGGAGGAGGTGTAGTAGAAGTGGGAAAGAGTAGTAATAGCCTCTAAGTGGTTGTGTGTGTTTTGCCCCGGGACCTGTTGTGCTGGTAGTGTTTTGGAGCCCAGTAATGGGTACATGTAAAATAATTCATGACAAAGTGGTGACAAAAGGCTGGAACAGCCAATAAATGTAGAATATCCAAAAGGAGGGCAACTAACACAAGGGGGAAACCACACAAGGTGGCTTAAACTCAATGAAAAGAAAACCAACTTTGGCTTTAAAAAAAAGTGCTGCAAAAGGAGTTTGGGCCTTGCAGTTCAGATTTTTCAGGAATTAGCCAGCAGAGGAATTCTAGGAATTGAAAGCCATGAATCATAAAAGGGCCGAGTTTGAAGACCCCTGGTCTATGGTAAAGCCAAAGCAAAAGGTGGACCAGCCTGAAATGGGGCTAGGCACAGATACTTGGGCCAATATCATGGCAGATCTGATAAGATGGAGCAAAAGGAAAGGCTGAAATTCATTAAAGAGGAAGAGGAGCAAGTTTGGAGGGAGAAAGTAAAGATAGGCTGGAAGCACAAAGGAGAAAAAGAGAGGCAAGAAGAGTTTAGGGGGCTGATAGACCTACTTAAAGGGATACAGTCACCAGAAGGGGCACATTCAATTTCTAAATTATTTCAGAATGTGTAGAGTGGCGGTTGTCCCAAAGACATTAAAATTCCCAAGGTGTCAGAGGAGAAGAAACAGAAGCCTATTTTACCAGTTCAAAAGAGAAGCTACCTCTTATAAGTGGCCTGAGTGTGGATGGTTGATGTGACCAGCCCCATGTTTAATAGGAAAGGGTTTGAGAGCTTACAGTAGACTTCCAGCAAGAGAAGTAGTGGATTACTCTCATATGAAAGACATAATCCTATACAGATAGGTTGTCACTCTTTACACCTATAGGCAAAGGTTTAGGAACTACACCTATGATAAACATGAAGGGATGTTTGAATTGTGAGCAATGCTGGAAGACTAGGCAAAAAATGGTTGAAGCCAGATGGAAAAAAGCAAAGGGAAAGTGACAGGGAAAGTAATTTCAGAACAGTTTCTACAGGTACCCCCTACCAAATTGAGGTTTTGGTACAAAAACACAGCTCAGATTGGCTAAGGACTACATGGCAGCAAAAAAGTTAGAGAGGTTATTAGAAGAGAAGATTCAGAAGGAGAGAGAATAAGAAAGCCTGTTCCAGAAAGTAAAAACCTTAAGGAGCCGGAAGAGAGAAAGGTGAAAGAAGTAGAGAATCCTTTAGCTTCTGCCCAAACTAAAGGGAAGGCCTTGGGAGGTCAAAAAACCATAGACGACCTGTGGGAAAAGTGGCCATTTTGTCCAAAGATTGGCTAAAAGGGAAGGGGGAAAAAGAATGGCTGCAGTATCGTCTGAGAAGAAAAATTATAATACCAGCAAACGTAAACAAGGCAACAAATATGGAGAAAGAGCCTCTTAAGAGTCTGTGTTTGGGCAGACTGAAACGTCCCATTTGTTAAAGTCCAAGTAAAGGCAAGAAGGAATGAAAGAAGTAATGGTGATAGGAGTTATCCCCAACTTGCCATGTAACCTAGTAATTGGAACAGGTTTTCCAATTACTGAAGTGGGACTCAGAGAAAGGATTCAAGAGGCTAAGATAGTGGGAGTAATTACAAAGGCCCTGTCTAAGGTAAAGTTGAGAATGGAGCAGAAGCAGGAAGGGAAGGAACCTGGGATTATTGTAGCCATCTTGATTTTGATATAAATAAAATGTCCTAGAACGGAGAAGTGGGAGAGTGGAATAGTGAGGGATGAGTAGTAGCCTCTGAGTGCTTGTGTGTGTGTGTGTGTGTTGCCCAGGGACTTGTGTGGTTTTTTGGAGCCCATTGACTTTGGGTATTTGTAAAATAGTGCATAACTATTTTTAATTGGATGTTTTAATTGCCAGGGTTTGAGGAACTTCCTACACTTCTGTGGTGCTGGCTTCAATTTTTTATAGCATTGTTGAGTTTGTTATTGTAGGTAGCTTTGGAAGGCTGAAAGCATGCTTCTATATTAAATTTATATGCCACCCATTTCACTATCAAATGACTAAATATTATAAACATGCTGAAGCATGATCATTAGCGGCTCATTTTCAGAATAAAACAGATGGGTGAACAAATTAACATGACAAAAATATTCTACAGTTGGACCAAGTAACATTCTTAGACCAGTGGGGGAAATATTTAATCAAAGAACAAAGTAAACTTAGTCGATTTGCAGGAAAAAAAATAACGGAACCAATCACATGAACAATACCACATTAGGTGCAGATGATACATTGTAGGTGAAAAGGCAATGCATTTGAATGATGTCCTGATAGCTGTAGTCCATGCAAGTTGAAAATTCCTCCATGATATTTCTTGAGTAGGCACAAATTGGCACTATTGAAGCTTATTTTACATTGTTTATCTTCCCAAGTTGTTTAAAAATGGTTATTTACAAAAGAAGTATATAAAAAAAATGTGGGTAGTAGACCATTTCTGGATCACAAAACTCCCTCGTTGACTTGTAAAAGCAAGGTCAGTGTTCTCTAATGGTGCCTTCAAGGAGATGACCACCCTCTTCATCATCTCCCAAGGCTATGCTACAAAGAATTAGAACAACTAAAGTCCAAGTTATCAGGAGGCAAGAGATGAGGGAGGGCTGAGTGAGATAAAGGGTTGGAAGTATTTTGTACTATGATATATCTCCTTAAAAGTGAGAAAATGCCCACATTTCTAAGAGTTGTAGGGTTCATATTACTAACTCGGCAAAAAGCACCAACTTCACTGCCAATGTTGGTAATTATTCTAAAACAATAGAAAAGAACAAACAAGATATTACTAAAATATTTCAATGACTTTTCAAACCTATGGTAAGGTAGAAAAGCAGTAACTGCCACTTCTTACAAATGAAATCAACTGGGCTCCCTGAAATTATGCACAACAAAACTATCAGTGATGTTTTGCTGTGGAAAGTCCAAAACCCAGAAATGTCTATCTTCTCTCAGATTTATGTTAGTTTTGGAAAGCTTCACAAGATCTTTATTCACCTTTAAAAATATTTACTTTTCATATTACTGATTGAAGTATATGGTTTCAATCTCAAGCTTTATACTCTACTACATCATTTCAACTACCAATGTCACACAAAGGAAGCCTGTACAACCATCCCTTGTTTTGAATTTTATTTCCTTATACAATTTTGCGCATAGTTACTCATTACTAAATTTGATTAGTTAATCCCACAATATTATGTATATAGACTAAGTTATCTACCATTCCTAATATTTTTCTAAGAACTTAGGAGTTCCTGATATTTCTAGATCTCTTAAAGAGATAGATGCAGGGAAGTCTCCTCCTAGTGCACTAATCTCAAAAACGCAGTTTGAGAGAACCGATTCTATGAAAAAGGTGTGATACAACACCTGTTGTGCAGATGTTCTGGATGATATAGTAATACAAATTGACATAGGGCTTATTGCAATGGAGATTGGTACAAGTGAGGTATTAACAGTAGGCTAAAAGTTTCTAATGGTACATGGCCACATCAAATCTCTGAAGAGAGCCTGAGTAATTATAATTGAAGATGAACAAGTAGCCAATTAAACATCTTTATGCCAGTTACTGTCCACAAATATTACCATGCTTCTATGATCGTCTTTATTTGGATAAAGGGGGTTGCTTTTCAGTTTTAATACTGGAATTGAAGTAAGAGATGAAAGTGAGATGCCATGCTTTCCAACTTTTCTTTTCTGATAAAAGGCAGCTGAGGATTTGGGCTTATACTCATGAATCGTCAGGATGTTGCTTCCTTGATTTGTGGAAAATTTACAACATATTTATAGAGAGACACATATATTTTAAAAGAACATTTAATTTCCATTTGTTTAAATTAACACATGAAAAATACAGGTAAAATAGTAATTCTAACACTCTTAAGGCAACACAAAAAACATTCTGCATTTCTTCTTTTTATACATTATCCCTTAATTACTACTTACTGGCATTTTAACAATCACTCATATTCCACTGATTTCATAAATATTTAAAAAGTAGATAACAGATTAAAATATGGCGCATCTTCATATATTTACCAAATGAAAGTATAAGTCTGTTGGATTAGATCCCAGTTCAATACAAAAACCAGCATATTAGAAATGTAAAATGTCTTCCAGGAAAGGAACTCGGTTAGTTTAACAGAGATCCTTATAAAAGGCATTCCGAGTGATGTAATTTTAATGCTTTGTCATTCTCTCCAGTATTCCTTTAGTTCCTATGTATGTTGTAACCATTGAGTGCCCAGTTTTGCACTTCTCCACTGCTGAACAATGCAAAGAAAAGAGCTCCAAATAAGTTAAGGGCAGAAGCAATATAAAACACGTTCCGCCATTCTTCTATAGTGTTCTGGTAAAAGAGGAATACAAAGGATAAATCAGTACAGCAGGATGATGCTCAAGAGTGAGAAAAATGCTTTCCATTATGTTATTCATTCCGTATCCTCTTGCAACTCTTTTGTTTTATCATTTTCATTATTCTTTCTCGATATTAGATGTAATTAACTCAGTTAACAGCTCAGCAATTTTCAACTTTCTTAATAAGAGGGAGATTTATAGTTTAATGATTATTACAACTGAATTAACTAAGTATTTGTGCCAGACTCTTATATCTAAATAAAATTATTCACACTCGTACCTTCCCTCCAAAGAGCTCTATTGTTCTTTTTCCTATTGTTTTATTTCATCAACTTTGAGAGTTGAATTAAAGAGGAATAAAGTACGTGGTTTAAAATTATCCATTGAACTGCATGGCTGAGTGAAAATTCAGCTTTGATATACACATGTGAGGCAATCCGAGATTGTATCAAAATGACCACAGGTTCATAGTGACATCATGACACAAACTCCCCTCTTGCATACTTGTGGCCTACAGTCTCTTGCTGTTAAATAATTTATGTGATATCCCACCATTCTATCTCCACTGTAGTTAATAATGAAAGTGGGGCCTTTCTGCTTCTACCTTGATATTCAGTGCCATTATTTCAACTGTGAAAGAATTTTTAAAAACTCTTATCTTAAAAAAAAAGTCTGCCCACCTTCCATGAGAAAAGTGGACTAGTCAGTTTGGCCAGGATTAAAACACTGCAGTTGGAAAAGGAATCCTAGAAATGAGGTTGAGCAAAGCACAGAAAAATAGTAGTAAACATAAATATGAATCACTACAGCCAAGAAGAAACGAGAAAAACCTACAGATGGTAACTAAAGAAAGAAAGGAACTTGGTAAAAGTTAGATTGGGGAAAAACTACACAGACAATTGAATACTTTGGGCTAACCCTTCAGTGCTTTGCTTGCAAGTTTCCAGTAATTCATAACTGGAATAACAAAATGTGTAAAGAATTGTGTGAATATTGATATAGCTGAGGCGTTTTAATTCTCATTGTTAAATAAAATTCAGTGGTATTCTACCAGTGTACAGCAGAAGTTATAGCCAAGAAATTTGCTTCCACCTATTACAAGATCTCTGTTAACAAACTAACTACAGCAGTTGCACTATGCACTAGGTATATTAGAACTTTCTAAGCATATGGATAAAGAGAGCTAGCACTAATTAACAATTATTTTAATTCCATGTTAGTGTCAGGTTTCCGACGTATGGGCTTTTCAAGTGACTGAGGCATTGTTTACCTTAAAAGTCCTTTATTAGCCTAATACACTGGCAAATGCTTGCTCAAAAGAAGCTGGAATCTGAAATCTCTGCCCCTTGCACAATATATTAAAACACAATTCTCCACCGTTCTAATTTTGTCATTAATCATATTCTCCAATTAATTTAAAGAATCAGTTTCCCTTGTGTTAGAAGAACCGCCAAAGCCTTATCTTCTTTAGAGAGACAAATGGCCTTGAAAGTGCATTCCTACTCTTCCCTCCTCCCAACTTTAAACTAAAGCAATACACAAGTCTTAAAGCAATACACAAGTTTAACATATGAAATAGCTACTTCTTCATCCCTTGTCAAGCAATAACATTTGATGTTAGCAGCATTGACAGATAAGTTATGGCTACTATTGGACTTAGGCAGATTCTACTCTGCCTTGCTGAATTGCAACCACAGGCATAATTAAATAGCAAGAAGTCAGAAGGAAAGGAGAATGTGAAGATTCAATAATTTCTCTTAGAAAAAAAGTGTAGATATCGCACTCCCAATCTTGTTCAGGAACAAGCACCAAGTTTAAGTAACATCACTTTACTGACTTAGATACCACTGCAATGTGTGGAAATGGAAAATAAGAATTCAGTTAAGATTTAAATGAGTTCATATTGAAAAGTACCATTTATTTCTGATTTAAAGCATTATTTTAGAGAGCTGGAAAAGTGATACTTGAAAGTAACAGATTTATTTATTTTATTTGCATGACTACTATTAAAAAGAACAAAAGAGCTATAATTATAATTTGTATATGTGGTTCTTACTGCACACATAAGCTACGGTCGAAGTTAGAACTTTAACTCTAGTTTCTAAAGATGCTTATTACACACTGAAATATAACTGACATTCCTCCAGAATTATATTGAGAAAAAGAAATTTCTGAAGCTGCTTAGTCAAAGTTACAAACTTCTAGCTATATGGCCTTTTTAAAAAAATGACAAAACATTATTGTGAATATATAAGAAACATTCTTCAGAGGTCTGGCCTATATACTTTCTTAATTAATAATTTGAATTCATGTTTCCTTTCTTGTGTTGTGTTACCTCCCAATTATATCCTAATTTTAGTTTACATTTACTTGACTTGGTTGCCGACTTTGGGAGTTATTTTGCACTGCTGTGTGAGAAGAATTATTTTAAAATAAGAGATTTGTATTGGGGAATCTCGGAACAAAAATTCTTTGCTAAAGGATATATTTTTACAGATCTATCAATAAATATAATATTAAGGAAAATACATAATTGCATTTATTTATTAATATGTAATTCAAGAAACGCTCATGTGAATATTATTTAGATTGGTGTGATTTTTCTTAAGTATCAAAGTGTGTTTTAATAAGTGCCCTTTTCTGGGATGTTTTTCTAACTTCTCAGTTCAGCCTACAATCTTAGGATTTTGTGATGATTTCTTACCAAGAATAAATCAGGTCAGTATTCTGAGTTTAGCAGGGAAATGCATTATTATTCAACTAATAATAGTACACAAGCCTGTTTTTTTAAAAATTTCTAAAAATAAAATAAGTGTGACTTACATTGTGAGTCAAAGCCTTAGCAACAAGTGGTCCCACCATTCCTGGAATAGTGCCAAATGTATTTGTGATTCCAAGGAGGATGCCAGCATAGCTAAGTTTATAAGGGAAAACAAGGATTAGTCCTTGGAACTTTCCAATTCTCAATTTTGCAATTCTTTTCCTGCCCCTTCAGAATCAGATTACATTATATGTGTACTTCCAGAACAGAGGATTTTTTTTCAACAGCAGTCCAAGCATTTTGGCATCCAAAGCCCTCCTGACAGATTGAAACGGGATACTAGAAAGAATTTCACACATGATTCATCCACTTGTCTGCAAAGGATTAGAAACGCTTCTCATGTGTCCAAGCTTCTCAGATATTAGCAAAGGGATTCTCGCTGCAAATTAAATGGTCTCCCTCCAACTTCATTTCAGCTCAGACTTGACAGCTAAGATAAACTATACTTTCCAACAGTATTGTTAATAGACATATACAGTAGATACCTACAGTATGCACTCAGCAAATGTTAACCACAAAGTCTGTCTCAAAACAGCTCAGTGTAGCATTTCCCCCCCCCCACAAAAAAGTAAGATATTCCTTCCATTAAGAAATTTCTTAGTTGTATAATGTCTACAATGGGTTCTTTGCAACAACTATGCCAATTACAAGAGTATCTCCATACACACAAAAAATTGTCCTTCTGGGAAATATATGAAACAAAGGGCTGCCAGTTGGTGTAAATTACTATGTATTGGTATCTGAATGCAGCTATCTTCTAGATAATCTTGTACGATCCATTTTTATATTCTCTCAGAAAGGGTTTCCCTTTACTTGATATATTTAAGATGTGGGAATCTAAATAAAATTTTATAACTAGTTATTAGCATTGTAATGACTGAACATAATGGGGAAAGTAACTAAATTATAATTTAAAATAGCCAATCAATTGCATGTATTAGAAGAAATAGGATTTAGGAAAGCTTATGACACTTCTTAAAGGTGCCATAAGAATCTGTATGGTTTTTGTTGCAAGGGATTAACAATAATTTAAGCATTAAATTTTGATGTGGTTATTGCTTGAAGTTGGATTTGCAGTGACTGCAGAAGATGTATCAAATGTATTTGCCACCCTCCAGAAAATAAAACATGTCCAATGTTCTAGGGCAGGGGTAGGCAACCTCGGCTGACTCAGGAATTCTGGGAGTTGAAGTCCATGAGTCATAAAAGAGCCGAGGTTGCCTACCCCTGTTCTAGGGAATTGAATGACCCTAGGTGTGTGTAGTGAGGGAATCAAAACTACAAATGCCCTCCCTCCAACACACAAACACACACAGCCCAAATGGATTGGAGGAGCATGATGATGATACAGGAAGATGCTATCATTATGAGAAATGTGACAAGTGGCATGGAGGACTAATAGCTGTACCCATCTGTTCGCCAGCTCCAGTTGGCAGTAGTGGCAAAGGAAAGGAGCCATGTCTGGTGGCTATTACAGTGAGAAGGTTGGAGGGACCATGTTGAGGAGAGAATACTTTTCTGTTCATAACAAAGAAATCCCCACACCGGGCCCGGGCGCCCAATTTCTCTATATTTCTTTCATTCACTTTGGCAACAAAGAATGCTTCCCAAATGGAGTTTTCAATGGTAGATTTATACAACATGGCCACACTAAAATCTGTCTCTTACAGGTACATGCCTGGTGGTGGTTTTCTGTCCAATAGATGGGAGCCAACTGCAAACTATCCAGCAATTATTACTTGAAAACTTATTAAAGTTTCTTCTGATTGAGGACACCAGACAGAGAGCCCAAGATTTGCTTTTTATGTTTGGTTTTGACAAGTGTTTTAGGTTCTCTCCATTCCAGCTTGGAGAAGCCATGATTAACATGGCACAACATGCCTAAAATGGGAGCAGCATTTGTAGAGAAACTAGCTTCTGTCACAAGCACTGTAATATCTCTCTAATTGCTTCAAAATTATTTTGAAAGATTTCTGATGCTATCTTCTTTGTCACTCTTCCAGTCTTCTACACTTATCTTTATGCTTAATGAAAAATCAACGAAAACATTGAGGAAAATATTTTTTGTTCCATCACTAAGAAATATCCACCAGAAAGCAATCTACAGTTGCCCTGTGATATTTGTATCAGTTTTGAAGAACATGCCCAATGTTGATGACAATAAAAATTCAACTTGTGTGAATGTCTTAAGGAAATAACATAGTTTGCAATAATCTACAATTTCTAAAAGCATTCTTCATTGAATTCTCTGCTTCATACGTAGTATAATGAGATTATCTGTTTCAGGAAAACGTAACAGCTAGTAAAAAACTTAATCAAAAGCTATAAAAAGCCTTCAAAAAACTTACGATGGTGCAATATCCAAGTGGTTGATACTGTAACCTGACGTGGAAAACCCTCCAAGTGTTGTTGATATGGTTAAAAATACAACTGCCACTTCATAGTTGCAACCTATAAATCCAGCCGCCATGAGGAATACTGCAGGCCCAACCATTCCTTAATTAAATAAAAAAATTAGAAAGTTTATACAAACACTTTCTATTTATTCTTTTTCTTGATGTTTTAGTGTAGTTTTGATTTTTGTTTATTTTATAAAAGTAGCTTTAGTTTTCAGCTCTTGACCTGCAACAGAGGATAACTGAAAGCGTGATTTCACCCTTCATCCCTAAATAAAGCGATAACATTGTCTAAAATAGGTCAATAACTCCTCAGTACCATAGTATATTGTCAGGGAACAAGAATGGCAACACATATTCTTTGGAATTTGTAACCTGAAACAGGTATATTCTCCTTTGATCCATCCAAGCTCAAAGAACCCACTACAGTATTATCAGCACAAGAAAGTCAGTATGTTGGAGACATAGGAGATTAGTATCATGTAGACATTAGGATGCAATCAAAAATAGATTTTAGAAGAAAGCAGGTAGAACAGTGTGGGCACACAAGGTGAAGGTATTTGTAATTATGATAGTAGAACATATGCACTGCGTAGAAAAGTTGAATTCCTTATTTTTTTCCCCATAAATTCCCAGTAGCTGGAATATATATATATATATTCTCCTGAAATCCTGGCATATCACTGTCAGTCTAATTCAACAGGCATTGATCTGGATATAAGACAGTTTACAAAGGTAAGCTACCTTGATTTATGACTGGTCACTTTATTCAAAGTTTTGACGGACCTCCCCAGAACTACTTATGACCTGGATTCAAAGTTCTAATGGCTGGGCCCGCCTCTACCTTATCACATGATTATATTTTGGGTGCTTGGCAACTAGCTCATATTTATGGCTGTTTTCAATATTCCAAGGTCTCAATTTAATTTATTTTTTTGTCAGAAACTAGAGATTATTTCGAGCTTCTGGAAAAATCTGCCCATTGTGGGCAATGGATTTGCTTTACGACCACAGAGTTTGCTTTATGACAGTTGCAAAAGTCATAAAATTAAGTGCAGTCACGTAGTGATCCACTTAATGTCTGGTACAATGTACAAAACACAATTTCAGGCTCAATTATGGTTGTACATCAAAGAGGCTACCTGTATAACAATGCACCCCCAATTCAGTGGCATTTCATGGACAGTTCAGTATATTACATGGTAGAAATGTAACATTGTTACTAAAAGATTTAAATTAATTCAAAATGATGGTGTTTGCTGGAGTAACATGAAACTGTTTTTAATGGCTTGCTTTCTACTAGCCATATTATAAAAAGTGCATCAAAATTCCTGCTAGACTATCTTGGAGGTTCAATTGTCCTTGTTGCTAAATATTTGTCTATACAACTTTAAAGAAGTCAGCAATTGTTTTGTAATGCAAGCTAAGATTATACTAATTTGTGTGCTCTATGTGACACTTTGAGACTGGATACTTATTACTATTTTGCTAGGATAAAAAATTAAAAAATAAATTAGAAAATGTCGTAATTATCCTGCTTTCTATTGCCATCTAGTGCAGTGTTTTTCAACCACTGTTCCGCGGCACACTAGTGTGCCGCGAGATGTTGCCTGGTGTGCCGTGGGAAAAATTGAAAAGTAATTATAAAATACTTTCTTTGTGTTTATTTGATTCCTATTCAAGAGAATTACTTTATATATAGTCAATATAGGCACAGAGTTAAATTTTTTAACATTTTCTAATGGTGGAGTGCCTCGTGATTTTTTTCATGAAACAAGTGTGCCTTTGCCCAAAAAAGGTTGAAAAACACTGATCTAGTGTACAAAACAAAGTATAAAATTCAGGTTTCATGTTTTATAGCAACATCCTAGCTGTTGCTGCAGCTTTGTTAAAAACAACATACTGAATCTATTTTAAAAATCAACTGGATCAGTTAAAAAAACCCAGAATACTTATTTTAAGACAAGGCAGCAAAGGCGAATGTGGGAAACAGTGAAAGAATTGTGAATAAAAAGATGATACCAATTCCCTTATCTAATAATCTCAAAATTAATTTATGCATTGTTATTTCAGTTTGTTTCAAGGTATTAAGTTATCAAGGACAAAAGATTCAGAGGGAAGCAAGAGCATGGTAGCTTTACTTAAACAAGCAAGCATAAGTAGCAGAAGCACACTGGTATTTCTAAGTAGCCCTAGAAAAGATGCTTGTCTGAACATCAGGAAAGCTCATTTCTAGTTAATACTACAGAATCTACTATGTCTTATGACATTTATCAGGTGGGCTAAAGTCTGAATCGGCATAAGGTAGCTTTCTATCATTTTGAGAAAGTTGTAATGCCAGCATGTTTGGCACATGCTTTCCCCTTCAAAAAAATGTTCCTAAAAATGTCAGGGTGATCTTTGTCGTTGTTAGATGTTGGGAAGCACCAGCCTGGCAGGAAGGGGGGTTCACACAGAGTTAGCCTGGAGTCACTGTGCAAATGCAAAAGAGCTAGGACACTACTCCTTGCCCAGGTTTCTTGGAGCCTTGTCTAATTGTTCCCAAGAGTAGGCTGCCAGACTGGGGAGATTCCTGTATTATAGGCAGAACAGAATAAAGTAGTTAGCTTGCATTCTGCATGTATGGGTCTGGTTGTTCACACCTGAAATTAATATATATAATTACTGTAGGACAATCTTATTTTAAGAATTATGTTTATACAAGATTCATATAGTCCTCGTAGGTTGTGACCTTCAACACATATGCAAGATATATCGGGCCAATCCAGGAAGGAGCAGGGTCCTTCTGACCAAACAGTGTACTTTAATTAGAAAGTCTCACCTTGTGTAAGAAATGCCGTGGATTTTGTCTGGAAACAAATATATATATTTAAAATTATTACATGTTGTATTAATGCTTACTTAACGTATCAAACCAATTCACTTTCATTCTACATGAGCTATAGGCTACATTAAAAACAAATTCTTTTCTTACCTATTGCTGTAAATGTTTTGCGAACACAGACTGTTGACATATTTTTCTTTTCCCGTAAGTAGTCCGCAAACTGACCACACACAATTATACATATCCAGCAGCCAAAATAAGGAAGTGCGGATAAGAATCCATTCTGTAGAGAGGGAAAATGATACTTAAAATAATTTCAACAATTTATCAGATTCTAGATATGATTTATAATATTAGCATGAGCGATGTATTATATTTTTAGATATGATCATAGATATATATACCTATATATATTCTGAGTAAAGTTATAATGCAAGTATGTTTTGTACTTGCTTTCCCCTTCAAATGAGATGATTGCATATTTAAAGATAAGCATGAACAGAAATAATATTTGTAAATGATGCAGGGTAGGTAACCAGTAGTTAACATACAGCTTTCTGTGACTCTTTTTTGATACTAATCCATACATATATATATACAGTGCTTAACAAACATTTAACACATATCTTCCTTGCTTCTCAGCTAAGAGAGAGAGAGAGAGAGAGAGCCTGTGGCCTAGGGGTTAAAACAACTGCTTAAGACGTAGTCGGCCCAGGTTCGAATCTCAGAAGGGTATGGCTGACTGATGAGAACAAATAAGTTTGAAATGATCATATTGGTCTCCCTTTATTCTTTATTCTTTGTTAGCAAGCCCAAAAATTTACACAAATATGAGCTGCCACTGCTGTGGCTACTGCCTGTAGATGGCCTTGGGCTAGGCTGAAACAGGAAATAAGATTTGTCCCGTGTCTGGGACTAAGCAAGTGTATTCTGAATGCTTAACAAACATTTAAAACATATATATATATATATATATATATATATATATATATATATATATATATATATATATATATATATACCGTATATACTTGAGTATAAGCCGAATTTTTCAGCCCACTTTTTGGGCTGAAAAATTCCACTTCGGCTTATACTCCAGTCAACAAAAAAACTTACCGAGGACTTGTGCGCGGCCGAGGCTTTGGTGCTTCCGGGATCGCCCGCACCTCTCCCAAGCCACCGCCGTCCGAGACCTGCCGAAGTTTGGGGAGGTTTGGGGAGGTGCGCGCGCACCTCCCCAAACCTCCCCAAACGTCGGCAGGTCTCCGGAGCTCCCCGCCTTGCCTGCCTGCTTCTTTCCGCAGCGGAAAGAAGCAGGCAGGCAGGGCGCGGAGGAACGGAGACTTGCCGACGTTTGGGGAGGTTTGGGGGCCTCCCCAAACCTCGGCAGGTCTCCGTTCCTCCGCACAGACCTGCCGACGTTTGGGGAGGTTTGGGCGCCTCCCCAAACCTCCCCAAACCTCGGCAGGTCTCCGTTCCTCCTGCCGACCTTTGGGGAGGTTTGGGCGCCTCCCCAAACCTCCCCAAACCTCGGCAGGTCTCCGTTCCTCCTGCCGACCTTTGGGGAGGTTTGGGCGCCTCCCCAAACCTCCCCAAACCTCGGCAGGTCTCCGTTCCTCCTGCCGACCTTTGGGGAGTTTTGGGCGCCTCCCCAAACCTCGGCAGGTCTCCGTTCCTCCGCGCAGACCTGCCGACGTTTGGGGAGGTTTGGGCGCCTCCCCAAACCTCCCCAAACCTCGGCAGGTCTCCGTTCCTCCTGCCGACGTTTGGGGAGGTTTGGGCGCCTCCCCAAACCTCGGCAGGTCTCCGTTCCTCCGCGCAGACCTGCCGACGTTTGGGGAGGTTTGGGCGCCTCCCCAAACCTCCCCAAACCTCGGCAGGTCTCCGTTCCTGTTTGGGGAGGTTTGGGCGCCTCCCCAAACCTCCCCAAACCTCGGCAGGTCTCCGTTCCTCCGCGCAGACCTGCCGACGTTTGGGGAGGTTTGGGCGCCTCCCCAAACCTCGGCAGGTCTCCGTTCTTCCTGCCGACCTTTGGGGAGGTTTGGGCGCCTCCCCAAACCTCGGCAGGTCTCCGTTCCTCCGCGCAGACCTGCCGACGTTTGGGGAGGTTTGGGCGCCTCCCCAAACCTCCCCAAACCTCGGCAGGTCTCCGTTCCTGTTTGGGGAGGTTTGGGCGCCTCCCCAAACCTCGGCAGGTCTCCGTTCTTCCTGCCGACCTTTGGGGAGATTTGGGCGCCTCCCCAAACCTCCCCAAACCTCGGCAGGTCTCCGTTCCTGTTTGGGGAGGTTTGGGCGCCTCCCCAAACCTCCCCAAACCTCGGCAGGTCTCCGTTCCTCCGCGCAGACCTGCCGACGTTTGGGGAGGTTTGGGCGCCTCCCCAAACCTCCCCAAACCTCGGCAGGTCTCCGTTCCTGTTTGGGGAGGTTTGGGCGCCTCCCCAAACCTCGGCAGGTCTCCGTTCCTCCGCGCAGACCTGCCGACCTTTGGGGAGGTTTGGGCGCCTCCCCAAACGTCCCCAAACCTCGGCAGGTCTCCGTTCCTGTTTGGGGAGGTTTGGGCGCCT
The DNA here is from genome assembly GCF_964194415.1 of Vipera berus. Lineage (NCBI taxonomy): Eukaryota > Metazoa > Chordata > Lepidosauria > Squamata > Viperidae > Vipera > Vipera berus. The sequence goes on from NC_138202.1 coordinate 237,249,640, forward strand.
CCCCAAACCTCGGCAGGTCTCCGTTCCTCCGCGCAGACCTGCCGACGTTTGGGGAGGTTTGGGCGCCTCCCCAAACCTCCCCAAACCTCGGCAGGTCTCCGTTCCTGTTTGGGGAGGTTTGGGCGCCTCCCCAAACCTCCCCAAACCTCGGCAGGTCTCCGTTCCTCCGCACAGACCTGCCGACCTTTGGGGAGGTTTGGGCGCCTCCCCAAACGTCCCCAAACCTCGGCAGGTCTCCGTTCCTGTTTGGGGAGGTTTGGGCGCCTCCCCAAACCTCCCCAAACCTCGGCAGGTCTCCGTTCCTCCGCGCAGACCTGCCGACCTTTGGGGAGGTTTGGGCGCCTCCCCAAACCTCCCCAAACCTCGGCAGGTCTCCGTTCTTCCTGCCGACCTTTGGGGAGGTTTGGGCGCCTCCCCAAACCTCCCCAAACCTCGGCAGGTCTCCGTTCCTGTTTGGGGAGGTTTGGGCGCCTCCCCAAACCTCCCCAAACCTCGGCAGGTCTCCGTTCCTCCGCGCAGACCTGCCGACGTTTGGGGAGGTTTGGGCGCCTCCCCAAACCTCCCCAAACCTCGGCAGGTCTCCGTTCCTCCGCGCAGACCTGCCGACGTTTGGGGAGGTTTGGGCGCCTCCCCAAACCTCCCCAAACCTCGGCAGGTCTCCGTTCCTGTTTGGGGAGGTTTGGGCGCCTCCCCAAACCTCCCCAAACCTCGGCAGGTCTCCGTTCCTCCGCGCAGACCTGCCGACCTTTGGGGAGGTTTGGGCGCCTCCCCAAACGTCCCCAAACCTCGGCAGGTCTCCGTTCCTGTTTGGGGAGGTTTGGGCGCCTCCCCAAACCTCGGCAGGTCTCCGTTCCTCCGCGCAGACCTTTGGGGAGGTTTGGGCGCCTCCCCAAACCTCCCCAAACCTCGGCAGGTCTCCGTTCCTCCTGCCGACCTTTGGGGAGGTTTGGGCGCCTCCCCAAACCTCGGCAGGTCTCCGTTCCTCCGCGCAGACCTGCCGACCTTTGGGGAGGTTTGGGGAGGCGCCCAAACCTCCCCAAAGGTCGGCAGGAAGAACGGAGACCTGCCGAGGTTTGGGGAGGTTTGGGGAGGCGCCCAAACCTCCCCAAAGGTCGGCAGGAAGAACGGAGACCTGCCGAGGTTTGGGGAGGTTTGGGGAGGCGCCCAAACCTCCCCAAAGGTCGGCAGGTCTGCGCGGAGGAACGGAGACCTGCCGAGGTTTGGGGAGGTTTGGGGAGGCGCCCAAACCTCCCCAAACAGGAACGGAGACCTGCCGAGGTTTGGGGAGGTTTGGGGAGGCGCCCAAACCTCCCCAAAGGTCGGCAGGTCTGCGCGGAGGAACGGAGACCTGCAGAGGTTTGGGGAGGTTTGGGGAGGCGCCCAAACTTCCCCAAAGGTCGGCAGGAGGAACGGAGACCTGCCGAGGTTTGGGGAGGCGCCCAAACCTCCCCAAAGGTCGGCAGGAGGAACGGAGACCTGCCGAGGTTTGGGGAGGCGCCCAAACCTCCCCAAAGGTCGGCAGGAGGAACGGAGACCTGCCGAGGTTTGGGGAGGCGCCCAAACCTCCCCAAAGGTCGGCAGGAGGAACGGAGACCTGCCGAGGTTTGGGGAGGCGCCCAAACCTCCCCAAAGGTCGGCAGGAGGAACGGAGACCTGCCGAGGTTTGGGGAGGTTTGGGGAGGCGCCCAAACCTCCCCAAAGGTCGGCAGGAGGAACGGAGACCTGCCGAGGTTTGGGGAGGCGCCCAAACCTCCCCAAAGGTCGGCAGGTCTGCGCGGAGGAACGGAGACCTGCAGAGGTTTGGGGAGGCGCCCAAACCTCCCCAAAGGTCGGCAGGAGGAACGGAGACCTGCCGAGGTTTGGGGAGGTTTGGGGAGGCGCCCAAACCTCCCCAAAGGTCGGCAGGAGGAACGGAGACCTGCCGAGGTTTGGGGAGGTTTGGGGAGGCGCCCAAACCTCCCCAAAGGTCGGCAGGAGGAACGGAGACCTGCCGAGGTTTGGGGAGGTTTGGGGAGGCGCCCAAACCTCCCCAAAGGTCGGCAGGAGGAACGGAGACCTGCCGACGTTTGGGGAGGTTTGGGGAGGTGCGCGCGATCCTGGAAGCACCAAAGCCTCGGCCGCGCGCAAGTCCTCGGTAAGCTCCGGGCGGTCACTTGCTTCGCGTCTCCTGAGGGAAGGGGGGGTGTTTCCTCGCCTGCTGGGCGCCGCGATTTGCCCGGGTAACGCGCGGGCCCCGAATGGCAGCGTGGAGCGAGGAAGCGGACAGCCAGGGCTTCCCCGAGAGCCGCGGCCACACAGGGTATTCCTGTGTATTCAGGCTTGCAAAATGGCGGATCGAGCCTCTGCTGGCGGCAGAGGCTTGCAGAACGGCGGATCGGCTTATACTCGAGTCAATAACTTTTTCCAGGTTTTGGGGGTGAAATTGGGGGTCTCGGCTTATACTCGAGTCGGCTTATACTCAAGTATATACGGTATATATATATATATATATATATATATATATATATATATATATATATATATATATATATATATATATATATATATATATATATATATATATATATATATATATATATATATATATATATATATATATGTTTATGCACATTATATGGATATGGAGTTTCCAAACAATTGTTGAAATTGCCTGAACCTTTGAGAATAAAGACATTATTTAAAAATTACATAACCCTTTTTAATGGTAAATAATGGAAATACAAGTATAGTAATGAATTTTAAGTATGTGGCCAAAAAGTAGCACCTGTTTCATCGGAGACACATTACAAATGTAAGACAAAGCTTTTTTCATGACTCTGAATTAGAATGAATATTACCATTTCCTCATTTGGTTTATTTTACTGGGGGAGGGGCAAATATTAGTTCAACAGCTCTTTTAGATTTAAGGTACTGCAGAAAAAAAAATCAAATCCCATCATGCAGACTATATACAGTAAAAAGAAAAAAAAACAGATTCCAAGCTCTGATTATATGATAATTGGACAAAGCATTTAAACTGCTCAGTCCTGTTACTTAGATTCTTTCCTTGTACTTATTCAGTACATAATCTTCTGAAGAAATACAAATATGCATCAGGCAGTCCACGGGAAGCCAACATTTTTCTCAATTTTTGTTCCTTTTGGAATAGTCCACCCAGAAGACATGATTACTTGTGAAAAGACCCATTAACAGAGTCCATAATGTCCACTTATTAATTTTGTATGCAAAATGTGAAAGCCTTTACTCAAAAATCAACAATTGCCCCACTGTTTCCATAACATAAAAAAGCACGAAAAAAGTTAATTAAAAAAGATATTTTTAAAATTGCACTGTAATTATACTAAAACAATTTGCCCCAAATCTCTGATTTGATAACTAGAATGAATTTTCCAGGAGTACACATACAGTAATTTAAGTATAGCCATATCCTAGGAAGATTTTGTAATACTTTGGTTCTTACAAAAACCTGAACTTATGTTGAATAGAAACATAGGCAGAAATGCAAGAATGGGCCTTAGTTTGGGAATCAAATTCTCATCCAGTCTAGATATTAACTGAATTATCACAGACTAATAGAGTTTATAAAGCCTCCTGAATCTAGGTTCATGGTTGTACCACTTTAGGATTAAAGTTAATTTTTGTAAAATTGGAATGCATAGGGTGGCTTACCTCCTGCACATCAAATCTCAAAATCTCCTTCATGTATGTAGGCAGCAGGGTAAGGAGAGTGTAGAATGTCCAATTATAAGAAAAGTGTGCAACAACAATGGCCCACAATGGAACAGATTTCAATATGGCTTTCCAAGGCACAGATTTTTGGGTAGAAAGCTAAATGGAAGGAAATAAATTCATATTGACATTAAAAACCTTTAGATCTCAAGGAATTTAATTTTTAAAGAATGTTATTCAGCATTATGAAGGATTAATTCTGACATAAATTTTTGACAGAGATACAATATAAAAAAACGGGCTATATGATCAGGTATTATATTTTACTGAGTCTACATCTTTTTCATTGGAGAATATCTATCACCATTTCACTATAGTTTGTTTGTACTAACTTAAAATGAAACTCATAGGTCTGGAGAATTTGTTTTGGAAGATGAATGGAACCCTTAGTTAAGGGTTAACCCTTAGTTTTAATTTTTTTAAAAAATTAGCATGATTAAAAGCATATTTAAGGACTACTTTTCCCTTTTTTATATACAGTGAATATTTATACATTATATTGCACTTAACCTGGATGGTAACTGTTTGCTGATGGTTCATACCTGTTGTGAAAGGGTAGACAGAATGTATTCTTTTTCAGCAGAGGAAATTGTCTTGTGAGCTTCAGGTGTATCACTAACCATACACATCCAGAAGAGGAACCACAATACACCTAAGGTACCTTAAAGTAAACGAAAGTGCCTGTGTTTAAGTTGAAGGCAGCAAAAAATGTCTATGGCTAGAGTAGACTTAACTAAAAATTATCTGCATGTGAATATAAGAGCCTCATATAATAATCCTTTGCCAGAAAAAAACCTTGAAAAGTTACAGGGCATTTCAACAGTATTGTTTTATGTGTGATGTTTACAAGTTTGTGTCAATGTGTCCCAACTTTATCAAAATCGATTGTTAGCGCATAACACGTAGTACTTAACATATTAACTTTTAGATCTGTTGGCTCCAGCATGGCTAAAGGTGTTAAATGTAAAATGCTAGCAGCTGGGAGAGGAGAACCATACATACAGGCAGATACACACACAGACACAAAGGGAAATGTTTAGAAAATAGGATTATTACACAAAGGCTGAACTATTAAGAAAAATACAAGCCCAACACCATGACTGCTTGGAATCATCAAATTTCTCTACAGTTTGCATGCTTGCATTTCCCTGACAGAAAAAAATTAATAAAAGCAATCAAAACCTCCTAAGATATGAAAAAATAAAGCATCTGTACAATATAATACAATAGTTTAAGTAGTAGCACTATTCTAGAATTAAACACAAAAAGCCTTAATCAAAGAATTATATGTGCAATGAGACTACTTACCAAATAAATAGAATACGTAACTCCAATCTACATAATAGCATATTATACCAGACAAGGGAAGTGAGACAACTGTTCCTAGCTGTGCACCTACAAATTAAAGATTTTTTAAAAAATGCTGACAGCATGTATCTTAGTAAACAAATTATTTATCAAGTGTGTCTAAAATAACATCTGAGTTAAGGATAAGGCCTGCATTACAGTGAGCCATGGTTACAAGTACCAGGAAGAATACAGGATATGGGAAGGGAGGAAATTCATAGCCCTGCAAGTTCTTCTTGGGGCCACCCCACAGTCAACCATGGTCAAAACTAAAAATATGCATGAAATCTTACCTGCATATGAAATACTAAGGAGTTTACTGCGTTCTAATGGAGGAGCCCAATTAGACCACATGGCATGCATGGCTGGAAACGTTACACCCTGGAAAATATATTTGCTTATAATGTAATATATACATGAAATATATATGTGTAATATATATCTTTCTGCCAACCTAGCAGTTCGAAAGCACGTAAAAATGCAAGTAGAAAAATAGGGACCACTACGGTGGGAAGGTAACAGCGTTCCGTGTGCCTTTGGCATCTAGTCATGCCGGCCACATGACCATGGAGACGTCCTCGGACAAGAGCTGGCTCTTCGGCTTTGAAACGGAGATGAGCACCGGCCCCTAGAGTTGGAAACGACTAGCACGCATGTGCGGGGGAACCTTTACCTTTACTATATATCTATATTACAAAAACAAGATAGCATTCATTGGTAAAATATTTTATTTTAATGAAATGCTTCTCTTCAATAAATCCTGGGAAAGTATTGGTTTGAAGCTGTTGTTTTAAGCACATGCACATTACCTGAAGACCAATTAAGCAGAACTAATTTCTTGCCCATCATAATCCTTCAGATGAAAATGTTTTGTGGATAATTATACTGAATGCTCAATTTTTACCAAGTCTTAGCCACCAAAATATTCAATCTTGACCAAAAATATTGATATGTAATGAAGCATGATGTAATGCAATCAGTCAGTGAAACTTTATAAAAAAAACCCTTATTCTTAAATTAAGCTAGATCGCCCAGCAAAAGTAATGCAGAATTTAAAATGAAAATGAATAAGCAATAATGTTTAAGATGAAAAGGCATCCAAAGATGCAAAGGGATAAGCCGTTTTATGATCTGCTTCTAATCTTTGGTTGTTCACTAGGGTGATGAATTCTATGAGCAGAGTCTATTCTTACAACAGCTGTTGCTTTGGATGCCTCTCAAGAACACTAAACAATATTTTATTCTGGCCAACTCTTCAATGTTTTACTTTGCTGATACTCCTATGAGTGGATGTATTTGTTATTTTATTTATTAAATTTTTATGCCACCCATCTCCCGTACAAGGTAACTCTGGGCATAATTTTACATTATGAATCTGATTTGATGATTAAATGTGATCCAAAATACTGAGAGCTGCCTTGAAAATGATTAGCTGTGGGGAAAAAGAAAGCCCTCCATTTAATCCTGTAAGGCACGGATGAAGCTGAAATTTGCCAAAAAAAGAAAATGGCATTAAATGCAGAATTCCACTGAGGATTTGGATTTCCTGATTACGTGCCATCAAGTTGGTGTCAACTCTTAGTAACCATTTTGTTAAAATCTTCTCCAGAACAATTTTATATTGCCTATCCCCATGTGGATTCATGGTAACAGACAAGAATGGTTTACCACTGCTTCTCCCAGCAGTATGGAATGATGCCTTTGCCAGTGTCACTAAAGTGACCTTTTGTCTTTGACATCTTATATCATTGTTGCCTGATACAGAGACTGCTCACTTTAGTTGAGTAACTGGGATGACCTTTGTGCCTTCGCTTTGGGGATTTATGTTCTTGGCATTCTTTGTTCATCACTCCCAGGACCACCTTCTACCACTATGAGGCAGCAGGACTGGAGGGGGTTGGATTACTTTTGTACAGAACGGTGTACCACTCTTTATATCTATGATTTTTCACAAAGATGGCGCTTTATACTTTATACAATACACTTGTCCTTACAAATGATACAGTTGCACTCACAAAAAACCACATTATTTTCACAATGTGTTTCACATAATTTTCATGCGAAACACAGGAGAACTGAGGGAAAAGAGGAAACCGTCAAGTCCATGTCCAAGATGCTACAAGTTCTGTGACAAGACTAAGAGAGTGAGGAGCCAGGAGCTACTCATGTCAGAAAACTATGAAGAGTGGTGGTCATTTATTCACTTGGTGTTTCCCCTTCTTTCCCATTGTTTAGCCAACATCAAAGGAAAAGCAAGAGATTACCTCGCCCAGACCTTCCAAAACCCTGACGGCTATGAGGAATCCAGCTCCTAAATCTGCTGCTAACGGTGTGAACAAGGTGAAAACAGCAGTACCCAAGATGCCAAAGCCCAGCAGCAGCTTTGCCCCAAATTGGCGTGCCAGATATCCTCCAGGAACTTGAGTAATGATGTAGCCATAGAAAAAGGAGCCAAGGATCCAGCCTTGCATTTCAGCATCCCAAGGATAGCTTTTTCCCTAAAAAGAAAAGAGGAAGAGGCAGGCAGGTCTGGTCAATATTTTATACATCATAAGAGAAAAAAAAAAGAAAGAAAGAAAAAGAAAGAAAGAAAGAAAGTATTGTGTTTTCCCACATGAGCATTTGTGGAATTTGCTTCCTGTTACAGCCTGGTTAACAAATCCCATTTTCTGTAACAGTGATCTCCGTGATCATTAGTATGACACATGAAAAAAAGCTTCTTACAAAGTATATCCACTACAAAACCCTTTTTTTTGGTACTGTTTGGTGATGAGCACCGGCCCCTAGAGTCGGAAACGACTAGCACACATGTGCGGGGGAACCTTTACCTTTACTAATTCATTTCATTTCATTTCATTTATTATATTTGTATACCGCCCTTCTCCCGAAGGACTCAGGGCGGTGAACAGGGCACATAAAAAATACAGAATACAAAAATTAAAAAAGAATTAAATAAGAGCCCGAGCTAAAAACAGTAGAATAATAAAAATCCCCAATAAAAACCCCAGCACATCCCCCATCAGGCCAGGCCAGCTTGCTCAAATAGGTCGGTCTTCAGACCGCGTTGGAAGGAGCGGAGGTCAGGTGCCATCCGGAGCTCAACCGGCAGCTGATTCCATAAAGCCGGGGCGCCCACAGAGAAGACCCTCCCCCTAGGGGCCACCAGCTGACATTCTCTGACCAGTGGCACCCTGAGGAGGCCCTCTCTGTGGGAACGCACAGGGCGGAGGGAAGTTGACGCCGGCAGCAGGTGATCCCCGAGGTACTCCAGACCCATGCCATGTAGGGCCTTAAAAACCATTACCAAAACCTTGTCAAAGAGAAAGTGCTATAGAATTGTTTTTAAATAATGTAAATAATATATACTTTGTTTTAAAATCCTTTTCTTCTTTGTCTTCCATTTTTATCAATGCATTCAACTGATTATGTTACCACGCTTGAAAATATAAGACATTGCATACTTTTGTTAGCAGTCCAAAGAGCACTGTTAAAGGCACAAAAATAAAATAAGTCTCTTATATTAAATCTGATCACTGATATATCTGTTCTCTGTCCCTGACCCAGGGTATTAGTCGAGCCTGACATATATCATGCTAAGATAAGGGATAGTCTATTAAGCATCATAATTGCAGTGTATCATAAATCTGTATAAGATAATGTTAAGTTTCATATGTTGTTAGCTTCCCAAGTCAGTAAGACACTACACTCCCTATGTATAGCACACATTTCATAAGGGGACTTATTCAAAACCAAAACTTGACATACAATGCAATCCTATACAAATTTCTCTGACTTGAGTTCCTTTGGATTCCTTGACCACTTACTCCCTGATTATATTTACAGGATTACATTCCAGTTAGAAATGTATAGATTAGTTATTATTATTATTATTTATTGAACTTAGTTACAACAGCAGAACATCTTTCCAGGTTTTTCACACAACAATGCATCTTTTGGAAGATTGAGGAACCAACATATGACATAAGACATTCTTCTTGAGAAAGGACAACAAATATTCTAGTTAATAAGAACTTGGAGAAGCCTATTGGCATTCGAGCCTTCTATTACAGATCTTAACAATTACTGTAGGTACAACTCACATTCTCAAAAATAAACTTGTTAAAATTACCGTAGTGTTAAGAGGAACTTTTGAAGTGGAAGAATGCTCTGGACACACATTTGAGGTGATGTTCTTGTTCAAGCTTATATTTGGTTGTATCATGTCCACGAGGGCAACACTTAAATTCACACGAAGTGCATACAAGAGGAAGAATCCAAAGAAGGCCCACATTGCTAAACTGAGGCGAGCAGAACACCATAATGGCACTAAAAGAAAAAGAAAACATGTAATTGTTAACAGCATTTCCTCCCAAAGGCAAAACCTTATAGTCCTGGTCAGCTGTAATATTTAACCAAATACAACACCATTAGGATTAGCCTATTCCCACAAGAAGCAAGACATTAAGCATTTTCTGCTCCATTTATCTCCATCAAAGAGCCCTAGTAGTGGATTAAATAAGACTGTACATGGGAGTAAGCAACTGATTCACAATAAAACAGACTTAATCAACAGAGGTAAATTATTATGATAGATCCTCATAGGACAAAAGAGGGTAGGAGAGCTGATGCTAGATTCACTATGATAAACTTTTGGATACAATTCTACACCTGTCTCCATCTCATCTCCAGACTACTAATATGAGCATGTTTTTATCAGCAAAGTTTCCCTTGGTTAAAATCAAGGCCTCCAAAGTAGAGACAGCAAGGTCACCACTAGCAGATAACCAGCTGTAGGCCTGGCTTCTGCTATCAGGTATGCAAGAAGCTAAATACATCAGGATAGGGAAAGCTCCTGGTGAAGCTTTAATTTTATCAAACATAGTGATAGGTTGGCTCCTGTTTGTTTATTCAGGTGTCAGAAGCATCACAATTAAAATAAGGCATTCTATATGACATGAATTCTAAAATATAAAATACAAGATTAGATAACTGGGCTCCTGTCTCCCCAGAGATCATATTTTACTATCCATAGACTCAAAGTGTTGAAAGACCTCTGCTTGAGCCCTCTCAGATGACATGATGCAATTATTCCTAGTGATGACTGATGACAAGAAGGAATGCAAACTGCAACACTTAAGAACTGAAAGTTAAGCTGAATTTACAGCTGTCTCTTAAAAATAATGTATTCATTAGCAGTATAAAAGCTGCAGCTAGCTTATACATTGTATTTGCTTGTTGGATTGATTGATATAGCCTTCCTTTTCACATAAGTGACCCTGGGTGGCTTACAAAGATTAAAATTATTGAAACAGCAAACTTTCAGGAAATTCAGAATAAGCACACCCTTTCCAGTAGCAATTTTTGGCAGAATTTATGCTAGAAATCTGTAGCTCCCCACCTCAATTTGTGGTACCATGATATTAATTGCTACCCATTTACTACTTGAGCTATTTTAGAAAGTGTAATGATTATTCATACACAGTAGTAATTGCTTTTTCTCTAATCCTTCCTGCCTTAAAAAAAGAATTTGCCTTTATAAATAACTAAAACCTTGAACGTTAAGCCAATGCATTCAAGATTAAAATCATATAGATGCAGGTTTCATTTTACAGGGAATCAAAGGGCTTTGGATTTTAAAAAATTCATTACACAATATTAGCAATAGCCTTCCTAGTTTTGTTTTAGGTAAAACAAAATAAAACTAAATGAATAGAACATAAATTTGATGCCATGTCTAGTCAACATTAGACATAAGGTCTAATAAATACAATCAAATAATAACTTTTATAAACTTCATGTTCTGTATATTATTCTTACAAAACTGAAATCAAGTATATTGTAAAGTCTATTGTTATTCTAGTACAATTATTCAAGGATGGGTCCAACTGGGATAAACAGGAAATAAGGAACATAAAATTATATTATTACAATTTAAAAAAAACATGAAGAACAATCTTCCTTTTTGAGAAGATATATATGTCTCAACACAGCACTTACTGCCCTAATATACAAATATACTCTACCATATTCGTCATCATCTTGTTTTAAATTAAAACAAAGAAAATACTATTTTTCTCTGGGGGGAAAAATAAGATAGCAAAATGCTTTTTTTTCATTTTGGGATTTTGACCTCTACCACTTAATATAAATAACCCTTCAAAAATAATTTCTTACCTCTTACATCTAAGGAAGTTTCCGTTTTTGCAACCAATCTTGTTTTCATATTCATATTTTATCATTTCCTAGTTACTGTTGTGCCGATTTCTTGAAATGCTCCAGAATCGGAACAGAACAGAAACTTCCTGCAACTTCTTCATTTGAGGAAGCTGTTGTTTATTTTTTCAAGCAGTCTAAACTAGACATAGAATATTCTTCACAGATAAGATCTTGCTGTTCCCATATAAAACGCTAATTACGTAACACTTTTTAATGCTAATGGCACTGTTATGCTGCTGTTCATTAGTGACGCTAACCTGAATCCACTGCTATTTTCTCCGATTACACTTACATTTCCCCCCCTCCCAGTTCTACTTCTCTGCTGGGTGTGGAATATCCTGTTGAACAGCTGCATTTTTTTTCCAGCAATTTCCTTCTAGATTTAAAAAACATTCCTTTTCATTCTCTATCGTTTCCTATGCGGATGTGTGTGCAGGTACACACCCACAAAATAGACATTTACTTTGTACTAAAGCTAAATCAATCTATATTTCTTAGCTCTATTTACAACTTAGTAACAATCTATCTTCGATGGTAGAGGACAGGAAGGCCTGGAGGAACATTGTCCATGGGGTCGCGATGGGTCGGACACGACTTTGCAGCTAACAACAACAACAATGATCTATCCATCACAAGCCGTTATTTGCTAGTGTGTGAACAAATCAACGACAATCACATGGGTTACACAGGCATGGAAAGAAAAGGAACTTGCTTTTATTTTGCCAGCGCCAATCCACACACACATATAAAGTTCTATCAGTATAATTTTTGCTGTTAAAAACTAAGAAATGAAGTTTTAGAGTGAAAAGGAGAAAGACACATATTTCGGTGGATTTTTTTTTAAAAAAATGCACTAATTGTAATGCTTTTTTTACATCTTGTCTTGTATAAAAATGACAATCATCTATGGTGACTCATAAGACTACATTGTTTAATAAGTTGTTAACTCAAGAGTTAACTGTGGCTTGCGGACTAGATAAACAGAGTGAAACAGCAGTCTGAAAGATATAAAAACTACCTCATCAGGGAGTCAAAGTCCCAGAATTCGGTGTCCAATAGCAACCAAGCAAATGCTTTAGAAGCTCAAAAATAAATCAAGTACATTATGATAAATACTGCAACTACACTGCAGTGCTAGTACCAGGGTAAGATAGTAAAGAAAATTCTATGTATACATTTTGTACGAACATATTTATCCTGTCATTCTTCTAAAAGTACACAATTGTATTCTTGTGTTAGCTGATTGACAGCAAGTAATCCTAAATCATCCATGGGAGAGCTTCACAGATTTGAATGAGGAATGTGCACAAACCATAAGAATCTGCCTAGTTGCTAATTTAATCATTCATAAAATACTAAATTTCACCACTAGTTACAAATCTTTAATATAATTTTGGGGCTAATTTGCTGACAACTTTTAAAACAATTATGCTCAGTAAATATTTAATTCAAAAACTAAGCTGGGATGAAACTTATTTCCTGATAACTACAGGTGGTCCTCATTTAATGATCACTCAGTGACTATTCAAACTTATGACGGTGATGAACAAGAGGTAGTTACAACTGGTCCTTGTATCTATGGCTCTTGCAGCATCCCATGGTCACATGATCATGATTGGCAACCTTTCCTGCCAGGTTGCCACAAGCAAAATCAATGGGGAAACTTGCAGGAAATTGAAAGGATTTCTGTGGCCCTCGCTAGGGGTAGGCAACCTTGGCTCTTTTATGACTGTGGACTTCAACTTCCAGAATTCCTGAGTCATAAAAGAGCCAAGGTTACTGACCCCTGCCCTAGCTAAATGACTGCTGCTGGAATTGCTGCTGCTAAACAGCACAGGTATATGGCTTTTCTACTTACAACCATGTTGCTTGACAACGGTTTCTGTTCCCAGTTAGCTTTGTTAAGCAAAGACTAGTTGTTAAGAACAGAACATTTAAATACTTTTCATTTTTAAGTTTAGTCCAGAACACTTTGACTGAAAATAAGTTCACTGTAATTAGAAGCTAGTGCTCTCAATCACTAAATTGTGACTTTGTATTTTAAATTAGTTTTCTGTGATAAGCACTATTTCCATTGTATTGCTATGTTTAATTATACATAAAACATATTGTTTGACATTCAAATATCCTAAGGTATTACCTCTTTATTTTAAACTTTTTTCTTTAAGCTTTTTTCTTTTATACCTCCAAACCACATAACCATAAACAAATTTTGAAATTCCACTTAGTTTTGAAAGAAGTTTGCCATGTGGTTTAACTGTCTGCTATTGGACAAAAGCAAAGTAAGCAATTTGAGCTAATTTGCTGCCCTAGCTAATTGCTAGGCTTTTGGTCTAGAACCATTGACGCAGGAGATTCAATTCTACACTTAGCCAAGGATGCTTTTGGGGTGAGTTGTCTGAGAAATACTTCAGTGTGCCTCACAAAGTTGCTCCAGAGATAAAATCAGTCATGTACATCAAAACTCCCAGTCCTCAATTATATTCTCAGATTTGCAATACTTTGCAAGATTATATGTGCACATTTAATGTAAAGGGTGATTGGTGATCCATTCAACCTGCCTTCATAAATGAATTTTGCCTTCTTTTGAATATGGATGCTGCATTTGTTTGATTATATTCTGGTATCCTCCTTTACATCTAAAATCAAAGTAAGTTATATAGATACATAACTTTTTCAGACCATGCTCCTGTGAATGTCATATCTCTATTTTACAATTTATTACATTTTTAAATGGTCCATCTTATCACCATCTTTGGTAAGGAATACTTCAAAAGTCTTTCAGGTCGTAGAATAACATCTTTCTCTACTTTTGGCAGAAAAATGCACAGACAGGAAGTTATCAGAAATTGAGCTTGACCTGAAGGAGAGGCTTTGCACAAAAAATAATTTGTTAAAATTACCTCTTTAAAGGAGAAAATTAAATAATTATTCATTCTCTATGCACCCCACTCAAGCCCTGAATGGTACAAACTTTTTAATATGAACTAAAAAAACCTTATGTTTTCAAAATAGATGTTTAGGAGGAATGTGTATTTCTTACAAAAAAAGCAATTTCAGATTCATCTTTTTCAATTTGACTACTTGCCTTTCAATATAAAAAAATTACAGAACAAGAAGAAAAAGGAATGTGCCATTCTTGTATTTAAATGGCAATATAGCAAATCCAGGTGAAAAAAGTAAAAATAAACTCAAAAATTAAGAATAGAAGAAAGTTCTACAAATTAACTGAAATATAAGGATTTTCGCCAAACGTTAAATTAAAAAAGGGCAAGGAAGGAAAAAAAAACAACAGAACTGCAAAACAGATTTCAATCTGTATACCCAGGACTATTCAGATATAACTAGCAAATATTTAATTCACAATTGCAGAGAAAAGCAAGCTAACATTTAGAATGCAAACTAAGAACACTAGCCGAACATGGATATTTGTTAATCTTCCTCCAAAAGAACTTTAGCAAAAATGGGAAGAAATATGTTTTTCAACTCCAACAAATGATGAAATTATTGACCTATGCAATAATTTCAAAACAAATTTTAGCTGAAAACCTGATGAAATATTGAAGGTAATTCTGTAAAGCAATAATTTTCACTGCATTCAACCTATTTTTGTTGTTGGATTTCCTTTGTACAATATGGGGGGAAAATGTGAAGATTATTATCTCTGCATTCAATCACTTAGTCGTTCAATGGATTTAGCAGGTTACAACCTGTTATTCCTTAATGATTAATCTGATGAATTACATTTATTAGTTATACAGAATGGAGAAGCAGAAATATAGTAAATTCTCAAAAGTTCGGTTACTGGCAAAGCCAATAAGCTTATGTATTAGAACTTCTCATCATGTTTTGGAATTCTGATAAACACTAGTTTCCCAGCAAGAGTGACCTTTTAAGAACATTAATTATCCTGAAGTATCTTATCGTTAGTTTCTCAGCAAGAGTAATCTTCTAAGAAGAAACTATCCTGAAGAAACTTATCACTCTTTAGTAAACCAATCACAGATATTTCCACAGACTACTGACTTCTAAAGGTATTCTATCTCAGTCTTGAGTGGTAATATTTTATCTTTAGTAATTTCTAGACTCAAATAGGATGAATCAACCCATTTTTCTCAATAGTTACTGGAATTTTCACTTTAACAATCATGGTAAAACTTTCTTGTTTGCTATCCCAGATAATTTTAAAAACAGGTCCTATGTGAATGCCAAAATAATGATCAAGTTTATTATTTTAATAATAGCTGCTACAGGAACAATTAAGCTACCGTATTTTCCGGCGTATAAGACGACCCCCTACATTTCCTGTTAAATTATAGGGTTTGGGCTATACTCGCCGTGTAAGACTACCCCTCTTCCAACGGACACCAAATAAAAATTAAAAAATATCAGATTTGATTTTAATATGGTAATTTTAATTCAAATGCTTATGACATGCAGGTACTTAGTAGGAAAACTGTCACTTATAAACATAAGGCTGTTTGTCATCAAACATGTAAACATAAAACAGTGCAAGTGGATTAAACTTTAATAACAACAAAAACAACAATAATAATAATAAGTTGGAAGGGACCTTGGAGGTCATCTAGTCCAACCCCCTGCTAAGGCAGGAAACCCTATACCATTTCAGACAAATGGCTGTCCAGTCTCTTCTTAAAAACTTCCAGTGTTGGAGCATTCACCACTTCTGGAGGCAGGTTGTTCCACTGGTTAATTGTTCTAACTGTCAGGAAGTTTCTCCTTAGTTCTAGGTTGCTTCTCTCCTTGAGTAGTTTCCATCCATTGCTTCTTGTCCTGCTTTCAGGTGCTTTGGAGAATAGCTTGGCTCCCTCTTCTTTGTGGCAGCCCCTGAGATATTGGATCACTGCTATCATGTCACCCCTCACCCTTCTCTTCGTTAAACTACACATACCCAATTCCAGCAACCGTTTCCTATTTTCCTAATTCACTTTTTCACTTTTCCTAATTCACTCTAAAGCTTTCCCTGCGCAGAGCCTTAAGTAACACCAGCTGCCTGCAATTAGTGCAGGTTCTCATCCCACCAGGCTCAAGGTTGAGTCAGCCTTCCATCCTTCCGAGGTAGGTAAAATGAGGACTCAGATTGTTGTGAGCAATAAGCTGACTTTGTAATAATGCTGCTTGTTGGGGGTGTGTGTGTGAAAGCTCTAATAAGCAGGCATATACATAGAATGAAGGCTATTGCTAAGCACATTGATTTGTGCTTTAAATTGTAAGCCACCCTGAGTCTTCGGAGAAGGGCGGGATATAAATGGGATTTTTAAAAAAAAGACCAAATGGGAGATCCGCTCCAGGTTTTCCAGCCAGCCCGCCCAGTTCCTGAGTCAAATGTGTCCTTAGAGCTAAGCAGCTGCTCTGGCTAGGCATTCTCCACCTGCCTTTCAAGTTGCTCTTGCATTCCCCACCTGCCTACAGCTGCTCTTCAACTTTAGAAGGAAAGATGCCCAGACCCCAGCCTGTAAAAAATCACAGACTGCAGCTTCTACTCCAATTGGTCCCGCTTTCCCTGCGCAGACTAAATGGAAGATCCGCTCCAGGTTTTCCAGCCAGCCCTGTCCCTAATGTTTCAGCACCCGGTGTATAAGACAACCCCTGACTTTTGAGAAGATTTTCATGGGTTAAAAAGTCGTCATACGCCGGAAACTACGGTATTCTAAGAAAACTAATGCAGATAGTTACTAGAAAATGTAATGATTATCCAACAATAATGGATAATTCTCTTCTCCCTTAGTTGAGATTTATATTTTTGAAGGTATTCTTACTTTCATTCCTTCACATTATTTCAAACTAAAGTATAAATACTTCTAAATAACTTTGACAAAGGTATCCTTCAAGATTTTCACTACATAAATTTCAACTGTCTGTTGAGAAAATTGGATTTAATTTGTTGCCATCTTCAGAATTAGTATTTGAATTTTTTTTTAAAATCCCATTTATATCCCGCCCTTCTCCGAAAACTCAGGGCGGCTTACAATCTAAAGCACAAATCAATGTGCTTAGCAATAGTCTTCATTCTATGTATATACCTGCTTATTAGGGCTTTGGGGGGGGGGCAAAGTCAGCTTGCTTGCTTGCTTATTTATTTATTTAAATTTCTATACCGCCCTATTCCCAAAGGACTCAGGGCAGTTTACAAACTGGGTCCTCATTTTATCTCTGATGGGATAAAAATTTCTTTTTTATTATGTGCTTGAGATAAAGTTAGGAGAGTACCTGTATATGTTTACATACTTTTCCATTGCTTGGTATAAAGAACATGTTAACATTAATTTAATATGCAAATTAAGGTCATAAGAAAATCTACTAGAAGTGATTTGCCCAGAATAACAATTTCCTATGTTATTTTTGGTATAACAACTGAAATTAATTGCTATTATTTATGAAAGGATTTTAAAGTTCTGCTATCATGTGAACATATTTCTACTATCAATAGAAAAACAGTCCCAGAATGTTTGTGTCTTTTATAATTCCATCATACTGAGCACATGTTCACTATTATTTTTAGTTTGAATGCCATTTTTTCACCCATTTAATAGTAAACAGTTATGCTATAATTTTATATTATGGCAGTAATCCATTTGGTTAAAATTGCAGTAACCATTTTTACCTCCCAATTTGAAAACAGAAAATTAGACTTTTTACTCCTTCTAAATATATATTTTTAGATTTTTTAAAAGGTAGAGATATTTTAAAAAACTCGCACATAATTTTCCTTTAGGCCCTAGGCTAGAGACAGTGATTGAGAACAATCTTACCAGTTTGTCTTTTAACTGAATGTGATGTGTGGAAGTTTTGATTATAGTCATAAAAATGTTGGCACTAATTAATGTAAGTGGGGGTGTTAAAACATTATCCACAATGAATGAATTTGGACAACACACCTAAATTAGTTTGATGCTAACTGATTTATTTGATGATCCAGCAAAGCCAGATGGTTTATATGAGTCACTTGTTTCCTTGGTGTGCACTTGGCTTCCCCATTCTGGTCTCATTTTATCTTTATATGCAACTTTTGAGCCCTCTCTTTGGCTATAGATCTACAAATTATAATAGATTTGGAAATGCAAGTTAAATTACAAGGTAGCAAATAAAAGTAAACCGTATTTTATTCCACATTCTATGTAGCCTTAAGTAATATGACTTCTTCTTTATTATATGTAGTTTATGTGTTGTGTGTGTATACTTATATTTAGTTCACCATGAACATGTCTTGAAATATTTGTGTTGAAATAAATTGGGCATTTCCCAGCAACAGAAGTTATGTCTTCTGAATCCTTACCAAATTATGCCCCGCATGTGGGAAAACATTGCAATCATTTATTCTTTACATGGAAATGACAAGAGAAGCCATGTATGGAAGTAACCAGACAATAACTAGAGTGACCCAACAGTAAGATGTAAGGCAGCTTCTTCTACTAACGAATTAAACTGATGGGAAAATGTATCATGGCACAAAGCATCCTGACCTGCAGGCAAAACTATGCTATTTTTTTTTAACAGAATTAGTGACCATTCCCAATAGGGGAAGATGGAAGTGGGCCTGTCTTGCTAACATCTCACAGAGCTTTTACACCCCACATTTCCTTTTACTACATCTGCCTAAATATCAGGTGTCTCAAATTCGGTCGTCCACCACTTTGGGTGCCTCTGCTCCGATAGCAACATGTTCCCTGAATGACTCAGGAGTTAGCACCGCTGAATCCAGCGGGATTCATTCTTGGAGGGTTAAGCCGTGGTTACTGTGGTTTTGTTAGTGACCAGGCGCCCACCAGAACACGGATCTTTCTTCAGTGCCACCAAGTTAAGAGGCGAAAAGAGACTCCTTCAGTGGTGATTCTTACCCTCTTTGGCGCCGGGTTGAGAGTTGGACAGTAAAAGCGGAGCACGGTCCTCCTCGTCTTCTGCCTCTTCTGGCTTCGAAGTCCGCATATCGCCTTGCTCCGGATTCCAGAGAACCCCGCCGGCTGGTCCCCCCTCGTCTCCCGGGCTAGAAAAACAAAGTCCCAGGAGCCGGCACGTGATCTCTAGCACGTGACCTGCAAGCGGGCAGAATTATGACTCGTCTCAGGATTCAGCTCCACCGGCCGGCTTTTCTTCCTGGCCCGCTTCCCGTACTCGGCCATCTTTAGTACTGGCATTCCGTCTTCTGCTTGGTCAAAGGAAAGGTGGGGGGCGGGATTTGCGGATTCCGCAATCGGCCGTGGAAACCGCGAAGGGTGTCCCTACCTGCAATGCTAATAAATGTGTTGATCCCGTGAGCATTCATGGGGCAGAAGTAGAAGTGAAAAGTCAAAGAGAGGCAAAGAGGGACTTGGCCCGTAGTTTCAGTAGGTGGCGGCACCTGTCCCTGATTGCTAGAAATTAAATACTTATTGGAAAAAGTTTTTTTTTAACAAAATAGAAGATCCTAAGATGGACTTGGATATACTGTATTTTACTGGATTCTGTGTAGTCCAAAGGCAATTTTTCATTTACAGACGTGCTCAGCAACTCGGATGGTTCTTTAAAGCTTGTGTATGAAATATCGTATTTCTAACATATTCACAAAAGACATAAGGTGCAGAAATTATAATCATAAAAAAGTTTATTCTAGACGATGATAAGCATTTGCTAGAATAAATAGCAAATGCAAAATAGCAAATGCATACTTTTCCACAAACGTCATTTTTTGCATTACCACTTCTTGTTTAGAAAAGATGTTTATTTAAAACATTTATATAGCTGTCAATTTTTTAATCAACAGTGGGTTCCAATCAAAAATCAAAAGACAGGATTAAATGAGATAAATCTCTATCTTTGCACTGGCTTCTTTCAATTGCTGCATGCGTCAAAAACAGAGCAGTAAAAGAAGCAATAATATATAGATTTACAAAAGAAAAAGCATAGTGCCAAGTCTGATACTTTACTGAAATGCTAAGAATGAGGCAGAGTAGTTAAATTGTTAAAATTAGAGGATACCATTCTGAGATAAAGTATAAAGGCAACTAACTACTATAGAGGAAGACTTTTCATCTTTTTCCATTGTCTTTTGCAGAAATATAGTTCTGCCAAAATACAAATTAATTCCTGTTCTAGTAAATATTATAAAATGTCCTGTTCTGTTGAAGTGGACAAAGGCCTTATCTTTCCAGACAGATCACATGGAATATTTATAATTATTTACTAGGCAGTCGGGACAGTGTGACGGAGTGTTGGTGTAGAAAGATAAATTCAAATCCTTCCAGTTACGTTAGAATTTACTAAGTGCTTTTGACAATCTCTTTTTTTTAACTGAAGAAAAGCAAAGAATGATAAATAAAACATAAAGAGGAATTGATAAAATAAGGAGGTAAAACCATTCCCGGTGTGCAATTATTCCACTGTTAACAATGATTGTTTTTCTTTAAGCAAAGTTAGTAAAACAGTTGCCTATATATATGAAGGGAAATTATTTTTCTAAAGAATGTAAAAAAGCGGAAGAATATCTGATGCATGGTGGGATGGTTAATAGTGATATAACTGGTGAAAACCTGAGATGAATGAATGAATGAACCTTTATTGTCAAAGTACAATCATGTATACATTGAGATTGGCTGAGCCTCCCTTCATGCCCCCACCCCCAACTTACAGTGACACAAACCCTCCATCTTATTACACCATGTGAGCTAATTGCACAACACACCGGCCTCACAAGTCACTCATGCATAAAATTTATAAAATTATTTCCCGTTCAAAAGCCTAACAGCCCATGGATAAAAGCTATTCTTCAGCCTGTTGGTACGGCTGGCTATACTCCTATATCTCCTACCCGATGGTAGGAGAGTAAAGAGATACCGTCCAGGGTGTGAGTCATCTCTGAGAATTTTCCTCACTCTTCCAAGGCAGCGAGCCCTGGTGATGTCATCCAGTGGTGTCAGGGGACAGCCCACAATGTCTTGTTCTGTGCTCACCACCCTCTGTAATGCTTTCCTATCCGCGGCTGTCAGACCAGCATACCAAACCACAATACAGTACGAGAGGACGCTCTCTATAGTAGACCGGTAAAAGAGGGTCATTAGCCATTGTTCTACCCTGTTCGTCCACAAGACCCTAAGAAAGTGAAGTCTCTGTTGGGCCCTTCTGGCCACCTGGGTTGTATTAACTTTCCAGGTAAGATCTTTGCAGAGGTAGACTCCCAGAAATTTAAAGGAGGAAACTCTCCACACAGTCCTCCCCGATGTAAAGTGGGGATCATCATCGGTAGGGAATGTAAATTTTAAATAATAATTCTAAAATTATTGTGGATGTATACATAATAAATTGGGGTGTGTGCTCAATGGTTAAAGACCCTAACAGTTCAAAAGCATGCATATGTGAGTAGATAGGTAGCACTTTGGGAAGGTAACAGCGTCCTATGAGCCTTGACATATAGTCGTGCTGGCAACATAAGCACAGAAGTGTCTTCAGACAAAGCTGGCTCCCTTGGCTAAGAAATGGACCTGAGCATTGCCCTCTAGAGCTGGACACAGTTGGACAGGAGAAACCTTTACCTATACCTTTTATGTAATAAAGAAATTGGAAAAAATATTTTAGGTGCAATACAAGAAGTTGTATTTTTAAAATCCTTAGTGGAGGAATGGGAATTGATGGCCCAACATGTTATCTAAACCAGGGGTCCCCAACCCGTGGGCCCTGGCCTTCTGGCCATGAAACAGGTTGGCCAGTGTGCGCACACTCCCTCACTTGTGCTAGTGCCATGGCCATGGGGTGCAGACATGGGCTGCTGCCACACCTTGGGGCACAAAAATGGGACGCTCCACTGCCATGCCTTGGCCACAAAAATGGGCTGTGCCTTGGGGTGCAAAAACAGAACATCGCCACCGCACCTTGGGGTGTGAAAATGGGCTGCTGCTGCTGCACCTCAGGATGCAAAAATGATATGCCACCACCGTGCCTCAGGGTCGAAAACAGTACGCTGCTGCTGCGACTTGGCTGTGAAAGTGGGCTGCTGCTGTGCCTTGGGGTGCGAAAACAGTACACTACCGCTGCGATTCAGCTGTGAAAACGGTCTGCTGCTTTGCCTTGGGGTGTGAAAACAAACCGCCACACCTCGGGGTGTGAAAATGGGCCACTGCTGTGCTGCAAGGTGCAAAAATGGATGCCGCCGTGCTGCAGGGCATGGAAACAGGCCACCGCTGTGCCGCAGGGCACAAAAACAGGCTGCCGCTGAGCTGCAGGAGCACAAAAATGGGCCGCCACCACACTGCAAGGTGCAAAAGTGGCCACTGCAGCGTCAGGGGGCACGGAAACCAGGCACTGGCCATACAAGAACGGGGCAGGGCTAGTGAGTGTTATGTGGGCACTAGCCCCACCCCATTTGTGGCTCATGTGTGCTCACAGCCCCACAGGCACGGATGTAAAATGCTTCCCCCTGATGTAAACTAAAATATTCAATATTCCTCATGTCAGATTTTTTTTTACCAGAGGTGTAATTCTGTAAATATTGAAAGGCTAAAAACAAAGGATTCTATCTCTAACTTTGTGGCACAGGGCTAATTTTTAATGAGTGTTCTGTACTAAAATAACCCTGCCTAATAATTATATCTGTATAGAAGCTTTATAGGATAGAAGATTTTTTTTCTGTATTGATCCCATAATAATCATCTTCCTAGTGTTATTCCCAGGGTCCGCTTTTTGGATCAACAAATGCCATCTTGCACAATCAAATGCAGCATCTGGGCCATGTCTGCATTTTTGACACATATGGCTGTAGATCTAACATATTGGTTGCAACAAAAAACTTGCCAACCGGCTTATCACCCGGACCTACGTTGGTTTGGTCTGTGTTCAGCTCAATATCACCCTGGCGGGCAGGCAGTATCCAGCAGCACCACTAGGAGGAGTAGACCCTAATGATCCCAACGTGTGAAATATATTTGTTCCAAAATTAAGTTTGGCTCTCATTCTCTTGGCTTTTAGGAAAAGTGTCAAGAACAGATGCAGACATTCCAAGCAGAAGTTCTGCATCTGATGTATGCGGATGATTGTCAGCATTCTTAGATGGGGTTGCACTTCTCCATTTGAACTGGTGTGCAGCTTGGGGTTTGCCTGGACTTGCAACTACTGTTTGACAGATAGATGCCAGTGGTGACCAGGAGGATCTTTGCGTGAGTTCATGTGTGCCAGTTGCCCTCTCTTTTTTTTTAACAGGAGGCACTTCAGATCAATCATGCCCTGGTGAACTTATAATTGCAACATGCTACTTATGGGAGTGTCATAAGAAGCCTTTGTCATTACACCATGTATCATTGCTGTTACGTGAACTGTATTTGTAGCTAGCCAGGTTCTGGGTGCAATTCAAGGTGCTGATTAACACCTTTAAAGCCTTTCAAGGCACAGGGCTTGGTTATCTGAGGGTAGTAATACTGTATACCTTTTTTAATGAAAATTATCAGCACTTTTGATCAGTGATGTCATCAAAGTAAACAAGCCCACGTGGTGGTGATTACATCAGCAGATCATAGCCCTATGCAGAAGTAACCGCCCTATTTTCAGATAAGGCAAGCGGAAGTGACGTGTTGGCCTAAGCCCATCAAGATAAGAGTAACACTAGCAGCCCTATTTTCAGACAAGGCGTGTTGAACCTAACCCCCATCAATAAGTCAAGGCAGTCAAGCCTCTGGGTACATGATTAGCTTAACCCTGGACCAGGGGTCAGCAACCTGAAACAGCCACTCGGAACCGGTTCCCTCACAAAAGGAAAAACTGGGAGCCGCAAAAAATGTGTGCATATGCGCGTACATGCGTGCATGCGCAGAACAAGGTTTGACTGAAGAGTGGAGCCAAGGCGAGATATGCACCTACCCTGCATATTTGAATTGATTGGTTGAACTTTTTTAGTCCCACTTTTTATTTATTTTTTGGGACTGCACATGGCAGAGGACTGGGAGCTGCAGGAGACGGCTGAAAGAGCCGCATGTGGCTCCAGAGCCGCGGGTTGCAGACCTGTGCCCTAGACTAATTCAATGGACATTCAACACAAACAGAATAAGCTAAATAAAGTAAATAATTAGCAGAGGCCTGTGCTTTTGGGAAACAAGCCCTACTTTGGGGAGCTGTGAAATAAAAAAAATCCTTTTTATTTCTAATCATTCTAGCCTAATGATGCTTTTAATTTTTGTGGAGTTTTAAAAATCAGTGCCTCAAAAGCTGAGAATAAAGGAGCCCCTAAAAGGCAGCCAGGGCTTGCATTTAACCCCCTTTTTTCTAAAAGGTATTTATTTCTAAGTTTTAAAATCATTTTCTCAAATGCAGGGGGAAAAAACATTTAAAACCTGAAGCTGGTTTTTACCTTTGTAAAAATCTAAAGACACATATTTTGTCAATTGAGCCAATATTAAAAGGAATTAAAATGCTCACAAGAGGCAACCAGCCAGGTGGCAAGTAGCATGTCAGGGCTGCAAATCCGGGCATGCGTGTTTGTGTCTGCTAGTAAAAAAGGGGGTTAGGCCTTGTTCGGGACATGCCTGGGCATGTCATACCCCGTGATTCTGGACAGGTGCTAGGCTCAAGGACGTGTCATTGGAAGTGCAGGAGAGATTGTACAGGCAGGTCTGAACAGCTAGCAATTTAATTCCAGCAGTCTTTTGAAGATGGCAACCTCTGGTTCCAAAGCTGTTTTTAAAACAACTGCAAAAGCTAGCGTCACATGGTCTCACACAAGGCCCCAGCCAGCAGAATGTAACAAATCTGTTGCAGGGGTTATGATAAAGAAATTTTTTTATTCAGGCCCGTTTTGCCCAGCTGTAGCATGGTGTGTTGTAACTTTAATGATGAGGTGCATAGTACTTACCGGACAGCCTGTGAAATGATGAATGATGCTACATTATCTCCCTGCAATGGTAAGTAAAATATGTTTTTATTTGTTGTTGTTGTTAGCTGCGAAGTCGTGTCCGACCCATCGCGACCCTATGGACAACATTCCTCCAGGCCTTCCTGTCCTATGTTTTTATTTATGTTAATGTAAATGCTGCTGGCGCTGATATCACACTAGCAAGATGTGCTTTATATGTTGGTAATGACCTACAAAGCCCTACATGGCATGGGTCCGGAATACCTTGGGGAGCACCTGCGGCCGGCGTCAACTTCCCTCCGCCCAGTACGCTCCCACAGAGAGGGCCTCCTCAGGGTGCCACCGGTCAAAGAATGTCGACTGGTGGCCCCCAGGGGGAGGGCGTTCTCTGTGGGCGCGCCGGACTTATTGAAAAGTTTTAACATACAGTTTATCTTTAACAGTCCCCCCTCCCCCTCCCCTCTCCCTCCCTCCCTACCCCTCCCCCCCTCCCCCCCCCCGACTTCCCAGAGCTAAATACAAGGTATAGAAAAGAAAAACAATCATAAACAAACATATGCTAACAACCATAAACTCTAAAATCCATCACTCTCTAGCTTATACAGGATAATACAAATCTTAATGATATTAAATATATATAGAAAAGAAAAAAGAAAGGAAAAAAAGGAAATAAAGAAAGAGAAAGCGAAGGAAGACTTATTCAAATGCTACATGAAACTTCTTAACCCTGTATTTGTTCTGGATGTACTCAACCCATTTTCTCCATTCCATAATATAACGTTCTTGCGAGTGATCTTTCAAGTAAGCCGAGATCTTTGCCATCTCTGCCAGGTCGGAAACCTTTAAAGTCCATTCTTCTATAGTCGGCAGTTCCTCTTTCTTCCAATACTGACCTATTAAAAGTCTTGCTGCCGTGATTAAATTCAACATCAACTTAGTGTCCACAACCGTAGCATCTGTAATTATTCCCAACAAGAAGAGTTGCGGACAAAACTTTATCCTTTGCTTGAAAATCTTCTGCATATTCCACCAAATTTTTATCCAAAAGGCCTTAACCTTTTTACAAGTCCACCATACATGAAAATATGTTGCATCTTCATCACCACACCTCCAACATTTTGGTTGATAATTCGGATACATACTTGCAAGCTTTTTAGGATCTAAATGCCATCTATAAAACATTTTATAAAAGTTCTCTCTTAGATTTTGAGCTTGTGTAAATTTTACATTCCTCACCCAAATCTTTTCCCACGTGTCCATTGTAATAACTTCTTGCATATTTTGGGCCCATTTTATCATACAATCCTTAACAAGTTCTGTTTCTGAGTCAATCTCTATCAATGCAAGATATATCCGTTTAATATGTGCTGGACCCTGATTTCTGATTTGCTTTATCAGATTTTCATCAGTCATTGTAAAACCATTTTTCTGATCTTCTTTCCACCTGGCCCGTAGCTGAGTATATTGAAACCAATTCTGAACAATCTTCTCATCTCGCAAGAGACTATATGGTTTCAAACACCAGACATTTCTTTCCAAGTTTAGAATCTCCTTGTACGTAGTCACATCATGTTTGAAACCAGCATGTATATTTTCTATTGCGTGTTTTGGAATTGCCCACAATGGTATCTTGCAGTCTAGCTTATGTCTGTACTTCTTCCAAACTCTCAGCAATGCCTGTCTTAAAATATGCACTCTAAACACATTATCTACCTTCTTATCATACAACAAATATGCATGCCAACCAAACAACAAGTCGTGGCCCTCAAGATTTAATAATCTCTCTTGTGTCAAATTAATCCAATCACTTATACCTACTAACGCAGCAGCTTCATAATATAATTTAAAATTAGGCATTTTAAGACCACCACGAGTATCCTGCATGATCTTAAGTTTGACTCGTGGTCTTTTCCCTGCCCAAACAAATTTATTGATACCTCTCTGCCATTCCTCCAAATTAGAATCTTTCTTAAGAATCGGTATCATTTGAAATAAAAACAAAAATTTAGGCAGGACATTCATTTTCACTGCTGCAATTCTTCCCAGTAAAGACAATTGCAATTTTTCCCAACTCTCCATTTCTTTTTGGATTTTTCCCCATAATTTTTCATAATTATTTTTATATAATTTTGTATTAGAGGGCGACAAAAGCACCCCCAAATATTTGACCCTTTTGACAATCTCAAATCCAGTTAACCCTTCTAGAAGGGCCTTTTGCGATGCTGTCATGTTTTTGGCCAAAATTTTAGTTTTTTGTACATTAACTTTAAATCCAGAAACCTTCCCATATTGCATTATTATCTCCATCAGGTCCACGACAGAGCTCTCCGGCTGGGTCACTGTAACAACCAGATCATCTGCAAACGCTCTCAATCTATAATCCTGATCTCTAATCCGTATACCCTTAATTCTTTCCGAATTTCGTACTTTTACCAATAATATCTCCAATGTTAACACAAATAACAAAGGCGATAGCGGGCACCCTTGCCTTGTACCCTTCTCAATACTACAAGCTTCAGTCAAGCTGTTGTTAACTATTATTCGGGCAGTTTGTTTTTGATATAATGCCCTAATTGGTTGCAAAAATTTATCCCCAAAATTCATTTTATCTAAAACTTTCATCAAAAATTGCCAATTCAATTGATCAAAAGCTTTTTCAGCATCTAAAAAAATTAGTGCCGCAGGGATCTGGTTGTTCCTTTCCAAAAATTCCAACACATCAACTATATGCCTCACGTTATTTTTCATTTGCCTACCACTAATAAACCCAGTTTGATCCCCATGAATCACCCGTTGCAGAACCCTCATCAATCTATTAGCCAGCACCTTAGCAAATATCTTGTAGTCTGTATTTAATAGTGATATTGGTCTATAGTTTTTTACTTGAGTAGCATCTTGGTCTTCCTTCGGGATCAGAGAGATAAAAGCAGTTCTCCAAGATGGAGGCACCTTTCCCCCTCTCTGGATTGTCTGGAACAATTCCTTTAACGGTTTAACCATCTCTAATTGTAAATTTTTGTAGTAGGCCGCAGTCAAACCATCTGTACCTGGCGCTTTGTCGACCTTCAACTCCTTAATTGCTGTAAATATTTCTTCTTCTGTAATCAATTGATTAATCTCCTCTTTTTGTACTTGCGTAAGAACCGGGATGCTAGCATTCTCCAAATACTCATCAATATCTTTTTCATTAATCTTCTCCTTAGCATATAATTTAGAATAAAAATCCACAAAGGCTTCCTTAATAAAATCCTGTTGAAACACTACCTTCCCCTTATGTTCAATTTTGTCTATGTTAGAAGCCCTCTGCTTTTTCCTTAGTCTATAAGCTAGCCATCTACCTGGCTTATTAGCATTGCAAAAAGTATTATGCCTGGCAAACCTCAAGTTGGTTGCCACTTGATCAGCCATTAATTTATCAAATTGTCCTCTTAATAGCTTGATAGCCTCCTTAGTCTTCACATCCAATGGATTCAAAGTCAAGGCCTTCTCTTTTTCCTTAATTTCATTCTCCAATTCTTTCCTTCTAGCTTCCAAAGTATGTCTGTATTTATTATTCATATATATCAGCACCCCTCTCATATATGCCTTGCTAGCATCCCAAACCATGTCCATAGACGTATCCTTATTCATATTAATTTCAAAAAAATCCTTCATCTGTTGTTTACATTCTTCCACATTTTTCTGATTTCTAAACAAGTTCTCATTTACGCGCCACGAGCGCCTATCTCTATTGTCCTTATTGATCTCTAACCATACTGGGCTATGGTCAGAAATAGCTCTTGCACAGATCTTTACCTTCTTAATCCTAGAAAAAAAAGTCATTAGTCAGCAAAATGAAGTCAATCCTAGAAAAAGATTGATGTCTATCAGAAAAAAAAGTATAATCCTTTTCATGCAGGTGTGTGTCACGCCAAATGTCTCGCAATTCCAAATCATCCTTCATTTCAAAAAAAGACTTAGGCAGTCTGGCATGGCACGGAATACGCTTAAAAAAACCAGCCTTATCCATCTGTACGTCCAAAACGCCATTCCAATCCCCCATAAAAATAAACGATTTGTAATCCAACTGAGTAAGCTTTGTATGAAGTGAGCTAAAAAAGTCAGCCTGTTGTTGTTGTTGATTAGGAGCATACAGTCCAACTAAAAGCGTTTTTTTACCTTCTAACAACAAATCTATCATTACGTATCTTCCATGCTTATCTGCTTCAATTAAGTCCGCTGTTATAGCACTTTTAACATAAACAACCACTCCGTTTTTCTTATTCATTGCAGAGGCAACAAATTGCGTACCCAATCTTGAATTCAGTAAAAACTTTTGGTCCATAGCCCTAATATGCGTTTCTTGCAAACATATAACATCAGTCTTAAATTGTTTTAAATATTGAAAAACTTTCTTCCTCTTCTGAGGCGAGTTTAGTCCATTAACATTCCAAGTTAAGAATTTAGTCGCCATTCTTGTTGCCCCGAAGCTTCTGGAGCACCTCTCCAATGGCCCTATCTTCTTTGGGCCGCGCTCCTCCCACTGCCTCGCTGTAAGTACGCTTTGAAAGTTCCATAAACTTCTGCTGGTCTTGTTCTTTTATTTGTTTTGCTCTTTTTAAAGCAGCACGCGTCACCCTTAGCTCTCCAGCATCAGCCAACAAAGTTGTAATTTGATCCCTTCCAGCACCATCCTCCTCTGTCTGACCATCTTCAGCCTCATGAGGTTTTTCTTCACCAAATCCCTTTGCCGCTTCCAAAAGTGATAGTGGGGTTGCTTTTAAAACATTATTGTAGAAATCACGCACCTGTGCCACAGTAACCAGGCGGTATCTTTTACCTTCATACATCGCCACCAGCCCAACTGGAATCTCCCATCTGAACCTTATATCACGTTGCTTAAGTTCCTGCACAAGAAATGCAAAGTCCTTTCTTCTCCTTAAAATCTTTGGAGGAATTTCCTTTAAGACCAAAACTTCTTGGTCAGCAACCACTACTTTAGTATCGTAGGCAGCTTGAATAACTTCATCTCTGATTTCTCTCTTTGTAAAGTAAACCACCACATCTCTAGGTAACTTCCTCTGTCTGGCAATCCATGAGTTAACACGAAAAACTTTATCCATACATCCCTTTATTTCAGATGCTGGCTGACCCAATACTGCTTCCAGGGCTTCAGAAATCAGCTGCTTTAAATCTTCTTTAATATTTTCTTTTAAGCCTCTGATTCTAACAGCATACTGCATCTGGTGAAACTGAACAAGGCTTAACTCTCTGTCCATTTTGTCTCTTAAGTCTTCATTCTCCAATACCTTTACTTCTAGTACAGCATTTTTTTGAGTCAAATCTTCCACTTTTTCTTCCAAACCTTGCACACATTCAGCCACACTTTCCACTGTAGACAAAATGTCTACCCTCATCGCACTAAATTTCTCTTCCATCCTCTCTTCAATTCTCTCCTCCATTTTTGCCAATTTATCACCCAATGTTACTAAAATTACCTGGGCATGTTTTTCAAGGGCATCTTGTAAATCCTTCGATGTCAATGCAGCAGGAGGAAGCAAGGCTTGCAACGATGTCTGTTGCACCGGAGAAGTTCCAGCACTCCGAAGGGTTTTTGAGGGAGGTTTAGCCGCCATCTTTTACTTTCACTTGTGACGCACTTTCACTTTAAGTTTAAAAAGTCCATTAAGCTCGAGAGTAAAAATAAAGATCCTCTTCACCTTTTCCTCTTGTACCGCTCTGCCTGCTCCTTTTATTCCAAGGTCTTTCCTTCTGGCAGGGGTGGTCGTAAACGCCTGGCTCTGCTCCAAGAAATCCGGAGCAGAGACGCTGACCAGCTGGGAGCAACCCAGGCTACGGGGGAGTTCGATCCTTCAGCCGCCCAAGCTTTAAACTCAGCCGGCCCCGGAGAACTCGACCCCTACCTGGGGCCTCACCCCCTCTTCTTCTCCCGAGGAGGGGGCTTCAAATTCACCCGAACAGCTGATCGGCACTGTTTCGGGTGAAATCTACACAGCTGAGCCGCGGGCAGCCCGACTTATGGAATCATCTTCCGGTTGAGCTCCGGATGGCGCCTGACCTCCGCTCCTTCCGGCGCAATCTCAAAACCTACCTTTTTGAACAAGCTGGCGTGGCCTGATGGGATGGGGTTGGGTTTTATTAATCTGTTTTAATCTATTTTAATGTATGTTAACTTATTCATGGGCATTTGTTTAATCGTTTTTTAATTTTTGTATCTTGTTTTTTAATATGTATTGCCCTGTTCACCACCCTGAGTCCTTCGGGAGAAGGGTGGTATACAAATAATAATAATAATAATAATAATAATAATAATAATAATAATAATAATAATAATAATAATAATAATAATAATAATAATAATAATAATATATTTTGCAGACTCCGAATTAATAACACCTAGACAGCAAACACTTCAAGACACCCCAATTTTATATTCCTGTGGTAATCGCCGCAGTCACAAAGCTTCTGCAGATTTTTCTGATCTAGACTATAACTGGGGTTCTGAGCTATCCCAGAGACCACGCTATCAACCCTGTGAGTATTGCATATTCTGGAAAAGATAAACAACGAATCAGCGAGCACCTAGAGGCAAACAAAGTCATTACTAAAAAACAACATGGATTTGTCAAAAACAGATCATGCCAGACAAATCTTACTGCATTCTTTGACCAAGTGACAAAATTAGTGGATCAGTGGAATGCTGTGGATATAATTTACTTGGACTTCAGTAAGGCATTTGATAAAGTAGATCACAACCTACTACTTGATAAGATAGAAAAATGTGGGTTAGATAGCATCACCACCAGATGGATTCGTAGCTGGCTGACAGGCCGTACTCAGCGTGTGATCCTCAATGGAACTGCATCTACATGGAAGGAAGGAATTTTTTATCACAGGGCATGGTGAGCATTACATGGATTTAAACAACACCCTGGTGTATGTGAGTTGCAAGATTGTAAAGGCTGACAGATCGGATATTGATGACGGGGCTAGGGTGGCCCTGACCAACTACCCCATAGCATCACTGTTTAATCAGCTGGATGTTACCTTGGGAGATCGGCTCATTACACAGAGCCATCATTGCTATTCTTATCAGGCCATGATTGAACTGATTCTGAACTTTGGTGGTGATGCGCTGGGTACCCAATTTACAGCTGGTGGTTTTTACAAAGATGACTTGGACCTCATGGAGAGTACTCTACTGACAGCCGCTGGGTACTCCGGTTTCAAAGCGAGAGCAAGACATATGGCCGGTAGTTGTAAATGGGATCTGCTAGGGCCTCTGCATAGTGATCTGTTTTTTCAAGACACACTGCTAATTAACGGCGTTGATGTGAAAGTCAAACTCACAAGAAGCAGAAATGAATTTTGCATGATGAAGGATGGCAATGAGAATTACAAAGTGCAACTCTTGGCGGCTTCTCTCTTTGTAAAACGTGTAAAAGTAGCCCCGGGAGTGCGCCTTGGTCATGCAGAAGCTTTGCTCACCTCCAATGCCAAATACACCATTGATCGAGTGGGGATGAAAGTTTACAGCATTCCTGCAAGTAGCCTTGTGTGTAATCAGGAAAATATATTTCTGGGGCAGCTACCTAAACAATTAGTGATTGGGTTTGTGGACAATGCATCTTTTAGTGGGGATTATGAAAGAAACCCATTCAATTTTCAACACTGCAATGTCAACTTTTGCGCCTTGCATTGTGATGGCGAACAGATTCCTGAAAGCCTCTTCAGCCTGATTATGAGCACAGTCTTTTTGTGAGAGAGTACATGCAGATGGTGCAGGCCACAGGCAAAGGCATGAAAGACAGGCCGCTGTTAATCAGCAGGGAAGAGTTTAACCGAAAGTATACTTTATATTGTTTTGACTTGAGTCCTGATCAGGGGTGCTCTGAGCACTATTCTTTGATCAGGAACGGTAACTTCAGAGCTGAAATTAGATTTGCTCAACCCCTCCCCAACACCGTCAACATGATTCTCTATGCAATCTTTGAAAACCTTATTGAAATAAGTCACACAAGGAATGTGCTTTTTGATTATATGTGAATATGGACACACTGCAACTCCGCCACTTGTTCTCTGGAAATACAGCCTTTCTAGGGGTCTACCTTATGACCTGCTATCCCAGAGACAAATCTCCAAAAGACCTTTTGGATTAATTGTAAATACCCACCCTCACACTCTGCCTGGTGAACACTGGCTGGCCTCCTACTTCCCATCTCCTGGATATGGTGAACATTCACCTCAGCCATAGCATTCATAAAGTCATCCCAGCCTTTAGGTTTCCACTTCTCAGTAGGGGCTCGATGCTGCAAGGCTCCTTTTACCAAGTCTAAAATATTATCTAAAATATTGCTAGCAGTTCAGACCTGGCTGTACAATCTCTCCTGCACGTGCTATGACATGTCCTTGAGCCTAGCGCCTGTCCAGAATCACAGGGTATGACATGCCCAGGCATGTCCCGAACAAGGCCTAACCCCCTTTTTTACTAGCAGACACAAACACGCATGTCCGGATTTGCAGCCCTGACATGCTACTTGCCACCTGGCTGGTTGCCTCTTGTGAGCATTTTAATTCCTGTTAATGTTCCTTGTCTTTTGCTGTAGGGGTGCAGAATAAATTTTATTAAGGCCATGCTTTGTACGGTTACATGTACTTGTGGATTTGAGGGCTCACTTGACAAAATATGTGTCTTTAGATTTTTACAAAGGTAAAAACCAGCTGCGGGTTTTAAATTGTTTCCCCCCCCCCTGCATTCGAGAAAATGATTTTAAAACCTCCTAGAAATAAATACTTTTTAGAAAAAAGGGGGTTAAATGCAAGCCTTGGCTGCCTTTTAGGGGCTCCTTTATTCTCAGCTTTTGAGGCACTGATTTTTAAAACTCCACAAAAATTAAAAGCATCATTAGACTAGAATGATTAGAAATAAAAGCATTTTTTTATTTCACAGCTCCCCAAAGTAGGGCTTGTTTCCCAAAAACACAGGCCTCTGTTAATTATTTACTTTATTTAGCTTATTCTGTTTGTTTTGAATGCCCATTGAATTAGTCTAGGGTTAAGCTAATCATATACCCAGAGGCTTGACTGCCTTGACTTATTGATGGGGGTTAGGTTCAACACGCCTTATCTGAAAATAGGGCTGCTAGTGTTACTCTTATCTTGATGGGCTTAGGCCAACACGTCACTTCCGCTCGCCTTATCTGAAAATAGGGCGGTTACTTCCGCATAGGGCCGTGATCTGCTGACGTAATCACCACCACATGGGTTTGTTTACTTTGATGTCATCACTGATCAAAAGTGCTGATAAATTTTCATTAAAAAAAGGTATACACTATTACTACTTCTGAGGGACTATCTATCTGTCCCAATTGTTCCTGATCCACTCAATTAAACATTGTCATTGCAAGGGACCAAGGAAGTATGCCTTCTCTGTTGCTGTCCCTCCCTTCTGTAATAGCATTCCCCCAAAGATGAATGTGCCATCCATTCTCCTGGGGCTGTTAAAAAAACCACCTAAAGAATGTAGCTGAACAGCCCCAATAAGGACCATGGAGTATGAGGCTAGATGCATGTTTTTTTTTATTTTGCTCTTTTTTTAAAAAAAAATAATTAGTCCAATACATGTTTTTAAATAGCTAAGGAAAACATACTGTGTACATTGGAATTGGGAAGTCTGAAATAATCACAATAGTATTGTTTAGATACAAAGAGGCCCTTTGCCTCTTTGTGGAACATTACGTCAACTTCCAAATGCTGTTCAGATGCAGAAGTTCCAAACAGCTTATCTACAGTATTGGTTCCTGCAAAGTAATCCTAGGACAACTCACTTTCACAAAGTAAGAAAACATTCTCTTCATCAATACAGACATATTAATGAATGATTTTCCACAAGGCAAATCAATTAGAAACTAATTCTGTTGCAGTCCAAATAAGTTGCGGGCCATCTAAAATAATAAACCTACCTGTCCAGAAAAAAATTATGACATTTCATATAAGCACCATTGTACATGGATATCTTGCTATCTATTCCACAGGAAACTATGACCTACCTTCAATCATATTCCTTCCATGTTTTAGACAGTGCCTTCATTGACTGGCATCCACGTTTCTATGTAGAGCGTGAAGAATACTTTTCACACTTGAGAGATAAACAGTATTCATACAGAGGAGCACTTGTCACATAATACTCCAGACCCCAATTGTTTAGCTGCAGGACTACTGGAAAAAAAGTTGCCTACACAAATATAGGAAGATTGAAATAAAAAATGATATTTTATTATAAATCAAGTCCAATAAGAAGAGGATATCTGGAAAGAATACACCAGTTCTGGAAAGAACTACATTCAGAATTAGAAATAACAGAATGGAGGCTAGTAGATCAGTGTTGATGCAACAATACCTTTACATATCATTAGGTAAAGGTAAAGGTTCCCCCGCACCGTTTCAAAGCTGAAGAGCCAGCGCTTGTCCAGGACATCTCCGTGGTCATGTGGCCGGCATGACTAGACGTCAAAAGCGCATGGAACGCTGTTACCTTCCCACCGTAGTGGTCCCTATTTTTCTACTTGCATTTTTACATGCTTTCAAACTGCTAGGTTGGCAGAAGCTGGGACGAGTAACAGGTGTGTACACAGCACTCGGGATTCGACCCGCCAAACTGCCGACCTTCTGATCGACAAGCTCAGCATCCTAACCCACTGAGCCACAGCGTCCCTTACATATTATTAAACATCTCCTATCCCAAATCCTTGGGAAGAACTCAATCGATGGATAAAAATGCCAAATTCACTTTAAACATCTGGCTGATTGTGCAACGAACTGTAACAATAAAGGTAATAAAGCATAAAGAACTAGAGCTATGTTTTAAAATCTTCCATTTGATAAATTATCTCCCTCAAGCTTTCTGGCAAGGAGCTAAGCCTATCCGATCATATTCACTTAGATCCATATTCCAAATAAACTGAAGACTAGTTACTAACTTCAGCTAGGCAGGTCGCAGCCTGTTGCAAACCAGCTAAGCGGGGAACATTCCTCTACTGGAGTCTGTATTTTTTTTTAAATTACATTTATATCCCGCCCTTCTCCGAAGACTCAGGGCAGCTTACAAGCTTAGCAGTAGCCTTCATTCTATGTATATGCCTGCTTGTTAGGGCTTTCACACACACCCCCAAGCGGCATTATTACAAAGTCAGCTTATTGCCCCCCAACAATCTGGGTCCTCATTTTACCTACATCAGAAGGATGGAAGGCTGAGTCAACCTTGAGCCTGGTGGGATGCGAACCTGCACTAATTGCAGGCAGCTGGTGTTACTTAAGGAGGCATTAGCCCACTGCTCCACCAAGGCTCTGCCTCAACCCATCAGGGCTGCTCCTTCTAGCAATCCGGCTTCTTTCCCACTAAACTGCTGGGCTTGCGTTGGACGTCTCGAAAACTTACGACTTCTTTCTGTTGCCAAATCTCTGGAGCGAGAGCGCGCGCTTTGTGGACCCGAACCCCAAACCCCGCCGGCCCTAACCTTCTCTCCAGCTCCCTCTCCCCGGCCTTTCCACTTGGATGGAGGGTGAGAAAGGCTCGTGGGCAGAAAGGCCCGTCCTCATTTCGGCAGGAGCCTCCGAGTGGAACGGGAGGGGCGGAGGCGGAGAGCTGTGCCTTTGGAGAAGGCGCTACCCCGGTTTCGACACAAGGAGCTGCTTTCACTTCCCGAATTTGCGCGCTTAGCCCGAAAAGGTAGGAAGACGCCGCGAGTGCAGCGGAGCACCGTTATCTCCAGCTCGCCTGTCCGGTTTCCCAGAAGGAAGATGCGGCTCTTACTGGAAGTTGTTCCCGCTACCCGGAGGAGCTCTTTGCTGTCCCCCATCCTCCCACTTCTCTGGGGCTTCGTGATTGCTTCCTCGCTTGTTAACGCTGGGTAGGGAAAAAAATGGGGGCGGGAGGAGGGTTAGTAGACGAGAAAGGACTGACAAGGAGAATCACGGAGGGAGGGGAGAAAATTGGGGAAAAGCATCTTTTGGGGGGATTGCGTTCTCCACGGGAGGCCTAAGTTTGCATTTGGCTAATCTGGACCAAAATGCAGAGCTTTAGGCACTGAATTAAAGTTGCTTAATTTTCTGGATGCAGATGATGCAGGCCTGAATGGATATGGGGCCAGAAGCCTGGGGAAAGATCCTTATGGAGACATTATTTTTCTTTTTAATTATTGGAGGAAAACATCCTTCCTTATGCTTCTATATCTTTAGCTCAGTATATCTCAGAGACTCAGGTCTCGCTTGCTTAAGTTTTAATCATTTCTTAATCCAGCACTGTGTAAGGAAACAAACAAGTTTCCCCACCCTATATATAATGCAATCTTCTTTTGCTTTCATTTTGCTCACCTCCCATTAAGAATTAAAAATGGCATAGCCGATGAGAGAAAGATGCAATTGTTGCAGACTTGCCTTAGGTCCCTCAAAGTTGTTCTAGTTCATATAGATAGCAATAGCAGATTCTAATATTACATATTTTAATAACAACTGTCAGTAAGTATCAAGACTGAAAGGTATTAATAAATTTGTTTGGGCAG
Organism: Vipera berus; assembly: GCF_964194415.1. Lineage (NCBI taxonomy): Eukaryota > Metazoa > Chordata > Lepidosauria > Squamata > Viperidae > Vipera > Vipera berus. The sequence continues at coordinate 237,287,320 of NC_138202.1, forward strand.
GGAAAAGACCAAGAGTAAAATTTAAGATAATGCAAGATGTACGTGAAAGAGGTGGTCTTAAAATGCCCAACTTTAAACTATATTATGAGGCTGCGGCTTTATCTTCAATTAGTGATTGGTTTAATCTAACACAAGGGAGATTATTGAATATTGAGGGATCTGATTTATTTTTTGGCTGGCATGCATATTTATTGTATGATAAGAAGGTGGATAATATCTTTAAGACACATATATTAAGGTATGCCCTGTTGCGAGTCTGGAAAAAATATCGATATAAGCTAAATTATAAAATACCAATTTGGGCAATACCTAAACATGCAATAGAAAATATAAACGTGGGATTTAAACATGATGTGACTACATATAAAGAAATTCTTAGAATGGAAAGGAATGTATGGCAATTAAAGCCATTTAATATTTTAAAAGAAGAAAGAATAGTGCGGACTTGGTTTCAGTATGGGCAGTTACAAGCTAGATGGAAGGAAGATCAGAAAGTTGGTATTTCGACAACTGATGAAAATTTGGTTAAACAAATAAGAGTCCAGCGCAAATAAGGAGGATATATAATACACTGATAGAAATAGATTCAGAAACGGAACTTGTTAAAGATTGCATGATAAAATGGGCCCAGAATTTTCAGGAGCCCATAACGATGGATATCTGGGAAAAGATATGGGTCAGAAATGTGAAATTTACACAGGCACAAAATTTAAGAGAGAATTTTTATAAAATGTTTTATAGATGGCATTTAGATCCTAAAAAAATAGCATGTATGTATCCGAATTATCAGCCTAAATGTTGGAGGTGTGGTTGTGATGATGCAACCTATTATCATATATGGTGGACTTGTAGAAAAGTTAAAGCTTTTTGGATTAAAATTTGGTGGAATATGCAGAAGATATTTAAGAAAAAGATAAGGTTTTCTCCATAGTTATTTCTGTTGGGTATTATTACAGATTGTACTGTTATAGATACTAAATTGATGTTAAATTTAATTACGGCAGCAAGACTCTTGGTAGTGCAATATTGGAAGAAGGAGGAACTGCCTACTATAGAAGAGTGGACTTTAAAAGTTTCAAACCTGGCGGAAATGGCAAAGATTTCAGCATATTTGAAAGAACAATCGCAACAGAGATATATTTTGGAATGGAGGAGATGGATCGATTATATTCAGAATAAATATGGGACTAGAAAGTTTCATTTAGTATATGAATAAGTATTAGTATTATATGATGCATTATTAATTAGTTATTATTATTTAGTTATTTAGTTATGTTAAGAGGAGTTAAAGTGCGAAAGAATTTAAAGTGTCTTTTTTAGTTGGTTAGCATATTTTAGCTTAAGTTGGTTAAAGTTTATACCCTCTAATCAGCTCTGGGAAGTCGTGGGGGGGGAGGGGGAGGGAAGGGAAGTGGGGGGGAGGGGGAGGGAGGGAGTTTATGTTTTTAAAATGTATTTTAAAACTTTTCAATTAAAAAAAAGACTTTCTTTTTGTGATTTCTAGACCAACATACCTGTTGGCAGTTCCTAAAATAATCCGTCCTGGAGCAAATCTAACTATTGGAGTTTGGCTCTTAAAGGAAAGCCCTTCAAGCATTAGAATACAAGCGCAAGTACTCTTGGCAAATAAATCCATATTACAAGGAGAAGCAGTCTTTCAAAGAGGTGAGATGGTTGTCTTGATTTGGAATGCAATGAGATTTATTTATTTTATTTATTAAATTTACATGTCACCTATCTCACTATCCAAGGTGATTCAAAGTTTTTTTGTGTCAGTAATTAGCTTCTTTGATTACAGTCCTAAACATGTTTATTCAATTCTCCCTGTATTGCAAATGTATTATTTGTGCTTAGGATGGCAGACAAAGATGGCACATGGATGGGGTCTTGTTGAAATAACTGTGCATAGCAATTTGAGTTAAAAAATGTTCACAAATGCTCTAAGGTATGAGGGTGTAATCTATATGGGATTATAGTTATTTGCTCAGCTACTAGCAGTTTATACCTATTAGGTCAATCAATTTATTATTACACACATAAATTAAACATCCAAATAAAACTAAACAGAACCATCACAAGAGGACATAGCAATACATCACAATCAATGATGCAATCAATGGGTGACCAAGGTCTGCCTAGTTTTACAGGCAGTATATCAAAAGCAAGCTATCTTCAGAAAACTGAATCATACTGACCTGACAATAAAAATACAATGAGTATAGTCTAAAACTGGATAAAATATGTAATAAAATCAATTATAAAAGATTATTTAAAAGATCTAAAATGATTATTTATGTTTCTGGTCAATCCCCAATGCGCTGCACAAAATCTGGCCACCTGCGCCGTGATCTCTGCCTGCTCCTCCTTTAGCAGGCACTGGAGATAAATACTTTCCAAACGACCAGGATAGCTATCAATTATGGGGAGGATATCTCTGTAGAAGGAACATCAAAGGAGTATGTGTCCAATGGTCTCCACCTCTCCTGAGCCACAGGAGCAAAGTCAGACAGTGATGTCTTTTTCTACTTGCCGTACAGGACGGCCAATGGAAACACATGGCACTGTGCAAGCGAGAATGCTTTCCAGTGGTTTACTGACTCCAGCTGACTAAGATACCTGGCAGTACATATTAGGTCTTGAATTCCAAAGGAAGAGAAAGCTATACATTATCTTCACCTCCTTCCTTGACTTTGTGGCATAAGGAATCATTTCTATTAATGTAATATCTGCCTGTGAAATAAAGTCAAAATATGCTTTTGTATGATCTTTCTACAAGTCCCCTTTCAAAATAATTTATATAGGGTGGTTACCAATCCCATGAGGTCAGGGCAGCATGCCCATGGTTTAGTTTTCATCCTAATGAAAATCCCGCCCCCCAATCTGATTATGCTTAGAACAACTCAAGAATAAAGATGCATGTGTAGTTATGTAGAGATGTATGAACACAGTTTCTACTCTGTTGTGCAGTGCTGCTATCCATCATAAATGGCTAAGTAGTTTTACAACCTTCCTTCCCCTCCTTCCTTCCCCCCTCCCCCCATGCACTTCAGTGAGCAGATCAGATATTATCTTTTGCAATAATACAGATAATACCGCTTTTAAAAGAAATATGGCTTGATTAGTATGCAGTTGATCCTTTCAAAGAATTAAATGGAGGAACACTTATGAGTGTTATTAAAGGTTAAGTTGTTGCTCCTTTACTGATTGATTTACACAAAGGCAGAGTGCTAACTTTCAAAAGCATTGGCTTTTGCTAAGAATCTTTGTCTCTTGTATCAACTTAATGCTTTTCACAAACTAAGTATGTGTGTGGGGGTGTTGTATTGCATTTCCTCAAGAGAAGAAGAAATGTAATGTTTTTACAACATGAACACAACTTTAGAGGCAAGATTATGACCTCTTGGCAACAAATGAATAGCAGCTCTGTGAGCTATTTTGAAATAAGTCAGTCATTCAAACACATTTTGAAAATAGTATTAACTTATTTTCCAAAATCATAGCAAAGAATGGTAGCGCTGCAACGTATGAGAGTTTCCATATACAAAGGAAATTACTGGGAACAGGTCAAATTGAAAAAAAAATCAGTGTCCAACTGGATATAAAATTGTCTTAGGGTCTTTCCCATTTGTTTCTAACACACCTTGGCAACTTCATTTTTCTGTTGGGTCTCCTTTGTTTAAGATGAAGTTGTACTGTGTACCTTTTGAGAAATTGATCCCAGGAGTGAAAATCAGACCTGACCAACAATTAGTGAAGCAGGTTTTATAATAAAAAGGAAATTTGTTTAAGAAAATCAAAGATTGTTACAGGTTGTTCTTAATTAACAAAGGAAATTGGCACTGGAATTTCTGTCACCATGCGATACAGTTATAAAGTACAACATCACAGGACTACATCACTTAGTGATGATAATCCAGAAGTCTCTGTTGTTGTCTTTAAGTGAGGCCTGCAGGTCTTTTAAGTGAAGGATTCTGTGCAATTTCTTGCCAACTTCCAATAAGAATTTTCGTCATGGCTTTTGACTGCCAGTTGGTGTTCACGGATGTGTTCTGCCAGTCTTCTGCCTGTTTTTCCTACATACTGTGGTGGTTGCTGTATGTTGTAGATGACTCCTGTTTTTTCTTTTGGAGTTGCTGGCTCTTTTAGTTTGCTTAGGGTATTTTGAAGGATTTTAGTTGGCTTGTGTGCTATACTGATTCCATGTGGTTGTAGATGTCTGTGGTTTCTGAGATATTCTTGATGTATGGCAGTGCAATTCTTTTTAGGGTTTGTGTTGTTGTTGTTGTATTGGGTTGAGTGGTCAAGGAGTTTTTGAGTAAGTTGCATGGGTATCCATTTTGTTGGAATGTGTTGTATAGATGCTCCATTTCCTTTTTTTGCTGTTCTGGGTTGCTGCAGTGTGTTTTGGCTCGTTTAAATAAAGTCTTTACACAGCTTCTCTTGTGGGAGGTTGGTTGTTGCTTTGGTAATGGAGCACCTGGTTAGTATGGGTGGTTTTTCTGTAGACTTGCATTTCTAGTTTGCCATTGTGGTCTCTGCTGATCAGGATGTCCAGGAAGGGTAGTGAATTGTTTTCTTCTTTTCTAGTAAACTGGATTCCTTTAAAAATGTTGATGGTTCTATGGGTGTTCTCTAATTAGTCCTTTTTTGTTATGGTGAAAGTGTCATCTATATATCTGATCCATATTTTTGGTTGTATTTGTGGAAGCACTGTGGCTTTTAGATGTTGCATGACGACCTCTGCTATAAATCTTGAAAGTGGTGATCCCTTCAATTTGTTGGTAAATTTGGCTATTAAATTGGAAGTATGTAGTTAAGCAGAGGTTTATGAGATCCATAATCCTGTGTGTTTTGTTCTTTGTTTATTCAATTAAGTCATAGGCACTGTGAAGCAATGCAGTCATGGATTCTTTGGCTAATTCTGCCTCTATAGATGTGAACAGGGCTGTGACATCAAATGAGACCATGATTTCGTTGTCCTCTTGAGTCACATCCCTGATTGTTTGAAGGCATTGTAGTGGAAAGTTAATGAAGATTTGGCTTTTTCTTGTGAGATACCTAAGCTGTTTTGTTAGTCCTTTTGCAATGTGGTATGTAGGGGTCCCTGGCAGAGATACAATTGGGTGGGAGGGGTATGCCAGGTTTGTGTATTTTGGGGGGTCCGTAGAAGCATGGGAGGATGGGTCTGCTGCTTCTCATCTTCTACTGTTCTTCTTTGGTAATTTGGCCTTTCTTAGTGAGGTCACTGAGGGTTCTCTTGATCTGGTTGTCTAGTTTTTGTATTCTATTGGTGTTCACAGGGATGTAGGTTTATTTCTCCACCAATATTTCTTTTGCTTTTTGTTATTACTGTGCTCTGTCCATAACCACTGTGGTTCAGCCTTTGTCTGCAGGTAGGATGATGATGGTCTGGTCCTTTTTTAGGTTTGTGAGGGCTGCTCTGTCTTCTGTTGTAAGTCGATTCTGTTCCTATTGTCTTCTGATCTGTGGAATGATTTTTTTCTAATGTTTTCTTGCACCTCTGTGGAGAGTTTGGTGGATTTAAATGCCCCTTCTAGGGCTGCAAAAAATTCTAGGACGTGATTGGCATCACCTGTATTATAGTTGAGTCCTTTTTGTAGAATCCTATGTTCTGCCATGGATATGTTGACCAGCCTTTCAGATTCTGATGTTTGATTGGTTCTGGAATTGAGTTTCTGGAGCTTGCTTTGGAGTTTGGTTTTTCTTTTCCCAGCATGTTTCTGGGATGTATTCATGAAGGTAGTGGTCTGTCTCTCCATGTGCTCTGGTGTGATGGTCTGTCTCAACTGTTCTTTGAGGTTTGCTGTGGTGTGCAGATATTTGTTTAATCTGCATTTGTAACCATTAGCTGTATCATTTTTCACCCACTTTCTTGGGCTATTTTCCACCCAGCTGTGCAATTGAGTGGAGGTTTGTACATGATGCTGGTACATAGGGCAGGCTGTTGTAGGCATTCATGCAGTGACATCCAAGACATGAGCTTTTCTCAGATTCAAATGGTTAGGTATCGCCTAGATCAGGGCTTTTCAACCTTTTCACACATTGTACCACTTTTAGGACATGGCAATATGTGAGTAGCACCAGTGTTTAGTGTCAAAAACTTGATGACTAAAAAAAAAGGGGGGGGTTGGTTTTACTGATTAGATTTATTTGTTGTTATAGAAATGGCTAGTTTATAATATTATGGAAAAGCAAAAAGTTGAGGTTCGATGTTAATGCTTCCTTCTACTGCAACAGAGGAGGTCTGTTCTTTTTCCCTTCTCCTCTCACCTTTCCCCCCTTTTTCCTCCCCACTATGTCCTATTTGCGTTTGTATTTTTGTATTTTATTCTATAATCTAATAAAATATTATAAACTGTAGAAAAAAAGGAAAAAAGTACCAGTTTTAATTTTTTTGTGGCTGTTCCTTTGGTGAATCACTTTCCCGTTGCACTGACAAATCTATAATGAATTTATCCATGTTTATTAATATGCACCACTACCAGCTAGCTCAGGACTTGTGGACTTCAACTCCCAGAATTCCTCAGCCATCATGGCTAGCTGAGGAATTCTGGGAGTTGAAGTCCACAGTTCTTAAATTTGCTAAGTTTGTAGACCCCTGAGCTAGCTGGTTGGCCTTTCTTCCTCTCTCCCTTCTGAGCTCTTTGCACAGTGTAATAAGAATGCACCCACACACCCCATACCCTTAAAGACACAGGAATCAAGTGCAAAGCAAGAAAGGCTCACAAAATAAAGAAACACATTAACTCCTGGGTTTTTTTCTTTAAGCTGCCTCAGGTGTGTGACATGTCACAATGAGACTGAAAGGCTCCAGCCTGTTTACCTTCAAAGAAAACTTTCTAAAAGCCATAGACAGACTCAATTAAAGGGGGTAAAACTAATTACATTTGTTGAAAGGGATTAAACCTTTCCCGGTTGTCTTTTTTCCCCCTTTCCCGCCCAAACCACTTCCTTTTATAGCCCCTCCTCTCCTCTCCCCCCTTTTTTCTTCAGTTCACCAGCTCTGAGCAGCTTCCGGAAGCGCCAATCAGCTAGAGCCCTGCCAGTTCCTGGGGCTTCTGCTGAGGCCAGACAGTCCTGCAGCTGCAGCTGCCTTTCCCTCAGGCTTGGGTCACTTCGGCTCATTCCCCTCCCAGTTACAATTCTCTAGTACAGTCGTGTACCACCTGCCATGTGGCAAAGTACCACAGGTGGTATGCGTACTACCGGTTGAAAAGCCCTGACCTAGATAATAAAAGTTTTCTGATATATTGAGCCCAATTTCTTCTTTAGAAATGAATGATATTTATAAGTGCAGTGCCAAATTTTGATTGTGAATTCACTAGCATCTGACCAGTGCTGAGGTTTAGGCTGGAACTTAGTGTCTCGGTTAAGGACTCCAGAGGCCAATTGTTGGGTTCAAATATTATCCAAACCGTGGAAGATGATGGGATTGCAGAGGTAAAATCTGGACCAAATGACTTAGTAGAAGCCCACAATAGCTGGTTCAGTCGCATTTCTTCCTCATTTCAAAATGTTGGTTTCAGATATATAAACCTATATATCCTCTTCTTTTAGTATTAACTCACAGAATAATCTTTTCCTTCAAATTTGCAATTGATACATTATTTATTTTGTTAGATTTATATTGTGCCTTTTTTCAGGACTTCCATGTATTATACATGACACTCTATCCTCCCATTTGTTTTCCTCACAACACCTTGTGAGGCAGGCTGGCTTGAGAAGGGGCAAATAGCCTAAAGTTACAGTGAACGTCTGTGACTGACTGGCTTGGGCCCCTCTCTTGCCAGCCCAACATCTTAACCATTGCACCATCTTAGCCTCTATGAAATATGGAATAGGATGCTTCTGAGGAAATACATTGGGCAGGAATTTATTTTTATTACCAGAAATAGGGCTTTTACACAATTGGCATTTTCCCCCACAGAATTCTAAATTTCAAAAGCCTAATTGTTCAGGGGAAAATGGCCTTATTGCTGTGACACTAGTGTTTAGTCATCTGGACCCAGGTGTATTAGATCTAGTTAAAAAGAAAAGCCATTAGTTGAAAAGCCAGGAGCACCTGATCAAGAGGCAAACCTCTAATGCAGGGTTGTCAAACTGCCGGCCCGTGGGCCAGACGCGTCATCCAGAAGCTGCATCCACCCCATTGCCGGCAATGGCGAAACCATCCCGATACGTGATATCGCAAGTTTGACATGTCTGCATCTAGTGACAGAAAATTGGCTGTGTTTCAGTTAGGTTTTTTTAGTCTCTCACAGAAATCCATTCAGTTCTTATGGAGCCCTAGGATTTCATGGAACAGAGCCTAATCCCAAGGCTGATCTACTTGTACCTTGCAAAAATCTACCAGTGAATCCTGATTGACCCTTTGTTGGACCCTGATCCAAACTATTAATAAATTGTTAAACTCTTTAATTAATATAAGGTACTGTAAGTTTTTCAAAAACCTATGGTATGACCTTTTTGTACTTTTTCATTCTGAAAACCCTATAGTACCTTATATTAAATCGATTTTGTACAATAAATGAATTAAACATACGGTATGTACGGTATGTTTATATGTATGTGTGTATATATCTTGAAGGGTTCTGGAACAAAGGGAAATTGTTTAGTCTAACTGTTGCTTTCTTGCTTTTTGTAATTGGCTTTTGCACCAGGGAAATATCATGCAAGCGAGGGAAACATGTACATGGATGCTGTTGTGTACTGGGTTCATTGCAGCAAGGAGACGAGGTGAGAGAGTTCAGGCAGGAACATGCTTTATTGAATGCAGGAACTGAACTGTTAACCAAGGCTTCTATGCAGCTATTTATACTGCTGGCCACTAGGCAGTGGCCAATAGGTTTGAAGTAGCCTGTTGCCGCCCTAGAGCCAGCCAATGGTGGTCCTGGAGACTGCTTGTCTGAGGAGCCAGCGAGCGTTACCCAACTCCCTGATTAAGCAATCTCAAACAGCAATCAAGACACTACAGTTCAAGTAAAACAGGCCCAATACATTACAGATGCAATGTACTGAAAGTGGGAATAAGGGAGTGTACAGGAATGATTGATGTCTTCCTTATGATGTAATGGCTCTGTTGTCTGATTTTCATTGTCTAACAAAGTTTATAAAGCAATGCTACTCACTTTCTAAGATGTGGCACTTCTGGATGTAACTCTGCCAGTGTTCCAGACTGTTTGTCACCCAGCTGCTTAATTTGATCAAATTAAGTGCTGCTTGATCAAGAAGTCTCCGCTTGGGTTATCTGAATAGATTGATATGATATCTCAAGTTCAAGTAAGGACCTTACAATCTGAATATAATTTATTACATTTCTGAGATCCATTTTTCAAAAAAAAAAATCAATTTTGGTTAATGATTTGGCTTAATTTATTTCTCTCATATTCCCTATTAATATTAATTACTACAATTCATGTAAATTTTCATCTTGGCTTTAATCTTTTATAGAGTATGGCTTCTGGTATACGTATGTATGAACATAGGTAGCTTATTTACACATTTATTGGAGACAGAGGAATCTGTATGAGGGACTGACACTGCAGATAGGATTAGATTGATAAAGGCAAAAGATGGACACTGCAGGTTTTTTTTTCCTGCTGTGGCTTCTATGTTTTATTACATTCCCAGTTTTATTATATCACAAATTGGCTCAGTTCTCTCACCATCCAAACATAATCATAGTTCAGTTTTCAGTCTATTTATGTTCAGTGTTCTCTTATACAGCAAAATTTTTTAAAGCTGAATTTGATTGAAGAGGAATTGTGGGGTGGGGGTGGGGATGGATGGAGGTAGCAAAGAGAGGTGTCTGCCCAAACATATGTGCCCATGGGAACTATGTTGGTTAAACTATAGCACAGTTTGATCACATTACATGAATCAAGTTAAAAGTTGACCTCCAAATGCAGTGGATAATTGGTATCACTAAAAAGCTCTGGTTTTGAGCTTCATTATTGATCCCTAAGCTAACATTGCAGTTTTGTTGGTAATACTTTGCATAACAGATAAAATGAATTTAAGAGTAAAATTTCAAAATCAAACAAATATTAAATGTCTGTCATTAGAAATCTGTAGGAATTATGCATTTAGTTCAAAGGGACAAGGCCACAAATCAATTCCGCTCTTGAAAATTTATTTTTAAATTTTTACCCCTCAACCTCTCCCTTTATTTTGAAAAGTAGAAGAATATTGTTTAAAGCTATGATGTTTTGGGGCTGAATATTGCTGTGACTTTTGGCTTTATACTTTAGTGGTCTCATTGCCCTAATGTCCAATTTTTTATTCCTTTAATTTTTAAAAAATAACGGTGTGACACACTAAAAAGCATTCTTTATCAGAATAATTCTACTTCTCTCTGTATATGACTCATACTTCTGTGGATGTGATTAACCTCTCCTAAATGAGGTTGCTTATTCATGGGCATACATATTGCTTTCAGATCATTATTTCCGTCATACTCCCACAAATGGAACATGGTCTTTTTTATTTTTCCTTCAGACTTGAATAAAATTTTGTGACTGGATCAAATCCATGAAAATGAATTGTTCTTTCAGTGTATAGTAGTAAAGTGGGAGTAGCATAATTGCATGATATTAGGAAAGCACCAGAAACGTAGTACAACTTCCTTGTCATAGAGTGGACTCTGGCTATATTCATGCTTGAATAGGGGGAATATCTGGCATATGGATGTGTGAAATCTTTGAATTTTTTCCTTATTCTGTTTTCCCCCCCCCCAGATATAGATTCCTTTGGGACACTAGTCCTTCCATCTGTAAGTACTCTTAAAATACTAGAAATATAAACCATATGTTTCCAGCATTACTTTTATTTGCTTTTTGATTTGGCTAACGTGGTTATATTTTATAGCTCCAAATTAGTAATCAGTGTGTAGGTGTTATTTTGTTCTTTGGATTAATAATTAGTTTGAGTGCCAAATCGGAAGAATCTGGGATTTCAGTTTGAAATGCATACTCAAGTTATGGGCAAACACCAATAGGTACTCAATGTAACAAAATTATGTATTAATAAAAGATGGGAAATGCAAAAATAAACAAAAAAATTAATTTGTACTTATATCCAAAATATTTTATTTCCTCATTGGAAATTCCTCGTATTCTACATGCAAATGCAAAATGTTACTGCTGAATTTGGGCAATAGGTTTAATTGTTTAGACTAATTGGGGAAAAAAGTATAATATGAACCTGATAAGTTAAATTGTGAGGAGGATTTTTTAAAAAAAATACACTATGGTACAACATGCATGGCTTTTGAAACACTGTATAGACACTGAAAATGCTATCTAATATGCAAAGCAAGCCATGGGAAGCCCTGGTGGCTTGCCTTGGTCTGACCCAGCAGGTCTGAAGGCAACAGCAGGGCCCAGTCAACCATGCTGCACAGTTGGTGCCACAAGGCCCCCCCGGTGTCAGGTATCTCCACAATCTGGGAGCTTTCCTATTTGAGGCTTTGAGGCATGTGCAGCTACCAGTAGTAGTGGCTCTCCAAACAGAGAAGCTGGGAGGTGAGGCTTGGCAAAGAAGGATGAGCTAGGTCTAGGACAGGGGTAGGCAACCTCGGCTCTTTTATGACTCATGGACTTCAACTCCCAGAATTCCTGCTGGCTCAGGAATTCTGGGAGTTGAAGTCCATGAGTCATAAAAGACCCGAGGTTGCCTACCCCTGGTCTAGCACTACCAAGGGAGTATGTGAGTGTGGGTCTCTTGCCAAGCAATGAGTGGAAGAGCTAGTCAGTCACTATGCAAGCAAGTAGGATCTCCGCTAGAAAGGGAAAGAGGTAGCAAAAATGAAAAATGAGCAAGAAAAAAGACAAAAGGAAAGATTTTTCTTTTCAGCAAAGAGAAAGAAGAAAGAATTTGGGCGGTCCCAGGTTGGACTTCCTAGTTCATGATCATCCCGAATATGCTTTTGAAAATAATAGGATATATTAGCCCAGGAGCAAAGCCAAATATCGATGTTCTGGTTAATGAAAAATGCTGACAGCTAAATGGCAAAGTAACATGGCTCTGTTTTGCAGCATTGCCAGAAGCTTAGTTTTGCAGTGGCGAATTTTTGATTTAATAAATGTACATTTAATGGCATAGAAAGATATTCTTCATTTTATCCATTTTCGATTCTCTAGAGTTTAGAGAGTTTTATCAATGTATGAAATGACTAGAATATCTTGCAGTAATGAATGAGCCCTCTTACACCGCTCATAACTATTAAAATTTGACATTCCTGCCTTAAAAACTAATAACTTTCTTATTGCATACGCTTTTGTAAATCACAGCGCGTTTCCTCAGGCACATCTTATGAGAGGAATGCCATACATTGTATATAAACTCAGTTATTTTGGGGAGCGGGGAAGGTTGTGAAAATTAACAATAGTGCCAGTAAAGCACAGAGCAACTAGTTAATGAGAATTTGGATCTGTTTAATTCCCAAGAAATGATATTTTAGCTTCAAATCAATTCTAAGTCTATGGTTTTGCCAACACAAGAGGGGGAAAATGTACTTCAGAAGCAGTGCAGAGAAATGGGACTTGAGATTGAGTGGAAGGTAAATAGGAAATTAATAGAGAGGGATTTCATTTCTTTCTGCCCTTCAGAAGAAAATGCCTGTCTGTTCTGGTGCCAGAGCAAGTAGGCAATGCAGTTTAACTCTTAAATTTGTAATCCTAATGTCTATAATCTTTATATATTTTGACTTCCAGTCACCTGTTCCCCCATGTCTTGAATTACTAGAACCAGTTCTCTGTGTGGTTTCGCATGCTGCCTGCATCCCATGGATGGGGATTTGTTTGTTTGCGCAGCCCAATTTCTGACATGCCACAGCCTGGTGCCGGTCCAGGGCCAGGATTGGAGACCCCTGGCCTAATGGTTAAGGTGCCTGGCTTAGGAACCAGGAGACTTGAGTTCTAGTACCTCCTTAGGCTTGAAAGCCAGCTGGATGATTTTGGCCAGTCACGCTCTCAGCCCAACCTACCTCCCAAGGTTGTTGTTGTGGGGAAAATAGGAGAAGAAGGAGCATTAGTCATGATTGCCATTATTTGCAAATAATAATAAAGGAGGGATTTTAAAAAATCAAATAAGTAAAACAATCGCAATGGTAATGAAATGAGTTTTCTTCCTCAGCTCCCATTGGGCAGTACTGATGCCAATTATGAGTTATTAGTGAATGGATATTCAAAAGGACAACTGCTGTTTTCTAAGCGTACATCACTGCCATTTGAAAGTAAAAGTTTTTCAGTCTTCATCCAGACTGACAAGTCAACGTATAAACCAGGACAAGATGTGAAAATACGGGTTGTTACTCTGCATTCTGACCTCAAACCATACAGTACCCCTGTAAATATATATATTCGGGTAAGCATAGGTTTAAAATTATTTGGCAAAGAAGAGATTTCATGTGGAATATGTGAAAATTACTTTTGCGCATTCATACCAAGGTACACATATCAAGGTACAGCAGCAGGAAGGTGATTTCTTGTAAAAGACACTCAAAATAAATATGTATTTGTATTTTGTACATACTATAGAATATAGATGTTCGCACAGTGGTTCAAATGATATATTCATCTGAGCTAAATTTATGTTTTAGAATACAATTGATGTAAATTCAGGGTAAAATTTATTGCTCTTTTGAAAAGAGTTATAGTAAGGGAGTGATAGGCAAGAGACTCTTGAAAAGCATTAGCTTTCATTATTTATATATATTTATTTAAAGCACTTACATGCAGGGGTGGGATTCAGCTGGTTCGCACCACTTCGGCAGAACCGGTAGCTAATTTTTTGTTGCCCAGGCCCAGAATGGACTTCCGGAAGCGGCATCCACACAGAGAACCGGTTGTTCACATATTTGAATCCCACCACTGCTTACATGGCCACACAACTCAAAACAGCAAGACTCTGGGTGACATAAAAGAATCATTCTAAAATATTGAGAATTCATTGGATGTGTTCATGTGTAGAAAATACTTAATCACCAGAAAATGTGCCTGTACATTGATATGCAATGTACAGCAAGCCATAATATAGCTATTTGGTTTCGGTGTGTTATGGTTAAACAATCCATTCCTAAATAAGACATGAGAATTTGGTAAGATGACATTTTTCTTCAGAAATGAAATCTGCCTCCCCTCAAAAAAATAATTGCATTGAGGGTCTATAACAAAGATGGAATTCATTGTCAGATTATGATAAAGTGAAAGCATTTCTGAAAATTAACTCCTGTTGCTACAGGAACTTCTAATCTTAACATCTGCAACCTTTTTGATTATATAGTACAATTGATGGCGAAGTTTTCTAGGTGGATATTTACTGCTGAAGCATACTTTATTGCCATGAACCTATTTTAGCAGTCACGCATTGCATTAAATTCTGTATTCTGAATATATACAGTAGTTTATCATATACTTTTGTAAGGATCCTCAGAGAAATTTGATTCAGCAATGGTTGACACAGAACGGAAAACTGGGCAAGATCGTTAAGCAGTTCAAATTATCCAAATATCCTCTCTTGGGTGACTGGTCTATACAAGTTCAAGTAAATGTGAGTATAAATAAGATGCGTTTGTATTTAAGGTAGAAGTGGGCAACCTTTTGATGATGAACAGCTTTAATTTAAGGAGGAGTAAAGGAGCGGTGGCTCAGTGGGTTAGGACGCTGAGCCTGTCGATCAGAAGGTCGGCAGTTTGGCGGGTCGAATCCCGAGTGCCGCGTAACAGAGTGAGCGCCTGTTACTCGTCCCAGCTTCTGCCAACCTAGCAGTTCGAAAGCACGTAAAAATGCAAGTAGAAAAACAGGGACCACTCCGGTGGGAAGGTAACAGCGTTCCGTGCGCCTTTGGCGTCCAGTCATGCCGGCCACATGACCACGGAGACGTCCTCGGACAAGCGCTGGCTCTTCGGCTTTGAAACGGAGATGAGCACCGGCCCCTAGAGTCGGAAACGACTAGCACACATGTGCGGGGGAACCTTTACCTTTTACCTAAAGGCTGCAAAATGGGTGGGGCTAGATTAAGCTGTAAAGACCCCAGAGTTGACTCAGGATCACAGACTGCCTACTTGTGATAAGAAGTGATGGTACACTTTTCACATTTTTGTGATCTGAATAATTCATTAGATGGTAAATTTAAGGAGCTTGTTTCTTGAATGTTGAAAATGAAAGTATCATGAAAAAAGTGCCATTTTTTAAACATTGTATCTCAGCCTGCATTTATTCTTAAGTGGTCAAGATAATTTTGAATAAGGTTTTACTTTAGATTCAGTAAACTAAAGGAATTCAATATGTTTTCATTGACTTTTATTTTTGCTTGTGTCTCCATAGGATCAAGCCTATTATCAATCATTTGCTGTAGTGGAATATGGTAAGTGATAACCGTCTGCTCTTTGAAAACAGGTGCTTATAATTCTTTTAGAAGAAGGTGAATGAAGTTTTAAATTTAGGAAGGCAGTGATTTTTCACAAAGCTGAAATCCAGAATGTTACTTGCCATTTAAAAAAAACATGGAAATTATAATACTCAGATTGCAAGACTGTTTGGCATAAAGTTTAATCATTTGGATCCTGACAGTAATTCTTAGAGTAAACCAGCTGAAATCACTGGGTGGGACTTACTGTAAATAATCATGATTATCTTCTAGTATGAACAAAGTCAGATCTAGCTTTGAGTATCCAGTTGTTTGTAATGTTAAATTTATCTTTTACAGCTTGCAAAACCAAAAGTCATTCTGAGGTCTACCCAGTGCTTTTTTTGTTAAAAAAAAAAGTGCCGGAACACATCATACAACCCACCTTGCCTACCCTATAAGGTTCCATCCAAAAAAGTGCCGGAACTCCGTTCTGGGCGTTCTGTGACAAAAAAAGCCCTGGGTCTACCCATTCATTCATGTAATGAGGTCTTCCTTGAATAATGAATATATAATAGAGGAGCACTCAAACTTAATCTTTTAGTTGCTTCAGTTTCTCCATTATGTAATTTTAATTGTTGCTTTTGGGTTTTTTCAGTGTTACCAAAGTTTGAAGTCTCTTTAATAACACCTATGTATTATTCTATGGAAAGTAGGTTGAATGGCACTATTAGAGCAAAGTAAGTAAAAAGTAAATATTATGACACTGGGAGCTATATCTATGTTTCAGATATAAAAAGTATGCAATGCTGGAGTAAATTATTCTACATTTGAATGTTTCTTTTTTTGGAGGAGGTGGAGTATAAGTAGGTAAAAACAGTTCATTATTGTGTGGTGGCAGCAAAAAATATCCAGAGTATGCATCAGTACATTGCATATACTTGCCACTGTGTGTGTGTGTGTGTGTGTGTAATCTGATGCTTTATTTAAACTAAATTGGTATATCAGTGATTGCATGACCTCTGTAGATGCCATATGCTAAATAAATAACTTGCTATTTGATGGAATATGGGCAATAGTATGTTGGCTGGCACAGTATCTTATAGATAAAGATTCTGCCTCATGCACAATGGCAGGAGCGGACAAATATTCAGATTATTAAATGGTAGAGCTACCTGTAACACCGATACAATTAGGACTGATAACCTAGTTTATGCCTTCGCTATTTTACAACTACAGCTTGATGACTAATTGTAATGTAATAGGAGTAAATGTTGAACAGAATTAATGAACCAGTTAATTAAAAATAGTTTTATATTTGTGAAATTAAGAGGAAGGAGACAGGGAATGATAGATGATATGAATGGATGGCTGAGACAAGATGAGAGAATATAGGAGATATGACTCAGCTATTTGGAGAAGCAACAATGATGAGTATGATCTGTCTGCTTAATAGGTATGTAGGAATGTGCAATGAAAAAAATGATTCATTTATCACATTTATATAGCTATCTCTAGATAGTGTTGTGACTCAGGGCCAGCCTGTGGGTCCGGCAGCCGGCTCAGATGTCTCGGATGACTCAGATGAGGGGGAGGAGGAGTGTGTGGTAGACGAACCGGCTGATGATGGCTTGGAGGCTTCGCAGAGCCCCCAGCCGGGGCCCTCTTCTCAGCTGCGTGAGCCCGATAGTGCGGAGGATGATGACCCACAGCTGGCCCTGTTCAAGGACGCCCGACGCAGGAGGCAGTCGAGCAGGAACAAACAGAGAAAGGCTGTGGGACTCCTCGGGAGGAGGCACAGGGAGGCCACGCCCTGATCTCTAAATAAAAGGAGTGTTTGGGGAGGGGCTGGTTGCTGAAAGCAACCCTTCCGTTTGAGGATTCAAGTTCCAGTGTTTTTGTTTCTTGTTCTGTTTGAGTAATAAATCCTGGCAGATGCTTTTCAGCCTCAGACGCTCTCCAGTCTCTACTGTTTGAACAGGGGTTTGCCTTATTGCAAGGCCGGTAGCAGGCTGGTTCAGAACAGATAGCTTATAAAGGGACGCGGTGGCTCAATGGGTTAGGACGCTGAGTTTGTCGATCAGAAGGTCAGCAGTTTGGCGGGTCGAATCCCGAGTGCCGCGTAACAGAGTGAGCGCCTGTTACTCGTCCCAGCTTCTGCCAACCTAGCAGTTCGAAAGCACGTAAAAATGCAAGTAGAAAAATAGGGACCACTATGGTGGGAAGGTAACAACGTTCCGTGCGCCTTTGGCATCTAGTCATGCCGGACACATGACCACGGAGATGTCCTCGGACAAGCGCTGGCTCTTCGGCTTTGAAACGGAGATGAGCACCGGCCCCTAGAGTTGGAAACGACTAGCATGCATGTGCGGGGAAACCTTTACCTTTACTTTTAGATAGCTTATAGCACAGGTCTGCAACCCGCGGCTCTGGAGCCGCATGCGGCTCTTTCAGCCGTCTCCTGCGGCTCCCAGTCCTCTGCCATGTGCAGTCCAAAAAAAAAAAAGTGGGACTAAAAAAGTTCAACCAATCAATTCAAATATGCAGGGTAGGTGCATATCTCGCCTTGGCTCCACTCTTCAGTCAAACCCTGTTCTGCATATGTACGCACATGCGCACACATTTTTTGCGGCTCCCAGTTTTTCCTTTTGTGAGGGAACCGGTTCCAAGTGGCTCTTTCACTGTTTCAGGTTGCTGACCCCTGGCTTATAGTAAAAAAAAATAAAGCCACTCTAGATGGCTTATAGTAAAAACAATTATGCATCAAAATATTAAAACAACAGAATTAAAAGACATCAACAATATTAACAAGACAGTGGAGAAAAATTATGTTAAAAATAATCAGCAATCTAATTAAAACTCCATCTCCTTGAGACCCCCAGGTCTGTTGTCAGAGCTGGGTTTTAAGGGAATTCTGGAAGGATGTCATAGATGGGAGCCAGTCTCACCTCAAGGGGAACAATGATCCACACAGCATAACGGAAAAGGCCCATCTTCTGGGTTTCTCCTGATGAATCTCTTTTGGAGATGGCACCTGCAGCTTATATCTTTTGCTGGACCTAATGGGAAGGGCACATATAATTGGGCAGAGACGGTCCCTCAGATACGCCAGCCCAGTGTGATGTGTGTTAGGAAAATAGAGTGAATGATTGCAAGTTAACCATCAATGGTGAAAATGCAGAGCAGGTATATCAAGCTGTGCATCTTTTAAGTTCAAATGCCTGCAGCAAGGAGGAATTAATGTTTGTCAAAATAAGTAAAAACAGATGTACGTCCTCCTGTACAGATGTGAGGATTGGGCATGACAGGAGAAAAATAAAAGCTGATTGCTGTGAGAATGGCATACTTAAAAAGTGAAGCTGTTTGGTCATATGGAAAGGAAAATGTGACAATCAAATTGCAAAACAGATATATAGACAAAGACTGCATGGTTTGAAAAGAGGGAGATAAAAAGTTCTGATAGGATGCTATTGAAGAGATGTTCAAAAGGATAAAGGTGTGAGGGGGAAAAAGGAAACCATTGTTTCCAGATTAATCTGTCCAGGATAATAAGTACATGGTAGGTTATCACATACTTTCAGTCTGTTTTTTGAAACAAACAATTTCCAACTGATCCTTTTTTGTGGTGTTTTGGGTATTCATTTCAGATACGTATATGGAAAATCAATGAAAGGAAAGGTCACTATTGATTTCTTCTCATTGTTTCGAACACAAAACAAAAAGATAACTAAAATAATGGAGGTGAGCCATATTCAATTCTTGACAATATACTTACATTTCAGGAAAATTGTGCATCATGGCCCACCCTCACTCAAAATTTTCTAGTGATTTCTCCGATGATATTTCTATTTTCCTTGCTGTTTTCTGATCCAGAATAGCTTCTTCCTCTTCTTCATGCTACTACTTCGAGCTCTTATTAGAACAAATTTTTAAAAAGCTTTTGCATGTTTTTCTATTTCTTGCTTTTTTGTCTCAGAATTGACCTATATCTAGATGCAGTAGCATTTCAGAGTTTTAGAATTAAGATTGGTTGGAGACCATGTATGATAGCCTATTGGCAGGAGTTTTAGGAAAAAAACTTATGTGAAGGATTAGGATTCTCTTTTCTTTATCTGTTTGATATTTTATATTTATTTGCCTTGTAAAATCTGATTTTTTTAAAAAACAAGATTTAAATTGTAACTCTGGCTTTGACTTGCTAAATCAAGTGCCCCTAGCCATTACTGCCATGGTTTATGGGGACCAGTTCAAAATCTAGAAGATTTGAGCCCTCTTAAAACAAGGTCTAATGTCTGTAGTAAATATGGAGATAATCTGAAAACAATCCTCTAATTTTAATTTTGTATCAGCTTTATGACATTTCAGCGGTCATGGCTATTCTTTCCACAAGTATCTTGTAAAACTGTAGCTAAGCCAAGAGAGGGGAATACAATGCTAATAGATCTTTGGGTCTTTTCACGTATTTCCTTCAGTTTTAGCAAGGAGGAATAGTGGATAGATGCATTGCGGTGTAGATACGTCCCAGTTCATATAAATTTGTGTATGGAAAAAGCATCAAAAATAAAATGTAACAATGATATATGGTCAAGAAGAACAGATCTAGATGTTCTGGCTAGTGTGAAAATCTGATCTAGTATTGCTTCAAAGATAACAGGATTAATATATTTTTTCTGATCTCAGATTAATGGTTCTTTGAACTTTACACTGGAGAACCCAGAGATAAAAGATATAACTGTCAGAGATGAGGATATATTGCACCCAGAACCCATAGAAATTATAGCTGTTGTTACAGAATCTCTTACAGGTATGTTGTTTAATGTGGCTTTTATAGAACATTGGAAGACATCAAACCAAAGATATATTTAATCCTGCTGTATCTTTTTACTGTTGGAAATCAGAATTCCACATGGACAATATGAGTACAGTTACTAAATCACACTCATATTTCTTAGCAATTGATATTTGGAGGAATGGTGATTCTAATTTAGGTACCATCGCTTATAGCTATGGCTGGGGCCTTTTTTGTTATTTTTTTGGAGGGGGGACGTTTGATGGGATTTGCAGGGGGTTGTTCTACCTATTTTACTCATTAACAAAATCTATCACCTAAAATTGGTCATTTGTAGTTAAATTTCATAATTTTAAAGTTTCTGGAAACTGAGATAAGGACATACCACCTACTACTATGCTAAACATAAATTATCAACAAAACAAAAGGCTTAGGATGACATATTACACTAAGACATTAAGTGATTTGTTTTAGTCTTAGCATGTTGTGTGAATCTAATCACAGAATGTTGTCACTTAGAATAATAAGTATGAGCTGCCTTGCTTCAGTGAAGAACAAATAAATCTGGTGTATCATTTTTAAAATCTCTGATTGTTATAATAGGAATCTCCCAAAATGCAAGTGCTACAGTATTTCCACAGCTGTATGATTATGCATTAGATTTTCTTGAGTATCCAAGATTCTTGAAGCCTTCTCTGAACTTCATTGCTATGGTGAGTAGTGTTGTTTTAATGTTTATTTTTTCCAGTATCATTTCAGAAATGGATTGAATGAAAGGTGCATCAGAAAGATGGAATTATATTCTCAAAAAGTTTAGAAGACTTAAATGATTTAGCTACAAGTATTAAGGAAGCCATTTTATTTCTCAAAATCTCCAATTCCACACCAAAACAAAAGAGGCCAAAAATGTTCATTTCCAATTTGAAACGTACATCATCATCATCATCATCATCATCATCATCATCATCATCAAACCCAGTGAAGGAATCCAGCAGAGATATACAACTAGTGCAGGTTCACATCCCACCAGGCTCAAGGTTGACTCAGCCTTCCATCCTTCCGAGGTAGGTAAAATGAGGACCCAGATTGTTGGGGGCAATAAGCTGACTTTGTAATAATGCTGCTTGGGGGCCCCCAAAAGCCCTAATAAGCAGACATATACATAGAATGAAGGCTATTGCTAAGCACATTGGTTTGTGCTTAAATTGTAAGCTGCCCTGAGTCTTCGGAGAAGGGTGGGATATAAATGGGATTAAAATAAATAAAATAAATAAACTGTTCTCATTTGGAAATCAGGCAGCTCTTCCTCAGGAAGAACAAAGCCCTCTAACTAAATAAAAGAATTGAAACAAAGAATAACTGAGCATCTAGAACAGCAGAAAAACAACAGAATAAGGCTGCCTGCATTGAAGCTTGTTCCAAAGAAACAGCTAGCACAAGCATTAAAAGATGCAAATACTGCAATATCAAGTATAAGCACCAATTCATTGCAAGAAACAAACCAACTAATGTAAAGCACAGCTGCAGTTATAACTGAATACCTGGGATGCAAAATCAACAAAGAAGAAAAACAAACAAACAGTGCACCACAAAAATGGAAGGTTAGACTAGAAAATAAGATCAGCAAGTTAAGATCACATGCAAGCAAGCTAGAACAGATGAAAGAAAAGAAGCTGAAGAACAAGAAGACCAAAGAATACCTAATCAAGAAATACCACTTAGAAACAAGGAAGATCAACGAAGCACTGGAAATAATAAAGCAATAAATAACAGCTTGTTGTTGTTGTTGTTAGCTGCGAAGTCGTGTCCGACCCATCGCAACCCTATGGACAACATTCCTCCAGGCCTTCCTGTCCTCTACCATCTTCTGGAGTCCATTTAAGCTCACGCCTACTGCTTCAGTGACTCCATCCAGCCACCTCATTCTCTGTCGTCCCCTTCTTCTATTGCCCTCGATCTTTCCCAGCATTAGGCTCTTCTCCAGTGAGTCCTTCCTTCTCATTAGGTGGCCAAAGTATTTGAGTTTTAGCTTCAGGATCTGGCCTTCTAAAGAGCAGTCAGGATTGATCTCCTCTAGGACTGACCGGTTTGATCGCCTTGCAGTCCAAGGGATAACATAACATAAATAACAGCTATAGCCAGGAAAATCAGTAGATACGAAGCTCGAATTGCAAATTATAGGCAGAACCTCCAATTTCAATCCAATCAGAAACATTTCTACCAATCCATCAATGGAGAAACTGCAATGAATCAGTCAGTACCTGACAAGGAAGAAACAGTGCAGTTCTGGAAGCAGATATGGATAACCCAAAGAAACACAACAAGGATATGGCTTGGTTAAAAGAGGTGGATACAAATAAAATGGAAGTTGAAATGAAAGAACTAGTAATAACAACAAAAATGGTAGAAAAAAGAGCAAGGAAGATCAAAAATTGGTCAGCACTAGGTGAAGATGAACTAATAATAATAATAATAATAATAATAATAATAATAATAATAATAATAATAATAATAATAGTAGTAGTAGTAGTAGTAGTAGTAGTAAGTTGGAAGGGATCTTGGAGGTCATCTAGTCCAATCCCCTGCTCAGGCAGGAAACCCTATACCATTTCAGGCAAATGGCTGTCCAGTCTCTTCTTAAAAACTTCCAGTGTTGGAGCATTCACCACTTCTGGAGGCAGGTTGTTCCACTGGTTAATTGTTCTAATTGTC
The DNA here is from genome assembly GCF_964194415.1 of Vipera berus. NCBI lineage: Eukaryota > Metazoa > Chordata > Lepidosauria > Squamata > Viperidae > Vipera > Vipera berus. The sequence goes on from NC_138202.1 coordinate 237,310,190, forward strand.
AGGAAGTTTCTCCTTAGTTCTAGGTTGCTTCTCTCCTTGACTAGTCTCCATCCATTGCTTCTTGTCCTGCTTTCAGGTGCTTTGGAGAATAGCTTGACTCCCTCTTTTTTGTGGCAGCCCTTGAGATATTGGAACACTGCTATCATGTCCCCCCTCATCCTTCTCTTTGTTAAACTAGACATACCCAGTATCTGAAGTCTATACGTACAGTGTGGGCTACAGTATTTAGTATTTTTATTTGACATGCACATATCCAACATTGCCCATAAATATTTCTTTCTTTTGGTATTTATTAGATTTATCTATTAACCTTTGTTTTCTACAACTCAGGGTGGAGAGTTAGAGCAACATTGAAGTCACCAGATATTCCAATGGTTTCCTGCTGCCAAAGATAGTATTACCACTTCAAATAAGTACCCTACATAAAGGTTATTATTGTTTTAAAGAATTTTGTTTCTCAAATTTAATTTGTTTTCAGTTGAAAGTAAGAAGAAATGATGATCATCCACTAACGTCTGATGAAAAAAAGAATAATGTTACAATCACGGTCACACAGTCAAATATTTCTTATCAGATATTTAACGATGAAAATGAATCATTGAAAAAGAACACAGTTTATAAGCTAAGTTATCCTGTTCCAGGAGATGGGGTTATTCCGATGGAGCTTCCAGTTTCAGCTAATACAACAACTTTGCATATTAAGGTATATTCCTTTCCTGTCATTTTGTCTAAAGGAAAGCTTTAACTGTCCAGTGAAAATAATCTCAATATAGAAATTTGATCAATGCCTGTCTTCTTCCTCAAATGTATCTCACTAGGCATTGGATATGTATATCGGATATGTATGTATATATATATATATATATATATATATATATATATATATATATATATATATATATATATATATATATATATATATATATACATATTGCTTTGTTTTATATATATATGTATGTGTGTGTGTATATATATGTATATATATGTATATTTCTTTGTAATATTCACAATAGAATACTGCTGTTGTTATTAAACCACAGTTTCCTGTTAGATTAAAAACTCTTAAGAACTGTGGTTTGGGTTTGGGCTTTCCCAAAATTGATGAGGCAAGTATGGTATGTGGGCAGGGAAGCGCCGTAGTTTTCTATGGCTTGTTTGTAATCTGAACTGCTTTAAGGGGTACCTCGACTTACAACAGTTCATTTAGCCACTGTTCAAAGTTACAACAGCACTGAAAAAAGTGACTTATAACAATTTTTCACATGGCCATTGCAGCATCCTCATGGTCACATGACCAAAATTCAGACACCTGGCAACTGACTCATACGTATGACGGTTGTAATGTCCCGGGGTTATGTAATCACCTTTTGCGACCTTCTGACAAACAAAGTCAATGGGGAAGCCAGGTTCACTTAACAGCCGTGTTACTAACTTAACAACTGCAGTAATTCACTTAACAACTGTGGCAAGAAAGGTCATAAAGTGGGGCAAAGCTCACTTAATAAATGTTTCACTTAACAACAGAAATTTTGAGCTCAATTGTACCTGTATGAACAGGGCAAATGCTTATAGGTATGCTGTTAGCAATATTCATCCTTAGTTTCTTCAAATGAATATCAAAGAAAAGGGATAGGGTTGTAGTTGACGAACTATGCTAAGTGTTGAGTCTTCCACCTGTATTATTACATTTTTAAGGAAGATATACTTTTAATTACTGTCTTATGTGCTTTTTTTGCCTTTCTATTTTCTTTTTAACAGGCTGAATTTCTGAAAAGTCAATCTTCCATAATGATAAACGATGTGTTCTACTCACCCAGTTTGACTTATCTCCAGATTAGAAAAACAAGCAAGGATTTTAAGGTAATTGCTTCTATCAGTAATTGAACAAGTTTCTAAAGTAAACAACTGTATTACATCATGATTGGTGTGTTCAATTGAGACTTCTTATTTTTCCTAGGTTGGGACACCTTTGGAACTCAGTGTTCAAAGCAACATGCCGTTGAATGAGATCAATTATATGGTAAATCTTAATAATTTTATTTTATTTTTTTAAAAAAATCAGAGCTGAATGTTACTAAACCTTCCTGAGCTGAGGACCTTGTTCTGTTTTGCTTGGTGTGTAGATGGGGTATATTCAAGGAGAAAAACGGGGCAAAGGATGAAATTAGTAAAGAAAGGCAAAAAAATGATTAGCTGTTTCTTAATGGGACTGACTTTCAGCTGCACTTGTGCCCCTAGTAATTGAAGCACAGCATTAGATCGTATCTGGGTCGGTCACAGGGACTAGAGGTTTACTTTTCCAAGCTTTTGTACTCTTACTGGAGCCCATCATGGACTCTTACATGAGTCCAAAAGCTTGGAAGAGTTAAACCTCTGGTTCCGGTGACCAACTCAGATTTGACCTTGCAACATTATCCTGGGACACGTATACTTGCCTTCATATCAAGTATATGATATGAAGTTACTTACGGGAGCATCTGCTGCCGGCATCAACTTCCCTTCGTCCAGTGCGCTCCCACAGAGAGGGCCTCCTTAGGGTGCCGTCGGTCAAAGAGTGTCGACTGGCGGCCCCCAGGGGGAGGGCGTTCTCTGTGGGCGCGCCAGACCTTTGGAACCGTTTACCGGTGGAGCTCCGGATGGCTCCCGACCTTCGCTCCTTCCGACGTGACCTAAAAACATATTTATTTGAACAAGCCGGCCTGGTCTGATGGGTTTAGGGGTATTTTAACATTTTGTATTAATCTATTTAATTGGGCTATTGTATTTAATATTTCTTTTAATTTTTATATATTGTATTTTATTGTATTGCCCTGTACACCGCCCTGAATCCTTCGGGAGAAGGGCGGTATAAAAATTAAATAATAATAATAATAATAATAATAATAATAATAATAATAATAATAATAATAATAATAATAATAATAATAATAATAATAATAATAATAATAATAATAATAATAATAATAAAACTTCAGTTACTTTGGAACAACAAAGTAAAACTGAAGCAGAAGAGCTGAATGCTCAGCTTCTTTTGAAAGAATGGAAAAATTATGTAGAGAATTATGGTTGCACAACCTGTGTTGTTATTTGGCTTGTTGGCATCATGAGCATCACTTTACTTTTTACACAAGTACTTTTGGAGAGATTGGGAGTTGAGAAATTTGCATGTGCAGGATTTGTTTGGAAGAATAAGGGTGTTTAAAATTTTTACTAAAATGGATTATCTCTCAAAATCCAACCTGTCTATCTGTCCCAAAATGCAGAAAATAGCAGTAATTAAATAAAGAATTAAAAATGAAGAATTTTTGTAACCGATGTTAAAATAATGAACTTAAAAAAATTAAAATATTGATTGATTGACCAATTATATATATCATCATTCAACTAGGAAGGATTTCTACTGATTATTTATTTTATTTATTTATAAAATGTATTGCCCCCCCTCACATCTTACCACATTGTAGCTAAATAAAAATACTTATGCTACAGTTAAAGACTTTCTAGATTAATTCATTAGCCCCAGTTACCAAATACATATGTATTGAGAAAATATAGGGGTTGGGTTTTTTTGGAAAAAAAATGTTATTGTTTCAAATCAGTTTCGAATCCTGAAACTTAGATTGCACGTTTATGCGTCTGAATTCTCAACAATTCTGCTTAAGCTTGCTTTTTTACTATCTGAAAGTCATCCACCAGTTGATACATTTTACAACCTTTTAGTATATTTAAAGAATTTTTAAATAGATTCAGTGAGCATTATATTTCTAGCACAGGAACATCAATCTAGTGTTAATGAAGTACTTATAGCTAGGAATAGAATCCACTATTGAACATAAAATTCTTTACAATCAGAAGTTGACATGATTAGATGGAAAATATAATTCTAATATATAAAAAGTATGCATTAAAACAAAATTTTTAGAAAAATATTTCATACTCCCTTGTATCTCTGACACTTACTTAAATTAAACATGTATCACTAAAAAGACAGCCACTTCAACTACATTTTTAGACTATAATTTTGTAAGGTCTGAGAAAAAGTTTTGTAAGTTTCATAAGACAAAAGTTTTTAGTTTGTCCCCAAGTTGATATGATCAACTGATGAAAGCTTTAGTTTCAAATTCAGTGTTATTATTTCTCATCCTGTCCTTTACCAGACAGAATAACCTTGTATATTTTTCTTTTTAAAAAGTGATGTTTAGATCAGAAACCATTAAATGCCTATTCATATTATTTCTATAAGGGCTTCATATGTCTTAGGTGTGATCATTTTTTTATTCATAGGTGATATCCAGAGATCAGATTGTGGATGCAGGGAAAAAGAAGGCCACAACATTAAGTTTCACCCCAGAAAATTCTTGGTGTCCTATGGCTTCCATAATTGTCTTCTATGTGCATGACAACGGGGAAATAATAAATGATTTTCTACGTATTCCTGTTCAACCGACTTTAAAAAATCAGGTAAATATACCAGTCTTCCTTTCATAATAAACAGAGAGGTGGAATTTTACAAACCACCTGGGTTCATAGACTATAATAGGGTTATATCAGTGCTGCAGAGATGGACTTTGGTATTTTACAAGGATGCATAGAAAAGCATAAAAGGAGGGGTGATGTGCAGGTTCTGAGGTTTTGCTTAATAAAAAATACAGGAAACCAGAAGTTGCCTTTAAGCTTTACGCTTTTATTCAGCTGAACAAAGATGGGCTCCTCTAAAGAGAACAGCACTGAATGACAAGAAATCCTTGTGTTTATTCTTTCTGGTTACACAACCAAGCCATCCAGCAAAGCTGACACACATACGATAAAGACTTCACCCAGTAAGTCCGGCATACTGTAGATAAGAGAGCAGAAGTAGCTAAACATGTTCCCTTTTAGGTGTTTCCCTAAAGATATCGTATGTTCTCGGGTGGGCTAGGACATTGGGTGTTTTCCTTGCTGGCCTTTTATGACCCTGCATCCAGGACTTTGCAAGTGCCCAAAGACAGTAGGGCCATCTGCACATTCACAATTGATGTTTCCTATACTGTCCCCTAATTCCGGGTACAACGGGGTTGTTAAAAAGGTAAAGGTAAAGGTTCCCCCGCACATGTGTGCTAGTCGTTTCCGACTCTAGGGGCCGGTGCTCATCTCCGTTTCAAAGCCGAAGAGCCAGCGCTTGTCCGAGGATGTCTCCGTGGTCATGTGGCCGGCATGACTAGACGCCAAAGGCGCACGGAACGCTGTTCCCTTCCCACCGTAGTGGTCCCTATTTTTCTACTTGCATTTTTACGTGCTTTCGAACTGCTAGGTTGGCAGAAGCTGGGACGAGTAACAGGCGCTCACTCTGTTACGCGGCACTCGGGATTCGACCTGCCAAACTGCCGACCTTCTGATCAACAAGCTCAGCGTCCTTACCCACTGAGCCAATACTGAAAGCTATTTCTCTTGTTAAAAAAAAAGATTTTTTTTCTAAAGAGGAATCCATTATGAAAAGCAGGCATAAACCTTTAAACCAAGCATCCTGACATAATAGATAATTAAATAAGTGCCTGAACAAATAGATGTATTCTCCTTGCCAGTGTTTTCCATTAGTAGAGTTACGTTTCCTTTGGGAATTGTAGCCTACGTGTTTATTTTGAAACACAAAAGGAAAAAAAAGGAAAGAAAAGGGAGGCGTTATAAATTGTGCATGCTGCAGTTCATAACTGCGTCTTACTATATTCAATGCTTTCTAAGAAAGTGAAATAATTCATACAGTATTAAAATTACATTTTATTAAAATGAAGGTAATACCGTGTTTTCCCGAAAATACGACCTAGCTATAAAATAAGACCTAGCTTATTTTTGGGGGGTTCAGGCTAATATAAGCCCTACACCAAAAAGTAAGCCCTACTTAACCCTGCCCACTCTGTCCCAACATAGTTTTTTTGGCAGGCCGGATCTCATGCCTATCCCCGCCTTACCTGCTGCCAGTGCCGCCACGGCGAGTTCAGTTTTGTGGCTCAGCTAAATTGTTCAGCTGCGGCGGGTCAGAGTTCCCATCAGCTTCAGGAAATGTCAGGCCAGGCTCCTCACAGCTGAAGGGGTCAGGTTGGCCATGGCAGGAGACCTGACCCATCCTTGTCCTCCAGCTCTGCCGCACATGCGGGATGAGCCTCCCACAATGGCCAACCTGACCCTCGGTGAGCCAGATTGCTTACAGGGATAGGCTGTGCATTGCAGGGGGACGACTGCAAAGGGCGTGCCTGGATCCCTGCAGCTCCTGGAGGCTCCAGCGTTGCTTTTCACACCGCCCGGTTTCCCACCCCAAGCACGCCAGGCTGATCTGATGGGCGGGATTGCCTTCCATCTTCCCCACCGCTGAGAGGCAGCGCGGTGATTGGATGGCATCCGCGCTGCGAATGGGGATAGACCATCCCCCCCAAAGCACCACCGAAAACAGTGAGTCAAATGTGCATACAGACACAGTGCGAAAAGGGCACACGTGGATCCCTGCAGCTCCTGGAGGCTTCGACCGTAGCCCCAGGGTGGCTGTGCTGGGTGGCGGTGGGAAGGGTGCCACGATGGCTTGGGGCAGCCTGGGGAGAGAGGGTGGTAAAGCAGGTGGGTGTCCTGCCATCAGCACCCATCCCTTTCCTTACCTGACTCCCAGCCCCGTGCCGTTTCTCCTTCATGATCTGCTGCCACCGCTTGCAGGGATACAAAAGAAATTTGTGGCGGGGGGGGGAAGGTCAATCAATTCCAACTTCACGAGATCTTTTTTTTGTGAGAAGTTGGAATTGATTGATTGACTCCCCCCCAAAACTTCTTTTGTTTCCCTGCATGCGGCGGCGGCAGATCATGAAGGAGAAACAGCACGAGGCTGGGAGTCAGGTAAGGAAAGAGATGGGTGCTGATGGCAGGACGCCCGCCTGCTTCACCACCCTCCCTCCCCCAGCCTCTGGCCTCCACCTGCTGCTTTGTTCGGCCTGGCCATCCCTACCTTGGCACCCTTCCTGCCACCACCCAGCACGGCCACCCCAGGGCAGCAGGGGCTGGCCTGGCACGGGAAGGGCACATGCCCCGCCCACCTGCCTTGGTACCATACCTGGTCCGCCACCACACTCTTGCCACTGCGTTGCTTCTCCACTTCATGCACAGGCTCTGCCCCACCCCCGCGGCTCCTGGCCTACCGGTACTGGCAAAAAGTAAGCCCTCTCCAAAAGTAACTCCTAGTGCTTCAGAGCCCAAAAGAAAGTAAGACCGGGTCTTACTTTCGGGGAAACACGGTAGCATTATTATCACCTTTTTAGTACTATTACTGCAATTTCAATGCCAATATTGAGCTATAGAATTACTACAAAAACAATAATTACAGCCACCAGGGAGAAAAAGTTAAAAAATTAATGCGGAACCACCAAATAATATGGCCCAAAATATCTAAGGCAATAGAAACATCTCTGATAGTCATGAAAAGTATATGAAGATTGGCACATGAGAGAGGCATATGCCGGGACTGAAAAAGCTTGAAAGTGACAGCAACTTCAAAAAGTACTTTAACCAGTGAACTTAAAACATTGATAAGGACAGATGATAAAATTCAGTTCTTCAGGTACTGCTCTATCAAACCATGAAAACCTTTCTAAAACTGGTAGTTTGAATGGACTGAGATCTGCCCCATTCAATTAAGACCATGATATCCAGACAGCCACTAGATGGCAGCAAACACATGGCATTTCCTGTATTTTTGTAGCTGTTCAAGATTTGTCCAACTTTTTGTAGCCCAGAACTGGTAAACCATACAGTAGTGCTTAAAAGTTCGTGAATCTGTTTGTATTTCCAATATTTCTGAATAAATATGGCCTTAAACCTAATCTGTTCTCTGTTTAATTCCTAAAACTAGATAAAGAGAACTCAATTAAGCAAAAGCATTATACAGTACTTGTTTATTTACTTACTGAAGAAAATGATTGAAAGCTACACTATAATTGCTTTACCTATTGCTAATCTGTGCATTATACAGTGATCTTTGTTCCAGCTTCATAAGAACTGATTTACCAGATTCAGTTTCCCCCTATGCAGCAAAGCTTATGGAGGTGCACTTAATGGCTTCAACCACAGTTTACATTATTATGCAAGTAGCTTTTTTTTGCCTCATTAAACGTCCATTTTGTATGAGTTTAAAGAAAAGCCTCTCAGTGAAGAGAAATGTTTTTTAGTTTGAGAGAAATATTTTTACTTCTCTTTAGTTAGAACAGGTTTTATAACTACATGCAGGTAGTCTTTGACTTACAACCATTCAAAGTTACAATGGTATTGAAAAAAGTGACTTACTAGTCTTTGAAACATTAATTTGTAGATAGGTTCTCTTTATGGTGTGATACAGTCTAATTAACATTTGCAGCAATTCATACAGCTCCTCAGCCAGCAGCATAGCATCCAAAAATACCTGGATATTTACAACATCAATCAATGCACTATCAGTGTTGCCACAAGCATTCCTTGTATATTTTTGCATAAAGAGCAGGAAATTAAAAATTTTGACTGTATATCTCTTGCCCGGCGTAAAACCATAAGGCATTTCTCAAATGTTGCTTACTCTCACCTTTTATTGCTTTTCAGTCAGGATTCTGCCAATCTAAGCACATTTCATAAATCGATCTCCCTGAAGTTTTTTTATTCACTGTTGCTGTCTTTTACATACTATTCTTCCAGGCATCGGGCACATTTACACAATCATTCAGTGAACAAGCCACACACATATTTTAACATTTCTTCCATTGCACTATTTTTGCAAGCTTTCCATTTTTCAACATTCTCAAAGGATTTGTGATTTCCCTTTTCTAGGGCATCAACTTTTACTGCATTTGTTTCAATTCTACACATAGATGTTCCACTATTATTTATTCATATACATATACATATACATATACATATACATATACATATACATATACATATACATATACATATACACATACATACATACATACATACATACATATATGTATATGTATACATATACATTTAACCGCCCTGAGTCCTCAGGGAAAGGGCGGTATACAAATGCAACTAAATAAATACACACTCTCCTACACGGGAAAAGACCCAAATACGCCAAGACCTACATACCTATACCCGTTAAAATCTACGAAGGTCTTGGCTTACTCGGGTCTTTTCCCGTGTAAGATTGAGAATGTCTTGGCGACGTTTCGACAAGGTCCCACTCATCATGTTCAGGTTTGTGTATCTTGGGGAGACCATAGAGCTTGGGGCATCTGGATGATTTCTCTCTGGATATCTCAGGATATCACTACACTAGAGCTCAGGATGTCATCACACAGCCCATTATCCAAGTCGTTACAACACAAAAGACTAATGGGCACACAGCCAACACCTCAGCCACACAGGATGTTACAAAACAGCCGACTAATCCACAAAAAATAACCCCATCAACCAGTCAAGATGTAACAACACAGCCAACCAACCCGCTTACAGCAACAAAGCCAGCACCCCCACCAATATTTATAGAGAGACGGCAGCTCCGATCACACTTTGCTTGCATAAGCACGAAGCCGAAGACACCAGCCTGATGATGACGAGTGGGACCTTGCCGAAACGTTGCCAAGACACTCTCAATCTTACATGGGAAAAGACCCGAATATACCAAGACCTACATACCTGTACCTGTGAAAATCTACGAACACACACACACACACACACACACACACACACAAACCATTCACTCCAGTTTTGTTTTAATTCATGTAATCATCTTTATTTTTAATTCCTTTCAATCTATTGGAGGCTTTCTGATCAGCTCCCCTGTCCATTGGATGGGAGGTGATTTGTTATTACTTTTTATTAATTATTCTTTTTCCTTTGGATGTTTAAAATTACCTCAAAAATAATTCCTTCATTAGTAAGTTACTTTGCATTTTTAATATTGCTCTTGAAATTGTTACTGTGTTTCTGGGCCGTCAACATCTGTTTATGGTACAGTATAATAATGGACAAGGGGGAAAAACCCCCAAGTGATGTAACATTTCAGTCTGCCCAAAAAAACTTTCATACAGAGTATTGTAAAAAAACAACAACCAAGAACCCACTGTTGATTAATTACAGTGCTTGCTCTGCTTTGTGAAACAAAACAAAGTGCAATTAATCTTAAATACAGGTAATTAACAAACCAACCTGAATCTATATTTAAAGAAAGTGACTTATTTTTACTTGCTATAAATTAAAACAGAAATGGGGAATTCTGAACTAGTTCTATCAGGAGAGAAAAAGAAATACACAAGAGCCTGAGGCTACTTTGAGCTTATTCTTAAAATGCTAAGCTGTCGTTTAAAATTACATTCAGTGCAACCAAAGTGAAGCGCAAGATGCTTGTTGCCATAAAGTACCAAGTGGCCAGTTAACTGCTGGAACAAATTTCTTTGTTTTGTTCTCCATCTGTTCTTCCCTTTTTCTTTTCCTAGTTTCAACATGTGGCTTCCAGTCCCTTACTTTCCTTGTCTGCTCTCTCATTACTTGTTTTCTTTTTTCAGGTGTCTCACCTTATGTTCAAAATAGTCAGATTTTTAAACCCTCCCTATTCCTCGACAGTCCTTTCATAATACAGATTATCTTTCTGAGCTACCGTATTGTTTGCCCCACACAAGAGAAAATATCAGAAGCGCTCTCTCTCTCTCTCTCTCTCTCTCTCTCTCTCTCTCTCTCTCTCTGTGTGTGTGTGTGTGTGTGTCTGTGTGTGTATTAAAGGGTTTTAGGGAGAATAGTAGACGCAAAAATAATATAATACTTTCTCTAACACACAGGCTTCAAATCTTTTTCTTAATTTGTAGTTCTATTTATCAGAAAAAATGTATGATCTTCCACTCAGAAGTAGACCCATTGAATTCCAGAAATTTTTCTCAGAAAGTATGTATAGTATTATTGTCCAATTTCTGCATTTGGTTTGACACTGTTAGAATCCATTGATATCACATTCATAAATGTACGGTGAAAATATTGTGCCTACCGGGATTCTGCCATACTAGTAGAAGGAGGGGGGATTGTTTATTCAGTCTATCTGTAGCTGCTTTCAAAGAACCTTTTATCTGAGGGAACTAAGGAGGGAAAGTGATCTGTCTGTTTGGGGCTCTAGGAAGAAGGCAATCAACAAAGGAATGCATGCAGTTCCCTTCTTCCCACGGAAGGACCTGACAACTAGTAATTGATGGGATCCTAACCAAATGGAGTTTGGGGGAGGGGGTTGAACCGGGAATGCTTATATAGATTTGAAATGTGACTCAAGACCAGATCCTGTCTCATATCTCCACAACCAATCTTATCCTAGTAAACTTTTTCCTTTTGGACAACTCGGCTCCAAGAGTCCTTATGTGGATTGGGGTGGGTCCTGACAGACAGTTTCACAATTTGGGGACCTGTTCAGTTACATCATAGGTAAACCTACTTCAAATGTATAATATTTGATCTTTCCCCAGATTAATATGCATTGGAGTAAAACTAAAGCTGCGCCTGCTGAGGATATCACCCTCAAAATCAAAGTGACAGAACCCCAAACCTCAGTTGGACTTTTAGTTATTGACAAAAGTATAAATTTGTTGGGAGAAAGCAGTGATATCACAGAGGATGCCGTAAGTTTTTCTTTTTTCTTTTGGAAGAGTGCATTGGTTTAGAACACTATGTTTTATTGTGACTGGTTTCCTTAAAATGTTGAAACAAATTGAAACCATAAAACAGTTAATATTATGTATTAATGTAAATCTTTCATCTTATTTGCAATAAAATCTGTTTTCTGATAATATGAGTAACTTTATATTTCATATCAAACATATTTGCATTTGTTTACTTCATTTTCTGGTAAGCACGCACAGTTAAGAAGGAATATATAAGGATACCTAATTCTCATTTTTGTTAAAGTAGAATATTCATAACAAAAGAAATAATGGAAACTAAAAATGAATGTATTGGATTCATATGCATTTACAAATCGCTAGCTAGCTCTTAATGAATGATGAAAAAGGAATAAAATGTGTAGACATTTCCAAGAGGTATGCTGATGATAAAACTGATGGCCAATTATAGCTCAGTCTTTGGTGGCATTCTTCACTGCCCTGGTTCAAAATTTTAATTAGTAAATTACTTCCTTGTACAGCAGCTCAATTACAGGCTTCCATCAAATAACTCTCTTCAGAGAAAGGTCATAATGAATTAATTTTGTTCTGAAGATTTTTTTCATATGCCTTCCGGTTTGGCATATTAAAATATCATACAATAATTATTCACCATGTCCTATTTTATTTCATCCAGTTGTTCCTGGGATTGAAAAATGTGTGTGGCCCATTAACAAAGATACTAATACATTTTTGTTATCACTGGTTAAATTTTCTTTGAAATATATAATTTTTTTTAAAAAAGTTGGTTAACTATTTTATCTTTGATTTGTTTCTACTTTTTTAAAAACAGATAGAACACGAGCTAAATTTATATGATACAAAACCACATTATGAGGAAGCTGGAAGTGCTTTCGGCGTCTTTCAGGTACAGTTGTATATGTAGGTGCTAATTTTCATGTTCTCGATGCAGTTGGTTCCTGAAGCAATATGAATGTATCTTTCTCTGTTTCACATGTACACACATGCACACATAAAGAGGCCTAGTATTATAGAAACATAGAAAAGAGACCTTGGAGTTCTTCTAGTCCAACCCCGCCCCCCAAGCCAGGAGATCTTATTCTATCCCAGACAAATGGCTGTTCAATCTGTTTTTTGAAAACCTGCAGTGATGAAGCACCCATCACTTTAGGAGGCAAGCTATTTCATTAATTACTTTCACTGTCAGGAAGTTTCTCCTTCAATCCAGGTAGGATCTCTCTTTAATGACCCGTTGGTTCTTGTCCTCCCCTCAGGTGCTTTTGAGAATAAGTTGACCCCTTCCTTTCTGTGATTGCCCCTCAAGTACTGGAAGACAGCTATCATGTCACCTCTAATTCTGTGTATATGTGTACAGTTTTTTTTTCTATGTGTGCTCTAAAATACATTTTAAAAAATAACATTTATTTATTTATTAAATTTATATGTTGCCCATCTCATGTCTGAGGCGACTCTTGGCAGCATATACTGATATGTTGCATGTAATTAAACTGAAAAATTGTTTATGTACTGCATTCAGAAAAACAATCTCTGGATATTGACTGATGCCGACCTTTCAGGGGACTATAAAGATGGTAAGTAAAGACAAATCAAGAAATGAATCCATCATTTCTTGGGTAGATACATATCTGCCTTTCAGACCTGCACTTCTTCTTTATCTGCCTCAGAATAAACGCCCTTCCTGTTTAATTACTCTTATCATTCTCTTTCTATAGAAAAGGAAACCAAAATTTATCTTTTTAAATACCATTTACTCTTTAGTCCATATAGTAGTGAAGATGACAGAATCAAAGACAGATTGAATATTCAGTTAAGGGTAACTTTATTCAAAATAAGGTTTGGTGTAGTGGTTAAGCCAATTTGATCTAGTGATTAAAGCACCAGACTAGAAATCTCAAGTTCTAGTTCTGCCTTAGACATGAAAGCCAGCTGGATGAATTTGGGCTAGTCACACACTCTCAGCCCAACCCACCTCACAGGGCTGTTGTTGTGGGGAAAATAGGAGGAGGAAGGACTATTCTGTATGTTTCCCACTTTCAGTTACTTATAAAGTAATAAAGGTGGGATAAAACAATTCTAATAAAGAGAAAATATAGTCAGAAAGTTAGATTAAATGCAATTATTCTTATTTACATATTATGTTGAAAGAGGGGAAAAGAAAGAGTACAATGGATTGCTTATCTACTGTGCAAATCCTTTGTGCTTTGTAACCATCAGTGGAGGTTTCTTTTAACAGATTAAGGTCTGCAACCATTTTTTTCTAACCTTTCCCTTTTTCTAGGTATACAAACCCCATGAATATTGGATTCATGCAGGTTTCTTCTAAAGCAGCTTTGCTTCCTTACAGAAATAATTGTGCAGTCATATTACTCAAGGTTTTCCTCTATTATTTCCTTAAGATCTTCGTTCAGCCCACTGCAGAAAAAAAACTTCTGGTCTCTGCAAATCTGATCTTAGTGTGATTTCAGGTCTCCTCAGAGTGCTCCCCCATCTCTGAATTTCTTCACTCTTCTGGTCTTCTTATAACGGTCTGCCCTCTCTCAGTGTTTGCTGCTTCTTATTTGCTGTTGCCCTCCAGAGCAAATCTTAGCGGGATAAGTGGGTCAGTTCATTGGTTCAAATGTCTTCATTTGGAGCAAATGTTTTTTTAAAGATTTTTAAAGGTAAAAACATATAGAAAAGAATCAGGCAATGTTTGGGCTAGGAGGAAGATGAGATAGCACTTTCCAAAATATATGAGATGGCAAATTTTGAAAAACAACAACAACAATCAGGTATTCTACAATGTTTATGTTTATGTTTATTGGACTTATATACCGCCCTTCTCCTGTAGGACTCAGGGCGGTTCACAAGGTATTTAAAATAACAATACAAATTACAAAAGTTAAGAACAATTAAAATAATTACATTTAGTCCTTGAATAAAATAAAACCCCTGTTAAACTCCAATTAAAACCCAATTAAAATAAAATTACAATTAAAATTCTCAGTCCTGGCCGAAAAGCTGAAAGAGCAAGGTCTTCAGGTCCTGGCAGAATGAACGAAGGTCAGGGGCAGTCCTGAGCTCTACGGGCAGCTGGTTCCAAAGGGTAGGCACACCCACAGAGAAGGCCCTCCCCCTAGGTGTTACCCGCTGGCAATCTTTTGCCGGCGGCACCCTGAGAAGGCCCTCCCTGTGGGAGCGCACAGGATGAAGGGAGCTTGATGCCGGCAGCAGGTGTTCCCTCAAATATCCCGGACCCAAGCCATTTAGGGCTTTATAGGTCATCACCAGCACAGGCCCTTTTAAGAATGGAGACTTTGGCCTTGTTATGTGATTAAACAAAGTTGACCAAAGTTATTAAAAATATGAGAGACTCTCAGCTTGGGTGCAAGTTTCAGAAAGTAAGATTTTGTACAGTAGATTTTTCCAGGGAAAAGATTAATGTCAGTCCCATTTTTCTTGATGTTGAACTGTGAATCACACAGCAAAATACACATCTTTTCCAGATGCTGTAGATAGATAAGTCTATCTTAATTAGGCAGATAGACAGGCAGACAAGACAAACATTTCTTTTAATCTCAGCTTTCAGTTGATTGGTCAAATAGCTTTTCATTTAGCTATTTATTGGTTCTTATCCTGGTTATGAAGGGACACGGTGGCTCAGTGGGTTAGGACACTGAGCTTGTAGATCAGAAGGTCGGCAGTTTGGCGGGTCAAATCCTGAGTGCCGCATAACAGAGTGAGTGCCTGTTACTCGTCCCAGCTTCTGCCAACCTAGCAGTTCGAAAGCACGTAAAAATGCAAGTAGAAAAATAGGGACCACTACGGTGGGAAGGTAACAGCGTTCCGTGCGCCTTTGGCGTCTAGTCATGCCGGCCACATGACCACGGAGACGTCCTCGGACAAGCGCTGGCTCTTCGGCTTTGAAACGGAGATGAGCACTGGCCCCTAGAGTTGGAAACGACTAGCACGCTTGTGCGGGGGAACCTTTACCTTTACCTATCCTGGTTATATTCTTAAGAGACCAGTAATCATCAGTTTATATTTTCTAGTACATATTCCGACCAGCTAGTGAAGTACACACAATATAGTGAAAGCTGTCTGCACAAAATGTGATAGAAGAAAATAAAAAGAGTGCAAACCCAGGCTGCAAACTCTTGCTATAGATAGCTTGTTTGTAGCTTGTGATACTTAGACCAAAAGAAGTTGACAAAGAGAGAGATCTAATTTATAACAGAGCGCAGTGTATATACTAAACTTAATATCTGAAACCTGTATTCCATTCTATGAGCAAAGGTGTGGCATCATTTGCATAATTCAGGGAAAATATGCTCTGAAGTGTTTCTCCTAGCCTAGCTCTTCCCCTGCTCAGTGTAGCTACAATCTCTCCTTTGTTTGTTTTAAGGCTGCCATTTTATGTGAGTCCATTATGAAGACCACTTTTTTTAACAAGAGGACGCCAGAGAGGATGCTTATGTTTCTTTCTAACCTCCCTTTAAAAATGATGCAGGAGAGGGAGTTTTTTCCCCCGTTTGATCTGACGGCTTTCATGCTCTGTGTTAGTTTTGTGAGTCTTCCTCTCCTGTGGGAGGAATTTTGGCTAAATTAAGTTTTAAATGTTTGCCCTCCAAGTCTTTGTATTTTTAAAAAAATAATTATTAGGATACCTTTCAGAACAATGTGAGATGTCTTGCTGGGTGGGTGGGGGAACAGAGAAAGGGGAAAATTGGCAAAAATCAAGCCCCTTTCATCAATGGCATCTCATCATACATCTGGGGATGGAACAGGCCATTCTTGTGACTTAAATTATCTGACCCAATTTATTTTGCTCTCTTGCATCCAAAAACCTCACCCTATTCTTTTCCCCTTAGAAGTGTTTTATGATATCGATTATGCGATGAATATCCTCCCTATGGTCCATGAGTATCACCTAGAACTGCATGACAGTGATCTCCACGTGAGGAAGAATTTTCTGGAGACTTGGCTTTGGCAGGAAATAATGACAAGGTACAAACTTGTCTGAAGATAGCTTTCTTTATTTTCCCTTGCAAATAATCATAAATGTCTGTGGGACTTCCAGGGAAGAAATTGTGAATTAAGGACAGCTCTGCTAAAACTGGAATGAAAACCAGGCAAATAAAAGAGTTCTTAATTATGTAACTTTATAGTAAAAGTATCAGTTTCTGTTGCTCTCTGTTCCCCCCTCACCTACAAAATGACCTCAGGGCCCATTTTTCTGCTTCTTCTCTGATACCCACTTCTATCCTTTTGCCACCTTAAGTGCTCCAGTTGGTTCTGGCTTGAATGCTTTACTTGGTTGCAGGCTAACCTCAGCAGCTTATTGCTTATTTTGCAGTCTTTTCATTTGAGTTCTGACTTTGTTTTAATATCTGCATTCTAAAGTGTACAAAATAAAATACATTTCATTAAAGAGTTTAAAAATACAGGTAGTTAAAATCTTGATTTAATCATTCAGCAACTGTTCGAAATTATTATAGCACTGATTGAAGGGTGATTACGGCTGGTCCTCAGTTCTGGCTGTCCCAGCACTCCCCCATGGTCACATGATCACAATTTGAGCACTTGATAACCAGTTTGCACTTCTGATTGGTTGCAACAACAATCATGTGACTGCTATTTGTGACTTTTCCTGAGGGCATCTCCAGAAAGTCAATAGGGAAGCTAGCAGGGAAGGTCACAAACTACTGAGCTAAATCTATCCCACCGTCCTGCAGTCCCCTTATGAGAAGCAGCCATTTTGAACCTGGATGGACAGTCTCATCCTTTCCTTTTCTAAAGAGGTTCCATTTGAGGAGGCTTGTTGCAAGTTTGTTGATCTTAGACATGTCTCTAGTCCTCTGGAGTTTTAGCTTGCCATTGCCTTGCCCAGAAGTCCACAAGGAAAATGAAATCTTATATACCCAAGTTTTATTTATTTATTGTTGTTATGGGAGGTTATTTTTTCCTCAAAAATGGACTGTTCTATTGAAAAACAGCTCATCAAATGGCCATTTTCCCCTAATCACCTATCTCCCTGAACTGGAGTTGAACTACATTGAAACTGATGGCTTTTTTGTTTCATATTTCCCCAAATGTATATATTTCTTTGGACCAGTGTATTGTGAGAGCCAGTTTGGTGTAGTGGTTAAGGCACCAGGCTAGAAACTAGGAGACCAAGAGTGCTAGTCCCACCTTAGGCAAAAAGCCAGGTGGATGACTTTGGGCCAGTCAGACCAGTCAGTCTCCCTCAGCCCTAAGAAGAAGGCAATGGCAAATCTCTTCGGAAAAACCTTGCCAAGAAAAGTGCAGGGATTTTTCCAGGTAGTTGTAAGGAGTCAAAACTAACTTGAAGGCACCCACACACGGTGTATTGTGGTGAACTATAAAATGTGTAAGAAAAAAATAAGTGTCTAAACATACAGGTGAAACTCGAAAAATTAGAATATCATGCATTTATTTCAGTAATGCAACTTAAAAGGGGAAAGTAATATATGAGATAGACTCATTACATGCAAAGCAAGATAGTTCAAGCCGTGATTTGTCCTAATTCTGATGATTATGGCATACAGGTCATGAAAACCCCAAATCCACAATCTCAGAAAATTAGAATATTGTGAAAAGGTGCAATATTCTAGGCTCAAAGTGTCCCACTCTAATCAGCTAATTAGGCCATAACACCTGCAAAGGGTTCCTGAACCTTTAAATGGTCTCTCAGTCTGGTTCAGTAGGAATCACAATCATGGGGAATACTGCTGAACTGACAGTTGTGCAGAAAACCATCACTGACACCCTCCATAAGGAGGGAAAGCCTCAAAAGGTAATTGCAAAAGAAGTTGGATGTTCCCAAAGTGCTGTATCAGAGCACATTAATAGAAAGTTATGTGGAAGGGGAAAGTGTGGAAGAAAAAGGTGCACAAGAAGCAGGGATGACCGCAGCCTGGAGAGGATTGTCAGGAAAAGGCCATTCAAAAGTGTTGGGGACTTTCACAAGGAGTGGACTGAGGCTGGAATCAGTGCATCAAGAGCCACCACACACAGACGGATCCTGGACATGGGCTTCAAATGTCGTATTCCTCTTGTCAAGCCGCTCCTGAACAACAAACAACATCAGAAGTGTCTTACCTGGGCTAAAGAAAAACAGACCTGGTCTGTTGCTCAGTGGTCCAAAGTCCTCTTTTCTGATGAGAGCAACTTTTGCATCTCATTTGGAAACCAAGGACCCAGAGTCTGGAGGAAGAATGGAGAGGCACACACTGCAAGATGCTTGAAGTCCAGTGTGAAGTTTCCAAAGTCTGTGTTGATTTGGGGAGCAATGTCATCTGCTGGTGTTGGTCCACTGTGCTTCATTAAGTCCAGGGTCAACGCAGCCGTCTACCAGGAGATTTTGGAGAACTTCATGCTTCCTTCCACAGATGAGCTTTATGGGGATGCTGACTTCATTTTCCAGCAGGACCTGGCACCTTCCCACACTGCCAAAAGCACCAAAACCTAGTTCAATGACCGTGGGATTACTGTGCTTGATTGGCCAGCAAACTCGCCTGACCTGAACCCCATAGAGAATCTATGGGGCATTGCCAAGAGAAAGATGAGAGACATGAAACCGAACAATGCAGAACAGCTGAAGGCTGCTATTGAAGCATCCTGGTCTTCCATAACACCTCAGCAGTGCCACAGGCTGATAGCTTCCATGCCACGCCGCATTGAGGCAGTAATTGCTGCACAAGGAGCCCAAACTAAGTACTGAGTACATATGCATGCTTATACTTTTCAGAGGTCCAATATTGTTCTGTGTACACTCCTTGTTTTATTGATTGCATGTAATATTCTAATTTTCTAAGATTGTGGATTTGGGGTTTTCATGAGCTGTATGCCATAATCATCACAATTATGACAAATCACGGCTTGAACTATCTTGCTTTGCATGTAATGAGTCTATCTCATATATTAGTTTCCCCTTTTAAGTTGCATTACTGAAATAAATGAACTTTTACACGATATTCTAATTTTTTGAGTTTCACCTATATAGCAGATGCCTGCTGGAACATATACCCAAAAGAAGATCCTTAGATTACAATATGTTAAATGAACGTTTAGGATTAAGACTGGGAAACATATCATGCAGCAGCATTAACCTGGATTAAAGAATGGATAATTTTAAAGAATAAAAGATTATTAACTCTAGAAGGCCATGATCTGAAATTAGGTTGGCACAAATTCCTATGGAATGAGAAGCAAGGGCTATATCAATATTTTCAAAACCATCAGATTAGACAAGCGCTACTTAAAATTTGTAATAAAATTAGAAAACAAAATTACATTAAAGTACCAGTCTGGTTGTCCACCCTTGAAGTGATAGTCTACCCAAATTTGTTTAATTTGGAAAAGAGTACTACATACAAGGATATTACGAATGAAATGGGAGAATTGAAATCTGGACAGCAACTAGAACAACAAGGGATAAAATTGGAATGGTGGGCTTACCTATAGATACAAACACGATATGGGAAAGTTAAGAAAGAGTGGGGGATAAATATTCAAGAAACTGCATTGGATAAAACTTTATTGGGGCCAGATGAGAAACAAATAAGGAAATTGTATAGTTTGCTATTGGGGTACAAAATGTTTGAGGAATAAGTTAAAGAACCAATGCTGATATGGGCTAAAAAATTGGGACATGGCATAGATTTTGATATTTGGCAAACTCTCTGGGATAGAAATAAAAAGATAATGCTGGCCTGAGCTTATAAAGAGAATTTATATACAATGTTTTACCGGTGGCATCTCCCCCCAGCATGATTAGCCAAAATGTACAAGACAATATCCCCTAGCTGTTGGAAGTGTTCTGAAGAATTAGGTACTTATTTTCATGTTTGGTGGACCTGTAATAAGACGTAAAAGTATTGGCAAAGGATTTGGATATGGTTAGAAGAAATATCAGGATGGAGTGTAGATTATAGATCAGAATTTTTCCTATTAGGCATAACAACAGAGAAGCATACCAAAGAAGAGTTATATATAATGATACACATCATCACAGCAGCGAGAATGACATTCGTCCAGAAATGGAAAAACAGTGAAATACCAGATGAGAGTGAAGTGATAAATAAAATTTGGGCATGTGCAGAAATGGACAAGTTAACTTCGGAAATTAAAAATAAAGACCAGTCAGATTACTACAAAATTTGGAATAAGTTTTACTCATGGTGGGAACAGAAAGGAAGGTCACAACAGAAACACACAGGATGCTAATTTCACATATTACTAGAATAAGGTGATTGATAAGATTGAATATTCTATAACTGTATATAAATGATATGTACATAAAGTGTATATATGTATATAAAACACAAAAATAATGTAAGACAAGAAGGATGTCAGACCGTCCAAAGTTTTAAATAATAAAATTTTCTATAAAAAAAGAACAAAAATAGATGAAAAATAACAATATAATAAAGAAAAAAATAAAGACATGTCTTTCTTAAAAAAAAGAATTAAGTGTTTCTATGTCTTGTAATGCAGAGGTCCCCAACCTTTTGGGCACCACGGACTGGTTAAATAAAGAGATTTTTCCGCGGACTGGAGGGGACATGGTTTTGTATGCTGCCTGCATCCTGTGGATGGGGTTTGTTTGTGCGGACTGGTTGCTGGCATGCCGTGGCCCGGTACTGGTCCACAGACTGGGGGTTGGGGACCCTTGTTGTAATGTTTTCAATCCCCAAAACATATGTGACAGTTACCTTCGTGCTGTGAGACATGAATGGATTTTTTTGGTCTACCCTGAACATGGTGCAAATTCCTTACTATTCCTGTAAAAAATTAATTTAATTAAACAATACAAGATTCCTACACCAGGAATGTCACTCTAGATTTGCTATCTCTTTTATTCTGTCTTTTCTCATCTTTAGGTCTACTGAAGCAACAATAAATGTTACTGTTCCTGATACCATTACGTCCTGGGTAGCCAGCGCATTTATAATATCTGAAAATCTTGGACTGGGTGTGCTTAAAATGCCCATTGAGGTAATAAATCTGCTCATTTGCTGTGAAAAGAGAAGAACTTACAAGCACTTGATGAAGTTCATATTTAGTAACATAGCTTCTGTTCAGTAGTCCCTTAGTCATTCATTTTTTAAAAAAAGAATACTTCTATACAATTCATCAAGGGACGCGGTGGCTCAGTGGGTTAGGACGCTGAGCTTGTCAATCAGAAGGTCGGAAGTCTGGCGGGTCGAATCCCGAGTGCCGCGTAGCAGAGTGAGCGCCTGCTACTCATCCCAGCTTCTGCCCACCTAGCAGTTCGAAAGCACGTAAAAGTGCAAGTAGAAAAATAGGGACCACTCTGGTGGGAAGGTAACAGCGTTCAGTGTGCCTTTGGCGTCTAGTCATGCCGGCCACATGACCATGGAGACGTCTTCAGACAAACGCTGGCTCTTCGGCTTTGAAATGGAGATGAGCACCGGCCCCTAGAGTTGGAAACGACTAGCATGCATGTGCGCGGGAACCTTTACCTTTACCTTTTATACAATTCATCATCGACATTTTATTTCAGGATAGCTTATTTTAAAGTCATAAAATCCAAACCCAAATGAAACTGAAAATATAGTATTTGTTATCTATGAGCACAGCAGCCTTAAAATAAGATAATTTTTAGGCCATATTTTTAGCATAATGTACGTAATTAAAAAAGCTGGGACATTTCAAGGATCTTTCCAACAATTCAAAGATTATTTTGCATGTGCCAAGGACCCAGAGGAAGGAATCATGATAGAGAAAGAACGTTCTCTAAGTGAAATTTAATCATATTGAAATAGGAGAGGGATCCATGTAGTATATCATGTAGCTGGGCACAGTGACTCTTCTGTTTTTTTATAAAATTGTAGACTGAGCAAAGAATGGAAAGATGCTGGCAGGTTTAATGTAACATTGTTTTCAATGCATTGGTGGATGTAGTTTGGTGAATTTTTCAAACCCACTTCCATAGGAATTGGTCCCAGAATAGTGTAGCTCAGCATGCTCTGTTAATCTCTACTGAAATAGTCAAGATGGTGAAACTAACTGAGGAGAACACAGCAAATTGCTGAGAAGAGCTTTTGGTATGTTGCGTATAAGATGTCTAGAAAAGCAAAACTAGTAAAGCAACTAGAACACTGCAAGAGATGAGCAGACTGTAGAGGGCAGTGCAATATAAGAAAAAGGGTTGGTGAGTCAACCAACAAAGCATTTTCAAAGTTAACTTTTTGTTGCCTTAAAAATAGAGAAGGCTTCCTGTTCTTCATAAGATCTGGAATATTCTATATTCTTGGCTTCTCTGCCAGGGCTTTTCAGATGACATAGGAATAGTATGGGCTTAGTGCTGTGAGGCCCTCACCTGGATTCTTTTAAGATAAGAATTTTAGTTTAAAAAAAACAGAATTAATATAAGAAACAACATTCAGTATTAAATCTTAGATATTACTAAAGGAAAAGGTTTGTTGAGGTCGAGATCATGAATTTGCACCTGCACTTAACTACACACGTAATAAAAACATTATTTAGAGGCATCCTCTCATTCAGTTTTCGGATTCAGATCTTAAAGGTTATTTCAGGATTAGATACAAAATACAGTTAACATTTATTTATTATATATATATTGGTAAATATTGTTTTAATGAGATAGTTTCAGGCTTTATCAAAGGATGTGCTTGACTACACATGCTTCAGTTGAACACTCTTTAAAGATTCAAAACCAGAATTTCACTTTGGTTTTCTCGGTGACCGATTTCACCACTGCACATTCTTGGCTTGCTTAGTTTCTATTCAGAGACTTCCATATGGCTACATCATGTTACATATTAATGTGCATGAAAAATATTTGTATAGAAACTGAGTGTTTCAAAGGCTTTATGTGTATAGCGTTCAGTTTTAACTTGGGTGAATTATTAACAGAAAATACTTTCGTGTGGTTTAATTTTGTTTTGCTGTAATCTAGTCCATCCCATTTATTTTCTTGCTAAGTTTCCTTGCAGATCCTTCTCTCTCAAAATTGGAGAGAGTCTGGTAGCAACTTTTAATCAAACTGCCTTAGTTGATGGATGATTTAAATAAGTAAAGATAAGTCAGGAGAAAGAAGGTGTAATGCAGATGAAGACTACAATGTGAATATAGTATGAATCATAAGATTTAATCAAGAGTGGTGTGTACAGATGGGTTCCCCTCTTTGAACTTCATCTCCCTCTACATTCATCACTCCTCTGCTAACCACTTGAGTCCCTGCTTTCTGACTACATAGCCAGTCCAAATGCTAATTGGAAATTTGGAAATACTTGGGAAATAGTTCTTTAATTTCAGCTCATGACTAAGATCTCATAGATCGCATTATCGTTTCATATTTTGGCATGAGGAAAAAAATGTGCCATATATTCATCTTGAAGAGGTGGGTTGTAAGCACCATGACCTCACTTAGAGTACAAGTAGAGCTGAGGAGCTGCTGAAACTTTAAGGAATGCAGCACTTATCTTTGCTTCTAAAGGAAAAGTCAGTGCCATCAACACTGAAGTGAAGTAAGGAAGTTTGTGTATTTTGGACTTTGACTTCTTATGCATCAAACAGATATAGAAAGCACTGCTTTTCAGAAAAGAAGTTGAAAAACATGGGAGATATTTTTGTAACATGAAGCACCATCTAATCATAATCATTACCAGCTGTTTCTGCTTCTGCTTCTTCCCATTTTTGATGTCTGAAAATTGAGAATTTGAAGCAAGCTTCTCTATCACTTAACTAATTTATTGGGCATGTATATCTCAAAGCATTCCCAACACATTTAATCTCTGCCTTTTTAGGTGCAATGTAAAGCTAGGAAATATTTTATAATCCTTTTCTCAAAAATTTTCATTTTTTTCAGGGAAAACTCTTCAAAAACAGGGGAAAGTTTTCTCTTCACTGATCTTCAAATTACTAATTCTTAATTAACAAATAGTACCCCACAATGGTTTAATAATGTATAACTTTTGTTTTTCAGTTAGAAGTCTTCCAGCCTTTTTTTGTTTCCTTAAACCTTCCTCCTAGTGTCATAAGAGGAGAACAATTTATATTGGAAGTAAACATCTTCAATTATTTGAAAGAAAGCACTGAGGTAAACATATTGAAACTTTGTTTTATAGGTTTTTTTTAAAAAAAAACAAATCTGCTTTTTTTGTATTCTCTTTGCTATTACCACTCCAGATTAATTTCAGTTTGATTTTTTCTATACTTATTGTTTAAGTATAAAGTATTGTTATTCCCCTAGACCAGGGGTGTCAAACTCACAATGTCACGTGACATGTCGCAACGTATTGCGACTTTTTTTCCATTGCCGGCAATGGGGTGGGTGCAGTTTCACTATGATGCATCCGGCCTGCGGGCCGGCAGTTTGATACCCCTGTCCTAGATTAAAAGAAAACGTGAACATGGTTATACTTATGCATATATTAGGATTTTGCATCAACCCCAGGATTTAGTTTGAAGGTAGATATGGAAAACAGCTCAGTTTGACTCATAGGTTACTCAGTTCAAGTACTCCTCCTCATCAGAGGCTTGATTTAATAAGCTGGGAACAGAGATGCAATTGGGTCAGTATTGCCTCTGCTCTTCTGAAAGAGCTCAGCAAAGCACCTCAAAATCCTTCTAAGATACTAAATATGAACACAGAGAGATGTGAACAAAGCAAGTTCCCCTTCCCAAATATTGCACCTTGAGAGCTAAACCAGATAAACCATTCCTATGTAATTATTTAGATAGTCATTCAGATCCCCACTCTGCTATTCATTCTGACATCTTTTTTCTAGGGTTAGGGTTAGGGTTAGAATTAAGTTCTATCTTACCTCAAAACGTTGAATTACAACTGAAGCTTTAGTGAGGCTCAAATTGTTTTAGCCACAGGTGATTCTGTGCATAACCTTTATATCTGTCAGTGTTTTGGTAGGAACATTTTTATATTCTGCCAGGTTTAGGAACTTCCAGATGTAATTCAATGCCATTTTATGTTTTCAGAAGGAGTTTTCCTGTGATAACTTTCATTCTTTCTCTTTTTTCAAAATACGCTTTGCACTCATCTGATCAAAATACACTTTCACTCATCTGATTCCCCAGCTTCAATACTGTAGTTATAGTGTTAACTATTGCTGCCAGTAGAACAAAACATTAACTAACCACTTTTGTTTTGTAGGTGACAGTAACTCTTGATACGAGTGATAGCTTTGAAATTTTTATTATTTCCAATGATATAAATGCCATTGGAAACCAACATTCTGTTTGGATACCAAGTGAAGATGGGAAGACTGTCTTCTTTCCGATTAAGCCAAAGCAGATTGGAGAAATTCCCATCAGAGTGACAGCAATATCACCTATTGCTTCTGACGCTATTCTTCAGAGACTATTAGTGAAGGTAATTTAAAGCAGCCATATTTCAAGAATCTTTATCTGGGATAGATGAGAAGCTTTTACCCAAGTCCCGTTTTGATCATTTTTAAAAGCATCTATGGATCATTCAAAAAGAAATCAGAGAATCTTGCAGTAAAATACTGAAGAAGATGAGGTTGGAGTTCCCTTGAAGCTGAGGGGTGAAGTAAGGCCTTGTTTGACGTAAGGCCTAATAAACCAACTTCACAGTTTTTAGATAAATTTCCTACAGAGTTTATTAAGTAAGGCAAGGTTTCTGATTTGCCAAGTGAGGTGATGGCAGACATATTGAAATCTATATTTCCAGTTCCTGATATAGACCGTGAATGACAGGACAAAGCCACACTTATATATAATAAGATTCTGTTGTGATGAAATCTTTCAAGCTTTTGAAACATGAGCATATGAAAAAATGCTTACTTTTGCAGTATTTTTCATTTGCTTTGTAAGATGTAGCATCTTGAATGTAGTTCTCAGTGCTCCTTCAGATATTGCTGAATTGTACAGAATGAAAAGGGGTGAAATAATTGAGAATATTAAATTACAGGAACTTTAATTTGTGTGTTGGCTTGCGGTGTTTGAAATATATTCCCCCCTCCCCAATAATTACTCAAAAACAAAGCTTTTCCTACGTATTGCAAGAAATGTGCTGGTTACTGGGTTGACTACACTTCAAAAAAGGCCTGGACCAATTCATAGAAGAATGGGGATTAAGGGCTGATGTAGGTAGTCCTTGATTTACAACCATTTGTTTAGTCATCATTTGAAGTTACAATGGCACTGAAAAAAGTGATCTAGCACCTATCCTAGGACCTACAACCCTTGTAGCATCCCAATGGACACATGATCAAAATTTAGGTGCTTGGCAACTGTTTGTTTATGTAAACAAGTTATTGTTTACATGTGTAATATTTGTTTATTTTTAAAAGGCTGAAGGATTAGAACAAACCTACTCAGAGACAGTTCTTTTGGACTTATCCAAAAGAACTAATCTTATGGAAATTTTGAATTTCAATTTCCCATCTGATGTAGTTCCTGGCAGTGAAAGAGTGCAAGTTACAGTTTCCGGTAAGCATAACTGTATTTCCTCGAAATACAGTTTTAGTTGTATCTAATTGTTGAGCGAATCATCATGTTAGTTATTTACTTATTTATTTAGTGACTAGTGTTATTTTACAATTGCTATTGTATGTACATATTGTATGGATGGAAAAGAGATGATTCCTGAGAAACGTTTATATATCAATTTATGTAACTGGTTTATTTCATTATCTTTTTTGCTAACATTAACATAGTTATCTTGCTTAAATTAACATGTCATTCTGTATCTGCTGAATATGTGAATATCTTCTTTCTTACTGATATTATTGACTTTGCAGATATTTTTTTTTAAAAAAAGAATTATGATGATGATGATGATGATGTTCTAATCTTCCATGGTTGAATGTCAGGACCATAATAGAGGGTTCCTATATTACAGTAAGGGACGCGGTGGCTCAGTGGGTTAGGACGTTGAGCTTGTCGATCAGAAGGTCGGCAGTTTGGCGGGTCAAATCCTGAGTGCCGCATAACAGAGTGAGCACCTGTTACTCGTCCCAGCTTCTGCCAACCTAGCAGTTCGAAAGCACGTAAAAATGCAAGTAGAAAAATAGGGACCACTACGGTGGGAAGGTAACAACATTCCGTGTGCCTTTGGTGTCTAGTCATGCCGGCCACATGACCACGGAGACGTCCTCGGACAAGCGCTGGCTCTTTGGCTTTGAAACGGAGATGAGCACCGGTCCCTAGAGTCGGAAACGACTAGCACACATGTGCGGGGGAACCTTTACCTTTAGCTGTATTACACTAGCCTTTCCCAATTGACATTTGAATTTCAATTTCTACAATTCTCTTTTTTTAAATATAAATGTATTGATTTTCCAATATTACAATTATATCTTTGAAAAGCAACGTGGTGTCTGGGTTAAATATAGTTCCATTTCATACAGGTACATGTTGTTACAAATCTCCACTTTGTTATAGCCAATATTTCCTCTTTTTTCCTTAAATACATATTGTCTCTTATCTAAATTAACATGCTTCTTATTTTATCTAGCAGTTATGTAATGGTTTCCTTGCATTTGTCAATACTTTTATATGTTTTATTTATTTTAACATTTCATCTTTAAGACATCAATCAATTTTTCCAGCTTTAATTTGCATTAATACTAAAGTTAAACATATGAAGTTTCTCATTTTTATGTTTCTAGGTGACCTCACTTCCCTTTATCACAGTTCTCTCCAGTGCCTAATAATCTAGATACACATCCTATCCAGTGCTTTTTTTCTAAAAAAAAAAAGGTGCCAGACCTCAGAGGTGCTGTCACTGGGGGCAATGCCGATGTCTTGCTATGGTGTCGCTGCCCATCCTTTGCACCCCCGCCCCTGCGGCTCGGAGCTACATGCTGTGGGGATTCCCCTCCCCACAGCCACCGTGGGGATTCCCCTCCCCACAGTTGCCACGCTGTGGCCCATGCTGAGCCCCCACCCAGAGCTGCTCCGAACCCTGACCCAGAGCTGTGTTCCTCGTGGCAGTGGTCTCCAGTGCCAAACAGCCTCTTTCCAACCACATCCAGAAAAATTTGTAACAAACATTGGAATTCTCAAGGCCATGTTTGGTATTTCCCAGCAATCTGTTACTGGAAGGAAAAAAACAATCCCTGCTGCGTTACTGATCCCAGAGAAGTATTTGCATGTATGCAGGTATCCTTAGGGTGCCATAGTTATGGATGAGAAATATTGGTTGCAAAGTTGGCTTTTCTGGATGTAATACAGATATTTTGGATAATATCTTAAATAATCTATTTTTCAAAACACACAACAGTCCAAACAGTAAAAGTAAATTAATAATATTTCATTCTTAAGAATTGTTTAATTTAAAGTGGTTTAATTGTAATAGATGGTTATAGATTCAAAATAGTTTTCAAGAGTGTACAAAAGATACTGTTTTTTTCTAGCATCAGCTAAATTAGACATATTACATTGAGAAAGATGTTTCTCATTTCTTTCCTGTTACCTTTATTGATTTCATTGCAGAGATCTTAACATAGGAAATAGATTGTTTTGTTATCTAATTTTACCTTCCAAAAGACAGAAGCAGATAAAAAATGTGAGGTTCTTTCCTGTTGGCTTTTTTGAATTAGCTGTTTTAGATTCTAAAAGTTTAGCTACTAAAGAAGTAACCTTGTAAATAATTTTAATCTCCTTTAGTGCAGGGTAGGCAACCTTGGCTCTTTTATGACTCAAGGACTTCAACTCCCAGAATTCTTGAGCCAGCATGGCTCAGCTTGGAAACCTCTCTCTTTCCCCTGAGCGTGGCTGGCTCAGGATTTCTGGGAGTTGAAGTCCATGAGTCATAAAAAAGAGCCAAGACTGCCTACTCCTAAAGCCAATAGAGGGAGCTTTTTTTTTTTTGCAAAAAAAGGTGCTGAAACGCCGTTCTGAGTGTTCTATGAGAAAAAAAGTCCTGATCCTATCTATCTCATTTCCATATCAACAGGTTAATAATACAGTATAATATTCTTGTTTTCATTATAATTTCCACATACTGTAAATGCAGTAACCAAAATTTCTCCCATTTCAACATTTAATACATCTTTTCTCCTTTATATCTGCTCTCTTGTCCTTAGACTTGTAATTTTATTCTTATCACTACATCTAAGTATATTAGTTACATTATATCACTCTTAATATAAATGCATCTTAGTCAATTTTATTTAAACTATTCAATATTTCAATTTAACTGTTGATATTCACACATCTAAGCTTTTTAATTAGCCAGTATTTTTATCTGCACATCAAAACAATCTCTCATAATCCAAGTACGATCCTGTCTATTTAGATATTTTCCATTTCAGGCCTCTTAAATATGTCCATTCTTCTTCAGTCTTATTCTGGCTTTCTTCCTTTGCTATGTTATTTTCCATTTCTTTGCTTCAGGGTCGTCAAAGAGTTCTTGTGTTGTAGTATTGTATTGAAATGACCCTCCAATCTCCATTTTTGAAGAGTTGAGGGAAGTAAGGAATAAATAGTCAAAAGCTTTTAGTCCACAAGTTTTTTTTAAAGGAATACAGTTCTAATTGAGGTCCAATTCTTTTTTTTTCAACGTTTCTTTTTAAAACACCCCTGGAGGTTCAGTCGCCGCTGATTCTGAAGGGAGGGTTGAAATCCCCCCTCCCTCTCGGCAGGGGGGAAGGTACTTAGCAGCTTATTTAGGTGAAAAGAGGAAGATTGGAGTATAAGAGAGGTTGATCTTACCTGATCTCTTCCACGCTGCTTTAATGTTGCCTGGTAGTAAGTGTAGCTTTGGCTGTCTGCAACCTAGTGACCGGCCGTATTGCTATGGCCAGTCTTTCATTCACCGGTTTGAAGGGAATGCAGGCACTAACAGGGGAGTTGCTCCCCATAGCGTTTCTGCAAAAGCCCCTTCTTGCTAGTCGCCCCTCCAGAGCGACTCTTCGGCCCTTTTAGGACCCCCCAGCGATGCGAAACTGGACGTGGAAGACGAGAGCCGTCCTCCAAATGTCGATATCCACGGCGTTGGCAAACCAGAAGCCTTCAATTTCCACAATTCTCAGTAATGGCCACTTGACTGGGTACTCTGAAAATTGAAGTCTACATATTAAGAGACTAGTTAGATTGGAAATACCTCTATTTAAAATATGTTTTTATGGTAATATTTGCGTTGATTTTGACCCTAAAAAGAAGCTAGCTGGTTGAGAGACTTGATTAAAAAGTTTATTATATAACATTTTAACCCACCCACCCCTTGGTCTTTGTTTACATGTTTACCTGTTATTAGTGTTGCCCCTTCCATCACTGACTTGCAAATTTTATCTTTCAGGTGACCAGCTTAGTTCCTCTATCACTGGTTTGGAATCACTAGTCAAGATGCCTTATGGTTGTGGGGAACAAAACATGATTAACTTTGCACCTAATATTTACATTTTGGATTATTTGACTAAAACGGGCAAGCTCCAAACCCAATTTAAATCAAAAGTCGTGTCATATATGAGAGAAGGTAGGGATATGTTTGGGTAAGGAACATACAATTCAGTGTGCATTTCTTTGAAAGCATTTAGACCAACTGTTCATTCTTGAAGGAGGTGTTGTTTGAGAGAAGCTGTAACACTTATCATAGCATAAAGATTAGAGACTTTAAAAACTTACTCACCTTAGGAAGCTCATTCCATATTGTTTTTTTCATTTCTGTATTGTTATGCAGTTACAGTTCACATGACATGTAGATGTCCCAGGACATCTACGTGGTTGTCTTCTTGAATACAACTGGCCCATTTTAAAGTTTAGTTAAATTAGCTTAAACTTGGTAGTGTCACACCAGGAGTAACTGTATTTAGACTTACATCCCAGATCAGTCTCCCACAAAGATAGAACAAAAGCTACCAACCACAGAAACATTTTTGTTTGCTTTGTTTAACTCCATGGGTTACATTTCGCCTGACACTTGAACTTTGGCTACTCCAAAGTTGCACAGTTAGTTTCAAAAATAATGAACATCTGTTTTTTAAAAACGTCTTTGAAGTCTGCAAGCAGCTTGTCATTGCTTGTACTGTAGATTGATTTATTTTGCAGTAATTTTTTAAAATTCTCCAAACATTGGTTTTATTGAAGCTATTTAAAATGAGTCATAATGGTATGCTAAATTAAAATTTAGTAATTATTGTTTCATTTAAACAATAACCTGTATCCTAATTTACAGTCTAAATGTTTAGAAGCTACCTATTTTCACATGTGGTGGACTTGTAGAAATATAAAAGCTTTTTGGATCAAAATTTGGTGGAACATTCAAAAGATTTTAAAGAGAAAGATAAAGTTTTCTCCGCAATTGTTTTTATTGGGCATTGTTGTAGATTGTGATGTTAAAGAAACTAACTTGATGTTGAACATGATAACAGCAGCACGGTTACTGGTGGGACAATATTGGAAGAAGGATAGTTTGCCCACTATAGAAGAATGGGTGCTTAAAGTTTCGAATCTTGCAGAAATGTCTAAGATTTCTGCTTATTTGAAAGTTCATTCACAGGAAAGATATATTTCAGTTTGGAGGAGATGGATAAATTATATTCAGAACAAATATGGGACTAAAAAGTTCCATTTAGCTTATGAGTAGATTTTAGTGGGATATTGTTATTGGTACTTTGTTTGTAGTTATGTTAAAGGGGAGTTAAAGCACATTATGAATTTGGTTAATTGTATATTATGCATAATTTTTATTTAGAATATGATTATTGTAACTATAATCCTGTATTTAGCTCTGGGAAGTGGGGGGGGGGAAGTGGGTGGGTTTGGGG
This sequence comes from Vipera berus, assembly GCF_964194415.1. Lineage (NCBI taxonomy): Eukaryota > Metazoa > Chordata > Lepidosauria > Squamata > Viperidae > Vipera > Vipera berus. The sequence goes on from NC_138202.1 coordinate 237,342,558, forward strand.
TGGGAGGGATTTGGGGATATATTGTAAAATTTTGTTTTTGTAAAACTCTTTAATAAAAAAATAAAATAAAATAAAAAAAACAATAACCTGGGGTTTGGGGTTTAATATTCTTTGAGAACATTCAAATAATAATTCATACTCTTTGAATTCTTTTCTAGACAAAACAGAAACTCTTAACGTTAAAAACAAGTATTCATTTTTGCATTGTTGGCTAATAATACTACTAGTAATGGCTTTTATTATTATTGGTACAGTGTTGTTGTTGTTAGTTGCGAAGTCGTGTCCGACCCATCGCGACCCTATGGACAATGTTCCTCCAGGCTTTCCTGTCCTCTGCCATCTTCTGGAGTCCATTTAAGCTCACGCCTACTGCTTCAGTGACTCCATCCAGCCACCTCATTCTCTGTCGTCCCCTTCTTCTATTGCCCTCAATCTTTCCCAGCATTAGGCTCTTCTCCAGTGAGTCCTTCCTCCTCATTAGGTGGCCAAAGTATTTGAGTTTTAGCTTCAGGATCTGGCCTTCTAAAGAGCAGTCAGGGTTGATCTCCTCTAGGACTGACCGGTTTGATCGCCTTGCAGTCCAAGGGACTCGCAGGAGTCTTCTCCAGCACCAGAGTTCAAAGGCCTCAATTCTTTTGCACTCAGCCTTTCTTATGGTCCAACTTTCACTGCCATACATTGCAACTGGGAAGACCATAGCCTTGACTATACGCACTTTTGTTGACAGGGTGATGTCTCTGCTTTTTAGTGTGCTGTCTAGATTTGCCATGGCTTTCCTCCCAAGGAGCAAGCGTCTTTTAATTTCTTGGCTACAGTCCCCATCTGCAGTGATCTTGGAGCCCAGGAAAATAAAATCTGTCACTACCTCCATTTCTTCCCCATCTATTTGCCAGGAATTGAGAGGGCCGGATGCCATGATCTTGGTTTTCTTAATGTTTAGTTTCAACCCAACTTTTGCACTCTCCTTCTTCACTCGCAACAAGAGACTCTTCAGTTCCTCTTCACTTTCTGCCATTAGAGTGGTATCATCTGCATATCTTAGGTTGTTGATATTTCTTCCAGCAATCTTAATTCCAACTTTTGATTCATCTAGCCCTGCCTTTCTCATGATGTGCTCTGCATATAAGTTAAATAGGCAAGGTGACAGTATACAGCCTTGCCGGACTCCTTTCCCAATTTGGAACCAATCAGTGGTTCCGTGTCCAGTTCTCACTGTTGCTTCTTGGCCCGCATATAGGTTTCTCAAGAGACAAATAAGATGTTCTGGTACTCCCATCTCTTTAAGAACTTGCCACAGTTTGTTGTGATCCACACAATCAAAGGCTTTAGCATAGTCAATGAAGCAGAAGTAGATGTTTTTCTGGAACTCTCTAGCTTTCTCCATGATCCAGCGTATGTTGGCTATTTGATCTCTAGTTCCTCTGCCTCTTCGAAATCCTGCCTGTACTTCTGGTAGTTCTCGATCCACATACTGCTGGAGTCTAGCTTGTAGGATTTTAAGCATAACTTTACTAGCATGAGAAATGAGTGCAATGGTGCGATAGTTTGAACATTCTTTGGCACTGCCTTTCTTTGGAATTGGAATGTAAACTGACCTTTTCCAATCCTGTGGCCACTGTTGGGTTTTCCAAATTTGCTGGCAAATTGAGTGTAGCACTTTTACTGCATCGTCTTTTAAGATTTTGAATAGCTCAGCTGTAATACTGTCACCTCCACTAGCTTTGTTGTTGCTCAGCTTTTCTAAGGCCCACTTCACTTCACATTCTAGGATGTCTGGCTCGAGGTCAGTGACCACCTCATTGTGATTATCAGGGACGTTAAGCTCATTCTTGTATAGTTCTTCTGTGTAATTTTGCCATCTCTTCTTAATCTCTTCTGCCTCTGTTAGGTCCCTGCCATTTTGGTCCTTTATCATGCCCATTTTTGCATTGAACGTTCCCTTCATCTCTCCAATTTTCTTGAAAAGATCTCTGGTCCTCCCTATTCTATTGTTTTCTTCTATTTCTTTGCACTGTTCATTTAGGAAGGCATTCTTATCTCTTCTAGCTATTCTCTGGAATTCTGCATTCAATTGGGCGTATCTTTCTTTTTCTCCCTTGCCTTTTGCTTCCCTCCTTTCCTCAGCTATTTGCAAAGCTTCCTCAGACAGCCATTTTGCTTTCTTGCATTTCTTTTTCTTTGGGATGGTTTTGGTTGCTACCTCTTGTACAATGTTGCGAACCTCTGTCCATAGTTCTTCAGGCACCCTGTCTATCAGATCTAGTTCCTTAAATCTATTTGTCACCTCTACTGTATATTCAACGGGGATATGATTTAATTCATACCTGACTGGCCTGGTGCTTTTCCCTACTTTCTTCAGTTTAAGCCTAAACTTTGCAACAAGAAGCTCATGGTCTGAGCCACAGTCAGCTCCTGGTCTTGTTTTTACTGACTGTATAGAGCTTCTCCATCTTTGGCTGCAGAGCATATAGTCAATCTGATTTCTGTGTTGACCGTCTGGTGATGTCCATGTGTAGAGCCGTCTCTTGGGTTGTTGGAAAAGAGTGTTTGCTATGACCATCGTATTCTCTTGACAAAATTCTATCAGCCTGTGCCCTGCTTCATTTTGTACTCCAAGGCCAAACTTGCCTGTTATTCCGGTTATCTTTTGGCTTCCTACTTTAGCATTCCAATCCCCCATGATGATAAGGACATCATTTTTTGGTGTTAGTTCTATAAGGTGCTGTAGGGCTTCATAGAACCGGTCAATTTCATCCTCTTCAGCACCGGTGGTTGGGGCATAGACTTGGACTACTGTGATATTGAATGGTTTGCCTTGGATTCGAACTGAGATCATTCTGTCATTTTGAGGATTGTATCCCAGTATTGCTTTTCCTACTCTTTTATTGACTATGAAGGCTACTCCATTTCTTCTGAGGGATTCTTGCCCGCAGTAGTATACCTGATGGTCATCTGAATTAAATTCACCCATTCCTGTCCATTTTAGTTCGCTGATACCTAAGATGTCGATGTTCAGTCTTGTCATCTCTTGTTTGACCACGTCCAGCTTGCCTTGATTCATGGATCTTACATTCCAAGTTCCTATGGAGAAAAAATCTTTACAGCATCGGACTTTCCTTTCACCACCAGACATATCCACAGCTGAGCGTCCTTTCGGCTTTGGCCCAGTCGCTTCATTCTTTCTGGCGCTACTAGTACTAGCCCTCTGCTCTTCCCCAGTAGCATATTGGACGCCTTCCGACCTGAGGGGCTCATCTTCCAGCGTCATATCGTTTTGCCTTTTGGTACTGTCCATAGGGTTTTCATGGCAAAGATACTGGAGTGGGTTGCCATTTCCTTCTCCAGTGGATCACGTTTTGTCAGAACTCTCTGCTATGACCTGTCCGTCTTGGGTGGCCCTGCACGGCATAGCTCATAGCTTCATTGAATTACGCAAGCCCCTTCGCCACGACAAGGCAGTAATCCATGAAGGGGATTGGTACAGTAGCAGTATTTAATTGTTTCCTATTTCTCATGTTAAGGCTGATACTTGTGAATTATGTGTATACAATATAGTAGTAGAAAACCAATATAGTCTACATTTTGTATTATATACCTGCATTCCTGAGAGGTTTTTGCTAGATAATAATTTAAGCTTTATTATTCTCAGCTTTGTATTGAACTCTTTATAAAAAGTCCTTCCACCTTTTCACCAGTTTTTTTTTTTACAAATTTGGCTTTATGTTTCATCATGGGCCTATTTATTTTCCTATTACTTCTGGGCTGCAGGCCATCCTCCAGGACCTTATCTGTAGACCTTTCATTGCCTGAAATGGTGCTGTTGAAATTCCATGGCAAAATGACCACCTTGGGATAGCATTACTTCATATTACTTATCAGGTTTTGGTGTGAACGTAATAGATTAGATAACCTTTATTGTCATTTTTTCTTGTGGGCATAAAGGCATACATTAAAAATAGGGGAAATAGTAGGTCTTTGCCTCCCAAAGCCTCTCTGTTCCCATTTTCACCCCTAATCCACTAAATGCCTTTTTTGGTGATGTTACATTCTGAAGGTTGGGAAACTGAATTTTAGCCTCCAGCTTTCAGAAGTTGCCTCTCTCTGTATTATGCTGTTTACACTTGAGAATGGGAACATATAAACAGTGTTTGAGTAAATTCAGTCCTTGTGAATCTTGTCTTTTGGCAGATTAGGCTATTTGCTTCAGTGAGTGATAAGCCTGTCAGAACTGCATCTCCTGACACTGCAGACTGCTTGGTTTGTTCAGTATGCTTCTCATATTTTATTTGTTCAGGTTATCAAAGAGAGATTCTCTATAAAAGATCTGATGGCTCTTTCAGTGCCTTTGGAAACAGTGATCCCTCTGGGAGTACATGGTGAGTATATTGTTGCCCAATGCCCAATGTGTAGTTTTCATAATTTTTTAAAATTATAACTTATACAAATTCACATCCTAAAATGGGCCATGTAAGCCATTGAGCTCTATTTTTTCCAAATTAAAAGCCTTGCTGGCTGGGGAATTTGGGGAGCTGAAATCCACACATCTTAATGTAGCTCAGGTTGAAAAACACTGATCGAAACCAACCATTTAATAGAAAGAATTAGTTTGGACAAAAATGCTTAACAGTATACTTTCATTATAATTTCATTCTAGGTTATCAGCTTTTGTATTGAGGAGTTTCATTCAAGCACAACCATACATTGATATTGATCCATATATCCTGGAGAGAACAGCTGCTTGGATCCTCAATCATCAGAAACTCAGTGGAGAATTTGAGGAACCTGGAAGAGTTCTGCATACTAAGCTTCAAGGAGGCACTAGCGATTCTGTTTCCCGTACAGCTTATATCTTGACTGCTCTATTAGAGTATCAGTTCAATGAGGTAGTAATTATAGTGATCTTAATGTATTTGAAACAAATTACTGTAAAGCTGTTTACAATACAGGCTAGTGCTTTAAATCAGGATAAAATGCCAAAGAATGCATTTGAAGCTGCAGTATTCTCAGTCAGGCAACCAATCCTTTTTTCACAATCCGATTTCTTCCAGATGTGTTGGGTTACACATCTGATTAGTTTTATGGGAATGGGGTGTATAAGAACATCTGCTCGGTAGAAGAAGGGTGATCTATATTGATTGCCAAAAGCTCACGGATTTAGTCAGAAGTTATTTCCACTTCTTCTTGAACTGAATCTGGGACCTCTTATGCTAGCATATTCCCAAATGAGGTTTTATCTCTGCAGAACAGTATTGTTGTTGTTGTTAGTTGCAAAGTTGTGTCTGATCCATTGCGACCCCATGGACAACGTTCCTCCAGGCCTTCTTGTCCTCTACCATCTTCTGGAGTCCATTTAAGCTCACGCCTACGGCTTCCAGCCACCTCATTCTCTGTTGTCCCCTTCTTCTATTGCCCTCAATCTTTCCCAGCATTAGGCTCTTCTCCAGTGAGTCCTTCCTTCTCATTAGGTGGCCAAATATTTGAGTTTTAGCTTCAGGATCTGGCCTTCTAAAGAGCAGTCAGGGTTGATCTCCTCTAGGACTGACCGGATTGATCGCCTTGCAGTCCAAGGGACTCGCAGGAGTCTTCTCCAGCACCAGAGTTCAAAGGCCTCAATTCTTTGGCGCTCAGCCTTTCTTATGGTCCAACTTTCACAGCCATACATTGCAGCTGGGAAGACCATAGCCTTGACTATATGCACTTTTGTTGGCAGTGTGATGTCTCTGCTTTTTAGTGTGCTGTCTAGATTTGTCATGGCTTTCCTCCTGAGGAGCAAGTGTCTTTTAATTTCTTGGCTACAGTCCCCCATCTGCAGTGATCTTGGAGCCCAGGAAAATAAAATCTGTCACTACCTCCATTTGTTCCCCATCTATTTGCCAGGAATTGAGAGCGCTGGATGCCATAATCTTGGTTTTCTTAACGTTGAGTTTCAAGCCCACTTTTGCACTCTCCTTCTTCACCCGCATGAAGAGGCTCTTTAGTTTCTTTTCACTTTCTGGCATTAGAGTGGTATCATCTGCATATCTTAGGTTGTTGATATTTCTCTCAGCAATCTTAATTCCAATTTTTGCTTAATCTAGCCCTGCCTTTCTCATGATGTGCTCTGCATACAAGTTAAATAGGCAGGGTGACAGTATACAGCCTTGCTGGACTCCTTTCCCAATTTTGAACCAATCAGTGGTTCCGTATCCAGTTCTCACTTTTGCAAAACAGTATACTGCTTGATTAATTGTGAGATTAATAAACAGTTGTGCAGAAATGGTAAGCTTTTTATTTGAGGGGAAACTTTATCTTTTACAAAGTGGAATAGGACAGGAAAGTTTTATGCAGTATGAATTGACTTTTGTTTCCTAAAGTGTCACACTCCTAATAGGTAAATATCTTTTCAAAAGATTTAGTAATGAAGGAGCACCTGGGCATTGATTGTTATGCTGGCATGACATAATAGCATATATATTCACATTTACATTTCTGAAATAATTTCTCTTTTGTGTGGAATTAAACCACTTGGCTTGGCCCAATATAAATATAGGTAAATACCAAAAATAGGTAGAAGCCATAGTATTGCCATACACATTCTAATAGGAACAAGATTAATTCAAAACCTTCCAGCACCATCTCATTCTAGTCAATAGTTGTGTGTCTCCTAATAGTTATCTGAACTAGTAGAACATAAGAATGCTATTGCTAAGGCAGTTTTCATTCTTTAGTCCAAATCAATTTCTATGGGATTATGGTGCAAAGAAACATATAAACTGGCATATGGCTTATCACCACCATCAGTAATACATATTTTTTTAGGCCCCAACCAAAATGGAATTTTGAAAATCACTATATGGTTTGTTCATAATGATTCTGCATTTGCTTGCTAACTGTCTTCTGCCTTTTAAGGTTTCAATACAGGTAGTCCTTGAATTGTGTCTGTAATTGAGCCCGCAATTTTGGTTGTAAATTATGATGGTCATCACATAACCATGTCTGATTTTATGATTTCTTTTGCAGTAGTCATTAAGTGAACACAGTGGCCATTAAGCAAACACATTTTTGGGGAAACTGGAAGTAAACACACAGGTTTGTGAGATACTGCAATGGCCGAAAATGTGGGCCAGTTGCCTAGCATGCTGTTGACCATGGAGGTGGGCACAGATGGATGTTGGATTGTAAGTCCCTTTTTTTGAGGTTGGTCATAATTTCAAAATATCTATGGTCCACTCCTCACAAGCATATTTAGAGACTTACAATTAGCACCGTCTTGCTCAATTCCAGTTTACTGCAATGTTTTGTAGCATATCCCACATTTTAGCATTATATGTTTTTATCTTGAATATAAAATTGTAATTTAACAGTCCACCATAAAGACTTATACTAGTTATTACAGTTTATGTTAAAGTATTTCTTAAAGTGCTACTTTTCTTTTTCTAGAATGATAAATCTATAAAAAAAGCACTGGGCTTTCTTGAATTTCATGTAAATAACATCGCATTGGATAATCATACGCTGGCTCTTCTGACTTACGCTTTATCACTTGCCAAAAGTACAGCAGCAAAGGGAGCGCTCAACAAACTGAATGAGAGGTCAGAACAACAAGGTAGTGTAAAATAGTCTTTATGCCTGGGTGAGTAATCTGACATTCCAGTTACACTTAAGGCAATATATGCCAATGGCATAAAAGAAAGGAAACATAAAATAGGTTGATGTGATCTAGCGCAGGGCTTTTCAACCTTTTCACTCATTGTACCACTTTTAGGATATGGCAATATCCAAGTACCACCAGTTGCCTAGCAAGGTGTCAAAAACTTGATGACCCCCCCCCCCCAAAAGGAAAAAAGTGATGAAGTACAGGTAGTCCTCGACCTACAACAGTTCGCTTAGTGACTGTTTGAAGTTACAGTGGCACTGAAAAAAGTGTCCCCCTAGCCACAGCTGAACAAGACACCTGCCCGCCCGCCCGGTGGCTCTTTTCCTCCTGTCCAAGGTTTTCATTGTTGTGAGCATTTCTGTTGAGGATTGGTAGCAGGGGCTGGGTGGGGATGGGTGTTTGGTTTTTATTTTTCCCCCCTCTGCTAGGTGGTTGCAGAAGGTTTTGGTCACTTCACATGACCCTGGGACACTGTGACCATCATAAATATGAATCAGTTGTCAAGCATCTGAATGCAAATCACAAGACCCTGGAGATGCTGCAACATTCCAGCTGATCGGCGCTTCGTCTAGGCTCAGCAGAAGTGCCAGCTGGAGCCTGGCGCTGATCCTAGTGCTTCCACTGAGGCCTGACAGCCCTGAAGAAATGCCGATCAGCTGGAGCCTGGCACTGATCCTGGTGCTTCCGCTGAGCCCTGACAGCCCTGCAGCTCCAGCTATCTCTCGCTCAGGCTTGTGCGGTGCTACCACCAGTTCAGCTCATTCCCCTCCTCCGCTACCACTTTTCTAGGATGGTCGCGTACCACTTGCCAGGTGCCAATGTACCATAGGTGGTACCCGTACCACTGGTTGAAAAGTCCTGATCTAGTGAAAAGTTATTTATGGTCATGTTTAAAATGCTTAGTGTTACAATACAATCACAGGATACCTTCTGGTATTGAATGCAATTCAGTTCCACAATGTTACAAACTCTATTTAAATTAAAAATGTGCAGGTAGCAATTAATAATTGCATATGAACTATTACCTGATTTGTGTTTTCTCTGCTACTGTAAAGAAAATGTAGATCACATTGATTGAACCTATAATCAGTACCTAGCTGTTCAGTAGGCCACTTATTAATATTTAGTAAGACTGAAGTTAATTTGAATTTCTGCACTGAGCAAACAATTGGATCTGATGACCTAAATGGCACATTCCAACACTGAGATTTTATAATTTGTGTGCTCTTTTTGATGTACAATATTGATCACAAAATGCAGGTTTTACTAACTCATATTCTGAAAGATCAGCAAACCTCCAAGCTCACCTGTTTTGCCACATACTTAAGTAGAATACTTAAGCAGGATTTGTGCCAGTGAGTCATGTTCTTATTAAGGTATTTGCTTCCCATCCTGATATGTACAGTTCTTATTCAATAAAAGTTCAATAAATTCAATAAAATTCAATAAGGAAAATTCAAATTATTGGGCTATTTTTGGCTTCCTTCCTTAAAGAATGTCCCTTTTTCTTTAGGGACCTCTGTAAATCTGAGTGTTTCTCCACAGCTGCTGATATGACTGTGGATATTTTTGGAGCAATCAGCTCTTAGAGAATGTATCTCCAATTAGCATATATATGTGGGATGCAATGATATGATGGCATATCTATGAGGAGTAAAACATTTCTAATAAGCAAACATGCCTGCATTTAGAAACCATTTTGGCAATAGCAAGTGTTAATTACAAAGTTTGCCTGAAATGTGAGCCTGAAAAGCAGGCCCGAAAACATATATAGTGGGAATGGGTTTTGTTTGATCATGAGCTGGTCTGCTCTTCCTGCTTACCCCAACATGAGAATGGACTACCTACTGTTTGGGGAGGATTAGAGCAGATGATATTGTCCTCAGCCAATCCCTCATCTCATGAGAAGGCAAACCTCACCTGAATTTTCAAAATTACATCAAAATAAATGGTTTTTTCCCCCTCTTTTTCTTGTACAAGCAGAGAAGTCTGGTCAGATATAAATATAAAATATAAAAGAACTTACTACACAACACAAATAAAATTATTATGTGCAACTTGAAGACAGAAGAGAAAATAACTGGTGCTTGCTTTCCTGGCATGGTTGAGAATAAAAAAAAGCAGTAAAATTCACCAGTTGGGAGCCACGTTATACACTGAATTGAACATCTAGTCATCGCTGTGGCCAAAGTAGAGGAGAGGGTTGTTGTTCAGAAATGGATTTTTTTCAGCCAGTTTCATTTCTTGCCAGTGAACAAACAGCTGAAAGCTATAGTACATATATATGGAGTATATATATGTATATGTATATGTATATGTATATGTATATGTATATATGTATATATGTATATATATATGTGTGTGTATGTGTATATATGTATACTGTATGTATGTATATGTATTATGTATGTATGTATATGTGTGTGTGTGTGTGTGTGTGTATATATATATATATATATATATATATATATATATATATATATATATATATATATATATATATATATATATATATATATATATATATACCCGAATAACCAAAGATCCACATACAAACACCCGCGAAAACCTCAGAAAACACACACACACACACACACACACACACACACACACACACACACACACATATATATATATATATATATATATATATATATATATATATATATATACATACACATATGTGTTAGGACGCTGAGCTTGTTGATCAGAAGGTCTGCAGTTTGGCGGGTCGAATCCGCGTAACAGAGTGAGCGCCTGTTACTCGTCCCAGCTTCTGCCAACCTAGCAGTTCGAAAGCATATAAAAAGTAGAAAAATAGGGACCACTACGGTGGGAAGGTAACAGCGTTCCGTGTGCCTTTGGCATCTAGTCATGCCGGCCACATGACCACGGAGACGTCCTTGGACAAGCGCTGGTTCTTCGGCTTTGAAACGGAGATGAGCACCGGCCCTTAGAGTCGGAAATGACTAGTACTAGTACCTTTACCTTTATGTATGTGTGTGTGTGTGTGTGTATGTGTATATATATATATATATATATATATATATATATATATATATATATATATATATATATATATATATATATATATATATATATATATATATATATATATATATATATATATATATATATATATATATATATATATATATATATATATATATATATACTTGTTTGTGTTTGTGTGTTTATATATATATGTGTGTGTGTGTATATATATATACATATATATATATATATATATATATACACACACACATACATACACATACACGTGTGTGTATGTGTATGGTATAACAAATTCTAGTTTATTAATTTGATAAATGTGAAATTGATTTTGGGGGTGGGGGGAATAGTTATCTTTAAATATGAGAAACTTTAGGATTTAGAAGTGATTGATTTCACTCTGCTAAAAAAAAGAAAGCTTCAGAAGAATAAACTTTTCCGACCTTACAAAGTTGTATCTTTTTCTTATGAGGTGAAAGCTTCTTTCTTTCTTTTCTTTTTTCTTTCTTTCTTTTTTTTCTTCCCAGGAGAACTAAGGTTCTGGGCATCACCATCTTCTGGACTGTCCAATTCCTGGCAGCCATGTTCTGCAGATATTGAAGTTGCAGGCTATGCCCTCTTGTCTCATTTTGTTCAACAAAGACTGTTAGAGGGGATTCCAATTATGAAATGGCTAAGCAAGCAAATAAATCACCTGGGAGGTTATTCTTCTACACAGGTTAGAAATTGTCTCAAGGAAACTAATTATCAGGCATTTATAAAATTAATCATTAAAATTTTATATGGCCCCAGGGATGCATTATTTTTATTTAAAATTTTGAACCAGGAATCTGCCAAGCACGGTGTGAAATTTGAACACGCTTAGGGCCTTCTGCATTGCCAGAAATTTATATATAAATATTTCAAAGAACAATTCAAAACAATTAGAAAAGTTTTTGATTCTCTGAGGAAGCCAGCCAGAATCTTCTACTCTGTGTGCATGCCAAAGATTCAGTTAATTTTTTACACGGGCCAGTTGCACTTGATTCATCAATCCTATTTAAAAATGCCAGAAAGTTGTATTTGGGCTTGGGAAAAACCTAAGTTCATATCTTTGCACCAAGGCAATGTTATGGGTTATTATGCAATGTTAAGCTTTTTGTGAATTGTGCTTTATTAGACAAGCAAGAATGACCTGGTTCTGATATTTATTTATTTTATTTATTTAATAATATTTCTATACCGCCCTTCTCCCGCAGGACTCAGGGCGGTGAACAGGGCAAGAATAAAAATACAAATTACAAAAGTTAAAACTAAATTAAATAAATGCCCACATACTAAAATAGATATTTAAAACCTAATAAATAGCAATAGCAAACCCACCCCCCGATCCCCTCATCAGGCCAGGCCAGCTTGTTCAAAAAAGTATGTTTTTAGCTCGCGGTGAAAGGAGCGAAGGTCGGGCGCCGTCCGGAGCTCAACCGGGAGCTGATTCCATAGCTCCGGGGCGCCCACAGAGAAGGATCTCCCCCTGGGGGCCACCAGTCGACATTCTCTGACCGGAGGCACCCTGAGGAGGCCCTCTCTGTGGGAACGCACAGGGCGGAGGGAAGTCGATGCCGGCAGCAGGTGTTCCCTCAGGTACTCCGGACCCCTGCCATGTAGGGCTTTGAATACCATTACTAGTACCTTGAATCTCACCCGGAAGGCAACTGGTAACCAATGCAGCTCACGGAGCAGAGGTGTAACGTGGGAGTATCGGGAGACTCCCAACACAACTCTCGCGGCTGCATTCTGTACCAGTTGGAGCTTCCGGGTGGTCCTCAAGGGCAGCCCCATGTAGAGAGCGTTGCAGTAGTCAAGTCGAGAGGTCACGAGCGCATGAGTGACCGTGCATAGATCATCCCGGCTTAGATAGGGCCGCAACTGGCGCACCAGGCGAACCTGGGCGAAAGCTATGATGATAACACCCCACTGATTGAGCTCATGCATTGTGTTGGGCCAAACCAAATCAAATCATCATAAATTAAGTTTGTCCTACTTTTGTAAGAGTTACTGGGTGAGTAAAGGTGTGCCTGGCAAGATAAAACTATAGTTGCTGCCATGAATACTACCTGCTCACTCTGCCCTTTCTCATAATAAAACACAATACTTAAATCAGCATTTGGACTGACTATGTGAAGAAGACGTTTTTTTAAAAAAAATTCTCAGTATAGCTTATTGCTCCAGGGTTTCCAGATAACTTCTCATCCAAGTACTAGCCAGATCTGTAACTACTTAGCTTCTGAAATCAGCCAGGCTTCCTTAGGTGTTGCCTGTTCACCTGACTGGCCTACTTAGTTCATTCACGTTCCCAGTGCTTTTTTTGTAAAACAAAAAGGTGCTGGAACTCACACATGTCATACAACCCACCTTGCCTATCCTACCAGGTTCCATCCAGAAAAGGTGCCGGAACTCCGTTCTGAGGGTTCTATGACAAAAAAAGCCCTGCACGTTCCTATTAACAAGGACTGTTCTTTCTTTGGGGTAGGACACTATAGTGGCTCTGCAAGCCTTGAGTACCTTTGCGACACTCACAGCTGATTCTGTGACAGAAATAGATGTGACAGTGATTGCATCCATGGAAGAAAACCCAACTGTTTTCCTAATTGACCATGAAAATCGTTTTGTTCTCCAGACCAAAGAGGTACTGTAGTTAAAAAAAAAGTTTAATTTCAGGCAATTCATTTAGTTTGGAATGTTTTTCTGACCACGTTAAAATCTGCCATTTCTTTTAGTTTCCAGCCGCACAGCCTGTTACACTTGCAATTTCTGCAAATGGCCGTGGTTTTGCTATTTTTCAGGTAGGCATATATATAAAAATAATTTTCTTTCTCTAAGGATTTTGTATTGAATTAGATACTCCATTTGGTTGGATAATATTTGAATTATCAAGGGTAGAGTCAATGTTGAGTACAAACTAGATCTAGAATCAAATCAGAGCTGTTCTTATGACTTTATGACTTTAGATTATTTTCTCCATAAGTAATTCTTTTGTTCAATCTTTTTTAAATTGCTCTGATTACCAATATCATATTAATATAGCAATTCTATATTAATAGAATTCTAATTAATTAATTCTAATAATTATGTAACAGACCCAGTGTACCTATCATGTTGGAAAATATAGTTTTGGTTCTAATTACTGTGCGTGAATGGTGTTTTCCCAGAAGATAATTGTAATAGCGTTACGATGCCGTTAAATGTCACTTTAAGATTAATATTTTATGTACAGGATGGATCTTCAAAATCAGCAACAGGACTTTTTGATGTGAACAGTTTTATTCTGAACTGCAGTATAGCCTGCAGTTCATAAAAATGAACTCTGTTGACAGACATGTTGTTAACTTCATTTTGGATCTATAGTAGCTTTCAGGAAACCCCCAACATCACTACTATCAGTATTGAAGTGTTGTCTTTTATAAAAATGCTGCCCAGTTCGTAATTCAATATAATAATCATGGGCTCCTTGTAAATAGTGTGGAATGTGCTAGCTCTAATTTTCATGCAATTCCTTATTTGGAGCAGTGTCTTCTTCCCTTTCTTCAGCCTTTCTGTTTAAAAATAGTCACTTGATTTTCCAGAGAAGGTCTGCTGTTTCCCTTCTCTTCCCTGCCACAACAATTGTTGCTTAGATTTTTTCAGTGTTAGCATAGAAACTCTAGGCCTGTTTTATATCTTTTTATCTTCAATCCTTGTAAAATGATTGGATTACATGAGCCAAATTCCATGTTGATTAGAATCCAGTACAAATAAGCAGTAAGTACAAATAAGTACAAATAAGCAGTAAGTACAAATAAGGTGCTGGTGATGACCTATAAAGCCCTAAATGGCCTGGGTCCAGGATATTTGAGGGAACATCTCCTGCCAGCATCAAACTCCCTTCGTCCAGTGCGCTCGCACAGGGAGGGTCTTCTCAGGGTGCCGCCGGTAAAGGATTGCCGGCGGATAACACCCAGGGGGAGGGCCTTCTCTGTGGGTGCGCCTGCTCTCTGGAACCAGCTGCCCATGGAGCTTAGGACCGCCCCTGACCTTCGTTCATTCCGCCGGGACCTGAAGACCTGGCTCTTTGAGCTCTCCGGCCCAGGCTGAGAATTTTTAACTGAGGTTTTTAGTTAAGGGATAATTTAATCTTTTTAATTGTTTTTTAACTTTTGTATTTCGTACTGTTCGATTTTAAATACCCTGTAAACCGCCCTGAGTCCTTCGGGAAAGGGCGGTATATAAATTTAATAAAATTAAAAAAATTAAAATTAAATGTAAGAGCTGTAATGGACCACAAACAGAATTCGAAGAATAGGTTATGTATAAAATTTCAGAGAGGGCTGGGCTTGTTATAAAATGCTCTTATTTTGGCATATGCATTTTCAGAAATCATATTTATTTTTATGAAAAAAATATACATTTGATAATAACTTCAGGTCCATTAATGAAGGCCAACATTTGAAAATACCACAGCAGGCAATAAATTGCTCATCCATCATATCTGACCGTGGTGGACTCAGCTGGAATTGTTTTTAACAGCAGTCAAATTGTTAGAAGTTGTCTACACATGCAAAAATATTACAATCTTATTTAAAAAAACAATCAAAATTGATGTGCTATCAAGTTATTAACAACTTTTAAGAAAAATATAAATAAATATTAGATGCCAAATGCATAGACCCAAACATATACAATCTTGTATTTGTAATTACCACATGGAAAAAGATAGTGTTTTACCTAATCAACTGTCTATAGGTATATGATACTACTGTATATTTATCTATTTTTAAGTAGCATTGCAGCCTGTAGGATTTGAGGACAATATCAGAAATTCCCTTGTATAGGTAAAGATGGGAAAATTCTGTTTGATTACAATATGAAATCACATGGAGGTGTCGTTCTCAAGTTGAGAGCCAGAAACCACCAATATGCTGATAATACTTAAATTTCCTTTCCTTTCTTACAGACTTAAGGTCTAAAGTTTTTAGGGCCTCTGAATGTCTCCAGATGACACTGGACTTAGAGATGTGAAGGAATAAAATAAGACATGGCAATTAATAACGCTGGGAGTTGGACATCAGGAGTTGGGAAATTCAGGTAGTCCTTGACTTAGGACCACAATTGAGCCCAAAATTTCTTGCTAAGTGAGACAGTTGTTAAGTGAGTTTTGCCCCATTTTATGACCTTTCTTGCCACAGTTGTTAAGTGAATCACTGCAGTTGTTAAGCTAGTAACATGGTTGTTAAGTGAATCTGGCTTCCCCATTGACTTTGCTTGTCAGAAGGTCGCAAAAGGTGATCTCACGATCCCGGGACACTGCAACTGTCATAAATATGAGTCAGTCCGAATTTTGATCACACGATCATGGGGATGCTGCAATGTCATAAGTCGCTTTTTCATTGCCATTATAGCCTTGAACTAAATGGACTGTTGTCTGTGGAGGACTGACTGTAATGCTTGTTTTAGAAGGAGACCCCCTTAAGAATCAATTTTGTAGTCTAGTGGGTCTTCTGGATTCAGCATTAACCCTGGAGAGCCACAGCAGTTTTAGCTGATAAAGAATCCTAAAATCCATGCAATGATAACCTCAGGGCTGATTTATTGCCATGCATTTCTTTAGCAGCAGCTCCTGAGAATGAAAATTGCAGCTACTGCTGAAAAGTGGCATCATAAATAGTGAGTAGTATCTCCTGGAGGTCCCATGTTACTCCTGGCTTGGAACAATTTCACTGGTGGCCAGTTGTTTTCCAGACCCAGTTCAGAGTGGTCACAATGAAATTTGAAGTCTTATCAGCTGAGGAAATGGCCTTTTGAGAGGCCAGCCCTGAGTGCGTTCAGTCTACTGGTTTTTGAGGCCCTAAATGTTTTTGAGGTACATTTAATATTTTCACTTGTTACAGGTAGTCCTTGACTTACGACCACAATTGACCCCAACATTTCTGTTGCTAAGCGGACAGTTGTTATGTTAGTTTTTATGACCTTCCTTGCTATGGTTGTTAAGTGAATTGCTGCAGTTGATAAGACAGTAACCCGGTTGTTAATTGCATCTGGCTTCCCCATTGACTTTGCTTGTCAGAAGGTCACAAAAGATGGTCACGTGAGCCCCAGGAGACTGCAACCTTCATAAATATGAACCAGTTGCCAAGCGGGCAAATTTTGATCACATGACCATGGGGATGCTGCAACGGTCGTAAGTGTGAAAAACAGCCATAAGTCACTCTTTCCAGTACCATTGTAACTTTGAATGTTCACTAAATGAATGGTAGTCGAGGACTACTGTATATCTTTTGACGACATCCATAAGGAGAAAGGACAGCATATACGTAGTTTAACTAAATAAGGAAATGGGAAAATAATAGATTACCTTTCATTCTTGAAGACTACTTATTCCCTTTCCTTCTGGAGGACAATGGGCTGTTATAGAAACTTTTCAAGCAAAGGGCAGTGATTTATTATCCAGGTAATTATTTTTTTTCTGCTTTAGCTCAATAAGTAGATAAGCCAAATGAAACAGAACTTCTAATCCTTATCCAAAGAGCCATTTCTGTATCACCACAAATCATATAGTCCGCGGCACCTGGGGTGGAAGATGGTTTGTCTCCACATGTAGATGCAGCACTCTAAATTCTGCCATAACTCTTATTAAGAGACTACTCAGCCAGCGTTTTCTCATTTATGACACAGCTGTTCTGTGCGAAAAACCTTTGCAAGCTGAAGGATTGCTCTTCCTAAAGTATACTAAGGCATAACTTCTAGGCTGGAGAGCATTAAACTCTGCCATTCTTGTTCTTTTATTAACGCCCATCCTTTAAGAATGATTGCAGTTTGTTATTGGGATTGAATTACTCTAAGAAAATAGATAAATTAATAATAATATGACTTATGACTGATTTATAGTCAAACCAAGCAACCTACCCTTTTCTAGTAAAATACTCTAACATTAGAGTTGATATCAGTATGCCAAGGGTATATTAATATGTCAAAATGTACAATAAAAAATTTGAAATGATACATGAAATTCCCATTAAAAAATCTGTACTAATACAGAATGCAATAATTGCTGGTAACAGCAGCAATTAACATTGCATGACTTATATGAATTACATGTGAGCAGCCTATAAAGAGAGTGCAAAAGTTGGGTTGAAACTTAACATTAAGAAAACCAAGATCATGGCATCTGGTCCTCTCAATTCCTGGCAAATAGATGGGGAACAAATGGATGTAGTGACAGATTTTATTTTCCTGGGCTCCAAGATCACTGCAGATGGGGACTGTAGCCAAGAAATTAAAAGACGCTTGCTCCTCGGGAGGAAAGCCATGACAAATCTAGACAGCACACTAAAAAGCAGAGACATCACCCTATCAACAAAAGTGCATATAGTCAGGGCTATGGTCTTCCCAGTTGCAATGTATGGCAGTGAAAGTTGGACAATAAGAAAAGCTGAGAGGCAAAGAATTGAGGCCTTTGAACTATGGTGCTGGAGAAGACTCCTGCAAGTCCCTTGGACTGCAAGGCGATCAAACCGGTCAGTCCTAGAGGAGATCAACCCTGACTGCTCTTTAGAAGGCCAGATCCTGAAGTTGAAACTCAAATAGTTTGGCCACCTAATGAGAAGGAAGGACTCACTGGAGAAGAGCCTAATGCTGGGAAAGGTTGAGGGCAAGAGAAGAAAGGGACGACAGAGAATGAGGTGGCTGGATGGAGTCACTGAAGCAGTAGGCATGAGCTTAAATAGACTCCAGAAGATGGTAGAGGACAGGAAGGCCTGGAGGAACGTTGTCCATGAGGTCGTGATGGGTCGGACATGACTTCGCAGCTAACAACAACAAGCCTATAAAGAATGATCACATTTGGAATTTATGAGTAGATGAACTGAAGCAATAATGTATTTTACTATCATTACATCATGTGAAAAGTGGAACCTGTCCCTTCATTTAGAGTTAGCAACGGCAATGCTACCAGTTGTAATTCAAGTCAAAAGCAACCCTTCAACCATGTCTAGCTATTCATTATTAGTGCAATAGACTTCCTGATTTATGCCTATACAGGATTGGGCAGAAAAATGGGGAGAGAGAAGTTTTTTAAACATCTGGCAGGAATGAATCATGTCATTTGAGAACTCCATTTCATTTTTTGAATCTCTTCTGAATAGTGTATTATATTAAATAGCAAAGTCTAATGACCATCCACTTCCGAGAGAGATGCCAGTTTTGGTACATTTTTTCCATAAAACTGATTTTTCAAAGAATCTTACATATTTTTCCTGTAATTTTTTTTATTATTTTGCATCCATAAATAAGTTCTTTTAATTGCATTCAAAAATTCAAATGGATGCTCAAATGGTCTGAATCTTTATCAATAAAGGAGAATATTTGTAGCTCAGAGTTGAAATGAGGAGTCCTTGGTGTTCTCTGAGCTTGGTTGTTTTCTTGCAGATATTTCATTACCCAAACTAGGTAACATCTAGCACCCCTCACCTTTATTTCCCTGCCTTGGATAAAACAGAATTATGCTTTCTGTGTGTCTACTGTTAATAAACATATAGACTGCTGTCCAGGATATAAGGAAAACAACTATTTATTCAACTTTTAAAAAATAAAGATAGTTCTGTATCTAGTTTGAATCTTTCTGACTGCATCCATGTAATTTTTTTTTGTCAGCAAGGTGATTTCCAATTATCTTCTTCAGAGATATTTTTCAGCTTTCAGCCTAGTGAGCAGCCCTGATTTTTCAATTCTATATATGCCAATAAAGTGAAAAAATGTAGCCTAATGAGACACTAGCATGCTTAATGTGTGTGTGTGTGTGTGTGTGTGTGTGTGTGTGTGTGTGTTTCATTCACCTTTGCTCCGCGAGCTGCATTGGCTACCGGTTGCTCTCCGGGTGAGGTTCAAGGTGTTAGTTATGACTTACAAAGCCCTTCATGGCATGGGGCCGGATTACCTACGGCAACACCTGCGGCCAGCGTCAACTTCCCTCCGTCCAGTGCGCTCCCACAGAGAGGGCCTCCTCAGGGTGCCGCCAATCAAAGAATGCCGATTGGTGACCCCCAGGGGGAGAGCGTTCTCTGTGGGTGCGCCAGACCTTTGGAACCGCCTACCGGTTGAGCTCCGGATGGCCCCCGACCTTCGCTCCTTCCGGCGCGATCTCAAAACATTCTTTTTCGAACAAGCTGGCCTGGTCTGATGGGATGGGGTTGGGTTTTTAAAACTAGTTTTAACTTTAATATGTATTGATTTTATGGGCATGATGTTTAATGGTTTTTTAATTTTTGTATTCGATTTTTATTGTGTATTGCCCTGTTCACCGCCCTGAGTCCTTTGGGAGAAGGGCGGTATAGAAATCAAATTATTAAATTATTATTAAATTATTAAATTCCTGAAGCAAGTGAATACATTCGGTTTAGTTTTTATTTAGTTTTATTCAGTTTAGTTTTATTTGACATTAGGGCTTTAGTAAAACCCAAGTCAGGAATGTGTGAATCTTCCCACCCATTCTCACACCTGCTGAAATTCGTTTTTTAAAATGCAAGCTCATTAGCATTCTGTTTTCTTCCTCAAAGCTTAATGCAGCAGCCAGAGAAAATGCTGCCAAAAACTTCTTAATGAAAATAACCCTTTAACCATAACCCTTCATCCAGACATCTGTTTAAGATCCAGCCGTAAGGATAAACACGAGAGAGTAAAGATTCCTGGACTGAAGGCAGTTTTCCAAATTTTTGATATTTTTTTTAATAATGCTTTCACAAGGAAGCTCCTTGTTTTCAATAATTGCTGAAGTAGTTCCAGAAGTGTAAACTCTTGCAGTTTCATAAATGTGAAGGATACCATCTTCCTGCCATTAATCTTGGAAAAGCATTGGAGATTCTTTCCAATCAAGAACTGGCAAAACTAAGGCCACGTTAATACATTAGGATAAGCCAAGGTTAATTTTAACCTTGGTTTAAGCCACAGTGACTACATTTACATATATATGGCTTGGCCATAACCATAACCAGTGGTTTAATATGTGTGTTAAACATTCTATTTCAAGCATCTTTCATGAAGACTAAAACTACGGTACCTCCTATTCACTTAGGTAAAATTTTGCTGTTTCTGTATGCAATAAACAAGAATTGTAGGTAGATGAGAAAGATGAATTTTAAAATGGCAAGTGTTTTTGAAAATGAACCTGGACGTGACATGCTAAGGAGAATATTCACTTTCTGATTTACTTAAAGTTTGCTCGAGCTTCCAAGTTTGCAATGTTTTGCCTGACCATGAAGAAATTTTACTACAGAAATTCAAATGTATAAATTTATAACATGTAAAATATATGTACACAGGCATAAATTTAGCATTTGTGGTAAAATTGCACATTTTAATAACATACTAAATGAACAGTAGAAGACAAACTGTACATAGTACAAAGGTAAAATTTCTGCAAATGTGAATGCATACTTACTAATGCAGATTTTTTTTAATGAATTAATGTCATTCTTGTTTCTTGCAACTACATAGACAGGCCTATGCAGTTTTCTTGACAAGATTTTTTGGAGTGGTTTGCCTTTAATCAGTAAATCAAACTGTTCTCATATAGCTGTCAACATATTCAAAATAAGAAACTAGTGAATATGGCAAGTGCAGAACTTCATAACAAAGTGTTTTTGGCAGAAATAATAATTTCCAGAAAATTCTGATAACCAGCTATTAATCTTCCTGTTCATGGCTTTAGATTTCCCCCCTTTTTCCTTGCAGGTAGCTGTTTGCATCTCCCCAAGAGTGCTTAATCACAACATAAAACTGATATAAAAACTGATGCAAAATATGCACCACACTATTGTTTAACCCAGGGGTCTTCAAACTTGGCCCTTTTATGACTTGTGGACTTCAACTCCCAGAATTCCTCAGCCAGCGTATGCTGGCTGAGGAATTCTGGGAGTTGAAGTCCACAAGTCATAAAAGGGCCAAGTTTGAAGACCCCTGGTTTAACTAAATGAGAGACTATGCCCTTTAGAAAAATATAGTTGGCTTATCTTTCTAGTTTTGGAGTTCAGCAGCAGAAATCAATTTTTTTTTAAAAAAAAGATAAAAGGTGGAATTACAAAATGACACAATTGGTTTCAGTCATTGACTCAGATGTGGAATACTTACATAATCTTATTCACCATCAATCATAAAAGCAGTAGATAGATAGCCTAGTGATTGCGAACCTTTTAGAGACCGAATGTCCAAACTGCAACCCAAAATCCACTTATGTAACGTTGGGTGCCAGGTGGGTGTGGCTCATTGGGTAGGTGTGGTCCATTGGGTGGGCGTGGCCCACTGGGTGGGCGTGGTTGCGGTGGTAACGGCAGACTGGGTGGGACTAAAAATCAATTCCAACTTTTTGAACCTTTTTTTTTTTGCACATGGCGGCGGAGGCCTAAAGTGAAAAGGTTTTATAAAACCCAGCTGAAGGCCTAGGACTGGGGCGATGGCGCATGTACCCACAGAGAGGGCTTTGTGTGCCTGCCACCTGTGGCATGCATGCCATAGGCTCACCACTCCGGGCCTAGGGAAATCAGTATTTCCATAATAGAAGTGAGTCTTTAAGGAAAGATGTGTGATTTGACATAGGAATAGGCAAATGTGTATGAACTGTGTCAGAGGTTCCAGACATCTTGAATGATGTTTTGTAGTTTCCAGAATTATATATTGACATGGATGTCAATCATTATGAGTGTACCAGCTAGTGAATATATGGTTGTACGTTGCATGGATATCTACCACTACTCCCGTCTAAATTGTCATATCAAGATACCTTTTAAACTGTGTTGGTAAAATTCTTTCTGCCTATGACAGCATATCTTGCTTTGCCCTGTTTGCAGCAGGCCAGTCTGGGTAAGAAAACTTTTCTTTCTTCATGAGTTTATTTTTGTTTAGGGCCAAGAAGGAATCAAAAATTGAACATAAAATTTCTTCCAGTGAAATAGCTGTTTAAGAGGCTATCCTGCCTGTATGTTGATCCAGATGTTTCTGAATTGCCAGTAAATTTTTATGATTTTGCTTTTCTTGGCAGATACTGAAACAATAGCATTTTGGGTGATGACAACATTTTGATTTATTTCCAACTTGATTTGACCACGTTCACAGCAGGTCCAATCAGAAGAAAGCATATTTGATTTGTTGTTTTGAAGCGCTTTTGATAGATTTGTTTTGAGAACTTGAAACTGAAAGTTTTATTTCAGAAAAGGCTGCAAAATGTCCATTTATTTTTTGACTGCAAGTTACAGTATTGCATATATGAATTTAATCTGATAAACTATGAAATAGCTGTTATTACTCTTTTCTACAAATCACTGCTTTCTTCACTGAATATCATTATTTTTTATTTTTGCAATTCTATAGCTCAATGTTATATACAATACAATACATTCACATACCAGCAAAAGACGTAGATCTGCACAAAATCAAGACGCTTTTGACTTAGATGTCTATGTAAAGGATGACAAAGAAGACATAAACAGGTTAACTTTAAATGTGTGTACCAGGTAAGTAAATGTATTAAGCTATCCATTCTCTTTTATTTACAATTTTTAAAATGACTTTTAAGCTGATTCTCCCTTTAACTAATATATCTTTATAAAATATTTCAGAGAAATCAAAATTTATGCATAGCACTCCATTATATTTTGCCAGGTTTTCTAAATGAATGAACGAACGAATGAATGTATGAATGAATGAAACAAAAACTCTTACCAAAGTTAAAGCTTAGTTAAATCTACTGTAAAGAGACAGTTCAGTTCATAAGTTCTTCCCTCAGGCTTTAGGCTATGCACAGCTTAGTTTGTGCTTTAGTCTTGCAATGAATGAGTTCTGTATTTTTACCTGCCATCTTTTTACTATTTTTAAAGACCTGTTTTTGTTTTTATGCTTTTACTAGCTGCACAGATATGATTAAGATAGGCAGCCATATAAACTTATATATTTGTCCCCCAATAAAACCTTGGCATTCCCCTGAACACGATGTAGGCCAGTCATTTTGTTGGCTTTCTTTTTTCATATTGGTTTGATATATACTGCTCAAAAAAATAAAGGGAACACTTAAACAACACAATGTACTGTATTTAATAGTAGTGTCAGGACCCACCTCAATCCACATATTAGGAAATAAGAACTCTTGGATGCAAGTTTAGTCCAAAAGGAAAATGTTTACTAGGAAGGAATCGATTGTGGGAATACAAGACGGAATCTGAGAAAAGTTACATTTCAATCCTATATAAACCATTCCCATTCCAGTCCCTCCCCTCATCCATTTGGTCAGGCTGTCGTCAGTTGCTAGGTGTCAGGTCCTTCCATGGGAAAGGGAACTCTCCTTGGTTTTATGGTTATTGCTTCCCTTTTTCAGTTGTAAATGAAGACACAAACCAGATCTGTCTGTCCCCCTCCCTTCCCCCGTTAAAACATCCCCTGTTGTTTGAAAATCGCTTTAGTAACCATCCTCTCCCCCCCCCCCTCGGAGAGATGGCAGAATCCCCAGTAATAGCATGTTGTTCTACCTATACAATTATGAAATGTGATATAAATGGATTCTGACATTCGGCTCTCCTTTCAGAAAAAAGATGAGTCCATCTGTGGGGAAAGAAACCATATAAATGTTAGCCTGGTTTGTTTGGATATTCTGTATGAAACCTCTTAAGCAACTTAGGTGCTTTAACATGGAGTTTGTTAACCCACTCGTTTTCTGAGGAGGGGAGGTGTTTCCATGCCACTAAATATTGTATCGTTCCATGGTGTTTTCTGGAATCTAAGATTTCTTTCACTTCAAAATGTTGTTCTCCTTCCACCATGATGGGGGGTGGTGGTGGTGGGATTTTTTTGGCAAGGTATGAAGTGTACTTGCTTAGAGAACAGATCTGTGACAGTCCAGACTACGGTGTTTCCATTACTTTCTGGCAGTTCTACGATAAAATCCATGGCTATTTCTTTCCATGGGGCTGAGGGGTTTGCCACCGGTTGTAACAGGCCTGGCGGTTTCCCTTGCAGTCTTTTGGCCATCGCGCAAATTTGACAGCTACCCACATAGCTTTCTATGTCCTTTTTCATAGATGGCCACCAAAATTGCCTTTTAGTTAAGTGTAAGGTTTTTACAAAGCCAAAGTGTCCTGCTGATTTTGTATCATGGCACAGTTGCATGAAATTGATTCTCTGTGTGGCAGGTATATATAGCTTCTCCCCCACCCACGGCAGTCCATCTTTAATTGTGCACACATGTTTATTTTTCTGGAACCATTCATCACTTTCCAAAGATTTCCTGAATTCTATTCCAGTTTGGCTATCTACCTTCGGCTTCATTTTTTCTTGTGCCCTGGTGGTGACTGGTGCTGCCAGTTGTTGTTCCGGTACAAGTGGTTTAAAGTCAGTAACTCTTGTGCTGTTATATTGGGGCATGCGGGATAATGCATCTGCCAGGAAGTTCTTTCCCCCCGGTAAGTGTTTGAGAGTGAAATTGAATCGGTGAAAATGTTGGGACCAGTGGGCTTGCTTAGGAGTGAGCTTCCTGGGCGTTTTTAGTGCTTCCAAATTTTTGTGGTCTGTCCAGACCTGGAAAGGTATTTTATTTCCTTCTAAAAATTGGCGCCATGTTAGTAATGCCCACCTCAACGAGAATGCCTCTTTTTCCCATATTGGCCAGCGTTGTTCTGTTTCTGTGAGTTTTCTGGATGTGTATGCGCATGGTTGCAATGTCCCCCCATCATTTTCTTGTAATAGTACGGCTCCTACCGCTACATCACTCGCATCTGCCTATATTACAAAAGGTTTATCGGGATCTGGGTGTTTTAGGACAGGTTCAGCAGAAAAAAGTCTCTTTAGCCTCTCAAATGCTGCTTGACATTCCATTGACCATTTCAGAGGCTGGCTGGGTTTCACGGGTGACCCCCCCTTCGTTTTCAACAAATTTGTGAGGGGCATGGCTATTTGGCCAAATGCGGGGATGAATTGGCGGTAGAAGTTTGCAAACCCCAGGAAACTTTGCAATTGCTTCCGTGTGCGGGGGGGTGCCCACTCTAGTACTGCCCTGACCTTCTCAGGGTCCATTTCGATGCCCTCTGGAGATATGCGATATCCCAGGTAGTCGATTTTTTCCTGATGGAATTCACACTTCGATAATTTAGCATATAAGTGGGCAGCTCGCAACTTCTTCAGGACTGCTCTGACTAGTTTGATATGTTCCTCTTTGGTTTCTGTGAAGATAAGGATGTCATCGAGGTAAACCAGGACCCCCTTATATAGGTGCTCTCTCAGCACGTCATTAATTAATTGCATAAAGACTGCGGGGGCCCCTTGCAGTCCGAATGGCAATACTTTGAATTGATAGCACCCCATTGGGCAGTTGAATGCAGTCTTCCATTCGTCTCCTTCCTTAATCCTAATACGGTAGTATGCTTCCCTCAGGTCTAGTTTGGTAAAAATCTTTCCTTTCGATAGGTGGGATAACATATCCTTCATTAGGGGAAGGGGGTACAGATTACATTCACTAATTGTGTTCAAATTTCTATAGTCCACAACCAAACGAAAGGACCCATCCTTCTTCTCCCTGAACAGAACCGGGGCGGCCACTTTGGGTTTGGCAGGCTCAATAAATCCTCTTTCTAAGTTTTTCTTTATGAATCTCTCCATTTCTGCCATTTCCCTTGGGCTCATGGCATACATCCTGGGTTTTGGGAGTTTTGCCCCAGGTTTGAATTCTATGGTGCAGTCTGTGGGGCGGTGGGGGGGAAGCTCATCTGCTCTTTCCTCACTGAAAACCTCAGCCAGGTCCCTGTATTCCTCTGGTATCTCTGGTAATCCCTTCTCTTTCCCCACTGCTGCTGTCTCCTCCCTCTGGGTTGGGGGGGTGCTTTTGGAGTCTACGTTCTTCTGCCCCCCCTTTGGGAAGTTGAGTTCTGCTGTCCTCCAGTTTATCCCGGGGTTCCATTTCTTCAGCCATTCCAGTCCTAGGATCATTGGGCATTCCATGCCTGGGGCCACTATAAACGTTATGTCCTCCTCATGGGGCCCCAGTGATAGGTGGATTGGTAAAGTGGCTAGGGTGGCTGGTCCTCCCCCTGCTATTGTCCCATCTAATTGACTAAAAGAGATTGGATGTTTTAGCCTCCTCACTGGGATGCTCAATCTCTCTACCAGCGTTGGGCTGATAAGGCAGCGGATGCACCCAGAGTCTATCAGAGCTTTTATTTTGGCTGCTTCAGGCATAGGGGAAGCTAATATAGTCACTGTCTTAAGTATGGGTGGAAGGGGTCCACTTACCAATGGTTCTCCCTCTGAGCTGTCTTCCGAGTTGTCCACCGTCCCTGCGGTGCAGGCCGGAGTCCAGTCCCAGTTCCTGGCAGGAATTGTGGACTCTACAGCCTCTGTCCCCTTCATGGAAGATTCTTTTGTGTTGCCTTGGGGCTTCCCCAGCTTCTTGGAGGATGATGCCTCTGGTTTTCGTGGGGGGGCTTTTGAACGACATTCTGCAGCACGGTGGCCCTCTCTCCCGCAGTTGAAGCAACTTGTTGATTTTTTGGCTGTGGCTGGTGGGTTTTCCCCCTCGCGTGTTTGCTCGGGTGGCAGGCGGCCCCATGGTTTTCCTCTGCGGTGTCTCTTCAGTAGGTCTATTTCCACTTCCTCCGCCAGGATGTACCAGTTGTCAAGGTGGGGTGGGTCTCCTCGAGGCAGGCAAGCATCATACAGGTCGTAGTTCAGACCGTCTTTGAAATGGCTAAGGAGGATGTCTTCTGGCCAGTTCAGCTTGCTGGCAATGGCTCGGAATTCTTGGGTATAATCAGCCACTGCTCGCCTGCCCTGCCTCACCGTTTTGATTCTCTCCCGGGCCTTACGGTCAGCCAAAGGATCCTCGAACCGTCGCCTCAAAGATGACATGAATCGGTTGAAGTCGTTGAGTTCTGGGGCGTTGGAGTCATGCAAGTTCACCACCCAGTCTGCAGCCATCCCGTCCAGGGAAGATTGCACAATTCGGATGCGTGTTTTGTCACTGGGGATGTCCCGTCCATACTCTTCCATGTAGCTGAGGACTTGGGTTAGGAAAAATCCCAGTCGTGATGGCTCCCCCTTGAATTTGACTTCCAGGGGCGGGAGTCTTTGGCTGGAGCGTTGTCTGCGCCGTGGCCGGTATCGCTCCTCATCCTGGTCCCCATCTGTGGTTATGGGGGGGTGGGTACTGCTGAGGCAGCAATTCCTGTTCCATTGGATGGCCCCGGGGTTTCAGGTGTTGGATCCCCTCCGTTACCTTTCCAGTTGCGTCCCCAGGCGCTGCCTCGGTTGCGATTTTCAGCTCTCTCCTCCCTCAGTGAACTCAGGGTTGCTTTCATCAGATCAATGGCCTTTTCCAGGATCCGCTCCTCCTCGCTGGCGTGCAGGGAACTCTCCATCTCTTGCCTCCATTCCGGTTGGTGGTTACTACGCCTCAGGGTCTTTTCTCCCGAAGGCTTTTCCCACTCACTTTTCCTTCCAACGCCCATCGACCACCGGGGTTTTCGGTCGTACTGCTCCACCGCTTCTTCCCCGGGGGAATATGCTGCTTCAGTTTCCCATTGTCTCTGGGATTCCATTTGGGGGGAAGACTCCCCCTCCATGGGGCTTCCCTCCTCTCTTGCTTCGTCGCCAGACATTTGTATTTGTTGCAAAGTCCCCCGGTAAGGTTTTTCCCTTCCAGGTTGACTCTTAAAGCAGATTCCGTCTACTGTCAGGACCCACCTCAATCCACATCTTAGGAAATAAGAACTCTTGGATGCAAGTTTAGTCCAAAAGGAAAATGTTTACTAGGAAGGAATCGATTGTGGGAATACAAGACGGAATCTGAGAAAAGTTACATTTCAATCCTATATAAACCATTCCCATTCCAGTCCCTCCCCTCATCCATTTGGTCAGGCTGTCGTCAGTTGCTAGGTGTCAGGTCCTTCCATGGGAAAGGGAACTCTCCTTGGTTTTATGGTTATTGCTTCCCTTTTTCAGTTGTAAATGAAGACACAAACCAGATCTGTCTGTCCCCCTCCCTTCCCCCGTTAAAACATCCCCTGTTGTTTGAAAATCGCTTTAGTAACCATCCTCTCCCCCCCCTCGGAGAGATGGCAGAATCCCCAGTAATAGCACGTTGTTCTACCTATACAATTATGAAATGTGATATAAATGGATTCTGACAAGTAGGATGTCTTATTTTGTGTTCCCTTTATTTTTTTGAGCAGTATAAAATAGCAGTAGCACTTGGACTTATGTACCTCTTTACAGTGCTTTACAGCCCTCTCTAAGCGGTTTACAGAGCCAGCATATTGTCCCCAACAATCTGGGTCGTCATTTTGCTAACCTCGGAAGGATGGAAGATTGAGTCAACCTTGAGCCAGTCAGGATGAAACTCCTGGAGTGAACAGTGAGTTAGCCTGCAGTACTGCATTCTAACCACTGTGCCACCATGGCTCTTATCTATAAATTGATTATAACTATTTAAGTATTACCCAGGGAGAACTGTTTTTCTTCTACAATTATAACAAGGGCATAATTAAAACCATGTTTGGTTATTTGCTTTCAATAGAGCTGGTGATTCACCCACAGGTGGTTTTATTTTTTTAGACTCGGGCACCAACTTCAACCCCTTCATGGATTACTGCCTTGTCGTGGCGAAGGGGCTTGTGTAATTCAATGAAGCTATGAGCTATGCCGTGCAGGGCCACCCAAGACGGAAAGGTCATAGCAGAAAGTTCTGACAAAACGTGATCCACTGGAGAAGGAAATGGCAACCCACTCCAGTATCTTTGCCATGAAAACCCTATGGACAGTACCAAAAGGCAAAACGATATGACGCTGGAAGATGAGCCCCTCAGGTCGGAAGGCGTCCAATATGCTACTGGGGAAGAGCAGAGGGCTAGTACTAGTAGCGCCAGAAAGAATGAAGCGACTGGGCCAAAGCCGAAAGGACGCTCAGCTGTGGATATGTCTGGTGGTGAAAGGAAAGTCCGATGCTGTAAAGATTTTTTCTCCATAGGAACCTGGAATGTAAGATCCATGAATCAAGGCAAGCTGGACGTGGTCAAACAAGAGATGACAAGACTGAACATCGACATCTTAGGTATCAGCGAACTAAAATGGACAGGAATGGGTGAATTTAATTCAGATGACCATCAGGTATACTACTGCGGGCAAGAATCCCTCAGAAGAAATGGAGTAGCCTTCATAGTCAATAAAAGAGTAGGAAAAGCAATACTGGGATACAATCCTCAAAATGACAGAATGATCTCAGTTCGAATCCAAGGCAAACCATTCAATATCACAGTAGTCCAAGTCTATGCCCCAACCACCGGTGCTGAAGAGGATGAAATTGACCGGTTCTATGAAGCCCTACAGCACCTTATAGAACTAACACCAAAAAATGATGTCCTTATCATCATGGGGGATTGGAATGCTAAAGTAGGAAGCCAAAAGATAACCAGAATAACAGGCAAGTTTGGCCTTGGAGTACAAAATGAAGCAGGGCACAGGCTGATAGAATTTTGTCAAGAGAATACGATGGTCATAGCAAACACTCTTTTCCAACAACCCAAGAGACGGCTCTATACATGGACATCACCAGACGGTCAACATAGAAATCAGATTGACTATATGCTCTGCAGCCAAAGATGGAGAAGCTCTATACAGTCAGTAAAAACAAGACCAGGAGCTGACTGTGGCTCAGACCATGAGCTTCTTGTTGCAAAGTTTAGGCTTAAACTGAAGAAAGTAGGGAAAAGCACCAGGCCAGTCAGGTATGAATTAAATCATATCCCTGTTGAATATACAGTAGAGGTGACAAATAGATTTAAGGAATTAGATCTGATAGACAGAGTGCCTGAAGACTATGGACAGAGGTTCGCAACATTGTACAAGAGGTAGCAACCAAAACCATCCCAAAGAAAAAGAAATGCAAGAAAGCAAAATGGCTGTCTGAGGAAGCTTTGCAAATAGCTGAGGAAAGGAGGGAAGCAAAAGGCAAGGGAGAAAAAGAAAGATATGCCCAATTGAATGCAGAATTCCAGAGAATAGCTAGAAGAGATAAGAATGCCTTCTTAAATGAACAGTGCAAAGAAATAGAAGAAAACAATAGAATAGGGAGGACCAGAGATCTTTTCAAGAAAATTGGAGAGATGAAGGGAACGTTCAATGCAAAAATGGGCATGATAAAGGACCAAAATGGCAGGGACCTAACAGAGGCAGAAGAGATTAAGAAGAGGTGGCAAAATTACACAGAAGAACTATACAAGAATGAGCTTAACGTCCCTGATAATCACAATGAGGTGGTCACTGACCTCGAGCCAGACATCCTAGAATGTGAAGTGAAGTGGGCCTTAGAAAAGCTGAGCAACAACAAAGCTAGTGGAGGTGACAGTATTCCAGCTGAGCTATTCAAAATCTTAAAAGACGATGCAGTAAAAGTGCTACACTCAATTTGCCAGCAAATTTGGAAAACACAACAGTGGCCACAGGATTGGAAAAGATCAGTTTACATTCCAATTCCAAAGAAAGGCAGTGCCAAAGAATGTTCAACCTATCGCACCATTGCACTCATTTCTCATGCTAGTAAAGTTATGCTTAAAATCCTACAAGCTAGACTCCAGCAGTATGTGGATCGAGAACTACCAGAAGTACAGGCAGGATTTCGAAGAGGCAGAGGAACTAGAGATCAAATAGCCAACATACGCTGGATCATGGAGAAAGCTAGAGAGTTCCAGAAAAACATCTACTTCTGCTTCATTGACTATGCTAAAGCCTTTGATTGTGTGGATCATAACAAACTGTGGCAAGTTCTTAAAGAGATGGGAGTACCAGAACATCTTATTTGTCTCTTGAGAAACCTATATGCGGGCCAAGAAGCAACAGTGAGAACTGGACACGGAACCACTGATTGGTTCCAAATTGGGAAAGGAGTCCGGCAAGGCTGTATACTGTCGCCTTGCCTATTTAACTTATATGCAGAGCACATCATGAGAAAGGCAGGGCTAGATGAATCAAAAGTTGGAATTAAGATTGCTGGAAGAAATATCAACAACCTAAGATATGCAGATGATACCACTCTAATGGCAGAAAGTGAAGAGGAACTGAAGAGTCTCTTGTTGCGAGTGAAGAAGGAGAGTGCAAAAGTTGGGTTGAAACTAAACATTAAGAAAACCAAGATCATGGCATCCGGCCCGCTCAATTCCTGGCAAATAGATGGGGAAGAAATGGAAGTAGTGACAGATTTTATTTTCCTGGGCTCCAAGATCACTGCAGATGGGGACTGTAGTCAAGAAATTAAAAGACGCTTGCTCCTCGGGAGGAAAGCCATGGCAAATCTAGACAGCACACTAAAAAGCAGAGACATCACCCTGTCAACAAAAGTGCGTATAGTCAAGGCTATGGTCTTCCCAGTTGCAATGTATGGCAGTGAAAGTTGGACCATAAGAAAGGCTGAGCGCAAAAGAATTGAGGCCTTTGAACTCTGGTGCTGGAGAAGACTCCTGCGAGTCCCTTGGACTGCAAGGCGATCAAACCGGTCAGTCCTAGAGGAGATCAACCCTGACTGCTCTTTAGAAGGCCAGATCCTGAAGCTAAAACTCAAATACTTTGGCCACCTAATGAGGAGGAAGGACTCACTGGAGAAGAGCCTAATGCTGGGAAAGATTGAGGGCAATAGAAGAAGGGGACGACAGAGAATGAGGTGGCTGGATGGAGTCACTGAAGCAGTAGGCGTGAGCTTAAATGGACTCCAGAAGTTGGCAGAGGACAGGAAAGCCTGGAGGAACATTGTCCATAGGGTCGCGATGGGTCGGACACGACTTCGCAACTAACAACAACAACAACAACCAACTTCAAACCACAGTACTTCCTATCATGTATTGCTAAACTTTGGAAGTCACCATCACATGACATAAAGTTGACTGCCCATTTGGGCTGTGTTAAAAGAGACTAAAATTAAGGGACGATAAAGCTATCAGGAGCTATTAATCTGTTTAGCTATATAGATATTTCAAAAGAAATATCTCTCATTGTCAGTCATTGAAAAAAGGAGAAAGGTGCTACTGTTTACTTATCGCTGGATCTTCTTAAAGGCATGTGGTTGGAGAATGATGGCCGCCCTAGCGTGTCCTTTGCTCTGATCTTACATGATTGTTCTGCTCTTAGAGTGTACTGAATTCCTATCCAAATATGATCTGCGTTTAGTGATTCATGCTTCCAGACTCAAGTGCTTTGCTTAGGCAAGTGAGTCTTTTTGTAAATTTCCTCCATACGGGTAGTCCTTGATGTAATCATTTGTTTAGTGACTGTTTGAAGTTACAACAGCACTGAAAAAGATGACCTATGATTGGTTCCACCACTTACGGACTACCACAGCATCCCATAGTCACATGATCAAAATTTGTGCACTTGGTAATTGGGGATGTATTTACCATGGTTGCAGCATCCCAGGGTCATGTGATTGCCACTTGTGACATTCCCAGCTTGCTTCTGATAAGCAATGGGGCAAGCCAGAGTCATTCAAGGACCTCATGATTCACTTAACGATGGCAGTGATTCACTTAAAAACTGTAGCAAAAGGGTGGTAAAATCAGTCACTTAACATTTTGCTTAGCAACAGAAAATCTGGCTCCAATTGTAGTCATAAGTGAGGACTACCTGATAACAAGAAATAATTATTTTACTCGGTTCCCCAGCATTCAGAGCACAAATCTGAGAGGTGCTTTGTTGAAAAATTATGGCAGAAATTTCCTGTTCATGTTAAATGGGTGTGTTCTGACATGCCATTAAAGAACTTTTGTCCTTGCTGTTTGATGCTTTCACTTCACTTGTCCTCTCAGTAGTTCCTGTCATAATGTTACAGTTGGAAATCAGTATTTGTTTTTGATTTAGATATCTGGCTCCTTTAAAATGGGTGGGGGAGTGAAATATTTTATTTTTAAAATTTATAGGCCGCCCATCTTACCACAGGAGAACTCTGGAGGGCTTACAATACTATATATAGAAAACACTATAAATAAAATTGCAGTGTGTAGTTATTTATGTTGTTCTATAGATTTGTTTTCCTCCAGTACAAATGGAGGGCCTTTTTCAATTTCTGTACTTTACTTCTATATTAAGAATTAATAACATTGCATGCTTGTGTGTGCATATGTGCATGCACAGTTATTTTTATGTAAATCGTTCTTTTTTCTTTGTTAGATATCTGGGTACTGGCTCATCTTCAAGAACTGGCATGGCTCTCATGGAGATTGGATTACTGAGTGGCTTCTCTTTGTCACCCAGTTTTGTGTCATTAGATGCCCCAGTGAAAAAGGTGGAAAAAGATGAAGGCAAAATCCATTTATATCTGGACTCTGTAAGTTGAAATGGGAACATACTGGTCAGAATGATGATGAAGCTTTGGTTCAAAACCTAAAATTATGAAAGGTTTTTTTAAAAAATTATCATTTAAAATAAACATATTTTGTCAACAAAATTTTGAGGTAACTTAATTGGAATCTTCCAGTTCATTCAGGGGAGGCCGTATTTTATGAAGTATACTTGTGTAAGTTTGGCCAAGTATTGTAAGAATATGTAGAGACAGATGTTTAAGGGTGAAAAGACTAAATTAAAATTATTAAGTTATAGGCTCTAATTGGAAGCCTTCATACTTAAGGAAAAGAGAAACAGGAATGAAGAAGTGTTATAGCCAACTTGATTTTTCTGTTTGGGGACCATAGTGCAAGCATCTCTGTGTTTACTCAGGATGAAGAATAAAGTATAAGATAGAGGCATGAAACGTGAATTCACATGGTACAGGTAGTCCTCGCTTAATGATCACTTGATCAGTGACCATTTGAAGTTACAACAGTGCTAAAAAGCAACTCAGCCAGTCTATCAAGTTGCATGTTTTGCATTTCTGGAGATAACTAGTAAAAAATTATTTAGATACAAAATGGCAGTCATATAATCATGATTTGAGTGCTTGGCTTCACTTAATGACTTCTATTGTTTTATCAATATTAAAACAAATAAAATAGGAAATTAAGGGAAGGAAAAGTGGGGAAAGAAAATGTGAAGTACAAGAGAAGAAAAAAAGCATTGACTTCCGACTATTTTTAGCATAGTACAAGATAACATTCCAGCTTCAACTTTTTACTTTTATATATTAGTATATAACTAGCCATTTCTATAACAACAAATTTATCTAACTAGCAAAACCAAAGTCAAAGTTTCATTTTTTTTCATCACAAGCACAAAATCCAGAAGTGATATCCAAATAAAAAACATAATTACCCACCTAGAGCAAAGCAGACCAAGCTACAAATTACTGAAAATACTAAACTACAACCACAACTTTCTACCCTTATGTTTCTCCATTAACTTTTTTTTTAAAAAAAAGATACTCCACACTTTCTTATTTTTGTTTGCTTTCTTCCTTATTAACACTGAAGAAATCCCCAAAATAGCATAGATCTTCAAACAGGCTGTTGCTAAAGAGAGCCTCTTTTAGCTTAATAAAGATTAATAGTCCTTAAAATGATTAAGAAATGAAAGGCACAGTTTACTGCCCATTTGAAAAATAAATTCCAAAACAGCTGCTGCTTCAACAACTTGCAGCCCTACACCCCAGTTTTTGGCATGCAGGCTGCTTTGAAGCACAGGTCCTGAAGCTATTTGCAGACCTTTGCTGTATCAGAGGATCTTGAGGGATAATTCTAGGACTTTCCCTAACTCTGGAGAGTCATATAAACTGAAGGAAGGCCGGTTCCTTCTGTTGGTAGTTGAAAAAGATCCTTCAGGGATCCCTCCCTGGGCGTGCAGTCAGTGTGCCATCTGTTCACTGGAAGTCATGATTTGGGAGCTTGGCAACAGTGCTCATTTATGCAGTCTTGTAGTCACATGATTGCCATTTGCAACCTTCACAGCCTGTTTCCAATAAGCAAAATCAATGGGAAAGCCTGCAGAAAGTTACAAGTCATGCTCACATGATATTGTTCTTAAAGACATTGCTGCTGAGCAACAGAGTTGTTGGTCACAGCTGCAGCCAATAAGTGTAATGTAACTGGTTTAGTTTAGTCTAGTCCTCATTCAGCAACCCAGTCACTAAGTGGAAAATCATGTGACTATGGCGGTGCTTATGATTTTACTTCAGGTTTTCTTTGCTTTACAGTGTCAGAAGGATATGAGCAGACAGACAGATGAGCCCAAAAGGTGGGGAAGGTTTCCAGAATGTGACTCACAAGGAAGCCTGATAAAAGGGCAAATTTTATAGCCCCTTTTCCCCCACTAATCCTCACCTTTTGGAATACTCATACCAGTGTTGAAATAATTAACAAGAGGAAAGTTGATGTTTGTCTTGACAGGAAGGGATTACAAGACAATAAGTGGGTAAACAATGGAGAATGCACATTGAAAGTAATGTGGTGTTGGTTGTTTGCCTAGCAGTTCAGGACTGGCTGCTCCAGACCTTAGAAGGCAATCAAAAGCCAAAAGTGTGAAACTGATCAAAGTCTTGTCAGTTACAGGCAGCAGCTGCAAGCTGGCTAATTAAGGTCCAAATTAGCACATTTGTGCCTCAGAGAAAAGCAATTCAGGAAGTCATAACTTGTTTAACCAATCCTTCCAGTCTGGGGTGTATGGAACTAAAAGGGGTCAGGCACAGGATAATATGCAGTTGATCAATTGATCACAGGCAGTTGATCTATCCATATTTACTTTCAAAACAAGTAGGGAAATAAGAATAAATTTTGGTGAGCATGATTCTGTAACAGATATGGACTGTTGCGTTTATGTGTATGAATCAGCTCCTGTTTGTGATTCTGTAATGCAATATGTCTACTCTTATTGGTAAATTACAGATAGGATTGCGAGAAAGGACAGCCATTTGTAAACATATAGCTGTATCTACTGTTCTGGGTAATGCAGTTAAAGATGGATGCATATAAAGTTTATTTTTAAAAAATATTAAACATTTAGTTTTTCATATGCATTCATTATGGAAGCATATAGTCCTCTCTGAAAGTTATCTTTTTTTTTTTGTAGTTAAACGAAACACAGGTTTGTGTGGATATTCCAGCTGTGAGAGACTTCAAAGTGGCAAATACCCAGGATGCTTCAGTGACTGTGATGGATTATTATGAACCCAGTATGTGTCGATCACTTTTATGCATTCAGTGCTCAAGTATGCAGTTTAGATGGGAAAGACGAACTGTTCTATGTTAAGGAAGGACCAGATTCAATTAGTTACATTAAAGACTTTTCATGAGAAATAAGCATGACTGGTAACCACAGGCACTTAAATAATGTTAATTCTCTTAAACCTTGAAGAAGGGGGAGGTGGTGAGGAGAGGGCAGTGTTCGGTGGAACATAACGTCCATTAAATTTATGTTCTCTGAAAGATTGATATTTTAGGATATAATTCTTCTTCAAACAAGAATGATTTTGTTACTTAAAGCATTCCTCATTTCAATAAATTTAGCAATGGATTCATGATTCATGGATACGTAGTAAAAAAAGGACTTTTATTCATCTGCTCCAAATAGAAAATTGAAATTAGGGCATCATACCTAACAGCAATAGCAATAGCACTTAGACTTATATATTGCTCCATAGAGCTTTATAGCACACTCTGGGCGGTTTACGATATCAGCATATTGTCCCCAACAATCCGGCAGAGTACAGTGGTGAAGTTTTACGATAGTTTTGCTTCTGATATTGTTTCATCAGCATATAAATATCATTGTTTGAAAAGTTGGGCCTTAACAACTTTGCTTTTCAATTGGTCATAATAGGGAGAAGAACAGTGAAAAGCTACAACTCCCGGGTGATGCAGAGTTTGTCATCTTGTACTTTCTGTGAAGATGAGGAATGTAATTTTTGTAAAACAGATGGCTGTTTATCAGTTTCTCTCTCTTTTGAATTGTTAGTACTTCTAGTGCTATCAACTTGCTATGTAGTTGCCTGATTTAATAACTGGGTGACTGACACTTATTGCACTGCTGAGAATACCATTGATTGTATTTTCCTCTACAAGGAGAGTCTGGACCCTGTAAAAATTGACTTATGGGTCTAAACTCTGAGCAAGGATTTGCATCTCAAATTAAATAAGGGTAAGTTGCTCAGAATGGATAACTTCACGTTTGTACCATTTTTGTTTTCATTGGCATCTTCTGTACTGGTGTTTCTCACCCTTGGCAATTTTAAGATGTGTGAGCTTCAAATCCCAGAATTTCCCAGAAAGCAAATTCACACAGTTTAAAATTGCCAAGATTGAGAAACACTGTTCTTTATCTATTAAATCCTTAGGGACTTGCTGCAAAATTTTATATGATGCATATGTTTGTCTACTAATGTCTGAAGAGCTCTTACTTCTAATAAATGTACCGTATATACTTGAGTATAAGCCGAATTTTTCAGCCCACTTTTTGGGCTGAAAAATTCCACTTCGGCTTATACTCCAGTCAACAAAAAAACTTACCGAGGACTTGTGCGCGGCCGAGGCTTTGGTGCTTCCGGGATCGCCCGCACCTCTCCCAAGCCACCGCCGTCCGAGACCTGCCGAAGTTTGGGGAGGTTTGGGGAGGTGCGCGCGCACCTCCCCAAACTCCGCGCCTTGCCTGCCTGCTTCTTTCCGCAGCGGAAAGAAGCAGGCAGGCAGGGTGCGGAGGAACGGAGACTTGCCGACGTTTGGGGAGGTTTGGGCGCCTCCCCAAACCTCGGCAGGTCTCCGTTCCTCCGCGCAGACCTGCCGACGTTTGGGGAGGTTTGGGCGCCTCCCCAAACCTCCCCAAACCTCGGCAGGTCTCCGTTCCTCCTGCCGACCTTTGGGGAGGTTTGGGCGCCTCCCCAAACCTCCCCAAACCTCGGCAGGTCTCCGTTCCTCCTGCCGACCTTTGGGGAGGTTTGGGCGCCTCCCCAAACCTCCCCAGGTCTCCGTTCCTCCTGCCGACCTTTGGGGAGGTTTGGGCGCCTCCCCAAACCTCCCCAGGTCTCCGTTCCTCCTGCCGACCTTTGGGGAGGTTTGGGCGCCTCCCCAAACCTCGGCAGGTCTCCGTTCCTCCTGCCGACCTTTGGGGAGGTTTGGGCGCCTCCCCAAACCTCCCCAAACCTCGGCAGGTCTCCGTTCCTCCTGCCGACCTTTGGGGAGGTTTGGGCGCCTCCCCAAACCTCCCCAAACCTCGGCAGGTCTCCGTTCCTCCTGCCGACCTTTGGGGAGGTTTGGGCGCCTCCCCAAACCTCGGCAGGTCTCCGTTCCTCCGCGCAGACCTGCCGACCTTTGGGGAGGTTTGGGCGCCTCCCCAAACGTCCCCAAACCTCGGCAGGTCTCCGTTCCTGTTTGGGGAGGTTTGGGCGCCTCCCCAAACCTCCCCAAGTCTCCGTTCCTCCGCGCAGACCTGCCGACCTTTGGGGAGGTTTGGGCGCCTCCCCAAACGTCCCCAAACCTCGGCAGGTCTCCGTTCCTGTTTGGGGAGGTTTGGGCGCCTCCCCAAACCTCCCCAAACCTCGGCAGGTCTCCGTTCCTCCGCGCAGACCTGCCGACCTTTGGGGAGGTTTGGGCGCCTCCCCAAACGTCCCCAAACCTCGGCAGGTCTCCGTTCTTGTTTGGGGAGGTTTGGGCGCCTCCCCAAACCTCCCCAAACCTCGGCAGGTCTCCGTTCCTCCGCGCAGACCTGCCGACCTTTGGGGAGGTTTGGGCGCCTCCCCAAACCTCCCCAAACCTCGGCAGGTCTCCGTTCTTCCTGCCGACCTTTGGGGAGGTTTGGGCGCCTCCCCAAACCTCCCCAAACGTCGGCAGGTCTGCGCGGAGGAACGGAGACCTGCCGAGGTTTGGGGAGGTTTGGGGAGGCGCCCAAACCTCCCCAAACAGGAACGGAGACCTGCCGAGGTTTGGGGACGTTTGGGGAGGCGCCCAAACCTCCCCAAACGTCGGCAGGTCTGCGCGGAGGAACGGAGACCTGCCGAGGTTTGGGGAGGTTTGGGGAGGCGCCCAAACCTCCCCAAACAGGAACGGAGACCTGCCGAGGTTTGGGGACGTTTGGGGAGGCGCCCAAACCTCCCCAAAGGTCGGCAGGTCTGCGCGGAGGAACGGAGAC
This sequence comes from Vipera berus, assembly GCF_964194415.1. NCBI lineage: Eukaryota > Metazoa > Chordata > Lepidosauria > Squamata > Viperidae > Vipera > Vipera berus. Next base: position 237,382,273 of record NC_138202.1, read on the forward strand.
CTGCCGAGGTTTGGGGAGGTTTGGGGAGGCGCCCAAACCTCCCCAAACGTCGGCAGGTCTGCGCGGAGGAACGGAGACCTGCCGAGGTTTGGGGAGGTTTGGGGAGGCGCCCAAACCTCCCCAAACAGGAACGGAGACCTGCCGAGGTTTGGGGACGTTTGGGGAGGCGCCCAAACCTCCCCAAAGGTCGGCAGGTCTGCGCGGAGGAACGGAGACCTGCCGAGGTTTGGGGAGGCGCCCAAACCTCCCCAAAGGTCGGCAGGAGGAACGGAGACCTGCCGAGGTTTGGGGAGGTTTGGGGAGGCGCCCAAACCTCCCCAAAGGTCGGCAGGAGGAACGGAGACCTGCCGAGGTTTGGGGAGGCGCCCAAACCTCCCCAAAGGTCGGCAGGAGGAACGGAGACCTGCCGAGGTTTGGGGAGGTTTGGGGAGGCGCCCAAACCTCCCCAAAGGTCGGCAGGAGGAACGGAGACCTGCCGAGGTTTGGGGAGGCGCCCAAACCTCCCCAAAGGTCGGCAGGTCTGCGCGGAGGAACGGAGACCTGCAGAGGTTTGGGGAGGCGCCCAAACCTCCCCAAAGGTCGGCAGGAGGAACGGAGACCTGCCGACGTTTGGGGAGGTTTGGGGAGGCGCCCAAACCTCCCCAAAGGTCGGCAGGAGGAACGGAGACCTGCCGACGAGCCGCGGCCACACAGGGTATTCCTGTGTATTCAGGCTTGCAAAATGGCGGATCGAGCCTCTGCTGGCGGCAGAGGCTTGCAGAACGGCGGATCGGCTTATACTCGAGTCAATAACTTTTTCCAGTTTTTGGGGGTGAAATTGGGGGTCTCGGCTTATACTCGAGTCGGCTTATACTCAAGTATATACGGTATATAAGATTACAACCTAAACTATTTTCTTCAGTGAAATAGTGGAAATTCTAGACTCTAACCTTGGCTGTGAATTAGATAATATTAAATTAAAACTGCTTTGTCTAAATCTTTAACCATTTTTTTAAAATTTAAAGCATGTCTGAATGAGGCCAAGCTGATATTCAGGAAAAAACTGAAATAAGTATATATTTTATATTAGTTTCTTATTTTTATAGTAAATTTGAGAGTTTTTAAAAGGAATCTTTTTTAGTTTTAATACTTACACCATATATTATTTAAGCATTACATTCCTAATTTATGGGATTTAGTTTACAGTACATTTCAAGCTAACACTTAATTTATAAGTGTTATTGATTGTACTGGCACAGGATTGAATCTCACCTTTAAAGCAGTTTAATAAGTATTTTGGCCAGATTAACATTCATTGCAATAATTGCTGATTTCCTCGGTTATGTTCTAAAAATCTAAATTCCTCTTATGTGCATTGATTGTACAATGTGCACATAAGGAGACATACTAAAGCACAGCTCAAAAAAACATTTTGAGTAGCTGATCATAATGAATACTTGAATAGTCATATTATGAAAAATGCTTAAACTGCTAAAAACAAAATATGCCTCATTATGTGTTGGAGTATGTGATTTTTGTATGTGTATTAAAGGTAAATATAAGAAAGCAACAGATTTACGATCAAGGTTTCTTTTTAATTTGAAATTTTGTATTCTTCTTTTTAACAGTATGGCATTTACTGCTTGTCCTAATTGTTGATAGAGAGTAAGATAAAGCAGTTTAGTGGGTTGTTTCAAACTGAACCCATCTTGTCCTGCCAATTCTATGGACAAGGAAACTAGAAGACTAGTCCAATAGGAACTCTTCCTCTGAGGAAACTTTTATGTTAAGTTACTCAGAGAACACCTTGCAGAGCAAGAAAGAATAGCAGTATATGGAGGTAGTTCTCGCCTTGCAATCATTTGTTTAGTGACTGTTACAACCGCAGTGAAAAAAGTGACTTATGATCATTACAACATGCCTGTAGTCTAATGATCAAACTTTGGATGCTTGGCAACTGGCATGTACTTATGATGGTTGCAAGGGATGTGGGGTCATGTGATCACCTTTTATGACCTTCTGACAAGCAAAGTCAATGTGGAAGCCTGGTTCACATAATAACTGTGTTACTAACTTAACAACTGCAGTGACTGACTTAAGCAAGGAAGGTCGTAAAATGGGGCAAACCTCACTTAACAACTGTCTTAGCAACAAATTTTGGGCTCAATTGTGGTCGTAAGTCAAGGACTATCTCAATAGGAACAAACAAAATATTGACACTGAGATGGGTGGAATCAAGTCTCTGTCAGTCTAAATAGAACACCTAGAGCCCAATCTGAAGTAAAGGTGGCAGTGTTTTTGTCACTGAATCAGATTGAAATTGGCTTCCATCTTCCTTAAAAATAAGGTTCAATAAATGAATGAAAAGAAAACTCGAATCAGTATAGAATAAAACTGCATCCTTGTTCACAAATGGCAGTATTGGTAGGCTGCCAGTAATGCAAGACTATCAAATATCAACTATATTGCAACAGTCAAATTCACTTAGATAGGAAGTGAAGCACTGGATTAAAATAATGATGTGGTCAGGCACAGGTTTAAATATTTAGAAAGGAAACTATGAACAAATGTAGACAAATATATAGTGAATATTAAGATCCATATAACAGAACTTTAAGCAACTTTAGCTGCATTACGTCTTAAGTGCATAAAATCAATTCTTAAGGGCTTTGGCATATCTTCCTATTTTGTTTGGCACTGTATGCTTTCATTTGAATATTATATTGAATAGGCCTGAGGAAAAAGTGCATAGAATAAAAGTTAAACACACACACACACTTGGAAATACAAATTTCTCTATTCATATATGTATACATCTGCCTAAGATTGAATAAAGAAACGTGTGTTGTGGCTGCAAAAAATATATGTTTAAGATTTCAGGATTTTGTACATGTATATGAGAATGAGGTATTTACTTATGTTGTTATTCCCTATTAAACTATATATTTTGTGCTGAAAATTTAAAATATGCATTCTTACCAGATCATTCCTGCCACTTCAGGTTAATAAATATATCCATAGGGCTGGTCCATATTGAAATAAAAAAAAATATTTTTTTGAGTCGGCCCCTCTATATGTTCTTCAGAAGAAAGCACTTTTTGACTGTTTTGCTTAGTAACAAAAACTCCATTGTTAAGTAATAACTACTTGTAGGTAGGACTATCAAATTATTGATGTTCAGTGGGGAGTACCTGTACAGCTATAGGTGGAATCTACAGAATACAGAAGGCTGGATCTTGGATCCTTGGCATTTAGGAGAAATTCAAAAATGACTTCATTGTATGCTGGGAGGACAGAAAGATGGAGTTATGGTTGCAGGGAAACAGAAACTGAGGAGCCAGAATAAAGGACAGAATACATAAGTTGTTGGTTATGCACACAGTTGTCTTAGATGCTGATTTATAAAATAACAGTATTTTTTAAATGCATTACCACATTATCTGCATTAGCCTTTTTCTATCACTAGATCAGACATGTCAAACACAAGGCCCGGGGGCCGGATCCGGCCCGTGAAGTGGTTTTATGTGGCCCGTGAAGCCATCCTGGAAACAGTGAGGGAATGGCCCCCACTGCCTTGGCCCTGGCCCAGAGACCCTCCTCCTGCCAGAGACCCTCAGATCTGTCCCACTCCTGCCCAGGCCCCCATAGGCACCCTTGATGCGAACGATGTAGAGCTGGCCACGCCCACCCAGTAGGCCACACCCACCCTGGCCATACCCATCTGGCCCCCTGAGGGCAACCTCAATGCTGATGTGGCCCTCAATGAAATTGAGTTTGACACCCCTGCACTAGATGATCGCCAGTGAAACATGAAAGACTTCCTCTTTTAATTATTTAACTTTCCAGATGAAAAAGAAGAATGTGAGATTATTTTGCATTACCAAATAATTACAATAGAACAGCGGCAGTGGTGGGATTCAGCCAGTTCGCACCAGTTTGGAAGAACCGGTAACTAATTTTTTCCCCCCAGGCCCAGAATAGACTTCCGGAAGTGGCATCCACGCAGAGAACCTGTTGTTCACATATTTGAATCCCACCACTGAACAGCCATACTATACTATTCACCCACATCATCATATGGTTTTGGTCCCTCTGTAGAATACTTGATGGTTATGTGTCAACTGGCCACATAAAAGGAAAAAGTAATCCCCATTTAAGGAAAATGCCACAGTCTGTTTTCTAAAAGTATCTTCCCCCAAGGCCATTGGAGAATATTTAGCAATTCAGTAATACTTTTTATGCAAATTGCAAACACATGTCAACTGATAATAGTTAAACCACTGGAAGATTATGTTGTGCCCTAATGGAACAAAGACCCAGGTTCTTCCCCACTTACAGGGTGGAGGGAAAAACCAAAAGGATATGTAACCCCCTGCCCCAAATAATTCAGGTTTATGCTTTTCTTTTGGATCATCCCCAAAAGAAGAAAACAGTTGCTCTGCCTGTTGACAGACCCCCATTATTTGGCACAACCCGCCCCTTTAAAAATTACTGATAAGACCCACACACTGCTCAAATGCTAGCATTTTTTATTGAAACAGTTCCAAAGAAAGAACATTTGGAAAGAGGCTATTGAAGCTCTACTTTGGCTTCCGTGTTGTTGCAGAAGGAAAGCATGCCCAGGAGATGGCTATGGGTTGCCAGAAATGACGTGTAGATGCGCAAGGGCAGATGGGAGAAGCTGAGAATTTCTCATTTGGATTTTGATCTGGACAATACAGGAAATTCAGGATTCAGAGCATCCTCTTTTGAGGCCATTTGTTGGTGCTTTCTGAGCCTGGGCTAATGATCCTGGAGATATTCTTCCCTATTTATTTCTGCAGCATCAAAAAAGGTTATAAAAAGTGGTGGAAGTGCTAGTGAAATAAAAAATAAGTACTGGATTGTACACGGTGCATTTGAAACATCTCACTAATGAGAAAGTATGTACTTGCTTTTAAAAGTTCTAAGAAGCTAATTAGAACAACCTCAATTCTAATTCAGCTAAGAAAGTTACGAATAAGGTGATCTGGCGTAGCTCTTTAGGCTGCATTAGAATCAAGTCAAAGCTTTCCCTTGATAAAGTAATACACCTCAAAAATACATGGGGAACAGAAAATCACAACTAAGTTCTAAGGCAAATTCTTCATAAAGTGGCTTAATCCATAATTAGCATTTTAAAAAGGCAATAATAGTTTTTCATTAAAGTTCAGGGAGGATGAGACGAAGATTGGAAATATCCAGATCTCAGGTCTCAACATCTCAGTTTTTGCTTAGCTACTGCTCCCTGATATTTGGGGCTTGTTGTTTAAGGGAATATCATTCCCCATTCCTGACAATCAGAGCCAAGTAGCCAAAAGGATATTTGGATAATTGATGCATAAGGCTGACCACTTCATTCCTCTTAAGACCCCTTAAGAAGGGGTCAGATTATGGCCTTGTAGCCTTGGGATGACCTTCTGAGTTGTTCCAAAAGTTGCTGCCATGTTGTAACAAAATGAAACACAATAAGAAAACTATTACATATAAGAAAAGTGATCATATGAGCTATATTTAATTAATTAAATTTAAAATACGTTGAAATTAAAAATACAGTTGAGCCACTTTTTGTTCTAGCCTCACCACTCAAAAACCAAGTGTGATTCAGAAAAGGTCACATGCCCCCTACCATTCATAATATGCAAAGTATCATGTGTGATGTAAATGAAATCACAAAAGAAACACTTCTGTTTATAGTGTATTTGTAGTCAAATATGTCACCGGTGGAATTCAGTAAGCTGTTACCTCCTAGGCATGCTTCAGTTCACATTTGGATTATACAGTAAATTACCAAGCCAAGTCAATCATTTTTACTGCTTTGAAGATAAATAGCATTTAAGGAACTGTGCTTAGCACAACTACATAAATAAAAGTTCACAGATGTAGGGCATAACTCTGTGCAAGTGCATTGCATATCTCCCTGGGATTCTATATATTTGAAAAGGGTAATAAATCCAAGAACAAAAGTTGCTTCGTAAGTATTATCTGCTGTTCTAAAGATGTGAATTTAGCACCCTAACATGAATAATATAGTGCTTAAGCTTTGCATCCTATGAGATTAAAAGAAGTTATATTGGAAAATAAGAAACAGGTTTGCTTGGCACTATGTCAGAGCAAGTGCTTTGCAGATTGGAGGTAATTAAGCAGTGAGGTTTGGGAAGTCTTTGGATCAAAATCATGTTTGTTCTGATTCTATTGAATATCTTACGTTCTTGACATTTGTAGATTCTGCTATGACAATTTGCTGTTTTAAGGGTGTTGACATGACAAGTTGCAGAATAGACTACATATGTGGACCAGGCTGGGCTGCAAAACATGTGCCATGCACATTGGAATACAGATACATCCCAAAAATCTATTTTCCTGTTCAAAGGTATCGAGCTGGGCATAATATTAAGGCAATTCCTGAAGATAAGGAATGCAGTGTTCCTTGCTGAAGGCTAAGTTTGTGGATTGTGGAAATAGTCACGGTTAGATTTATTATGGCTGTTGGAATTCTGAGTTAAACACTAAATACAAGAATATTGCTTTATTTGTGCCAGTTGTCACTGCAGAGCATTCTGACAATGTAAACATGTCTTTTAGGAACAAATACGTGCCTATCCTGGATTTTATGCCCAACAGTTAGGCCAAATGCAATATCACATCTCAACACGAGAATAGTATTACAGGCAGGCACACAGAAAGGGAAAATCTGCATCAAGATATAAATATCTTATACAATTGATTGATTGATTGATTGGGGATATTTGTGTGTGTTTATGTATCTCGTTCATTGCCAAGACACACAACCTCTTGGGACTTTGCCCTGCAGAATAAAGATGGAGTTCTGATTAAGACCCCAATAAACAAACATTTTTTAAAAAACAAATCATTATCAAGTTTATGGACAATAGGTGTCCTTCACAGAAGATCAGAGAAGAGTAAATATATAAGCCATTTTATCTTATTTTTATCAAGAAGGTATTGAGCCAATTCATCAACTGCTTACTTTTATAAGCATGTGACTTAGTTACAAATATATCATGTAAGTAATAACAATACATTATCCTAACCGCTTCTTTGTTAGATGACCTCTTTTGGAAGATTGCCTCTTGGAAAACTTTCATATATAATTCCCACTAAAATTAATGTAGCATGCAGTTCATCATCAATCAAGCTGAGAGTAAATACAAAGAAATTCAGACAAATTCTTTCCATTACTGCATTTGGATAATTTGACTAAATAATTGCAACTTATGTCCTCTATGAAGCACATTTTCCAATCCATTGAAAAGGAACATAGAAATTGGATAATTATTGTGTTTAAAGAAAGATTTAATGTTGACAGGGGTGTGATTATTTACTGCTCTGGCAGCAATGGCAGTGACACAAGACCCTCCTGTTCGTCACCTACATTTTCCTTGTCATGGGAAGTTGTCATCATGTGTTACCATAGTGTCATTTCTGAAACATTCTGGAAAAGATAAAATGAACTAAAGAAACACCAAGAGGCAACCAGGAAGAGAAGTTCTACTGCTACCATATTGTAAAAAAATAACAATCCTTATATTTTCCCAGTGATTAGTTTTCTGAAGACCATTAACTTTCCTTCACATTTTTGCTAACAACACAATGGTAAAATTCTCTGCTACAATAATTGTAGAAGGGAGGATACAGAAAGAATATAGGTGTGGGCCAATTGAGTACCACAGCATAAGACTACGTTTAAGTGGATTTGCAACCCTGGGTCAGAGGCTTCATTAGCAGATTATTTTTTAAAAGATGCCTTTGGAATTGTTCTCAAAAAACCATGGTACAAGAAAAAAGCTTTACACCTAAAGTGACTTATAGAATAGAAACTGGGTTAACAGTTTGAATTCAGTTTTGTGCCAGTCTCTAAATATCTGCAACTCTTTCTTAAGTGTCTACTATTTATCTTCTATGTCACTCATCTGTGTGGTTAGCAATTTGATGAATTACTTGAAAAACCATTTCCTTATCTCTCAAGAAGATCCAGTTTGATATAGTGGTTAAAGGTCCAAGGCTAGAAACCAGGAGACCATGAGTTCTAATCCCACTTTAAGTTCAAAGCCAGCTGGATGACTTTGGACCAGTCACACTCTCTCAGTCCAAGAAAAGAGGCAATGGCAATGCACTTCTGAAATCTTGCCAAGAAAACTGCAAGGGCTTAGCGGTCACCAGGAGTCAACGTTGACTTGAAGATGCACACAGACATGCCCCACAGAAATGGAGGCAGAAGTTTACTTCAAACAAACGGTTGAAGAAGATAATTGCACATTGCACATTGGCTGGTTATATAAAAGACAAGCATTGATGTAAGCTAAAAACTGGAACTTATTAAATAAAGAAAAAGTGAGCATCAAAATAACATAATAAAAATACAAACAGAATGCTGGCACGGAAAGCATTACATGGTTACTTTCTACAAAAGATTGAGGGAAAAATGGATAAAGATAAAACCTGGCAATATCTTCCAACTGGAACATTAAAAAAAGAAAGCAAAAGGTTGATTTTGGCTGCTCAAGAGTGAACTATTCAAACTTATGCAATGAAAGTTGTAACTGAAAAATTGTCAAGTGTTTCAAAGTGCACATTGTGCAAAACAGTACAGAGAGTAGTTCATATGCTCAGCTCATGCAAGAAGATAGAATAAACTGATTTATAAACAACAACATACCATAGTCGCCAAAACGATTCTTTGGAACAACTGTAAAAATGATTGTGTACTAGTGGTTAAAAATGGGTGAGAACAGAGTTGAAAACATAGTACAAACTGAGCAGGTTAAAACATAGTGGGATTTCTGAATACAAATTGAAAGTCTTGGCTCATAACACACCAGATTTAACTAAGGTTGAAAAGAATAAAATGTGGATAACTAATGTGGCAAAACAGAACAGAAGACAAAGAATTGGAGAAGATCACAAAGTGTCAAGATCGGAAAATCGAAGCTGAAATATTATGGCATAAATTGGCCATGATGGTTGCTTTGGTAATGGACACACTGGGTGCCATACCCCAAAATCTTGGACCACGGAGATGTCCTCGGACAAATGCTGGCTCTTCAGCTTTGAAATGGAGATGAGCACTGGCCCCTAGAGTCGGAAACGACTAGCACACATGTGCGGGGGAACCTTTACCTTTTACCTAATGTGCACATTGACAAAATTTCCATCTATGAATTATAAAAGGCCACATTACTTGAATCTGCACATATACTACACTGATACATTACAACATCTTAAGTTCTTGGGTAGAATTTGATGCCTATGAAGACCAACACCAGCTGAAGAACTGGCAGCTGTAATTTCACACTATTGTGAACAGATAATATTGTATGACTGTCAAAGAAAAAAAATGAAGTGTATGCAGTATCAGAGAATATGATGACAATTGGAGGAGGCCCTTCACATAGCTGATGTTGGATGGGGCTGAAACTGTCAATCACGATTCTTAGGATGCCACACATTAACTTTGCATGGATAGCAGCACCCAGACGTGTTCTGGGTGTGCAGTAAGGATGTGCTAGGGAAGTCTCAAATTTTTATTTCCCTGATGGCTCTGGGAGTATAGAAGAGCAGCAGTTTCAACTTGTTGCCAGAAGAAATATGTATCAGAAGATTGGTTGTCCACTCTGCTGCTCATTGTCCACAAACCAAATGTTTATTCACACCAATATCTCTCCTGAAAAAGAGGCATCACATATCTAAAAGAGCTCTTTCTCCCAAATATTTGACCCCTTTGGCAGCTGCAGTTTTGAATCCTTCTGTCCTGCCATCTGGTTTGAAATACTTGATGGAAGCTAGGGGAAAGATATGCCCCAGCAGCATAACCCAGGCTGACTTCAGTGGATGGGCAAGAGGCACCCAAAGTAGATACAGGCCTTCAAAGGTATGAGAGCTACAGGGTTCCAGTAGAACACCACATGGAAATTGCTATTCTTGCTGATGCTGTTACTGTTGTTCCCAAGCCGCAAGCTTTCAACTTGGTAAAAAGTGTATGTCAAGTTGACCTTGATGAATCTAATCGGGTGTTACATAAATGTACCAGGAATATTATCCCAGATTATTGAATTCCACAAAATAATAATTTAATGTTTTTCATTTTCTCTTAAAGTCTTGCAGAATGAAACAAGTCAAACTGAGTTATTGAGCCTCATATAAAATGACTCCGGAATTAGAATTAATGAAATGTATTAAATAAATTGATCCCAAATGTTCAAGCAGTGCAAAGTCTGTGCACACATTCCACACTGAAGAAGCTGGGCTAGTTATAAGGTTTCAGAGCTATGGAATTTCCTAGGTGAGTGACCCATTCCTTTGAGGCAAGACTTCCTAAGGACTGGCCCCTTGATGTGGAAAATGATGCAGACTGCACTGTAAACTGACTCTGCTGATTATATAAAATTCATATCCTGATATTCAGTGCCAGATCAATCTTTTGGGAAGAGCAGGATATGTTCTTTGGAATGTTCACCTTTGTGCAGGATGGTAGATGTAGGAAAAGTTATCAAGTCAATACAGCAGGTTTCCCAAACTGTGAAGTATACCTTGGGAAGGTGCACATAGAATCTAGAGGAGTTGTACATTGTTATAATAAATCCACCTTTCCCAAAGTTTCATTGTGTTGTTTCCATTGTTCAATTGTGTGCATTTCAGTGTTTTTTAGGGGAGTACATTAAGATTAGACTAGAGGGAAGTAGGATGAAAAAAGGTTTAAGAACTCCTGCAATATATTCAATAGCTGGGATTGATGGAACTTGTAGTCCAATATATCTGGTAAGTATGAAGTTGGAATGATTTAGTCTGGAAGCTTTAGTCTGGAAACTTTTCTTGCCTCTGTTGAGAAAAATGAAGATACAGAAGCTAAATATGATGCTTCATCATTGCAATGTCTATCTTCTGCCAATGAGAGATGGAAATTCCTGTGTAGCAGTAATAAAACTTGCAGGGATGTCTGATTAAATATCAAATAAATAATTGCTTATTCTCACCATTGTTGGCCTTTAAAATGTGGTAGCAGACATGGGAAGTTCATTGATCACTTTTTAAAAAATTAAATATACTTGACATAAGTGATTAACAATGTTTGTGAGATAAATGGGACTTCAAAATACTCATGTTTGGTTGGATCATACCTCATTATATTAGAAGTATATTAACTGATAAATACCTGCTAATGGCAGGGAAAATGTAAAAATAAGTCCTCTTAACTTATATTCATTTTATATTCTTTTTTTTAAAGAAGACTGACTCTGCCCATTCCCTGATTTTGAAATATATTGATTTCCTGACCACTGAATAAGCCCAAGGGGAAGGTAAAGGTAAAGGTAAAGGTTCCCCCGCACATGCGTGCTAGTCGTTTCCGACTCTAGGGGCCGGTGCTCATCTCCGTTTCAAAGCCGAAGAGCCAGCGCTTGTCCGAGGACGTCTTCCGTGGTCATGTGGCCGGCATGACTAAACGCCAAAGGCGCACGGAACGCTGTTACCTTCCCACCGTAGTGGTCCCTATTTTTCTACTTGCATTTTTTACGTGCTTTCGAACTGCTAGGTTGGCAGAAGCTGGGACGAGTAACAGGCGCTCACTCTGTTACGCGGCACTCGGGATTCGACCCGCCAAACTGCCGACCTTCTGATCGACAAGCTCAGCGTCCTAACCCACTGAGCCACCGCATCCCTTTTTTAAGGGGAAGGTAGATGGAGGCAAATGGATCTTCTGTGAGACAGGGGCTACTGAGACTTTATCAACTTTAGTTCATCTTGCTTAAGGCGTTAACAACAGTGGAAAAGCAGATATTGTGCAAATGAATTTCTAGAGGAAAGAAGCACTGGAAAAATTTTCTTCCAGATAAAAGCCTCTTGCTTTTCAAAAAGTCCATCAGAAGATAATGACTGGACTTGTAAGACTGAGAATTACCATTACAGAAAATTCATTTCTTGGCACTTTGCATGTATATCAGATTAGACAAATTAAAATATGTGCAATAGACTAGAGAACTTTAGCTGGGCCCCCATCTTTACACTGAGGCTTGGAAGAACTTAACTTTGAAATTATTTGGATCAGTTAACTGAATTCTTCCAAAAAAATAGGATTGTGATCATTTATGTAAAATTGGAAGCACATGATTATGGTTCAATGAACAGAACCAGAAAGTGGAACAGTCTTATAAATTCTTTGAGCTATGTTTGAACCATACATAAAAGTCATTAAATACAAATGTAAAATATCACAAGGAAAAAAGAAAAAGAAAATACAGGATGGATGTGTCTAGCAGACCAAATACTGTATTAGAATAAATTGCAGACTGAATATAAATCATTAAGTCAAGCTTAGGCAAGTAGGCTGCTCTGAGTCTGCATAAATTAGAGTAGCTTATAAATCTTATAAAATAATAAATAAATAAATCTAAAAATCTAAAAATCATTTTGAGGCTGCAATAGTAGACATTATTTACTAGAGAAAAAAACTATTCTATTTAAAACAGCCATTCACCCGAGTCATGAAGCATAATCCTCAACTGATGTGAGATATATATACACATATCTACCGATGCAGACATGGGTATATTATGAAGAAAAATATAATTTGTCAATTATAATGTCATGGTCAGGTCCACTGATGACATCTTAAGGAAATGGTGCACCGCCACCTCCTTATCAGATGATAGGTCCACCCCCTATCAGAGAGGAATTAATCACCACTAGGCCAACCACACATCCCTCTGTGGTAGTCTTCATCAATCAGCAGGGACATGGATCAAATACAAAGGTAGCTGAGCTAACAGTCATGAGAATCCTGTCCATTTTCTCAGGCCCAACAGGATCAAACTCCCCCAAATGACCAAGGCAGCCCAGACCCCCTAGTCTCCAGAGGACCTGCTACAAAGCCAAATACCAACTTAGAATGAGTCCATTTAGCTTTATACACCAAATTCCTTGCATATTCTTCACCATGACCTTGTAAAACTATATTAGGGCCTATTCTTATTTGCAATGTAAATTATTTGGAGGGGGGAAAAGAATGAGGATATGGGGAGGAAAGAAAGAATGAGGATAAAGAAATTATCATTTAGTTTTATAACCACTGCAAGAGCAAAAAATATTGCTGATGTACTTCAGATGTGGCTTTACATCAACTGTGTGTAAATTAGCTAAATGGAATAAACTTGAGAAGCATGCAGAACAGATCCTCAGAATGCAGACTCTCAAAATTCTTTTCACATGAACTGTGAAGGACTGAAAACGTCATGTATTTAATTTTAATTTTAATTTAATAACATTTATATACCGCCCTTCTCCCTGAGGACTCAGGGCGGTTCACAGGGCAGAATAAAATAGCAAATACAAACATTAAAAAGAGATTAAACAGTTGCCCTAGTTAAAAAAAATAGAAGTACAATTCTAAAAACCCCAAGATAAAATTAAAAGACCAAAGATAAAACAACCCCACCGATCCCCATCAGGCTAGGCCAGCTTGTACAAACAAAAATGTCTTGAGATCGCGACGAAAGGAGCGAAGATCGGGCGCCATCCGGAGCTCTACCGGTAGCTGATTCCACAGCTCCGGAGCGCCCACAGAGAAGGATCTCCCCCTGGGGGCCACCAATCGACATTCTCTGATCGGTGGCACCCTGAGGAGGCCCTCTCTGTGGGAACGCACAGGGCGCAGGGAGCTTGATGCCGGCAGCAGATGTTCCCTGAGGTACTCCGGCCCCATGCCATGGAGGGCTTTAAACACCGTTACCAGTACCTTGAATCTCACCCGGAAGACAACTGGCAACCAATGCAGCTCACGGAGCAGAGGTGTAACGTGGGAGTATCGGGAGACTCCCAACACCACTCTCGCGGCTGCATTCTGTACCAGTTGGAGCTTCCGGGTGGTCCTCAAGGGCAGCCCCATGTAGAGAGCGTTGCAGTAGTCCAGACGAGAGGACACGAGCGCATGAGTGACCGTGCACAAATCATCCCGGCTAAGATAGGGCCGCAACTGGCGCACCAGGCGAACCTGGGCGAAGGCCCCCCTAGTCACAGCTCCTATATGGTCTTCTAAGGTGAGCCGTGAATCTAGGAGGACTCCCAAGTTGCGAGCCCTATCTACGGGGGGTAATAGTTCACCCCCCATAGCCAGAGGTGGAATGTCCGAATAAACCCGGGATGAAGGTATGCAAAGCCACTCAGTCTTGTCGGGGTTGAGTTGAAGTCTGTTCCTCCCCATCCAGACCCGAACCGCCTCCAGGCAGCGGGACATCACGTTGAGGGCATCACTGGGGTGGTTTGGGGTCGAAAAGAAAAGTTGGGTATCATCAGCGTACTGATGATACCCAACTCCAAAGCCACGAATGATCTCACCCAGCGGCTTCATGTAGATGTTGAACAGGAGAGGCGAGAGGACCGACCCCTGAGGAACTCCACAAATGAGAGACCTCGCGGTCGACCTCTGCCCCCCTGCCAACACCGACTGCGAACGTCCCAAGAGATAGGAGGAGAACCACTGTAAAACTGTGCCTCCCACTCCCAGTCCCCTGAGACGCCGCAGCAAGATACCATGGTCGATGGTATCGAAAGCCGCCGAGAGGTCTAATAGGACTAGAACAGAGGAATGCCCTCTGTCCCGAGCCCTCCAGAGATCATTCACCAGCGCGACCAATGCCGTCTCCGTGCTGTGCCCGGGCCTGAAACCCGATTGGTACGGGTCTAGATAATCCGCTTCATCCAGGACCAGAGGGAGCTGATGCGCCACCACACTCTCAACAACCTTCGCAAGAAAGCGAAGGTTGGAGACAGGACGAAAGTTGTTCAATACAGCTGGGTCCAGGGCAGGCTTCTTGAGGAGAGGCCTCACCACCGCCTCCTTCAAGACGGCGGGGAAGACACCCTCACTCAAAGAAGCCGATATAACTGCCTGGAACCAGCTGCGTGTCCTCTCCCGGGCTGCATAGACCAGCCAGGAAGGGCACGGGTCCAATAAACATGTGGTGGTGCTCAGCCTCCCCATGATCCTGTCCACTTCCTCCGGAGTCACAGAATCAAACTCCTCCCAGGTGATATCGACAAGACCACCCGTGTCCTGATCGTCAGACTCTGCCCAGTCAGAGTCCAGACCGGTCCGAATCCGAGCGATTTTGTCCGACAGATGTTGATTAAACTCCTCGGCACGACCCTGCAAGGGATCCTCCCTCACCTCCTGATTTAGGAGGGAGCGAGTCACCCTAAACAGGGCGGCCGGGCGATTATCTGCGGACGCAATAAGGGTGGCGAAGTGGTTAGACCTCGCCTCCCTTATTGCAGCGAGATAAGACCTAATGTAGGTTCTTAGTCGCAATCGGTCGGATTCGGATCGGCTGGACCTCCAACCGCTCTCTAGGACCCGTCTCCGACGCTTCATCTCCCGGAGCTCCGCAGAGAACCATGGAGCTCGACGGGATCTGCACCGGGTCAGGGGCCGCAGGGGTACAACTCGGTCAAGAGCCTCAGTGGCCGTCCTTTCCCAGGCTTCCACTAAGGCATCAGCCGAGCTGTGAGCAAGGAAGGCAGGTGGGGACCCCAGCGCCGCCTGGAACCTCTGGGGATCCATTAAGCGTCTGGGGCGGTACCATTTAAGTGGTTCCAAACACCCACGGCGGGGGGTGGCAAAACGGAAGACCAGCCGCAGGAGATGATGATCGGTCCATGACAGGGGCATAATAATTGGAGAGCCCCCACCAAGATCATCTAACCACCGTCCAGACAAGAAAACTAGGTCAAGGGTGTGGCCTCCTTCATGAGTCGGTCCCAAAATTACTTGCGTCAGGTCCATGGCCGTCATGGAAGCCATGAACTCCCGAGCCAACTCAGATGACCCTCCCAGCGATGGTAGGTTGAAGTCCCCCAAAACTATAAGTTTCGGGAACTCAACCACCAGCCCAGAGAGGGCATCGAGCAGCTCAGGCAGGGCTGCTGCTGCGTGACTAGGCGAAAGGTACACCAGCAGCAAGCCCAACTGCGCACCAGGGCCGCATCTCAAAAAGAGAGACTCACACCCGACTATCTGAGGAACGGTGGCCTCCCGCGGACACAAGGTCTCCCTCATAACAACAGCCACTCCCCCACCCCTACCCTGAGCCCGAGGCCGGTGCAGCACCCGGAAACCTGGTGGGCAAAGATCAACCAGAGGAATGCCGCCCTCTGGGCCCAACCAAGTTTCCGTGATGCAAGCCAGGTCAGCCTGCTCACCCTCGACCAAATCTCGGACGAGAGGAGCCTTGTTAGCGACCGACCTGGCATTCAAGTACACTAGCCGGAGCTCAGGAGGCTGCACATCCTCACTCCCGGGACCTCGGGGCGGAACCAGAGGGTCGGAGTGCCTCACCGCTTGTAAGCAGCGGAGAGGCCTTCCCTGAGACCGATACGGCCCTCTGTTCCTACACCTGCTGCCATTCCCTATCGTCGTGGGGATGGGTAGTCCCACGACTGGCCCTGGAGCCCCAGAAGCAGCCGACCCCCGCTCCCCCCCTCCGCGATCAGCCTCAGCACTAGCCTGAACAGAGGTAGTTGGACTGCCCCCCTCATCCAAACAACCAAGAAAAGAACCCTCCCTCCTCCCTAACCCCCAAAAATTTTTTGACAAAAAGCAAACCAAGGACCTCCTATTTAGTTCTGGGCTGCAACAAGAAAGTCTGCAGAAACTCTCCTGGATAAGATTTTCCAGCTTTCTATATTGTTTCCAGAAACAATGTCATGAACCCTTGGTTTTTGTACTGGATGGGAAAGAATAAGTAATTGTTATGGAAGATGTGTGGTGTAATCGCCCACACTCTTTTTGGTTCTGTGAATGATTACAGTTGCCATACCATTGTTTCTTGTAAGAATCCATGATGTGAGAAAATGTTTAATATAATGACATTGTTACACCCCACTCCTTTGCAATCGGAAAACAAGAGTTAGGAGTAGTAGAAGGTCCCTTACAATATTTTCCCCCTTTAAACAGAATCCTATTGGCTTAAAATATACTTCCCACACAAGTATCTATTCTAGAGTAGTATCACATCAGGCTGCAGGTAAGGACTCATAGGATGGATTGTTCCACCATATCTGTTTTTAAGGTAACTTAAACAGCACCGCGTTCTTACTAATATATGGGGCAAACATTTAAATTTCATATCAGAAACACCCTGACTACAAACAAGTTGGCAGGGGGAAAGAGAAAATATATTTTCTAGAGGAAAGTTGCATAACCTTTCACTCAGAGTTCTGAACAAAATGCCAAGAAGAATTTAGACAGTCATTTTTTTCTTTTATTACATCTGTTATTATTTTGGGTTCTGATGCTTCTTGACATTCCACTCCAATCTTAGTCCTATGTAGAAAAAAGAACTATTGTCAAAAGTCAGTGAACTTTTTTTTTAGTACAAGTTTCATTAATTTTTTAATTTTACATTCAGGTGTTTATGAAGCAATACAGTGTTTGGGTAATCAAAAGTAAACAATAGCAAATAACAAATTATTTGTAAATAGCTCAAGTTACATCAACAAAGATTCCCTCTCTGATTCCCTTAGTTATAACATAATCAAATTAATCAAATTAATACATTTTTACTTGTGACATAATCAATTAGAAGAATTTTCAATATATTTTCACTTAGATATATCCATGTCCTGTTTTTAAGTTTTACCTAATTGCAATAGAATATTCTAGAATAGCCTATAATATATAAAAGAAAACTTAATTTTCAGGTAACCCACATTTCTCTATTTCATTAAAAAGTAATTATCCTGTCTACAGTACTTACATTGTTCATTTCAATACGTTCTTATTTTTCCCCAAGTAAATTCTATTTATCATCTTAATAGTTCACCAATTATTAGAAAAATATCTTTTGTTATATATTCTATAATATAAATCAATTCTAATAGACAACTTTCCTTTCCCTTAGACACCTAAAAGTTAAATATAAAATCAATTTATATCTGTATCATTACAGCAAATATATTCTATATATCATCTTAATAGTTCATCAATTATTAAAATTAATGTCTTTTATTATATCATTCCAGATTCTATAATATAGTTCAGAGTTATGTTCTAATAGCTTAATTTTGTTTTTCCTTAAAAATCTAAAGCCTAAATATAAAATCAGTTTATATTTTTTAAAGATTCCCCTTGGCCCATTAAAAGAAATTTTTTAAGCTCTATCATTACAAATGCCAACAAAGAGACAAATCTAATTTTTAAAATCTAACTCTCGCCTTTTTTTAAAATCTAACTCTCACCTTCTTTTTGTGCCAATCAGGCTTCCATATTGGTGCCTTTAGATTCTCAGATGTGTCTCCCTTTCTTCCTATACACATTGTTTGAATCCAGGGAGACCATCCAAATATCAGTTTTGCAAAGAAAGTGTCCCCTTTGTAATCATTGAAGTGTTGCTTTAATAGCTCAATTTTTGATGTTTGGTGTGATATAATTGTCATTAGTTCAGTCTGGTCTTTTTCTTCTTCCGATTCCATCTGGCTCAGGTAAGAAGTAGTAATTGGTGTTATGGTTATCATTTGATAGGCTGGGTCAATTTGAAGGCCTTTAATATCTTCCCTCTTGGTGTTGCTTTCTTTGGCTACTATTGTTTTTTGAGTTGTAGGTTTTATAGTTGAAGTCGAGGTTTGGGCTTCAAGGTTCTCAATAAATTGTGTTTGTTGTTCTTTAGAGTCTCCTATTTTAATATTAGTTTCCACTTCTTCTGTTTGTTTTTGGATTGTCAATTCATCATTTAACGTCAAAGTTTGATTTGGTAGCTTTAAGCTATCAGATTTATCTTGCAATTTGGCTTTGATTTGCTCAGTCATTGCCAAGATTGTTTCAAGTATCAGTTTGTAGTTAAGTGGTGGAATATATTCCTCCATTTTGTTGATGTTTACAGATAGGTCTTTCATGAAGGCTGTTTTAATAAGAGTCAATGATTGTCCACCTGCAGTATTCCTAAAGATTTGGCCAATCTCTTCTTCTTTGGGCCAAAGGAGCTGCTCCGGATTGAGCGGAGGGCTGCCACCCTTCCGTGATCACAGGAAGGGCCTCCTCGTGGTGGTTGCCCCTCCAGGGCTTTTGATCCTTTTCAGGGTCCTCCAAGGAAGAAAGATCGGACGGCAGGGAGAACGCTCTTCCTGCACATCCACAAGCGCTGCACGCGCAAACTGGAAGTCCAAAAGTCAGTGAACCTTTTGAAGAACAGCCATACCTTTAAGCAATAAAACTATATCTATAGTTCTTCCTAACAGGGAGAATGGGATTCAGTTCTAAGATAACTAGAACATAGATAATTTTAAGTATCAGCAAGGCAACTGACTCTTTTATACAATGTTTCTTTTTTGTCTTACAGATCAGTAAAAGAAGTTGAAATGCTAGGATTTTTGTCAATACTGTGTCTTCACCTTTGGCCTTGCTTTGTAGTCTCTTTCACATGCACTTATGTCCATACCTATCAGATGATATCCAAGGACTATTTTAAGCTAGAGCCTATTCAATGTCACAATGTTTATGGAGATTTCAATCATCCAGGTCATGGTTGTTCCAAAGGTGCTTTTTGAAAGGCAATTGAACTTTTTTGGTTTTTTTTTCTTGAAAATGTTTCGCTTCCTATACAAGAAGAACTGAAGAAGCTTCTTGGTTGAGAAGTGAAACATTTTCAAGGAAAAAAGAAAACAAGAAAGTTCAGTTGCCCTTTGAAAAGCACCTTTGGGATATTCAATATCACCTTAAGGCAGGGATCTCCAAACATGGCAAGTTTAAAACTTGAGGACTGCAACTCACAGAATTCCTCAACCTAACACTTTTTTCCTTGATTTTCTTTTTTCTTTTCTTTTCATTCTTTAAAACAAACACTTTGCATGCTACTCAAGAACATAACAGCCCAGGCATTACTTGGATTTAACATAGGCTTTCCATTCAAAAACAAACAGAAACCATGGGACAACTATCAAAGAAGAGAGAAAGAAGAGGCAGAATTCCTGGTTTATTAACATAGGAACATCTGAACCTACTCTGACTCAAATTATTCCATATTTCCACCCTTAGGCTTGGGAATATAGTACTGGTATTACAGAAGACCCACAGGGGATGGATAGATTACTTTTCAGTTAGCAAATGGAAGATGTCAAAATATTGCATTTTTGATGATAGCATCTCTGTGACTTTAGAAATGCTCTGGTGCCAGTTGCGTCATACCTCCAGAAAGAGCCAGCTCTTATATAAAGTTTTACATGTCATCACTGCATTTAGACTGCTGCTATAATCTTTGCCTTCTGCTCTCCTATTCTTTTTTTCCTGAAAGGAAGAGTCGCAACTGGCAACATCAGCAGTAGCAGAACACAGGCCACCCTAATTGTTGCTTGCAACTGCCTATCTTGAAGGAGCCAGGAATTCAGGAGGACTCCCAAAGCATAAATCTGCTCCTTTAGGAAAAAGAATACTCCACCTTGAGTCATTGAGGAAGTAGTCAGAGAGCCAGATGGATTCTGGACCAACAGCAACTTAGTTTGGGTAGGATTCTACTTCAACCTCTTTCTCCCCATTCAGATCTTTACAATTTTCAGAATGTACCAGGTTAGAACTTGGCTCAGGTGGAGATTTAGAACTTTCCCCCAATACAGAATCTCCCCCAATGGCTTCATGTGAATGATCAAGCGTATGGGAGAACAAATTCAAACTTGCAGCACCCCACACTGAAGCAGTAGCTAAGCTAATCCCATTTCTTCCCAGTGACTGGAAACCTCATACAGGAAGAAGCAGAATCACTGCCCAATAGTGCTAAGCTTTATAGAGAGCCCAGGAGATTCCAGGGTCAGGTAGCATATCTAAAAGAGACCTAAAAGGACCAGGAATGGCATACTCCAAACCCTGATGTTCAGCGGCTCCCAACCTTTTCTATACCCCGCACCCCTGGAACGCTTTTGATATAATCTTGTACCCCTTACAAAAGTTCAAAATAACAGCAACAAATTATGCATATACACTGTAATTTTGAAAACCCAACTTTTCGTACCCCCTGGAATATTGTCTCGCACCCCCGGTTGGGAAACCCTGTACTAGATCACCTCCCAGCATTGTCAGTATGGTCCCATTCTCTGGTATGAAAACATAGGTTTCTCTGCACTTAATATTAGGAAAGATATGGCATGAACTGGGATCATCATCATCATCATCATCATCATCATGAAGGCCTTATATTTCTGTCCTAAGTCTATTGAATTTGAACTAACAACTCAGTAGCACTTAATTCTAAGATGACCAAATTAAATGTAGATTAACATCTCCTTCATGTGACATTCATGAGGACCACACTCACCTATAAAGGGAAGAGCAGATGAAAAGCACTGTTCTTTCTCCAGTTAATGATGTGTGAATGACCAGAGACAAACAATATGCTTAACTAAAACTAATCAAATCTATGGCTTATCCAATTGTACTGTAGGCTATAAGCCATAGGTTTGCACATCTGGGTTAGGACTCCTGTAACTGCCACAAAACAAATATATTTTCAATAAATAAAGATGTTCTTTAGTTCTGCCATGAGACAGACACAGGGATAAAAAAATTCACCCACAGAATTTCCTTAATTAAAGAACTTTAAAGGCAGCTCAAATCAGTGTTAAATATGGGAAATATTTGTTAATCCAGGAGTCATTTTTCAGTTGGGTAAAAGAAAATTTTTAACCAACAGCTAGTTCTTCTACAAAGTTTAGTCAGGACATAAAACATCTGCAGGTAGTACTGAGGTTCTGATGAATTTTGTACTCTTTTAATGACTAAAACTTTGCCATTATTCTTGTTAAATTTATATCCCAAGCATAGTTTTCTTTCAATTTCAGCCCTACATTTCTTATCCTTTTGAACATTGTTCATGTGTTTTATATTTAGTTTTAGATCACTTTTGCTTTTGTTTAGGCTGTTTCTAAGAGGTTTGGGGTGGCTTTTTCAAAATGTTAGATGCTGATGGAACTCAGCAGTGATACCACTTATTAAAATATTTTCCTCTATCCAATATTACTAGCAAGACTATTCTTGGAATGGGTAAGTTGCTTAACTTAAGGTTTGATTAACAGAGACTTTGCAATCCTCACAAAAGCAGATGGTTCCATCTTTCTTAGCCACAGAGTCAGTGGGTCTTGCCCTCTTAAAAAATTTATAGATGAGGTAATGCTGCCCTCTTTCAGTCTTTCCAATTCTATTTTAGTTCTGTCTTGAAGGACATAGAGAACTTTCTGGATTAAAACTGGTTTGGCTGGTAGCCCTGTCGAACAGAAATGTATGCTTTCCTTCTAATTATTGTAACTAGCTTCTCCTGATCTACCTAGTATGCAATACGTTTTGAAAGTTTCTTGTACAATTGAAACTTATGACCTTAGGCCCTTATAATCTTAAATTCTTTCAGCCATTTTTGATTATCCACTTGTGCTATTAACACTCAAGCTTGTCAGCTATTCTTTGTGTATCTACAGTAGGTCCTTTATATGTGGCTGAACCTAATAAGGGAACAGGTTCTTCAAGGTAAGTTTTTAATTTTGCTTTTTCCATGGCTACTGTATTCAGTCTCCTTTCTTGTATTGAAAAATTCTTCAAAGGGCATCATATCTATTTTCTTGTCTACAGGTTGCTTGTTAAATATCACAATAATTTCCTAAGTTGCCATTTCCTCTTTCTTTACAGAGACGTTTTTTCATCTATTCCTTCTTCTTTCTCCTCCTGGATATAAGAATTTATTCTGGATCTCTTGGGACTTTTGGTGGCTGGACCAGACTATTCCGCTGGAATTCCTTTAGCCAATTTCCCAGCATCGATGAATAATGGGAGACAATATTCCACATTCCTAAACTTCTTTTGGGGTTTGTATTTGAAGTCTGGACTTTTTTTGGAGTTTTTTTTTTTAACAAAATGTAGGACTTGGCCATTTTTCAATGCTGCTTCCACAGCAGTAGCCAGCTTTACAGCTTTGCCTGAGGCAAGAGTTGCATCTGCCAGTAACTCAATTTCCACATTGTATCTATCACAACGAAAATATTTTTTTGTCTTTTCTAGAACATTCTAGAATGTTTCACAATGGTATTTGTCTAGACTAGAGTATATAGTAGTCAGACAAAATATTGCCCATCCTTATTCCCTGATTGTAGAAAGTTTTGTAGCACCCACACATATTAAAAAAGTTTGCTTCTTTGGCTTCTTCGCAACTGAGATGCCAGCAGCTGCTGGACCATGGCCTAATCTCTAGACATAACACTGCCAGTCCCATTTCACAAATTCTTCAATATGTGGGAGGGAAGGGAAAGAGCATGATAACTATGTCCATCAAAAGCATGGAATGAGGCTTACCAGTGTGAAACTCATATAACAAATATGTTGTTTATTTTTATTAGATTTTTAGTATTTTAGTAGAGAAAAACCTTTCTGTTTTGTGTACTAGGGGATGGTGGGACAGAGGTTAGATAAATAAATGCATCCTTTTTTTTAAGAGTGGAAAAAATATTGCATAATAAACTAAAAATAAAAGACTTGTACTGTGAATCACAGTAAATTATGGTATTCTACTCTGAACCAACTGAACAGCAAAATAGTTTTGTAACTTTTTTTAACCTCAGAATTCATGCAGAAGTATGGGCTACACAGCTGCCTTAATGTGTGCAAGACAGAAAGTATTCCTCCATTTTTGATTGTTAATATTTTATTCATTCTCTCCTTTTTTTGTCTCTTGCCTCCAAACTATGTCAGTTACTACTTTGGTATCAGCTGGGACATGGATACCTTGGTCCTTTCATTTATCAATTTCTAGCAATGGAATTAATGTTTTTTTCAAGATTGCTTTTAATCACTTTATTTACATACTGAAAATATTCCTACTGACAGATTAGCAATAGATTTTTCTTAAGTTAATAAAGCTCTGTGACAGATTTCACCACTCCAACCAGATTAGAGAATGAGAATAGCAGCTCAGAGATATCCTTGTAGACCTTTCTTGTTGCCCACTAAGCTTCCACTCCATCAGACTATATTTTTAAAATATTATTTTAATGGAAAATAAAAGAAAAGCTGGAATGCTGCAAAGCAAAATGCCAGCTAATAATGTATTTATTAGCAGCAATGACTGAGGCCTGACATAGGCCATTAGGAGTAACAGAGGTTTCTCCGCTGCAGAATTAGAATGCTATCCACCCATCCCATACCAGTCACAATCTCATACCAGATAA
The DNA here is from genome assembly GCF_964194415.1 of Vipera berus. Lineage (NCBI taxonomy): Eukaryota > Metazoa > Chordata > Lepidosauria > Squamata > Viperidae > Vipera > Vipera berus. The sequence continues at coordinate 237,406,474 of NC_138202.1, forward strand.
CATTTGTTGATTGTTACTTGCTTTTACTGTCTTTATGCCCAGTTGTTGCTAGTCCTTGATTTCTCCCCAAGAGATGTATGACAAAATCTGCCAAATTTCAGACACTTTGAGAGTATCCTTGGAAGGTGTCAGAATAGGAGAAGATATTGCTTTGACACCAGTGCATCTAAGGACTGATAAAATCTGGCTTATTCACAGGGAGAAAAATGAGATGATGGTCACATCATGGGGGTGGAGATGTTGCCAGAATATGTTGTGTTGTGGCTTGGTGTAATTGGAAAAAAAAGTGCTGGGAAAGATCCTCAAAAAGCTTTTTAAGAAAATTAAAATGGCTCATCAGCCATTGCTTTACTTGGGATGATGCATAACTGCCCAGAAAAAGCAAGCTAAAATGGTAGAGTATCAGCCTGTATGTCAATAAATAAATAAAAAGGTGATCAGTGGTTTTAAAAAATTGCTTAGCATCTCTTGAGAGAGGACGGGCAATATGTGTTTCAACTGCCTCCTTTCACTCAGAAAACAATTTTTCATTAAAAGACTATAGAATATTCACAGAGAATAAGAGGAAATATGTCACTATTATTGATCCTTGCAGATTTTTTCTATCATATTTCCAGCACCATTAGTAAAGCCATAATATACATTTATATGATATACAAAGTGTGCTCTCTCTCTCTCTCTCTCTCTCTCTCTGTGTGTACTTTGAATATATATATATATTCCTATAGGTCTCTAGTGTACACAGAGGTAAAATGTTCAAGAGTATGGGCATGACTACATTAAAAAAAGACTGAACTTCAACTGAGAAATTGCATCTACCATGTTGAATTTTGATCCCTGATTCCCTTTTCTCCTACCATTTAATAAGAAATTTAGTCAGCTTCATAGAGGAATGGTATGAAATTCAGGCTTGCTAAGCTTTGCTTAATATTTCAATTACTATTTCTTTGTCCCTTTCTGTTATTAGCAGGCAAGATTTACATGACAATTCTTAAGCAATGGTGCCAACTTGTAGCCATTTGGCTCTTGGGCAAGTTTCATCACAAACTGGAGAGAGATGGAATCAAAGGATGAAGGAGAAAATGGAGAGAGAGAAAATGCTGAAATGGGAAAGAAACAAAAAACTGCATAAACTGCCCAATCGCCTGTGAAACCTGAGTGGGAGAAGGTAAGAGAAAAGAATGGCAAAGAGTAAACGATGCATGGTAGAATGACTGGTTCTTGTGTGTCTGTGTAAGACAGGGCAGCATGCAGTAAAGGGAGAAAGAATGACAGAATTAGGGGCAATAAGCAGTGTTTGCCTTGGCCTCATTGTATGTCACCTAAAATGAGTACGGTACACAATTGAACAAATGTAACCCTCGTTTAAAATTGATTCCTTATTCTTCTTCATTATGAAAGGTTTCTATTAGTGTTCTTAAGCGTGAAGCTTTCCAGCAAGGGTACTTCAGATCACAGCTTGCAGTACTTTTTCAGAAAAACCATATCTTAAATTTTAACCACTTTCTTTATGGGTGGTAATTGAAAACTGTTTTGACATTAGCCACTTGGGGTTACATAATGTGATGAGGCAACTATTTTAGGCATCTGGCTTGTAAAACGTTTAACAATATAATAAATTCTGCTCCTGGATGGAAGGCCTAAAGCAAGCCAACGGTTAAAAAAAAAGAAGAAGGCCAAGTTTACTTTTTTTCAGCAGAGAAAATGGAGCCAAAAGGGTATCTTCACTCAGCCTGCTTCTTGTCAGCTGTTTTTTAATTAGGCATTTGACAATAGTCAAAAGTAATTTGTAGAAATAGTTAAAAAAGTTCTGCTTTGTAGGTGCAGCAGCCAAGCATTCCAGACTATGCAATAATATGACTCTCAAGACATCACATTTCGGCCTTTGCTGGCCACAGAAACATTCCACAACTAACAGGCATGAGTAGAAGGCCGGGTGCAGTGAGGTGGCCCAAAGTATTGAAATCAGTCTTAAGAATCTCTATTTTCAGAAAAAGAGCTGTTAGTAACTGAAGAAGCTTTTGGCCCTGAAAGGAATAAAAGTATTATTCAGAAATTTCTAATGAGTCTAAAGGTTGAAGCAGAAGCCAACTGAAGATCAAAAATAATATTTTATCTAAGTATTGACAGGTACAAATGTGAAAAGCAGAAGTTACAAATTGTAAGGGGAAATATCGAAACAACTATAGGAGACGGACTGTGGTAACAGAAAATCAGATGGTGAAAGATAGGATATGGACAAAGGGGCTTCCTGGAACATGGGAAGCACAGTGGTTTTAGGCGGTCCGGAAAGTTTATCGGATGATTAGGGAAGGGGCGTTGAGTGCGATACGGGAGGGGGAATCTGCGTCGGGGATAGGATATAAAACTGTATCAAACAGCTCTGTAAGGTGTGGCTGAACTCCTGTGTGTGTTTCAGTCCACCAAGCCTTTGCAAACACTTCTTTTGAAATAAAACTTTGTTGCTGGAATTCCAAGTGAGTTTCTTTGTTTTGGATCTTGAGCCACTTTCCAAACAACTTGGGGGCTCGTCCTGGGATATCCAAAAGGTCCCTGGATCACCGGGAGTGGCCACCCCTAAAGGGACAGGTGCCACATCTATTTTGACGGTTTCCTGAAAGGTGACCACCCCTGGCCCAGTACCCATGAAGAACCAGTTGCTAAATAGTGGATTTCAGGAACAAAGGAAGTCAGGTCAATTTTTTTTGGATCCCCTGAGGGTCCTGGAAGACTGGCAAGACATACATATACTAGGTGTGAATGTCCCGAGGGTCTGAAGGACTGGCAAGGCAAGGAGGTGGGTCAAGTACCAACTGCCGGGAAACTCTGTGCACAGACCCAGGTAAGAAAATCAGGGCATTTTCACAGTTACCTGGGCGGCTGGGTGGGTAGGCTGGTGAATCTGAGACCTGTGAGAGGGTGACTGAGATGCCCTGAGAGCCATAAGGGCTGGCAAGGCAAAGTGAGAGCGGACTCCTGAGTGAAAAGGAGGAAGTGAGGTGGTCTCACTAGGTTGGTAAGGATAAGAGAACCAGACTGTAACCACTGATGGGTAAGAGACCTTCCAAGAGGCCACAAAAGGATCAAAGAGGGGACTCCCAAGGTCAGGGAAAAGGAGATAAAGATGTGGGAAAGGGAGATAATGTTTTCATCCCTCCTCACAGTCCCCTGGGAAAGATCCTGGCTGGATGTAATCATCCTCCTTATAGTAGAATGGTAAAAGATTTAGATAAAGACCTGATGATTCAATACAGTCATTTTATTTGGGGACAAAAACAAATAGATGAGGGAACTCAGTGGCCATAGTTAGGTAGTTTTAATTACTTCATTTGAGGGCAAGGTTGGCAGAATAAACTATATACTTGAGGTAAAAATATAAACTATATACTTGAGGTAAAAGTATGATAAAGTGTTGCTGTCTTAAATGTTAGCAAGATGGGATGGATTCATCTGGAAAATACTCCTGGGATAAGAGTAAAGGTACCATGACTCAATGTTGTTATTTTGAGTGGCCAATAAATCCTATTAAAAGTACTAGTGCATTTTGCTCAAAATATGGAAGTTTTAAAACTTGGCTATGTCAAGTACTAAACATATAGGTTAATAAAAGAAGTTTATATGCCTGTTGAATCCCAGGCAATATATAGTCCATTTTTGTTAGAGGAGTGTGGAGGTAGTGTCTGTGTGTCTGTGTTGTGTCTAATAATAATAATTAATAAAAAGGCCTTATTTACAAACAAAGAGATTAAAAAAACAAAGGAGCTCACTGGCTTGTGAACAGCTCCTTGTAATTATAATAATAATTGATTTATCAGAAGAAAGTATGAAATAAAATGTCTGTATGTGAAATTGTTTATGCAAGCAGTTTGAATGGAAGTGAATGTGTGGATATGCTAATCCTCTGTCTGTGTGTGTGTGAGAGAGAGTTTCTCCCCCACCACAGACTGAAAGAAACAGTAAACTGCAGAATTTTTTGCTTGTTTGTTTATTGTTGCCGTAAAAGTGAAATGAAAAGGCAATATAAGCGTTTGCATGAGAAGAGTCTCATGGAGGATTTGTGAGAGAATTCATGGAAATGCATGTGAAGAAGAGAAAACTATTTTGTTGGTGGTGAGATTTTTGTGTAATTCTTCTTTTTCTGTCTCCTCCCACCCTTGCTGTTTGTGTTGCTTTAAGTCTGAGAGAGATAGAAAGGAAAAAAAAGGGGGGGTTGTCTGATCTTTTAACTATTTTTTTCTGCTTAGAATTCTGGTTTGAGGAAGGTGGGGTGGATATGAAATTTAATACCAATTCTTATAGTAAGACATAAGGTTTTTTTTAATAAATGAAATATGAGAAGAATTTGAATACACCTATATATCCATCAACCAAAAGAAATGACTCTGAATGGTTTTGCTTAGATCTGTGAATGTTTTAACCTACTTAATGGAAATTTGTTTCCATCTGAATGGAATCTGATTAAATTGGAATTTGACTAAATTTATATTAAAAGCAAAGAGTTGGTACTAGAGTTTGATACAAAACTATTTCAATAACTCAGAATATCTTATTAAGCTTGTTTATTTATTTATTTTTTGTGTAGTTGCTTGTTGTTATTTTATTTTTTTAAATGTTTTTATGTCTGTGTGCAGGACACACTGATAGAAAATAATACTTAAGAGAATTGAAGAAATTGTAATTCAACTCTTGTTTAAAATGAAGGAGTTGAGAAAAAAAATTGGGATTATAAATGAGCTATGTTGTTTTAAGTAAAGATTTGTGTGCAAACAAACTCAAGCAGAGTTTGGTGAGCATTCCTTTGTTGGCTCTTTACTGAGCAATTTGTTTGTAAATACAGACAAAGAAATGACCAGGGGAAGGGGGTTTTTACCCAGAAGTGGGGGAAAAAAAGGCAGCCAGTGGTATTTTTGTCTAAAATTGACATTTGGGGAAGTCTTGATGGTTAGCAACGTTAAATAAAGCAATAATTAGGACACAGAAGCAGCCACTGAAGGGAGGGATGGTTGATACTTTTCTATGGTTACTATATGGTTGGTTATATGATAGGTATGATATGTAAATAAATACATAAAATGCTCTATAACATCTAGTGGTGAGGCTATTTCAATGCATTCAAGTTGATTTTAAATTACTTCAAGTGGGAAATTCCACAGTATGAAACTAATGACATGTTTATAAAGAATTAGATACTGGGGCTGTTTTCTGCTTTGTCTTTTCTCAGCAAGCAAGGATTGTTAGCCCAGAAACCTTCCATGGAGTTTGCTGTCCACAAGTTTCAGCCTGATGATTGGGTCCTGATAGAAAGCTGGTGTGAAGAAAAACTTACTTCAGCCTGGGGTGGTCCCTACCAAGTCCTCCTAACAACTGAAACAGCAGTTCAAAAGAAAAGAAAGGGTGGAGCCAAAAAGTGGAAAATAATTCCTGGAGAAGATCCCCTGTGAATAAAAATTATCGAAACCTGAAATAGTCATTGTGGGGTGAAGAAATAATAGCCTGGGTTTGTTTGCAATTTTTCTCATTGCAGGAGTAGCAGCTTTCTGACTTTTTCAATCTGTGTGGTGGCCTATGTTATTCCATCCAAGGATTCCAGAAGAAGCTGTGAACCTCTGCATTCTACAAACTTCTGCATAATGTGTTGGTTCTGTGATTGCAATTGTGTCACTGAATGTTGTTGTTCTTATCACTGTTGTGATTGTCGACAGTCTGTCCCTGTAAAGAAACTTGTGACATAGTAATAGTGGAGGATTGGTTAAAAATATGTAAAGGTCTGACATCAACAGACTCTTTTGCCCACATACCCAATTATAGGAGAAATTGAAATTTAGGCAGCAGAAACACAACCTGACTTAAATTCAGTTATATTGGGAGAAAGTGATATTCAAATTCCACAGAATATAGAATGGATAGATTTAAGGTGTATACAAGCTAATCAAACATTACAAGTCGAATGGTACAGAGATTAATAGAAACTGCCATTACTAAAAGAATGTCTTTAGGAGAAACCCCCGCACACCATATAAAAATGAGGAAATGATGTGTTTGAGGGATAACAAGGAGGAAGAACAACATCCCAGACCTTTTTATAACTGGGATCATTATGCCAACATATAAGTATATAACGTAGCTCATATATGTAAAGTGTATTTTTTGTTTGTTTCTTTTATAAATTTCTGAAAGGATAAAGAAAAGAAAGAGTAGGTTGAAAGGAATAAAAGTATTATTCAGAAATTTCTAATGAGTCTAAAGGTTGAAGCAGAAGCCAACTGAAGATCAGAAATAATGTTTTATCTAAGTATTGACAGGTACAAATGTGAACTTATGCAGAATTGACTTGGGAGGCTGGTGTGTGGTGTAGTTGGTTCACATGGTGTGGTAGGATGGAGGGTTTTCTGTCACTGTGTGTTGTGGGGAGAGAGCAGGGGGGGAGGTTCAGCTAATCTCAATGTACACATGTTGTACTTTGACAATAAAGGTTTATTATTATTTGTACGTAACGGCTCCAATGGCTGTTGGCGCGCACAGTCCAATGGCCAGATCGTGAAAGGCTGGGCCACTTGTGCACATTAGAGCTGCTACCTTCATACTGTCCTCTGTGATTCTGTTCACCCGTAGGTAGAACTTGACCTGACTCAGGTGTGATTCCCATCGCTTGGGACACCTTGGGTCAAATGGCTGGATCTGGCCGAACTGTGCCATGTTGCGTCTGGTCCTGCAGATCCTGCTTCGGATAGCCCTTAAACTTGGTAGCTGGGGAAGATGCCTCTTCCCCCAGTGAGTAATGCGGGCCCTTTGTTAAATCAGCTCTTTCTGAAGCAGGATCCCACCTTCGTTGCCAGTGAAGTGTAGTGGGTTAACACACACAAGACGACGCTAGGCAGTGAATTCAGCTCTTTATTTGTAGAGAAGATCCAGCAACAGAATGGGCTGCCTGTGCCCTTTATATACTCTGGCTGCTGAGCTGACAGCCAATCACTTTAACCAGGCTTTCCCGCCGAAAGCTGAGCCACGCCTTGCGGCAGTTATGTACAGCCTCTTCTAGCTGTCATCTGTTAAGCTATTGCTTAATACAATACACACTCCAATACACAGCAGGAGGGACAGTGGTTTTAGGCGGTCTGGAAAGTTTATCGGATGATTAGGGAAGGGGCGTTGAGTGAGATAGGGGAGGGGGAATCTGCATCGGGGATAGGATATAAAGAAGTGCCAAACAGCTCTGTAAGGTGTGGCTGAACTCCTGTGTGTGTTTCAGTCCACCAAGCCTTTGCAAACACTTCTTTTGAAATAAAACTTTGTTGCTGGAATTCCAAGTGAGTTTCTTTGTTTTGGATCTTGAGCCATGTTCCAAACAGCCATGACCTTTTCTCTACAACAATGTTTCTTAACATTGAGCATTTTAAGATATGTGGACTTCAATTCCCATGCTTGCTGGGGAATTCTGGGAGTTGAAGTCCACACATCTTAAAATGGCCTAGGTTGAGAAACATTGCTCTACAACATGCCTTGATCTGCAGAAGATAGCCAAAGCATTTGATAGCTTCTGAGGAAAGAGAGTAGCATAGTAAATAAAAAACCCATTTTAATAAATCTCTCTGGTCTCTTTCCATGTGTTATTATTTTTCTTACATGCAGTACTGACTAATCACTAAAAATAAGATCCACATTTGTTGGTTTTCATTTTTCTAGTCTCACCATATATCTTTACAAGCTTAAAATATCTGGGGTAGATAAACTTTTTGCACCTTGAGATTTTAATTATTGGTATTTTAGGGTCCCAAGAGGCACAGTGCTGATCTGAAGAGGCATTGCTGAGAGACTTCACTGTTTTTTTAGGGACCCTGGAATCGCAAAGGATTTGGAGATAGCAACATTGGGGCCAAAGGCTGCTCTGAAGAAAGTTATCATAGAAAGGGAAATGATGGGGAGAAGTCACTGGGCAACTGTGAATATTTAATATTCATGTTCATCTCTTATTGATCCCTTTAATGACCATCTAAACAAGAATCAGGCCTTATAGGAGCTGACAAGTATATTGTTGAAGCTTCTTTATTTGATCAGTATCTAAGCCAGAGGCAGCATTTTTGTGGTGCTCCAAATATTATTTAACTAAAAGCCCACCTTCCTTTTGTGGTTTAGAACTAGTGGATATTGAATGTATGGAGACTACAGGTTCTCCATCTTCGGTGCAAACATTATACTCTTCTGGGGGCTGTGAATTTTTCCCACTAATGTAATTTTTATCAACTTGTTATCTTAGTCTGAATAAAAATATTTAAACCTTTGCTTCTTGGCTACGATCATGTACAGGTAGGCTTTGACTTACAACCATTTGTTTAGTAACTGAAGTTACAATGACACTGAAAAAAGTGACTTATGACTATTACTTACACTAATTAACATTGCGGCCTCCCCATGGTCACCTGATCAAAATTTGGGTTGTTTTGCAACTGGCCTGGATTTACAAAGGTTGCAGAGTAATGTATCACCATTTGCAACTTTCTCAGCCGGCTTTTGACAAGTAGTCAATGGAGGAAGCCAGATTTGCTTAGTAACTGCATGATTCACTTAAACAACTACAGTGATTCACTTAACAACTAAGCAAAAAAGGTCATAAAATTGGGCACAACTCACTTAAAATGCCTTGCTTAGGAATAGAAATTTCTGGCCCAGCTGTGGTTGCAAATCCAGGACTATCTGTAGGAGTATCCAATCTGTACGAAGTTTTATATCGAAGTTTTCAATCCTCTTATTGTTTTTCTCAAGAAAGAATTTTCCCAAACTTTAAAACAGAAACAAACTTCATAAATTATCCACTAATTAATTCAGTGTGGAACTGAAATTACCAAAGTCCCGTCAGCTTTATTTCTGAATACCAGATTGAGGCCTAGCATTAAAAAAAAAAGAGCAAACATTTCCCAATATCTAGATAGCAAGGTAGCAGCTGGACCTAACACTCTGCTGAGCGTATGTAGCGAATCAGATCCAGTGATGGAAATCTGTAGATCTTAGAGGGAAACAAAGAAAAAAAACTGACTTTAATTATGAATAGATATAAATCACTACTCAAAGGAAAAATAAAATGCCTAAGAATTAGCTGTAGAAACAAAAAAAATATGGGATAAAAATGGAGGAGGGTGAAAGAATGACATAAGAGAAATAGGGACAGCTAGTTGATATAAGATAGGTTAATCTATCAGAATAGAAAGCTTGTTTACATAGGATGGGGCAATGGTTAGAGAAAAACTGACATTTCTCTCTGCCAAAACAATGCAGCCACTGGTAATGAGAGCCTTCTTGGGATGAAAGGGCAGGCAGGGGCCTGATCTGCAGGCCATCTTGATCTACTGCTGGGGTGAGGAATCAAAGAAACGAGAGAAATGTGTCTTTGGAAGTCTGCTTTAAAGACGGAGGTTGCTTTGCTCCCCAGTGAAATGTACGTCATTGGCCCGTCGCGGCTGTCAAGCGTCATCATATTGTTCTCTTTTTTTAAAAAAGTGTATAAAAATATTGCTGCTTCTATTCTGAAGAAAACACAACTGTGGAGCTCAATCTCTTCAGCAGTTGCTGTTTTTGTCCCTCAATGACGTACTGGGAGCAAATGGACAGAAAATGGTTCCGTTTTGGTACGGTAAATACTACACCTTGGTACCTATTATGTGCTCCTGATTCAGTTCAGGGTGTGTGTGTGCAAAGGTTTCCTGCTGAATCAGGAGCACATAACAGGGATTGGAATATAGTTCCTGGAGATTAGAGGTAACAGCATTCTATTTACTGTAACTACATTAGGCACTAAACATTTTATTGCAGGAAATACAATATGGTAGCTGCCTGCTGTTCACAGCAAGTTTCCAAATACTACCCCTGGCATCAGGTAAGTTTACTTCAGAAAGCTAAGCAAGTGACTGGAAACAAGGGAATTCTACTAGCATTGGGAGCTCTGCTGTTACTGATTATGTTAATGAGAAGTTGATGATCGATGGTGATGAGGAGTGAGTCCTGGGTGGATAAGTAAGTCTGAAGTTAGGATGCCTTCACTGATGCTGGGTCTGATGATAATGGACTGGTTGAAAAAAAAGTGGTAACTTGAGGTTTCAGTAGTAGCTTGAAAGGGAAGGAAGGAAGGAAGGAAGGAAGGAAGGAAGGAAGGAAGGAAGGAAGGAAGGAAGGAAGGAAGGAAGGAAGGAAGGAAGGATTGCCTTCTCACTATTTTTAAATCAGATTGATTCAGTTTTGGTGCCAGCATTTCCAGCCTGCATAATGTTAGTGTCCCAGCCAAATTAGTTGGGAATTTGGGATGTTGTGATGTCAAGGTATCTGGAGAACTTCATATTGGAAAGTCTGTTTCTAAGTCTGAAGAAAAAATGCCAGGCGATTCAAGTGGAACATCCTGCATCCCATTTAGCTTAGGCCTAGGTGAGGAAGCCAAAGAATTCACAGAAAGGAGGGACTTCGAAGAACATGAGACAAGTTCTTAAGATCTTATCTTTAAACTCACCAAGTCCCTGCAAATATATTTCCGTGTGGATGCAAAGAGCATTTACCAGCAAAATTTATGACACAGACTTAAGAAACGTTTGAAGAATATCATCATGAAGCATTAAAGTTTTTTAAACCATGTGAGGACTGGCAAAAAGAAATAATTACTGCAGTTTGAACATTGCTTGATTACGTTATGTTAATCTAGTAGGGCTTTATAAAAAAGCAGCCACTGCATCGGAGGTTATCCTTTATGCTCTTTGTCTCAACATTTTTCTTTCCTGTGTCTCTCATAAACAATCACAGACAATCAACTTAATCCAACTTTTCCAACCTGGAATTCACTAGAAATGTTAGGACTGCAACTCCCCAAATTCCATTCTAGAAAGTTCTAAACTAGACTGCTAGTTGTTCCAATCCCTGTAGTTCCAACTTCAGTCTCTTAAATGGTAGTTTAAACATAGTGTAGCAGAATGCTTTAAGGCTTATGCATGTACGTTACAAAGAGAGGTGAGGCATCTATTTCCCACACATTTCTTTAACAGATCTAAGGGGAGGGAATTTCCAGGAAAGAAATGGAGGATTGAAGACAGCTCTGCAAAAAGTAGAGCCAATGACTCTGGTAGAATGAAGAGCCGGTGAGTAGACCTGCTCTTCAATCATTCTTCTTTGGACAAGCAGAGGACTTGAGATTGGTCATATGTATTCTAGACAGTTGCTCCTTGAAAGGAGATTACAAAACAGAAGACAACATACATACTGATGTATATTAAACATTCCAGTTTGCTCTTACTGAAATGAATGAGATTTATGGCACAAAACTGTTTTGAGGGTCTGAATGTGTAATTTGAATCTTACTGTGTACAGTATATATATTACACACACACACACACACACACAGAGAGAGAGAGAGAGAGAGAGAGAGAGAGAGAGAGAGAGAATATGTAGCAGATACTGTTGTAAAGATCCTCAAAAATCACAGTTCTAAGACATTTACAAAAGGAAACCAAACACACAAACTTTTTGTTGCTCCGGATAAGTTGAAAACCCTGAACACAATGCTTGACTTGCTTTTACCTTTCTTTGCCTTGACCTCTAGATGCCAGTATATTTTCACAGAACCTAATCAAATAACCAGATTTTTACATTATTTTCTCAGAATGGAGAACTTTCCACTGAATTGTCTTCAGTGAAAGATGTTGCCAATAGTTTCTTCTTTTCTATAAAAACCATACTTTTGTGCTTCTAGCGATTTTTAAAAACATTGCCAATACCTTCCATTAAACGTGCCAGCCAGATATTTTCCATTACCATAAATAACCTTAGACTGACCTCTTACAGTCTCATTACAAAAAGTTAAATTAAGCAATGCCGTAATGGTCTTGAGAAGCGATTATGTTCATAGCTTCATGATCATATTTATCCATTTAGCTCCATGTGAACTGGCAAAGGCAGAAGTACTACTTGCATGGAACAAGCTCTTGGGAGTAGGATACAGTGGGCATTTTCTGACATACTCGTGCTCCATGTGTTTCTTTGAAACTTATAAGCCAGGAACAGGGAGAAAATGATACCATTTTGTCAGCAGCTTCTGGGGAACCCAAGGGAAAATATTTGTTTACTTAACACAAAGAGTGGGGAACTTGTTTGGGTGAAGAACTGAACTGGCTTCAAACAAAAATGTCAAAGGTCATATGGCAGCAGTCAGCAGAAAAACTCACGAATAGGTATGCAGCTTTCTCTGTCCTTGCACATGCAATCTTGAGTACCACATAACATTAAGCCATGTGCTAGGATTCCAGACAACTAACAAACAAAAATAGGTAACATCAAATGTTCACAGTAACATAAATTGGGCATCCGTAAATAGTAACAACATTCCAACCAACATCAAAATGAAATCGGCAAAGAATAATCCAGATGGAGGTCTTCATAATTTAGCATAATGCATGATTAGATACTAGAGAGCCAGTTTGATGTAGCAGTTCAGGTACTTGGCTGTTCTAGTCCAACTTTAGGTACAAAGCTAATTGGGTGAACTTGGGCCAGTCACTCCTTCTCAGCCCAAGGAAGCAAGCAAACCACTTCTGAAATATTGCCAAGAAAATTGTGGAGACTAGTCCATGCAGTACCCAGGAGTCAACACTGACTTGAAAGCACACACACAGAGATGTACCACAATGAAAAATTACTATATTTTCTCTCCCTCTCCCCCCCCCCTCCTACATACACATGACATACAAAAGCAGAGAGAAACTTTCAGATTGAAAGTATCCCTTTTTGACAAACAGGAAAATTGTTTAAAGCTTGATCACAGAGCAGGGGGGTGGAGAGGACCAATATGGAATGAAAAGACTGTTTCTTCCCCAGAGCTACCATATTTTTCTGTGTATAAGATGCTATTTTTTTCCTGCAAACACCCTGTTCAAAAATCAGGCGCGTCTTATACAAGTGCAGCGTCTTATACACGAAAAAATGATGTAACCTCCGCAGCCCAGGGCATGCCTGTGTGGGTTCTTTACAGTGCTTTTTTTGTAAAAGAAAAAGGTGCCGGAACTCACACATGTTATACAACCCACCTTGCCTACCCTACAAGGTTCAATCCAAAAAAGGTGCCAGAACTCCGTTCTGAGTGTTCAATGAGAAAAAAAACCCTGGTTCTTTATATGCTGCTGCCATGCTGCCTGGTGCAGGAGGATATCGCTGGCCTGAGATGCTGCTTGGATGAGGAGAAAGCCAGCCCGAGATGCTGCCTGGTGCTGGAGGATCGCGCTGCCCCAAGGAAGCTGCCGGTCCCACTGAAGCTGCCTTCTATGACCCATTTTCACCGGCGCAGCTTGGGCTGAAGCCGCAAGAGGCCCCGGAAAGCCGCCTCAGTATAGTGATTGACAGCTGAGGGGGTGGGCGGGACTAAAACCCACAGAGTGCCATCTGATTGGAGGAAGTCACCTCCCTTGTGTGATGGTACCAAGAAGTACCAGTAAGTGAACATCTTACTGTGCTAAATTTAAACTGAATGTAATCAGTTATGCAAAAGAGCATGGAAATGGAGCTGCAGAGAAACAGTTTGGACCGCCTCCCGCTGAGTGTATGATCAGACAGTGGAGAAAACAGGAAGAAAAACTCCTTAAGATGCCAAAACAGAAGAAGGCCTTGAGAGGAAAACCAGCAAAATGGCTAGACTTGGAACAGAGGCTTAAGACTTGGATTATGGAGCAGCGCCAAAGTGGCTTATGTGTGTCAACCAAGCTTATTCAATGTCAGGCAAGAATGTTTGCAAGCGAAATGAAGATTGTTGGATTTACAGGAAAGGCAAAATGGTGCTTTAATTTCATGAAGAGAGAAGGGTTGGCCATGAGAGCACGAACAAAGTTAGCACAGAAAATGCCACCAGTTTATAAGGAAAAAATCCAAAAGTTTCACTCCTATGTCATACAACTTCAGAAAAAATATCATTATGAAGACAGTCAGATTGGAAACGTGGATGAGGTGCCTCTCAATTTTGATGTTCCTTCCAACAAAACTGTTGATATGAAAGGAATCAAAACAGTGGCAATCAAAACAAGTGGCCATGAAAGGTTTGGTCTTCTGGACCAAACCTTTGCAAACCAAATGGCCACAATGTCTTCATTCATCCATCCCTTCTCATGCACTTGAATAATAATGCCAGGTGGTATGGTTTCTTTAGGATAGGTTTTCTTCTTAAAGGTAAGCATAGGTGCAGATGGTACTAAACTGCCTCCTATGCTTACCTTTAAGAGGAAAACATATCCTAAAGAAACCATACCACCTGGCATTATTGTTCAAGTGCAGGAGAAGGGATGGAAGAATGAAGACATTGTGGCCATTTGGTTTGCAAAGGTTTGGTCCAGAAGACCTGGAGGGCTATTAAAGAAGCCAGCTGTACTTATCTATGATCGTTTCTGAGCACATTTAACAGAAAAGATAAAAAGGATTGCATCAGATTTGCGAACACAGCTAGCAGTTATTCCTGGTGAACTTACAGGTCAGCTACAGCCACTATATTTTTTTTAATTTTTAATTTTAATCCCAATTATATCCCGCCCTTCTCCGAAGACTCAGGGCGGCTTACAATCTAAAGCACAATGTGCTTAGCAATAGCCTTCATTCTATGTATATACCTGCTTATTAGGGCTTTCGCCCCCCCCAAGTGGCATTTTTACAAAGTCAGCTTATTGCCCCCAACAATCTGGGTCCTCATTTTACCTACCTCGGAAGGATGGAAGGCTGATTCAACCTTGAGCCTGGTGAAAAAGCCCTGATGAGAGAAGAATGGAGTAGATGGATTGAAAAAGCAGATGATGACTTGACACTGACAGGAAGAGTGAAAAAGCCAACCATTACTGAGGTTTGCCACAGAGGCTGAGCAAAGAGCATAACAACCCTGCTGAGCATTGTACCAATGCTGTGGATGGCCCTGTGCATGGCCACTTGTTCTGATTGCCACTAATGATGTGGCCTGTTGTGATAGTAAATGCTGTGCATGGCCACTTGTTTTACTGCCACTAAAGATGTGGTCTGTTTTCAATGTTCTGATTACCAATAAAATAGAATTCCTGAATTTTCGTTTAGAAAATTGGGGGGCGTCTTATACAAGGGTGCATCTAATAGATGGAAAAATACAGTACCTAGTAGCTGTAAGGAAAAAAAAATATCAAATCTTATTACTATTATATTGGCAGAAAAAATGGTTAGATGATTCTGGAAAATACTATAGGTCACTAGGAAGCCCTTACTTCCTGTCGGAGATGTTTTTCTTGTCCTCTCATTTGTTTATCTGCTCTTTCAATAATCAGACATCTGCCTCTATTCCACCAGTCAAGGAGCTGGGAAAATTAGCATGCAGACTTTGGGGAACAACTTGCATCCAACCACACAGAGTTTACGTGGGGTACCATCGCTACAATTAAAAGTACTATTAGGAATAGTAATAATAACCATATATCTATGTCAGCTACAAATTACTGCCAAGATATGATTAGGAATAGAAACTCAGGGTATTATGAAGGAGGGGGCATTAAAAATAGCTAATTGGAATGTTGCCTTTTCTTAATCACGTTTGTTTTACATATCAGGGTCTGCTTCATAAATGCAAAGGGATGCCAAATTGGAGTTGAGGAGAAATTAGATTCCTTTTCTCACTGAGACTGAACACTTACGGGCTTAGTGGAAGATATGATGTGGCAGACACTTTTTGATCTCTTCTGATTTATTATTGGAAAACATGTTGATAGGTAGCTGTGGTATTTTAATTTATTCTAACTTCAAGATTAATTGTAAAAAATCTGTCTGATTTGCCCATAAATTTATTTTTTCTGGCTGGTTTTGCAGTAAGGCCAGCAAGATGTCAAGAAAGCTCTGAGAAGGGATTCCATACCCTCAAAAGTGCCAGGAATTTTCTTTTGCAGGAATCTTGTTTGCATATTCTGCACACATAAAAGCTACATACATACATACATGCACGCATGCATGCATGCACACACACACACACACACACATCTATACATGCATACATACATACATATACATACACACACACAACACACACACACACACACACACACACACACACACACACACACACACACACGATAAACCATGGCATGACCTGTTGCCCTGAGGAGAAACATATACTGTACATACATACATATTGTGATAGAGACTATAAGAACGTGCTTGCCAATCCTAGCTTATACTCTGACGATGTCAGCAGCTGCTGACGAAAGCTCAGTTTTAATAATTTTTTTAAGTCTTGGTGATCCTTGTTTTTAGTTTTAAACATGTATATACCCGAGATTCATATTTTTAGGACTATTTTAGATACATACATGCATACATACAGTATTTACATCAAGAGGCTAGATCTTCAATAAAATGGATTCTTTTCCCCTGTGGAAACTTGGCTTAAGAAATTACTATGACATCTGGAAGGCAAGTTTCCTTTTAGGCAGCCAGGTTAGATCTTGAAAGCAAAGTCTTCTGGGATCAAGCTTTGCTGACATAAGTGTAGAGGCTGCTCTTCCAGCCAAAACTGCATTGCTACCATCTAAATCATTTTTAACAGACTTGGCTCTTTAACTGAGATTTGGGAGGCGGAGGCAGGAGGAAGCCAAAGCAGATTCTGAAAAAGGTGTCAGAAAATGTTTCTCTGAACAGTCTTCTGCAGGCATAAAAATGAAAGGTAATTTTATTAAGCACTTTTTCATTCTCACCCACTTTTCATATTTGCCTACTAAAAAGATTAATCACCATAGATTTCAAGTGATTAAGTGATCAAGTGATTAGAAGTAATCTCGAGCTGTTATTCCCTGTTTGGAAATGCATGAAATGTCTTTATCTCTTCTAAATGTGTTTATTGGATCCAGGTATACCTCAGATGGTTTGAGGAAAAAAAGAAAAGAAAAGCAAAAGAAACTGCAGATGACACCAAGATATCTAAATTTGGCACATGCCAATTTAATGTTATAGCTGCACTCAGAGATATAGTGTTATTAAATTAGATATATAGCTCTCTTGACTTTGCCAGGACATTACTGCTGCATTGATCTAGTTACATTCAGGTTCAGTAGTGTCCAGCCTTGGCAGCTTTAAGACTTGTGGGCTTCAATTCCCAGAATTCCCCAGCCAGCATGGGAATTCCCATTCTGGGAACTGAAGTCCACTCGTCTTAGAAGTTGCTAAAGTTGGACGACCTTGCTCTAGCCCTTATTTATTGAGGATTCTCTCCTTCTCTGGTTCTTAATGGTGAAGCCAGAACTGGGCTGAGCAGTCCTTCAAAGAGAGGATTAGGAGATGGAATCCTAAAATATGTCAAATTTGAAATATGAATCAAAGTAAAAATAACAGAGAGCTTTGTTCAATCACGTATACCTTGCAGTAACAGCCTTTTGAGAGTGTGCATTAGAATGGTAGAAGACCATTTGCGAAGGGGGACAAGTGGCCTCAGAAAGCACTTGGAGGAAGCAACAGGAGGAAGCCCAATGTTGAGAGAAGAGAAGTGAATGACTGCTATGTTACAGGTTGGCTGGATAGAGCTACACATTCCAAAATTGTATATAAAATATCACCATACATCACCAAACATCACCATCTTGCCAGCTGATAAAGGAAGGTACGCAGTCATCCTGAACACAGATGGCTACAAGGCCAAGGTGAAGAGTCTTCTGAAGGACATGGCCACACATGAGACTCTGAAGAGAGATCCCACCAGCAGTTACAAGAAAAGGTCATTGATTTCTTGCAACAACTACTAAAGGACAATCCCACTGACAAGCCACAATACTACCATCTTTACCCTGGAGAAGCCATGCCATGCATATATGGACTCCCCAATATCCACAAAGAGGGAATACCACTCAGACCAATTGTTAGCAGCATCAACTCTGTCAACTACAACATTGCAAAATATCTAACTACCATATTAGCTCCTCTAGTTGGCAACACTACTCATCACATCAATAATTCACACAACATCGCCAGCAAGTTTTGGAAAATAAAACTGGATGCTGATGAGACCATGGTTGCCTATGATGTGACTTCACTCTTCACTTGCATTCCAGCAACTGAAGCTGTCACAGTAGTGAAAAAACATCTGCTACAAGACAGCACCACAGGTGACAGAACCAACCTCAGCCCAGACTACATATGTGCCATGCTGGACCTCTGACTGACCACTACCTATTTTAAATATGGTGAAGGTTTCTTCAGACAAAAACATGGCTGAGCCATGGGCTCACCTTTGTCCCCCATTGTGGCCAATTTCTACATGGAAGAGATAGAAACCAAAACTCTAAACTCCTTCACAGGAATTCCACCACCTCACTGGTATAGGTGTATGGATGATACTTGGGTCAAGATCAAAACACAAGAATTGGAAGCATTCACCAAATGTATCAATTAGGTGGCCATATATATATCAAATTCACACATTAAGATGTTAAGTGAAATAGTCTAGCCTTCCTGGACTGTGCTATATACATTAAGGAAGACAGAAGCCTTAACACTGAAGTTTACAGAACATTCCCCCCCTCCACAGATCAATATTTACATTTTGATTCACGCCACCCACTGGAACACAAAATGGGAGTTATCTGAACCCTACACCATGAAGGCCTGCCTACCAGCAAAGATGGAAAAGAAAAAGAACTAAAACACATCAAGGAAGCCCTCAGAACTTGTGGCTATCTCAAGCGGGCCTTCATCAAATCTCAAAAAAGACTTAGCAGGAGCTCCTCCAAAACAGATGAAGAAAACAATAAACAAAGCAATGTAGTCATTCCATACATTGCAGGAATATCAGAAAAGCTCAGGAGGATCTTCAGCCAACACAAGATACATGCACACTTCAAACCCAAGAATACAGTAAGGCAGAAACTTGTCCACCCCAAGGACAAAACACCCAGATACAAACTGAGCAACGTGGCGTATACAGTAAAAGGCAGTGAGCCGTGTGCAGATCTGTACATTGGGGAAACAAAACAACAACTTCATAAACGTATGGCACAACATAGGAGAACAAATCCATTAGGACTAGAGTCAGCAGTTCATCAGCATTTAAAAGACAAAGGCCACTCTTTCGAAGACAGCAAAGTCCACATTTTGGACAGAGAGGACCGCCAGTTTGAAAGAGGGATCAAAGAGGCCATCTATGTCAAAACTGAACAGCCCTCTCTCAACAGAGGGGGAGGGATACAACATCATTTATCCCCAGTCTAAACACAGTCCTTTCAACAGTTCCAAGAAGGCTCCACACCTATTTACACTACTCAGGTGATCCTGAAGGCAGAGATAAGCCTCCAGTAGCATTAATGACTCGCTAAAAGAATGCAAATGAACAGCTGTCTGCAAGGAGTATAAATCTTTCCATCCCCCCATATGCATTCAGTCAGAGCTGAAGAAGCTTCTTGGATGAGAAGTGAAAGGTTTTCAAAGAAAAAGAAGAAAGTCCAGTTGCCTCTTTGGGATGACTATGACCTGGATGATTGAGAATCTCCATAGAAATAGCCAGCAGGTGGCACTCTTGACTCACTTTTCAGTGGTTCAGGACAGATGGCTGCTGGCACAAATATATACCGGTATATTGCTTCTTCAAGGTTCATTTTTGTCTGATTTAGACATATGCACATTTAGACATACGCACAGTCTTTCCATATAAAGTTGGGCAGGAAGCTGGGCCTAGAATTGTTTTTCTTATTTTAGTTGAATGAAATGACCAGCAATGTCCCAAGAGCACAAAGGTAAAAACTCTGGGATGGCGGGGACGGGGTAGCCCTGCAGTATTCCTGGCATCAATATGGAAGTCTATTGTGATTGCCTTCTTCCAAGCTATTCTGGTGATGCATATTACTTCCCAATCCTGCCTACAGCTCTGGCCCTCCCTGGCAGTCTCTGATCCAAGTGCTAAGAAGGCCTGGTCCTGCTTACTTTCCAAGCCCAGGCCAGGCCATTCAGCACAGCTACTTAGTGCAATGTTCCAAGAACTATTGCTTAAACAATAACAAAATGAGGATAGGGCCAAGACATACAAAGGAGTCTTGCCTTACTCAGTAGTGAGATCCTATTGCTGGAGAGATGGTCTCAAGCCACATTTGCATCTTACAGTAATGAATGTGTCACAATAGTATTTTGTTACTCCCTCTGTGCAATGTTTATAATAAACTTATAGATAATATTCCAAGAAACTAGGATAGAACCACAGCTGATAGCAGCCCAAGAGACTGCAAACACAGAACTATGGATGGCTACTTTCCACCCTGCTGTCTTCAGCAATATTACTTTCACAGCCCTCTATAACAATTATGTTTGGGATTAAAATGTTTGTCTTAAAAGCCATAAAAAATCATATTTTTCTTCATTCTTATTTGACTGCTTCCCTGGAAATAATATGAAGCAAAGAAACTATGTGCTGGAGAGGTCAATGGAGTTAGTAAACAAAGATCACATTTAAACTCTGTATATTCTCTCTTTTTTCCTACCTTATATCCTAGTCCGTCATCTGTTTTTCGGCATAACAATTAGACGTTTCCATGGAGTTGATCAGCAGCAGAAGAAGACAACTGCCTTTTCTTGATATTGCTGCCTAGTGAGTAATGTGTAGTATAGTAATTTCTGTACTTCTACAGCTGCTATTTCTAAGGTATATTTATTTATTTATTTATTTAATTAAATTTTTATACCGCCCTATTCCCGAAGGACTCAGGGTGGTTTACAGGGCAACATAAAATACAATAAAAAATAGTATAAAATTAAAATAGATTAAATTAATTAAGCCTAACAATTAAAACAATATTAAAAGCTAAAACCCCTTCAGTCCAGGCCTGATAGATCAAAAAACCAGGTTTTCAGGTCCCGGCGAAATGAACGCAGATCGGGGGCGGTCCGAAGTTCCACCGGTAAATCATTCCAAAGGGCAGGCGCGCCCACAGAGAATGCCCTCCCCCTGGGGATCACCAGCCGGCACTCCTTAACCGCCGGCACCCTGAGAAGGCCCTCCCTGTGGCAGCGCACAGGACGATGGGAAGTTGATGCCGGCAGCAGGTGTTCCCTTAGATAATCCGGACCCAAGCCATTTAGAGCTTTATAGGTCATTACCAGCAGCTTGAATCTCACCCGGAGGGCAACCGGAAGCCAATGCAGCTCACGGAGAAGAGGTGTTACACGGGAGTATCGGGAAACTCCCATAACAACTCGCGCGGCTGCATTCTGCACCAGTTGAAGCCTCTGCGTGGTCCTCAAGGGCAGCCCCATGTAGAGAGCGTTGCAGTAGTCTAGCCGGGAGGTCACGAGCGCATGGGTGACTCTGCGTAGGGCATCTCGGTCCAGATAGGGCCGCAACTGGCGCACCAGACGAAGCTGGGCAAAAGCCCCCCTGGTCACAGCTCCTATATGGTCTTCGAAATTGAGCCGTGAATCCAAGAGGACACCCAAGTTGCGAGCCCTATCGACGGGGGGTAACACCTCACCCCCCATCATTAGTGATGGAACAACCTGGTTAACCCGAGATGCCGGTATGCACAGCCACTCAGTCTTGGCAGGATTGAGACGAAGCCTGTTTCTCCCCATCCAAACCCGGACCGCCTCCAGGCAACGGGACATCACGTCGAGTGCATCACTGGGTTGGTTCGGGATGGAAAGAAAAAGTTGGGTATCATCAGCGTACTGATGATACCCCACCCCGAAACCTCGAATGAGCTCGCCCAGCGGCTTCATATAGATGTTGAACAGGAGGGGAGAGAGGACCGACCCCTGAGGGACTCCACAAATGAGAGATCTCGGGGCGGACCTCTGCCCTCCTGTCAACACCGACTGCGAGCGGCCCAGGAGGTAGGAGGAGACCCACCGCAAAACAGTGCCTCCCAGTCCCAACCCCCTGAGACGCCGCAGTAGGATACCATGGTCGATGGTATCGAAAGCCGCTGAGAGATCTAAAAGGACTAGGACAGAGGAACATCCCCTGTCCCGAGCCCGCCAGAGATCATTCACCAGTGCGACCAATGCCGTCTCCGTGCTGTACCCGGGCCTGAAACCCGATTGGTACGGGTCAAGATACTCAGTTTCCTCCAGGATATATGATATATTCCATATATCAAATTGTATCATGGGAGGCAAGACAGAAACTGCTGTTGTACAGCTCTAACGGGGAACTTATCCCAAGCACGTATCATAGTTCTTTTTTTTCTGCAGGCAACCCCAGATTCACTGTAGTGCATCTCACACCTGCAAGCAAAAATGAGGAATGCAATGTAAGTTCTGTCATAAATAATAGAGTAGCTACTGTGTCTTATGGGGACGCGGTGGCTCAGTGGGTTAGGACGCTGAACTTGTCGATCGGAAGGTCGGCAGTTTGGCGGGTCGAATCCCGAGTGCCGCGTAGCAGAGTGAGCGCCTGTTACTCGTCCCAGCTTCTGCCCACCTAGCAGTTCGAAAGCACATAAAAATGCAAGTAGAAAAATAGGGACCACTCCGGTGGGAAGGTAACAGCGTTCCGTGCGCCTTTGGCGTCTAGTCATGCCGGCCACATGACCACGGAGACGTCCTCGGACAAGCGCTGGCTCTTCGGCTATGAAACGGAGATGAGCACCGGCCCCTAGAGTCGGAAACGACTAGCACGCATGTGCGGGGGAACCTTTACCTTTACCTTTACCTTACTGTGTCTTGTCTTCCCTGCTACATTTGCTGAAAATGGCACGGACCTGTGGGAGAACTTCAAAGCAACGTGTTGAAAGAAGCACAATGTGTGACTCAGCAATGCTGGAAGACCAATGAAGCATGGTCACAGACCTAACCAAGACAATAAAATATGTCCATGTGTTCTTTTCATCCACGTTCTGCTTTTTGTTCACAAGGTGAAGACAGGATACACAGCGCTACCTCCTCCTATTATTCTCCTCCCCCAACAATAAACCGATGAAGTTGGATTAGGGAGAGAGAGAAAAAATGACCCAAAATTACCCCAAGAGATCCTCGGCTGAGGGTGGGCTTTCTAATTTAAGACCATCATGAAGTAAGTCTTATAAGGATGGGGTTGTCTTCAAATATTGTAGCTTAGTGACAGCTGATTCACTTAGAATCAAGCCATCACTTTGCTCTGATCAACTCTGGATAATTTTCATAAAAGTTTGTTCTTTTCAGTCTAGGATTCAACACTGCTTCTAAAGTCCCACCGCCATCCCCTGTTTTGACAACAATATCATCATCATCATCATCATCGTCGTCTAGATTTGTTATAGGTGCCCTAATCTCAAAAGCATATTTTTACTTTCATATATTGTAGGTATATAGTATGAAAGTCAAATTCTCCATTGTACAGTATATCAGGTGATGACATATACTTTGTAATACACCCTATATTCTTTTACCAATGTCTCGTTCTGTCTTCAGTACATATGAGAACTGGCTGTCTTGGTTTTTTTTGTCTTTCTATGCAGTAATTGTTATTTTCTTCAGGCCGAAGACTAGACAAAATTAAACTGGAATCTCAGACCAAGATCAAATCATGCATGATCATTCTCACTTGACAGTACATCCTAATTGGACCATGATTTAGTGTGGTATATATGCACAGTATTGGGGAAAAAAGTGTGTGTTGTGAAGGAGATCTCTTGAAACAATCTAGATGCACAAAGTGAGAGAGCCAGAGAGCTATTTCTATGATTGCCCATCTGTGAAATGATGAGAGATATAGAAGCTAGTCTTGGATTAGGGTGAAGGAAATTCAGTTTAAATAATCCATGATGAAGTTCTCGCATTATTTCACAGCGAGAACTAGTACCTGAACAGTTTTTTTCTCTCTGAGGATAAAATGAAGATGTGAAGAATCAGGCTACCCTGTGCTACTTCAAACAAACAAACAAACAAGCAATCAAACAAACAACTGCATACATTTTCTGCAGTTGGATAAATCCATGGGAAATATTTTCCATGCAGAATATATTTCATAAGGTCCTACATGGAGGCTATTATGATACGTGGCCAGACCTACATTGGAACCAGAGGTTTCCCCACCACCCCACCATAGTTAATGGAACATTTAATATTTTTTTTATCTGTCAGCAGTTAGTTTCTTTTCATTTAGTTGTAATTAACTTTATATTCATTTCAGGTCATGCTTTTTCATATTGTGTAAGAACTGTGACAAATTATGTAGCGCAGTGAGGAAAAGGGAAATGTGGTGAAATATGAGTTGTTATTTGGAGAACTCAAAATGGTAAAATATACTCTCCTCTCTCTAATTCCAGTTATGAAAAATGATACAAAACTGCTGAATCAATGACACTTCCCCCCAATAGCTGGGCAAAATATGTCAAAAAGAGCTTGATATATAGTATAGAACAGATGATAGAGTATCTTGAAAGTGCTGTGTTGGCTTCTGGAGGAAGAAATGATGAACTGAAGGTGGCTGTGCAAAAAGCTGATGCCTGTGGCAAAGAATGAAGAACTGGTGAGTAACCAGCTCCTCAGAAACCTGACCTTTGGATGAGAGGACAGCAGATCACCCACAGGCATTCCAAGCACTTGCTTCTTGTGAGGATACCACAAATCAGAAATCCCTGACAGGTTATGAGCACTGAGAGATGATGGAAATAACCATCTTGACCTTTTAAAGGACACTAAATTTGCAAAGTGCCTTTTCTAATCACTTTTGGAAATTGCTTATTTACTACTTTGGAAACCTTCGGATTAACGTCTGAAAATGCCAGATGGGTTTGCCTTCCATCCTTAACAAAACAAACTTAACTATAAGCTTAAAAAAAAATTAAACAATTTGAAAGAAACAGCTAGATAAGACTTTGGTCTTAGAAAGTTATAAATAGATTAAGGATCCAGATAAATCTGGAATGAGATTTCGGAATTAATTATAAGGAATCTTTCTTGTGCGGAATAGTTTTTGTTTGGACTTTTTGCAAGATGCTATCAAGATAAGTAATTTTAAAAAATTGGACACTAGAGGGAACTAAAGATTTAATTAAAGGAGAAAAATACACAAACCTGATTAACAGCTAATTAACTGGGGCTTATAAAATGACATAAAACATTATAACATTGAAAATACTGAAGGGCATTTATGAAATATGGAATCACAAGCTAGTATCAACAATATCAATAGCAAAGTTTGCTTCTATGGATAAATTGTGTCCAAAAGATGTTATGGAAGTAATGGTAGTTGAAGAATAAAGGTTTTTTAAATAAGCTTTTTATTGTTTTTTCCCCCCTCTACATACATATGTTAGTTTTAAAAACAGCGTGTGATCTGGGTTCATAAAATGCTAATACATAATCAAGTCCTCCTCTTTGGTTCTCTCTTCTAACCATTTGTAGACTAGATTCCAGCTTTGATAGTATTCTGTTTCTTCTTTATCTTTCAGCCTCATAGTTAATCTTTCCATCTCCGTGCATTCCAGTATCTTTTTTATTACTTCTTCTGAAGGTATTCGTTCATTCTTCCAACATTGCGCATAACTTATTCTTGCTGCGGTTATAATATGTAGAGCCAAATATAAGTTTTGCTTATTAATCTTTTCTGGTACTATCCCTAATAAAAAAAAATCAGGATTAAATACTGCATGTTCTCCTAATATTTTTTCTAGCCAAGCATGTATTTTTTTCCAATAAGCCTTGACTTTGTCACATGTCCACCAGATATGATAATACGTACCTAAATTATGTTTACATTTCCAACATTTACCTGATACATTTTTAAACATTTTTGCTAATCTTGCTGGAGGCAAGTGCCATCTATAAAACATTTTATACAGATTTTCTTTATATGCAGTTGACATTGTCAATTTATAATTTCTCTCCCATAATTTTTGCCATTTTTCTAATTATATATTATAACCAAAGTTTTTTGCCCACCTTATCATTGTCTCTTTAGTTTGTTCACTTTCCATCTCTAAAATTAACAAAAAATTATACATTTTCTTAATTAATTTCTCATCAGAAGTTAATATCTTATCAAATACAGTTTGTTCTTTATAGAATCCATACAATTTCATATCTTTTTCATATCTATTTTGTATTTGTAAGCGTACCCACCATGACATGTTAATGCCCTGATTTTCCAGCTCTTGTTTCGATTTTAATGTCCCATCAATATTTAAAATATCTCTATATGTCCAAGTTTTTTCAAAATCTAACAAATTTGTGTGTGAAAAAGCTTCAATTGTTGATAACCACCCTGGAATTTTTACATATATTTTCATTTTAATTTTCCCCCATACTGTTATCAAAGCATTTCTAATACAGTGATTTTGAAAATACTTATGGATTTTGTTTTTCCCATACCACAAAAAAGCGTGCCACCCCAATTGTAGGTCATGTCCCTCCAAGTATAACAACCTTTTGTTTCTAAGCATTATCCATTCTTTCACCCATGTTAATACAGATGCTTGATAATACAAAGCCCACTCAGGTAGGCCAAAGCCTCCATTTTCGTTAGCATCTTGCAAGGTTTTCATCTTTATTCTAGCTTTCTTTCCTTGCCATACAAACTTCAAAATTAATGAATTCAACTCTTGAAAAAAAAATTCCCCAAGTTTTATCGGAATTGTTTGAAACAAAAATAAAATCTTAGGCAATATATTCATTTTAACTGTAGCAATTCTTCCTAATAATGACAGTTTTAAATTCTTCCACTTTTCCAAGTCTAGCTTTATTTGTTTCAGTAACCTTGTGTATTATCTTCTTTTATTGTTGAGCACTTAGCTGATAAATATATACCCAAATATTTTACCTTTTTCACTATCTGTACCTCTGTTACTTCTGACATTTGGCTTTTTTGCTTATCTGTAAGATTCTTAACTATTATCTTGGTTTTTTCTTTATTTATTTTTAATCCCGCTATTTCACCATATTGTTCTATTTTCCCCCACAATTTTGGGATCATCTCCAAGGGTTCTTCCAAAATAAATACTAAATCATCAGCAAATGCTTGTAGTTTATATGTTTCATCCTTAATCCCCAATCCTCTAATTTCTGTAGCTTGTCTTATATTTCAATTTAAATCTTCCAAAGTGAAAATGAATAACAGAGAGGATAGAGGGCATCCTTGCCTTGTGCCTTTCCTTATTTCAAAGCTCTCAGTACAATCTCCATTCACAATCACTTTGGCGGTTTGTTTATTATATATTGTTTTTACCATATTTATAAAATTCTGTCCAAAGTCCATTGTTTGTAATTGATGAATCATAAATTGCCATGAAAGATTATCAAATGCCTTTTGAGCATCCAAAAATATTAATTTTTTTTTAATTTTAATTCCATTTATATCCCGCCCTTCTCCGAAGACTCAGGGCGGCTTACAAGCTTAGCAGTAGCCTTCATTCTATGTATATGCCTGCTTATTAGGGCTTTCCCACACACCCCAAGCGGCATTATTACAAAGTCAGCTTAATTGCCCCCAACAATCTGGGTCCTCATTTTACCTACCTCAGAAGGATGGAAGGCTGAGTCAACCTTGAGCCTGGTGGGATGCGAACCTGCACTAATTGCAGGCAGCTGGTGTTACTTAAGGAGGCATTAGCCCACTGCTCCACCAAGGCTCTTTTTGCCATCTAATGCCATTTGTTTCCCTGGATGTAGCTCATAGTATTCCAATACATCTATTATCACTCTTAAGTTATTTTTAATTTGTCTCTTTGGTAAAAAGCCATTTTGATCCAGGTGTATAAATTCAACCAAGTAAGAATAAGAATAAGTTTTACTTGGCAAGATGGAGATGGCATCAAAAGTGATCTATAAATGGCAAACTATGAAAATAACATGGAAAAGGATACATATAAAACAAATGGGTTGCTATATCAAAAATCAAAAGGAAAATAGAAATAATAAACAAAGTCAGTGATCTGGGTAATTAAAAAAACAATAGATTGACAGAAGAGGCTTTTTATAGCTTTGAAGATTCTTGGGAGAAGTGACCAAAAAGAAATTAAGAGAAATCAAACTCTACCAAATTATTTGAATTATTGAGATTTAGTAATTTACTGTTGAACATAAAAGGAAGAAATATAAAGTTGGTTTATTTGATCAAGATTAAAATAAGATATATTGTTTCTGATAACCCATAATACTCCTTCTACTGACACTAGGACCGAAAAGATGATGCTTTATGGATTTGTCCATAGGCAAGATATGGGATATTGGATGAAGACATAATTGAGGGTAAACTAAGAGGAAGAGAAGAATTACAAAATTGTTCTGAATTATACTTGTTCTGATGAAAGTTGGAAATCAATTCTTTACATATATTTTTTCTCTTTCTTTACTATATTCTTTTATTCTATATTCTTTTCTCTTCTTTTTTCTATTTTCCACATTTTTGCTTCTTTACCTTTTCCATTTTTTCCTTTTTAAATTTTTACTATTGCTATTGCTATTGCTATTATTGCTATTACTACTGTAATTAAATTATATACACAAATGAAAAGTGCTGTGTTGTGGCTTTTATCGTTTATTTTTCAATCAAAAATTTCTCTTGATCTAAAATAAGGCCACACCTGGAATACTGCATCCAGTTTTGGTCACCACAATGTAAAAAAGATGTCGAGACTCTAGAAAGACTACAGAGAAGAGCAACAAAGATGATTGGGGGACTGGAGGCTAAAACATATAGGGAATGGTTGCTGGAATTGGGTATGTGTAGTTTAATGAAGAGAAGGGTGAGGGGTGACATGATAGCAATGTTCCAATATCTCAGGGGCTGCCACAAAGAAGAGGGAGCCAGGCTGTTCTCCAGAGCACCTGAGAGCAGGACAAGAAGCAATGGATGGAAACTAGTCAAGGAGAGAAGCAACCTAGAACTAAGGAGAAATTTCCTGACAGTTAGAACAATTAATCAGTGGAACAACCTGCCTCCAGAAGTGGTGAATGCTCCAACACTGGAAGTTTTTAAGAAGAGACTGGACAGCCATTTGTCTGAAATGGTATAGGGTTTCCTGCCTTAGCAGGGGGTTGGACTAGATGACCTCCAAGGTCCCTTCCAACTTATTATTATTATTATAATTATCATGCAAGATGACATGTATTATAAAATTGTATGTTAATTGAATATTGTTATCACTAGGACAGGGGTGTCAAACTCACTTTTACTGTAGGTTGCATCAGCATTATAGTTGCCCTCAAAGGGCCAGTTGCTGTCCCCTTCTCTCCCTCAGGCTTGCCCCACAGAAGCCACTCCTATCCTATCCCCTTCTCTCCCTCAGGCTTGCCCCACTGACATCTCTCCTCTCCTCCCTATTGCCTTCTCTCCCCCCTCACTCCTCCTCCTTCCCGCCAAAACCCCTTTTTATATTCTCTCCTCCCCCATGTATTCACTCACTGCCTGGCTGGCCTTTTCATACAGCGCTCATCAGCTGGCTCTGCGTGTGATGATTCTGGGATCCCTGCCAAGCTCCGGCAGCCTTGCAGCTCCAGCTGACTCTTCTCCTGAAGACTGCATGTGGCTGCTAGCCACCCCCAAGGCCACTGGAAGCCTGATCAGCCAGAGCTGCGTGCACCGATCCCGGGGCCTGAGCAGAGCCCCAGCAACACCACAGCTCCAGCTGACTCTCCCCCAGGCCTCTCTGGTGCTGCGCTACTTCAGTCAACCCTCCCGCTACATACTGAATCACCTCCTCCTACTAATCTGTTTGCGGGTCAGATCTAAACACATCACGGGCCGGATGTGGCCTGCAGGCCTTGAGTTTGACATGTCCACACTAGGATATAGACATTCCCTCCCCCCACCCCAATAAATTATTTTGCAGGAGCTTTGGGGCAGGCAAAATAATTTTTCATGCAATACATAATTCATTTATAGAATTCATAATGTGCTACAAAATGTTGTGATGACCACTAGCTTAGGCTACTTAAAAGCAGTTAAACCAATTCACTCTTTCTTAATAAATGTTAGAACTAATGGAATACGACCTTTTTGTTCAGATGCAAAGTTTCTTTATCTGAAAAGAGTATGGAAGAGAAGAAAATTTGACTGCTCTGGGTCATAGAACAGTCCCAAGGATAAACCATTTTCTAGGTGTCTTTTTATGCCAATGTCAGATAATGTCTTGACATTGATCTGATTTTTAAGCATTTTGACTTGTGCTTTTTATTAATGTTTCAAAGATAATCTTATTGATTTGTTTTTATTGTCCCATTGTCTTTCATCCTTTGACAGGATGCCCCTTTATCTTCACACAGCCTTCATGACTTCATAATATCTGGTCGCACTATATTTTTTGATCGGATTCAGTTAAAACTATATATTGTAAAATTATCCATAAATCTAAAAGAGTACTTTGAATCCTCAGTGATTCCAATTTGCTAGGTTAGAACAATATTAGATAGAAGAGTCTCAAGAATAAACATATTGCTTTAATATCAATAGTTAAGACATTAGGCTAGAAACCAGGAGCTTGTGAGTTCTAGTCCCACCTTAGTCATGAAAGCTGCCTGGGTACTCTGAATCAGTCATTCTTTCTCAGCCCAGCTAACCCCACAGGGTTGTTCTTATGAGGAAAATTTGCTTTTTTACAGAAAATCCATTTCTTTATGGAGTTTGTGGAGCTCTTAAACCGAGTATAGTGCCGCTTACAGAATAGCATGTGGTTACCATAAGGCAATTTCTGTAGGAAAGTTGAGCCTGGCATTGTATCAGTAGGAAGCCTCTGCAAAACCCCCAGAAATTTAAGTTGGGTGCTGCTGGGCCCTGGGGCTCACTGAGAAGAAGGCTGAGTCCTGTAAGTTCCTTGGGTGGTTAGATGGGTAGTAAGTCTTGGCCTCAAGCTGTAACATCCCCCCCCTAAAGTTCTGCTCTCCAACTTTAGGGTCTCTTGGGGGGATGAGTGGCTAAGTCAGAAGTAGGCTGAGACCTGCAGAGTTCCTGAGGGGCAGGATGCAGAGCATGGGGTGGATCAAGGGGTGTGGGAAAAGCCCTTGGAAGGCCTGGGACAGGTGGACCTAGACCTGCGCTAGGTCTCCCAGACCCTCTCCTATCCAAGGCATCATGTGCTCTGCTTAATGAACCACACATTCGTTTAAGAGCCGCATCAGGGGCAGCAGGGGTTGTGGGTTAATGGCTGTCACCACTTGTGACCATAATGGGCAGGCTTCATTATGGTCGTAAGTTGAGGACTACCTATGTGCATATGATGCTGAACACTGATACAGTGGGTAGGGCTTGGATTGCAATGGCACAAGTACCATTTGGCCTGTTCTCTTGGCCTTGGTAGAGGCATCTTTTCCAAATAGGCTGATGGTTCTGAAGGCAAATTCATGTATTTTTTGAAGTTCACTAAATTAAGCCACCCTGACTGCTAAGAGTACACATTCAAACACACAGTAATAATATTTTCTTGGCAGGTAGTTAAAAATATATAGAAATAATAACGTAAGGATTCATTTCCTGGCCTAAGGAAGAAGCTCGTGGAACTAACTAACTTACTGGAAGTAACATTTGCTATGATAATTCAGAGTTCTGGTAAATGTTTTGTTTCAGATGCAAGAAAGTAGTAACGAGAGACGAAGCCTTTATACCCACCTTGTTCCAGTCTGCTGACATGAGGATTATTGGCAGGATTAGTTTTTTGGGGAAAACACCCTGTCCCCAGTAGTAGAAGTGATTGATCATGTGTGGCAGTCTAAGTCAGGGGTCTTCAAACTTGGCCTTTTTATGACTTGTGGTCATAAAAGGGCCAAGTTTGAAGACCCCTGGTCTAAGTAGCCTAATTCTCCAAGTAAAAAGTTGGTAGGATGTTGAGAAATGAGACCATTTGAGAACAAAAAGAAAGCCCATCACAAATGA
Organism: Vipera berus; assembly: GCF_964194415.1. Lineage (NCBI taxonomy): Eukaryota > Metazoa > Chordata > Lepidosauria > Squamata > Viperidae > Vipera > Vipera berus. The sequence continues at coordinate 237,438,245 of NC_138202.1, forward strand.
GAACCATTTGCTATAGATTTGCTGTGAAGGTCTTTCTCCTACCTTCCCTTATTTATATATTATCCTGCAAAGTTGCATTGAGAAGAAAGGGAGGGGATTTGCATAAGCAGACCCTTCCCCCAATTTGTCAGCTAGAGGAGAGCAGAGACAATGCCAAAGTGAATATAAGGCTCCAGTCGTGTTTGTATGCCTTTAAAGTCACTTGAAAAGAATTGTAAATAGGGCTGGGATGAGGATATGAACCTGTGTCAGATATTATTTCTCTGCCTAGTTAGATTTACTTCATCTTTTCACTAGATCAGTTTATTTAATTTTTAATACTGTTGTTTTAGTTGTATATATTAACTAATCTCACAATGGGATTGATATTTACAATTTTAATTATATGAAGTTTAGGATTCCCTATCGTAATGTGCAGATATGTCTAGATGTGATCTTTTTGAGAATCTGCATTAATAAGGCACTATTTTGTCTGTCTGGTTTTGGTTGTATGAAGAGATCCACATGTTCATGGAATTCTTGTATGCAACTTTGTGCAGAGAAAGTTACCACGAGTCCTTGTTGTAAAATAAAAAAAAATACTTATTTAACTCTTTGAGATGCAAATTTCTCCAATATATTTAATTTAATCACAAATTCCTCCATTCTTAAAAAGAGAGAGGGAAAGCAAACTGAGGAATTTCTTTTGGGGAATTCATATTGTTTTCCAGTTACATCTTTACAAATGGCTATTTTGTTTGATTTTTTTTTCTTTTTTAAAAAACTAGAGAGGCCATGGAAGAATTGCTATGATTGAGGTTACAAGTGTCTACTAATGACACATTTATTTTACATACACTTTATTAAATTTATTTTGTATATGAATTGATATGTGATATTAAAACACAGAGAGCACAATTTGTAGTTGTAGCCATGATGCCATCCTACTGATCAATAACTGATGAATATATCAAAATATATCAATAGTATTTTAAGTTACAAAAGGGTTCATTGAGATTAAGATGTGATGTGATGTAACAAGAAAATTAAATATATGGAAGCTCTAACTATCTCAGAGGAGTATGCTCACATTTTACACTAAATTTGCAAGAAAAGCAGCTGATGTACAAGCAAGATAATTGTCAATATAAAACTACATTCTTCAGTTTCTGAATAGTTGTAAAGTAATCTATGTTTTGGAAATCAAACTATTAAAATATAAGTAAAATGTAAAAACAGAGCTCTTCAGATTGTGAATTAAGAAAATACAGCATCAAACTTTACATTGCTGAAAGAGAGAATTGCTTTGTAACTGTGCACCATGAATCTTGTTCTTACTTATGTAAATATCTTTTTAACTATTCAATTTTCTCTATTACTGTAGCTCCCCATAATATATGAACCTGTAATTGCCAGAGAAAAAATAGTCAAGAAGATATTTACATAAGTGAAAAGCATCATAAGAGAATAAAAACATTGGAGATACATGTTTGCATTGGAATGCAAATGACTTAACTAGAGAAACACAATGAAGAGCCTCATTTGGAAAAAGGAATTTGTCAGTTGTATTTATTGGTAGGTTAATTAGAATGATAGAGATGAATCAGGGCCAAGGAACGGAAGAGGATTAGAAAGATGCATCCTTGGTTTAACAATGCATAAGTTAAAAAGTGTTAGGAATCCCTGATAGTGGTATAACAAAATTAGTAAGCAAGTTCTGCTACATCAAGGCATATTTTACATATGCATATTATGCTGACACAGTGCTGTGCCCCCATGTCCTACCACATCTCAAAATTCTTTAAAAATTGAGATGGTTAGTTTTCAGCTGAAACATTCCTCCAGAAAAAAATGTAGTGAAGATTATTTTGCCCTGGAACTATTGATAAAATATCTGTTTTACCTGCTTCTCAAAGGTTCCCTTCCTTTCATCTAAAACAGGGGTCTTCAAACTTGGGGTTCTTTTATGACTTGTGGGCTTCACCTCCCAGAATTCCTCAGCCAGGCATGCTGGCTGAGGAATTCTGGGAGTTGAAGTCCACAAGTCATAAAAGGCCCAAGTTTGAAGACCCCTAATCTAAAATTATGACATTATCTTCTTTCTTTCTAGTTGCTCAGAAGGACAGTTTTACTGATGTCTTCCCATTGTGGCCACTTGGGGAGTGATTCAAAGCAGGAGTTTTTCTCACTTCCTTTGAAAAGAAATTGTGTGATGGAATGGAATAAAGGCAAAGGTTTCCCTGTCCAGTTGTGTCCGACTCTAGGGCACAGTGCTCATCTCCGGTTCTTGGCTGAGGGAGATAGTGTTGTCCAAAGACATTTTCCATGCTCATGTGGGTACATCCCATCACAGTTGGGGAAGAAAGTGAACAGACAAAAGTGCAGGTTGATTATTGTCTTTTGTGCTGTCACCTGTAATAAAAATGGGTTGGCTGAATTGCTAGGCAAAGTGCAGCAATGAGGATAGATGTGAGGATCTTTATGGATTTTTATAAAATGTAGAAGTATGAATGGCAAAGCTGGAGCTTGTATGGAAATGCCCACAGAGGTTTATGGTAGGAATTGTACAGATTTATTTTTTTGCTTAGGACTATTAAAGAAAGAATATTTTGCTGAATGACTGTGCTGTGATTACAATTGAATTCATTCATGAACTTTCATCCAAAGAACCGTTTTTCTGGCAATATGATGTACTTTCCCAGCTGGAAGACATCTTGGACAGTGTTTGGTTATACAATGTTTTAAAATGAATAGTGGAAGACTTTAAGAATCATCGGCTGGTCTGTTGCTGATTTGCTTAGTCACTGAGCTCTCAATGGGTCAGAAGGAACAGAAGGAAAGTTCTGGGCACACAGCGGAAATCTGCTAAACTTGGAGAAAATGACATTCCATGGCCTACAGCCTTTTGTGTTCTTAAGTACATAGGATCAACAGCAGATTATCAGTGATATTAAGCATCTGGGCTAGTTATTTATAATGTATGCAGTCAGTAAATTCAGTCACAAAAGGTAACTCAAAAAACCTCTTCCACAGAAAGTATTATCCCCATTTTTTGAACATCACTTTGGTCTTTTATATGTCTCTCTGTTTGTTTCATTGATTAAATCTCCAGAAGCTCCTCATTCTAATCCTAGTTGAGGAAAACATCAATTAAGTATGCTGGTCTTTCATGCTTTGAGGTAATCCCAAACTTTCTCATAAAATGTAGAAATATTAAAGGGCAGTTTATATTAATCTTGGACTTTTGATTAAGCATTCTTATATCCTTAGTGTTAACATTAATATTTCAAAAATATGTTATTCAAAGATTTTTTTGATTTCCATTTGGAATAAAAGCCATCACAGACTGATATCTGACAATGGATTCAGAGAACAATAACAACAAATTTAAATGATGCAAAGGTTCTATAAATGCATTAGGCATAAATCAGAAAGTCTCACTTGCATTAACTTCAGAGTAATGTGAAAGTATTATGGTGCAATTTTTCCCCTACAAAAATAATCTTTGTGGCCTGGCAACCATTTTCTTTTTCTCGCTTTCTCCTTTCTCTCTGCATACAATATAAATAGAAACCATCTTCTTATAAAACAATTAAAACATAGCGGATAAAGGACTACACAATGTATCTTTTCCCCTTCATTTGGAATCCTACTATGCTGAGACAGAATATGAATTAGAAAACACCAATTTTTGATGGGTCATTTCAAACCCCATGAGAACATGACACAAACTCTTCTGATAATGCCAAAGATTATGCATTACAATAGCCTGTTCCCTGGAGTGCTCACAAACAGACATGGAGTAATAATACCGTCACCCCCTATGTTCTCCAATAATTAATATTAACTAGTAGCCAACAATAGTTTAATTATCATAAATTTGATTTACTTAACCCCCCTGTAAATTGAAACTGGAGGTCATATATTCTATGTAGGGAGATGGGGTGGTTAAGGAATATGAAATATAAACAAACAAACAAACAAACAAATACTCTTTTTTGTATGCTCTAAATGTTTTATCAGTTTCTTTAGATGACACTAGGGTTTCATCTCTCACTCTCTCTTCCTGAAAGTGACTTGTATATTTATTTATTTGTATCTCTCCTTTATTATTTTTACAAGTGAGGCAATGAACATATCCAACACACCTTTCTCCTATTTTCCCCACAACAACAACCCTGTGAGGTCTGATGGACTGAGAGAGGACGACAGGCCCAAAGTCACTCATCTGGCTTTCATGGATAAGGCAGAACTTGAATTCACAGTCTCCTGCCTTTCTAGTCTGATATCTTAACTACTAGATCAAACTGTCTATTAGCTTTCCCTACCTATTTATTTAGATAACTCTAAATTTTCTGTTCCCTCTGTATCTTTAGTTTCAAATGTTTATAAATCTCCTCTTCATGTAATTATCCTACCCTTTGATATCTTTTCCTATATTTCTTCAAAAACTACAATGCCTTTTCAAAAGTATTACTTTTCTGCGATTTTGGTACTGTAGGTCCAAACGTATTGGTCCTATAGTGTGGTACAATATTTCTAATATAAATCACTTATACAGTTACATTTATAAAAGCATGATTTTATTTTCAGTTCAGTGAGTTTCATAAAGATCATCACTAAGAAATTTACATAGTTACAGTTTGGCCAACATCTCTTTCCTGGAATTTACTGATGGCTCAGATTCATTAGTAAAGATATAACTTAGTTATATATGCAATATTTACCCAAATATTTGGCAACTTATTTTCTCCACATTAACCTCTCATTCATTTAACCCACACAGTATCTTCTTAATTCATTTAAGTTCTCCTCTGTTAAAATATAATTAACTCTTTGGAGCAGATGTCTTTTTCCTCCTTTTCTTCTTTCATTCAGTCACTCCATAAGTATTGTTGATAGTAATCTTGTACTCTTAAAGGTATTACTTGAAATAAACAATATGCATAGCTGTATTAATTTAAATATATATTTCCATGATTCTAAATTCAGGCTATTATTTTTAGATCTCTGAAGCTTTTGCCATAGAAAATTTCCAGATATAAATGTATGAGTTTTTTTTAAAATCATCATATAATTATTTATATCAGGTTTGATAAACCTTCTTTTGAAATAAATTATGACAGCAACAATAATCTCTCTGGAGAAATGAGCAACCAGTCAATTCATGCTTTGTGATGGTGTCCCTAAGAACAAATACTGTATTTGTCTTGCTTCTCTCTTTTAAAACAGACATTAGCAAGAACAATTGCACTACGATTTTGGTGCATGAAGAATCTTAAAAGATCTCAGCATTCTTGAAAGAGCAATTTATTAAAAATAAAAGCAGATAGCCTTTTCTTGCTTTATAGAAAATAAGCATTCTGGTTTGTAATAACATTACTATACTTTCTGACTTTTGGATTTCTTTGCTTTTTGTTCAATACTGCTGGTTTTGATTCTGGGCACCAAAGCTATTCCAAGTTTTCTCTTTGTCTTTTTTAGCATGTCATTTACAAATGATCATACCAGTGTCGTAGCGTGGGGGGTGCAGGGGGGGCCGGTCGCACCGGGTGCAACATCTGGGGGGGCGCATTAGATGCATTTTACTTTAATTACATCAGTATTTTCATAACAAACAATACATGTGCTTAGGGGGTAAGGGTTTCTTTAACTAATCTAGTGGAAGAGACTCGAGTGCTAAAATCCACGGGTTAGGGGGCGCAAATTACTTGCCTTGCCCCGGGTGCTGACAACCCACGCTACGCCACTGGATCATACTTTATCTGCACCTTGGGAGTATATTACTCTTTATCTTCCCACTGGTGGAAGATAAAATTTGTATTTGATTTCAGAGGGCCAGATTTTAGAACAGTGAAATATGTTAGAATCTATATTGTAGAATTAAACTTACAGCTGCAAAGAACTTACTAGGTCCAAATACATCGGAACAGTGTATATATTATTGTGAGGTAGGAGATGATTAAATTACCCTTCTTATTTTACAGTTAGAGAAAACAGAGCTGTGCAAATCTTGAAAGGAGGGCTGGGTTTTGGTGAAACGTTAAGCTCCTCTGCAAAATAACACAGTCACCTTGCTTTTAAGAGTGACCTAGGTGGTTGCTATATTGCTTCCCATCCTTCTCCTTTGGAGCACTTCCCACTTCCCACTACAGGACAACACTGAAAGAAACCCAAGTGCTCCAGGATTGCCTGCTGTTGAAGAAGATGCAGACAAGTGGGATTTCAGAAAAGGCAGCCACAGCCACACTTCTCTGTGCATTAATGATTCACCCGTAGAGATGGTTACCAGCATTAAATTCCTGGGTGTGCAGCTAATGAGTAGGCCGGTTTGGTCACTCAACAGTGAGAAGCAGGCACAGCAGTGCCTGCATTTTCTGCGTCACATGAGAAAAGCACATCTCCCTTCCCCTGTCCTAACCACTTTCTACAGGGGGACGATCGAGAGCATCCTGTCACACAGCATCACAGTCTGGTTTGGAAGCATCACTGCTTCAGACAGGAAGGCGGTGCAAAGAGTAGTGAGGATGGCTGAAAAGATCATTGGCAGATCCCTCCCCTCCATCCAGGACATAGCACAGAAGCATTGTTTGAGCAGGGTCCGTAAGATTATCTGGGACACTACTCATCCTCTTCACAACCTGTTTTCCTTGTTACCTTCTGGGAGGAGGCTTCGTGGTATCTGTAGCAGAACATCCAGATTCAGCCATAGTTTCATTCCATACAGCATTAACCTTGTGAACTCTCAAGCTTCCTCCTTCCGTTATATATTCAAGATGGACATTATGTAATGTAGAGGTGTGGGTCTATACATATGTTGTATGGTTAGGTGTGTGTCATGTATGTGTTTCCCTTTGAGAGTGGGCAACTAAATTTCATTTTTGATGTGTGCCATTGTGGCCACAGTAAAAAAAATGACAATAAAAATTATCTTATCTTTATCTTATCTTATCTTCTGGTAACTTTAGGAGGTTGCCCATGGTTTGTGCTGAAGGTAGTCAGCCTGGACTCTACTTGCATCCTGCCAAAGATCTTCCAAGATGAATAACTTGGGAGTGAACATTTAACTCACATAATTCAGAATGGACTTTCCCCAAATCAAAAATTTTGGTGGTCACTGTGCAAGAGTCACAACTTGTCTCTTCACAATGTCTTGCCACTTTGGTAAAAGATCAAAAGGATGCATCCATAGTCTCTGGCCAACCTTGCACAGAGCAAGGGTCAACTCCTGCAACAGTTAGTGGAAAAGACCATTTGAGTTGTTTCATGAGAGTGAATTGGGAAGCCGCTTCACTAACCAAGCCAGTAAAGGGAACTATAATTAAGAATTTTGAGAAATTTGTTATTTTATATTTCAGACTGAATGTACCAAATTGGCATAGTTGAAACCTAGAAGCACCTCTGAAACAATTATTCTGTAATATTGACAATTACCTAAACTTAATAATTTAGTTATCTTCATTAACTATCTGAATAATTTAGTTATTTGAATACTATTAGGGAACGTATGCTTTTATTTGTCATTTATGTAATTTTTTTTATATTTAGAAACAAGTTATTCCAATAATTTAAATAAAGAAACTTTGTAATAAAACCTTTCTTTGAGGAGCATTCGCTTGGAAAAAAGTGTATCCACTTTCCTATTAGGAAAGTGGATACACTAATGGAGATGTAGATAAATGGTCAAGAAAAGGCTTATGAGTTTACGTGCTGATTTACAGAAAGCTAACTGATGTGGAAAATGGATAGACTGAACATTGGGGCTGTGTAAACATTCAAAAGAATGCTATACAAACTGTAGTTAGTACAGGTGAGGTAATCCTCAGTACATTAAATATATACAATAATGTGGATGATCCTTTGAAGCTGCCACGCTAATCTACTAGAGGCGGTGGCTGTTTTAAGGCTGAAGAAGAGTTAGCCTTATGTGAATTTTGGGAAGAACCTTTTGGATACTTTCCCCAGGCCCAGTAAATATAAGATTGGAAAAATAAGAAACAGGCTTGACACAGAGCTCTGCTGAGTTACTTGTCTTGAGATTGCATCTGATTTTTAGTTTGATTTCTGTTCTTCATAATAACTAATGGGTAAGCCAGTTTTGTGGGAACCTAATTCCTAAGGAACGCTCACAGAGTTTAAAAATGGTACTGTTTGTTCCAGGACACTTGTTTTGTGCCTGAGCTCATGGTTATAAATCAACATTTCTGTTAAGACTGTTTACTGAGAGCCCAGTATGTGTTTTCTTATTCGTTACAACACTAATCTAAGATAAAAATGCCTTGTTTTTTTAAACAGTACACTTTTCAAATATCCTTTTGGCAATCAAGCAATCAAAGCCATTTTACGGAATTAGCCTCTTCTGGAGTAGACTGGTGGTGTAAAATTCTGTCAGTAAAATAATATAAAAAATTGTAAAACAAATTTGATTGTAATACTTCTAGTTATTTTAATAAGTTTCACAACCTGTAATACCCCCCACCCCCGCTCTGTCTGATGTGCCATGCTTCCTTGCTTTCTTATGTATTAATTATTCAACATGTGTGCCACTCCAATTTGAATGCTCCAAATGCCTTACATATAATAAACCTTAAGTAGTGTTTGACTATTGTCATATAATATAATGTAACACAAGAGAATAACAAAGTCTGATGTTACATCATTTGGGTAGCTGGTTCTTCAAATGTCCCCACATGCTTCTCCGAGGAATCATATTTAAAAAAAACGCATTAGAGAGTGGGTGATCTGAATATCCAGGGGTGGGCTGGGGGTTAGGGTTAGGGTTCCCTTAGCAGTCTGCAACAAACTCTTGCCATGCCCATCCTTTCTATTTCTGAATTTTTAAGTGATTTAAATTTTTATTTCTCTTCCCCCACACTATTGCCTCCTTTAGGTGCCAGTTCTTGGATGCAGAAGATGCATCAAAGGAGCCATTTACCATTACTTTTCTTCTCTCCTCTTTTTCTGTTTCTGTTTCCCTTTCTCTTGCTTCTTTTCCAAGTGGAAGAGTCCTTTCCCAGTCCTACAGGGGAAATGGCAACAGAATCTCTTCTCTATGCAGGTCATATTAAGCACTTTGAATTGGTCCTGGAGGTTGGTTAGTAGCCAGTGCTGTGATTTCAGGAATGGTATTACTCTGCTGAAGGGGTGCGGTGGCTCAGTGGGTTAGGACGCTGAGCTTGTCGATCAGAAGGTCGGCAGTTTGGCAGGTCGAATCCCGAGTGCCGCGTAACAGAGTGAGCGCCTGTTACTCGTCCCAGCTTCTGCCAACCTAGCAGTTCGAAAGCACATAAAAATGCAAGTAGGAAAATAGGGACCACTACGGTGGGAAGGTAACAGCGTTCTGTGCACCTTTGGCGTCTAGTCATACCAGCCACATGACCACAGAGACGTCCTCGGACAAGCGCTGGCTCTTCGGCTTTGAAACGGAGATGAGCACCGGCCCCTAGAGTTGGAAACGACTAGCATGCATGTGCGGGGGAACCTTTACCTTTACCTTTATTACTCTGCTATGGCAGCCTCGCTGCTGCATTCAGGGCTAGTTTCATCTTCCAGGACATCTCCAGAGGCTGCTGCATGTAGAGCATGTTACAGTAATCCAGTTCGGTGGTGATCGAGGTGTAAGGTGCCATCTCCAACCCAGTTCAACCTGCCATTAGATAGAATAAGTGGGAACTGCAGTCCCAATATATCTGAAGGAGGCCAGCTATGGGAAGGCTGATCTCAAGGCTTCAGAATCTGACTCTGAAGTCCTAGTGATGCAGCACTAATCATCTCTTGGCTATAGCAGAAGCAGGAACCTGCTTCGAACAGCATTTATAAAAGTAAGGGAAAGGGATCTCCACTGTAGTTGGAATAGTCACACAAAAACTTCAATATATTATTTAAAATGTGAAGGTTAAGCTAAAAAACTCTTCTTATGGGGGAAAAAAGTTTTTCCTCCCATTATAGCAATAGGGAGCGTTTATTTTTCACAAGGGACAAATCAGTAATCTTGTGGACAGAGGAAATGCTTCATCTCAATACTACTAATCATCGGGGTTGTGCTTAGCCACAGGGCATGTGCTTTGCAGAAGGAAGCTTCCAGGGTCAAACCCTGGCTTCCTCAAATAAGGCTGGAAACGATTCCTGTTACAACTGGATTTATTCAGCTGGGTGTGATTGATTTATTAACCTCACTGTGTCCCTAACCTTTACTCAATCATATTAGTATGCGGCATTGATGCCATATTGTTCATGTCCTGGTGTAAAGAGAATGAAATCATAAAAGGCACACAGTAAAAGGCACACTGCGGCTCATTTGGCATGCTACGAAGGTCATGCTTCCAATGGAAAGCAACCCGAAACGAATGAAATCAGAGTGGAGCCATAGCTCAATGGTGGGAAACATATGTTCCTTATGCAGACAGTGCTGGATTGGGTCTCTGGTATTTCCTGCTAAAAGGAGCTAAAGGGTAGGGCTATGAGAAAGCTCTGGCTGAGATTCTGTGGGATTTGGACAAATAGATATGTTTTCTAATTTTGTGCACAGCCATTTTAAGCAATGAGGATGTTTTTCAGTGGCAATCAATGGGAGAAACCATTGACTGTATTTCTGCATATGATAAGAAAAGTCCAAGCTTAGCTATGCTGATTATTTATACATCTGTGGAGAAGCATTCAGGGAATTCAAGTTCGTTTTTCTACTTTAAACTAAGATAATAGCCAAATATTCTAGGATACAGAATGTTTAATTCATGCATCAGAAGGACATACTGTAGCTGTGTTGGGTTTCAAGGAAATTCCTGTCATGCTTTAGGATATGGATTGGGTAATTTCAAGCAAATGAGTTTCCCCCCCCCCCAAAAGCTCAGTGACCCAGCCTGTCACTACTGGGATCCCATGTTTAAAAATGAGATAAAATGTCTCTTTTTCTTACAAATGGTTTGTCAGGTTCTCTGCATTGCTAGCACCTCTCTTCTATTAATGTAAGACAGGGTTTCTCAACCCTGGTTATTTTAAGACTTCAACTCTCAGAATTCCACAGACAGGTTAAATGAGCCCATGAAATACTGATTTCTGATGCCCCTTTTTCATTTTATTCTCATTTTATTCTCAATTTTCTATTATATCAACGGCTTTAACTGCATTGCACAGAGCTATTATTAAGAGATGGGCAGCCATATCAATGGAATAAATAAATAAAATTAGGGTTTTCTCTCTTTCCATTTCGATGAGATGGGAAAATCTAAGAAGCTTCACAAAATTTGGCCAATATACATGAACCATAGAAAAGGGAAAGTCTGTAATGCAGTAAGCTCTCTCCAAATCTGTCTGGCACTCTTTAGGCACAGCTAAAGATCTGTATTTGTGCTATCATAGAACAAGCTAGCCTTTCTCCACTTGTTTTGGAATTCCAACAATATGAAGTCTGCAGCAGTTCTCAGAAAATTTCTTGTCCTGAAAAAGGTTACTTGGTACCGATGTGTTCGTTCAGCAAACTTTCCAAGATTTTCCATCTGAAATACATTGTGTAGAGCTACATCCAATTTGATGTATGTATATCGACTGACTTATAGTATTGATAGTATTTTAATTTTTATCTACTTCTCCATTTCTGTAAGAACAGAAACAAAAATTTCTCAATAATATTTGTATGCTTGGGGAAGAAGAAAATAATGATGGAAGTTTCATCGTTATCTTCAAGCATTTGACAAATACTTTCACTAGCCAAATAGTAATAATATCCTTCAGTTTCCACTAGTAGTAATTAAATAGCAATTAAAAGATATTAAGGTAAGGAATGGCAGGGAATGATGGAAAATGCTGATAGTGTTCCAATATCAGTGACACCTTTATTATTGAAGATCAAGGAAATATGTTTCTGGCAAAATAATATTTAATACTCCCACATGCTTACTGTTCAATCTTACACAATCTCATGTTTTAATCTATGACTACTTTGTATAAATTTACAATGTTCATGTATCTTCTTTTAATTGTGGACAATATTCCTATCCCTGGTTTTAACTTTGTTTTTTAAATTGTAAATCTTTGAAGAACTTTGGTAGACAGTGCAGCAGTATATACATATAATAATTCAATTTTATAATAAACTACAAATATATTTCAAGCAGTCTGGTTAAAGACTCAAAGTTGTGAAGATTTAATGTACAGTAGTGGAGTTCCTATATCTTTAATATAAAGATGTCATTGCAAATCTAAGTTAACCCTAATCTATCATTACTTCTTTTTTAGTTTCTCTTGTAACTGCAGACAAGAATTTGAATCAGAGTTCTGAAATTATGTACTCTAGAATAATCTCAGGGTTGTATTTATTGATTATAATCATGTTCATGCTTATTTGGCAGCAGGTACTGGATTCAGTAGGAATTCTCCTGAACTTTCATAGTAGCCCCTTAAGCATCCCACATTTTAAATATTCAGACAGCTTCAAATGAGGAAGAAATGGTAAAGCATTCCTATTGAATGGTTTTGACTGTGGAGAATTACTTTATTGAAATATGCATGAATCAGTTAGCAGACGATTTTGCAATCAGGTTGGCAAAGCATTATATTTACTTTCATCACCTATAAAAGATGCCTTCCAATCCCCAAAAATATTACTTGAGGAATCTTGTGTTTTTGATTCTTGTATTTTGGGACCAATATGGCTACAACAAGAAAAAAATAAAAATTGTTCAGCTGGTACACTCTGTAATTATTAAGCTGTACACTGTAATCAACTTAATATTCCCAATGCATTTTTGATACACTGAGAATTTGGATAATGTTGTTTGTGTCTTGGATTTGGCCTTTTAAATGATGCAATAAATCACAAGACAGTTCAATTCTGACAATGCCGTGGTGTTTATTTTGCATGATACATCAGGTAGTCATTATAAGAATAATTTCCATCACAATAAGTTAATAAATGGAAAAATTATTACCTTATCTTTTTTACTTATGCATTTTATAGCTCAGCATAAAAATATGGCTTTTGGATAAATTTGTTTTCAGATTCTGAAAACTGTGAGTTTAGTTTACCAATTTAAATAATTTTGCACATGATATGTTTCTAGACAAAAATAAAGTGAATAGATCCAGTGCTGGCATTCTACATTAGTTATATATTTTTTCCTTTTAAAATAATATCATTGATAAAGACCTGGGCTACAAGTGATAACAGCCAAATGCAGTCTTGCATCTTCAAGATATGTTGAGCATCCAAGATTGCCAGCACCAAAACCTTTAGACAGATTGACCATGAATTATGGGATTTGTAACTCCAATCCCTCAAGGGGGGGGGGAATGGCTGTACCCAAGTTCAGAGTGAAAAGAACCTTAAAAAGATCTTGTACAAGGGATTATACAGTCCAGAGACTGAAGGAAGCATTGGAAAGACACTCATAACATTTCCTTGATTTTGTTTAACATGTGATCCAACAGAGATAAACTTGGACAAGCTTTCCAGATTTTGTTATTATATCCTACAATGATAAAGTAGCATTTTTTTAATCACTGCAATGTCTATTTCTTGATATGGTCTAATGCTACTTGAAACATCTGATGCATTTCCCATATAAATAAATCAGGCAGTGAAAAACAATGAATATGTTTTTTTAGGGAGAATATAGTTCTTTTATGAATCATGTGGATACTTATCTGACAGATGAGTAATCCTGATTCCGTTTTCTTCATATTAGTTTACCGGATTTACTCAGTTCATTCTCTATTTAAGTGCTCAATTATAATCAGATGATTGTGGCAATTAAAAATCCTGTCAATATTAAGAAATATTTTGAGTGAACAGATCTGGAAAGATTACAAGAATTGCTACTATATATGCTTTCATTTTTCTAGTTCTTGAAACTGAGGATTTTACCTGGAGGTTGTCACTATCAAGCCACAAATTAAGAGAGCAAATAAAAAAGCAGATGCCCTCCTATCAACTCCTCACTCCAACTCTTCGTGGTCTCTGATTCCACTCTTGTTTGAAACAGCTTATTAAGGGATGACAAACACATTAGGTTACACTTGATGTTAGCCAAAAGGCCAAGAAATCCTAGGATAGGTACGATAACAACTGCACACTAAGACTACAGTTCTCTTCAAGTTATTAGCGAGATATCAAATAGTTTTTTTCCTAAGAATCAAAATGAATGTGCCTCTAGGAAAAAAAAGCAAACAAATATATCTATTCATAGGTATTTTAATACTTTCTTCAAAGAACCTTGGACCGCTTCATAGCAATAAAACCTTGTGCATTTATATGTACAGTATATGCATGTGTACCAAATTCTGGCTTTTAAGTTCCACTGAATTTAATGTGAGAGTTTCAGACTTCTGCCTCACTTGCCCACTGAAATCAGTGGTACTTAGAGACATTTATCTTTATACTTTTTAACATTGCCTTTGATCTTCTTATTCTTCCTCTGGTTTTAAAACTCATTCACACCTGGTGTAGAGATGGAATTCTATTGTGACAAATTGGAGCAAAGAAAAGTTAAAGGACTTATCTCTTTGATTCCGAAGGAAGACCAAGATGCTACTCAAGGAAATTTAAGTAATCTTAAGATGAAAGCCCAAGCAGATGGTTATTTAGAATCCAAATAATTTAAAAACAGATACACTTCAAACAGTTTTGAAATAAAAAAAGTAGGACAGTGCTTAATATTCATCTCTACTTTGAATTAATAGATGAGATAAAATGAGAATATTTCTCATAAAGCAGTTTAAATCAGCAAACGTGGGCAGTCTGTTCCTACTTTTCCACCTAAGAAGAAAACAGTCTTTCTTCAAGTCTAAATTCTAAGAAGACGTGTGATCCTTATATAAAATTATTTCTCTGTGGTAGTCAGGTTTAATATAGATTGTTGGTCATAAAAGAGCTTTCAAGCAAACCTTTAAAGTGTTTTTTTTGGGGGGAGGAACATGTTGGATTATTTATTTATTTATTTTAATTCCATTTATATCCTGCCCTTCTCCGAAGACTCAGGGCGGCTTACAAGCTTAGCAGTAGCCTTCATTCTATGTATATGCCTGCTTATTAGGGCTTTCACACACCCCCAAGCGGCATTATTACAAAGTCAGCTTGATTGCCCCCAACAATCTGGGTCCTCATTTTACCTACCTCGGAAGGATGGAAGGCTGAGTCAACCTTGAGCCTGGTGGGATGCGAATCTGCACTAATTGCAGGCAGCTGGTGTTACTTAAGGAGGCATTAGCCCACTGCTCCACCAAGGCTCAAGGATTACTAGAGTCAGGGCCAATCCCAGAACAAAACATTCTCCCATTCTTGTTTGAACAACTGTTGAATTAAGTCCCAAAGGTGCTTTTTAAAAGGCAACTGGACTTTGTTTTTCCTTGAAGATATTTCACCTCATCTAAGAAGCTTTCTCAGTTCTGAACTGAAGAAGCTTCTTGGATGAGAAATGAAACGTTTTCAGGAAAAAGTTGCCTTTTGAGAAAGCACCTTTGGGACAAACATGACCTGAATGAATGAGAAACTCCATAGACGTGTTGAATTCAGTACGATCGTTGTTAAATAAAATAAGGAGGTAAAGTATTTGGAACAATACTAGCCTGGACAATGGAAATAACCAACAGGGATATTACTTGGCATGATCTTAGCCTTGCTTTTAATAAAAACAGAACCTATTTCCAGTCATATAAATACCATATAGTCATGGATATTGTAAATTAGGACTGCAGCTATACAAGTCCTTGTCAGGCATTCAGTTTTAAAGAAACTTAATCTGGTCATGGATGTCTGAAGGTCAGTTTTTGCTATAAAAAAACCTAAGCATTTGACAGGAGGGGGTGTAGAGAGAAGCATAACTAAGGTGATTATTAGAAGGCAGCAAAACAATACTGAAACTCTTGGCTGCATCCAGTGATTGCCCAGATTTTTATAATCCAGTCATGGTAGCCTTCTTATTGCTGCAACCAATGGCCCAGTACTGTGCAGGAGAGCGCCTTGAGCCACCACTACTACTGTTCCTTCCCAACAGCAGGTTGTATGTGCAAGACCCAGAGATCAGATGAGAACAGGTCCCCTGAATGGAGATCTCTCCCAGCTTTGTAACTGATAGTGGGATTGCAGGAGAGGAATCCCATTTGAGAGATTTAATTTGTGGCCCATAGAGATCTACCAATGATCTTGTTTCTTTCCAAGCATTAAAATGTAACAACAGAACTGACTCATCTTCTCTATCCTGCCTCTCTCATTTTGTCCAAGCTACCTAACACGCGATGATATAAATACAAATGGCTGAATTACTTGTACCATTTAAATCACAGATACAAATGATCTCAAAGAGCAGAGTTCAGTACCAGGCTTTGATTTGAACACAAAATGTATTAGACGGATGTGTATTACTTCCCTGGGTCCTTAACAAACTGTCAAGTAGATGATCAATGTCCAGATGTGGATTTAATCACCAGTAGAGTGTTTGCTGAATGGAACTGATGTCACAATGTTTCCTGCAAATAATGAGAACAGAATACAGTGCCATTGGGATGGAACCAGAGCTGCAAGTTTTGGAATAATAATTTTTATTACTAAGTTAGTTGTTGAATAGACAGTTTGCCAAAAATATCTCCCCTCTGTCAGTCTCCCATATTTAGTTCAAGGTTTTGCTTTTCATGTTTATAGTTATTGATTTAGGTATATCATCATCATTAATAATATAAATACAACAACATAATAAATTATAATATATATAAGAATATTTCTCCCAATTACCATTCAATGACGATAACCAAACTAATCTGCTTTACCAATGAATCCATATAAACTATCTGTGGAGACACCTTTTATTTCACTGAAATTTTGAAAGTGGTGGAGCAAACCTTTGCAATCTTAACTATGGGGATTGGAGAAGAGGGAGAGAGGAAAACTTACCAGGATTCGGCGGGAATAAACAACAAATTTATATTGCAACAAAAACAAAAAACTTTTTTTTGTAAGCTGTGACTGGTGCATTCTGCCAGAAATAAACTTGACTGGTTTATTCTGCCAGGAATAAGATGAAACCATTATTTTTATTTTTCAAAATCTTTCTTGTGATGTGTCTGCAATTTTCTGACACTTAACTGATGAGGGTAAGGGAGAGGGTTTTTTTGATTTCCTTCTTGTCTCTCCAGAGTTTGATTGTGCAATATAGTCACTGGTGCATATTATGATGCCAGAGTAGATTAAAATCTATAAATAAACCCAATCAATTCTTCAGAGTTGTTTTCTTGTTCTCAACTGGAAAGATTGCCTTTACTGCTCTGTATTGGATAAAAATAAATAATTAAAATTAAATTTACACACTACATTGCCCTTGAGAATATAAGGGCGATGACTCTAGACATGTGGCTTTACAAAAACTGAAACGGTGAAAAGACACTATTCATTAACAAAACAGAATAAATTAAGTCTCATAATGACAATATGGCATGTCAACATGGATTAGAGGGTGACATTATATGTCAAGAGCCTATGGATGCATAGGAGGTGTTTCACAAGCATGTATATATTCCATGACTGCAGTACAAATGTGACAATTGTAAAGCCATTTTGTACTGGAACATTATTGTAAATAATTTCTGGCTAGATTGTATCAAACACACTCCTTTCAATTCCTACATCCAGTTAAGAGCAAACCCCTCTCCAGCTTAGCTAGTAAAAAAAAGAGCTTAATGTTTGTTTAATAAGCATCAGCAAATATTTCATTGAAAAAAAGCCCCACAAGATAAAAGCCAGGTAAAAGCAGGGTAAAAGAGAGATATAAACAACAGGCAAGAATCTACACTTTTAATATATCTCCAGGTGTGTATTAAAAAGCAGCTGTAAGCTACCAGTTTTATTTTTCTCATGTGCCCCTCAGTGTGAATTCTCATAAATTATGACTTAGTATGGTATTTAATATGGTACTTACTGTATATAGCAAAATGCATTATACTAAAGCTGACTTTCAGCTAATAGTGGAAAATTCCAAGGAACAGTAGATTCAATACCTGGAGCACAGAACAAAATAAAGAAATAAGCTGGTATGAAATGTTATTGTGATCAAGATCTTTCAATAAGAGAGCAGAAAATTATTCACACACACATACATACACACAATAATATTTATGTATTTATTTATTTGTGTATGTAAGTATGTATGCATGTATTTAATTTGTTTGCAACCGATCTTGCTATTTTTATGGTAATGAAATATAGGAATGACCTTGGGAGACAGGAGTAAGAGTTGCAGCCTTGACAACTGACATATGAAATTATCTCAGTTCATGGAAGGAGAAAAGGAAGCATTTCAGAAGGGAACTTTCATAATCAAAGGAGAGGAGTAGAGAAATACTTTCCATCTGACAAGAATCTGTTAATGTATCCTTACAATGAAGGTTGAACTAGTATTGCGCTTCTTGTCTGGACTATAGTATTGTTTTGATAATTTTACAAAAGCTGAATCTTGAGTTAAAATGATAGTTTTAATGACTGAATACTGCCATGGAGTCAAGGCTACTGCATCTTACATGTCATCTAGATTCCTGATCTCATATTGCAAAAGTCAGTTTCCACAATTATTATCATTATATGTAGGACAATTATGTAATGTGCATTGTCTGCCCAATTTCCAGATGTTTTGAGCTATTGGCTAGGACACTGAAATCTGTATCAAGTTGATGGATATTGGCTTACATTTGAAGTTAATGTCTAAATTTACTTACATGTTAGCAGCAGCCTTGGAATGATCTAGAGCTAAACAAAAGAGAGGAACATGCAGAGATAAGGATGGAGAAAAAGAAGTCAGAGGTTAAAATCAAAACAACTCTTTGATGCTTCATAATTGTCATCATAGCCTTCCAAGTCATCCCTCAGTATTAATTATTGTCAGTCAAGTAGTGTCAAGTTGGGCATGCAGAATTACAGCAGGAAAGGGAAAGTACTGTTGCAGAATTTGGGAGCCCTAACACAAGGGAACATTTTTTTTCTGCTTGTGCTTTTCATTATAATTATAATTATCATTATAATTTTTCAAAATCATATTTCTTTTTTTTATTGAAAAGTTTTACAGTACATTTTATCTTTAACAATCCCCCCCTCCCTCCACCCACCCCTACCTAACCCTCCCTATCCCTCCCCCCCATTCCCCCCTCCCCCCCAACTTCCCAGAGCTAAATACAAGGTATAAAAACAAAGAACAATCATAAACATCCATATGCTAACAACAATAAACTACTAATTCTATCGCACTCTAGCTCATATGAAATGACTACAAGCAATACTAATATTACATATAAAAAGAAAAAAAAGAAAACTTATTCAAATGCTAAATGAAACTTTTTAGTCCCATATTTGTTCTGGATATAATCAATCCACTTTTTCCACTCCATAATATAACGTTCTTGCGAATGATCTTTCAAGTAAGCCGAAATCTTTGCCATTTCCGCCAGGTCCGAAACTTTTAGAGTCCATTCTTCTATAGTCGGCAGTTCCTCCTTTTTCCAATATTGACCTATTAAGAGTCTTGCTGCTGTGATTAAGTTCAACATCAACTTAATGTCCACGACAGTAGCATCTGTAATTATGCCCAATAAAAACAATTGCGGACAAAACTTTATCCTTTGCTTGAAGATCTTCTGCATATTCCACCAAATTTTTATCCAAAAAGCCTTAACCTTTTTGCAGGTCCACCATATATGAAAATACGTTGCATCTTCGCCACCACACCTCCAGCATTTAGGTTGATAATTCGGATACATACTTGCAAGCTTTTTAGGATCTAAATGCCATCTATAAAACATTTTATAAAAGTTCTCTCTTAGGTTTTGGGCTTGCGTAAATTTTACGTTCCTCACCCAGATCTTTTCCCACATGTCCATTGTAATAACTTCTTGAATATTCTGGGCCCATTTTATCATACAGTCTTTAACAAGTTCTGTTTCTGAGTCAATATCTATCAATGCAAGATAAATCCGTTTGATATGTGCTGGACCCTGATTTCTAATTTGCTTTATTAAATTTTTATCAGTCATTGCAAAACCCATTTTCTGATCTTCTTTCCACCTGGCCCGTAACTGAGTATATTGAAACCAAGTTTGAACAATCTTCTCATCTCGCAAGAGATTGTACGGCTTCAAACACCAGACGTTCCTTTCCAAGCTTAAGATCTCCTTATACGTAGTCACATCATGTTTGAAGCCAACATTTATGTTTTCTATTGCATGTTTCGGGATTGCCCACAACGGCATCTTGTAGTCTAACTTATGTCTATACTTCTTCCAGACTCTCAACAATGCCTGTCTTAAAATATGCACTTTAAACACATTATCTACCTTCTTATCATACAACAAATATGCATGCCAGCCAAATAACAAGTCGTGGCCCTCAAGATTTAATAATCTCCCTTGTGTCAAATCAATCCAATCACTTATTCCTATTTCTTATTCATATTTCTAATCTGGTTTATGATCATAATCTATTTAATTTTCAGCCTTATTTTTAATTGTTTGCAATTAGAATAACTTTAATTACAGAAATTGAGATTTCAGTTGAAGAGACAGTGGTTTATGAAATAAAATGAGTTTATCTAAGGAAGCTTACAGTGTTCAAACATGCTGGTGAAAAATTAATGGATGACAAAAATCTGTATATTCAAATCCATTGAAATGGACTTTTTATCTGAAACATGTAGGCTGGAGTTGTTATTCACCAGTGAATAGATTCAACCTTATTTCTCCATTTGTAACAGAACATATGGACTGTATCAATAGTCTTTCCAGGTTTCCAATGTTATTTTATAACTGCTAGATCAATGGTATGCTGATAACATAAATACTTCTGACTTCACCTGTATGTTTTCATCACAGTAAATGGGATCTTTAGGAACTGATTATTATTATAAAAATTAATCAAATTTAAGTTATTTTCCTATACTGTTACTATATGTTTTCAATCTCACTGTCTCTTTCTCTCTGTTCATGTAACCACATTGCCTCCTTGCATTACGCTGAATTGTCCCTCCTCTACCTGACATAAAGGTATCATTATTATTAAAATAGACAATAGTGATAGCACTTAGACTTATATACTGCTCCATAGTGCTTTATAGCTTTCTCTCTTTACGATGTCAGCCCATTGCCCCCAACAATCTGGTTCTTCATTTTACCAACCTCAGAAGGATGGACAGTTGAGTCAACCTCAAGCCCACCAGAATTGAACTTCAGACTGTAGAAAGAGTTTGCCTGTAATACTGCATTCTAACCACTGAGCCACCAGGGCTTTATAATTTCAAGGAAATTAAAACAGACACTAATTTCATGGAAATGCTAGGACAGAAGGTGTGGTGACTCCCCCAGAAGTTTTCCCAGATGCCTGTCTGGATGTCAGTTCAGAGGAGGATGAATCAATCCCTGGCACATTAGGAGGCGAGTTGGTCAATGGCTCTGAGGCAGGGGCTGTAAGTCCAAGTGAGGGGAATGGTTGATGGGAGAGAAACTGGATGAGCAGCTGGCTGAGAATGATTTGGTTGAAGCACAACTGCAGCAGGACAGCCCTGAGCCTTCAGATGGGGAAAGCATGCAGCTGGAGCTGGTCAGTGATAACGAAGAGGAGCTGCCTTCTGCACCTCATCTGAGAACACATAGTTTATGTTTATTTATGTTCACAAAATACTTCATATGCAACATCTCTAAATTTCTCAAGAAACATGTATTAATTTTTAAAAAATATTTTCATATGTTACAAAAATTTCCCTGATGTAAACTAATCCTTTCTGAACACAATATATTATTTTGAAAAAAGAAATCTTATCTTTCAAACTGATTTTTCATTAACTTCGAATGATTTTTTTTTACTATAGAAATATGAATATCAGGGCATTTTGTTCAGTGATGCCATCCAGATCATCCACATCATGCCAGTGTTATTTTTGCTGACTTTGTACTTACCAAATCTGTGGCCGAATTACTTTATGCTACTGCTACTGATTTCAGTTGCAGATCTGCAGTGCCCCTTAAGTTATTGGTAACTGAAAATTATTGCTTATTTAAAAACAGAAGCAGAGTTTCTCAAATGATGGCTATGACAGAGTAAGAAAGGTAACAGAAGTTTAGGTTGAAGCTTGAAGATCATGCTACCTCATTTAACTAACAGTTAACAACTGTTTAAGGAACAAAGTCCTAGGATTACAGAGATCTTAATTCACATTCATGAAATATACAAAGTAACTTTTGCTTTGAGAGTAAATATGGAGAGATAAGCCAATCTACACAGACTTCTTTATTCCTTTTTGCTAGTTCAGTTGTAGTGTTCATAAACTGAACCAAGCCAAGTCAGCATGTCGTCCTCAGTGGAACTGCATCTACATGGAAGGAAGTGTGTAGTGGGGTGCCCCAAGGCTCTGTTCTGGGCCCAGTGCTCTTCAACATCTTCATCAACGATTTGGATGAGGGGATAGATGCACATTTAACAGACAAATTTTTAAACATTTTTGCTAATCTAACAGGTTTTTTTATAGCTTCTGTCACTTCTTTCATTGTGATTTTTTCATTTAGTATATTTTTCAGGTTCTCTGGAATTTTTGGTAAATTAGCATTTTCCAGATATTGTATTATTTTTCCCCAAGAAATAAATTTCTTTTGTATCATATAATTTTTCATAAAATTGTTTAACTATTTTTTTATTGCATCAATTTGAAATTGTAAACCGCCCTTCTCATCTTGCAGTTTATTTATCAATTTCTTCTCTATTTCTTTTTTCAGTTTATAGGCCAACCATCTTCCCAGCTTATTTGCATTTTCAAAAAAGTTTTGTATTTCCCTTTTAATTTGTTGAGCCAATTCCTCTGACTCTATTAGGTTTCATTTGTGTTTTATTGTCTCCGTTTATCTTTTCACAGTTTTCTTTTGTGGATTTATTTGTAATTCTCACTCCAGTTTCTTAAATCCTTCCCTTAATGTTGTAACTTGTTATTGTTTTTCTTTGTTCTTTTTAGCCATATATGTTATAGCTAACCCTCTAAAATATGCTTTGGCTGTGTCCCATACATTCTGAATTGATGTCTCTTTTTATTTTCTTTAAAAAAGAATTCCATTTCCTTTATTGCTAATTCTACAAATTGTTTCTCTTTTAGCAGGGATTGATTCAAAGTCCATCTTGGTTTCTTCTTTACCTCTTTCCAAGTCAGCTTTATTGGATTATGGTCTGCCCAAATGTTAGGTTCTACCCCAATTTCATATATATTAGTTGTTAGCTCAGGGGACTTCCATATCATATGAATTCTAGACCAAGAGCACAGGATGATTTCTCAGTCAGATGACATGGAGTCATGCACACTCACAGAAACAGTGAGAGCCAGTTGGTTGTCCTTCAAATCTTTGGTGAAAACTTTCATCCTTGCTAAACTAAAATTAGTATTCTCCACCAATCGCTACTAGGGAAAGAGAAAATGTTTCATAGAAAAGAATCCATGTTGCATGCCAGATAGAGGTCCAGCTTTTGCTGTAGTCATTACACATCTTAAATCACTTCAAATGGAATAGTTAAACATTTGGCATATTTGTCCAGTTTAGAAAAAATGTCATGCATTTAAAATACTTCAGTAATTCTCTTCAGAACTAAAGGAATGTTGATTTTCTATTTTTCTATTGTTGGTTAAAGAAACCTAATGATAACTTTGGACACCTAAAGACACATCTCCATCTCATCCATTCAGATTTTAGTATTAAATATTGAAAATCTGGATAGCTTCTTCACTGAAGGATGGGTCAGTTCTGGAAATCTTGGCAACGGAGACGAAGGGATTATATCTTTCGCAATTAATGGAGAGGTGAGCTATGCTATTTTTTCTGATGAAGAATAAAGTCTAATTCAGCAGACATTTCATAATCATAGGGTTTGAAAAGCAAATTCTTTGTCCTTTGTGCATCAAAGTCTGCTTCTTCTGTGGTATTTTAGGAACAAGACAAGCAACTGTTTCAATTTCCATCTGGGCCCAATTCTGTTATATGTTACAGATGACAAAGAGCAGACATTTGATGCAAATAGGATTAACAGAGTTGGGTTTTTTTTGTAATCACATACAAGTTCTCTTACACAATCAAGGACATATAACCTAATATAACCCATTTTAATGCATACCATCTGTTTTACTGTGACTCAACATGCAAAGGTATTAAAGTGTCTGTTTGCTAATAGGTGAATAATTGCTAATGTTTTCCTTGGCTCATAAACAACAACCTTTTCTTTTAAAGCATTCATTAATGAATAATTTCAGGAATAATATTACGGTAACCATTAATGATAGATGCATCGTGTACTTTTTCACTGAAAGAAAAATAATACAAGTGAAATGCAAGCTTTATCAAGAGCACTGTTATCACATTCAGTGAATCTTGCACGCTAAATTGTCCACTTTGTTCTTTTGCTTTGAAATAAATATTAACACTATTCCACAGGAAGGCAGTGGATGAAGCCCCTGGCTGTACTAGAGTTAGTGTTGCTCTAAGCCTTTATTGAGCTGTATCAGATCAGCCTAAAGAAACGTTTCTGCTCTGCTTGTTCATATACTTCATTATTGATAGTGATTTTTCTGATTAGACTGTTTTAACATATGGAGTTTTAACATATGTGAATGCATATTCATTGGCCACAGAATTAATAGTGGGCAGGAGGAGAGACTGAAATTTGCAGAAACAATGAACCAAATTATTTGATAATGGACATCCCGGAGGCTCTGTAGTAGCTTATTTGTGATTCAACTGTTTAACAGTGTACCTTTGGCAAGTTGAAGACACTCCATACTTCCAAATCCACTTATATAAAGCCTGCAATGCATGAAATAGATATCAGGGAAATGGAAGAAAGAGTCTCAAGCAATAATATGTTAATACCTTTTAGATATAAAATATTCAAAATGAGAAGAGAACATCAGCGTAATGTGTAGTTGTTAAAATGTTAATATGGAGAAAACCAAATTGGGGATTAATTTCAGTTCTACATAAATACAATAAATTCTAAATTTGAATTGTATGTGTCTAACTTATTCATATATGTATACATTCCTACACATGTGAACCAGATGGGTACATTTTGACTATTTTGTTGTCGCATTTGTTACTATGATTAAGTTGCGAATGACCTTTTCAAAAGCCAGAGGAATTGTTTTTGAAGAAGTTCCAAATCCTACACTTCTTTGGAACATCCTTTACCCTTTTGTACTTCTTGCTTAGGAAAGGATCGTGTGAGGATGAGAGAGAGAGACATTATCCCACCTCGGTGTGAAAAGGGCCAGAGAGTAACTTTATCCTTACTCTCTTTGCAGACAGGGGTTGTGGTGATTGGGGATTTGGCCTAGGGATAAAGCATAGAAACAGTCCAGATTTGCTCTTCCCCCAGCTGCCCAGTTCTTTATATCATGCAAGCCTACTAGGGGATCTGAAGAATTTGGAGACAGGATTTCTCTGTACTCTGTAAAGTACAAGAAAAATGGCCTGAGAGAATAATATTTTGTTCAGTTCAACAGTGCTGAGGACAACCATCTTGGAAAAATGAGACTTTAGCAGCACTATTAAAAAATTGCTTCAGACATACATATCAAAAAGATAAAGGCATACTAAATGACAAATAAACAGAAAAGGTTTTTTATACATTACAATGTGCAATATGCCTCAGAAATAACCTGTATCTGCATAACTAACCTATGTTCATTTCCCTTCCCCACTTTACCTCCTCCCAATTTAAATCCTACATTGGTCAAGCCTCTCTATTTATTTGATAGGTGAATTGCAGCTCATAAAAGCCTATGCCTTTTAAGAAAACGTATTAGTGGAAAAAGTACTACCAGACTTCTCCTGATACTTTTTCTCCATGTTCTTGATTTGTATAAGAGAAAAATATGGGTATTAATGTAATAAAATAAAATCTCAAATTATAATATATGAACATATGCATGATAAAGCATGATCACTGATAAGGTTATATGAATATGCTTCCAAGAAATGATAATTTGGCTGATACTAGAGATTTCACTCATATAAAGTTTCTGTCTGGCAGTTTTATGCTGAATTCATCCTTGCCATATCAAAATGGAATTCATCAGTAATAAATAAAACAACTTAATTATCAGTTGCACATCATTCCTACAATGTCACAGATTTATGAGCTGAAATGAAAATTACTATACTAATTATTTGTTTACTTAACCATAAATAACACAAAAATATTTGATGACAAGGACTTCTGGTTTGCCATCGTGGCGCCGCAGACGCTGGAAGACAAGCTCCATCTTTCGCATCTGAATTCGTCCTGCTGGGGGACCCTGGGTCTAAAGTCACCCTGTAGGGGTGATTAGCAAGGAGGGGACCCCTGCTTGATTGTGGGAGGGTGGCAGACCTTCCGTTTGATCTGGGGAAGCCCTCCAAACCAGCAGGGGAAAGACCGGCCATAGTAATATGGCTCGTCACTAAGCTGTTGACAGCTAAAGTCAAACTCACCACCAAGCACCTTTAAAGCAATGCGGATGAAACTAGGTGAGATCTGATCCTCTCTTTAAGACTTTAAGTATTTTTTCCTGTAAAAGCTCCCAAAGTATTTTCCCCTTGTGAGGAGAGAGGGAAGGGAGTTTCTACCCCGCCCTCTAAGAAAAGCGGTGACTAACTATCCAGGGGAAACAGAGCAACTATAAGAACAATTTTAATCTAATTGGATGTATATGATTTTGAAACTTGGGGACTAAAAGTGTTCCTATTCTTACTGGACACATTTGTTTTTTTCTAAAAAAGAAAGAAAGAAATAAGTCTTGAAAACTATCACAAAAACTTTGGACTTAAAAAGCTTTAAATGGCATCGGTGACATCTTGTGATGACGTATGGTATTATAATTTGTTATTGCCTAAAAGAGACTTGGCTTGAAGCCCAGACTCCAGAAAAACTTCTTTGACTTGACAGTTACCACCTGTGAAAAACTCAGCTGGAAAGAAGGAACTTCTGGGTGGCATATGTGACCTGTTTGAACTACGAAAGTAAACTTTTACTGACTTTCAGAGCTATATTTGGGGAATTGCTTTCCTATTTCTTTACATGAGAAGTATATGTTATTATATGAGATGATGGAATACCTTGGACTATAAACTCTTAGTTGACAAACAATTTCTACTATAAAGACCACCTATAACACGTGAAATAGATGTCCCATACCTAGCTATAAAAACATTTTTTTTTAAACATTTAATTCTAAAGTCTTCAACTTAACATACTATCAAGAGAATATGGATGAAGATCAGGAAAAAATCCTTTCCATGTTGAAATTAATACACGAAACCATTCTTTCAGCTTGTGACAAAATAAGATGCAACATAAAGGAATAATAGGGAGGTTATCTAATGAATACAAATGGGCTGATTCTTCCAAAAAAATGTAAACCAAATGGTCTTTCTAAGTTCAAATAATATATATAATAATAGAGGGAGAACTATTTGATGATTCAAAAGCACTAACATGGAAGGTTAGTTGGCAAAGAAAGAAAGCCAAAGTAAAGCTGAAGAAAATAATGGTTTCAATTTATTAGAGGGGATATCATATTACTAAACTAGAGGGTTGAATATGGTGGAAAGTAGATAATTTTTAGAAAATAAAGTAACATTATAATTGAATAGATAAGATGTGTAACAAGACTAATAGACTTTGGTATTTAAAGGGAAAAGGGGTGAAGTTGAGATAAGGGAGATTTTAGTCACCTAATATAAATATTTGGAAATCAGTTGAAAATAAGAATTCTGTTTGCCCAATATAAGATAAATTACCAGAAAAAGAGGGAGTATTTGAGCTTTTAAAAATTAGACCTAAACTATAAAATCTATGTATATTACTGACAATATATATAATGGTTCTGATTTATTAGAGGGGATACTGTATTATTAATTAGATGATTTAATATGGTGGAAAATAGATAGCTTTTAGAAAACAGAACAAGACTATATTCAAATAGATAAGATGTGTATTTAGAATATTAGATTTGTTATGAAAAGGGAAAAAGGAAGAAGTTGAGATAAGGGAAAGCTTGGAAATTATAAGTTCCAAATGTTAATTTGAATATTGATGGGAAATTAAAGCTTGGGGAAAAAATCAATAACAGGACATTGATTGTATATAAGGATTGAATGCAAACACAATTAAGATATGTATAAGCTAAAAATTATTGATAAATGTAACAAAGATGTTTTTATTTAGTTGATAATAATAAGAACTGTATTATCCTAATATGAGATAGTACATATTAAGGAAAAAAGAGAGGAAATATCTGATGTTATAACTTGAGATTTATACTAAAGACTTATGTATGTTATTGAACTATTGATGAACCCAGTCACCACATTGCTTTTTAAATACTTAATTGTAAAATTAGAAAATTAATAAAATATTATATAAAAAAGAATGTTTGATGACACCAACTTGGATAAACCATTGTACAACTTCATAGCCTAGATTGGGCATGTGGAATGGGATCGATTCAGCTTGAGAATATCAACACATCAGAGAAATGGTTTAAAATATAATGCAAAATACTAAAAAATGCAATTTTGTATTAGTTAAGACTAATATTAAACAGTGCAAATCTTAGCTCTTTTGTTTATAAGTAATAAAAAGACAATTTAAGGTTAGGATTGATAACTTAGCCATTTTATACTTCTGCAAAGGTAATCAGAACAAATAAAAATGGCCTTAGGCTTTTAGTTCTAAGTTAATGGAAATGTTTAGAATATTTTACATATTTCTTCTTGTATTTTCTTCTTGTTTGTTTATTATAAATAAGTGTATGATATTTACACATATGATTTGAAATCCATTTAAACATTAATTTTATTAAACATTAATAAAAAATCAATCCAACATTAAAATAATATTTTTGCTCTTTTCAATTATTCCTCACTAAAGGCCTTAAAAAGGAGGACTGGCTTTCCTAGTTTCTTAATGATTGCTTATTTTATAAGTCTGCATCACCTAAACAGAAACAGGTAAGACAAAGGCTGCATCTGGATTGCACTCCTGGGCAGCTTCAAGCCCTCTCCTCTAGCCAGCTTGACTGCAACTTGGTTTAAGGCAGTGTATCTCAAATTTAGCAACTTTAAGATGTCTGGACCTCAACTCCCAAAATTCCCCAGCAGCCTTGCTGGCTGGGGATTTCTGGAAGTTGAAGTCCACACAACTTAAAGTTGCCAAGATTGAGAAACACCGGTTTAAGGAAATCCCAAATCCAGCTTGAGATATGCATGTGTCTGTGTGTCTACATATGTGCACACCCTGAGACATACATTTTACACCAAGTAAAAATATTTACACACACACACACACACACACACACACACACACACAGAATTAAACTAAATTATAATATATGAAGTTAAAGTAACAAAGGGCACATATTTGAAGGCGGAACAACCAAGCTTAAATGTTTCTTTCTTGCGTTTTTCTGCCTTTTCTGAGTAACATCTGCAAATTCTATTACAGCAGATCTTTCTTACTCACATAATGGTTACAGCATTTGCCTTTTAATTTGGCAAAAATGTAAAAAAAAAGACCCCAAAACCTTTCACTTACCCAACAATTACCATCCTCCCCCAAACTGCCTACTTTTCCATTGGACCTAGAAAAATGATGAAATAAAGTTGGACTTGTTTGTTGGCTTGCTTACTTACTTAATTGAGAAGCCCAGAAGCAAACTAATTGGCTAGGGAGAGAAAAATAGTAATTAAAAAATCCTGCTGAGGTTTAAACTAGATCTATTCTGCATGTTAAAATCATTATGCTAGTATGAAAGAATGCTGTAATTATGTTAAGCAAGTACACTTAAACTTTAATAGAAACATGTTTCGATTAACAATGCCTATGAAATGTTTTATAGTATTAAAAGCTTTCAAATGATGTACTAGAGTACATCACCTATATTTTAAATTTGTTGGTTATCTGCCCATAGTTTGCTCTTTATATTTGGTTGTTTAAACCTGAATGATCTATCTTTAATATTATTTTAAACTGGTACTTGCATATGCATTTTTCCATTATTGAATAATTTTAAGACGTTAAAAACAACTTCTGTAATAGAATCTTCAGCAGATATTTTTCAGAAAGAGCAAGGAAAATGCCACACTGTAGATAATAATAATAAATAATAATATTATTATTTAACTCTAGTTGAAAAAAAGAAAGTGTAGATAATTGATGTGGCAATGCCAGGAGATAGTAGAATAGGAGAGTTGGAGAAGGTTACAAACTCTCAAGAAAATTAAAAATGAAATATCATGGCATAAATTGACCATGGTGGTCTCTGTGGTTATTGGCTCAGTGGGTGTCATATTAAAAAATCTTGGACAGCACATAGAAATTCTGAGCATTGACAAAATTTCCATCTATCTATTACAAAATGCCACACTGCTTGAATTTGTACATGTACCATGCCAGTACATTACAGCATCCTATGTTCTTGGGAGAAAGTTGATCCATATGAAGGCCAACACCAACTAAAGAACTGGCAGCTGTGATTTCACATTTTGTGTAAATAATAATAATAATAATAATAATAATAATAATAATAATAATAATAATAATAATAATAATAATAATAATAATAATAATAATAATAATTTATCAAATGTATATACCACCCACCTTCCACCAACTCTTGACAATTAGTGCCAGGGCTTGTCTTAGTACATTTTCAAGCTCATCAAGCAAACTGGATAGAGGTTCTAGAGCAGGGGTGTCAAACTGCTAGCCCACGGGCCGGATATGACATGCCGAAACCACGCCCACCCCATTGCCGGCAATGGGAAAAAAGTCACGATATGTCGTGATATGTCATGTGACATTGTGAGTTTGACACCCCTGTTCTAGAGCTAACAAAAGCAGGAAAACACTACTTGGAAAGTGGAACAAGTAAATGAATATAGAAGCCATTTTTGGGGTGGGAGAGGGGGCTGTTTCTCCTCCCTGCAAGTGATTGCTAGCCTACATGCCTGCATCAGGGTCTCATGGTGAGGATAATTCTGGAGTAAAAAATAAGAATAGAATATTCTTTTGATGTAGGCTTTCATGGCCAGTATCTGCTGGGCATTGTTGGGCTTCAGCATTTAGTGACAGTGTCGAGAAAACAAAGTTCTTGACATTTCACTGGTAACTGTGGATAGCTTCTTCAGAGGGAAAGTGCTCCACTCAGCAGGTCACAAGCAACTAAAAGGGAATGACTCTTCCTCTCTTTATATCTGGATGACCTGACTTCTGTTTGGTCTTTAGCTGAGCTGGTTTCTGATTGGTACAGGGTGATGAAGACTGATCACTGATTGGTTCTTTGTTTGTGTCCGATTTTTGTTGGTCATTTTGGTGGCTACGTGGCTAGTTTAGGCTAATCAGTTGATATTCTGTATTTATGTGGCATAGAAGCCATTTCAAAACATTTATATTTACACAATCTGGCTCATTTTGTCTGCAAATTGTATGTAAATTGAATGGGTCAGATGTGGTCAGTATTTGGATGAAAGGCCTCCAGGAAATTTCAGACTAGTCTGGAAAGTTGAAAAGAATGATGGGCATATCCATAAAGTCAATCAAATCAATTCTGATTCAAGAGCAACTTTATTACGGCCCTGGCCCACATTTCCCTTTAAAAAATAAGGGAGAAATGTTGCATGGCTGTTGAAACAAAGATGTCAAGAGAGCGGGATCTTTTCTGCATTTTGAGGGAAGAGGCAACATTGTGGATTTAAATATTACAAATGCTTATTACGCCTATTTTGCCTTAATTCTGCAAAACATATCTCACTCATATGAAAAATCATATCACCAAAATCTGAGAGATGGCAAATATGAGGCTGAGGTCACCTACAATGTCATTTGCTTGATGGACAATAGTCCTACGTAGAGCATGAATAAACGAACCAGTTCCCATGATCCACCCATGCAGTGTTTTGACAATGGAAAAATATCACACATGATGTTTCATGTACTCTGTGCCATTTGTCAGGTTGACTAATGCAAGAGTGAAAACAGCGATTACAAGTAACAGATACAGTCTCCGTATTTCTTTTCTGGGATTGAATCACCTAGCTATACTTTACATCAGATGTGAGATATTTTAGATTCCTCTGATGTAGTTCTTAAATGGCTAATACTGGCTGGGTTCACAAAGACTATTTTAAACTATGGTTTGTTCAGTGCTTTTTTTGGAAAAGAAAAAGGTGCCGGAACTCACACATGTCACACAACCCGCCTTGCCTACCCTACAAGGTTCCATCCAAAAAAGGTGCCGGAACTCTGTTCTGAGCGTTATATGACAAAAAAGCCCTGGGTTTGTTGAACAAACCACAGTGACCTACATCTGTGCCATAATGGGTGATTTTCTTTGTCATGCAAAACCAAAAGCAATCAAATTTATATCAAATAAAGGCAGTCCTCTAGTTACAATGGCAATTGGGATTGGCATTTCTGTTGCTAAATGCTGCAGTTGCAAAGCAGGATATCATGTGATTCTACTGCTTAGCAACAGCAGTTGTGGCAGTCCTTGTTGTTGTCTAAACTGAATCCCAGTGGTTGTTAGTGAGGAGCCACCCTGATCCAAGCTATTTCTGCTTTGGTCCCTCCCAGCCCTGAGTTTCTATAAGGTAAGGGATTACCTACCACTGCCTTCTCTTGATCACCCCCACCTGTCTACTTCCCCTCCATCCCTGACCATTTGACCACGCATACATTTGCTGCCACCAGCTGCCCGCACTGCCCAGCTCTGCCCTGCACCACTGTGCACCCTGCACCCTGTACTACTTCTATACCAGCAGGGCCCTTTTCCTTGCCCTGGTGCCACCAGGGCTTTTCTAATGCCCTTGCAAGGGCCTCCATTCATATCCCGCCCAGGGCTTCTGCATGTGCCTCCATCAGGGCCTTCATTTACAAAAGAAAGACAAACTAAAAGGGTCCTTCTTTCATGCCAGAGCAACTGGGGCTGTCTTTCATGGGCCTGCCCTTTTCCATTTCAAGCATTAGTATGAAAGAAGGTGGCCTGAAGCAAGCCCCAGCTAATACAGTGGTGCATGATGGAGTGGGCATAGTGGTAGGCAGGGCTGGGCAGTGAAGACAGCAGGTGGCAGCCAGTAGGAAGCTATCAAAAGGCTATTGTAAATACAGATGCACTCAAGTGGGTTTGAATTTTGTTAGAAGACTTATGGTTCTGAGTCAGTGGCATTCAAAGACCAGTTGTAAGTCTCTTTGTTAAGTGCCATTGTAATTTCGACATGCTTTGTAGTGAAGCGAGGACTATCTGTAGAAGCAATGGATCATTTTAAAAAGAGCAGTTAGTTACACAAAACCATTTCTCAAATATGTTCATGCCATTAAGTAGTCCCTAAGTAGCCTAACCTATTTACCTTTCCAAATTTCCAAATAATAGGTATTATTTTTATTTGTTCAAATCTTATGTGTGTTTGCCAAATATAGAAACTCAAAATTATTGTAAAAGTAACCTTGCCTGGAAAAATTCCTGAAGTTATTAAACCAATATCTTTTGGACCAAAAGTACCATATGTTGAGGAATTCAGAATTAACAATAAAACTAGGCGCCTTTATTAAAACACAATGCTTATTGCAGAATTGTGCAATCTCTTCTGTAATCTCACAAAAACAACGCAAAAGCTTTGATATAAAACTCATATTTAAAAAAATGTAGATGAATATGTCTGCTAGATGGACTTTCAATGGAAGCTATTATGTTTCAGTATTATAAACAATACTGATGTATTGTTTATACATGTTTATACATGTTTATAATTGATGTAAAAATGTTCAGTGGTTCATAAAACTTGAATGGGCAAAGCCATGCTATTATGATTTTGAAGGCATGGAATGTATTTAAAATGATGTTTTCTTTGGAATCAAAAGTCTTGGAGTTTAAAATAGAGAGATGTTTCATTGTCCATTCATAAACCTGAAGGACAGTATAGTCTTACTTTAGAATGACTCAAATTACCACATGGTATTGTACCAGTGGCTCAGTTCATACATGAATTTTACTGTTTGTTTTAGTAGTGCTTAAAACTGTCTTCCCAAACCTTTTCACTTAATTTACAGAGTGTGAGTGAATGGCAGAGGGATATTCCACCCAATATTTTGAGGCAGGAAGGAAGTAGAACTTTCAGAAAAGTTAAGTGCAGGTGAAGGAGAATTTTTTTTTGGTGGAAAAATGGTTCGGTTAATAATGAATTAACTTATCCTCTTACTTCATATACTTGGATGAAGAAAGTGGGTGGCTTAAGAGAGGAGAATTGGAGGCCAAGTTCATAGCTTCTTTATTAAAATAGTATTGAACAGTTTTCAAACTGGGACAACACTTGTGTCAGAGGCTCCCTAACCCCCAGATCCAAAGTCCTCACAAAATATATTGGAAAACTCTTTCTAGATTTCATTTAAGGAAGTCTTTAAACTGTGTGTTCTTTTCTTTATTAACATGCCCTGTTGCTACTCAGGCCTTTTATCTTACTACAGTTACCATCCTAAGCTGTGTCCTTCTGTGTTATGAGGGCTAAACTTTCGCAGGGGTAGGCAGCCTTAGCTCTTTTATGACTCGTGGACTTCAACTCCCAGAATTCCTGAGCCAGCCATGCTGAGGGGAAAGGGAAAGGTTTCCATGCTGAGCCATGCTGGCTCAGGAATTCTGGGAGTTGAAGTCCACGAGTCATAAAAGAGCCAAGGTTGCCTACCCCTGGATTAGTTCCAGGGCATCTTAGTTTTTTCCTGCTTCATTACTGATCTTAGGAAGGTTCTGTTTTCTGTCCTCAGAGAGAGTGAAATCCTGTACAAGGTAAGAATATACATTTTCACAGTTGTTTGTAAAAAAAAACTGCTTTCAAAAATATTTGGGGAGCAAGTGACATCAGACAGGTTTTCTTCATTAATAGTGTTTGTGCTATTATGGTGATGGTGGACTGGGTTATGAATATGTATATGTATTTCTTAGCATTTTTATTTATTTATTTTATTTTCATTACATTTATATCCCGCCCTTCTCCGAAGACTCAGGGCGGCTTACAAGCTTAGCAGTAGCCTTCATTCTATGTATATGCCTGCTTATTAGGGCTTTCACACACCCCCAAGCGGCATTATTACAAAGTCAGCTTAATTGCCCCCAACAATCTGGGTCCTCATTTTACCTACCTCGGAAGGATGGAAGGCTGAGTCAACCTTGAGCCTGGTGGGATGCGAACCTGCACTAATTGCAGGCAGCTGGTGTTACTTAAGGAGGCATTAGCCCACTGCTCCACCAAGGCTCTATTTTGAGATAGAACAGACTAGGAAAACAGTTAGAAATGCTACCGTAATATTGCTTTTATTGTAAGGTTGTATAGTGAGAAGAGTCTTGCAATCTGAATGTGCCTCCCCCCACTTATTTTTATCTTCAAAGGAACTAGGGAGGGTTAGGTTCTCGTCAGGCAAACCAGGAGACTGTGAGTTCTAGTCCTGCCTAGGCAGGAAAGCTGATTGTGGTACTCTGGGCCAGTCCTTCTTTCTCAGCTCAGTACACGTCACAGGTTTGTTGTTGTGAGGAAAAGAGAAGGAACAAGGAGCATTAGGTATGTTTGCTGCTTTAAGTGATTTATAAAAATAATAAAGGCAGATTTTTTTAAAAAAAAATCACATTTCTGCCTTGGACACATATTTCTTCTGTCTTGGTTGTAGTTCTTCCTCCTGTTTTTGCTACTGCCTATTGCTACTGCCTATTATAGAATTTTTGTGTGATAATCTTTATAGCTTTTTGGTTTTGTAAACTGCTTAGATTTGTTTGGATTGAAGCAGCATGTAAGCACTTGTAGGCCAATAAAGTTTTATAGCATAATTAAAATAGCTTAGCAAATGAAGTTGCACCCCTGTTCAATAACTGTAGTATTATCTCTTCCCAGTTTATAACTTAAATTGTTTTACTCTGTTCTGTGCTGGAGATAGAACATAGAATCATAGAGTAAGTTAGAATAATAGTAGATGAGAATGAAGAGTGTCAAGATGGTGGCTTCTTCTGCAGGCACTCTTTATTGCCACTACAAAGGCTCAGTCCACCAAGGGTCACTAGGGTGAAAAGTTTCAGCATATTACCAAGAAGCCATTTCTATACCATTTCTGTTTTCGGTTCATATTACATCCAGTTATCTGTATATCTCCAGTCTATCTACCTGTTCTCCTAAAGCAAATAAGGGACAAATTACTATATATGCATGCTGGTCATTGACTGAAATAAAGATTAATTGATTGATTGACTGAAAAGTATTGTATTTAAAGCATGGGGGAGAGGAAGTCTGCCTAGATTTTGAAATGTGATCTCTATTTCAAGCTGAAATGGATGATAGTTGGTGAGCTAATTACGCAGAGTAGAAAGACTTGCAAAACTCTGAAGATAGTTTGAGGTAAAGGAAAACATGATTATCTTAGCTTAGTTCATGCCATTAAGTAGCCCCTAAGTAGCCTAACCTATTTACCTTTCCAAATTTCCAAATAATAGGTATTATTTTTATTTGTTCAAATCTTATGTGTGTTTGCCAAATATAGAAACCCAAAATTATTGTAAAAGTAACCTTGCCTGGAAAAATTCCTGAAGTTATTAAACCAATATCTTTTGGACCAAAAGTACCATATGTTGAGGAATTCAGAATTAACAATAAAACTAGGTGCCTTTATTAAAACGCAATGCTTATTGCAAAATTGTGCAATCTCTTCTGTAATCTCACAAAAACAACGCAAAAGCTTTGATATAAAACTCATTTTTTAAAAAATGTAGATGAATATGTCTGCTAGATGGACTTTCAATGGAAGCTATTATGTTTCAGTATTATAAACAATACTGATGTATTGTTTATACATGTTTATAATTGATGTAAAAATGTTCAGTGGTTCATAAAACCTGAATGGGCAAACCAATGCTATTATGATTTGAAGCCATTTCAAGCTGAAATAGATGGTAGTTGGTGAGCTAATTACACAGAGTAGAAAGACTTGGAAAACTCTGAAGATAGTTTGAGGTCAAGGAAAACATGATTAGCTTATTTTAGTTTAGATTAGATTAGATTAGATTTAATTAACAGATTGCCCTCCAGGAAGGCAGAAGCACTGGAGATTGTAAGATTGACCATTGAAAGATCCGGCAAATGGATCACTTTACTCAGGGAAAAGTTGGCTTCCTTCTCCTCCAGGATAAGAAGTAAGACGACAGAGAAGACTTAAATCATGGGTTAAATTTGGGTTGGGTTGTCATGGGATTGCCATGAAAATTTGGATTTAGCAACACAGTCCAGAGACGGTTACTGGGTGGGGAGCTGCTTTGTCCTATCTCTTGCTTCTGGCAAATGTCTGGACTCCAATTGCAACATTCCTACCCTTGAATTCCTTGAGTGGCTAAAAATTCTGGGAGCCTCTTCTCAGCAAATCTGAGGGAGCATTTTGGGAAAATTTGCCTTAGAGAGTCAGTCAAAAGGGAAAGAAGTGAAGGAGTCTCAGGAGAACAGAAGAGGATTTTCAAGCTGTACATCTGTGCAGAGCTCTCATTAATCTTCCTGCTGAGTTTTCTACAAGGAAGCTTTTCTTATATTAAAACCATAGAGCTGAGATATTATAAAATGGCAGGCTCCCTCCCCCTCCCACACACACACCTCTTTTTGGATGCTGGGGTGAATTCTGCCTTCCCAAATCTAATATGCAGGCTTTAAGAGTCAAATAAAACTAATGCATTTTAAAACTGCTCATGAGAGCTGCTTTGGAGGAGCTATGCCCTAGAAAGAATGTGAAAACTGGAAACAAGAACATACTTTGGATGAAGAATGGTGGTTTGACTGAATCTTTGTGGAACAAAACCATTCTAAAATAAAGTGGAAATTTTTGGGATACACACTACCGGGAAATGCCTGGGGGACAGTATGGCTTCTTTGACTAGTGTCTTTTTATGATATCTCTAGTTCTTAGGGCAAGGAAGAAAATGGTCAAACGTCATTAGGAAATTCTTGCAGTATGTTATTAATTAGATTGAAACTATCCTTTTCTCTGCAGGAAAAAAAAAGAAGGAAAAAGACCCAGTTTCATGCATTACTTAGCTGCCTTAAGATCAACTTCTTGGCTCCCTTACAGAGTTTCCAAGTCGTTTCCGTGATATATTTTGCTTTTCAGAATATAACCCTTGGAAGGCGCAGAAAAGGAAAGCGGTAAGCTATTGGTAGATCGTTGGAAGTGCTGCACAAGTGACCTAATTCTTTTGATGAGAGGTTCCAACCACTTACCAAATGCATCTGGCAGAAGAAGGATAAATCATTCTCAGACAGTTCACCATCATGTAGAAATTATTCCTTTTATTTTATTTTTTTTAAATCCCGCCATTGCTGAGCATCAGATAAGTTGCGGTCTTTAAACAACAAGGAAGCAAACTTGCACAAGCTTAGGGCCTGACTTGAAATAGGTGAAGGAAATGTCTTTGGGGGTATCTTCTTCAGCTGAAGAGACAGGATGATGCTCTGCACACCTGCAAACCGTATTCAGACTGAACAGGACACTTTTCTGGGCTTATGTATCAAAAATGTTCAGCAAGGGAAGCCTGAAATATAAGAGGAAAAAGGAATGGTTCATAGAAAGAACATCCTAGAGTCTAACTATTTCAGTTATTAAGATCCAATTACAAATAATCTTTACCAATCCAATTATCTGAGAACTCCTATTAAGTATTTCCCCCCTCAAGTAACATGTATACAATTGTATTGCAAAGATCCAGCTTAGTACTTTTAGTTTAGCCTAGAATCTACAGGGAACCACTGAAGATGGCAAAGTTTGGTCTTATGGTGTCTCTCAGATTCTGCTGCCATATTCTGAACAGCTATGTTTTCAAAACTCTATTCAAAGACAGTCTTACATACTGTGCATTATAATAAATCAACCTGGATGCAGTACAGAACAGAACAGAACAACAAAGTTGGAAGGGACATTGTAGGTCATCTAGTCCAACCTCTTTCTCAAACAGGAGACCCTATACCATTTCTGACAAGTGGCTGTCCAGTCTTTTCTTGAAAGTCTCCAGTGATGAAGCACCTACAACCTTTGAAGGCAAGCTGTTCCATTGGTTGATTGTTCTCAGTGTCAGAAAATGTCTTCTTATTTCTAGGTTGAATCTCTCCTCAATCAGTTTCCATCCATTGTTCCTTGTCTGGCCTTTGGGTGCTTTGAAAAATAGGTTGTACCCCTGCTCTCTGTGACAGCCCCTCAAATATTGGAACACTGCTGTTATGTCACTCCTGTTCCTTCACTTCACTAGACTAGCCATGCCCAGTTCTTGCAACTTTTCTTAATATGTTTTAGCCTCCAGGCCGCTAATCATTTTTCTAGCTCTTCTCTGAACTCTTTCTAGAGTCTCAACATCTTTTTTGTAGTGTGGTGACCAAAACTGGATGCAGTATTCTAGGTATGGCCTTACTAAGACTTTATAGAGCAGTACTAATATCTCATATGATCTTGATTCAATCCCTCTGTTAATGCAATTTAGGATTGCATTGGCTTTTTTTGGCTGCTCCTGTACACTGCTGGCTCATATTTAATTGATTGTTGACTAGGAGTCCAAGATTCCTCTCACAGTTACTGCTTTTAAGCCAGGTTAGTATAATGGTATGTGGGAATGACCTTGGGAGACAGGAGAAAGAGCTGCAGCCTGGACAACTTTTGTGTAAAAGAGGCCTCATCTCACAGGAGAGGAGGGAAGAGATACTTTTAGTCTTGCAAGATTCTGTTAATTTAATCATACAATAAAGATCATTAGTACTATTGTGCTTCTTCTTGCTGCTTCTCTGGACTACTTTGAAGGGCACAGATCAATTTTGCAAGACTGAAAGCATTTCTCCCTTTTCCTTCTCTTACTCTCTGGAGATCCAGGAACAGTTCCTTCTAAAATACTCCTCCTTCTGAGATATCTTTTACATAAGGGTTGTCTAGTCTAAGCTATTCCACCTGCCTCCCCAGAGTCACTCTCAAGTACCATTACAAGCTGCCAGTTTCTTAGGCCTCATCCTCATGACCCAGGAAATATATTGTTTTTTATATCAAGCCCTTTTAATGTAGCTTGCTTCTTATTCTGACCACAGCTGAGAGGTTTAAAGTTGCCTTTAGCTGTTCCACTTTTCAAATATTGTTTTTCCTTAACCCCTCAACACAATTTAGGATGCTTTAAGGATGATTCCTTGATCACGCAGTCAAGAATTGGAACTTGTTCACTTCCGACTGGTCATTTTATCCTGCTGTGCCATGCTTCCTCCCTTGTGCAGTCTTGCCTTCTATGGCCATTATAGGCAGCCACCTCCATAGTAAAGTCAGTACTTTAGCCAGGGTTTACACAGGGTCTCCCCGCCCTTGTGATCTGCTTAAAAATCACTAAACTCATTTTTATAAAAGCAGGGCTAAAGCTCTCTTGAACAAGTATTAATTCTTTGCTGAGTGTATTCTTGTGCTGCTGCTGCTGCAAAGGGTTTTGTGTTTTCAGTTTTTTCTGTTTTTATTACTTGGGGGTAGGGTGAGGTAGCATTGATGGTCCAAATCAATGCTACTGACTCTTTAGCATCTCAGGAGCTCCTGATCACAAGGGATCAGGAAGGGGTAGATAGAGAGAAAAGGGTTTACTGGGTGTGCTTTATTGGACACGTTGCCTGCTCTTGTCTATCAGATTGCTAGCCTGAGGTCCCTTTGTCTGCCTTTCTTCCCCAGTGTTGTGATTCAGGGTCAGCCTGTGGGTTCGGCAGTTGGGTCGGACGACTCAGAGGAGGAGGAGGTGGGTGTTGA
This sequence comes from Vipera berus, assembly GCF_964194415.1. Taxonomy (NCBI): domain Eukaryota; kingdom Metazoa; phylum Chordata; class Lepidosauria; order Squamata; family Viperidae; genus Vipera; species Vipera berus. The sequence continues at coordinate 237,479,019 of NC_138202.1, forward strand.
AGACCTTGCTGAGGGGGTTGAAGATCTTGCTGATGAGAGCCCTCAGCCAGGCCCCTCCCACTTGGTCACCATGGAGACCCAGCTGTGTGAGCCTGACAGCGTGGATGAAGATGACCCACAGCTGGCCCTGTTCAAGGATGCCCGATGCAGGAGGCAGTCAATTAGGAGTAAACAGAGGAAGGCAATGGGGCTTCTCGGAAGGAGGCAGAGAGAAGCCACGCCCTGAACTCTATATAAGGGGAATGTGTGGGGAGGGCTGGTTTGCTGAAGGCAACCACTTGGATAGTTCGTGTTTCTTAAAGCTCCTGTTTCTTGGTTCGTGTCTTGTTTGTTTTTGTAGCTATAAATTTGGCAGGCGTAATTCCAGCCTCTTGCCGTTTGTAAAGGGGTTGTCCCTGCCTTTTCTGCAGGGCCGGTAGCAGGCTGGTACAGAACAGTTTGCCTTCAGCCTCCCACCCCTTACTAATATTATGGAGCAGCTACGTGCTGAGAATGCCCAGCTCACCCAGCAACTCACTTTGCTGGCAGCTCAGGTGGCTCAACTGCAAGCTCAGGTTCATGCTGCACCCCCACCATCACCCCCACCCAGGAGAAAATGCCAAGTTGCAATGCCGGATAAATTTACTGGCAATCCAGAACTGTTTCCTGCTTTTCTGGGACAATGCCAGCTCTTTATCAGCGTGAGAGCAGCTGATTTCCCCACTGACCGGGATAAGGTGGGGTTTGTGTTAAGCCTTCTTTCGGGTGATGCAGCTCGTTGGGGCACGCCTCTGCTGGCTCAACCTAGCCCATTGTTGGACAACTTTGTGGGGTTTTGTGATCATATGCGTCTGATGTATGAGGACCCTATTAAGACGCAGACTGCTACTCGACGCCTGAAAGCTCTGAGGCAGGGTCAACGCCCCCTACAGGGCTATATCAGCGATTTTCGGCTGCTTAGCCAGGATTCTGCCTGGAATGAGGCTGCGCTTGTGGATGCCTTCCAGGATGGATTGTCGGAGGAGATGTTGGATGAGCTGGCCCGTGTGGATATTCCCTCAGACCTGAATGGGCTGATCCATCTCTGCCTGTGGCTCGATGCTCGGTTGCAGCAGCGAAGGAGTCGCCGTGCCACCCCACAGACCCCTGCAGCCCCTGTTGTGCGTGAGCCCCCAGTTCAAAGGGAGGAGCCAATGGAGCTGGGTGCCGCCAGGTCTCGTCTATCGGTGACTGAAATGAACAGACGATGATCGGGGGGGTTGTGTTTTTACTGCGGGGACCCTGGGCATTTGGCTGCTTTTTGCCCAAAGAAGCGACAGCGGGCATCAGTGACTGAGTCTGCCCCGAGAAAGTCCCCTACTTTTCTGTCGGGAAACGCCCCGAGCCCGATCTAGACGGTGTGATAGATCGGGCGTCCCACAACAACACTGAGCGATGTCTTTCCGATGCTGCCTGTGGACCTCCACGGCATCTGATTTTGGAGGCACGTCTGATCCTTCCTGGCAAGCCAGAGGGGATTCCAGTCCATGCCTTAATTGACTCTGGGGCCACCACAAATTTTATGGACTCAGCATTTGTGGCCAAATGGGCTGTTCCCCAGTGCCCGGTGGATCCTCCCATGTTAGTGGAGACTATCGATGGTCGAGTGCTTCTGTCTGGGCCAATTACGGCCGCCACGCAACCATTATGTATGGCCATCAGTTCCCATGTGGAGGCCATCCAGTTCTATATCACCTCAGATCTGCACTTCCCCATGGTCTTGGGACTGGCGTGGCTCCGGGCGCATGACCCACAGATCTATTGGTCACAGAACCTGGTCACCTTCCCAAGCTTGCAGTGCGTGGACCACTCCCGCCATATCTGTGCCGGCCAGGTGGAGGGTTCCCCAGGGGTTTCCTTGCCTCCCGAACTGTCCGACTTTGCTGATGTGTTCAGCGAGACAGAGGCGGATCAATTATCCCCGCACAGGCCCTATGACTGCCCCATTGATTTAGTCCCTGATGCGCCTCTCCCAGTGGGGCGTTTGTACTCCATGTCGGACCCCGAGTTGGCTGCATTGCGGGACTTTCTGGAGAAGAATTTGGCTCGTGGTTTCATCCGGCCCTCGTCCTCGCCAGTGTCTGCACCCGTGCTCTTCGTCAAAAAGAAGTCGGGTGAATTGCGGCTTTGCTGCAATTATAGGAAACTCAACGCCATCACGGTGCGCAATCGTTACCCGCTGCCCCTCATCCCCGAACTCTTGGACCGACTTCGGGAGGCTAAGATCTTCACGAAACTGGACCTGCGTGGAGCTTACAACCTCGTCAGGGTTCGGCCGGGTGATGAGTGGAAGATGGCGTTTAGTACTCGCTATGGACATTTTGAGTACACGGTGATGCCGTTTGGCCTGACCAACGCCCCCGCTGTGTTTCAGCATTTCATGAATGACATTTTCCGGGATTTGTTGGATCGGTTTGTCGTGATCTACTTGGACAACATCCTGATCTACTCCCCGTCGCGTGAGGTGCACCATCAGCATCTCCATCAGGTCCTGCAGCGACTCCGAGAACATCGGCTGTTTGCCAAGTTGGAGAAGTGCCAGTTCTACCGGGTGACCATCGATTTCCTGGGTCACTGCATTTCTCCTGAGGGCATCGCCATGGAGCCAAGTAAGGTTGAGTCTTTGCAGAGTTGGCAACCCCAGCGTCGCGTGAAGGATGTTCAGCGACTTCTTGGGTTTGCCAACTATTACCGAACTTTCATCCCTGGGTTTGCTGCCTTGACAGCCCCCCTCACCCAGCTCCTGCAGAAGAAGACTCGGTTCCAGTGGAACGCTCCAGAACAACAGGCTTGCCAGACTTTGAAGGAAGCCTTCATGAAGGAGCCCATCTTGAAGCATCCTGACCCGCAACGGCCGTTTGTTGTGGAGGCAGACGCCTCCGACATTGCCATTGGGGCGGTGTTACTCCAGGCAACGACGCCCAGCGGTACCCTCTTCCCTTGCGCGTACCATTCACGAAAACTGAACCCTTCGGAGCGCAATTATACAATCTGGGAGAAGGAGCTGCTGGCCATCAAAGTGGCGTTCGAGGCCTGGAGGCATCATCTGGAGGGAGCGCGGCATCAAATCGAGGTCCGGACGGACCATAAGAATTTGGAAAGCCTGCAGACCGCTCGGAATTTGAACCAACGCCAGATCCGGTGGTCTCTTTTCTTTGCGAGGTTTGACTTCCGGGTTCGGTACAGACCAGAGGACTTCACCTGGGAAGACGCGACCGCCGTTAATGCCCCTGCGTTGGTGACCGCTTTTCATGAACAATTTCCATCCCGACCGCATCTGGATCAGCAGACCCGGGGGAAGGGCCCTGCGGTGCGGGATAGTGTTGTGATTCAGGGTCAGCCTGTGGGTTCGGCAGTTGGGTCGGACGACTCAGAGGAGGAGGAGGGGGGTGTTGAAGACCTTGCTGAGGGGGTTGAAGATCTTGCTGATGAGAGCCCTCAGCCAGGCCCCTCCCACTTGGTCACCACGGAGACCCAGCTGTGTGAGCCTGACAGCGTGGATGAAGATGACCCACAGCTGGCCCTGTTCAAGGACGCCCGATGCAGGAGGAAGTCAATTAGGAGTAAACAGAGGAAGGCAATGGGGCTTCTCGGAAGGAGGCAGAGAGAAGCCACGCCCTGAACTCTATATAAGGGGAATGTGTGGGGAGGGCTGGTTTGCTGAAGGCAACCGCTTGGATAGTTCGTGTTTCTTAAAGCTCCTGTTTCTTGGTTTGTGTCTTGTTTGTTTTTGTAGCTATAAATTTGGCAGCCGTAATTCCAGCCTCTTGCCGTTTGTAAAGGGGTTGTCCCTGCCTTTTCTGCAGGGCCGGTAGCAGGCTGGTACAGAACACCCAGCACACAGGCACAGAGCATGTGCTGTTTAAGTTTCCTCTGATCTGATGCAATTGAGTAGGTGCTGGGCTTCAACTTCCAACGGGGCACACGCACCCATTTTGTCTGCCCCACAAACTACTACTGAGTGCTGCCAACTATGTTGCCAGCATGGCTATTCCTTTGCAGCACTAATCAAGGAAGAGGTCACTTGTCAGTTGCTCCTCCTCTGTGCTTGAGATCTTTTAGCAAGGGGTCTTCTGGATGTGGGTCTAATGTCTTTTGAAAGAGTACTAGACCCATATTCAGTCTAGCATGTGCCTCTGACCTGTTAGTCAAGCAATTTGGCAAATGGCTAAACCAACTATTCCAAGCATCTCCCTACTCTTGCCCAATTCTATCACATTAAGGGCAGTGATTGATTATTGCTTTCATCGCTGGCAGGTGAGGAAGACAACAAAGCCAGAGGACCCCAACATTCACTTTCGTAAATTGTTGCACATTAAAGCAGTAAAGACAGAACCATTTACCAGTCTTCATACTGAGGCAAAAAAAGGGATTGGTAATGAAGAAAGCAAAGTTAATGATGGCAGACATTTCTGTGCCTTAAGGACTGGAGGACAGAACTTTAACAAAGCCATCTGGCTGTGCCCTTAGTCTCTAAAAGGGGATGCAGCTGTGAAATATCACTTCTGGCCTTAGCAGTCACTTGGAGAGGGTCCCAGAAGTACTGCCAGATTGTGAGCTTGTTCCTTCTGAAGGCTGGCAATTTTATTTATGAAGCTTGGAAACCCTTTGCCATAAAGTATTGAAATAACAGGGAAGTTTTAAAGACTAAAACAGGCATATTTAATGCTATGGGGACACTGTGTTAAGCATAGTAAAAACTTTTCTCATACTAAAAACTTGCAAGATGAGACAATATATATGAGACAATTAGAATTAGATAGCATCAGTTGCACTATGGATCTTTACATTGTTATGAGTTTCAGGCTAATATGTTATATGCTATTTTCCTGGACAAGGGCCATTTCCTTCCACAAGTAGAAAAATAATTAATTGCACTCTTTTAAATGTAACCCTAATATTTTCTGCCTTGAGGTGAATTATACTGGCTTATACAGTTTTATATGATGCAACACAATGTCCAGCTAGCATTATACTAAAAATGCAGTAACATATTTATTTCCGCTATGCTGTACTGCTTTCAGCAACTGTAAAACTATGTGGTTTTGCTTGTTTATTGAGCTTGGCAGTTGAGAGATATATTTCTGCTGTTAAAATGTTAACAGAGTGTTGAAATGAATCTATTGCTATTGTTTGCTTCTTTACATGGTGCAGTTCTGTAGTGATTTGTTTAGGCAGTCCATGGTGCAAAAATTATTGAGTTATTGCCTTTATTATTTGCTATGGGGTTATTATTTGCTGTTATTATTATTTGCCAACTTTTGCTATGAAAAGGAGGGAGGGAGGGAGGGAGGGAGGGAGGGAGGGAGGGAGGGAGAGAGAGAGAGAGAGAGAGAGAGAGAGAGAGAGAGAGAGAGAGAGAGAGAGAGAGAGAGAGAGAGAGAACGTTTTTATCCAAATTGTAAATTGGATGATAGATAGCATTCAATGTTTATTTATTTATTTATTTATTTAATTAAATTTTTATACCGCCCTTCTCCCGAAGGACTCAGGGCGGTGAACAGGGCATATCTTAAAACTACAAAAGTACAAAAGTTAAAAAAGAATTAAATTATTGCCCACAATAAAAACAATAAAATACCTCGGCAGCAGGTGGTCCCCGAGGTATTCCGGACCCATGCCATGTAAGGACTTAAAAACCATCACTAAGACCTTGAACCTCACCCGGAAGACAACTGGTAACCAATGCAGCTCGCGGAGCAAAGGTGTAACATGGGAGTGGGAAACTCCCAAGACAACTCTCGCGGCCGCATTCTGTACCAGTTGGAGCCTCCGAGTGGTCTTCAAGGGAAGCCCCATGTAGAGAGCATTGCAATAGTTGAGACGAGAGGTCACGAGCGCATGAGTGACCGTACACAGGGCATCCCGGTCTGGGTAACTCTATCTGTTACCCTATCTCTTTTAGTGTTCCTAAAGGAGCAAGGGGCTTATTCCAAGTTTGGGTTGTTCCTATGGCAGATAATTTGAATTATGTCAAAGTTTGTTCTTATATAGAACAATTAAGATAGTAGAAGGTTTTCTATTTTATGCACAGTAATATATACAATTGCTGATCCTGAGTTGACCCTTATGATCTTTATATGACCCTGATAGACGAGGTGGGGTTGATCATGGAAATCCATTATTGGATGTACTATTATCTCTCATCCTTACTACATTAAACAGAAATAAAAAGTCTCCCATTTGTTTTACTTTCACTTTTGTTCCATCAATGTATAGTAAATTACACTTGAAAGCATAGTCTTAAAAATGGTGAAATTTGGGAAGCAACTAGCATTGCCATTCCATCCAAAAAAAGAACTAGAATACTTGTGTGGAACTGCACATTTTGTGGACATGCAAAATTCTGCAGAAATCAATAATGTCTTGACTCATAAAAATACAACTTGTTAATACTGCATATGAGATTTGCAGGCACAAATTCCCTGTTGTTTAAATAGAAGTGGATTGTTGATGTTAGCAAATGTCGTATATATAATACAGCACATTTATTTCTACCAGTATTAAAGACTCTGCCAGCTTGTGGATAAATTGAAATGTATTTTATATTTTTATTGGTATCAGCCAGATGTCAGAAATTATGTTTCTTTGGTGCCTTGACCTGCTTAATCCATGTATCACTTATATAAATTCATGGTCTGCAAACAATTTTGGAATACATTGGAAAATAAAATAAAAATAATTTAGTATTATAGGACTGAGTAGAATTTGATGAAAAACAATCCAATGATTAAGAGACCAAGATTCAAGTTATAATAATAATAATAAGTTGGAAGGGACCTTGGAGGTCATCTAGTCCAACCCCCTGCTAAGGCAGGAAACCCTATACCATTTCAGACAAATGGCTGTCCAGTCTCTTCTTAAAAACTTCCAGTGTTGGAGCATTCACCACTTCTGGAGGCAGGTTGTTCCACTGATTAATTGTTCTAACTGTCAGGAAATTTCTCCTTAGTTCTAGGTTGCTTCTCTCCTTGACTAGTTTCCATCCATTGCTTCTTGTCCTGCTTTCAGGTGCTTTAGAGAATAGCTTGACTCCCTCTTCTTTGTGGCAGCCCCTGAGATATTGGAACACTGCTATCATGTCACCCCTCACCCTTCTCTTCATTAAACTACACATACCCAATTCCAGCAACCGTTCCCTATATGTTTTAGCCTCCAGTCCCCCAATCATCTTTGTTGCTCTTCTCTGTACTCTTTCTAGAGTCTCGACATCTTTTTTACATCGTGGTGACCAAAACTGGATGCAGTATTCCAGGTGTGGCCTTACCAAGGCATTGTAAAGTGGTATTAGTACTTCACGTGATCTTGATTCTATCCCTCTGTTAATGCAGCCTAGCACTGTGTTGGCTTTTTTGGCAGCAGCACACTGCTGGCTCATATTTAAGTGATTGTCCACTAGGACTTCGAGATCCCTCTCACAGTTACTACTATCGAGCAAGGTATCACCTATACTATACCTGTGCATTTGATTTTTCCTGCCTAAATGCAGAACCTTACTTTTTTCACAATTGAATTTCATTTTGTTAGATAGTGCCCAGTGTTCGAGTCTGTCCAGATCCTCCTGTATTTTAAGCCTATCTTCTGGAGTATTGGCGTTTCCTGCCAGCTTGGTGTCATCTGCAAATTTGATGAGTTCCCCATCTATCCCCTCATCCAAATCGTTGATGAAGATGTTGAAGAGCACTGGGCCCAGAACAGAGCACTGGGGCACCCCACTACACACTTCCTTCCATGTAGATGCAGTTCCATTGAGGACCACACGCTGAGTACGGCCTGTCAGCCAGCTACGAATCCATCTGGTGGTGATGCTATCTAACCCACATTTTTCTATCTTATCAAGTAGTAGGTTGTGATCTACTTTATCAAATGCCTTACTGAAGTCCAAGTAAATTATATCTACAGCATTCCTCTGGTCCACTAGTTTTGTCACTTGGTCAAAGAATGCAATAAGGTTTGTCTGGCACGATCTGTTTTTGACAAACCCATGTTGGCTTTTAGTGATAACTTTGTTCGCATCAAGGTGTTCGCTGATTTGTTGTTTGATTATCTTTTCCAGAATCTTCCCAGGTATTGAGGTCAGGCTGGATCTATTTTTTTCCCTTTTTTGAAGATGGGAACTACATCAGCTCTCTTCCAGTCCTCTGGTAGTTCCCCAGTGCTCCAGGATCTTTGAAAAATATAGTTCAGCGGTTCTGAGATCACGTCTGCCAGTTCCTTGAGAACCTTGGGGTGTAATCCATCTGGTCCTGTGATTTGAACTCGTCTATGCTCACTTACCATTTTCTTGCCTATCATAACTTGTGTTTCTATTCTGTTTTTTACGGCACTGGTTTTGGTAGGTTGGACTGTTTTTTCCCTTTGTGTAAAGACAGATGCAAAAAACGAGTTAAATAGTTCTGCTTTCTCCCTGTTGCTTGTCACCTTCTTGCCACTTTCCCCCACTAATGGACCAATCACTTCCTTAACTTTTTTCTTGTTTCTTATATGTTGAAAGAAGCTTTCTTTGTTACTTTTTTTATTAAAAAGTTTTACAATACATTTTATCTTTAACAAACCAAAAAAAGAAAAAAAAACCCTCCCAACCCCCTCCCCTCCCACCCTCTTCCCCCTCCCCAACCCTCCCCAACCCCTCCCTCCCTTCCCCCCCCGCTTCCCAGAGCAAAATACAGGGTATAAAAATACAAACAATCATAATCTAACTTACGCAAACAATCCTAAACTATTTAAACTACCGAACTTTAACTCATATAAGAAAACTCCAAACATATATATAAGGTAAAGGTAAAGGTTCCCCCGCACATGCGTGCTAGTCGTTTCCGACTCTAGGGGCCGGTGCTCATCTCCGTTTCAAAGCCGAAGAGCCAGCGCTTGTCCGAGGACGTCTCCGTGGTCATGTGGCCGGCATGACTGGACGCCAAAGGCGCACGGAACGCTGTTACCTTCCCACCGTAGTGGTCCCTATTTTTCTACTTGCATTTTTACATGCTTTCGAACTGCTAGGTTGGCAGAAGCTGGGACGAGTAGCAGGCGCTCACTCTGCTACGCGGCACTCGGGATTCGACCCGCCAAACTGCCGACCTTCTGATCGACAAGCTCAGCGTCTTAACCCACTGAGCCACCGCGTCCCTTTTAACATATATATATATATATATATATATATATATATATATATATATATATATATATATATATATATATATATATATCATATCAATAATTATACAAATACAAAATAATACTTTCCAATCTAATACCAAAACACAGGGTATAAAAATACAAACAATCATAATCTAACTTACGCAAACAATCCTAAACTATTCAAACTATCAAACTTTAACTCATATAGGTAAATTCCAAACATACATATATATATATCATATCAATGATTATTCAAATACAAAATAATACCTTCCAATCTGATACCCAATAAAAACAATCCCAAATAAACCAATTTATATCAATTATCTAAAACTATTTCTCATTCCAACTAAGCTTTAAATTCACATTATCCTAATGTGTTATACAACTTAAAATACCATAGATTACTTTCCAAACTTAAAATTTTTTTATATAATCAGATCATTCTTATATTCTTATATTCTATTACCTATTCCAATATTACCCATAAAAATATTACAAGTTAGCTTCAATCACAAAGAAAACAATTTATATCAATTTTATAAAACTATTCTTCTATCCAACTAAAAGCTTAAAATTTTTCATCCAAATAACAAATCATAACCTACAGAATATCAATAAACACTACTACAAATCTTCCCAATTAACTTTTCATAATCATCTTAAAACTAAAGCAACACAAAATATTACATAATTATTTTATAAGGGTAAAAAATATATCCCCAAATATTTAGTCCTTCTATCGATTCCAATTCCCATAATCCTTATTACATTATTGTCTCTTACAGTTATGTGACTAAATCCTCAGGCTTGATTCATTCGTCCAGAAGTAGCACGCCTCTTCCAATTTCTGGCCTTCTCCAGTGATAATGAAATTTGACCCACTCCTGTATCTTTCACATCTGTCTGCGTTAACCCTTCAGCAACTTGCGGGTTCTCTCTGGAACATTGAGACTCTCTCTCACCTTTTTTTTTGTAGATTCCAAAGATGGTATGGGGACTGCTTTTAAAACATTACTGTAGAAATCACGTGCCTGAATCTCTGTGGTAAAACAGTACCTCGTACCTTCATAGGTCACCACCATACCCACTGGTATTTGCCATCTAAACTTGATATTACGTCTTCTCATTTCTTGTGTCAAAAAAGCAAATTCCTTCCTTTTTCTTAAAATTCTTGCAGGGATCTCTTTTAAAATCAGAACTTTTTGCTCAGCAATTACAAAATCAATATTGTAGGAGGCCTGGATAACTTCATTTCTAATCTTTCTCTTTGTAAAATAAACCACCACATCTCTGGGTAGTTTCCTTTGTCTTGCAATCCACGAATTAACACGGAAGAGTTTATCTATATCTTGCATTATTTCATCTGCTGGTCGCTCCAACACCCCTTCCAAAGCCTCAGAAACCATTTTCTCCAAATTTTCCTTAGGATTTTCTTTTAGGCCTCTGATTCTTAAAGCAAACTCCATCTGAGAATACTGTGTCAAAATCAAATCATAATCCATTTTCTCTATCACATTTTCAGTTTCTGTCATTTTGGCTTCCAGTCTAATATCATTTTGAGCAAGATCTCCCACTCTTTCATCCAAAATCTCAATGCCTTTAGCCATGCTTAACATTGCAGATGTGATGTCTGCTCTCATTTCTGTTAATTTCTCTGTAAACTTCTCCTCCAACTTTTTCTCCATTATCTCAACAAATTGCTGCATTTGCTTTTCCATAGTCTTTTGCAACAGATTCTGCAAATCTTTTGCTGTAAAAGCTGATACAGATTCAGATGCAGAGAACAATGAAGTTTTCACCAAAGACTGCTGCCTCAGGGCAGGAACTTTAGAAGATATAGCCGCCATTTTCACCCTCTATTGTTAACTACGCACTTTCACATGCAGATTCAGCAAAGTCCATTGAGTTAAAGATCAAAACATCATCTTCACCAAAATCTCCTGCATCGCTCTGCCTGCGTCCTCGTTCTCAAAAGCTCTTCCTTGCTAGCAGGGATGGTTGCGAACGCTCTGTTCTGCTCCAAAAAGCCCGGAGCAGAGGCGCCTCGCAGTCCGGAGCATGCCCAGGCTTCGGGGGGGCTCAATCCTTCTGCCGCCAAAACTCTAAGTTCTGGCGGCCCCGGAGAGCTCTACCCCTACCTGGAAGCTCACCCCCTCCTCTTCTCCCGAGGTGGGGGCTTCCGAGCCACCGAACAGCTGATCGGCGCTGTTTTCGGTGGCTCTACGGAGCCGCGAGGCTGACAGCCAAGAAATGGCTGCCTCCGGCGTCGCCTTGCCATCCGGAAGCCCTTTCTTTGTTATTTTTGACTTTGGTCGCAAGCCTTAGTTCATTTTGAGCCTTAGCTTCCCTCACTTCATCTTTGCAGGCACGGGCTGTTTGCTGATATTCTGCCTTAGTTATGTGCCCCTCTTTCCACTTCTTATACTTGTCCTTTTTATCTTTCAGTTTATCAGAGAGTTCTTTATGCAGCCATGCTGGTTTCTTTTGAAAGCTGTTATTTTTCTTTGTTGGTATTGTGCTAGACTGGGCCTTTATTATCTCACTTTTCAAAATTTCCCAAGCTTCTTGAGTTGTTTTCCCCTTTAAGATTCTCATCCATGGAATTCTTCCCAAGGTCTCTCTAAGTTTATTGAAATTAGCTCTTTTAAAGTCCAAGATTCTAGTTTGGCTGTGTTCTATTGCTTGTGCTTCCATAATGTTGAATTCCAATATTGCATGATCACTTCCCCCCAAGGTTCCTGTGGCTTTGACACTTTCTATCATTTCATCTCTGTTAGTGAGAATTAAATCCAATATGGCTAATCCCCTAGTTCCCTTCTCTACTTTTTGGGAGAGAAAGTTGTCTGCTAGGTTTGTCAGGAATCTGTTAGATCTTCCACTTGGTGCAGAATTTGTCTCCCAGTTGATATCAGGGTAATTAAAGTCCCCCATTACTATTGTGATGCGCTTCCTACATACCTTAGTTAACTGACTAGCAAAAAGTTCATCTATTTCCTCTGTTTGGTTGGGCGGCCTATAGTATACACCTATGGCAATGTCATTTTCCCCCCTTTTATATTGACCCAAATACATTCAAGTTTACAGTTTTCATCATTGTTGTGCTCTATTTCTGTAGAGATAAAGTTATTTCTTATATAGAGAGCAACTCCACCTCCTCTTTTGTTTAGTCTATTTCTTTTAAATAATTTAAATCCCTCTAGCTGTGTGTTCCATTTGTGGGTTTCGTCCCACCATGTTTCTGTAATGGCAACAATATCATATCCGCCCTCATTTACCTGAATTTCTAGTTCACCCTGCTTACTGTTCATACTCTGCGCGTTGGTGTACAGACATTTGAGTCCTTTATGACTGACCCTGTGTTTACTTGCTACATAACTTGTGTGGTGCCTAAGTTCCCCTATTTTCTTAGATTGCCAGGGACAGTGATGTTCCGTATCAATTAACTCACTGTCCCCGTTGTTTAGTTTAAATATTCCTTCAGAAAAGCTGTGAATTTATGTACAATGTATATACATTATGTCTCCCAATATGATTACTATATTAAAATCATAGTGAAATGCTGGTTGAGTAATAAAAGCTTGGGGGAACTTGCTCAATACCTCTTCCAATATCTGAAACTGTAGAAGTAATCAGGCTTTTTTATTGTGATATTCTGTTGGAAGAGATTCCCTTGAGTGACCCTCTTGACCCACCATTGGAGCTTTTGAACATATTTTCCAAGTTGATGTTTAAATATTATGTATAACTTAATGCTGTTTATCATTGCATCTTGATCACATCTTTTAAAATTCCCTTTGTCCTTTAAGCAGGAGAAAATGTAACATGTGCTCTAATGTATTTAGGATTAGAATTTCAGCGTTAGTTGGAACATATACTATATTTTTGTTTAGTTTATAAAGTTTCTGTATGTTTTATTTCTTCTAAATTATTCCACTTGCATCTGACATCATGCAAAGTATACTTCATTTTGATTTGTGAAGTAGCTGTTGCAAGGAAATCTGGCAAATTAGTTCTGCTCTAAGTAGTGCATCGCTTAATCATCACAGCACTGTTAGGAATTACCAGTTTAGTATTTCAAAGGAAATTATTTTCAAAATAAACAATAAGACATTGAAAAAAGGGTGTAGAGAGCTGTAGATGAACAAAAATATTTGTAATTTATTTACCATATACACATGGAAAGCTAACAGATTTTTAGTAATGAGGCAGACTCCTGTGTGACTTAATTTAATCTGACACTTGTGTGTTGGCAGATAAAAAACTATTAACGAATAGCTAAATATTTTCCAGCAAAACCTTATTTCCCCTCCTTGAGTTTCATGTACTGTATGTCAATTTAATTACAGGAAACATAATAAAATAACTGTGTTTTATGGCTCTGCACAGATTTAAGTATTTGATTTCATCAAAATTTTGGCTGCCAATGACACTATGATGGAAGATTTTGCATCTCCCCAAAAATGTACTATGCCAAGGCATCCATCATGCATTCTCACCATTCTGAATTTGCTTTTCGGTAAAAAAAAAAGCTGGTTTATATTTGCTTTGGTGTTATGTCTGTTGACTTCCTTTCTTATTGTGCTTAATAAACATGATAAGGAACACTGATATTAATTTTTGTCAAAGTTTTAAAGGTCTACATTTTATCTCTGTGCCCATATAGTTTCACACATGGTCATCATGTTTACATTGGCTGTTATTGAACTTGTCTCTATGGTTATTTGTCATAGCAGTTATGTCCCTTTTGGTAGCTGCCATACCAACTTTGAACAATTACATTTTTGATAGGGTTGGAGCAGAAAGAAGAGAAAATATACTATCACTTCAGTGACCTTATTTTCTTGGAAAAAAAATAAAAAAACAAATATAAAAAGGGGCAGATATGAAAGATAAAGTGATTTAATTGTTTATGTTTATAACTTTCATTTTAAAGGAACATTCAAGAGCAAAACCAAGAAAAACTGTACTGTAAAAAAACATATTCTAATAAAATATCTAAAATCAAACAGAATATGTAAATTTATTCTATAAAAGGCAATTGCTTACACAAATGTGAAAGACAGTGAATTAAGTGCCACCATTTATACAGTAAAAGTTAAATAATCAAAATGCAGGGTGAAAGTGAGTTTTTGAAAAATAAATAAAGGACAGCTTCTTAATTCCTTTCTAATAAAGACCATATGGTCATTATAAGTAAAATCCTCAAATCCAACAATTGTTACTGGTTTTGCTTCCCTAGAAAATAGCATAGCCATGCATTTAACTTAAAAAAAGATGATCCCCTTCCCACAACAAGGAATACTAGACAGAAAATATATATGAATACAGACAAAAAGCTAGCACAATCTTGGTTTTCCATCTCGGAAGCCATTGCTGACTCTAACTTAAACAGACGTAGAAATTCCTTCCTCCTCAATAACTATGTTCTTGCATACTATATCCGTATTGTGTGTGTGTGTGTGTGTGTGTGTGTGTTTGTGTGTATAAAGGTCTGATCAGGACAAAACCTCTAGTAATAGTTCAAATCAACTTCTTGTTAGATAAATTACACCATTTACAGAATGAATTGTTCCTCAAATATTAAATATCCTCACTTTAACTGCAAAAAAGGGAAAGCTTTCTAAATGGGAAGGCAATAAAAGAGAACCAAACCATATGGAAATGAAGCAAGAAGGAAAAATAGACAGGAAGAAAGAGAGAGGGGGCATTTCTGCACTTCTTTTATTTTTTTTAATCCAATTTATATCCCGCCCTTCTCTAAAGACTCAGGGCGGCTTAAAATTTAAAGCACAAATCAATGTGCTTAGCAATAGCCTTCATTCTATGTATATGCCTGCTTATTAGAGCTTTCGGCCCCCCCAAGCGGCATTATTACAAAGTCAGCTTAATTGCCCCCAACAATCTGGGTCCTCATTTTACCTACCTCGAAAGGATGGAAGGCTGAGTCAACCTTGAGCCAGGTGGGATGCGAACCTGCACTAATTGCAGGCAGCTGGTGTTACTTAAGGAGGCATTAGCCCACTGCGCCACCAAGGCTCTTTTAGCTATTCCTCAGTTGGTTTTTGAAAAATATGGTTTTTTTGTAAGTGAATCTCCTTGACGTCTCTGCAAGATGGGACTTGTACAAGGCATCGGCTTTATTGAAAGAGCATTTTTGTTTTGTATAATTTTATTAAAGATTTTAAATGATTACAATAGTAACGTCTGATACCAACTAAAAGATTAGAGAAATTGATAGGTACAAAGGAGAAAAAAAGAGAAAGGCTCCACAAGAGCCTTGGTGGAGCAGTGGACTAATGCCTCCTTAAGTAACACCAGCTGCCTGCAATTAGTGCAGGTTCGCATCCCACCAGGCTCAAGGTTGACTCAGCCTTCCATCCTTCTGAGGTAGGTAAAATGAGGACCCAGATTGTTGGGGGCAATAAGCTGACTTTGTAATAATGCCACTTGGGGTGTGTGTGAAAGCCCTAATAAGCAGGCATATACATAGAATGAAGGCTACTGCTAAGCTTGTAAGCCGCTCTGAGTCTTCGGAGAAGGGCGGGATATAAATGGAATTAAAATAAATAAATAAAATAAAAATAAAATAAGAATATGGTAAAGAAAGAGAAAAGAAAATATAAAGAAGTGACTTCTGACCTTTATCACAAACAATTTTTTGCAAACAATTTTTATAACTTTTTACTGCCTCATAGTTTATAATCAACAATCTATTTATCCCATATGATTTTTGAAACATCAACCCATTTCTTTTGTATGTCCAGTGAGACATCCTTTTCCATGTCATTCTCATAGTCTATCATTGTAGTTCCACTAGTGATGCCATTTCCATCTTGCCAGATAAAACTTACTCTTCAACTGCCATTTCTTCTATAACATCTTCTGGACACAGTTTATCCATAGAAGCAAACTTTGTTATTCATACTCTTGATACTAACTTTAGATTCCATTTTTCAAAAGTGTTCTTCAATATTTTTCATGTTATAATGTTTTGGCTCATTTTATAAGTCCCGGTTAATTAGCTGTTAATCAGACTTGTGTATTTTTTTTCCTTTAACTAAAATCTTTAATTCCCTGTACTGTTCAATTTTTAAAATTAGTCTAAGGAAATATATTTCCCAGAAGAAGGATTATTTATAATTAAATCCAAAATTTCACCCCAATTTTATCTGGGCCCTTAATCCATTTATAACTTTCTAAGATCAAAGTTTGATTTAGCTTTTTGCTATTTATTTCATTTTTAAAAAAATTCTTTAATTCTTAACATTTTCTTTCATTTGGGATTGATGGCAAAGTTACCCAGCGTGTTCAGACTTGTAAATCAAAGTTGTCTAATAGCTTAAAAGTAGTTAACTAGTGATTTATGAATGTGATTAGAAAAGGAATTCTGTGAATTTAGTATCCTTTAAAAGATGCTAACTGTGGTTGCAAGCAAGATGGTTATTTCTGTTGTTTCCCAGTGTTCAAAACTTGCTGGCATATGTCTTGTGGCATCCTCACAATGAGCAATATATGGGCAATCTTCTTGTCCTGAGATGTTCCGAAGAGTTAGTCTACTCAATGGGTCTTCATTCTTCACTAGGGCTGTCAGCTCTGCTTTTTGCAGAGCTATCTTCAGCCCACCATTTTTTTCCTCCAAAAGTCCTTAATATTGAAGGAGTAAACCCAGAGTTTGAATTCTCTGTCACCATGCAGTTGAATTTGCTTCACAAGCCATCATGATATTGATAGTAATAAGGAGACATAATACATTTTTAGTAAGATAAAGGTAAGATATGAGTATGATCTTTGTTAAACACGGTTTAATTTAACAATATTATTCTGGGTCCTCTGGATTGATCATCTATAATATTAAATCAATTAAATTATTTTCACACATAGTTCACATGATTATTAAAACTCACTTCTACATAGGATGTTCTAAAGGTGCTTTTGAGGAGGCAACTGGACTTTCTTGTTTTTCTTTGAAGATGTTTCGCTTCTCTTCCAAGAAGCTTCTTTAGCTCTGACTGAGTGGTGAGGAATGGAAGGGTTTATATTCCTTACAGACAGCTGGTCATTTGCATTCTTTTAGAGAGTAGCTAAGGCCACTTGGAGGTTTATCTGTGTCCTCAGGGTCACCTGACTAGTGCAAATGTGTGTGGACCCTTCTTGGCTGCAGTACGTTTTCTGCCCTGTGTCCCTTCACAGTTGAAGGCAGGTGCAGGCTGTTGGGAATGAGTCTGTGGTGTCTGAATCTCAAACTGAAATTCAAATGGCTCCTATAGTTTGCAATGTTTCCTGGAAATCCCGCACCATTCGAAGGGTGTTCATCACAAAGTGCATAGCTAAATGTCTATGGAGATTCTGTGTCATCCAGGTGGCATCTCAACAACTCTCTAAATGAATGCAAATGACCAGCTCTCTGCAAGGAATGTAAATCCTTCCATTCCCCACCATCCAGTCATATCTCTAAGCAATATACGGCTGGAATCAACCACAGACATACGCTATCTTTCAATAGTTGGCCTCATCTATCATCCTGATTTGGTGCCTGGGGTTAAAGTAGATTTTTAAAATTTTCCAGAAATCTAATAGGGCTGGGTCATCCAGTGGGTAGATATTGCCACAAAAAAGGCACACCTCCTAGGTCCCATGAAACTGCCTCAGAGAGGCAACCCCATCCTGTGAGAGCCGGGGGGGAGGGGCAGGCAGAAACATTAGCAAATAAGCCAGTCCTGTGTTATATGGGACGTTAGATGGCAACTACTTTTATATCTTCCCAGCTTTATTGCTTTGAACATGTGAACTCTCTACCCATTGCAAAAATCTTGGAATTTATACATTTCCCAGTTTAAGGGCACTTACACAATGCTGACTACTGAAGAACTTTTGACCATATTTATAGATTTAACTGATTTACAAGCAATGGTTTAGCAACCACTGAAAGGTACAACCCATCCACCCACCCTGCTCAAAAGGGACTTATGACCCGGATTCGAAGTTCTGATAGTTGGGCCCATTCCACAATCACATGACTGAACTTTGGATTCTTGGCAACGTGGTCAAATTTATGGCCATTTGCAGTGTCCTGTTATGTGACCATGCTTTACTTGGGTTTTGCTGAAAACTGGCACGTCTTTGGTTTATTGGTTCACTTAACAACCATAGCATTTGCTTAATCACCATGGACTTACTTAATGGCCACAGCATTTCACTTAATAACTGCCACAAAAGGTAGGCTCCACTATGGTCATATGTCAAGGATTATAGATGTTCTTTGAAACATACCTTGTTGATCATTTCTCTCCAAACTTCCATATAATGGCTTCTTTATTACACTGGTCACTTTTGCATCATTTGCAACGTGTCCTTTGTGTCCTTATATTCAAATAAAGGTCTACTTCATGTTGCACCACACTTGATGCATCTATATAGGTATTAATTCATGGATGACTGCAAATCACTTCCTGCATTCTCCGGAAAAGTAGCTTTGTTAATCTATTTAGCAAACACTATACTATAAAGAATCTTGTTTGGAGATTAACACTGTTTTGTCTTTATGATGTTGTAATTGTTTTACATTCAGCATACTAGCCACTGGGGAAAATGACTGCTGCAGAATCCACACCAAAATGAGTGAGTTTGCCCAATGTCCCCTACATAAGCAAATGTCAAGACTCTGTCTACATTCATTTTCAGATGTGAGTCTTGGACAAGATGATTCAGCCACTCTCTGGGGTAATTAGCTCATCTCTGTGCATCAGCAGTACACAATCACTGATGACCTAGTCAGTCATGCACAGCTATTTTAGAAGACATTCCAACCATCTGGATTTATTTATTTATTGCACATGAAAAAATAATAAGAGGAAAAAATGGATCTCTGTTCCCTAAAATTATAAATTTCTCATGTCTACATACATCTGCAAATGTAGGCTTACATGTGCATATTGAGGTCTTGTCACACCATTGAATTATTAATATTTATGTCAGTTTACTTAATAATGGAGAATATATAAGAAATACAACATGAATATGCAGTCCATATTTCTAAATAATTCTCCATTTGGGTCTCTTGGCAGCAACATTTTCAGATGCTTTTAA
The DNA here is from genome assembly GCF_964194415.1 of Vipera berus. Classification (NCBI taxonomy): domain Eukaryota; kingdom Metazoa; phylum Chordata; class Lepidosauria; order Squamata; family Viperidae; genus Vipera; species Vipera berus. The sequence continues at coordinate 237,498,264 of NC_138202.1, forward strand.
TTAGTGGAAAATAAATATCATTTCCAATCTTGTAGTATCTTTTTTTTCTTTTTTACAAATTCAGAAGTGTGCCATACTCAATTCTTTTGCCCCTCCTTTTGTTTCCTGTTACTTCAAAGAACACATGCATATATAAAAACAAAATAACTTTTGTTGAAAAGGGAGCCACTATGACTATTCGTAGGAACCAACCTTGCATTTTGAGACCATATCCCCAGTAATCTCCTAAATCCATAAAATTATTCTTGATGATTTGTATATGTATGTAATGGATTAAAAATAATGTGGGCCAATTAGTGTGTGTGTGCGCACGTGTGTGTGTATGTTTATATTGTAGTAAAAACAAATTGGGGGTCTGATTGTAGGTAATATACCGAAGGTTGGATGGCCTTGCCCAATCTAATCTCTTTCTAACCCTTTGACATTCCCCTTGATGGTTGCAGAGACTTTCCATAGCACTCTGATTGTTGATCATATTAAGTTTGTCATGTGAATAGGGAACTGCATTCAGTGGGGCATATTCCTAGAATAGTATGCATTAATGTTAAAAATATAAATTTAACTTGCACTGGGAGGCTGACATAATACGAGAGGAAATCTCAGAGCACAACAGTCATTTATCTGAGATGTGGAAAAAGAGTGTACTGAGCCAGGAAAATGTCAACTGTTTTTTGTTCCTTTTATTCCTCTGCTCTTGCTTTTGGAAATATTTACTGATCTTGCCATAAAAAGCATCAGCAGGTGACGCGAGGGAGACTTCATGAGATCAGATAATGCTATAAATACTTTACAGGGGATAAAGCACAGACTCACAAAAAGCCATTGTAGATTTTTTAAAAATGATTTGCTCCAAATGTTTGACTTCTTCCCAGAACAAAGAAAGCGTAAATTTATATTATTGTAATTGAAGTAAAGAAAGGGGTTAACCATTTTGAAAACAAATTGGAGGGGATTTCTAGTGTCTGTTGGGGCATTCCATGGTGGAAGACAAATACCTAACTGTAAGTTTATAGGAGTTGGGAATCCTAGGCATAAGCTTGATAGCTGACCTTCATTAAAGAAGCAGGCCATTAATTGGAGGGAATGTTTAACAGATCAGAAAATGCCTTGTTTCCAAGCAAACTCTTTCTACTTAAAGCCAAAGAGATGTAGATCTTCAAAATCTACATCTGCATTACGTTTTCCATATTTTTCGTTTTAGGTTCTTGTTTTCTATTTGCATGCAACGCTGTGCAATACTTTGCATGTAACGTTCCAGTCTGGGACGCTATGAGTTTGAACACCGTTATGATAGATTTTTATAAGTACACAAGTATTTTACAGCATAAATAAAATGTGGACAGCGATATAATATGCACAAATACACAATAATATTCAAGACATTCTAATTTCTGATTTTCTTACAAAAGGCCCATAGTACATTTAGCATGACAACCGCAACATCAACAGCCAATGTTGTTAAAGATTTAAATGTTATGACTAGACTGTACATGTCAAACCGGTTGCAAGGCTACATTCATTTATTCAATAACACTTGCTTGGGAGTGAATGCAGGAAAAGTTTAGCTAATGAGTTAGAGCCTGGGATGCCTTTCTGTGTCATGTTTGATCAAGGAGAAGCTTCTCCTAATGGAAGGAGCCAAGGCAATTCTTGCTGAATCTCTTCTTCTCCCATGATAGGAGAACAGCCATGGTAGTCAACGGTAGCAAACATTGAGGATTGGTTAGCACCTTTTTTCGACCAACAAATTGCATTATAAAGCACAAGCCTTTATGGGCTGCAGCCCACTTCATTAGTTTACTAAGTCCCTCTATATCGGCTTCTTTTTCATGCTTCACTGGGCATCTGATGAAGTCAGCTGCAGGTCACGAAATGTTATATCTTTTTTTTTTTTTTAAAAAAAAATCTTAGTTAGAAAAGGTGCTACCAAATGCCTTCTGATCTTCCCTTTCTATTCCTATTTCCATACTATTCTGGCAAATTTCTAAGGCATACAAAAAAGAAAGGGTATTAAAAAAAGACTGCTCCCCCCCATTCTATGGGTACCCAAGACATAGGATCCAACCTGAACCAATGGTGTCTGTCCACAGCGTTACCACAGTTTCTCTGTTTTCTGGATAAATCTGTTTCTTAAAGAATGGATGTCCTGCCAGATAGGAATCTAAAAAATGCCACAACCTCATTCCAGAGCGCAAACTGCTCCTGAATAGACTTATCCCTCTTCCCCCAAATTTATTTCTTTTTAGTTTGATTTACATTATTTTGTTTAGTTTGATTTACATTATTAAATAATGTAAGCTTCTTCCTCTTTTCATGCAGAATTTCTGTTCCATTCTCTCCTAGCCTTATTCTTTTCTGACACTCTTTTAGCCTGTCATCCATTTCCTGGTTGCCTGCTTGCCATTATATCATTATATCACCAGCCCACTGGAAAGGGAAAAAATTACTCTGTAAATCAATGAAAATAACTCATTTAGAAACCTGCAACATTCCAGACATCTCAATTTTTGTTCGCCCTCCTCCTGCTCCCTTGACTTGCCTTCCTTTTTTGGCACCCAGCATAGAATCTGTTACATAGCATGAGTTATTTTATGCAGGAAAAAAAATATGGTAAAGCAGACATTATTGGGTAATCCTAATTTGAACTGATCTCACCTCTGATTTTTTTAACTTTCTATTTTTATTAAGTTGATCAGGATATAAAATACAAAATAAAATAGTAGGAAAATGGGGGAGGAGAAAGGGAAAGGGAAAATGTGTAGGGTAAAGGGGAAAAAAAGAAAGAAAAGCATTGACTTTCTTTCTAAGGCAAATAAAACAGGATAATAGTATTATAGCCTCAACATTTTACTTTTACATGCTAAAATATACTATTTGTGTAACAAGAAACATATCTAATCAGCAAAACCTCAAGTCAAAGTTTCTTCCAGAAAAGTGTCACTTCTGATTTAACACTACATTTTTCTTCTTTCTCCCTCCTTCTTGAACCAAATGCTGCTCTCAGAGAATTACAGCATATTCCTATAAACAGTACTTACCATTCAAACAATATCAATGTTCACAAATAAGACAGGAGAAATGATAGTATTCTATGTAATTATAACATGAGAGAAGAAAAGCGGAATGGTATAAGGCAGGGGTAGGCAACCTTGGCTCTTTTATGACTCGTGGACTTCAACTCCCAGAATTCCTGGGAGTTGAAGTCCACGAGTCATAAAAGAGCCAAGGTTGCCTTCTACCCTTGGTATAAGGAAATGGCCTTGGAAGACAGGAGGAAGAGCTGCCATCTAGACACTTCCGTGCAAAAGCTATCTCAGCTCGCAGAAGCAGAGGAGCTGTGGGAAATGTTTCATAGATTTATGGAGAGTAAAAGGAGAGGAGGGGAGAAATATTCTCAGACTTGCAAGATTTTGTTAATGTAACTTTACAACAAACAAAGAGTTGATATTCATGGTTATGCTTCTTGTCTGGACTACCTTGAAGGGCTAACATGGGGCAACAAACAGGGTGAGCTTGAAGGGAGTCTTACAGAAAGGGACCCACCTAACTTACACATATTAACAAAGAATAACTACTACAGTTAACTTTTCCTCGGTACTTCTTCAGCATAAAGAGACATAATGCTGATTAATCTGTATAGAACCCTTAAGAATTCAAGTGTAGTGGCATCGGGACCTGGGGCTGGTAAACTGAACATCTGTCCTCCCTCAAACTTCAAACGTTAATCTAACTATGCAGAAAATAAGTTGCCTTAGGCCTAATTTCTATATAAATAAGCAGATGTCATTCAGAGATAAAGAACAGGGATAGACGGAAGTAATCTGATCCCCTCAGTTTTGATATGTAAGATCCAAAGTGGCAATAAAGTTAATATCAATCATAAACAAATATTAAGGGGTATATAATAGGGGGTGGGCTACTATGGCAACTTTACGACCTGTGGATTTCAACTCCCAGAGTTGGTTGGCTCAGGAATTCTGGGAATTGAAGTCCACAAGTCTTAAAGTTGCCATAGTAGCCCAAGCCCAGTACATATACAAAATACTTAATCAGCTATTCAGCAGTTCTTTTTCTGGACCACCATGTGGCAGCATTATCAAAGAAAACCTCTGATTACTTTTTTTTTTTTTTGCTAAACTTCGGAGATGGAGCTCTGGTTTTAACAATTTATTCTAGATTGTATCACTGAATAGATAAGTCTAAAGTATGTGATAAAAGGTGAATTTTATCTTAGTGCGTTGGGACATTAGCTTTAAAACAACTTTAATATAAGATAAAGGGATAAATGCTCTAATTGTAAGCATTCTCCAAGTTAAAAAAAAAGAAAAAAAGATAAAAGCTATAGAAAAATCTTTTCCTATCCGTTGATAGTTTTGAATTTGATTTCATTAGAGAAGTATGCTATCATTTCTAAATAATATTAAATTTCTACTAATTTAATAGAATTTCTATTAATATTGAATTCCTATTAAAATTCATCAATCAGTTAATAAGATCATCAATTAAAAACAGATGCTTGGAGGTGACAATAAGTGGTTTGGTAGCTGTGTTTTGGAATTAATTATCATTCTTTGTATTGGATCAATGTTCTGGGAAGTTATTGTATGATTTTGATTTTAAGTAAGAACAATAGCTGGAACTGGTGTCCTTCATGGGAGTAGGTTTTATTGTACTGTTGGCAATGTATTAAAATTCTAGAATGATATTTTGACTAGGCACTATTTCAGGGGGGTCTGAATAAAGTTCTCTTCATCTCATATATGAAATAAAGATGGTCCGTCATTTTCTTTCCATACTAAATGTTCCCTTCAGTCCTCTCATACTGGGAAAGTTTGCCACTCTAAAGTATATTCTTATTGATTGAGACCACAGTTTCCTGAAAAAGATCAAGACAAATTCATCTTTACCATTTTTAAAAAAATTACTATTCAAACTATTTGATTTTTGATGAATATGTGAATATAGATCTATGTTGTTGTTGTTAGCTGTGAAGTCGTGTCCAACTCATCGCGACCCTATGGACAACGTTCCTCCAGGCCTTCTTGCCCTCTACCATCTTCTGGAGTCCATTTAAGCTACTGCTTCAGTGACTCCATCCAGCCACCTCATTCTCTGTCGTCCCCTTCTTCTATTGCCCTCAATCTTTCCCAGCATTAGGCTCTTCTCCAGTGAGTTCTTCCTTCTCATTAGTTGGCCAAAGTATTTGAGTTTTAGCTTCAGGATCTGGCCTTCTATAGAGCAGTCAGGGTTGATCTCCTCTAGGACTGACCGGTTTGATCGACTGACTGGTTTGATCCAAGGGACTCGCAGGAGTCTTCTCCAGATCTATACACAATGACTATTTCTGATCTGAGGAAAAGCTGAGGCAAACGTTCAAATCTTTGAAATATGAAAAAGGCTAAACTATACGGAACATAATGTTTTGAAAAGCTATAGTGTTGCAGTGGAATGTTTCCAAATCTAAAGTACTTCCCACTTCAGAAGCCAAGATATTCTTCAAGAAAAGGCAGAACAGTAAAAACAGAACCAAAACCAATTTGCCCTGAGATCCTGAGGAACCAATCCTTGACTGAATTACATTTGTGTGGTGACAACAACACAAGTTTCTGGAGCTTAGGAATTATGGTCCTATCAATCTCCAGAAAAAACAACAGCAACACCCAGTTTAATAAAGTTAAAACAGTGCTAAGAACGGGACAGGAGAAAGAAGACTGCTGTGTCAGGAAGAGAAATTTGTGGTCCAATTTCTTTGGTTGGTTGTGGGGAGGTGTCACATGCCTGTGGTACATATTTTCAGCTTCATCCAAATTGCTTTAGCAGAATTATCCTGGTATATTCATTTACTTTAAGGCACATTACTTGGTTAAGATGAAGTCTTAAGGATACTTTGGAACAATGAATATAAATGTGCAAAAAATTGCAATTTATTAAGAATGATTCAACAGTCATTTGCTCTCATAAATGTGGTAATTAGGCAGGATCTTGTAACAGAATTATATGAAGAGGAGCACAGGGAGGCATTTAACTTCTATCTCCCTCCCCCCAAAATTAATTAGTTTATTTACTGTATATAGAATTTCAAGCTGCTATACCTTCCTCCTCTTTTTAAATTCCCTGGAAAATTTGGCTGTACTTATCAATGTAACTGAAATAAAATAAATAGTGTTCTTTTTCATTTAGCTTTCTGATTCCCACTTTTTTTATTTTGCATAGCTCATTTGCAGATGATAGAGAAAGAGATAAGGATTTTTTTCTCATTGTATCCTAATATGCCATTAAAACAAACAAATACTACTTGGACCATATCTTGGCATATCATGATTAGTTATATGATCTCATCGCTGATGTCAGGTGTAAATGCAACTGCATTTCTCAGTCTTACTTTTCTAAATATGATCCCTCTTAATTTCCCTTGGACCAATACTGAAATAGGAGGTCAGCCATAACAGTCTTGTTGGTCTACAGAGTAGCTACTTTAGCCAATGATATAATAGTCATAATAAAGCAGTTGGTCAAAAGGAAGAAAGCCAAAGCTAATAACATATTTTTACACAAGATTAATCCAGAAGATTAGTTTCAAAATATGAGTTTCTCAGTGTTTTCTTAAGGATTTTTCAGTCTTTCAGAAGAAATCTAAGTGCAGAAAATTCATACTGTTTACACAACCAACTTGCTTCCTCCTTTTCCTAGGTGTTCAATTTCAGATCAGCATCAAAAATGAAAGGATGGTATCCAGACATGAATCCAGACAGTACCCTAACAGACAGATACAAGGAGAATGTAAAAAAGAGATGCTGTTGGAGAAGAATTTAAGAAGAGCCTTAGTGGATCAGAACAGTTGGTTCAGCATTTTCATATAGCTGCCCAGGTATATATTGGTAGACCAATAGCAGGATATAAGGAAAGAGCAGTGGTATCTTCTCAGTGCTAGTTTAAAAGAGTATACTACAAATACACACAACGTTGTAGAAAATAACCATTGTAGAATTATTCACCATGAATTTGACTATTACCAGGGCTTTTTTTCTCATAGAATGCTCAGAACGGAATTCTGGCACCTTTTTTGGATGGAACCTTGTAGGGTAGGCAAGGCGGGTTGTATGACATGTGTAAGTTCTGGCACCTTTTTCTTTTACAAAAAACCCACTGACTATTACATATATAATATATTCTGATATCTATAGCCGCTTCTTGCAGTAGTAAAGAGCGCTCTCTTGTTAATCAAGTTTCACAGGAATATGCAGCATTTACAAACAAAGCCCCATAAAAAACTTGGCATGGTGAGTAACTTACAAGCACACTGAAAATGTGGAAACAAGAATCCTTTATCCTCAGCAGAGATGTCTTTGTACACTGAATCATAATATGAATTAAAAAAAGATTTATTTCCCTGAACTAGGTTTCATACCTAAAAACATAGTATAAAATGGATGAAAAGGTATCCAACTTTGCAATACATATTTTCAGAAAAGTTTACATACTTCTGTAATTCTTTGGTGGTGGCCGTGTCTATACATTTATTTCACTAATCCTAAAATATTTTTCTATTTATCGGTAAGATTTTTGTTAACCAGTATTTTTTAATATAAATTAAACATACTAGATTAAAAAAACTCAAACACAAGTCAAGAATCTTGGGGAACAAAAGATGTCCATCTCGGTATGCAACTGAATTTGGGCAGTTTCTGTCCTTAGACAGTTTTTAAACAGATATTATTGTGATTATTTTCACTACTGAGCACTATGAGACACTATACAACCAGTTTAGTTCTTGTTAGTTTTTATACATTGTCCCTTCAACTCTGCACTAGGATTTGAACTCACACATAAGATATGGGGGCTACCTAGGCCTGTTGAGTTCCAACAAGTACTAAACCAGTTATGTAATGCTTCCTAATATTCAGCAGTGAAGATTACCACTGCTGTATAATGCAAAATTACATAAACCCTCCTCAAGGGGGAGATCTTGAGGCTTCTGGTTTGAGGCAAATTAACATTTATAGGGGTCTAGTCTGAGAGCACAAACGAATAAGAAAAGAAGCTGTACCATTCACAGCATCTAAAGCAGGGATCTTCAAACTTGGCCCTTTTATGACTTGTGGATTTCAACTCCCAGAATTCCGCAGCCAGCGTACCTGGCTGAGGAATTCTGGGAGTTGAAGTCCACAAGTCATAAAAGGGCCAAGTTTGAAGACCCCTAATCTAAAGGATATTTTAAATTGAGGTACATATTATTAATTAAATGCAGTGCTTTTTTTCTAAAAAAAAGGTGCCGGAACTCTCAGCGGGCGCAGGAGGTGGGGGGGTGGGGGGGGCGGTGCTGCTGTAGTCACAGGTACGAAGGGTGTTGGCGGTGGGCTCCCCTCCCTGGGGCCGGAGCCGGTGTGGCTGGTGCTGTGGGAGCAGCAGAGCCCACTCTATATGGCAGGGCTGTGCAATGCGGGCAGCGGAGGCGGCGCGGGCCAGGCGATGTTTTAATCTTATGATTTTAAAAATATATTTTTTCTATTGTAAGTTTCCCCAAACCTTGCCATGTGGATTGCATACAAATATTATATAATTGGTAAATAAAAGTAGAACATATGTTAAATATACATCAAATGATAATATGCTTCCCTACAAAGTCAATTCTTGCTCAATGACAGACCAAGGAGTTAACTCAGAAAGGCAAGAGGAAAATCTAGAAGAGGTCTGTGCAGCTCTTCAACATCTTCATCAATGATTTGGATGAGGGGATAGATGGGGAACTCATCAAATTTGCAGACAACACCAAGCTGGCAGGAATAGCCAATACTCCAGAAGATAGGCTTAAGATACAGGAGGATCTGGACAGACTCGAACACTGGGCACTATCTAACAAAATGAAATTCAATTGTGAAAAAAGTAAGGTTCTACATTTAGGCAGGAAAAATCAAATGTACAGGTATAGTATAGGTGGTACCTTGCTCAATAGTAGCAACTGTGAGAGAGATCTCGGAGTCCAAGTGGACAATCATTTAAATATGAGCCAGCAGTGTGCTGCAGCTGCCAAAAAAGCCAACACAGTGCTAGGCTGCATTAACAGAGGGATAGAATCAAGATCATGTGAAGTACTAATACCACTTTACAATGCCTTGGTAAGGCCATACCTGGAATATTGCATCCAGGTTTGGTCACCACGATGTAAAAAAGATGTTGAGACTCTAGAAAGAGTACAGAGAAGAGCAGCAAAGATGATTGGGGGACTGGAGGCTAAAACATATAGGGAACGGTTGCTGGAATTGGGTATGTGTAGTTTAATGAAGAGAAGGGTGAGGGGTGACATGATAGCAGTGTTCCAATATCTCAGGGGCTGCCACAAAGAAGAGGGAGTCAAGCTATTCTCTAAAGCACCTGAAAGCAGGACAAGAAGCAACGGATGGAAACTAGTTAAAGGGAGAAGCAACCTAGAACTAAGGAGAAATTTCCTGACAGTTAGAACAACTAACCAGTGGAACAACCTGCCTCCAGAAGTGGTGAATGCTCCAACACTGGAAGTTTTTAAGAAGAGACTGGCTAGCCATTTGTCTGAAATGGTATAGGGTTTCCTGCCTTAGCAGGGGGTTGGACTAGATGACCTCCAAGGTCCCTTCCAACTTCTTCTTCTTCTTCTTCTTCTTCTTCTTCTTCTTCTTCTTCTTCTTCTTCTTCTTCTTCTTCTTCTTCTTCTTCTTCTTCTTGTTATATTATTATGATTATTACTATTATTACTACTATTACTATTATTATTATTATTATTATTATTATTATTATTATTATTATTATTATTATTATTATTATCTTGTAGAAAGGAAAGGCCCACACTGATAAATTAAAAATCTTTGTGGTCTGCAAAGGAATGATGGTGGGCTAATCAATGATTTGGTGACTAGAGAAGCATCTACAGTGTTGGAGCTTGTAATCATGGTAAGCCATGGAGGCACTAGGCAACATGACTTTCAGGGCAGTGGTGGTGATTTTATTACTTTAAAAAAAAAGTCTGTGCTCTGTCCAAGGGTGCTTGGTAGGCTGCATGTACAGGCCTGGTCTAAAATTTATTTTGGAGCATTCAACTATCTAGAGCAGGCATGTCAAACTCATTTTGTTTGAGGCAACTTTTTATAAAAGAATTGCCATTAATTTGTTTTAATAAAATAATTTAAATCAATTTTTCACTTGATTTCAAATTAAATGAATGAGATTTTTTTTAGTACAATTGCCAAATGCAATAAACTGGTTTTAGGTATATGTTACTGGAAGGAAAAAGCAATCCCTGTTGCGTTACTGATTCCAGAGAAACATTTGCATGTATGCAGGTATCCTTAGGGTGCCATAGTTATGGATGAGAAATATTGGTTGCAAAGTTGGCATTTCTGGATGTAATACAGATATTTTGGACTTATTTTTGTTTCTTTGCATGTTTGATATTTTTAAAAAGGCATATGCTACTGACTACGCTTATACACATATGTAACATGATCACTGCTTGTCCAAAATTTTACTATACAGATAATATCCCCAGAAATTATTTTAGCCTTTTTAATAAATGTTGTTATTGATGTTAAGCTCACCAGGGAAAACATCATATATTGTTATGTATATACTAGGTTAATTATTTAAAGACTGAAGTGCAACATAACTAGATTCTAAATAATCTATTTTTCAAAACACACAACAGTCCAAACAGTTAAAGTCCAAATTAAGAATATTTCATTCTTAAGAATTGTTTAGATTCAAAATATTTTTCAAGAGTGTACAAAAGATACTATTTTTTTCTAGAATCAGCTAAATCAGACATATTACATTGAGAAAAATGTTTCTCATTTCTTTCCTGTTACCTTTGATTTCATTGCAGAGATGTTAACATAAGAAATAGATTATTTTGTTATCTAATTTTACCTTCCAAAAGACAGAAGCAGATGAAAAATGTGAGGTTTTTTCCTGTTGGTTTTTCTGAATTAGCTGTTTTAGATTCTAAAAGTTTAGTTCCTAAAGAAGTAATCCTGTAAATAATTTTAATGTCCTCCTCTAGTGCAGGGTCTTTTATGACTCAAGGACTTCAACTCCCAGAATTCCTGAGCCAGCATGGCTCAGCTTGGAAACCTCTCCCTTTCCCTTCAGCATGGCTGGCTCAGGATTTCTGGGAGTTGAAGTCCACAAGTCATAAAAAAGAGCCAAGATTGCTAGCCCTGCAATAGGCTTTGTTCTAGAAGTTTTAGTAAGAAAACAATAGAAAAACCTACTCCTAGTTTATATGTCTTATTTGATCAGTGGAAAAGACATAACAAGGTATAGCATCTATAGAGCAGCTATATTAACAGATGCCTTTTCTATTTGGGAGATTTTTCATCTGATTCCTCAATTTGGAGGGAAATTAGCTGAAATCCACACTGTTTATACTTGATTAGATAATTATATTCACAAAAATGGGGAATAATATTAACATTTGGATAGGTTAATAAGTATTCTGCGAGTCCCTGGGGCTCTCTGAGCTTGGTTGTTTGCTTGCAATATTTCATTACCCAAAATGGTAACAGCAACAGTGAGAGTGAGTGTGGGCGTTTTATACAGTAGCTTGCCCTGCCAGTGTTGGTTGGATTATGGTTTTTTTACTTGACAGTTCTTTGATTGGGATATTGTTTTTTGTTTGGCTGATGTTAATCCCTGTTTATCAGGATGTTAGCTATTGGAAAGGACGTATTCTGGTCTTTTTTCTCCTTAACTTCTTTATTTTATCTTTTGAATGGTGTATAAATGTGGTTTATCTGTGTGCAGTTTACACAGTCAAGTAAACACTCAATATGGAAACAATTACTTTTACAGAAGAAAAAGAAATGGAATAGTTAACAAGGTCAGTGCAATCAATATATACAATACACTGACATGCCATTGGATTTAAATATTCTCATATAAAGATAGAAAAACAGAGAAAAGAAAGCACTGTTTACTGGAGGTGAAGAAAAGTTATGAAACTAGAGGAATAATAAAAGGGCCATGGTTAATAATAAGTAAAATTGGATACATTTAGAAAAGAAAGACATATGAAGAAGTTAAATTCAAAATAAGGAGCAACATAAAGGGTTTTATTTCCAGCTTGTTCAGAGGAAACCTTAAATAGCAGCTATATACCAAAACTTTCTAGAATTTCAAACTGACTGAAATGCTTGCTAAATCTAAATGCCACAAACCTAACAAATAGATTTCAGATTGCCTCAGAACAAGAAAATATTTTTTTAATAAATCATTTCTGGCAACAGTAAGGGAGAGAAGAAAACAAATTTAATCTGTTTTATTTAAGACAATTTGGTTAAAAATAGATTTGAAAGTAGTCAATACTTACAATTAGATTAAATAGCAATATCTTTGGGATGAGCTCATTATAAAAACTATTGATTTCAGCACCAGGTGCTCAACGAATGAAGAATCCTTTATGCCAGGCATAAAATAATGCTGAATAAGATAATAGTGACTGATTATAGAAAGAATAATCTATGAAAGACTAACTTTACTGCTTATTCTAGAAAGACTTTAAAAGCCTTAATTAATTAAAATTAATTTAATTAATTTAATTAATTAATTAAAAGCTTAGGCAAGACAAGATCAAGGAAAGGAAATGATTATTAGTAAATAGGACAACGGGGCTGCTTAATTGCTTGATTCCACCTAAGAAAAGTTAGAACTAACAGAGGTTTGCTGAAAATGCCCAGTGCTTTTGTGTTATCACGATCTTGAATGGCCTGGATAAAGGTGATTTTGTTTTCTTTTGTTTAATCTAGTGTTTATTTCGGATAAACACAAGATTAAACAAAGGAAATTCTATTGTGCGATTGGGAACATATTCATGAAACACTGGAACTTGACTGAGTGAAGGATAGCTATCATGACATGAGGCTCTCCAGGTATAAAAAACAGAGTTAGAGGTATTCTTAAAGATGCCTTTACTTTCCCAAGGTCCATTATGGAACACACTGGAGAGAATCTTCTCTGCTGTTCCCAAGCTATGGAATCAGCTTCCCCCAAAGTTCTGCTCAGCCCACATACTATCTGCTTTCAGGGAAGGAGCCAAAAACCTTCAAATTCAGCATCATTGTCATCATGCAGACCTATGTTTATGCTTCCCCATTTCTCAGCAACTCTTTTTCATTGTTAATCCAGATGAGCAGAGTGACGGAAGGCATATATCAGTATGTATGTAACACCAGCTGCCTGCAATTAGTGCAAGTTCGCATCCCACCAGGCTCAAGGTTGACTCAGCCTTGTATCCTTCCGAGGTAGGTAAAATGAGGACCCAGATTGTTGGGGGCAATAAGCTGACTTTGTAATAATGCCGCTTGGGGCCCCCCGAAAGCCCTAATAAGCAGGCATATACATAGAATGAAGGCTATTGCTAAGCACATTGATTTGTGCTTTAAATTGTAAGCCGCCCTGAGTCTTCGGAGAAGGGCGGGATATAAATGGGATTAAAATAAAAATAAATAAATAAATAAGGGGTCTTCAAACTTGGCCCTTTTATGACTTGTGGACTTCAACTCCCAGAATTCCTCAGCCAGCATGCCTTCTGGGAGTTGAAGTCCACAAGTCATGAAAGGGCCAAGTTTGAAGACCCCTGGCATACATACATGAACCATTTTGGGGGCATAGTATAAGTGGCATTGAAAACACATGTGATGTTTTCACAAATGCTAGAAAGATTTAGGTGAGTTATAGGTGCTACCTACAGCAGAGTTAGATACCTGTCCCAAGTGCAAGATTATTTGGCGTTGGAGAGCAAAAGCAATATATTTGAACCCTTAAACTCCTTAAAATGATCAGTTGCAAGGGAGGATGCTAATCTATTGACAGTGTTGATGTAAGATTCATTGGCAAGCCTAATTTGATTTTATAGTGAAGTTGACAAAATATAGAATCAAAGAATGTGAAAGAATGCACTTTCACCCACCTTATCTCTCCCCCCCCATGAGTTACAATTTTCAAAGGGGAAATGGAGAACAATGATCACAGGGCTTTGCATGCAAACTGTTTAAGAAAATGCTAACAGCTGTTTAGGCTATTAAAACCTTACATTTAAAATGCAGACATTCTTGGTTGTTTTTTTTAATTTGACATCATTGGTTAAGCCAAATGGGTATAGCTTTTGCCTAACAAAAGAGCATTCATAAAGAAAAATACAGATTGTGTCTCCAGATATATGTATTTTTCCAAATTCTGGATAAAATAGAATGGAAAAGAACGAAATCCACTGGGATGCAAAATCAGCAAAACCTTAATCAACTATACTAACAAGGAAGTGGTCAGGAGTATATGTTCAGTCTTCTCTAATTTTCTCAGCCTTATAGCCCTGCCCTAAGTTTGGAGCGTCCCCCTCCCACGTCTTCTTTCTTTCATTCCTCCCAGTGGGACAGAAGACAAAACACAGACTGCTGAAAATTTTATTTGCAAAATTCAGTAGACCCGGCACAGTGGCTTTATACTTTGAAACATCTCCATGCTTCCCTCCGCCCAGTGCGCTCCCACAGAGAGGGCCTCCTCAGGGTGCCACCGGTCAGAGAATGTCGGCTGGTGGCCCCCAGGGGGAGGTCCTTCTCTGTGGGTGCGCCAGATTTGTGGAACCGTTTACCGGTTGAGCTCCGGATGGCGCCCGACCTTCGCTCCTTCCGACGTGATCTAAAGACCTACTTGTTTGAACAAGCCGGCCTGGCCTGATGGGTTTGGGTTTTATTATTGTTTTAATGTTTTAAATGTATTTTAACTTACTGTTCTGAAATACTGGGCTCTTTGTTTAATCCATTTTTAATTTTTGTATTTCTGTATTTTACTATTTATTGCCCTGTTCACCGCCCTGAGTCCTTCGGGAGAAGGGCGGTATACAAATAAAATTATTATTATTATTATTATTATTATTATTATTATTATTATTATTATTATTATTATTATTATTATTATTATTATTATTATTATTATTATTAGGGCGGTATACAAATAAAATTATTATTATTATTATTATTATTATTATTATTATTATTATTATTATTATTATTATTATTATTATTATTATTATTATTATTATTACTAAAACTGTGGTCATTTAAGGACTACAAAGAACTAGCTTTCTTTATAGTTAGGATGATGACAGAATAAAATGTTCAGCAAAATAGCATTCATCTATTTTGTCTGCTCAGCTAGTTTTAAAAGCAATGGTCAGAATCCACAATTCTACATGTACACTATTTACACAAAAATAAGCTGAGTGATGTTTCTGAAGACTTGAAATTGATGACAAAATGCCTGGTTTTACCACTGCCTCTTGAGCCTCAAAGAAAATGAATATCAGACTTGGGTTCATATTTTGCTTTGGTGCAAAATAAAAGTTATGTTGTTCCCTCTGAATAAACATGGGAAAAGGGAGATTTTCCCATTGCAGAAATTCATTTAGTCTTTTGGGTTTAGATCAGTTATTTTGGAAAGAATGAATCCTTTATGTTGTCTTAGAGTTTTTCTACATTTCTCCTTCTGACCACATTGCAACTCAATTAAAAAATGGGGCCTAGATAAGGTGGGATCTTGTTTCTCACCTGTCTACCCTGAATGGAGTTGCTGGAGAAAGAGGAAACACATTCTTTGTTTTGAGATAATTTTATTGATGGACAGGCTTAGCTGGGCAGTGTTAGAAAATGGCTATAAAAGATGTTTTGCCATATGTAAATTGACTCTGGGGTAGTGGGATGTTACTTTTATTATTAGCTCTTATTAATTTATTTGAACTATGCTATATCAGTGCCACTAGGTGAACAAGGAATCCACTCCACAAGAAGGCTAAAACTGTTTTTAATGAGTTTGACTAAAACAACAGAATCTTGCAGATCTGAGGGTCCTTGATGTTCTCTTGGTTGTTTTCATGCAGATGGTTCATTACCCAAACTAGGTAACATTTTGAGTGCTACAGGTGGAACATCAGTGCTAGAGGTGGGTAATGAAATGTCTGCAAGAAAACAAGCTCAAGAGAGCACCAAGGACCCCTCATTTCAACCCTGAGCTACAAATATTCTCTTTTATTGATTTTGCAAATCTGATTATGTCATATCTTCTCCACTACTTATGTTTCATTGAATTCTAGAGCTACTTCTAAATGTTAACTGGCTGTCGTGGATTTACAATACGTTTTTCTCTGACTAGGAGGAGGAGGAAGAGGAGGAGGAGGCTTAATAGAGTCCTGTGCAAAGCAGCCTGTCTCAAGGAGGAGCAGGGAGATCCCTGGAGCTGATTTAGCTGCAGAGTTTTTGGAGCAGCAAAAAATGAAGGGTCTAATCACGGACTTCTAGCCCTAAACTCCAGCCTGAATAACTGTTCCTTTGAACCTAGACCAATTCAACCTATGACTCTGAGACTTTTGGACCATATCCTGCAATGTTTCTGCCTACTGCTTGGTTTCTGGTTACTGAAAATTCCTCACAGGCAAGTTTCCAAGAAGCAACAAGTGAGAACTGGACACGGAACCACTGATTGGTTCAAAATTGGGAAAGGAGTCTGGCAAGGCTGTATACTGTCACCCTGCCTGTTTAACTTATATGCAGAACACATCATGAGAAAGGCAGGGCTAGATGAATCAAAAGTTGGAATTAAGATTGCCGGGAGAAATATCAACAACCTAAGATATGCAAGATGATACCACTCTAATGGCAGAAAGTAAAGAGGAACTAAAGAGCCTCTTGTTGCGAGTGAAGAAGGAGAGTGAAAACCAAGATCATGGCATCTGGCCCTCTCAATTCCTGGCAAATAGATGGGGAAGACATGGAGGTAGTGACAGATTTTATTTTCCTGGGTTCCAAGATCACTGCAGATGGGGACTCTAGCCAAGAAATTAAAAGACGCTTGCTCCTGGGGAGGAAAGTCATGGCAAATCTAGACAGCATACTAAAAAGCAGAGACATCACCCAGTCAACAAAAGTTGCAATGTATGGCTGTGAAAGTTGGACCATAAGAAAGGCTGAGCGCCAAAGAATTGAGGCCTTTGAACTCTGGTGCTGGAGAAGACTCCTGCGAGTCCCTTGGACTGCAAGGCAATCAAACCGGTCAGTCCTAGAGGAGATCAACCCTGACTGCTCTTTAGAAGGCCAGATCCTGAAGTTGAAACTTAAATACTTTGGCCACCTAATGAGAAGGAAGGACTCACTGGAGAAGAGCTTAATACTGGGAAAGGTTGAGGGCAAGAGAAGAAGGGGATGATAGAGAATGAGGTGGCTGGCTGGAGTCACTGAAGCAGTAGGCATGAGCCTAAATGGACTCCAGAAGATGGTAGAGGAAAGGAAGGCCTGGAGGAATGTTGTCCATGGGGTCGCGATGGGTTGGACACGACTTCGCAACTAACAACAACAAATCTGATGAACACACAAGTATTATGGGTAGCATCTATTGTAGAATCTATAGAATTGCTAATGCTGGTTTTAAACCCTAGAGGAAGAACACTATATCAAACAGCAAATATATCTATCATGACATACCACTCTGAACATTTTCAGGACTGGAATAGTTGCTCTGGGAGTCATCTAAGATTCAAACCAATAGTGAAAGTTTCTGGTGATAGATAGATAGATAGATAGATAGATAGATAGATAGATAGATAGATAGATAGATATAGGTATCAATAGGTATCAACACTGATATAGATTAGATATAGATATCTTCTGTTGACGGGCAGAATTGTGTTCACTGATTCTAAATAAAGAAGGAATGGAGATGTAATTAAGAGTGATAAAGAGATTAAGAATATATAACACTAGTTTACAAGAGCTAAACATGGACAAGAGAAGGATCTTCCTTTCTAGCATTGCATTCTTTAATGACATCTCATTAATTAATCATTCTTTTACACCCTATATGTGACTATGACAAAGAAATAAACAGTGGATATTAGATGATAACTTAATAGCCAGAGCCCCAGGTTTTAATGTTCTTGGCATTCTTTTTTTTTTAAAAAAAAATCAGATCCTGGCAATGCCATAGAATGGTCCATAAGCTCACATCAAGAAAGGCTTGTAAATTGTTTAACAGTGGGAGTGATCATGTATCCAAAATTTGCAATCAATTGTCATAAAAACTGTAATACAGTTTCTTTATAGGACAGAAGTATGGAGCTTGAACAGTCCCAAATAAATGTACTGGATACATTTTATCTCTTCTATCTTGCTTTCCAGCTTTTCAGGGGTGGTAAAATGTTTTCTTTCTGTTATAGAAAATTAATGGTTATGCCCAGCCTTCATCAGACCACCTTAGAACAGCTTGGCAAGTGTTGTTGGGCTCATATTGTAGAAAATAAAATCTTGTACAACATAAGTTGATAAAATTTTAAATCCACTATTCCAAATTAGTTATACAAGGTTAATTACAATCAAGATATGTGAGAGCTATCCAACTGACCAAGTTTTCCAAAAAGAAATAAATTGTTTCAATTTGATTGTACTTTGTTTCTTTCCAGGACTCCTCTTGCTTTGAGGTAGAGTTTTTACAAAGTTGTCTTCAGACACCTGTAGTTGAAAATATGTAAATATTTAAATCCATCAGCAAGTTTATATTTGTACAATTCTAGAAGAAAAGGGCATTGTCCCTTAGCTTATATTCTTGTTGAAGGGAGAGATTTTTATCTCCATAGATTAGAAATGTATCTCATCCAATGAGATAATCTGTTTTGTTATCAGATAATAATATTTATATTACCAGAAATATTGCCTTCTTTACTGACACCACCAAGACTAAACTAAACTGCCTGAAATATTATTGTAAATTATAAGACAGATTAATTAAGATAGATAGCACAGTACTTGGTCTGTAAACCGCTTTGAACCATTATCTAATTCTATTTTATTTTTTCTGTTATAAAAACATAGGGTTGTTAATCATGCAAATATGAAGAAAGTGCGTTGTTATAGCAGTGTAAATCATTGTAATGTTTAAAGAGAATGTAAGTGATTTCATTTGTTTGTAGGAACCTTGGTAGACTCTGAGCTTGGTTGTTTTCTTGCAGACTAGGTAACATCATCAGAACTGGAAGAAAGTCGGGTTTGCTCTCATTTTATATACCAGGGGTATCAAACTGCTGGTCTGTGGGCTGGTTGCATCATATGGATGCCACGCCCATCCCAGCTCCGGCAATGCGAAAAAAGTCATGATACGTCATGACACGTCACATGACGTGGCGAGTTTGACACCCGTGTTATATACTAATGGTTTCCTCTGTCAGTGTTGCTGGGAATGTTCTTGGAAGTTACTTGATTAGACTGTTGTTTACTGTTAGCTAAGTTGGTGGTTCGTTGCTGGTGGTATTGTTTATTTCTTGATTGCTGATCTAGTGCTAATCTTGGTGTTAAACTAAGTTCATCTGGTTGTTGATTACTGGTGAGGAGATTGGTTTTGGTCTTTTATTTCCCTTTTGGCTTTCGGATTGTCTCTTTTGAGTGCTATGTAGATGTTGTTTATCTCCATGTGCCTGTTGATGGAAGTGTCTTTGGATAATCCTGGCTCCTGAAGCTAAGAAAGAGAGATGAGCACCACCCCTAGAGTTGGACATAACTGGGCAGGGGAAACCTTTACCTTTACCTTATGGTGATTCTTATAGGTTAAACGAATACTTTCCCTTCTTTCTGTGCACACATGGAATTTACAGGCTTTTGCCACAGGTATGTGGATGAAAAAGATGACGTTTTAAGTGTCTCTATTACTGAAACATTCTTCCCACATTTCTAATTCTTGGGCACTAAATAGACCTATTTGTACCTTCCATGGAAAATCAATGGCACTTCACAATTAAGGACTCATTTGTTTGGACCATTGTCCACAGAAATTTTCTGAGCTTATTACTTCAGCATGGAAGCGTAGAAATAACACTTCAAGTAAGACCTTTTAAAAAAAACCTGTAGTGCTAATTCTACAAATACATCTTTGACCTTGGTAAATTAAGATGTGGATTCTTCAACTCCCAGAATTCTCTAGCCAGCATGATCTAGATGTCTTAATCTGCAAGTCTTATATCACTGATATTAGTCTTGCTGGCTAAGACCAGGAACTCATGTGAAAGTAGGTACAAAGAAAAGTGTAGAAGATGTTTCTGTCATGGTTATGACTAATGTTTCCAACATTATTTATGAACTTGTTGATTTTTTATATTTTATAGGTGATGTGTCGGTGGAATCTCTTAAGCAGTGTTGTCATTACCGTATTTTGGAGGCTAAGGAAACATCTACCAGTGATTCATTGCTCTAAAATAAACCCACCAGTAATTGCTCTGTCCTAACCATCCAAGCAGTTTCATACAATTATGACTTCATAGAAAAAGGGAAAGCCAAAAGTCATAGACCAACACTGTTGTGAAATAATGAGCAAATACTTGGGAACTTGTTAAATATTAACTTCATCTTATCTTTCATCCAAATATAGGATTAGTTTGATAAAACGATGAATGAGGAAAACAGCTACTGTTTATAATAGTCTGCTTGTTTATTTTCCAGGCAGAGAACAAATCAGCTGTAAATCATGGTTATTTAATTCAGACTGGTTGTCATAGTTCCATCAAATTAGATCTAGACTCTGGAATGTGAAGATGTAACATTTTCCATGAGTTTGGTGGGGAGATGAAAACACACTGTGCTCCTATCAGCCTAAATCAAAGACAGTGACACTAAACAGCCATTTCTGAAGAAACAGAACTTCTTAAATGCTTAAAATGCACTCATATGTGATCAGAAGCCACTGTCCATAACTGCTAAATCTGTACGGAAGGGATGCTGCTGAAAAAGAAGTCATCTGTAGAACACACAAGGAAACATCTCAACCAAGTTCTGCCTGTGATTTTCTAAGAATTAACAACTGTTGCCTAGGATGCTGCGAATCTGTCAAAAGTGATGCTTCTAAATACACAGAGGCATAAAAAGTACCTCTTTTCAGATTGTTAAGCCAACCACAACTTTTTCCAGGCTCATACAGCTGCTTCGGAAGCTGCTCCCGGCTGTCTCCAGCTTGCCTCAAGCCAAACAGAGATGGCTGAGTTCCTGGAAAAAGATGTGGTCACTTTAAACATTCAGAAAGAGATGTCTCACAAAGCATCCTTAGGAAGGCTTTGGACTGCTGTTCTGCAATTTATCCTGGGTGCTGAGGAGTTCTAGCAGCTAGCCTTTTTGCTAAGATGTTTTGACTAATTTTTCCAACATTATTTATAATGTGTTGATTTTTTAAAAAATATTTTATAGGTGATGTACCAGTGAAATCTCTTAAACAGTGGTGTTTTAGGCAAAAGATGGAAATATTAGTACATTCTGTATGAGTAACACACTGTGGAAGGATGCATAAAGTTAAAGATTAAGCTCTTTCTGGGCAATTTATTGGTCAAGGGCACAATTTTCTCTTTGCCTTATTTATTTCACCCTGATTAATAAAAGCCACTGCACTATATTCCACCAATTGGGGTTAATTTTAGTTTTGGTCTCAGCTACTTGCCTGTGGTGTACTGTGAATTCAGCAGCAATTTATATGTTGCAAATGTATACTATGGAAAAAGCCAAAGGATAAGTATGCTGGGAGCTGTTCTTTTAAATTCCTAGTTTATTCAGAAATCTATACCTCTTTGACTATGTCTACTGCATCCCTACATTATATTTAGAAATGAAGTTTATATGACCTACATTGGGAACCAGTTCTTGGTTTAGTCTAAAGTACTTTCAAGTCCTAAACTTTTATCAAATCACTTGAAGAACCATTTTTACTTATAAGACTTTCCTTAGGCCTTAAGATAGTTTACAGATAGCCTGTAAGCATTAAAATATCCAAGAAATGCATTGCCAACTAAAAAAAAACTCAACAGTAATAAACTTATGTATATACTCATTAAGCTTATAGTCTTCTACCCTTAGACATCCACACAGACTCTTATCTCACGTGTTTGCTTAACTCTCTTGTTTTGCTTTCTCTCTTCTCTCTGCCCACTAGCATATTATGACCAGTGGTGGGATTCAAATACCTGAACAACTGGTTCTCATATTTGATGCAGGCCTGGGCTCTGATGCCTAGAACGGACTTCTAGAAGTGGTATCATGCACTTCCGGTGGGCCGTTCCAGGCCTGGGAGCCCTCCTCCAGGCCTCCTTCTGGAAATCAGCCGGTTCTCCGAATTCAGGTAAATTTAACTACTGGTTCTCCCGAACCAGTGTGAACTGGCCAAATCCCACCACTGAGTATGACACATTAATAACAGCAAGGAGGTTCAGTGAATTCTCTGTGCTGCCACACAGAGGCTGTCTGAGTCTTTGTAGCTAAGAAGCAGTTCAGGGATCAAATATGCAGGTCTTGTATGGGGACATCTCTTAAAAGAGAGCATGAATCAGTAGTGTGGAGTGACTGTAAATGTTGAGGCAGAGGAATAGTTGTTTCTATGGGATGCTTTAATTAGGATGTACACATTAATCAGTAGGTTGGGTTTGATAGTCTAGAGGTTTTCTAATTCTATTCTAATTCATTGATTGTGGGCCATCAAGTTAGTGTCAGCTCTTAGCAACCATATAGACATTGTCCAGGGAACTAGGGGATTAGCCACATTGGACTTAATTCTCACTAACAGAGATGAAATGATAGAAGGTGTTGAATTAACAGGAACCTTGGGGAGAGAATAATCATGCAATATTGGAATTCAATATTATGCAAGCACAAGCAATAGAACATAGTCAAACTAGAGTCTTGGACTTTAAGAGAGCTAATTTATAACCAGTGTGCACCTGTCCACCCTAGCTGAGTTTAAATCACCAGGATCAGATGGATTGCACTCCAAGGTTCTGAAGGAACTGGCAGACATGATCTCAGAACCACTGAACTATATCTTTCAAAGACCCAGTCTTTTTTTTTGCCTCCAAAAGAGGCATCAGGTCTTATTTTTGGGGGGTGTCTTTTCCACTCACCTCATGGTGGCATTGACAGTCCTGGCCAGCCAGCCCACTTCTGCGGCAGAACGAACAGCTTCATTTTGTAGCTGAGAATGGAGCTCCGGCCTGCATTTCACAATCAGAAGCCTTTTCAGAAGGCCTCTGACTGCAAAATGCAGGCTGGGGGATGCCACAGAAGAAATGGGCTGGGGAGGAGAGGCAGGTGTTGATTCATGGAAGGCCTGGTTAAGTGAGTGTGGGACGCGTGGGGCAGCTCCCTCCCCATCCTGGATTGATTTTTAGGCTTGCGTCTCACCCCAAAACTAGGGCTTATTTTGGGGTAAGTCTTACTTTCGGGGAAACACAGTACATACATACTAACATACATACATACGTTAAAAGTGCACCAATGTAAGGAGTGATTAGTCAATTTGTCTAAGATGCCTATTGTTCTTGTCTGGTTAATTTGAAACCTCAATGGATGGCATGTGAATGAGAACTGGATGTACTCAATTAGTACATGTTGCGCTTCCTCTACAAAGAAAACCTACAGGAATTTTATAAAACTCCATGCTCTCCATTGGCCTATTCTGAACTTCCAGAAATTGCCCACATTTAATAAATATTAATAGAAAATATTGAAAAGAATTTGTACCCTTGGTAGGAAATTCAGTGTGACACAATTGGAACCCATTTGTTTAAAGCACTTAAATGTTCACCTTCCACATTTTCAAGAGTACCCAGTAAAAATAAACATCTTTATTGATTCCTTCAAGTGAGCTAAGTAACCATTTAGGTCCACAGTTAACTTTTTGTTTCCTTAAATATTATTTGGGACAGTTTAGCTAGTAGCAATGTAATGCAAGTCCATTTTTTATAATTACAGTACTTATTAGGTGGAAACCTTTTATTTAAACATAGGTCTACTGCTTCCCCATATGTTCTGCATTTCATCCAGTTTCTTCTCTTCTCCTTAAAAAAATAAAAATCCTAAATTTGGTCTGGAAGGAGATCATATCATGTCCCTGCTTTTACTTCTGTTTTGACTGTTCTGTGCTTAGCTGTAAGTGTACACCAAATAAAAATAATTACTTTATATAGTCTCCTTCTCTAATGGATTTTTAAAAAGAAATCAACATGACATGTAAAATTATGATTTAATATGCTGCACAGAATTAATTTTTATTGAAGCTTGTAAAACTGATCATCACAACTTGGCCTTGGCTAACCTTCAGCTGGATGTCAAGCTCATGTAAACAATTGTCATTCTCAGCTAAGCTCTATGAGCCTCATGTAATAAAATAGAAGCAGGGGATTTACCAAGTTCTCAGACCAAATCTAATAAATCCACACAGGTGTTGCAGAGGGATGTCTATAAGAGGAGTGTAAACAAATAAACAAACAAGATAGCAGCTACAATCTTAGGGTTGAAGTTCTGCCCATTTATGTTTTCTTGCAAGTCTGATTCAAATAAAAAAGCAGTTTCAATTGTGTGGTCATTTAAGACATCATAAATACAGTAAGTGATTGCAGGAAGAAAATGAAATGGAAATCTAACCAATTTCATTTTATATGAACTGTATTCGCTATAACTTTCCCTTGCAAATAATCTTGCTTCTATGTACATAAATTCATATATTGTCTTTTGCTCTTTCATTTTTTTCATCTCTGTCTTTTTGAGGATATCTTCATTTCCATCCAATCATTACTTTCTGAGTCTTTCTTTCCTTTTAAACTCATTTTCTTTGCCCACCACATTTACACCAAATGCTAAGTGTTCATGGATCCTGGTTTTTAATTTACGTGATGTTTGTCCCATGTAGAATTGGTTGCAACGATTACAGTTGATTTTCTAGATTACATTGTTTCTTTCATCCTTCTGTATCTTGTCTTTGGTTCTGGATAATTCCTGGTGGAGTGTGGCTGTGAGTTTAGGGGTTATTCCTATTCCTAGGGGTTGTAGAATTCTGGCTGTCATTTCATAATTAAATGATAATGAGCCTGGTAACAAAACGTTCGGAAACCAACCCACAAGCTCAGAGAATGAACCTTCATCCTCATCCTACATCCGAGCTACAGATATTTGCCACTATTGCAATTCCTGGAAGTCTCGCACTTAGACAAATCAGCCATCGATGGGCACATAGAGATAAACAACATTTACACATCATTTGAAAGAGACAATCAAAAAGCTTAAAAAGAAGTAAAAAGATCAAAACATCTCTTCACAAGCAATCAACATCCAGATAAGCAGGGATTAACAGCAGGTTTAATATCAGACCAAACGTTCAAGCAGTAACTACCATCTCAGACAAATAATTGGTAAACAACAGCCTAACCAAGAAACTACCAAGAAGAAAACAACAACCCCACCAACACTGACAAGGTAAACCACTGTATAATCTATAAACACAGAGCAAATCACTCTCACTTCCAGCATTGAATATATTACCTAGTTGGGTAATGAAATGTTTGCAAGAAAACAACCAACTCAGAGAACATCTAAGATTCCGTATGTCTCAACATTTCTTCATTCATTTCCTTATCTTTAATAAACATTCTTCCAAGATATATAAAGCTATCTACCAATATCTAATATAGCAGTCACATACAGCTTTGACAAGCTCAGATAAATGAAAAACAATAAACTGTAATTGGCTATGAGAAACAAAATGTTCTAGGTCTACATTTCGAGTTAAAAGTGGGATGACAAAGCAACAGTTACTTTTTCTGTTTAAACCTATATGATTATAGATATTTTTGTAACATTACTTTGAAACAAAATGGTTGTGATTATTCCTTAATTCTTAGGTAGTCATAATCAACTTCATGCTTTCTTTTTATTTTAGCAGCTGATTTTTGCTTGATTTGACTAGGCAGACCTTTTCAATCAACAACCCATTTCTTCGTTACTGTAACTTACATCTCCATACCACAAAGCATCCGCTGTGTGCAATGTGCCATAATAGCTTCCAGGCAAAATGTGCTTTATTGTTTAAGAAAATGGTAAAGAATTGTAAACAATTTAGAATCAGTATGAAAAAATATTATTTAGCCTACAGTTCCTTCTGCAGAACATGAGAGCTACCATTTTGGTTATAATAAATATCCTAATCTTAGTTTCTTCTCATTTAATCTCTATGACTGCTGATCATTAGAGTTTTTTTTTATTTGTTTCCAGGTGATTGTATCAGAACAATTAAACATAGCTGTTGGGCTGTTTCTTCCTTTACTACCAAACTAGCCTTAGCACTGAAACCCAAAATTATTGGTTCCAATCAACCTAAATAGGAGTTCAGTCTTTCTTTCCATTTGAATGATATGCCTAGATTCTAAAACGGGTCTTTAGCGCTGGTCCCAAACTGGGGCATTTTGAACAATAAATTGAACTTTGAATACTTGGGCTTTTAGAGGCCCTTAAAATTTGAGCACAGGGATAACACCAGAACATGTCCTGTCCATACATGTCCATACAAATAATCCTCAATTTATGACTGTAGTGAAACCTGCCCATTAATTGTGAGTCATGATGTTCGTAAAGTTATCATGTGACCAGACCCGTTTTTAATGACCTTTTTTGTGGCAGCTGTTAAATGAACAGTAATAATGGTCATAAAATGACTGCCGCAGTTATTAAGCAAGAGCCACAATCATAAAGCGAACCTATTGTTTGCTAGGAGCCACTATTGCTGAAAAAAGGCAGCAATAACCTTTGCCTAAAAGAATGAATCAGGTCTTGAAGCATCACAAAACATGCTGTGCTGTCCATGGTAAACACCATATCTCAACGGAAGAGCATGGTATGATATACCTCCTCTTTGCAGGAGAAGACCAGACAGCCCAAGGGAAGAAGTCAAGCGCATCATCATCAGCCTCGAGTCTCTTTCGCGCCCACAAGAGATCTCAATCCACCCCACCTTGCATTCCATTGACTCTTATCTATTGCCAATTGACTTTGACCTTTGGTAGTTCTGATTCTTGCAGAGAATGTGAGCGTGCAGTATTTGTTTATAACACCTGGACTCCTGATTTCCCGCATTGACAGTCTTTGGACATGCCTGGGAGAGTCTCATGCCTAAAAAAACAGCTGCCCAGCAGTCATAGGTTGTATCACATACATGTATGAATGGCCTAACTAGAAACTGTTAATTAGTTAGAGGGGATCCAGGAGAAGAGCCTTCTCTGTCATAGCACCAGCCCTCTGGAACATGCTGCCCTCTGGGGTGAGGTCTGCCCTCAACCTCCTGACCTTCCGTAAGAGCCTGAAAACCTGGCACTGTTGGTTGGCCTTGGGACCCACTGGGCAAGTACCACACTGGAGGTGACTATCAGACTAACTGCAGTCCCCATCTCTCTCTCCCTGCATATCCTGCTCCCTCCCACCCATTTTTTAAAATTCATATAGCTGTACATTCATTACTTATAGTTTCATTGTTTTACTATTGTTACATTTACATTTTTTACAATTTTATGTTCTATTGTGGTAAGCTGCCCAGAATAGCCCCAGAAATAAATGTAATATTAATATATATCTATATCTATATCTATATCTATATCTATATCTATATCTATATCTATATCTATATCTATATCTATATCTATATCTATATCTATCTATCTATCTATCTATCTATATATATTTCAAATGTTAACTATTTAGATTACCTTGCTAGGCCCCAAACATGGGGCAAATCTTTATTTCCTGTTTTCAGCCTATCTTGAAGGCCATCGAACAGGCTGTAGTCACACCGGACAGTTCATATATTTGTGTAAATTACTAACAAAGAATTAAGGGAGGCTGAGATGCATTTCTGACTCTTTAGTCTTCATCAGTCAGTCATACCCTTCTGAGATTTGAACCTGGGCTGATCTGCACATTAGGCAGTGTGATTTACTTCTTGAGCCACAGGATCTCTCTCGCTCTGTTAGCTTTCTGCAAGGGAGGATATGTTTCAAATGTTAACTATTTAGATTACCTTGCTAGGCCTTCAAGATAGGCTGAAAACAGAAAATAAGGATTTGCCCCATGTTTGGGGCCTAGCAAGGTAATCTAAATAGTTAACATTTGAAACATATCCTCCCTTGCAGAAAGCTAACAGAGCGAGAGAGATCCTGTGGCTCAAGAAGTAAATCACACTGCCTAATGTGCAGATCAGCCCAGGTTCGAATCTCAGAAGGGTATGACTGACTGATGAAGACTAAAGAGTCAGAAATGCATCTCAGCCTCCCTTAATTCTTTGTTAGTAATTTACACAAATATATATATATATATATATATATATATATATATATATATATATATATATATATATATATATATATCAACGTTTCGACGAAATACACACACACACACACACACACACACTGGCTGTAATCGGCTGTTTCAGAAAATAAGCCATACTTCTTTCATTGTTGAAAAACTCTTAGCTGAAAACTAGGTTAGTTGTACTGTGTATTATTTTTTCCATATTATTCAGGAAACCATTCCTTGCCTTCTTCTGTTTTAGTTTTGGAGTGTCTCTTTTGGGCTCCAGTTTCTTCAAACATGCACTTTCATCGCCTAAAATGTAGTGCTTGATAATCCACCAAAGCTGAGTGAACATTTTGGTAATTAATACCTTTAAAAAAAAAAAAGATAGAGGAGGCAACTACCCAAGGAATGTGCAATGGGGAAGCTTCTCTTGAAATTGAGAAGCTGAGCCTGAATCCAGGGGACTCTCAGGCCCAAATGGAAATTTGCCATTCTGTTCAACTTAATCTTAAATGGAAGAGTAAAGTGGAATCCTGGTAGTAATAACAGCGATGATACCATCCGGAAGCCCAGCAGTTGATTTGACTCATCCTTCACATTGCATCATCGGAGAGGAACGTCTTTATTCCCAAAATGTATTTGTCATCTGTCAGAGGACTTCAGTTCTGGTTGCGTTAGATGAAGTGATATGTCTTGAATGAGTCAATGTGGAAATGTTAGTGACAACTTAAAGATATTTTCCAAATAAAGTCTATCATGTATGGTTTTCAAAGAAGGGGAAGAAGACCTCTTTTTTTATAAGTGAAATTGGCTAATAAGAATCAGCGCGTATTTTTTTGTTTAGGAATAAAAGCAGCATCTCCCCCCCTCCCCCAGGACACATGTTAGTAATTAAAATAATGAATTTCTCAATGTTTTAATTTTTTTCTTGCAAAACAAACACATGTATGAAGTTTATTTTTTACAGGATACCAAAATGTTTCCCTAGTCTTATTAACAGAACTCTAATCTCAGTTTTAAATATTATTTTATTGTTAATGTACTGGTCTAATTAAGATAGACAACACATTGCAATGTGCTGTCCAGCAGAAATGGGTATTTCCATGATAAAGATCAGATCTGAAGTCATTGCCATATTAAACTGGTTGCAAAAGAATCTTAATTCTTAAAGTGTGCCCATTATCTTGAAATGTCTGTCTGTCCATCCGTCCATCCGTCCATCCATCCATCCATCCATCCATCCACTTGCTGCCCCAGCAATTCTTTTCTGCAGCCAGCCTAGTTTTATCGGAAACATTTGGGAATTTATACCATTCCTTGAATCAAAATCTGTCTGCAAAGATTTTCAAATCTTTCTAATTATCAGTGAGCTATCTATGTAAATTTAAGGTTCATAACTGGTTTGAAACTCACTTTGGGGAGACCCTTGCAACTATTTTCAGGATATACTTCTGAAGACTTTCAGGCTTATCTACTGATTATTAGACTTATTCAGATGTTTGGCCTGAATGGGATATTTAAACATGCTGCCTTCATCCTGCAGTGTCTTCCTCAGTTCTCAGCTTGATCTGTTGAATGACAAGACCTAAAATGGAATTCTGTAGAATTGTTCATGCATTTAAGGACTCACTGCTTTTGGTGTTACCGAGAGAGCCAATGTTTGGGGAATTGGTGTGCCAATTTGTAACTGCCTTAAGTATTCTGGTATAATTTATAAGTATACTGGTATAATTTACAAGCATACTGGTATAAGTATAAGTATACTGGTATAAGTATAATTTAAGATGTTTATTTTGATATAAATATTCTGGGGGAAATTCTTAAGAAAAAAACAGGTATCTTTGTAATCCATACACATTTGATTCCAAAGCTTTATATCCCAACAGTTTTGATATTCATGTGAGGAAGTGAATAAATGGATGTGAGACACCCCTTTGACATCAATGTATTGGTCAAACTGAGTTCCTTATTGGTATCAATTCATAATAGTTGTAAAGCTTCATATTTTTACATATAGAAAGCTAGGGAAGGGCAAATTTTTCTTCCTTCACCATAAAAGGGGCTGATTGTAAAACACATTGTAAATGGTATCTGCTGACATCGTCAATGTTGTGTTTATAGAACAACTTGTATATTTACTCATTAAAATTATGTGTCATATACTTCAGCTACTTTAACTAAAAGCAATGAGCTTTGTATTCCATTACACTTTTCTTATTCAATCCAGAAGTCAGTGCAGATAAAATTCTAGCCACTATCTTATTGATGAGTCTATTATTTTGAGTCTATTGTTTTATGAAGAAATGGACAGCAGATGTCACCAATTAAAAAGCTATTTCACACTTGCTATAAACTTAGCTATTGAAAATGGCAATAATCTAAAACATCTCCACAAGTATTTATGAAGTGTATTCCATAGGTGACCTTCTCTTGATTACAAATCAGAAAGAAGAAACAAAATGTTCTCAAAATCCAGAATTTCTCGCACACGTATACTGAAAATAAAGCATAGAAGTATTAGAAAAATCTGGGCACTGAATTTGCCTGGAATTATTATTAATTAATGAAAATACCAGGTATTATTAACCACCTATTAGAAGTTAAATAAATGTCAAATCCATTTTGCTACCAGCCTAAAGTATAAAACAGAAGCAAGCCAGGCCATTATATATTTATAAGGGATTGTGTTCCATGTAATGGGTCACGCTGTGCCAGTCAGTTTTAATGAGATGAAAAAAAGAAAATCTTGATCCAGTTTCAGGGTGAGTTACTCATTGTGTCTCAAAATAATAACAAAAAATCTCACTGACTAATTCTACAAGAAGTTTAATGTCAAGTGAGTCTCAGTCTGTTCTGAGTATGAATTTCAGCCTTAATTAGATAAGTTTGCAAAAATTCAAAAGAGATTTTGGCAAGAAAGACTTTTATTCATAGGAACTAGGAGTAATGACACTGTGGGAATAGTAATGGTATGTTGGAAAAGCAATGGGCATAAACAGTATTAGAAATGAACTGCAAGTTTTGGCCATTGGCACGCTTAATCAAAAAAGCTGGAGTAATTGATTTATTGTGTAATAGCCTTATGATGCTCGAAGAATGAATGTGATTTATTGAAGCATATTTCAAATGACATTATGTTCTGAAAGGACTGTGAAGTAGTGTCTCCAAAAGAAGTTTGACCACATGTTCCTTCTTTCTTGATTCATCACTCAATTTATTATTTAGCATTCTGAAAATATTGTTCATATGAGATTGCTCATCTCTTAAATCTCCCTTTCATCAATCCTAATGATATTATTCTTGTTCAAGACAGACATCTGGGTACCCACTTCAAAGAGATTTTCCAAACCAGAATTTGCTTTTCTTGAGCACACAGAACACTTAGGAAATTCCAGGACTAAGGAAACTTCTTTCCTCTGGGTCCTTGACTTTCTTTTTTTGAGGGGGGGGGGGTGTAATTTGGGAAAGATGAGCTATAGCCAGGCCTATATGGCCAGCCAATAAGCCAGCGCATTTAATTAAATTATTGAGAAAATTTTTATTCCACCCTCCTGTGGCATTTGCGTTACTCAGAGCAGCTTGCAGCAATTAAAAAGTAATCAATTCTATTTTTTAAAAAGGAAATGCATTGGGCAGATAAAGACATTCTAAAATTAGTGTCTATCACCTCTTTCCAAATTGCTGGCAAAGCAACTGCTCACCAAAACAGGAAAGACTTAACTGATTAACAAAAAAAAACAACAACAACAGGAAAGCTTGATGAAATGAATTCTCATAGACCAGTCCCCCCCTCCCATTAGGGTGTGGCTAAGAAAAATTGCACCCTGTTGACTGAATGTGGCTTCCTATTTGCCTTGCTAGGTAGTCCAGTCAGGAAGCACACCCTGGAGCACTAGCTCTATTTTTATTGCAAGGTTACAGTAACACAGAAGTGGAGAACTAAGGCCCCTTTATGACTTGTGGACTTCAATTCCCAGAATTCCTGAGCTTGCCATGCTGGCTCAAGAATTCTGGGAGTTGAAGTCCACAGTTCCCAAAAGGGCCATAGTTCCTCACCCTGCAGTTACAGAACGTTGCAAGTCTGAACATAGTTTTGCTTTCCCCCAAACATGGAGAGGTACCCCTCTGAGAGGCTTTTGCTGCCCCTCCTCTTTTGAATTCAAAATTCATATATCAGACCATTGTGTATGTGGCGGTTCTTCCTCCTGTCTCCCAAGGTCATTTCCACACACCATTACAGCTCTGCAGAAGACAGATTTAGGCCTTGATGATGGTTTTATCAAGCTTGTTCCTCTCCCCACCTTGGCCTTCAAATCCTTGCACTGTGGTTTATACTGAAAATAAATTAACACATTTTAAACAAAAATTAATATTTGGAAAAAAACTAGACTTGATGCTTTGTTTCTGCCTTGATTAGGAAGAAAAAGAAATGCCTCTCCATTCATCATCTCTGTGAGAGCTTTAGAAAATGAAGTGGACTCTGTACACTATTCTAAGGGATAGACATGAGGAAGAAAATGATCACTACTTGTGCAAATTACCCAAATATCTTGATTCTGAAATGCCATATTCTTGCAGTGGTGCTATCGTGTTTCTCTTTGAATGTGAAACTTAATCTTCCATCTCCAGAATATTAAATAGGCTTCGGTGTCCTAACAATTGCAGCCCCATGCACAAATACATGCTTTCCCTTTACCAATTGCAGATATTTTCAGCAAATTTATCTTCTCTGAAACAAATCAGCCCAACTTCATGGGTTGAGGAAATAAACATAGTATTGACTTATAACCATATCTGAGCACATAGATATGGGTGAAAGTTGCTATGACTGTTAAACTGGTCACCACATGACCGGACCAGATTTTATGACCTTTTGTAGCAATTGTTAAGCAAATGTGACTGTTGTTAAGCAATCATGGTAGTGGTTATGTGAATGTAGTAGTTGTGAAGCAATCAATTTTATCTCAAAATTGGGTAAATATTTTGCCAGAAACCGGAAATGAACACTGGAAACTGGCAAAAATTGTCAAAAATTGTGATCACATCACCATAGGATACTGCAAATGGCTGTAAAGGTGATCTAGTTGCTAAGTGCCCAAAAAGCAATCACATGATGTGTGTTTGTGTGTGTGTGGGTGCTGTTGTAACTTCGAAATTGGATCATAGGTAGCTTTTGAGGGGCTGTCATAATTCCAAATGGTTGCTATGTGACCAGTCATAAATCAAGGACTACCTGTATATGATTAATGTTAATAGTGGTAATGCAATCTCCATCAGAACATGGATCACATCTTGAAATAGATGTGATCCAAGATACCTCATTGTCACACAAAACGGTCCTGTTGTTTTGATTTCCTTGTCAGAATAACATCTAAGCAAATATACCTTGTTAATTCCTTGCCTTTCGGTGACTCTGACAAGAAAAGCTAATCAGGGGCAAAAGATGGGGAACTTGGCAGAAGGATGCGGTGTTTGCAGACCATCCCATCCATTTTGTGACAAATATAGAGGAGACATTTGTGCTCTGGAATCTTCTGTTTGTTAACAGAGATGCCGTAAAACTGCCTGTGGTTCCTGAGCCCAGTTTGCACCAAGATAAAAATCTAAATTTCATCTATTTCAAGACTGAAAAATTGATACAAAATAGGAGCACTGTCTTAATTCAGAATCATTCCCAGCAATGAGAGGAGACTGTTAGTAGTTACCTCACAGTCTCTGCTTTATGTATCAAGGGGGAAAAATGGCATCAGCTATTGAAAGCAACTGAAAAAACCTGTTGGGCTTAGTTTATTCTCTCCAATATTAAAGCCATCCTGACAAGTTTGGGTGGCAAAGAAGATTGCTGCAGTCGGCTGCACACCTGGTGTTCATTTTTTGGTATGCTGTGAAATTAAACTCTGACATTCCAAGTTGTGATAAGCGTATTCTGTTACTTATACAAAATGTAAGTGAAAGGAGACAGAAAGCTTCACATTGCCCCCTCAAGGAATATGTCATTAGCGTTGAGCATTCTTGCATAGTGAGGCTCTAGTTTAAATGTGGGACCATTATTTTGTATCAGCAAATCATCTTTATATCTAAGATTACAAGTTTTGCCAAAGATTCCTGTGTTGTACTTTAAAAGAAAAGGAAATATAAATGAAAAATCTATGATAAGGGATATGATATTAAAGCATACGAATATCATATAAGAAAGCATGATTTTATTTTGTTAAATTCCTTCTCAATGTAACTAACCAGAAAAAAATCTTGCCATAAAGAATGTGTGGGGCAGAGTTCTTATTCTTCTGTTTGTTTTGCCCAATCATTATCATTCTTTTTTCCCCTTCCTTTTGGCAAAGGATTATTAATGGGCCACTAGATGGCAGCAAGGAGTTGCAATTTTCTACCTCTCTTGGCTATCCTCTAGTGCAGGGGTCCCCAACCTGTGGGCTGCGGCCCATTACCAGGCCGTGGCCTCATGGCCACTGGGCTGTGTCATGTGGGCGCTAGGCCCGCCCTGAGTGTTGTGCAGGTGCTAGCCTTGACCCCAGTGTCGCACAGGCGCTAGCCCTGCCCCCAGCATTGCGTGTGCACTCACGCTGCTCCCATTTGCATCGCGCACGTGGCCCCATGCCTTTCTCTTCCTTTTCCTCTGGGCTGCCAACCTAGAAAGGTTGGGGACCTCTGCTCTAGTGGTTGTCTGGAATTGTTCAGCACAGAAGCAACTGCTAGGTGAGTATTGTTGAGGAGTCAATGCACATACAATGGGTATGTGCAAAAGAGGGCTTTTATATACTATACTGCATGAGGTTTTTCTCCATGCTGGGCATCTGTGCATGGGTGAGTGCATGTCTCTTGGTAGAATACTTGATTACATTATGTCCAGCTGCTGTGTGTGATATTTTTGCTGTTTACATTTTGTATTTCACGTAATGTAGTTGTACATATTGTAAGTAGTCACCCGGAATCATAAAAGTGAGTTGGGTGGCTATATAAATCAATTAAATAAATAAATGTTTATATATGTACGTATGTGTACATATTTGTGTATGTGTACAAGTCATTCTCAATTTAGAACCATCACTGACCCCAGAATTACAGTTGTAAGTCAGGCCAGCCATTAAGTGATCATCAGGACTTTCCTTCTAGGACACCTGTGCTAATTTTATGATAGCCCACAGTGGGCCTGCACTGAGGTGAAGGCAGCATAGTTAGCATGTCTTCTACAAATGATTGGCTGGGTCTTGGCAAGCAAGCGAGCATCTTAAAAGTATCAGCTATACAGAGAAATCAGGAAGCATCCTTAGCTTACTATTTCTATTCCTAATGTGTCTAGGGAATCAGTAAAATAAAAGATACAAAGAACTTACGCTTCTGGAGCTGCAGCTTTTGACTTTTATATTATGGATGCCAAAGAAAAGGCATAAATTTTGTCAGTTGCATATTCTTCTCTAAATCAACATCTGGATTGGAATATGATACCTCATTTGACCCTTTCCTAATGCCACAGTAATGCAAAGAAAGTTTTTAGGAAGGAGTGATAGATTCCAGCCTCCAGGATAGCCTCTTCATAGTGCTGCAATATTGGCAACAGTGATAGGGAAGTTCCAAAAAACAAATACCCCTCCATCCCTCTCTAGAACGGAAAAACTGAGCTATTTTTTATTATTATTATTGGAACTTAGTTCATCCCTAGTCTAGTGACAGGGAATGAATAAGACTTTCTTTTTACCACTTGTATCACCACTCCAGCTCCAGTTAGATATGAAAGGAGCCTCCTTCGGAGGTATTTCAGGGGTTTCCTCTGCGGCTTCATCTACTGTACTTGGGCAACTTGGTGAACTGAGGACCAATAATGGATCTGTGAGAAGGGAGAAGCTGCTCTGGTCAACGGTGATCATATCTGGTACATTCCCCAAGCTCCTTTTGAAAACTGCCTACAGGTAGTCCTTGAGTTAAACCCATTCATTCAACTTCTCTTCAAACTTACTAAGACACTGAAAGAAGTGATTTATGACTGGTCCTAGATGTTCTGACTGCTGCAGCAACCCTGTGGTCCCATGTAAAAAAAACTAGAGCGCTTGGCAACCAGCTTGCACTTACAACTGGCTGCAATATCCCACAGTGACATGGTGGGCAACCTTCTCTGCTAGCTGCCCCAAAACAAACTGTGGAAGCCAGCAAGGAAGGTCTTAGGTTGTTTGAATAAGTCTCCCACCCATTGGCCTTTCTTTACTCGTATACACTGCTCCCTATTTTCTCCTTCGCTTGCTTGCACCCACCTGTGCCATTCTTTCTCTGGGCCTCCCTGCACTCTTACACCCACACTTACCTGTCAGCGCTCTCCCTCCCTCCCTGCATTAACGTGCATGCACGCATGCACCCAACACCCTTTTTCTTTGACCTTTCTTGAGCTTGTGACACATTGCAGCACCACCCACCCCTCAACTTGCATGCCTCCTGCACTAGATCTCCCAGGGCCACACCCACTCACTTGCAGCACTCCCAACTCCTTACCTGGAAGTCCTTTCATGTCCTGCTTAATGGCCCACGTCTCTTGGGGGTAATGATGATAGCTAGGATTGCCTGGATTGCCATTGCCAAGTGTTGAGTTTTATGTGATGTAGCACTACGTAACTACGTTGCTCAGTATCTGCTAAGTTTCTATTATCTTCTAGTATTGTAAACATTTTTAATATTTTTTAAAAAAACCCCAAATGCTGTAAATCAATGGTTACTACTGTTTCTAATATTTCCTAGTAATGCTATAGAAAGTTATAATAT
Source organism: Vipera berus (assembly GCF_964194415.1). Classification (NCBI taxonomy): domain Eukaryota; kingdom Metazoa; phylum Chordata; class Lepidosauria; order Squamata; family Viperidae; genus Vipera; species Vipera berus. Next base: position 237,535,175 of record NC_138202.1, read on the forward strand.
CTGGTTATAATATCTGCCTTGCAAATACAAAGTTGTTGGTTTGAAACCATTCTCTCCCAAGTGACAGCAAAAACTTTAAGAAATAAATGCTTTGAAGAGTTATCCTTTCATGGAAACACTATGAAGAATTCAAAACTCAGCAAATATACTGACTTATCTAATTTACTGTAATTGATCGGGAATTATCTTAACCTCCCTTGTAACAGGACGTTGAATGGTGTGACAGGACACTGAATAATGAAAGGACACTGTGAAAGTGAAGTTCAGGCTGAGTTTTATTCTCTGAGGAGAAGTGGCCAACTATGACATTAGGGCTGGAAAGGAATGGGGTTGGCAACAAACACAGCCATGGCTTTCGGGTAAAAAGACTTTGTTTTGACAATTCTCAGATTTTCTTTGCTGGCTCCTTTCTGTTAAAAATACTGCCCAGGATTCTCAGAAATTAAAGGAGCTACTGTGGGGATTTTTAAAAAAAGTGTTTATGGGATAAGGGTCAACTGGATAATGGTGTGTGGTTGGATTTTTTAAAAATGGGAAAATATGGTGAAATCTCTTTTTCAACAATTGTGTGAATTATGAATCTTCTTGGGAAAGAAAATATTATTGTTAGGTTGTATTATGTTCCTCCCCTTTTGTTAGCTTAGTTAATGTTTAGCTCTTAGAACTCTTTGCTACATATTTGTGCAAATGAAATATTTGTGTGTCTAAAACTTTATATGTTATTAACATATTGTTCGCTGAACATGTATTAAGGGAACACAATAATAATGATATTAAATTATTTTAAAACCTTACTTCAATGCAGAATTCATAGCCAAATCAATACAAACCATTTGATTTGAACATAAATCAGTTTCATAGCTTGTTTTCTTAAACATATAAATTGTGAAAGGTGCTTGTGTGTAAGAAACAGCTAATGAGTAAGCCATGAATGATCTTTTATTATAGCAGTATTAAAATTCAGTGAATAAAAACTATTAATGGGACATGAAACAAAATGATTCTTTAGTTTATGCTTCTAGCTATCCAGTTCCTTTTCTGACACTCACCATGTTTCCATCCCAATGTTCATTTTCTGTCCTCTGCAGACTATTTTGAGGATTCTGTCTGTTTTTGGTGTGTACACCAAACCAGAGAGTGATTTTGCATGGATAGTATCATTTCTGCTACATAGCCAACAAATTCCAACAATTGGCCAACAGAAGTACAAACAGAATGATAAAAGTCAACCTGAACTATTGAACTTAGAAAGCTTATAAAATTATTTATGCATCCAAACTTCCTGAAGAAACTGTCCCTTTGAAATGAAAATAATAATAATAATAATAATAATAATAATAATAATAATAATAATAATAATAATAATAATAATAATAAGAAGAAGAAGAAGAAGAAGAAGAAGAAGAAGAAGTCACTAAAACTGAAGAGGAAGTGGTGGTGAGGGTGAGGGTGGGAATAAATAAACAATGAATGTTTTACAAATAACTCAAGGCAGCAAACATACCCAACACATCTTCCAATATTCAGCCCTGTAATATCCCATCTGCAATGACAACTTGGTACAAGATGGGATTATTAAATATCAAATTAAAAGAGGGTTTTCCCCCCACCTAACTTTACGCCATCCCTCTGCTCCAGCGTTTGCTTGAATGATCCCCTTTTCCCCAGGATTACATTATGCTAATATACTGTATACTAACATCCCAGGAGCAGAGATTTTACCACCACCCCTCCCGCATGGTTGCTCAGATGGAAAAAATGGAAACAAGGAGCCTGTGAGTGGAAAAATGTTTCTGATAGTAGTCAGATGTGCTTGTGTCTCCCCTTAATTGATGCGACACAATGATATCTGCAGCCAGAAGACCTGCATTGTGCAGCAAGAGGAATGGGGGAAGACGTCATGCACCCATCGTGTAATGATTAAACCAGAACTCCAAAGTAAATTGCTTAGGATATGCAATCAGGCAAGAATGTGCTGCTCCCTGTCAGGAAGGCTCAAACAGAAGTAAAGTTTTCAACAGGCAGCCCCGGAAAGATCTCTTAGGCACTCTTTCATTAGCTAGTGGAAAGGGATGTGGGGGCAAACATGCAGTTTTGCTTGTGCCAAAGGGGTTCAGGTTCTCCTGAGCCTCACTTATCCTGACGACAGTTGCTAAAGGAAACATGGCAGTGATTACAGTTTCGTAAAATCCCTTTGCTCCTGTGAGATTGAGCTGCTACAAGTTGTAAATAGGCCTCGAAGTAAAAATGCATTTCTAAGTCAATTTCAGCATGTGTGAAATGGATCAGGGAGTAGGTATCCGCTCCCACATCCAGAGCCAGATTGGGTCATGACCCTTCACGTATTGAAAGAAAACATTCTCCATTTAAAGACCTGTCTGCTTTTCCTCTATTAAAGACATCACCTGATGTCTTTAATAGAGAATGATTAGGGGGCTGGAGGCTAAAATATATAAGGAACGGTTGCTGGAATTGGGTATGTTTAGTTTAATGAAGAGAAGGACGAGGGGGGACATGATAGCAGTGTTCCAATATCTCAGGGGTTGCCACAAAGAAGAGGGAGTCAAGCTATTCTCCAAAGCACCTGAAGGCAGGACAAAAAGCAACGGATGGAAACTGATCAAGGAGAGAAGCAACCTGGAACTAAGGAGAAACTTCCTGACAGTTAGAACAATTAACCAGTGGAACAACCTGCCTCCAGAAGCTGTGAATGCTCCAACACTGGAAGTTTTTAAGAAGAGACTGGACAACCATTTGTCTGAAATGGTATAGGGTTTCCTGCCTGAGTAGGGGGTTGGACTAGAAGACCTCCAAGTTCTCTTCCAACTTGTATTATTATTATTATAAAACTTTTATTCATAAAACTTTTATTCATAAAACATGAAACTCAGTCAACTGAACACTCAAATTGACTGGCACTAATGGTTGACACGGGTTGCTGCCAGCATCCTAGGTATCAACCAGGTATCTCCTTAAAATGTAAGATGTTTCGAGTAGCGCAGTTTTTTGTAGCTTTGCTGGAGTTATTGCAGGAAGCTGCAATTTCTTGATGTGTTTTGCAAAGTTTTTGGACATAGTTCCCAGTGCCCTGATGACAAAGGGTATCACTGTTACGTGTTTCATCCATAATCGCGCAGTTTCGATGGCCAGGTCGCAGTATTTTGTAATTTTTTCCAGTTCTTTTTCTTTGACTCTGGCATCTCCTGGTATAGCGATATCAATCAACTGTACGCTTCGGTTCTCTACAACTGTGATATCTGGCATGTTGTGTTTCAAATGGTGATCTGTCTGTATTCGGAAGTCCCACAAGATCTTCACCCTCTCATTCTCGACAACTTTTTCCACCCTATGTTTTCATGACTTTTCGGTCACAGGCAAGTCGTATTTTTTACACAATGCCCAGTGGATTAATCATGTCTAGTTTTGTAATCAGTTTGCACGATTTTGCTGCACTCACATATTAAATGTGAAACAATTTCAACTTTGTTGTTGCAAAGTCGGCAATTTGGGTTGTCAGTAGATTTTTGAATCTTCACTTTCATGGCATTAGTGTGTAGTGCTTGTTCTTGAGCAGCCAGTATTAAGCCTTCTGTTTCTTTCTTGATGGTTCCCATCTTAAGCCATACCCATGTCAAGTTGTTATCACATTTTCCTTCAATGTTTTTCAAATGCTGTCCATGCAAAGCTTTGGTTTTCCATCTATTTAATCTATCATCCAGCCGTTTTTCCTTATATTCTGCCTTTGTTTCTGTTATTTTGATAATGCTCTCTGTTTTCACAGCCTGCAGCAATTTTTCTGTACTTTGATTCACAAAAAAAACCTTCGTTTTTCTTCTTCTACAGTTTGGTGGATTTGCAGTAGCCTTCTGCCCCCTATTCTTCTTGGCAGGTCTGTCAATATCACTTCGTGGATGTAGACCATGGTGCATGTTCAAAAATTTACGTGTTTTCCTGTCTAGGTGTTCCAATTCGGCCAATGTCCAGTTGATAATTCCAGCTGGGTAGCGTATCACTGGGACTGCCCATGTATTAATGGCTTTAATTATATTTCCACCATTCAGCTTTGATTTTAGTATTTTGCAGACTCTTCTGATGTATTCCTTTTGTGTTGACTCTGACTTTTCCATTCAAGATGTTATCTGCTTCCAATATGCCTAGGTATTTGTAACCGTCATCCTTTGCTAGTGCTTTCATAATACTTATGTTTCCCAGTTCTATTCCTTCTATTTTTCCCATTTTTCCTTGTTGCATGGATAATATAGCACATTTTCCAAGTCCAAAGTCACTGCTAAACAGGTGAACTGCGTTGAGTATTGATTCAAGTTCACTATGGCTTTTCGCATACAGTTTTAAGTCATCCATTTATAGTAGATGGTTTATCTTGCCGTACTGGCTTGAGATGTGGTATCCCAGTTTTGTGTTTTGTAACATTATTGTCAATGGAATTAATGTGATGTTGAACAGTAGTGGTGAAAGTGAGTCCCCTTGGAAGATTCCTCGTCTAATGTTGATTTCATCAATGTTCTCCCCATTTGCTGTTAGAACTGTTTTCCATTTTTGCATATTTGCTTTCAAAAATGTACAGATGTTTTTGCTGATTCCAAAGTTTTCCAAGCACGCATTAATCCAACTGTGGGGTAATGAGTCAAATGCTTTCTTGTAATCAATCCACGCCATATTTAAATTTGTTTTTCATCGTTTTGCATTTTTAAGTACCATTTTGTCAATGAGCAGCTGATCTTTTGTTCTTCTTGATTTTTTATAATTTCCTTTTTGTTCTCCTGGATACAAATTGTTTTCCAACAGATGATTGAATACTGAATTTGCCAGTATTCTTGTGAAAAGTTTGAACATTGTTGGCAGACAGGTAATTGGACGGTAGTTGCTTGGTTCTGTGCTCTTTTCAGGGTCTTTCATTATCAAGTATGTTCGACCAGCTATTAACCATTCTTCACTTGTGGCATTTTGAAGTATTTCATCAAACTGAGTGGCCATGTGATGATGGAGGCTGGTGAGGTGTTTCAACCAGTATCCATGCAGCTCTTCCAGGCCAGGTGCACTCCAGTTCTTGACCTTCTTTACTTGTTTTGCAACCATATCAGTAGTTATTACAATATTCTCCATTTTGTTTTGTGTTGCTTGTTTTTGGATATCTTTGATCCAGGAGGCAGTTTTATTATGTTCCACTGGGTTTTCCCACAGTTCTTTCTAAAAGTTTAAGGTTTTTTCTTTACATGGTAAAACAGTGGTTTGGACTTTATTTTCATCAAGTGACCAATAGAAGAGGTACTAGTTTCTTCTGAACTGGACGTTTTTACGATATTGTTTTATTCATCCTTCATATCTTTAAATTTTCTTTGCTGTTCCTATTACACGCTGTTTTAGGTTTTCCATGATTTCTGTTATTGTTTTTTCCTCCAGGTTATATTTTTTGTATGAACTATTTTTCAGCTTTTCGTTCTTTAGTTTTCCTTCTTTCAAGTATTTCAATTTGCTGACATCTCCTCATAGCTTTTTTGTTTTATTTTCAAGTCAAATTTTCCACTTTGGTGTTCCAGTGGGTTTCTTTTTTGGCATTTTATAACCCAATTCTGCAGTTATAATGGTGGCTGTACTGTACATTAGTTGGTTTGTTTCATACAGTGTGCTGGATGGGATGGAAGTTAAAATGTTGTTCACAGCATTTAGTAGATCTTTCACTCGTTTGCTATGCACTTAACGGATGGCAGGCAGTCTTTTTCTTTCTGTGTTTTCTTTGATGTGGTTTTCAATCTTTTCTTTCAGCATTTTTGCTAGATTACTTAGCTCTACACTTTCGAGTTGTTGCACAGGGGAATCTTCATCCTGTGTGGTGGCTTCTTCCACTGGTTGGTCAGTTTGTTGGTCAGTTTGTTCAGGTATTGGAACAATTTCTTCAGCCTGTTCATCATCATTGCTTGTTGTTTTCTTTTTAGCCAATGTTCCTAGATGTTGAATTTCCACATCTGTAAAAACTTTATTACGGATGATGAAACGTCTTTGATCCATTAATCGTTGTTCAGTTACATCACTTTCCAGATGCTTTTCCTTCCATAGTTGCATCATTCTTTTTTGAAATCCCCTGGCTGTTGGTTCTGCCTGGTAGTAGCATTGGATGATTTCTCGATTTTCTTCGGTTGTCCAGGTTTTGCGCTTTTGTTCCAGTCGCTTTACAGTTGTACGCTCTGGTTCCCCAGCAGTAGCAACTGAGCCCTGTGGCCCATTTTTCAACAGATATCCAGGAGCCATAGCATCTGACGTGGTCCTTGTTGACCTGGGCAACAACCAATCCGGTATGGATTTTTTTTAATTTCTTCTCATCATTGGTGATGGGAGGTGCCTGGGTTGGTTCACGGTGGCTAAGCCACTACCAATCAGAAGACTGGTAATCCCATAACTATAGGGACCGCACCCGATAGCTGTCCAGGCCCAGCCACGGGATGATTATTATTGTATTATTATTATTATTATTATTATTATTATTATTATTATTATTATTATTATTATTATTATTATTATTATTATTATTATTATTATTATTATTATTATGCCAGAGATTGAACTGATATGACTTAGGGATGTTTTGCAATGCTCCTGATGCTAATATAATGCCTATGTAATGGGACAAAAGTGATTTATTTTATTTATTTATTTTATTAGATTTATATACCGCCCCTCTCCAAGGACTCAGGGCGGTGTACAGGGCAATTAAAACGCTAACAACATGCAAGGTATAAAAATTAAAATAAGATTAAATCAATAGCCCTAAGTAATAAATACAGTCTAAAATTTAAAAATTTTTAAAATTTAAACACTAAAATCCAATCCCTCAGTCCAGGCCGGCCTGTTCAAACAACCAAGTCTTCAGGTTGCGGCGAAACGAGCGAAGGTCAGGAGCCATCCGGAGCTCAACCGGAAGCTGATTCCAGAGGGCAGGCGCGCCCACAGAGAATGCTCTCCCCCTGGGGGCCACCAGTCGACATTCCTTGACCGATGGCACCCTGAGGAGGCCCTCTCTGTGGGAGCGCACAGGACGATGGGAGGTTAACGCCGGCAAAAGGTGCTCCCGTAAATAACCCGGACCCATGCCATTTAGGGCTTTATAGGTCATCACCAGCACCTTGAATCTCACTCGGAAGACAATTGGAAGCCAATGCAGCTCGCGGAGCAGAGGTGTTACATGGGAGTATCGGGAAACCCCCATCACAACTCGCGCGGCTACATTCTGCACCAGCTAGAGCCTCCGAGTGGTATTCAAGGGCAGCCCCATGTAGAGAGCGTTGCAGTAGTCTATCCGAGAGGTCACGAGCACATGAGTGACTGTGAGTAAGGCGTCCTGGTCCAAATAGGGCCGCAACTGGCACACCAGGCGAACCTGGGCAGAAGCCCCCCTGGTCACAGCTCCTATATGATCTTCAAAATTGAGCTGTGAATCAAGGAGGACGCCCAAGTTGCGAGCCCTATCTACAGGGGGTAACACCTCACCCCCTATAGATAAAGATGGAATAGAATGGACAACCCAAGATGCCGGTACGCACAGTCACTCGGTCTTGTCGGGATTTAGACTAAGCCTGTTCCTCCCCATCCAGACCCTCACCGCCTCCAGGCAACGGGACATCATGGAGAGGGCATCACTGAGTTGATCTGGGGTGGAAATAAAAAGCTGGGTATCATCAGTGTACTGATGATACCCCACCCCAAAACCACGAATGATCTCGCCCAGCGGCTTCATATAGATGTTGAACAGGAGAGGCGAGAGGACCAACCCCTGAGGGACTCCACAAACGAGAGGCTTCGAGGCCGACCTCTGTCCCCCTGTCAACACCGACTGCGAACGACCCAGAAGGTAGGAGGAGAACCACTGTAAAACAGTGCCACCCACTCCCAACCCCCTGAGGCGCCACAGTAAGATACCATGGTCGATGGTATCAAAAGCCGCTGAGAGGTCTAAATGGACTAGGACAGAGGAGCAACCCCTGTCCCGAGCCCGCCAGAGATCATTCATCAGTGCGACCAATGCCGTCTCCGTGCTGTACCCGGGCCTAAAGCCCGATTGGTAGGGGTCCAGATAATCCGCTTCCTCCAGGAACAGAGGAAGCTGATGCCACCACACTCTCAACAACCTTCGCTAAAAAGCGAAGGTTGGAGACCGGACAATAGTTATTTAAAATAGCCGGGTCCAGGGCAGGCTTCTTGAGGAGGGGCCTCACCACCGCCTCCTTCAAGGCGGCAGGGAAGCTGCCCTCTCTCAAAGAAGCAGTTATTACTGCCTGGAGCCAGCCTCATGTCCCCTCCCGCGCTGCATAAACCAGCCAGGAGGGGCACGGGTCCAGTAAACAAGTGGTGGAACTCAGCCTCCCCATGATCCTGTCCACTTCTTCCGGAGTCTATGGTATATGAATGTATGTATTTATGTCTTATTTGTGTATGGCACATATATTCTACCATTCCAGGGATGAACGTGATTCTCATATTTATTTCCCCTGTCATTTATCATCATTAGGAATTAGGAATATGGTACTGTGTAGGACATACTATATTCCATAGGAAGTGAGAAATATGGTAAACCTTAGGGTGAAGAATCTATGCCTCGCTGGAATGTTTATAAGTAATAATACCATTCAAGATTTACCATAAAAAGATGTAACTAGAATGATTTCAATATGGTGCCTATTTGAATATCTCTACATAGCTTCCCTATCTCTATTTATTTAATCCACCTCTGTAAATATACTCTATTACATACCAACTTATCTATCATCTATCTATCATCTATCTATCTATCATCTATCTATCTATCTATCTATCTATCTATCTATCTATCTATCTATCTATCTATCTATCTATCTATCTACCTACCTACCTACCTACCTACCTACCTACCTACCTACCTACCTACCTACCTACCTACCTATCTATCTATCTATCTATCTATCTATCTATCTATCTATCTATCTATCTATCTATCTATCTATCTATCTATCTATCTATCCACCCACCAACCTAGTCTTGTATGTTGCTCCAGAGACACAATGGACTGTTCTACCATTTCTAAACTTAATCCTAGGTCCCAATTGCTAGTTTTCTGTCCAATGGACTCCTGGATTTAATTGCGCCTGAAGTGCTGCTCTAGATTAGAAAGCTTCTTACGCGGTGAATAATTGTACCAATTGTGACCTTGCACAGGGGATTCAAATAAGTTGGCTAGCGTTATAATCCTGGAATCAGTACATTCCTTAGTAAGTCAATCTGAAGCATAGAGGTAATGAGACAGGCCTCTCTGGAGCTTTATCCAAATGGATTTTCCATCACGAAATTTCCACCATGCACCGTGCAGTAGGCCAACAAAAGCAAAAATACATCAAAGGTGGTTTTGGTCTCATAGTTACAAGCACTTTGCTAGGTGCTTTTAGTTAGAAGACTCCTGGTAAAAGCATCTTCAAGGTCCCATAAAATAATATTCTATCACAGAAGAAAAGAAACATCCAAAAACTGAAGCCAAATATATGCACGAGGATGTGTAGAAATTAAAATAAAAATCAAAGGATATAAAAATACAATAATTCAGTTTGGAGTACTGTGTGAATATAAGTTCGATTGATTCTAATTTATAGGTTAGTTGCTAATGATATCCTTGTTTTTCTCTGAGACAGGAAATGACTGGATCACAAGGGTATATTTAATTTTTTTAAGAACAGAGAATACATTTTGAAAAGGGGTCTGCTACTATGATTAAAGAACAGATGTGCTTTCCACATGTATGCATTTTGTGGGGCACAATCCAATAAATGTAACTTTATTTAATTCTTTCTACATTAATGTACCTCAATATATAGATCTAAATCAGCCCTGAGTTATTCCTTGTAATTATGGATTCCGACACATGTATGTGGTGTTTCTATGTTCATGTCAATTTTGCTGTAGGTTTCTCAAGTGATTAATACAAATTTCAAAGCCTATATACCTTGGGTAAATGTGGAAGTAAATGTGCAGAGTTACCCAAAAGCAAAATCCAAAAAAATCAGGTGGCTGCCTTGAGCTCATAGGGTGTGGTCATGAACACAGAAGTAGACAGATAGTAGTAGTCTAGTAGATTGGTTGGCTGATTTTTCTTGGCTGCTACCCATATTATGGATAACTTTGATATACTGTTTTTTATCTTGTTTCAAAGTAATATTAGCCACTTAGAGTCAGGAATTTGAGTTTGGCAGCTATACAAACATAAATAAAGAAATGTTTAACAACTGGCTATCTAGGAAAAACAGTATCTATATATGTGTGTGTATACTGTATATATATATATATGTCTAGGTATATGTACAGTATATACACATGTATATGTATGCATATATATGTGTGTGCATGTGTGTTTGTGTGTGTTGAACATGTCTGTATTTAGTCAAAATACCTGATCCACTGCTGCTGCCTTGTCATTCACAACTATCTCTCTCGAGTGTCTCTAAGTCTCACCAATACAGCCAGCTTCATTGCTGCTGCTGTGCAGTGCCACTGGCTGCCAAACAGCTAATCAGCTTGCCAGACTCCCTTCAGCTGTGCTCTTAACTGTCTCATAAATTCCAGAAATTTTAATAACCGGCTCTCATGAACTGGTATGAGTTGGCTTCCGCACACCACTGAATACTGATAGAGGTGATATTGATAAAGGTGAAACATAATTTGAATTTACATTCTGACTTTCACAAAGTTCACTGGCTAGTGTTGATCCACTTGCTCTTTGAGACTACTCTGCCTAACAAAGAAATCACACGGCAGGACATGCCTTTCCACAAGCTTATAGCCTTGGCACAAACAATTTCTGAATATTATATTATTATTCCTGCTATGAAAAGATACACGGGAGCTACGCTGGATTATACCACTTCCGCAACAGAGTTTTTTTCTTTTTAAAAAAATATAAATTATTATTTCTGGTTTTCTCATTGAAATTCAACTACTAAAAATACTCTTTTATTTATTTATTTATTTATTTGTTTTTATAAACCGCCCTTCTCCCGAGGGACTCGGGGCGGTGTACAGAGTAAGGTAGGTATACAGATTGAACAATAGTGAAAAACAATAGTAAAAACAAACTGGGACCCCAATTAGAGCTATCAGGCCAGGCCGGACTGCTGGAACAGGTAAGTTTTTAAGTCGCGCCGGAAGGTGCGGAGGTCGGGGGCCATCCGGATTTCGGTTGGCAAGCAGTTCCAGAGTGCTGGCGCACTTTTGCCCATTCTATTCGTTCTTGTGGATGTGGACAATATAATATCCAAACCAAAAAAACATTGCTTTGTTCAGGATCTGTTTTTTTAAGCTGCTGGAATTCCAAAAGTAGGAGTAAAAAAAGAGACTTTTGCTGAGGAAGATTTTACCTTATACTATCATCTATTTCTGTTACTATTTGCTGTCTTATTATTTAGCTTCATTACTTATGAAATTAATGACAATTTGATCAGGGGTATTTTGTGTATATGTGGATGGATATATACATATAATTCACCAGAGGTCAAGCTTCACTCAAATGGCAACTTTACTGATCAATTGATACAAGAATTATAGATGAGAAACTATATTTTAAACTGTAAGGATATGTCTAAGGTCATTTCCCTTTAGTGACTTAATGGGCGTCTCCAGAGTAATGTAATTAAATAACACTAAAATAAGGTAAAGGTAAAGGTTCCCCCGCACATGCGTGCTAGTCGTTTCCAACTCTAGGGGCCGGTGCTCATGTCCGTTTCAAAGCTGAAGAGCCAGTGCTTGTCTGAGGACGTCTCCGTGGTCATGTGGCCGGCATGACTAGATGCCAAAGGCGCACAGAACGCTGTTACCTTCCCACTATAGTGGTCCCTATTTTTCTACTTGCATTTTTACGTGCTTTCGAACTGCTAGGTTGGCAGAAGCTGGGACGAGTAACAGGCGCTCACTCTGTTATGCGACACTCGGGATTCGACCCACCAAACTGCCGACCTTCTGATCGACAAGCTCAGCGTCCTAACCCACTGAGCCACCACGTCCCTTTTAACACTAAAATATTATATGTATTTTGTAGAGTAATGATGTGCCAAAATAATAGAAATGAAGACAGTCTTCATAGCCCTTCAATAATGGCTGAGTGATGCTAGAGGACATCTTATCATTCTGCCATTGTTGAAGTAGTATAAAGTCTTCTTCATTATTATCAGCCAGTAGGCCAGGGGTCTCCAAACTTGGCAACTTTAAGACTGGTGGACTTCAACTCTCAGAATTCTTCAGCTAGCTTGGATGACTGAGGAATTCTGGGAGTTGAAATTCACAAATCTTAAAGCATGGATGACTGAGGAATTCTGGGAGTTGAAATTCACAAATCTTAAAGTTGCCAGGTTTGGATACCCCTGCGCTAGGCCAACAGTAATGGATATGGCCAAAAGCAACATCCTAAGTTAAATGCTATGGTTCATCTATAGGTTTTCCTCATTCTGGAACTTCAAGATAGCCCCCATTTAATGCACTTCTTGTGAGATGTGCTCCTAAATATAAAATCTGGCACCTAGGATATTGTCAACTGCCAGCATCCAGCTAGTGTGCACATTTGCAATATTTCAAACCAGACTGAACAAATGTTTGCTATTTTTCTTATATCCTTTTCCTAGAATCTACCAATACAACTGTGTTCTGGTAGTAGCCAATTCTTAATAAACAATCGGAAAAGCAACGTTATGCTTTTCAGAGGAAAAAGTTAAGTAGCCCCATTGTATTGCTTTTCTTCAGCCATCAAATGAACCCCAAAGACCTGCCCCTTCTCACAGTACAGTTAATTAGCCAGCTATTGCTGCTCAAACACTGTTGAATGTCAGTCTCAGTTTTCAAGAGGGGTCTTGTAATGGAAACACAGAACAATTAGATATTCCTTTAGTGATCTTATTTTTTTAAAAATCTGAATGTGGAAAAAAGCAGACAGGAATAAGATTGCAGCTATAGTGAAAATCAGTCAGCTAGAAAATACGCAGCTGTCTCTTCCTTTTTCACACTGCCTTCTGGATAGTGTTCCTGCTTTAACATTTTTTTGCGGCAACTCTAGGATGAGGTATAAACAGTAGTGTTTGTTCCCCTCCTCCCTGTTGCGTCTTCAGATCCAGAATCAGGGTTTCTCAACTGGGGTTCAGTAGAACCTTAGGGTTCCATGAGAGGTCACTGGGGTTGGGGTTCCCTGGAAATCATGATTTATTGAAAAAAAGCAGAGACCAAACAAAAAACTTGCCTTGGTGGAGCAGTGGGCTAATGCCTCCTTAAGTAACACCAGCTGCCTGCAATTAGTGCAGGTTCGCGTCCCACCAGGCTCAAGGTTGACTCAGCCTTCCATCCTTCCGAGGTAGGTAAAATGAGGACCCAGATTGTTGGGGGCAATTAAGCTGACTTTGTAATAATGCCGCTTGGGGTGTGTGTGAAAGCCCTAATAAGCAGGCATATACATAGAATGAAGGCTACTGCTAAGCTTGTAATGCCGCCCTGAGTCTTCAGAGAAGGGCGGGATATAAATGGAATTTAAAAACAAACAACCTCCGCACAAGCCGAGGATGAGGAGTGAGGAGTGAGCCGAGCTAAGAAGTGAGAAATGAGCAAGGAATTGGGAGGAGAGGAGAGAGGAGCAGCAAGCAGTGAGAGAGGGAGAGGATGGGAGAGGGAGAGGGAGATGCTCTTTGGACTTCCAAGTCAGGGTTTTCCTTCCTTGTTGGGGTGCACCTGCTTTTATTCAGACCCAGGAGCCCATAAGGGGGAGGGGTCTCAGACATGTGCCAGATATCTGGGGCTGAGTTGGCCTGGGCACCAGTGGCAGGAAGAGCCACCACCCACATAGATGTGAGGGAGGGGAGGAAAGGAGGGAAAGAGGGAAGGAGGAAGGGGAAAGGAAAACGTTTTAATTCTTTATTTTTACTTTACGAATGCTGTTAATGCATACATACAGGCCTATACATGGAATGAATATAATCATTTTGTAACTTCTGGCCTATATTTGAGCCTGAATGTACAAGGATTCCCCTACATCAGAACAACATTTGGAGGGTTCCTTCAGGTTCAAAAGGTTGAGAAAGGCTGACTGAAATGAAACATAAAGGTAAAGGTAAAGGTTCCCCCGCACATGCGTGCTAGTCGTTTCCGACTCTAGGGGCCGGTGCTCATCTCCGTTTCAAAGCCAAAGAGCCAGCGCTTGTCCGAGGACGTCTCCGTTGTCATGTGGCCGGCATGACTAGACGCCAAAGGCGCACGGAATGCTGTTACCTTCCCCCACCGTAGTGGTCCCTATTTTTCTACTTGCATTTTTATGTGCTTTCGAAGTGCTAGGTTGGCAGAAGCTGGGACGAGTAACAGGTGCTCACTCTGCTACGCGGCACTCGGGATTCGACCCGCCAAACTGCCGACCTTCTGATCGACAAGCTCAGCGTCCTAACCCACTGAGCCACCGTGTCATAGCACATAGCACGTGCCATTTAGGAGAACGGATTGCCCAATTTTTTAAGTGCTGGCACTCAATTGTTGTACAAGAATGTCCATATGAGATTTACAGCATGGGGATGAATTTTTTTTTGTGTGTGTGTGGGGGAAAATCATGAACTTTGATGTTAAGTAAACCTTATTCTCTTCTTCAGATTTATCCACAGTAATATAATTCTCCCTCACTCTGGCCAGGTAGCTTGAAGCCTTAAGTCACAACATGCTTGCTTAAGTCACAATGTGCTTGAGAAGTATTTATTTTATTTTATTTTATTTTTTATTAATAGGAAAAAAGAGAAAGAAAAAGAACAAAACACAGAAATAATAAAGATGGGAATACATACATTGTCAAAGAGAAGAGAAAAAAATACAAAAATGCTTGAGGAATATTGATGAATTATTTTATATGCATTTATATACTTTTGGGTGAGTAGAGAGCTAATGATTTTAATACCTACTTGTCACCCTTTTGCATAAATAGATATCCTACTTTAAACTGCTTATAAAGCATGCTTCCAATGGAAAAATGTTCAGTTATTCATGATCCTACTCTTAATATAGTTCCAAAGTCTTGGAAAAACACTTTTCTTAAGAAAAAGAAGAACCCACATATTTACACGAACTATTATTTAAAAAGATAATGTTTCCAACTGGATGCTGTTGATATACAGTAAATAGCTTGCAATTTGTCTGAAAATATGATAATCGGGGAAATACAGGACTGATTTTTATTTAGGGCTAAATAATTGCAATGGGGACTGGTTACTAAAACTGACATCTTTAATGTATCAGGGGATTTCTCAGAATTTTTGAAAGTTTTTATCCAGAACAATTGCCCTCTTTCCCTCTCGGTATATTGCTAAGCCTTTCATTTTGCTCTCTGATTTTAATGAACTTGAAGTCAGTAGTGCTTCTTGCCTATGGTCATCTCTCCTCTAGGCTATGCTACTACGTGACCCTTAAACCTGTCCTTCGTTTTCATTAGCAAAATAAGAGCAGACCCTTTGATGGCTCTAAAATTGCCTAGTGTCTTATGAACATCCATAGTCTTTTTTCTAACAATGCTCCTTTGAAAGTTGCAGGGATTGGAATATACGGATATAGTCAGTGGTGAGATTCAGCCAGTTCGCACCACTTCAGCAGAACCAGTAGCTATTTTTTTGTTGCCCAGGCCCAGAATGGACTTCCAGAAGAGAACCGTTTGTTCACATATTTGAATCCCATCACTGGGTATATTGTTCTTATGTCTTTTCTTGAATCTAGATGCATTAGGTGCTTTGAACTATGAGGGACCATTGCAGTGCAGATGGATAGATAGCGAAATGGAGAAAGAGATAATGATAGTTATATAGAAGATGGATAGACAGACAGTCTATCGACATATTTCTTTGGGACATACATTTTTAGGTATGTCATATCCTTTTATTATTACTAAGCAGTTATTAAATAGCAAACAACCCCTGGTGTTTGACAGAATCTTGATGATGGATTTATATTAAGTTCATATTTGGCAGCAAATATAGGAAATTCGTAGAAGCAGGTTGAGATCCAGGTCTATATTTGAAGTAGAGTAGTTCAAGATCCTGAAATCCCACATGGCTTCATAGATAAAAGCAGGATGGGAAAATAGTTTTTCAGAACATTTTGCATCCAACCACTTTGATCCAAAACAAATTCCATGACTCACTAGATTGCATAGGTTAAACTCTCAATGTCCACTTTAGTTCGGACATTTTTCATTCACTTATTAACTCACATAATAGTTTGGAAAGGCAGTTAGCAGTAATGGTCTATTTGGCAGCTGAAGTCAAATGCATCATATACTTTCTTCCCGTTATTATTGGAAAGAAAATGAACCAGAAATAGGATTCCAAAAACCATTTGCTTTTTAAAGGATTTCTTACTTATAACAAGTGGCTTGTTAGTACAAAATGGTTGTAGAAGAAACAGAAAATGCAATCTCTAGTGGTGTTTGTCAGGTTGTAATTTACATACTTTGTATATGCTGCCATTCTGGAATTCATAAGAACATATGAAAATGGAAAAAAAAAGTCCTGATGGATCACAAAATAGGCTCACCTAATTTGGAGAGAGATTTTTTCCAGAGAGCAATCAAGTGCCAGTGGGAAGCGAGAAAGATCAAAGCTGTCTCTTGCTGCTGCAGCTGGTAACAATAAGCTTCTTGCTTTGGAAGCTAGAAAGATTATTGCCATCCTCTTATTTAGCATTGGGAAAGTTCTCTCTAAGACAAAAAAGCTATCACGACTTTCTATAGAGATTCTCAGTCATCCAGGTCATAATTATCCCAAAGATGCTTTTTCACGAAGCATCTGGATTTTTCCCAAAGCATAATCAAGAGATTTAAAAAGTACAGAAAAGAGCCACCAAAATAACGAGAAAATAGGGCTGCAGGAGAAAAAGGAACTCATTAAAGGTATAGAAAAGTGTGCATATTGTGGTATGAATTAGCTAGTACAACCAGGGTTCATCCATTGAAATTGCCATGGAGAATATGAAACATGAGGACATTTATGCAATTATTGGTTAATTCATGAAAATCATGATATCCCAAAGATGCTTTTTCACAAGGCAACTGGACTTCCTTGTTTTTCTTTGAAGACGTTTCACTTCTCATCCAAGAAGCTTCTTCAGACCAGATGGTGGGGAATGGAAAGATTTATACTCCTGCAGACAGCTGTTAATTTGCATTCTTTTAGTGAGTTGTTAATGCTACCTGGAGGCTTATCTGTGCCTCAAGTGTCACCTGAGTAGTGCAAATGTGTATGGAGCCTTCTTGGAACTGTTGAAAAGACTGTGTTGTAGACTGGAGATATATGATGTTGTATCCCTCCCCCTCTGTTGAGAGAAGGCTGTTCAATTTTGACATAGATGGCCTCTTTGATCCCTCTTTCAAACCAGCGGTCCTCTTTGTCCAAAATGTGGGCTTTTCTGTCTTCAAAAGTGTGACCTTTGTCTTTTAAATGCAGATGGACTGCTGACTCTTGTCCTGATGGGTGTGTTCTCCTATGTTGTGCCATGTGTTTATGAAGTGGTTGTTTTGTTTCCCCAATGTACACATCTTGTTGACAACTGAAGATGTCATAGTAGTGAAAAAATGTGTGCTACAAGACAGCACTCTAGATGACAGAACCAATCTCAGCCCTGACCACATATGTGCCATGCTGGACATCTGCCTGACCAGAGAGGGTTTCTACAGACAAAACCACAGCTGCACCATGTCCCCCATTGTGGCCAATCTCTACATGGAAGAGGCAGAAACCAAAGCCCTAAATTCCTTCACAGGAATTCCATCCATTCACTGGTATAGGTATGTGGACGATATTTGGGTCAAGATCAAAACACAAGAATTGGAAGCATTGACCAAACCTATCAACTTAGTGGACAGATACATCAAATTCGCACATGAAGTGGTTAAGGAAAATAGTCTAGCCTTCCTTAATGTATACATTAAGGAAGACAGAAGCCTTAACACTGAAATTTACAGAAAATCCACACACAGAGATCAATATTTACATTTTGATTCACACCACTCACTGGAGCACAAAATGGGAGTTATCAGAAATTCTACACCACAGAGCTGAAGGCCTGGCTACCAGCAAAGAACAAGAAGTAAAACACATCAAGGAAGCCCTCAGAACATGTGGCTATCCCAAGTGGGCTTTCATCAAATCTCAAAAAAGACCTAGCAGGAGCTCTTTCACAACAGACCAAAAAAATAAAATAAACAAAGCAACGTAGTCATTCCATATGTTGCAGGAATATCACAAAAGCTCAGGAGGATCTTCAGCCAACACAACATATATGCACACTTCAAACCCAAGAATACACTAAGACAGAAGCTGGTCCACCCCAAGGATAAAACACCCAGACACAAACTGAGCAATGTGATTTATGCAGTACAATGCAGTGAGCCATGTGAGGAAACAAATGAACAGCTGCCTGCAGGAGTATAAATCTTTACATTCCCCACCAACCAATCAAATCTGAAGAAGCATTTTGGATGAGAAGCGAAACATCTTCAAAGAAAAACAAGAAAGTCCAGTTTCCTTGTGAAAAAGCATCTTTGGGATATCATGACTTTCCTGAATTAACCAATAATTGCATAAATGTCCTCATGTTTCATATTCTCCATGGCAATTTCAGTGGATGAACCCAGTGTCATGGTTCCGATAGAGATGAAACCTATCAAAAGAACTTCAGGTCAAAATTCTTCCTTAAAGAACATTTTATTCACAGTATCAGCACTACATAGCTGAACCCAAAACCTAAATTCTCTTCCCCCAAATACAAAGTAACAAAGCACAATTCCCACCCTCAATAAACTGTCATAGCTCACATTTCCCAATTAGTGAAAAGCCCGGGCTTCCTTCACAGCTCCTCAGTGTTATCGTTATGGCTAGCTGAGCTTTCATTCCAACCCCACTTCCTGCTACACCTGATTCCTAAAAGCAAGAAAAAGGAAAGGAAAGGAGAAGAGAAAATGGCTGCATTTTCATCAGTGGTCAAAGCGGGAACATCCAATGTTAGCAGTGTTGACACCCAGGTTGTATTAGCTTAAAAAGGTAAAGGTTCCCCCGCACATGTGTGCTAGTCGTTTCCAACTCTAGGGGTCAGTGCTCATCTCCGTTTCAAAGCCGAAGAGCCAGCGCTTGTCCGAGGATGTCTCCGTGGTCATGTGGCCGGCATGACTAGACGCCAAAGGCGCACGGAGCGCTGTTACCTTCCCACCGTAGTGGTCCCTATTTTTCTACTTGCATTTTTACGTGCTTTCAAACTGCTAGGTTGGCAGAAGCTGGGACGAATAACAGGCGCTCACTCTGTTACGCGATACTCGGGATTCGACCCGCCAAACTGCCGACCTTCTGATCGACAAGCTCAGCGTCCTAACCCACTGAGCCACCACGTCCCTGTATTAGCTTACTCGTACCATAATATGCACACATTTCTATACCTTTAATGCGCAGTCCTTGAGTTCCTTTTCTTTTTCTCCTGCACCCCTATTTTCTCGTTATTTTGGTGGCTTTTTTCTGTACTTTTTAAATCTCTTGATTATGCTTTTGGAAAAGGACCGATTCAGAGTATGAAGAGTAATGACAAATGCAGCCCTGCTACAGAGTTGGATAAGCTCTGGTTCAGAAGGCTGTACAATTTCTACACATACTTTTTTCGCAATTTATCATGCATAACAAGTTGGTATATTTTATTAGCTATGCTGACATACCATACTAGCACAGTAGGAGCAGAAAAGCATTCAAAATCCCTCTAGGTTAGTTGTACATCCCCAGAAAAAGATTCCTCAGGATTGGGAACATTGTGTTCATTGTAAAATCAGGCAACTATCCCAAAAGAAAAACTCAAGGCAAGGGAACACCACAATCTCCTATGGGAGAAATTAAATATACAAGGAAATTGAATGAGCCAAACCTCAAGGACTTTTCTCCCCTCACCCCACCCACGTGCAAATTATTCCACGTTGAGGAAAGGAGGAAGTAACTAGAGAAGGAGTGAGGGATTTTTTTGCTTAAATACACTTGGTAGATCCCATCCTATTGTCATCTTTTGGGTAGACCTGCTTTAAAAACTAAGTTTGTTTTCCAAATACACAGATGTACTTTAGTATTCAGACTCCGAAACGTATTTTCTCTGTCCTAGAAGATACTCAAGGGAAGCAAAAGAAATGAGTTCAAAGTGTTTCCCAAAAGTGAGTTTTATTGAGAAAGAATGAGGAATGGTGAGAAGCTATAAGATATGGGGGCCAAAGGTTGATTGCTTAGGACTGAAAAAGAGAAAGGGTAGGAACAGCCTTGGAAATGGTGATTAAAAAAATACATTTAAACACAGGTGGAGAGTGAAGTAATTTCAATTTAGTCTGGAATTTATAGATTCAAAGTTGACACCACAGTAAAGACTGTTCCCAACTCTCAGAGGTAACACCAGCTGACTGTGATACAATGTTTGGTTCTAATGTCAGTTGTTATTGGAGAACTAATGACAGAACGTATGAGCTATGAGTTTGTGCTCTGTCTTAGGTGGATAATGATTCCTCCATGTCAATAAGCTAATTGGGTTAAGAGCCAGCTGCATAACCAAATCTTTAATATTTTGAGAAATAGCAGTTGACAGAAATATAACCCACTGGAAGAGCTAGATGGCCAGAAGAAACATGCAACAACTGAGGGAGAGAGGCAGTTCAACAAAAGGCTTGGAATGAAAAAAAAAACACGAAGAGAAAAAAGAAAGAAGGAAAAGACATCCACCTGTTGAGGAAAAGGAGCAAATATCATTAGCCACTAGGACAACATCTGGCTGAAAACAAATAAGATCCCACAACAGAAGGCTAGGTCAAAGTCTTAGCAAGACAGAACAGAGAAAAACTTGGCGTGATAGCCCTTAGATACGACACACACTTATGTTCCTATAAAGATGAATGAATATGATCTAATCTCTTGCACCCATCATACTATTTATGAATATGTTTGATGAAGGACATATCGGGATCCTTAATGCTGAGATACATCCAAAAGAAGGTTAAAAATAAGATATTATTAAAAAGAAGAGGCTTTCCCCAGCGAAGTCAAGTCTTTTGTGGCTAGAGATCACAGGAGGGAAGTACAGGGAATGAGCCCACAAAGCGATGGTTTATCATATTTATCACAGCAGGATTCTTGAAATCTCCTGGAGTTTAGAAATCTAGAGATGGGGGGGAAGAAGCATCCAGTTAGGACATTAAAAAAGGCAGACATATTATCTCTTAGCAATCTCAAAGACAAATGGGAACTTTAGGAATATATAGAAGACAGGGAAAAACAATTAACTGGGCATATTAACTGGTCCACAATCTTTATAGTTCCAAAGAACAAAAGACTTCCTGTCTCTTCCTTTCCATCCAAACATTCACAAATCTATCAAGTTATTAGCAGTCTACTATCCTTTAAATGTAAATAGTTCTCTTTGACCATTTTAGGAGAGGAAACCTACCAGATGAGCAGGAAGCCAATCTTGGTCTCATATCACAGAGAGAGGACATGAGGTCATTTATTAAATTTTGCAACTTGAATTTGTGGTGGGGAAGTTGGAAGCCACTTCGAAAGCCCTTAACCAATATTTAGAAAACTTGTGGTGAGTTACTTATACACAATTTATGATGATAGCCTAGTGATGTAATCAAAGATCACTTACTGGGACACTGAGTTGTAATATTATTTTGATGCTGAATGGATCTCTTATATTGATGGGCATCTGAGAAGATGAAAGGAGAAGTTCCCTTGCTTGAAGAATTAGGCAAACACACAAGCGAGCTAAGGAACGGGACATACATGAATGTCTTTGAGCTATGGAATATATAGGAGAAGTTAACATAGCGTAGATTGCATTTCACCTGTGATTATACAGTACACATATTAAAGCCAGTTTGGTGTAGTGGATAAGGCATGAGAATAGGAACTGGGAGCCCATTATTTCTAGTCCCACTTGCGGGAAGAAGCCAGCTGGGTGCCCTGAGAATCAGGCAAGGGCAAGCCACTTCCAAAAAACTTTACTAAACAAAACAGCAGTCAAAAACTGACTTGAAGCCACCATAATACATAATACCATAGTGTAAATGGGAAAATATATCAAGAAGACATGGGAAAAATAAGGCAACAAAGGATAAAGTAACATCTGTTGCAGAAAACCCAGCGCATCACTAAACCGGAGAAAACAGCAAGATATTTTTAAAGTAGATTTTACTGATCAAAGCACCATGCCATATCTTAAACAGCGAAGAAAAATGTTATATAACTGAAGAAGTAATTGAGGTTGGTTCAACTGGTCCCACTCCAGGAAAAAAAATCCAAAAAACAAAGGAAGGAGACAATTAAATTTCTTTGATTGTTCCTCCACCATAAGTCACAATTTCCTGAAGTAAAGAATGTGGAGGGGAGAACAAACAAATCAGTTACCTTTCTATTCTTCTTTCATGGTAGGAACATAGTCTCTCTTTTGACTAAGCCTGTCTCAACTATCATGTTGCATTTTAAAAATATTTTCTTGATAACAATGATTAAATATGATAACATGTCAAACTATAGAATTGTGTTCTGGAATTGAAAATGCTCAGGTTCCCAAAAATGATGCCTTCCATTTCAATAAGAAGCATAACTATCCAACTGTCAGGGGTAATAAGGATTGAACAATGGCTTTCATTATATCCTTTCCACAGTTTCCACATTGTTCCTTAAAATTGTGCTTTCCATTTCTGGAAAGCATCATTTTAAGGAATCAAGATTTGCTTGATCTCCTGATGTTATTTGTTTTGGGATCACTTGGGGTCACTTCTTTAGGTTTTGGCTAACTGACTGTCAAATCTCAGCTTTGCAAAAGATTACAAATATCTACAGAACTTTCGTTCTGAGAAACACCAAATAGACAATTGCTTGATCCACATAGAACATGACTGACATGGAGCCACAAGGAGAAATGGATGAAATGCCAAATTGAACAGACTAGTTACTAATCAATCAATATAAAAATCCAATAGTGTCAATTACAAAATCCATCCTTGGTTCACCTTTTCTTTGAGAGAATTACCTTAGATTGTTATGTGTGTCTAAAACATGAAGCCAAAATTATATGAAGGACAAAGTGTCTTGTGAATAAAACGATACAAACAATAAAATTTGAAAGTGCTAAAAGATCTGGGTAAATAAGTATTAGGGTTAGGCAAATATGGATGATCTAAAAGTAACTATATGGGAGCAGATAGCTGTTAAGCAGAGTTGAATCTTATAAGTTTTAATTCATTACTGAAAATGCTTTGAATTGAATTTAGAAGACAGCCAGCAATTAATAAAGTTGTTTCAAGACAGAGATTAAGTGACATCATTCATATGTGCTGTTTCATGCTGGAATTTTTGGACAGTCTTCAAGGACCATTTTAGAAAGAAATAACAACAACAACAATAATAATAATCACCTAAGACAGAACTTAAGGCAGACACACAGGTCTCAGTGCCATCAATATTAATGTGTCTGTCCAATATCAATGTTGGATCAAGGAAACTATCAAAGTTGCAAAACTGATCCTTAAGAGAGAGTGAACCCAATTCAGAACAGGCTGAATTTTTTTAAGAACTGTGGGCAAGGCCCCTGGTCTGGGAATGTACAGAATTGGTGCACAAGGTTGCAAAAATTCTCTAAGTTAAAGGAGGAAACCACTACAAAACACTCCACCCTACTTCAGGCCACCCAAGTCAGTCCAGAAGGATACCATGATCAAGGAAGCCCAGAATGGATGCATCAATCCTATCCTGAGCTTGCCAGAGGTCACCAATAAGGGGTAACTAATGTTACCTGACTAAACCTGACTAAAAAGAGTCCAAATAGACATTTTCCCCAAGCCCATTGGAACTAAAGAAAAATTGCTTTCTCAACCACCATCTTCCCTAAAAAAGGAAAGTTAGAAACTGGACAAAAATTGTCCACCACTGTTTGGTCCACTGATAGTTCTTGAGAAAAAATGATTGCCTCCTGAAGAACCAGTGGCATTACTCCTTCCTTCAGAGAAGCATACTTTACTGCATGAATCTAACCATTATGGGAAGCCTTTATCAGTAAGGAGGGACACCCATCTAGAATTTAGCCGAGCTCAGAGGCCTAAGAATCCTGTCCACTTTACTAGGACTAGTAGATTTAAACACTCCCTAGATCTTTTCAACTTTTTCACCCATTGTACCACTTTTAGGATATGGCAACATCCAAGTACCACCAGTCGCCTAGCAAGGTGTCAAAAACCTGACAGCCCTGCAGCTCCAGCCATCTCTCGCTCAGGCTTCTGCGGTGCTACCAACAGTTCAGCTAATTCCCCTCCCCCACTATCACTTTTCTAGGATGGTCGTGTACCACCTGCTAGGTGGCAATGTACCACAGGTGGTACCCGTACCACTGGTTGAAAAGCCCTGCCCTAGATAACTAAACAGAACTGCTCCTCATAAAACGTGGACAGAGTCCGAGTGAATCCAAGCAAATTTATCCAGCAGACTCATAGAATAATCTTTAGAGCAATTTGACAAATGTTCTCTCAATTGCTCCTTACCCAGGATAAATAGGGCCTCTAGTCAGCTTTCTGAGGATGCAATCAGAGCAGAAAAATAGTTACAATTTGCTGCCCTTATCACCACTAAGTAAACCTTACTTGCACTTGGATGGATTTGCTGTTTTCAGATGCTTTCATCCCTCAGATTTTCTGGGGTCTACATACATAAACACAAGTTAAAATCTAAGACCATGTGCTTTCATTCCAAGCAGCAACTCAGACTGATAAGACATGCTCCACTGGATCATTTTGCCAAGGGAACAACCCAAAGTGCAAAATTGAAAAAGATGTAAAAGAAAATGGCCTCCATTTAACTACAAAACACTGTTAATCAGTTCTAAAGAGAGATTGCTATTTATTTCATAAGCTCATTTTCTCAATTTTGGGCCTTAAATGAATTTGAATATAAACCATGGTGACCCTACCTTGTTCCATGATTATATCAGACATGTCTATGTGTGAGTACATGGCTAAACTCATTGTGTTAAACTGTGGCATGTTGAATAAGTCAGACTTCATAGGTTCTCACATAATTTCAAATTTTATAATATCATTTTTGTGCAATATACATGCACAAATACATAGAAATCAGTCATGTGAACTTACTGTAAAACTAAAGTAAAAAATTGAAGTTTAATAGATAAAAACAAAATATGTTTACACCATAGGTATAATATCTAAATCTTTTGATGTCTAAGGGTATTGCACATTTTAATTTCATACTTTCTTCTGAAACATCAGCAAGGCAATTTAGACTGATAGCTTCAGGTGGAAGACAAGTATCATGTCCTTAGTTCTATTACTTCTGAGTCAGATTATGTGTAATATTTGTTGGTTGCCATTGCATTCTTAGAAATGTAAGTACCTTTTAATGAAGAAAGTCTGCTTATTTCTCAAGGCGGGTGCAAATGATATTGATCTTTTATCCAAAAAGAAAATAGGCATATCTATTTTCTTCTTGGATAAAAGATTTTCCTTTGCTAATGACTTCTTCCATGGCCTAGTTAAAATAATAAATAATCAACACATGGTTGCCTGCAATTTTGTTTTTATAACATGTAAAATTAAAAAGATGGTATTTTTCATGCTTCACTTAGTGGGCTTTAATGCTTGGCAGTTAAAATTGCTGAGAGGCATCTGGGAAGAAGTTAAAGTACCCAACTCCAAGAAAATATTTCTCTTCATTGTCCCAATTTATGGAAAATATAATAAACCAAAAAGTGACTGCAGTTTTGCCATTTGTGAACTGTTAGCAAATCTTGAATATCTGCCAATAGCTTAGGATCACGAATAGGGACATACTTTATTCAATGTGCTGGGCAGAGCAGAGCAGAGCAGAGCATGTGACATTAATGTATTGCTTTAGGAACTTCTCCTTTCTCCCTACAAAGCCAGACATTAGTAACTGGGATTAAAATAGTGTTAACCTTTAGCTTCCCTTATGGGCAACCTAGGAAATATCTCTGAATAATGAGAGGTACCTGGCTACCAGTTTCTTTCAACTGTAACTCAGTACAGATGGCAAAATATCCTGCAGTAAATCTCCACAACTGACAGACCCAAGGAAAGGAAGAAAGATTTGTATTCACTGCCTTGACCACCACTGGATTATGTAGATTTAAGGCTCATCATTTTTTGAGGGGGAGGAATTTAAACCAGGAGTTCCTAAACTTTTTGCCATTACATTTCCTTTTATAGTGCAATTTTAATGTACTGTATACGCCTCCCCTAAAATCCAAACACCAAAATGCATGCAAAGGAACAATGAAAACAATGCAATAGAACATTTTTTAATAAAGACGGGGAAAAAATCTTCACACCTCCCAGGACTTTTTTTATACCTCCCTGAAAGAAATTCACCTCACAGTTTGGGAAATCCTGATTTAAACCAAGTTCTTTCAGCATTTTTAGGAGTAACTAGATACCACTTTTTATGAGGGATTCCTAGTGTGACCTATCAAGATGCCACAGATTCATGTTTATCAAAAGGCATAATAGTTTATTTTCTGAATAGTTTTATAACTCTCCTGCCTTCTACAAAATAAGACAAACCAATTGGAGGTTCACAGCATTTGCATTTCAAACATTGGTTAAGGATAACACCACCATTTTGAAAATTACATTCTATTGTGTATAAGAAAAGTGCTTGCTTTCGATACCCAAGCAGTATTTTTAAATTTAAAAAACTCTCTGCTCTTTATCAAGAACAAATCTAGAGCAATGTTATCAATGTTGTAACATAAAATGTATAATTTTGTTATTTAAAAAGCAACAAAAGAATTTTTTGTCTTATGCAGTTCAAACAGGTGATCAAAAGCTGCATATGGTTAGACATCACAGTAGTCTTCCCTCCAGATAAAAATTTTAAATGATTTTTTCATTAAGGTATGTATATATTACAACTCAGAATTTTCTCAGCTGGAAGAGCCAATTCTCCAGTGGTTTAGAACAGGGCTTTTCAACCTTGTCACTTTGAGGACAATATTTGAGTACTACCAGTGCTTAGTAAGGTGTCAAAAACTTGATGACAAAAAAAAGTGGGGGTGATTTTGGGTTTTACTGATTAGATTCATTTGTTATTATAGAAATGGCTAGTTTATATTATGGAAAAATAAAAAAATTGAGGTTCAGTGTTAATGCTTCCTTCTACTGCAACAGAGGAAGTCTGTTCTTTTTCCCCTTCTCCCCCTTCCCCCCCCCACTATGTCCTACTATTTGCTTTTGTATTTTTGTATTTTATTCTATAATCTAATAAAATATTACAAACTGTAGGAAAAAAGGAAAAAACTACCAGTTTTAATTTCTTCAGTGGCTGTTCCTTTGCCAAATCACTTTCCCTTTACACTGACAAATGTATGATAAATTTATCCATGTTTATTAATATTCACTATTACCAGCTAGCTCAGGGGTCTTCAAACTTGGCACTTTTAAGACTTGTGGACTTCAACTCCCAGAATTCCTCAGCCATCTTGGCTGGTTGAGGAATTCTGGGAGTTGAAGTCCACAGGCCTTAAAGTTGCCAAGTTTGTAGACCCCTGAGCTACTTGGTCGGCCCTTCTTCCTCTCTCCCTTCTGAGCTCTTTGCACAGTGTAGTAAACACGCCCCCCTCCCAATCCCTTCCCTGTACCCTTAAAGACATAGGAATCAAGTGCAAAACAAGAAAGGCTCACAAAATAAAGAAACACATAAAATCTGAGTTTTTCTTTTCTTTAAGCTGCCTCAGACGTGTCCCGTGTCACAATGTTGCAACTCGAGACTGAAAGACTCCGGCAATTGCGAAATGCTTTAGCTTTAAATTAAGCCTGATTACCTTCAAAGAAAACTTTCTAGAAGCCATAGATAGACTCAGTTAAAGGGGGTAAAACTAATTACATTTGTTTAAAGGGACTGAACCTTTCCCTGTTGTCTTTTTTTCCTCTTTCCCGCCCAAACCACCTCCTTTTATAGCCTCTCCTCTCCTCTCCCCCCTTTTTTCTTCAGTTCACCTCCAGCTCCAAGCTGCTTCTGGAAGTGCCAATCAGTTGGAGCCAATCAGCTGGAGCCCTGTCAGCTCCTGCTGAGCTTCTGCTGAGCTTCTGCTGAGCCCAGACAGTCCTGCAGCTGCAGCTGCCTCTCCCTCACTTGGCTTATTCCCCTCCCCAGCTACATTTCTCTAGGATGGTCGCATACCACCTGCCACATGGCAAAGTACCACAGGTGGTATGCGTACCACCGGTTGAAAAGCCCTGGTTTAGAATTGATGGAATTGCCATGTCAGCCTACTATAATGATGAAGTGAGTGATTTCGCAGCAAAGTAGTGAGAATTCTATTATAATTTACACAGGTTATGAAAACATGCTAGTGCAGTTAACAATTTAGATCAATATTTTATAACAAAAAGTGAATTTCCCTCTCTCTTTTTCTCTCTCTGTCTCTCTCTCTCTTTCTCTCTCTCTCTCTCCTCCCCCTCCCTCTTTTTTGTTCCTTTGTGCTTCCATTTTTCCATATTGTTGCCCTATGGAACTACCTCAGTTGTTGTCCATCTTCTTTCAGAATTCTTGAAAAATGGTCACAATCTATTAAATAATTAGGAAAAATCATTGTTCTCACAAACTCAAAATGGCTTCAGTAATTTGCTTTCACACAGATCAGCTTCTGTAGTTAACTTTTCTGTACAATGATCAAAATCCAGCTCTGATAAATGTAAGCCAATCTGAAAAAATGAAGAAATCCAGACTTGGGAGTGAGGGATAGAGGGTATGTGGAGGGATTGTCATAGGAGAAAGGTGTATGAATTACAGTGGCATCAGTTCTGGTCAAATATTCTGAAATTGTTGTGTAGGAAGCTCCTGTGAGGTGTTGTCCTGACTTTCAGGTGCCATAAAATTGCAGGAAACTTCAAGATAATTGCAAAGTTATCTAGAACAGAAACTAAATAGAGGCAATGCATGTCTAAAAGGGGGGGGGGAGAGGGAGAAAAAGAGCGAGAGTGTGTGTTTTGGAAAACAGAAACAATGAAAAAGAAAAAAGGAAAAAAAGAAGCAGATTGAGCAATCTTTGTAAAATATTGTCTTGTGTTACCCATGAAAAGTCTGTCAGTTCTTGAGGAGAAACTGGAAAATCGGTTTGATTGGTTTGTTTACAGTGGTTATATGAGCTAAACTCTAATTCCATTCACCGAAACCACATAAATAATGTACTTAGGATATTAAAGCTGGGTTGCTTTTGTGGTTATAAAGATGACATGTGTTTCTGATCATGTCAAGGTAAAATGGCTTTGTGGATATCATCCTACTTCCCAGTAGATATTTATCTATGTAGAAAAAACATAACAACAAAAAAACCCACCCCAATCCCAAATCCTCACTCTGTAGTTTTCAGAATATCTGGAAAACCACTTTTCAACAGAAACCCAGTAGCAGGGATAGGGAGGTTAGACAAACTAACACCCACTTTGGCATAGCAACGTGTAGAAAGTTATTTATGTATCTGCATATGTGCTTTTCTCAACAAGAAAGACAAGGATAAAACTCAATGTATTTGTTTTTTGTTCTCTGTAATTCTCTGTTGAAGCCATGCCAACGTTTGTTTTGATTTCTGTCATATATAGGCTATAAGCTGTGGATTCGGCCCACATGTTGTTTCTCTGAAGATATAATACAAAAGAAAAAATATTTTTAAACAACTCACTTGGACTAATTTATGTATCTAGGACATGGTCTTGGACTAAAAAGTACCTGGGATTCAGCCATTAATTTATGTGGTATTAGGATCAATGCGTGTGAAGAAATTCTCTCTATATCCAGCAGGAGTACAAAGGGAATGCTTTTCAGACAAGAGCAAGGAAAGGCAGCTTTTTGCCATAGAATCATTTAAAAGGAAATTAGTAAGAACCTTTATGATAGAAAAATGTAACTCAAAAGTACTGCCGGACCTGTGTATCTCCGTATAAACTTCATAGCCATATAAGCCATACAGTGTGGCACATGGGCATTTTCAGAATGCTGGCAGATAAAAAATGGATTTCCATACCTCAGTAAGGGGTTTTTTTTAAAGAGCTTTGGTGGTTCCTGAGATTAACTTTCAAATGATTATCTCTAGAAAAATAAATCCAGAAAAAAGCTTGATCAATCTCCCGCCCCTTTCTTACCAGACCTCCCATGCTCATAATCTCCCTGAGGGACTCCCATTACCAAACATGGCAGGTGTAGTAGAAGCAACAGAAGAACTCTTGAAGAAGGGCAACAATGGGGCAGGATGTGAGAATACTGCATCCTCCATGGTCCCCTGGTGATGCACAGCAGGTTGCTAGCCAGGGAATTTGGGAAGCAGGGGAAAAGGAGGGAACACATAAGTCTTCCTGTATGTTTGCCAGGAAAGTGAAAAGAAGGGGATTAGAGATTTGATTAGTCAGGCTGGCCAAAGA
Source organism: Vipera berus (assembly GCF_964194415.1). Lineage (NCBI taxonomy): Eukaryota > Metazoa > Chordata > Lepidosauria > Squamata > Viperidae > Vipera > Vipera berus. Next base: position 237,565,662 of record NC_138202.1, read on the forward strand.
CTGTTTGGAGCTAGCAAGGAATGTTGGAAAGAAGTCCAGTAATTTAGATCCTTTGGAAGTTTGCTTTTCATTTGAGATGGCAGGACATTCTTCTGATTGCATAATTGGGTGTGATCAGTCACAAAATACCCATATATCTGAAGCTGGGCTACCTCCATCTCATATTTTATTTTCTAAAAGAGGGTTTGAGAGAAATGTAATTTACGATTGGAGTTGGTGCTTTGCAGCTTATAGTTAGGTGCTTCTCCTCCGTGATGTAAGGTCACTAGGGTAAATATTTCAAGCAATTGCTGTTTACTTACTTGGAGGATCCAAATAACTGTGGGAAATTTAGGAAGTTGCCAGGTTGTTCCCCTGTACTGAAGAAATGAGCTGTGTATTCCAGACTACCTACCCTACTTGCTAGGTAAGATGGAAGAGATTGTTATATTAACAACCTAATCAATTTTGTACTTTTATCTGAATGCTATCTTACACTTCTCCTCAAACACTAACATGTTTTTGGCCAGTTTGGAATAGTGCCATTAACTTTGCAAAGGCAAAGGCAAGCAGTAGAAAATGTAGCAGTAAGTAATAATAAAAAATATTCTCTTTTGGCAGAAAATGGGCAATAATTAGACCTTCTTCCAGAATGGTGCCACTAGCTTGTGCCAGAGTACTGGATAACATAGTTTTTGAGGTGCCAAGTAAGCCACATTAACCTGATCAGCAAGGAGTCTGTAATCTAGATATCATCTGGATTTATCAAGCTAGTTATGGATGCCTGTCAAATAATGGAACATATTAGTTTTCAGGAATAGTAGTTAATATTAATATTCTAGAGATACATTGTCATTCAAGGCTAGAGAAGATGCCCAAATAAATTCTGACTGCCCAATATATGTGAATAAGAAGCAGCTGCTGAAGGCTCCTCTCCTATCAGGAGGCATAATGGGAGGATGTAAAAATGAGTGCATTCTTTGGTGGCTGTTCTGCTGTTTTGCAATAGTTTAGTCCTGAAGGTGGAATGTTTGTAGCCTTCCAGAGAATAATAAAAATCTGGCTGTTCTAGAAGGACTTTCATGAGTTAGGAAGATTCCTGTCATCAATGTATGTTAATGTTTATAGTTTTATTGTTTTTGTTAATGTGATCTGTTGGTCGGATGTGCCCTCTTGTACCTTATATGTTTCTTACTTATTTTCATACTTACTTATTTGTTTAAATTGTGAGCTCCCTAGAGTTGTTTGGATTTGGGTGGCATCTAAATAAAATGATTTCAATGAAATAAAATATTTTTTATTGTATCGTTCTTTGTTCTGTGTTACCTGCTAGAGTGAGGTGGTTTATAAATCAGGAAGGCAAGCCAAGCCAAAGCAAAGCAAGAGATTTCAGAGCAAACTTTAGCCTACGTTAAGCTCAGAAGATCCCATTGAACAGTATAGAACATTGACCATTTGGATTTAAGTGTCTTCTATAAAATACAGTAAATTTCTACAAAAATAATATTTTATTGTCGAACCACAGTAATTTTTAAAGTCTTCTTAGAGACAATGACTGATGGACAATCAACGACTTGCCTTGTTAGACACTTATAAGAAATGGGCTTTAAATTATACCATAGAGGAGGTAGGAATAAAAGACTCATTTCTGCTAAATATTGCAGTTCCCTCCCCCCCCCAGGAAGTGAGTAACCAGGAAATGTTGGGGTACCATTTGAGTTCAGACCTCCTTCCTACTAAAATAAACACCAGACTTTTGGAGGGTTTAACTAAGTCCAATATTAAAGGTAAAGGTAAAGGTTCCCCCGCACATTCGTGCTAGTCGTTTCCGACTCTAGGGGCCGGTGCTCATCTCCGTTTCAAAGCCGAAGAGCCAGCGCTTGTCCGAGGACGTCTCCGTGGTCATGTGGCCAGCATGACTAGACACCAAAGGTGCACGGAACGCTGTTACCTTCCCACCGTAGTGGTCCCTATTTTTCTACTTGCATTTTTACGTGCTTTCGAACTGCTAGGTTGGCAGAAGCTGGGACGAGTAACAGGCGCTCACTCTGTTACGCGGCACTCGGGATTCGACCCGCCAAACTGCCGACCTTCCGATCAACAAGCTCAGCGTCCTAACCCACTGAGCCACCGCGTCCCTCTAAGTCCAATATTAAGTCTCTGTAAAGGTCATTGTGTTAGGTGGCTCACACTAATTAACCTCCTGTATCGCCCATAAATCAATGTATGGTATCACAGATTGAAAAAAAAAGCATAAGAATGTTCTCACTGTCCTTAAAAGAAGAGCAATAGGACCTTAGAAAGTGCTTTTTGTTCTTTGCCACAATTAAGTGTCTTACAACATGCCCTTAATATTTAGCTATAGAGGCTGAAAAGAAACTTCATTTTGGAAGAGCAGTCAAATTGCCTGCCCGAGTTTCAAAGAGTGCTGTGACTGTATTTGCTTTCTGGGTATAAAGAAATGGTGCTTTAGGAAATCATATCTAAATCCTTGGCTGTATCACAACCACAGAAATTAACAACAGAGATAACCAGTGCTTTTTTTGTAAAATAAAAAGGTGCCGGAACTCACACACATCATACAACCCGCCTTGCCTACCCTACAAGGTTCCATCCAAAAAAGGTGCCGGAACTCCGTTCTGAGCATTCTATGAGAAAAAAAGCCCTGGAGATAACAGTGTATACAGGTAGTCCTCGACTTATGACCACAATTGAGCCGAAAACTTTTGTTGCTAAGCAAGACACTTGTTAAGTGAATTTTGCCTCCGTTTACAATCTTTCTTGCCACAGTTGTTAAGTGAATCACTGCAGTTGTTAAGTTAGCAACACGGTTGTTAAGTGAATCTTGCTTCCCCATTGACTTTGCTTTTCAGATGGTTGCAAAAGGGGATCACGTGACTGCAACCATCATAAATATGAGTCAGTTGCCAAGTGTCTGAATTTTGATCACATGACCATGGGGATGTTCCAACCGTCATAAGTATGAAAAATGGTCATAAGTCACTTGTTTATTGCCGTTGTAACTGTGAACTGTCACTAAATGAACTGCTGTGAGTCAGGGACTCCCTATAATTGAAGACTGAACAATGGTGTTATAGCAGATTCCTAGTATGAGAGAGTGTGCTTCTATGGTAACTGCTGTTATGAATATGAGTATTTATATTGTCTGAATGCAACTAAGAATACAACAAAACTCAGATTTGCTTCCCAATCAGCCATGAAGCTCTAGAGATTTAAAGGTAGCGTGATAATACTGGAGACAACCTCTGTGTACATAGAAGTCCAGTCCTTTGAGGAAGAGTTAAATTTTTTAAAGGAATTTTAAAAATGCCCCATGTTACCATTATTTTGATAATTGTTACACATTTATTTAAATTCTCACAGAAATTGTGGGTGAAAAAATGAAAATATTTTTACTGTTAAGAAATAAAATCCTACATTAGTTCAACTTTCACCCGATCTGCCTAGTTTGAAAGGCAACACAACAAATGCAAGTACCCTTAACCATGTCAGACTTGATTGTTCCTTAAAGAGAGTAAAATAAGAATTACGATGTTCTCCAGTTATTGATAATAGGCTGTCGCAGATAGATGGTATAATGTTCTGCTTGGTGGATCACCAGATTTGCACATCTGCCTTATGAATAATTTTAAAAAGCATTTCTGTCTCAGGATAGGTATCAAATTTTCTCAGATTGTGATGATAACGTGTCTAACTAAGATACATACAGGGATGATGTTATATACTGTTACATTCTGTACATTGAAAGTATGCTTTATGTCTCTTTAAATGTCATTGTATTGTTGCTTCATGGCATCTTTAATGGAAAATATTCCTGGGATCCTGGTAAAGTCCATCCTGTTTATTTCTTAACCTGTTGCAAAACCTTAAGTATGATGTTAATATCATAGTGCAATAGCCATCCAACAGCTAAGCCTAATTTCCATATGATTGATTTTATATATATATATATATATATATGACTGTCTGTGTGGTCCATGCCTGGGGAATGTTCTCTTCCTCTCTCTCTCTTTTAATCAAATCAACATTTATTCAAAAAAGCTGTTTCAGAAAGGGAAACCAGGCAGAAGAAATACCTAATTTGAATCCTTGTCTATATGGTAGTTTCTTAATTTAGGACACTTATAAGTGTGTCATTCCAGAAGCTCTTTAAGTATGATCTCATACTAAATGCAAAAAAGATATAACAAAGAACAGCACAAGTATTTACAATAACAATCAATAATGGGGAAGATCTTCCTCTAGCAGCTTAAAACAGTGGTGGGATTCAAATATGTGAACAACCTGGGATTCAAATATGTGAACAACAATGTTGCTAAGCACATTGATTTGTGCTTAGATTGTAAGCCGCCCTGAGTCTCCGGAGAAAGGCGGGATATAAATGGGATTAAAATAAATAAAATAAAAATAAATCTGTTCTCTCTGTGGAAGTCCATTCTGGGCCTGGGCAACAAAAAAATCAGCTATTGGTTCTACCGAAGTGGTGAGAACTGGCTGAATTCCACCCACTGGCTTAAACACAAAAGTTGTAGCTGTTCTCTGGAAGGCAATAAGAATGAGGGCCCTTCTTACCTCAGAGGTTAAGCAGTTCCAAAAGAATAACAGAGTAACAGAGTTGGAAGGAATCTTGGAGGTCTTCTAGTCCACATATCCCCATTCATGCAACAAATATTTTATACATATTTCATATTATTTTGCATTATCTTAATGAAGTGATGGTGCACTATCCATTTTGTGCAGGCTTTACAGGAAATTAAAACACCACAAGATAATTCAAGAATGTTGAATATTGCTTGACCCTTCAAAACATGTTTGATGAAAGAAGCATGTTGCATTCTGCTTTCAGCCACAGCTGGTGAAAGCATCAGGCTGACCCTGGCTGGTCCTAAAAAAGCTAAGCATGATGATAAATCGCTAAGAAATCCCAGGACTATAGGCTAGTTTGGAAACTTTAAAAAGTCAGGCTGAGTTTGAGGAAGTATTTTGTGTCACTGGTATCCACTCAACAATTCTAAGATCTTTCTATATAAAATAATGTTAAGCAAAGTAACACTAGCAAATTCCACAGCAACACTAGCAAATTACACAGCAAAAATAATATCATACAATGGCATTAAAGGTAAAGGTAAAGGTTCCCCCACACATGCGTGCTAGTCGTTTCTGACTCTAGGGGCCGGTGCTCATCTCCGTTTCAAAGCCGAAGAGCCAGCGCTTGTCCGAGGACATCTCTGTGGTCATGTGGCCGGCATGACTAGACGCCAAAGGCGCACGGAGCGCTGTTACCTTCCCACCGTAGTGGTCCCTATTTTTCTACTTGCATTTTTACGTGCTTTCGAACTGCTAGGTTGGCAGAAGCTGGGACGAGTAACAGGCGCTCACTCTGCTACGCGGCACTCGGGATTCGACCCGCCAAACTGCCGACCTTCTGATCGACAAGCTCAGCGTCCTAACCCACTGCAGAAGTTTAAAACAATTATGACATAGATTCATCTAAAAATAACTTCATCTCTCTGTATTCAGTAAAGATCATCAGAGGAGACAACAGTTATACCTCTTGAAGCAAGATGTTCTGTAATATATCACGGCCATTGTTAGACTTGCTTACTAGCTCCCAAAGAATTCTATCTTAGCTGTTTAAAGACTATGGTGCCATATTACGACAGATGCAGTTTTAACAAACAACTGCAAAAATTTGCATTTCTTTTCTCCAGTGGAGAAACATAGCTTAGAGGCTCCAAACACTGAGAAATAATGTAATCAATCCATGGTTGATCTCAAAAGTTAGGCATCTGCTGTACAAATGATGATAACTAAACACTTGACATGATAAAGTCTATTTCCTAGACAGCAGTGGAACCCAAACAGATGGTTTCAATTAGCTAGAAAGTGATCAAAGTTTGCCTCATTTTTGCCTTGACTTCCTCCTTTCAGGAAGTAATTCCACGAGCTTTTTTAAAAATAAGTAATGGAGAAGAAAGAATAAACATAATGGCAAGAATCTGACTCTGTGAAGCAGGAAAATTGGTTTTCATCTTGCAGAGCTCACATTTCCAACAGTTTGTATAATGTAATCTAAAGTACATGTCAAAACGTTAAACTACATTATTTTTAAAAATGTGTAGGTTAGACAGGAAATAGTTCGATTGCCTGAGAGAAGAAAAGTTGAGAATCAGCGTTTTTGTAGGCTGCCATGAAGATCAAATAGCTATTCATAACTCATTAAACATTAAATATTAGTCTGTGGTAAGTCATAACTATTCCACTGGCTCCACTTCCTCAGGAGCAAGCACCATGGGAGCAACTGAAGAGAAATAATTTAGAACATGGAAAAAGGAGTTTGAAAGGGCTAAATGTTTGATCTTTAGCTTTCAGTCCTCTACTTCCTATAAAAATTTCAATCTCCTCCATATTTCGGCATAGACTGCTACTTATCATAGTAGATAATCACAATCTAGGCTGCAAAAACATTGGCAACCACCAGATGACAGTAAAGAAATGCAGCAAACTCTGTATCTTTCTATTCACTGAGTGACCATAACAGATGTTTGCAGCCCGTTTGTTCTAATAATTGTTCTAATTATTATTATTATTATTATTATTATTATTATTATTATTATTATTATTATTATTATTATTATTATTATTATTATTATTATTATTATTATTAAATAACTCAAGGTGGCAAACTTCCCTAATACTCTTTCCTCTTCTTATTTTCCCCACAACAACAGCCCTGTGAGGTGGATTGGATTGAGAATGACTGGCAAATTCACCCTTCCGGTTTTCATGCCTAAGGCAGGACTAGAACTCATAGTCTCCTGGTTTCTAGGCCAGCACCTTAACCATTGCACCAAACTGACTTTCCATGCATTGCAGTCCATCAGCTAACTAGCCATATATCATTTTAACTAACGCAGACTATTTTTATTCACTTGTTTATTAATGGTAATATAGTAATAAAATGATCCATTCCACCAATGCCTCTGAATTTCCAGAAATTTCTGATTTGCCTCATATTAAAAAAAATAAGGCTGATAAGGGACTGGACCTAAGACTACTTCAGCAAAGTACTACAGAAGCTTTAAAGTAACAGAATAAATTACACCAGGCCAGAAGACCATGCTACATTTTCTGAACCTGTTGAAAAAAACCATTTTGATTAGTGCAGGCAGTTATCAGCTGAAAATCTATAAGATGCCATGAATGAAAAGCTTGAGCTGTTTCAAAATTAAACAATAAACTAATTTATTTTGAAAATTGGATGCCATTCCTCTATGTTTCTGGTGGAATCTTTTTTTATTTGTTCTAAACTTACTCTCTTACTCTGTGCCTTGAACATAGTTCTCAAAATGGGTCACAGGGAATAGATTTTTAGAATAAATTCTAAAAAGATAACAAAACTGATAATGAGAAAGAAACAATAGAAATCAACAGGTCAAAAGGTCATATCATTCGAATGAGATTTTATCCCATGGTCATCAGGACATTTGATTTTGCAAAAAGAGGACCTTGTGGTGCAAAACAGATATCAACTAAGGTAAAGCAAGGCTTGTGGTAGTATAGAATTTGCATCACTTTGAAAATTTGGATTCAAAATTACACCAGTAGCCATAAAAAACACCTGAGAATCATTGGTGATCAATCCAGCCTCTTGCCCAGTGCATGTTGGAGTTATTGAGTTCACATCAGCCTGTATCTTATGATTTATGATGATTGTATTTTATGATTATGATCCTGATTTATCACTTGTTGCTAGTATGTACACTGAGAGTTTATGCACCAGAGACAAATTCCTTGTGTGTCCAATGACACTTGGCCAATAAAGAATTCTATTCTGTTCTGTTCTGTTCTGTTTTGTTCTGTTCTACTCTACTCTACTCTACTCTACTCTATTGACAGATCTGTGCTGTGCGGAAAAACATATAAAGAAAAATGGATACTGCAGAAATGGACCCCAATGTCAAGGATAAGACTAGGTTGAGAGAGGTCTCTATCCAGTCTTATTTTAGGAAAGATATTTATTAGTTCCTTTCTCATTTTTATATTATTGTTCCTGTCCATCTCTTTCTCCCCTCTCTCCCCACTCTCTCTTGCTCTCTCTCTCTCTCACACACACAAACAAAATAGATCCTTACTAGGTACAAAAGCTTCTGAAATATGCTGATGATACAGCATCATGATGTATATATTCCGCTTATAGTTTAAATCTTATGCTTTTGTTTTTTCCTGAGAGTCTGTTTTGGCCTAGATAAATGGTTGGTTTTTATTATATGCATATCATTTTATTGTAACAGACCACTCTGGCCTCACCCTTGTCTTCTTATCTAGTCTTTACAATGTTGTCTAAACTATTTCAGAAGACCATCTTCTTAAAACTTAAAACTTATTATTTGTAAGTGTGGTGACAAAGGGAAGCAAATTTTATTTAAATTCTACAATTCTACTCCTTGTCCTTGATAAAAGAATTTAAATCCTTGCTTGCTCCTTAAGCGAGATGCCAGCTGAGATCCTAGTTTGTTTTTGCTTTTGAAGTTTTCATCACTGAATATTTACTCAGGAATAAGACTTACTATGTTCGATGAGTTTTATTCCTAGATAAATTCCTCTAGGGCTGCATCCAGGGCTTAATAAATCGATATGCATCAATTTAAGAATGTGCAGTCTTTTGCAGTGCCTGCTTGTGTTGCATATAATGATTCAAACATGGCTGGATTCTCTATAGAGGAGGCAGAACAAAAGAATGGTCAGAGGCTTTCCCTTCCATTGCAGTACATCATTCAGAAGTTTCCATCTAAACAGCTTCTATAATAATATAAAAAAATAATAAAACACCTAAGGGTTTGACTAGGATTTGAATCAGAGAAAGCCATAAGGTCAAACAATAATTATGTAGGAACATGATGACATTATATGAGGGAAGTGGGGTGGAGATTTGCATTTTTCTTCTTCTGAGAAAAAAGACAAAGCAGTTACTTCATATCATGAGATAATCGGAGTCAGCATCACAGCAAAAACAACCCTTACGCACAAACTATAAACTATTTGCTAATCAGACAAGAATTTTTAGGGGGAGGGCAATGTTTTATCTTTTCCTAGCTGTGTCCATATTTTCCAGTGAGTTGGGTCTATGGAGAGGGACTAGAAAATAAATCATAGTGATATTTAATAATGTTTAGAAACTGAGAAGGGCCATAAATGACTCTATTTGAAGTATTTGAAGATTCATATGGCACCCTTGTGAGAAAAATGTATACAAATGTGAGGTCTGTCTGGAAGCCAAAATGTCCTTGACCTTAGCAGATATGTGGCCAATAAAATCCCTTGACTGCAGACATTCCCTTTGTGTGAGCTCACCTTTGCTCAAAAGCACATCCAATGGATATTTCAAAGCTGCCTTCATGGTGGGCTCTTATCTTTCTGCCAGTGGAACTGAATAAATACATTGCATGGAATACACACACACATATCATATAGTGTGTGTGAGTGTATATATATATATATGAGAGAGAGAGAGAGAGAAAGAGAGAGAGATTTCATTACATGACCCTTTATACCCCACTCTAACTAAAGAGCTTGATTCTGAAAGCTTTGAGGAATGATTTGATTATAATCACCAAGTTATTTATTTGGGCTGACCTATAAGAGGTAGAAAAATAGCAATTCTTGAGGATCACAAAGATGTTGCATGAAACTTAGTATTGATCCAATTATCTTAGATGCTTAACATGGATAGGAATTTAATTTCCACAACTAGACACCCATCTGTGATACAATTGACAAATGGAACTGATTTTTCCCTTCTTTTCCTTAATACCTTAAAAAGTATTGTTTTTCTGAGCAGCATACTGAAGCTAAAATTGAGACTGAATTTACAGGTGAGCAGATCATAATAACCCATGTTTAGAATCATCATTTCAGAACCCAATATTCTCGTTCAGACATTTGATTTTGCAAAAAGAAGACCTTGTGGTGCAAAACAGATATCAACTAAGGTAAAGCAAGGCTTGTGGTAGTATAGAATTTGCATCACTTTGAAAATTTAGATTCAAAATTACACCAGTAGCCGTAAAAAACACCTGAGAATCATTGGTGATCAATCCAGCCTCTTGCCCAGTGCATGTTGGAGTTATTGACTTCACATCAGCCTGTATCTTATGATTTATGATGATTGTATTTTATGATTATGATCATAAAAACCCATGTTTAGAATCATCATTTCAGAACCCAATATTCTCGTTCAGTAACTTCACATCTGCAAGCAGGGGAAGAGGAAAGTGTCAATGTTTATATACTTTTTCTACTGAGAATAATCAGTATAACCATACCTGTCTAGCATGAAGAGAAATCTGCGACCTTACTATTTATTTATTAGATTTTTTATTCCACTTTTATTATTTTTAAAAATAATTCAAGATGGCAAACATACCTAATACTATTTCCTCCTCCTATTTTCCCCACAACAACAATCCTGTGAGGTAGTTTGGACTGAGAGACAGTGATTGACTCAAGGTCTCCCACTCTGCTATTTATCTATACAAGCACACATATAGCTATGTACAAATCTATCTATACTGAATAAAACCTGCTCATAGGAAGGAAATCAACTGGCAGTTGCCTTCCTGGAAATGAATGGAGAGGAGCACAGCACCATGGAATTGTCTGATGGGAAGATGGAGTAGCATGCTGCCCTACTTTGCAAGCTGTTGTGAAACAATCACAGTCCAGATTAGATGTTTTAATTTGTCTTAGAGTCAGTTTGGCCTGGGCACAGGACAGAAGCATCTTAAACTGTGGAGTTGCTCTCTATATAAGAAATAACTTTATCTTTACAGAAATAGAGCACAACAATTATGAAAACTGTAAACCTGAATGTATTTGGGTCAATATAAAAGGGGGGAAAATGACATTGCCATAGGTGTATACTATAGGCCGCCCAACCAAGCAGAGGAAATAGATGGACTTTTTGCTAGTCAGCTAACTAAGGTATGTAGAAAGCACATCACAATAGTAATGGGGGACTTTAATTACCCTGATATCAACTGGGAGACAAACTCTGCACCAAGTGGAAGATCTAACAGATTCCTGACAAACCTAGCAGACAACGTTCTCTCCCAAAAAGTAGAGAAGGGAACTAGGGGATTAGCCATATTGGAGATGAAATGATAGAAGGTGTCGAAGCCACAGGAACCTTGGGGGGAAGTGATCACGCAATATTGGAATTCAACATTCTGGAGGCACAAGCAATAGAACACAGCCAAACTAGAGTCTTGGACTTTAAAAGAGCTAATTTCAATAAACTTAGAGAGACCTTGGGAAGAATTCCATGGATGAGAATCCTAAGGGGGAAAACAACTCAAGAAGCTTGGGAAATTTTGAAAAGTGAGATAATAAAGGCCCAGTCTAGCACAATACCAACAAAGAAGAAAAATAATAGCTCTCAAAAGAAACCAGCATGGCTGCATAAAGAACTCGCTGATAAATTGAAAGATAAAAAGAACAAGTATAAGAAGTGGAAAGAGGGGCACATAACTTAAGGCAGAATATCAGCAAATAGCCCGTGCCTGCAAAGATGAAGTGAGGGAAGCTAAGGCTCAAAATGAACTAAGACTTGCGACCAAAGTCAAAAATAACAAAAAAAGCTTCTTTCAACATATAAAAAATAAGAAAAAAGTTAAGGAAATGATTGGTCCATTAGTGGGGGAAAGTGGCAAGAAGGTAACAAGCAACAGGGAGAGAGCAGAACTATTTAACTCATTTTTTGCATCTGTCTTTACACAAAGGGAAAAAACAGTCCAACCTACCAAAACTAGTGCCATAAAAAACAGAATATAAATGCTAGTTAAGATAGGCAAGAAAATGGTAAGTGAGCACATGTCCAGCCTAGACAAGTTCAAATCACCAGGACCAGATGGATTATACCCCAAAGTTCTCAAGGAACTGGCAGATGTGATCTCAGAACCACTGAACTATATTTTTCAAAGATCCTGGAGCACTGGGGAACTACCAGAGGACTGGAAGAGAGCTGATGTAGTTCCCATCTTCAAAAAAGGGAAAAAATAGATCCAGGAAACTACAGACCTATCAGCCTGACCTCAATACCTGGGAAGATTCTGGAAAAGATAATCAAACAACAAATCAGCGAACACCTTGATGCAAGCAAAGTTATCACTAAAGGTCAACATGGGTTTGTCAAAAACAGATCATGCCAGACAAATCTTATTGCATTCTTTGACCAAGTGACAAAATTAGTGGACCAGAGGAATGCTGTAGATATAATTTACTTGGACTTCAGTAAGGCATTTGATAAAGTAGATCACAACCTACTACTTGATAAGATAGAAAAATGTGGGTTAGATAGCATCACCACCAGATGGATTCGTAGCTGGCTGACAGGCCGTACTCAGCGTGTGGTCCTCAATGGAACTGCATCTACATGGAAGGAAGTGTGTAGTGGGGTGCCCCAGGGCTCTGTTCTGGGGCCAGTGCTCTTCAACATCTTCATCAACGATTTGGATGAGGGGATAGATGGGGAACTCATCAAATTTGCAGACAACACCAAGCTGGCAGGAACAGCCAATACTCCAGAAGATAGGCTTAAAATACAGGAGGATCTGGACACTATCTAACAAAATGAAATTCAATGGTGAAAAAAGTAAGGTTCTGCATTTAGGCAGGAAAAACAAATGCACAGGTATAGAATAAGTGGTAACTTGCTCAATAGTAACTGTGAGAGGGATCTCAGAGTCCTAGTAGACAATCACTTAAATATGAGCCAGCAGTGTGTTGCAGCTGCCAAAAAAGCCAACACAGTGCTAGGCTGCATTAACAGAGGGATAGAATCAAGATCATGTGAAGTACTAATACCACTTTACAATGCCTTGGTAAGGCCACACCTAGAATACTGCATCCAGTTTTGGTCACCACGATGTAAAAAAGATGTTGAGACTCTAGAAAGGGTAAGAGAAGAGCAACAAAGATGATTGGGGGACTGGAGGCTAAAACATATAGGGAACGGTTGCTGGAACTGGGTATGTGTAGTTTAATGAAAAGAAGGGCGAGGGGTGACATGATAGCAGTGTTCCAATATCTCAGGGGCTGCCACAAAGAAGAGGGAGTCAAGCTATTCTCCAAAGCACCTGAAAGCAGGACAAGAAGCAACGGATGGAAACTAGTCAAGGAGAGAAGCAACCTAGAACTAAGGTGAAACTTCCTGACAGTTAGAACAATTAACCAGTGGAACAACCTGCCTCCAGAAGTGGTGAATGCTCCAACACTGGAAGTTTTTAAGAAGAGACTGGACAGCCATTTGCCTGAAATGGTATAGGGTTTCTTGCCTAAGCAGGGGTTGGACTAGATGACCTCCAAGGTCCCTTCCAACTTCTTCTTCTTCTTCTTCTTCTTCTTCTTCTTCTTCTTCTTCTTCTTCTTCTTCTTCTTCTTCTTCTTCTTCTTCTTCTTCTTCTTCTTCTTCTTCTTCTTCTTCTTCTTCTTCTTCTCCTTCTCCTTCTTATGATGATGATGATGTGTGGCTATAGCAAGACATAGAGACATAACACACTTTATCATAAGACTTTAGAAACCAAACAAATTATCCCTTCATATGGTTTAGCACCTCAACTTTTATTTTTAAAAACTAGGCCTCAGTGGCTGCTATACAGTGATTGCCAAACTCCTTTTATGTGTTCCACTACAATGGACACTGTTGCTGATCCTGCCTCTAAATTCTATTGGGTGCTTTATAGTCCAAGTTCTAATGTAGGTTTTCAAGTATTTTAGGACTCTAAACATATAAAAGCTTCTAGACAACAGAAAAATAGACTTGGAAGGGCCCTTGGAGGTCTTCTAGTCCAACCCTTGTTGAAGCAGGAGATTTTATACCATTTCAGACAAATGGTTGTCCAGTCTTTTTTTAAAAGCCTCCAGTGATGGAACATTCACAACTTCTGAAGACAAGCATTCCACTAGTTTATTGTTATGGAAATCAGTGGACTTCCATATGGAAGTCTATGGACATAGTTTTCAGATACCCAAAAGAGATGTTGAACAGAAGTTACAAATTTTGCCATTCCTACCACTCTACTGGAAATATCTGAATAACATTTTGGTCATTAGGCAACACATATTTTTGAATATTCTTGTTTGAATGAATTGGAAACTTTAATAACTATTTGAGATCTTGTTCTAAATTCTGTAAATGAATGAATTCATTTCTTACATTGCTTGACCTGCTGCAAAGAAAGACACTGTAAATTCAAGAGTTTTCCTTAACACACCAGCATAGCTGTAGAATCTGAAGGAGCCCAATGTACAAAGGTTAGCTAAGATGTTGCTAAGTTACCCTCCTGAAAGAGGATTTGTTAATAGAGGCAAATCTGTGTGGGTACCCCACAGCATTGCACAGATATTTTGTGGGATGGAAAATATTTAGAAATTGCTGGATGAGCAAATTCCTAAATAATTTTACAATGTGATAAAATTTTGTTTTCTTTGCAATGTACACTATTCAAAGAATGCTGCAACATCTACACACAAACACATACTGTATACTGCATCCCAGAGAATGCAAATCCTGGTGCAAACCCTGTTTAAGATATTTTGCTGTTCAGTTGAGCAGGTAATGGGGGGGGGGGAAACAACTAACAGAATCTCCTGCAAATTAGGACTTCTGTACAAAGATTGCATTTTCATCACATCCAGAGCAATAGAGAATAAATAGCAAATAAACAGCAAAAAAAACCCCACCCCAAAACAAAAAACCAGGCAGTTGAATGAATGACATATATATTCATTGCTGTGACCATCAGAAAATGAAAATAACTCTATGTTTTCAAAGACAGCATTCTATTTTTTATCCAGTCCTCTCTTTCTCTTCTTTGAGGCCAAACAAATATTCATAAGTAATAAACATAATGAAAACACAAAAGATACCTACAAAGATGATCACAATATTTAAACTTACCCTGTCTTCCTTGGGCTGTGTTGTCACAGTGTTAATCCATAATAACTAAATAAACACTTTGTATAATTTTACACCTTTAAACTTACATTATTTTTTAAAAATTCAGCTACCCAAAGATTATCATATTTAGTAAATATATTGAATACTTTGTGTTTGAAATGCCTATAAGTAAACAAAATTGTTTGCACAAACACATTTTAGGTGACACATTCTCAAGTGTCAGAACACACAATAAAGGGAAACTCTGAATACCTTGCTTTTGCATATATATATATAATGAGAGTGTAAAAAATGTATTGAACTTTGTTTTCTAAAACACATCAAGAAGATACCCAAATACAGATGGGAAAAGATTTATCAGGATTCATCTGCACTTTGCAATTGTCCTGTCACTGTTTCTGGAGGACAAAAATAGACTGCATTGCCCTGTATTAATTCCCAATCTCCATCACGATGACCTCAGGCTGCCTTTTTCTGCTCTATTTTCAAAGTACACATTTTAGGCAAACTTTAGTAGTCGTGTACTAAAGTCTGAAGTAGAATGCTCCAGTGTGTTGCTGTTCTGTACCAGCCTGCTACTGGCCCTGCAGAAAAGGCAGGGACAACCCCTTTACAAACGGCAAGAGGCTGGAATTAAGCCTGCCAAATTTATTAACATAAAACAGAGCAAAACAAGACACCAACCATGAAACAGGAGCTATGAAACAGGAACTATTCAAGCGGTTGCCTTCAGCAAACCAGCCCTCCCATGCATTCCCCTTTTATACAGTTCAGGGCGTGGCTTCTCTCTGCCTCCTTCCGAGGTGCCCCATTGCCTTCCTCTGTTTACTCCTGATTGACTGCCTCCTGCATTGGGCGTCCTTGAACAGGGCCAGCTGTGGGTCATCTTCATCCATGCTATCAGGCTCACACAGCTGGGTCTCCGTCGTGACCAGGTGGGAGGGGCCTGGCTGAGGGCTCTCATCAGCAAGCTCTCCAACCGCCTCAGCAAGCTCTCCAACCCCCTCAGCAAGCTCTCCAACCCCCTCAGCAAGCTCTTCAACACCCCCCTCCTCCTCTGAGTTGTCCGACCCAACTGCCGAACCCACAGGCTGACCCTGAATCACAACAGTTGCAGACTAACCCCCCACAGTTCAGTGACTACTTTTTACCGGAAGAGCAAACCCTTCAACTGAAACTATGCTTACCAATACTCTAATATATTCTATACTTGTTTTACCAATACCCTTTCATAGCGATGGTGTCCACTTAGCACACATAAAATCACCAGTGTGAAAGAAGCAGAATTCTTTTTAATGATTTTTCTTTTCCTCAATAACTAGTTTTTCCCTGTGCTTCATTTTACCATTTTCCCAGATCCCTGAGGATTTCATTCCCAGAAATTCCAGGTTACCTGAGGGACCATCTCACCCCACTGGGATTGGCCCATCCCACTCTTTCCGGCAGAGGAGGTCTGCTGTGGGTCCCATCAACCTGGTTATTCCAGCTGGCAGGGTTCAGGAGAAGGGCCTTCCATGCTGTTGCTCCTCCCATCTGGAACATTTTAACCCCCCCCCCATGTGAGGTCAACCCTAACCCACCTATTCTTTTGTAAGGGCCTAAAGACCTGGCTCTACCAGTTAGCTTGTGGCCCCAATGGGAGAGTATAACACTGGAGGTGGCTGATTGAGTAATAATAGATCCTGCCTCCCTCCACTCCACCCCCCCCATCCTCCCCATGTATCCTTAGATTTTAATGTTTGGTTTTAATTTATTTATGTTTTAATGTATATGTTTAGAAACATTTTTAAGACTGAAAGCTGCCTAGAGTTACCCTATGGCAGTGATGGTGAACCTTTTAAAGACCAAGTGCCAAACTGCAACCCAAAACCCACTTATGTTTTGTTGGGTGCTGGGTGGGCGTGGCCCATGGGGTGGGTGTGGCCCATGGGGTGGGTGTGACTGCGGTGGTAACTACAGACTGGGTAGGACTAAAAAGTTCAATCCATCAATTCCAACTTTGCGAGATTTTTTTCCCCATGAGAAGTTGACATTGATTGATTGAAATGGATTGATTGATTGATTGAACCTTTTTTTGCACAGTGGTGGAAAGGTTTTATAAAACCCAGCTGAAGGCCTTGGTCTGGGGCGACGGCACGCGTGCCCACAGAGAGGGCTCTGCGTGCCACCTGTGGCACGCGTGCCGTAGATTTGCCACCACGGCCCTATGGTAAGATGGGCAGCTCATTAAAAATTAAATTAAAAATTAAATTAAATTAAATTAAATAAAAAACAAGTTTATTTGAGATGTTTGGGAGCTTGGGTTAAAAGCCATTTACATCAGAGAATTGGAAAATGATAAAATGGTTCATTCATGGACTTACTTTAATAAAATTGAAATATTTTAAAAGATACACTTTCTAGTGACTCAGGAAAAAAAAGTCATTAAAATATAGGTTTTTACTGTGATTCAAACCAGCAACCTACTCAGGGCTAAAGAAAGATCATAAATGCCATGCTGTTTCAGCAGAGCTAATAAAGGGCGGTATAAAGGTAAATGTAAAGGTTTCCCCACACATGCGTGCTAGTCGTTTCCAACTCTAGGGGCCGGTGCTCATCTCCGTTTCAAAGCCGAAGAGCCAGTGCTTATCCGAGGACGTCTCCGTGGTCATTGACTAGACGCCAGAGGCACACAGAGTGCTGTTACCTTCCCACCGTAGTGTTCCCTATTTTTCTACTTGCATTTTTACGTGCTTTCGAACTGCTAGGTTGGCAGAAGCTGCGATGAGTAACAGGCGCTCACTCTGTTACGCGGCACTCGGGATTCAACCCACCAAACTGCTGACCTTCTGATCGACAAGCTCAGTGTCCTAACCCACTGAGCCACCACGTCCCTTGTAAAAAGGGCGGTATACAGTAGGATTTATTAAAATGGAAGGGAGTGGTGTGTATGGCAGCCTGCAGTTCAGAATGAATTACCTTGCAGGTTATTGCCAAAGGGACACAATCTATTCTAGTCAAGATTATTATTATTATTATTTTTAAATTAGAATCAAGTCAGTATGAACCCATGTAGGAGTAACTTGAATGATAAGTGAAAGGCCTAAAAGACTGGATAAGACATTAATTGTTGATAAGATGGGAAAACTCAGTTCATATGTCTCTCATATTTCTTCATCCTCCCTTGCCTTCTTCCGTCCCCATCTTCAATTTAGACTGTGAGATTTTCTTGATTATTTAATTTGGAATGCATGTGAATGCATGCTGAGTGTATAGAAAGATAGAGCAAAAATTACTCCACTATCTTTTTTGACACAGATCAACCCATCCTGTTTGCTCCACAGCTGGACAAAAGCAGAAAAAGGAGCTATAGTTTACAAAGATAATGTAAACTCCAAAGTTTACATTGCATAGCTGCGCAGCATTTTAGTTTATAATGGCACAAGTTTCTGTCCGGTAATTTTTCAATTTCACTTTTGCATTTGATTGGAAGGACATTTTTGAAATGTCATATAAGCGTAAATATCCAGAATAAATATTAAGAGTTGTAGGAGCAAATCTCAGAGAATTAGAAATGTAGTCTAATGAACGTGACCCCATAAATGATGGAGGGTTTTTAAATGTGTGTCTTCTGCAGAGACTAAAAATATCTTGGAAATAAAATATCCTTAATTTTAACATCAATTTTCTCCTACACCCAATATTTTGTACCAGCCCACCATCAATTCAGGTTGTACTATTGTGTCAATTTTGTAGGGAAGTTCAATGAAGATTAAACACATTTTTATTGTGCTTCTTTTTCCATTTGGAGTGAGGGGAACAATTCATCTCTGGATTTTACATTAGACTTGATGTTGAAAGGCAAAGAGAAGAGCTTCCAATGATAATAATCCACTGCCTTTTACATGCATCCTTAGCACATGTGTAAGACAGCTTATTATATCCATATGAGTAACAGTATCTTGTTCTGCTGCTTCATTCCAATTTTTAAAAACTTTGTGAATAAATCATGTTTGGCTTAGACAAATCGGTGAGTTTTAATTTGGGAATTTAAATTGGTCATCCCACATTCATGCTTCATTCACTCAGAAAAAGGTCATATACACTTGCTTCCAGGCCAATGGTCATGCTTTCAGACTGAAACTGTGTGTAGATTACATGTATGTTCAGTTGATGTTGGCTTCAAAAAGCAGGCTCTCCAAATGTGCATTAGTAGCCATTACATCCTCTTGTCCTTTTCAGCATAATGTGTGAAGGCTGGGCATAGAAACAGTCACAGAATTGCTGTTCAGTCTTCCATGAATCCAGCTGGCCTATGTTCATTGTTCAAAGCTTATGATCCTAAATCAACCAAAGCAAACCATTTACAAGAAACCATTTATTCACCAGATTTTTTTTAAATGAAAGAGATTCTTTCAATAGCTTCTGTTGGAACATATGGGTGAATGTGACTTCAAGGACTATTTGCATTGTATTCTTATGAGGACTCAAAGCACTTCATGTTCAAACTTGTTAAACAAACAAGGAATATTAAAGGGGACTGGCCCTATTATTTATAAACTTCCTATGTCATCTTTATTTGGCTTTCTAGCTGAAAAGATTGTGCGTTTGTGTGTGTGTGTGTATTAGATTATGTAATATGCAGTATGTTTTATAACTATTCTAGTATGCTTACATAGATTGAATGCTAGGTGATGAACATTTTGTTATAATGTGTTTATGTATGCACACACACATACACACAGTATATATATATATATATATATATATATATATATATATATATATATATATATATATATGTAAATTATTCAAATTGCTAATAAAGAATTTTAGAGAGGCAATTATTATTTATTAGCAATTTGAATAATTTACACAAATAATGAGCTGTCATAACTTGTGACTATATCCTGTGGATAGCCTTGAGTTAGGCCAAACAGGAAAGAAAGAGTTAATTAGCAAGGCATATTCAAATGACTTGACAAATATTTAACACACACACACACACACACACACACACACACACACACACACACATATACATATATAAAATAAATTTTTGGATTGCAAACAAAGAATTAAAGGGAGACTGATATAGCCCTTTCAAACTTTATATATATATATATATATATATATATATATATATATATATATATATATATATATATATATATATATATATATATATATATATATATATATATATATATATATACATACATACATACACATATATATACATACATACACATATATATACATACATACATACATACATACGCACACACACACACACACACACACACACACAGAGAGAGACACACTGCGATTTCCCACTTGGTACAAATCAATTGCCTTTAAATACAGTCTTTTCCACCATGTTATTCTCCTTCTGTGGCCTAAAGTTGGTCTTCTTGCTAAACGAATGAGCAGTTGGGATCTGAGACTCCTCAGATAAAGCAGGGCATCATGCAGTTTGTATTGAATTCATTGCAATAGTTATCTGGACCCAGACCTTGATACCAGGATAGAAAAAGCAAGGAGGTTATTGAGTGTTTTGTTCTGCCCACTTAATTCTGCACTGAGAAACAAATCTCTTTCCTCTCAGAATAAAAGGGGGGGGGGAACAAAGTAAAAGAGACTAAATTATTTTTTTAATCTTCCACCATAGTGATTTTTATGACCTAATAGTTCTGTTTTTTAGCCTTCATATTTAGTCTGGCTCCTAGCAGAAAGCTGAACGGAGCAAAATGCAGCTGTTTGCAAAAAGCCCCATAAAACATCCCAATTGCTCCAAATGTCACAATTGCAGTAACAGGAAACTGGGATCTTGCTCACTTACTCCCTATATCACCACACATAGAAGGTACAGGTATCCATGGTATTAAAAAGGGGTGAAAGATCTCGCTTCCCAATCTAGTTTGAAGTCCTCTACATTGACTTTTTTCCCTTCAGAGGTGAAGCTTGTGATAATATTTCATGGACTGATATTTCATTTCTGGATCATAATAATGAAACAATGGCTATCAGAATATGTGAAGCAATTCCTCGTTTACCTTCTCATAACTGAAACAACTGCTGGCAAATCTCAACTCTTGAAGCTTCCATCTCGTCTAACAGCGTGTGAAGAATCCTTTCCCCACAAATCTCCCAATATTGAAGCAGATCTGTAATGTGACCTACATGTTCCTGTAAAACACCGAGCTTAAAAGCAATTTCCTTTGAAGAGATCTGCTGATTATCTTTGATTAGTTTATCAGTTATAGGTAACCATCATGGGCTGTCCACTTCATTCTTGAACACACCAGCAAGTTATTTCCAGTTTACTAACTTTTAATCTTTTTTAACTCAGCAATACACACTAAGACTACAGAGTCATCAACATAAATAACCTGCATTTGGTGGTGAATTTCAATTGGCTGGACTCTTGGAAAGGCCCCATTAGTTCAGTTCAAATCTTAGCCCATATAGATGGACTTGCCTTATATAGGTCATAAACCAACAGAGATTTAGTTCCTTATAAACAATGAAAAGGGAATGAAGGAATGAATTAAATATTAGAGATAGAGAGGCATATGAAATTATGTTCACTGTTCAAGTGATCAGCAGTGCTGCTAAGGAGGGGCCACTGGATTGATATCTAGAGCTTTCTCAATAGTCTGTGGGAGAAAAGGGTGTCAGATTTGCCCTCAAGTCGGGACTTTTCAAAAGAGGAACAGAAAGAAGTGCCATTGCCTGGAAAGCAGGGGAGAGAGATTGGGCAAGGAAAATGCAACACAAGCAGAAGGAGAGAAAGCAGGTGGAGAGCATCTTAACAATAAATGAGGGGCACTGAAGAAATAAAAGGGAAAAGCATATCCCAGGTGGCATCTCATTCAAGGCGCCTGAATTTTGGCAATGATAGGATACTTGTAGTACTAAATTAAACATACTTGTAAAAATCAGCTATGGATGAGTAAAACAGAAAACTGGACGCATAAGCCTGCCTTGATTCTCTGATGACTCCATTTATTTGAATGTTTTTCCATACAGCCTTCTGCTCTCTGTTCACTGAAGTTCTGTCTGTCCAATAAAGAAGACAAGGCAACTCTGCATTAGGTCAATGGACAGCGTTAAGTCCTTTCAATGCCAGGTCCAACAATTCGTGGTTGTAGACTGCAAGTGAAAAAGGCTGGCGAGTGTATCAAACAGTGATTTGGCAGGGATTTCAACTGATTTATTTTTCAGAGTGTGTAAAACGAGTAAGAATGCTTCCCAGCATTGACTTTGCTACAAATATTTCCTAGGATTCTTTTTATAATGGGTCCTCAATATGGACTTCTGATGGTACCATGTTCTTTGTTGTTTTATTGACTTTTACTCGGTAAATAAGAACATCCTGTTCTTCATTGTTGGCCAGCTATTTTCTTTGCCTTTTGATATGCGCTATACACTTTGAGAAGTTGAAAGTACTAAAGCTACTCCAACTGGCAAGTTGCTTTTCTGCATGGTCCATATTGCCTCAATCAAAGCACAGTTATTTCACGTGAATGTTGATCCTTTAAAAGAAAGAGGTAATACAGGAGGCATCCTGCCTCCAAAAGCAGATCTTATCAGGTTTAGTTACGGTAACTTGCTCTCTTTGGGGGCTTTTTTCATGTGGGAAAAGCATCGAAGAAGTTAAAAAGAGAGAAGCATGGGGAGTTTGTGTGTTCCCTGCAATTATTGCATGAACAAAGTTTTGTACACCTGTACATAGGAAGAGTCAAGATAAAGACTCTTTGAACTGAATTCCACTCCTGGTGATTTCATAAGATACATAAGGCTGCTGCTATGGGAATAAAATAGTTTGAAACCCTGAAGAAATGATGGGATAAGGATATAAACCTAATGAATAAATGATTGATAAAAATAAGATGCCTGGCATTAGATGCAAAGTGAATTGACACTTTTCAACGATGACAGAACCTGTGGAAGCAGTCCAACTCCCTCCCAATCCTGTGTTCATGCCTTAGATTTTCCCTATGAAAGCACACCTATTCTTCTTGACATAATCTTGCTGTTTTTTGCCTTTGTTCCAGCTTGTCAAGACCTTCCTATATCTTTTATTTTGTCCTCTAAATTGTGAGCAATTGACTTTTGCTTTATGCCACTTGTAAATCTGATAATTATTATTTTTTAATTCCTCATCCATATGTTGAACAGCAGAGGACCTACAAAATGAGCACGGTGTTTTGCTGAGGAGTTAAGCAAAGCAACCCAAAATAAGAGGTTTTTGTAAGGTTACCGGATTTGCCCAGTTTTCTGCATTTCTCTGATCTCATCTAGTAGTCATCTGGATTTTGCAGGTGAAGATTTTCTATTCCTTGTTTACTATAGAATACAATATAATATACCTTGTTGATTAGTCAATTGACCATATCAAAACTGAGTATCAGCCAGAGTAAAATACAATAAAATGTGATAAGATACTGTGAAGTGAAATAAAATTGCTACAGTGAGAATAAAATATAGTAGGTAAGATAAAGTGAAAATAACAAAATAAGATGAAATAGTATCAGGTAAAATAGAAGAAGAAAATTTTTTTAATCAAGTCAATTGACTGTGTCAAATACATAAACCTGGTACAAAAATGCAAATAGATAAAGAGAAAACAAAACTTCATAATAGATTGTCACCCCTACAGTTAATTTCAAGGTATTCTGTACTACTTGAGATGGTCTTTGAAAGGAAGAGTGCCATCTTAGAGACAATGTTTGGGTTTGTTCCCTGCTATACGAAAGCCTGTTTCTCCCCGATGCCCCAATATTTTTTAGTTTTTAAATAAGGGTCTAAATAAACGGCCTTTTCTGGAGAGTATAATTTGCAATCAACAAGAATCTTCAGTGTCTTCAATGACTGGGGCTCCACAAATGCACAATCTTTTTCAAGTGGGACTCCGTGAAACTTCACATATCTTGCCACGAAGTCCAGTTGTGTGAATAGAGCTCTAGAAAAAGCTCTTCTGAGATGTTGAGGCACGTAAGTTGTTAAATATTTTTGTAACCGGGACACGGATTTGAATTGAGCCAGCCATTTCAGAGGCTTGACACATTTAAGGGCTGCAATGTCATCTTGGATAATTACATCAATAATTCTGGAATTATTGGTCTTCCTTGGCCTTCCTTGACCTGATTGGACTAGAAATTGGATGGAGAATCCATATTGAAAGTTGGGTGGCCCAAGGGTGAAGTTGCTTATGTAATTGTCCTTCAAATCACAGCTTGGACAGTCTATCTGGGTCTATGGATAGGATCTTCTGGGAATAATTAAATAATAATTATCAAATGGCTTTATATAGGGGGTGTTCCCAATTTTGCCCATTCTTCTGGGCTGGTGTAAACTTATCCACTCCAAGATATATTTCAGAAAAGTAGATTGTATCTGTTCCAATAAGGGGACATTAATATGTTCCCACAGTTCTGCGGGTATTGGGACTATTTTGGGACTATTTTGCTGTTATATACCATTGTTATAGGAATTAGAGAATCTGGGTAGCTATGGTTCATAAATTGCCTTATGGCATTGGCATTGGCTGTAGCCCTTAAAGAAGTCCTCTTAAAATGTGGGAGCCAGGAACTGTTTATGAATATTTGGGTGACTCCCTATTTAGAGTTAGGAAACAGTTTTATATGCGTGGTGGTGCATCAGCTCCCTCTGGTTCTGGATGAAGCGGATTATCTAGACCCATACCAATTGGGCTTCAGGCCCGGGTACAGCACGGAGACGGCATTGGTCGAGCTGGTGAATGATCTCTGGAGGGCTCGGGACAGGGGATATTCCTCTGTCCTAGTCCTATTAGACTTCTCAGCGGCTTTCGATACCATCAACCATGGCATGGTTTTTCAGTGGTTCTCCTCCTATCTCCTGGGACGTTCGTAGTCGGTGTTGGCAGGGGGGCAGAGGTCAACCTCAAGGCCTCTCACTTGTGGAGTCCCTCAGGGGTCGGTCCTCTTGCCACTCCTGTTCAACATCTACATGAAACCGCTGGGTGAGATCATTCATGGTTTTGGAGTTGGGTATCATCAGTATGCTGATGATACCCAGCTTTTCATTTCGACCCCAAACCACCCCAGTGATGCCCTCGACATGATGTCCCGCTGCCTGGAGGCGGTTCGGGTCTGGATGGGGAGGAACAGGCTTCAACTGAACCCTGACAAGACTGAGTGGCTGTGCGTACCGGCATCTTGGGATATTCAGGATATCCCATCTCTTTCTATGGGGGGTGAGTTATTACCCCCGGTAGATAGGGCTCGCAACTTGGGAGTCCTCCTAGATTCACAGCTTTCTTTAGAAGACCATATAGTAGCTGTGACTAGGGGGGCCTTCGCCCAGGTCCGCCTGGTGTGCCAGTTGCGGCCCTATCTAGACCGGGATGCTTTACGTACGGTCACTCACGCGCTCGTGACCTCTCGTTTGGACTACTGCAACGCTCTCTACATGGGGCTGCCCTTGAAGACCACTCGGAGGCTCCAACTGGTACAGAATGCAGCTGCAAGAGTTGTGTTGGGAGTTTCCTGATACTCCCATGTTACACCTCTGCTCCGCGAGCTGCATTGGCTTCCAGTTGTCTTCCGGGTGAGATTCAAGGTGTTGGTAATGACCTACAAAGCCCTACATGGCATGGGTCCGGAATACCTTAGGGAGCACCTGCGGCCGGCATCAACTTCCCTCCGCCCAGTGCGCTCCCACAGAGAGGGCCTCCTCAGGGTGCCACCGGTCAAAGAATGTCGACTGGTGGCCCCCAGGGGGAGGGCGTTCTCTGTGGGCGCGCCGGATTTATGGAACCATCTTCCGGTTGAGCTCCGGATAGCGCCCGACCTCCGCTCCTTCCGGCGCGATCTAAAGACTTACCTCTTCGAACAAGCTGGCCTGGCCTGATGGGATGGGGTTGGGTTTTATTAATGTGTTTTAACTTATTTTTAATGTGTTTTAACTTATTGTAAGAGTTGTGGGCATTTTGTTTAATCTCTTTTAATTTTTGTATTTTGTCTTTTAACATGCACTGCCCTGTTCACCGCCCTGAGTCCTTCAGGAGAAGGGCGGTATACAAATAAAATTAATAATAATAATAATAATAATAATAATAATAATAATAATAATAATAATAATAATAATAATAATAATAATAATAATATGGGGGGGTTTCCAAATGTATAGGCTTTTTACCCAGTAGTAACAAAATATATAGCATAATTATGCTGTTTGGGAAGCATATATTTTTCCTCCTCTGAAATCTCTCAGAAATCCTTGTTGATATCTGAGAATAAATAGTGGTTTCCTTGGTGGTTGGTTGACTTTATATTTAGATATACATCTATCCCAAAGTGTACAACTGGCTATACTTACATGGTAAGAAATATTTTCCATGTCAATTATGCCCAAATTTAACATAAAACAAACCCAAGAACCTCTGTTTGTCACTGTATATGTTTTCATAGCTATAAATTCATTTTTATATAACTTTAAGTGAAAATTTCATATTCAGTCAATTTACATGTGTCCTTTCCTTAATATTAGCTGGGCAAGAGAACAAAAATGTTTCAGAAATCAAAATTCAGCCGGCAGAATTGAATAGTTTTAAATCTCATTAATTTTTCTGAAATTCCTCCCATAGAAAGCAATAAGATTTTGAAGTGCTTAATTTTGGCATATATTATGTAAATATATAATATTTGCTTTGTATGCAACTATTCTTAGAAGGACCAAAGGATATGCTTGTCATAAAGTTCATAGCTTAAGGGTGCATAAATTTATTTGTTTTTTCTACCTATCTCACCCATTTTCCTTTTTGTATCTCAACTTTGAAATCAAATACTTTCCTGCAAGAACTGTCTTGTTTTAGTTAACTTATACAACAAACATGTTCTGGGAGTTATGCTGGCTGGAGAATAGAGCTAAAATGGTTTTAACAAATGAATTATCTTTATTTTAAAGAAGCCTACTGGTGAAGTGGATACAAAAATCCCACATCTTTCTTTGATTTTTGAAAGATCTGAAAAATCAAGAGCCAATGTAACCTTTAATCTATGTAATTCTAAGGCATTTCAGTGAATCACATATGATTACCTTGAGGAAAACTTGAAATGAATTTCAAAACTCTGCCTTGGGTAAAACATCTGTGAAAAATCTGAAGAAAGACAGTAGAGGGATCACAAAAAATAGCAAAATCTATCAAATTGCAAAAAAAAAAAAGAATTGCATTTGTGAATATAATAGGCAAATTAAAGCCCAGAGCAGATTTAGGCTGAAATCCTGTATTTCTTTATCGGAAGTAAAACTGGTAATTCAATACATGCATAGGTTGATGGTGTTAAATACCCTCTGTGATGGGGGAGGTTTGAAATAATTCTGTTTTTACATATGAACTCTTTACTGACCTTAATTACCACGAACCATTTCAGCATATGGACTAAGCGTATTTGAAGAGTATTGTTAGCCTACTAAAAAAATGCAAGAATACAAGAAGCATTCCACATATTTGGGGTATGAGCACGACACCAGAAATTGTTTATTAATCAAAAACAAGTATTTCCAAAGGCGCAAATGCTGGTTTTGATTAAACAAATACTTCCTGGCATAGAATTGGTGCATTGCTATTATTTGCCAGAAATTTAGCCCTCTTGTTTCCCAGTGGAATTTTTTATTAGCCAACCACATTCCCCATGATCCTCTGTAGTCCATCCTGCTGTGAATTGGGAAGGTGTTTGTTTTTTTCCCCTGGCAGGACGTTTTATTTGATTCAAATGATAATTAAGGGTAATAACTTTAGGGTAAACAATAACCCCACCCCCCAGTGATTCTTTTGGGAAATAATTTGAAAGAAAATTCATTCTCCCTTTATATGAAACTTTCTCCTGAGAATGAAGTTAAATGAGTGCATTTGTGTGTGCGGGATGTCTGATGTCTCCCTATAGCACTTCCAGATGACCAGCCTTTTTTGTCCAAGTGTTCTGATTTCACAATGAATAGGCAGCAGAGAACGGATGGTCTGTTCCACTTATTTTTAGATCAGGATACTAGGGCACAGTGGGAACAGACATGCTCATTTGTGATTTTATGTTATTTGCAAAGAACCCCACAGTCCTTCCCAAACAGTGACTGAGCACAGAAAAATACCAGTCAATCAGGACTTATTTGCCACATGGTAATGAGTACCCTCCCCATAGTTTTACACTGAACCATACATGTACTCAGTGGTGGGATTCAGCTGGTTTGCACTGGTTCAGCAGAACTGGTAGCTAAATTTTGCTGATTTCGGAGAACCGGCTGAATGCACATTGCTTCCAGAAGTCCAGTCTAGGCCTGGGAGGCCTGGAGGAGGCCTCCCAGGCCTAGAACGGCCTGCCGGAAGTGCATGAATGCCACTTCTGGAAGTTCATTCTAGGCCTCGGAGGCCCAGGCCTGCATCCCATAAGAGAACCGGTTGTTCAGTATTTGAATCCCATCACTGTATATATTCCATTTTTATAAAAGGAGGAAGAAATTGTGAGGCCTCTGTACTTATCATGGTACCAATAACCCTTATTTTCCACGCTATTAAACTGGTCAAATACAAGTAGTCCTTGACTTACAACCGTTTGTTTAGTGACCATTTGAAGTTACAACAGCAATGAAAAAAGTGACTTATGACCATTGCTTACACTTATGACTGTTGCAGCATCCCCGGGGTCATGTGCTCAAAATTCAGATGCTTGACAACTGACTTATATTTATGATGGTTGCAGTGCCTTGGAGTCATACGATCAGCTTCTACAACCTTCTGACAAGCAAACTCAATGGGGAATTCAGTTTCACTTAACAACTGTGTTACTAACTTAACAACCACAGTGATTTACTTAACATCTGTGGCAAGAAGGGTCATAAAACGAGGCAAAATTCACTTAACAAATGCTTCACCTAGCATTTGGGACTCAATTATGGTCCCAAATTTTGGACTCAATTATGGTCATACGCTGAGGACTACCTGTACACCATGATTGTCTTGGACCCTTCATCCACTACAAGGAAATACCAAGAGAAAGAAGATATGGAACAAAAACAGACATTCCCTCCAGTGACTACCCAGGTTGCCCATGTAATTCTGCCATTATGCTTACCATTTGAGATTCTGGGACAACAAATGATTTGGATAGAGATAATCCAGCACTTTTTTCAGTGGTAGCCTTTTGGAAAGGTGTCAAATGGTCAGCATAGGCTTTAACTTAAACTGTGATCAAATCAGCATGGCTTTTGTGGGTTTTCATGGAAATCTCTGTGAGGAGGATGGAGATAGCACCAAAGCATTCATATTTTAAAATAATGAGGCACTCCGGAAGTGCTGATCTGAATTACAGTGAAGATCTTCAGCCATCAAGTCGAGAAATGATCAGCTACAGTGTTGCGTTAGATGAGGGAACTCCAACTTCAAGTCAGCCACATAGCTTGATGATTAGCAGTGGGCAAGTCACCTCAAACTGCTTTAAAACACCATTTGGAGGTCTTTAGAAGAAGGATATACAAATACAGTTTATATACTATCATTTAGATATATAGGGAAGAGATAAAACTAAGAAGGCAGAATTCCTCAAGACAGCATAGACAGCAAAAGAACATTTAAGTGGAAAAGGACAAAATTCATGCAGCACAAGCCTTACACAATATTTTTAATCATAAATTCTGTTTAGTAGGAATACCACTCAAGGAAGTAGGAAGATTTTTTTTTATCTCAAATACTGAGATCATCCATGCCTGAGGATTCAGGATTCTTCTACAGTGGAAAGAGATGTGACGTCAATGACTGCAACAGAGGAAATGAAAATTAAATACTTCAACTTAGCAAACAGAAGTTATTTCCACTACAGCACAATTGTTCTATAGTATTTTCCCAAATATGTAAATAAGGCAATCAGCTATTACGATTGCAGAATGGCCACCAAAAAATTATCCATCCATGTCACAGAAAGCAAGAGAAAGATGGTACCAGGTCTGAAACAACAAGAAGTTAGGAAAAAGAGCCACAAGAAATAAAAAGAACTGCCTCCAATGTTTACTGGAATGTTTGTAAAATGATCTTTTGATTGAGTTGAAGACTTTCACACTGGATTCCTATTCTTCCTTCAACAGTAGCAATTCTTCCTAGCCCTTCTGACTTCCTTGTTGGATTGATTGTCTTGGTAGGAGAAAAATCCAACTAAGAACATTATCCTCAACTAGTCAGAACTCATGGCTCTGCTTGGGTTTCTCCTGCTTGAGTGGACTAGAAGACCTCCAAGGTCCCTTCCAGCTTGATTCTAATTCTCAAAAGCTGATGCCTCCTAGTGTCAATTATTTCCCATAAGATGGATGGCTGCCTGCCTCTGGTGATATTTAGATTGGAGCAGCATCTTCAGCAATTGGTTTCCTACGTTTAATCCCATCCAATCTTCAGCTGCAGAAGTTTTCAAAATCTACCCCAGTGCCCAATAGCAATGGTTGCACTTGCTACCTCTTCAATCCCAGGCTTTACTAAACATTCACATTGCCCAACCCCTGTTGTACATACCGTATGTCACCAGTTTATTTTCCAAAGGACTGGAGCTGCTTTCTTCATTTTACCAAAAATAGCAGGAACCCACATAGGGTTCATTCTGTTTCTTTCAGCCCATTTCTTCAAACTATTTAGACCAATTGGTCTCCTCCTCCTGTCTTCTGCAGAATTGGCTAGACCACAAAATTTTATGTCATCTATGAATATGATAAGCATTATAAGAAATGTACAACATCCCAATTCTTAAGTTTGATATGAGAAACAATAAATTCATCTTATTTTTTTTTGAGTCTGATTTGTGAGTCAGCTATATATCCACGTCCTTGTCATGCCATCCATATATCCAGTTTGGTAATCAGCAAGTCATGTAGGAAAATCAGATTCTTCTTTCCCAATTCTTCTAACATCTTCTGTTTTATATAACTTTGCAACTTGGCAAGGTATACAAGACCTTTTTACCAATACAATTTAATGAAAATGGTAGACCTTTTCCATAATGATTTTATAAAGCTAAGGTCCTCGACCAATAAATTGAATCCTGGATATAGACTGGGCAACCATTTTACTGGGATGGTATGAGGTCCTCTGCCTTGAGCAGGGGGAGTTGGACTAGAACACCTATAAAGTCCCTTCCAGTTTATGATTCTATGTTCTAGGATAGGGCTTTTCAACCAATGGTACGGGTACCACCTGTAATACATTGGCACCTGGCAGGTGGTACACGACCATCCTAGAGAAGTGATAGCGGGGGAGGGGAAGGAGCTGAACCGGTGGTAGCACCGCACAAGCCTGAGAGAGACATGGCTGGAGCTGCAGGGCTGTCAGGGCTCAGCGGAAGCACCAGGATCAGTGCCAGGCTCCAGCTGGAGCTCAGCGCTGATCCTGGCGCTTCTGCTGAGCCCAGAAGAAGCGCCGATCAGCTGGAATGTTGCAGCATCTCCAGGTTCTTGTGATTTACATTCAGATGTTTGGCAACTGATTCATGTTTATTATTATTATTATTATTTATTATTTATTAGATTTCTATACCGCCCTATTCCCGAAGGACTCAGGGCGGTTTACAGGGCAAAATAAAAACAGTTAAAACAGTACAAAAATTAAGATAAAATTAAAAATTAAAATAAAATAAAATTAAAATTAAAATAGGATTAAATAACAATAGCCCAAATTTAAAATTTGAATTTAAAATTTAAAAATTTAAAAATTTAAAACCCCTCAGTCCAGGCCAGATAAATCAAACAGGTCCCGGTGAAACGAACGAAGGTCGGGGGCGGTCCGGAGTTCCACAGGCAGGTCGTTCCACAGGGCAGGCGTGCCCACAGAGAACGCCCTCCCCCTGGGGATCTCCCGCCTGCACTCACTGACTGGCGGCACCCTAAGGAGGCCCTCCCTGTGGGAGCGCACAGGACGATGGGAGATTGATGCTGGCAGCAGGTGCTCCCTAAGATAACCCGGACCCATGCCATTTAGGGCTTTATAGGTCATTACCAGCACCCTGAATCTCACCCAGAGGGCAACCAGAAGCCAATGCAGCTCACGGAGGAGAGGTGTTACATGGGAGTATCGGGAGACCCCCATCACAACTCGCGCGGCCTCATTCTGCACCAGCTGAAGCCTCTGAGTGGTCCTCAAGGGCAGCCCCATGTAGAGAGCATTGCAGTAGTCTAACTGGGAGGTCACGAGCGCATGAGTGACTGTGCGTAGGGCATCTCGGTCCAGATAGGGCCGCAACTGGCGCACCAGGCGAACCTGGGCAAAAGCCTCCCTAGTCACGGCTCCTATATGATCTTCCAAAGTGAGCCGTGAATCCAGGAGGACGCCCAAGTTGCGAGCCCTATCAACGAGGGGTAACACCTCACCCCCCATAGTTAAAGATGGACAAAACTGGTTCATCCGAGATGCCGGTATGCACAGGCAATGGGACATCACATCGAGGGCATCGCTGGGTTGGTTCGGGGTGGAAAGAAAAAGTTGGGTATCATCAGCCTACTGATGATACCCCACCCGGAAACCACGAATGAGCTCACCCAGTGGCTTCATATAGATGTTGAACAGGAGGGGGGAGAGGACCGACCCCTGAGGAACTCCACAAACGAGAGACCTCGGGGCCGACCTCTGCCCTCCTGTCACCACCGACTGCGAGCGGCCCAGGAGGTAGGAGGAGAACCACTGTAAAACAGTGCCCCCCACTCCCAACCCCCTGAGACACCGCAGTACGATACCATGGTCGATGGTATCAAAAGCTGCTGAGAGATCTAACAGGACTAGGACAGAGGAGCAACCCCTGTCCCGAGCCCGCAAGAGATCATTCACCAGCGCAGCCAATGCCGTCTCCGTGCTGTACCTGGGCCTAAAGCCCGATTGGTACGGGTCTAGATAATCAGTTTCCTCCAGGAACAAGGGAAGCTGGTGCGCCACCACGCTCTCAACAACCTTCGCTAAAAAGCGAAGGTTGGAGACTGGATGATAGTTATTTAAAATAGCCGGGTCCAGGGCAGGCTTCTTGAGGAGGGGCCTCACCACCGCCTCCTTTAAGGCTTCGGGGAAGATACCCTCCCTCAAAGAAGCAGTTATTACTGCCTGGAACCAGCCTCGTGCATACACCAGCCAGGAGGGGCGCGGGTCCAAAAAACACGTGGTGGAACTCAGTCTCCTCATGAACCTGTCCATTTCATCTGGGGTCACAGGATCAAATTCAGTCCAAATGGCATTCTCAAGACCGCTCAATTCCTCCCTGTCAGTCTCTGCCCAGTCAGAGTCCAAACCGGCCCGAATCTGAGCGATCTTGTCCACAAGATGATGACTAAACTCCTCGGCCCACCCCTGCAAGGGTTCCCCCCTCACCTCCTGATTAAGGAGGGAGCGGGTCACCCTAAACGGGGCAGCCGGGCGATTATCTGCAGATGCGATGAGGGCAGCAAAGTAGTTAGACTTCGCTGTCCTCATTGCCGCAAGGTAAAGCCTCGTAGCGGTTCTCAACCGCAATCGGTCAGATTCAGACCGGCTCAATCTCCAACTGCTCTCCAGACCCCGTCTCCAACGCTTCATCTCGCGGAGCTCCACAGAGAACCATGGGGCCCAACGCGATCTGCACCGGATCAGGGGCCGCAAGGGTACAACACGGTTGAGCGCCTCAGTGGCAGCCCTTTCCCAGGCATCCACCAAGGCATCGGCCGAGCTGTGAGTGGGGGAGATAGGTATAGACCCAAGTGCCGTCTGGAACCGTTCTGGATCCATCAGGCGCCTGGGGTAGAACCACCTGGTCGGTTCTGCAGCCCAGCAGCGAGGGGCGGCAAACCGGAAGACCAATCATAGGAGATGATGATCGGACCATGACAGGGGAGTAATCGTTGGCGAGCCCCCTCCCAGATCATCAAACCACTGTCCAGATAGAAAAACTAGGTCGAGAGTGTGACCCCCCCATGAGTCGGGCCCTGGATTATTTGGGTCAGGTCCATGGCCATCATGGAAGCCATGAACTCCCGAGCCAACTCTGACAACCCCCCCAGGGAAGGGAGGTTAAAGTCGCCCAGAACCATAAGTCTGGGAAACTCAACCACCAACCCTGAAAGGGCGTCGAGAAGCCCGGGCAGGGCCGGTGCTACACAGCTGGGCATCAGGTATGTAAGCAACAAGCCCAACTGAGCCCCAGGGCCACACCTCAGGAGGAGTGACTCACTCCCGCCCACCTGTACAACAGTGGTCTCCCGCGGACACAAGTCTCCCGAATAACCACCGCCACACCCCCGCCCCTGCCCTGAGCCCACGGCCAGTGAAGCACACAGAAACCTGGAGGGCAGAGCTCAGTCAGAGGGAGACCTCCCTCCAAGCCCAACCAGGTTTCCGTAATGCATGCCAGATCCGCGCGTTCCTCCTCGATCAAATCACAGATGAGGGGAGTTTTGTTCATAATGGATCTGGCATTAAAGTACACCAGCCTGAGCTCAGGGACCTGATCCCCCTCACCCCCGGATAGACAGGTACCAACCAGAGGGTTGGAGCACGCCACCGCTTGAAGACAGCGGGGGCGTGATCCCTGAAATTGATATGGCCCTCCGTGTAACCGCCTGCTGCCGTTTATGACGGTCACAGTGTCCCAGGGTCATGTGAAGTAACCAAAACCTGCTGCAACCACCCAGCAGACGGGTGGGTGGGGGAATAAAAACCAAACACCATCCCACCCCACCACCGCTGCCAATCCTCAACAGAAATGCTCACAACAATGAAAACCTCAGACAGGAGGAAGAGCATTGCCGGGCAGGCAGGCAGATGTCTTGCTCGGCTGTGGCCTGGGGGGCACTTTTTTCAGTGCCATTGTAACTTCAAACAGTCACTAAGTGAACTGTTGTAAGTCGAGGACTACCTGGCTGGCTCATAGTTTAGTCGTTATCCAGTAAGACTCTAGATCCCTCTCACAGTTACTACTGTTGAGTCAAGTACCACATATTGTACAGCTGTGCATTTGGTTTTTTCTTGCCTAAGTGTAAAACCTTAGATTTTTTGCCACTGAATTTCATTTTCTTGGATAGGGACCAGTATTCAAGTCTGTCTAGATCCTTTTGAATCTTGAGCCTATCTTCTAAAGTGTTGGCTATTCCTCATAGTTTAGTGTCATCTACAAATTTGATGAGTTCTCCTTCATCCCTTCATCTAAATCATTTATGAAGATGTTGAAGAGTATAGGGTCTAAGACAGAACTTTGGGGTACCTGCGGCATGTTTCCCTCCGCGTATACAGTATGTAGTACCATTGAGGACTATATGTTGAGCACGGTTGGCCAGCCAATTATGAATCAATCTACTGGTGATGCTGTTTTTTCTCTTACTAAAAAGCAGCTTATGTTTACTTTCTCAAATGCCTTACTGAAGTTAAAGTATAATATGTCCACAGCATTTTGCTGGTTCACTAATTAGTCATTTTGACAAAGAATGCAATATCTGTTTTTGACAAATTCACATTGGCTTATGGTAATAGCTTTGTTTGTTTCCAGGTATTTGCAGATCTGTTGATTATCTTTTCCAGGATCTTCCCAGTCACTGATGTCAGGCTGATTGGTCTATATTTTTCTGGTTCCATTTTTTCCCCTTTGTTAAAGATTGGAAGTACATCAGCTAATAATAATAATAATAATAATAATAATAATAATAATAATAATAATAATAATAATAATAATAATAATAATAATAATAATAATAATAATAATAATAATATACTTTTAAAGGCAGTGATGAGGAAAAAAGTTACTAAAGTTAATAAAAGAGTATACAGCATGTATGAACTAATTTAGGATAATATGGACTTCAGCACACAGAAGCATAAATGATTTTTTAAAATGTTAGAAGTTCTTTGTTTCTTCAGAAACAAGCATAGTTATTCTACTAAATTGTTATATACATGATCTTGTTGATTAACCTAAGTGGAAGGAGGGGGAATATTTTCAAGTAATTTAACATTTAGTTCTCCAAGAAATAATTTGAAATTCAATTTATTCAATATATTTCTGACATGGATGGTCAAGTAGGAGATCCTTTAGATTGCAGGATGTAATCTATTACTAGATTGTATGGATCTCTTATTACCTTGACTTCCTAGCAAATGTGTCAACTTTTGGGCTGGGACGTGTTTCAGGTCTGAAGGTCAAAAGGTGTTTCAAGGCATTCCCAAGGCATAAATATTCTTTCTGCAACTCCCTAAACCAAAAGCACATTTAGTTAGAATGCCCCTGCCAGCAAGCTTTCTGCCCATGCATGCTACTATCGTTTACATCAGTGGTCTTCAAACGTGGCCCTTTTATGACTTGTGGACTTCAACTCCC
This sequence comes from Vipera berus, assembly GCF_964194415.1. Taxonomy (NCBI): domain Eukaryota; kingdom Metazoa; phylum Chordata; class Lepidosauria; order Squamata; family Viperidae; genus Vipera; species Vipera berus. The sequence continues at coordinate 237,601,941 of NC_138202.1, forward strand.
AGAATTCCTCAGCCAGCGTGCCACAAGTCATAAAAGGGCCAAGTTTGAAGACTCTTGGTTTACATAATAATTTTAAATGAATGATCTTGCATTAATGTCAAGCAATGTATTTCACCGTGAAGAGATTTTGGCATAGTTCCAGATTTTATTTTCTTATTTTTAGAACTTCTGTATTTTGAAGCAATTCTTTCAACTACATTTAGGGATAACTCAGCCTTTGATATATGAAAAAATGAACAGTTTAGTTGATTGCAGGAATTTGGTGAATGGAGCAACATATTCAACAAAACAATGAGATTTTTTTAGAGAAGAGAGCAAAATGTAGGCTGGACTCTCTTATCATTGGCTAGTAAACAATTGTACCCAACTATTGTAGGGGAATGGTTCTGCATCAAGCTACCTGGCTCCAGTCTAGGCTTTGTTTTGTTCAATGCATTTATAAATGACCTGAATTAAGAGGCTAGAAAATATGAATATCAAATTTGCAAAAGAGACAAAAGATAACAAACATCTGGGAGGACAGTCTCCAATTTCAAAAGGATCTTGATGAGTCAGAACATTGGGTAAAAACCAGCAAGATGAATATCAACAAGGATAAAGACAGTTTTACATTTAAGTGGGGAAAAAAAATCAAAGTTATGAGTATAGGATGGAGGGACCCTTACTGTGCATCAATAGATGGAAAAATGATTTGGAGGATCACAAGCAGAATAGGAGCCAACCATTTGATGCAGCTGCCAAATAAAAATGAAAACAACAAAAACAGCAAAAGCAAATGTGGTCCTAAGTTGCATCATCACAAGTATATGTCAAAATTAAGACAAGTCATTGTTTCAGAATATTCCGTGTTGAATAGACTGTACCTGGAATGTTATGTCTAGTTTGGTGCACTGCATTTTAGGATGAACTGGAGCACTCTTAAGGAAAGCAATAAGATTGCAAGAGGCCACCAAATTGGCAGCACTGGGTATATTTAGCTTGGGAAAGAAAAGACCATTGAGATGTAAGATAGGCCTATATGTATCTGAACTACCAAAATGTCAAAGAAAGGGCAGAATTGTTCCCAAAGACACAACAAAGACTTTATAGGTTTAAATTATGAGGAAGCTGATTTTGCTGGAACATCAGGAAGCAATTTTTAACAGTAAGAGCTGTTCAACAATGGAACAGTTTGCCTTCAGAGGTAATAGATTTTCCTTTGCTGGATTTATTTTAAGAAGAATTGGACTGGTATGTGTGTGGGATGGTTCAATAGTAGATTCCTGCACTGGAGGAAGAAAGAGGTTGGACTAGTAATCTTCAAGATCTTGTTCAGTCTTTTCATTCTATAATTGTGTGATTCTAATATATATACAGAGGGGAGAGAGAGAGAGAGAGAGAGAGATGGTCCTTGATTTACAACGGTTCATTTAGTGATCATTCAAAGTTACAATGACACTGAAAAAAGTGACTTATGACCAGGGCTTTTTTTCTCATAGAACGCTCAGAACGGAGTTCCGGCACCTTTTTTGAATGGAACCTTGTAGCATAGGCAAGGTGGGTTGTATGACATGTGTGAGTTCCGGCACCTTTTTCTTTTACAAAAAAAGCACTGCTTATGACCATTTTTCACATGTATGACTGTTGCAGCCTCTTCATGGTCACATGATCAAAATTCAGATGTTTGGCAACTGACTCATAGTTATGACCGTTGCAGTGTCCCAGGGTCATGTGATCACCTTTTGTGACCTTCTAACAAGCAAAATCAATGCAGAAGCCGCATTCAATTAACCCTGTTCCTAACTTAACAACTCCAGCGATTTACTTAGCAACTGTGAGAAGAAAAGTTATAAAATGGGGCAAAACTCATTTAATAAATGTTTCACTTAGCAATAAGGATCTGCTTCAAAGTAAAACCAAATTTCATAACAAGGTTTAAAATGAAGGTGGTGGCAGAAGGGCAGATTGTTTATGCAGCCCAGATACATTAACAATAAGACTAAATGAAACTTTGACTTCAGAAATGAAGATCATGGTAGGAATGATGAGATTGGGATAGAAGATTAAGAACTGAGCTGGAGCAAAGAACTAGAAAGTTGGAAGAGCAAGGATTTTTTTTGGAATTAGGATAAGAGGATGGAACATAAATTACAAGCAATTCCTTCCTGACTCTCCTGGTTCCACCAAAGCTTTCCAAATATCCCTACTCAAACAAGACATAATCTGGAAAAAGCAAAGAAGCCATGGAAATCTTTTCCTTAAAAGCTATAATGAAAGAATCCTAGGTCAATCATTTCCTGTAAATTGAAGGTAAATCTCTCAGTCACTTTCTCCTTCTCTTCTGGAATTTCTGGTATTTGGAAAAAAAAAACATTAGTAAAAATATCTCTTTCCATAAGCCTCCAAAATACTAATCACTAATTAATATTCAAAAGGAACAGATTCAATTTTGATCACTTTGTAAACTATCTTGCTTTTTGTCAGTCTAGAATTTCTTTCAGTTGGCCTCATATACAGTAATTTTCATTTGTTTTGTTTCAGATGATGACGATGTTGTTCTAATTATATCGGGTTTGAGTCTTGTTCACCACCCAGAATTCCATCTGGTAGATGGGCAGCCATATAACTTTATAAAACAAACAAGCAAACAAACAGATGCAATGAATAAAGACTGGAGTTTTATCTGAAGCTGATGTCTAAACTCTACCATGAGTGTCATAATGTTCAACACATGCTAGGAAGCACTGTAAGCCCAATTTCCTGAAAACAACATCATAGTGTTTATGAGAAAGATAACAAATATATGTGCAGGTAAGGAAACAGACATGAGCACCACCACCAAGAGTCGGACACAACTGGACATGGGAAACTTTTATCTTTTTTTTTAAGACCCACAATTGCCTGGAAAGCTGTCAATGAAAGTTTCCAAGTGAATTCAAAAAGTCCAAACTAGTTAGAAATTAAATCAGGGGGACGTCACATATCCCCCCCCCCAAATATTGTCAGGTCAAATGTTCCATGGTTATAATTTTTAAAGTTGAAATGAATGAATCTCAGCTGAGCTTGCCAGAGGTAATATTTGAAGTAAGCAAAGCAATCGGAGAGTTCGCCTTTTTCAGTAACACCACCAGAATGTTTCTCTCACCAAAATTACAGACTTGAAAGCAGTCTTCTGAATCCTTCTCTCTTATGGAATCCGAGGGGACTGAGGTTCTTTCATAAATATAATCATGCCATGTGACGTTTTGCCCAACCCAATTTTCATTTCAGGCCTGGCTGCCTGCCTACACACAAGCAACCTGGCTGCCTGCCTACACACAAGCAACAGGGACTCTCTCTTTGTATGAATCCAGATCCTCGGCCTGCTGTTCCTTTTTCACTCTGCAGACCTTGCCACCATGCTCCCATCTTCTGGCCTCAGCTGGCTTGGAGATATGCTTGGATTCATTCGATCTCTTGCCAAGTTGTATTGCTTTTTATTGCACTGCATTTCAATCTCTCATCAGTCCCTTCTGTGCAAATGCTTCAGCACATCTGCTAAAATGATCATTTGTGTTCTTTGAGGTGACACTGTTTTTCTCCTAAATGCTGATTGACAGGTCACTGCTGAGTGAATAGCCATTATTCATGTTGTTAAAAATAATTCTTTTTCTTTGCCTTCAATATCTTCGGTCTCATCTCTTCCTCAATTTGGAAACTGCAGAAGCATTGCCAAGAAGAGAATAGCAATATAACTGTGAGGCCCAAGGATTGTTGCATTCAGTAGCAACCTGGAGAACTGAACCAGAGGCTTAGTATGTATTCAGAGTGTGTGTTTATGTATGTGTGTGTGTGTGTATGTGTATCTATGAGTGTTTGTATATATATATATGTATGTGTGTATACATATACATATACACACACACACACATATATATGCATGCACACACACACATACACACATGGTGGGGTGGCTTAGTGGTAAAGACACAGGGCTTGTTGGCTGGGTTCAAGACCTGAGTGCCACATGAAGAGCCTTGGTGGAGCAGTGGGCTAATGCCTCCTTAAGTAACACCAGCTGCCTGCAATTAGTGCAGGTTTGCATCCCACCAGGCTCAAGGTTGACTCAGCCTTCCATCCTTCCGAGGTAGGTAAAATGAGGACCCAGATTGTTGGGGGCAATTAAGCTGACTTTGTAATAATGCCACTTGGGGGGGGCGAAAGCCCTAATAAGCACGCATATACATAGAATGAAGGCTATTGCTAAGCACATTGTGCTTTAGATTGTAAGCTGCCCTGAGTCTTCGGAGAAGGGTGGGATATAAATGGGATTAAAAAAAGCTCCTATCCTCACCTCAGTTCCTGCCAACCTAGCAGTTCAAAAGCATGCAAATGTAAGTAGATAAATAGGTACCACCAGTGGTGAGATTCAAATATGTATACAACCAGAAGTCCATTCTGGGCCTGGGCAACAAAAAATTAACTACTGGTTCTGCAAAAGTGGTGCAAACTGGCTGAATCCCACCACTGGGTACCACTTTGGTGGGAAAGTAACAGTACTCCATGACGTCATGCTGGCCACATGGCCATGGTCAGGGCTTTTTTTCCTCATAGAACGCCTAGAACAGAGTTCCGGCACCTTTTTTGGATGGAACCTTGTAGGGTAGGCAAGGTGGGTTGTATGACATGTGTGAGTTCCGGTACCTTTTTCTTTTACAAAGAAAGCACTGGCCATGGTAATGTTTTCAGACAGCGCTGGCTTAATGGCCTTGAAACAGAGATGAGCACTGCCCCTAAAGTCAGCAACACCTAGCAAACAGGGACTCCTTTACCTTTTACACACACACACACACACACACACACACACACACACACACTACATGCTAAACTTCTGTTTAGTTCTCTAGGGTGCTACTGAAGGTAGCAATCCTTGCATCTCGCAGGTATATTGCTAATGAATAGCAAGGAGAATGTGAATGTCTATACATGCATGCATGCATGCGTATATGTATACATACATGTGTATATGTATACATATATGTATATGTAGACATAGACATATGGAGAGAGAAAAAAAAAAAAGAGAGAGAGAGAGAGAGAGAGAGAGAGAGAGAGAGAGAGAGAGAGAGAGAGAGAGAGAGAGGGAGAGAGAGAGATTCCCAAACATCATGGTATGATTGCAGAGCTGGCTGAAAAACAGAGCAAAGTAAGCAGCTGTCTAGGATGCCACATTTCCTCTGCCACCCAGTTTGTTCTGCCCTAGATTGAATCATGTATTAAGCAGAAGAGGCTTAATGGCCTTGAAACATGGTTTCTGTGGACTGTCAGCCAGGTCAGGGTCATTCATCATCCAACCCTCATGGGATTTGCCTGGTTTCTATGACCTAGCCAATTGTGGCTTATTCAACAATCCATGCTGAAACTAATTCTGGCTTAGCACATTATTAAAACGCAGCTAATAAAATGCCCAGACAAGTTGAGCATTGGGTGGATGCCACAAACAGAAGCAGTAAAGATGGAAAATGTATTAGGCTGTAATGTATTATATTACAAAAACTGACCTTGAATTTACTGAAATCATTCAAGCAGCACAGACTGAATGTGTAGGGTTTTTCCCTCAGTTCTATGCTCAGTGTTGTTTTTTTTCTCTTCCTGCTCTTCCTGGATTAGAAGCCACAGATTACTTTTGGAATTGGCTCACATTCTATTCTGATTCTTTGGAAAGATATATTTCAGTCTAGCAAGCAGCTATTGTTACTGATGCAGCTCTCAGTGCTACCCTTAATTTGGTTCCTTTGCAATTTGCTTATACTGAGAATGGCCAAGGAGGGGTGCAACATTGGAGGGTCATGGTCTAAGGCCTCCCTCCAGCTCTGAATTACTCCTGCTCCGATGCACGGCACAGGTTCTGGATTTGGATTCTGTTGTACTTTTCCTAACTATCACCTATTGTCTGAGAGGAGGAAAATGCCTTGTCTGCCTGGTCCTCCTTAATGTTGGCTTGTGACAGAGATGAGGCCCTCACATTTGAGCAACTTCTCTGAAAACCTAGTGGCATCATTATCATGATAATAACATGCTGTGTTTGATTGTACAAGATGGCACAATGGTCTTCTTAAAGGTTGGTTCTTTATCTGCTTTTTTGGGGGGGGGGGAATCCATCAGCTATAGACCTGGAGAGGACCAGCTTTGTTCCTACCATGGTACTTGCACAGCTTTCTGCTTCTAATCACCAAAACCAGGTGGCCGTATCCATTTTCCATTTTCCAGCAATCTCTTTTTCTTTCTTGTAAGTGTTCTTTCTCCCAAGTGACCTGCTTCTTTTCATTTCTCCCACTGTCTTCTGCTTTTGTCTCAAGACAAAGGAGTTTTGCTACCAAGGATAGGGTTGAGGAGGATTTACTGGGCAACCCTGGACCAGTCCCTCCCTTTTTAATCAATCAAGAAAGGTTTGGATTTTGCAATTATTTGTATTCCCCCTGCCAAGTTTGGAACATCTATGTATTGGCTGTCTGGTTGAAAGTGGCAGAGGAAAAGGGCTCCCATGCCATTACCTGAAATACAGTAGGACAAGTAAGGATGCTCATTCACTATAACTTATTTAAAAAATGATGAACTGATGTGGAGGAAATCTAGTCTATTTATTTCCAGTAACTCTTTTCTTATATTTGTTGGATTTGTTTATTTAAATTGTCAATTCTTATCTATGCCCACTTGTACAAAAGTCAGGCATTCCTGCATGTGAAGCTATAGATGAATTCTTTCCTTTATGTTGTTCACAACTTGGAATAAATCAACTCACTCCTTGATACACATTCCATTTCCATCCCTTTGAAAATCATAGAGACCGGGATTCTGCATTTATGAAGTTCACCATGATGTTTGCTGAAATAGTATCAGAAGGATGCTGATATTCTGTTAGTTGTCAGGTAAGCTGGTAATGAGAATCAAGAAATTAAAATCAGGAAACAACTGCTGTTTATGGCTGATCCACATGAACACCAAGGCAACGCCCCCATTACTTAAAAAAAAAGTTCAGTTGGATAACTGTCATAACAATTTACAACTGTTTAAACATTCCAGGTAAGAAATGTAAACTCCTGAAGGAGAAAATCCTTGATTACTGTAGAAAATAGCAAAGGCAAACAAACTAGATATTTGCATATGTTTTCAATTGCCATAGATTATGCTCCTTATCATTATGAGGCACCTATTATTAATAATTTTATTGGAATTTGAAAAAAGGTACTCTGAAGCTGTGTGCATCTACTCATTACGAAACATTCAGCTTGCCCAGAGTTTATTTTAATGTCAAATGTAATTTATTTCACTAATGCAGTTTTATGGAAGACATTAACATCTCAAAAATCCAGGATAAAGTAATCTTGAGTGTTCCATACATAATATGATGGTTTATACTTTGATAATTAGATGTCATAAAATTACAGTCATGTGGCTAAAACCCAGAAATAGCTCATTTATATAATTGTGTACTGCATTCGGATACCTCAAGAATGGCCCAAAGCTGTTTTTCGCATCCCCAGTCTAATCAAACTGTAGAATGTTGATGGTAGGCCAAAAATCAATACTTCATTTTCTTGCCATTTTAGCATAGAAACACACAAAGATGTGATATTATGAATCCTAAAATAAACTTATGACAATAAAACAACAGTGATGCCCTTATCCAAATCATAAAAAGCATAGATTCCAATTGTACTCCTTTATGTACTGTGATCCTGCCAACTTGGCATCAACAATAACTTGGCCCTTAACCCCGACCCCAAAGTTAGTTTCCAGCTACTAAAATTCTTCCCTCTTTCACTTGACTTTCAGCCATATGAAAGGATAGAACTAGAGCAGAGAACACAGTTGTGACAGAGGCCTACTTCAGGGACCCAGTAAGCCCATGTAAATGTATTAGAGATGACCACTAAGCTCACAAAACTGTCAAGATTCCATGGCTGTGATAGTTGTATGAGCCAATGCCTTAACCAAGAATAAGCAAGTATGCTACTCAATATATCTGCTGTAGTAGACTGCACGTATTGGCATATTGTCTATGAACTGTCACACTTTTCAACTTTGCAATGAACAGAAAATAGCTGCAATCCCTTATCTTCTGTTATACAATGTGACTGCAGCACAACAATGCTGAGAACTTGTAAATTACAATGCTGGGTCCAAAATGTGAATTCAGCTAAGGTGGGGAATAGGGATTCTGACATAAGATTGGAGGCCATAGCAATAAATACTTTAGAGAAATGAAAACCAGATTGAAGAGAGAACATGGAACTTTTATTCTTTATTTTGTAATGTCTGGTAACAGTCTTGCTTGTTGAGATTCACCTCTTCCAAATCCTGAAAGCTTAGGAGCCTTCCAATGATAAATGTACAGAAAGGGAAATTCGCAATTTATCATTGAAATAGATCCCCAAGTCATTAATATAGCAGATGGTGTAACATTGGTATATCAAATGAATGGTAACATGTTTTAGTTGCCTACTTAGCTCAAGAAACTAGAACATAAGGCCTATAGCTAGGTAAGATCATCTCAACTGAGTTTCAGAATATTTTAAGATGGATACACTCCAGTCTGTCAAGAGCTGATCTTTTCCTAGAAGACTTTACATGATGTCTACCAGAATGAATGGATTTCTTCACTGTCTATTAACTCACCGATATACAAGATCAGTAAATGGCTTTAAAGTCATCATTAATCTTGGTGGGGAAAATTACACCCTGAATAATGGAATGCATGGAATCTGTTGTCTTTGAAACCTCATCTTTGTTTCTCATAATTGCCATGTGGTTCTACTTTCAGACTGGCTGATTCAGTGGCAAGGCTACCCAAACTTCTGTATTCTGGGTGGCATTGAGAGTGTTTATTTTCTTCCCTCTCTAGCTCAAGACATTTTGACAGGGTTGGGGCAGACATTAGCTAAGTAGGCAACAAAAGAAACAGAATTTAATGACTTAAAGAAGATATAAAACAATCTGTCAAGTTTTGCATTGCAAAACTTAACTTATATTCAGAGATATAACCTTTGAGCCAACACAGTTGTCTTTCAGACTTCTTTGCTTTACACTAGAATGATTAATATATGGAACTTAAGTAATCCTCCATAGTGGATTGATGTAATTTCATGTGGCTCTGCTGAAAAGTCAATCTACAAATTTATACCTATCAAAGGCTTTCCACAAAAATGAAATACCTTAGTCAGCAGGTAGCTTTTCTTTGTGGTTTTATTCTGCTGAATTATCTGCTTGAATGAATTGCTGAAATTGGAAATAATTATTTTCTTCCATGGATTGAAAGCATTGTCTTTAGGTTCAATTCTTAAATGGAATATCTGACTTCCAAATGCTTAAATCAACAACTTGAATTCCATGGGAGTCCAGAAACCTGTTGTGTGCTAAGTATTAAACACTAAAAAGTTGGGAAAAGCTGTTCTACATTACTCTTTTAAAGAAGCCATGTGAATAATATTAGTAGGAGTTTTTTTTTGTCCCAGGCTCTTCTGTCACTTTATGTAGTTCAACAAAACGTTTTCCTACTCCGTGCTATTTTAAAAAGTACAATTTAAAATATGTCATTTATCCAAATTACTTAAACCTTCCTGTCATTCTGACATATCAGAAAGCACACTGAGGTAAATGGAAATGCTCCTTTTGGTCTAGTGGATGCTATCTTTGGTGAATTCAGCCAAAGGGTTAACATCAGCTTCTGTTCCACACATAGATCCCAAAGCTGCTATTAATCCTAAAAGTAAGTCACCAGTTGCCTTCAGGATCTATTTTAAGAGTATTACACAGCCACTGTGAATTCTCATATTGGAGCAGGAAATAGTTTAATATTTAGATTTATGTTTTTAAAAAATGATGTGGGTGTGGGACATCCTCTAGATCCTAAAGAAAATATTTTTGCAACTGTGTTACATTGCCTCAGTTTCCATAGGCACCAATGGCTGAATTTCCCATGCCTTAAATTATAGTCATGTGGTAAATTGTGACAAATACTGATGAATACAGAAAAAGAAAAGAAAAAAAGGGATGGGATCTGTGTTGTAGGGTGGAGTGAAAGGAAGCTTCAGCCATGAAGAATGGTCCATGAGCATCTACTGCTCACTCCCATCTCCCCTAAACATATGTAAATTAAGCTGCTATGAGGCATTTATTGGGAGCTGTTGGAAAACTTTCCCACAGTTGGGGTCAGACCAGGCTATGGTTCCATCCCAACAATCCTATCTCCAGCAAACACAAACAATGAGTATATCTTAGTTGCAAAGATGCACTTGTCCATATCACTTTACTGCCTTCAAATGACAGTTTGGATCTCTGCAATTCTGGGATGGTAAGGCAAATGAATTAAATCACTTGGCAAACCAGGAATCTTTTGTCTATGTAAATCACAAAGCACGTGGAACTAGATCTCTCTCAGTACCGCAAACGTGATATATGCCACCCACCTCTTCTACCTTTTCATTAAAATGAATATTACCAACATTGCTTAACTGACCTAGTCTGTTGTGAAGTCCATGGAAAAATGATATGTAGATGTTAGCATTCAGTGCCAGGATTAACATTATTTCTCCTTCCAGAAGTTGGAGATGTAAAGATGTCCCCATCAGATGGATTTATGCAAAGATTTACACAACTTGCCTTGACCTATTTTAATCCCTTTTTCCTTTGGAAAATTTATTTACCTCCCCCCAATCCCCCAATCCATAATAAAATAGAAAAATCAAGTCTCCCTTGATGGAGAGCATTGAATTCTTTTGCTGACACTTCTTTCTCCAACTTTTTATTCACTGCAGATTTCATCAGCATAATCATCCTTCCTGTTATTGTGCTTTTAATGAAAGTTAGCCCATATTTCTCCAGCAGGCCCCATCAACAATAATGGCATCTTAAATAGAGCTACCGAATGGGAGTTGCACAATTCCAGATGATCATTAGAGAGCAGCAGACTTTTATGTATCCCTCAGCTGAGATCTAAGCACCATCCAGGTTTCTACAGCTTAGATCTATTAGCCTTAATTTTAAGGAGGAATACAGGAAATTGTCTTCCACTGAGGCAGGCCATTGGTCCAACTAATCATACTTGTCACTGTTAGCTGGCAGCTGCTGGTTGGTTTTGTTCTGTATACAACTGCACAGCCCCGTAATTGGCTAATCCAGCCGGCGGGAATTCTAGGACACCGGGTTGGGTGCCTGAGGCAAGACGGGAGATGCCAGCCAGGTGGTTGGCTAGCATCCGGCACTTGCCGGACATATAAGCAACACAGGGCCATGCGAGGGCAGTTCAACCACATGCAGATACTATAAACAGTCTAAACCCTGAACCGTCTCCATGTTATCTGTCGCCCAACCGGACACAACAGTGGCGACGAAGGTGGGATTGCGGCAGAACAGCGGAGAAAAGGACGCGTGAGCAGGAAGCGCGCGGAGTGGGAAATTCAAATAGCCGTCAGCAGCACAACGAGTCTTCAGCCCAGCGGTACAGAATCGCGGACAGAAAGCAAGAATGGCTCAAGTCGGCACAATGAGAGAATTCGACCCCAGACACCCGGAAGACTGGGAGGAGTACATCCCTCCAGCAACGGATTGGCAGAAAGGAATGTGAGGACAACCAAAGACGCACTGCGCAGGATTATTGTAGAGGACTGGCACCAAAGACTGGCCCAGTTTTTGGTGGCACAACACACAACACCGTGCACAGCAACGGGAAAAACTCCAGCGCAAATGAGGTGGGGCAGGAGACTAACAACCAAATTAGATAGGCTCCACCCAGATAGGATAACAGCTGAAACTGAACAGGACTGCTCGGCCAGATCATTGAACATTGGGGATTTAGTGTGGGCCAGGAACTATGACCAAGGGGACAAGTGGACACAGGGAGTGGTCGTAGACAAGCTGGGGCCGTTATTGTACATCATAGAGGGGGAAGGGGAACGCCAGGTCAGGAGACACATTGACCAACTCAGGAAAAGGGCCCCTGAGAACACCCCACCAGCACCCAGAGAGACGCAGCTGTCGCAAAGCCACACACACTACGAACCACTCCCATCTCCAACGACAACACCCCCACCTAACCCAACGGGCAGGGCCGGACCAACAGAGGCCGGGTCACCAAGGTCCACTACAAGGGGGTGAGAGTCTACAGAGCCAGCCACAGAGACAGTGCCAAGGGATCTCACAGGAACATTGCAACCAGTGAGGCACCTGCAGAGGGGGGAGTTGCCACAGCCAACAAGGCCAATCCAGGAGAGAGAGACTAGGCCAGACAGCCCACCAGGGAGATACCCTGTCAGAGAACACAGACCTCTGGCATATCTAAGGGACTATGTAAGGAAATAATCAAATGACTACGGGAACCAGGGTATTGGTTAATCCACAATTGGGGGGGAAGGGGTGTTCTGTATACAACTGCACAGCCCCGTGATTGGCTACAACAGGTTTCATGATTTTTTTTCCAGCTGGAGGCACCCAGAATTGAACATGAGACTTTCAGCAAGTACACCAGATGATTTACAACTAAGCTAAGGTCTTTTGAGATATTATCCTGCAAACCTGAATTTGTTAAGATTGCCTGTGTTCAAGTGTAATATTTCTTCTATGCTTCTAGAAGAAATTAAGCTAATCAATATACAAAGTTGCACTGAATTGACTGAGATATTCATCTACTGCTTACAACTCTAGTTTGCAGTAATTATACACACTATCAGGAGAAGACTTGCTGTCTCATATTTTTGTCAACTGCAGATATGGTGAACATGATTTTATTGCTCCCTAACAGAGTTTACCTGTCATATTATCCCTCAGTGTGGCTTATTATTTTGATTTATTGGGCTCATGTATTATTTGGGCTTCTGCAGTTTATCAAACAAACTATGGTTAAAGATCTTGAGTTGTTCGCATTGCAAATTAAGTATATATAATACTTCTCTTTTTAAAGATAATTAAATTAAGAGCTCACTTTTCTTTAATGGTTAAATCAAATATGATAAGTCCTCTAAATTCATCCATAACAATAATCAGAGGACCTGTCCTTGGTTGTTATGTAGATCAGTCATTCTTGGCTTGGCTTTGTATGCCAGTAGAGGACTCGCAATGCAATCTGAATTCAGAGGAAAAACTTATCAAATAAATTGTGCCAGAACTCTCAACAAATGACTTGGGGCAGTGTTGAGCTACCTCATACAAACTCCAATAGATCACCATTTCCTAACCTGGGTGCCCTCCAGAAATATGAACCAGTCCTGACAATACCTGCATGGTTACTGTTGAGGATTCTGGAAGTTAGTCTACTCTTTTGAAGGGCATTTGGGTTGATGGAAGCTGAGCTGCTCTGAAATGAACAGGAGAAATAAAAGAGCACAGACAATGATATCCCATATGAATGGAAAACATTTCCCTCTTAATATTCTTGGGTCAGGACTGCAAGAGAGAGTAACCACCTCACATGGCAAAGACAGCCAGATGGACCTTTGAGGAAGACATTAGACAACAGAGCTCTATACTTCACAGCTGGTCCTGAACCCAGTAAGTTGCCCAGATGCTTCCTGGTGTGGTGGGACATGTTTGCTTCTTGTCTGTATTGAAGGAAGATTCAACTTTTAGCTGGTCACTGTATGTGGAATTAGGGAAGACTCCATCTTTTCCTTTGCTTCATGCAGTAAATTACCTTGGATCAACCTAAATGTGGTTATTGGGATCATTAAAAATGTGTCTCCACTTTCAGTTCCTGTCCCAACAGACAAGTAGGCTATACATGTTTTAAAAAATAGTAAATCCTTTCCCTCCCAAAAAGCAAAGCCACCTAGCTCATTCCCAACTAATAGGACACTCTATTACGAATCATAAATGGAATTATACTAAGATAAAAGCCAATACCTGAGGGGCATAAAACAATCAACCATGTCAACAGACAAAGCACCACTATCATCACGGCAAGGCTTGGCTTGTGGACTGTACATGCTCTGGAGCTAACTCCATCTAGCTGCGAAGACTAAAACATGGTTGGGGAGTCTTTGTGTGAGGGTATATGTGGGGTGTCTAAACATGCTCACTGAGCCAATTTTATTCAACACTGCACATATAAAATAACAGTTGTACTTCCTACCTGCACTGAGAAGGCAAGGGGTACAAATAACACTTCACCAAGAGATAATGCTTGTATGTTTATGTAATGTATTAGGCTTGCTTTGTTAAGGGAACACCACGTGGTAATTGCTGGAAGGCTGTTTGAGCAGGGAAGCTAGCTAACGGCTCCCAGCTCCTCAGACAACCTGTCTCCAGCGCTGCTATTGGTTGCCTCTAGGGCGGCAATGGGTTGCTTCAAACCTATTGGTCGCTGCCTAGAGGCCAGGGTATAAATTGCTGCATCTGCAGCCCTGTTCCTTAGTTCAGATCCTGCAAGCAATAAACCATGATCTTTGCTGAACTCACTTGCCTCGTTTTCATTCCTGCACAACAAACCCAGTACACAACAGTTTAAATGTACAAAATGCAGTTTTAGACTTATGACAGTGGATACTCTATGCCTCTTTTATTACTACCCACATATCTCTTGTGCCAATTTATAAACTGCTTCATGTTCCTTAACTGAACAAGATTTCAATTTTCTAAAATAGCTTCTCTGACTTTCTTAACTATCTGTGACCTTCAGGGCTGCCAGTATAACCTGATAAAGTTCAGTTTATCATCTGAAGAACAGCCTCAAAACTATACACAGAATGAGTAGGCAGGGAAACAACTGGGTGCCTTAAGAATATTGAAGTGATTAGAGAGATCCATCTAAATATGCATGGCAATTTCCACTTGTAAAGAAATTATATTTAACAGCATGGGGATCCTTTCTAATCCACTCTTCAGCATTCTGACTGGGGAATTCTGGGAGCTGAAGTCGCAAGGCTTAATGTTGCCATGTGTGGAGACTCCTGCTGTAAGGAATCCCTTTAACTAGCCTTAGTGAAGGTAAATGAAGTCCCCCCCCCCCCCGCCTGTTAATGCAAGTCTCTGACATTGTCCTCCATTTCTGGTTTACCCCAAGCATTTCTTTTGGGATGTGTGTGAAAGATCATGTCCCCTGAAATTAATTACTTGGGGACTTGATACTGTCACCAAACACCATTCCATGGAACAATTTGTTCCCTTTGAGGTTTCTGGCTTGCTTTATCCTATTTTGCTTTTTTGGCTTTCGCTTGAGCCAGTGAACATACTCCAGTCTGTAGCCTAAGGCTGAAGAAAAATAAATAAAATGGCTCTCTTAATCACATAGATCTACTGTTTTAGTGCCTGTCTGAGAAGTAATAAGGAGAAATAAAAGGGACTGAAAATTTTAGGGGCTCTTAAGCAAGTAACTTTTTTGTGATAGTAGCAGGGCTTTTTTGTCATAGAATGCACAGAATGGCATTCCGGCAACTTTTCTTGAAAGGAAGAACTTGATCTTTTTAAGCTGCCAGCGCGAGTACAGACATGGCTGCAGGATGATTTTGTGGACCCCCAGCAGCCCTATCTGGGCTCCAGAGGCCTGGAAAAGGCCTCTGCCACCCGATCTATGGCTGCAGAGTGATTTCACGCCCCCCACACACAGCCGATCTGGGCTCCGGAGGCCTTTTCCATGCCTCCAGAGCCCGGATCCATGTTTGCAGAGTGATTTTTGCAGCCTCCCCAGCAGCCCATTACATGCCTTCAGAGCCTGGATCCATGGCCACAGAGTGATTTTGTGCACCCCCCCAGTGGCTCACTCTGGGCTCTGGGGGCCATTTCCAGGCTTCCGGAGCCTGGATTGGGCCGCTGGCAAGGCTGCAAAATTGCTCCACAGCCATGGATCTGGGTTCTGGAGGCTTGGAAAAGGTCTACCAAGCCCAGATTGGGCCGCTGGGGGGGGGGGCTGCAAAATTGCTCCCTAAAGCAGTGTCTTCTCCCCCCCAAAAAAACTCCATAAAGGGCTTTCGACTGGAGCCGGAGCTGTGCATGAGTTCCGGCACCATATATACACACAAAAAAAGCACTGAATAGCAGGGATCCTCTTGGTGTTCAGCATTATTCAAATTTAGGATCTTTGCAGTCACAGCTGAGAATGAGAGCGAGTACCAATACCTCCCAAGTGATCTTCCAGTACATGCTGTTCTTTCTTTCTTTCTTTCTTTCTTTCTTTCTTTCTTTCTTTCTTTCTTTCTTTCTTTCTTTCTTTCTTTCTTTCTTTCTTTCTTTCTTTCTTTCTTTCTTTCTTTCTCTTTCTTTCTTTTTCTTTCTTTCTCTCTCTCTTTGTTTCTTTCTTTCTCTTTTTCCTTTTCTCTCTCTTTCTTCCTCTATTTTTCTTTCTCTTTCTTTTTTCTTTTTTTCTTTTTCCTTCTCTCTCTTTTTATTTATTTATTTATTTGTTTGTTTGTTTGTTTGTTTGTTTGTTTGTTTGTTTGTTTGTTTGTTTCTAAAAAAATCACAGTGTTCCCAAACACAGCAGTGCAGGATATCATTTGGTTATTGATCTACTAGGAATTGTTTTTCACTCAGAATTTTCACATTGCATTGGTTTTGGGTGATCATCTCAACCTGTGGGCCTTTCTTAATCCTTTGAAAGCTTTAGTAGATATTTTCAGCCCCTGGAGCAATCACAAATACTTTGAAATGAGGGAAGCTTTTGGCTCAACTTTCAGACTTTTTTCACTCCAATATGGAGGGGAAATAAAACTAATAGTGGCGTTCTGAGCATATTGCTCTGCTCCATGGATGTCTTTCCATTGCCTTAATATGGTTTTGCTAAACTCCCTAATGAAAGACAGAGCAGCTGTTTACTGAAGGCTTCGTAGGAGTCTTTTTCTCTGGACAGCTGCCACTGGCATTTCCATTTTGGCAGGAACCTACAAAGACCGGCATTAGAGACATTTTAATTTAATAAGCAAGTCAATTAGCTTTCAAATTAGGACAACTATTGTTTTCTCTCTCATTTTCCCTTGAAAAAGAGCTGCACCTCTTCAGGTGATAGAGAATCTCAGGTTTCATCCAGTACAAATGGATGAAGCCATGAGGAGATTCTGTGATTGCCCGGGAGATTCTCATTCCAAACTTGTCTCTTCCATGAATTTGTTGTGTGGCCTTAGGCAAATCATTTTTGTTTATTTGCAGCTCATCTCCATGCTGGAATTTTTCTTCTGTAGAAAGTAAAAGACCCACGAGGACAAAGCCTTTGATGTATTCAGGCAGACTGACTGACTTTTGGGGTAAGGGATGTCCCAAAGGTGCTTTTTCAAGAGGCAACTGGGCTTTCTTTGTTTTTCCCTGAAGAAGTTTCACTTCTCATCCAAGAAGGTTCTTTGATTCTGGCTGAATGGTGGATGATAGAAGGATTTATATTCTTTACAATCATCTGGTCATTAGCACTCTTTCTGTGAGTCATTGAGGCCACTTGGAAATTCAATTGTGCCCTCAGTAAAGGTAAAGGTTCCCCCGCACATGCGTGCTAGTCGTTTCCAACTCTAGGGGCCGGTGCTCATCTCTGTTTCAAAGCCGAAGAGCCAGCGCTTGTCCGAGGACGTCTCCGTGGTCATGTGGCCGGCATGACTAGACGCCAAAGGCGCACGGAACGCTGTTACCTTCCCACCGTAGTGGTCCCTATTTTTCTACTTGCATTTTTACGTGCTTTCGAACTGCTAGGTTGGCAGAAGCTGGGACAAGTAACAGGCGCTCACTCTGTTACGCGGCACTCGGGATTCGACCTGCCGAACTGCCGACCTTCTGATCGACAAGCTCAGCGTCCTAACCCACTGAGCCACTGCGTCCCTGTGCCCTCAGGGTCATCCAAATAGTGCAAATGAGTGTGGAACCCTTTGGAACTACTGAAAAAGTAGCGTTGTAAAAAGAAGATAGGTGGTATCATATCCCTCCCCTTCTGTTCAGGCTTAGTGTGGACGGTCTCTTTGGCCCCTCTATCAGTAAGGGATGCTTCTCCGAAAAGCAAGAGCATTTGACATACCATATTCACTGTTAGCGTGGCTGGACCGTGAGGGAACAGATGACAGCCAGAGGTTCAGTAACTCAGCTTTATTGTAGTTGACACAATGCAGTCCCGCAGCCCCTTTAGCCCTTTAAATACTCTAGCCAGTGAGCTCTTAGCCAATCATTCGCGTTGGAATCTCCTGCTAAAACTGACCGGCCAATCGGAGCTTATGCTGACGCTGCCTGCTGTTGCCGGGCGCCAAGCTATCAAATACCTATAACTATGTACACAACATTCACTATCCTTAATTAAATTTAATACTCTAATTTCCCCTCAGTTAGTAAAACATTTCACCTTTTATTGTCTGCTTATTTTTATTTTAATGTGTTCTGTATTCCCAGCCACTATATTTTGTAAGCAATGCTTTATGGTTCGGCATGCTGTAAAAATCCAATTTAATATAGGTTGTGTTCTGTACACAGCTGCACAGCCTCGTGATTGGCTAATCCAGCCGGCGGGAATTCCTGGACACCGGGTTGGGTGCCTGAGGCAAGGCGGAAGATTCCAGTCGGCGGGTTGGCTAGCGTCCAGCGCTCGCCAGACATATAAGCAACACAGGGCCATGTGGGTTCAGTTCTACCACGTGCAGCTAAAATAAACAGTCTAAACCCTGAACCGTCTCCATGTTATCTGTCGCCCAACCGGACACAACAGTGGCGACGAAGGTGGGATTGCGGCAGAACAGCGGAGAAAAGGACGCGTGAGCAGGAAGCGCGCGGAGCGGGAAATTCAAATAGCCGTCAGCAGCACAATGAGTCTTCAGCCCAGCGGCACTGAATCGCGGACGGGAAGCAAGAATGGCTCAAGTTGGCTCAGTGAGAGAATTCGACCCCAGACACCCGGAGGACTGGGAGGAGTACGTCGGCCAAGTCGAGGGGTACATGTTAGTGAACGGCATAACCGAAGAGCAGAAGAAGGCTGCCGCACTACTGACAATCAGTGGTACACTGGTTTACCGGGTCACTGTTGGCTTGTGCCAGCCGGCCGCAGTTGCCAGTGTGTCATATGCCGAGCTCTTAGCGAAACTCAAAGAGCACTTCACCCCCAAACGATCGGAGCTTTTCTGGAGAAGAATTTTCGAGAAAAGAAACCAGAAGCTGGGGGAATCCATAACAGAATTCGTGGCTGCAGTGAGGGAAGCCACACTCCGTCGTAAATACGACAATCTGGAGGTGCGAATTAGGGACAGAGAGGTCCTAGGGCTACACGATGAACAATTGCAAAACAGAATCATCGCAAAGCCCACGGGGAACTTACAAGATGTCCTGGACGAACTACTCACTTACAAAGCCACGGGGCAACGCGACCCCCCCACAACAGCAATGGCGCAGCCGGAGCCATCAACCAGGAGTGCCTTGTGGATGGTGGGGTGGAGGACTACCCTTGGGAGATGGACATCGATGAGATCACCCGGCGATTCGGTAAAATCCCAGCGAGGACAACCCGATTGGAAGGCACTGACTGTCCCAGAAGACCACCACCATCGCAACTACACAAATCACTGAGAGAGGCTCCGAACAGACAAAGAGACCCCGAAGCCAAATGTGGAAGCTGCGGGGGAAACCATCCCCGTGCCAGCTGCAGGTTCTGGAACACGAAATGCCAAAACTGCAGGAAAACCGGCCACATCCAAATAATCTGCAGAGGCAGACCGCGCGAAAACCTCCACAACATCGACGCCTGGGCCGTAGGTAAGGTAACCCCCCACAAAAGTACAGGGGGCCGCCCATTAATTTTAAACTAGATCCATCAGTAAACCCCATAAGGCTTAAGGCCTGGAGGGTCCCCTTCGCACTCAAACAAAAAATTGAGGCGGAGTTAGACATGTTAGTAGGCCAAGGGGTACTGGAACTGGTGGAAGGGGGCCCCTGGGAGACACCCATCGTCACCCCCCTTAAACCTAATGGGGACGTGAGAATATGTGCCGACTATAAAGCGACACTAAACCGAGCAATGAAACAGCACACTTACCCGGTCCCGACAGTGAAGCAGGTCCTCGCGACGATCCAGAATGGCGCCATCTTTGCTAAACTTGATTTGGCGCAGGCGTACTTGCAACTCACAGTTTCCCGGGAAGCCGCAGACGCACAAATGATAGTTACCCACAAGGGGGCGTTCCGAGTCCACAGATTGCAATTTGGCATTGCAGCAGCCCCAGGCATTTTCCAAGAAGTGATGGAGAGGACCTTAAAGGGCATACCTGGAGTGTGCCCTTACTTTGATGATGTATTGATAGCAGGAAAAACTGAGGGAGTCCTGGCTGAGAGATTGGAAAGGGTACTGGGGAGATTTAGAACTGCAGGGCTCAAATTAAAAAAGGAAAAATGCTCTATTGGGGTAACATCCACTGATTTTTTAGGATACAGGATTGATGCTCAAGGCATACATCCCACAGAGGAGAAAATAAAAGCAATCAAATCAGCCCCGGCACCCAAAAATAAGGCAGAGCTACAAGCATTTTTAGGTCTCATAAACTTTTATCATACATTCCTACCACATAAAGCGGCCATAGCAGAACCACTACACAGGCTACTTGACAAGAAAACCACCTGGAAGTGGCAGGAACAACACAAAAGAAGTTTTCAAACACTGAACGAGATACTTTCCAGTAGGTCCACAGTCACCCACTTCATTGAGGGTGAGCCAATATACCTGGCATGTGATGCGTCACCATACGTGGTGGGGGCAGTGATCAGCCATATGGATAGTAAGGGGGAACAAAGGCCAATAGCATATTATTCCAGAACTCTGACCAAGGCAGAGCAGAATTATGCACAAATTGACAAAGAAGCATTAGCAATCGTGGCAGGTGTGAAGAAATCCCATGATTACCTTTACGGCAGGAACTTCACAATATTCACGGACCACAAACCTCTCTTAGGTCTTTTCACAACCGACAAACAGACCCCCCAGATAATGTCACCAAGGATGCTGAGATGGTCAATATTCCTATCAGCATATACATTTTCCATCAATTACAGACCGGGGAAAGAAATGGGCCATGCAGATGCCTTAAGCAGGCTACTCCTACCTGACACAGACACAGACCCAGCACCAGTGGGACAAATCCTCACATTACAAGAACTCCCAGAATGCCCACTAACAGCCAAAGATATTGCCAGTGCCACCAGCAAGGATCCAGTACTAAGCAGAGTAGCAGCATGGGTCCAAGGGGGGTGGTCAAGGGAAAGCCCAGATCCACAATTCCAGCCATATTTCCGGAGAAGGGACGAAATGTCATCACATTTAGGGTGTTTACTATGGGGGAACAGGGTAATAGTGCCAGAGAAACTTAGAGACAAGGTCGTCTGCGAATTACACGAAGGGCACCCGGGTATCGTACGCATGAAAGCTCTGGCCAGGAGTCACCTGTGGTGGCCAGGGTTAGACAAGGCAATCGAAGAAAGGGTAGCAGGGTGCTATCAATGCCAGAAGTCAAGGCCAGAACAAGCCCACACACCAGTACACAGGTGGGAGGTGACACACAACCCCTGGTCCCGAATACATACAGATTATGTGGGGCCTTTCCAGGGTCAGACATTCTTAATAGTAGTAGACAGCTATTCCCGGTGGTTAGAGGTAGTGCCTGTTAAGAGCATGACGTCAGCAAAGACAATACAGGTCCTGAGGGGACTCTTTGCCACTCATGGGTTACCTGACGTAGTTGTATCTGACAATGGCCCTCAATTCACATCTACTGAATTTCAGGATTTCCTCAAGGCCAACTGGATTAGGCACACAACATCGGCACCCTTCCACCCCTCCAGCAATGGATTGGCAGAAAGGAACGTGAGGACAACCAAAGACGCACTGCGCAGGATTATTGTTGGGGACTGGCACCAAAGACTGGCCCAGTTTTTGCTGGCACAGCACACAACACCGTGCACAGCAACTGTGAAAAGCCCAGCGGAAATGAGGTGGGGCAGGAGACTGACAACCAAATTAGATAGACTCCACCCAGATAGGATAACAGCTGAAACTGAACAGGACTGCTCAGCCAGATCATTGAGCATTGGGGATTTAGTGTGGGCCAGGAACTATGGCCAAGGGGATAAGTGGACACAGGGAGTGGTAATAGACAAGCTGGGGCCGCTATCGTACATCATAGAGGGGGAAGGGGAACGCCAGGTCAGGAGACACATTGACCAACTCTTGAAAAGGGCCCCTGAGAACACCCCACCAGCACCCAGAGAGACTCAGCCATCGCAAAGCCACACACACTACGAACCACTCCCATATCCAACCTCTACACCCCAACCTAACCCAATGGGCAGGGCCGGACCAACAGAGACCGGATCACCAAGGTCCACTACAAGGGGGTCAGAGTCTACAGAGCCAGCCACAGAGACAGTGCCAAGGGATCTCACAGGAACATTGCATCCAGTGGGGCACCAGCAGCGGGGGGAGTTGCAACAGCCCACAAGGCCAATCCAAGAGAGAGAGACTAGGCCGGACAGTCCACCAGGGAGATACCCTGTCAGAGAACACAGACCTCTGGCATATCTAAGGGACTATGTAAGGAAATAATCAAAGAGACCTTGGAGACCTGGGTATTAGGGGGTCCACAATTGGGGGGAAGGGGTGTTCTGTGCACAACTGCACAGCCTCGTGATTGGCTAATCCAGCCGGCAGGAATTCCTGGACACCAGTTTGGGTGCCTGAGGCAAGGCGGGAGATTCCAGTTGGCGGGTTGGCTAGCGTCCAGCGCTCGCCAGACATATAAGCAACACAGGGCCATGCGGGTTCAGTTCTACCACGTGCAGCTAAAATAAACAGTCTAAACCCTGAACCGTCTCCGTGTTATCTGTCGCCCGACCGGACACAACAGGTTGCTCTTATCTTTGAACTATAAAGCAGGCATTGCACAATTTCCCCAATCTACTTCTTGCTAGGTTCTACCTTACAGAATATGGATTTCTTTTTTCCTTATTGTGCAGGCACATGTATTATCTCAGTACCATGGGCGTATTGTGAGGTGCAGAACCAAAGTTTGCACTTTCACTTACCTTGTTCCTTGAGGTTTTTTAAGTCACTAACAATACAATCTAACATATAATCAAGTAAAATAGGGTAGGAATGTAAAAGAAATCCAGGAGTGGCTTATGTGTCTCGACACCCCTAAGAATGACAAGGTTGCTGTGGCCTGGCAATGAAAGCACAAAAATTAATAACATCTAGGCCCCTTGCTGTAACATGTCGGTGGAGCTGCCCTCTGCAACTGTTGGAAAGTTTGAAATGACAGTCAGACTCTAGACTGGCAACTTCAAAGGGAGCATATAACATCAATATTGCAAATTTTTATTTTTCATTGTTTTTTTTAAGCTGCAATGTCAATTCCTCAAAGTGTGAAAGCCTGAGAAAGATCAGGCTGCTTTAATTAATAGCACTGAAGTTCTCTGCTTGCACGAGGTCCAAAATTGTTCTGAATCATTTTCAAACTGTGCACAGCACTATACAAATTGATTAAGCACTATACAAATCAGAATTCAGATAATAAAAAGATTGCCTGCTTTTGTATACTGTAGAATAACTATTCTTCCAAGATCCTCAAGGAAGATCCTGTTTCCTATACTTATTTCTGCAACAATAAAATTAATAACAATGAATGGAATTTTCTTTCCTGTAGGGACACCTGTTCTATGAAAATTCTCCTCTAGAGATCCATTTTTCATATCATTTAAAAAGAGCGCGTGAGAGACAATCTTTGTTAATTCTCTGATGAGTTTTAGAAAACCTCCCTCTTGAGGGTGATACTTTCAAAACAACCTTGGACTGCTTGCTATTTAATCTCCACTCATTTTAATTGTAATTTGAATTTGTGAAATTAATTATAAAAAAACCCCACATATTCAATAAGTAAACTCAGGAATAAGTAGGAGGAACCTGGTCCCTACCAGAGAACCGCAGTCAAGCATAGGGAACCCACTTCAACACTGTATCAGTTTGGTCTAGTGGTGAAGGTGCTGGCCAGTGGTGGGATTCAGCCGGTTCACACCAGTTTGGCAGAACCGGTAGCTAATTATTTGTTGCCCAGGCCCAGAATGGACTTCTGTAAGCAGCATCCACACAGAGAACCGGTTGTTCGTGTATTTGAATCCCACCACTGGTGCTGGCCTACAAACCAGGAGACGGTGATTTCTAGGCCTACCTTAGGCATGAAAACCTGCTGGGTGACTTTGGGCTAGTCATGCTTTCAGTCAAGCTCACAACACAGAGTTGTGGGGAAAATAGGAGGAGGAAGGAGTACTAGGAGTGTTTGTCACCTTGAGTTACTTATAAAATAATAGCAGTGGGATTAAATAAAGTATTCGGCAAAGTTTTCTCAAATGCAATCCCTTTTCTGAAGTTGCTGGATTTCTTCCAAGCAACAGCTTTTTACACTCTTTGCCCAGTGATTGCTTTCTTCTGAAAGCAAGTCCTCTACTTTTCCCTCATGCTGGCCACCAGCAAAATGCTGAAAGAGAAAATGTCTGCTGTCTACTGTAGATAAAAAAAAAATGGTTCAAGCTCATCAGAATTGCCATAGTTGAACCTCTCCTCCTTACTTTATTTAAGGAGAAAACTACTTTAGCAGACATAGCAACAGAACAGATAGAAAACCAGCTTGTAACATCTCCTCCTCCTCCTCCTCCTCCTCCTCCTCCTCCTCCTCCTCCTCTCAAGTCTGCAAGTCTCCAAAGCTCTTTACAGTTGCCCTAAAGAGGCTGCTATCAAAAGCAGCAACAAATCTCCATAAATATTTGAAATTAGCTTAAAGCCTTTTTTGCCTTCTACACTGAAACCAAATGGCCACCTCAAAGAGGGCTCTGGGACTTCATTCATGCTTTCTGGGGTTGGGGTTGGGGAACCTTTTAAAATGTAATTTGTCAATGGCTCTGTTATGTACTGGGCTTTTGGTACCACACCACGTGCGTTGCTGGAGAGCTAACGGCTCTCCAGCAACCCAGACAGGCCGTCTCCGGTCCTGCAATTGGTCAGCCTCAGGCGGCAAGCGCGGGTTCAATCCTATTGGCTGCTACCATAGGGCTTGGCTATATATTGGGACTGGGAGCAGCCCAAGCTCAAGTACGGTTCCAGCAAGAATAAAAGAATGAGTTTCTATGTACTAAGCCTTGTGTCTTCATTCCTGCTCACCAGAGCCCACGACTTAACAGGCTCTATAGCACCCAGACTGTGATTTATATAGAAATTGCACATTGTATAACCTTGGAAACCTTGGTGTGACAGAATCTATCACTTGGCATGGTGTCAAAAGACATGGAAAGTGCCAGTGGAAAAAAGAGAAGCCTGTAATTCCTTTCAAAATTATAGTTTCCCATTTGGCCAAGAGCTTCATTAGTTTCCCTGATTTTTATGGAACTGTTCTCTAGACGGCACTGTTGCTACAGACATTCATTCCTGAGATACGGAAAAACACACATCTATTTACAGGAATTTCAGCTGTGTAATTTTGGTTTTTATTGAGGCGTTGGTATTTTCGCATTGACTTCTTTGATGGTGTAATTCATGATGAACACTTTTCTCAGCTAATATAAAATATTGCCTACTTCAAATTTTTTAGCTCTATGTGACCATACCAGCGTTTACTTTCCCACTCCTGTTTCTCTGCTATCTTAAGAGGATTATTTTTATGTTCCATACTTGAAGAGCAACGTATGGTCTTTTTTCAAAAATCCCTCTTCATATGTCACTTCAAAGAAACTTCATTTAAGACTGTTGTTCTTCATATGTATTGGATTACAGTTCACTTAATTTCAGGGGGAGTTGCAGGAGTTGCCCAAATAATACAGGGAAAATATATTACTTCTCTCTCTTCTTTGCTAGGCGGTTGCTCCTGCTATGATATTTGTACAGTTTCATATAGTATATAGCCAACTGACTTTAATTGTGTGTGCCTATAGAGAGTCCATGAGGCTATCATTCCAAATTGTCAGACATGTATAAATTAGTGTGATGATGATCAAAATGGTGACATTCAGTCAAGGATGGAGACTATGGAAATCCATCTCTTCTTAGGTTGGGAAAGGCAGTATTCCTGGGGATTCACTTAATTATATTACTACCAAAATCTTTTGGGATTGAGAAGAATTATTAGGTCAAAGCCATCCAGTGACTTCTGCGTTCACCCACTTAAGGCCCTCGGAAGGGAAGAAACGAACTTCATTTTCGGTGCAAGGTTGTGGTGTCTCTTTTTCCCCAGCAATACTGACAAACGGCCTTTCTCTTCAGTAGACTAATGGGGAACATGTGCTTCTGCAGACGACGTTAAAGCAAAATTCTCAGTAGCCCCAGCCAGTAGGCTCAACCATAAGCAAATCTGGGGGTTGCATTTCAGAAACATCTGGAGGATCATGGAGTTTTTACTGTTATAACACAAGGAGGCAAAATTGCAATGGAAAGCAGAGCATAAGGAAACATTTTTGCAGGCAATTACATGATTAGGGCTGCTAGATCTAGGCTGCAAAAATGCCGGTGACTGCTAGATGGCAGGAAAGAGAGTTTTGCAACTCAGAAAGGGTAGCCCTGCTTTGTAAGTCCAAATCAGATATCATATATCATACCAGCTCTCTCGAGTCAGAAAACCATAATTAATTCTTTTTCAAATAATGCATCATAGAAGTTCCTTCACACAGTCACAGTGCACCACCATGTGTGTTGTCTGTAATTTTACAGAAGGGCCATTCCTCTTCTTTTTTAAAAAAAAGAAAAGTGGAAGATGCTTTTAAACATTTTGCATATTAGGATAATCCAGCTCAGAGAAACAGCTGTTGCCATCTGTGTAGATAGGGAGATAATATACCAATAGATATATATTTCATAAGGGGGTCATGAAATGTTTGAAAAAATATCTGAAATAGTGGGGTAGCTTGTAGTTGTATACAGTATAAATTACTGGCCATTCACTAACCACAACACACAGCAGTTGTATACATAAGACCAAGGTCCTCTTCTCTGTCTCTTATCCACAGGCATCCAGACAACCACAAACTCACTGAAAATCCTAACAAGCCTTTGGCTGCACAATGAGTACGACTAACTAGCTTGGTAAGACTTCCAGATACAGATTTCAAATTTCTTGATTGCTTCATTTAGTGTTACAGTGGCAAATGGAAAAGGCTCAGGTACACTACTGTATATCAAACTTAGTCATTTTAACATCTATTCAGAATTTTACATAAAATCAAGATTTTTGAAGAGGCACCCTGACTTAAAAAATGTTCTTGTGGCTAGTCAATTCTTACTTTACATTTGTGCCTTGATTCTTAATTCTTACATGTAACCATTTACATTTGTCTTTGAACTTCTCATGGTTGATATATTTCCAGTTCTAGAGTCTTTGTGGATAATACTGAGTGTTTAGTCTCTCCTACACTGAGTAGTAATTATAAATTTGATATGGGTATAGTTCTCTTCACTGAATGCTCTGCAGTCAATAAGCCACATAACTAGATTTACCCGTCCAAAATCTGCATTCTTATTTTAATCCCATAGCCCCTTCTCCATCCACTTCAAGAACTTGTTAAAGATTATCAGGTTTAAAACTCTAACCTATGCTTGCTAGACTTTTAGTGAATATCCCAAATAATAACATTCCAACCTTTTAGGAAAGGAAACTCTTATTGTCTCACACTAAAATCTTCTATTATACAGTAGGTGAATAGCCACATGCCTCTCTTTAGATACCTATTACCAGTGCTTTTTTTGTAAAAGAAAAAGGTGCCAGAACTCACACATGTTATACAAACCACCTTGCCTACCCTACAAGGTTCCATCCAAAAAAGGTGCCGGAACTCCGTTCTGAGCGTTCTATGAGAAAAAAAGCCCTGCCTATTACCTATGGTAAAGTGTTAATTTGCTTCAGCTAGCCAAGGGCCAGTTGTACAAACTCATCCAAAGTTATTCATGTTGTGTTGGTTCTTCCTCCCTACAATGCATCAGACTGCATGCAGATGGTCCTCTGTCGCAATACCAGATTCTTAGAATGTCTCTGCTTCCATTGGCCTTGCGTGTTTTCAACCAAATGAGAATGCCTGCATGTCAGTTCAGTTTTTCTAAAATCCACAGGCAAAACTGAGTGCAATCTGTCTCTGAGAAGCAGTTGAAGCTCCAGAGTGTACTTTTATTTTTCATTTTAAAGGGTGAATGTAAATCTTAAGAGACAGACATGTAACTCAGGCATATGAATAGAGATTGATTAAGGGGGGAAATAATTTCTTATTCCACTGCTTAGTTTAGACAGGACTATCATGATGCTCTGACCAAGATCCTTATATTCCAAAACTAACCCCATACTCAGTCTTAAGATTTAGAGTATGGAGGCAGCATATTTTTATTTTTCTTCTCCAAGCTATGCTCATTACAACACTTCCTGAAAACCACAAGGGAGTTTTGCCAAGAACGTAGCCTGCCTCATGAAAATGAGGGTGTTATTCTGCAGAAGCACATACCACTGGGTCAGGAAGACCTATGAAAGAGCATCAGCACATTTCTCTGCACTATCAGGTTTCAGATGGAAATTTGGAGAGCCAGAAGAAAATTCTGCTTGAAAAAGGAAAGTTTATGAAATGGATTTGCAGCCTTTAACATTCTAGGATGGATTTACCATAGTCATCTGTGCTTGGACACCAATTGTGTGCTGCATATTTTAAATGTAATTAGAAAGAAACCCAACTCTTAAAAGGCGTGTTGTATCTGATCTTAGAATATTTAGCCATTGTGACTAGTAAAATATAGCTGTGCCCTCTGTACACAATTTTTTCAGTCATAAACATCCACACATATCTACCCATGGACTCTTGCTGACCCTTTCTGTTGAGCTCCCTTTAAAAAAAATATTAGTCTCATTCCCGTCAGAAAACTTTACATATAGTATAGATGCTATATGTAGAGGGAGAGGAGGCTAAATTGAACAAATTGTCTGTCTTGATTAAGGAGTCTGGGTGAATTAGGGTACCTACCTAACTGCACAGATTTATCTTCTTAATCTTAGTCAGAGGTAGCAGTCTGACACATTACTACTCATTCCATTTGCTAATCTTTCCAAAACCCTTTAAAAGCAATCTGTGATTTCTCCAGATTGTACTTGACCATTCATAGCTCTTGGAAACTTTTGGCATAGCATTGCCTGTCTGTTTGGAAATCTGGTGATTCTTCAGCCAATCATTGCTGAATCCAAGCTAGCTAAAAGGCTCATAAAATATAGGCCAATTCCGGAATTAATTGGTCCTAGGGTTATCAGGACTCCATTAATTAAGAACAGATTTTTCATATTCCTTCAGAAAAAAGAGAAGCAAATGCACAATTAGCACTTATATTGTCCATGCATTTATCCATAGGTATTTCTGAGCATTTGCAAAATAATTCTAAGAGGCTCCTGTGTGGCTGGTTATAAGGGAAAATTGCTGCGTGAACTATTACCAAATGAACCAAGAACCATGGCACTTGATCCATCATCACAGGAAATGTCTGAGCAAACCTTGCATGTTATTTCATCAGATCTTTGGAGATGTGCATAGCAAAAAAAAAAAACCTCTTGTAGAGAAGCACATCACTATAATACATTTCAGCCTAACCTGATCTGGATGGAGTGATGTGAGAATTGAGATAGTAGGGGGCACAGCCTCAGTTTCTCCAGGGAAACAGTGGATGAACTGAGGTCCAAAATCTTCTGAAACTTGGAAGTTTTGGAAAATTGAGTAGCATCAGTGATGGTTTGCAGATAAGATGAGAGTGTGGGGATGCTTGCAGTTCAAGAGGTACAGAAATGAATGCTCAATATTCTATTGTACAAGTCAACTGAAGCTGAACAGCTAATATACGCACAGGGTAACAAATCTATAATGTGTACTGAAAGATGTTCCTTCCTGCTTAGCACAAGAAAAAGAAAACAATTATGTGCTTTTTGTTTTAATAGACGTCTAAAGTTGCACATTCGAGAAACCTATTCAGGAGTACAAAATGTTTGGATGATGCAATATGTACTCTACATAAAGACACACAGAGTCACGTAACATGTGACATGAAGGGGAAGGGAAGATTCACTTACTGGAAAAGCTACAGTGATTTTCTTTAAAATTTTATCAACCCAGTCTTTTATATAAAATGCTTCTGAAAAACAAATCTGGTTTTGGTGGAACCATTGGCAAATTTAACGTTATTGGATGAAAGTGTAACTTTGCATGGAGGAAAGGGAGATTATGAGGCTTTTGTTAATAAAGGATAAATAAAAAATTGAACTTTTCTGCAATCTCTCTGCTGAGTTGCATGCCTAAATCTTTAAATGATGTCCCGGTGTGCTTGCATATTTTCATGTTTCTATATTTATGATTATTACATTTTCCAGAGAGGAGGCTGTCATCTATCACAGAGAAATATTTAAAACAATACTGGAGCAATATATTTCCAAATCACAGTTTCTCTTCTGTGCCAATCATGGGAATTGGAAAGTAATTTTCCTGCAATATTTAAGGAAATGTCAATTTACCAGTCAAGTCTTCTGTGTTTCTCTCTCTCATATCTCCTTTTCCAATGTTCAAATTTTAATTAGGAAAAATGAAGAGGAAATAACTCCAAAAATAAATGAAATAAGCTGCAGTCTAGAAGTAGATATTAACTCTTTTTGCTAAAGAAAATAAAGGTTTTAAATAATTGCACAGAAGGTACCTAAATAGAGATGTAACTTCATTACACAAGAGTAGGGAAACTGGTTAACCAGACTGTACATTTACTAGCGCATCATAGTTAATTAAGCAAAAGATAATATACAAATCGAAGAATAGTAGCAATTTTAGTGAGATAAATAATTGTTCCATGTTATGCTGTTCTCCAGCTTCCTTTATTCTGAACTTTATGTTCTATGTTCTTCCAAAAACAATTTCTTAATTCTAATAATTTCTATCAGTAAGTTACTTACTAATTCAGTACTAATTCACTGAATCTTAGGTGTACATTTCGTCAATGTTTAGAATTGCTTGAGATTTCTATCTATCTATCTATCTATCTATCTATCTATCTATCATCTATCTATCTATCTATCTATCTATCTATCTATCTATCTATCATCTATCTATCTATCTCTATCACCTATTTATATCTATCTATCATCTATCATCTCAGTTTAGATATTTCAGGACTAAAGACTCTGAGCAGTTCACACTTTAAACAATGCAAAGTAAAAAGAAAAAACCCACAATATAAGACAAAACATTAAAAAAGTAGAGAAGAAGTTGGAGAATCTATCCAACCAAATCTACATATACAAATATAACTAATTAATCAAGAAAGAAGACTGGTTTTAAGCCTAATAAAAAGATCTGTTAAAAGGCTCTTTATTCAGTAGTTTTTGAATAACACTCACTCACAGATAAATTAGACAAGACATGCCAGTTGCATACATATAGCACTGTATCCATGTAGTCCTAGAAAGAAAACTAATTATGCCATACAATGTATAAGTAACAATTAAAATGACTTGTCTCAAACCCAGCCTACGTAACTTTAGTGATTACAGAGCATGGAGAACTCTCATCAAACAACTTGTCTATCCTCTGAAGAATCCTCCAAGAACTAGGGGTCTGATTCAGCATTCCTTCCTCTGTCCATTCACAGAAGGGAAGGAGATATGGGAGAGACTCCTACTACAGGACATGGATGATAATCCCTTCTTCTCATGATAGTTTTAAAGGGCATCTCTCAAATTCCCTAAATTTTTCAGGAAGCCCGGGAGGGGGACAAAATGGAAGGGGAAAAACAAATTACCTCTTCTGCACCGCCAAAAAGTGTCTTATAAGCAGAATTCATGAGAGTTTTGAATCCAATTCTATGACTTAGGTTTAGAGTCTGGATCAATCCATCCACACACATGTACAATACATTCATCATCTGCTGTGCTATTTATAGCAGTATTTTCCTGGGAATGGCCACTTCTTATGCTTTTGGGAAAAAGAAAGCATCAAAATATGTATTGCAACTCTCACAATACTTTGTCATTGGCTAGGCTAGCTGACGTTGATGGGTGTTGACATCTAAAGCATCTGAAAAGCACTTAGAGGATAATGTAACTCTCACTTACAGGATAGTATTTTAGACATTTTCTGCAGGGGAGGTCGAGATGGGACACAATAACAAAAGCACTTTTGCACCCATCCTCCATCCTTTGTACTTGGCTTGTGGCATCATATGCATGCCCCAGACGCATCATATGCATGCCTCAAAGGTTTGCAGTGCAAGGCTGCTTTTGTTATTTTGACAAAAGCAAAACATTCTTGCAAATGTCGATGTCTGGATGGCTCTTCAGAGGGTTGCTGCCACCAGGAGAATTTAAAATTTCCCATAATTGGGTGAAAATCCCATATACAGTATTTCTCTTTGTAAGGGAGTTCAATCTTTTTTACCTTTTTACCAAAAACGTAAAGATATTTACAAGTCAACTAGGCTTTCCAGAACATTTTCTAGTCTCCCATATGCATCTTTAAAAAAAGAAAAACTTTCTAAAGTTCAAGAAAGCGTCATGCCAGTCTTCTAATTTTTGTAATATATGCAATATGCAACATATGAATCTTTTCCTTAGTCTGGCATTTGAGCTGACATGTGCAGTTTAAATTATGGATATACCTTATTTAACCTCCATGTCTTGTCTTGTGGAAAGATACTGTCACTACTGTTCTTACCACATTGTTCTCAAATAGAGCACTTCTGTTTTCAATAGGAATTCCTTTTCTAGTTGGCAACGGGTTGCGTCTTCCTAAAATTACAAGAGGAAAGCACAAAAAGCACCACAGCTGTGGCTTTCTGTGATGCACAAAAAGAAAACAAAACACTTCTGCTTGCAGTATGAGCCTTGGTGGAGCAGTGGGCTAATGCCTCCTTAAGTAACACCAGCTGCCTGCAATTAGTGCAGGTTCGCATCCCACCAGGCTCAAGGTTGACTCAGCCTTCCGTCCTTCCGAGGTAGGTAAAATGAGGACCCAGATTGTTGGGGGCAATTAAGCTGACTTTGTAAAAATGCCGCTTGGGGGTGTGTGTGAAAGCCCTAACAAGCAGGCATATACATAGAATGAAGGCTATTGCTAAGCTTGTAAGCCGCCCTGAGTCTTCGGAGAAGGGCGGGATATAAATGGAATTAAAATAAAAAATAAAATAAAATAAAAATATTAAAGTTTCTTTTTTAAAAAAAGAAAAACTCAGTTTACTGTGTATTGCATATAGCAATCCTGTATCTTGATCTCTAAATTAATGCTTCTGTTTCCTGGAGTGCTTTCAAAACAGCCGACATAATCCATACAGTAATAGTAACACCTCTTTTTTTTTAAAAAAAAAAAAATGAAATACACCGCAGATGCATCTTCAAAGTCAAGGGTTTAAACGAGATGGATTTGTGTTTTTTTTTTTAAAACCTCGTACACTCTGTAGCTATTCACATTTTGTTCTTAAGGGTTTTTGTTTATCCTTTTCAAACAGCTTGTTAAAATATCCTTCTTACTGGCCTGTTTTCTATTATAGAAGGACTGTTACTTTGAAGAACTTTAACAAGTTCAGTAGACAACTTATGTGTAATATCCATATAAGTTCAAAACTTAAAAAAAATATATTATTAAATACCAACAAGGAGGTATGTCCCATTAAGAGGTAATTTGAATTTCTATGTAAACCAGATTAAAGTGAAATGTTTTCAGAGATACACATTCAGAAACAGGAAGCCAATAGTTCTGTATGTACAGAGAGCCAGTTTGGTATCTAATGATGAAAGCAGCAGGCTAGAAAGAGGGCGAGACCACACTTCATTTTAACTACATCACTTCCTGAATTAAATGGCTACTCACTGCTGGTAAAAGACATGTAAACACAACGCTTATGTTGTACACTGCACAGTTTCATGTGCTGTTTGTGTTCTTCTCCTTGCATCTGTCTCCAGTCTGCAACTTTACTTAGCTTTTTTACATGATTGCTGTTATATACTGGGTTCGTTGCTTGACTGACGAGACGAGGCAAGTGAGTTCAGCAAGAATCATTCTTAATTTGGTTACAGGAACTGAACTGAGAAACAGGGCTGCGAATGCAGCTATTTATACCCTGGCCTCTAGGTGGCGGCCAATAGGTT
This sequence comes from Vipera berus, assembly GCF_964194415.1. NCBI lineage: Eukaryota > Metazoa > Chordata > Lepidosauria > Squamata > Viperidae > Vipera > Vipera berus. The sequence goes on from NC_138202.1 coordinate 237,636,002, forward strand.
TAAAGCAACCTATTGCCGCCGTAGAAGCAGCCAATGGTGGCGCTGGAGACGGGTTGTCTGAGGAGCTGGGAGCCGTTAGCCCGCTTCCCTGCTTAAACAACTTTCCAGCAATTAATCCCATGTGATACTCTTTAGTAAGACAAAAACCCAATACATTACACCCCTCCCCCCTAGAATGTACACACATTATAACAACAAAAGGACTGATTACAGCAATTACAAGGTTTACAGAGTTACAAAAGTAGTATGCAAAAAGTACATGTCTTTCTGTATTTTGCTGATACAGAGACTCTCCTGGGTAGAAGCGATTCAATGACATACAACATTATAGCTCAGTTATTTTGGAACAAAATCCTGTAAATATGCAGGAGGCTTGCGAACCTTCGTGGAATGCCTGGGAGAGCTGGGCAGTCCCCGGTCCACCAGCTTGCCTGCCAGGCTGGGTAGACCAGGGTCCATGAGTTCAAGCAAGTTCAAGCTGACTCGGAATTCTCTGGCTGGCCATTCCAGTTCGGTCCACCCCAGAGTCTAATCCTTCCACAGAGTTAGCACAGCAGCTGTAGTGTTCTGGTTGACTTTTATTTTATTTATTTATTTTATTTTAATCCCATTTATATCCTGCCCTTCTCCAAAGACTCAGGGCGGCTTACAATCTAAGCACAAATCAGTGTGCTTAGCAATAGCCTTCATTCTATGTATATACCTGCTTATTAGAGCTTTCGGCCCCCCCAAGCGGCATTTTTACAAAGTCAGCTTATTGCCCCCAACAATCTGGGTCCTCATTTTACCTACCTCAGAAGGATGGAAGGCTGAGTCAACCTTGAGCCTGGTGGGACTCGAACCTGCACTAATTGCAGGCAGCTGGTGTTACTTAAGGAGGCATTAGCCCACTGCTCCACCAAGGCTCTTTCTCTGTCAGGGGCCCCATTTTGCACTCCCAGGCTTTGCCCCTCTATGACCACTTTCCCCGTTGCTCTGACTGCTTGGGACCTCAGAGCATGTGGGTTGTTCGGTTTGGCTGCCGGTTTGAGGACCATGGATGGGACCTGGGATGAAGTCCTCGCTTTGTGGCTGTTCTGGAAAACGCTTCCTAAGATGATTGATATGGCGACAAATGACTCACCCACCCTCTATGCCCACTTTGTATGAGAGAGGGCCCAACATTTTGGTGATTTTCCCTGGCACCCACAAGTTACCATGCCCGTAGTTCCAGACCCACATCCCGTCACCCACTTGCAACCCCCTTGGGGGTCTTGGGCAAGGGGCCTTTGCTGCCACCCGGTCTGGGTGCAACCTATCCAGTTTCGCGATTAGTCGCCTCCCCCAGCACAGCTCTGCTGGTTTTTTGCCCATTGCTGTGCATGGTGTAGAATGTTGGCAGAGCAAAAAGTCAGCCAGTCTGTGGTGCCAGTCCCCAGTCACTATGCGCTTCAGTGATTCTTTCGTGGTGTGCACCATTCATTCAGCTTGTCCATTACTAAATGGATGAAATGGAGCCGATGTCACATGCCTAATGAGGTTTGCCCTCAGGAAAGCCTGAAATTCTGCCACAGTGAATTGGGCCCCATTATCGGACACTACGACGTCCAGTAGCCCGTGCATTGCAAAGAGTTTCCTAAGCACCTGGATGGTACTAGCAGTAGTCATATTTGCAATTGGTATAACTTCCAGCCATTTAGAGTGGCTGTTGACCACTATAAGAAATAGCTGTCTCTGAAAGGGCCCAGCGAAGTCTATATGAATCCTTGACCAGGGTGTTTGTGTCTCCTCCCATCTATTGACAGGAGCATGCAGCATTTCAAGCCTAGACTGCTGACACATGTAACACCCATGTACTTGAGCTTCAATGGCTTTATCTAATCCTGGCCACCATAAATAGCTTCATGCCAAAGCTTTCATGCGAACAATACCTGCATGGCCTTCATGAAGCGATTGCAATACCCTGTCCCTCAATGAGGTGGGAACAATGACCCTGTTCCTCCATAGAATACAACCCTTATGAGCTGAGAGCTCATGTCTCCTTGTGAAGTAGCTCTGGAACTCAAGACCCAGGCTTTTTTCTAGCCACCCCATGTGGACTGAAGATAGCACTCTGCTTAGAGTCTTGTCTGCCACTGTTTCTGCAGCTATGTCCCGCGCGTGGAGGGGAAACTCCAGCAAGTCCTCAATGGACAAAACGCGGGCTGCTGGGGCTGAATCTGGCTCAATTTGAGGCAGTGGAAGCCTGCTTAGGCCATCTGCATGGCCCATATCCTTGCCGGCTTTGTGAATTAGTTTAAAGCTGTATGCCAATAAAAAAATGGACCATCTTAACATTCTAGGGGATAAGATGTGGGGTGTCTGTCTGTCTGTAGTGAATAACCCCAATAGCAGTTTATGGTCTGTGAAGACTGTGAAGTCCCTGCCATACAAGTAGTCGTGGAATTTTTTACTCCAGCTACTATGGCCAATGCCTCCTTATCAATTTGTGCATAATTACGCTCTGCGGAGGACAGTGTCCTGGAATAAAAAGCAATCGGGACTTGAGTCCCATCACTCTCCAAGTGACTTAGGACAGCCCCACCCCATATGGGGACGCATCACATGCAAGGCATACTGGCATCGATTCCTTAAAGTGAGTGTTCATTGAATTGACAGACAGTAGAGCCTTCAATTCCTGAAAGTTGCTTTCATGAACACTAGTCCACTTCCATGCAGTATTTTTGTCCAAGAGCCGATGTAACAGCTCTGCCACTGCAGCCTTCTTAGGAAGGAACACCTGGTAAAAATTTAGGAGGCCAAGGAATGCCTGAAGCTCTCCCTTCGTTTTGGGGTTGGGTGCCATCTGAATGGCTTTCATTTTTGACTCAGCAGGGTGGATGCCGTTGGCATCGATACGGAAACCCAAGAACTCAGTTGAAGGGACTCCAATACTACACTTATTCTTTTTAAGCTTGAGGCCTGCTTCGCGCAACCTTTGAAGGACGGCTCTGAGCCTCCTTGCCAGCACCTCAGTGAACTCACTGGTGATGAGCACGTCATCGAAATAGGGGCAAACCCCCGGAATGCCCTTGAGCGTTTGCTCCATAATGCCTTGAAAAATGCCAGGGGCTATGCTGACCCCAAATTGCAGGCGTTTTACTTTAAATGTCCCCCTGTGGGTTACAATTGTCTGTGCCGCAGCTGTGGCCTCGTCTACAGGAAGCTGTTGGTAGGCCTGAGCCAAATCTAATTTTGCAAAAATTGTACCACCTTGCAAGGATGCCAGGATGTGGCTTACTACTGGTACCGGGTACGCATGCTGTTTGAGTGCACGATTAATTGTGCACTTGTAATCAGCACAGATTCTGACCTCCCCATTGGCTTTTAGTGGTGTGACGATTGGGGTCTCCCATTCACCCCCTTCTACGGGCTGAAGTACTCCCTGTTCTACGAGTTTATCTAACTCAGCGTCTATCTTGTGTTTAAGAGCAAATAGCACTCTACGAGGTTTAATCCTGACCAGCACTACAGTAGGATCTAGTTAAAATGTTATGGGCAGGCCCGTGTATGTCCCCAGACCTGAGTCAAACACATCTGCGAATCCCTCGCATACTGTTGCTAGACTCGTGACTTGCGTCCGGTTGATTCTGGTTACTTGGATGCCTAGTGCATCAAACCAATTGAGCCCGATCAGGCTTGTTCATGGACCCCCTACTACAACAACGTCCAGGTGTCCAGAAAATCTCTTAAATTTGACGGCCAGTGTAGCCTCACCCTTAACTGCGACTCTGGCATTCTGGAAGTCGGTCAGTATAATGTCAGATGGCCTGAGCTTGGCTCATCTCTTGCGATTGCAGATGAAATTAAATGTCTCAAGTGATATAATGGATACGGCTGAGCCCATGTCCAACTCCATCTTGCAAGGGACCCCTTGCAGCTCCACCTGAAGTCTAAACTTTGGCTTAATAGGGCGGCGAGCTCCTGTGTGGCAAATGCTTATGCAGCTGGTGCAAAACCCTACGCTATACTGCCCTGGGGCCCTGGTACCTCTCCTAATTGGAATGTCTAACTGGCAATTCCATTGCCGGTCCCTCTGGCAACCTCTGCAGATGGACGCGATGTGGCCGGTCTTCCCGCAGGCCCAGTACATGGCTGTCTGAAACCTACAGTCCATGCATTGGTAGCAGCCACCACACCCTGGGCATCTAAGGAAAGGATCTGCCTTGTAAGTCGCCCCTTGTTGCTTGTCACTGTGACGCTGTTGGTCATTGTGTCTTTGTAGCTTGTCAAGTTCTGTGTTGTCTTCGGGGTCTTCCGCATGATCAGTGTCCTCGTGGTGGATGGCTTCCTCGTTCTATGCTGTTTTGGCGGGCTGCATGGCTCCTACGGCCCTGGCGGTGGCTTCATCCGCCATGATCTCTTTCAGTGCTTCTGGGAACAACAGTCTCTTTGGCGAAGAGTTTTTGCTGTAACTCTTGATTTCGGAGACCGCAGACAAGCCAGTCTCAGAGCCTCTCCTCAACGTCAGAGAACTGGCACAGGTGTGCGCCCTGCCTCAACACTGTGATGAATTCAGACACTGTTTCACCTTGTTGCTAAACTCTCTGTTCGAATGCATGGCGGCAAACGATTACCAACAGCTTGGGCTGGAAATGGTCGCCGAGCCGTTTCTTCAAGTCCGTGAACTCCAATGGTGTTGGGGCAAACAAGTTCTCCGTGATGTTGAACGTGGCTGGGCCACACACACACACAGGAGCGTAGCGGCCTTCAGGCCATCCTCGGCAACTTGATTCGTGTGTAGATAGTTCTCGATCCTGGATAGATATGAAGACCATCTTTCCGGGTGAGCTATATCAAATTCTTCCAGCTTTCCAACCTTTGCCATTTCTGCTGGTCTTCACAGCTGGGGCTCGTCGTCTTCTTATCCTGCTCCTCCATATGCCCAGGGACTGGTCCTCTGGGTGCGTGGTCACTAGCATGGTTGTGCTAGGCTGACCATAGGGGGGGATTGCTTTTCCCATCAGGTGCGTTCGGCCTCTCCCCTAGTGACTCTCAGCTCTGTTGGGGAAGCAGGATCCCATCCTCGTCACCAGTGTTATATACTGGGTTCGTTGCTTGATTGACGAGATGAGGCGAGTGAGTTCAGCAAGAATCATTCTTTATTTCGTTACAGGATCTGAACTGAGAAACAGGGCTGTGAATGCAGCTATTTATACCCTGGCCTCTAGGTGGTGGCCAATAGGTTTAAAGCAACCTATTGCCACCCTAGAAGCAGCCAATGGCGGCGCTGGAGACGGGTTGTCTGAGGAGCTGGGAGCCATTAGCCAGCTTCCCTGCTTAAACAACCTTCCAGCAATTAACCCCATGTGATACTCTTTAGTAAGACAAAAACCCAGTACATTACAATTGCCATTAATGCTTCCACTCTCTCCTTGAAAAGGAATATTTGAAGTTGTCTTGTTCTGAACCAGATAATTCACCCATGTAGCTCAGTACTGCATCCTTTGGGTAGCAGCTGTCTAGGAACTGAGCCAAAGTCTTCCCCAGATATTGAAAGGAGAGGGGATAGGAGCTGAACCTCCTTGCTTTTGCAGGCCAAGTGAGTGCTTAACATTTACCGACATTTCCCCCTGGAGGCAAACCTGTACTCCAAAGTCCTTGAATCTATTCAGAGCTTTGGGGAAAAAGCTGCACTTAATTCTATGTAGGTGATTTACTTGAAAGACAAAACAAATAACCTCTCTCAGATAAAAGCAGTGTGCAAAGGCTTAAGAAGTAGAAATAATAATAAAATATGAAAACCTAGCTGAGAAAAATAGAAAGATACCATGTTACTATTTCCATTCAGAAAGTTTTAATTTAAGCAGGGGTGGCAGATGTGTGGCTTTTCAAAGTTACTAGATTAAGAGTCAATGGTTCCAGTTAGGATGACCAGTGTTTAGGAATTACGGGAGCCCACAGACAGTGTTATACAATACCACATGCAACACCGTGATTGTGACCCTCTGATCAGCTCAGCACTATGCTATTGACTAATGAGCCCTGGTGGTGTAGTGGTTAGAATGCAGTATTGCAGGCTAACTCTGCCATCTGCCATCAGTTCAATGCTGATCGGCTCAAGATTGACTCAGCCTTCCATGCTTCCGAGGTCAGTAAAATGAGGACCTGGATTGTTGGCGGCAATAGGCCGACTCTGTAAACCGCTTAGAGAAGTCTGTAAAGCACTGTAAAGTGGTGTATAAATTTAAGTGCTATTGCTAAATACTTTATTTTTTCCAGATTAAACAATCTGCTAATATTATCACTCAGAAGAAAAAGGGAGTTAGAAAACTACAGGACGTTTTCACGTACTAATATTTCTTGCTTGTTTAAACTTGCTGAGTATTAAATCCAACACACGGACTCCTGGGTCCTTCCTTCTAGATGGGGCCAAAGCATGACTGTTTATCAAGACTTTAGGCTGTAGCGCCATTTTTCACTGTAGAATGGCTTCCAGGAATGCTGGAAATTATTCCCACCACCAAATTCGCCAAGATTATCTGCAAAATAGAACAGAAATCAAAAGGTGCAGTAGAAAATGAGAGTATCTCTAAAGTTTTGTTTTTCAGAGATGAAGAATTGCATCTTCACTTATGGCTATTAGAAGTTTGTAATTCAACAGTTTATTGAAGTTGATTAGATTTTCAAAAAGAAAGAGGAGAAAGTTAAACTTACTCAGTTTGTAAGAATAGAGATGAATAGAGACTCATAAGGAAAGATGTTGGTGTAACTAGTTAATTAGGTGAAATTTCTGTTAGATTTCTTTTTTCCTTATTCTTAATGTCTTTTTACTTGCCACGTCTTGTTCTTTTTTTACACTTTAGAGTCAATAACTGAAAAGAAAGAGGCTAACGAGCATGTAATATTTTTACCTTGCAAAGATGTAAAATGTGATTTGTTTCAGAATCTCACGCTGACAAAATAAAGGTTTTTGATTAATTGATTCCTCAACACAAGATGAAAATAGTTGTCACCTGCAAACAGAAACGGTCACTCGTGAAACCTATCTGTCACACTGCAGTTGACAATTAACTTGTTTTTTTTTGAAAAAGAAAAAGTAAAGCAGCTGCAACAGCATAAACAGTTTCCTTTCACTCAACCTCTTATCATGTACCAATAAAGGAGAATATTTGTAGCTCAGGGTTGAAATGAGGGGTCCTTGGAGCTCTCTTGAGCTTGCTTGCTTTCTTGCAGATGTTTCATTACCCAAACTAGGTAACATCATCAGTGCTAGTAAGGAGTGAAGTTTGCTGTCAGTTTATATTTTAATGGCTTGACCTGTTGGTTGATTGTTGGTCTGATGCTAACACCCACCAACACTGACAGGGCAAGACACCAGAAAATAAACTGAGACCAAGCCCTACTCCTTAGCAGCACTGATGATGTTATTTAGTTTGGGTAATGAAACATCTGCAAGAAAACAAGCAAGCTCAGAGAGCACCAAGGAGCTCTCTTATCGTCATGCTTTGTTTGAGTAGTTGTACCCAATGGGACAGGGACGCGGTGGCTCAGTGGGTTAGGACGCTGAGCTTGTCGATCAGAAGGTCGGCAGTTTGGCGGGTCGAATCCCGAGTGCCGTGTAGCAGAGTGAGCGCCTGTTACTCGTCCCAGCTTCTGCCAACCTAGCAGTTCGAAAGCACGTAAAAATGCAAGTAGAAAAATAGGGACCACTATGGTGGGAAGGTAACAGCGTTCCGTGTGCCTTTGGCGTCTAGTCATGCCGGCCACATGACCACGGAGACATCCTCGGACAAACGCTGGCTCTTCGGCTATGAAACGGAGATGAGCACCGCCCCCTAGAGTCGGAAACGACTAGCACGCATGTGCGGGGGAACCTTTACCTTTACCTTACCCAATGGGACAGATACCAGATGCTCGATTCTGACTTTGAAAGTCTCTCTTTGTTGTGATAGAGGGAAAAGTGGTGAAGCAGTTTTTTGAGTCTCAACTGGACCAACTGGAGTGTGTCTTCCTTCTTGACTTCAAACTGGAAGAGGTTCCACCTATAAAGCCACTGCAGAGAAATTCAAGAGAGGTTTGAAATCTTTACTGTGGAAACCACAGTTTCACCTAATAACACTCCTTCCTTTTCCTTTCACCACTGAGGTGCAAAGGAATGTATAAAATAATATGGGTCTTAATCCAGACAGATTTAAGCACTGTGTATTTATTGCAGTGGCAGAATTCAGCTCTTCCCACTGGAAAAAAAGAGAGAGAGGGGAATACACTTAATTTGGCTGAATTACACTCTATATGGAAATCTAAGGCAGGTATTTACATGCACTAGCTCTTCTGAGTATACTGTCTTTGATAGTGACAATTTTAGATAGCTTTCTCTATGTTGTCATAAAGAATATCAGAGAAGGGGTAAATGTCTCCCTGGCTAGTCATCATCAGCTACCAACAATGCAGACTATGTGCGTGGGTGCGGGAAATGTCAAAAGTTATTAATAATCACATCGGAATCTTTGCATGTTCAGAATTGAAACCAACTATTGATACATTGCTATTCACAAGACAGACTAGGTAGATTTGAAAAATAAAGAGAAAGATGGCACATATGCCAATTTTGTGGGGAAATTGAGCTTTACATACCATTTTTGGCTTTCTGGCGAGATACTCCTGCCAGGTTTTCTCTTCCTCAGTGAAGGAAAATCTTGTTACTAGAAGTTCATTGCTGCCAGCTAAGAAAATGTCAACATGGTTCCAAATGGACATCTTTCAACCTTCTAAACAACTCTAAAAATACATATGAACACCAAAAGTATTGCTGCAGCAAACATATGATAATTAATGTTTTAGGGGGGAAAATCCTCTTGAGTGTGTGAAAGAATTCAAAGGGATAGAAGTCAATTTAGTTAAAAAAAAATTCAGTTCCTATATCTATTGTAAATTTGCTGTACTATCAAAAATTCTGTACAAGAACTTTGCTAAATATTCTTCCGTGCTGATCACTGAGGAATTTCATTCTGTATCGGTAGTTCTTGACTTATGACCACAACTGAGCCCCAAATTTTTGTTGCTAAGCAAGACAGTTGTTAAGTGACTTTTGCCCCATTTCATGACCTTTCTTGCCACAGTTGTTAACTGAATCACTGTAGTTGATAAGTTAGTAACAGAGTTCTTAAGTGAAACTGGCTTCTCATTGACTTTGCTTGTCAGAAGGTCGCAAAGGGTGATCACATGACCCCGGAACACTGCCACTGTCATAAATATGAGTCAGTTGCCAAGCGTCTGAATTTTGATCACGTGATCACGTTGCCACCACAGTCATTTGATCACGTGATCACCACAGTCATTTTGATCACGTGATCACGTTGCCACCACAGTCATCAGTGTGAAAAACAGTCATAAGTCACTATTTTCAGTGCCATTGTAACTTTGAATGATCACTAAATGAATGGCTGTAACTCGAGGACTATCTGTATACATCAGTGGATGCATATACATATAAAAATGCATTATAGATAATACTAGTATGAGAATAAACTTTTTTCTAGTACTCTTGTTCCTTCTTCACTGAATGATTGATAATGTGCCATCAAGTTGACATAGTGTTTCCTGCCTGCTGGGAGAAGAGCAGAAAATCAGAAAGGCTTCCTTGGAAAGGGTTGTTTATAGTCTAGTTTTGCAAACTGAATGATAGTAATAAAATCATTTCTACAGAATGAATCAATAATGGAATAATTCCCAAAATGGAAGACATCAGCCTTTTTTTTTTTTTACAAACTGTATTTCTGTTAGCAAGGAGACACTACTCAGGGCATCTAAAGTTAATAATGATAAGATTCATAGATTTTTCACACTTCTGTCAGGTCTTTCTATGCGGCTTACATGGAAAAGTTAATATACTTCGATGGCAGCAGGACATTATTCTTAAAATGCTGTCCAAATATACATTTTCTCTAATATCACCAGAACACTTAGCAAAAATTGTATCTGACTGAAAACTGCCGTTTTTTTTTTCAAAACCAAAAGTCTAGCATAAAGACTTGTTATAAATGATGCCAGCCTCCCAAATGTTCAGAAGAGAGAAAGAAAAAAAAGTTGGCATTGTAAGTATCTGATGGATCCCACTCCAAATCCCAAGACACTCTCATACACTTGCTTCATGCTGATATTCACACACTAATATGGGAGACAAAATGAGCTTTCATGGCCCTCAGTTAAAGAAATATTGGAGAGAGATACTGATCTTTCAGAATCTGATCAAGGAAGATATTCTCCATTTACAAATGGCAGCTGGCCTAAATGTGACATTTTCGGCGTTAACTTCAGAGTATCTAATGCCAAGAGTTTGGAGCCTCTTCCCACCACAAAAACCTGGTCCCTACTCCCATCATTCCAATAAAAGCATATCTAGAAATTCATCATTCCATACCATTATCCAACTAATGAAAGATTTCTTTCCCTTTGTTCCTGATTTACTTTTCTTTATTCTTCCCGTCCTTTTCTTCCTTTCCATCTTTTGAAGAATGATTCTTCAATCCTGTGGTGGCTTCCAGTCAATGAAACCTCTCTCTCTTAACTGGGATGTTATAGAGTCTCCTGCCTTGAGCAGGGTTTGAACTAGAAGACTTCTGAGGTCCCTCCCAGCCCTATGATTCTCTCTCTCTCTCTCTCTCTCTCTCTCTCTCTCTCTCTCTCTCTCTCTCTCTCTCTCTCTCTCTCTCTCTCTCTCTCTCTCTCTCTCTCCCTCTCTCCCTCTCTCCCTCTCTCCCTGTCCCTCTCTCCCTTCCTTCCTCCCTCTCTCCGTCTCCCCTTCCTCCCTCTCCCCCCCCTCTCTCATTATCCAGGCCCATTGCATCCTCAGAGTTTGCTCTATGGTTTAGGACTGTGTGGCAGATTGAGGGAAAAGAAGAAAGACTAATTGCATTAGTGATGATTTAATTTTGTGAATCTGGCAAAGTTTCTTTTGCTTGTTCAACACCAAACTCAGAGGCAGCATGGAATCCGTGACATGCTTTTCAGTTCATCTGCTTGTTTGTATCCCTTTTTATACATCCCCATTCAGCTCCTGAATGCAGCCATTTTACCTCCATTTTTCTTATTCCCAGTGTGGATGCTGGTTTTGTAAATTTGAATGAAAGCATTTTGAGGATTATTTCTGACAATGCTGGGTGAGATCAAAGATACAAAAAACTTAAACAGATGGTTTGGTTGAAAGGAAAGACAATAGTGGTTTCAGAAGGCATTGAAAATGAATTCTTCAACCAGATCCTTTCAAGAGTTGTTGTCCAAATGTAACAAATACACACTCTCCTTGTATTTCATACATTTTATGGACTCTGTTTATGACAAGTCTAATATGGCTTAGGAATAGAACAACAAGAAAAAGAATCAACACTGACAGTTTCTTCTAGTTAATGAACCGCAGCATAAAAAGTACGCTGTGTCACTTCTTAAAACGATTAACTCATCATTAATCACACAGTTTAACTTGAGCATGTCATTTACTGTGGATTTAGGCCATGAAAGACACTTTCAGATGAACTGCTTGTAAATGATATTTTTATTCCTTAAAATATCTATTTGCTTTATGTTTGTTTGGTTGGTTTTATCTAACTCTAACCCTATACCCATTCATTTAGCAGTAAATCCTATTCGGTGAGGATTATTTATTTTATTCTATTAAATTTAGAGGCTGCAGACTTCAAAGGTCTCCAAATGTCCTTTGCATATGATTGCAGTGTAACTTATTTCTATTTTAATTTATGAGATTTCACTAGGAAACTTAAAGTCAGCATGCAGAATATAGATGGAGTACAGATGACAACGTTGTTTGGGTTTAATATTCCTCAGAAGCAGGGAACTGCATACGATCCTTACGGGAATATCAGGCTAATAAAATAAAACCCGTAAGCCACAACTTTTCTATATGCCTGTTTCAAAGAGTTTGCTCATGTAGAATTAAGTATTGTTGGATGTTGCTGATTCAGCAATTAAGAATGAGAAGCATATGACTCTGATTCCAAGTAAGTACATGGTGCGTGGTAATATGAGACCCATCAGAAGAACAAAGTAAAATCCATAGTAGTATCCATGGGTGAGGGGATCAAAAATGCAAGTCAGGATAAATAATGTTGCAATGCAAGCCCCACCCACTTTTATTTATTTACTTTAAAAAATTTAAAAGCAAAAGACTACAGAAAAGGGGAAAAAAAAGAAAATGACATTTTGGATCAGAAAGAACATATCAATGCACAAACAGAGAATTTAGAGTTGTCATAACATTTAAAGTGCATTACAGATAGTCCTCGACTTACAGAAGTTCACTTGGTGACTATTCAAAGTTACAATAGCAGTGAAAAAAGTGATTTATGATTGTTTTTCACATTTAACGACCATTGCAGCATCACCATGGTTAAGTGATCAATGCTTGGCAACTGAACTCATATTTATGACAGTTGCAGTGTCCTGGGCTCAGGTGATCACCAGATTCACCTAACAACCAGGTGTCAACGCTGCTAACGCTGCTTTGACTATGTATAGAGATGCAGCCATTTTCATTCTTACTTATTAGATGATACTGAAGGGCAGGAGGAGGAATGTAGATGGGAGTTAGTTAGACATAACAATATTGTAACAGTGTGAGAACCAAGGTTTTTTGAAATAAGGGATGATAAGAAATGGTGGGTTGGAGAACTGGAGGGAAAGCCTGCATTTCAAACTAATTGGAGAATGTGATTTATGACTGTGAATTAGAGGAGGGAATTGTGCTTTGATACGATGTGCTCAGGGGAGGGGAATTCAGATTTTGGCTTTGACTATGTAAGTGCCGAAGTTATGCCTCTTGAATAAAGATTATTGAAGGTAAACAATGCCTCGAAGTTCTTTGAAGAGTTTCATCTGTCGGAACCATGACACCAGGTTACTGACTTAACAACTACAGTGATTCATTTAGCCACTATAGCAAGAAAGGTCATAAAATAAGACAAAATTCATTTAACAAAGTGGCATCCATGCATAAGGGGATCAAAAAATACAAGTTGGACGAAATAGTGTTACGATGCATTTTGATTGATTTATTTTAAAACATTTTAAAAGCAAAATAAAGATTACATAAAAGAAAAAGAAGAAGAAAACAAGAGAAGACCATTTTGCTGCTGACACTGCTGCATCCACACTCCCATTCTTTCTATCTCCTGAATCTCACAGTTATAAACTAATTATAGGGAGTAGAGAAAATGATTTTGACAGAGAGAGAAGAGATTTCTACCAAGAGATTTCTATCAGGGGGGAAGATTTTGCTTCTCTGTGAAATAAATTGCTCTCTTTCTCTCTCACTCTTTCTCTCTCTCTGTGTGTCTCTGTCTCTCTCTCTCTCCCCCTCCCCCTCTCCCTCTTTCTCTCCCTCTCTGTTTTCTTTCATGAAATCTGCCTCTGTACAACTGAAATGAAAGCTGTGAACTACATCTTGACCAAGAAAGCAGATATGTTAAAATGATTTATTTTCCTGATGCCTACAAAGATCTAATTTTGATTTGATGTTGAGGCAGTTTTGATGAAATGGTGATTTGCAAAATTCTGCAGGGGCAAATAGTTTATAAAATCACTGTGCAGGGTAAAAAATAAATCCAAACAAAATATTTGTGTACGCTTTTATGAAAAAGAAGCAGCACTTTACAATGGAGATGTAAGGAATTTTTTTTTTACAAGAACTCCCTACCATTTAGCTATGAAAATAATTTCATGTTAACACCAATAATTGCATGTTACTCTGTTGTTAAACACCAAAGCTCTAGGCATAGTGGAAACAAGTAATAGCAGACTCTTGTTCTACCTGTGCTTTGAACTTGACACATGTCTTTAGATATTAGTATTGCAGACTTCTAACAATTTTTCCCTTAAGGAAAATTATTGGAGTGATAATTATACCAGCAGAAATCTACATTGCTTCTACAGGTAGTCCTTGACTTACAGCCATTTATTTAGTGATTGTTCAAAGTTATAATGGCTCTGAACAAAACGACTTAACGCCAGTTTTCACACCTGTGACCGTCGCAGCATCCCCACCCACAGTCACGTGACAAAAATTCAGGCACTTGGCAATAGCATGTATTTATGAGCGTTGCACTGTCCCTGGGTCATGTGATCACCTCTTGTAACCTTCCCAGCCAGCTTCCGATAAGCAAAGTCAATGGGGGAAGCCAGACTTGCTTAATGACCATGTGATTTACTTAACAACTGCAGTGATTCGCTTACCAACTGTGACAAAAAAGGTCATAAAATGGGGCACAACTTACTTAACAACTGCCTCACTTTGCAATGGAAATTTTAGGCTCAATTGTGGTCATAACTTTCCCTTGCTTGAAGCCCCATAGCCAGGGGTAGGCAACCTTGGCTCTTTTATGACTCGTGGACTTCAACTCCCAGAATTCCTGAGTCAGCCTCTGGGATTTGAAGTCCATGAGTCATAAAAGAGCCAAGGTTGCCTACCCCTGCCCATAGCTAATTAGGTGAACAACAAACTTGGAGCAGTGCTGGTTGCCCTTTCAGAACGTCTACAGGTAAAATGGCAAAAAAAACGTTCTCTCTTTATCTGAAGCACTAGGTTGGACAATGGTCAGTTTTGAGGTAAAAAGAAATAAATGGTGGAGGAAGTTGTCACAGTATTGCTGAGAAAACAGTGCCTGTGCGGCAAAGAAGGCCAGCATACTTCAGAAGCATGAGTTACCTTGCTCCAAAGTAACATTTGCTCTTCTGTTTTCAGATATTTCCAGTGGTGGGATTCAAACATGTGAACAACTAGTTCTCTTTGTGGATGCCCCTTCTGGAAGTCCATTCTGGGCCTGGGCAACCAAAAAGTAGCTACCGGTTATGCTGAAGTGGTGTAAAGGTAAAAGGTAAAGGTAAAGGTTCCCCCGCACATGCGTGCTAGTCGTTTCCGACTCTAGGGGCCGGTGCTCATCTCCGTTTCAAAGCCGAAGAGCCAGCGCTTGTCCGAGGACGTCTCCGTGGTCATGTGGCCGGCATGACTAGACGCCAAAGGCGCACGGAACGCTGTTACCTTCCCACCGTAGTGGTCCCTATTTTTCTACTTGCATTTTTTACGTGCTTTCGAACTGCTAGGTTGGCAGAAGCTGGGACGACTAACAGGCGCTCACTCTGCTACGCGGCACTCGGGATTCGACCCGCCAAACTGCCGACCTTCTGATACCCACTGGATATTTCCCTTCCCTTGGTCAGGGAAATGAAAGAAAGGAGTAGGTTGTGTCATCCCTGCCAGTTGCTTCTTCTTCAGAAAGGAGCAGTGAATAATGAAAGCATATTTCCTGTTCTAGTGGGTTAATTGGAATGGAAGGAATATTTAGATGATAAAATGGCATATCATGCCATATCATGCTACCTGTGAACTTCTCATCCTTCTCTTCCTAATAAATATACTGTGTGAGTATACATTCACACACACACACACACATTGACACTTTTTCAGTTGTCAGAAAAGAAAGATGGCCACACAAACAGTATGTTTTCTAGATTTCCTTGCTATTTTTTTCATTTGTTTTACGTACAACTTAGCACAAAAATCAGAGCCAAGTCTCAAATCCAGTCATATAGTGTTTACGAGAGAGAGAGAGAGAGAGAGAGAGAGAGAGAGAGAGAGAGAGAGAGAGAGAGAGAGAGAGAGAGAGAGAGAGAGAGAGAGAGAGAGAGAGAGAGAGAGAGAGAGAGAGAGAGAGAGAGAGAGAGAGAGCGCATAGAGGTTGAGCACCACTGAGCAAAGGAAAGAATGGATGGAATTATCCATCTTCAGGGACTTGTGCAAAAGAATTTCTCAACAGGATGTGTTCTAGCCTTTCATCTGGTTGAGTTGTAGCCAAAGGAGATTAAAGGCCAAACCTAATATGCTTCTGTCAGAAGGGGAGAGGGAATAATATAATCTAAACAATTCAAATGAATAATTGGCTCTGTTTTTTATTTACTCAGATTGTGCAGTCTAGTCCAGTGGGATTTAGGTTGTAATATCCCAATGGACTGCATTACCCATGGTAGCTCTGCTTTTATTTATTTATCTCCGTTTCCAAAATATCCCCAGTGCTGCCATTTATATCCACATGTTGGTATTTTTAAGGTCTGTACTACAGAATGGCATGAGGTAGTTAAAATAGACCATAGTTTCGACAGAGGAAATATTTTATATCTCTTGCTTTTGCTTTTTTAGAATGATGTATCGTCTAATAGTGGCATCATACTTTGCATTTTCACTATATGCTCATGTAGCTATTTAAGTTATTGCACTGAAAAGGAGATTTAATGCTTTGAACTCAATATTCTTTCACTCTTCCAAAGGATTTATTTTAGGCAGCCTGAATGCATACCTACTGGTACCAACTGTCTGCTTTGGCCCAGAGAACCATTGTTTGAATGTTCATCCCTACAAAAAAATAGAATCCAGAATAATCCCAAATTGTAATAAATGGCCCTAGAGAACTTTCTGGCTGGCAGCCCCAGCAACTTCTTCATAAGGACCAGTGTCATGACAGCCTCCTTAAATATCTCCCACTATTCCTAGAAATAATAATAGCAATAGCACTTAGACTTATATACTGCTCCACAGTGCTTTGTAGCCCTCTCTGAGTTATTTAGAAATGTCAGCATATTTTTCACCAACATTCTGGATTCTCATTTTACCAACCTCAGAAGGATGGAAGTTTGAGCCGGTCAGGATTGAACTCCATGCTGTGAGCAGAATCAGCCTGCAATATTGAATTCTAACCACTGTGCCACCACAGTTCAGTTACTCCTATCTGCTCAGCCAACAGCCTTACCTTCCCATCTACTGCCAGGAATTCACATCACATGTGAAAAAGATGTACAGAAACATCAGGGAACAAAAGGTGGAAAAAATCAGCAGGAGGAAATACTACTGAAGTACTGGCCTGCCATAAAATGTTAGAAAAATATAGGATGGTCTGGGATTTGGACAGTTACAGAAGTAAGGTCTCATGGTTTGTTAGTCATATGTTCTCTATGCTGTTCAGCACATCTTGGGCAACAATTGCTCTCCAATGATTTTAATCAGCTATGGCCATTTCCATTTTTCCCCGTTTATATCTTATGTGGTGCATGTTTTTTGGAAACATTTTGCACCCGTCTTGAATAGTCTGACTCTTCTTCTAGGTGACATCGTTTTCTTGGGAAAGTACTTGTTTGGCAGATGAGGACTATGGCCTGTAAACCATACCTTGGGCTTTACCACAACATCCCGTAAGTTACACAATCCACTTGTTTATAGGATCTCAGATTGACAATATAATTATGGTAGCTAATGCCAAGGATTGGCATTAGCTGGTGGGCTAATTTGGAAGTGCTGGTGGGCTACATTGAGACACTACATTATCCAGACAATCATTTTCCAAAATTTACTGTTATAGATTGCTGTTGGTAGGATAACAGCATTGTGGAGTTAGAAGTTTGTTGCAGTTTCAATTGTTGCCCAAGCTAAAATGGAAGCCTATTTCTAAGACATCTTCCCTTCATTCTGCAAATGTGACAAGCAGACAGACCACATTATCTTGTCAAGTTTAAAAGAACTACTCCTGATCCTAAGGATCCTTCCTGACCAAAAAGAAAGGAAATTATTTGCCTGAACACTCGTGGGATGAAAGTTACAAAAGGCAGTGGAAACTCAGTTGTGCAGTTGCCCAAGGCCAAACCTAATAATGGAAAAGGGCGACAATATAATTAGGCAAAATGAAAACCTTCCACACAAATCACGAACATGTGCTCAATCCTATCAACATTTCACTGCTCATTAACAAAGAGACGACGGTTATTTCTGGTGGTGCTGCTCTTACGGAAAAGTGTGATTTCTCAACAATAAAACAGCTCCATCTGCATAGATTTACACAGGTTATTATTCTTTAATAATTCACTTTCCTTTCTATGGTCCCAAATCAGAGCTCTAGAGTTTCCAGAATTCAAAATCCTTATAAAAGACCTTACTTTCATACTATGCGCTATTCCTCTTCTGTAAATTGGAACCCAGTAATTGTTGCTTAAATAAAGTACAGTGGTATCTCAGTGCTCGACTCCTTCAAAACTCACCAAATTTGGTACTTTGCATTTTGACGTGGAAATGTTGTCCCTGTACTCATCATTTGTTTGGTACTCAACATGCTGTGATAGGAAGTCGGGGGACAGCTGCAGAGAATGGACAGAAAGTTGGCCATGCTGGGAAGGACACTGACTTAGGAAAAGGGACAGATTGGAAGTCCACCTCAGCTGAAAGAAAGGAACACATGGTAAGTCAAATGTTTTGCTTGGTACTCATCCTTTTTAGCACTCATTGTGCCTCCCAGAACCAATTAAGGATTAGTACCAATGTAGCACTATATAGGATCTTCTTCCTCAGTGCTGTGCTCCATTTTTATTTTTTTGCCATCCATGACAAATAGTTAATGAAGATACATCTGAACACATTGGAATATTGCTGATGCTTTCCCAATCCTGCAAATAACGTCTGCTTCGATGCCTTCATCATTAGAAATTAGGCTTTCTAGATGAGTGAATTGTTGCAGATCCTCAAAGCACAATGCATTTTTACCATTTCCCAAAAGGACTTTTATATAGACCAGGGGTAGGGAACCTTGGCTCTTTTATGACTTGTGGACTTCAACTTCCAGAATTCCTAAGTCAGCACGGTTCAGGAATTCTGGGTATTGAGAGTCTATTTTTTTTAACCCGATATTGTTAGTGAATAATGATTATAAATTATTTATGATTATTGCAGCTGATGGAATGAGAACGTTATTAGTTATGACCACTGTGAGTTTTTACCTAAAAGACAGCTGTAGGACAATAATAGAAACATATTGGATACATGGAACAATACAATGAAAAACAAGCAGGACTGACTGTTCTTTGTGCAGACTAATACGAATTGTGTGTTATATCACTTTAAAGCATGGAATACAATTAAGGACACATTAAGATGGAAGAAATTACAACTATTTTTTTTAATCCCATTTATATCCCGCCCTTCTCCGAAGACTCAGGGCGGCTTACAATTTAAGCACAAACCAATGTGCTTAGCAATAGCCTTCATTCTATGTATATGCCTGCTTATTAGGGCTTTTGCCCCCCCCAAGCGGCATTTTTACAAAGTCAGCTTATTGCCCCCAACAATCTGGGTCCTCATTTTACCTACCTCGGAAGGATGGAAGGCTGAGTCAACCTTGAGCCTGGTGGGATGCAAACCTGCACTAATTGCAGGCAGCTGGTGTTACTTAAGGAGGCATTAGCCCACTGCTCCACCAAGGCTGTCATTATTGTGAGATTTCTTTGATAATGATAAATGTTTTGCCAAGGATGATGTTTTTGTTTCAAACAATACCTATTCTGACAACTGGTGTAACATTTAAACATTATATTAGAAGTTCCATGTTAAAAATATGCAACAAATATAAACCCAAACTGTGCCCCAAAAATGCCTTTATGGGTCTTAGCACAAGAAGCACAGTAGGTAAAGAACAATGGTTAACCTATCAAGAATTCTTAGAATGGGAATGTGGCAAAAATAAAATGAAATCAGAAGAACAAAGGGCTGCAAAGGGATTTTGTTTTCAATGTTTTTTTTATTTGTATAGTTAAGAGAAAGATTTAAAGTAGACAACAAACATTTGGAATTGAGCAGCATAAGACAGAATTTGTTCTATGTATAAATGGTGAACATACAATTACTGAAATGAATAAGCATTTGTTGAAATTTGAAATGGAGGAACAAGTGAAAATCAGACCGATAAAATGTACTAATAACTTTGGACAGAAAGTTTTGGATTCAAATACATATAATGATATAAAGAATTTTAAAGATCAGCATTCAGTTGAAACCAGAACTTTTCTTGCTGGGATTCATGGATAGCCTATTAAAAAAGAGCAAGATCATTTTTATATATGGCTATTGCTGCAAGACTACTACATGCAGAAAAATGGAGAAACTCTGAAAGGCCCACCACTGAGAAATGGCTGGTTAAGATGGCAGAACTGCCAGTTTGTCAAGGTTCAGTATCTCTTTGAAGCGGTTCTGTCCACCATGCATCTTGTTGTCATTTTTGCTTGCTATTATTGATGCTTTGGTTTCTTTATGTTACAACCATTCTTTCTTGTCAGCCCAGGAATGTATTTTGACTCCATTCTACAATGACTGCTATTTTCCCATAACTTCTGCTTTCTCACTTAAAAACTTGGTTTGATCATTGTGCTGCTTTGCAGTTTTCATTCCTGTATGAGTTTTCAGGTTATGTCTTGCATCTAATGTTGTTTCTGTTTTTCTCTCCAATTATTTCTTCTGCACTCTCAGACATTGCTTGTTTGAACTGTGTCCTGCAATCATCTAGTTCAGTTCCATGTGGCAGTGACTGAAACCCATTATCAAATTTATATAAATAATATTTATGAGAGACAATATTTCACTTCCAAGGCCTGTTTAAAAGATGAGGTCGAGCTCTTTTTCCAAAACATTTTACCAATGTTCTATTGTTCCACTGTACAAGAGAAAACCAAGCCAAAACATTATAAATCTACATTTGCTTCATGTTTTTTGCAGAATATGAAGTAGTCAGTAATGATGATCAATTGTCGTGACCTTTTCTAAAAACATGTGTAAAATATATTGAGTTGTTTATAACCAAATTTATGCAACTTAGTGTATGAATTCTGTCCAAGCCATAGTCAGAAAAGAGCACTCTCAGATATTTTAAAACTCAAAAGAAATCATGTTTTGGTTTAGCACATTAAATGCTAAAAATGTTGAAAGTAAGAACCTCAAAATGATTTAAAATCTTCAGTCAGATTTAAGGCTATAAAGCACGGGGAAAAGATACTAATAATGCAGAATTTTGAAAGCAATTTTTAAATTCAAATTCAATAAAACCAAGTTGACAAATTGATTTTCCCTTTTACTGAATACGAAGCAAAAATTCACTTAATATTTTTCAGCTCCCTCACTGAATATTATCATTTCCTAAAAACCTTAGCAAAAATTCTATAGATCTGCCACTATAAGCAACTGTATTGTGTGTGGAATCCAGAGGTTGGAAGTCCCCCCCACTATAGGTAAAGGTAAAGGTTCCCCCGCACATGCGTGCTAGTCATTTCCGACTCTAGGGGCCGGTGCTCATCTCCGTTTCAAAGCTGAAGAGCCAGCGCTTGTCCGAGGACGTCTCTGTGGTCATGTGGCCAGCATGACTAGACGCCAAAGGCACACAGAATGCTGTTACCTTCCCACTGTAGTGTTCCCTATTTTTCTACTTGCATTTTTATGTGCTTTCAAACTGCTAGGTTGGCAGAAGCTGGGACGAGTAACAGGCGCTCACTCTGTTACGCGGCACTCGGGATTCGACCCGCCAAACTGCTGACCTTCTGATCGACAAGCTCAGCGTACTAACCCACTGAGCCATCGCATCCCCCACTATAGGACAATCAAAAGGCTATGGATATGAAAAAAAAATACTGAATAAATGCTGTCCAGAATTTATAAAATAAGGTATGGAGAAATTCAAAAATTAAAGACATATTCATAATTTAAAGTAGTAATCCCATACTCAATCTGCAAATGCATCAGTAAAGTCTTCAATCAGAACCCCAAATATCTTCATGGAATTATCTATGTAGCTTTCTTAGCAACAATATGGAAATAGCTTACTGTTGCCTTTTTTCCCCCTGGATATTTTCTCGAGTTTTTACTCTGGTATTTCCTAGTGGTATTCCATCAAAATACTCATCTGACCCTGCTTGGCTTGTGTAGAACAGGCAAAGTCAGTTAGATAATGCCACATCTAGAAATATATTTTTGTAATACGTTGATCTGACAGTATGCCAGAAGCATTGTCATATTAAGTTAAATTTTGGCTTTTAGAACTGTAAGGTCCTAAATAGCTTTAAAAGGTGTTAAATGCTTCCACTTGTCAATAGCACAAAGTACAGGACTGAAATGATTAGACATAATTTTTATCAGATTATTTAGTGTGGGAATTATGTATTAGATTTTCTTGGATGCCTTTAAAGCTGACAGATATAAAAGTAATAATAATGGCAAAAAGTTTAACTAAACATGAATCTGCGGGAAAATCATTCAAAAACATGAGCTGCATTACTCTCCAATGCAACATTTTCCCCACTTGTTTCTGCATTTCCAAAATTATTGGATGAAAAATATTGTGGAGCACAGTTTGATGAGCTGTGCCCAAAATTAAAGATAAAACTTGCCTCAACCCTGCTGGCCTTTCTTAAGACCTTGCAAACATGGTTTTGTTACTGTGCCTGGAACCCTGGAGATATGGTTGGGCCTACATCATGGTTACTGTGTTGTTTGGTCTTTTATCATGGCTTTTATTGGTTTGTTATGTCTTTATCTTGTTTTTAATCATTGTTAGCTATTCAGAATCATGTATTTGAGACGGGCAGCTATGTAAATTAAATAAATGGCATATCAATGACTGGAAGTGCTTTCATTAACACCTATGTTAGCAAGCACCAGTTTATGCCAGAGGCATTATGTGATGGTAAATGTCAATAAACATTCACCTTACATAGTAGATAAAAGAGCAGGGTACAGTGAAATAATTCTGATCAACAATATAGAGAGTGAAAAGAGCTCAATGTGCATGACACAATTCAGAGGGAGAGCAGAAAAAAGAAGACAAGCAGTGTCTCTCACTCTTCCTCTTTCTCTCTCTCTTTCTCTCTCACACACACACGATTTTGTACATTGTGAATGTAAGATTGAATGCAGATTAAAGCCTTATTTAGGGATTTTTATCCATGCAAATAACTCTGCCTCTTCCCAATTATTATATCTCTGACTGGTTTTGCTACCCTACTGGCTATAATCCCTAGGGGTGTTGACCTATTTGCACCTTTTGCCATATTAATTCAATTAATCTTCCATAATTGATCTCTCATGACAATTATCATGATTCATACTCAGGTAGCATAAAGCAGAGGTCCCCAAGCTTTTGAGCACCAGGGACTGGTTCTGTGGAGAGAGATTTTTCTGCAGACCGGAGGGTGCGTGGTTTCATGTATTGCCTGCATCCTGTGGATGGGGCTTTGCTGGTTTGCATGGACCTGTTTCTGGCATGCCACGGCCCAGTGTTGGCCCATGGACTGGGGGTTGGGGACCCCTGGCATAAAGTAAATAGCAGATAGCAGATTTCCACTGATGAGTCCCCTGACTGTGACAGCTGAAAAACAGCCAAGAATAGCCTCAGAAGACAGTAATTGACTGCTACAATATGGGTCTTCTTCAAGTTGTTCCCAGCTATAAGAGGGATATAATTAATGGCACTAAAACTGGTCTTATAATCAGACTTCAAGAAGCCACTGCCTCTTATAAGAGTTCAAAATATCCCTTCTATATCATCTTTGTCTTTCTTCAGATCACTTAAATGCCTTAGTTTGTCTTTGAATACAGCCACACAGTGCAAAGTAAATAAAAAAATGTCTTCTGTGTTTTTAAGCAATACTACTTTGCTTAACAAATGAGAGAATACAGCCAACATTAGGTTTCATTTCCCATGAAGCTGTGCTGAATGTAATGAAATGGAAACATATGGATTAAAATCCCAAGTGACTACTTTTCTGGGTCACTGGATTTTCTCCAATTGTTCTGGAATTCAACAAGTCCAGAGTGTGGCAAATAGCATATTGTTCACCTCTCCATCACTAAAACATACCATCAAACTCCCCACCTTTTAAAAGGCGGTTGATCTGGCTTGTTTATTTTTCCACTCAATATGTCATACATGGTTGAACTTTTAAAAGCTATTAAGAATAAGGATAAAGAAATAAGGAAGGTAGCCAGTAAAAATCAAGAGAGGCCTACTCATTTTCCCAAAGAGATATTGCTGACCTGACCTATTCAACTCCATAAGTTTCCTTTACATTCCCAATCTGATTTTACTATTGCATATGAATGAGCCAGCCTGTAACGTTCTGCCATTAAAATCACACACTCTAATAAGCATGCAAAATGAAATAAATATTGGACCACTGGTTGTACATCATAAAGATGCTTTTAAGTTATTGCATGGATGACGTGTAATTCTGCTGGAGCCACGTGTCTTTTGGAAGCAATTTCATGGAATTTTCAAAAATGGATATATCCAAGGAACATTGACCTTCCATATATTTATTTTATTTTATTTTTTTTTATTTATTTATTTTAATTCCATTTATATCCCGCCCTTCTCCGAAGACTCAGGGCGGCTTACAAGCTTAGCAGTAGCCTTCATTCTATGTATATGCCTGCTTATTAGGGCTTTCACACACACCCCAAGCGGCATTATTACAAAGTCAGCTTAATTGCCCCCAACAATCTGGGTCCTCATTTTACCTACCTGGGAAGGATGGAAGGCTGAGTCAACCTTGAGCCTGGTGGGATGCGAACCTGCACTAGTTGCAGGCAGCTGGTGTTACTTAAGGAGGCATTAGACCACTGCTCCACCAAGGCTCTTCACCAAGGCAGCAAAAAAATCTGGGCCAACAATGGTTTGGAAGACTTGATAAAGCACTAAATCTAAGGAGGACAGAATAAATCTCTTGTTAATTAAAATATCTCACCTTCTGTGATACATGTATTTTTCTTCTATTGTGGAAAGATTGCTTCAATATACATCCTTATCTATAAGTTTACATGCTATGCTGGCAATGGCTCTATTAAAATACTCTAACATTTATTCTGGAAGCTTCCTCCGGGTTTCCTTTTTCCTGAATTCATTTGTGTTCCCCCTTTATTAAATATATGGAAATGTTTTTGGAAAATATTGTTGATATGGATACGTGTATGAGTGCATCATGTGCTGAGGAGATTCTGTTCCCCCATTCCTCAATTTATTATAAAGTCTTCTTTCAAAGCCAAATCTTCAAATGTAGTAAGCATTAAAAGAGAGATCATGGAAGCCACATAGAAAATTATCAGTTCTGAAAAAATGTAGAAAATGAAAGTTTTATTAATTAATTTGTGACTCTCTCCTGGAGGGTGCATGTCATACTTCATTCACTCAGAATCTCTAATAGAATTTCTAATACAATAGTTTTGTATCATGGGACATCACATCAATTTATGTTTTGCATTCTTTTTGAAAATGCTTCAACAGCATTCCTACATTATGCTAGGCAAAGATTTTAAACATAATTTGTTGAATATGCTATAAGGATTTCGTTTTCATGATGAAGTTAAGCAGAGCGTGTGGGATCATAAATTATAAAGGTAAAGGTAAACATTCCCCCGCACATGCGTGCTAGTCGTTTCTGACTCTAGGGGCCGGTGCTCATCTCCGTTTCAAAGCCGAAGAGCCAGCGCTTGTCCGAGAACGTCTCTGTGGTCATGTGGCCGGCATGACTAGATGCCAAAGGCGCACAGAACGCTGTTACCTTCCCACCGTAGTGGTCCCTATTTTTCTACTTGCATTTTTACATGCTTTCGAACTGCTAGGTTGGCAGAAGCTGGGACAAGTAACAGGCGCTCACTCTGCTACGCGGCACTCGGGATTCGACCTGCCAAACTGCCGACCTTCTGATCGACAAGCTCAGTGTCCTAACCCACTGAGCCATCACGTCCCATAAATTATACTTAACCAAAAAAAGACATGTGCCATGTCTTACTTCATGTAAATCCAACTAATTTTTCAGATTTGAACTCGTGCTCCAAAAGCTTCGGGATGCCAAGAATGGCAACTAAATTTCTAACTTGGAATGTTAATGGATTAAACTCACCACAGAAGAGAAAGAAAGTTTTTCAATATTTAAAACAATTTAAGATTGATGTTATTTGCTTGCAAGAAACGCATATTAGGGTTATGGACCAAAAGTATTTATCGAATTCAAGGTTGGGTAGGCAATTTGTTGCCTCTGCGATGAACAAGAAAAATGGAGTGGTTGTCTACGTTAAAAGTACTCTAACAGCGGAATTAATTGAAGTAGATAAGCAAGGAAGATATGTTATGATAGACTTACTGCTAGAAGGTAAAAAAACGCTTTTAGTTGGATTGTATGCTCCTAATCAACAGCAAGCTGACTTCTTTAACTTACTACACACAAAGGTTACCCAATTGGATTATAAATCATTTATTTTTATGGGAGATTGGAATGGTGTCCTAGACGTACAGATGGACAAAGCTGGTTTTTTTAAGCGTGTCCCGAGTCATGCTAGACTGCCTAAATCTTTTTTTGAAATGAAGGATGATTTGGAATTGCGAGACATTTGGCGTGATACACATCTACATGAAAAGGATTATACTTTTTTTTCTGATAGACATCAATCTTTTTCTAGGATTGACTTTATTTTATTGACTAATGACTTTTTTTCTAGGATTAAGAAGGTAAAGATCTGTGCAAGAACTATTTCTGACCATAGTCCAGTTTGGTTAGAGATCAACAAGGACAATAGGGATAGGCGCTCTTGGCGTGTAAATGAGAACTTGTTTAGAAATGAGAGAAATGTGGAAGAATGTAAACAGCAGATGAAGGATTTTTTTTGAAATTAATATGAATAAGGATACCTCTATGGACATGGTTTGGGATGCTAGCAAGGCCTACATGAGAGGGGTGTTGATATATATGAACAATAAATATAGACGTACTTTGGAAGTCAGAAGGAAAGAACTGGAGAATGAAATTAGGGAAAAAGAAAAGGCCCTAATTTTGAACTCATCGGATGTGAAGATTAAGGAGGTCATTAACCTATTAAGAGGACAATTTGATAAGTTGATGGCTGACCAAGTGGTAACTAATTTACGGTTTGCTAGGCATAATACTTTTTGCAATGCTAATAAGCCAGGCAGATGGCTAGCCTACAGGTTAAGGAAAAAGCAAAGGGCTTCTAATATAGATAAAATTGAATATAGGGGAAAGGTTGTGTTTCAACAGGATCTTATTAAGGAAGCCTTTGTGGATTTTTATTCTAAATTATATGCTAAGGAGAAGATTAATGAAACAGACATTGATGTATATTTGAAGAATGCTAGCATCCCGGTTCTTACGCAAGAACAAAAGGAGGAGATTAATCAACTGATAACAGAAGAAGAAATTCTTATAGCAATTAAGGAACTGAAGATGGATAAAGCGCCAGGTACGGATGGTCTGACTGCGGCTTATTATAAAAATTTACATTTGGAGCTGGTAAAGCCGTTAAAGGAATTGTTTCAGACAATTCAGAAGGGGGGAAAGGTGCCTCCGTCTTGGAGAACTGCTTTTATTTCTTTGATTCCGAAGGAAGAACAAGATGCTACTCAAGTAAAAAACTATAGACCGATATCACTTTTAAATACAGACTACAAGATATTTGCCAGGGTGTTAGCTAATAGACTGATGAGGGTCCTGCAACAGGTGATTCATGGGGATCAAACCGGGTTTATTAGTGGTAGACAAATGAAAAATAATGTGAGGCATATAGTTGATGTGGTGGAGTTCTTGGAAAGGAACAACCAGATCCCTGCGGCGCTAATTTTTCTAGATGCTGAAAAAGCTTTTGATCAATTGAATTGGCAATTTTTGATGAAAGTTTTAGATAAAATGAATTTTGGGGATAAATTTTTGCAGCCAATTAGGGCATTATATCAAAAACAAACTGCCCGAATAATAGTTAACAACAGTTTGACTGAAGTATGCAATATTGAAAAGGGCACAAGACAAGGGTGTCCGTTATCACCTTTATTATTTGTTTTAACATTGGAGATATTATTGGTAAAAATACGGAATTCGGAAAAAATTAAGGGTATTCAAATTAGAGATCAGGATTATAGACTGAGGGCGTTTGCAGACGATCTGGTTGTTACGGTGACACAGCCAGAAAATTCTGGTGTGGACCTGATGGAGATAATAATGCAATATGGGAAGGTTTCTGGATTTAAGGTTAATGTACAAAAAACTAAAATTTTGGCCAAAAATATGACAGTAACGCAAAAGGCCCTTTTAGAAAGATTAACTGGATTTGAGATTGTTAAAAGGGTCAAATATTTGGGGGTGTATTTGTCACCCTCTAATACAAAGTTATATAAAAATAACTATGAAAAGTTATGGGGGAAAATTCAAAAAGAATTGGAGAGCTGGGAAAAACTGCAATTGTCTCTGTTGGGAAGAATCGCAGCAGTGAAAATGAATGTCCTGCCTAAATTTTTATTTTTATTTCAAATGATACCGGTCCTTAAAAAAGATTCTAATTTGGAAGAATGGCAACGGGGTATCAATAAATTTGTCTGGGCAGGGAAAAGGCCACAAGTTAAACTTAAGATTATGCAGGATACTCGTGAAAGAGGTGGTCTTAAAATGCCTAATCTTAAATTATATTATGAAGCTGCTGCATTATCAGGAATAAGTGATTGGATTAATTTGACACAAGAGAGATTATTAAATCTTGAGGGCCATGACTTGTTATTTGGCTGGCATGCATATTTGTTGTATGATAAGAAGGTAGATAATGTGTTTAAAGTGCATATTTTAAGACAGGCATTGTTGAGAGTTTGGAAGAAGTATAGACATAAGCTAGATTACAAGATGCCGTTGTGGGCAATCCCAAAACACGCAATAGAAAACATAAATGTTGGCTTCAAACATGATGTGACTACGTATAAGGAGATTTTAAGTCTGGAAAGAAATGTCTGGTGTTTGAAACCGTACAATCTTTTACGAGATGAGAAGATCGTTCAAACTTGGTTTCAATATACTCAGTTACGGGCCAGGTGGAAAGAAGATCAGAAAATTGGTTTTGCAATGACTGATGAAAATTTGATAAAGCAAATTAGAAACCAGGGTCCAGCACATATTAAACGGATATATCTTGCATTGATAGAAATTGATTCAGAAACAGAACTTGTTAAAGACTGTATGATAAAATGGGCTCAGAATATTCAAGAAGTTATTACAATGGACACGTGGGAAAAGATCTGGGTGAGGAACGTAAAATTCACGCAAGCCCAAAACCTAAGAGAGAACTTTTATAAAATGTTTTATAGATGGCATATAGACCCTAAGAAGCTTGCAAGTATGTATCCGAATTATCAGCCTAAATGCTGGAGGTGTGGTGGTGAAGATGCAACGTATTTTCATATATGGTGGACCTGCAAAAAGGTTAAGGCTTTTTGGATAAAAATTTGGTGGAATATGCAGAAGATCTTTAAGCAAAGGATAAAGTTTTGTCCGCAACTGTTTTTGTTGGGCATAATTACAGATGCTACTGTTGTGGACGTTAAGTTGATGCTGAACTTAATCACAGCAGCAAGACTTTTAATAGGTCAATATTGGAAAAAGGAGGAACTGCCGACTATAGAAGAATGGACTCTAAAAGTTTCTGACCTGGCAGAAATGGCAAAGATTTCGGCTTATTTGAAAGATCATTCGCAAGAACGTTATATTATGGAGTGGAAAAAGTGGATTGATTATATCCAGAACAAATATGGGACTAAGAAATTTCATTTAGCATTTGAGTAAGTTTCCTTTTCTGTTTTCTTTTCTTTTTATATGTAATATTAATATTGCTTGTAATCATTTTATATGAGCTAGAGGGTGATAGAATTAATAGTTTATTGTTGTTAGCATATGGATGCTCATGATTGTTCTTTGTTTCTATACCCTGTATTTAGCTCTGGGAAGTCGGGGGGGAGGGGGGAATGGGTGGGAGGGATAGGGAGTGTTAGGTAGGGGATGGGGGAGGGGGGATTGTTAAAGTTAAAATGTACTGTAAAACTTTTCAATAAAAAAAATTCAGATTTGAACTACAGTGGTCTGAATGCTTCCAACTGGAAATACGACTTGTGATGCTTCTGTAATGTCTCTATGAGCCCAACTCTTGGCAAATACTACCTGTGCAGCTCTCAAAATAGTTATTATCATAAACTACAAGAACACAGGCATTACACTATTTTGCAGCGCAGTTATCAATTAAAGTCTTCAAAGTTTCTGCCCAAGAGAATCTTATTGAATTAACTGTTTTACTCCACCCAACATTATGGATACCTAAAGTGTTGCAACACTAAATGCCTGCAATTAAAGTATGCTTAAAATGTTTATGAACCACCCTGAATCTTTAGGATAAAGCATGTTAAATCTAAATAAAGAATTATAGTGCTGCCAATAAATGAGGTCAAAGAACTCCCTTTCATTAAACATGTGAATGGAGAAACAATGTCTGCCAAAATATGCTATAATAAAAAGTTTGTTCTTTCTTCTCAGACATCCCTGCTCAGGACATTGATCAGGAGGCACACACATACACACAATGAGAGCTGTTTTGAAGATATGCACAAATGAGCATCAGTAGTGATGATAATGATGATGATATAATAATAATAACAACAACAACAATAATAATAATAAACAAGCCTGGCTTGGTAATATGAACAAATGCATCATCTTCCTGCTTCTACCTGTGGCTGAAGTTCAAGTAAACCCTAACATCCTAGCCAAGACCCTGATATCATTGTTGTTGTTGTTGTTAGTTGCAAAGTCGTGTCCGACCCATCGCGACCCTATGGACAACGTTCCTCCAGGCCTTCCTGTCCTCTACCATCTTCTGGAGTCCATTTAAGCTCACGCCTACTGCTTCAGTGACTCCATCCAGCCACCTCATTCTCTGTCGTCCCCTTCTTCTATTGCCCTCAATCTTTCCCAGCATTAGGTTCTTCTCCAGTGAGTCCTTCCTTCTCATTAGGTGGCCAAAGTATTTGAGTTTTAGCTTCAGGATCTGGCCTTCTAAAGAGCAGTCAGGTTTGATCTCCTCTAGGACTGACTGGTTTGATCGCCTTGCAGTCCAAGGGACTCGCAGGAGTCTTCTCCAGCACCATAGTTCAAAGGCTTCAATTCTTTGGCGCTCAGCCTTTCTTATGGTCCAACTTTCACTGCCATACATTGCAACTGGGAAGACCATAGCCTTGACTATACGCACTTTTGTTGACAGGGTGATGTCTCTGCTTTTTAGTGTGCTGTCTAGATTTGCCATGGCTTTCCTCCCCAGGAGCAAGCGTCTTTTAATTTCTTGGCTACAGTCCCCATCTGCAGTGATCTTGGAGCCCAGGAAAATAAAATCTGTCACTACCTCCATTTCTTCCCCATCTATTTGCCAGGAATTGAGAGGGCCAGATGCCATAATCTTGGTTTTCTTAATGTTTAGTTTCAACCCAAGTTTTGCACTCTCCTTCTTCACTCGCAACAAGAGGCTCTTTAGTTCCTCTTCACTTTCTGCCATTAGAGTGGTATCATCTGCATATCTTAGGTTGTTGATGTTTCTTCCGGCAATCTTATTTCCAACTTTTGCCATTAGCTTGCCATTAATCCCTGGCTTGTGTTAGAGATTTACAATGGGGGAAAAAAAGCATTGCTCCAGAAAATAATTGAGCATACAATGATCTAACCTTGAAGCTGTTTACTAATTGGACAACTTTCCAATAGTCCAATATATGTGTTATTAACATATTCCAGAAAGGGATACAAATGCAATAGTCATGAAGATGTTAATGCTTATTAAGGGAGAAAGGGAAAGAATTAACTGGCTGAAGCTGTGACATGTATCACCATCAACCTCATTATCACCATCACTTTCATCAGATAATTGCAGCAAAGATAACCGAGAAAAGAAAAAATAGCATAGCTTATGTCAATGAACCTCTGTGTCGAATGTAAATGAATTACATGTTGCCTGAATATTCAATATTGCAAAAAAAAAACAACCCAAGAAAGTCCAGTTGCCTTTGGGACAACCATAACCTGGATAATTGAGAATCTTCACAGACAATATTTTACAATATTATCCATTATAATTAAATGTATATTGTATGATATAATCCAGTACTTGCAAGTAATCATGAGAGCATTTAGCAGAAATAATACAACAAAACTGGTAACATTCCCGTAATCCTAAAATACATGAATATGAATGTGACTAATATGACTGATATAGATCTATTACTTATGCCTCACTGGACTATTTCTAGTATTTGTATTCACTTCACTGCTTTATTTAATATTTTGTCTTCATTAACTTTCTTATAATTTCATTATGCTGTGTATTCAGCGAACACACTCCCTTAGAGACTCGTTATTAAAAAGAGTCACTCATTGTGTGAGTGACTCTATGCCTCTTTTTTTAAAAACCTGCTTTTCTTTTAAGAGTACTTAACTATCATGCATGACGCCTGTTTATGTAAAAGGGACTTCCACAGAAGTACCCTGCAGTAGCTTATGATTTCTAGAAATTCATCCATCAATTTTAGTGCACCTACAGTATGAAGACATTTGATTCATTTTGCACCTCCTCTAATACATCCCCTGCTGTGGTTGTGTAGATATTTGTCTTGGATCCCTAGAAATGTCTTGAATACCCTTCAAAAACAAATGATAGTTTGCTTTTATATCTGGACTGAGAATGGTGTTAATGGTGTATAACTGGTTTTATTATATACATTGGTTAGATGATCCATCCAGTTGGTCTGTGGAACAACAACTTGGTCCAAGAAGTTATTCAGAGCTCTGCAAAGGACCCCTGAAGTTGTCAAGCTCAGCACTTTTTATTATGCTATGATTCATCTTACCTAAAACATATTTAAGGGATTATTGATTAAATTGTTTTTTTAAAAAAAAGAATGCCTCACATATTTTAGCTCCTTTCCAATTATCCCACATCCTTGTACAGTGTCAGGTAGGATGTGAAGGATTTCCATAGCACAGTGCACTGCACAGTATTGTTTTACGAGAAATTGCTCTTGCTCCCTACTTGTCTCAAAGTGTTATTCTGTTACCAAAGTTTATGCATTTTATTCCTGAATAATACTTTTTTAGAAATAGAGCACTGGAATTAAGGAATGGAAAATAAGTTTACATATTTTGCTGTTGCTGTTTGCAGACATTGTAAAGGAAAAGTCTTGTATTAATGGAGCCAAATAGCTTCCTATTGAGATTACAGAATGAGAGCATCAGGAGCCATTTGCGTTATGTTTCAGGACCACTAACTTTGAGTGATTATGCTTATGTATAGGAAAACCTAGTATCCTTCAAATCGTTGAATTCCTACTTCCACAATAGGTGGTCTTGGCTATTTCTTTCATAAAATTCCAGTGTAGCAAGAAACAAAAGTGGGAAAAGTCTAAACAAATAGATTCTAAGTCTCCCTGCGCTGAAGTCTTCAAAATTTTTATAAACTAAATCCAGCTTGTTGTTTGGTTTGGATGAAAGAATGGGTGTTGCTGAAAAACAATAGACTTTTAGAGTTAGAAGATCATGATCTGATGTTTGAATGGCATGGATATTTACTGTACAATAAAGCTAATGTGGATTTTAAAAACCATTTTATTAGACGTGCCATGTTGAGAATACGGAATAGATATAAATAGATATAATTTTCAGGTTGTGCCTGAAAATATCTCAATGAATCTCAACAAAGCATTTTATGGGAAACAACAGGCAAAGGCAAATGGTTAATGTACCAGGAATTATTGTAAAAAAATCTACTGAGAAATATAAAATTAAATTAAGAGAGAAATTAATAGAAGAATAATATAGGTTATTGAAAAAATGGGATTATGATGTAATCTCAGAGATTGAAGTTTGGTTAGAATTATATGTGTAATTGTTGTCAAGAAGTTCTGAAGCCCTGTCTGTCTGTCTATCTGTCTGTCAATTTACCTAATGTTTTCTGTTCTCCTACTTCTGTTCGTTTCTATCTCCTTTTCTGGTTTTTTTTTTCTTTTTCACATTTATTTTTTTCCTTTCAATGTATTTCTTGTTATCTATGTAAAATGTTTTAACAAAAACTGTTTTAAAAAAATTATGAACCAAATCTAGTGGAATCCAAGTGGCCAATTGTTTTATGAAAATTATTCTAAGGGAGGATTGGGAAGGGAGAATGAGAAATGAAGGAATAGCTTTGGAGGGAGGGGATAATCAATCTATGCTCATGCTCAAAACCTACTCAATTTTCATGGATTTCCCCATGCCTGTTAATTGTTTCCTGATCTAGTGTAAGTGATTTAGCTTCTCCCCAGCCCCACCTCTATCCAACTGAAAGAATTGGAACCCTTCCTAGATCTACGAAAAGTTTGAATCACTGCCTCTATCACCCTAATGAAATGTGAGACATTACTAGGAGGAGAAAGAGTTCTACTTATGATTAAACTGAGTGATATGATCAATTGGCAATCCAAAAAAACAGGTTATTACACGACAATACAAATATTCAGGAATTCAGTAGTTGCTCCCCATCAAGATAAAATACCAAGATGTATATTTTTTATCATTGAAAAAAAATGTATGGCTAAGTGATACAAATAAACTCTGGCATGAATTGTTTTGTTTTTCACACAATGCAACAAACTACTCAGTAAATCACAATTGCATAAAACATAAAACAAAGAACAAAGCATTTCTCACATAGCTCACAGAAAATGTTGGAGGCAGAAAAAGGGAACATCATTGATATAACTGGATTTTAAAATCAAATACAATTCAGACCAAAGCCTATTATTTTATATCATGGCTGAGGAATTCTGGGAGTTGAAGTCCACAAGTCATAAAAGGGCCAAGTTTGAAGACCCCTGTTTTATATATTCATCTTTTGATGAATGGAAAAACAGAGTGATGGATGAAAATCTCAGTTCGGTCACAGACAGGTGTTCGCCTTCCCAATGCTGTTTTATTACTG
Source organism: Vipera berus (assembly GCF_964194415.1). NCBI lineage: Eukaryota > Metazoa > Chordata > Lepidosauria > Squamata > Viperidae > Vipera > Vipera berus. The sequence continues at coordinate 237,670,635 of NC_138202.1, forward strand.
GCTACTGGAAGCTGCAATCCAAAAAGGAGGAGACAAAAGCTTAAAAAAAATTAGCAATGTTTTCATGCAGAATAAAGAGTGATTGCTATCTGCAGCAGAAATAAAGCATAATCTAACATAAGAATGCTTCATTGAGCAAGTGATTGAATCCAAAAAATATGGGTCCTTTTCATTTCTTCTTGAATAAATGAGTTCTCAGACTCAGCCGTAAAACAAGCAAAACAAAATTAAAGTTTTGGGTACGCTGATAATTACCACCATTTAACCTTCTTCCCAAAATCAGTGTTATGACACCTTTTGAATATGACAGAATTTACTTTCATTTCCATTTGCAAACTTTCAGGTTCCAATTCAGCGCGCTTTAATTTTATTTGGAGGAGAGGGAGAACATGTTGGCTAAAAGGAGCTTCTGAACCTGACACGGTCATTCCTCAGCCTTTCATTTTATCCTTCACTCAACTGTCTTGTCTGTCCAAGTTTTCATTAAAAGCATTCTTTCTGTTTACAATGCAGGGCTTTGACATTTAAATCTGTGTATGCTCAATGCATCAAGGCTCTGTTTCTCATTGCAAGTTTATTTATTCACTCCAACAGTTTGACATTTGGACTGTTGACTTTTCTCAGTGGAAAGAAAAAAAAAGTGGGGGAAATTGCTTTGCAGGATACCAACGCTGCCTTTTAGCGCAGAAAACAGGGGGCGCTGTGTTCAGGGGGTGCTCCAATAATGTGTAATGTAATAAAATCCCCTTTATCATTCAAACCTACGAGTAATAACCTTTCTCCCATTATTCTGCCAGATGTCTGTCATTTTATACAATTCACACATTCTTTTCTTTTTCCTTTTTTTGTTTCTTTCTCCTTCCTTCCTTCCTTCCTTCCTTCCTTCCTTCCTTCCTTCCTTCCTTCCTTCCTCCCTCCCTCCTCCCTCCCTCCCTCCCTCCCTCCCTTCCTCCCCATTTAAAATGAATCACCATTCCAAATAAAAACAAAGTAAAAATTAAACATCCCCCCCCAGTAAGGCTGTTCTATGATGCATGCTTTCTTGCAAATAAAGTAGCCAGGGCTGGCTCTGCCATTAGATGGATTGAAGGAGGCCACTGTGGACATTGGACTGGGGGTGGCGGTGGAGGGGGATGGTAAAATTGAATGAATGTTGCCTGCCTCATCCAATTACTTGGTTACACCTTTGACCTGCTTATAGTCCAGCAGACTATCCTATAGAAACTGCTGGGGAGACCATTTGCCATCTAAAGAGATCTGTAGAAGAAGGAATGGCTGAGCCAGAGGAAGGAGTAAAAAAAGAGGGTTCAGTTTATGGTCATTACATAGCCACAAGCAAAGTCCAACCACCCCTGGATTGCCTTTGATGACCCTGATCTAACTCTAACCAGGTGCTAACTATTAGTTCAGAAGATTCCTGTGCATTGGGTCACAGCAATATATCAGTTAAATTGAACTTTCATGTTTGTATCTGGGTTTTTTTTTGTGCCTGGCAAGGTCCAAAACAAGATTGTAATTACTTCATGGAAGGTAAAATTGCACTTGCCTTTTTTAACTCTCATGTCACCCTTCTCATTTGTATTCCACTTAAGTACAATTCCACAACATTTTTGCACCTATGATTGCCAAGTGTCACAGTTGCCACTCTCTATCTGTGCATTTGATTTCTTTTCTTTTTTTCTAAGTGAAAACTCTGCCTTTGTGTCTATTAAACATTCTGTTATTTCAGCCCACTTTACTATTCTATCAAGATTATTTTGAAAGTTATTCCTGATTCCTTGAAAATTAGCTATCCTACTCAGTTTTGCTGTTATCTTCCTAATCAGTCAAAGAGAGGTCAAACACAAGACCTCTTTGTTCAAGTGATTGATGAAAAATGGTAAGAAGTATTCAGACAACAAGCAGATTCTGAAGGTTCCCATTCAATCATTAGGAACAAGTGGTAAGTACTGTTTGAAGACAATGTACCCAATTTTAATGCCATCCTGACCACATTTAACTACATGCTATTCTTGTTAGACAAAGAAAGAGATTAACAAAGCAACCTTAGAGGATAATTCCATTGACTCTGGGAGATTTATTTATTTATTATTTAAATTTATATAGATTCATGTCAATGTTGGGCCGTGCTTTTCCTCTGACTGTTCTGGCAGTGCTTGGCTATTTTAACAAGTAAACTGCTGCTTAGTATCTTTCTTTTTTTAAAAAAAAACAGTCTATGACCTTTATAACATTCCTCCAAAGTGATCTGGAGACTGTTTTTTCCCAATAATGAGTCATCGGCATCCACTTCATGAAGCACATCTCTGAAGGATGATGAAAGGTAATATAACATTTAACTCAAATGCTACTAAAGTGTGGAGGACTATGTGAGAAATTTTCCCAGGAGACTTAAGTTTGATTAGCTATAAACAGAAAAATAAAATTCTTTTGATTATTTACACATGCTGGGGCACACTTATGAGGTGGACACAACACTGAATTAAAAGGGGAGACATTTTGAAATCTGAAGTAATAGCATGTTTATAGCTTTTCCACCTGAAATGGCAGACAAGGTTATGTTGTTGTTGTTATTTTTTTAAAAAAATTTTTTTGTATAAGTCAGTTTCAATTTGAAATTGTATAATAGCTTAATAACAGAAGTTTGAAATGGAAAATTTGACCGATGGACCCGATGAAGGGTTAGGTTGGAAACTGATTTTTGAATGTAGCTGGAGCTTCTGTCATGCCCATCACTAAATGTTGATCTCTTCCCTTTGGAGTCCTAGTGCACAATCATATGAGTATGAGCCAGTAGTGTGCTGCAGCTGCCAAAGAGCCAATGCAATCCTGGGTTGCATGAACAGAGGGATAGAATAAAGAAAACGTGAAATATTAGTACAATTTTATAAAGCCTTAGTAAAACCTCACTTAGAATATTGCATTTTTTGTCACCATATTATAGGGAAAAAAATGAGACTCTGGAAAGAGTACAGAAAAGAGCAAGAAAGATGATTAGGGGCGTGGAGGCTAAAACATATGAAGAAAGATCGCAGGAATTGGGCACGTCTAGTCTAATGAAAAAAAGGACTAGGGGTGACATGATAGCAGTGTTCCAATATTTGAAAGAAGAGGGGGTCAGCCTACTCACCAAAGCACTAGAAGGGAAGACAAGAAACAATGGATGGAAATTAACCAAGGAGAGAAGCAATCTAGAACTAAGGAGAAATTTCCTAATTGTGAGAAAAATTAACCAATGGAATGGATTGCCTTCAGAAGTTCTGGGTGCTCCATTATGGGAGGTTTTAAAGAAAAGACTGGACAGTCCCTTGTATGGAATCAGGGCTTTTTTTCCTCATAGAATGCCCAGAACGGAGTTCCGGCACCTTTTTTGGATGGAACCTTGTAGGGTAGGCAAGGCGGGTTGTATGCAATGTGTGAGTTCCGCCACCTTTTTCTTTTACAAAAAAAGCACTGTATGGAATGATATAGTCTTGAACAGGGAGTTGGATTAGAAGACCTCCAACGAACTTTCCAACTCTGTTATTCTGTTAAAAGAAGAGGTCATTTAGAAACATATGTGTCATGGGACAGTATTTGCTGATATGGATTGTAGGTCTTGTAATGAAGACCCAGGATCCCCGAGTCCATTCTTTCTACCCCATCTGTCTCAAAAGAACTTTCTAATAAGTTTTGTAAGATGTGGAGAATGGGAAGGATGAGGAACAGACTGTTGAGATCAGAATGTTTGGGGGAAAAAACTCTAGGCTTTGCTTATTTTTTAAAATTGCATTACTATAGTTGAAGCCCATTTTTTGTTCAAAAGGGTATCTGTGTAACAAGATGCTGAGTATCATTCATTTTCAGGAATTCAAGGACAATGATTCAAACTAGCAGAAGAAAACAAGTCAGGGGAGGAGAAAAATGATTTCTTGACCAAGGTTCTTCCTTCACATTGCTTAAATTGTTTTTTTTTTAAAAAAACTGTGACAACTAAATTTTTGTAGGAAAAATTGTATCAGATTGAAATTTAAAATGGTGTTTGAAACTTTAGCTTTCCAGATTTTTCTTTGATATCCAATATTTTGTAGTTCTATTCAGCTGACTCCACAGCATGATCATATTGGATTTTTGTAAAAGGTCAGAAGAAGGAGAGACTCTATACTAAAGTTTTGCTTTATTTTCTTATTCTTTAATATTCTTCCCTTGTTTTTCAGGGATCTTGCTGTTCAGGTCAGTGTCATCTGAGTTAGTTCTCTCAGATAAATCATTTTTAATGCTTTCCACACCATTCTCAAAAAAATACCTGTTATTTGTAGAAGAAAGTTTCAATTTCTCCTTGACAGAAGGGAACTACAGGTAATCCTCAATTTAATGACCACAATATTTGTTAAGTGAGTTTTACCCCATATTTCTTTCCCCAATTACTAAGTGAATCACTTCAATTATAAGTTAGTAACATGGTTGTTAAGTGAATCTGGCTTCCCCATTGACTTTGCTTGTCTGAAGGTTGCAAAAGGTGATCAGATTCTTAAATATGAATCAGTTGCCAAATATCCAAATTTTGATCACATAAATATAGGAATGCTGCTTTGGTTGTAAGTGTGAAAAGCAGTCATAAGTCACTTTTTTCAGTGCTATTGTCACTTTGAACAGTCACTAAATGAATTGTTGTAAGTTGAGGACTAGCTGTTTTAGTCAAGGTAGACTAAAACTTCCATCTACACATGAAAAAGATATCAGTAAATAATGAAGTTAATACAAAGTCTTTTCTTCAAGAGAATTAGACTTTTGTTGGATTTTGATCATTTTTGAGTAATCCTGATGTTGGAAGAAAAGTCTTCATCATGGTTCCATCCAAGCCGGGGATAAACAACATGGCGACTGCTTTAGGAAGAAGGTTACAGTTTATTGCAGAGGAAAGCCAGACAGAAAGATGGATCCAGCAGAAAAGGGCTGAGCACATGTGGGGAGTGGGTTTTTATACCCCCTAGACTCTATTGTTTGGTTATTTCCTGTTTCAGACTTTGTATTTCCTGTGTCACATATTCTGTCCTGAGTCTAGGTGTGCCTTTCTGGTATTCTCAATGGTTGTGGGTCAATCCATGCTATTATGTCCTGTCTTAGAGTTTGGGTGGGGTATGTAGATTTTAGGTGTCTTTGTCTTCCAACCTTCTTGATGGCTTACATTTGCATGTCTATAGAAATGGTTTTCTGCTTGGGACAGAGACTTGGGGCAGGCTTGGTTTCTGCTTTTAAAATCCTTTTAGGGAAATATATTCTGCCCTTTTAAGATTTCCTTCTCTGGGGAGCTGACTTCCCACACTGAGAAGAATGGTAATATTCCAAACAGACTGAACAATGATTCAGACAAAACCAAATACTGTACCTAAACTTTCATAACATAATCTTTCTTCTTGAATTTTATCTAAAGTTGAGATGGAAGCAAAATTAGGGAGCCCTTTACAGGCAAAACATCTAACAAACTCTGTGGGAAGTCATGTGAATTTCAATGAAATAAAATTCTCAAGGACCTCAATTAGGTTAGGCCTGGGGACATATGATTAAAAGCAGATTTCAGTGGCTAGAAAAGCTATGCATATAAAGATCACGTGAGAAATTCTCTCAACAAGCAATGCAATTATGGGATAGTTCTAGAGAATTATCAGTTTCTTGGAAGATGAGAAATTGGTGAATATGATATAATCTGTTAATGATATTATTTGGGGGGGGGGCTTAGTATTCAAAAAGTATTCAAAGAATATTAGGTGATCATCAATGGCCAACAGCCTATTAAGTATACCAATATGTTGCAAATAAATCAATCATAAGCTAAACGAACAGACATAGCTTGAATCAGGCAAAATAATGCAAATGTGAAAAATAATCACTATGTTTTTTAGCCATCCAAGTTATTTAGCAATCAGATTTATAGAAAAAAAAGCAAATGCTGTGCATTACCTTTCATAAAACGGCATGATTCTGCCACATCTTTCTTCCCATCAATAGAAATACTATTTTGAGGACCAAAAAAAATGTTTTATTGAAACAGCTGTCAGTCAACCACTATAAAGCCTGGTGGAAGGAATTGCACTAACATCTCAGATCCCACAAGGCTTTATGTCCTTTGACATGTCAAACAGATGACTATTTTGCTTTTGCTTTGAACTGCTCTTCTGGTCTCTGAGCTCTTTTATACTTATACCTATTCCACTTTTATGAGCTTGAGAAAACTTCTATTTTGATCCATCCTTTATCCCCAGTATACTTAGGAAATCCTAAGCACTTTCTTTAGCTTAGACAAGGTCAAGAGACATTTGCTTTAAAAAGAGATTTTTTAAAACATCCATATATAGAAACAGGATTTTTGTGTTTCTCTGTGTGCTGCTTTGCTTACTTATTTTTATTACTTGCAGTTTATGTTGCTCTCATGCAACTGGAGTTCCCTAAGTGGAATGCTCTAAGCAGGAACATGGAACTGAATGTGAACACTTAACTGAATGTGGAGTAGAACTTTACAGATTCTTCTGAACACCATTAACTTCCAGATTAGCTGATAAATGATAGCAACTGTCATGGAAACTGTGGGAACTCCTATGTAAGTAACAATCAGCCTTTGGCTAGAATTTTATTACATGCGAAACTGTGGAGTTTTCTCCAAACATTTCCCTCATTTCACAAATATTTTTTCCCATTTTTTTTCCAGCCTGAATAGATTGTAAAAGGAATAACTTAGACAGATATACATACCATCAGAAAGTTCTTCAATGCTATAAAGGCAATTTATGCTTCCAACCTGCTGTCATCTGATGAGTTGAGCCTGAACAAAGACCAGGAAGGACTGAAAAACCACTGGCTGAACATTTTTCCAACGTATTCAGTAGACTGTCCACAGTTAATCCTGATGTTTTACAGCAGATTCCTCAGCTGCCAGTCTTGAGCTCAAGAAAGCAAACTCACAGATGAACTCAGATAAGGCAATCGGACAGGACGGCATTCCTGCTGAGCTTTACAAAGCTCTAGACCCAAATGCATTGCAAGTGTTCCAAGACATTTTCGAAAACATTTTGAAAACATTTGGCACATAGAGAAGATACTTGACATCTTCTGGGATGCCCCCATTGTGACTCTCTATAAAAACAAGGAAAAGCAAAGTACAGTGTTATATCACTGCTGTTCATCACCGGCAAGATTTTTGTCTATACCTTCCTGAACAGACTGTCACTGTTTTGGAAAGCTACTCCCAGAGGTGCAGTGTGGCTTTTGGCGAGAACAGGGTACAGCAGGTATATTTCCTATGCAACAAGTCCAGGAAAAGTGCATCGAGCAGAATAAACCTCTTTAACCTGTCTTCATTGACCTGACAAAAGCATTTGACACTGTAAACAGGGAGACTTTATGGATACCCAAGTAAATTTGTGTCAAATCCACCACAATATAATGGCAGGATAGGTCCTTTACAATGGTGATACAGCTGCATTTGCCATGTCTAATGGGGTTGATGTGTTAATGTATTTGATGTGTTCTTTGTTTGCATGATGCCACATACTTTCCAAGGTCTGAGGGTGGGAATATATATCAGATACTGACTTAACCTTTGCTGCTTAAATGCATGGATGAAGTGCCTCCATGCAATCATTCAAGAAATCCTTTGCTCATGAAGCCCTATGCACTCCTGCCATACAGATAGTGATGTACAGTTGATGCTGAACAAATTCTTAGTGCTACCATGCTCTTTGGTTACACTACCAGGCTTAACAAGATTGAAATACTTTACCTGCAAGTGCCAAATATAAAATCCACAGAAGCAAAAATCACTGTTAACAACACCAAACTGACAATGTAAATAGGTTCAAATATTGGAAAGCATTATTTGGAGTGAGGGGGTCTTTAGACAAAGAAATTAACTTCAGGAGGAGCGAGACTAGCTATAGAACAGCTGCTTACTAGAGTGCTGTACTAGAAATACATCGATATCTCCACAAATCTGAAAATCTACAGGGCTGTGGTTATCCCTGCTCTCCTATATGGATGTGAATTCTGGACTCTGTATTGATGATGCATCAAATAACTGGAATAATTTTACTTCGTTCCATCCTTGACATTTGTTGCTCTGACATCTGTAGTCATGAAAACCTTTGAAAGGTTAGTGCTGGCCCACCTTAAAACCATCACAGATCTGCTGATAGACCCAGTGCTGTTTTTATAAAAAAAAAAAAGGTGCCAGAACTCTCATCTTGGCGGGCACAGGAGGCGGGGTGGCGGGGGGGGGGTGGCACTGCTGTGGTCACAGGTGTGAGGGGTGTTGGTGACAGGCTGCCCCCCGGGGCCAGAGCCGGTGCGGCTGGTGCTGTGGGAACAGCAGGGCCTGCTCTATATGGCAGGGCTGTGTGGGGTGGGTGGTGGAGGCGGTGCAGGCCAGGCGATGCAGGGTGGCCACTTAGGTGCACAGGGCGAGGCGATGGTGGTGCAGGTCCAGCACCGGGTAGGCCACCAGCCTGGCTGACATGGGTGAGCACAAGGAAGGAGTGCACATGGACTCCACAGAACCCACCTCCCACTCCTTGTCCTCTCTTACTTACCTAGTTGAGATGGTGTAGTTGGGCAGCAGGGAGGGATGCAAAGTTCCTGCCAACTCGCCTTTGCTGCAGACAACTTGCCGGTGCAACGTTTGCCGGCCAGGTCTTTTGGCATGCTCAGCAGCAATTCCTATTGGCTTTCGAAAGCCAATAGGCTTTTGAAAGCCAATAGAGGGAGTAGCATAGCTTGTGCAAAAGCTTTTGTGTGTGTGTGTGTAAAAAGGGGTGCCGGAACGCCATTCTGAGTGTTCTATGAGAAAAAAGCCCTGCTTTTATGTTTTAATCTTATGATTTTAAAAATATTTTTTTCTATTGTAAGTTGCCCCAAACCTCCCCATGTGGATTGCATACAAATATTATATAATTGGTAAATAAAGGTAGAACATATGTTAAATATACATCAAATGAAAAAATGCTTCCCTACAAAGTCAATTCTTGCTCAATGACAGACCAAGGAGTTAACTCGGAAAGGCAATAGGAAAATCTAGAAAAGGTCTGTGCAACTTGTAGAAGGGAAAGGCCCACACTGATAAATTAAAAATCTTTGTGGTCTGCAAAGGAATGCTGGTGGGCTAATCAATGACTTAGTGACTAGAGGAGCATCTACGGTGTTGAAGCCTGTCGTCATGGTAAGGCATGGAGGCACTAGGCAACATGACTTTCAGGGCAGTGGTGGTGATTTTATTACTTTTTTTAAAAAAGAAAAAAGTCTGTGCCCTGTCCAAGGGTGCTTGGTAGGCTGCATGTACAGGCCTGGTCTAGAATTTATTTCGGACCATTCAACTATCTAGAGCAGGCATGTCAAACTCATTTTGTTTGAGGCAACTTCTTATAAAAGGATTGCCATTAATTTGTTTTAATAAAATAATTTAAATCAATTTTTCACTTGATTTCAAATTAAATGAATTATATTGCTTGACAATGAGATTTATTTTTAGTACAATTGCCAAATGCAATAAACTGGTTTTAGGTATATGTGTGCACTAATTATTTCAACACCAATACATTTTAACAACACATTCTATTTGTAAATGAATGCAAATGCAAATTATACAATTTTTGTGCAAAAATAAAACAAAATAACAGTTTTAAGAGCTGTTATCATTAGTTATCCTTAGATAAAAAATAATTCCATCATTCAAAACTTTGTTATACTGTATTTAACGAACAGATGCTTTGGGATAAAAAAAAAAGACTGACTACATTTGATTGTGTATCACCATGGCATTAAAACAAAATTCAAACAGTGTATGAAAAATAAAGGTTCCCTAAACGTCTGCTGGCTATATCTATACATTTTCTTTGGTAGCACTCTATTGCCTTCTTTTTAGCCTTTTTTTCAACTTCCCAGCTTAAAAAAGGCAAGGCACTGGGAGCTGAAAGTTACAGAGACTGTTTAAGCAGGTTGCTAGGCAACCTGTTCACACTCGGCCCTTCTTACCCTCCCACTTTTAAATTAGCCTGTACGGATCGCATTTCCTTTGATTTGAGCCATCTGAAGGCCCATCGCTGCGATGCATTCTGCTGCTCTGCAACCTGGCTGCCTGAGGAGAATTTGGCTCTCTGGAATAGTTTCCTTCAGCTTTTTTTGTGTGTGTGTGCAAAAAAAGGTGCCGGAACGCCTTTCTGAGCATTCTATGGGGGAAAAAGCCCTGGTTAGACCCCTTGCAATTTGCGTACCGAGCAAATAGATCAGCAGATGTTGCTGTTAATATGGCTCTGCACTACATCCTACAACATCTTGAATCTCCAAAGACCTATGCAAGGATCCTTTTTGTAGATTTCAGCTGGGCATTCAATACCATCATTCCAGATATTCTTCTCACTAAACTAAATCAGCTAGCAGTGCCTGACCACACCTGTAAGTGGATCATAAGCTTTCTAACAGACAGGAAGCGGCAAGTGAAGCTAGGCAAAATCACATCAGATACCTGTACATTTAACATAGCCCCCCCCAGACTGTATGCTCTCTCTCCACTTCTCTTCTCTCTCTATACCAATGACTGATTCTTCTGTTAAAGTATTGAAGTTGACAGATGATACAACAGTGACTTCTATTCTATTCTATTCTATTCTATTCTATTGTTGGCAAGACTATGTTTCCAGCCTAGAGGTCTTGGATGATGCAAAGTCCACCAGCACTGAATCTCTGATTATCATAGCCAAAGGCTGTGGATGGAACACTTCAACAGAATAGTGACCACTGTATGTCTGGTTGCTCTATGGTATATTGGAGACTGGGAAGAGACTCCTGAAGTCATCCACACAAATACTACAAAGATGTTCTGAAGGAAACCCTATGCCACTGTGCCATTCAGTAAAGAGAACTAGAAGTTGTGGCTTCTGACAGAATCCACTGGCAAGTCCTGTGCTATGAAGCCTCTATTGGCTTTGAAGACAGGTGCTGTGATGAAAGTAGCACCACAGAATAATATTCACAGTTATTACAACAATGAGCTTGCAGTGGCCCCTTGTATGAACTCTGCATTTCCAGACTCGGACTGCAAAGCTACCTGCCTTCCATAAATTAACTGCACAAGAGCATTTCTTTTTTGAACCTGAAAACTATCTATATATCTTAGGTAAAATAACTATGTATACACAGCATTTTTCAGATGCATCTGAAATAGAGTGATTGGGTTCTAAGCTAAGCCATGTTAGTGTATTGTTTTCTGCCTGATTATCTGGTCTACTCTATTTTAATCAAGGAACCACCAAAACTGTCAGGGCAAACTACTGCATGCAGCAACCCATATCACTTGCACTGATGACTGCCTAATTGGGTAATGAAACATCTGCAAGCAGACAAGCTCAGAAAGCACCAAGGACTCCACAGTTCAGTCTCAAACTACAGATATTCTTCTCTGTTGGAGACACATCATTGCTATGAAGGTATTCATTTTAAGCATCAGCTATATGCAGATAATGGTTCTGACTTACTATATAGAGTTGTTTAAACATTATAAGATGACTTCATGAAATGCTTCAGTAATTAAATGATAAACACTTAAATACTAAACATGATTTACTGTCGTTTGCTACTACCTACTGTATGATGTAACCCTAAAGAAGAGTTGAGGACTACTTTCCTTGCTGAAAAAGGTCTTCCACTGATCTATGTTTTGAGAAGCAGAGACAGCATTTAGCACATATAAAAGAATAAATTCTTAATAGGATGGACTTGTGTGACCACAGGGATATATAATGTTGCAATCTAAAATCTATATCCATATAGATAGATAGATAGATAGATAGATAGATAGATAGATAGATAGATAGATAGATAGATAGATAGATAGATAGATAGTGTAGATAGATAGATAGATGATAGATAGATAGATAGATAGATAGATAGATAGATAGATAGATAGATAGATAGATAGATAGATAGATAGATAGATAGATAAGAGGGAGGGAGAGAGAGAGAGAGAGAGAGAGAGAGAGAGAGAGAAGAGCATTTCCATCTGTAATTATGTTAAGGCAGAGCCAAGGAACACATCTGTTATTGGCATCTTTTCCTTTATTCAGTTCCAGAAGCTACCGACAGCACCTGCTAAGTGCGTATTTGTTCCAAACTGTGCAGTTTTATTTATTGTTGCTTCACAAACCAACCTACCCACAGTTCTGTTGAACCCTGACTCTCTCAGTACTGAGAAATCATAAATTTTAAGAGAAGGGCCAGCATTAAGGATAAACTGAAGAAACAAAAAGACACAGACTATTTGCCAGCAGATAGTTATCCAAAATATTAGTTATATCACTAATATTTACTCAGTTTTTACTAAGAATCCTCTCCTATTGCATGATGAAAAATTTTAGGAACAAAAGGTCCCAGTGCTAATAGTGTCACACCAGATTGGAAAGCTCATGTGTTATACTAGTGGGAAAGAGACATTACCTCAATCAGGGTAAGAAAAAGCTGTGTTCAAGAGCTTTGTTTGACTACACCAGGGGTCTCAAACTCGGCCCTTTTATGACTCGTGGACTTCAACTCGTGGACTTCAACTTGAAGTCCATGAGTCATAAAAGGGCCGAGTTTGAAGACCCCTGGACTACACTATGGTTACAAGTATAAAAACATTTCTAGATTTTTTTAGCATTGGTTTCTGGAGGGGAGATCCATGTTTTCCCTGACCTGCTCTTCAATATCTTCCATACTATCCATTGATACAAAATCTTATGGAGGGTCCATGTGCACCTAAGCAATTCTTAAGGTAAAGATCGATAGATTACAATAGGTCTGGTTGATGATCAGAAACATTTTTGCATCTCTTTGCTCTCTGGCATGGTCATTGCCTCAAGACAACCTAGAATTTCAAATAACTCTAAGCTAATCATGTTTCTTGGGTAAGGGGAGAAGGACAAAGTCATTTTGTTCCTCACAGTGACAATGATAACATTGTAATTGAATTAAAAATGTACATTTCACTAGGGAGATACTTGATTTATCATTTCAGACAAATATGTCCTTACACTAGCTTGACCACTGACACTTCTTCAGATGTTAAAGTGACCCTAAGGACTCCTCTGGAATCAGATTTTATCTCCTTCTCTAGCTGTCAAAATCCCTAGAGCTTTATTTCTATTAAGTTTTGCCAGTGATCTCTACAAAAGAATGCCTAGATAAGGAAATATTCAGCTAGACAACATTTGTGATGAAAGAAAATAATCCCCTTGTGTTAAAAAAAAAGCCCACAAAAAAACAAAAACAAACAAAAACTACCTTTTGTTTAAGACAACATTTTCAACATCAGAAATAATACATTATTAATGTACTTTTTTCTCTTTTCTTTGCTCTGCTTTAATGCAAATGCATTAGTTCAACATTATGTCTTTTGTTCTCTGTGTGCTTTCTTTTCATCCTCTGTCCAGGCTTCAAAAAGCTAATTAAAGTGTATTCAGAACTACTTATATTCTTGATCATGCCAGATGGGCGTTTAAATGTCCCCCTCCAAACTTTATATACACTCAATTTCTTTCCTGTCTTTTCTACTCTCTTATGTCTAGGGTGCTTTGCTTGGTGTCTTTAAAAAAGGCAAGACATATATAGAGAAAATGGACAGAGAAGGGAAAGAGGAAAACTAGCACCATTCTTTAAACTGCCACACTTCAAATAGCCAAAGAAGACGATTTACGAAAGGGAAGTAACATCTGGAGATGAGCTAGCCAACCAGCCTTTCAAAATGGACAGGGTTGTGTCAGGTCTCCAGAAACAATGCTTCATTTTATGACGTACTCCAATCCTCTCCATTCCAAAAGCTGGAAGTGGATTTTGTTTACAACAACAATTATGCTATTGTCCCATGAGTAAGCCCAGACCCGGACAAAGACTTTTGTTCTTGCCCTTCGGATCTCATATTTTATGACTCAGTTAAAAGAGTCATACCATTACAAATGTGTACATTTCCCCCCCCACACACACCTTTTGTGAATTCAGTGAGAAATACCATAACGCTGCTCATGTCTTGACTTGGAGTCAAGAAATGAAGAGATGATGGTAGTCTCCAATGCGTTCCAGAATAAAGATTCCCAGAAGACTGTCAGCTGAGTGTTCAAGAAAAGTCAACCTGTCTGTGATTAATGCATCTTAACACGGTACTGAAATACTGGATCAACACAGCAAAACCTGATTTTTCAAATGATCAAGTTAACAAGACTTTATTAGTGTGCAGTAAGTTCTCAATATCATAACCTGGCAACACCCTGACAAACTCCACAGTCTCACAGTTCAAGAAAGACTTAATGATCAGCACAAATTTGCCGGACCTGTCCCTTAATGCCAATTCTAGCCATGCTAAGCACTTGCACCCTCTCAGCTAAACAAGCTGCAAGTAATGCAGACTAAAGTGAGTTAGTTTTCCTGCTGTCCTTTCTTAGCTTAAAACCACAAAAAATCCTTTTGATAAACATCTTAGAACAGTAAGTACTTTGCCACAATTTATTTCCAAGGTATTCGAGCCAAGTTTGGAGTGACAGAGAAAATAACTGCTTGTATTACGCTGATTAAATGAGCCAAGGCAATTTTGTCAAAAACTCTAGGACGAGATATATCAAAAGATTGTAAATGGAGATCAGTTCATTTTGATCTCATTCCACAGGTATGTTATTGGCAAAATGCCAGGGCTCGAAGGCAGCATCCAGGTTGGCAAACAATAAAAGAGTTTATCAAACTACTCCATTTTCTGATCCCTGTTAGCCGGCTTCAATGATTGTGCGGCTAGTGAAAAAAACGCAAGACACATTTTTGCTTAAGGTAGAGAAAGTGTGAGATGAAGATAGCTATGCATACAGCATAAAAAGGTAAAGAGAAGGAGTGGGGGCGCATCCAATGCAAACACACCTGCTTAAAAATATTTTGCAAATCCAAATAAATACCATGAGTGACTTTTGTGTTAGAAAACATTTAAATACAGGGAGTCCACATTTAGCAACTGCTTCGTTCAGTGACCGTTCAGTTATGGTGCTAATAAAAGAATAACTTTGTGACCAGTCCTCACATTTAGGAGCTTTATAGGCCCATAAGGAAAAGAAAAGCTGAAATAAAATCATAAACCTAGTGGGTTCACTTAACAGTCACCTTGCTAATCGTTTGAGTTGCCAAGCCAATTGTGGTTGCTAAACGAGGACTATCTGTAAGCCAAATGAATCTAAGAAGTTAAGAATTTGGCAAACTTTACTTGATTCAGAGGTAAAAATGGGCTGGTTGATCCCAAGCAATACAGTAGAAACCATTTTCAAGCAGAATCTTTGAATACATGTTTACAATACAGAATATATAGTGCTTAAGGTTCACAAGAAGCTCCATACATTTCCTTGGCTGGATCTACATACTGGGCAGTATCCATCTGGTAAGGTCTGTGCCAGAGATAATCCATGTTTCGGGATGGATATTCATATTATTGAAGCTGTTTAATGTTGTCTGATTCAACTTATGCTATAAATATTTCATCTTGCATTTTAAAGGTAAAGGTAAAGGTTCCCCCGCACATGCGTGCTAGTCGTTTCCGACTCTAGGGGCCGGTGCTCATCTCCGTTTCAAAGCCGAAGAGCCAGCGCTTGTCCGAGGACGTCTCCGTGGTCATGTGGCCGGCATGACTAGACGCCAAAGGCGCACGGAACGCTGTTACCTTCCCACCGTAGTGGTCCCTATTTTTCTACTTGCATTTTTACGTGCTTTCGAACTGCTAGGTTGGCAGAAGCTGGGACGAGTAACAGGCGCTCACTCTGTTACGCGGCACTCGGGATTCGACCCGCCGAACTGCCGACCTTCTGATCGACAAGCTCAGCATCCTAACCCACTGAGCCACTTGCATTTTATAATATGCTTAATTCATATCTTTCCTGAAAACTGTGGACGCTTAACATATACAGTTGAATGTTGCCTTTGAAGCACTATGATAACTACTAGGAAAACCTTCAAAAACCTTCCAATGTTAAATCTGGCAGCACATCTTTCCAGCCTCAAGACTAGGAATGGTTTAAAAATATTCAAGGTCTGCAAAAATAATGTAGGTTCCTACAATTTTCCTTATTTAGACGGTACACTTCTTGCAATATTGGATGATTCATTCTGTCTCATATAGTGTTGGATTCATGAAAGAAGTAATGTGAAGCTTTGGCCTTACTAAGACAAGAAAAACCAAGAATTTCTAATGAATGGAAAGTCAAGGATAATGTTCCATTTAGCTACTGGATAAACTGCATTTAATATTACATTTTTTTTTTATTGAAAAGTTTTAAAATACATTTTATCTTTAACAATCCCCCCTCCCCCTCCCCTACCTATCCCTCCCTACCCCTCCCCCCCTTTCCCCCCCCCCCCGACTTCCCAGAGCTAAGTACAGGGTATAAAAACAAAGAACAATCATAAACATCCATATGCTACCAACAATAAATTCTTAAATCTATCACTCTCTAGCTCATATAAGATAACTACAAACAATACTAATATTTCATATAGAGAGAGAAAAAAAGAAACTAGAAAGGAAGACTTATTCAAATGCTAAATGAAACTTTTTAGTCCCGTATTTCTTCTGGATATATTCAATCCATTTTTTCCACTCCATAATATAACATTCTTGCGAATGATCTTTCAAATAAGCCGAAATCTTTGCCATTTCTGCCAGGTCAGAAACCTTTAAAGTCCATTCTTCTATAGTCGGCAGTTCCTCCTTCTTCCAATACTGACCTATTAAGAGTCTTGCTGCTGTAATTAAATTTAACATCAACTTAGTGTCCACAACAGTAGCATCTGTAATTATACCCAACAAAAAGAATTGCGGACAAAACTTTATCTTTTGCTTGAAGATCTTCTGCATATTCCACCAAATTTTTATCCAAAAAGCCTTGACCTTTTTACAAGTCCACCATATGTGAAAATATGTTGCATCTTCACCACCACACCTCCAGCATTTTGGCTGATAGTTCGGATACATACTTGCAAGCTTTTTAGGATCTAAATGCCATCTATAAAACATTTTATAAAAGTTCTCTCTTAAGTTTTGAGCTTGTGTAAATTTTACGTTCCTCACCCAGATCTTTTCCCACGTATCCATTGTAATAACTTCTTGGATGTTCTGGGCCCATTTTATCATACAATCTTTAACCAGTTCTGTTTCTGAATCAATTTCTATCAATGCAAGATATATCCATTTGATATGTGCTGGACCCTGATTTCTAATTTGCTTTATCAAATTTTCATCAGTCATTGCAAAACCAGTTTTCTGATCTTCTTTCCACCTGGCCCTTAACTGAGTATATTGAAACCAGGTTTGAACAATCTTCTCATCTCGCAAGAGATTATACGATTTTAAACACCATACACTTCTTTCCAAGCTTAAAATCTCCTTATACGTGGTCACGTCATGTTTGAAACCAACATTTATGTTTTCTATTGCGTGTTTTGGAATTGCCCACAATGGTATCTTACAGTCTAACTTGTATCTATACTTCTTCCAAACTCTCAACAATGCCTGTCTTAAAATATGCACTTTAAACACATTATCTACCTTCTTATCATACAACAAATATGCATGCCAGCCAAATAACAAGTCGTGGCCCTCAAGATTTAATAATCTCTCTTGTGTCAAATTAATCCAATCACTTATCCCTGCTAACGCAGCAGCTTCATAATATAATTTAAGATTGGGCATTTTAAGACCACCTCTTTCACGAGTATCCTGCATAATCTTAAGTTTAACTCGTGGCCTTTTCCCTGCCCGAACAAATTTTTTGATACCCCGTTGCCATTCTTCCAAATTAGAATCTTTCTTAAGAACCGGTATCATTTGAAATAAGAATAAAAATTTAGGCAGGACATTCATTTTCACTGCTGCGATTCTTCCCAACAAAGACAATTGCAATTTTTCCCAACTCTCCATTTCTTTTTGAATTTTACCCCATAGTTTTTCATAGTTATTTTTATATAACTTTGTATTAGAGGGTGACAAAAACACCCCCAAATATTTGACCCTTTTAGCAATCTCAAATCCAGTTAATCCTTCTAAAAGAGCCTTTTGCGATACTGTCATATTTTTGGCCAGAATTTTAGTTTTTTGTGCATTAACTTTAAATCCAGAAACCCTCCCATATTGCATTATTATCTCCATCAGGTCCACAACAGAGTTTTCTGGCTGGGTCACTGTAACAACCAGATCGTCTGCGAACGCCCTCAATCTATAATCCTGATCTCTAATTTGTATACCCTTAATTCTTTCCGAACTCCGTATTTTTACTAATAATATCTCCAATGTTAACACAAATAGTAAAGGCGATAACGGACACCCTTGCCTTGTGCCCTTCTCAATATTACATGCTTCAGTCAAACTATTGTTAACTATTATTTGGGCAGTTTGTTTTTGATATAATGCCCTAATTGGTTGCAAAAATTTATCCCCAAAATTCATTTTATCTAAAACTTTCATCAAAAATTGCCAATTCAATTGATCAAAACCTTCAAAAACCTTCCAATGTTAAATCTGGCAGCACATCTTTCCAGCCTCAAGACTAGGAATGGTTTAAAAATATTCAAGGTCTGCAAAAATAATGTAGGTTCCTACAATTTTCCTCATTTAGACGGTACACTTCTTGCAATATTGGATGATTCATTCTGTCTCATATAGTGTTGGATTCATGAAAGAAGTAATGTGAAGCTTTGGCCTTACTAAGACAAGAAAAACCAAGAATTTCTAATGAATGGAAAGTCAAGGATAATGTTCCATTTAGCTACTGGATAAACTGCATTTAATATTACATTTTTGTTTTTGTAAGGACTATGATATTACATATTTTGAGAAGGATATCTTTGAACCATGTTATGCTCATTCGGGTCTTTTAACCCCAACTTTACAAAAGGCCTATCAGCATTGTAGCAAATTAATGAACCTTTTTGGTGGAAACATACTTTGTTTTATTTGGCTCTAAAATGAGGCAAGCAGGAGAAGTATTTGCCACTAAAATGGCTTCTAGTTAAAACACCATAGTAGCTCAGTTAAGAAGGGATGTGGTGGCTCAGTGGGTTAAGATGCTGAGCTTGTTGATCAGAAGGTCAGCAGTTTGGCGGGTCGAATCCCAAGTGCCGCATAGCAGGGTGAGCGCCTGTTACTCGTCCCAGCTTCTGCCAACCTAGCAGTTCAAAAGCACGTAAAAATGCAAGTAGAAAAATAAGGACCACTATGGTGGGAAGGTAACAGCGTTCCGTGCGCCTTTGGCGTCTAGTCATGCCGGCCACATGACCACGGAGACGTCCTCGGACAAGCGCTGGCTCTTCGGCTTTGAAACGGAGATGAGCACCGGCCCCTAGAGTCGGAAACGACTAGTACGCATGTGCGGGGGAACCTTTACCTTTACCTTTTTAGCTCAGTTAAGAGCTAACCCCCTTTATAAGTACAAGCTTGCCTTTGTAATTCATGTACTCATTTTCTTCTTTTTCTCTTCATTTTATATAAATACATTTTAAAAAATATACATTATGATTGATTAGATGTAAAAATGTAATATTGGGCTATATCAACTGTGTTGTCACTCCCAGATGTCTTAGGCTGTTTTCCCTTGAAATGATTTAAGGACCAGTGTATACAGTGCGTTAATTTCACAGAACTGGATGACCCCTTTTGTGGGCTTTGTTTTCTTCTCCCAGCAAAAAATGACCTGCGTACTCATAGTAAATGCAGTTCTCTTTAGGGTTGCCCTTCTTTGCAGTCCTTCCTGCACATAACGGTGTTATGTATGTATGTATGTATGTATGTATGTATGTATGTATATGTATATGTATATGTATATGTATATGTATATGTATATGTATATGTATATGTATATGTATATGTATATGTATATGTATATGTATATGTATATGTATATGTATATGTATATGTATATGTATATGTATATGTATATGTATATCTGTGATTTGTAGTCAGCAGAAACATCTACCCCATTAAAACTGTCCCAAATGCATTATGAATCTAATCACAGTAACAATTTTTTGGTGGAGTCACATCCCTGGTCCATTTTATTTATAGCTTAGTTGATATAAGCAATGGGCTTTTTTCCCTCCAGCAATAATATGCTTGCTAAAACTCAACATCGGCTTGATGGCACATCATCAATCACTGAACATCTGAAATAAGATAGCTCTGGTCTACATCTGGCTGATATCAGAATCCAGAATAAATGGCAAGTTAAGTTAGGTAAGCAACCAGCACTAAAGCAGAGATATATTCAGCTTCAGAATGATAGATTCATATCTATTCATATCTGCTTGTATTTCTCTGAAGTAATGGTTTTGAAAAAAAATTAAAGTAGTGGGCTAGCAGAGCTTTCCATTCAAAGGCAAACCATAAAGTTTCTGAAGTCTGAAAGATCAGCCTAGGACTACTTGCAAATCCCTTTGCAGAATGGCATAGTCTAAATATTTCACCTTCATCTCAAATGGGCTCTGTTTTACAAAGAACCTGCCATGGAATTCTCTCCAAGCTTGCTTTTTTTTTCTCACAGCAAACTGCCCTGTGCATTCAGCTCGGTCTGAAAAGGATTGCATGCCACTGGCACAAAACCTGCATTTGGAAGAGGAGGGAAAAGTGGAGGAGAAGCAGGATAATAGTTGTGATTGGCCTAGATATGCATAGAAAGATTCTGGCATTGAGCAATTCAGCTACTTTCTCCCCTTCCCCTTCCCTACTTTTCCTCCTTTTCTCTCCCTCTCTTCTCTCTCTCTCCCTTTACTTCCTTTTTCCCTTTTCCCTCTCCCTCTCTTTTTCTCTCTGTCTCCCTCCCTTCCTCTCTCTCACCTTCTCTCATCCCCTCTCTGTCTTGCTCCCTCCCTCTCTCTCTCTCTCTCTCTCTCTCTCTCTCACACACACACACACACACACACACACACTTGTTCATCCACAGCAAAAGTGTGGGTGCAGTTTGCCATTTTCTGTAGCATCCAAATTGCTTCAGCAAAGGGCTGCATTAAAAATTCATAACAGTATATGAAACAGTTCCAAAAAGATACCAAAATTATTTTTATCTTGACAAAACAGCCAAAAGCTTTTCAAAGGTGAGATTCAAATAGGGCAGACATGTCAAACACAAGGCCCGGGGGCCAGATCTGGCCGCGAAGTGGTTTCATGTGGCCCGCGAAGCCATCCTGGAAACAGTGAGGAAATGGCCCCCACTGCCTTGGCCCTGGCCCAGAGACCCTCCTCCTGCCAGAGACCCTCAGATCTGTCCCACTCCTGCCCGGACCCCCATAGGCACCCTTGATGCGAACGATGTAGAGCTGGCCACGACCACCCAGTAGGCCATACGCACTCTAGCCACACCCACCCAGTAGGCCACGCCCACCCTGGCCATAACCACCCGGCCCCCTGAGGGCAACCGCATTGCTGATGCGGCCCTCAATGAACTTGAGTTTGATACCCCTGAAATAGGGTAAAGGAAAACGCTGTGCTTCAGAACTATCACTCCTATATCCTTATCCCCCTTCCCAACTTTTGATGGCAGGAAAGCTCTTTTGAAAAGAAAATCATAACCATATGCACTTCTGTAGAAGATGCTAGGAAAAATAACTCTCCTGTTCTCAGTTAATTCCCTTGGCTAAGGAACATATAGAAAATGACCAGGATAGAAAAATTGCACATCTAGGTTCTTTTTCCTTCTAAAAGATAGTTCTTTTAAATTTTAAAAACTGCCGGCCCACGGGCCGGATACATCACGATGAAACCACGCCCACCCCATTGCCAGCAATGGGGAAAAAGTCACGATACGTCATGCGATGTCACGTGACGTCGCGAGTTTGACATGCCTATTTTAAAATGAACACTGAAAGCCAATTATCCTGAGTTGTTGGAAGGGGACTTCAGCCTTAATAGAGTGATGCAGATACAGTTATTTAGCAATATAATCACTAAGATTCAGCTCCTGATATGTAGGTACATTATGCACTTCTAAGAGTTTTGAGGAATATGAACTTGAAGGTAGCATTTATGTATATTTCATTTGAGACCAGCTTTAGATAGTCTTTATTTCCTGCTCTTTATGAAAGATAAGCAATGTTGCAACAAAAAAGAGGGGAGAAATTATGCAAATATCTATATTCTGTGTTCCGGTAGGAACGGTCTGAAAATTCATTTGTTTCACTCAGCTCTCATTTCATTGATAGTTAATTATTATTAATTGTAGAATAGGACCTATAATGAGAGTGGTTGACTCTGCCCAGTCTTGCCTTATTTTTAAGGTAAATTCGTTTTTATCTTTACAAAAAAAATCTTTCAGCTTAATGGGATTGCTTTCTTTATTTTGGATTTTAGCTGAATTTTTTCTACAAAGGCATGCCAAATTCAACAAATATGTTTCAACTCCAGGAGATGAAATACTTGAAGCAATTTCATTCAAGGTTGATTACTTAAGCCTCTTAGCTTCAAACACGCTCGGCTCGATCTTCTCACTGAAACCAGTGACCCAGAGTGAAATTTGAAATTAAAAATAAGCTCAATATTTTAGACTTTCTGGAAGAATGCATTCAATACTGGACAACATTTGCATTGACATCATATGTCAGCATATTAAATGGGTTAATGTTTGGAAAACCTTTTTTTTATTAACTATGTTTATGAGAAGGAGAAATAATGACTGGAGAGTGAGAAGGGTGAAATGTGATACTGTCAGTTAACATTATCTGAGCAAGGATCTCCAATCCCAATAAATGCTTGGCTAAAAGAACCAGCCTTTATTCTTCACAGCATTTTTCCTCCAGTGTGAAAGTAATTCAAGGAGTTGATTAGATTCAAACACCGAGTTAAGCCATCATTTGCTTAGCATTGGCTTAGTTCACATAACAACCAAACCACAAAGTGGTACGTGGGTCTAACCATTGTCAGTTCTATTTTGATTCAATGTACAAAACAACACCATGGGTCCACAGAGTTTACAGAGTTTCTCATTTTTTCCTGAATGAAATTAGTTTCAATCCATTTCTACGTCAGTTGATAATTTCGTGCATTTTCAGGTGCATCTCTTATTTCTCAGACGTAGCATCCAAATGTACACTTTTCCCCTAATGCATTCTCCTTTAATATGTACATTTTCTCCCTAACACAGGGACCAGTTTTGAGCAGTTTCCTGGAATGCACACATTGTCCTGTCCCTTTTTCCCCAGCACCAACTTGCATATAAATTCAGAAAAGAACACATATTGGCTTACCAAACATTCAGATTCAGAAACTTATATCAATAAGATCAGATTAAAAATTTGGACCTAATAAATATCTCCTTTCTCCTACATATTAACAAATTACTGCAACTGCATTTTTTTTCAATCCATGCTTCCTTCCGCTTCTAATTTTTATCATTGTATAAAATATTTAGGCTTGTATGTTTGTTTGTTTTTTTAAAAAAAATCTTTGAGCTATCAAAACAAATGAGATAAACAGGATTCTTCTCACCATTAGGAAGAAGCAGCAGGCATCTGGTAAACAGAAATAGAAGTGATAAGAAGGTAGGGTAAAGCTTGAATGCTATCTGGCTTCCTCTGTTCCCTAGTCTTGCTTGGATCCCAGCAATATGTACAGCTAGCTTCAGATGGGAAATTGGGGGCAACAAAACGTCTCATGCTACTCTGCAAATTCTTATATAACTTGAAGCAAGAGAAAGGAGATTTATGGCTAGTGCAAATTTGAAAACAATAGATATTTACAATTCCTCCTTGAAGATACAGACTGTACTAGCAATATAATTTACAGGAAAAACCACTTCTGGGAAAGGCAAAAATAATAATAAAAAATATTTTACTTTAGCAAAAATAAATACCCCCATTAAAAATAAAAAGGAGAAGCCAAATTAAATAGCTGGAGTAAATGCCCAGATGTTACTTGGTGCAGATCAGAATATTTATTACACCATTCACCTATTTAACACTTTCTGCAGTTAATTTTTAAAATTCCCCAATTGACTTTGCTTGTTGGAAGTTGACTCAGAAGATGGCAAGTTGGCAAGGTTGGACCACAAGATCATGCAACTGTCATGTATGTAAGCTGGTTGCCAAACACTCAAATTGCAATCACATGACCATTGGGGTGGTGCAATGGACATAACTTCAAGGATGGGTCATAAGCCACTTTTTCGAAGGCTATCATAACTTTCAACCATGGCTAAATGGTCATAAGTTGAGGTCTACCTGTAGAAGTAGCAAACCAAAACAAAAGAATATATGCATGTGTATGTACATTTGTATGTATGGCTTCCAACGTTGACAAGCATTCTTTGAACAGTGGTACTACTATCCTTTTTTAAAAAAAGAATGTGCAAAAGTCTGGAAATTGTATGAAGGAAGAACCTAAAATGAAAGACTTATGTCCTGCTCTACTGATCTTTGGCCATCTTGATGCGATTCATGCTCCCATGCATTTAAAAAGGATCAGATGTGTACAAAGCTATCCATATCTAGCAGGTCTTGCATTTTACCCTTAGTATACTCAGATATAGGAGCAAAAGAAGAGTCTGTATCAGAATCCATTTATTTTTCATTTCTAACTCCCTATCTGTGCAAACCTAAATCTCACACACACACACACCCTTTACTGGATTCTGCCATTCCAAGGAGGAAAGAGAAGACAGGGGTGCCCCTCTCTATCCCTTAGATGTAATGTTTGTTTATTCAGCCTGTCTGGTGGCCATCACAAAAGACTGAACAACAATGAAAGGGGATGGGGAGGGAATTCTAGTTTGCGTCTCTGAATGGAATGTGAAAGGGAGGAAGTAATAATGTTGCAAATGTATTGGTGATTCTCCTTTTTCCCCATGAGGGGTTTGACACCTGACACTCGACTGATCCAGGACTGACCAAATGGATTGAGGGGTGGGGTTATTACTCGGGGACACTTTAAAAGTATCGATCTGTGAAACAGCTTCAGATCCTGTCTATATTATCCACTGTCAACCATATTTTAGTAAAAGTTCCTGTTTGGACAATCTTGTCTTCAAGAATTCTTCTTTCCTAAGATGTGGATTGGGGTGGGTTCTGACAGTCTGTTACAATAGACCCATTTCTTGACACAGTGGCAGAAGCTACATAATAATAAAATTGCAGACAAAAAGGCCACATTTATTGATGTCCTGGATGGAATCTAGATGTTTATTTGAATTAGCAATGGTCATAAAAAGGGAAAACTATGAATTGTTTTTCCACTCCGACTTCAAATGTTTGATCTTAGGGGAATGTTTTTAGTGAGAGGTGTCATTTCCATTTTCTGTTTACCTTATCCCCATAAAATCAGACCAGCCATATCTATGTCTAGATTTCCAATAATTCCAAGAATTACATTTCATTTTCCATATTAGTCATTAGTCAACACTGAAGGTCACCCAAAAAGGTTGCAGTGGAAATACCAGGAAAGAAAGGTTGTCACTGAAGTAAATCCAGACTTTCTTTCCTGATTATGAGGCCCATATATCTTATTTTACAAGGGTCATTCCTCTAGTGGAAGGGATACCTAGTCAGAAAGCAGAAGCCTGGACATAGTCTACCTATTCTTGGCACACATATGGCTGAATGAACAGGAATGTAAGTCATCTAATCATAAACATCCTCACTAAAATAATCTGTGCATTTCTCTGTGCTATTATAGTGTTTTATGCACACACATATACATGCAAAAGGGATGCGGTGGCTCAGTGGGTTAGGACGCTGAGCTTGTCGATCAGAAGGTCGGCAGTTTGGCGGGTCGAATCCCAAGTGCCGCGTAACAGAGTGAGCGCCTGTTACTCGTCCCAGCTTCTGCCAACCTAGCAGTTCGAAAGCACGTAAAAATGCAAGTAGAAAAATAGGGACCGCTCCGGTGGGAAGGTAACAGCGTTCCATGCGCCTTTGGCGTCTAGTCATGCCGGCCACATGACCACGGAGACGTCCTCGGACAAGCGCTGGCTCTTCGGCTTTGAAACGGAGATGAGCACCGGCCCCTAGAGTCGGAAACGACTAGCACGCATGTGCAGGGGAACCTTTACCTTTACTTTATATACATGCAAACATGTATGTGTGTGTGCACGCACATGCATGCACCCATATACACATACACATTTTTTTGCCTTCAACTCAGTGTTGACTGTTGGCAATTGCATGGATTAGTCCCTGCAGTTTTCTTGGCAAGATTTTGAAAGTGTTTTGTGTTCGCCTCCTCCCTAAGTTGAGAAAGTGACTTGCCCAATGTCACCCCATTGGCTTTGTGCCCAAGATGGGACTAGAACTCACAGACTCCCAGTTTCTAGCCTAGTGCCTTAACCACTACTGGCTCTCTATATGAACATTAACACAGATGGGGAGGAAGGGAGGGGGAAAGGAAGGGAGAGAAGGAGGGAGTTTTGCACATATTAAAAGGAAATCTTGAATGCAATCTGAATCATCTACTGTCTTGTCCTTGGTAAACACATTTTCTGGTTGATGATAAATTAATGGAATGGAACATCTTTTAAAGAAAGGCAAACCTGCATAATGTAAATATATAAAGATGATCACTTTCCTCCAAAGATGGAACTTTGGCTTATCAACTGATTTCCTGTTGGTACCTTGCTATCCTTTTCCCAAATTTGTTTGTAATTCAGATGTTTTCAGTTGATGGAATATATGCCACGGACGTGTCGATATAGAAGGTAAAATGGCCTATCTAGGCTAGCATCCAAGATATCTTTTGTCTCATTAAATATTGTTGGATTCACAAATATTGTAATAGCAATGATTAGCCTGGCCTCTATATTGGATAGCATTAGCCTGCATTCCATTAAATTCCTCAGCTTTTCTTGACATATTCTTCTTCGGTTTTATTAGAGAAGATAAAAGACATTCCCTTCTTTCTGCCAATAAACAGATTTAGAACAATTCATCTCAAGTAAATACTCAGATCTTAATGGCAGAGCTAAATAATAACTCTTCCCAATGCAGTGTCATAACGGTTTACATCTGAAGTACAATGCACATATGACTGTAAGTAACAGGATTTAACATGTAATCCATTGTTGTGGATTATTCAATAAAAACACAGCTGCTTTTGTTCCAGCAGGCTATACAGGTAACACTTCCTGAAATAAAGTTAGAGTTTTACATCCACTTACTTGTGGGTGAATTCTGTTTAATGCCATTTAATGTCTGCTTAGATCTGCATGCATTACCCAGCACATGGTGGTTAAAATCATGACTCTTCTGGATGGAACCCTTAGCAATATCAGTCAGTTTTTAATCATCAACAATTGCCTCTTTCCATAAACCTCCCTCAACACTACCATTTGCCAGCAGCACCTTTGGAAGACAAATAGCAGACAGCAAGGATTTTCATCAGGAAGTTAGTGTGAAGAAGCATTTTCCATGACATTACAATGACTTTTTCTATAAAATGGAGTTAGTCACATTTTCCCAAAGGGCATATTTTTGTACCTTGTAATTTTAAGCAGCTAAGTTAGTAGTTCCATCACAGACTTTTCTACACAAGGTCTACACTACACTTTCTGCAGTTGTTCATGGTGTAGTGCACCAATTCCTTACCATAATGTATTTTGTTTGCCTTGATTTAGCATTGGACACAATCCAACTGGATTAGCATTCTGTGTAAATCCACATAACCTGCTTCAAAAAAAAAAAACAACCACCCTCAAAATCTGCACACAATACTACTTTATTCTTCCATGCATTTTCCTTCTGATGCCATTTTAAATGGCTTGTTAGATATGCTGTAATGTTGGATGTTATTGCTTGTTTTAAAAGTCTGCAAGTTCCTTTGGAAGAGAGTGTAAAAGAAGATTAATCTCTTTTATATCCTTTATACTTGCTTGATCCAAGGTCACTTTTAACAGCTTTTGTGGGGCTGAAGTCCTCGTCATACTGTATATGTGGGACTAGATCTTATATTCTGGTTGGTAGGTGGGGACTTTCTTTCTTTCTTTCTTTCTTTCTTTCTTTCTTTCTTTCTTTCTTTCTTTCTTTCTTTCTTTCTTTCTTTCTTTCTTTCTTTCTTTCTTTCTTTCTTTCTTTCTTTCTTTCTTTTATGACACGCCAAACCCTAACCTTTCAGGACAATGTCATCAGCTTCCCCATTCAGATTAGGTTGAAGTTGTGCTGTCATTTTTCAGAAATTAGGCTCTGGAAAGACTTTCCAGGGTCTAGAAAGGAGATTGAAGGGATCATTGGAATCAGGAAAGCCCAACACTAGTGACAAAATGATTTTGTTTCCACTCATGACACATAAAACAAACAACACATGAAAGAAATTTTAAAAAGATGAGATATATCATTTGGATTTTATTCACAGAATAAGAAAAGGGCAAATATCTGAAATGAGTCCCCTTCACATACACAGTCACACAAACTCGTCAGGACCTTGTCTGCAGGTCATCCTCAACTTAGAACAGTTCATTTAGTGACTGTTCAAAGTTACAACGGCACTAAAAAAGATGACTTATGAACGTTTTTCACACTTATGGCCATTGCAGAGTCCCCATGGTCGCAAGATCAAAATTCAGACGCTTCTAAAATGGCTCATATTTATGATGGTTGCAATGTCTCAGAGTCATGTGACATTTTTTTGGACCTTCTGACAAGCAAAGTCAATGGGGAAGCCAAATTTACTTAGCAACCATGTTACTAACTTAATAACTGCAATGATTCACTTAACAACTGTAGCAAGAAAGGTCATAAAATGGGGCAAAATTTACTTAACAGCTGTCTCGCTTAGCAACAGAACTTTTGGGCTTAATTGTGGTCATAGGTCAAATACTATCTGTACTAGGTGATCCAGCTAATTTAGGGACTAGGTTGCAAAGCAAGAAGTCGGTTGACTAACCCTCAGATCATTGATCAGAGAATCATGAATTCTGTGACTACACAGTGTCCATTGTTTCATCTATTCTAAGAAGGCAAGTCCTTTTTCACATTTATGAAAACAATTTTACAGAATAATGCTTACAGGGTGTTATGTATCCAAGTGCAGGCATCTGCATAGCAACAGCCACCAGGGGGCGTTGGCCTGGACGGTTTTGGTGGGAAACCCAGTTTCGGCAGGAAACCTAGGGCCAACCCCATTGGCTAGACGCCTGCCTGGCCAGGTATATAAGGAGGCCAAGTAGCCCTTGTTCTCCAGGATGAACCCCCCCCCACAATAAAGAGCTGAACTCGTACTCCGGATGGCGTCTCTTCCTTGCGTCGGACCCACTACATTACAGTGGCGATGAAGGTGGGATATTGACCAGCTCAGAGGAAGGGCCCCTGAGTGCACCACACACGCCAAACCAGACAATCACAATCACACCCCAGATGAGGCCAGACCAACTGGGAACCACACGGACCCTGAACTAGAGGAAGATGGCCTCCTGCAGCCAGCCCTGCAGCAGCAGCAGGGCATCATCGGTGGCAGGAACCTGGCAGCCGGACTTAACCCAGCGCAGGAGCAACGCGAGCCAGATGTGCTGGGCCAGGGAGAAGCCACACCCAGACGGTCCACCAGACCCCACAGGACACCTGCGTACCTAGTAGACTATGTGTGCAAGTGACCTCAACTCGTTGTTATGTATTATGCATGCATTGTAAATAGTTATGTGTGTTATAGTTATTAAGGAGGTTCTTCTCTAAGGGGGGGAGGGGTGTTATGTATCCAAGTGCAGGCATCTGCATAGCAACAGTCACCAGGGGGTGTTGGCCTGGACGGTTTTGGTGGGAAACCCAGTTTCGGCGGGAAACCTAGGGCCAGCCCCATTGGCTAGCCGCCTGCCTGGCCAGGTATATAAGGAGGCCAAGTAGCCCTTGTTCTCCAGGACGAACCCCCCCACACACAATAAAGAGCTGAACTCGTACTCCGGCTGGCGTCTCTTCCTTGCGTCGGACCCACTACATTACACAGGTACTGAACTATAACAGAGATTGAGCCTTCAATGTGATACCCACTTTCCTACGGTAGAAGAAATTCATACTAAAAATATTTTTGACTAGATAAATTTAAGACTTCACAGCAAGGAACCAGACTGTTTTTTTATCAAATGGTACATAGTGTTGCATAACATAGGTCTACATATTTCAACTCAAGAAAATGTATTGTTGCCTTTACACCTAACTGAAAAGAACGTGATACTTCATTTATTACACTTCTACCTTCCTCAAAGCTGCATTTTAGACCCACAGCTACTTTGATCAAAAGGCTATAAATATGAAAGTCATTTGGACAGATGCAACTGAATAGGGCTTTTTGGTCCACAACTGCCTGCTTCGCTATAGCTGGAATCAGTCTGTTGCTCTGCACAGCCTCTGTTGTGTCGGCAGATTAGCAGGGGAGTGGTTTGCTATCGGCAGGAAATCCCCGAGCAGGGGTTGGACGTTGTTTCCTCGGCGGGAGATTCCTAGCCGGGGGTTGGTTAGCGTCAGGCGGCTGTTGGACGTATATATGGCCACCCGGATGGGGATCCCCAGTTGGCTGCATGTGTATTAAATAAACGTTACTGTTATTCAACCTCGCTGTGTGTGCTCGTCAATCCGAACATAACAAGTGGCGACGAAGGTGGGATAGACGACGGAACAGCGAAGGAAGCGGCGGGAAGCCAGCAACGCGCGAAGCGGGAAATTCGAATCACAGTCAACCAAAGTAGCCGATCACCGCGAACGGAAGGAAGGAACATGGCACAAGTCGGATCTCTGAAGGAATTCGACCCGAACTACCCCGAAGACTGGGAAGAGTACGTCGGCCAGGTCGAGGGATTCATGCTAGTAAACGTCATAACCGATGACCGGAAAAAAGCGGCTGCACTCCTCACCATTAGCGGCACACCGGTTTACCGGGTCGCCGTAGGACTTTGCCAACCGTTGCCGGTGTCCAGCGTTTCGTACACCGATCTGCTGGCCAAGCTAAAAGTTCATTTCACCCCGAAGAGGTCGGAACTTTACTGGAGGCGAATATTTGAGAAACGGAACCAGAAGCCGGGCGAGTCAATAACACAATTCGTGGCTGCAGTCAGGGAAGCAGCCCTGCGCTGCAAGTACGACAATTTAGAAATCAGAATCCGCGACAGAGTGGTCCTGGGGCTGCGAGACGAACAGTTACAAAATAGGATAATCGCGAAGCCCACAGGCAATCTGCAAGAAGTCCTAGACGAACTCCTTACTTACGAGTCGACCGGGAGACGAGACCCCCCCCACAACAGCATGGGCGCCACAGCAGAAATTAACCTAGAAAGCCATGTGGACGGTGGGGAGGTGTATTACCAGTGGGAAGCCAACGTCGATGAAATCGCCCGGAGGTTCGGGAAGATGGCGGCAAGACCCCCCCGCGCAGACGGCCCCGACCGAGGTAAAAGACAACAACCTCCACCGCAACAAAGACCCCAGAGGGACAACCAAAGCCGACCTCGAGACCATGAAGCAAGATGCGGTAGCTGCGGTGGCAACCACCCCCGAGCAACCTGCCGATTCCGCAACGCTAAATGCAGGAATTGCGGAAAAACGGGCCACATCCAAGCAATCTGCCGTGGCAGACCACGCGACAACCAGCTGCACGACATCGACACGTGGCCCACAGGTAAGGTAACCCCCAGACTTAGTGGCAGAGAGACCCCCAGACCTAAGGCACGCTCTTCCAAACACGGGGAGGGGGTGGGAGTCAACCATATAGTGAACCCCAGGATCAACCACATTCTGAGGCCCAAACTAAAAATAGAAGTCTTGTTGCAGGGCATCCCCTGCAAGATGGAAGTAGATTTGGGGTCCTCAGTATCGATCATTTCGGGTAGTACTTTAAAATACATCGAAAGCAGAAGCGGCCAGAAAATTCCCCTGAAACCAACCTGAATCCAATTAGCTGACTTCCAAAAAACACCCATAAACATAAAAGGGAAGGCCACGGTCAGTGTTAGTTACAAGGGATTCAGGGGCCCCTTAGATCTCTTGGTCACCGAAGGCCAGAGAACCAGCCTAGTAGGCCTCAATTGGTTCACGGCCCTCGGTATTTGGGTGGGGGGAATTAACACAATACACCGACGGACCCTCAAATCCGTCTGCGATAATTTTGCAGACGTATTTGATGGGTCGTTAGGGAAATACAAAGGCCCCCCCCATTACCTTTAACTTGGATCCAGCAGTTAAACCCATAAGGCTTAAGGCCCGGAGGGTGCCGTTCGCCCTGAAACAAAAAATCGAGGCCGAGCTAGATAAGCTAGTAGGCCAGGGCGTGCTGGAACCTGTAGAAGGAGGCCCTTGGGAGACACCAATCGTCACTCCCCTCAAACTGAATGGGGATGTGAGGATTTGTGCCGATTATAAAGCTACCCTTAACTTAGCAATGAAAAAACATGCTTACCCGGTCCCGACGGTGAAGCAGGTCCTCGCGATGATCCAGGACGGCGCCATCTTTGCCAAGCTTGACTTGGCGCAGGCGTATTTGCAACTTACTGTTTCTAAGGAAGCCGCCGAGGCTCAAACGATAGTTACCCACAAGGGGGCGTTTCGAGTTCACAGACTTCAATTCGGAATAGCTGCAGCTCCAGGCATCTTCCAAGAGGTGATGGAGAGGACCTTAAAGGGCATACCTGGTGTATGCCCTTACTTCGATGATGTCCTGATTGCTGGAAAAACTGAAGAAATCTTAGCTGACAGGCTTGAACAGGTACTGGGGAAATTTAGAGACGCTGGGCTTAAGTTAAAAAGGGAAAAATGCTTTATAGGTGTTAAATCCACTGAATTTTTAGGATACAGAATAGATGCTCAGGGCATACATCCCACTGAGGGAAAAATAGAAGCAATTAAATTAGCCCCAGAACCCAAAAATAAGGCAGAGCTCCAAGCTTTCCTAGGTCTAATAAATTTCTATCACGCATTCTTGCCACATAAAGCAGCTATAGCTGAACCCCTCCACAGGCTGTTAGACAAAAAGACCCCTTGGCAGTGGCAAGAAAAACACAAACTGAGTTTCCAAATGCTGAAGGACATATTGTCCAGCAGGTCCACTGTTACACATTTTATTGAGGACAAACCAATCTATCTTGCCTGCGATGCCTCACCTTACGGGGTGGGAGCAGTTATAAGCCACATGGATGCCCAGGGGCAACAGAGACCAATCGCATACTATTCAAGAACCCTAACCAAAGCTGAACGGAATTATGCGCAAATTGACAGGGAAGCACTAGCCATAGTGGCTGGTGTTAAAAAGTTCCATGATTACCTTTACGGTAGGGACTTCACGATATATACAGACCATAAACCCCTATTAGGCCTGTTCACTACAGACAAACAGACACCCCAAATCATGTCACCTAGGATGCTCAGATGGTCCATTTTTTAGCAGCTTACACATTCACCATCAAACATAGGCCGGGGAAGGAGATGGGTCACGCTGATGCCCTTAGCAGACTGCCACTATTAGATACTGGACCAGACCCAGCACCGGCAGGGCAAATCCTTTCGTTACAAGAACTGCCTGAATGCCCACTGACTGCTAGGGACATCGCCTTAGCCACCAGTAAGGACCACATACTCAGCAGGATCGCAGCATGGGTCCAAGGGGGGTGGCCCAACAAGAACCCAGACCCCAAATTCACACCTTACTTCAGGAGGAAGGACGAAATGTCGTCACACCACGGGTGCCTATTGTGGGGAAATAGGGTTGTCATACCAGAGGGACAAAGGAAGGCAGTCATCGGGGAACTGCATGAGGGACACCCAGGGATAGTGCGAATGAAAGCCCTAGCCAGAAGTCATTTATGGTGGCCAGGGCTGGACAAGGCCATCGAGGAAAGAATAGCTGGGTGTTACCAGTGCCAGAGGTCTAGGCCTGAACAGACACACAATCCCGTACACAAGTGGGAGGTGGCTCGCAACCCATGGTCCCGCATACATATAGATTTCGCGGGACCATTCCAAGGCCTAATATTCTTGGTTGTAGTTGATAGCTACTCCCGGTGGTTGGAGGTCGTGCCTGTGAAGTCCATGACTTCCGCCAAAACTATACAGGTTCTGCGGGGACTCTTTGCCACCCATGGGTTACCCGACGTGCTTGTCTCCGATAATGGGCCACAATTCATGTCTAATGAATTTCAGGATTTCCTCAAGGCCAACTGGATTAGGCACGCGACGTCGGCACCCTTCCACCCCTCCTCCAACGGATTGGCTGAGAGAAACGTCAGGACGACCAAGGAAGCGCTGAAAAGGATCATCCAAGGTGATTGGCACCAGAGACTGGCCCAGTTCCTGTTGGCTCAACATACGACACCTTGCACGGCCACGGGGAAAAGTCCAGCAGAGATGAGGTGGGGCAGAAGGTTGACAACTAAATTAGACAAACTCCACCCGGACAGGCTACCTGTGGAACCTGAACTGGACAGTGCAACCAGGTCTCTGAACATCGGAGACTTAGTGTGGGCCAGGAACTATGGGCAGGGGGATAAGTGGACACAGGGGGTCGTCATTGACAAAACGGGGCCTCTATCTTACATCATAGAGGGGGAAGGGGACCGGCAGATCAGGAGACACATTGATCAACTGAGGAAAAGGTCTCCTGAATTCTTGCAGGTGGCAAATGGCAGGGATGTCCAAACACACAACGTCAATAACAGACAGGACCAGAGGGTCATAGCACCAGGTGGGGGGGGGCAGAAACGCAACCCAGAGAGGCGGAACCATCCCCTCAGGGGAACACGACCCCACAGTCATCGGCACTCATAGTAACACAACAACCCACAGGTGCTCCACCAACAGTTACATCCCGACAGTCTGCAAGGCTTGACGGGGAAACAAATAACAGAGCGGAAAGTCCACCAGGGAGATACCTTGCCAGAGTTCATAAGCCACCAAATTACTTAAAGGACTATGTTAAATAATAACACTTATCTGGGGGGGAAGGGGTGTTGTGTCGGCAGATTAGCAGGGGAGTGGTTTGCTATCGGCGGGAAATCCCCGAGCAGGGGTTGGACGTTGTTTCCTCGGCGGGAGATTCCTAGCCGGGGGTTGGTTAGCGTCAGGCGGCTGTTGGACGTATATATGGCCACCCGGATGGGGATCCCCAGTTGGCTGCCTGTGTATTAAATAAACGTTACTGTTATTCAACCTCGCTGTGTGTGCTCGTCAATCCGAACATAACAGCCTCCTTCCACAACTGGCACCCCAGAATTCTCAGTCAGGCTGGAAGATGCAATCTCAACAAATCTAGAGGTAGTGTAGACAAGGGAGAAGCTGTAGAAAGCTACTATGGAGCTTAATTTAGCAAGTAATCCATTCAGGAGCACCTAGGGATACACAACCACTAGGTCCTGGACTTAATTTCATATGGTTATGAAACCAATTTCCCAAGTCTTCAATAAGGAGTCAATTTAGGCTCTGGAAAGAACAAGCTGGGCTGACCGACTACATGGAGAAGGAAGTGGGGAGAAAGAGAGGGGAAAATGTAGCCTGAGAAACACAAGGGATGAACCCAATCACTCTTTTAACTCTGACCCATTCTCCAGGACTTCCTTTAAAGCTCACTTGCCATTGACACAGACACTTTTCACAAAACACTGAGGCCCTGAATAGGAGGGGAGAAAAGTCCACCTATGTCATAGATCAAGGCTTTTTAACCAATGGTATGGGTACCACCTGTGGTACATTGGCACCTGGCAGGTGGTACACGACCTTCCTAGAAAAGTGGTAGCGGGGGAGGGGAATGGCAGCACCACACAAGCCTGAGCGAGAGATGGCTGGAGCTGCAAGGCTGTCAGGGCTCAGCAGAAGCACCAGGATCAACGCTTCTTTGCGATTGTCAGGGCTCCGTGGAAGCTCCAGGATCAGTGCCAGGCTCCAGCTTGAGCTCGGCACTGATCCTGGCACTTCTGCTGAGCCCAGAAGAAGCGCCAATCCGCGTGAAGTGCCCAAAACCTGCTGCCACCACCCAACAGACGGGGGGGGGGGAATAAAAACCAAGCACATCCCACCCCACCCCCGCTGCCAATCCCCAACAGAAATGCTCACAACAATGAAAACCTCAGGAGGAAGAGCGACGCCGGGCAGGAAGGCAGGCAGCATACCATAGTTAAAGTGCTTGGGGGGCACTTTTTTCAGTGCCATTGTAACTTCGAACAGTCACTAAGTGAACTGTTGTAAGTCGAGGACTACCTGTACTTCATCACATTTTTCCTTTTTTTTTTTTTTTTGGTCATCAAGTTTTTGACACCTTGCTAGGCGACTGGTGGCACCTGGATGTTGCCATATCCTAAAAGTGGTACAATGGGTGAAAAGGTTGAAAAGCCTTGTCATAGATCACCCCACAGAGAGCTAAAGGGCCTCAACACTTCCAGCATGAAAGACCCTAATTGGGAAATTCCAGAGAGAAAGAGAGTGTAGATATTCTTTTTCGGAACAAGCCCTCAGGATTGGTTTAGGCCGAAAGAGTATCTCAAAGTTAAGCTTTTACATCTGTTTCCATTTAGGAGAGAAGAAAGCGTCTATATTTATCTCTGGTGGAACTCTTTGCTGCACCAACAGGATGCATTACTTTCCTAATAAAGGCAATTTTGTTTTATCGGTGAGGTGAAACAATTATCATTTGATATGACAACTGGGGTCTCTGAGGAGAGACTTTTCTGCCATTCTGTCCTGCTGTAAACTACAGATATGAACAGGAAAATAGATGACGATGTCTGGGCAACGTTCCCTCTGTGCCCACCCAGTGCCATCCTGTTTTTCCTTCTGATAAGCTCGCCAGGATGAGGTAGGGAGTGGCAGTGGTGAATATTTAAATTTTGTATTTTAGAAACAGTGCTGTAATGGGATAGAGAAACACGCTGAAAAAGAATGGCAGAGTTACAGCTACGGTACCGTCAGGAATCATGTTTTTTTTTATTTAGTGAATGAGCCACACATCTATACAAATTGTTATGTGATCTAAAGACAAATGCAAGGATTTTAAATATGCATATTTGTATTTCTGTCCAAAATGACATTTGTACAGATGAAAGAATATATTAGGGGGAAAAAACATTGCTAAGATAGACTAAGATAATTGCAGTTGAACAATATAATTAACAGGACCATATTTGAATAGTTTTTCGTTCTTTCACTAATTAGTTTTTCCAAACTTTTTGCTATGACAACTTTCACACAAAGCCACTTTTAAAAAAAGCCTTCATTTGTTTTTCAATGCTTTAATAAACTTGGCAACTACATGCTAGCATGCTGCTACGTAAAATCCACGCCTTTGATTTATCAAGATGGTGCATTGTTGCGGTGATGGTTTACTCAGGGATAAATTGTTTCTATTTTCTTTAGTTGCCTTAGGAATAAGTAAGCCAGGCAAAATGTGGCTAAGAAGTACATTTCTGTAGAAATGACTTCACCAGTTCTATAAAATGAAAGTTGCAGAACTGGCTGAGATAAAGATAAAGATAAAGGGCAAGAGAGCATCCACTTCTCCTTCAACATTTGGAAGACAGCTGTGGAGACATTTCAGACTGTATTGTAACATTGTCGAGAGGATAGTTTTCTCTCCCACAACTAGGGCAACAAGTTCATTGAGGAGACTAAGGAAGGCTGGCCGGCAGATGTATCTATGTCCTGAAATGGAAGAGAGACCAGTTGGAAACTGCCATTGAAGTATGGCTTCACTGCCTCTGTCAGCTGATTCCTCACTTTCTAGGCCTGGAAAAACTGCATGGATTCATTTTTTTTTCCAATGGATAAGTTGGACCTGCCTTCAGAGAGTCAGACTGAAGCATTTCCTAAGACAAAGACAGGTTTACTTCTTGGCGATCTGGCTTTATCTTTAAAGAAGTATACTTCCTAAGACATTCATTCCATCCTCTTGGTTTTATCCAGCTTTCTGCCTGCACTCATAGTAAGCATTGCCTAGAAAATTATCTGCTGCAAGAGAAAGATTAGTCTTGCAGCAGTTTTGAAAACACATCATATATCACGCAAACATTTTTTTCCCTTTTCTCTTTTGGGAGTTTGTTTGTTCTCTTTTAATCAAAAGCATTCTGAACATATTGTATGCCATATGCTTCTGAAAACCTTGCAGATCATGCTTATCCCTAACCCTGTCAATTTAGCCAGGCAGGAACAAACTGAAAGGCTACTCCATGGTTAGGAAAAAGCAGCTTTAAGTCCCAAAGGAGGAAAACAAGCTGTTCCTTATGAAATAACCGTGGCTTTCCCTGCTCATACCATGCCATTTAACTGTCATCAAAAGCAGATTTTGACTAGTGTTCTACTGTCATATTTTCATGTTAGAAATAGAGATGTTAATAAAGAAATCATGATTAGAATCTGAATAAAAACACATTTCATCGTACTGGAGCATCCTACGCCACACTGAGCATCAAAAAGAGAGCATTTATAATACTCCAGTGCTGCTTGTTACATTTATTGATCTAGACTAGAGACTCTGGACAGATAAAATCAAATGTAGGTTTTCAATGGCCATTGGTCATTTCTGAACTAAAAGCACCACCTATTCACATGTGCCCACAGCCATGAATCCCTACACATTTCAAATCTAGTTGACCAGATTCGCTTAAATCACATCGCATCGCATTTTTAAGTTTCAAAAGGTTTGGAACAATAGTGATGTATCTGTAATAATTTTTAATGTGATGATACTAATCATACAGAATATAGTATGGAGAATAGATGGCAATAAATTAAGACATATAGTTTTACTTCAGTATTAACACTTAACTGTTGTAAATTAAGGATGCCACATGCAGCAATTTTGTTAATATATCCTGCTTTTTAAAAACTCAACATTATTTACTTGTGGTTATATGACAGCCCCAAGAATAAGTTAAAAACAGCGAAAAATGTTGTTAGTTAGAAGGAAATATCCAGTTGACTATGCCTGTCACTCCTTGAAGATAGATTCTGTTTTTTTATGGGCCTTAAAGTACCTTTTTTGGCAACATTTGCATTTCTCAAAGATTCACATTACAAGTCACCGGACTAGAAATAAGGAGAATTTGAAATTGGCCATCTTAGCATCAACTCGGCATCATTTTCATAAATTAATAGCAGTTTTGGGAAATGTGCTGTTGGTTTCCTTGAATGTACTGGAAATGATTATACAGCTTGTGATCAGCAGGTCAGAATTCTGTGGCCCAACTGTCAGATTCAAGCATATATGAATTGGGCCTAATGAGATCCTGTTATTTTATTATATCTTATACAGTATATATAGGGACGCGGTGGCTCAGCGGGTTAGGACGCTGAGCTTGTCGATCAGAAGGTCAGCAGTTTGGCGGGTCGAATCCCAAGTGCCGCGTAGCAGAGTGAGCGCCTGTTACTCATCCCAGCTTCTGCCAACCTAGCAGTTCAAAAGCACGTAAAAATGCAAGTAGAAAAATAGGGACCACTATGGTGGAAAGGTAACAGTGTTCTGTGCGCCTCTGGCATCTAGTCATGCTGGCCACATGACCACGGAGACATCCTCGGACAAACTCTGGCTCTTCAGCTTTTAAACGGAGATGAGCACCGGCCCCTAGAGTTGGAAACGACTAGCACGCATGTGCGGGGGAATCTTTACCTTTACCTTTATACAGTATATATGTTTGGAAAGACTGATATGTTTTAGGAGCCCTGGTAGCGCAGTGGTTAAGGTGCAGTATTGCAGGCAAAGTCTGCCACAGCCTGGAGTTTGATCCTGATGGGGCTCAGGGCTGACTCAGCCTCCCATATTTCCCAGGTTGGTAAAATGAGGATCCAGATTGTTGGGGGCAATAGGTAAATAATGCTTAAATTGTAAATCGCCTAGAGAGTGCTGTAAAGCATTATGGGGAGGTACGGTATATAAACCTAAATGCTATTGCTATTTCTGCACCCATGTTCAGTTTATTTCTTGGTACTTTTCATTTAATTGTCTGAAAATAGGAGGTGGGAATTCCTCCTTTAGTTTGTTCCATTGTATTCTGTTCTACTATTGAAATCCAGAAAATTTAAAGGCCACTGAGCTATAAAATATATTAGTAACTGATTACTCATGTAATCAGTTCATTCCTGGCATTTTCACATTGTTTCAAACAGATGTTTTATATATGTGATAGATCAGATAATGTCTAAAATTCCAGTCTATGTTAATGTTTTGTTGTGCAATTAAAGCTTGAAAAGCTCCAATGCCTAATAAAAAGAGTAGAATGATGGGAAAAGTTGTTTTGTTTTAAAATGTCTTCATCTGACTTCACACTGGTGCCCAGATTAAGATATTTTTCATTGATAATTAAGAAGAAAGAATAGATGGCTACAAAGAAAAATATGACACATATTAAGTAAAATCATGTGCCCCAGTGTTTCATTTATTTTTTTTAAAAAATACACTTCTCTGCAAAAGATAACATATAAAAAAAACCAAGAAAAAAGAATTATAGAGGAAAAAATAGGGAAGGGGAAGGTGTGAAGGAATAAGGAAAAAGAAATGAAATCTAAAAAGGGTAACTTCCAATGCTCTAAAAAGGGTAACTTCCAATGCTCTATATTTACAAATATAAAACACATTAGCTTTTTGATCTAAAATTCAATATTACACAATAGTTCTATAATCATGAATGGTTCTAATCATCAATTCCCAAAGTTAACATAGCATTTCTAGAAAAAAATCGAAAACTGGTTTCCACCTAGAAGCAAAACTAGACAAAGTCTTTTTTTAAAAAAAAATCAAGTTAGTTAATTACACCACCACAGTCAGTTTCATTAACTTCATAATCCATTCTGTAAGTTTAGTTGTACAACTTCAAACTATCTTGGAAAAGATGCCTGATCTACACTTAATGGGGAAAACTGGCCACATTGCAGAAAACTAAGAATGATTTATCATGCTGGTTTGAAACCTCCCCTCCCAAACCCCTTTAGTTGTTTTAAATCATTTTCTGATTTCAAGCTTAGAACATCTGAAAATCTTGCATTAAAAGATTATATGATAGGAATCATAGTTATTTTTACATAAAGGGCTGATGAGAAGTGAAAAAAATATCTTTTACAAAAGAAGTGAAAAAAAGATCTCTTACAAAAGAAGTGGGGAAAAAGATCTCTTAGCGAAAGAAATTTTACAAACAGGCATTTTGCTCTTAAGCAATGATGACGCTTACCTCACCCACAGAATTTTATGAGAGAGCCCCAGATGTTCTTCATCATCAATCTTCTTTTCCTCCTTCACTTCTTTTTCCACAAATGCTGCTTGATATATTTTATTGGAAGCACCTCCAGATGGAACATGTAGTAGTTATAAGAAGAGATTCAAGAGCGGAACACAATGAGTTGTACTTTCTGGGAAGCTGTAAAGTTGAAACATTTCTAAGACATTCTTTAAAACGACTCTGAACATCACAATGTGGCAATGCTCAAAAGGTTTTCTCCTTTGGATCTACCAAAGAATAACACTAAGCACAGCACCTCCTCCCTTAATGAACAGAGATATATTGGACCTTACACCATAACAAAGAGTAAGATAAAGATTATCTCTTCGTGAAAAACTTTCATGAAGTTTACATGTTGATAATAGTAGCTATTTAAAAAGTCATAAAGGCAGCAACATTCACAGGACAAGATGGCGATTGAAGCTATACCCCTTTGCATGTGTATGCAATGTCAAGATACCTGCAAGGCGGAAGACCTTCAATTTTGTCGTGTTGATTGCAGTCTTGACTATTTTTTTACCCTTCTTGTGGATTCTACTGAGTAAAAGTAACAGTTACTGCAGCTTCTTTCGTAGCCCAATACCAGTTTGGCAGTCCAGGTTCAAAATCCTTAAGGAAACAATAATGCTTAAATCTTTCCTATCTTTCAACACAAATTGTACCGAGGACTCAATTTGGGATTTTCCACCATCATCCTCCTTGACTCCAGAGCGGGACTTATGGACAGGCATGGCAGGAAGCTAATCTCCCATCCTTTTATAATTAACTCTTCTCCACAGATTCATGGTTGACAATAATTTTCTGTTTAGCAATCAGAGAAGC
This sequence comes from Vipera berus, assembly GCF_964194415.1. Taxonomy (NCBI): domain Eukaryota; kingdom Metazoa; phylum Chordata; class Lepidosauria; order Squamata; family Viperidae; genus Vipera; species Vipera berus. The sequence goes on from NC_138202.1 coordinate 237,712,607, forward strand.
AAGAAGATTTTCCAACAGGTTGTTTATGCCCACCCCCAGCAACAACTTCAGCAAGACAAAGTTGAACAAACTGTCTGCTAAAATAATTGAGTTGAAGAAAGAGCCCCAAAAGATCAGAAAGAAAAGCTAGGAATTAATAAACTCAAAGGTCTCTAAAATCAGGAGTCTGTGAAACCCGGAAAGAAATGTCAGCTGAACAGGCATACTCTGGGGAAAGCTCTTTATTAATGAGGTACTTTATTAATGAGGTCCTTCTTTTTTTGCTACCTAAATAAAAGAAAAGGTTCTTCTGAGATCCTACTGGGACCACTAAAAGAATCAGTGACATTTTCAGATCAGATCATTTGCAGAGTTCCACCAACAGCTACTGATTGCCTCTCATTAGGAAAGGTCGCTGGCTAAATTAATAGTGTGCTTGGGGAAAAGGTCCTTTTTAAAAGGAGTTCTTTTTCAAAGGGCAAGTACAATTAATAATGTTTTATTCAGAAGAAAACCTTGTGCTTCTTATATCAGGTTACTCCCAAGTAAATTAACAGAGGATTGCAGCATTACTGTGCAATCTTTATGATTTTTTTAAAAAGTTCAAGCCATGAGAATATTAATCCCTCAATCTCATGGAATGGATCAAATTTTCCACCCCAGGTTCAAGCTTCTTTTCCACAAAATTGAGTATTTGTCCATGATGGGAGATGTGGTTGCCACCTATGTGCTTTACAATCTTTTTGAGAGAGTAATACAGGTAGTCCTTGACTTGTAACAATAACTAAACCCCAAATTTCTGTTGCTAAGCAAGACAGGCTCTTGAAGGCGAATAGTTTTGGGAGGGATAGTAAGGGCTATAGGCCACATGATCAGGAAGATTTTAATGTGTTTGAGCAACATGGTGGAACTAAGGTAACATACGACATACGACCGACAATCTTTGCTGGCCTGGTGAGTTTCTAGTTGTTTTGGAACTGTTGGTGAGACCGTTAAAAGTCGTTGGCGCTGTTTGAATTTGTTCTACCAGCAGCAAGATCTGACTGCTGGCCCAGTGATGGATTCTACTGCAAATCAGGGCTGTTTCCAGAGGAGGCAGAGGAGGAGAGGACCCGGAGCTTATGGAGCGAAGGAACTGGATGAGGCTGTCAGCAGGCCCAGAGGAAGAGAGAGAGGCTTTTGGAGGAGTTGGTGGCGGCGGCAGCGTGCTCCAGGGGCGAAAAGAAGCAAGGCCTCTTTAAGGAAAAGGTTTAAGAGTCAGGATCAGAAAAAGGAAAGAAGGTGAGGTTGTCAGAATACAAGCAAATTTGAGGGCTAATCCACATGGAGCCCCATTTCCATCTGTCTTGTTTGCCACTGTTCACTCCCTAGAGACTAAAATGGACAATGTGAAATTTGAGCAGGCCCTGAACAAGGAGTATATATCGGAGGTGGTGACCCTTTGAGAGCTGTATGCAACGAAATTTCATTTTGATGTATGCCGATTGGTGTACATTCAAAGTGACAATAAAGTTATTATCATCATCATCATCATCAGTTAAGTGAGTTTTGCCTTATTTTACAATCCATCTTGCCACAGTTATTAGTTGAGTCACTGCGGTTTTATGTCGGTAAGTTAATAACATGGTTGTTAAGGAAATCTGGCTTCCCCATTGACTTTGCTTGTCAGAAGGTTGACAAAAGTGATCACATAACCCAGGACACTGCCACCATCATAAATATGAACCAATTAACAAGCGTCTGAATTTTGTTCACATGACCATGGGGATGCTCTAATGGTCATGTGAAAAACGGTGATAATGGTCAGTAAATGAATGGATTGTAAGTCAAGGACTATTATACATCTTAGTATTTCTGCATATCGTTGGGAATACTTATCTCCTAAAAATATGTATTTGGTCATCAACAAAGTTATTATTTCTGACTTTATTATTTCTGATGTCCAACCCTTCTTAAAATCCAAGATGAAATAAGCTGCACAAAACTTTTACAAAACTTCCTATTTTGTCTGAACCTCCATTTGTGTGTATATCAGCCAACTTTCAACACTGCTCTGTAAATCTAACAAAACAGAGTATGAAACATGTAAACTCATGCTACAATCAATAAGAGTATTTGGGGATATTGGAACTCTTTTGGTAGGAATATGTTTGTCTAGACTAGAACTTCAGAATAAAAGGAGACCCAGAGTTCTTCTTAACTTCAAAGTTAAGCCCCATTAAAGTTCAGCCCCACTGAAATGTTTCATTCATATAAAGCAGGGGTCTGAGGAATTCTCTGAAGTCCACAAGTCATAAAAGGGCTAAGTTTAAAGACCCCTGATATAAAGCAATGCACTACAGCTTCAGGTGTCCTGATAAGATACATATATGGAGCAAATCCACTATCGTTACATCATACTGGAGAGAATGTTGAGTTGAAATAAGTCATTAAAATGTGGATTATGAAGCCTCCAAATACTTAAAAATGGTTGTAGAAATACGAGGAACATTCCAGGCAGAAATTTCTTGAAATTCTCTGTAGTTTTATGCTCAATTTCTTTTTAGAAATGAATGACTTGTTTGTCTGAAGTGGCCCTGGAAAACAATAATGGGAGTTACTGTTTCCAATAACTGAATAATAATAAAGATGTTCTCATGTTCACCTATCACTTTCAGTTTAGTTTTTCAATATCCTTTGGTGACCTTCGTCCACTTATGATTATTTTAAACTTGGTCTTTCTGAAGGGGGCTATGTTTTGAAATCTGCTTTGAATTTACCATTGGATTTGTTCAGTCCATCTTATTGCTTGCTCAAACTAAAATAATAACCCAAGCCAGCTTCACCAACAGCATTTAAGGCTTACTTGTCTGACAACTAAATCTCTTACAACTGTGCTTTTTCTAAACAAATGTGCTTTATGCTAGTGCTAAAGGGAGGGGCAACTATCTCAGCTTGAGCAAGTGATCACCATGTTAAAAACTGAACTAACAGACTGAATGAATTTATTGTACAAGATGTGGAAGTATTTTGGAGGTATTTTGTACATGGTGTTTCCTCATGGTTCAGGACCAGTGGTGGGATTCAGCCAGTTTGCACCACTTCGGCTGAACCAGTAGCTAATTTTTTGTTGCCCAGGCCCAGAATGGACTTCCGGAAATGGCATCCACACAGAGAACCGGTTATTCACATATTTGAATCCCACCACTGTTCAAGACCATTTGGATTGATATGCAAGTGAACATAATTAGCTCTCCTCCCTTTTTGCCATCAGCAATGACTCAATGAGGGTCTTTGGGGCATTGACAGAGGTTGACTAAGGGCACAACCCTTTCCCAAGTCTTTCTGCCACTGTGGAAATCTTCTCCATTTGTTTTCAAACTTTTCTTTTTTGCAGCTGCCAACTGGTAAACTTCTGCATGCTATTTCAATGATACAGAACACAGAATTCTTACATTATTACATTACATTATTATTTTTAGAAGATTTGCACAATATGGCAGTTACATTGACTGTCTATGGAGATTCTCAATCATCCAGGTCATGGTTGTCCCAATGCAGGGTTGTTCCAAAGGCCACTGGACTTTCTTTGTTTTTCCCCCCCTCAGTTCTAATGAACTGAAGAAGCTTCTTGGATGAGAAGCAAAACATTTTCAAGGAAAACATCAGTTGCCTTTTGAAAAGCCCCTTTGGGTTAGATTGCACTGTTGCTCCTATTTTTTTTTATCCTGACTTTATTATTTTTATAAATAACTCAAGGTGGCGAACATCCCTGATACTTCTTCCTCCTACTTTCTCCGCAACAACAATGTTATGAGATGTGTTTGGCTGAGAGAAGGTGACTGATCCAAAGTCATCCAACTGGCTTTCATGCCTAACTGGGACAAGAACTCTTGGTCTCCTGGTTTATAGGCCTGTTCTGTACCAGCCTGCTACCGGCCCTGCAGAAAAGGCAGGGACAGCCCCTTTACAAATGGCAAGAGGCTGGAATTACGCCTGCCAAATTTATAGCTACAAAAACAAACAAGACACGAACCAAGAAACAGGAGCTTTAAGAAACACGAACTATCCAAGCGGTTGCCTTCAGCAAACCAGCCCTCCCCACACATTCCCCTTATATAGAGTTCAGGGCGTGGCTACTCTCTGCCTCCTTCCGAGAAGCCCCATTGCCTTCCTCTGTTTACTCCTAATTGACTGCCTCCTGCGTCGGGTGTCCTTGAACAGGGCCAGCTGTGGGTCATCTTCATCCACGCTGTCAGGCTCACACAGCTGGGTCTCTGTGGTGACCAAGTGGGAGGGGCCTGGCTGAGGGCTCTCATCAGCAAGATCTTCAACCCCCTCAGCAAGGTCTTCAACACCCCCCTCCTCCTCCTCTGAGTCGTCCGACCCAACTGCCGAACCCACAGGCTAACCCTGAATCACAACAAGGCCAGCACCTTAGCCACTAGACCAAACTGGCTCTTAAAAGGCATAACCTCTAGTACAGGGGTCTTCAAACCTGGAATTCTGGGAGTCGAACTCCACAAGTGATTTCTAGTGATTTCCTCTGAGAGGGACATGTTTAGTCAATAATAATAATAATAATAATAATAATAATAATAATAATAATAATAATAATAATAATAAGAAGAAGAAGAAGAAGAAGAAGAAGAAGAAGAAGAAGAAGAAGAAGAAGAAGAAGAAGAAGAAGAAGAAGAAGAAGAAGAAGAAGAAGAAGAAGAAGAAGAAGAAGAAGAAGAAGAAGAAGAAGTAGTTGGAAGGTACCTTGGAGATCATCTAGTCCAACCCCCTGCTCAGTCAGGAAACTCTATACCATTTCAGACAAATGGCTGTCTGGAGGAAGGTTGTTCCACTGATTAATTGTTCTAACGGTCAGAAAATTTCTTAGTTTTAGGTTGCTTCTCTCTTTGGTTAGTTTCCATCTGTTGACTCCTTCTTCTATGTGGCAGCCCCTGAGATATTGGAACACTGCTATCATGTCACCCCTCATCTTTATTAGCCTAGGCATACAGAATTTCAGCAACCGTTCCTTATATGTTTTAGCCTCCAGTCCCCTAATCATCTTTGTTGCTCTTCTCTGAACTCTTTCTAGAGTCTCAACATCTTTTTTACCTTGTGGTGACCAAAACTGGATGCAGCATTCCAAATGTGGCCTTACCAAGGCATTGTAAAGTGATATTAACACTTTACAATGATAATATGTAAGCAGGATGGAAAAAATGGCATGTGCTTTTCATCCAGGTCATAAAAAATGCTGAAGCTCTTTTTCCTAGTTACAGCAAGTGACTCTTAAAATAAAGCATTTGCTGAGTTATATGTTATTGAATGGGAAAATGAGGGCTGTGGGTATAAAGCATGAAAAAAGAAGCTGCAGGGGTGGGAAGGTTTTGTTGTTGTATGAACTACAGCACAACCATAGAAGCACTCATCCTGCTTTCAATTAAAGATGGAGAAATATCAGGAGTTTCCACTTTATTGTTTCCCTGAGGTTAAAACAGAAGCTCATTTTTCCTTTTAAGAAAATGTGACCCTATTTTCCCTTCCTTGGGTTGTCTTGTTGGAACTGGTATTCTGGAACCCGTAAGCAGATTTGGACTGCTAAACATTTCAGAAAAATATGCTGATCTATTTCCTCTGCCAGTTTTCTTAAAATGTAATAAAGCTATCCAATCCATGCTTATTTAGAAGCACAGGTTTATTTATTTATTTATATTTCACATTTATGAACAGCCCATCTCCTTCAAAGAGGAATTCTGGGTAGCATACAATAAAGCATCAAAATATAAAACAGTATACTGTATAAAAATTAAAATATTAAAGTTAAAATTCTAGAATTGAAAATTTAAACAATTTTAAAAGTTTTCAAAGAGGCAATAAGGCTCCTGGGTTGACTGAGACTTCTTTCTCCATACAAGGATATGTAGAACTGCAGTGTTGACAAACATATTTGGTCACATAGTAATTTGTTTGCTTGTGTGTTATTTTAATGTTTTTCTTTCATTATTTCATTATGCAGGGGAAAGTCATAACAATAACACAAAAGGTGTTCTTGCACTGATTGTTACCCACATGTAACCTGAAGGAAAACTCTTCCTGTATCAGGACAAAATACTATGATGTTTCATAGCATATTCTTCCCATTCTCTTCCCTCAATTAATCATAATTCAGAACAAAGAATGTGATGAAAATAGGGGAAAAATCAGCCTTGGTGTGTTGAGATGGGACTTTCAAGGAATCCCGGCCAGTGGGGCATCTATCCAGCATAAAAAAAGTAAATGTCACCTGTTGGGTTCTATCATTTCAAGATGGTTTGTGGAGAGCCCCTTCTTCTTGTGACATTTATAGGACTTCCCTGTGAGGACTATTAAAATGCTAAACTATTTTTTTTAATTGGACAACGGAAATAATCAGAGTTGCTTTAATAAATAGCAGAGAATTGGTGTGCTTCAGAAAGTTCCAATACCCTTTCCCAAATGATTTGTGAAACGCATGTAACCCAAATACCTACATACAATCAGTTTTAAATGTTATAAGCTGTTAAGGAGGAGGAGGAAGAGAAAGGCTTTTCATAAGCATGTTAAAAAGAAAAAAGAAGTCTGGATACCATCTGTACACAGACATCCAGGACTAAACTTTAAAAAAAAATACCACAGCCCAAACTGAGGTTAAAAATAGCTGGATTACATCATCTCTTTATACCAAACAGTAGTGGGAAATGGAAGGAAATGAGACAGTGGGATAGAGATAATTCTTAACCAGATTTGGTAAGAAATGGCTAGACAAAGAGTTCCTTAGAGAGGCCTAGAAATAGGTTGAGTTACACTTTATTTCCACTTAAATGGTGACAGCGTAAAGCCAGTCAAGTACTGTACAGCACATTTAAAGATAGGAGTACCAATATGGCCCACACAAATTTAGGTGACCACTAGAAGGCAGCAAAAAAACATAGAAAATTTCTGCTACCATCTAGAAGACCTCTAGAATTTCAGCCCAGATCTGGTTGATTTATTTAAAAATGGAAGAAAGAAATATACAACAGTTTGATAAAGTGACATTATAAACAGGGCTTTTTTTCTCATAGAACGCTCAGAACGGAGTTCCGGCACCTTTTTTGGATGGAACCTTGTAGGGTAGGCAAAGTGGGTTGTATGACATGTGTGAGTTCCGGCACCTTTTTCTTTTACAAAAAAGCACTGATTATAAATATAGATTTACCCCATTAAAATGGTATTTGGTTGATTATATGCCATCAAGACAGCTTTTTTCCCCTTCAATAAGCTTTTCAATAGAGCCAATGGGTAATCCAGCAGCTGATGGGTAATCTGTGGGATGGGTAGTCCAGATCTCTTTGAAGGAGAGGATGGAATACTGCCTCATATCGATTCAGATCTTGGATTAATGCACTTCAGTCTTGCTTCCCCATGGCAATAGTTCTCCATCATTTCACATAGTCCTACCTGAGGAAATAAGGGACTGAACTAAAAATTTCTTTTGATTTCCATTTAAAGGATGTATTTCATAGTACTCTATTATCCTTGGAAGGTGAATCATAGTTCTTCCTCAAAGATAAATCATTGGTATGACTAGTCTATAGAATGTCTTGTCAACACAATAACTTCACTGTTGTCATGAGTGGTGGGTTCTGCTGTGGCAAATCCACAGATTTAAGCTTTTCCAAAAAAAACAACCCATGACATCACTGATGAAGTGTGGTACAGTGTCAACCTATGCCTTGTGCTGAGCAAGTAGAAATTATTTCTCCAAGGAACTAATTTGAAAAAAATGCAAGTTGACAGAAACCTTATCTTGAAAATGATTATATATCAAGTAACATGAAAGGCTCACATAATTGTCTACATCTACTTGTCAGTACTTGAATGTTAGATTAACATTTTGCTTTCTCTCACACATACTTTTTTCTGCTTCTCTGTAGGAAAAACCAAAATCAACAGCACCTGGTAAGACTAGAATTGGAGAAAAGGACAAGTTAAAAGTGTGTTTGTTTAACTCGATCAGTACTTGATGAAATAAATAAATGTATTAATAAATGGAACAGAAGAAATTTAGGATTCTAATGTGGAAGAAAATGAAAGTGATATAGCTCTTGAAATGTGATGTTGATTATTTCCTGTATTTTTAATGTATTGTTAATTATTTAATGTATTTTTATTTTTGTGATATTGAAATAAAATTCCATCTTTCATGTCAAACTCGCGACGTCATGTGACGTCGCGCAACTTATCAGGACGGTTTTGCCATTGCCGGCAAAGGGGTGGGTGCGGCTTCTGGATGACGCGTCCGGCCCACGGGCTGGCAGTTTGACACCCCTGATTTTTTATAGCATCTCTGGCTGGTTGAGAATAATAGATTGCTTGTATGTAATCTCAAGTTAAGCCGTTTTTAAAGAAATGAATTATGAATGTTAATCAAACAGGAGAAGCTGAAAAATCTGTTTAGTGTTAGGAGATTTGGTGATAAAAAAATCTAAGTGATCACTAGATAAGACACAGAAAATTCCTCTCTGCTGTCATCTATTAGTCACCAAGACACCTTGGTTAATATTTGGTAGCCCTCATCCTTCTAATGGATAAGAATTGTCTCTGGAAAGCAAGACCAGGAGAAAGAAGTGTTTGATTGATCCATAGGTTATCATTGCTTTCATACCTGCGGGCATCAGTTTCACGAGCTGGAACTTCACCTCAGCTAGCTTCAAAGGTAAGGAGTGGCAATAACCACAAATAGCTTTCATGGAGCAAGGTACATAACTACTGCTGCAAGCAATAATGCTTTAGATATTTTCACCTGGTGCTTAAGGTGGAGAGATCCAAGTGGGTAGCAATGGTTCCTTATCCTAGTCAGGAGAGGTTCCCTTTACCAGAAGCCATATAATTAACAGGATTTGTGTTTCAATCTTTTAATTATAGGAACCCTGATTGCAATCTGCAAAGGCTCTTCTGTTCATCAAATGGAATATTAATTTCCTTAAGCTATAACATTCCAGGACACCTGCAGAAGATTCATGACTTGTCACTGTTTAGCCTGGTAAAGGTTGAAAGGCATTATCTAATTTGTGGGATTGTAGCCTTATAGCCAGAGCATCTCTTTTGCTTACACAAGGCCTCAGGCTCAAACCAGACATCTCCAAATGAAAAGGATCGAGGGAGAAATGAAAAATCTCTAACTGAGATCCTGAGAAGCTGCAGCCAAAGCAAACAGCAGAAGTACAGATGGACAATTGTTCCTCTTGTATAAGGCAGACTCCTTTATAAACCTCTGTCACTGAGATTTAAAAAATGGCAAAATAAAGGAAGATTCATCAGTACACAGGAAATGAAACTCAGTGTCTTAGGTGAAGACCTGAATGTTCCTACTTGGTGCCACATTGATGGGCATTGTCTAGCAAAGCAATGCCTTAATTGCACAGACAGGCAACAGCTGGAACTAAATGCCTAAGACCTGCTAGTGAATCCAAAAGTTAAACTCAATTATCTTACTTCTAGGACAGCCAAGTATAATTTGGAACAGACTGAATGACTATCCAGCAGAGTACATAGAAGGAACAAAATGTGGACGACAGCAGCAAATGTGAGTTTGGCCAAGGTAGCAGTAATAACATTCCATGAATTTGGTCAATTTTGTTTAACACTTGTTCCTCTATTTGGGGATGCACCTGAACAGAGTGAACCAAAATAAAAATGTCACATGATAACCCTTGGATCTCATTTTTAATCCTCATCCAACAGCAGTTGAGAGATTTTCAATTTTATGTTTTTCATACATCTTGTCTAAGAAAGCAATAATGAACCCCAAAACTAGGGTTGACTGATTAGGAGATTCCCCTTTGCCTTTTATATGATATATAAAATATTATTAAACTATTCAAAGCTACATTACTACAGCTCACCACTAGCTATCGACATAACTGGAAGCCACAATTGTATTTCCTATTTTAATTTTTTCAGAACTTGACCTTTGGCTGGTCATAAACAGAACAATCTACTGCTTTGTATTTTTGGCTGAGATTGTACATTGATTTTTTGTTTCCCTTTGGCATGTTGTATGAACTGGCATAGTAAAGATTATCACTATGTGCAAACAGGCCACTATGGCCTGTTCAAGAAACCTTACTTAAAGCCTGATTTAGTATTATATACAAATGTAATCATTGAATCAAATGATTAGCCGTATAGTAAATTCTCAATTCTAGGGATGCGGTGGCTCAGTGAGTTAGGATGCTGAGCTTGTCGATCAGAAGGTCGGCAGTTTGGTGGGTCGAATCCTGAGTGCTGCGTAACAGAGTGAGCGCCTGTTACTCGTCCCAGCTTCTGCCAACCTAGCAGTTCGAAAGCACGTAAAAATGCAAGCAGAAAAATAGGGACCACTATGGTGGGAAGGTAACAATGTTCCGTGTGCCTTTGGCATCTAGTCATGCTGGCCACATGACCACAGAGATGTCCTCAGACAAACGCTGGCTCTTCGGCTTTGAAATAGAGATGAGCGCCGGCACCTAGAGTTGGAAACGACTAGCACGCATGTGTGTGGAAACCTTTACCTTTACCTTTAAATTCTCAATCTAAAAGATGAAGGGGAGGGAGGGGGAAGAGGCGGGGGTGTTGCGGTGGTTGTAAGGGAGACCTTGTGTCCGCGGGAGGCTACCGTTGTTCAGATACTCGGGTGTGAGTCGCTCCTCCTGAGATGTGGCCCTGGGGCTCAGTTGGGTTTGTTGCTGGCATATCTCTCACCTACCTGCGTAGCAGCAGCCCTGCCCAAGCTCCTCGACATCCTCTCTGGGTTGGCGGTTGAGTTCCCCAGAGTTATGGTTCTGGGGGAGTTCAACCTGCCATCCTTAGGAGGTTCATCAGGGTTAGCTTGGGAGTTTATGGCCTCCATGACAGCCATGGACCTGACCCAAGTAATTCAGGGCCCGACTCATGGGTGGGGTCACACGCTCAATCTTATTTTTTTATCTGGATGGTGGCTTGATGATCTGGGAGGGGGATTTCCAGTTATTACACCCCTGTCATGGACCAATCATCATCTCCTGCGGCTGGCCTTCCATTTCGCCGCCCCCCCGTTGTGGGGTTATAGAACCGACTAGGTGATTCCGCCCCAGGCACCTAATGGACCCTGAATGGTTCCAGGTGGTGCTTGGATCTGTGCCTGCCATCTTCGCTCACAGCCTGGTCGATGCCTTAGTGGAAGCCTGGGAAAGCACAGCCACCGAGGCACTTGACCGTGTTGTTCCCATGCGGCCCTTGTCCCGGTGCAGATCCTGGCGGGCTCCATGGTTTTCCGTGGAGCTCCGGGAGATGAAGTGTCGGAGACGGAGCCTAGAGAGCTGTTGGAGATCCAGCTGGTCTGAGTCTGACCGATTACAGTTAAGAACCTTTACGAGGTCTTATCTCGCAGCAATGGAGGCAGCGAAGTTTAATTACTTCACTGCCCTCATCGTGTCCGCAGATAATCGCCTGGCCGCCCTGTTTAGGGTGACTCGCTCTCTCCTTAATCAGGAGGTGAGGGAGGAGCCCCTGCAGGGTCGTGCCGAGGAGTTTAGTCAACATCTGGCAGACAAAATTGCTCAGATTCGGGCCGGTCTGGACTCCGACTGGGCGGAGTCTGACGGGGAGGAGACGAGCAGTCTTGGGAACGTTATTTGGGAAGAATTCGACCCTGTGACTCCAGAAGAAGTGGACAGGATCATGGGGAGGCTGAGTTCCACCACGTGTTTATTGGACCCGTGCCCCTCCTGGCTGGTATATGCAGCTCGGGAGGGGACACGAGGCTGGCTCCTGGCAGTAATAACTGCTTCTTTGAGGGAGGGTAGCTTCCCTGCCACCTTGAAGGAGGTGGTGGTGAGGCCCCTCCTCAAGAAGCCTGCCCTGGATCCGGCTATTTTGAACAACTATCGTCCAGTCTCCAACCTTCGCTTTCTAGAGAAGGTTGTTGAGAGTGTGGTGGCACATCAGCTCCCTCTGTTCCTGGAGGAAGCGGATTATCTGGACCCCTACCAATTGGGTTTTAGGCCTGGGTACAGCACAGAGACAGCATTGGTCACGCTGGTGAATGATCTCTGGCGGGCTCGGGACAGGGGTTGTTCCTCTGTCCTAGTCCTATTAGACCTCTCAGCGGCTTTTGATACCATCGACCATGGTATCTTACTGCGGTGCCTCAGGGGGTTGGGAGTGGGTGGCACTGTTTTACAGTGGTTCTCCTCCTACCTCCTGGGTCGTTCGCAGTCGGTGTTGGCAGGAGGGCAGAGGTCGGCATCAAGACCTCTCGTTTGTGGAGTTCCTCAGGGGTTGGTCCTCTCACCCCTCCTGTTCAACATCTATAGGAAGCCGCTGGGTGAGATCATTCATGGTTTTGGGGTAGGGTATCATAAGTATGCTGATGATACCCAGCTTTTTATTTCCACCCCAAATCAACCCAGTGATGCCCTCGCCGTGATGTTCCATTGCCTGGAGGTGGTGAGGGTTTGGATGGGGAGGAACAGGCTTTGTCTAAATCCCGACAAGACCGAGTGGCTGTACATACCGGCATCTCGGGTTATCCACTCTATTCCATCTTTAACTATGGGGGGTGAGGTGTTACCCCCCGTAGATAGGGCTCGCAACTTGGGTGTTCTCCTTGACTCACAGCTCAGTTTAGAAGATCATATAGGAGCTGTGACCAGGGGGACTTTTGCCCAGGTTTGCTTGGTGCACCAGTTGCGGCCCTATTTGGACTGAGATGCCCTACGTACAGTCACTCATGCACTCGTGCCCCGAGTCCTTCGGGAGAAGGGCAGTATATAAATCCAATAAATAAATAAATAAATAAATAAATAAATAAATAAATAAATAAATAAATAAATAAATAAATAAGAGAGAAATTGCCTTCAGGGCATATGTCTGTTAAATTTGAGGCCTTCATATGTGACAGCCTCAACAATGTTCTCTTCTGCTCAAGAAAGGTGGGACTTCTGCCATGCAAGCCTCAAGATCAGCTTGTCAGCTGGCCTTACAACTCCAGCCTCTCTTAATTGGCATTGACTGGTGTCCACATGCTCCACAAGAGACATGGATGTCCACACTGACAACTTCTCAGGAGAGGCAGGCTCAAGCCAACTTGTGTCATTGTACTTGGGATTAATGTCTCCGTCCCTACTCTTGTTTTCTCAGTGATGATCACACCCAGATCTTGTATGTTACATTCAAAGTCTGTTAACCTGATATCCAATATATCAGGGAATATTGCATTATTACCTTTAGCTACGGCTTTCCATATATCTCCTCCATCAGCACTGCTGGCTGATATTCTTTTAGTCTGAGATTTTCTATATATGTTGCATTGACTGTCCTAGTTAGGAATCCTCCCCCAGTCCTTGGTAAGGAAATGGAAATTCAGATTTTGAAGCATATACCAAAAAACTCCAGGGAAATATTCCCCCCAAAAAATCCATATGGTGCAAACTGGCCAGAGAGGCTATTCCAGATTGGCATATTTGTGTTTTAGAAACTCCAATGAAGGAAGGTAGGTATACTTGTACAACTTGTATTTCCCAGATCTTTGGAAACACATGATGGGTATACAATCATTGTTCAGCTGTAATTTGAAGTGAGCTGGGGCTCTTAAGTGATGGTGAAAAGTTGACCACCTTACAAAAACCATGGAAGCCTTTGAAATTGTTTCATAAAGTAACTGTTACAACATGACAAGTTGCTTCTGTGCAATGGTTCATCATGAAAATGTTGTTGAGATTAAAATAAACGTAAACAAGAGTGCTTCCATTACTTCAGTACTACAGTTAAGTATTGGAAGAGTACTTCATTACTGTATTGCAGGGGTGTCAAACTCAATTTCATTGAGGGCTGCATCAGCATTGTGGTTGCCCTCAGGGGGCCGTGTGGGTATGGCCAGGGTGGGCGTGGCCTACTGGGTGGGCATGGCCCGCTCTATGTCGTTCGCATCAAGGGTGCCTATGGGGGCCTGGGCAGGAGTGGGACAGATCTGAGGGTCTCTGGCAGGAGGAGGGTCTCTGGGCCAGGGCCAAGGCAGTGGGGGCCGTTCCCTCACGGTTTGCAGGATGGCTTCGCGGGCCACATGAAACCACTTCGCGGGCCGCATCTGGCCCCCGGGCCTTGTGTTTGACATGTCTGCTGTATTGCTACACTTATTCTCACCTGTTCTCACCAAGTCTACATTGGTCCAAAATTAGTCCAGTTCACATGAAGAACCACAGTACACAAAGAGCTTACTGGGAGATAATCACCAACACACACACGCTTAAAAGAGCTACAGCTGCAGTAATGCATACCTATTCATAAACATTCCTCCTCAACTTAACTGACCATGAAAATTACCGATATTCAGGTAATTCATAACCTAGAGAACTGTTCTCAGAAACCTACTGAAAGAAAAATATTTTGTCAATAAAAAGGGTAAATTATAAATTGTGTGTATATATCTGGCCCCTCCCTTCTATCGCTTCATCTAAGGGTCAAAAGCTTCTAGACTTCTTTTCAAGGGCAGTGATGTTCAAACATTTTCAGGCTACAGCATCTGCAAGTGAAAAAATAATTATTTTGTAGAAATCCTGATAGAGAGACAAAAGTCTAATGAGAGAAATTGGGTGATTGGGTGAGCCTTTTTTTTGTCTTGTCCACAGTTTCTCAAAGAAACCCATCAAATTATTTCAGAACATGAGGTTATAGTTTATAACAAAGATCCAGACTATATAAGGAAAAAGAGGCATAATTTTCTGAGAATGCAACAGAAATAAACCAGAAACTATTTCCATGAGTCTCTAGAACTTCAGAAGAATCTCATTCCCTTCTCTATCTTACCCAACTTTAGTTTTTTTTAATGACACTTGTCTTCTCGCACATATTTGTGTATTCAGAAGAAAAGCCCTGTGGATACTATATGGATGTTTTAAATTAAATTTAATTATATTAATCAGTTTAATATTGCCACCCACTCCAGAAAGCACTGGGCACCTGACAAAATCCATTCTCCCCAAAGTTGTTTGGCAAGAATATGCAACAACTGTGGGAAAGCTGATGTTGGTAAGGGGCAGAGCTTAATACAACTGGTAATACCTAAGGTGAGACTTGGAGTGTAAGATCTTTGGATAATTCTTTGTATTAAGTCTTTCAACATCAATAAAATATAACAAGAAAAGAAACAGTAAGTATGAACAAACTATACCAGCTATATTGTAGATGTGAAATGCAGCATTTTTGGACAGTCAGGCCTTGTGTACTTATTTGAAATTATTTTAAAAAGTTAATGACATTAAAGTTTCAGATGTACTATTATTATTAAGTATGGTTTCTTTGTGTATATGCAGATCACAAGATCAGGTTCATCCACCATCATGAAGGAACCTAGTCATATTTATTTCTGTATTATTTCTGAATTCTTTTTAAGTTACACACAGTGGGGTCTAACATCAATACATTTTATTTGCAAGATTAGAAAAGTGGGAATCTAAATTATCCTGTTGAATATGCATATTACCGTTATTAATAAAACAACAGTGAAATTGTTGTGTTATTTTCATTTATTTTATGACCAAGTATGTTATAAATAAGGGACGCGGTGGCTCAGTGGGTTAGGATGCTGAGCTTGTCAATCAGAAGGTTGGCAGTTTGGCGGGTTGAATCCCGAGTGCCGCGTAACAGAGTGAGCGCCTGTTACTCGTCCCAGCTTCTGCCAACCTAGCAGTTCGAAAGCACGTAAAAATGCAAGTAGAAAAATAGGGACCACTATGGTGGGAAGATAACAGTGTTCCGTGCACCTTTGGCATCTAGTCATGCCAGCCACATGACCACAGAGACGTCCTCAGACAAGCACTGGCTCTTCGGCTTTGAAATGGAGATGAGCACCAGCCCCTAGAGTTGGAAACGACTAGCATGCATGTGCGGGGGAACCTTTACCTTTACCTGTGTTATAAATCTCTGGTGAGAAACTGTAGGGCACCTTTTAAATGGTCATAGACACATTTCAAATCAATAACAAAAGCAAAACAACAGCTGTGAATACCACTTAAACATCCTTTCTTGACACAATTTTAATATTTGAGTACCAGGAATTAAGCAACAATAGACAAAACTTACTCAATACTTTTCAAGTAAATCATATCACAGTGAAGGATAAAAACCTAATCCATTTTATTTACTATCCAGTTTTTACTATATGATTGTAAGATATATTGTTGCCATTAACCTGGCACTGGATAAATTAGCTATATTCTTTCTCAAGATTTCTGGAAAGAAAAAATGTTTCCCATTTCAAATTGTTCCAAGCCATTCTACATTAATCAATCTAAGAACAAGTGTGTGTACAATTTGTCCCAATCCATTGATTGCTGCCTTTAAGCATATTTATGTGGCTTCTAAAAAAAATGTCTGACAGCTTGTTAGAACATCTGTTAGAAATGGAGTTGGCTTAGTAGTCTTCTTTGGAAAGTAACTTAATAGTGTGGATCTAAATATAAATTTCATCCATATTTGACTAGGGCAGAACCAGGAACAAAGCACGGAAGAAAAAAAGGGGGGCTGGAAGTCCTAGTTTCTACAACACTATGTGCTCTTTTGAGGCTCCTCTGTCCACTCAACATATATGACATGACAGTTTTAATCCAATTTAACTATGGTGCCCTGTTGATAATAAATGCTTATATGCACCCAATGAGACAGAAATCCCAGTTCAAAGCCTTATGGACTGAACTGGATCTAAATATATCTTACTTAAACATATTGTTATATATATATCTACTTATCTATATCTATATATCTATATCCAGGGCTTTTTTTCTCATAGAACGCTCAGAACGGAGTTCCGGCACCTTTTTTGGATGGAACCTTGTAGAGTAGGCAAGGTGGGTTGTATGACGTGTGTGAGTTCCAGCACCCTTTTCTTTTACAAAAAAAGCACTGTCTATATCGATAGATAGATAGATAGATAGATAGATAGATAGATAGATAGATAGATAGATAGATAGATAGATGATATAACAGATATAGATATAGATATATAGAGATACATATTGTGTGTGTGTTATATTAGAAACCTAATATCCAGTAAAATCTCTGGCCTTTTCTTTTTTGTGCTGCCACTACCAGTCCCCAATTCTCATGGAAGATACAAACTACCTAACATTGGGGAAAGGTTACTGTCTGGAGATTAAAACAATTGAAATATAATGTCACTAAAATCATTACCTCCCTGTTACTGGATAAAATTCCATTTCATCTCATGAAACTAGTTTGATGAAACAACAGTGTCAGGATGGCATATGAGCTCTTTAACAAATATATGTCATAATCCTATTTTATCTTCCATGCTGTTTAACATTGACATGTAACCACAGAGTGAGTTCATTTGGAGACTCTGAGTAAAATGTGCAGTTGGAGTTGGAACCTTAGAATATTTTACATCGATCTCAGACTGGTTCTTCCAACCCCTAAATGAGTTGTACCAACAGTAGAATTCAATGTTCTGATAGCACTCATAATCTATTGCAGATTTCTACTGATGACACACAGCTGTATCATCTCTATTAGATCCAGGTGAGTCATGGAAATGCTTAATCAAGGCCTGGCAGAGAGTTGCAATGGAAAAGGGACAGCAAATTGAACTGAATCTGGACAAGATAACAGTGCTGTTTATTGTATAATATATTAGTCCAGATGAATCGTGTTTAATCTGTTTTGGAAGGGCGTGCAATCCTTCTAAAGGATTGAGTTCTTCGTTTGGAAGTTCTTCTGGATCTATCTCAGTTATTACATATACAAAAGACCTGTACATCAGGAAACATTTCATCAAAAGTATACCAATTCTAACCTGGAGGAAACTGGAGGAAACCTTGTAATGATTTTCAGGTCTCAGGGAACTCCTGCAACACAAAATATATGAAATCTCAATAGCATTTAATGGACAAAATCTACTTTTACAAGAAGAAGAAGAAGAAGAAGAAGAAGAAGAAGAAGAAGAAGAAGAAGAAGAAGAAGAAGAAGAAGAAGAAGAAGAAGAAGAAGAAGAAGAAGAAGAAGAAGAAGAAGAAGAAGAAGAAGAAGAAGAAGAAGAAGAAGAAATAGTAGTAGTAGTAGTTGGAAGGGACCTTGGAGGTCATCTAGTCCAACTCCGTGCTCATGCAGGAAACCCTATACCATTTCAGGCAAATGGCTAGCCAGTCTCTTCTTAAAAACTTCCAGTGTTGGAGCATTCACCACTTCTGGAGGCAGGTTGTTCCACTGGTTAATTGTTCTAACTGTCAGGAAGTTTCTCCTTAGTTCTAGGTTGCTTCTCTCCTTGACTAGTTTCCATCCATTGCTTCTTGTCCTGATTTCAGGTGCTTTGGAGAATAGCTTGACTCCCTCTTCTTTGTGGCAGCCCCTGAGATATCGGAACACTGCTATCATGTCACCCCTCACCCTTCTCTTCGTTAAACTACACATACCCAATTCCAGCAACCGTTCCCTATATGTTTTAGCCTCCAGTCCCCCAGTCATCTTTGTTGCTCTTCTCTGTACCCTTTCTAGAGTCTCGACATCTTTTTTACATCGTGGTGAACCAAACTGGATGCAGTATTCTAGGTGTGCCCTTACCAAGGCATTGTAAAGTGGTATTAGTACTTCACGTGATCTTGATTCTATCCCTCTGTTAATGCAGCCTAGCACTGTGTTGGCTTTTTTGGCAGCTGCAGCACACTGCTGGCTCATATTGAAGTGATTGTCTACTAGGACTCTGAGATCCCTCTCACAGTTACTACTATTGAGCAAGGTACCACCTATACTATACCTGTGCATTGGATTTTTCCTGCCTAAATGTAGAACCTTACTTTTTTCACCATTGAATTTCATTTTGTTAGATAGCGCCCAGTGTTCGAATCTGTCCAGATCTTCCTGTATTTTAAGCCTATCTTCTGGAGTATTGGCTATTCTTGCCAGCTTGGTGTTGTCTGCAAATTTGATGAGTTCCCCATCTATTCCCTCATCCAAATCGTTAATGAAGATGTTGAAGAGCACTGGGCCCATAACAGAGCCCAGGGACACCCACTACACACTTACTTCCATGTAGATGCAGTTCCATTGAGGACCACACGCTGAGTACGGCCTGTCAGCCAGCTACAAATCCATCTGGTGGTGATGCTATCTAACCCACATTTTTCTATCTTATCAAGTAGTACGTTAGCAGGCCGACAGCTGAGGTGTGAGTATAAAAATTCCCACCATTGCAGATACTAGTGCTCAAAGTTGAAAAAAACAAAAAAGGCAATAGTTATGTTTTATCAATAATGATCTCTTGAAGAACCCCTCAAAACCCCTTCTGGAACATTAAAGTTCCATGAAATCCCAGTTGAGAGTAAGCTGATATAACATGTACTGCCCTTCTTGAGCTCATTTGTGTAATCCATGCCCTGGTAACCTCTCATCTGGATTATAGGCAGTGGTGGGATTCAGCCGGTTCAGACCACTTCAGCAGAACCAGTAGCTAATTTTTTGTTGCCCAGGCCCAGAATGGACTTCCGGAAGCAGCATCCACACAGAGAACTGGTTGTTCACATATTTGAATCCCACCACTGGTTGTGTGGCTCTAACATTACTCATGGAAGAACTAGCTAGCTGAGGGAAAGAATAGAATACAATAAATAATACTAGGTTTCAGATGAGCAGCTTCTTATATAACAAGAAAAGTTGTTAGTCATTGTGCTTTTTAAAAAAGTTTTATCTACTCCTAAAATCTCTTAGCCATTATGCTATCTTTTAACATATTCCAGACAATATCACATGGTGCATTGGGTCACCCTTTTCCCCATATATTATGTAGGCTTACATATACAATATTTTCCTTCTCCTCACAGTCCTCAGCAGAGTGACAGTGAAGCCTTCTCTCTCTCCTTCTCCATCTCAGCTGACCCACCCATTGACCACCAGTGCTCCTCCAGCCCTATCTCACCAACAGGCATCTGACTCGCTCCATTTTCCTTCTACCACCACCATTAAAATATTTGAAATTTTGGCCTCAGTTCCAAAGCAGTTTGCCCTTTGGGCCTTGCCACCAGTTGATTTGGGGCAGGGACCAGGCCAAAGGAGAAGAGAGGGCAAGGATATGATCTTCCCATCTTTCTTTGCAGCAAACAACCTACGAGTTTCTGGGAAGATGGCACAATTTGACAAATTTCACTCCCATGGGCTCCTGGTTTTGGATGCATTCTATAAATTAGCCCATTTGAGGTTCATTGATACAAACATTTTGCCCCATGATGCCAATTGAAGGTTAAAAAGGTAAAAAGCTAAAGGTACCCCCGCACATGCGTGCTAGTCGTTTCCAACTCTAGGGGCCGGTGCTCATCTCCGTTTCAAAGCCAAAGAGCCAGCGCTTGTCCGAGGACGTCACTGTGGTTATGTGGCCGGCATGACTAGATGCCAAAGGCGCACGGAACGCTGTTACCTTCCCACCATAGTGGTCCCTATTTTTCTACTTGCATTTTTACGTGCTTTCAAACTGCTAGGTTGGCAGAAGCTGGGACAAGTAACAGGCGCTCACTCTGTTACACAGCACTCGGGATTCGACCCGCCAAACTGCCGACCATCTGATCGACAAGCTCAGCGTCCTAACCCACTGAGCCACCATGTCCCTATAATTATTGAAGGTTACAAACAACCAAACAGAAGCAGTTTTGTGTGTATATATATATACACATATACATACACACACACACACACAATATATATATATATATATATATATATATATATATATATATATATATATATATATATATATATATATATATATATATATATATACTCTCCGCTACCAAAGAAAAGCTAGATAGATGAGAGGACAAAATTAGCAGTTAAAAAAGATATTTCTGGTAGGTTTTGAACCAGCAATCCCTTTCATACCAAGTAAAGCTCTTAATCATTGCACTATTTAATATTGATAATAAAAAGAAGGGCTTAGAAAGTCTTAAAGATCAGAACCGCCTTTGTCTCAGATGAAGGACTATTTCTTTCTCGCAAAGATGATCTGGAAATAAAAGAAATAAAGCACTTCAGCCACAACAGAGGAACTTTCAGGACAGCAGAGCAGGAAAAGGTTGCTTTCAAGCACACTGAGAAAAGATGCCTAGAGAACTGTGAATTTGTCATGGGAGACAGAAAAAGGGAAGAATTTATAGGAAATCATGTGAGGTCTGCTAAATGTAGGACTTTACCATCTGGATGTCCCCTATAAAATTCCAGAAAATAGACAAAGCATTTTTTTTAAAAAGGCTAGGGTCAAATGCACCCAACAACACTTTTCTGCTGCTAAGTGGGATTTCTTTAAGAACTTCAATTACCAGCACAATAAATGTTTATCAAGTTAATGAGAATGATTTCTGTCTGGTCTTCCCAAGCATTCCCCTGCCATTTTCATGCTATTACAAACAGAAGGAATTCCAGCTATTTGCATTTTCTGTGTCTTCCCCCATAGGCACCTACTGTACAAATGAAGCAAAATACTTAAGAGGTTAGGTACACTGTGTTCTTTCTGAAAAGAATCTGATCTATATATAAAGGAGCCAAGAAAAAATAAGATGAAAAGTTGAAAACCAAAGGTGTTGCTGCAGAGTAAAATAAAGCATTTGGCAGTGAAAAATAGGGAACATATGTTATAAATGCTAGGGGCTGACTGGGAGAAAAAAGAAAGTAGCAATGTTATGATGCAAACAAGGTTTGGGACATTCTTTAAAAAAAGCCATTCTGTAAGTTCTTGAACCATCAGAGAATAACAGGGAGGGGCAAGGGGAGGGAAAAAAAAGAGAATGAAGGGAGACACTTTGACAGATGACTCAAAAATAGACATTTATGACTTATAATTCAGCTATCTGTTACCAGAATAAGCACTGACTCTGTGCCTAGCTGGATTTTATTCATCAGACGCTGTCATTGCTATTCTTATGGTGTGCATGATTTCTTGTCTGGAGTAATAAACCTGTAGCAAAGGCTCTGATTAAATCAAGGAGCTGAATGGATCCCTAATTATGCCCTCAATGTTTTCAGCTAATGCAGCTATATTTCTCAGGATTAGCAGCCATTACATGCACATAAACGTCAGGATCTTTTTTTTTTATTTTTCACAACTGGGACCCCAACACGTTTTTGTTATAATAAAACCCTCTGGGACTAGATGTATCGATCCCTACCCCCCATCCCAATTAGCTGATTCTTAATCGAAAAACAGTTTGTGAAGGTTACCAACTAACTTTTTTTTAGTAAAACACACATTGGGGGCATTATGATCCTACTTAGGATTTTTTCTTATGCATTTCTCAGTTCTTTGTTAAATCTCCATTTTAGAATAATGTTATTAAACTGAATTTTAAAACCACATAAAAATTTAATTATATGGAATATATGTAGCACAAACTGTACAGAGGAACAACATATAAAAGCTCATGGAAATGAACATTGTTTATTCCTTCTTCCAGTCAGGATGACATGGGAGAAAACATAAATAAAAATCTATAGGCAATGCATCAATAAGGATTTATAAATAAAGCTAATAAGTTAAGAGATTCCGCGCAAAGAGATTTCACAACGGTTTCCCCCCCATACCTGAGTAATGAAAGAATCCCCCAAAAAATATTACTTTGTGTGGCATGAAACATTCTTTTTCCTCATAAGGTGGGTGGGGGCAGACTATTCTGAGATCCTTTGCAATATGGGTAGGTGAAAAGGCATAGGATGGTCTTTCATTAGCTGCCTTTTTGATACCATCTTCAGTGCCAAGGAAATGACATTATTCCTTTCAGACTCACCAGATGGCGCTGTTCAGAAATCTTTCAGCACCTACACATGAAGGAAAATCCTTGACAAAACCAGGAAGTAGACATACCGCTCAACAGAACCATCTTTGTATTTTGTAGTACAGTGACTAGGTCAGGTTTTTCCATATGAACACCTGGAATATTACACAGATACCCTCCTTTGATCAGCAACTTGTCTACTTGAAGGAGCCCTTTTTTCCCAAAGATCATCTTTTTATTTCTACCAAAGGGGAAAAAATATGTTATCTTTCAAAAATATCCCTAATGTTTCTTTGAATATTTTAAGAGTATTGAAAGAAAAATCTTCATCGGGGTTCAGTCCAAGCTGGGAATAAACAAAATGGAGACTGCCTTAGAAAGAAAGTTGTAGTTTATTGAAGAGCAGAACCAAAAGACATGTGGCTCTGGAGCAGCTGATTATATGTTGCTGGGAGTGGTGGGTTTTTATACCTTCTTGGGCTTTTGTGTTTGGAGTTGTTCCTGTGGCATGAACTTTGACCTTAGGTTCAGTGTGCCCTTCTGGTATTCTGATGGTGATGGGTTAATCCTATTATGTCCTAAAGGTCATGTCCTGCTTCCCTGGGGCTGGGGCTGATGGCTATATCCTGTGTTGGATGGGTGAGGGGTTGCTGGTTCTAGGGATCTTTGTCTTTGTAATCCCATCAGCTCAAAGTTTCCTGGCTCCAGTCTTTCTGAAAGGATTATCAAATCTGCATTTCTACGGACCTGGTTTCTGCTTGGAGCAGAAAGACATGGGGGGGGAGGGGGTTTCTGCCTTAGATTTTCTATTATTCCTTTAGGGAAACATATTGTGCTTTTTTAATATCCCCCCAAATATTTCTTTCTTGGGAGTGGGGAGGTGCTGTCTTCCTACAAGAAGCAGCTGGTCTAGGTGCACCCTGCCTTGATACTGAATGGATCCACATGGAGTCTCCTAAAAGTCTTCCAGGTTGCATCTGTAGCCAAATGATCTTATTTTTCCATCATGACTGCAGAGTACCACTGAGCTATATTTTCTTGATTTTTGGGAAGATTTAAATAGGAAAATGGATCGAATGCTCTGGTCTGGTGCATTTTGCAGAAGTTACTAGAGAGGCAATTGGCAGTCTTGCATTTCTATGATGTTATAGACCATCAAACTGCACAAAGACACTGCAAACCGATCTATACAGGCAACAAAACTGACTTCCGAAATGTGAAGAGAACGGGGTGATTGTCCTGGGCCAGGGTGGAATGTCATTACCAGACACAGGAGAAGACTTAACAGGCAAAACGCTTTGACTAGCTGCTTCTTCTGAGCAGATTCAATGTGGGGGAAGAGAAAATAGCACACATACACAAACACACAAGAGGGGAAAGCCAAAGGGCTTGAACTCCAGGCTTAGAAGATAGTGGTAATGGGTTTCAGTTTTCTAAATTATCTTGCCTTTACATCTGTTTTGGGGATATGGTTCCCTGAACTTCATCTTTCCCCAGTCTTTCATTTGTGCATCTATTTCTCCCACCCCACCCGCCTGCAAGTGCTTTAAGGAAGAAAGAAAAAAGAGAGGAGGGAAGGGAGGAAGGAAGGATGGAAAGAGAAACGTTAAGCATGCATGAACGATGATTTATTAGCCTAAGATATTTGAAGCCTTATGAGGTTTATATATACACAAAATATGCAGAATTCATTAGCAGCAGCAGTCATATTTTTATGCAAACTTCATTTTTGGTCTCTAGGCCAAAAGGGTTCTCACGAATGTTCATTCAACAACAACAAAAAGACAAACCTTAATGCATTCATTCAATATACCACATAGGAACAATTCAAATGAACTGTTCATTTCAATACCATGTAGTGACATCAGTTTCATATACTACGGCAGCACATTTAAAGAGGCAGACCCTCAATCATCAGAGCTATAATCATTTGTCAATTACATGCATCAGAATCATATATAACAAAACTTTCCAGTATTAATAAATAGACCACTTATCTGACCTTGGCTTGTCTCAAAAAAAGCTAAATAGGATTGGATTGGATTAATACTTGGTTGAGAGACCACCAAGAGGCTGTAGGCTAGACTGGAAAGTTGAAAACACATCATGGAAACAACTCCATATTTTTCCCGTAATAATTACAAGAATGAAGTCTCCAGGAATCAGACTCAAAGGAGATGTACTTCTCGTACAGATAAATAATCTAATGAATTGCTAGCATTTCAGAAATACAACATTCAGGAAATGCTAATTTTCTTAAAGCTGTGTATATATATAAAAAATACAGAAGACACCATTCTTTTAAAAAATGTCATTTTAGATTCTGGCTAGTGGTGTTTTCCTCTCTCCCTGTCCCTTTAGCCATATTCAAGTGCTTTTAGACTCTGCTGACTTGAACCCAGGATTTCATGTCTTAGGCCCAGGGCTTTTTTTGTCATACAACGCCAAGAACGGAGTTCCGGCACTTTTTTTGGATGGAACCTTGTAGGTTAGGCAAGACAGGTTGAATGACATGTGTGAGTTCCGGCACCTCTTAGGCCTGCTTAGGCCTACCTTAGCATAGCATTGCCTTAAGTAAGACTGAAGACCTTTTGGCCTCTGAAGGGGAAGATAGCAGAGCAGAGTTGTTGTTACTGAAGAGGCAGATTTGTTTTTTATTTGTAAATACTTGTTGCTTCTTTTAAAACAAATAAGCGGATCATGTTTGTTGACTATGATTAATCTGTTCCTTGTAAGTGCAAAACTTGTGCTGCTGGTTTAATGGCTGCTGTCATTAAATTTCAGTGACATGATCCCGGGAGGTCAGAAATCTCTGTGGACTATAAAATGAGGTCCAAGAGTTATAAGAAGATCAAGAGCTGACCAGTGGTTGGATTCAAATACGTGAACAACCGGTTCTCTGTGTGGATGCCACTTCTGGAAGTCCATTCTGGGCCTGGGCAACAAAAAATTAGCTATCGGTTCTGCCGAAGTGGTGCGAACCGGCTGAATTCCACCACTGGAGCTACCCCTCGTCTCCTCTGGTTTAAAGAATAGCCATAAGGGCCTTAAAAGACAGCTGAGAGTTTCCCAAATAAATAAGGAGAGCATAATTAAATGAAGAACTTAATTAAATGAACAAGGCATCAAAGCCCTGTCACTCTCACTGCTTCAATCCCTGAAAGAGCATTCCCCAGAGATACATATGGTGCCCCACCCTCCCAGCCTGGGGTCCTGAAAAATCTTTTAAGGCTGGCTCTGTTCCCAGGCCTGTGTTTATTGAGGTATGTGTTTTTATTGTTATGGGGTGGTTTTTTTTAGTCTGTTTTATGTTTTTGGTTTAATTGTATCTCTGGATGTTGTAAACCACACAGAGTCTGCTGGAGTGGGCAGCCATAATATTATTTAATAAAGCCAATAAAATAAGGCCATTCCAGGTTTCCAGTTACATAAAACCACAGGTTTTTCTTCTCTGACCTGGAGAATTTTTCTGGAATTTGTTTTTCATCCTACCTGCCTTCCAATGAAGAAATAACTCACCTTTTCCAGTCATATATAAGCAAACACTATATGGGGTAGTGTTTCACTCTGGTTAATGATGATTAAATAGGCTGTGAAATGTATATCAGAGTTAAATATAAAATTTGCACAATATGATGCAAATTTAAAATTATAATGATAAATATGCAATATTTATATTATTTTATTCATTATTTCATTATAGTTGAATAAAGCCAGGTCAGTAAAGAATTATATCATTTTAAAACCTTGGAGGTAAAAATAATATAATTAAAAGACTCATGGTAAAAAAAATAAGAAATCAATACATTATAGAAAAACATAAAAAACAATAGTAATAATAATGATAATTTATAATAAAAGTATACATTCAAATCCAGAACTGAACCAAAAAAATAAAAATATAGAATAAGAAGGTAAAAATAAAGTAACCTCCAAATTTTCTCAGGAAAGATTCCCGTTTTAACCCACTTCTAATACCTTAAAGCAGACATGTCAAACTTGCGACGTCACGTGACGTCGCACAACGTATCAGGTCAGTTTTGCCATTGCTGGCAATGGGGTGGGTGTGGCTTCCGTGTGACGTGTCCAGCCCACGGGCCAGCAGTTTAACACCCCTGCCTTAAAGGGAATGAGATAAGTAGCTGTTTCTTCAGGATGAGTGAAAACCTGCAAAATAGTAGGAGTGGGTGGTGACTGGAGCCCCCACCCACACAATAGCTTTGCTGGAAACTGGCATTTATTTCTGGTTTCCAGTAAAAACTGCCCATGGTGAACAATGGGCTTGCTTAATTACCACAGCATTTATTTAATGATATTCGTTTAATAATTGCAACATACACTTAATGAGCATCATGTTCACTTAACCATCACAAAAAAGGTCATAAAATTGGGTCTAAGTCACATGGTGATGTGCTTTATAACTATCAGTATTTACCTAGAATAATGTTTCCTCTGATTTTTTTTCTTCCAATTAAGGACAATATCTAGCAGGCTGACGATGCCTGATTCTTTTCCAAAAGCAGATCTGAGTCAGGATTTTTAAACAGCCTAGTTAATTGGTGTGATCCAAAAAAAATTCTGCAGCTGCGTACAAACTATATCACTGCATGGTTACCGTACATCGATTTGCCCTCTGTAGCGAGAGCTTTTCTGGATAAGATTGTTTTTAAAAAGTAGTGATGCTGCAGCTGTAGAAGGCTCTGGAGAAAGAATTGAGCTGGACTCATTCCAGGCAGGCTGCAGACCCAGGCACTTTCACACTGATTGTAATTGTGGAGTTTGTCTGGTGAGACTGAAATAGGGGACTGTGAACCTCTAGTGTTGCCTGATTTCTCAGTGGCCTTCAATACCATCAGTTATGATCCTGCCAGGAAGAAGAGACTTTACTCTTTACTGTTATTCATGCCTTAAAGGTAAAGGTAAAGGTTCCCCCGCACATAAGTACTAGTCGTTTCCAACTCTAGGGGCCGGTGCTCATCTCCGTTTCAAAGCCGAAGAGCCAGCGCTTGTCCGAGGACGTCTCCGTGGTCAAAGGTGCACGGAACGCTGTTACCTTCCCACCGCAGCGGTCCCTATTTTTCTACTTGCATTTTCATGTGTTTTCGAACTGCTAGGTTGGCAGAAGCTGGGACGAGTAACAGGCGCTCACTCTGTTACGCAGCACTCGGGATTCGACCCGCCAAACTGCTGACCTTCTGATTGACAAGCTCAGCGTCCTAACCCACTGAGCCACCGCGTCCCTTCATGCCTTAAAAAGGTAAAGGTTCCCCCGCACATGCGTGCTAGTCGTTTCCGACTCTAGGGGCCGGTGCTCATCTCCGTTTCAAAGCCGAAGAGCCAGCACTTGTCCGAGGACGTCTCCGTGGTCATGTGGCCGGCATGACTAGACGCCAAAGGCGCACGGAACGCTGTTACCTTCCCACTGTAGTGGTCCCTATTTTTCTACTAGCATTTTTACGTGCTTTCGAACTGCTAGGTGGGCAGAAGCTGGGACGAGTAACAGGCGCTCACTCTGTTATGCGGCACTCGGGATTCGACCCGCCAAACTGCCGACCATCTGATCGACAAGCTCAGCGTCCTAACCCACTGAGCCACCGCGTCCCTATATATATATAGAGTCGGAAACGACTAGCACACATGTGTGGGGGAACCTTTACCTTTACCTTTACCTATATATATTGAATTCCAGCTCCTACCGTACATAGATTTTATGGATTGAACTAGATTTTATACTTTATATTGTAGGTTGCTCCAAGTCAGATTGGAGCAATTGATAAGCCCTCTTTTTAAAAACTTAGAACTAAATAAGAACATAGCTATATATCTTCTCTGGAAAAAAAATAGTTTCTGAATACAGTGTGTGTGTGTGTGTGTGTGTGTGTGTGTGTGTGTGTAACAGCTGGCAAGAATCACTTGGCCTCCTCCTTGTTGTTCATTATTCATAAAACTGAAGTCAGAGAATAGACTTTGGCTCAAAAGTGAATGACTATGCCTGCTCATCACTACACAGTGTGTATAAGACCTAGAGTGAAGATAAGTAAAGCTTATCTGAAAAAGAGGAAGGTGGTGGAATGAGGGGGAAGCACCACGAAATGGAGGAAAGCCTTTTACAAATGGAGGAAAGCCTGCTGACAACCCTCTGAGATTAGCTTATCCTTCTTGAGTGAGACAATTTTTGAAGATGATTAAAGTGAGAAGAAGTGAAGGAAGTCCAGCCAGAACATTCTGCAGTGTCAGCTAAGCACAGACCTTTGCATCCTCATTCTGCTTAGTGCTTCTTTGAGACGTCATTCCGCTTGAAATAATTTTGATGGACACTCTTTTTTAGGGCTTTTGTTCTAAGTCCCCTTTTTGTTCTTTGATGCAATCATTCCAGCTGGCTTGTATAAATGCTGGCAACATGACTGTTAGTATAACATCATGTACAAAGCCAACCATTATACAGAAATGCACAACCAGTTGGTGGCAACATTAATATGTTTTATGCATTATTTTTTTTTGCTTTCTTTCCAATAGGAAGCCCGGTCATGAATAGCACAAGATCCTCAATAGCACCACTCTGTAATTTACATCTACATTTTCAGGTTACTTTGATCAAAAGACTAAACCCTGGATATTATTTTCTTGCATCACTTTTCTACCTTCAGATGTATAACCAATTGTCTCCTCACAGTTCATTTACAGCCAAGTCAGTTACAATGATTGTTCTTCTGTCCTTTCCCACCCTTTCAGTACATGTGCCAACCTTCTCTTTTCCTTGTCCAGCACTCAGATGATCCCTAGAGTTTGCCTTACATGGAGTATCTGTATTCACTCTCTCTCCCCCCCCCCTTCCTCCCAGCACATGTTCTCAATGAATTTCCCTTCTTCATAATTCAGGACAAGTTCTTTTGTAGCCAGACAAAACCTTCCTTGGTTCCAGTTATATTGAATTGTGTTATGGGCACCCAGCAAACACTCCTCTCTCTTCCCAACATGTCCCCTACTGTATAAATTTAAGAGACAAAGCATCTGGGAAAGTGGGAAAGAGAGGACAAGAGATGTTGCAACACTAAAGAAAAGAAATTCCATTCTGAAGGTTTCATATCTTGGCAGGATTATGTAAAATGGCCATAGTAAGTGGGATGAGTGGAATTGCAGTTCAACATAACTGGGTATCACCAGATTTGGGGAAAGTTGATGTAAGGATAATCCCTTTGAGGAACTCCTATGCCTTTGTGAAGCAGAAATGTTGCCTCTGGCAGGGGAAAAAACTTTTTTTTTCATGATTAGATGTGGAATCAGTTTCTTGCTGACCATGATTTTGATTGAAAAAGGAAGTATTTGAAGCTAAAATAATTGATATGTATTTCAGTTAATTTCCAAGGGGTTGGGATGTTTTGCAGTTACTACAATGAACCAGATGAGTACTTTACTAAGTGTGCATGCAGATGTATTAGAAAAGCCTCACTTCATGTGGGTAACTGGAATATATGGGCTTTGTCTACAAGAGATTATAGTGCATCTAATTTAATGTACTTTCACAATAGAAATCATGTTTATAGAGATTTGCAATGCACAAAAGAAGCAAACAATAGAAAAATACAAACATAGCAGTCAACATTCAATAAAAGACCTATAGACTACTGGGCTCATATAATCTAAAGCTTGAAGGGAGTTAAGTGCTTGTCTTACTGTGAGATCATGTGGCCCATTCAATTTTTTTGAATTCTTGGAGAACCAGTGTTATTAAAGTGTCTGAATAATACAAATGACCTCTCTACTCACCCAGGAAGTTTGCAGGATGACTAGGAATAATCTAATGTCTTGGTTATCACATCACACTAATCCATAATGTGGTTTGCTGTTGGCCATTACAACTTGTTCAACAAACCATGGCTTAAAAAATCTCACTTAGCATTGTGCGTGAATGCAAGCAGTTTCTTAGCATAACCTGAGTGAAAAGTGAGGAATAAAATTTTCTTGGAAAGAAAAAGACAGGCTACTGTTATAGGTTCTATCACATTTCTTCTTGTTCATAAAGGATTTTATGTTTCTTTTCTGATAGATTTTAATCTAATTTCATAGAGCAGGGTTTTTTTGAGATTAATATTGCTGAGTTTCCATCACCTAGAGATTTATGGAGCTGTGTTCCAATTACATGTACTCATCATTCCACTCAGCATTCTGAGTGAAATATGTTATATCTGATAACATATTTCTGCAAAGTAAACTGCTCCATATAAATAAATGGTAATCTTTTACAACTTTTTGAGTTGTTCATAAAGTATAACATTCAGAACCCATTTATTATGGTCACTGCAATAATTAAACTGATCATTCCACCATCAGAATATTTGGAAAATTTATATATCCAAACAAAATCACTAAAGAATTGTAAAGCATTAGTAATTTGAAACATTCCTCCCTTTTAAAAAAATCAAATATAACATTTGACAAGTTGACAAAATATTGGGCATATACAGATCAATAAGTCTGTATTGACAGACTTCCCAGCAGTTATTGTTTATGCCTTAATAAATTTGTGATAGGCTCCCTATTTTAAAGATAATTTATATTACAAGATTGCTTTTATTGCGGATAATACTGTTAAAAGATTTCTTGTCCTAGATTAAGTTTTAGATTGGAGTTAATCATACTTAAGTTTTGTTCCCACAAAATATTTATCTACATTTAGGAGAGAGTTAAACATCTTAAACATCAAAAACAAGTTAATTGACCCCTAATTGTAATAAGGTTAAATTTAATCCCAAACAGATTGAATCATGCACACTGCTAAATTCTATCCATTATGTTTATGAAAACAAAGCAGATCCAATTAAATAAGTGGGACTTAGTTAGTAATGCTTCTGAAGCCCACTGATTTCTGTAGGTCTTTTTAAACTTTGGATTCAACTCAAACAACATTCAAAGTAGACTTCATTCCGGCTCACTCAAGTGTCATGCCAAATAGGCAAAATATTCTATTATTATTATTATTATTATTATTATTATTATTATTATTATTATTATTATTATTATTATTATTATAAATAAAATAAATTATTATTGAGTCATCTTGATCATACCATGAAGACAGATGTTACTAGTAGCTGGTCTTGTGTACTGAACATGCTTAATCGGTATTAAGAGCTGGGAAGAAACTGAATTAATTGTCACAAGACGAAAAGTAAGGCATGTGATCTGCATTATCCTTAGAGGAGCAGATCTGCAATCTGAGGGTCTTTCTTTCTCAAGCAGCAGATGGAAACTGTGCCTAGTGAGGCCTACGCCTAGCTCCACGTGGATCTCAACACTGTGACTTCAACTGGGGCAAGAGGAACAAACTATGGTCACTCATAACCTTATTGCACCTGCTTAGACCATATCAGGAAAAAAAACCCAGAGACGTTCCTTATGCAATGACATCATGTATTGATGTCATTGATCCAGGGTGTCAAACTGCTGGCCCATGGGGCGGCTGCATCATGCCAAAACTGCACCCACTCCATTGCCAGCAATGGAAAAAAAAGTTGCAATACGTCACATGTCACGTGACGTTGCAAGTTTGACACCCCTGATATACATAATCTACTTTTGAATTTGTAAATAGAGGAAATAGTTTCATATTTGCTCACTGGGAATGTAATTGTGATGTGCTTTTTATCATGTTTTGCTATATGCTAAATAAATAAACCTGGTTAGACTACTGCATCATGCTTAATAATAATCTAAATAATCTTTAGATTATTCATACCTCCAGAAATGTCAGTGGCCTGCAACCTGTCTGGCGCTAATGGTGGGAGCACGTGAAATCTATGTAATAGGCCCTGCACTGGTTTCTAGTTGTTTTCCAGATACATTTTTAAGTGCTGCTTTTGACCTGCAAAGAATTTTATAGCTGAGTACCCATAGGGCCACCCATTCAAACCTGAACTGGCCCAACCTGTTAGACCATCCAGCGAGAAACTCCCACTTCTGGGAAGTGGAGGGGAGTTTGAAGTCAGCAAGTGCTCCTGACTGCCACACTGATGCTTGGAACAGCCTTCCACCTGTGACCAAAGTGGTGTTGGTAACCTCCAGGAGGAGATTAAAGACCAAGCTGTTTAAAACAGCCCTCTACTCAGCTACAGAAATTTTGTCACTATTCATTTGTAATCCTACTGATGTTATTTAATTTATATTACTTTATTTCATTTGGTTTTATGCAGTGCTTTTTTTGTTAAAAAAAAAGGTGCCGGAACTCACACACGTCATACAACCAGCCTTGCCTGCCCTCCACGTTCCATCCAAAAAAGGTGCTGGAACTCCATTCTGGGTGTTCTATGACAAAAAATGCCCTGGTTTTATGACATATATTGTTTTCATTTCAGTTTACTGGGTATGTTTTACTGTTTTGCATCCAGTGAGCTGCTGACAGTAACCAAGTTGCAATGAAATATAAGTGTAATTAATAAACAAATTTTACATTCCACAGAAATGAGTATATGATTTCCATAAGGGTTATAAAGTTTTATGTGAGACCTGAAGATTCAACGCCATGTCAAGTGGTCAAGGTGATTTAGCGATCCTTATTTAAAAAATATCTGGGGAAACAGGGAATTGTGGTAGAGTATGTGGTGATCAGAGAGTCACAACTTTTAAAATATTTTTAATAACCCCATTGTCTATCTTTATCAGGACTGGGCACTTTTGACAATCAGCTGATTTGAAATTCAGTCATATATTTTTGCATACCGAATACCTTTAAAGAATACTGTAAGATAAAATAGTTAAATGACGTAGAAATAGGGGCATTAAAAATGGAGAATCTAGAAATGCTAGCCATAGCTGTTGAACTTCCTTTGAGTTTCTAAAGAAATTCCAGCCATGCTAAGAGTAACCAATAATGGCAGTTAATGTTGTAACTGGATGGATTCCAATAATACAGTGATGATTAGTGGGTGGAATAAGTGGCATGGTGACCACTTCCATGATTATTTCCATGACAACTGTAAGAGATGAGATGGAAAACAGTATTCATAGAAAGTGCTCCCCTGACCAGCTTCACATAATTATCACCTACAACATTCATCCTATCATTCTAGTTAATGTTTAGGACTGGAAATGGGAGAGAGAGACATGATGAAAGCACTTTTTCCTATTAATTACCTATGTTTGTACACAGATGCACAAAAGGCACACATAAACACAAGAACTAACCGATAGAAGAAAGTGGTTCTTTTCTAATTATAAGAATCACAGCTGATACTTACATGAAGCTGGTCAAGAAGCCATTTTTCCATCCTGTCAGTAATTACTAATCTTGGCTGACCACAACAGAATGAAATAGAGTTAGATATGGTTAATACTTGGACATGAGACCCAAAAGAATATCCCAAAACTGTAGATTAAACTGAGAAATTAAAAAAAAAACATCTTGGAAGAAGGCTGTTTAGATGTGTTGCCAAAAAAGTTACAAAGATGGGCGAAAGTGTTACCAAGAAATAAACATAACTTGAGGGAGACTTTAACTCTACAATGGTGACTCAAGATTGTGACACATTCAACTGTTCTGAAGCTTAAAGGGTTCAAGAAATCAAATTATCTGTAAGTTTTCTTCTTTCTAGAGCACCATTCCTATAATATCTGGAAGTTTTTCAGAGTCTCTAGATCAGGGGTGTCAAACTCAATTTCATTGAGGGCCGCATCAGCATTGCGGTTGCCCTCAGGGGGCCGGGTGGGTATGGCCAGGGTGGGCGTGGCCTACTGGGTGGGTGTGGCTAGAGTGCTTATGTCCTACTGGGTGGGCATGGCCAGCTCTACATCATTCACATCAAGGGTGCCTATGGGGGCCTGGGCAGGAGTGGGACAGATCTGAGGGTTTTTGGCAGAAGGAGGGTCTCTGGGCCAGGGCCAAGGCAGTGGGGACTGTTCCCTCACTGTTTCCAGGATGGCTTCGGGGGCCACATGAAACCACTTGGATCCGGCCCCCAGGGCCTTGTGTTTGACATGTCTGCTCTAGATGCATTTATAATAATTATTTTCAAACACAACATGGGTAAAAATGGGCGTTTGGAGAATAAGTCTGTATAAAGCTGGAAACCCCAGAGCACTTTGAAATGAAACGTTCCCAGGAAAACATTGCCAGATTTGTGGCAAAAATAATAAATGGTGGCCTGTACTTTTCTGGGTGTCTGATCACTCTCTTCTTGAAAATGTGCCTACATTTTAACTCTTGACTTTGTTTGCCAAGGGAAGAGGGGAAGAAAGAAAGCTGTACAGAGGCAAGTGATGCATTTTGGGTATGTGTTCATCTGATAGCTGTCAAGGTGTCCACTTCTTTTCAGAGATGGAGAAATGGAATAAAATAGAGCAAAAAAATGTAAATAAATATCTTGGAAAGACCACTGACTGAAAGTTGGCTGCAGCTGCTGTCATTTCTTCTCAGTCGCAGTTCCTGCCTCTTCTGTTATCCTGTCCTCAGCAGATCTTTTTTTAAGGAGGAACATAGGCTAACCATGTCAACTACTGATGGCCACATGGCCAACTGGGTCACAAATACAAAAGACCTACATGAGGTTCAATCGTGCTACAAATATTATGGTTTTATGATTTTCAAAATCTGTTAAACCACAGAGCTTGATGAAAATCTTGAAACCTACCTAAATTACACAGGATCTGTTCGATTGTTTTAGATGGAATTTCTGGATCTCCATGGCTGTGATAGATTTGTTTGTTCCTATTTCCTCATTATGGAGATTGCCTGGAAAAAATGAGTGCACTATTTGTTCTGACATATTTTTCATACATATTCCTTCAACTGTGGACAATATACACAACATCAGTACTTGCTTGCAGCAGTTCAATCTCCAACTCTAAATTTATGTACCGATATTGGACTGCTTTGGATGTTTTTGAGATTGTTTGGGATTCTACAGTGAGGTGGAAATTCTTGTGTCATTTGCAGCAATAACTCTGCTCTGATAACTCTGCACATTCTTTGCAGCAGCTTAAAACAATCTCACAATCTAAACAAAGAATAACTTCTTGACTTCCATACTTATCAATAATGTTGAGAGCTAGTCTTTGAACACTAAATCTTGATGTCACACTTTGAAACATTTTTTTCCCTTTGATTGATTCAGCTGATGTTTGTGGGGTTAAACATAATAGTAGGTAAACAAAGCCCTCATATTATTTTCCCTTATCTCTCTTCCTGGGAGACAGAGAAAGTCTCTGAGGTAAGGCAGAGAGTACAGCATGGGAACTAAGAGACAATTGGAAGAAAGCATTAAGTATTGGAACTTCCTTCCTCTCCAAATGGTTTGCTAAAAACCACTTGCAAAGATGGCAAACTGTAGAGCTGAACATTTACTAGAGATTTGCCTCTAGAGATCCCTCTTCTTGAAAACCCTTGCCTTCTACCTTG
The DNA here is from genome assembly GCF_964194415.1 of Vipera berus. NCBI lineage: Eukaryota > Metazoa > Chordata > Lepidosauria > Squamata > Viperidae > Vipera > Vipera berus. The sequence goes on from NC_138202.1 coordinate 237,748,739, forward strand.
GTAATGTACAATTGTCTTGTTTCAGATTTTGGCAGATTAGCTAAAGTGAGACTATAACATACCTACGTTAATTCATTGGAGTTTTCTACTTAGGAATGGGCACATCTGAGTGGATAAACATCTGTTTTATATGGAGATGATTCCCAGCTGTAATCTGGCATCTTCAGGTGAAGCTAGAAAAGAGTCAAGAATGCAATCCTGAGCAGCCTCTGCAAATTAAATATCAATATTATTGGGTTAGATGGCCTAATGGCTTAATAAGGGAACATCCTAAAATTTAAGATGACATGACATCATGAGAATGTATCAAAAACAAACTATGGATGCTAAGAATGAGTTACCATATTGCTTGTTTTTTAAAATAATGGATCTTCCATGAAGATTAATATTTGAACTATCCATGAATCCTCTGTAGATATACTGTACAGTATATTTATAAACATGGATAAAAGATAGACATACACGTAAAAGTCAAAGCTTGTGTAATACTGAAAACATTGCACCCCATTCTCAGAAGTTCCACTAATTTAGCTTTGCTTTATTAGTAAATCAGCTTTGTGGTTATGACTTCAACTGTTCCAGATCATGAAAGTGCTCTTCATGATAAAGCTGTTATGCTCTCATATTAAACTATGATCTGCCAGTTACTAGATGTAGATCATTATCTTCTGCCAAGTGGTCATATTTGTTGTTTTCATTGCTGGGAAATTCAAAAAACTTGCAGGTTCTCCAGATGTAGTGACTCCAAAATGGAAAGCACAATATTGCTATTTTCAGATAGTTAAAATATATGACTTACTCAGTGTTGTGGTGTTCCTTACACAGAGGTAAATCCCATTCATGAAAGGAACTATTTTTCCAAAAAAGACCTCCCAGAGGGCTGTAAAGGTAAATAGCAAATAAGCAAAATGTATTGTTCAGTTAACATACAGTACTTCACATGTTTACAATTGTGATTTTTAAAAGAATTTATACTTAAAGAACTATTAGCAGAAATAAAATATTCTGAGCAATGTTCATACTGCATTGCCGAGTGAAAATTTTACAGAACTTCCCCCCCTTCGCTACACACAATTGATCTTTGTTTATATGCTATATACTATATTTACCATTTTTAACCTCAGATGGCAGACACATAATTGTCAGATTACTTTGTCTCAAGTCAAATTTAATGCAAGACATGAAGAAAATAATATTGTTATATTCTAAGATCTTATACGCACACACACACACCACTGTGTATGTCACATAAGAAAATCAGAAAATATATATGTGTGTGATAGACACAGTGGTAACAACCCCACAAAAATGCTATAATTTCCATCTCCTAATTCTCTAGAATTTCTTGTGTTCAGCAGAAAAATGCCCACATAATTTTTATTTAGGTCCAAAGGAGAATAATAATAGCAGGGGAGTTAAATATACTTTAACAGCATCATTATTTTTATGACCTCTGTAGCTATGGGCCATTATACAAAGTTTACACCAAGCAACATGCAGTCAGATTAAGCTTCCCTGAGGTCATACAAAACATTCACAGTGTTAAACTTGGAGAGACTTCTTCACAATCCATATCCATGGCCTTCAAAGTATTGATCTATAACTATGTAACCTTGAACTGGCTAAGGAATTCTGAGCGATCTCAGCCACATGAAGTCATTTTAGCTGTTCTACTTGTAATGTTTTCTCTTTTCTCCTAACGTTTGTTTCTGCTGACACAATCTAGTTTGATTCATTGATATAATGGCTGCTGATTGTCATGGGTGGGATCCTATCAGCTATTTTAGGTTATTAGTCACACGCCTTTTCCCCTTTGATTATTGTACTGCTTTCCATGGGTCTTTTGTAGGATACCTGATTGGTATTTTCTGAAACATTTGTCAGTTCTTATGTTGATCTTTATCTGCATGGGTTTATTGCTCTTTTAAAAAAGCACTAGAACTGTCCTTACACAGTACTGGTTCTGACCTGTATACAAGGTCAATTTAAACTAATAAGGTAAACCACATTGTGCTATGTGCTGCTGGTTTTCCCCTCAGTAAGTGCATTACTTTTCTAGAATTTCTACCAATAACCTCACATGGCTGTAGTTCTTACTGTTTTTATTACTTAAGGGGTTACTACTTTGTTTACATCTATGATATTTTGTCTACTCAGTTGACTACTTATGGATGCTGACAGCCACTTGCTGTCAAGCATTAGTCAAGGATGGAGCTCAATTGTTGCTTCATTCCCCACTGCCCTCCTTCATACTTGGTAACCTGATTGACAGGCACTTGTAGCATATTAGTTGAGTAACTTGACAGGTGACTAATCCACCTTTCAAAGCTCCACCCTATCTGTCCCTGCTTCAGCCTCACCCCAGCCTACCCCACATTAAGGAAATAATATTAGTAATTGTTTTCAATATGAAAGACTAATTCACTCTTTTAATTTATCCAATAACAGCATAGCTTGAGTATAATGCTTTTAACAGTCTAGAGGAGTATGGTGTACAGTACATACTACTTACTTCTCCTGTCCTAGTTGCTTCCTCCTTTCTATTCACCACCTCTAGATTGCTTGACAACATAATTCCTTTGTGGGGTTCACCAAAAGACTTGCCTCCTCTGGACCATTCTTCCCTCTTTTGGTGAAGTTTTTTGGAGAAGAAGACTGAAAGAAACCTTTTCCTACAATGCTGGCCAAAGTGCTTCCAGGTTGAGTAGCTTTGGAACATGCTACAGAAATGACCCAGCACTCATTGAAATTACCAAGCCTGAAAGACCTTCAAGATGGGCAAAAGGCATCCAGGCTGTCCATGTTCTTGATAGACTACAGGCAATTCTGCAGCATTTGCTTGAAATTGCCCACTCTGGAAATCTTTGTAAGTGTCCTCTCGGCTAGCCACCTTTGGTACAGGTTGTGTGAATTCTGCAGTGTTGAGTCCTCTATGAAGCAAGCTTTTATTCAGTACTCTTTGTGAATAATTCTTTCTGTACATCTATGTCTCTCTCTTAGATAGATTTCAAAATATATCTATATCTTTGTCAGAGATATGACCAAATAACCTTTTGCAGCATTGGCAGTTTTTAAAAAGATTCATGCTAATTTGAATGCTAATTTCATGAAATTCTCTTGTCTGAACTTTGTTTCAATTTATTTTTTACCAGGTTTGCTTACTATTATATTTTTGGTATGCATACATGACTAGATGTGGTTCCACACTACTAGTGTTCTTCATCCATCTTCCCAGACAAGAAGGAAACTTCTTGGATTTTTGTCGAAGGATTTATATCCCTGCCTTTATCTCCATGAACTCAAAGCAGTTTATAGGGAAACCTCCCTTCAGTTTATCCTCATAAGAGCAACTTTGTGATTTATCTGGAGTGAGAAAAATTGGCTGGACCAAACTTATCTAGCAGCAGACTTCACCAAGCAGGTTGGGCTGGAACAAATCAGGCAAGCTCACAGTAATCCAAGTACTTATGATACATCTTTACTAAAGAAAGTTAAGAAGCCATAGTTAAAGAATTCCTGTGCTGCTGTGTTTCAAAAGCAAGCCCCATTTATATTGCATATAAGGGCAATATTCAAATACTTCTATGCCTCTTCCTCATTCCTGCCCTGTGTAAAAGACTACACATCAACCTATTTTGCATCACAGAACAACTTTACTTCTATCATTTGTTTCTGAAATGTTCAGAGTTATTAAGTTGTTTATTACTGACTGTGTGAGAACTAACTCTTATCCAGGGAGATTCCAGGGAGAATCTGTTCCACACTGGTTGCCACAGTTATCTTAATAACTATGGAAAATACTTACCAATTTACTTACCAATTCATTCAAGTTAACTCTATATTCTTTCTTTTTCTTTCTTTCTTTCTTTCTTTCTTTCTTTCTTTCTTTCTTTCTTTCTTTCTTTCTTTCTTTCTCTTTCTTTCTATATATCTATCTATCTATCTTCTATCTATTAATAATAATGTATAAAAAGATATTAAAAGCATATCACAAAAACATCTTTTATAAAACAATCTGGCATCCAATAGCAATTTCCGCAAGACTTTAAGCAAGAGCCCTTGTAAAATAACAGCACTAGATGATGAAGAAACAAACAATAAATAATAACTACTAGAATAAGACATATCAATTTAAAATGTTGTCATAAAGGCAGCTGGCTGCCAGTAGCTTTATTCGTGATTAATGAATGTATGAGAAAATGCCAGAGGACTGTAGCAAAGAAAATTTTGAGTCATTTGGGCTTTTTAATAATGTAGCAGTAAAACGTTTGACTTTATTACTTTTGTTATCATGAGCCAGAAATCAATAGACCAAAGCAACAGAAAAGAACTTGATAAACAAGGAACCAAGTTAAATTCAGAGTAGGAGCTCCCAAGAGACTTCAAAGGACCAATGTTAATTTTTGAAGCAAGTCTTTATTAAGTTCAGAATGAAACACAGAGTTGCAAGAAAGACCATTAAAAAGCCTTCTTTTTCATTTTAATACTAAGTTGGTGCTTCAGAGAGAAGCTAATTTAAAAGCAAAGTGAAAATTAATGGAACAGCTGTGAGTTTAAATTAGCTTTAAGGTTTGTTAGTGGATCTGAATATTAGGCTTGAAGTGGACATTCTGAAGAAGACAACGGAGGAAATGAAAGATCTAAGACAGGGGTCCCCAACTCCCATGGCCTGTTAGGAACTGGGCCACGCAAGCAGCAGGCAAGTGAGTGAAGGTTCATCTGTGCAAGCGCGGGATCTACGTTGTGTATGAAAGCATCTCCCCCCCACCCCTTGTCAGTGGAAAAATTGTCTTCAACAAAACCAGTCCCCGGTGCCAGAAAGGTTGGGGACCACTGATCTAAGAGTTTAGTGCTGGTACACCTGGGGCACTTTGGAGCCAAGCAGCTTAAATGGATGCAACTGGTAATAGGATGTGGTAGCTTGGTAGGAAGGAAAGAGCATAATAATCAAAAACCTGTTAGAGGCAGTATAGTTAAAACCCAGCAGTGTCAGACTGGAGAAGGACAGTGAAGGCAATGGAAGTGGACCCTGGTATTGGATGAGAGAGTCTTGTCAATTGTCCAGTTTCTGTGGCTGCCGTGCCTAGTTGTAGCCACCAGAGCTGCCATTATATAGATGTGATTGACTAGTGTGGAAGAGATTTGGGGTGAGATGGAAAAGTAGTTGGAAGGCAGGTTGAAAGAGTGAGTTAGATGTGGAGAGGGTGGGATGGAATGGGAATTGATGGGCGACCTGTGATTTCTCTTCAGATTATGTAACTCTTTTGCCTTCTCCTGGAATGGTTGTTATCTCCTTCAAGGACTCCAGTGACAGCAGGGTCTAAGAGGAATAGTTGAGCAGACAATCAAAAGTTGCATGGATTAAATACAGTGGAGTGTGAAACGGCTGCAGACTGACTAAATTCAAAGTAGGTATCAGGAAAAGTATGGGAGAGTTTACCGTAGTTTTTTTAAAATGTGGGGGTTGGAAGCTCCATTAAGTATGAGCCAATCATTTGGGTCATTGAAGTTGATGAGGGAAGAGAGGTAAAAGGGAAGGATTGTTGCAGTGACAAGCAGAGGGAGATATGGTTTTAAGGCATGAAGCAGGCCACTTTCAGAAAAGAGGGATTGAAAAGCTAAGGCCAATCCCTCTTCCATTCCTCCATTCTTCCCAGGAACAAGGTTATGATATCCTTGAAAGTCCTAGGGTCTGACTGCTCTTCTGAATGCCAGGTCTGCTTAGAATACATCTCTCCTCAATAAAGGGGAATATTCATAGCTCAGGGTTGAAATGAGGGGTCCTTGGTGCTGTCTGAGCTTGGTTGTTTTCTTGCAGACATTTCATTACCCAAACTAGGTGCTAGTGAGTCTAGCATCAGACTAGCACTGATGATATTACTTAGTTTTGATAATAAAACATCTACAAGAAAACAATTAAGCTCAGAGAGTATCAAGGACTGCTCAAATCTCTCCTCATCTGTGATCTGACTATGGATAAGAGCAAAATTGGTTTACACCAGGCCTGGATAGGGAGAGTGGGAATGGTCCCTATCTACTTCCCATGGCAAGGGAAGTAGAGTGGAAATTGTTTGGGAGGTTCTGGAGAAACTAGAGGTCTTGTTCTGCAGATAACTGGATGTGAGGTTGGATTCAAGACATTAGTCAGGATTTGTGTTCTTGCACAGTTCTCCTTTCTGCATTCAGCAATATCCCTGTTCATTGCCAGGCTGCTGATGAATTTATCCAGGAAGGAGGAGTGTATAGAGTGATAGATATCAGTCTGCTTTCCATGAATGAAGTTTGAGATGACTCGTGAGTTCATGGCTATAATGTCAATGGATGACACTGATGAGGAAATTGCCAGATGTTTTAAAAGTATCCCTCGCTTAACAATGGTTAAACTACCCTTGGGACAATTGGGACCAGAATTTCTGTCACTAAAACAATGCATCATAAAGCCTAATGTCGGGTGACTTTGCTGCATAGAAAGAGCAGTTCCAGCAGTCCCCAAGTAATACTGTTAAGTGAATCAGTGCAGGTGATTAAGCAAGGACTTCACGTGATGGTGACTTTCAATTTCCTATCAGCTTCCCCGTTGATTTTGCTTATGGGAAGTTAGAGGGAAAGGCTGCAAATCATGGTTTCATAGGGAATCCAAGCCAGTTGCAACATTACAATCACCCGATCATGGGGGCACTGCAATGGCTGGAAAGCTGGTAACTGAAGACCACCTGTAATAAAACAACATTGTTTGCTATTTCCGCAAAACCAGCTTTCCCTGAGTCATCTATTGACAACTTGCTTTTTGTGAATGACAATTAATTATAACGTAAGAGTGAAGTAAGGTAGCCTAAGGTTCATGGACATGTCCAAGACCACACAAGGAGCTTCTTGGCTGAGGTATCACTTGTCCTTTGGCTACTCTGATGGAATCCAGCAAAACCGCATGATTCAATTTGGATCACTGGAAAACACAGGGTGATATTGATGTAATTTCTTCACAGGGCAGTATCAATGTTATTTCTTTGCCATGGAAGGTACATGGGAACTGCCTGGAAATATACCATACATTTATTGGAATCCAACTTATTGTTAATAAAACTCTGACCTATTTTGGAACCAAGAGCTGAACAATTGATAATGTTATAGATCAGACTTTCATCAGAAAGGTTTTGTTTGATAGGATGACTGACTTTGGGGTTTCCTGAAGGGATTGCCAGGGTGAAGAGGAGAAATTGCATAGACATATGTTTTAAGAGAGGCTCTGGCCATCGTCCTCTATGCCAGTACATGAAGAGAACGATGAGATCATGAAAAATGTATTAATGTGCAATAAATTAAATTATATCCCATAAAGAGTTGGCCTATTTCCCCTTTTCCTTTGCCTCATGATTGGCTAGAAGTCAATGAGTCTGATAAAAGAACTAAGTCACACAGCAGAAAACCAGAAGGTGAGCCCAGGGCTGCTAAACGCATATGTTCATAAATACAATATTATTAAGAGTATGACTTATTTCAAATATTGTGAAAGATAATCTAGAATCCATGGTCTGAATTTGAAGCTGCTTATTTAATTGATTAAAAAAACCCTTCAAATTCATATGGTTTCCTTTTGGTGAGAGTGAATGAAAGAAATGCTAAATATACAAGAAAATGATGGGGTTTCAGGACATCCTCTGAGGATCATGTTGCATTTATGAACATATGCATTTAACAGCCCTGGGCTCATCCTCTGGTTTTCAGCTGAGTTTGTTGTCTGAGTTCTGTTAATGAGCTCAATTGCTAAAGAGTCATTCAAGAATTACAAGTAATTTTATCAAATGTAAGTAAACAAGTAGATTTTTTTTTTAATGGAAAAGCTAATAAAGCCATTGTGAAAGAATTCCAGTGACTGATGTACATCAAAGGCAGCCACACTTATACCGGTAATTAAATCAATAAATACTTATGAAGTCATTGTGCTTTCTCCCCCCACCCCCCACCCCCAATGTGATATGCAATCCTTCAACAGATAGGAAACATCAGAAGCAGAGCAATCACCCTCAGTGCCATAGTTATCCCATATGAAACCTACATTAGTTAAAATTGGGAGTGGAGAAACTGCAGATATCATAAACAGCAATGGAAGTGAGTACTAAAGATCCCACTCAGGCTAAACCTGATATGCAGATTCGTTGCAGAGCCAACTTTAAAGTTCTTAATGAAGCAGCACATAAAGGGAAATGCAAATAGGCAGCACAGGTTGTATGCATTCATGGCAACAGATGGACTTGAAATACAACACGCTGGTGTTCCTGTAACTGCACACTGACAAAAACAACTACGCACATGATGGTGAGATGAAATAGGGGGAAACTTATCATTCCAGGTGGAACAGTGTAGCATTGGAAAATAGGCAATACGAATGTTTATTGGTTTGTTGCTTTGGGCAGTGAACCTACCCAAGTGAGTACAATGATCAGAGAAGTTTTGTGCTATTATTTGGAGCAGGGGGCGGAGTGGGCAGATTGCAATAACACAGTTTAACAATAAGCAGAGAAAGAAACCGCAATGCTTTTCTTTATCAGTAGAGAGCAACTGGACTTTGACAGTCTGTTTTGGTACTCGGAATCTTACCTCCTAGGAAAATAAGGATTAAGCTTTTTTTTTTTCCCTCCCTGACTTTGCAATAAATGATTTGTTCCAGCTGCTTTTTTGGGGGTGGGAAGTTCTGCATTCTTTTTTTTCATGAAGAAAGAAGGGTTATATACACATGAAAAGAGAAGTTAGGGTTACGAATTCAGTTTGCCAAAGATGAATTGAGTCAAGCTGTTTGAAAAATGCGTATCATTTGGAGTTCAATTATGCAAATTATGCTTCTGGAAAAAGAGATATGAAACACAATCAAATGTGCTTTGACAGGAGATCTGGAACAAGCTGGCACTATAGTAAAAAAGATGAATAACAACAATTTAAAATAATTATTAACAAAATGGTATAGTTACTTGAATGCATTTTATGTTTGTTTTCTAGCAGATGGAAATCTGAAGGTGATGTAGGCCAGTGTCTTTTAGCATCAGGAGTTGGTTCCATACTCCTGGTAGGGAGAGATTAATGGATCTGTTCATTCATGCTTTATTGCACATAAGTTTTTTATAAGATGTATTTTATGTATGGATTTTAGTCTAAGATTGTAATCAAGTTAAGTCAAATCATATCTGCTGAGCCAGCACTGTGAAGTAGAAGACATTTTATATTAATTATTAATCTACGATAGGGACTATTTCTTGCATAATTGCTTAATAAATGACACGGTGAACCACCTGAGGAGGAAAACTTCCAACAGCAGCAAACAGAAGCAAATATTCAAGCCTCAAACCATTTTTTTTACTCCTGATTACTCATTTCCGATAATTAAAACCACCTACAGTACATGCTTTCTAAGGAACAAAAAAATGCAACTTCCATTGACATATATGCACTACATTTCTGACACAGTATTTCCATGTCTGTTTTGTAAAAGATTGCCCAATTTTATAACAGTTCCCTGAATTCATACAAGAAGACATGTAGGATTCATTTATTTCATGTATTTATTTGAATCATATGGCCATCCATCTCACAGCAGTGACTCTGGGCAAAGTACAAGATTAAAACAACAATCTCACAATCTAAACTGTCATTGTCGTTAAAGCTATCCACTTTGGATTGTGGCAGTCATAGTTCTGCACATCTAAAATGGTGTCCGTTTGGGGAAGGCCACATGTTAGACAACAACTATTTAAATACAATTGTATTATTGGACCACTGATTGTTGCATTATTTTTCCAGCACTAAATCAAATACTAGGTACGTCTCTATCTATCTATCTATCTATCTATCTATCTATCTATCTATCTATCTATCTATCTATCTATCTATCTATCTATCTGTCTGTCTGTCTGTCTGTCTGTCTGTCTGTCTGTCTGTCTGTCTGTCTGTCTGTCTGTCTGTTTTTCTGTCTGTCTTTCTGTCTGATCTATATCATCTATCCATCTTGATGCTTCATCTCATCTACCCAAAAATGAAGAACTTATATTACTGAAAGCTCACAAATGAATTCTTGAGAACAAGATCTTTTGTGAATTATCATGTTTAGTACCTATGAGGATACTATTTAATTTGGGCTGGACTCAACTCTTAATGCCTGTCTCTTGCCAATAGTCTTCACGTACACAAACTTCATTAACTTAATAAGAGTAAAAAAAGAAGCCCATGTGGATCTAAGGGATGAGTGAATCTGTTCACTTAAATTCACCTTGGTTTATTTTTTTCCCCACTTATAAATTTGTTCATCCCATTTTAATACTCCTCTGAGTTTGTTTGAATATCTAAGTATTTAGGCACACACTTCTCCTAGTCCAGGGGTAGGCAACCTTGGCTCTTGGATAATGAAGCTGCATGCTGACTGAGGAATTCTGGGAGTTTATTTATTTATTTATTTATTTATTTATTTATTTATTTATTTATTATTTATTTATTATTTATTTATTATTTATTTATTATTTATTTATTTATTTATTTATTTATTCAATTTGTATACCTATTCCCGAAGGACTCAGGGCGGTTTACAGGGCAAAATTTAAAAACAATACAGTATAAAATTAAGTTAAAATAAAATTAAATTAAATATGGCCCCAAGAATTAAAATCCCAATTTAAAATCATTACAACCCCTCAGTCCAGGCCTGATAGCTCAAAGAGCCAGGTTTTTAGGTCCCGGAGAAATGAACGAAGGTCATTGGCAATCCAGAGTTCCATTGGCAATTGGTTCCATAGGGCAGGCGCGCCCACAGAGAATGCCCTCCCCCTGGGGATCGCCAGCCGACAATCCTTGATCGCCGGTACCCTGAGGAGGCCCTCCCTGTGGGAGCGCACAGGACGATGGGAAATTGAGTTGAAGTCCATGAGTCATAAAAGAGCCGAGGTTGCCTACCCCTGTCCTAGTCCATGTTGCATTAGAAACCCTGCCTACTATATCAAATTCCTACATTTCCCCCCCTAACCTAATGTAACTGTGCATTGTTTTTGTGAATAAAGAGTGTTTGTGCAGATTTTCCCTGATATATATTTATGGGCAGGAAGGGGTTAACCTGGCAAACTGCATTGCAGTCATGGGGCAAGGTAAAAATGAGGAACAAACCAATGTTTCCTTCTTCTCTTGTAGAAACAGAAAAGAACTTTCCAGCACTTTTACAGCATGCAGCTTCATTATCCAAGCCTTGCTCATTTTAACTGTCCTGGGAAAATTCAGTACAGACCCATTCTTCTTCCCTCTTGCAAGTCATTCTTTGGGTGAGACCTGCAGGCTCTTACAAGTATTTGAAGTGAGCTAATGATCTTTGGCATGAAATGCAGGAGACAATCCTTTTGTTTAGCTTTAATGTAATTTTCTAGAACATTATTCTATCACATTCTCTCCCTCGTACGCATACCTCTGGCATTGCCTTTTGCAGAGGTAAGACGGGGTGAGCACCTGACAATATAATAATGTATTCCATAAACAGATGGGCAGGAAACAGGTTGGGACTTTTCTCCTTATCATCATATGTTGAAGAATTCTTGGGGCCAGAGAGAAAGAAAAGATCAGTAGGCACCTGAGAACAAGGATAGCTTCCAGTTTAAAAGCCCTAAGGGCACTAGCTGAAGAAACTTCAAACACAGTTATTGTAGGAGGCATCATTATAATTTAAGTTTTCCAATCATTTTACATCTCCATCTCTTTGAAGAAATCTTTGCTCCTTAGCATATTGGAAAGAGTTGTTATGCGAATTCTTGGAGTCTGAAAAATAAAACATGGCACATGAAAGAGCAGAAGACCATTTCAGCCACATCTCATAAGCGAGGCATTGGTTGATCTATTAGGGAGGTTGCGAGAAAGAAAACTAATAATACATTAAGAAAAGTATGCTTCCTAGATTCCAAAATTCTAGAATCTTAACTCTTTTTTCCTGATGAGCCTCTTTAGCACGGCTCTTCAAACTTGGCAACTTTAAGACTTGTGGACCAACTCCTGGAATTCCTCAGCCAGCCATGCTGTCTGGGGAATTCTGGGAGTTGAAGTCCACAGTGGCGTAGCGTGGGTTGTCAGCACCCGGGGCAAGGCAAGTAATTTGCGCCCCCTAACCTGTGGATTTTAGCACTCGAGTCTCTTCCACTAGCTCAGGAATTCTGGGAGTTGAAGTCCATGAGTCATAAAAGAGCCAAGGTTGCCTACCCCTGAGTTAGGTTCAAGGCAAAAAAGGGTCTCTGGAGAAGAGGGAAAATGCTAGTTTAAAACTGAAACAAGGCAACTTTAAGGTGCCTCAGCTGTGATTTAGGATGAGACAAAGAGAGGACATGGCGTTGAAAATGGTTAATGGGGCATGTTTGTTCCACTCTTAGTGGATGTCAGGATAAACCCCACGAGAGAATGACCTTACAACAGATGTGAATAGGCTTGGACTACGTTTGTAGATTGAGTGCATACATCACATGGAGCGATGATGGGCTTCATCAAGATTTATGATCCCACAATTGGCTAGTTTTCTCCATCTTGTCCTAAACCCTGGATACCAACCACGGTTTATGGCTTAGCATGTGGCGTGGGGTTGACCCAACATGTTAGGCGACAAACAATGACTTCCAACTTACAATGCCTCAGCTTCCCAAGGTTATTCCAAAGCCGGAAAAGCCAACCAACCCACCCTGCAGCTTTGCCTGCTTAGGCTGAACCCCAGGAATTCATACTTGCTGCGGCGCCCGACCTATTTTCTGCCCAGACGCTGCTTATCCAAGCCAAGCCGCCTCCTTCTCTTTGGCACCTCACCCCAAAGATTCGCCGGCCTGGCTGGAAACTCTCGCTGCTGGCGACGTGTGTCGGGGGGGGGGGGCGGTCCCGATCGCCGATGCACGGTTGGATCGGCAACCTGCCGACGCAGCTTTCGTTCCAGAGCAGGGACCCCCGGAGAGACGCTGCAGCAATCCTCCCCCCGCGGGAAATCCACCCTCTTTCAAGCCCCGCCGCGCCCCCCCCACCTTTGGCAACCCCGGGAGCGCCTTGGGAGAGCCTCCGCAGCGGAGCCCCGGGGTTGCAGGAGGGCCGCGCTCTGTGCACGCTCAGGAGCCGCCTTCTCCTTTGCGGGGGGGGAGGAGGGAGAGAAGGCTTCCGTCCAGCGCCGGAGCGAAGGCGGATTCCAGCCTCTGGCCCTCCTGGCGGGAGCCGTCCTTACAAACGACGGGAGTAAATAGGCGCCAACCGCGGCTGCCTGCGGCGGCGGCGGCAGCAGAGAAGGGGGGGAGGGCAGGCGGGAAACAAGCCGGAACTTCAGCCAACCCGAAGGCGAGAGGGATTATGCCCTCTCGGGGGAGCGGAGGCTGCCTGGCAAAAGTTAAAGGAGCTCCAGCCGGGCCTGGCTCCCCGGAGCCTTCTAGGCTCCCCCAAAGAAGAGCTCCGCATTGTGGCCTATGGAGTTTCCGGTTGGAGCGGCCCGAAGGAGGAGTCACGCTGTGTGTTTGTGTGTGTGTGTGTGTGTGTGGCGCGCCGTGGGGCATCAGGCCCTTCCCGGCTGGGGCTCCGATGCCTCCGCCCTGCCGGATCCCGGCGCCGTCGAGCGCGCCCCCCCCAGATGTTGCGCCTGGTGCAGCCGGCCCCCCCTGCACCCCCCACGCTACGCCACTGGAAGTCCACATGTCTTAAACCTGCCAAGTTTGGAGATCTGTGCTTTATTGGAAACTTGCCTCCTTGGTCAAGGGCTGATATCAATCAATACTGCATTTTTAAAAATAGATAATTTCTGCAAGTTAAACATAACTTTGCTGTCCTATTATAATACCGATTTACAGAATGTTTCTTGTAAAGTAGGCTATATAGCTGGCAATCATTTTCATGCATGCTCCAGAATGGTTTCCTGGTGTACAACAGGCACTATGAGATTCCAGGGTTGTGGTCTCTCCCACTTTTTGCTTTCATCAAAATAAAGCAAAATCTATTTGCTTTCATCAAAATAAAATGAGCCGTGGTGACGCAGTGGTTAGAATGCAGTATTGCAGGCTAATTCTGCCCACAGCCTGGAGTTCCATCTTGATCAAGGTTGACTCAGCCTTCCATCCTTCTGAGGTCGATAAAATGAGGGCCCAGATTGTTGGGGGGAATATGCTGACTCTGTTAAACGCTTAGAGGGGGCTGTAAAGCACTGTGAAGCAGTATATAAATCTAAGTGCTATTGTTATATTACACATGGCCAGTGTAACTTCCATTTTGTGGACAAAGCCAGTGACAAGACATTTCTTTACTATTAAGAAGAAAATTATATAAAAGTTCCCAGGTCATCAGCCTTAATTTCAGTGAGTCAGTAGGTGCTACCTCCACTAATTATTTCTTGCCAGGATTTCATTGCAGTTGCAGAGGGCAGCCATGCAATCCTAGGAAAGGTACAGATCATTTTAGGTATGTCCTCCACCCATTCTCCAAGATTTTCTGAAGTGCTATTCTACCCCAGTCTTTACATTTTATTGGCGCTCCTTCCCATTACATTAAAAGTTTCAAATACAGTAAAAAATTAAAAGGAAGATTAAAAAAAGAGAGGAAGGAAGGAAGGAAGGAAGGAAGGAAGGAAGGAAGGAAGGAAGAAGGAAGGAAGGAAGGAAGGAAGGAAGGAAGGAAGGAAGGAAGGAAGGAAGGAAGGAAGGAAGGAAGGGACTTCTGCCCTTCTATGGAGTAGTTGCCATCTTACAAGTTTCCCTCCTTTTTCTTCCCTCCCTTACTTCCCCTTCCTTTTTAACCCTTTAGGTAAAGGTAAAGGTTCCCCCGCACATGCGTGCTAGTCGTTTCCAACTCTAGGGGCTGGTGCTCATCTCCGTTTCAAAGCCGAAGAGCCAGCGCTTGTCCAAGGACGTCTCCGTGGTCATGTGGCCGGCATGACTAGATGCCAAAGGCGCACGGAACGCTGTTACCTTCCCACCGTAGTGGTCCCTATTTTTCTACTTGCATTTTTACGTGCTTTCGAACTGCTAGGTTGGCAGAAGCTGGGACGAGTAACAGGTGCTCACTCTGTTACGTGGCACTCGGGATTTGACCTGCCAAACTACCGACCATCTGATCGACAAGCTCAGCGTCCTAACCCACTGAGCCACCATATCCCTTTATAACCCTTTACAGACCTGCAAACCCAATTCAGTCTTTTCTTCTTTGAAGAAAAGGCCCATATAAGGCTTCCAGTCTTTCAAATATCTTTATTGCTTGAAAGGTCAGCTTTGGCATTTCTGCAAGCTCCATTAATTTTATAATCTAAACTTCTCAGTGGATATTTC
Organism: Vipera berus; assembly: GCF_964194415.1. Lineage (NCBI taxonomy): Eukaryota > Metazoa > Chordata > Lepidosauria > Squamata > Viperidae > Vipera > Vipera berus. The sequence goes on from NC_138202.1 coordinate 237,764,029, forward strand.
ATTATTCTTCCAGTTGTGCATCCAACAATCTTGCTGCAATTACCATATATAGTATTAATTTCCTGTATTTTGTTTTCTAGGTCAATGTGCATAAACCCCAATAAAAACAATTCTGCTTTCCTCCTAATGTTGACAAGGATAAACTTTGCATCATTGTATGGATTTGCACCAAAAATTATTTGCTTTTTCACATTTTAAAGGACAAAAGAAGAGAACTGAACTGAAATGTTTGGGGAAATGTACTTCTCTACTAACTCTGATACAGCAAATTTGCAAGTAGATGGCATATCCTCAAGGGGTCTCACAGTGTAAATTAAACTTTGGCATTAGACAATCTTACATTATCTCCAGAACTATATTTATATTATTTGGAGAGAAAAAAAAGTTGTGTTGCCCTCAGTCAGGTACAATTTGGCTTGAAATGTTGTAACTTTTGGCATGAAGTAAATTGAATGTTTTGTAGTACATTGATAAATTAATCACTAGGCCTTTTGGGAGAAAAAATTCAGAAGCACTTTCAGACCTCTCCACTATCTAGTAGTGTAAAAATGTTGAATTGCTGTTTTCCTGAATGGGAAGTTCCTGGAATTATTTTCATTAAAAAATGGGGCTATATTTGCTGCCTAAAGCAAATAACTGCAAAAGAAGTTTCATTCTGTCTGAATGCTCTGTTGTCAAGACACTTCATCAGAAATGCTGCTATGTGATTTTGTGTGTGTGTGTGTATTAGTGCAACTAGACGATTTTAAAACTTTATTAATCTCTTGTAGTATAGATAATGAGTTGCTTGGAAAATTTATCATTTATTATATACTTTGACTACATTGTTTGCAGTCTTTCCTCTTTATACCCATTATACATTTCCACTACCCTTTTGTGTAGCAATTAATTCTATATTTTTATTTAGTTTTGTTCATTTTGTCATTTCATTAAACATTTTTTCATATTTACTACTATTGCTCTACATAGTTCTATGGCCCTCTGAAACATTTTTTCCTTTGTTGTAATCAACTTCTCCCTCCTGTTTAATCCTTCTGCCCATTTTGTTAGAAGATAAATAGGTCTTCTACTATTTTATACTATTTTATATGAAGTAAATATGAAATTTACTTTCTTTTGCTATTCTACTGCCAATATTGTTCATTTCAGTTTTTTTTCTTCTTTTCCACATATCATTTTTCCAATGATCACTGCTGGCATAAAAATATGATCTGTTGTATATTCAAAACTTCTCAACATCTTCTTTTCTTCAACTAATGTCATGATAATAAGCAAACTGAAGGTATGGATTCAAGTATAAACTCTACTTTGTGTTAAACGGTTTTGATTCTGTGGAGTGTTCAGAGTTAAGTTATTTTATGTAGTATTTCTTGGTGTAAAACAAAATCAAATATTCACTACTATCTCATCTTTCATTCTGACTGAAGTGGCTGGTGGAGAACAGCTTGTGGTTTGTTAATTGTCAGTCAAAGCTGTCACTGTAGGAGAATCTGAGCCAACTAAATTATACTGCTCAAAAAAATAACTCTAGAGGCCGGTGCTCATCTCTGTTTCAAAGCCAAAGAGCCAGCACTTGTCCGAGGACGTCTCCGTGGTCATGTGGCCGGCATGACTAGACGCCAAAGGCGCACAGAACACTGTTACCTTCCCACCATAGTGGTCCCTATTTTTCTACTTGCATTTTTACGTGCTTTCGAACTGCTAGGTTGGCAGAAGCTGGGATGAGTAACAGGCACTCACTCTGTTACGCGGCACTCGGGATTCATCCCACCAAACTGCCGACCTTCTGATCAACAAGCTCAGCATCCTAACCCACTGAGCCACCGCATCCCTTGTGTGTGTGTGTGTGTGTGTGTGTGTGTGTGTGAATGCAGAGAGTCATGGTAACAGGAGTTATACAAATGTCTTCATTGTGGTGTACACAGGTTGAAAGCTTGTCCTAGACCTGAGAATTCTTCACCAGCTTCAGCACAAATTAGTATATTTTACAATTTGATCAACAAATAAAAGAAAATAAATGGTCAACTTCATTTCTAGTGTTAGAAATGTTAAGTCTTTCTGCTTCTTATTTTGGGTAAAGGGATGGGATGTTGATTGCCAATTTGGCTCCAAAGTAACAGCAGCAGTTATTGCAGATATGCCAGAGGGAGAACAAGTACAACTTCACAACACAATGGAATATGTGTGAGTGAGGTCAGAAAGGGCTTTTGATGGGAAAATGTTCAATCGGTTTTGGTAGGAGAAAAATCTTGGCATGTTTCCAGGTGTTTGTTCAAATTGACTATGTAGGTACCAATCATGTAATAAAGTGTTTACACATGATGATCAATGGCTAGACCACTATATAAGTCTAGTAAAATAAATACCGGTAAATCTGAAACTTTGTCAAGCCAGTTGCCAGCCAACATTGGTAATACTGAGCCACATGGGCCAATGGTTTAACTACTCAATAAAAGACAGCACATGGTCTAGAGAAAATTCTTAAATCTTTGAGGGTGAAGGTTCGTTGTCCGAGTTTGTGGGTTGGTTTCCGAACATTTCGTTACCAGGCTAGGTAACATCTTCAATGGCATTTAAGCATCCCCTAAACGCCGCTGAAGATGTTACCTAGTCTGGTAACAAAACAACTGGAAACCAACCCACAAGCTTGGAGAACAAACCTTCACTCTCATCCTATACCCGAGCTACAGATATTCACCACTATTGCAAACTTAAATCTTTCTATCTCTGAACCACTTTTATACTGTATTTCCACTTGTATTGATAGGTTTCCTCTCCTCCTCCCTTGTTTTTAAAAGGGCGCAGTCTGAAAAAAACCTGGCAACTCTACCAGATATTGAGCTGCTGAGATAACAGATCATTTGCAAAATGTACATGGAGTTCTAAGGTTGGGAAATGTTGTTCATTTTGCTATGGAGGTTTCTATACAACCAGGTCATAAGCTATACCTTCAGAGCAGAGAAAATGTTGCTGAAAATAAAGTGCTCCTCACTGAGCATTTTAAACTGCAATGTGCTGTGTGTGTGTGTGTAGATGTTTACACACACACATGCAGTGAGAAATAGAGTTCAATGTTTCAGGTAATTAATTTTCCATGGCAATGAAGCCTTTGAAATCTGGACGTTTTCCAGCAATAATGACTCAGACACTGTACAGATTTTCAGTAGTTTTATTGAAAAATGCCTCTTTTGTTTCAGAAATAAATAATATAAGGCAGTGAAATTCACAATTTGCAGTTAAAATATAAAAGCAGCAATTCTATATCCATAGTCTTGCAAACAATTTCCAACTGCTTTTTTCTGATAACTATGAAACATTATATTCCGGAGAGAAGGGGAATCATAACTAAATATACAACACAAACATGCAATTCCATCTCTGCAGGATTGACTGCAATTTGGCATAAATGTTAAAGTCTCTAAAACAAGGAAAATTAAGCCATTACTTCTTTTAAAATTGTATCCAGTTGATACAAGGATGCCAGCTATATTATTTAAAGGTCTGTGGTTGTTAAAAGGGATGCATAAAAGCAGTATGTGCCCTGCAAAATATATGCAAAAGTAGAAGAAATTGCTTACATGGAAAGAGAAATTTCTTCCTTTTATTAGATGTTGCAGATTGGCAACAGTGACTGAATTACTGAGCAAGCAATTTGATGAGGAAAAAAATGATAAGGCAAGCTCTTCCATTGCTGAGACATCCAGATTACTTGTAGTAGCTGCGAAGAAGGCGGGATTTTTGTGGTTGTTACATTTTTAATCTATTAAAAGAACTGTAGCCTTGCAGTCACTTTGATGCACTTGTTAAGGTTTAACGCAGCCACCTGAAGCACAGGTATATTACAGGCATTCCAAGAGAGACAGAGAGAACGGAATGTGTAGCAACATCTATTGCTATTCCCACATACGTCAGATATTTCTCAGAAGATTTAAGTTGTACTTCTGCTTGGAGACACGGTAGGAGGAATAGCATATCTACATATGAGAGAATGGCAACAACAAAAACAAATACCCCAAGGGAGAGGGGGTGGGGAGAGAGAAGTGAGAAAATAAGACATTTATGGTTTTGTTTTTGCTTTTCTTGATAAGGAGCGTTTCCAGCGCATATGTTCAGGGAACCCAGGTGAGTGCATATCAGATCCATAGTCCTCATAGTGCTCATCTCTTCTTTCAGGCTCCACTGGTACTATGTAGGCCTCACTGTCAGGCTGATATGGTCCACTGTCAGGTACATAGGACTCTGGTTGAAAATAGTTGTCCAATGGAACATTAAAGGTTATTATCATATGTCTTTGAATCAAGAAGGGATTTCTTTTTCTGACGTTTAAAAGCAGGCTATTCGGTTGTTGATGTTTTATTTTAGTAAATCTGGGATGGTTTGTCTTTTTCTTTTAGTCAATCCTCAGGGCTTTCATTCAGAAGCGATTTCATTTTTTTTAAAAAAAACCACCCTAACCAATGATTCTAAAATCAATAATTTATGTAGAAATTCTGCCACGCACATGGATCTCAACAAGGGGAGTTGTGACTGGGGCATTGATTGCCCTTGCCTTTGACATGAATGCTGGAGCTTTATATGTTTGTCCAGCAAAAACAGGGGGCCAGGGGGGGGGGAAGCACCGTGTTTTGTCTGTTGAAGAATTTTTTCTGCTCCCTTTCGAAAACTTTTTTTAATGGCAAATTAACATAAAATTTAAACAAAAATAATAACATCCACATCTAAAATATTGAAAACTGAAGTTCTGTGCAAAAATTAAGCCTCTTAGGGAGCAAAGAGACTTAATGGCAAGCAAATTAGCAAGTCCTACTTTGCAGTTTAGTCTCTAACATTGATTTTGTGCAATGTACAGATAATGATCATTCAAAAATAATTTCAATTTGGGAGAAGAAAAAATTCTGAAACAGAAAGAATACTGGCACAATTTAAGGACTACAATGCTCAAAATAATTTTGAGGTTTAGGTTTTTTTTAAAGATAAGTATTACAATTGTTGTTAGCTGCAAAGTCGTGTCCGACCCATCGCAACCCCATGGACAATGTTCCTCCAGGACTTCCTGTCCTCTACCATCTTCTGGAGTCCATTTAAGCTCAAAATTACAAACCGTAAAGTCAAGCCTTGAGTAATTTCCAGTGAAAACCATTGAAATTTATTAATCTCAATTAGTCACAATTAGTTGTAATTTACTCCATTTATTTCATTGGGACACAATTAATTTTAGTAGGCTTAATGTATACTTAAGTAATTTTTAAGAGTTCCACTTAAGTGAAAGCCAATTATTAAAACCAATGCTTTGTTCAAATGGGGAAACTTCATGTATGCAACATTGTTTTATTCAAAATAGCTCCCTATGGGTGTGGCAGAAATTTACACCAAGTTGTCACCATTGACAATAACAGCAACTACTATTTTCTGACAAATGTGCCTCATATCCAATTGAACTAGAGCTAGTGCTAGAGGAACCCCAAAGATTTCAGGAAAATCAGAATCAAAATTAATTATATTTTCAGCACTTGTAAGAAGATTACATATACAAAAAAGCCTCAAGTCCTGAATGAGGTAAGAGAAAAGAAAAGAAAGACTTCAAAAGTTTTGAAGAAATTATGCTGGCACAAATTAAAAAAGCAGAAGGAAGTTTGAATGCAAAAGCATGATGTAATGTTAACTAGGTTTAGTGGACATGATTCCATACAAATCATTTACAAGCCAGAATTAGTTCATTATTTACAGTCATTTTCTGTTTCGCCAAGGTAAATATATTATGGTGTTATGTTTATTAAGATGTTTATAAGCCTCCGCTGCCATTCTAGTAACTTGGTTTTGCTACAATTGGACAGTAAGAACAGGGAGGTTGAGTTTACATCCCTTGCTTTGTCAAATGCCATTGCCCTTTATTGCAATCACAAATGCTTGTTAGTAAGTACATTCTTTTAAAAAGAGCATTTCCCCTCTTATGAGGCCAACACCATTTATGTAACCATTATCTATAATGAAATAACCATACAGATTCACGTCCAAGTAAGCACGTGCACAAACATCTCAGAAACAGGATTTTCATGAAAATTCAAACTGTAAGCAGCACTGGCGGCATAGAAAATTTGTTAGCCGGATCCTGAAATAGGTCAAAGATTTAGTTTTCAGGGTTGAACAGCTGTGCAAAACTGTTTTTCATTCATTACATCTATGAGAGTTAAACTGTATGTATATCTATCTATCTATCTATATATATATATATGCCAGATTATTTTCTGAAAGGGTAGCACTTCAGTATTACTTTCCATTTATTTCTCATTCAATTGTTGATATTGTGCAAATTTTGCATTATGGCTTATTCTATTGAATTTGATCTACCCATTAATACTATGAATGTGTGTGTACATATATATATATATATCTATATATATTCACGTATACATGCAAACAACATAACAAACAGCAATATCACATATAAGGTGCTACAGTGCACACAACAAATTAGTGATCAATATTAAGGACCTGGAATCTTTTCTTGAAGAGGCCTTAAATATATGGCATGGTCACTGGTTATGACCCTTCCTAGTTTAGTGATTTGGTATCCTGTGGTCACAAATATCCAGCATTTAACTTCCTTTGACCATTCAGTGCCTCAAATTGACTCTTCTCAGAAGAAATTTGCATAATAGACCAATATAGCAGATTCCATTAAATTTGATACAGTGCAAATAATGACTTCCCATGCCCTAACCCTTGCCTAGTTGTCTGCACTGTATCACAAAATGACATTTGAGATGGAAAATTAGATTTCAGGTACTAATTTTGTATAGATAATCCCATCACGAATCAGAAAGATGAACGCAGAAATGGCAAACTCTGTTCTTTATACTTTAGACGAATGGTCAACCTTGTTCAGAAGTACAGGAGTAGTTTGATGTAGAAGGAAAACAGGAAGAAGAAGGAAAAATGGTCAATTATGTCCTAACAGCAATGCGCCTTATCCTTTCACTTTAAATATTAGAAATAAATTAGATTGAAACATATAAAGTACTTTTTTCCTTAAAGTAAAATTGGCACTTCAAACTGGGACAAAGCTACTTCAAAAACTGGAGAAATTTTATAAACGTGAAAGAAACCAGTGATGAGAATCATGACAAATATGTCTAAATCTGATTGAGTTGGGAAGCTTAGACTGTTCAGCAGTTGAGCAGTTTTAATTTCTAATTAATTCTACTTTTACTACAACTTTTCACTGCATAAAATTATTCATGCTGAACAAGCTTTTATTAAAGTATTCAATGACATTTAAGTTCTCAATAACCTACCTGGGTATCCTTGGCCGTTGTAAGCAATGCTAGCACACAGGGATGAATCACAGTATCCAGGGGGCCCAGGAGGGCCTCTGATACCACCATTACCAGGTCGGCCAGGTGGCCCAGGTGGACCTCGGGAACCTGTAGAACCTGGTGGGCCAGTTCTGGATTCTCCTTGTGGACCTAAGTGTAGAATGAAAAGGAAAGTGTTGTATCAATAAATTCAACACGAGGCACTTTAGTAAAGTGGCTGGCAAAATTAAAAACTAGATTACACTCAAGCATATAGTTAAGGAATGTTTCTGTTCGGTTTCAACATATGGTGTTAATGAAACAACCACAGGAAACCAAAACGTAACTCATCATTAGTTGTTTCCCTGATTTTAAGATCTTTAGTCATAGAAAATTGTTTTGGCCCGACTGAGTCTGGTGGATTACACAGGGAAGCAACTTCTATGGTACGTTTCAAATAAAGCATAAGATTATTTTAATTTTGCAACTCCGTAGCTTTAGAATAGATGAGATAATGTTTTCCTTGGAACAATTTATGTTCATGGTTAAAAGACATGGAAGTTTTCATAAAATGTAAGGTAGAAATTGTTATGAGCTTATTATGGAGTTTGTCATGAACATTCAATAATAAATTGAAGACAGAAGCAATGAGACAGAATCTGACTAACCCTGCCAAGATCTAAATAAGGAACCAAACTATAATAATAGCAAAACTAGCCACTATGACGAACATCATGATCTATGAGAGAGCCCTGTAACTTTGTATATGGAGAGAGAGAGAGAGAGGGAGGGGGAGAGAAGTATCACAAACAAAAGCCAATTGCTACTATGGAATTACTCAATATTTTCATCTGATATGTGGACTTAAGGAGGATGAACAACATGATGAATGGATAAAACTTTGGTAGTATATATCATTATTTTTAATAGTATATATCACTATTATAACCTACCTGGTGGCCCTGGCAAACCTCGTGATCCTTGTATTCCAATTCCTCTTTCACCTTTCTCTCCAGGTAGCCCTAAAGCACACCAAAAAGAAAATATATTCAAGCTGCGTCACAGAAGTGATGCCTTCAATTGCTCAGGAAACATCTAATGTTGGCTGTTTGGTCAATGCCAGTTTGAGCAGTTTTCATGGTCTGACATTTGAGGTTCACGTATGTTCTTTGTTTTGCTGATAGTCCCACCACTGTTCTAAACCCTGAAAGTTTAGAACCCTCCCCCCTCTTCAGGGGAATATCCCCATGACCCTAAGGACAACCCACCTCGCTCGCCAGGGGAACCTTGCATGCCAGGTGTGCCCGGAAATCCTGGCCTGCCTCCATTTCCAGGCTCTCCTGAGTTGCCAGGAGGTCCAGGGGGACCCGGTGGCCCTGGAGGTCCAGGCTGGCTGCGACTTGAATGGTAATCGTTTGGAATTTGATTCAGCATCTGGTTAAATCGGGTCATTTGGTCTTTTTGGGGACAAAAAAAAAAGAAGAAGAAATAGATTAACTAAGAGAGTGAATAATGAAACATCCTTTAGAGTGATTAAAAAATACTCTCTACCCGGCAGCTGATGCCAAAGTTGAAACTAGTACAGTCTGCCATTTTAAAAAGAAAGAACTATTCAGCGAATGGAAGACTTATGCATATTCTTATATCCTTTCCCTTCCCCAACTCAAAACGGGAATAAATTGTGCTGTATAGAAACTTAAGATACTTGATTATGTACTGATTTCTCTGATAATTTTTTTTACTACTCCTCTACAGTTCCTACCCACCAGTAAAAATATATAAATTAAATCTAGGCTAATGAATAGCCAAGTATGTGTAACTGTCTAAAGCAGGGGTGTCAAACTCAATTTCATTGAGGGCCGCATCAGCACTGTGGTTGCCCTCAGGGGGGCGGGTGGGTATGGCCAGGGTGGGTGTGGCCTACTGGGTGGGCGTGGCTAGAGTGCGTATGGCCTACTGGGTGGGCATGGCCAGCTCTACATCGTTCGCATCAAGGGTGCCTATGGGGGCCTGGGCAGGAATGGGACAGATCTGAGGGTCTCTGGCAGAAGACCAGGGCCAGGGCCAAGGCAGTGGGGGCCATTCCATCACTGTTTCCAGGATGGCTTCGCGGGCAACATGAAACCACTTTGCGGGCCGAATCCGGCCCCCGGGCCTTGTGTTCGACATGTCTGGTCTAAAGTGATGCAGATGTGCTGTCAGCACGGGTGCCTCCTGGATTATGACCAGTGAATAATAAACAGTTAGGATGGTTACTTGAAGAATGGGGGCGAAGAGGAAATGCATTACATGTAAATTTTCGTAAGTTAGCACAGGGTTTTTCAATTATATTCCACAAAATCCTAGAATTCAGTGACAGTGAGATATTAAGAGATAAAAACATTAGTTGACTGTTGTTTTTCAACTAACAGATTCTCCAGTTCTAGGTCCTGCCTTAGGCACAAAGTCAGCTTCTCTCAGCCCTAAGACGAAGGCAATGACAAATCACTTCTGAAAAACCTTGCCCATAAAACTACAAAAACACATCCAGGCTATTGCCAGGAGCCAACACTGATTCAAAGGCACAAAACAAAACAAAATGTTAATTTACAAGAATAAATCTAAATGTTAAAAAAGAATTACTCCTATCAATACTATCCCTTTCAACTTGACTTCTGGCTCAGACTCCTGAATTAAGGAAGCAGCAACTGAAAATATTTTGTTCTGTGTTGCTTCTACCTCTGATAGGGATTGTGAACTAATATGCACTTGTAAAAGAAACTCTCCTCTGATTTCCCATTAAGAAAACAACCCTTTAGAGCAGGGGTCTTCAAACTTGGCCCTTTTATGAATTGTGGACTTCAACTCCCAAAATTCCTCAGCCAGCGTGCCTTACCACAAGTCATAAAAGGGCCAAGTTTGAAGACCCCTGCTTTGGAGGAAGGCTGTTATAGAGCATATGACTACTCTGCAAACATCCCACATGCTTAAAATCTACAGTGTGTTAGTGCCTGACAACTTGGTATACGGCTTTTGTTGTATGTGATAGAAGCACCACTTACTGTTGATCATTTGTTCACAGACTTGTCTTGCCACAGCTCGCATCATACCCTGGGAAGCCATGTCTCCCTTAATAAATAAAATGATTGTTGGTTTATATCTCACTGTAGTAAAGAGATTTTTTAAAAAACTGCATTTAATAAGTTAAAAAATGTATGTGAATTAATTCTAAAGCTGCACTTACTCGGTCACCTTTTTCACCTTTCAATCCAACTGGACCCTGTAACAGATTATAGTCAATCAAAACGTTACCACAGGACAGCTTTGTGAAGCACAAATAAATGACCCAGGTAGCAAAACCCAAAAGAATGAATTTTTTTTAAAAAATATTCATAGTGAATATTTCTGTATCAAATAAGTAAACGTCAGAAATTGGAGGGGGGGCTTAAGTAAACAGCCTCATAAAATTTAGAGTCAGGGTATCATCCACATATGCAGAAAAAAGATGTGGTGAAATATTGAGCAGACTAGACTACTGATCTGCATTTCCACAGGCTGAAAACGGGATGCCACAACTGAATGTTTTCTTGATTTTTAAACATCAGAATACCATTTTTCCTCTTGCAATTATATAGGAAAGAGCTGTTTGAAATAGTATAGTGCTGAACCAGTGGATATTCTTGCTCATTGATTCAGCAGGACTGAATCTCATTACGCAACATTGTAGAACATATGAACGTCTTGGAGCTTTATTTATATGCAGCATAAATAATATGCAGGATGAGGCTAAGCGACCGACAAGGATTGTGAAGGTTCATGATTGTGCTTCATCCTCTTTTTCCAGCAGCTTCCCCTCTTTCTTCCCTACCAACCATCAGCTTGGCTGCTTCCCTCTGTTCCCTTCTATATCTTTTCTGGTGGAGCAATCAGGCTTCATTCCATATAGAAAACATAGCCCCATTTCATCCATGTATGGACCCAAACAGCCAAAATGTATGTGTTTCTTTTCAAGCACCAAAAACCGCTGTTTCAGTCATTTGAAAATTGCACGGAATCTTTTACTTGGTAATGTATTTAAATTCTGATTTCTTTTTTTATATACATACCCTTCACTCTATTTCCTTTTGTGGTAAGCAACATGAGGCAATACACAAAAAAGAAGAAGTAAGAAATAGTAAGGAAAAGGAATTGAGGTATGAGAAAGAAAGGTAGCTATATATCAAGCACATTGATCTGCAAATCATTCTTGTTTGCTCTGCATCCATGAACTGTTTCAAACATTGTTTTGTGATCTTCCTATTTGCCCTTTTAACAGATAAAATGCTTTATAGCAGCACTGTATATATATATGGAACAGAAAATAAGACATCCTACTATTAAATACAGTACATTGTGTTGCATTGTGTTGTTTAAGTGTTCCATATATATATATATATATATATATATATATATATATATATATATATATATATATATATATATACATATACATATACATATACATATACATATACACACACACACACACACACACACACACACACATATATATATATATATATATATATATATATATATATATATATATATATATATATATATATATATATATATATATATATATATATATATATATATATATATATATATATATATATATATATATATATATATATATATATATATATATATATATATATATATATATATGTCAAATACTTGTTAACTATTTTTAGATTACCTTGCTAGGCCCCAAACATGGGACAAATCTTTATTTCCTGTGTCAGCCTAACCTGAAGGCCATCGACAGGCAGTAGTCACACCGGTGACAGCTCATATATGTGTAAATTTTAAATTGCTAACAAAGAATTAAGGGAGACTGATATGCATTTCAAACTTATTAGTTTTCATGGCTGACTGATGAATATATATATATATGAAATTCTAATGGGTCATGAATATAGAAATTGGTCTCATATGTTTAAGAAATATGGGAAACTACCACATGAACCATGAATCAAAATAGTTCAAAAGCATTGCCTATGTCTTCCTAGATTTCAGACACTGGTCTCTCCTTTTTCCCCCTCCTCAAAATGCTGAACCTTTTGCAATCAAAGCAGTTATATGACCATTGAGCTATATTCTATCTCTGGTTCCAACAGAGATTTTATTAATAAAATATATTCCATTAAGCCTTGACCATTAAACCATGTTACTTATAACTATCAAGCAGCCTTTTAAGTGTGTAACTTTCAACTTTTATCATCTAAAATAGATCTGTTTAGAGACATCCATAAGAGTGACTTGACAAAGAAGATGTATTCAAATACATTAGTATTTCTATTTATCCTCTGAGACGTTCCTTCATTATTCTTTTCTGTAGTGTATTCCTGTCTCTGTGACAGCCAATTCTGAATGCCAATTTGATGAGAAAATAGGGTAGGTCTGTATATAGTTAATGTTCAGTTTCTGTACAATAAATGGATAAAATAAGTTTCAAAAGTTACACAATTGAGCACTGATCTCTTTTCAATTAATGCTTCCTTCATTTTTAATTAAAATGAAATGTGGAAGAAACAATCTAACTACCTGATGAAATATCATAATGAATTGTCCAAGTAACTGTTGTTATTCCCTGGAATAAGGAGACTTCATTTCAGAGTCTCCCCCAACTCTAATTGTTAGAAAATAAAAACTCTTTCAAGTCAAGCTTCTCTTCATATGTGTAGTCCTTGGCAATAACAGGCACATGGCTTCCCTCTGTCTTCTTTCTTGATTGTTTTGCAGCCTGTCTAAGCTACAGTCCTGGAATTTCCAAATTGTCCCACGTCCAAGTATTAGCCAGGTCCAGTCCTGCTTAGTTTCCAAACTAAGTTCAGTCAGGTGTTGCCTCTACTGAAATCTGGATTAATACCTGTTTCATTTATTAAAAGCAACACTGAAGGAGTTGGTTAGAGTGAAGTTGTCAGAGTGGTTGACTGTTCTACTATATGCACTTTGTACTACAGACATTCAGCAATAGTATTTTGTAGATACACACAAACAAGCATACAAATAATCCGTCTGTAGCACGTTTGTAATACAATCTGTCTGTAATACAATCCTTTCAGAATGTAATTTAAATGAATACACTATATTCCTTTATTACCAAGTGGAAGAGACCTCCCCACTTCCAAAATCTACTGCCTCTCTTCTTTAACAAATGTCATTGGCCTACTCTGAATATTAAATATTTTTGCAAATGTCTCCCTGAAATGTGTCACTTAATACTTTTCCATCAGCTCAGCAAGACACCAGTAGATCTGATACTAGTTAATTTCAAAACCTCTCAATGTGCTTAATGATACACAAAAATATTCCAGAAGTCAGGACCAGAACATCACTGTATGCAATTAAATACAATGTCAGTATTTATAAAATATGTCACCGAGATCATGAACAAAAGTAAAACATTTACACTAGATATAATTTCAAATATAGGGACTTCAGCATCAAGCATGCCGACTCAAAATGCCCTTTTGTATTCTTAAGTCTGGTTGTGGATGTAAGATTCAGAGAGCACATCTGTCTCTGTTTCATAATTCTTTGTTATTGCCAGACTATTTAGAATGAAGCAACATCAGCATCATGCATTGAAAATGAAGACAGCATATGTTCATAGACCTATGACAAAGTAACCTTAGGAAGCCACAGCAATAGCAGACTCCATCTCTCCGAAAGAAAAATAAAATAACCCCAAAAGAGCACACTGAGTGGGTAATTGAAGCATTGTTCAAATAATTTAAAGTTGTTATACAGAATAAAGTCATGACCTATTGATTTTTTGTGTGTGTAGAATGCAAGTCATACAACAATAATCTTAAACAATGGTTCTAAATCTTCTCATTTATTTGGACAAATATGCTCTGCCAGGGTTTGACAATGCAGTGTCTGTATACATCCTGGATATATAATTCACTTAAATGGCAACTGACTCCCAAATTAAATGAACAAGTTTAATTTTTAAAATCCTGAGAAAGATATGGGAATAAAGCCATAACCTGCTAAGATGATAAATGAGAAAGGCAAAATGTTCAAATACCTGGTGATCCTGAGAAATATTAGCCATTTCAAATGGAATATTATTGATAAGTTACCTATGGACACCTATGATACTCTTATGGACTTTACAGGTTGGGAACTATTGATTTTAGCCAACAGGGAGACATGTGGTGGTTCTATGCTGGAAAAAAGAAAAGAACAATTTGATATAAAATCAATTTTCTAGATTGGGTGGATCCATTTTACCAGATATGTTCAAGCAGAAGGTAAAGAGCAATAGGTCAGGGTTGTTCTAATTTGAATTCCTTCACTGACTCAAGAGATTTTGGTCCTGATGATGTAGAAAGGAAAAAAAATAGATCCAGGAAACTACAGACAGATCAGCCTGACCTCAATACCTGGGAAGATTCTGGAAAAGATAATCAAGCAAGGAATCAGCGAACACCTACAGTAGAGGCAAATAAAGTCATAACCAAAAGCCAACATGGGTTTGTCAAAAACAGATCATGCCAGACAAATCTTATTGCATTCTTTCACCAAGTGACAAAATTAGTGGACCAGAGGAATGCTGTGGATATAATTTATTGGACTTCAGTAAAGCATTTGATAAAGTAGACCACAACCTACTACTAGGTAAGATAGAAAAATGTGGGTTAGACAGCATTATCACCAGATGGATTCATAACTGGCTGACCAACTGCACTCAACCTGCAGTCCTCAATGGAATTGCATCTACATGGAGGGAAGTATGCAGTGGGGTACCCCAAGGCTCTGTTTTAGGCCCAGTACTCTTCAACATCATCATCAATGATCTGGATGAGGGGATAGTTGGGGAACTCATCAAATTTGCATATGACACCAAGCTGGCAGGAATAGCCAACACTCCAGAAGACAGGCTTAAGATGCAGAAGGATCTTGACAAGCTTGAACACTGGGCGCTATCTAACAGAATAAAATTCAATGGTGAAAAAAGTAAGGTTCTACATTTCGGCAAGAAAAACCAAATGGACAGGTACAGTATAGATAGTACCTTGCTCAATACTAGTAACTGTGAGAGGGATCTCGGATCTCACTTAAATATGAGCCAGCAGTGTGCTGCAGCTGCCAAAAAAGCCAACACAATGCCAGGCTGCATTAACAGAGGGATAGAATCAAAATCACATGAAGTAATGCCACTTTATAACACCTTGGTAAGACCACACTTGGGAATAATGCATCCAGTTTTGGTCACCATGATGTAAAAAAGATGTTGAGACTCTAGAAAGAGTGCAGAGATGATTAGAGAACTGGAGGCTAAAACATATAAAGAACAGTTGCTGGAATTGGGTATGTTTAGTTTAATGAAGACTAAGGGGGACATGATAGCAGTGTTCCAATATCTCAGGAGTTGCCACAAAGAAGAGGGAGTGAAACTTCCCGACAGTTAGAACAATTAATCAGTGGAACAACCTGCCTCCAGAAGTTGTGAATGCGCCAACACTGGATGTTTTTAAGAAGAGACTGGAGAACCATTTGTTTGAAATGGTATAGGGTTTCCTGCCTGAGCAAGGGGTTGGTCTAGAAGACCTCTATGGTTCTTTCCAACTCTATTATTATTGCTGTTGTTATTGTTATTATTATTATAGATTGCCCTTCCCAATTCTATTGAGATAAAGAAGACCTTCTCTCAAAAGTGAGATCCACTTACGGATCTCACAGTAATTTATACAGGGGTTTTTTTCAACTTCATTTTTTTTCTTTAGGTTATTAGGTAGCCCATACAAGTTTGCATTAGCTATTAATTTGATAACTGTTGCCTCCACCTCTTTATCCAGGCTATTAATAAAAGTGCTGAAGAATAAAGAGCTCAGTGCTGAAGCTTTGGACACTGTCTAGCAAGATGTATTTTCTACAAACACAAGGTGACTTCTGCCAATTGCCTCATTGTTTTCAACACTAAACCTGACCCTAGGATACAAGTCAATTGGAAATTTAAATTCAGTCAACATAAATAGGAATTCCTTGTCCACGTTCCTATCAAATTCAAACTTCATCTTGCACCTTCATATTTTGATACTGAAGACAAGTTAATCAGAAATTAAACAGCTTTGCCTATTTTTTGTACCTTTAGCACTTTGTTGTTTTTATAGAGTTGGTGGTACAGTAAACATTAATCCCTGCAAATCTGCAGCATTTTGGGTTATTTGCTTGGCACCAATTCTGAAAGATCAGATAATGTTCCCAAGGTGCACTGAATTGCTATGCTAGTGTCTAATTAACTTAAGATATATTCTGTGTACTAGCTCGAATGTCTACAATTATCGAATAGTCTTACAACATGCTGAAATTTACTTCATGTGATCATGTGATCCTTATCTCATCCTTGGACTAAACTATATTCTTTGTTTGACTGGTTCTACAAAGATACAATGAAAGTCTGAAGTTATCAAAGGAAATGGTGTATGACTGAATAAAGTGCTACTTTGGAACTGGGCCATACAACTACAGAAAAGCGTACATGACCTTTAGATCTCTGCAGGCTACATTTGGCTGACTACTCACACATATGGTCTTAGGCTGCCATTCAGGCATTTTTTGATAGCGCAAATGATGGAGGTGAAATCCTATCTGCCTCTTAAGTCTAACCAAACATCTGCACAGACTCTATGTGCCAGAGTTCCAGCTGGGAACAGATCTATAAACGTGAGAAACGGTGAGTGTGATGTCAAGCATATGGGGAATGGGCAGTTATTGTATGGTTTCAAATCTTGTTATATATTCATCTTATATAAAAATAGAACAAAAATAACATTCAGTCAAGTACAAGTTAAGTAAAACTTCCTGGTAAGGGGAGATTTGCCTTGACTTTTGGCTTTTATTATTATTATTTTTAGTTGGGGTTTGGGAGTTTTGCCTTTTTTTAACATTTAGTGTGCTTTACACTAAATGTTCTATGTTTCCCACTTCATAAGAGCAGAAAGCTGCCCTACTAATTTTTCACAATCATAGCCAGAGGTGATTATACAGTAAGGATCACAAAAATAAGTTTGGACTCTCAGGTTACACACTCTTAATTTAAAGGATCTGTAGAATTAAACCCAAGTTAATACTGCCAACACGAAATTGGCCTCTGCTCCTTAGCGTTTTTGTAGCACTTTGAAGTTTACAATAATAACAGCCGCCGAAAACAGCGCCGATCAGCTGTTTCGGCAGCTCGGAAGCCTCCTCCTCGGGAGAAGAGGAGGGGGTGAGCGCCCGGGTAGGGGTAGAGCTCTCCGGGGCCGCCAGAACTTAAAGTTTTGGCGGCTGAAGGATTGAGCCCCCCCGAAGCCTGGGCATGCTCCGGACTGCGAGGCGCTTCTGCTCCAGGCTTTTTGGTGGTCTTTTGATCTTTAACTCAATGGACTTTGCTGAGCTTGAAAGTGGAAGTGCGTAGCAGACAATAGTGGGTGAAAATGGCGGCCACATCTCCTAAAGTTTCTGCTACGGTGCAGCAGTCTTCGTTGCAAGCTTTATTGCCCCCTGCACCCGTATTTGTATCAGCCCTTACAGTTAAAGATTTGCAGAATGTGATGCAAGAGATTATGGAAAAGCAATTGCAACAATTAGCTGAGATAATGGATGAAAAGCTGGAGGAGAAGTTAACAGAAAAACTAGCTGAGGTTATGGATGAAAAGATTACAGAGAAACTAACAGAAATAAGAGCAGACATCTTATCTACATTTCAAGGCATGGCTATATGTATTGAGCATTTGGATGAAAGAGTGGAAGATCTCAGTCAAAATAATACTAGATTAGAAGTAAAAATGACAGAAACCAAAAATGTGGTGGAGAAAATTGATTGTGATTTGACCTTGGTACAGTATCATCAGATGGAGTTTGCTGTGAGAATCAGAGGCTTAAAAGAAGATCCTAAAGAAAATTTGAAGAAAATAGTTTCTGAGGCTCCGGAAGGGGTGCTGGGGCGATCAGCAGATGAAATAATGGAAGATATAGATAAAATTTTCCGTGTTAATTCGTGGATTGTAAGACAAAGGAAATTACCCAGAGATGTGGTGGTTTATTTTACAAAGAGAGCGATTAGAAATGAGGTTATTCAAGCCTCCTACAATACTGAATTTGCAATTGCTGAGCAAGAAGTCTTGATTTTAAAAGAGATCCCTCCAAGAATTTTAAGTAGAAGGAAGGAATTTGCTTTTTTGACACAAGAATTAAGACGACGTGATATCAAGTTCAGATGGGAGATACCAGTGGGTATGGTGGTGACCTATGAAGGTATGAGGCATCGTCTTACTACGGTGATTCAGGCACGTGATTTTTATAGTAATGTTTTAAAAGCAGCCCCCATATCACTTTTGGAATCTACAAAGAAGAAAGGTGAGGGAGAGTCTCAACGATACAGAGAGAATCTACAAGGTGCTGAAGGCATAATGCAGACAGATGAGAAAGTTACAGGAGTGGATCAAATTTCAGTGTCACAGGAGGAGGCCAGAAATTGGAGGAGGCGTGCTGCTTCTAGACGAATGAGACGAGCCTGAAGATTTATTTGTAGAACTGAAGGAGATAATAATGTAATAAGGATCATAAAAGGTGGTTTTAGAAGAGTAAACGGGAATTAAAATTGTTAAAAGGGTTAAATATTTGGGGATATATTTTTCACCCTCAAATGTAGAGTTATATAAAATAATTATGTTTTGTAATATTTTATGTTGTTTTAATTTTAAGATAATTATGAAAACTTAATTGGGAAGAATTGTAGTAGTGCTTACTGAAATTTTGAAGGTCATGATTTGCTATTTGGTTGGTATGTATATCTATTGTGTGATAAGAAGGTGGATAATGTGTTTAAGGTATATATTTTAAGACATGTTTAATATTTTAAGACATGCTCTGTTGCGAGTTTGGGAAAAAGTATAGATGAAAGTTAACTTGTAAGCTACTTTTATGGGCAATAATGAAACACGTAATAGAAAATATAAAAATGATGTGATTACATATAAGAAAATTTTAAGTTTGGAAAGTAATGTATGGTACTTGAAGCTGTATAATATCTTAAGAGGAGGAAAGATTGTATAAACTTGGTTTTAGTATGGAAAATTAAAGACCAGGTGGAAAGAAGATTAGAAAATTGGTTTTTTTAATGATTGATGTAAATTTGTTTTGTTTGTAATTGTTCTTATTGGGTATTTTTATTGACACTACTGTTATGGATATCAAGCGGATGTTGAATTTAACTACGGCAGTAAGACTTTTAGTAAGGCAATATTGGAAGAAGGAAGAACTGCCGATTATAGAAGAATGGACTGTAAAAGTTCCCAACTTGGAGGATATGGTAAAGATTTTAGTGTACCTGAAAGACTATTTGCAACAGAGAGATACTGTGGAGTAAATATGGGACTAAAAAGTATTATCCAGCATTTGAATAATTATTGATGTGATATTTATACTGTTTGGAGTTAATGTATATGAGTTAAAGTGCGATAGTTTTAATAGTTTATGATTGTTTGCATAAGGTAGATTATGATTGTTTGTATTCTTATACCCTGTACTTAGCTCTGGGAAGTCGGGGAGGGGGGAGGGGAGGGGGAAGGAAGGGAGGGGTTGGGGAGGGTTGGGGAGTGGGAAGGGGGTGGGGTGGGGTTGTGTTTTGTTTGTTAAAAATAAAATGTATTGTAAAACTCTTTAAATAAAAATAATAATAATAATAATAACAGAAGTGATCATGCTTTCCTTCAATGAGAAGACTACCTTTCTTATGCCTTCAGATCAGGTTGCTTTTAGAGACAGAAGCAGATTACAATTCAGATCAACTCAAATCAATGATATATGCTAGTCTGACTCATTTACTCTAGAGATATACAGTAGCAATAGCACTTAGATTTATTTAGTGCTTTACAGCACTAAATATTTATTTATAGTGCTTTATAGCATTCTCTGGGCAATTTACAAAGCCAGCATATTGCCCCCAACAATCTGGGTTCTCATTTTATCAACCTTGGAAGAATAGAAGGATGAGTCAACCTTGAGCCCCATCAAGACTGAACTCCAGGCTGCAGGCAGAGTTTGCTGTAGTGATTAGCAGTGGTTAGAATACTGCATTCTAACCACTGCGCCACCAGATATGACTGAATATTCTTATGATCACAGTTCTTACAGCCATGAATTCCAAAGCCTTTCAACAAAGAGGCAAATAATACAAAGCCAGCGCCATATTATACTATGTGATTATCAGAATCAGTCCTAGAACTCAAATTCTTTATCAGAACACTGATAGCAACAAAGATAAAGAAATGGATGTTGTTGTATTTCCATGATTGCTGGGCCAGAAGATGCAACTACAGAGCAATCCGATGCCAAATATCCCAAAGGTGCTTTTTCAAAAGGCAACTAGACCATTTGGAGGGGAAAACGAAATGGATATTGCATATTTTATCTAAAAGGGACAGGAAACTACACCTAATATAACCTTCTGAAGGATCTAGCCTGGAACATCAGAGATATGCAGGAGTAATACTTCAAGACAAGACAAGTACTTTTCAGGAGGAAATGTATGCAATAATACGACAGATTCAAATGACAATAGTATCAAACCATGATGAGATCAAAAACAACTTTGATGACATAAATGAGCACATCTTCAATCTAAACTTACAATTAAAAAACTCAGCAAAGGTTGATAAAGAATGAACAAATAAATCAGATAACAAAACACAAACTAGAAGAAAGTAACTTAAATAGGGAAGCTAGAAATGAAGAGAACTACAGCTTAACACAAACAGAAAAAAAATCTACAAGACTTTACCACGACAGTGAAAATCCATCAGGACTTCAAAACAACAAACATCCTTGAAGATGTTTCATTTCTCATCTAAGAAGCTTCTTCAGTTCTTAACTGAAGCGAAACATCTTCAAGGAAAAACACAGAAAGTCCAGTTGCCTTTTGAAAAAATACCTTTGAGACAACCATGACCTGGATGACTGAGAATCTCCATAGTGATCTGATGTCAAATGTTTGCCCATCACATTTTAGGATACATCTGTCAAAGGGGCTTCCATCAATTGCTATTAAGGACAACTTTTGATCCTACTCAATCGCTAAGACAGTTTTAAATTTGACACTGTCAACAGAAGGCTGGGAAGCTTCATTCAAGCATTTTCAAGCTTAAATGTTCTCAAAATGCTACATTAAAAAACCATCACATGCAGTATATCACACATGACTGAATTTTAAAAATAACAAATAGGTAATTCCACTAAGTAATTTACCTCTGGGATATTTATGTTGTGGACAAATATATATCTTGGCATGTTCAGTTGGAGTACTTTTTTCAAAGTGGAAAAAACCATACAACCACAATTTCCAGACCTGACTTTCATGCTGCAAAAAGCATGAATGATAAAAAGCTGACTTGCCATCAATGATAGCCATTGTATGGTCTACCCATTTCCTACTGGAAATGTAAAGTAAAAGGGCTTTTCACAAGATACAATACATGCCAGTGACAGATTCTCTTACCGGTGAACCACGATCACCTGGCTTCCCAGCTGGACCAGCAACTCCAGGCACGCCTGGGGAACCCTATAAAGAAGTAGATTTTAAAGATATACAGAAAGGGGAAATAATAGTCTTGACCAATTTTATTTACATGTTTGTTCAATGTATATATCTGAAATGAAACATATACTCAGAAATGAGGGGCTGCCACGAAGAAGAGGGGGTCACATTATTCACCAAAGCACAGGACAAGAAACAATAGTTGGAAATTGACCAAAAAGAGAAGCAACCTAGAATTAAGGAGAAACTTCCTGACAATGAGGACAATTAACTAGTGGAACAGCTTGCCTTCAGAAATCGTGGGCGCTCCATCGCTGGAGATTTTTATGAAGAGGCTAGACAGTCACTTGTCTGAGATGCTACAGATACTCCTGCTTGAGCAGGGGGGCTGGACTAGAAGACCTCCAAGGTCCCTTCCAGCTCTATTCTATTCTATTCTATTCTATTCTATTCTATTCTATTCTATTCTATTCTATTCCATTCCATTCCATTCCATTCCATTCCATTCCATTCCATTCCATTCCATTCTATATTTAGCTAATACTAGGAGTAAACTGAGTGGACCAAATTTCTGTCTGACCACTATCCTAAAATAATGGGGAGCGGGGGAATGCCTGATCCACGTAGGTTGATCTGGATAAGGCAATTACATTTACATTAATTTTACTTGATTTTCTTATATTTACAATTTATAGTTTGCAAGGTGATGTCATTATGCAAATTACATCAATTGCCTCAATACCATACTTTCATATTTAATGGAGGAGAAACTGACATGCCCTTTTCCCAAGTAATCCATCAGAATGAGGCTTCACTTATATTATTAAAAGATTTAATCTTGATCTTTTGCTAGCAATAAAAATGTAATTTAAAAAAGAGCAACCACTGTTTGTTTTTTTTAAAAAAATATCAGCTTAAAATCATCATTAAAATCATTGTTAAAAATTTGATATTTATAGGAAGGTGACCCACTGCAAAAGAAAAATGAGATTGTACATTTTATTAAATAATGTTGTAGCAAGTTGTAGATGTATTATGCAGTCAACAGAATTAGATCGACTTAATTGGACCTGCAACTAATGCTGCAATGTAGAGAGCACGTCTTCAAAGCTCCTATACGTCAATTTTGCTTCTTTTCCTACTCCCAGTGGTTGATATCACTGCACATAGTCCTCACTTTGTGTTCTGTAGTCCCCTTTTCTTAAGGCTTTTCTTTAATATACCTTCATACTGCAAATCTTTACATTCTTCTAGCCGAGTGTTTCTCCTGTTTGGCGACTTTAAGATATGTGGACTTCAGTTCCCAGAATTTCCCAGCCAGTATGCTGGCTGAAGAATTCTGGGAGTCGAAGTCCACACATCTTTAAACTGCTAAGCTTGAGAAACACTGTTGTAACCGATGACTAGAGCTATTTTTGCTATATTAAGCATCCACACTCAGAGTACTGAATTAATATGCCAGCTGTAATTTAATTTGCTTTGGTACCATGTGTTTCTGAAAAGGATGACAGCACTGTCTGACACAAAACAGACACAACTCGCACCAGCACCATCCATCATAGTTCCAATATTACATTATGATTCCAACAACGAAGCCAACACTAACCGCTGGTCCTGGGGGACCTCTTGGTCCTGTTGGGCCATCTTTTCCAGTAAAACCCTGTTTGGAGAACAATGAACATTATGGATTAGGGTTTTGTTTTTTGTTTTGCTTGTAGGTACAATATAATTCTGCAGAAAGGTTTTTAGGTCAACCACCCTCTAAAAAGCATCAAAAACATTCAGAACCACAATGTCTAACTATCCCATGTTATAAAAGATCAGTAACTATAGCTGCAATAACTACAGTATATACTACATACCGCAGGTCTTAGAAAACGTAGTATTTACTGAGAAAATTTTACTACTGTAATAAATTATCTATTTCTCTACTGTAGATGAAAAACAAAGATCTCGTTAGCTTGTTTATTTTCCTCTTATCCAAAGCCTCTGCTTCTATATGTTTAGTTGCATAATGCAATTCCTCACTGATTTGTATCACAACTGTACAAAGCCTATCATTTTTTCATTATTCCATCAGTTATCAACTTTCTTTAAACTTGTGTCCTCTATATGTGTTTGACTATAATTGTCCATTGACCTCAATCAAACCAAAGAAATCTAAAGAAAAAGTAACTTAAAAGACTGCATATTTAAAGCCCATTTGCTCCATCCTTTCAAGGTTCAAGGAAGCTGACAAAACGAAGACACATAGAATTATAAATGTTCTAATGTGGGTGGTTCAAAGCCTTTGTAAAGTTTCCACTCCCCAGGATAAACCAGAACTACTTACTCTGTCACCTGGTGGCCCCATTATGCCAGGAGGGCCACTTAGGCCTGGTGATCCCTAGGTGAGAAAGAAAACATTAGTTAGACAGGATTTTGGAACAATGCAATACAATTTTAACATATAACGCCATTTTATTTTAATATATAGTTCCTTATATTGTAGGCTCTTTGGATGCAGTGATACTGATTTTGACCCCATGAAAAGAATTGGACCAAAAGAAGTAGACCTTTGATTTATAATTTCAGCACGCTGTACAGAATTATATTTTGTCTACACTCTGGTTGTTTATAGTTATATCTATTGTTAATTCTTTTAAAGGTAAAAATATTTTATTTATCAACATGTTATCAATCTTATCCACTCTTCAGTAATAGCTACAGGTAGTCCTCGGCTTACGATCACAATCGGGATCAGAATTCCTGCTGTTAAGTGAAGAGTTGGGCCAATTTGGTGATCTTTATTTTTGCCATAGTCATTAAGCAAATCACTTCAATCAAGTGAATCACGTGGTTGTTAAGCACATCCGGCTTTCCACCCCATTGATTTCACCTGTCAGAAGCCAGTCAGAAAGGTCGCAAATGGTGATAACATGATCCTGGGACACTGCGACCGTCATAAACACACGCCAGTTGCCAAGCACTATGGCCATGGGGATGCTATGACGATTGTAAGTGCAAGGACTGGTTGTAAACCACTTCTTTAGTGCCACTCTAACTTCAAATGGTTGCTAAATGAATGGTTTTAAGTCAAGGACTACCTGTAATCCTTAAGCAATCATTATTCTTAGTAAGAAGACCTACTAATGATTACGGATGAGAGAAATTAAAGCCATTTTGAGAATGGAACACGTTTTGGAAATCTAGACTCTTTTATTCTCCTTCAGAACCATGCTGTTGCAGAGGCAGATCAGCATTTTCTAGAAGTTGATATTTCCCAATCCAGAAGTAGTTTGAAGTGCCCCAGAATCAGGGCTGCAAGCAGTGTGTCTTTTGGAAGAAAGGAAAATAAATAGCAAAGGAACTTACTGATCGCCCTGGTAGTCCAGGTTCTCCAGGGTTACCCTTTGGCCCTTGACGTCCCTAGAATTAAAAAAGAACAGTCTTTGTTTATTTCCTCAAAAATAAATAAATAAATAAAGTCACGGGTCTAATTAACAGACGTGGCTCATCTGTAAGCCTCAAAACCCATTACAGCAAACAAGGGTTCATTTGGGCATATAGTGTGTGGCTTTCCTTTCATTCACATCGTGAGAGCTAAGCACGACAGTTTATTAGGCAACATTTCCACCCAATAAAACTTTAAAGAAATACTTAAGCTTCTCGTATTTTCCTGAAAAGGCGAGCAAAGAAGCAGATCAAATGCAAACTCAAATAAGCACCACAACATGTCTCTTATATGTTTATGCAGAATCTAAAAATCCTGCAGTATTTAGAAATCTGTTTGGTGCACCCTGGAACTTTGCACTTTGATATGGCCCAAGGGCTAATCAATAAAGTTGTTGTTTGGTGCACTAATATACCTTGACTTACTTAGCACACATCTGAATATACTGGGAAATCAGAAAGCATTTATTACACCGCACTTTGTCTCTTATCCTGGTCAAACAGCATTCTTACTTACAGGTTCTCCTGTAATGGAAAGCCCATTTATTCCTTGTGGTCCTGGTGGCCCTTGAGGGCCTGGAGGGCCTGAATCTCCACGAGCACCTGGTGGTCCCTGAAAATAGCAAAAGGGGGAAAAATTGTCTATTTTTCAAAAAAGCTACACAAGATTGGAATCAAGTCTTTGGTGATAACAAGTGACTAAACAATTGCTTTCTTGAACATGATTGCCTCCAGAAGTGTTGGATTGCACTCCCCATCTTCCCCAGCTAGGGTGATATGCCTTTCTTTCTGAAAATGGTATACGCAGAGCTATGTGCTTTCCAAGATTTCCTTATGGATGTAAGCAATATAGACCTTTTTAAATATACGAGCATAAAAGCTAAATACAGTAGATATTTATCGGAATGGCATTGCTTGTGGAAGTGTTAGGAACTCAATTCAATTACAGTAGATAAATGAAATTTCTTGTATTTTTTTAGGGAATTTTCCTACATTTGTATTGCTTGGGGCTGCTTACACAAAAGGAAAAACAAAAACTGGCAAAAACTGCCATCCTTATTTTTTAAACTAACTCATAGGAATATGGATTCTCCAATGCAAATGCCAGTAATACTAAAAGTATTGCAGGTAAAAAAAAAGTTGGCACTTAGTGTACTTTCAATAGGATGCTGTAACTAATTATACTTCTCAGATATTATGTCTCCAATTCTTTATATAAATACTTATAGAAATGTTATATAGCTAAGGATAGTGGGAGACAATCGGCTCCTGCTGGAAAAACATGTGACAGCCATGGCTAATTGGGCCTTTGCACACTTTTGGATTGTGTGCCAACTGCACCTATTCCTGGATCGTAAGGGTCTGCTAATTGTGATCCATGCCCTCACGATCTCCTATTTAGATTAATGCAACATGCTCTACATAGAGCTGTCCTTGAGTAGCATTCAGAAGCTTCAGCTGGAACAGAACGCAGCTGCATGAGCTGTAAATGGTACTGGCTATCCTGCATATTAAGGGACACGGTGGCTCAGTGTGTTAGGACGCTGAGCTTGTCGATCAGAAGGTTGGCAGTTTGGCGGGTCGAATCCAGAGTGCCGCGTAACAGAGTGAGCGCCTGTTACTCATCCCAGCTTCTGCCAACCTAGCAGTTCGAAAGCATGTAAAAATGCAAGTAGAAAAATAGGGACCACTACGGTGGGAAGGTAACAGTATTCCGTGTGCCTTTGGCGTCTAGTCATGCCGGCCACACGACCACGGAGACGTCCTCGGACAAGCGCTGGCTCTTCGGCTTTGAAACGGAGATGAGCACTGGCCCCTAGAGTCGGAAACAACTAGCACGCATGTGCGGGGGAACCTTTACCTTTATCCTGCATATACTAACCCCACTGCTTTGGGAGCTGCCAGTATGTTTCTGGGTGCAATTCAAGGTGCTGGTTGTCACCTTTAAAGCCCTTCATGGCTTGGAACCATGGTTATCTGAGATGCTGTCTTCTTCTAGTTGTTTCTATCTGTCCAATTCAGGTGGACATTCTCCAGGTCCTGTCAGCCAATGAATGTTGGCTGGCAGGAACCAGGCAAAGTGCCTTCTCTGCTGTAGCTCCTGCTCTCTGAACATTCCCCCTCCCAAGAAAAGGAAGACCTTGAAGATCTGATTATGTGTCTCGGCCTAGTGTCCCAAGTCTGGGAAGAGCCCCATTTCCTGGTAATGTTGACATCAATGGATTATAATATATCTTGGCTGCTATTTGTATTTCTTTTTTGCATTGTGTTTTGACTGTTTTTAACAGTTTTTATGATTGTGCGTTGCCAAGGGTCACTGATTTGAGATGGGCAGTTATACAAATTGAATACATAAATACTCACAGAAGGTCCACTTAAGCCTCTTTCACCTCTTGCACCACTGGAACCTCGGGCTCCCTAAAATCCAGAAAAACAAACACACGGGAAACAAAGAGATAAAGACTATCATGTCTAAATTTTCTATACACAACATCCTATCTTCTCACAATTTTCTGAAGGACCTAGTATTATTCATTATGAAAAAATCTTTCAGCATAGCTCCAAAGAGATTGCCCACCATTAAGATAAAAAAAATGTCTATGGGCTACAAGCTGCACATTTTATTTCCTCAGGAAGGCAGAGGTGATAAAACAAGGAGGAAGGCTAAAATGATTAACTGCTAGATATTTGTCATTAACCACTAATACTTTACAATGTGTGAGATCGTTTTGTCTGAACAGCATGCCCCTTTCCTCTAATTTAAACTTCCCTTAGGAGTGGCATTCATTTGATCTGTGTCAATCATGTTGAATCAGTTTCATCCCTTTCATAGAGTTAGAAGTTAGGATTTTTTTTTCTTTTATAAAGTCTTCTTGCTCATTTCACTGGCTTCCATCATCACCTGAACAATTCATTCCCAAATTTGAGCTAATGGTATGTGGATGATAACAGGTTTTCCACATTTGTGTTACAGAAGTGCATTGTCATTACACAGCCCAAGGCATATAATTCAGTAGTGGGATTCAAATAGGTAAACAACCGGTTCTCTGTGTGGATGCCATTTCCGGAAGTCCATTCTGGGCCTGGGCAACAAAAAAATTAGCTACCGGTTCTGCTGAAGTGGTGCGAACTGGCTGAATCCCTCCACTGATTTAACTATAGCAATAAGAGAGGTCCCTCAGCCCTTTATCTACATAGGAAATGAGCACACAAATAATGGCTGCTGACTGGTGTTACTGTGACAAAACTAGGGATGAGGTTAACTACTTGTCACTACAAAGATGACACAGGCAGTCCACAGTCCTGCCCATTATGATCCTGTGTCATTATTTTACAATCTTTTTGGGTGATTGTAAAATGAACATGGTGGTTGTAAAATGAATGTGGTGAATGCCGTGGTTGGTTAATTGGACCATTGCTCACTATGGGACAGATTTGCCAAAAACCAGATTAGGGATCATGGCCATATTGCTGAGTGCCTTAAGTGCAGTCATGTGATTGCAGAGGGGGTCCAACCATCAGAACTTTGGATCAAAGCTTTAAGTCCCCTGTTTTGGGTCTGTCCAAACTTCGGGTCCAGTCATAAGTCAAGGACTATCTGTGTTCTGGTCTTCAGCTGATATTCACCCAGACTCAATGAAGCTTTTAGAAGTTAAACATAGGCTTATCCATATGCCTTATAATCACAATATATTGATTTTTTACTTACAGCAGGTCCTGGAGGTCCTGGAGCCCCCACACTGGTTTGTTCACAGGTACAAGCATTTGGCAATGATGGGCATTTTGCTTCATCCCTCTGAAATTTAAAGCAAAACATGACAGTTTTAAAATGACCTTTTCTTGACAGAGAAAACAACTGTAATCTTACAGGTGGATAATTTACTGTATACTATAACTATATCTAGGGACATGGTAGTTCAGTGGGTTAGGATGCTGAGCTTGTCGATCAGAAGGTCGACAGTTTGGCGGGTCGAATCCCGAGTGCCGCGTAACAGAGTGAGAGCCTGTTACTCGTCCCAGCTTCTGCCAACCTAGCAGTTCGAAAGCATGTAAAAATGCAAGTAGAAAAATAGGGACCACTACAGTGGGAAGGTAACAGCGTTCCATGCGCCTTTGGTGTCTAGTCATGCCGGCCACATGACCACGGAGACGTCCTCAGACAAGCTCTGGCTCTTTGGCTTTGAAACGGAGATGAGCACCGGCCCCTAGAGTCAGAAATGACTAGCATGCATGTGCAGGGGAACCTTTACCTTTATATAACTATATCTGATATTGAAGACTACATAAAAGCAAAAACCGATTGCTCTGCTGGGGAAACACACACTTTGCACATGTTTACAGCACTCTGTACTTTCTTCACATATTCTAGGATTTATTTGACAAAATATATTCTAAGGCTGAATTCTACTCACTCCCATATTAATTAACATTTTAATTTAAAGTAAAATTCAATTCTCATTAAATATAAAAATAACTAAATATGATTTTAATGCAGCTTCTATTTTACACTCAACATTAACTCAGTTAAATATTGACTTCTACAATACTATACAATGCTGATATATTATTATAAGTTGAAGTGGTAGCTTTCCTATGATCTGGTACTAATATAAATTAAAAAGAACATAATTCACACCATATCCTGAGATTTTTTTAGAATAGTGGGATATAAAGCGAAATCATGTGATTAAAGAACATAACTTGGTTTCAGCAGAAAATGGTGCTGGCGGAAGTCTACAAAAGACTCCAGAAATTTAATATTTCTGTGGAAATCTACTGCAGCACAGTAGTTAAAATCAATGAATTTTTCCAGTAAAATTATATACTTATTTCTCTCTTCTCTGTGAAGTTCCTTAAGTTATTTTCTGCTTGCTGGTTTTTCTCAACTCATCGCCCTTCATTTATTCTCCCTCTCCTTCAAAATGAACATGGTCCAGTTGCATATTGACACAAATGTTGCTGGCTGATTTTTCCCTAATATGCTACATTAACAACAGCTAGGTTGTTTCACTGTTCCTTATCCTAGATTCCACCTCAAAGTCCACAAGAGATTTATTTTTTTTGAAAAATAGTAGGTTAAATGAAGGGCAAGGGAATACTAGGTATATTTAATATTTTTTTAAGAATACAGTCCTAGATTCTGAAAACATAATTGGACTGTGACAAGGCAGCTAAACTGTTTTTTCTACAATAGGCTATCTGGACTGCAGTATTTAGAATATGCTCCGGTGAAGTTACATTCCTGCATTCAGTATGATTCAGAATCCCATAGATAATTTATTATTCCCAAAAGAGATAGTTTAAGGCTGTTATCCCACACTGTTCTCTTGGTGGAACAAGCTCAGGCTCTTGATACGAGGTATTAAATCTGTCTAAACATTTCCTATATATTTACCTTAGAAGGAATGTCACAGCATCTATCTCTGCTGGTCCAAACTGCATTGCACACAATGTCAAAGCTCTGTATATCAAACTATAAAGCAGAAATGGAAGTGTGTTTAAAGTTATATCTGAATTCATCTTCAAGTACAAAATCCTGCAATTTAAACAAAATAATGGTATTGTCTTTCTTTCAGCTATGCCAGCAAAGTATCACTCCTATTACCACAACCAATGACATTAACACAGGAAACTAAGAAAATGCTCACAGAGTGGTTTACTTCAGGTCCCTGTGGTATTTCACATGATTCCTATAAAACTGGATTAACTGTAATCAAATGCATGGATAGCTTTGAGGAAAGAGAAAGGAGCTGCTGCCTAGGAATCTATTGCACATGAGAGGCTGGAGTCTGAAATCATTTAACAGTCAAAAAAATAAATTTGGGAAAGACCTGCCCTAATGGCTGTAGCAGTTAAAACTAACAGACAGGAAGCTGTACTTTCAGATTTGCAAGAATCTGTATATATAGCCTTACCTAGCGCCTGTTACTCGTCCCAGCTTCTGCCAACCTAGCAGTTCGAAAGCACGTAAAAATGCAAGTAGAAAAATAGGGACCACTACGATGGGAAGGTAACAGCGTTCCGTGCGCCTTTGGCATCTAGTCATGCCGGCCACATGACCACGGAGATGTCCTCGGACAAGCGCTGGCTCTTCGGCTTTGAAACGGAGATGAGCACCGGCCCCTAGAGTCGGAAACGACTAGCACGCATGTGCGGGGGAACCTTTACCTTTACCTTTTTAGCATACCTAGTCGTATTTCCTATCTGGTTTACCTGGGAAGACCAACATTATTGCATAACCGACCTTCAACTTTAAGAGCTCTGCCACTTATACAAAATAACAAGCAGACCTTCCCCTGTTTCTAGAGACAAAAATGTTTCCTGCCCTTTCACTTTTCCAGACATACCTATAGGCACACAATCTACCTATCTGACTCCAAAACCGTTTCTCCTGAAAGGCTGCTAATGGGATGACTGGAAAGAAAAACTTGAATTCTGAAGCTATTGCCAAAAGGGGAATTTCAAAAGCTTTTCCTTTCAATGTGGTATTAAAATCACTTATTTAGCACAGTGCCCTAAATTCCAGCAAGTAATTAAAATTTCATTTAATGACTTATATTTTGGACTAGATTGTGTGACGCATGAAATGAGAGGTATAGGGGTGGGGACACTGACAAGCACAGGAGGAACACCCTGTAACATGCATTTCATCCCATTTTGAGACAGTAGGGAAAAACCATTTCCAAAGTAGTTAAGAACCACAAAACACTTTTTACTGTTTGTTACGAATTATTACTGATTTTCTGTTGATCTAGTGGGAGGGATAGCTGTGTACAGAACAAGAGATACATAGCAAAATCAGTATGCTATATATTAGACTTTCCCAACCTTATGCCTTCCAATTATATTAAGACTACAGTATTCAGAATCCCCAAAGAAGCATGGCCACTGACTGATATGTTTATCATTAGCAATGAAAGTTACTTAAAATAATAAACATATTGTTCCCAGCCAAAGACTCCGTGACTCTTATGACTGAGTCATGCAACTGACTCAGAGGTTGATGCTACTAAAAGAAAAGTTCTGTTTCTATTCTAAGCCAAATATTGTGGGAATACTTTGAAGAATATGAGGGAATGTTGATGGAAGCCAACAGTCTGAATACAATCTATTTACACTATATCTGAACTCAAGACAACTGAGAAATTTTCTGTCAAATTTTTAGAGCTGCAGCCTTTGGTAACATGGAACTCTGAAATTCAAAACAGTTATTTATGCATTTATTTAAAATGCTCATGTCCTGCTTTAATTGGCTTTAAACAGCAGACAGGATAAAGAAAAACAAATATATCAGCATTATAACAATATTTATATAATAACAATCATAATAATCAGTACCATAATAACCTCCAGCTCAGCTATATGTTTACTCACTCTTCATTCCTCTTAGTTAAAAACAAGAATATTGGGGACTAAGGAGTGAGTAGAAGATATCTTGAATATCAGGAGCCAGATCTTATTTTGGATGGTAAGATATTCCGTAAAAGGAGAGCTCTGGCAGAGAATTCTCACTTCTGTATTTGTTCCCATCTGGGTTGGGGATCATGAGTGATGGTTTGGAAAGTCACTGAAAAATCCTGCAAAGGGAGAGTCACAGTCCCTTATCTAAGTGACCAGTGTGGTTTCTGTCGCATATATCAACCTGAACTCTGTCTGAAAAAGATCAAGATAATCCATATTTTCTAGAATCTCTTAGCTGGCAGCTCCTCATTTTTTAACAACTTTCTCTAAAAAGAGAAGTTTGGAGGCTGGTGACAGCCAGAATAGTTGGGTTATTTAGCCAGCCCTTCAAGCAGGGGATGTACCAGTATCCATTTCAAGGACATCAACATTGGCAAAAGTTGCAATGGCTGCCGGATAAAGCCTTTATATGAAATGATGGGAGGGCAGGGGACAAATCTTTTTAATCAACGATCATATCAGGGTTTGATCAGGCAGTGCTTTCAGTATGGACCTTGGCAAATTTGTGTGTGAGGAGGAGATTCTGAACAAGAGAGTGAAAAGAAACTTCATCTCCTCTCCTAACAGGCTTACCGCCTGTGACTTGGATGAGACAATGGTTGTGATAAAGATATGTTGTGATATCTTTAATAAAGATTTTAAAATTTAATTTAGAAAAGTTTACTACTTACTGGTGCTGTTTTCTTATCCCCTTTCTGTAATTTACCAAGGATTTCATAGCCATCAGTTGTGATATTTCCGGCTTCCTTAATAGGCTTTTCCATAATTTCAACACAGTCAACATAAATCTTAGCGCTTGTGGATGTGATAACAAGATGAACCTAGAGAAAAATTATTCAGAAGAAGCATAACAAAAACCCGGTTAATTCTTCATGGTTTTAGAAGTAAACATTTTAGTTTAAACCATAGTTCACTGTACATAGAAACTGGCAAAGAGGCACAAATACACAGGTTTTCTATAGTATATCTATGTGTAAAGTGTCCTTTTAAATGAAAATGGCAGCTCCGTCCATGCACTCCACTATATGTACTTCATTGTATTCCAGACAATAAAGAAGCAATGACTTGACAACTTTTGTCTGCACTCAGCTTTGGAATAGGTCTGGATGAAGGGTGCGATAATCTATGCAAACATATGCTATGAACCCATGCCACCAATAACCATATAAATATAACACCAACTAGTGATAAAGACATAAAGACTATAGGAAGCTTTTTGTTGTTGCAGCCCTTGCTTGTTCCAAAAGTTTATTTTTCCATAATCAGTAAAGTTTGCAAGAATAATCCTTCCAAAACTCTCTCCTATTCATAGAAACTAAGCAGCAGAAATAAAATGAAGTGGAAATGACATTTTCCATTTTTTTTTATAACACTAGACTAAAAATGTAATATGATATTTTTACTCATTACACATTTTGGAGAAACTTTCCTATTATTAAATACTATCATTCTGTCAGACATCCCTTTACAAATGTACAGCTAGAATATTGACTGATTTCAATTATATAGAATATATATTAGTATGAATGAACATATCAAAATTATTTCCCCTATATTTTTGCAAGCTTTGTAACCACAACAGTCTTCATACAGTGTATCTGATACATTTTGGAACTGAAGAACATCTGGTAGAGAGGCCTTATTAGGGTAAAAAATAGTCTTTCCTTAGAATCTATATAGAACAAATGCTATGAGACCCATCAAATGGTGAATAATACTTTTGAATTATAACTCCGTAAGAAATGGAAAACCACTTCACACTGATTTTCAGTTTCCAAACAGAAGTTTAAGAAATACCTCATCAAGTGTCATTTTACCATTTTCCCATCCAAATCTGTAATTCATACATCTTTATTAGTTTATTTATAATCATACAGCTTTAAACTCAAGGTACACCTCACTTGTTATAATAATAGAATTGGATCAGCAGGAAAGCACATAACTAAATTTTAAAAAATATTTTTTCAGTGATTTCGGATAAAACAATTCAATATGTATTATTTATTCAGAAATAACTTTGATTAATAAGTATGACTAAAATCACAACCTGTTATATCATGCATTAAAATACTATAAGAATTTTAGTCTGCCCGTTAACTATCATGTGTGATTGTGTCTTCTGTATCTATGTGTCTTGTGGTGTTTGTATCTGTTGTTACTGCTGTATAGACTATAGTATCTCTTAAAACTCTCAATTTATTATGGTGTAATAAAACATTTAACAGCATCTTCATCTATAATGGTTAACTGCTAAACAACTTCAACCTGAACTGAACAGAGCAGGTGAAATGAAGATGTTTTTTTCTACACACACACACACACACACACACACACACAGAGAGAGAGAGAGAGAGACAGAGACAGAGAGAGACAATAGCATATAACTGGTCCTTTTTAAAATTGGGTTGTGGATTAGTTTGTTATCCTGTAAAAATACTGCCATCAAATAGTATACTGTATAGAAGAAAATAAATGAAAATTATGACAGAGACTGGAGAAAGTTTTGCAAGTTAATGCTGACTCCTATGCATGAACCACAAACTGCGCTCTAATAACAAACAATAACAATGAAACCAGGATGGGTCCATTGCTGCAGATCTGGAACTCAACTCAGTTCATTTATTCTCAATTTCTCTGGTAGTATACAAGGTCAATTATCTAAGATTAAAAAAAAATACACCTAACATGCTAGACAGCTGAGAACAGCTGTGGGACAAGGCGGATTTGGCAGGAATGAAAATAGCATCTAGATCAGGGATGTCAAACTGCCGGCCAGCGTTACGTGGAAGCCGCACCCACCCCATTGCCAGCAATGGCAAAACCGTCCCGATACATTGTGTGACGTCACGTGACGTCATGAGTTTGACATGTCTGATCTAGATTAAAAAATAGTGTCAATTTTTTTCCTTTTCCTTTTGAAACAATAAGGCAAAAAAGAAAGTATCAAGACACTTTAAAACTTTATTTTTAGTAAATTATTATCTTGTTTCCTAGGTTAATCAGATCCTTCTTTTACTAATCTTCCATTAAAAAAATGGCAAGGACAACTTCACAGAAGACTCTTGCCATGTATATTTGGCCCATTAACAGCAAGTCAACAAACATAAAACATCTGTTTCTATAAGAGTTCCTTGACAAGATGTTAACTAGGCCAACATTTTCCCTAAGACTTTCATTGTAGCCAAAACCCAAAATAGTATGCCAAAGCAAATATTTCACAAAAAGCCAAGTTAGCTATTTTTCAGTGAATGGAAATGCAATGCACTGAATTAACACCACATTATACTCTGGCAAAATATTCCAGCAGAATTCATCCATCTGTAGAATTGTGATAAACAAATCCTTAGAGAAACTTCTATGATTGTCTGCTTCTTCCACTCTGCTTCAAACAAAGTGCACAATGCTCTTTCTCCCATAACAATTTTCACATTTACTTCCTTTCAGAGATAGCTCTGTACTTGCCTTCAAAAAATATAAATAATGCAAATGCATAAGCTCCATATGTACATGGGACTGGAATGGTCACACTCACATATTGATAAAATCTGCTTATCACTATTTTCACCATAATATGTATATTAGGTATATTTTAGTTTTTGCTGCACATTGTCCAATGGTTCAGATTAAGACAATGTGCCGAGTTGCAATAATAATAATAATAATAATAATAATAATAATAATAATAATAATAATAATAGGAAGAAGAAGAAGAAGAAGAAGAAGAAGAAGAAGAAGAAGAAGAAGAAGAAGAAGAAGAAGAAGAAGAAGAAGAAGAAGAAGAAGAAGAAGAAGAAGAAGAAGAAGAAAGTTGGAAGGGACCTTGGAGGTCATCTAGTCCAACCCCCTGCTCAGGCAGGAAACCCTATGCCATTTCAGGCAAATGGCTGTCCAGTCTCCTCTTAAAAACTTCCAGTTGGAGCATTCACCACTTCTGGAGGCAGGTTGTTCCACTGGTTAATTGTTCTAACTGTCAGGAAGTTTCTCCTTAGTTCTAGGTTGCTTCTCTCCTTGACTAGTTTCCATCCGTTGCTTCTTGTCCTGCTTTCAGGTGCTTTGGAGAATAGCTTGACTCCCTCTTCTTTGTGGCAGCCCCTGAGATATTGGAACACTGCTATCATGTCACCCCTCACCCTTCTCTTTGTTAAAAGAAATCAGAGTTAAGGATGCTGATCTATGTAAGGAAAGCCAATGATAAAAATGTTGGGATTTGTTTCAGAGCAAACTTGAGCATTTTTCAGTATGCATTCAAACCAATTATTTGAAAACGTTATTTGCTATAAAAATATTTATAATTCATTTTTTATCTCTCTCTCTATCCACCACCAGAGAGGTTTCATTTGCTTTCATAATGACTTTCCTATTCGTAATAATTTTACCTTGTGGAAACTTCCGTAAAAGAGTTTCTTTATTTCATCACCTTCAAATGCTACAGTCTGAATTTCTCCTCTTGTGTCCTTGTTAAAGAATGATAGCACTTTGCTGGAAGCTAGGGAGAAATACATAATATTAAAGATACGGATGGTACATTATAGGACTATCTAACGTATCAGATTAATTCCAAAAGGTAGTTCAGATCACAAGATACAGAAATGTAGCCTCTGTCTCTCATTTTTAAAGCAGCTGCATCTTTTCATGGTAGCTCAAAGCAGCTCCTTAATTTATCCACACCCATTTCCAAACCTGATTCGTAAGACTATTCAGGGAAGATTCCCTTTCACCAATACCTTAATTAGGATTGCTATATAAATCATAGAAATACCCAGAACGGCTGTTACAACAGACATTATGAAGCTTGCTTGTAACATAAGATTAGTATTTATTTTACAATATTAAAGACTACAAGGTTAAAGTCAAAGTTTTTTTAAAAACAAAGAATTCTAAGCCGTTGAATCACTTAATAATTTTGGGTATTACATTCCCTACAAATAGAGTTCCATGTCAGAGCGTAAGTCCTTCAGTTGATTAATTCTGGTAATCCAAAGTGTTGCTTTGAAATGAAACAATGAATTGAGATGCTTAATGCAACATGAAGTGTCTATGACTGAAACATGAGAGAACATGAGAGGAAACGTCTAGCAATTTTCAACTTGCCAATTATTGAGTCAGACCTGCATGCCATGGAGAAGAATCACGACTCATGGCAACCTGAAGGAAGGCTTCTCCAATATAAATATGAAACTGGAAGTTCTTGGTATATTTATTCTTTTTAACATATAAGTAGAATAGTATCAACTAAAGCAATATTTTGTATCTACTGATAAGTTCACGAATGCTGACAAGTTTTACTGCTACTGCCGGCAGGTTACCAATCTTTAGATGGATTCAGAAAGGAGAGCCTGAGATAACACTCAGATAAACACAACTTTTTTCTTCCCCAATTTTGCAAAAGATTATTTAGAGTTCAGGCAAAGTTACTGGAAGTTCTTTCTCTAAATTAATTTGTTGCTTCCTAATTCTCCAAAAAAAAGGGAAAGGTACACCTTTTAAGTTCAGATCAAAGCATTGGCTGAATTGCATTAAATAACTGCAGCATGGCAACTTGCAACCCACCTAAACATTATACACCTTGCATGTCGATGGCAAATTAGTTACAATCTGCCTAACAATATTCTGTTCAACTGATTTCCGATACTGAATAAATTATGTCTGTCAGAGTAAAATTTTACTATTTTACTATGTAGAAATATTTTGAAATATTCCAAAAGTAAAAGAACTTCTGTCCATTCTATTCATACATTCAGTCCATAGTTCATGAGGAGGGGGGGGCTTACGGTCAAGAACAACTCCAACTTGTGGTTTGTAATCTCTGTCTGTTATCTGCCAAATTGCAAATGGTTCATTAGAGGTTTCTGAGAGAAGACGGAATAAAAATATTATCGTGTAAGCCTTTGATAATCCATCCGGATGAATATCCCTATTAAAGAAAGCAGAAATATATCCCTCACCAAAAATACATGATTA
The DNA here is from genome assembly GCF_964194415.1 of Vipera berus. Taxonomy (NCBI): domain Eukaryota; kingdom Metazoa; phylum Chordata; class Lepidosauria; order Squamata; family Viperidae; genus Vipera; species Vipera berus. The sequence goes on from NC_138202.1 coordinate 237,802,732, forward strand.
AAACATTGAAATAGGTGGCATATAAATTTAATAAAGAAATAACATTTAATCTTAGTCATGGTTAATAAGATTGTGTGAATTTCAGTGTGTTATTTAATAGACAGTGCTCAAGATTCTTGCTTGATCACTCATCCCTCTAAAAGACTCAAAAGCAGCTCATCTTTATATATAAGAACTACACTTTCTCCTGCAAAAGACAGAAAGGCTAATTTAAATTCTCTGTATTATTCAATATGTTTATAAGCCAGGTCTTCCTTCAAACTCACTGAAAATTACTATGAAAATATGCAAGAATTATATTTAAAGCTAAAATTTCATCAAGCTGAAGACTGATGATTTTTTTTCTGCAATGGGAGAGGGTGTGGGAAGGAGAATCGTGATCAAAACATCAACAAAACTGTTTGTGATTATTAAACAACAAGATTTTTTATTTTAAGATTAAGGATTAATTGTATGAAAACCCATTGTTTATCAAGAATGACAGCAGGAAAATAATCTGGAGAAAGAGACCAGGAGCATTGGAAATGCAATTAAAAGAGGAAGGCAGTAAGACCGAAGAAATAAACACTTTTATAGAACTGCCCACCAACACATTATTTAGATTGACAATGGTTCTCTCAGATCTCCAAAGATTATTCTCGGAGATCTTGTTTAATGCAAATGCTATTATTTAGACAGCTTTGGAAGTATTTGCCTAGATCATGAATGGGGAAGTCAAGTAACTTCCTGACAGTTAGAACAATTAACCACTGGAACAACCTGCCTCCAGAAGCGGTGAATGCTCCCAACACTGAAAGTTTTTAAGAAGAGACTGGACAGCCATTTGTCTGCAATGGCATATGGTTTCCTGCCTGAGCAGAGGGTTGGACTAGATGACCTCCAAGGCCCCTTCCAACATCATCATCATCATTATTATTATTATTATTATTATTATTATTATTATTATTATTATTATTATTATTATTATTATTATCTGTGGGCGCCCCGGATTTATGGAATCGTTTGCCGGTTGAGCTCCAGATGGCGCCCGACCTTCGCTCCTTCCGATGTGATCTGAAGACTTATTTGTTCGAACAAGCCGGCCTGGCCTGCTGGGGGATGGGTTTGGATTTTATTGTTGTTTTAAATGTATTTTAATCTATTGTTGTAACTTGGGCATCTCGTTTAATTCTTTTTTAATTTTTGTATTTTTGTACTTTTATATGTTTGCCCTGTTCACCGCCCTGAGTCCTTCGGGAGAAGGGCGGTATACAAATAAAATTATTATTACTATTACTATTATTACTATTATTACTATTACTATTATTATTATTATTATTATTATTATTATTATTATTATTATTATTATTATTAAAAACAGCTACTAAAATTAGAACTATTCTTTGCAGGTAATCCATCATTATACTAGAGATGAGAAGGGGAAAGGCCTTGGAAATGTTTCCTTCAGATCTTGAGTGGAAAAATGCAATCAGTCATATACCCTCAATAACAGGGGTGTCAAACTGCGGGCTGGACATGTCATCCGGAAGCTACGCCCATCCCATTGCCAGCAATGGCAAAACAGTCCCAATACATCACGTGACGTCGCATGTTTGACATGTCTGCTCTGACAATAATTGAAACCTGCCCTGAAGCTTCAGTTATCCCATAACAGAGCTGTAAAGTCACTAATGGGATTGGTTCACTTCTTCCTAAGAAACCAGTTCTTTAACAGCTGTTTCCAGTTAATTTCTGGCCATTAAGTTTTAGTGTTGGCCGTTAAAGCTTCAAATGTGCTGACTGGAGAATCCTGGGAGTTGATGTTCACCTATCTTAAAGCTGCCAAGGTTTAGAAACACTGACATAAAGGGATATTTCCTCCCTATGCATATGCCCAAATGAACAGATAATTTTCAAAGCCTTTTCTCAAGAGTGCTGGGCAAATGCTTAGGCAGGTGGCTACAAGAAAGAGGGCCTTCTCAGTTGCAGCAGTCTCACCATGAAATGCCATCTTCAGGAAAGTTTATCTGCTAGCCACATTGTTGCTTTTTTTCAATGCCAGTTAACATTACTTGTTGTACCAGATATTTTAGGATTTAAGTCCCTGACTGTAAATAATTTTAATGCATTGCATAGAATAACTATTTTTTATATATTTCCTATACTGATTTTTTTACTTCATCCTGCTTATGAGGGGCTCAATAAGGCCCGGTCTTTTTTTTGCCTCTAAAAGAGGCACCAGGTCTTATTTTCGAGGGGGGGGTGTCTTTTCCACTCACCTCGTGACAGCAGCACCGACAGCCCCGCCCAGCCGGTCCACTTCTGCAGGCGAAGGAGCAGCTTCGTTCTGCAGCTGAGGATGGAGCTTGGGCCTGCATTTTGCAGTCAGAGGCCTTTCCTGAAGGTCTCTGCAGCCGAGAACCGAATCCATAGCTTGGTTCTCGGTTACAGAGGCCTTCTGGAAAGGCCTCTAACTGCAAAATGCAGGCCCGAGCTCCATCCTCAGCTGCAGAACAAAGCTGCTTCTTCAGCCATAGAAGAAGTGGGCCGGTAAGGCAAAGGTCGATCCATGGGAGGCCTGGCTGCAATGGTAAGCTCCAACCCCACACCCTCGCCGTAGCTTGATTTTTAGGCGTCCACCTTTCCCCAAAAGTAGGGTTTATTTTTGGGTAGGGCTTATATTAGGTCCACCCCCAAAAATTAATCTAGGCCTTATTTTCCGGGTAGGTCTTACTTTTGAGGAAACACGGTATACACACACACACTTTCTATCTTTGTATATATCTTGTATGTATTTTTATTTCTCACCATTGTTAGCAAGGATTCAGCATTCAGCACTATCAATTCTATCTCCAATATAACCACCATCTAGTCAATTTTCTGCAATTAGAAAAGATTTGAAGAAAAAAAACCTAATATACTTACACAGTGGGCTGGCTAACAAAAGCATTTTTATGAAGCCTGTATGCCACGTAGCTTGGGAAAGATCCTGACTGCAAGGAAACTCCAGGTACTGAAGCAAAATATTTTTCTGTTAAATTGTAAGCTTCCAGCATCCTGAAGCCTATTATGTCAGAATAAAGAGAAAACAGAAAGAACAGTGATGGGATTAAGAAACAGGGAAGTAAGACGTTATTAAACTGGAATATTCATGTTATTTCTTACCAGGAGAAGTGTATCCATCTAAGTACATGAGAGGACAAGCTAGAAAAAAAGAAACAGATATAGCATGAAAAGTGAACAATGGCATCGTTACTAGAGGCACACAGCTGCCTGCAAACAAATGTCCTCCACAGATACAGAACTACAAATGCCACCAATCTTAGCTTTCTTTAATATGGTTCTTTATTTATTTATTTACTTAGTGTATGGCATATCATACCATATGTGGACTAGCAATATATATTAACATTTCACCTAGATTAGTAAAACACAATAAAATATAAATGTTAAAAAGATATATGTCCATGTATCAATGTCTAGACCATCCAACCCCCAACCACCGGGATGTGGATTGGAACTGGTCCGTGGAAGGGCCACGCAAGCGGCAGGCGAGCAACTGAAGCTTCATCTGCACATGGACAGGATCTTGGTTATGTGCGAAACCACTGTCTGCCTCCCCCAGTCCATGGAAAAATTGTGTCGCCAAAACTGGTCCCTGGTGCCAGCAGGTTGATCTAACCACTGAAGCACAGCATTATTTGTATTTTTTTAAAAATCAGATACTGGACCAATATATGCCCTCAGAATGCAGCCGGTCATGATGTGATTGACAGTTTGACCCTGCAGTAACACTGAGGGGAGGATATTATGCCCCATTTATACAGAGAGTCCCGGCAGATGCCGTGTGAGGTGCAAATCCTATTCAGGATTGTCCATTGCTGATGTAGTAGTTCAAAGCCTGGCATCTTTTTTTGTGGGGTCATTTATATGTATTCCTACATCTGGGCATTCAGCGATTCATTTGGCTTTTCTTTGGGAATCGATGTGAAAGTTGTTGGGGAGATGTTGTGCAAGTACCAGTGGATTTGAGTCTTCCAGCTGATAGTGCGGAAGGTCGTCATGCACTGGTAGGAATGAGCTGTTCGTACTTTTTCTCTTTTCTCTCACAAGTACATTTTGCCTTCACAAAGCTGGTGGTGTTGTATGGTTCAGAACAGGAAGCCAGCAAGTCAGAGTGTTTTTAATACATCCGCTTACAATCCTCATAGTGTCACTGAGTCTGGCGTCTAACTTACTATTAGGGCAGCTGTTAAGCTATACAAGGGCACAGTATTCTGCTGCAGAGTTGATCAAGCTTAGTGCTGATGACTTGAGGGTGACAGCTGAAGTTCCCCATTTGGTTCCACATAATTTCTATAGTATGCTATTCCTCCTTTTGATTTTTGCTGCCACATTCTCTAGGTGTAAGACAGAGTCCGGTCCAATATTACTCCAAAATATTTTGAATGGAAAACATTGGGAAGTAAGTTGTAGTTTTAGTAGACCTTTGGGGCTTCATATGCTAGTTTGTTGTTAAGGTGGAAGCACATGGCTACTTTTTTGCTGGTGCTAAGAGTGAGCCTCCAGTTAGTGAAGAATTTTCCCAAGATTTTAAGATCTTTTGGACAGGAGGCTGTCTGCCATCTCCATGTGCTTTTCTTGTACTGCTGTGGCAAAATCATCAGCATATCCAAATTTGCTTCCCCTTGTCGCCGGCATATCTGATATGTGTAAGTTGAATAGTGGAGGTGCCATTACAGAGGCTTGTGGGAGGCTGTTGTTTAATCTTCTTAACTTATTCATGTTGTGGCTCATTATTATCTGAAAGGACCTATCACTCAGCATGTTATTAATTAGTCAATAGAGATTTTTGCAGGGGATAATATGGCACAACTCGTGTAACAATCGGTCCTTCCAAACTATGTCGTATGACACAGTTAGCTCTACAAACACAGCCGTGGTTTTGAGGCCTCACTGGAATCCTGCTTCAATATAATCTATTAGCCTTAGCACCTGGTAAGCCTTCACTATGGTAGCTCTGGTTGATGAGGTTTGCAGCCAAGACTGTTTTCAAGGCACCAAGATAAGGAATTACTACTAGGAAGTTTTCAGAGAGAAGTCAGGTTTATATATCAACAATTGCTTTTTACCAGGGTCACACACCAATCAATTTCTATTTCCAGTTCCAATTCCAACACCATCCGCAATGATCTATGTATTTATCTGCTCTGACAGATTCCATAATACAGACTGTGACTAAGTTTCTCCTTCAGAGACAAGCAATGCAGAAATTCAGAAAAAGACCTGAGAAAGAGACAGAACCTCCCTGGTTCAACTCAATATTCTGCTCTGTTTTAACTCAAAAGATATCATGAGGCAAGCCACTCCATCTCAGCTAAGAGCTCCCAGATAAGGACAGCGTGGAATGTTAATATGGGCTAAGGCTTATGTGCTCATGTTAATGCTCATTTTAGGAAAAAAGCAAGCTGCCTTCCGAAGAGTCAGGACTTTAGTCAATCAACCTACAAACATTCTACAATGATCATTAGTGATTTTCCAAGGTTTTCTATTAGCATCATTCCAAGTTCAACTTGGATATGCAAAGGCTATGCTTGGGAACTCCTGTATGCAAAGCATGTATTCCGCTACCGTCTCTTCCTTTCTGGTTATGTAACAGTGAGGGGAAAAATATCTTTTCCTTAATAAAATAAATACCAGATTATGTTTTAATTGTGATTTACACTTTTACTCACTTGAGGTAGCTGTCTCACAAACAAAAGTGACAAGGTTATCTTCAATCTTTTCAAAAGCATCAAAGTCGTCAACTATAAAGACGTGACGTTCACTTGGCTGACTTGCAATTTGGGCTAGTTCGTGGTAATCAACATCAGCTACACCAATAACAAATACACTGAAACCTGCAAAGACAATAGCAGTGGTTGAAATAACATGAACGTGGGAAGTTTCTCCAAGTTCTACTGGAAAAAAATGCTCAGTGTCCCATCATATTAGGGCAACAACCTGATACTACCCAGGCATGTGAGGATCTCAGAAGCCTTAGGGAAGAAGTTGCATTACCAATACTGACAGCCAGACTGGTGTAGTGGTGAAGTTGCTGATGTAGAAACCAGAGGACTATGAGTGCTAGTCTCACCTTTGGCACAAAAGCCAGTTGGGTGATTTTGGGCCAATCACTCTCTCTCTCTTGGCTCAACCCACCTCACAAGGTTGTGGTTGTGGGAGGGAAATAGGACGAGGAAGGAGTATTAGGTATGTTTACTGCCTTGAGGAATTTATGAAGTAATAAAGGTGGGATGAATGGTGGACATAAATACAGAGATAAGCAGTACAGGTAATCCTCGACTTATGACTGGCTGCTTGGTAACTGTTCAAAGTTACAATGGACTTCCAAAAGGAACTTGCAACCTCATTCTGAGGTTCCTACGGCCACCACCACCTCCCTGCATTTTTATGGCCATTTGTAGTGTCCTGCAGTCATGGGATCAAAATTTACATTTTTGCCCAAAACCCGCGTTTACTTCTGGTTTTCAGCAAAAAGATCCCATAGTGAACAATGGGTTTCTTAATGACCATGTATTTACTTAATAAAACTGGGTTGAACACACGATGCCCTACTTTATGACATCGTGACCTACCACCATAATAGGCAGGCTCCATAATAGTTATAAGTCGAGGACTTACCTGTATTTAAAGTACTCCAACCAATGCACTAGTGAAGGCACAAGTGGCTATGGAGCACTCACAATCTGAACTGCATGTATTCCAGTCAACCATGATACAGAATCTGAGATTTGATGAAGACTGCAGAATTAAACCCTGCCATCTAAATGTGGCTTACCAGACTGCTGTATGACAGCTGCAGCTTTCATCACTTCATCTTGTGACCGACCATCTGTTACGACAACAAGGACTTTGGGAACTCCTTTCCTCATGCCTCTATCCCACGTAAGCACCTTGTCTTTGATAAATGCAAGTGCCTTTCCTGTGAATCAAGAAAAGAGTTTCATTGTACTGTTATAGATACTAAATTGATGTTGAATTTAACTACGGCAGCAAGACTTTTGGTAGCGCAATATTGGAAGAAGAAGGAACTGCCTACTATAGAAGAATGGACTTTGAAAGTTTCAAACCTGGCAGAAATGGCAAAGATTTCAGCATATTTGAAAGAACAATCGCAACAGAGATATATTTTGGAATGGAGAAGATGGATCGATTATATTCAGAATAAATATGGGACTAGAAAGTTTCATTTAGTATATGAATAAGCATTAGTATTATATGATGTATTACTAATTAGGTTATTTAGTTATATTAAGATGAGTTAAAGTGCGATAGAATTTATAGTGTCTTTTTTTAGTCGGTTAGCATATTTTAGCTTAAGTTGGTTAAAGTTTATACCCTGTATTCAGCTCTGGGAAGTCAGGGAGGGGAGGGGGAGGGAGGGGAAGTGGGGGGGAGGGGGAGGGAGGGAGTTTATGTTTTTAAACATGTATTTTAAAACTTTTCAATAAAAAAGAAAAGAGTTTCATTCAGGTCATCAAGCAAAAGCCACGACTCTGCAAGGGCGGGGGCAGGGGGGAGGAATAACACTGGAATACATTCTAAGTTAAAACCTATGCAGTAACAATATGAGAAAACCTATCTCTGGAAACTACTATTCAGACGTTGTACTAAATTACCTGTTTTTGTGTTCCCTCCTCTGTACTGAATATACTGCAGGGCTCCCAGGGCCTGGGCCTTATCATCATAGGTGTTCAAATTGAACTCAGATTTTGGATCGTCACTGTATTGCACAAAGGAAACCTAAAATGGAAATAAAAAAACCACCAAAACGTAATGTTATACTCTTGAAGAAAATACAGTTCAACAGCTCATATCCTACGTAAGTCTTACATATAAATATATGTACAAGCACATCTTTTTTATTAGTAATAATTGTGGGTTTTTAAAAATGCGTGCCCGACTTCTTTTTTTAATTAGTCTGTTATTTAGAGAATTGTTGCAATAGGACTATTTAAAAAGGAAAGAAGGAAAGGGAAGGGAAGAGGGAAGATTTATTTATTTATTTATTTATTTTAATCCCATTTATATCCCGCCCTTCTCCGAAGACTCAGGGCGGCTTACAATTTAAGCACAAACCAATGTGCTTAGCAATAGCCTTCATTCTATGTATATGCCTGCTTATTAGGGCTTTGCCCCCCCCCAGCGGCATTATTACAAAGTCAGCTTAATTGCCCCCAACAATCTGGGTCCTCATTTTACCTACCTCGGAAGGATGGAAGGCTGAGTCAACCTTGAGCCTGGTGGGATGCGAACCTGTACTAATTGCAGGCAGCTGGTGTTACTTAAGGAGGCATTAGCCCACTGCTCCACCAAGGCTCTTATGAAAAGGCTCTTAATTTTTTTCTTTTTTGTCACAGGTGATAGGCTCTTTAAAACTGAAACTGCCATATTATAACTACAGTATTTACTGAAAGATATGCAAAAACCAACTATATATCTTGCTTAATATTTAAGAACTGACTAACCTGAATTCCATGTGGATTTATTAGGTCAAATGCACCAATCGTGTTGAAAACAAATTTCACCACCTTGTTGAAATTTTCATCTCCAATGCTCCAAGAAGCGTCAGTCAAGAAGACTATATCAGCTTTGGCACCCTTGCATACTAAAAGATACATGGCATTCAGAAATCATTCAGAAGATGCAGCACAATAAAAAACAATAGGATGTAGTAACTGGAACTTTTCAAAGTGACAGGCATTTGTCAAAAAAAAATGATATAGGGTCTAATGCAGGGGATTGGACTAGTAGTCCTATAAGGTCCCTTCTAACTCTGTTATTCAGTTTTGCTATGCAAAAGCTTTCCAAAAAACTTTCTCTATTTGGATTTATACAAAAGACATTAAGACACTTATGTATGCCAAATCTGTCCACAAAACAAAATTTAAAATGCTAACTCAAATGTAAAGATACAGAAAACAGGGGAATGATTAAATGCCATTGGAGCAGAACTTACTTCACTGTTTACAAGCTATCGTTATTCTTAATTACAGTTTTCTGAACCAAGGTAAATTCCAGAACTCTTTTTTAGATCTTATAGACATCAAAAACCAAACACTTACCATCCCGTGCAGGTGGGATTGTTGGAGGTGGAGGTGGCGTAGGTGGTCGCGTTGGAGGTTCAGTTGGCTTGATTACTAAAGGAAATCAATTAAAATATTTTGCATTTTCATAAGCAAATGGGAAATAATGCAAGTGGAACAGAACTATAGGAAGCTGCTCCCTTGGCAGATCAGTTGTTAGAAATTTACCAACATTTTCCAGCAAAGGTTTGGATCCTCCTGTCTCCTAAACTATAGCTCAAATATGTTTCAGGGATTTTGAAGTTCTATCACCATGGCCACTTATTACAGTGCTAGATTACAGCTCCCCTAGAATAAGAGTTGGGAATGAAGCCTGTACATTGCTGAATGGTCTCTTCTGTTCCATCCTGTGCCCCTTCTCTGAAGGACAGGATAGGGGATGGGTGAAAGGTAAAACAGGAGGGATCATCTTTGATGTCCCTCGTAACCCATCCTCCTTGTACTTTCATGATGCTGTGTTGGAAATGTTGCCTTAAAAATGATATGTAACTATCTCGTATCTATAAAACTTAACTACTTTGCCCTGCAAAAAAGGTAAGGAATGGGAAGAGGGTGAAAAGTATCAAAATGCTAACACAATAGACATAGGTAGCAAAGATTGTTGTCTCTTCTCAGCCTAATGCCCACATGCTGTTCAGCTTTACTGACAAGAAATGCACACCGAATAATTATAAAGCAAATGGCATCTGTGGTACAAGTATTGTAAGGTTGTTTTTTAAAGCCACAGTTTGTTAAATGTTCCATAATGGCTTCCTTTAAGTGCAAATATTGTATTAGGTGTGATGGATGATCCATATATCATACAACGCCCCCAAACTCCCAGGTATGGCTTAGCGCAATGAACAAGCCTATTTTTGTCTGGTAAGCAGAATGCGAAGACTGGAATCCACCTGTTTTTTGAAATACTGGCAGTCACAAAAAATGCACATTTTTCAATTCATGAATGAAGGGAAGCTGGGTTGTTCGGGGGAAAAAATCCATTTACTAAACCAATGGTATATTCAGAGAAAAAAAGCTTTCGTTATATTCTTTATAGATTCTCTAAAGTTGTTCTGGTTTTGTTATTGTTATTGCGGTTCCTGTCATTTTGGACTTACATGTGCGTTCTTTTGTAGAGACTGGAGGACCTTCAAGATTTGGAGTTTGAACAAAGACAGTAGCATTATATTCAGTGTCAGGTGAAAGCCCAGTAAAACAGTGACTGGTTTCTGATCCACGCACTGTTATTTCCTGACCTCTAGATCCTGTAAGCAAGAGAGAATAAAAATACTTAATTTGTAGGACCTTATGTACACATCACTGTTTGCAAGCAGTATAATAGCTATAGCACTTAGATTTACATACCGCTTCATAGCGCTTTACCGCCCTCTCTAAGCAGTTTACAGAATCAGCATATTGTCCCCAACAATGTGGGTCTTCATTTTACTGACCTCGGAAGGATGGAAGGCTAAGTTAACCTTGAACCAGTCTGGATCGAACTGCTGGCAGGTGGCAGTCAGCAGAAGTAGCCTGCAGTACTGCATTCTAAACACTGTGTCATCATAGGTCTTCACAACATAATACATGTCATGAAGAAGTGAAATTGTTATACGGCAGCACTACCAGCTCTATAGCGGAATGTGTTTTTTTTTATTTTTGTTTTTAATCTTCTAAACCATGGCAATTCTGCCTGTAGGCTGGTGAATTGCCAGAATGCGAGAAAGACAAGGTATGAAATAGCTGACGCACACAAAGAAAGAATAGCTTAGTAAGCAATATTCTTAATTATGATGCAGGAGAGTTAAGTTTAATACTTGTTTTCATCTGCTTCAAAGTTCCTTAATGCTCATATATACCTGCTTTTTTCCAAAATAAAACAGGAAATAAAAGTAGTTTTTGATCTGGTAACATATTCTGTTTGTGTAACATTTCAAAATTATTTATACATATTATGCAAATAGGAAGCATTATTTGCAGTAACAAGACATAATCTGTATTGATAAATTACTGAATTGTAATAAGGAAAATTGTAAATGAAGGACCATTAGGGGCAAAGTTTGTTCAAATCAGGTATATAACGTTTATAATAAACTGATATGTTACTGGACATTTGATGATCGTATGCACATTTTGAATAATTGTGACAAATTCAGAAAGACAGCAAGGATATCAAAGAAGAAACAGCTGACCGGCAGTTGAAATAATGCTCTTTGGCTGAAAACAACAATACTTCATACTTATTTATTGACATTATTTGTAGCATCTCCAATCCATGGAGATTTGGATGATGAACAATGCAATTCAAATATGCTAAATAATTTAAAAGGATCACTAGATATTTTGTAAATTAGTCATGACATGTAACCAATTTTTCATCCAAAACCATAATTACCATCAGCTGGATTTAGTTTCAGTCTGTAAGAAGAAGCTGACCGATGCGCTGACCATTTGATACAGAAAGTGTCCCATCCCACCTTATAACTTGTTAAATCTGTAACATTCAAGTATACTATGGAAAATAAAAGAAAAAAATCCATTAATCCAATGGAATAAGTGAGATATACTCTACAATTATGACAAATTATGTTAAGTCTTTCAGGATTAGGGTTACCAGATATCCGGCCAAAAGCAAACCTCTTTGTCTGCATGTACTCAATCTGGCAGGCATAACCTTACAATTATATATTATCTGGATTTTTGAATAGCTAGCAACTATCTCTTCCAGAGCAGCTTTTCTGCAGCTCAATGCTTCCCTCATAAAAGCTAATCACAAGATAACAAGCTTTCCTTTGTGACCTTAATTTGATAATTAGGTAGAACTCCAATCAGGGGCTTGGCTGCCACCTGAAACTGACAAGACCTTAATCAGTTACACATTGAAGGCTTTTGCCTCCTAACTGGATCTAGCCATGGAAATTCCAGCATTAAAGAAGTCAGAATGCTTTACAGATCTTCCACTTATCATATAGCATTTAAACTGAATTTGATATTAAATGTTCAACCAAAATGGACTGTACTGATACATTTATATCCAAATATATATGTGTGTGTGTGCGTGTGTTTGTGCGTCATCCATTATATTTAATAAAGCTTTAAGCTTCAAAATCTTAGAAATATACATACATATACCTGTACGTATAACACAGGAGTTGCTGCTATTCAGCATCTTCCATGGGAGGGCAAGAAGAGGCAGCATGAAAAGAAGCTTTGAAGCATAAGCTTTGTACCTTTCATAAGTGTGTTTTGACATCACATGCATGCACAAAAGGGCCATGGCTGGTAGGATGATAAACTGCTATCAAATTGGCATGTTTCATCACATTAAACACAGAGATAACAGCAGGATGTTAAAATGACCCACAGTGATTCAGAGATTGAACATTTCTTGGACAATGGTATGTTCTCTGAAAGCCCAACATAATAGGACATTTCTTCAAATGTATCTTTCTTACAGAGCAGGCAGGTTCCAAGAGATCAAAGTCTCTTGCTGCAATTATTAGTATTCTTACATCAGCATTAATATATGGGGAGGGAGAGCTTTGGCCTTACATGTGGTGCCTTGATCTACCAAAGGTTCGCTAAGTCCAGACTCGTACTGAGCATATACTTTCACATCGTAGGAAGTACTAGGCAGTAAGTTGTGTAAAGTATATGAAGTCACCTCTCCAACAAATACCTCCATGGGCTCATCTGAACCTTAGAAGAAGAAAAAAATATGAAAAAGAATGTTAATGTTAACATAAAAAGCTGCTTTATAATGAGCCGGACAATTGACCCGTCCAATTGTGAATTCCTATTTTGCTGACAGCAATTATTTGGGAATGTCAATAGAGGCCTCTCTGGCAAAACTACAGCAAAATCTGCTTTGATAACAATTATTGAAAGGTGCTGATAATATTCAGTCCCAAAGCCATATTTGCATGTTGGCAGCCCAGCATTTGTAATCTTACCTACAACTTTATACACAATTTTGTATCCTAAGATAGGAGATTGGACAGGATCCCAGGCCACTCTGAATCGGGTATACCATTCATCAGATATACGAATATTCTGAGGAGAAAGCAGCCCAGCTAAAAAAAAAAGAATTAAATGCATTAAGTTAGGGAAAAAAGATATTTAATATACCCTAATGCCCAGTCTATTTTTTTACTTCTTTCAAAATTGTGAAAGGCTGAAATTTCCATACTAAAATAAAATTAATTTATAATTTTGGATCCTAAATTAAAACTGAATACTTTGCGCACTATTTTATTGTCAAAATCAGCCTTTTGCAGAAAATTCCAATGGTGGACATAGGGAATTATTTATCTTGTTCTGAGAATATATATAGTAATAACTCAGATGATTTAACAATGTAAATATATCGCTATTAGACTTAGCAAGAGATTTAGTTACATATGCCCCACTTAAATTGAGTATCGGATATAAAATTAATAATTTAAATGTCAACATTTCACCACAGATAATTTGTATCATATATATTATATGACATTTGTTCAAATATTTTTAATAAGTATTTTCAGAAATGTAATGGATAGTTTCAGAGTTCACCTGATATACTATGTTAAGATTTTTTTTCAACTTGGGTTGACAAATGGCAAGTTTTCCTCATAGTAACTTGGCTCTATAGAACTACTTCAACTGGTTTGGAGGACTAATTTGAAGGACAGTAATTCTATATACTTTTTTTCCTTTACAAACTTTAAGCTCTCCTTCAGCATCAGCTGAACTTTACTATGTAAAATCAAAAAGAGCATTGAGACAACAGTTATATTAATTATACCTGTTTTTCCATTTCCTGTCACTTGTCCACCATCTCCATCATCATAAACTGCTACAACAGTAATTTTATAAGGTGTATCTGACTGCAAAGGCTGTAGCAACACAGTGTTTATTCTGCCAGGTACTGTTGTCTAAAACAAATTACAATTGGGGAAACAGTGTACAATTAATAGATTAGTAATTATTAATAATTTACCAACCATTTTGGTCCACCCATCAGATTAAACACATGTTGAGGAGTCACTGTATGCCTGTTAGCATTAGGAATTAAATTGCACATTTTAACAGTATAAGGGTAAAAATCATCCAGATGAAACTAGATACAGCCTTAAACATGGAAATTAAAATTTAGTTCAGTAATTCATATTTATTTGTTTTTATTCTATTAGGAGATTGTATACAGGGACGCGGTGGCTCAGTGGGTTAGGACGCTGAGCTTGTCGATCAGAAGGTCGGCAGTTTGGCGGGTCGAATCCCGAGTGCCGCGTAACAGAGTGAGCGCCTGTTACTCGTCCCAGCTTCTGCCCACCTAGCAGTTCGAAAGCACGTAAAAATGCAAGTAGAAAAATAGGGACCACTCCGGTGGGAAGGTAACAGCGTTCCGTGCGCCTTTGGCGTCTAGTCATGCCGGCCACATGACCACGGAGACGTCCTCGGACAAACGCTGGCTCTTCGGCTATGAAACGGAGATGAGCACCGGCCCCTAGAGTCGGAAACGACTAGCACGCATGTGCGGGGGAACCTTTACCTTTACCTTTATACTGCCTTAATCACAGTTACATAATGTATATAATAAAATCAGTAAAAAAACAATACAACAATGCAATAATATCCTTTTATTTCCCACAGATTGGCCATTAATGTTTTTTTTTCCTTCTTACACCATACCAGTATATGTTTTCTTCAAGTATAGTACCGAGACATAGCAAAATATAGGTTCATTCAGAAATAAGCAATAATCATAACTATGCCTATATATGTATATTTTTACAGAAGTCAGCAGAACATATGCCTTTAACCTCCCTATGGGAAATAAGTTGGCTAAAGTATATTGTCGAAATTTTGCTACTAAATTTGGAGTAGGAAGTTATAAACTATAAAAAACATTGGAAGAATGCCTAAAACAAAAATTGAGAGCCAAAACTCATTCCTACTGCTCATGCTTATAAAACAGAGGTATATCACGGTCATTAGAAATGAATCAACTGAAATTATCCTTCCAATTGAGGTGGATAGAATTTGCTTCTACAAATATGTATTTTCTGGTTCTTGATCATCTTTGAACAGATCCCAGAAGTAATCCCTGCCTATATTTTCTGCTCTTGAGCTATATACCGTATATTTTTTCTTTCGTTCAAAGTCTGGTTCTCAGAGACTGCCTGACAAGTCTCTGCAGTTTACTTGGCAAGTTTTTCTAGAAACAGTG
This sequence comes from Vipera berus, assembly GCF_964194415.1. NCBI lineage: Eukaryota > Metazoa > Chordata > Lepidosauria > Squamata > Viperidae > Vipera > Vipera berus. The sequence continues at coordinate 237,818,047 of NC_138202.1, forward strand.
TCAGGTGCAAGCAATCAGAACATGTTCGAGGTTTAGCTGAAGATTACTATGTGGGTCAAAATGCCCATATAGTAGGTCACAGATGGACTTTTTAAACCCAGTTGAATTAGTGGAACAAGCATACCATGATTAACAACACCATTTATTTCAATTCGTTTACTCTACATGTGATGGAATCTAGCCTATTGGTTGCAATAGGGCAAGATCTATTTCTAATAGTTTTATTTCAGAGGATGGAATAGTTTTGCCCTTTTTAGTAAATAGTTTGAAATACTATTAAGATTTGTAAAATTAGTTTCACTGGAGAACACGAAGACTGAACAAATAGTTCTATGTATTTCTTCCAAGAAATTATTGTCTATACGTAACTGAATAGCCTTGTCTTGGATATATAGGACATGACCACCTTGTAATTATGTAATGAGAAAATAGTATTTTTCATTTCATTTTTCATTCAACAACTTCCACACAATAAGGCACTGAAATTAACAATTAATGCAACCATTACCTTGCAGCAGCAAAGTAATAGTAAAGCAACTATTACATATATTAAAAAATACAAACTTACATATTCATCTATGGGGTCCCCAGAAATAGAACTATATATAATTCTATATTGCTGCACAGGCCCATCTGCATGATCCCATTGAACAGAAAGACTGTTTGTTGTTGGATCAAATACTCTTATGTTCCTGGGTCCACTACGAGGCACTAAGATAAATGAACGTTAAATATAAAATAAATTCAGTGTAGTAATATTCTCAAAGCATTCTTAAATCTTTACAGGGGCATGGACAAAATGGGCATTCTAGAGATTGTGATCCAAAACTATTTTGGATTAGCCAGTTTGGAAGAACTGAAACTTGGATAAAACAAAATCCAGAAGGGATACTTTTCCCCTCATCCATTTAACCGCTCCTAATACTGCATCTCTCATTTGCCCACCAATCCTCCAATTATTTCTTCTCTTGCTTCTCAATCTCTTCTTAGCCTTCCTGGCTTTTTCCCTACTTGGGAAAAAAACAGCTGTTCCCTTCCATGCATACAGCAGACACATACAATATGCAGGAAGTTTTTTTGGCAACAGCCCATCTGAAACCAGAAGTTCTGTACACAGAACATTTTCCACATCCTTAACATTAACTTTGTGCGTCAATTAATTCCATTGGCTGATTCTAACTCAGTAATTTTCAAATGATGCTCAGTTTGAAAAATGCACTGCTTTTGATGACAACTAGAGCTTGAATCAACGCAGTATGGATACTGAGCAATTATGAGCATGGGCAGGTAAAATTACTTTTCTTAACTTCACTGCTTTAACATGGTAGAAAACAGCTGCTCACAAACAAACAAATAAATAATAGAATTTTCCAAAACGGTTAAATTAATAAAATTTATTTATGCAATCCAATATTATGATCCCTTGTAAGTTTCAAATTGTGAACATTTTTGATTTGCTATATCCTTCTAGAATAGCTAATAGTTAATCTGGTTTCATGGTCCTGGTGAATGTTCAATATATAACTGTTCGTGGCTTCAGAAACTATCACTAAAATAATTCAACTAAAATAATTGCATTTATCAAAACAAAAATTAAAACTGGTCAAGTGAGAATTATAAATTTATTCAATGCTTATTCAACTTTTACAAGCTAAATAGGAACATTGCTTACTCTGGAATGGCCAACTCAACAGATAGTGGAATGTTCATAAAATAAGCTTCATAGAAAATTTAGAGATTATTTATTTCCCACTAACTGAAATAAAATAGACAGTGACACAGCTAGTAATGTGTGTCTACCTCTGTAATGACCAAACACAGAATTGTGCTTTCTGAAATTGCACTTTCATCTCGTTGGACGATTAAATCAACTTTCTCATTCTATAATGTTTCTTTCCTCCAGAAACATCCTTCCTCTATCATTGTGATTTGCCATCTTGCTTCCTCCACAATTCCTCCAGTTTTAATCCTACTCTCTACCCATTCTTTCATTGTAGTATCCTTAATCCAACAGAATTATACTCTCACTCTAGCCAAATGGCCTCCATTCACTACCACAGCTCAACCTGTCTCCTTTCCTTCTCCCTTTCTTGTCCTCTTCATTCCTCCATCATCTACATAGCCCAACCATCCACTGGGTAAGATTTGGAGCAGATCATCCTTGTGAGTTTCAAAAGGAGTCCTAAACAGACAAAATTTGTCCTCTCAAAACTATCCTTGAGGACAAAGATGCCTCTCTCTTGACCTTATCTAATATAAAATCCTAATATTTGAAGTTTTACATTTTTAGCAATAGCAAATGTTTTGTAAATTTGTACTAAAGGCCAAATGTCAATCTGAACATACTATTGACAATCTAAGATGAAATCATGAAGGTCACTTTCAGTCACAATGAACTGCATGCTAATATTATATACACAGACCTGTCAGTACTCACTAGTGCAGGGGTAGGCAACCTCAGCTCTTTTATGACTCATGGACTTCAACTCCCAGAATTCCTGAGCCAGCATGGCTGGCTCAGGAATTCTGGGAGTTGAAGTCCATGAGTCATAAAAGAGCCGAGGTTGCCTACCCCTGCACTAGGGTTTCTCTCTGAGTCTGATAATCCACAAGTATATTAACATTTACCAAATTCTGGATATTCATAGTTTAGTCCTTAATATGAAAACTGGCTTTAATTCTTCTGAATACTTTAAAGTGGAACATTTCAAGTGTTCAAAGAATATACTTTAAACCTGTATTCAGAGACATAATATTGAACTAAATACAGCAAAATTTTCTTTGCAAAGCTTCCCTCATATACATTTATTCAATACCTTTAATCACTGAAATGGGATAAACTACATTCATGTAAGGTTCAGTGCAGAATGTAAGAACCAAAGCATATTTAGAGAACTAGCTAGGAAGGAGTAATTCACACTAATCAGAGTTGGGCAATAACGTGCATGATTTTCTACTTACATGTTCTTCCCTGTCCTGTACTTGGATCTCCTTCTCCATCAGCATACAAAGCAACGACATTTATTGAATAAGGAGTATCAGGAGACAGACGTTCCAGTAAAACGTTGCGCGTGTTGCTTGGAATAATAATCTAGAATGAAAACAATACTGGAAATGTTGTCTGTAACTGATGGTGAGCTGCTGAATATTCTTCACCAGCCCAATAGACTGCTTAAGTAATGACTCTTCAGGGACAGTTAACAGCTGAAAAACTACCTCAACTCTCACTTGGAACACATGACCTGGGGATTATGCACCTACATATCCCCCTACCCAAATTGTGAAATGTCTAAAAATGTCAAAATGTTGCTGTTCGAATATTTGGCCCGACTTTTTTACATCTGTACAGTACATCTGCTGATATACTGAGGTTTTAAATTTTTACTATTATCATTTTCCTATACCCTGTTTCCCCTCCTCCCAATGCATTGTGAGCATTTTTTTACCTTTGATCATGAATCAATGAAGTAAAGGACTGAAAGCTCAGAAAATAATAGTGGAAGTTACGAAGTGGGCTTCCATGATTGGGGGTGAGCCTGAACTCAATGTTCTTACTCCTAGTCCAAAAAATTAACTATTACGCTGCATTGGTTCTAAGCACAGAAGCATTTCTCCACAAACTGATACAAGTTATAAAGCTGTCCCTAAGAATGTCTACGCTACAGATAACTCTTGACAACCATTCATTTAATGACCGTTTGAAGTTACAACAGCACTTTTTAAAAAGTGACATAATTGTTTTTCACAGTTATGACCATTACAGTATCCCTATGGTCACATGATCAATATTCGGATGCTTGGCAACTGGCATCTATTTAGAGATGGTTGCGGTGTCCCAGGTCATGTGATCACCTCTTGCAACTCTCTAACAAGCAAAGTCAAAGGGGAAGCCAGATTCACTTAACAACTGTGTTGCTAACTCAACAACATCAGTGATTCACTTAATTTTGGTAAGAAAAGCCATAAAATGGAGTAAAACTCATTTAACAACTTTCTTCGCAATGGAAAGTTTGGGCTCAATTGTGGTCATACGTCAAGGACTACCTGTATATGACAATTTGGAACATTCAGACATTCACAGTGGAATAGGATGCATTATTTCTTTTTCATCAACCAGAGATCGCTTTAGAAATAACTGTATTAAATTACTTACAGATTCTGATGGCCTTGTGGCAGCTAATGGTTTATAGACAACTTTGTACTGCTGTACCGGACCTGGTGCAGCCTCCCACTGGACGTTAAGGCTATTTGTCGTTGGGTTGTAAACTTGGATGTTTCTTGGTGTCCCCCTCATCACTGAATTATATAAAACAAATTTGCATTTTTAAAGAAATCTCCCTATTTGTAGACACTGAATGAAGTATAATCACAAGACTTAACTATTATATCAATTGCACTTTAGGTTATTTGTGTAATAATGTTATTTATGTGAATAATGTCTAAGTCATTTGCATGAAGATATGGTGTAGGCATCATTGTGTTGCACAAGGATGTCATTCCCTAAATAATGTCACTTATGTCACCACGATGACTTAACTGTTCAATTTACTGGACACTGGGAAATAAACTATACTCTTTCCCACTTCCATCCCTACAGTCTACTAAAAGTAAGTTCCATTGTAATAATTTTGGTATCACTGAGGAGGATCAGCTCTGGAAGAGAGAACCCAAAAATACTTTTTCATATGTTAAATAAGCTTGCAAACAGGCAGATTAATTATGACCTTTTTGTGAATTTCAGTTCTGTTTCCCTGTATTTTTTCTACTATACCTAGATTTTTGGGCACAGCATAAACAGATTTGTCATAAAGTAACCATAAATCATAGTTTTGAGCTTAGTCTTATATAGAGTTCATCATTAAAACAACCCGGATTCATTAACCAACCAACTGGTTTTAAATGTGTTTTGCCATGGAGCTAAGCCAAAAATAAGCAAGCCACTACCTTCAGGCTTAAGGTTATATAGGAACCGGGCTAATATCTACAAAAATAGCTTACTAATTTAAGTCACCTTACTAAATTAAGTCAATGATTTGTACTATATCATATTGAAGTGCAGTAAGTTTAAGCCCTTTACAATCAGCAAGTTACCTAACTCTATCTTAATTGTGGCCCAAAGTCCCAACACTTAATGAAAGAGGAAAAAAACTCCTCCTAGTTCTACTTACACGTTTTCCCCGTATCAGACACCCGGCCTCCATCGCCTTCTGAGTAAACAGGGACAACGGTTACTTTGTATGGAGTGTCGGACTGGAGATTCTTTAGAACAGCATAGTTTGTATTCCCAGGCAAAGTTACCTGTCAAAGGTTTAAAACAGGACATGTAATTGGAAATTTCATGGTTGTTCTTAAACTACTTTCCCTATGAATTGTAAAAGGTAACCTTCACGTTCACTAAAATTCTCCTCTTATTTTACCCAAATCTAAAATCCCAGGGGAATTTTTCATCAGTGGTTGAGTGCTCCATAAGCAGGGTCCCCAAATTCAGTGGAACGTCATTTTGAAAAGCCTCCAACCATGTGTACAGAAAACTACCCAGGTACAAAATATGCACACAAAAGAATTACCATTTCCTCTCTTCCTCCTGCCACGGGTACATAATACACCTTGTACTGACGAGGGTTGCCTTCAGCATGATCCCATCGGACGTTCAACGCGCTAGTGGTTGGATCGTAAACTCTGAGATTCCTTACAGTATTGAGAGGTTCTGAAGGTATTTAAAAGTACAAGACAGAAAGAACTATTAAATACAGATATGCATTACTATAAATCAAAGTTCTATACATTAGATCTGAAGCATGCCACAGCTGTGGCATAAAACTGACACTTGAATGGCTGCCGTGTCCACTTCAGCTGTTCATTTTTAAATGCATTGCGCGGACAACATAAATTATTATTTTTTCTTTAATCCAAAGAAAATTTTAAAATGCAATTTATTGCAATGCAATTCTCTGCTACTCCTTTGCTGCTGCTGCTGTTGCTATTACTACAGCTGCTTTATTTCTGAAGCTTAAGGGCGGCTGAGGAACTTCACTACTCAATAGCCATCCAACTGTACTATTTATGATATAACTAAACTCTCGTGTTCCATTAGCCTCATTGGGTGGGAAAAGCTGTTCTCCACTGAGATAGGGAAGAGGTGGAATGATGTAACCTTTCATCAAGTAGGTTCAAACTAACCTATCTCACTAGATGACTATTCGGGGGGGGGGGGAACCTTTATTAAAGACAAATTAAAAACCAAAGTAATAAAGATGCTTCCCTCCCGTTATTCACGCAATGTTTATTACGTTATGATTCTCATTTTTGTGGGGTTAGATCTACCTACCCTTCATTAACGCTATTAAGTAAAAGTTGCTAGCTTTTTTAGATATAAATGCACAGTAATTTCTCCTAATAAAACTCATTTGGCCAATGAGTTTAAACACATTTAATTCTGATATATATGTTCCTCTCTCATTCAAGCCAAATACTTGGAAAAGTCCAGAAAGTTGGGAAACAATTAATAAAGAGCACACTTTTTAAGAGATAAGAGCCTTGGTGGAGCAGTGGGCTAATGCCTCTTTAAGTAACACCAGCTGCCTGCAATTAGTGCAGGTTCGCATCCCACCAGGCTCAAGGTTGACTCAGCCTTCCATCCTTCCGAGGTAGGTAAAATGAGGACCCAGATTGTTGGGGGCAATAAGCTGACTTTGTAATAATGCCGCTTGGGGTGTGTGTGAAAGCCCTAATAAGAAGACATATACATAGAATGAAGGCTACTGCTAAGCTTGTAAGCCGCCCTGAGTCTTCGGAGAAGGGCAGGATATAAATGGAATTTTTAAAAAAATGGGGGAGGCGGTAGACTCATACTTTCAGTAATCAGAACTTTGATATGTGTGTTGATATTTAACGATGACCCTTTAAGGGGCAAGCTGTAGAATGTCAACACAAAGGGTTTTTCCAACAATGAAATGAAAGTAGACTTTATCTTTATGGCTCCAACAGCCTTTTTTTGTTGCGTAATACTCTGCTGACTACATAAGTTTGAGGGTGTTTTTTTTCAGAACTGCATTCCAGCACTAGAGAGAAGACCAGAGCATGGAAACAACTAAATTGCAGTGCACAGAAATGGATGGAAATCGGAAAAGGAGAAAAGTTCATTAAAAGGCCATGTATAATTATGGTGAAGCCATCCAACTTTTTTGTATATTTGTCAGTGATCCAAAGTGAAATAAAACACCACTTCAGTCTGATTTGAGCCCAGGGAATAGAACCCCTATCTCAGAGAAAGAAAGCTGGATGCTACATAATAACTGTGTAAGAATTGTACACTTATCATTCAATAAAAATTTTCTGGAAGAAATAAACTTATATTAGACTCTCCTTCTCTCCCTCCCTCACACATACATACCATGGTAAAGAAATGAAAACTACAGAAATAAATTCTAAGTATTAAATACAGGTAGTTCTCAAGAAATGATAGACTATTTAACGACTGTTCAAAGTAACTATGGGCACTCCAAAACTACATGTGACCCTGTTTCAAAGTTACAGCAGCTGGAGTGCCTTGAAGAGCTGCTGAAAAAATTCAGCCCCACGGTGGGTGTTTGCAAAGCTATTATGCTGTCCTATTATCTGAAGGACCCAGCTAGGACTTAAAGGCAAGTCCTAGGTACATCCTACAGCAGGCATGTCGAACTTGCCACGTCACATGACGTCGCACAACGTATCGCAACTTTTTCCCCATTGCCGGCAATGGGGTGGGCGTGGTTTCAGCGTGATGCATCCGGCCCGTGGGCCGGCAGTTTGACACGCCTGTCCTACAGACAGTCAGATGAACAGCAAAAAAAAGCTTTGCAAAGACCCAACATCTGCCATTTTATTGCACAAGTCTCCACTCTGCTAAACTTTTGAAGATGTTTTGTTTTTATTTTATTTTTTCCCTCTAGTTCAAGGGGAAAAGCTGCAGAAAGATTTTCTCTCCTTGCTTGCTTTGGTTCCTTCCTTTGGAGTCAGGAAAAGGTTTTTAAAAGGGATAAAAGACAGAGAATTTAGTTTTAGCATATAATGGGGGAAGGGGGTGAGATCAACAAGTCCATCCCTCCCAGCTTTTTCTGTTCTGTTTATTGAAGCAATGTGGGTTTCTGGGGAAGGGAGGAGGTTAAGCAAGAGAAAAGTTTTGGAAAGCTGGTCCTGAAGCTGCTGCCTTTGCATGCAGGAGCTGGCCTTCCAAAGCCTAGCAATGCAGTCAGGAGAGGTTTGCATCTTCCCAACTGTCAGCTGTTGGGGCAGAAAGCTCTGAAAGGCTAGGAAACTGGTCCCTTTTTTGCCTCAGACAGGCAGGGAACCTTGGAAGGAGAAAGGGCAGGAGCAGAATTATGAAAGGCAGGCGCACACAGCATGTTCCTTCCCCACTGTTTCTCACTGCCAAGACAGCCAGCTGTGCAAGGGCTGGCATGTGAGACACCCGAGGGGTGGGAGGAGAACATGGGGTACCTTGGGCTGGGGGAGGCCTTGGGAGGCCTAAGGCAGGTGGGCTAGTGTCTGCACTAGGCCTCTCAGGATCTCCCCCACCCCTGAACACCACTTTACGACCCGTGCATTCATTTAACAAATGCAGTAGGGAGAGCAAGGATGGCTGGTATTTGAGGCAGTTCATTTAATGTTTGTTGCGACTTCCGACCCTAGGATCCATTATGGCCCTAACTCAAGACATGTCAAACTCGCAATGTCACGTGACAACATATCGGAATTTTTCCCACATTGCCGGCAATGGGGTGGGTGCGGTTTCCTTGTGACACATCTGGCCCGTGGGCCAGCAGTATGAAACCCCTGCCCTAACTCGAGGACTACCTATACTAATTCAAAATAAATCCTACTTTGAATCCTACCGTGGACTTGAATACAATGGAATGACGTGAAAAATAGCAAGGCAACAAACTAAACAGAAAAAGTTTGCTTAGAAGTTGATAATGTGGCGTGTTTTTTTTAAAAAAAACAAACGACCAAGGGTCATATGACAATGAACTCCAAAACCTGCCAACTTCCCCAATCTTTTAAAAAACTCTTCCATGATTCCATTTCAGTGAAAAAACAAAATGCTCAGGAGAGTTTCACTTACTGGTCTTGCCCTTCCCTGATATTTGTCCTCCATCCCCTTCTGCATAAATCGAAGAAACTGTAATGCGGTAAGGTGTGTCAGGCCGCAGCTTCTGAAGCACGATGCTGTTCTTGCTTCCTCCCACTGTGGACTTGAATACAATGGAATGACGTGAAAAAATAGCAAGGCAACAAACTAAACAGAGTTTAGAAAAAGAAGTATGTCTTGCATGTGTACAAATTCTAGGTTTCTAGCTCAGAACGATAGTACTGCAACTTAACAGAGCCTTGGTGGAGCAGTGGGCTAATGCCTCCTTAAGTAACACCAGCTGCCTGCAATTAGTGCAGGTTCGCATCCCACCAGGCTCAAGGTTGACTCAGCCTTCCATCCTTCCGAGGTAGGTAAAATGAGGACCCAGATTGTTGGGGGCAATTAAGCTGACTTTGTAATAATGCCGCTTGGGGGGTGTATGAAAGCCCTAATAAGCAGGCATATACATAGAATGAAGGCTACTGCTAAGCTTGTAAGCCGCCCTGAGTCTTCGGAGAAGGGCGGGATATAAATGGAATTTTAAAAAAACAAAAAACTATTTCATTAAACATTTTACAACTTATTAGGTGGACGTTTTTAATTGTTTACCTGGTTATTTGTCAGAGACAAGAATGACAAGGCATCGGTCAATGCAAGAATGTTTTAAAATAAAACATTTGTTTTAATTCTGCGTATCAGTTAGAAAACATAAACACGAGAATGCTTATGTCTGATTAATTAAAAGCTACTGCCTTTACTTAGGTATAGGAATTTGTAGGGAAAAGGGGAGGAATAGGACAAACGTATAGCCCGATATCACAGTGCAAAACCTGGGACTTATGCACATGTATTCGAAGTCACATCATCACATAATTGCCATTTTTTTCACCAGCACAATTCATAACTGACTCATTTATCCCAGGGCCTTTGTTCAGATTTTATTAGGAACAATAGGGCAGATAATATGACATGAAATTTCAGCAAAATGCAATTGCAAGGACATGCAGCAAAATTAACTGTATATGGTTATGGCAGTTCACAATCAACATCCAGATACAGTACATGTGTTTTTCTCTATGGGTGAGCTTAGTCTATCTTAGAAAACTTGCAATGTTTGAAGCATAGCTAGAAGTGTCATCCTGCAACTTTTCATTTCCTATCTCTCAAGTAAAATTCTACACTGAGATAATTTTTTTTATCTAACAGTCAATATTTCCTCTTGTAACAGAGGAAGCAAATTCACTTGACCTCATCATGCAGAATTTTAAAACCTATAATGTTAAAACTATATAATATATATAAAAGTCTGTTAAGAGTGTTAAAACTTTTAACAATTTAACACACTGATCAGACCACTTTTTCTTTAAAAAAAAAATTTTTTTTTACAGAGAATGCTTTCCCTCTGGAGAATTAATTACCGAAAGTTCAGCACCGTCACCCGTAGTAGGTCGGTAATTGATCCTGTAGCGTTGCACACGTCCAATGGCAGGATCCCACTTGACAGTCAAGCTATTGGATGTTGCATTATATACCTGGAGATTCCGTGGGGGACTCGTTGGTACTGGTATGAAATTATTAAAACAGTTGCTGAGCAGAATCTTATAAAAAATAAATGTGCAGTACAATCATACTATCATATGAAAACAATGTCCTCATGTCTGAGAAAAATATTTTTAATATTTTAAATTAAATTGATTTTTTATTTAAAATTAAATGTAACTTCTCTAAAATTTGGATTTTAAACAATTGTATCTTCACAATATATACCAAGTAATATTTATAAAATACTACCATGCCAGACTGCAACAGGGGAACCAAAAAATGACAGACATGCAATGTATCAACTACGTGACTCCAGGTGAACAAATAACTCTTAATCTAATCTATTTCATATGATTCCTATAAGGATAAAATGGGGTGCGGGTGAAGAGAATTTCATTTGAATGCCTGGAGGAAGTGAGGATGTATGGATATTAATATAAGAAATGATAAGAAAAAGTCAAGGTCAAAAGCTTTGGACAAGATCCATGATGCATATTATTCAGGATTCATAGCATGAGAGATCCATGATGCAAACACAGTATTCAATGCCTTGCACCACAACATTTTAGCTTCAACTTATGCCTTATAAAAATATACTATAATTCAGTGATGCCTCAAGATGCTCATTGAGCATGTAAGATACACACACACACACACACACACACACACACATACACACACTGTGTGTGTCTGTGTAATTTTCTCCAGGGATATCTATTTGCTATCTTTCCTATTCTTTTCTAGTAGTCCTAATTTGCAACATGCTAGTGATGAAGTGAAGCACCTACCTGGTGTTGTTATAGGCACAAGGGCCACTGTAAAGAAAAATACAACAGAGGTTGAGTGGGTATGAAGCCTGTGCCCTTTAGTCATCCCAAATTACTAATTAATTAAGGTATTTCAAAATTGCTTACATGTACGTTCACTCCCAATCAGTTCATCACTCTCTGATTCATCAGGATAAATTGCAGTAACTGAGATGTCATACAACGTGTCTGGGATAAGATTTTCAAAAAGTTGCGTATTTTCATCCCCATTTAGAATTGTCTTCAAAAATTATGGAGGAAAAAGAAGAAGAAAAAATAGAAGAGGTTACATACCAAGCAATTCATGTATCAATCATGAACATTTTTAATATGGCACAGTATATCCTAGAAGATATGCAACCATTAGCTTTTCTCAAGGCACTAGAGAACCTGGTTGTTTCTCCAAGCATTTGCATTAGGCGCTCTGTTGTTACTTACATGCGCTCTGTTGTTACTTACTGAGTTTTTCATTAAGTGAGGTTATTGTTTATCCTTGGGTGCCATATGTGGTGGGTTTTAAAACTACCCAGAGTCAATCTGTCTCTCCCCCCATCTCTCTCTCACATACGTGTATATAATTTTACATTACCAATCCATTCATCTTCAAGAGGTACGATTAATTCTATCTATCTATCTATCTGAACTACCCATCTCCCTCAAAGAGGGAACTATATGCGATGGGAAGGAACCACTCCAAAAAATACACCATAAACCAACATTTTCAATAAAACCATCACCAGCATTAGCCTTTACCTCTACATGAATAATGGTATTATTCAGAAGGATAAGGAACAGACCCTAAATTGCAGATCAAGATCAAAGAGAAATTCAAGAAGAACCATTACTGCCCAGAAATCAGGATTATACTTGCAGCCTAACATATTGGAAAAAGGAGAGGGGGGGAAATCAAGTTTCTTGATATTCCTTAGCTACAAATGCACTCTCTATCATTCTGACAAACATTAATTACCTTTAAGAGTCAATCTTTTGGGGCTGACAGGCACCTCTAGAATTTTGAAAACATATTAGATATGCTCTCAGAAATGTTTGCAATGGAGCCTGCTTATTTGTTAAATGGTTACCATGCTGGGAGTGACCATCACAAGACATCTTCTTACCAGAAGAGGTAAGATTGCTCCTAATCAACCTCTCTAGATGGAGCTGGAGGCTGATACTTTATTTTGTAGCACAAAAGATTTTAATTATGAATAAATGTAACTGCTTAAATTTCATATAATCACAGGATTGCCACTTCCACACTTGTTGAATGTACTCATTTTCTAGAATCCAAAAATCCCTACCTCCTGTTTTTCACGTTCACCATAAGGCCCCCACATTACTCGGTAGAGAGCTACATCAGATGCTCCATGATCCCAAGTCCCTCTGAAACTAGTTGTGCTTACTTGATCTGTTCTCAAATTGAGCGGTGCTGGTACAGGTACTGTAGAGTGGGGAAGAGAGAGGAAAAGTCTATGCATATATACTAAATCACTGGATGCAAACATTTTCTGAGTAAGACCTTTTTGTTTTGTGTGTAACAACATGGGAATATATACACAATAATTTCCCCATTTAGAACAATCTTCCCTTTTTATAAAAGCCTCATATATATATATATATCAAATGTTGCTGTGGCTAATATTTACACCTGGCAAGTTCAGGCCCCTGAATGCTGGGAAAACAAGTCAAGCTTCAAAGCTCTATTTCAATATTTTTAACAAAGATAAATTGAGGATTGCAGAAGTGATTTAATTCTCATAGAGTTGAATGAAAGATAAGGTCTTTTTGTAGTAATAAACTAGAAGAAGACCTGTTTGTGGGTCTCCCAGGGCCATCTGTACAGCTATTGTAGAAAACTACTATGATCCAATAGGGATGCTCTTATATTGCTTAACTGGAAGCATTATGACATAAAAGGTACTAATTAGAACATGGTGGACTAATAACACAATTGCAATATTGTTCATGTGAAGCAATGAAGGAAGCCTAATTTTTCAAAAATCGAAATAAATGTAATTTTTCAAAAATTACATCTTTAGGCTTAAGATTGAAATATGCCACCCATACTCCTGATAGCAATTTTTCAACCTTTCCGGATGGGATAAGAAGCAGCCTATCCAGCATCAATAAAATGAAAGAGGCTTTATTTCAATGATTTAAGATAATTTTACTTATTTTAATAAGATACGGAGTCTATGACTTCAGAAGTGGGACTATTGAATGTAATGAAGCAATGAAGCTTTCGTTGTTGGTTGATAACCTTACATTTACAAAGAAAAACCTTTTCACAGTATTGTCACATAGGAATCAGCTACACATTAACTCAGCCAACCGAAACCACACACCCTCTCCACAAAAACTACACCCCCCAATTTCCAATGACTTTCATCATTTTATTATTAACTCACCCACTGAACTTTACAGCAGTGGAAATAAATGCTCAGCCCACTGAAGGCACTGAAGAGTGCGTAGTCAGGATTCCCATGTGGTGACAAGAAACAACAATATTGCCCTAGTCAACTTCCAAACACAACTCAAGGTACCAATACTGTCCAACATCCATTAAAAATATTGAGAGAATACATAAACTGAGCACTGCAACATGCTCTACCTGGAGCTACCCTTGAAAATTACTTGAAAGCAGCAGTTATTCACAGGAGGAATTTCAATGTAAAACTAACACAGATTGAAACATCACACTTCTTATGGGATGGAACACACAACCTTAAAGGAAAAGGGATACATCTGCCTAATTATCCAAATCTGCCAATTAACCCAGCGGATTAATAAATGTGGCAGCCAGATCACACAAAAGAAGAGGAAAAGAAAGAATGCAAAGAGAACAATTTCTTTTGTAGATATTTTTTTCCTTGTGGTTGCAAACCCATATCCTGCAAAAAAAGAAAAAAGAAAGAAAAGAGGGGGGAAAGCAGCTGCTGAGCCATACCAAAAAAAAATGTCCTGACTTTGGGTGGTCATGGACAGCTATTAGGCATGCAGAGATCTGCTAATGATACACTTCAAATTGTGGTGCCATGGCTTTTGAAAGGCTATAGCTGCTTCAAAGATCATGATGATTTTTATATTTGTATCTGGATATTCTACTTCTTTCTTAACATATCAGCCAAGAGACAGATGAGCCCCTTGATAGAAATATCGTCAAAGCACTGATACACAAAGGTAACAAATGCAACACACAACTCTAGCCATCTGTTTTAACTAATAACGCTACAATATCCTAACATCCTGTAAAACCATATTTCAGGCCACACACTTGTATGAGAATCTGAAGAAGCCCAATAAGCAACAGCATTGACTTACAAGTGGTGGCTTCTGCTGCTACTGGCATAGAGAGCCCTTCATCATATTCTGCAGCAAGTTCTACGTGGTAGAGTGTTTTTGAAAAAAGATCAGGAAGAGACGTGCTGGTCTGGGATGGATCCACTTTCACCTGAATAAACAAATTAGCCGGATTTCTTTCTTGACACTTATTTTTCCCAGGCAGTAGAAAGTTTACAACTATTTCTAATATATTAGAAGCCTAATATATTATTAATAATAATATATTATTAATAATAGCACCTGGATTTAACTAAGCAGTAAGTTTATTTTCAAATGAGTTACATTATCAGACATTAAACTGTGTGTTTCATCTGGGATTCTTTCAGAGACTGAAAGAACAAAATTCTACACTTCTCCAACGATCAACTTAAAAATATGTGGCACTTTCTTTATTCAATCTGTTTGGGAAGTGCAAGGATAGTCTGCCCTTTGTAGCTGTTCAAACTAGTATTCCGATATCTGGGGTGAGCATCACATTCATTTAAATCCTGAGTTGATTCAAAGAGATGCTATGGCTCTCACAATATATTTCCATGTGTGATGATGTCATCATGCACATGAGAAAAATTACATTATTCTCAACATGTCATTTTATGTGCATACATATAAATCACAATGAATTTGATGTGTTGCATGACAACCCCATTGCATCAAGATGTGGCAAATCAAGTTTTCAATCTGGTTATTCACCCTGTTTCTTTTACAATGTTTTCTAAGTGACTGAATCAGGATAAAACCAAATATTGTCTATTTTTATACAGCCTGATTATCCATCTCTATGCTAATGTTCTCATTAAAAAAATATATTTTAAAACCTCCCTCCTCTTTTTTTGCTATGCAGGTTCACATATCATCCAATTAAGATGTACATTTTGTTTGTAATAATAAGATCCTGCTCATCATACAGTATAATCACAGTATCACTAAAGTCAAAGGAACTAAAATCATTTGGTCTTAATTTTACAGATTATGGACTTTGGCTCCGGTTTATTTTTTAACAATACTTACAAAATTATCCTGAATTAATATTTATTTTTACACAGAGATTTACCTCTTTTACTTCATCTTCTTCAGCTGCTTTATATTTCACTATATAATTACGAACTTTTCCTGCAGCGTGATCCCAATTGACTCTCATGCTGCTGTGAGTGAGATCACTTAGCCTTAATCTTTTTGCTCCGCTTAAAGGTACTGAAAAATAAACATAGTATTGCCCAAGTTCTTAGATAATATTCTTATTTATTTATTTATTTATTTATAAATAAATAAATAAATAAGTTACATATAGCCAACCTGTCCTACTCTGAATTTAATTATTAAATTAATACACCATTATTAATTCATTAATTTAAAATTTTTAATTTCAAAACTGTTGTACAGAACTGCAGATGAAGACAAAGGTTTTGAAAATGGTATCCTCATTGTTACCATTCCAATAGGTAACAATATATATATATATATAAAGGCCATTATCTTTCAATTTTCTGGGGAAAATACTTCCCAAAATCTATACTATCCATGAAAAATAGCTACGTATATAAATCCCAGCTGTTACTAGAAAAAGAATGCCAATGATTGATGTTCAAGCCTAACATTCATGCTTTCAAAATACATCATGTCAGTATCTTTTCACAAAGTTACCCTAACCCTTTAAGTTTAAGTCACCAAATAATAATCCATGCTAGTTGAGGTATCTAGGAAGTACAATCCTACCAGAGCAATGGGACACTGTGGTAAGTGCTTACAGCTGGCAGTAATTATACTGCAGATATATGTAAAAAGGAGTTGGGTAGCACTTTTTCAATCTAAATACACAGATTTCTTAAAAGGTACAAGCTTTTTGATTTTTGGCTACCATGGGCTAACACAGCTCTCCACTTACAGAATCTCACGAATCACTAAAGCAACAGACAAAATATTTCAACAAATGGTATTATTCCTACATGTGACTTCCTGAGTAGTGAGTGGATCACTAGTGAGGTCACCAAAAGTTGAATGAACTGTTAAAGTGTACGCAGTATTTGGAATCAAGTCAACCAGCTGTACATCATTCACTGATGCTCCTACCCGCATCTAGAAGAAATAAAGGAAAGAGGCAAAACATCAAAATAAAAAACAAAAATGTTTAAAAATGTTTTCTTAAAAAACATTTATTGCCCAGAGTTACCTTGAGGTAAGATGGGTGGCATATAATTTTTATAAATAAATAAGTAAATAAATTTACAGTTTCCTGGCTTTTGCCATACTATACAGCGAACCTGTTGATGCATTTCATTTTATACTGTAAAAGCCAAATTATATCTCGCTGTTTGGGTATATGGGAGCAAATATACGTATCTTCTCTCTCTCTCTCTACCTCTACCTCTCTCTCCCTCCCTCTCTCCCTCTCCCCACCTCTCTTTGTTACCTCTTTTTCAGTTGCTGGTATTGTGGCATTGACAGGCTCGTATAATAACATGTAGCCAGTAGTTCCTTTTACAGGTTCCCACCTCACACGCATTGTCCTTGAAGTGACATCATAAGCATTCAGGCTTCTAACTGAAGGGATTGCCACTGTGAAAAGCATAAATATTCACTTCAGCTACTCACATCTACATACTTATTTCCCCCTTTATCTCCCAAACATTGTGTTGTGACTCAGGGCCAGCCTGTGGTTTCGGCAGCCGGCTCAGATGTGTCGGATGACTCAGATGAGGGGGAGGAGGACCGTGTGGGAGACGAACCGGTTGATGATGGCGTGGAGGCTTGGCAGAGTTCCCAGCCGGGGCCCTCTTCTCAGCTGCGTGAGCCCGATAGTGCGGAAGATGATGACCCACAGCTGGCCCTGTTCAAGGACGCCCGACGCAGGAGGCAGTCGAGCAGGAACAAACAAAGAAAGAATGTGGGACTCCTCGGGAGGAGGCACAGGGAGACCACGCCCTGAGCTCTCTATAAAAGGAGTGTTTGGGGAGGGGCTGGTTGCTGAAAGCAACTTTTCCGCTTGAGAAGACAAGCTCTAGTGTTTTTGTTAACTGCGTAATTAAATCTTGGCAGATGCCTTTTAGCCTTGGACGCTCTCCAGTCTCTTCTTTCTGAATAGGGGTTGCCTTACTCAAGGCCAGAAGAGGGCTGGTTCAGAACACATTGGTCCTTTCACTTCTTTCTGCTTTGGGAAACAGAACACTGAAGGAGAGATTGTTGGACCTTTTACTTATTTATTATACTGTGACTGCAACTTTGCGACCAACCAATTCAAAGACAGTCACATCCATTGATACCCATGCAGATTTTGCTATTTGCTAAGATCTGTGTGAACAAGGTACAGTAGATATTAAATAACTTGAAGCTTCTAATGTAGAGATTACCAATTTTCTTGTGACCAGCAGGATTTTTTTTTTTAAAAAAAAAAGTTTCCAGAAGCGTTTTTTGTCTCATGATGATGAGACATGATGTCATCAGAGTGGGCAGGGCCAATTTTGTTTAGCCCACCTTAGAAGG
This sequence comes from Vipera berus, assembly GCF_964194415.1. Taxonomy (NCBI): domain Eukaryota; kingdom Metazoa; phylum Chordata; class Lepidosauria; order Squamata; family Viperidae; genus Vipera; species Vipera berus. The sequence continues at coordinate 237,836,326 of NC_138202.1, forward strand.
GCTGATAATGCTAAAAACATCCATTTCATCCTATAACCCTCAAACTTTCCAACTACAAAAATAAATAAATACAGGCTTAAATCGTTGGTGCTACTTATTCAAATGGTCTGGAAACCTATTGGGGGGAAAAAATCCATGGGGGAAGAGGAAGATTGAGTAGCTTCATGATGGCCGGGCAGCAGAATCCAGATGACTCATCTTTCCTCTGGCTTAGGGCCAGTGACCCGTTTCTAGCTTGGTAGGTAACTATTGCATAGGTCCCTACTAAAAGATATAGCACTACTTTGGGAATGAATTATCAAATTGAATATTCCATGCCTGGTTAAGGATCAGGTAGATAAATAATGTCAAAAAAAACCTATGAAGAGTCAATTTTATTAAGCAATGGCTTCATGTGACTGATTCTTATCTTTTATGTAATTTTTTTAAGTCACTCTCTGTTCTATGGTCTGAGCTACAATAGGCAAATTCATTTTTGCTTAATACATTACAGATATTAGAGTTCCAGTATTTCTTGTTTTAAATCCTGGACTCTTTTTAACTAAGACAAGGACACATGTTAGGAGGTTATGATTTCTTTTAAAAAAAACAACTATGTGGCTTATTTATGGTCTATGTATATTCATTCATTCTTTCGTTCAATTTACGGTATGTGCACCACCCAAAGTGCAATCCATCTCTAGGCAGTTAACATCTGGTTGAAAGCCACAAACAAACATTTCAAAGCAAAACACTAATGCACATCACATCTGATGCCTCTCACATGTCTCTCTACTCCCCCTGCCCAGAACATTGACTGCAACCAGCCTCGGATGAAGGAAGAGAACCACTGCAAGCCTACCCCCCCCACACTCCCAACCCCCTGAGCTTCTCTAGATGGAATCATCATTAATGGTATCAATAGACACTGAGAGCGAGAGACCAACAAACCTGCCAGAGATAACCCTCAAGTGCCACTTCAGTATTCTATACAAATCTGGAACCAGATCCTGATCCATCTCAGACTCTGCATTCAGTGAAAGCAGTTGAAAGTTCCCAAAGATCATAAGTTTGGCAAGCTCCATAAGCAACATAGCCAGTGTCAAGCAGCTCAAATAGTGGAGCTGCTACATAGAAGGGAAGGTGGTGCAGTAGCAACAGCCCCATGTGATCTCTAGAATTTCACAAAGATGGTTTCTGGTGACTATCCAGAGTTATTCTTCTGAAAGCCATCAGTTTCCCAGATGACTATGGACATTCTATCAACTCTGTCTTGGGGATGCAGCAAGCGCAACACTTGAAACGCAGTCAGCAAATTTCTGAAAGATCTCCATTCCTCACCCCATCAGTCATATCCAGGTCTCTTGGGAAGAATTCAGAGGACTGCAACGTGAAATCAGTAGGCAACTTTTACATACCAGCTTCAATAGCATCTATGGAGATTCTCCATCATCCAGGTCATGGTTGTCCCAAAGGGGCTTTTCCAAAAGGCAACGGGACTTCCTTAGTTTTTTTTCCTTTGAAAATGTTTTGCTTCTCATCCAAGGAGCTGGAACTGAAGAAGCTTCTTGGATGAGAAGCAAAACATTTTCAAAGGAAAAATATAAACAAAGTCCAGTTGCCTTTTGGGAAAAGCACCTTTGGGCCAGTTTCAATATCCTGCACTACCTAAGGCCAGTCACTTATCAAACAAAAAGTAAAGGGAAGTTTGCTACACATTTTATTAATATTATCTGTATGCACTAACAATTATTCAATATGTCTATTATTTTGGAATATTCACTTACATGTTGTTTCAGTCCCTTTTAATGGTTCACTACTGGTGCCTTCTACTATAGAAAATACATTCACAACATATTCTGTTTCAGGCTTGAGGCCAGTGAGGACAGTAGTAGTCTCTGAACGACTTACAAAGACCTGAATAAAAATAAATAAAACAAAAACAGATATAATTGCACACATTTCACAAATAAACGTAAAATATACATAGTTATCTTAGTTCAGGTACTAAATAATTTAAAATAGAACTTAAGCTGTCCCTGTAGCAGATGTAATAGTATATATGTGATGCCAAAAGCTGTAAAATATGAATTATTTGGAAAATTAGGGTGTGTAACTCTTTAACCTCCCTTACGGTAAGTTTCACTGCATCATGGCTGAAATCTATCTGGAAAAGGCAATCACAGAAGACAGCAGAAAAGTGTAGCATATGTACAGTATATAAATTGGCTACCATCTCTCTGTATGGGAGGATTTAGGAGCTGTTTCAAATACACTAAGAAATCAGCCAGCTGTGGCTCCAAATATAGGAATATGAACATATATATGTACACACATACATATTTATAAAATTGCAACATACAAAAGAATAGTAATAAATGTATCATATAATAAACATATATACGAAAATAGGAAAGGGAGATAATGTTTACATGCAGTAAAAGCTCTGTTACTACAGTATATAACTTCTCTTCAGCTACAGTTTTTCCTTCCTCCCCTCCCCTCCCCTCCTGGGGCTTCTTCTGATCATGTCTATTATTTGCAAATGGTTAAAAAGCCTATGTTAATGCTCCTAAGTATTCTGGATGTTATGGCATCCAGACAATTATGGTAGGATGCAAACTGCCTGGTTGCAACATGGGAGGCATTACTTTTTGTATAATCAATTCCAGCACTAGCACTAGCCTGAGGATCAACTTAAAACACAACCACACTATTGGGAAAATAAGCATTAAATTAATGCCTATAACTAATCAATCCCTTCTGTTTAATACCAACCCTTACTTGATTGGACTGGTTAAGCAATACAGTGTGAGGACTCTACTCCAAGGGAGACATCTATTGTTACTGTTATTAGTATTGAGTAATATGGTACTAATGCGGGCTCAGGAATTCTGGGAGATGAAGCCCACGGATCGTAAAGTTAGTCACAGTTGACCATCCCTGCTATAAAATGCAGTGTATCTCTTCTTTCAGCACCCAGTCAGCCCAGCAATCCCAGCCATTCTGAACCAGTATCAATATCATTTATTGCCTTTCTGTGTTTAATTTGGTACTAGGTAACAAGGAAACATGTTGCTCAAGTGCTTTGAGGATAGTTTAAGACTTACCTACCAGCCACCCGTGCATGCATATATTCACCATATGTTCTAGTCAGAAACAGTGGAATTTAGGGATCTAAACTAAGCAAAATACCCCCCCCCCTAAAATAAGAAATAAAATAATCTTGTCTCCACATCTGACCTCCTGTGGTGCCCCTCCTCGGGCAGGATAATATTCAACTCTGTATCTATCCACACTCTCAGTGGGTGCAGTCCAAGACACTCTGAACGAAAGAGGGGTCACTTCAGAAGTAACTAGATTGGTGGGTGGCAGAGACAAATCACCTGTTGGGACAAGAAACAAATGGAATTTATGCTAAGGAAGTCTTGATGATGAGATTTGCCAGAGATGAATCACAATTGAAGCAACAAGATATATCAAGGTGCTTTTTCTTAAGCGCATAAGAACGCTTTATTATCAAGTACTTATTATTTCAATATTAAAGCCATTTATGTATTGAATGGAGCTGTATCTGAACCACATTCACAACAGAAGTTATAGGAAAACAAACTGCGCACAGTGAGAGAAAATCTGAGCAAATCTGGGAAACTGGTAATAATCTCCCCTTTGCTGGATGTATTCAAACAGAAACTGAACCCGTCACAATGCTTTAGGGTGAAAAAAAAAAGAATTAAGCATCATATTGGCCTTAACAGCCTTAATCTTCCATTTCAACCTTATGATTCTAATGAGACAAGGCATCCTAATAAAAATCATTCTGTGATTGCACATTTTGATATGAGTTATTTCCCTAGGCGTAATGAAATACATAAGGGTACAGACATTGCATGCAAGAGAAAACAAATATGAAAAGAAATGCATTCCTACGTAGGCCAGACAAATGGATATCTTGTTCAGAAACTCTGCTTGACCACATTCCAAGAGAAAGTAAGCAGACACCTTATTCTTAAGCACAAAATAAAACTCAAAGGGGTAACATACCTGATCCTTTCACGCTATTGCACAAATTATCAGTGACACTATCAACAATGTTAACCAGAAGGTTAAAATCTTCAACATTGAAAGCATGGGTGTCATCCGGATCACTTGCAATCTGCTTCAGTTCATTCACATCCGCATTTTTAATACCTTAAAAACCACGAGATAATACATTTTAATTAATTATTCAAGCAATCGTCTAGAGATGAGCAAAGTTATATTCCCAACTCCTTTCTATATTTCATTTCCTCTTCACCTGATACTCACCGATAGCAAAGATCTCCACTCCCTGTTCCTTCAATCTGTCTGATGGAATATTTATGTCATCTTGGGACTTGCCATCAGTAATGAGGACAGCAATTTTTTTAGCTCCAGGCCTCAAGCCAGCTTCAGTCTTAAAATTGTTTCTTAAGATGAAACTCAAAGCCATTCCTGAAATCACACATACGCATATATATAAAATGAGGAACTCAATATTTATTGGCTTTTTTTCTGCTCAGAAAGTGAATCTCCAAAAATATTATAGCCTAATTTACTAGTAGATCGGTTCTTCCTGATCTACTTGGAAGCCTTTTATACTTTCCTTTTATTAGAACAATAATTCTATTCTTGTGAGACTAAAGGTTGCCAGATAAGATATCTGTTCCTGGCCCATTCACAACAGAAGCAGCAAAACCTCCAATACAATTACCAAAGTCTCTCACTCCTACTTGGGGGTCACTGTAGATCGAGATAGTTTCTTTCATAGGATAGGAAATGTGAGGGCTGGACTACCAAAGGCACAGTGATACAGTACTACTCTCTAGAATCATACAATTTTGTGAGTCATTTTTTTCCAGTGTAACGTATGCTGAAAAAATCAATAGCAAAATAGAGAAGCAATTTGGTCTAGTGGTTAAGGCACCAGGCTGGAAAGCAGGAGACTGTGAGTTCAAATTCTGCCTTAGCCATGAAAGCCAGGTGGGTAACTTTGGCCAGTCATTCTCTGTCAGCCCAACCCCACCTCACAACCCTACCTTGTTGTTTTGAGGAAAATAGGAGGAGAAAGAAGGTCTATTGGATATTTATGCTGCTCAAGTTATTTGTTAAGAATAACAAAGGTGGGATATACATACATACATACACACATACATACATACCTGTTAGGGTGTTGCCTCCTTTATATGGTAAATTGGCCACAGCGTCCAATAAACTCTGTTTAGTTGAATGGGCATTGAGGTTCCATTCTGTTCTTGGATCTCCACTATATTGTGCAAGAGCTGAGAAGAAAATGTAGTGTAATTATAAATTGTCTTAGAATAGCATCACTCAAAATATTCCAATTCACTTCAAAACTTACCGACTTGTACTTTGTCTGGACCAATATCAAATACTTGAGCAATGCTAGCAATAAAGCTCCGGACTGTTTTAAAATTTGTTCGACCAATGCTCCAAGAACCATCCACCAGCAATACAATATCTGCTTCAGTTCTGGTTTTACATTCTAAGCCTATTGCAGCAATCAGAATAAATCTGAGTTAGTTACACACAACTTTTTTCTCCAATCCTGTCTTACAATACATATAAAATGAAGATTTTAATTAACTTGAAGTTCTTCTAAGTACGTCTTAATTAACTGAAATTCTTCTATGATCATTTCATTCCTTGCTAATAATGAAAAAGATATCCAAGGTTGCATATATTATTAATTTAAAAATATTATTATCATATGTACTGCATAGTGATTAGATGGACACAACCTAAGTAAACTTAAGTAATCAACGATTACTTCTGCATTTTCATCAGTTCAAATCAAGAATGCTTAATGTCTAAATTATAGGTATTAGAAACTATCTTTACCGCTTAATGCGTACGCATAACACAGCACATTAACAGCTATATATGCTAATTAATGCAGATGGTGCAGATATTTGCACATTTAAATCACAAAAGGAAGCACAACACAAATAAGGTAACAGAAACAAACACATAAAAGAGTAGAAGTGACAACACACACACACACATTTATAAAAGTATTAAATGCTTAGAAAGAAAACCATACTAGGAATTTTCAATGTATGAGAACAAAAATAAGAGTTCACTTTCCATATGTTGGAAACGACAGTATATTTATTACAAAGCAAAAACGGCACAGATATTTAAACAATCCTTTTAACACCTATTGTAATTTTTAAAATGCATTCTTCCTCCTCCTCTTTGCTCTGAAGTTCATGTTATCAGCTGCAAAACATTCTGGCTTCCTGCCACCACAGCTTCTGGTCTTTACATGGAAGGAATCCCACTGAGTAAAATCAAGCACACTCATCAGAGTTAAAGATGGGTTCATCTATGTTTCACATCATTGCTCCAATATTCAGATTTACTGAGAACAGTTACTCCAAGGACCTGAAGATTTAAAAGTATGACTTTCTTCTGCGTAAAACAATAAATTCTGAACTTTAGTCAATACAAAGATCATAAACTCGGAAGCAGAATATAGCTTACAAATCATGCATTTTCTAACCCTGGGTCACAATCAAAAAGCTGTACTGTGTGTCTATACCGGGGGTACGCAACCTCGGCTCTTTTATGACTCATGGACTTCAACTCCCAGAATTCCTGAGCCAGAATTCCTGAGTTGAAGTCCATGAGTCATAAAAGAGCTGAGGTTGCCTACCCCTGGTCTATACTATGTCACTACACATATTTCACTGCCATGGGAGCAATACTGGGAATGGAGATATCTAGAATCTGTGCTGAAATGGCCGACTAAAATGACCCCAAAGACTAGGCGGAATTATGCATGCAAACAGACTTTCCATAATTTGAAAAGTCTTCCAAATGGAAAAATCAACACTCTGTGTTACATAAAGATTCCTACTTTTCCATTTGAGAATTCTGGCAGATAAACTGCATGGTTTTACCAGCATGCTTTAAAATACTGTCATATATAGATGTTACTATCACAATGTTTCTATTAAAGCTCTTGCTTCATTTATTGAACGCCATGCACTGTTTTCCTCATTAAAACTACATTTACCTGAATGTAATACTGACACATCTGGAACATCTGCAAGTGTTGTCTTTTCTTCTCCAATCAGAGGCATACTTTCACCTCCTTCAAACATTCCAAATACATTGACTTTATAAGAAGTGTCTGCCCTGCATGATTGAAAGATAGACATGTGCTATACATAGTAGAGCAAAATGGTTTATGCAGATTCTTTCACTGTTTCTTTCCATAGCATGTTTAAAAATTGAGAACATATACATTCCCCCCCAACACACACACACACACACACACACACACACACTTTAACATCACAACAATCCCATAAAATATGATTAGGCTAGGAGAGAGGAACTCAACTAAAAAAAAAATTGGGTCTGGACTAGAGATTGGAATCTGAATTGCTCTATTCCTAATCCTGATGCTTAAACTTCAAGCCGCTTGGGGTGTGTGTGAAAGCCCTAACAAGCAGGCATATACATAGAATGAAGGCTACTGCTAAGCTTGTAAGCCGCCCTGAGTCTTCGGAGAAGGGCGGGATATAAATGTAATAAAAATAAATAAATAAATAAAACCATTATATCATAACAGGTTTTCTTCAAATTTTAGAGAATTAGAGGGAATTAATAGTAGGCTTTCTGAAATCTTGGGCACCACACATCGGATAATGCTGGAGGTGTATGAAATGACTTTATTGCAGGACATTACAGCCCACTGTAGCTCAATAGTATTGCTTCAATAGGACAATTATATTCTAGCCATTGTACAAAACATATACATGATCCAGCAAAAGGATTCAACGTTCTAAGACTCAATCTCATCTTCTAGTGAAACGCTGGTCTATTTTATTGGAAGATTTCAATCCTGCAGTTCTGTCTTCAGTAATTAGGGTAGTGAAGAGGAACTAAAGAGCCCCTTGTTGCGAGTGAAGAAGGAGAGTGCAAAACCTGGGTTGAAACTAAACATTAAGAAAACCAAGATCATGGCATCCGGCCCTCTCAATTCCTGGCAAATAGATGGGGAAGAAATGGAAGTAGTGACAGATTTTATTTTCCTGGGCTCCAAGATCACTGAAGATGGGGACTGTAGCCAAGAAATTAAAAGACGCTTGCTCCTGGGGAGGAAAGCCATGGCAAATCTAGACAGCACACTAAAATGCAGAGACATCACCCTGTCAACAAAAGTGTGTATAGTCAAGGCGATGGTCTTCCCACTTGCAATGTATGGCAGTGAAAGCTGGACCATAAGAAAGGCTGAGCACCAAAGAATTGAAGCCTTTGAACTATGGTGCTGGAGAAGACTCCTGCGAGTCCCTTGGACTGCAAGGCGATCAAACCGGTCAGTCCTAGAGGAGATCAACCCTGACTGCTCTTTAGAAGGCCAGATCCTGAAGCTAAAACTCAAATACTTTGGCCACCTAATGAGAAGGAAGGACTCACTGGAGAAGAGCCTAATGCTGGGAAAGGTTGAGGGCAAGAGAAGAAGGGGACGACAGAGAATGAGGTGGCTGGATAGAGTTACTGAAGCAGTAGGCGTGAGCTTAAATGGACTCCAGAAGATGGTAGAGGACAGGAAGGCCTGGAGGAACATTGTCCATAGGGTCGCGATGGGTCGGACACGACTTCGCAACTAACAACAACAATTAGGGTAGATTTCAAAATAGATTTTTTAAAAAGTCAGACCGATAACATTAAGATGGGAAGGGATTTCAATAAACACCGCTTACATTTTTCTCTATGACAAGAAACACTGAAACTGAAGGAAGTTATGATTGGCTTACCTCAGCTCCTCCAACACAACAGTATTGTCATATGGCCCAAGTACCAATTCACCAAGTTGTCTGTTTTCTCCGCTTGGATGGAAAGTGATTTTGTACCCTTTAACTTCCCCAGGGGCTGGCTCCCAGGTTACACGAAAGCTTGACCTTGTAGGATCTGAAGTCTGCAGATTTCTGGGAGGTTTAAATGGAGAAGCTGGAAAAGTCAAACAATACTCATTGAATCCAATGTGAGCTGTACCCACTGGATAAATGTCTCAGGGCCACTGTACATGTTCCGTGAAACAAACAGCAGTTTCAAAATTTTGCTCAGACAGATCCAACACTGTCAGAGACACGTTTTTGCTTATGTTGTATTATTTATTTCATTTCCTTTCATGGCCTCAGAAATGTTTGAAATCTTCTGAAGTAGATTTTTAGAGCATTCAGAGAAAGCTGGAGGGGAAGGGGCTTAAGACAAGACCCTGTTTTGTCTTACTTACAAAAGCAATATCATCTATGGAATAACTTAACTGAATCCATACAATCGGAAACAAATGTGCCATCTTTCTCTTTTCTACTATCTTGGATTCTATCAGCATTGGAGGCCTTACAGTTGCATTTAATATTTCCAAAAAAAAAGACATCCACCCAGTTTCTTTTTCATTCTGTAGCTATTTCGAGATAATTTTAGATAATTTATTATTTCTGCTGCTGCTGCATTTGTATCCATTTTGCAAAAATCATAAATCAAATGGAAAAAGAAGTGATTTCGAAACAAATATGGGAACTTAACTACTTAACAACTGAATACTCATTTGATGCCAAATAGCTGAGTCAGCAATTAGCACCAATTTGCTTATCTTAAGGAAGGCTCACTTGAAGAAAGTTGATTTATTGCCTACATTACAAATATTAAAATAAGATGGAAAACTTGAAAAACTGTATCTGGCTAATTAACATTAATTTCAAATGGACTAAGATGTAAATTTCTTTTCCAGAATTATACAAAATTACATTTGTGCACCTGGAAACAGAGGTCAACAGCTCATACCTCTTATAAAGTGTGTTATAATTCTATAAGATTATGTCTGAAATTTACTTCTGAGGTGCCAAAATCATGTGTGGATTTTCACTTCAGTTAGCAATCCATTATTACCGTTCATTATTGACAGGTTACAATGGTAAATCTTTAGGACACTTTAAGGTGTTCTATAAGCAGTGCAGCAAATAAAGATTAAATAGCACTGGACGTAAAGCACAAAATAAGCAAACATTAAGTTCCTTTTTAATTCAACTGTTTTTTTTCTGTTTCAAGCTATCCCATATGTGCATAGTTTTTCTTTCTTTCTTTCTTTTACTAAAATGGCACTCGTCCAATCTAAAAGAGCAAAAGCCAAGGATTTTGGTAAGGGATGAAACAGAAACAGCTTTGCTTTTTAAACTCCCAAGTAGACAATGCATTAGAATGCCAAGGACTATATTTAGGATCTTAGGAAAGAAGAGGATAATCGCAGAATGCTCAGTTCGTAACTCCAAGATCCTATCGAATTTCTGTTCTCATTCAGAATCAGCTTGAAAATACTTCTTAGAATCACTTCAAACTATAGCTTCTGAGGCAGCAATCAGAAATCTATGTGAGAAGTCCCACGAGTACCAGATAATAAGAATAATTGTAAGAGATTGTAGAACAGGGTTCTTCAAACTTGGCCCTTTTATGACTTGTTGTAGAGATTGAGATCCAGCAACAATTAAACAGCCAAAGTTCTCTAAACCTTCCAGAAGGAACAGATTTAGCACACTGTTCTGCACACTCTTCTACTGAACTTCTAACCATAGATTATACTTCATAAACATGGGAAAGCTTGAGATTCTCATATATTTCTCTCCTGTGTTCCAGGTAATCACAACCAGTTGCAAATTAAATGAACTATGTCACAGTCTTAGGACAAAGCTATCAGAGCTAGGCTGCAAATATCTGGACTGCTAAAGGGCAACAACAATGCCAAAAGCTTTCATCTTTTGCTACCTTCTAATGGTCATTTGAACTTCAGACAACATCTAGTAGCCCTAAAAAGGTAAAGGTAAAGGTTCCCCCGCACATGCATGCTAGTCGTTTCTGACTCTAGGGGCTGGTGCTCATCTCTGTTTCAAAGCTGAAGAGCCAGCGCTTGTCCAAGGATGTCTCCATGGTCATGTGGCTGGCATGACTAGACGCCAAAGGCGCATGGAACGCTGTTACCTTCCCACCGTAGTGGTCCCTATTTTTCTACTTGCATTTTTACATGCTTTCGAACTGCTAATTTGGCAGAAGCTGGGACGAGTAACAGACGCTCACTCTGTTACACAGCACTCGGGATTCAACCCGCCAAACTGCCGACCTTCTGATCCTCAGCGTCCTAACCCACTGAGCCACCGCTCAGTAGTAACCCTACTTTAGGAGTAATTTACTGAGCCACTTAGAAATATTTTTTGTTTGCTGCTCCTTTCTTTTGCACAGTTCTTAACCGTGCCAGTTGAAGGGTATGTGATGTCCCTTAGCCACGTTGATATGTGCTGAAATTAACCCCATGAACAGGCAGTCCTCGACTTACAACAGTTTAGTGGCCATTCAGTTACAACAAAGTGACTTATGACCGTTTTTCACACTTATGACTTTTGCACTATCCCCATAGTCACGTGATCAAAATTCGGATGCTTAGCAACTGACTCATATTTATGACGGTTCCAGTGTCCTGGGGTCATGCGATCACCTCTTGTGACCTTTTTACAAGCCAAGTCAATGGGGAAGCCAGATTTACTTAACAACCGTGTTACTAACTTAACAGCTACAGTGATTCATTTAACAACTGTAGCATAAAAGGTCATAAAATGGGGCAAAATTCACTTAACAAATGTTTTACTTAGCAACAAACACATTGGGCTCAATTGTGGTCGTAAGTCAAGGACTACCTGTATAGTGTATTATTGAAATCCCACACAAGGATCCCAACAGCAGAAATTCTAAGAAATTAAGTGCCATATTAGCAACGGTAGCAGCAGCTTTCAAAACTATGAGACTATCAAACAAATATGAAATAATGTGGGCAGGAAAGAGTACATTGAAGCAAAAGATTCAAGGCTTTATCAGAATTTAGGCCAGAAAAATTCCTTATTACGGCCTCATTTGCTGTGTACTATTATGAGCTACCTTCTCTAATCTTCCAGCCTATCAACTACAATTAAATTTTAAAGTATTTAATTAAATTATATGAAATTAATTTTAAAATTTTAATTTTTATTGTTATTAGGAATTGTGGGCTTTACTAATTTAATTCTATTTTATTCTTTTTTGTATGGTTTTAATTGCCCTGTGAACCGCCCTGAGTCCTTCAGGAATAGGGCGGTATATAAATTAAATAAATAGATAGATAGATAGATAGATAGATAGATAGATAGATAGATAGATAGATAGATAGATTAACCCAAGGATCAATTTAGTTCCTGTATTGCCTGAAAGGAGAGAAAGTTTATAGTGCATCCATGAAGGCCAACCTTGCCACAACCTAGGGAGGAAAAATGGCAGCATTTTCAGACAACTGCCAGGTAGGGCACGCACACTTAATAGCAATTTAAATAATACATAAGCCTTTAAAAATAAGCAAATAATTATAACACATATTTCAATCTCTTAAGCTAGGAACTTTTGAACTTGTAAACTTTATACATTTTGGCTACAGTAATCTATCATATACACATATATACTTTTTTTTAAAAAAAAATCTGCACCTGTTGTTCCTTCGCCTTTTCTGTGTTTTCCTTCACCGGTTTTATACGTTGGAATGACAGTAATATCATAAGTTGTTAGAGGCTGGAGACGTTTCAGCACTGTGGAGGTAACAGTCGGAGGCACTTTAGCCACTATTTGTCTTCCTCCTCTACGGGGTCGGTAAACCACACGATAGTTGATCACTTTTCCAGGTGCTGGTTGCCAAGTGACTCTCATTGTGGTCTCTTTCTCATTATCGACTTTAACAGTCTTTGCCTCAGGTGACACTTTGAAGTGTTAAATGAAAGATTAAAAGACATTACTTTTTCTGAACTTCATTTATCCAGGAAAAGACACACCGAATTGTCTAGAAAGTAAGTCAAATTATGCTAATTCACTATATTTTGAAGAATGATCCCTCATATCTACAACTGTTTGATATTTTTTCATACTTGTACTTAGTTCTCTCCATCCCCCTCAAAAGTCCTTTTCTACTCGCATGATTATAATATCTTAAACAGTAAATAAGAACATGATATGCAAGACTGATTCTCTCCAACATCTTGTCCCAACACTTTAGATTTATACAGAATATGTTGTTTTAATCTTCTTTTATTCCACATAGAATACTTCTTTCTTGTTCCTGGTTTAAAATTCATAAAAGAATCTGTACTAGATGCCACAGTTAATTACTTTAGCGCTAGTAGACCAATCTTTCCTAAACATCAAAGGCATACATAAAAATGTTATCTACATTTATGGCTGACTAGAAACCCCTTTTTGCATAAAATGGAAAAAAATGCACTTATGATTTGTGGTTTCAGTTATTAACAAGCTGGATAATACAAAAGAGTGAGTTTTCTTTTGTAGTTATAGAGTAAAAGATAACTTTATAATTGTACTTCTATTTGCTGCAAAAAAAAGTTGGAAGCTTCTATTTTTTTCTTCTTTCTATCCTTTTTCCTTTTTTTCTTTTCTGTTTTCTTCTTATTAGTTTGTGTTAGTGTTTATGTTCTTTGTAAAACTTTCTATTAAAGAATGATAAAACAACATCAAAGGAACGCACAAGCTTAAACTTTCCAGCCCTGAACATCTGGAAAGTCATGACTAGAAATAACAGGAACTAGTGATCAGAATAGAAGGGGAACACACAAAATAATGCAGAGGCATTTCTCCATAATACTGCAATCCTTGGTAATCAGTTCTTGCAACTGAAATCTCCTAACTAGAATAGTATCCAATGCTTTTTAAAAATGTGGGCAAGCCTTACATCAAAAACTGAGTTTAATCTAATCATGTAAATATTAATCAGAGTTGCTCTAACCAACTTAACTTCTACTTCTAGTTTCAAAAATTTAATATTTGCTGATGTATCACAGAGTGAAAGATAGCTGATAGATGACAGATGGAAGAGAGACAGATAAATATATATGAGAAGGTTGGCTAGAATGCTTTGGGCTCTTTTGAGTCTACTGCAATACTTTACTCTTGCCTTCTGTTGCTTCCTGCTGCTATTCCATGGTTTTAGTTATCCTAGTGCAGGAGTAGGCAACCTTGGCTCTTTTATGACTCGTGGACTTCAACTCCCAGAATTCCTGAGCCAGCATGTCTCACCTTGGAAACCTCTCTATTTCTCCTCAGCATGGCTGGCTCAGGAATTCTGGGAGTTGAAGTCCGCAAGTCATAAAAGAGCCAAGGTTGCCTACCCCTGTCCTAGTGTAAGGTTAGTTTTTAATTTATTAGTTTACCTTTGTTTAAAAAACTGCCTTAAGCATTCTAAAGGATTCGCAAGATAGCAGTTTTCTGAATAAAGACTAAATAAACACACTTTGAATGCTTTGTTGTCTTCTGTATTTTATCTACCTTCAGTTGTAGCTTGTCCCTCTAGAGGAGGTCCTTCTCCACTTCTGTAGGAAGCCAAGACTGAAATCTTATACTTAGTTTCAGGCTGAAGGTTTTTTAAGACAGTGTTAACTACATTTCCAGGAACTGTTGTTTCCCCAGACTGGCCATCATAAAGGGATTTCCATAGAATTTTGTAATTCTGAACTGGCCCTGGAGCTGCTGTCCATGAGACTCCAACTGAAGTATCGGTTATGTCTCTAGTAATCAGGTCACGAGGAGAACCACGTTCTTTATGAAAGAGAGAAAAATGAGAATTGTTGTGGTCAATCAACACATACGCCAATAAAATTAGAAACTAACAAAGTGAATTGCCATGAAATGAAATAAAAAGCATCCTATTGACTTCAAAGGTATATCCATGTAATTTTCTTGATAACAATAAAGTTGAAATTTGGGAGATTCCACAAACTATTCAGAAAAACTTTGGATCTCACACAAATACAGCACTTTCCTCTATTCATTCAAGTATATAAATCCTTTTTCAGGGTTTAAAGGAAGGTGTTGTTGCTTTAATAAATCAAAACATCTAAAAAGCCTGAAAAATGTCCTGACACTTTAAAGAATAGTAGAAAATTCTTATGATCCAGAACATAAAAGGCCCAAAGCACATCTGAATCATTTCCAAACCAAGCACAGCCACAGTAGTTAATCACTTGCCTTTTTCCAAAGAATTTTTCCAACTTTTCAGTCAAGCCTACCACCATAGTGTTTAGTTTTTCCAAGAATGCATGGTTGGCTAGATGCAACCTTAATACAACTTAGCTATACTGTACAATTCCATTTAAGTATATTCCTTGAAAGGGTTTGCTTCCAAAATCTTATACTAGTCAAGATACTTTAATATCAATAATTAAGAGTTCTGAAAATAAGAGTGCAAACTATAAGAATACTTGTAAATACTATATTACATTAAATATTCTTGAATAATCTATAATCTATAAAAAATGTCTTGATCTCATGAGTGCTATCCATGGGTAAAAGGGGAGATATGACAAAATTTGTATGAGGATGTCATCATGCAAATGTCACAAGTTGCATACTTGATTCTTCCATCAGAATGCAAGGATGTAATAGTGACATTGACGTGATTACTATTTGTCACCATGCACTGATTGTCATTTTGACACTATTGTGTTTTCCTGTGGATGCTACTTAGTATTATTTGATGACTTGCATGCAATTTTTAGAATCTATATGCATCAAACAGAAATTTAAAGATAACATTTTGTAGTAAAGTTATATCCTCATAAAGGTTACAGCCAAATTCATAGCAATATGCAACATTCAGTTTGACCTGATATAGCTGAATGTTTTGAATTCTATCTGTTATACCTTCAAATATCACTAAATTGGTTGTTAAATGAAGGTTTAATTCTGAAACTCAATCTCAGGAGAGTATTTTCCTGGAAAACTGAAAGAAACCAGATTTTAAAAGTTACTTGCATCAGATTGTTTTCATTCTTTTGTAAAGCTTCTGTTTCAAATGTGGCTTTTTCTGTTAAATAAAAGGATGTGAATGCAATCCAAATGGAAACAAATATGGAAAAACTCGCTTGGTAGAATATGCTGATGTCTTATAACAAAAGGTCTTTCCATATTTTAATACAGACAGATAAGCCATTTTACATTGGCTACTTCACTTTGAATCCCTTCCAGATAATGATTTTAATATTAAACTATGATATCTTCAAATAATATAAATTTTGAACCATTAACTATGAAGGGAATTCTACATTAACAATACTGCAGCACTGTAGGGTTGTATCCAGCAATATAACATTATCCTGACAAAAATAGATTAATAGTTTCAATAATATTAAATAGGAACTATACTCCTATGCAACTGGAGACATCATTTATTGGCAATAAAGTATAACCCATGCCCCCCACACAGCCCCCTATAATTTTTTGATTAGAAGAATAAAACATTGGATTTTTCCAAGCAACAAAGTAGAAATCCAAATATGAAAAAAGAAATTGAATAAGCCCTTGACTCCAAATAGTTTTTTATGGAAATATTGCTCTCAATTTCTAAGTAACACAGTGATTTCAGCTTCAGTGCAGAAAATAAGAAAGTGAACTATATATATTTACTGCAACTTCAAAAAAATAACTTCTCTGCCCGCTCATTCTATTAAAAAAACAGACCAAATGTTTAGGACAAGACATTAAAGCTCAGAGAAACAGTGAGAGGTGCCATGGGACAGAGTCAAAGATATGTTAGAATTTGGCAATTTAATGGTAGGTATGCGCCAAGCACTGAATGCATACATTGTTTGGAAGAAGTTCCAGTGGCTCATGGATTAGTTTTCCACATATGCAGATCATTACATGCATCTCTACTCTAAATACTTTAGCCTGCTGAGTTAGGAAATAAGAGGAGCTGTGCTGTTTATGTTTCCCGAGCAGTCTTTCCTACATTGATGGCTTCGTGATTTTATTATAGGAGTTGAAGTCCAACCTTCTAGAAATCCTACACTGGAGAAATTGGCTATTTCACAATTTATCCCTTAGGATACTATTGGGTTGGCTATATTACAATGTACAATCTAGGATGATTACCAAACCTTGCATACATTTTGCTTCAAAACCTAGGACTAATGGCACATCAAGCAACCAAGTATTCAAAAAATAACAAAGCTTGGAAGCAGAATTCTATTTAGTCCTAGGGAGATGGGAGGCTATAAAATGTAATAAAATAAATAAGCAAATGTGATTTCAAAATTGCACAATCCTGAAAGAAAGGACAAGTTGGAATCACCCCTTCAATGACATCTGGAAGATCATTAATCTCAAGTTGCAGTGCCTCTGTTCTAAAGCAGTGGCCAATTCCTCCTATTACACCCTTTTTTCCCCCTACCTTTCTGTGATGACTACTTCATTCTATCTGATGGTAGGATCTGTTCAGGCATTAAGGTAGGGAAATTGTGCTGGGCATGTGGCGAAAACCTAATTTATAATTTAATACTCATATTATATGAACACTTCCGAAATATTACTTCACTCTTATTCTTTCCATCATATTGACTCAAACACAGGAACTTCATTTGGATAGGGGTCATTTAAATTTGGGGGTCTTCCTGGACTCACAACTGTTGCTTGAAGAGCAGGTGGCAGCTGCGACATAGGAAGGGCTTTGTACAACTTCACCTGGTGCACCACTTGTGCCCTTTGTTGTATCAGGAAGCCATAGAGACAGTCATGTATCCCATGATCAACTTGCTTTACACGGGACTGCCCTGGTAGTATACCCAAAAGCATTAACTGGTCCAGAACGCACCTGCATGGGCAGTTATGGGCATGTCTCAGTTTATCCATGTAACAAGCCTGGTTCTCAAGCTGTACTGATTCTTAGTTTGCATTTCAAACTACATGGTCCTGATTACTTGAGGAACTATGTGTCTCCAATATCTGCCAGGCCAATTTTGATTTTGCAGGGTTGGCAAGCTCCAGGTTCCTTCAATTAAACAATGCCATCTGTCAGGATTTCAGAAACATATCTTCTCTGGAGCAGCACCTACCCTCTGGAATGAGGTACTTCCTGAGATTTGGATAGTCCCCATCCTATTGTTTACAAGGGTCTTGAAGACCTGACTCTTTCCCCAAGTCCTTCATGAAGAAAAGTGAAGGTCATTTGTTTCATTTCTGTCCTGTTTGTAATTTTTGCCATTTTTTACTTTCTCAAAATAATAATAATTATTAAATTTATATGCTACTCAGCCAGTGGTGCGATTCAGTCAGTTCACTGCATTCGGAGAACCGGCTGGCTTCCAGAAGTCCAGTCTAGGCCTTGGAGGCCTGGAGGAGGCCTCCTAGGCCTAGAACAGCCCACTGAAAGTGCATGGATGTCACTTTTGGAAATCCGTTCTAGGCCTTGGAGGCCCAGGCCTGCATTGAATAAGAGAACTGGTTGTTCAGGTATTTGAATTCCACCACTGTACTCAGGTCCCCAACTGGAGAGTTAATTGTTAATTGGATTTCTCTTGTTTTAATTGTTGCAGACCCAGTGTCATTGGCATATAAATATGTGGGGGAGGGGAGAGAAGAGAGATTGAGTTTCCTTTAGTTCTCTTCACCTTATTAGAAGGGCTGTAGCTGTCTCAGAAAGAGAGTTGTGAAGAAATTTAGCCATTAAATCATTTAGCCATGAAATCATTCTTGGGAATATGTGGAATCCACAGATTTTCTTTAGTTATTTTCAGGAAAAATTCTTTGAGATCACATTTTATTCATAATTATTTAACAAAATATATGTGAAATGACCAGAGCAAACTTGCCTATTTAATTCATTAGTTTTCTAGATCACCTTAAATTTGAAATAAATTATATGTTCTGATAATTTTCAATATAAAAAAGCTAATAAAATAATTACTCTTCTCCTACAAGAAGCATAACAGGCACTAGTTATTGTATTTAATGATTTGGTAACCTATAACATCTTTGAGAGTTTCAGACATTTCAAGGATGGAGAGAAAAGGAATATAGAACTGTACAAGTCACAGAAAGCACAATATTTCCTCTTATGTTTCTGGGCTGCCTTTCAGCATGCAAACCAATGTGCTAACGAAAAAAAAGTCCCGTTATCTGAAGTGACACTTACTTCTGAACAAATTTTCCAGTTACAGGATTAAAAATTGTGAGTATATTGTGGGCACTGACAAATGATTGACTCAAGATTGTTGAAAGTTGCCACTAAAAGTACAGGAAGTAATAAAAGAGGTGATTTCTAGCTACCCATGATGTTCTCTACTACTCAAGCCATTTCTTAAGAAGGCACATTCCTCCACCAAAGGGTATTAGATTGCAGCTGTGGATCAGTTATATTTTGTAACCTTTCTAACAAGAAAATGTCAAAGGCTATACTTTGCTTTACAGTGTGCCAGCTTCTATTTTTGGAATTTAAAAAAACCCCTCTTTTTATGACCCTGTAATCCCATAATTCGGGATAAAGTTGGGGTGATTGGATGGGGCTGAGCATTTACTGGCCAGATGCCCTTCCTGACCCCTACATGAAGTTCACAGCAGACATTTTTTCTTTGCGCCCTAGGAGACGGAAACATCTGCCGCTACCTAGGATTGAACTCTCAACATTCCAAGTGAGAGGCAACAAACTTCACCACTAGGCCACCACGCCATTTGTTATTTTTAAAAAATTAAGTCAGTTAGTTGGGAACTGCTAATAAATTATCCAGATATACTGTACATTGTGTTTTTCCTTAGTTCAACCACTACAACAAATTCAGAGCTGCCATGGGGTGAACACTATTCCAGTACAGCACAGTATTCTAGCAACTGTGTAATATGCTGCTCTTTTTAAAAAATATTTAGAAGAAGCTGGTTACTGTTTTCTTGTACAGTGTATCATTTCCTCTATGTTGATTTATTTTTTCCTAGAAACATGACTTTCCCATAGAAGAGACAAGGAACAGAATTGTTTCACAACTGGCAACTATCTCTTGAAAATGTCAGTATCAGAAAATGGAAAACGTCTAATTTAAATAATGCATGAGACAGCAGTAAATCTCCAAGGCAGAAACAGAATCTCTTTGTATGGCAAGCCATTTGCAACTCAAAATGTTCTCATGTTATGCTAAAACCTTCATTGTAAGGAAATGTCACTTGCAGTACTACTGACTCAATCTGTGGGAGGTCCTCAATTTTTAAAAAAATATTTCTAAGTTAACTATGAAACAAAATAAGACACTTCTGCTGTGTGAAAGTGTTTCAGTAAAAATGTGAAAAGCCATTACTTAATGAAAAAGGAGAGCTATTTGTTTATGATTGATTAGAAATCCCATTTTATGTTCAATATGGTTTCTTGATAAAAGTAAAAGGTAAAGATAAAGGTTCCCCCGCACATGCATGCTAGTCGTTTCCAACTCTAGGGGACGATGCTCATCTCCGTTTCAAAGCCGAAGAGCCAGCGCTTGTCTGAGGACGTCTCCGTGGTCATGTGGCCGGCATGACTAGACGCCAAAGGCGCACGGAACGCTGTTACCTTCCCACCGTAGTGGTCCCTATTTTTCTACTTGCATTTTTACGTGCTTTTGAACTGCTAGGTTGGCAGAAGCTGGGACGAGTAACAGGTGCTCACTCTGCTACACGGCACTCGGGATTCGACCCGCCAAACTGCCGACCTTCAGATCGACAAGCTCAGCGTCCTAACCCACTGAGCCACCGCGTCCCTTGATAAAAGTACCTATGATTAAAATTGCAATCTGTGAAACTGGTAGTTGGAATTACAACATCAGATCCCGCTTCCTACTTATGCCACTGGTTTTGAAAGTTGGCATTTCCTAATGTTAGAAAAGCTAAGAAAAAGAGCATGGCAAAAAGTGGGTTATGGAACTGCTGGATGATAAGCTCTCTGGCTTTTTTCACCATACCACCCTGAAGGGGAAGAGAGTGGCAGCATATTTAGCACTAAAATATATTGAAAATGAAAGTTATTACTATTTATCTAGACTATCAGAAGGCATTGTAATGATTGATATTTTTGAAGGTTACTTCTTGGGAGTTATTTTTTTTTTATTGAAAAGTTTTTCAATACATTTTATCTTTAACAAACTTCTTGGGAGTTATTATTGGTCTTTGAATTCTGCAAAGAAGCCACGTTACTACAAGTATACAATAAATAACCTAGGGAAAATATTGTTAGGGATCAGACAGATGGTGTGGGGCCAGGTAGGGAAAGGGCCTTGAAAGAAAAAGATGTTGAGAAGAATACAGTATAGCTGACAGAAAAAAAAATAAAGATAAAACATTTAAGATATAAACACATATTTTTAGTTTTAAGTAGAAACAAAGTCTGTAGCATACCAACATTTATTTATAAAGTCACAGATCTGTACTAGGACACAATCACTGTAAATTATTGTAGAAAAACCTAAGTTCAGAATGTAATGTTACTTATTTGCAGGGCTTTTTTTGTCATAGAATGCTCAGAACGGAGTTCCGGCACCTTTTTCTTTTACAAAAAAAGCACTGCTTATTTGTATAATAACTATTAAATTATTAACTTAAAAATAATATCTTGAACCTCTTGGTTCCACAAAGATACCTTATTTAAAAACTACAGAACCCAAGTGACAAGAGAAACGTTCACCAAGACCTGTATTCAATTCAATCTTTTTAAAAGAAAACATCAATTCAATGTTTTTAAAAGAAAACATGTCCTTGTCATTTGACATTATACCTCAAGGCAAATAAGCAGGCTCTTGGTATACCTCCTCTCTGTGAGAAAAAAACAGATTAATAACAGTAGCTCATCGAAACATTTAATTCTGAGCTAACAACTGGTTTCAACAATTGCTCTGTTTACCATTATGTTTATTTTTAGCCCCTGACCTATAAGTTTGGCTTTGAGTAAAAAATGAAAATTAAATGGAAGGCCTCAAGAGAAAGGACATAGAAGAAGAGGAAGGGTATAATCAGTTAAAAAATCCCCAATGTGTCAAAATTTGTACAGAATAAAATACAAAAGTAATGAAAAGCAGAAACTAGACAGAAAATCGTAAAGACAGCTTACATTAAAGACTATGTTACAACTGAAAATCCTTTTAACAGGGGTTAAATCCTGAATGGGCCTAAAGGAAATTGTATTCCATTGGTGAACCACTGGTCAATTTATGGTAAACCATCTGGAGTCTGCGGTTACTGGGATTTACGCCAATAATTATGAACTCACTAGACTCACTGATTTCCAACATTCACTGATTTTAATATTATATTTATTGCTTTGCTGTTTTACTCTTTTAATATGTTTTATCTGATTGCAAACTGCCCAAAGTTGCATGACTGCAAGATGGGTGGCATATACAGTTAAATAAACAAACAAACAAATAAGCAAGCTACCTTCCCACTTCAGCATAATCAACGTGTTTGCTTCAAAGAACGTGATGAGTCAGGTCACATCCATCAAGACCTTCACTGGATGCCACCCATACCTAACCCATCACAAGACCCTCACCTGACGTGACCTCCCCATCATAAGACCTAGTGACCACACAAAGCCCTTATAAATAGAGGAACACTGACACTGACATCCCCTAAATGCCTCTGAAGATATTACCTAGCTCTGGTAATGAAACATTTGGAAACCAACCCACAAGCAACAAGGCAACTATTCTTGCTCATTTCCCCCCCCAAAAAAATCTGTTTAATGATTTTGTTCTGTTACACACAATAAACTTGGTTCTTTCACCCCAACAAAAGCTGCCTGTTCTTAAGAATATTTAAGCTAGAATCTGCTCCATTTTTGTGCTATCTGAGATTAAGAGCAAAATGCTATCTTGATTTCTCTTGCAATCCACTTATCATTTTTGTTTGTACTTATTCAGAGTTCCAATCATTTTTTCTCATAAAACAATTCATGACAATAAACCTTCTCTAGAGCCCTTAGACTACTTGCAAAGCTTTCTCGTCTAGCTGAAGAAAAAACACATTCCACAGGGTGAACGTTATTTAAAAGCATGTACAGTAATTACACAATTAATCTCTTCTGTCGCTGATAAAGGCAAACTGAATGCCCAAGTAATGAGACACATTTTGATTACAGATGCTATCATAATGTAACCCTGTTAAGACATGGAAGTCATAAATAATAATGTTATGATAGATAATAGCCTTTAACCATATACTTAGAATTTGCATTCATGCGCTCTGTCATTCAGACTACATAATTATGTTAAGCAGAGATACTGTAGAGGGAGCATGATGAACTGGTGATGGTCAGAGGGGAAGAAGAGCAAAGGACATGGAATAGGAGCCAGATCTTCTTTGCTACATTTTCACTGTGTACCAAATACATTCTCTGAAAGTTCTCTACAATCAAACCTTATGCACAGTGAATAGCTGCTTTCCAGACGCAATAATTGACACTTCCTAAAAACTGAAATCCTCTTTGAGCTGCTGCAAAAAAATAATGTCTGAAACTGTACAGAAAAGAAGCCTGTTGCAATTATCTATTCAATTCAGGGCAAAAAAGGAATGCACAACAACAGCTGGATAAATTCAAACGCTGGGCTAAAACAAAAGGTTTCGGCAATCTTTCTTGAGCAAACTACTGAGATCTGATCCACCAATGACACTTTTATTCACTCAATAATAAAAACCATGTTTCGCAAGCCCACAGTTTTTTGTTGTTTTGAGTAAGTTCTTTATTTCTAGTATTTCAAGTATACTAGCAGCTGTACACATATATGCTCATTCAAATGTGAAATATGCATAGAATTACTGGAGAAGGGGAGATTTCCTATATTAGTTTTAGTTGGAATTGGCAACCCTACGGTTTCTTTTTGAGGGTGATCTATTCTTTCTTACGGAAAATGTCTTAATTCCTGTTTTTGTTTTCAGATAAATGGGGTAGTCTATCCCAACCGTAATATATCCAGGTGTTCTTACCTTCAAGCGTTTCTCCTTGTTCAGAAAGAGCCTCTCCTGCTCCAGATGCATAAAGGGCAGTTACTGACAAATCATATTTTGTTCCAGCTTCCAAGTTAGTGAGAACTGCACTGGTAGTGTCTCCCCTTATGGTTATCTCTTTAGGTTCACCTCCAATCACTGGAGTATATGTGACAAGATACTGCTGCACTTTGCCAGGTGCTGAATTCCAATTTAGTTTCAATGAGGATGTTGTAGCATCCGAAACTTTCAAATCTCTTGGTCTTCCAAGCACTATATAGGATAAATTAAAAAAGAAAAAACAAAACCTTAGGAGCAAACCAACAAAAACATTCCAAGAACAATTTTCTATCCTTAAGTTCTGTGAAATTAGGGCAAAAAAGGAATGCAAAACAATAGCTGGATAAATTCAAACGCTGGGCTAAACAAAAGGTTTCGGCAATCTTTCTTGAGCAAACTACTGAGATCTGATTCACCAATGATACTTTTATTCACTCAATTATAAAAACCATGTTTCGCAAGCCCACAGTTTTGTTTTGAGTAAGTTTTGAGTAAGTTCTTTATTTCTAGTATTTCAAGTATACTAGCAGCTGTACACATATATGCTCATTCAAATGTGAAATATGCATAGAATTACTGGAGACAGGGAGATTTCCTATATTAGTTTTAGTTGGAATTGGCAACCCTATGGTTTCTTTTTGAGGGTGATCTATTCTTCCTTATGGAAAATGTCTTAATTCCTGTTTTTGTTTTCAGATAAATGGGGTAGTCTATCCCAACCGTAATAAATCCAGGTGTTCTTACCTTCAAGCGTTTCTCCTTGTTCAGAAAGAGCCTCTCCTGCTCCAGATGCATAAAGGGCAGTTACTGACAAATCATATTTTGTTCCTGCTTCCAAGTTAGTGAGAACTGCACTGGTAGTGTCTCCCCTTACGGTTATCTCTTTAGGTTCACCTCCAATCACTGGAGTATACGTGATAAGATACTGCTGCACTTTCCCAGGTGCTGAATTCCAATTTAGTTTCAATGAGGATGTTGTAGCATCCGAAACTTTCAAATCTCTTGGTCTTCCAAGCACTGTATAGGATAAATTAAAAAAGAAAGAAAAACCTTAGGAGCAAACCAACAAAAACATTCCAAGAACAATTTTCTATCCTTAAGTTCTGTGAAATTAGGGCAAAAAAGGAATGCAAAACAATAGCTGGATAAATTCAAACGCTGGGCTAAACAAAAGGTTTCGGCAATCTTTCTTGAGCAAACTACTGAGATCTGATTCACCAATGATACTTTTATTCACTCAATTATAAAAACCATGTTTCACAAGCCCACAGTTTTTGTTTTGAGTAAGTTTTGAGTAAGTTCTTTATTTCTAGTATTTCAAGTATACTAGCAGCTGTACACATATATGCTCATTCAAATGTGAAATATGCATAGAATTACTGGAGACAGGGAGATTTCCTATATTAGTTTTAGTTGGAATTGGCAACCCTATGGTTTCTTTTTGAGGGTGATCTATTCTTCCTTATGGAAAATGTCTTAATTCCTGTTTTTGTTTTCAGATAAATGGGGTAGTCTATCCCAACCATAATAAATCCAGGTGTTCTTACCTTCAAGCGTTTCTCCTTGTTCAGAAAGAGCCTCTCCTGCTCCAGATGCATAAAGGGCAGTTACTGACAAATCATATTTTGTTCCTGCGTCCAAGTTAGTGAGAACTGCACTGGTAGTGTCTCCCCTTACGGTTATCTCTTTAGGTTCACCTCCAATCACTGGAGTATACGTGATAAGATACTGCTGCACTTTGCCAGGTGCTGAATTCCAATTTAGTTTCAATGAGGATGTTGTAGCATCCGAAACTTTCAAATCTCTTGGTCTTCCAAGCACTATATAGGATAAATTTAAAAAAGAAAAAACAAAACCTTAGGAGCAAACCAACAAAAACATTCCAAGAACAATTTTCTATCCTTAAGTTCTGTGAAATAGTGGTGAAATAAATTACTATGACACTATTATTTTTTTATAATACAATCAAACCTTTATTTAATGAACTAATTGGATGGGTGGGGAAACCACTATTCCCAAATGTTTTAAATCCCAAAGTCAATCATCTGCATTAATTGACATGATTTGTATAATAAGGTTATTACACAAACACATAAATTGATGTGTGATGTTAATTTGTATCATTTGCACAATCAGCTCATCACTGCAGACATGTTAAAATATAGAAAATTAAGATACATTTAAGTGTTTCATCTGGACTTTTATATTATTTTAGATAGAATTACCAAATGGAATTTTGGTACATGGTATCTGAAGTCTTTAAATGGGGTCTGCTAAATCAAGTTTTCCTGGATAAGCAAGAGATACCAGATAGCACTGGTATTTAGGGTCAGACAAACAATACAGTAATACATGAAAACCATAGCTATCTCAAGTATGGAATTAGGGCATGGGACATCATGACACAAACTCCAACTCTTCTGTACTTGTGTGCAGTGCCACAATGCAAGTGCACAGGGGGAAGTTTTATTATTTTGACATCGTTGTGGCTAGGGAATAAATATGCTGAAAGCTGCAGTTTTAGGGAGAAAGAAGATAAGAAATAGAGATCTGCTTGGCCACTGGAATGAAATTTAAGAAATACAGATATATATTATTGCTAAAAAAGAAGTGTGCCTCTACAAAGAACCTGGATTCAGAGATTGGTAAAGACATGTAGATATTTGTGCCTTAATATGCAATAATTAACACACTCAATATGAGACATGTCAAGCAATTATTCTGCATGCTGCCAATGAGCCAGTGAAATGTATCATAGCTTCCTGTTACAATGAAGATAGGCTAGTAGTCTTTTATTGCTATATCCTATATTAAAATGCATTTGACTGCAAAAGCAGGATGTACCTTCTTCAGTTTTTCCATGACCATCCAATGGATTTCCAACTCCAGACAAGTACTCAGCAGTTAAGGAAACTTCATATGTTGTATCAGGCATCAGATTATGTAGAGTGGTTGCCCTTTCATTTGCTGGGATGGTTACTTGTTTTGTTTCCCCACCAGTAACTGGTCTATATGCAAGTCTGTATCTGAGAACATTCCCTGGGGCTGGTGACCATCCAACTTTAAAACTATCCGTTGTTTCATCAGTTACTCTCAGGTTTCGTGGAGATCCTATGACTAAAAATATTTTTTCCAAAAAGCATAAATATTAGCCCTATGTTTTAATTCATCTCAAAATAAATAAACAAATACAATCTTGCTAGGTTATACGATTGTATCATTCTGTTCATGCTTTAACACTTTTTGTCAGTGCTATCTAATATGGACAGTACCCAACTATAGAATTACCTTCCCATGGAAGTTTAATTGGGGCTGTATCCAAATTGCTTATTTGCCCAGGAATTTTATACACTGGTCAGTTGTACTACAAAGAATACCTACTACATGCTAGACATGAGGAAAATAGAATGGATTGATTAAAGACTTTATAGCATTCTAAAAACCTAATAGTAAGATATATAAAGAGTATCAGCACGCAGGACTAATAAGGTGGAAAATGACGAAGAGGAGTGAATGTTCTGATAAAAATTTAATGTAAAATAGTTTCTATTATCATATGGGGTTATTTTTTCAAATTATCCTCATATTTTCTGTAGTCCTGTGAATTGCATTATCATAAACGATGCCCAAATACACACACACACACACACACACACACACACACACACACACACACAGAGAGAGAGAGAGAGAGAGGGGGGGGTAACAAGTGAAATGTATATCTTTAAAATAAGGAATTATACCCGAGAACTGTAAATATATGATATTAGGATCGTAATCCTCTTCTTTCTATTCACAGTCTAATTTAAAAATCTATTACTGTATGCATATTTATTTTATTGAGAAATGCATTTACTTCAAATAAATGCAGTTTCCTTGAAATAAATACATTATATATTGTTCTGTGTCTTTCTTCTGTTCATAAGGCAATGGGAAAGTTTGCTGCCATTTCTCATTTAGCTCGGGAGTTCATGGCTTCCATGACGGCCATGGACCTGTCGCAAATAATTTCAGGACCGACTCATGAGGGAGGCCACACCCCAGACTTGGTGTTCTTATCTGGACGGTGGCGTGATGATATTGGTGGGGGCTCCACAACCGTTATGACCCTGTCATGGACCGATCACCACCTCCTACGGCTAGACTTCCGCTTTGCCACCCCCCGCCGTGGGTACGCGGAGCCAACCAGATGGTACCGCCCCAGGCGCCTAATGGACCCTGATAGGTTCCAGGCAGCGCTTGGGAACCCACCTGCACTCCCTGCTCACAGCTCGGCGGATGCCATAGTGGAAGCCTGGGAAAGGGCAGCCACAGAGGCACTTGACCGAGTTGTACCCCTGCGGCCCCTGACCCGGCGCAGATCCCAGCGAGCTCCATGGTTCACCGCGGAGCTCCGGGAGATGAAGCGTCGGAGACGGGGCCTAGAGAGCCGTTGGAGATCCAGTCGATCCGAATCCGACCGGTTGCGACTAAGAATCCACACCAGGTCTTATCTCGCAGCGATGAGGGTGGCGAGATCCAATTACTTTTCCA
Source organism: Vipera berus (assembly GCF_964194415.1). Classification (NCBI taxonomy): domain Eukaryota; kingdom Metazoa; phylum Chordata; class Lepidosauria; order Squamata; family Viperidae; genus Vipera; species Vipera berus. Next base: position 237,864,739 of record NC_138202.1, read on the forward strand.
CCCTCATCGCGTCCGCAGATAATCGCCCGGCTGCCCTGTTCAGAGTGACTCGCTCCCTTCTGAACCAAGAGGTGAGGGAGAAACCCTTACAGGGTCGAGCCGAGGAATTCGGTCAATATCTGTTGGATAAAATCGCTCGGATTCGAACCGGCCTGGACTCCAACTGGGCAGAGTCTGAGGAACAGGACATGGGCAGTCTTGTCGACGTCATCTGGGAGGAATTTGATCCTGTGACTCCAAAGGAAGTGGACAGGATTATGAGGAGATTGAGCTCCTCCACATGCTTACTGGACCCGTGCCCTTCCTGGCTGGCTTATGCAGCTCGAGAGGGGACACGAGGCTGGTTTCAGGCGGTCATCTCTGCTTCTCTGAGTGAGGGTCACTTCCCCGCCTCCTTGAAGGAGGCGGTGGTGAGACCTCTCCTCAAGAAGCCCACCTTGGACCCAGCTTCATTGAATAACTTTCGTCCAGTCTCCAACCTTCGCTTCCTTGCGAAGGTTGTTGAGAGTGTGGTGGCGCATCAGCTTCCTCAGGTCCTGGAGGAAGCGGATTATCTAGACCCGTGCCAATCGGGTTTCAGGCCGGGCTACAGCACGGAGACGGCATTGGTCGCTCTGATGAATGATCTCTGGAGGGCCCGGGACAGGGGCCATTCCTCTGTCCTAGTCTTATTAGACCTTTTGGCGGCTTTCGATACCATCGACCATGGTATCTTGCTATGGCGCCTCAGGTGATTGGGAGTAGGAGGCACGGTTCTGCGGTGGTTCTCCTCCTTTCTCCTGGGACGCTCGCAGTCGGTGTTGGCAGGAGGACAGAGATCGACTCCGAGGCCTCTCGTTTGTGGAGTCCCTCAGGGGTCGGTCCTCTCGCCTCTCCTGTTCAACATCTACATGAAACCGCTAGGTGAGATCATTCGTGGTTTTGGAGTAGGGTACCATCAGTATGCTGATGACACACAGCTTTTCATCTCAACTCCAAACAACATCAGTGATACCCTCGACGTGATGTCCCGTTGCCTGGAAGCGGTTCGGGAATGGATGGGGAGGAACAGGCTTCAACTTAACCCGGACAAGACTGAATGGCTGTACATACCGGCATGCCAGGATACTCAGAACATTCCATCCCTTAACATCGGGGGTGAGTTATTACCCCCTGTTGATAGGGCCCGCAACCTGGGTGTCCTCCTATCCTTGGAAGATCACATAGGAGCTGTGACCAAGGGGGCCTTCACTCGGGTTCGACTGGTGCGCCAACTACGACCTTATCTGGACCTGGATGCCTTACGTACAGTCACCATGCACTTGTGACCTCTCGCCTTGACTACTGTAACGCTCTCTACATGGGGCTGCCCTTGAGAGCCACTCGGAAGCTTCAGCTGGTGCAGAGTGCAGCTGCACGAACACTTTTGGGGGCCTCCCGATACTCCCATATCACACCTCTCCTCCGTGAGCTGCACTGGCTTCCGGTTGCCTTCCGAGTAAAATTCAAGGTGCTAACAATGACATACAAAGCCCTACATGGCATGGGTCCGGATTACCTACGGGAGCACCTTCTGCCAACGTCAACACCCCTCCGTCCTGTGCACTCCCACAGAGAGGGCCTCCTCAGGGTGCCACCGCTCAAAGAATGCCGGCTGGTGGCCCCCAGGGGGAGGGCATTCTCAGTGGGTGCGCCAACCCTCTGGAACTGCTTGCCTACCGAAATCCGGATGGCCCCCGACCTTCGCACCTTCCGGCGCGACTTAAAAACTTACCTGTTCCAGCAGTCCGGCCTGGCCTGATAGCTCTTAATAGGGGTTTCATTTATTTTTACTATTGTTTTTTACTATTGTTTAACTGTATACCTACCTTGCTCTGTACACCGCCCCGAGTCCCTCGGGAGAAGGGCGGTATAAAAAAACAAACAAACAAACAAACAAACAAACAAACAAACAAACAAACAAACAAACAAACAAACAAATAAATAAATAAATAAATAAATAAATAAATAGATTTCTCCTCATATGACCTGTCAGCTATTATCTGGACATAATAAAATTGGATTCATACATAATTAACTTTCAACTGCTGGTTTTGTTCAGGAGCAGCCACCGTAATTTGGTAACAAACATTTGGATCTCTATGTTAGGGTTAAGAGAGAAGAACAGAATCGAGGCAATAGGAATGATACCTTCTAAAGTTGTTTCATTCCCATCCAGTGGAGGTCCATCACCATCTTCATATTCTGCAATCACACTGACAGAATATGTAGTTTTTGGTAGTAATTTAGTAAGGATTGTGTTAGTCACTGGAGCACGTACAGAAACACTGACTTCCTCTCCACCAAGAGCCTCTTTATACTTGATAAGGTAAAACAAAACATTTTCTCCTGCTGGAGACCAGGTAAGTTTGAAGCTGTTAGAAGTCACTTCAGAAAATTCCAAGTTCCTTGCAGGTAAACGAGCTGTTAAAAAATAACAGTTTAGTAAGCAAAGCACGGTTAGATAAATGTTTTAAATTCCAGCGAGGAAAATCTTGATTTCTCTATGTAGTAAAATCTATATGGGGAAAAATGTGATTTCTCTATGCAGTAAAGTCTTGTTGAGCTTGCTTGTTGCTTGCTAAGCTACCCATACCTTAAATAAAAACATATATCTGAGTAATCTTACTCTAAAAAAATAGCAATTCAACACTTTTTTCCCAGCTAGTATGCGTCATGTATACTAACTAGACCAGGGATAGGCAACCTTGGCTCTTTTATGACTCGTGGACTTTAACTCCCAGAATTCCTGAGCCAGCTATGTTGGCTCAGGAATTCTGGGAGTTGAAGTCCACGAGTCATAAAAGAGCCAAGGTTGCCTACCCCTGAACTAGACAATAACCACAGCATGACCTTTGAGCAGTGAAAAAAACAAAAACAAAGAGTTACATTAAAGCAAGTATCAGCTAAAACTCAGTTAAAACACAAACTACTGGATATAATACACTAATGCCAGAGATCCCCATTTAATATCCCACTCATTGCGTGGAGGAAAAGCCAAGTCTTCATAATCATCTACTTAATTAAGTACCTATTAAAACAGAGGTGATGCATTCAATACATTTAACCAACTGATATGCAGACTTCAGAAATATTCCATTCAATTTTTCAGGAAAAGAAGACAGAGTACAGTAATATTTATTGTGGAAGAGGCACAACATACTTTACTTAAATAAATAACAGCAACCCCGCTCCCACCCCACAAAACTCCAAGTCTTTGAAACCAACAGTAGCCCAGTAATGAAGAATCAAACCAGCTGGCACAGTGCTAATGTGAATTCTATAGTACCATTCTGATCTCAAATCAAAGCAGATAATAGCTTTAAAAAGTAGCAATTTAATTGAAGGAGGAGGCCAGGGTGAAGAGTTGCTTCTTTCATCCGCACATCTCTATCTAGTATCTGACGTTTATCCAACTCTTTTGGGGAAAAGCATTGGGCAGGCAACAAACAAAGGAGGAAAAACTGTAATCCAGAGCTTGCTGTACTGTCACCTGGCTAGGTGACTTTGGCAACTAAGCCTGTAGATTGTAGAATAACAAAGTTGAAAGGAGCATTTAGGGCACCAAGTCCAACCTTTTATTCAGTGCCAAGGATAAAATTTAAAGCATTCCCAATAGATGGCTGACTATTCTGTACACGAACACCTAGAGGGGAAGGTGAGCAGATTACTTCCCTGAGTGAATACTTTCACTGTCAAACTATTCCTACTGCCTTCTAGAAACTTAAAACATAATACTCCACACCCTGCTCTCTGGAACGCAAAGAACAGGTATAGAGGTATTTACTTTATTTTGTGTGATATGCCTTCCAGAATTTAGAGGATGCTGCTATATTAACTTCCCTCACACAGTCTTCTTTTTTCAAGACTAAGTGCCCCTAGCTCTTTCAGTCTGTTTTCTAGTCTCCTGATAATTCTCCTTACCTTTCTGAACCCAATTTCAGTTCCCTTGAATCTTTAAAATGGAGTGCCCAGAATTAGGCAAAATACCCAAACAGAGGTTTGGCCAAAGTAGAATAAAACAGAATGTTTGTAACCTATCAATTGAAAGCTATACTTTAGCTGAGGCAACCTGAAACCGCATTTGTCTTTTGGCTGTCGGTTCACACCACAGTTGTCACATCTACTGCACAGGCAACATTAATCACAACTTACGTGTTTATTTCACTTATATGTCTCCAAATCAACCATAGACTCATGCTGCTTTATAATAACAGTCAGCAATAAGAACAGCCAGAGAACAGAACCAAAGTTAAAACATCCACAATAAAGTATAAAATAAAAATAGAACTAAGCTACTTATCAAAATGCAAAAAATGCACAAATATAATAAAAATACCAATTTTAATACTATTTAAAGTCTATCTTCGTTGTCAAAATCACCACCAGTCAATTGCAAAAGGCAGTTTTACTTGGAACAGCTTCCATCCTGTATTGATACCTTTATTTAATACCAACAAACATCCACCATGTCTATCCTAGCTCTTTGAAAAGAACTCAACAGGTGGATAAAAATGCCAAATCCAGTCTAAACATCTGACTGCGCAATGAACCAATAATAATAATTTACTTGGAACAGCATAAATTAAATTAAAATTAAAAATTATTCTATTTGTTTTTTTCTAACGATAGTATCTTGGATCCTATTAAATCTGCATCGTGGGGTGGACTCTTCCGCTCATAGGACATTCCTTCCAATTGAAGGGAAATAATATAAACTGACTTTCCCAAAATGAGCCTTTTAGGTATGTCAGACTAGAGCTAACATACCGAAATTAGTCCCTGCTGGTTTTTATGGCAAAGATCCACTGAGTTAAGAAGACTGAAATCTTTTTTTTTTTTTTTTGCACATGATCAGGCAAAGTGGAGAATTTGACACTTGTATACACAATCCAATTCTACTTAGGAATAGGCGTTCAAATCTTAACTTCTTCAAGGAGGCATCAAGCAGCCGCAAGGAGGCCTTGCAAATGCCAGTAGCTGCCTCACGCTGGCACCCCTCATCAGGAGTGAGAAGAAGGAGATGGCAAAGGTCAGCTGCAGGCCAGCCAAGGGGGTTGGGGTGACAGAGAGATAGTCAGGTTGGAGGGGTTGAAATGCACGCTGTGCTTGCAAATGCAGGCAGGCTGCCAAGCGCCCAAATTTTGATCACTTGACCATAGAAACAATGCAGCAGATTTGACTTCAAGGACCAGCCGTAACTACGATTTGTTCAGTGTAGGTTGCTCTATTAATTTTTTCCCCTTTCCTTTCCATGCTTAATTTCTGACTCTTTTAAATGATACCACTCAATATTTCAAAAACATTACTGGCTGAAATAGAATGTTTTCCCCATTTTTATTTATGGATTGGGTTAATTATTTGTATCAAAAAGTGGTTTAGAACATTGGTGGAGCAGTGGGCTAATGCCTCCTTAAGTAACACCAGCTGCCTGCAATTAGTGCAGGTTCGCATCCCACCAGGCTCAAGGTTGACTCAGCCTTCCATCCTTCCGAGGTAGGTAAAATGAGGACCCAGATTGTTGGGGGCAATTAAGCTGACTTTGTAATAATGCCGCTTGGGGTGTGTGTGAAAGCCCTAATAAGCAGGCATATACATAGAATGAAGGCTACTGCTAAGCTTGTAAGCCGCCCTGAGTCTTCGGAGAAGGACGGGATATAAATAGAATTAAAATAAATAAATAAAAACACATAAAATGTACTCCCTCGTTTCCTGGTCATTCAATGATAACAGGAAATATCCACTGTCAATCATCATGGCTATCCATAATCTAGTGGTGTCCCATGATTTAACTCTTCCCATGAAACCTTCTATCCTTTTGCTACAATCACAGTCCTGCTTTTCAAGTCCATATTATGTAACTCCTCCCTGTATTGGTTGGGAACATATATGATTGCACATAAGTAATTTTCACCATAGCTCCATATGGCTTTTAAGTTTTTATCTGGCAATGACTTTCACCCATTTCTAGAAAAAGAAACAAACCTAAAACAAGTCATGTGTTATTTTAGGTTTATTTATCAAAGAAACACGATCAGAGGTCCCTGCCAGAAAGCGCCTTAAACTTTAAACAAAATGTTGGTGAGCTATATAGGGATGTGGAAAGTATCCAATACATATGATCACATCATGTTCACAACAGTCCATGAACCGTGCTTTCAGCGGTCATTTCCCTTAAAGTAGCAGTAAATCATACTGCTATTATTTGAAGATAAATACTTCAGATAAATACTTCAGAAAGTATTTTCATCACGTTTCTACATGGAAAGAGCGACCTACCTTTTTTTTTAATCTCTTCAAGTTCCTGTTCAATTTGCAAACAGAGGGACTGTGTAAGTTCAAATGATATTCTTTGAAAAGCATCAAAATCTTCCACAGTGTAGACATGGGTATCTGCAGGCGGTGTAGCAATTGCTTCCAACTCAGACCGCACAGCATCCTTAACACCAACTGCAAATATTTCTACATTTGTGTTCCTCAGTTTTATGGCTGGGTCTTTAAAAGCATCGGATGATTTTCCATCCGTAATAAGAATCATGACTCTTGCAACGTTTGGTCTTGCACCCCTGCTCGGGATGAGGACTTTTTCTCTTACGTAAGTCATAGCTTTGCCTGTGTTTGTAGATCCACCTCTGTACGGGAAGGTATTAATAGCTCGAATTACATCTTCAATTTTGTTGTATCTGTTCAAAGGAAATTCCGTATATGGATCCCTGCTGTACTGCACAAGGCTTATTTGGACTTTTTCAGGTGAAATCTCAAAGCTTTTAACTAACACTTCTAAAAATGCTTTTACTTTAGCAAAGTTGGCAATACCAATACTGTAGGAGCCATCAATCAAAAGCACAATATCCGCTTTTACATCTATTCCTTGTGCGCATTCTGTAAAAAGAAATATGGGTATTTAGTATTGATATATAGCAACATTTGTTTCTTTCACCTGGCTTTTAACCGACAACAATGTTTTTTCTAGCTCTTCATATGTCACTTGTACTCCATTAATATTACAGTGCTACTGTAAATACGTATTTGACATGTTAACCACCTTGATTTTTCTGGAAAGCAGCGGTATGTAATTGTTGCTGTTAGTTAGAAAGTAAGAACTCTTAAATTATCTGAAGCACAGGTAGTCCTCAACTTATGCCACAATTGGGATCAAAATTTCTGTTGCTAATCATGCTAGTTTTTGAAAGAGTCGCACCCAATTTTTCAACACTTTTTGCCACAGTTGTTAAGCGAAATCACTGCAGTTGTTAAGTGAATCACATGGAACTTCCCCCACTGATTTTGCTTGTCATAGCTGGGAAGGTAAAATGGCAGCCACATGGCCCTGGGATGCTGCAATGTCATAAATACATGCCATTTTCCAAGCACTTGGATTTTGATCACATGGTGATGGGTATACTGTGATAGTCATAAGCCACTGTTTTCAGTGCCATTGTAGCTTTGTACAGTCATTAAACAAATGGTTGTAAGTCGAGGACAACCTGCATCTATATATTCTAGCATCCTGTTTCCAACAGTGCAAAATGAAATCAATGGAGGGGAAAAAACCAAAGAGAAAATATCACAGGCTGTATGAAAGAAATTCACAAGAGAACCAGCACAGCTCAACTGCTAGGCACAACCTCTGGCCCTTTCCTATTGTTTGTATGACTACACAGTCTAGATTCAAAGGACAAAAGGCAATTTGAAACATATGTGGGTATGCATGTAACATCTGTCTGAACCGCTTTAAATTTAAGGCATGTTTTCCTGGAACTGGAAAGAAAAAGATCCTTCTTTAAAGTATTGCCAACAGGTACCACACACAATCCCAAATCAGCAATTCTCCTTCAAATCTTGTTCACTACACACACCTACTGTGTGCATAGCAACAGACTGAACAGTTGGCAGTTAAGAGTTTGTACTGTCGTTGTACTGCCGCATATTCTTTCAAAGATGCAGCTCCTTGTAGATCTGTTTAGCTGATCAAGACTGGGATTTCATAACAACAGGCAGGAGAATTTTTAATTGTTTGGCTATTACATTTCCATTTCAGATTGGACCCTCCATAATTAAGTAATTGCATTTGTGAGACGTGTTCCTTGCATTGCCAAAAAGTAATCCACTGTTAGAATGAGATCACCTTTTTACAATATATGAGAAGCCTGATTCAGAACAGGGCTGCAGAAGAGTGCCCAACAATTTAAACTCAGCATCTCGATTAAGTTCCTTGGTCTTACTGTAAACAACCAAAAAGAAGTCATATTTATTTTTATTTATTTATCTTACACTTTTCTATCCCACTGCAATCAAGAGACTCTTGGCACCTTCCACAGAATGTGAGCTGGTACCAGGCAGAACAGGTCTAATAAGTATTTCCATTCAAAAGTAAATCTCTGTTCAGTTGGATTCTTGTAAGATATAACGGAACGGACATTAACTTAACTTTTTCAGTAGGTCTTAAATTAATTCTTACCAAAAAAATATATGCTTATTTGTTTCCTGGCTGAAATTTCAGTAAGTTGGTTTTAAGCTAAGAAGTTACAATTATGTTGTTAGGGTTTGCTTTGCAGAAGTATCTTTTTGCGTTTTTTTAAGTCGAGAAGAGAGCTGTTCCTTGTGATGGAAAGACTTCCTTGGAGTTAAAGCCAAGGCCAGCAAAAAGAGTTGCCCATATGCCGACTTCTATGACTTTGGAGAGTCCAATGTTGATTTTCTGTTACTCACTGAGCATCTCCCCACCTTTCTGTCTACTAGGGTTTCTACCACATTCTGCTTAGATCTATTTTTTTCCAGTCTAAACAAGACCGGAGTAAGAGATGTTCCATAGCTAGAGGAAAATAACGGGCAGAGGTAACAACCAATCAACCACATTAAAATACTTTCAAAAGAGTCCTCTCTTTGTGTATATAAGGAGCCTGTTTAAGACCTGACAAGGTCTTTCTTTACAGCCCAAACTATCAAGAGCACCTCTCACTGCCCACAGCAGGCAAAAATGGTCAGTAGGTTCTAGGAAGATCCCAACCACTGTAACCACATTGTCATTGAAGTGTGTGGCAAACGAGGAAAAAGACCTCTTTAAAACCAGAGCAGTTAAAGATAGCTTTAAGCTGCCCCAGCTTGTGATTTTGGGTGAGACAAAAGCAACATCATGAGGACGGGGTACAAAACAAAAACAAAAAAAGAGTTATGGGAGTATTTTTGTTGTTGTTAGTTGCGAAGTCATGTCCAACCCTTCGTGACCCCATGGACAATGTTCCTCCAGGCCTTCCTGTCCTCTACCATCTTCTGGAGTCGATTTAGGCTCACACCTACTGCTTCAGTGACTCCATCCAGCCACCTCATTCCCTTGCCCTCCATCTTTCCCAGCATTAGGCTCTTCTCCAGTGAGTCCTTCCTTCTCATTACGTGGCCAAAGTATTTGAGTTTCAACTTCAGGATCTGGCCTTCTAAAGAGCAGTCAGTGTTGATCCCCTCTAGGACTGACCAGTTTGATTGCCTTGCAGTCCAAGGAACTCACAGGAGTCTTCTCCAGCACCATAGTTCAAAGGCCTCAATTCTTTGGCACTCAGCCTTTCTTATGGTCCATATGGGAGTATATTTGCACCTTAAATGGAGGGATGTGAGAGCCCTAAATTCCCTGCCAACAATTATTTTTTACTTCAAACATAGTTTGGGCCTTGATTGATTCTTTATCCATCTATGTATATTCTTTAATTGACTCTAGTACCATCACCGCATTTTGTAGAATCAATTCCATAAATTAATTATAACATATATTTTAATTTATTCAAATATAATTTACCTTCAATCCTTTTTTGCTCTGGTCCTTTTTGACACTTTTTAAAAATTGCTATCGTGACAGTTTGGGTGTAGGCCTCAATAGGCCACAAAGACTGAATATGTTCTTTTGCCCAAGAATGGAATAGTCCATCCATGGTGCAGAGGATTTGATTTATTTCTGATAACGCTTCATTTCATAATGCTTGGTCTCAAGAGTTTCTATCAGCTTATGTAACAAGATTTTTTAAAATGTACTATTTTTCTCTGTAGTATTTTAGTTTTGTATGACTTAGCCATTGACATACAATAGATCATTTCAACGACAATGACTCACCAATTCGAACTTTTACTGGCTGTGTTTTTTCCATTATAGACACTGGTTCACTGGAAGTCAGTCCTTTCATGGCATACACATTAATTTGGTATTCTGTGTCTGCTGAAATATCTTTTATATTAAAAGCAGTAGTTTGTGGTCCTAAATTCACTGAGAATTGTTTGGCATCAGCTATCATTGGAATAATGTCCACCTTATAACCAGTTATGTCACTAGGAGATGAATCCCAAGTGATTTTGATAGATCTTGATGAGATTTGTGAGGCTGCCAGATTTGAAGGAGGTTCTATCGCTGTAAAATGAACAAAAATGCAGCATAAATATGTCCTTCTTGAGCAAAGAGGTGAATGCTAAATATACCTACCCCCAAAATAGCCCGTGGGTAAATCCTATATTAATTGATATCATTTTCCTAGTCAACCTGAATATAGAACTTATCTATGAGCTGCATGAAGTTTACTAATAAATGTGGATTGGATTATGTATATTTATTGTGGAATGACATTGGAACATCATAGATGGTGAAAAAGAGATCAATCTCTCTATATTTACTCAGAAGTTACTGGTGCTGAGTTCAGTGGAACTTATTCCCAAGAAAATAATCTTGACTCCTTAACACATCGTCATAAGAGTTCAAATAAATACAATGGGACTATTCTGAGCAGATATGTATGGGACTGTTATGTAAAAATAATAGGCTTTCACTGGCTTCTTTGTCTGCATAATTAAAAGGAATCCTCCTTAGCTAATTCCAGATAATGAAGTTTAATTATATGAGTATAAAGTTGGAAACTGAATATAAAAGTCCCAGAAAGGAACAAAAAACTTAGATAAATCTCAATATTCCACTTGAATATTTTCAGAGGACTGATATTCACCCAGAGTTTTTTTGCTGACTTGCCTGAACATAAAGGTATTGAATTCAATGGTACCAGAAGATGGTACCAGAGATCAAGTGCAGTTATGATAGACACCATGCTCCAATCCCACTTCTAACAGAAGTAATCCACAAGTACCATGATCAATCTTGGTCCCATACCTAGGCTTGAAACCTGACTGAAAGAGGTCCAGAAAATCTACACCTTCCAGGATTCTCTGTAACTGCAACCTTCTCAATTACCTTCCCTAAAAAGACTGGACACAGAGCAAAAAGTGTCCAATATGGTTGGATTCATTGATGGTTTCCTTAATGGCAGTATGGTCAGAGGTCAACTGAAGAAACCAACCAACCAACCACTGAGCATGATAAATTAGTTTCAAAACTGCTCAAGGAAAACTTAATCTGGGTTAATTTAAAATTAAAGCTAATTAAATGGCATGATTATTCCTACTGTGTTTAATTATTTTTCTCTATAATAGGTAAAAAAATGTTGAAGTGACCCTTAGAGCTGCCATTATATATTTTAGGAGCTTCGGGCAGCCTTGGAGCCTCAAGCTCTACGTTACTGCTCTTTCAAAAATGCTTTATGGCAGACCAAATCCTCATTGCCTTGTTAGCCAAAAATATTAGTCAGGAAATGAAACTGACACTTTTGCTTTCCTATTATTACAGCTGTATATTTAACCAAGGATGAAGTTAAATTACTGTGATAATTTAAAAAAAAATGTTTACCTTCTTCTCCGCTAACCAAGTCACCCAACTGTTCATCAACTCCTGAGCACACCTGTGAGACAATTTCATTCTGAATATCCGCAATGCCATCAAAGTTGGCTACATTAAAAACATGTGTCAATGAGGGCTGGGATGCCATTAACTTCAGCTCTTTGGCATCTGCAGCTTTGATTCCTAGAAAATGGTAGCGATAACAATACTAAATAAGTTTGTCCCAATCTTGTTGCACATAACCATTCTTGTATTTGAGACTTTCCATAGCTATTGGTGGTGGGAATTCTGAGGTAGGAAACCTGGCTTAATTTTCCACTTCTGTCTTTTTTCTACATTTATTTATTTGTAAAATTTATTTGCTGCCTGTCTCGTATCCAAATGACTTTGGGTGGCTATATTACTCTTGATATAATAAAAGTCTTCTATATCAACCCTTCAAACTACCCATTATTGCTGAGATAGAATGTCCATTACTCTTATTTCCCCAGTTTTACCATATAATTATTTATACTGGTAGATGAAATAATCTCTTTTTGCTTTCTCAGCACACAGATTGTTAGATACAGCATGTTATTCTCTTTATTGTACATGGACATCCATAGTCATGCAGCAACAGGAGTGTATTGTACCACCATTATATTAAATCTGCATAGTACATCAAAAGAAGAGCACAATCGTAGAAAAATACATTTTGGGGGGATCTTAGGCAATCAGGTTTAAACTACTTATTCAGCAAAGCAATGTTTTAAAGCATTCTACTTTTCTTGATATTATTGAAATTGTGTTAAATAAAAGTGATTTGGGGATTATTTTAATCTCTATAAAGTAACCTTATAACAATTTACAATATAGCAGGCATTCTACTTCCAAGTTTCCTTAAATCTAATCAGCTAGGGAAGTGCATTTTTATAACAAGCAAAATACATAGCTTTAAATTTCTCTCTGTGAATAAATTGCAATCATCATCAACAACGATATAAAATTGAACATACCCAAAGAAAAGACTTCAACTCCAGTGCTACGAAGTTCTCTTGCAGGAATTTCTACTTCATCCTGAGATTTTCCATCCGTAATGATAATTGCCACTTTGGGAAAGCCATTTCTTGCTCCAGCAGACTCCGTAAATGCATATCTAATCAGATAATCAATAGCTTCTCCTAAAATTACAAAATTGTAATTTTTTTATCAAAATCATTAATGCTAAGATCACATTCAAAATTATAAAGTCATAAAAGAGAGCACCACCCACCAAAAAAAAGAAAAATGGCAGATATCTCATTATCTATCATTCAGGCTTTCTACATGATCAGAGGGAAATTCATACCTGTCATGGTATTGCCTCCTTTATATGGTATTCTTCTTATTGCCTCAACAAGATCTTTTTTTCTGGAATACTGATTTAAATTGAATTCAGTCCTTGTATCAGTGCTGTACTGAACTATTCCAACTCTTGTCTTATCTTCTCCAATATCAAATGCTGATACAAGAGTAACGATGAAGTCCAATATGTACTTAAAGTTATTCCTGCCTACACTCCAAGAACCATCCACAAGAAAAACTAGATCTGTAACAGCACTAATGGAACACTCTGAAAGATAACAGAACAAAATTATTAATTAACCCTCACATATACACCCACATACCGGTATTCTAAATGTTTGATTTATTTGATAAATGTATTTTTATGTTGATTAATCACCTATTCCTTGGATGTACACTGAGAGCTTATGCACCAGAGACAAATTCCTTGTGTGTCTAATCACATTGGCCAATAAAGAATTCTATTCTATTCTATTCTATTCTATTCTATTCTATTCTATTCTATTCTATTCTATTCTATTCTATTCTATTCTATTCTATTCTATTATTTGGGGTCCATGAGCATGAATCAGATAGCTAGAAGATATTTATGGATATATCCATGTATCCCTTCAAGTCATGGTGGACTCCTGGCAACTGTCTGAACTAATCCCTGCAGTTTTCTTGGCAAGATTTTGGAAATGGTTTGCCATTGTCTGCTTCTTATGGCTGATAAAGGGCGACTGACCCAAGGTCACTCACTTTGTGGGTAAGGAAATACTAGAATACAAAGTCTGCCAGTTTCTCCTAGTGCCTTAACTATTACACCAAACTGGCTGTGGACAGACAATAGTGCGACAGCAATATACATACATTCCAACTTTGAACTTATGGAGAAAATTTAATAATCCAGGGGAAGTTTACTCTCACAGAAAGGGAAATTAATTTCCCTTGCCTTTCGCAGCCAATCCTGGACCACCTACTGTGCTGCTTTAAGGTGGTCCTGGAACTTTCAGTAGGTGCAAAGGACTGAATATCAGGGTAACTAATGACTTTGAACAGCTAACATCACATAAAAATGCACTATCAAAATAAATATCAAAATATATTAATGTACAATCTTAAAATGGAAGCAGAAAACAAATCTAGTCAACAGTAAGATAACAGCATCTCACGGGCTTCAGACAAACCACCCACTCCATGCTCAGGATAGCTGTCATATTCATCTCTTATTACATGAGTAAGGTAGAGAAAGTACATTTGATGATCCTTTGAAATCGGAATCAGTTTCCGCTCTGTTTATTGACAAAAGGGTTCCTCTGAATCAAATCTAAAATGGTTGCCATGACTCCTGAGCCAAACAAAAGCCAGTCTGGGGATAGTTAGATAAAAGGATAAAATAAAGGCGAAGGGGAAAGAATACATTTGAAAGTGCCCAAAGCATGGGCAACAAAAGTATTTATAAAATAAAAGTTCATCTCCTTGGGCATCAAGAACAAGCATGAATCAAATAATGATGCCCATAAATCTTATACGCTATAGAATTTGACTGAGACGGAAAGGGATCTTCTGCTTTGATCTTTTCCAATGTGATGCTTTCATATTTATTGGGACTTTAACTTCTGGATTTCCCAATCAAAACAATGAGGATTATAGGAATTGAATGAAAGCATACCTAAAGGTCCTAGGCTTTTAAAAAATGCTTTTTCCCCAGCCAGTAAAAATGCATTGTGAAGAGTAAAAACACGTTTGCGTATCTCTAGGCAGTTTGGTTATGCTGGTTTAGAAATAGATGCCATATATCAGAAGCAGCAACATTACAAAATTACTTACTTTGCAAATCGCTTTCTTCAACCTTCTTTACTCCTGTTGTTACAAAACCACCTGTTTGAACTAGAACAGAACATACAGCTTAATAAAAAATAAAAGAAAGTCTTCTCAGAATCAAAGGTTTGCTTTACTTTTTATGGATCTCTGAAACTGTAATGGGAGAACAGAATGTTGAATGAATCTGCAAATTATATACAAATGGTGCTACTACTACAGAGCCCTGGCGGCGAGTGGTTAGAATACCATATTGCAGGCAAACTCTGCCTATAGCCAGGAGTTCAATCCTGACCGGCTCAAGGTTGACTCAGCCTTCCATCCTTCCCAGGTCAGTAAAATGAGGACCCAGATTGTTGGGGGCAAGATCCAAATAACACTTCTACACTGTAAACTGCTGTAAAGTGCTAGGGGGTGTTATATAAGCTTACGCATTATTGTTGTTGCTACTACTACAAATAACAATAATAGAGTTGGAAGACCTTTGAGGTCTTCTAGTCCAACCCCCTGCTCAGGCAGGAAACCCTATACCCGTGCTGGCAAACCTATGGCACACGTGCCAGAGGTGGCACGCAGAGCCCTCTCTGTGGGCACGCATGCCGTTGCCCCAGTCCTAGGCCTTCAGCTGGTATTTATAAAACCTTTTTGCTTTAGGCCTCCACCACCGTGGGCAAAAAACCCGGTTCAATCAATCAATCAATTTCAACTTCTCGCGGGGGGGAAAAAAAGATCTCGCAAAGTTGGAATTGATTGATTGAACTTTTTAGTCCCACCCAGTCTGCCGTTACCACCGCAGCCATGCCCACCCAATTAGCCATGCCCACCCAATGGGCCACACCCACCCAATGGGCCACGCCCACCCGGCACCAGACAATACATAAGTGAGTTCTGGGCTGCAGTTTGGGCACTCGGTCTCTAAAAGGTTCGCCATCACTACCCTATACCATTTCAGACAAATGGTTATCCAGTCTCTTCTTAAAAACTTCCAGTGTTGGAGCATTCACAACTTCTGGACACAGGTTGTTCCACTGATTAGCTGTTCTAACTATCAGGAAATTTCTCCGTAGTTCTAGGTTGCTTCTCTCTTTGATTAGTTTCCATCCATTGATTCTTGTCCTGCCTTCAGGTGCTTTGGAGAATAGCTTGACTCCCTCTTCTCTGTGGCAACCCGAGATACTGCAACATTGCTATCATGTCGCCCCTGGTCCTTCTCTTCATTAAACTAGACATATCCAATTCCAGCAACCTTTCTTTATATGTTTTAGCCTCTAGTCCCCTGATCATTTTTGTTGCTCTTCTCTGTACTCTTTCTAGAGTCTCCCAACATCTTTTTTACATCGTAAAACTGGATGCAGTATTCCAAGCGTGGCCTTACCAAGGCATTGTAAAGTGGTATTAATACTTCATGTGATCTTGATTCTATCCCTGTTAATGCAGCCGAGCACTGTGTTGGCTCTTTTGGCAGCTGCAGCACACTGCTGGCTCATATTCAAGTGATTGTCCACTAGGACTCCAAGATCCCTCTCACAGTTATCACATTTTTTGAAATCTACATTCAGCGTATTTATTTGCTAATTAAAACAAATTAAGTCCAACCTTAAAAGGTAGAAGTCAAAAGCCTACATATACTACATATGTAAGTCACTCAGTACTGCCTTAGATCTCAAAAGTTGAGCACCATATCAATTTGACAAATGATAAATTAAAATATAGTAAATATATCTTTGTAGCAGTATTGAAACTATATTCCAAGCAACATCTTGATCAATTTTACAAACTTACTTGTAAGTTGTCCAGTGACAGGTACACTTTCTTCTACAGCATCATATGAATTTATTGTTACAATATAATCAGTATCTGGTATGAGGTCTGTTAACAAAGTTTGGGTAGCTGTATCCGCTACGGTAAAATCTCTACTTGAACCATCTGCAATTATACATAAAGAACATTTTCATAATCATAACTTCTAAATTGCATAATAACCATTTATTCAAAACATTATACATCAAGAAACAAATGTTAAAAGCTCACAAAAATTTGATTTCCTGAAAGAGCTAGCAATAATACATTCACTGTGCATATGCTCTGAGCATTATCATGCACAAAAAGGATGAACTATTCTAATGTTAGCAAGCAGTAGTTCTTATCCTATTTCTCTGATTATGTATATCTTAAGGCAAGGAAGCCAAATTCCAAGGGGGAACTAGGAAGTCTTTAAGGTCTTGAAATATCTTTTTTTTAAAAAAAAAAATCATGACTTTGAGAACCATGAACAGTAAAACAAAACAAAAATATCAGCAAAAATAATGTTCATACGATGGTACAGATCAAACATAATTAGACATTGAATTCAATTGCCACTATACACAGTATGATCTGGTTCACACATCTGCCTAACTGTGTGATCCATACTGAATAAACCAGAATTAGCTAGGTTCACAGAATACATTATAAAGTATGGTTTACAAGATACAATGAATGGGTTTCACACAATATATTTAGCCAAAGTCAAACAAAATTAGACCATAGTGATGTATAAAACCAGCATTCCATCCTCTAAACATATTCTTGTTATTAATCACTTAGGCAGATGTGAAAAGAAACAAGAAACTTATTAACATACAAGAAAAATAAGATCATCTAAACTATCCAGAAAAGGAAATAGTAGAGGATAGAAGAGATTAACAAAGAGTTGGGAAACTGTTCTTCAAAATGCACCCCAGGTTATTATAATCCATTGCAAGGGGTTCATCCATACAGTACTGTGTGTTACAGACATTGTAGTATAATAGTTACAGTGTTGAACTTAAACTGGGGTGATTCAGGTTCAAGTCCCTACTTGACCACAAAACCCACTATATTTTGTCATTTGGATACAGTGAGGAAAGGTCCCCACTGAAGCTGCCTTAGCAATCAAAGATAAAAATGTAATAAATATCTGCAGATACTTATTGCAGATACACATGATAAACCAAGTATTGTGATAGAAATACCATACCGCTCCTTTCATACTTGCATGAAAATGTCACATACAAATATATGAGGAACAGATGTTACTTTACTTTCTAAATGTCACTTATACACAATATGGAAATCTATCCAGCCATTGGCAGTTACTTATGTATATGATGTCATTCATACCCTTTAAAATACTTTACTAAATTAATTTTAATTAGTATCAAAAATCCAAAGTGTGATTAGCTGATGATTATCTTAGCTGCCTATCTGTCAAAGAAAGTTTTCCCATGTTTTTGAAATTTCAGGTTGCTGAAGTCACTTCTAAGTCTTTTGGCATTTTTCTAATCAATTAAGTCTACAATTCCATTTATGCTTACTAAAGCATAAAAATCACTAAATTCAGAGCATCTTTCTGCTTCCTAGACCTGAATAAAATTGTAATGTAATTTTCAATACAATTTTTGACAAATTAAATATGGTCCTTTTAAATTTTTCACACTGTATTTAGACATTTTCTACACTTGAAATCAACTAGAAAGAAAGAGACAGTTTAACAAAAGTACATTAATTCAGCGTTCAAGATTTTTTCTAAAAAAAAGAACATTAAATCTTACCAGCTGGAGACCTCACAGTTATCCTGTAACCTTCTATGGCATCAGATGGTCTTGCCCATGACATTTGAACAGTATTTTCATCTATAATTTTAAATTTCAAGTCTGAAGGTGGATTAACTGCAAAAGATTTATATCAAGCAAACTGTGTTTAAATGTTGAAGAAATTAATTTCATAATAATTTTAAAATATGTTAAGCAAAGCTTGCTAAGATGTGTCTTTGCATAAATTTGTTTCCAACACATATAAAGATATGCTGTTGGCAAAAGGAAGATTGCAAGCTGATGAACATGACAAAACATATCAAAGAAAATATGCATCACACAGGACAGCAACAGAACATTTGTTTCTTGAATTGCCAAGTCATTCAAGAATGGCTAGCAGAATCAAGCACAATAGAAAACACATTTCAATACATGTACAATGAGTTCACAAATAATAATCACATGTGCAAACATTTTCACAAAACAATTAAAAGAACGTTCTTAACATGCTGGATGCAATTCACAAAAGCATGCCAAATCACAACCTGCTTGTAACACCATGAGATCATTTGGCAAGAACATAAAATCCCTTTCAGCAGATCATCAAAGAATATATTACTCTTTGAAATTCATCTCTGCATAGTTGTATTTCACTGAATCTTTATAAGTTGTATGCAGAGATATATGCATTGTGGGAAACGTGGTAAGATTTAAGCTGGACTTTGGGTCTCAATTTACGTCATACCTAAATTAACCCCTTATTTCCAAAAAGCCACCTAAGTAGCTTATCTTGTATATGCTGCTAATACATAAAATGGGAAATGTTACTAAGAAACTGTTCAATGTTTTCTGTCACACTTGTATAAGTATTGTACACAAAACCAAGTTTTCTGACTGTTTACACCACTCTGCTATACGAATCCTGAGGTGTAAACCATCCTTAGCATTTTTTATGCTCTGTGTGTAGCAGGTGTTCCCATACTAAGAAATGGCATTTTAAAACAAAATGCCAGTATGGTATTTCACACAACAGTTGTTAATTATGGAAAGACAACATCAAGATATATGTATAGACATTTATTTACAGGATGTAGAGAGGAAAACAAGGAAAAAGGCATCAGTGATCCAAACAAATCTGTGGGAACCAGCAAGAAAATGAATTGAATGTAGCATAGAAAGAGTTTACATATGCTGTCTAGCAGTAACATGCATTTGTGTTTCTATCTATCTATAGATAGATAGATAGATATGTGATATATGATATCCATCTATCTATATATAGATACATGAAAGTCAATTTTATTATTTTAATTTACTATAGCTTCCATAGTGGGCAAAAGCCTCCATGTACAAGGATCATTGCTAAAGACATTACATAATAATATTTTATAATGATATTCTTATGTTAAATCAGTCATGCAAAGTCATGCAGTCCTCTACTGATTCACTGTCAGTGCATGGTATGCATACTACAAATAGATAAGTTTTAACTACTGTACATAAGGTTTAATAAAGGCATATGAGATTCAGCCATACTTTTCTTGACACTTCAAACCGATTGGCAAACACCAATTAATATTGATACAGTGATTATACGCTACATAGGTATATAGATAGCCATTTATCAGGATTTTCTTGAAAGATGTCCACTTCTGCATAATTAAAAATGTTTTCTTTAAAAACTATTTAACAGTGGACTATTTAGAAATCAATCAATCAATGTTAAATACTGCTAAAGTAACAATCATATTAATATAGCTCTGTTGATTGTAAGGGCATTGTGCTTTCCAAGTGATTTAACTCTTTAAAAACTAAATAAAAGTTTAATGCACTTGTGAGTTGGCCATTTCAAGATTTTTAAAATACCGTCTGCTTCTTAATGGACTGCCATTTCCAATGAAATAGGATTACATGGCCTGGCATTGATGCTACCACAAGTAACAATACTACAAGAACAAATGTTATTTTTCTCCTATT
Source organism: Vipera berus (assembly GCF_964194415.1). Taxonomy (NCBI): domain Eukaryota; kingdom Metazoa; phylum Chordata; class Lepidosauria; order Squamata; family Viperidae; genus Vipera; species Vipera berus. The sequence goes on from NC_138202.1 coordinate 237,885,118, forward strand.
GTCCATACACAGGCAGTGAGATTAGAATATTAATCTGCATGCACAACTGATTCTTCATTCAATTTAAGGCACTCAGACTAATGCCACCAAAAAAACAAGCAATTAGGTAGTATTTAACTCATGCAACACATGTTAATAATAACATTAACATTTTAAAGAATACCATTATAAAATATTCTTTCCAAACCAATGGCTCAGGACAAATTTAATGCAAAGGCAGAGACAACTGACCTGAGCATGCTTTTTCTTTTTCAAAAAATGAGTACATGGGAAAAAAAAATAGCACCACCAACCTTGAAGGAAATTTAACCTGAAGCAGCAGAGGCCTTAGGCTGTAACTGCTGAAGGACAGCAGCAGCCTATCTTGACTTGATCCAATGACCGGATTCGAGATAAACTGAAAAGGCCAACTGTGGGGAAAAGTCTTCAACATTTTAAAAAAATCTGTAATCTGATTTACAAAAAAAACTCAAATGTGGCACTTAGCTTTTCATCATGAATGTCACTTCTATCTTGTATGAGATTATCTGGTTATAAATGAAACAGCGCAACTTTTCCATATAAGTTAATAAGAAATGTATTTCAGGTTCATAAAAGTGGCAGCACCCACTTCCACAATAATCAAATTCTGCCTGTGCCAAGTTCAAAATAAATGGAAGTCCAAACACTGAATCAAGGGCGACTTACTTCTAAGCTAAGCACACATTTTTTGTTTGACCTAGTCTTTTTCTAACTTCACTCCCATTTAATTAAGTGCCTATTGTTTTCCTGTAACAGGGCAGCTTTAGAATTTGAATCCTGGATCCAAAGAATCATGCATCTTATTTGTTTATCCAAGAAGACTTTGGGGGATTTTCCTTCCAAAGCAAATTTGCTTATCCACTGCACAGAATGCTTTTTAAATTAGATGTTTATAAAACAAATTTCTCTGACAAGGCATGGATACTTTTTATGTGTAAGAAAAAAGTTGTACAAATCCCACTTATCATGCACAAGTCCTTGATTATGCATAAACTAATTCTTTGGATCTTAGGTTGTCTCAGGTATCACAGTAACATGGTGATTAAAGAAAGCTGTTTTCAGAATCGTGTACGAAAATAAGACCTGCTCAATAAAAGGGAGTACAATAAGCCTCCATTTTGATTATATTGTTCCCAGTGACACAAAAAATTCAAGCAATTCCTATGTGTCTATCTCAACAATGAAAGCTAAATTTCATCATAATTTTATCACAAGGGATACCTTGCATACATACGTGTGTGTGTGCGCGTGCGCCCATGCCATTATTTCTATCTATTACTACTTCAACCAAAATTAAAGACCTAACAGTTACTACGTAACCTGTTCAGGCAATTGTTTTATCAGAACTAAAAAGAAAATAGATTCCATTTTTAGATTATTTTGATAAATAAATGCAGTTGATTAAGATGTTAATAGATTTAACATTTAATTCAACAATAGTTTAACAGCTGCTGTTTAAGTGGTCTGCACAAAGTAGTCAGTGAGGTTCAAAAATAACACAACAGGAGAGTAGATTCAGGTTTTACTCCCATAACACAAAAGTTCAGTGAACTGTGCTTATTGTCTTATGTACTTATGTTAATTCTGATATTTTTTAGTATTTCATTATATATGGGATTGTAACGTTCTAGTACATTTCAAATTATATTTTTATTGCTTTAAGTACCTCTCACTGAAATTAAAAATGGAATATGTCACACTGACAGGATATGTAGACTGGATATATTCATATCCATTGCTGATCTCTGTCTCATTTCTCAGTATATTTAAATTTGAAGTTTGAGCTATTGTAATGGAAGTGCATATTAAGTAGAGAAAAAGCAGCCCCAAATGTCATGACTTGGGGCAACCCCGAAAACTGTCTTTTATTTAAAGACTTTTGTTTTAAAAAATAAAAAATAGAGGGGGAAAAACCCTGACTACCATTCATAAAGGAGTTTCAAGCAGTATGAAAATCAATGAGAAACCAAACAAAGACGCGTGCTTAGATGTGGATTTCTTGTAATTGTTTCTGCCTAAAAACTGTGCTCCTTCCAGACAACTACTCAGAGAAAAGAATCAAAATCATCTTACTATATCAAGAACTAAAGTCCTGCAGTCAGTGGTGGGATTCAAATATGCGAACAACCATTCTCTGTGTGGATGCCGCTTCCGGAAGTCCATTCTGAGCCTGGGCAACAAAAAATTAGCTACCGGTTCTGCCGAAGTGGTGCAAACTAGCTGAATCCCACCATTGCCTGCAGTCAGAACTGACAAAAAGTACAATCAAATTAGAAATCTGGAAATCAGAGGTTATAAGTAATGTATTATATTATAAGAGAGCAAACAGCCAATAAAGAAAGATGTGTAGTTTGTAATCTTGCTCTTTTGGAAAGTTACCAGATATTTCTTTCCAGTATTTGGGATGAAGGCAGACAAAAAAAGAGATATGGCAGTGGCACCAAGATTATGATATATTATAACCGAATATTTTACAAATGAAATATGAGAAATGAGAATGGAGCAGCAGTAATTCAAGAGAGAACAATTTAGAATATGATTTAAAATGTAAAAAAATGTAAAGTGAAAACATCCACTTTAAAACATACAGAAATATAATTATAGTGTCGTCAACTTTAATTTGTAAAATTAAGAATACCTTTACTAAATTCTTCAAAAAACATTTAAAAAAAAGTTACTAGTGCTGAGTACATGCTCTATTGGTTTGACTGCATGTAGGCATGTTGAGTGAAGGGTCAAGCTTATTCCTAACATTTTCTTTAGCTCAATCGTCAACCAAATTGGGATTCTGAATTACTAGGACAGGGTTTCCCAAACTTGGCAACTTTAACAAGCACAGACTTCAATCTCCAGAATTCCCAAACCATTCTCCATGCTGGCTGGGGAATTCTGGAAGTTGAGATCCACATGCCTTAAAGTTGACAAGGTTGGGAAGCCTTGCATTAGGGGAATAAAACCGATTCCTTGTAATCTTCAAACTTTCTCTACTCTCCAAACAGGATCCAGTGGTGGCAAAGTCTGTAGCTATCATCTTATTCCTTTTCTCTGTTTGATTATAATCACAGTGAGGTATTACCTCAGAACAACTGATCTTTGATCTCTCCATTATCTTTATTACTTTCAGTAAGTAATAAATCCAATTTTTTCATATTTTAACTGAATTGACTCGATAATGTTCCACATAGGGGAAACATCATCTCCCCATACATAGGAATCAAATGCATCAATGAGATGCCAGATTTGAGAATAGACAAATTTGGCTTTACCCATCTATTCATTTGTTTGTTCGTTCATTCATTGGGTACAAGAGGTTGGTGGACTAGTAGTATAATAGTATATTATCTCCAGTCTAAATTGATATAACTCACCCTTGGGGGGTTTTTTTGTTTTTTGTTTTACAGAATTAGCATCAGAACTTCAGTGTGACTAAGAAACAATGAATATAGTTTGGGGCTATGTAACAAAGAAAATTGAGTAGTAATTAAAATGAAGTCTCCTCTAAGTTGAACTCAACTTTTGTGACTTCCCATTAAATAAATAAATAAATAATAAATAAATAAATAAATAGTGCTCACTGAGTTGAGATTCAGACCCCACTAAGCCCTTGAAAATGTAACTGAGGAAGTCACTGAAGAAAATAATCAGTCACCCTGTTACATGAAATCCTGAGGAAAAATATCATTTTGAAGCCCATCCCAATTAGTTCACAGGGTTTTGAAAATATTTACAGCCCTGTATTATGTTTATAGTTCTTAATACCATTCTTCAAAGCACAACCAGCACATAGTAATGTAAGCCTACCACAGCCTACCTACTACAACCTATCAAAGACGATACTTAGAAAGAATAATGGCTTAAAACAAATTTATCATTATTCTTCAAACAATATTTGATACATTGAGAGAAAGCCCAAGATGTTTTCAGCTTTTTTTCCTTTTAGGGCCTTCACTTTTTACAGATTTTAAGCCAGTGATCCTTTTAGCTCAACCTCCACCCAGGTGACCACCAGCTCCATTCTTATAGACAGACTTGGAAGTCATTATTGAGCATGGCTATTATCTAAAGAACAACCAGTCCCTAAGCAGGGAAGTGGAGCAAAAGCAACGTGCTCCAAGAAGGGTCACCATGGATGGTGGAAGGGTTCACCTTCTTCTCATTCAATGCCCCTGGCAACAGGGAAGGCATCTAATACAGATAATCTTCAACTTATGACCACGATCGAGCCCAAAATTTCCATTTTTAGGCAAGACAATTGTTAAGTGAATTTTACCAGTTGCTAGGTGTCCAAATTTTGATCACGTGATCATGGGGATGGTGCCATGAAAAACAGTCATAAATCAGTGCTGTTTTTGCAGTGCTGTTTTAACTTCAAATTATCATTAAACAATGGTTGTAAGTTGAGGATTACTTATATGTGGTTCCTGAGGCTTCTGGGCTGACTTTGCCAGGTGCCATCAGCAGGGCTTCCTTCCTTCCTTCACCTTTCTAAGTGTGCTGTCCACCACATCTTAGGAGGATAAATGCCCACCCTAAAAAAACTGATTGAAATAGCTACATAACACTTCTGTCCTTCGTAAGAAAGAAGAAAGGTTTCGATAACAGCAGTAGCAAAGTATTACCAAAATGAAAATGGAATTAGTATTCTGGAAGTTAATCAAAAACTGAGGAAAAGGTATTTATTTTTCTCTCTGTGTGTGGTATTAGGTAGGTTTGAGAGGTTCCCTATACTCCTTAGCAGAACCCCAAACTGGTTCTGCATCAGGATTAATGGGGCGTAACATCATTTCATGTTACATGGGTGACTCTTTTAAAATGTTTTAGAAATGGTACTTGATGGATTTAGGAATTTTTTTAAAAAAAATCGAAAATGAAACATTTGCAAGGCACATTTTCTCATCTATCCAATTTTAACTTTAAAAAAGTTACAAGCAAAGAAACTGCTCTGCAGTTTTTCAGAATTTTCATTTAAATCTCTACCAGCGTCTATAGTGTTTTTGGAATTCCAGGACTGATTTTGGTTTTTCTGGAACATGTAATAAAAACAGAAGCTAGCAAAAAAAATGGAAATGATTGATGAGATCAAGCCTCTCAGCATATAAAGAAAAGTACAAGTCCTGTCAGTTTCTGCAGGCAGCAATTTGAGAAATGTGGTCACAAGTTAAAATCAACTACAAGTTTGTCCATCATTTAAGAGGATACGTGGATAGGAATTATGGCCTGGGTTTCTTTTACAGAACTACCATTTTCACTCTGTGGGAGGCAAAGACATGTTCATTTTGTGCTCCTGCTTGAAGGTGAAGGGCTGTAAATTAGAAGCATTATTTATCCAATATATAAGAATGCTTACACAACACAAATCATGAACTCTATCCAAATCACAGGATTATCTTTTTTCATGTACAAAAAGGTCAGTGCAGTGCAATGACAAATATGGCAATCCAACATTCTCAAGGACGAATGAGATGGTTGGAGAATAGCTGAAATAGCTGAATGTCCTTGTTTGGCCACTACTTCTCCAACTAGGAATGCTTTTGCAGGGCATATGTTGAAGTAGTAAAGTGATAGTAAGGAAGCATGACATTTGAAGTAAATGAGAAAGTATATTTAATTTATGTGATTAAAAGAGAGGGGGGGAAACCCTCACAAATCTATTGTACAGTGTTTTCAAATGGTTAATCCAATATGCTGAATGAGACTCGGTCTGTGTGGGAGCCCAGGCAGGAACGTTTTGAATGTCCCAAGGGACCCTGATCTTGCTTCAAAAACAGGAGCCAGGATTGCTCATTCCTTGCTCTGTCCCAAATGAACTGACTCACCAAGAAGAGGACTTTCCTCCCCATTTCATTCCAAACAAAACACACAGGCAGCCAGATTTTGTTGGGAGTGCTTTATTTTATAAACGCTTCAAAATAATTTTTTTTAAAAAAGCAGACACATGTATCTTGTATATATTTGCAGTACAAAGCAGAGTAATTAAGCATTGAGAGGGTGTGGACATGTGCTTCGGGGCTTCTCCTGCTACTAAGGAGAAGTTTCAAGTTGGCACAGGAATCTTCCTTCTCCCTAACCACTCTTCAAAAGAAAGATAGAGAGAAAAGGAACAGCCGTGGAGGGCCAAGATCATAACGGAGATCTAGTGTGGACAGCACACCAGAAAGACAACAAAACAGGGAAAAGAGAAGAGCGACTCTGCTGGAGTTGCTCTAGAGAAATAAACAAAACTACAAAAAGAAAGAGATAGAAGAGGATATGAAACAACAGTCACCTTCAGACGGCAACTGTTGCCTTGTTTAATTCTGCACCATCACTTTCATGGAATAAAGGACAGAGTTATTTACCTTGAGCCTCAATTGAACAAAGCAGAAGAGCTGCACATACGACTGCTACAGCTGTTGCACGGAGCCTTATCTTCATGGCTGCTGTTTTGTATCACAACCACATGAATAATTCTAAAAAAAAAAAGGAAAAGAAAAAAATGGAGATTTAGTACAGAGGGTTGTTTTTTTAAGCAGACGAATGGAGAGAAAAAGGAGGGAAGTTCAAGATCAGCTTTCACCAATTTATGCATTCCAGATTGGTAGGAACGTCTTTCATTCCCTTTAGTCTTCTGGGCTTTATCAGAATAGAGAAGAATGATTTACACCACTTTCTTCACCAGAGTCAACTTTCCTTTCCAGCAAAAACCCTTCCTTTCTCCCCCTCTTGCACCAAGTCAGAATATTTCGACAAGAAACTTTCCCACTCTTTCCAAATTCCAAAACTCCAAAACTCATCACTACTTGCTATTCCAGATTTAGGGATAAATTGACAAATATATAGGTACATAGATAGTTCTTGCTTACCAATCATCCATTCAGCAACTGTTCAAAGTTACAACAGTGCTGAAAAAGGTGATCAACCAGACATCCCTGCAATCACATTATTGTGATTTGGCAACCGGCCCACTTATATCTATCATCCATCCATCCATCCATCCATCCTTCCACCTACCCACCTACCTACCTATCTATCTAATCATGTTTTTAGACTACCTGTCTCCCTCTCGCATTTATGATGGTCACAGCTTCCCACAGTCATGTGATCAATATTTTTGATCTTCACAGCCAGCTTCCTACAAGCAAAGTCAGTGGGGAAACCAGCAGGAAGTCACAAGTCACAATCATGTGACATGGTGCTTAGTGACCATGAATGATTTGAAGGATGAGTTAACAAACATATCTGGAAATGACACTGTAAGTTGGTGCATTCACATGACATTTCACTTTAAAACTGTGTTGCTTAGCAATGGAGTTGCCAATTCTAAATGCAGTCAGTAAGTGGACTTCTTCAAAAGAAATAATGAACTGAAAACAGTTCCATTAAAAGCGGAGCCAACAATCACAGAGGAATGAAGAGCCAGTGAGTAGACCAGCTTTTTGGATTTCCTCCTCGGACAAGGAAAGAGCTTTGGATTGTCCACAAGCACCCCAAACAGTTGCTCTTCAAGAGGACACCACAAGACAGTGATCTCCAGTGGGTTTAGAACTCTGACAAATGAGGAAACAGGGATTCTGTTCAACCATAGTCAGTGACTTTAAAAGGACACTGGATTTACATATTTCCTTTTCTAATCACTTTCGGAAATTACTTGTTAGAATCAAGAAGAACCGTAAATTCTGAGTGAGCACGTTTTCTTTCAGCAAAAGAAAATTTAAATACGGGTTTGACTTAAAAAACCTCTTTTGGAACAAAAAGCAAAATGGTGATTAGAATTTTGATTTTAAGAAGTTACAGACTACGGGTATGGATTTGAAATAAAATTTAAGAATTAATTATAGTAATCATTCCTGTATGAAAATGTTTTTGTTTTTATTTATTTATTTATTTTTAAAAAATGATATGCTAGGACTATCATTAGGCTAAACCCTATAGAAAATTAGAAGGAACTAAAGATTACAATTAAAGGAGAAGAGCATTTAACTTTGTAGCTAATAGATTTGATTTACTAAATACAAAATGGAGCAAAATAACATTGGATGATATTTTTGAACAATGGGCTGAGGACCTATTTTTAAGAGTATCTGCCTTTATGGACAGATTCTGTTTCAAAAATATTGTAGAAGAGAAACAAGTATTACCGGATAAGATCTGAGATGGATCTGAAAATGGATTTTAAAACAAAAAGACTACTACAATAATAAAGAAAAATATTCTACACTGGACAAACATAAGAAACCAACTGTTATCTTAATAATTAGAAGGGATGTACAAATAACAAACCAAGAGAGTGATCTGGATAATCTTCCTATACTGGATTTATAAAAGGGGTGTGATAAATATTTCCTTTAAACTGTTTTGAACTTTGTGAGAAAGGGCAAAAAAAATTAAAAAAATCAAGTTCTAGAACATTATTTAAAAGGACTAAAGATCAAGATCATTAAAAATAAAGAAGGAATGTAAAGTTGGTTTATTTGATCAAAATAAAATAAATTATTATCTCTGGTAACACTTAACGGAATTTTGCTGACATCAGAACTGAAATGATGAAGATTGAAGATTTTTTTATAGATAAGAGATGGGATATGGGAAGAAAAGATCATTTGTTTTATTTTAAGAGGTGATATGTATTGTTTATACTTGTGATGAAGGGGAAGTCATTTCTTCATATATTGCTTTTCTATTTTTACTATATTTTTATTTCTATTTTCTGCATCTATTTTTTCTTTTTATCCTTTTATCTTTTTAGTTTGTAGAATTTTTCTATCAGTGTAACTGTAATTTTCAATGAAAATTACTAATAAACCAATCGCTGGTTTGTGAGGAATACCTGTACTTTCATGAGGTATACAGAGTAAGATAATGGCAGCAAAGTAGCATACTTATAGGAGTCTTTTAAATTAATGCATTATTCACATTACATTTTCTCTAAATGTAACATAATTCACCATATATTTCTTTAAATATGCTACACCAGTTAATGAAGGAGAAATCAGTCCTCAGTTGCCTATCTTAGATGCTGTTCCAAGATGCCTTGCATAACTAGCTTCAGTGTGTGGCCGATTATACAATGAATAACCTCACCCTTCAAAATTGCCTGGCAAATCTCCTATCTTCTCCTAAGAGCACTGAGCTAATATACACAACATCCTGAAATTGCAGTACATGGGCAGAAGTCCCCATCCTCTTCATGAAGAGACATCCTCTTCTTTTTCCAGGAATGGATAGAACCTCTACTCACTAACTGTAATCCTGGAGAATTTGGTTGATATACTGCATGTAGTTGTTTTCTAAATACTGTTAAATTGAATTACTTCATTTCATTAAAATATAAAATTCTGTACGTTCCAGACATACAGCATATTCTGGATAAATGCTAATATCAAGTTCTTATCTAAATGTCTTAATTATTTGCTTGCTTTTTACTAAAGGATTACTCTGAATGTAATGCTTTAAGATGTTTGGAGAACTGGAAAGAGAAAACAGAAGAAAGGACTTCAGACAGCTAGTTAATAGATTTTTTTGCGACATGGTGATAAATAATAATTACTATGGATCTTTTAAGGCAGGGTTGGGCAATCTGTGACCTGTATGGCATAAGCCCCCAGTGCTAATTTATATCTCCTGAATTGCGCTAATGAAATTTGGTGTTCTTTAGATGTTCCTAGGAAAAGTCAAAAACTTCAGGATGGCAGGTAGTGTCACAATCCATTCCCACCCATTTTGATCAACACTGAAATACATATAAAAGAGGTGGGGGTCAGGCAAAATCCGACCATTTACAGATTTTGATTCCACACACACAGAAAGACAGATGTCAGAGGAGGAAGAGGTAGGAAGAAGGAAGGGGAGGGAAGATCATATCATACTTTCCAGAAAATCCATAAAAACGTAGCTAAAATCCTTCTACATTCCTCCCATAAATAAAGACTAATATGTAAGACCATGCATACTGCTTGATTCTTTTTGCCATCCTGCAGTGTTGCCATTGTTTATTTATTTTCATTCCCCATTCAATAACTTTGTTCTTTGGGGTCTTGTGCGAGAGGAATGATGGACTGATGATGTCTCCATGCAAGCAGAACAGATGGTTTGGTCGAAGAATGAAAAACCAATGAGTAGACAGGCTCTTTGAAACTTTCTGAATGAGGAGAGATCGGGAGATTGTTCACTTGTGTTCCAGACAGTTGCTCCTTGTGAGGAGACTGCAGGACAGTGGTCTCCTGCAGGCATGAGTGCCACGAAAGGAGAGGATCTGCTGTCTTGCTCATAACCAGTCGGTGCCTTTTAAAGGACACTAAGTTCGCTTAACCTCACTTTCTAAACACTTTCATAAACGGCTTATTGGGTACTTTTAAACTATTAGAGATGTTTGGGAACAACAAATTTGAAAGTGCTGGGTGAATCTGCCTTCATTCCAGAATGAAATAAAATTTTAATCATCACCTTAAGAATTTGAACACCAAAACGCTAGGTAAGATTTTGATCTTAGAAAGTTAAAAAGATAAATTTGAAATATGAAACTTCTTACAATAAGATTTTGGGATTAACTATAAAGAACAGATTTTTGTGGGAAATAAATCTGCTTCAGTTTTTGCAAACTATAACAAAAATAAGTAATTTTATGATTTTATGGACACCAGAAGGGACTAAATATTTTAGGCAGAAAGAAAAGGCACAGACCCACCTTTCATGTTAATTAACTGGGACTTACAAAATCATGCACAATTTGTAACACTGAAAGTACTAAAGGAGACTTTTAAAGAATGGAGTCACAGTATCAACAGTGTCAGTCATGATGTCTGCCTCCTTGGATAGACTACTGTATGTACAAAAGTTGTTATTAAAGAAATAACAGATGTGGAACAAATTTTATCTGACAAGATAGAGATGGTACTGAAAGGCCTAAAGAACAACTTGGAAAAGATTGTCTCAATGGATATACAAAAGAAAAATGAGTAACCCAGATTGTTAGGATCAATATGCAAATAATGCTTACATTATGAACTGCCTAGAGAATGCTCTAAAGCACAATGGGGCAGTAGATAAACCTAAATGCTACGCTATGCTATGCTATGTTATGCTATGCTAAAAGATCAAAATGGTAATATAAATAATAAACCAAGAAAGTGGCCTGAATAGTTTTTTTCTTATTAAATTTACCAACAGGGACTTCCGGTAGCGCTGCCGCGCCGAATGGCGGCGTTTCAAAGCCGCCCGATCCTGGGAAGCGTCAAAGCGCCCGCAGGCAGCGAAAATCAGCTGTCCCGTGGCACTGGAGCTTCTCCCTCGGGAGAAGAGGGAGAGGCGAGCCTGCCTGGGTAGAGGTAGAGCTCCCCTGTGATTCTCCCAAGTAGTTTGGGGGATAACAGGGTGAGCCCCCTCGGAGCCCAGGCTTTCTCCGCTCTCAGGACGTCTTCGCTCCAAAAGGAGCGGAAACAGACGCGACAACTGCACCTGCTGCTTAGATGGGACTGTATTTTGTTCTTTGAGAAGCAGGCAGAGCAAAGCAGGAAGATCGGAATTATCAAGTTGGATTATAACTTTAACTCAGCTTCATTATCTTCTTCAAGTTTCAAGCTTGAAATGGAGTAAAAATGGCGCTGGAATGTTTCTTTCCTGTGAGAAGTGAAAACTGTTATATTTGGCAATAATGCAAGAGATACAATCTGCAACTGACTTTACCCAGCATCGGATTTTGTTTATTTGAAAGCCTGTTATCGAAGGTTAAGAACTTTGTGAGAATTTTTATTTTTTCTTCCCTTTTTCTTTTCTTTTTTCTTTTTTTTCTCTCTGAACTTTGAAAGAGGAAATCGAAACTTAAGAGATGGCTGCGAGACGTGGGGGAGGGCTTCCAATCTTTAAACCTACAGTACAACCATCCTCCCCCCCCACCTCCTGCATTTACACTGACAGATATTCAGCGAGTTGTGACACACGTTTTCCAGCAGGAAATGAAGGAATTAAGGGAAGAATTTGTTAATCGAAATAACCAGATGAGGGAAGATATAGTGCTTGCACTTCAGGGTCTGGCCGTACATATAGATCGCCTGGATGACCGTGTGGACTCAGCTTTGGAGCATGTGGAGAATTTGGAAAATAAAATTATTGATGCTGAACAGAAGATTGACAGAGTAGAGGCTAAGATTGACAGAATAGAAGACGAGCTTACCATATTAGAATATAAGAATATGGAGTTTGCTTTGCGTATTAGAGGCCTCAAAGAGAATACTAAAGAAGACTTGGAATGGGAAGTGGCACGAGCAGCGGCTCCTGTTTTGAAATGTGAACCTGAAGAATTACTTAAGGAAATGGATAAGACATTTAGGGTTAACTCCTGGATTGCTAGACAAAAAAATTTACCTAGAGATGTAGTGATTTATTTTTCCAGGAGACTAAGCAGAAATTCTATTATCCAGGCTTTTTATCGGGAAAAATTTCAAATTGCAGGCCAAGATATTATGATTTTAAAGGAGATACCTCAAAAAATTCTTAGAAAACGGAAAGATTTTGCTTTTCTGTCTGATGAGCTTAAGAAGCGACAAATCCAGTTCAGATGGGATATACCTATTGGAATTGTGGTAAATTATGCAGGGACCAGATACAGATTGGACACAATTTTAATAGCAAAAGATTTTTATACTAAGGTCCTGAAAGCAGGCTCACCACCATCTCCCCGAATCAAAAGAATAGAAGTACAAGAAGATAAACAATTGAGTGAAGGGGCAATGTCATTTCCTCTTGAGGAGATGCGGCAGGTGAAGTCTACGGAGCAGAGTTTGGCATTAAAGAAAGACCCAAAAGAACAGAGGATGACAAGAGCTGCATATAAGCGTATGGAAAAAGAGCAAAAACAAAAGCCTGTAATTGGTCCAGTTACGCAAGATGTGGCTGCCTCTGAGCTTGTGGGGGGAGTACGTCCGAAGAGAGCAATAGCTGATCTTTAGGCTATGCTCCAAAGGCTCATGGTCACCAGAGATGGGGAAGTTTTTGATATGCTCCAAGTTAACAATAGTAAAAATTCTCTAAATTTATACATCAGAGACTAATCGAACTGGATTATAAATTTGTTATTATGATGAGGGACTGGAATGGAGTTTTGGTGCTGTTTGACAAGAAGAGATCCTCTAAAAACTTTATTTGAAGGAAGAGCTGGAATTATGGCGGGAAAGGAATATGAGAGACAGACTTATTCTTACAGAAAATATATCAAAGAACCCTTTGTTATAAATATGCATAGGTACCTTGATAGAAAAGGTTTGGGATGTTAGTCTTATTTTGAATCTATTGGATAATGGGGTATTATTGTAGATTGTGATGTTAAAGAAACTAATTTGATGTTGAATATAAGACAGACTTATTCTTACAGAAAATTATCAAAGAATCTTTTGTTATAAATATGCATAGGTACCTTGATAGAAATGGTTTGAATAGGAGAGACAGACTGGTTCTTATAGAAAATACATGAAAGAATTTTGTTATAAATATGCATAGGTACCTTGATAGAAAAGGTTTGGGATGTTAGTCTTATTTTGAATCTATTGGATAATGGGGTATTATTGTAGATTGTGATGTTAAAGAAACTAATCTGATGTTGAATATAAAAAGGATAGTTTGTTTATTATAGAAGAATGGGTGTCTAAAGTTTTGAATCTTGCAGAGACGTCTAAGATTTTTTATGTATTTGAAGGATCATTCACAGGAAAGATATGTTTCAGTTTGGAGGAGATGGATAGATTATATTTAGAACAAATATGGGATTAAAAAGTTCCATTTAGCTTATGAGTAGATGTTAGCGGGATATTGTTATTGGTACTTTGATTGTAGTTATGTTAAAGGGGAGTTAAAGCACATTATGAACTTGGTTAATTGTATATTTGCATAATTTTTATTTAGAATATGATTATTATAACTACAATCCTGTATTTAGCTCTGGGAAGTGGGGGGTTTTGGGGTGGGGGGCATTTGGGGGTAAAACTTTGTTTTTGTAAAACTTTTCAATAAAAAAAAAATTACCAACAGGCTTGTTAAAGACCTGAAGAACTCTGTACAATGGGATAAAGAAGAAATGAAAAGAAATCAAATCCTACAAAAATATTTGAATGAACTCAAGATAAACATTCTTAGAAGAAGTAAAAAGAAAGAATATAAAGTTAGTTTATTTGATCAGGGTTAAAACAAAAAACGCTGCTACTCCCAGCAACTCTTTATAGATTTTCTATTAAGACCAGGACTGCAAAGATTATATTTTATGGATCTTCCTCTAGATAAAGGATGGGATATAGGAAGAAGAGATAACATATTTTTATTATATTCTTCTTTCTTCTCTCTCTTTTTCCTTGTACTTTTTACATTTTTTTCTTTCTTTAAGATCAGTTAATAATAGATTTTACTATTATAATCAAAACTCTTAACTCTTTAACTGTTACATTTAAAAATAATAACATTGCTTTACGGAGTGATTGAAAATGTAGTTGGGAAGCAACAACATTTTTAAAAAGTGTGGTAATTTTCTATACCAATTAAAAGAGATTGACCAAAAAGTCTGTTATAAATCTTTGAAAAGCCAAGAAACCTCAAATGTATACAGGTAGGCCTCGGGTTATGAATGTAATGGTACCTGCCAATTACATTCATAACCCGAGGATTAGTAGGAGTAAATCGCATAACTTGACCACGATCACTCCCTGCTTTTGCCCATGCATTCGTTAATTGAATGTGCAGTTTGTTAAGTGCACATGAAGTATCTCAGGGAGGGGAAGGCTGGGGGGGGGGCTAGTGCTTCCGACCACTCAATGCTTCCCCAATCCACTGACATATCTCATGCTTCCCCCTCCCCCACCATTCTGCCTGACCAGATCACTTACCTTACATAGATCTCGATGATCAAGGGAGCTGTCTCCAGCCTCTCTGCCGTGGTTTTGCCTTGAACAAAGGCCTGCAGGGACAAAAGATTGTGTCCCTATAGGCTCCAGTCATCTCTGCAAAAAGGCTTTGTCACTGAGAATGGAGGCCAGGAGGGACCACACACGTCAGCCCAAGACTCCATTCTCAGTGGCAAAGCCTTCTTGCAAAGATGGCAAAAGGCTTTGCAAACAGAGGGAAAAGGCTTCGATGTTTCAGGCCTTCCCTTCATTTGCAAAGCCTTTTGCCACAGATCTCGTCCAGGCCTCCATTTGCATAGAACAGAGGCCTAAAGTACCATGAGATCATGTGAGATCAGTAGGGTGAGGTCTCGCGCTACTGATCTTGCGTGATTTTGCAGTATTTTAGGCCTCTATTCTCTGCGAACGCATTGAGGGCCTGAAGCACCGAAACAGGCCAAGAAACCGAAGGCTCTCTAGATCTTTGCAAGGCGAGTATCCACAGGCTAGTGTCTATGGGAAACCAGCAGGGGGTGAGGCAATAGCCAGGGTGGACGTTGCAGTGCCTCTGCAGTCATTCGTAAGGGTGAATGTGGTGCTGCAACATTCACAATCTGGGGACTATATCGTAAGTACTTGCGGGTGTTATGTCACAACTTCGAATGTTCGCAAGTGAACTGACATAACTTGGAGATTACCTGTACAGTTCTATTTCAATAAATACATAGAATACCAAAAGGTAAGAACAAGCATTACATATTTCTCTGGAACAGATAGTCCTTGACTTACAAATGTCACAAATCATACCAATCATTAAGCAGGACACCACATGACTAACCCAGTTTTAGAACATATTTTGTGACAATTGTAAAGCAAATGCTATGGTCATTAAGCAAACACTGTGGTCATTAAACCTACTGTTTGCAATAGGCACTTTTGCAGGAAATCAGAAGTAAACGATAAAGGCCAGTTTCGGGGGGGGGGGGGACATCGTAAATGATGGTTACATATCTGTGCAACACTGGCCATAAATGTAGGCCAGTTGCCAAGTGTCAAAAAATGCGATCACATTCCTGTGAAAGGGTGGACAAACATCAGAAGTTTGAATCCAAGTTGCAATTATCTTTTTCAGATCTGTTGTAACTTTGAACAGTCACTAAGTGACTGGTCCTTAAGCACGGACTACCTGTAATCTAAAACAGGGGTCCCCAATCCCCGGTCCGTGAACCAGTACCGGGCCACGGCATGCCAGCAACTGGGCAGCACACAAAATCATGCACCCTCCAGTCCACAGAAAAACCTCTCTCCCCAGAACCGGTCCCTGGTGCCCAAAAGGTTGGGGAACTCTGATCTAGAATAAAATTGCCAATCTCCTTTCCTGCATGACTATCAATATTTTTTTAAAAGGTTCTAGTGCATTTAAGATTCTGCATTTCACAAATGCACACAAGAATGATGAGTGATTCAAGCTGAATCTTTATACTCCTGTCCACCATGCTACCCTTGAGAAAATTCAGGCATCAGCTCCAGTGATAGTAATGCAGAAGACTCTTTGCAAGAAAAAAGCCTATAGTAAAGTACTTCTTTCCACTGGGAGTTTGGCTTCTTTTTCACAACTGTTAAAGCACTTAGTTAAGGATAACCTATGAAAGATTCGCAGTAGTTTGGAAAGGGTAATAAAAATTGCTCACCCTACTTGCAACTCCTCAGCCTTTTTACTCCCACTCCTCCCTGCTTCCTAAAATCTGAAACAAATTATACATAAGGGGATGTAACATACCCTTGAAACCTGACACCCACATTGAACAGCCCCAGACACAGCCAGATCATTTTGTTCACATACATCCAGAGAAAAAAACAACCCCAAAGTAAAAGATGAATGGTGGGGAGGAGGCAGCCCATTACATCATAAGGCCAGAAATATACCCTTGCCTGCAAATCTTTAAACTGACATCTCTTCTGAACTCAGCAATCCTTCTGATTATTTTTTTATCTGTCTGACAGAACAATCTATGGGTAATGCTAAGGCACTGAATTTCAAGTGAGCTCTAGAGCAGCCTTCTAGAATTCTGCATCCTTACAAATCTCAGAATACATTTTTTTGCTAATGAATGTAATGGCGTTTGAGGGCTTTATAGATAAAAATATCTCCGGATTTTATTAAAGTATCCTAACATGAAGGAAAAATAAGATGGATACTCAAGACATTGTTTCTTTGATTCATGGGAAAAAAAACCATTCGCAACTAGAAAACATATGCCAATGTGTGAGATTTACATAATTTAACCCAAGTTGTAGAGTTCGGTATTATGAGTTTAAATAATTTGCAGTTAATTAAGATTTTTAAATCTACTTTTTCTAGACACTCCATTTTTAACCATTGTCTGATCTAGATTAAACAGCAATCAATCCGTGTCAAAAATTAGTGGAGTAGAAAAGGAAAATTTGGGGCATCAGACAAATTTAGTAATTCCAATTGCAACAGCTATCTCGGTGGATTTTAAAAAATATACCCCTGCTCAAGAGTCTTGGGCTATAATGTAACACAGATTTGGACACCCTTAATTTCTATGGCTAAACCTAAAACTAAATGAATGCTTATTGGAGAGTAAGTTCCATATGTATCAATAAATTATATTTCTGAAGAAATGAATAGGATCATATAGATAATGTAGTTAGCTTTTTTCCTAGATTGTGACCTTCCTTTCTGAGAATGATTCAAGTACTTTGACAAGGATAGCCAAAACTAATTAACTTTATTTCTTGTTGACTATTGGATGACCTGTGTTCTGCCTCGTGATGAAATAGAAGATAGAGCTAACAGCAGCATTTGTATATAAATATTATCTACTTAAGTGAGTTTATCTTTGGTGCCTTCAATCAGTGTTAACACTGGGCAACTACCTGGACAAGTCCCTGCACTTTTCTTGGCAAGGTCTCAGGAGTGGTTTGCCCTTGCCTGCTTCCTATAGCTGAGAAAGAGTGACTGGCCCAAAATCACACAGCTGACTTTTATACCTAAGGCGGAACTAGAACTCTCTTGATTTCAAGACTGACACATTTAACTACAGCACAAAACTGGCTCTTTAAACTGAAGATGATTGAGGCTCTCTAAACTGAAGCTGAGACTTTCGTATTGTTAACATTGTGCTCTGGAATTTAATTGATCTTTTTAAACATTCTCTGGATTCTTCTCTATCCATTAAGCGGTATACATATTAATCATCAGAACCAATACCACAGCCAAACTATCCAAAGCCAAGCAGTTGGCATAAATCATTATGTGATTACCACATGAAGGGGAGAAATAGTTTTACGCCACACAAAGGGAATGAAAGCAGAACGAAAAACAGCACTGTATTAAATCGCCCAACCAAACTGACACAATTCACCAAATGCTTTGCTGGATCAGAGCCAAGGGTTGACACTCCAAAGAAGAAGCAGGCACACCGCATCTTTTTAAGCGCGAAGATGAAATGCTTTGGCAACAGCTCCACTTCCATATCACTCACTCACTCACACACACACACACATAAGCGCGCGGGCTTACACCTCTAAAGATAATAATATAGAGTTGACTCCTGCTTTGGTACAAAACCAGATGATCAGGGAGGTTATTATTTTTGGATCCATCACTATCCCAATGCACACAAAAGACAAGATACAGACAGACACACGCGCACACGCACTTAGACCGCGGGCGGAAAAATCGACCTTGCATATTTGCTTAAAAATACATCTCAAAACCTTCTTTTTTGAACAAGCCGGCCTGGCCTGATGGGATGGGGTTGGGTTTTATAAATCGGTCTTAACTTTTAATGTGTATTAATTTATTACGGGCATTGCTGTTTAATTACTTTTTAATTTTTGTATCCTGTTTATTATGTATTGCCCTGTTCACCGCCCTGAGTCCTTCGGGAGAAGGGCGGTATACAAATTAAATTATTAAATTAAATTAAATTAAATGAGGGGAAAGGAGAATCTACGCGTCTGACGAAGACGTGTTTCCAGGCTTAGGGCGCCCTCTCTCGTGCAAACCCTTCGCAAAGAGCAAACAGAACTAAGAAAGGCAGGCGGCTAAGAATACTTGAAATTTTTTCTCCCAGTGACTTTCTTCCTGGAACTTCCGCCCTCCGAATCTATAAATCTCTATCTCGTACCCTAACAACGGGGTTTGTTTTTTTTATACTTCTACTTTCCGTTGCAAACTTTTATGAATGATTTCGGAAACGGAGAAGGAATAAGTCTGGTTTCGCACTGTTACTCAAACAAAAGCGGACCAAGCTGGTTGATCAAAGCTAGAAAATGTAATTTGGAGGCAATGAGAAGCACGTCAATAAACATACATGGCATAAAATCCAAAGCCAAATACAGTAAACATGCTACTTTGCTCCAGCAAGCCAACCAACGACTAGCCATCACGAGAAATTTACATATAAGGAGCTGTTTGCACAGCCGGGGAAAGGACCGGAGCGAGAGAGGCAAGAGAAAGAAGCTTCTTAGGAAATACAAGTACGAAGAAAATTGCATAGTACATAATTCTGCATAGTTCTTGCAGAATTTACAGGAAAATAATTACTGCCGCCACCACCACCACCCAGTCAAACGAATAAAACGAAGTAGAGGAAAGTGACATCATATCTGAACTCACTCTGGAAATAAATTAGTCCAGAGCTTCTGTATGAAATTACACGCAATCGCCAAAGGAGACCTTGGCAGCAGCACCAGCGGGAGAAGCAAACCAAATTCGCGGCAGACTTTCTCCAAGCCAAACGACAAAGGCAGTAGTAGGAGAAAAGAGCTGACGGGAAGACTCCCGCCTTTATTCTCGCCACCCTCCTCCCCGATAGTCCGCGGCTCTTGGAAGAAAAAGCAAGGCCAACCCAATGCCCACGAATCCCCGGATTCTTCGATCCGAACGCGCTCCCCAACAGACACCGGCGTGCACTTTGCGAGTCTGAATGAAATGCCGGATTCCCAGGCGTTTAAGAAAACGTCAAAGCGCAGGAGACCCGACGGGCTCTTTCACACGCACGTTTGACCCGCCTGCGGACTCTCAAACCGCACGCGCAAGGGTTGTGCACCGTCCAACACGTCCCGAGGCAGGTTGGTGCTGCCCGGGAAAGATTGATTTGCCAGCGGATGGAGAGACGGGGATTCCCCAACTAAAACTCCGCCGCGCGCACAGACCTTAAGAGGGCGGCGGATGGGACTAGCAGGGATGGCAGCTGCCGCGGAGCCTTACAGCTGCCGCTTGAGGAGAGGCCAGGAACCAGGGGAGCTCCAAGCACCTTGGGCTAAGGCGCGGCCAGAAGCAGCAGCAGCAGCAGCTGCGGTGAGAAGAGCCGCCTCGCTCGGTTGGTCTGCCGGCGAGGCTGCGAGGGGTCGTCGCTCCGTCAGGGAAGCCTTGCCTTCACCAAGTGGGAAGCGCCTCTCCCCAATCTTGCTACTTAATAGAGGGCTGTTCCCAAGTTCTCCGCGGTTACGAAACGGCGGGAAAGGTGGATCGGTGCCATGGGATGATCTATGACTTGTGCTCTTCGCTCCTCTCCAGCGGGGCTAGAGGGAAGCGCCGATCTTTCGCCTTCTGGAAAGTGGCGCATACCTCGCCGCATTCCTGAGGCATGAGGAGGCCCGCGCGAGCGCAGGAATTGCCTGGCCCGCCGCGGAAGGTCGAGCTGGCGGGGGCGGCGATGAGGGGAGGGGGGGAGGCGGGAGAGGAATGAGCGCGGAGGGGGAAAAAAGAGAGGGCGGTTAAGGGGGCAGCGTCTGGCCTGCCAAGAACACACGTAGCCCTCTGCTCCCGAGCCGAGCGGCAGCCGGTTCGGCAGTCCCTTGGCCGAGACCGTTGCCAGAGTGACAGGGAGCTCCAAGGCTGTTTTCGGTGGTACCCAGGACGGCATGTGCAGACGATCGTTGGGCTTCTTGCTCGACGTTTTTGTTGGGAGAAACACCCCTTAACTGGGGGGAATAACTCAAGCGGGCCGCCCCTTCAGACGAACAAAAAATCTAGTTTGGGACCGTTTTCCAAAATTGGAAGCCATAATCACACGCGCGCGGGGCTTTCTGGAAACTCCAAAGTGGTAACTGGCGATTCGGAAGCATACTAGAAAATTAAAATCCAGAGATGGAAGAGAACCGCGAGGCTACTGTACAATATTTAATCCCATTTATATCCCGCCCTTCTCCGAAGACTCAGGGCGGCTTACAAGCTTAGCAATAGCTTTCATTCTATGTATATACCTGCTTATTAGGGCTTTCACACACACACCCAAGCGGCATTATTACAAAGTCAGCTTAATTGCCCCCAACAATCTGGGTCCTCATTTTACCTACCTCGGAAGGCTGAGTCAACCTTGAGCCTGGTGGGATGCGAACCTGCACTAATTGCAGGCAGCTGGTGTTACTTAAGGAGGCATTAGCCCACTGCTCCACCAAGGCTGTCACCTTGGTGACGTTGCCACCTTTGCCTTGATACTGAAAAGAACCCAAACCATACAAGGGTTGGTAGAAATCCTTCGAACGGCAATTAAGTGCCCAGGAGAAATAGGAACCAGGAACGTGACTTTCTTCTTCTCGGGATTCAATCTTTCTCTCCCCCTCCCATCCTTTGATCCCACTGGAATTTCTATCCCGTTCCCACCCATCCATTCACGTCTAGGCGCACAACTCCGCGCGTTCTTCCAAATCACATTTTTACTCAAGGTTAACAGATTCCCGCAGATTTACAAAGAACGGAGGCGAGCTCTCGGATCAAAATCCTCAGGGAGGTTCGTTTAGGGCAGGGGTAGGCAACCTCGGCTCTTTTATGACTCGTGGACTTCAACTCCCAGAATTCCTGAGCCAGCCATGCTGAGGAGAAATGGAGAGGTTTCCAAGCTGAGACATGCAGGCTCAGGAATTCTGGGAGTTGAAGTCCACGAGTCATAAAAGAGCCGAGGTTGCCTACCCCTGGTTTAGGGGCATGGGCCGGAGGGTGGGGAAGGCAGACAGCAACCAGAGCGTTTGATTTTAAAGGAAACGTCTGGACCGAGGTAGGCCGCGAGGCGATTCACGTGCCCGCCGCGCCGTTCTTCTCGTTGGCACGTGGCTCGAACAGGATTTCAGCGGGAAAAGCAAGAAGGCGGTGCTTGAAAGGCGAAAGAATTTTTCCAGATTTTCTTCTCTTCCGTCATCAACCAGCTTAAGGGCTGCTTTGATTGCCGTTGGTTGCTAATTCCCGAGAAGTTTATTTTTCGTGCAGCGCACCCACCAGAAAAGACAAAAAAAGTCGGAATGTAAAAGGAATCGATTCGTAAATTATATTCGTTATAAGAAGTGCGCTGCAGAACGGGACTGCTGTTTTTTTGCCTAAGGAAAGACAAAATGTGCTAAACTAACGCAGGCTCAAGAATCCAAGGCAGCTTCCAAAGCTGGGTAATATGCGTTTCCTGTCAATGCACCCAGTATACCCGTGCAAGAAAAGTATCTCTTTTCAACTTACTCTCGCCCCATATAGTTAATACTAGTGCTAATGCAAACGTAAGTGGGAAACACTAGTGCCGGCTCCCCCAAAGTACTAAGCAGTCACGGAGGACAACGAGATTCGAAAGAAACGCCCAGCGAGTCGATGTACTTGAAAAGCCCCCCCCCCCCGAAGAGGACTAAGCCTTGGGAGGATTACCTCCACCGCCAATAGGGGCCTTTGAAAGAGTCCAGGCAGCGGCAGAACATCTGGATGTAGAGATTTCTCTTTCCCGGTTTTAAGCGGTTTTACCCAAATTGCTAAATTGTCACTGCACCTGTACTGCAACTCCCATAGCTCCTAATCGTGATAAGGAGTTGTGGGAGTTGCAGTTCAATGCACGGGGAAAGCCGGTTGTGAGGTTGCCTGGAAGTTCTGATGCTAACGCGTTTGGGCAATCCAGTCGTAGCAATACGTCCTAACTTTAGATGTCTAGGATGGGTTTCCTTATCTCTTGCTAAGACACGGCGCAACATCCTAGCAGCGGGTGACGTTCATTGCAAAAGGGTGTCACTAAGGGCGTTTGAAGAGATTCCAAAACAGGGAGGCCCTCACACGACGAGCGGCACCAAATCTCCATATTTTGAAGCAAGACAAAACACACATGGCCAATTCCAAATCACAAACTAGAGTAAGTTTAAAAAAAAGATTGGCTAACCATTTGTCCAGGATAGTATAAGGACTCCCCTGCCAGGGGGGTTGGACTAGATTAGAACACCTCCAAGGTCCCTTCCAGACCTATGATTCTATGAACACCTAGACAAATTGCAGGACTAAATTCAATAACAATCAATTGGCAGATAGTCTCCATCACTAATCCCCGGGTGGGGGGTGGGGGAAATGAGTTTAAGTATATAGATAGCCGTTCTGGTTCCTATTACGTTAGAGCCATTGCGGTCGCGGAACACTTCATAGGCACTTCATAGACATTGGAAGCCCCGCTCTCCTCCAAGGTTGTGGACGTGCCCGTGCGCTCACTCACACAATCCGCTTCCACCCAGTCACAAAAAAGAGAGCAGAACGGCCGCAGCTGAGAATAA
Organism: Vipera berus; assembly: GCF_964194415.1. Taxonomy (NCBI): domain Eukaryota; kingdom Metazoa; phylum Chordata; class Lepidosauria; order Squamata; family Viperidae; genus Vipera; species Vipera berus. The sequence goes on from NC_138202.1 coordinate 237,908,523, forward strand.
TTCTTTGTGGAGAAAGAGGGAAATGTCCACGTTCTCAATTAGCCAGAAACGAGGGAGGGGAGAAGAGACCAGTGACCGCAACCCCGCCGTACTGCTATCATCCCCTGCCTCTTTTACTGACCATCGACCCCTACCACCGCTTCGCCCCACCGCCGGCCTATCAGCAGCGCCTCCAACCTCCGCTCTTCCCCAGGAAGGCGGCCGAGTCCTTCAGCCCGTGGTCCAAAGGCGGTGCGCCCCCAGAGACACCCCCCCCGCCCCGTAGGCGACCCTCCCTTTCTTGCTTGGGACGACGGAGCGGCAAGGCGCGCGGCGAAAATCAGCTTAAGCGCTGTCCTTGATACGGTCCTCGCTCCGTTAACCCCCCCCTCCTCCAGGATAACAGACCCTTACCCGAAGGGTTGGTGGGGATGCGTATGAATCCAGCAGCGCAAGGCAGATGACACCTCCGCCTAAACCCACAGCGGTTAGGAATGGGGTAGGTCGGAGAAGAAAAGGGGCGGAATAGTTTGCAGGGATGGGGGTGAGAATTAAAAAAAAGGTGTGCAAAACGGGGGCGGGGATGGGGAGAGGGATAAAGAAAGAAAAGCTAGCCTCTGGGGAGGCGAGCCTCGTCCCTTTCGGCTCTTGCCTAGACATTAACAGAACCGACGTACGTGATGGCCCACGCCCCTCCGAGCATATATCCTCGGCGCCGCTTCGTGGCTGTCGCTGCGGTGGCACCTGGAGAGGGTCAGTCCCAGTCGCGCTCCTGCATCTTCCGAGCGATGGGCTTGTAGGGGTTCAGCTTCAGAAACAGCCCGCCCGCAGGAGAACAAAAGGTCCCAGCTTCCCGACACGGTTACATCCAGGGAACTCTCGTAGCTAAGCACGCGTTTTCTTGCTCGAGTCTTCCCACCATTCAGAAGGGTTTCTTTTTAACCCTCCTCTGCGCGACCTTTCCACAAAACAATTGGAGTAGGAGGGTGTAGGAAATTCTAACGAGGGTAATTTGTTGTCCAATAGCGAACCCTAGCGCTATTAATTGTTATTGCATTCATTTATTTGGGGCATTGAATTATTATTATTATTATTATTATTATTATTATTATTATTATTATTATTATTATTATTATTATTATTATTATTATTATTATTATTATTATTATTATTATTATTATTATTATTATTATTATTATTAAATCCCATTTATATCCCGCCCTTCTCCGAAGACTCAGGGCGGCTTACAAATCAATGTGCTTAGCAGTAGCCTTCATTCTATGTATATGCCTGCTTATTAGGGCTTTCGCCCCCCCCAAGCAGCATTATTACAAAGTCAGCTTATTGCCCCCAACAATCTTGGTCCTCATTTTACCTACCTCGGAAGGATGGAAGACTGAGTCAACCTTGAGCCTGGTGGGATGTGAATCTGCACTAAGTGCAGGCAGCTGGTGTTATTTAAGGATGCATTAGCCCACTGCTCCACCAAGGCTGCTGCTGCTATTATTATTATTATTATTATTATTATTATTATTATTATTATTATTATTATTATTATTATTATTATTATTATTATTATTATTTACAAAATACAAAGACCTACAAATAGAAATAGAACAACTGTGGCAAAGGGAAGCAAGGGTAGTACCAATATAGTAATAGGCGCCTTGGGTTCAATCCCAAAACAACTGGCCCACCACTTGGACACCATTGGCATTGACAAATTTGCCATCAGTCAATTGCAAAAGGCGGCTCTATTGGGAACAGCTTCCATCCTGCAACAATATCTCCAACACCATCAAATGCACATCTGCCTATCCCAGGTCCTTGGTAAGGACTCGATAGATAAACAAAAATGCCAAACCCAGTCTGAAGATCTGGCTGGCTGTTTGATTAATAATAATAACAATGAGAATATGTAATACAGTAACATTACTGTATTCAATTTTTTTCACATAATTTGGTATATTAATATATTTTTATTATCTGACAGTTGTGGAAACAAGTTAAGTGCTTTTTGATAGCACTTTGATACATTGATGTTCTTGATACATTAGGGCTAAGTGACATTTGCCAGAAACATATACATGTATTAATAAAAAGTACAATTGTAGAGGGAAGATTAATCATAAGAATCATAATGACATAGTATACCTAAACTCAGTGGTGGGATTCAAATATGTGAACAACCGGTTCTTTGTGTGGATGCCGCTTCCGGAAGTTCATTCTGGGCTTGGGCAACAAAAAATTAGCTACCGGTTCTGTTGAACTGGTGCAAACTGGCTGAATCCCACCACGGCCTAAACTTCAGCAAGGCATTCGACAAAGTAGATCACAACCTACTTCTTGGTAAGCTAGAAAAAAGTGAGATAGATAGCATCACCATCAGATGGATTTGTAGCTGGCTGACAAATTGTACTCAGCGAGTAATCGTTAATGGTACTATGTCTACATGGAGGGAAGTAAGCAGTGGGGTACCACAGGGTTCCGTCTTAGGCCCAGTACTCTTCAATATCTTCATAAATGACTTAGATGAGGGAATAGAAGGGGAACTTACTAAATTTGTAAAGGATACTAAGCTGGCAGGAATAGCCAACACCTAGATGATAGGCTCAAAATCCAGATGGATCTTGACAGACTTGAACACTGGGCCCTATCTACAAAATGAAATTCAATGTAGAGAAAAGTAGTCTTACACTTAGGCAAGAAAAACCAAACGTACACATATAGATTGAGTGAAACCAAGCTTAATAGTAGTAACTGAGAGAGAAATCTTGGAGTCTTAGCAGACAATCAATTAAATATGAGCCAACGTGTGGCGGCAGCCAAAAAAGCCAATGTAATCCTAAATTGCATTAACAGAAAGATTCAAGCAAGATCGTGTAAGGTACTAATACCCTTCTATGAAGCCTTAGTAAAAAAACACCAGAATACTGCAAACAGTTTTGGTCATCACTGTTGACCGTTCCAGATGTTGGAAAAAGTGCAGAGAAGAGCAACAAAGTACCTGAAGGCCAGATAAGGAATAACAGATGGAAACAGATCAAGGATTGATTCAACCTAGAAATAAGGAGAAATTTTCTGATAGTAAGAACAATCAACCAATAGAACAGCTTGCATTCAGAAGTTGTGGGAGCTTCATCACTGGAAGCTTTCAAGAAGAGACTGGATTGCCATCTGTCAGAAATGGTAGGGTCTCCTACTTGAGTGGGAGGCTGAGTCAACCTTGACCCGATCAGGATTGATCTCTGGACTGTGGGCACAGTTTGCCTGCAATATTGCATTCTAACCACTGGGCCCCCAGACCAGAGGTTTGGAGGGTTCATTCAAATGCTTTTTGGCAAAACTGAGGTGAGCAAGTTCTTAGTCTTAAGGAGCCATCATTTCTATCTTGCCCTAGTCTCATGAATCCCATGTTACTTACCACTTTTCTAATGGTAGAATTATTAATGTTGACAGACAAAGTAAAAGAATTTGCAGGTCCCTGGTTGTTTTTCTAGAACTTTTTGTGGCTTCCTAAGTACATTTATTTTGAAGTTATGCAAATCTCAATTTCAAGATTACCGTATTTTCCGGCGTATAAGACGACTTTTTAACGCATGAAAATCTTCTCAAAAGTCGGGGGTCATCTTATACGCCCAGTCGCCTTATACGCCGGAAAATAGTAAATCCTCGGGAGCAGAGACGTTAGTGGAAACGGACAAATCCAGTGCTCGAGAATGGCGAAAGACGGCCTCCTCATAAATAAACCGACCAGCCCAACTGAGGCTGAGGCTCCAGCTTACCGGCATCCTAGGGCAGCAGACCCCTTTTTTGGAAGGGAACGGGAGTCAAGCGCGTGCCGAGCCACCGGTGCTTGGCGAGCACGAGAGCTCAAGGGAGCGCAGGAAGCCAGGCGGAGGCCGACCTGACATGTTCGCGCGGAGCTGAGCTTCACCTGACCCTGGGAGTTCGACTTCAGGGCGTGGTGCCGTGGCCAGACCTACAGCAACACCCGCCCGGGAAGGTGCAGCTCGGGAATTGCGACAGGCAGACCGCAGCAGAAAGCTGGCGCTGGGACTTCAACAACCCGGGGTCGCCCCTCCGCCCTGAAGTAGAAGGCGGCCTTTTGAAAAATAAATATTATAATATGTGCGGGGGTTTTCCCCTTTATTTCTTTTTCCCCTTTCTGTATACTCCAGCGATAACTTATGCAAGTGAAAGGAGGAAAAACCCCGAGTTTGCATTTTCTTGGAAAACTTTAGAAAAGCACAGCAAAATGCAGGGGAGGGTAAACGGGCTTCTCGATCTCAGTGCCACGCAGGGCTCCTTCTGGTTTCTAGTTACTTGGAAACTCAGGGCTTTCTTTGAGGGAATCTCAAACTTGCGGCGCAGGGCTGAGCCCGTTTCTTTCACCACCACCACCCCCCGCCCTCCGCCGCCCTGTTCATTAACTAACCTACGGAAAGAACCACCTTCTTTCAGACCTGGTGCCTTCCCAAAGTGTTGGGCCACAATGCTCGTCGCTCCTGGCCGAAACAGCCAGCGTGTGTGGCTGAAGTAGAAGGGGGCGCCAAGGCGAGAGGAGACGAGGTTTAGGCGAGGCAGAGCAAAGCTGATCTCGAGGCCAAAAGCTCTTGATAAACCTTCACCTAATTGAGAAGCTTACCCGTATTTTCCGGCGTATAAGACTTTAACCCATGAAAATCATCTCAAAAGTTGGGGGTCGTCTTATACACCCAGTCGTCTTATACGCCCAGTTGTCTTATATGCCGGAAAATACGGTATGTTTGTGATTCCCCAATGATAGATCTTCAAAGCTATGTTGTAGTCCATTCCAAACTGAGAGAGACATCAGTGATTTTTTAAAAAAAACTTTTTTGGAGGACTTCTATAGTTTCTTTTGAGCAGGTCATGAAATACCTCTAGAACAGGAGTCCCCAAACCCTGGTCTGTGGACCAGCACTGGTCCGTGGCATGCCTGAAACCGGGCCGTGCAAACAAGCAAAGCTCCATCCACGGGATGCAGGTAGTATATGAAAACACGCCCCTCCGGTCCACAGAAAAACCTCTCTCCACGGAACCGGTCCCTGGTGCTCAAAAGTTTGGGGACCTCTGTTCTTGAATCTATGTGGTGAGCACATTATTATTGTAATCAGTAGTTGTGAGATTGATGGCCAAATCATCTCTGATTGTTTAATGAAGAACTCAACCAGACCTAGTTGCACCCTTAATTGAATTTACTAAAACAGAGGGGCAATTACTTTTTCATTGTAGAACATGTTGATTACCGTATATACTTGAGTATAAGCCGACTCGAGTATAAGCCGAGACCCCCAATTTCACCCCCCAAAACTGGAAAAAGTTATTGACTCGAGTATAAGCCGATCCGCCGTTCTGCAAGCCTCTGCCGCCAGCAGAGGCTCGATCCGCCATTTTGCAAGCCTGAATACACAGGAATACCCTGTGTGGCCGCGGCTCGTCGGCAGGTCTCCGTTCCTCCTGCCGACCTTTGGGGAGGTTTGGGCGCCTCCCCAAACCTCCCCAAACGTCGGCAGGTCTCCGTTCCTCCTGCCGACCTTTGGGGAGGTTTGGGCGCCTCCCCAAACCTCCCCAGGTCTCCGTTCCTCCTGCCGACCTTTGGGGAGGTTTGGGCGCCTCCCCAAACCTCGGCAGGTCTCCGTTCCTCCTGCCGACCTTTGGGGAGGTTTGGGCGCCTCCCCAAACCTCGGCAGGTCTCCGTTCCTCCTGCCGACCTTTGGGGAGGTTTGGGCGCCTCCCCAAACCTCGGCAGGTCTCCGTTCCTCCGCGCAGACCTGCCGACCTTTGGGGAGGTTTGGGCGCCTCCCCAAACGTCCCCAAACCTCGGCAGGTCTCCGTTCCTGTTTGGGGAGGTTTGGGCGCCTCCCCAAACCTCCCCAAACCTCGGCAGGTCTCCGTTCCTCCGCGCAGACCTGCCGACGTTTGGGGAGGTTTGGGCGCCTCCCCAAACCTCCCCAAACCTCGGCAGGTCTCCGTTCCTGTTTGGGGAGGTTTGGGCGCCTCCCCAAACCTCCCCAAACCTCGGCAGGTCTCCGTTCCTCCGCGCAGACCTGCCGACCTTTGGGGAGGTTTGGGCGCCTCCCCAAACGTCCCCAAACCTCGGCAGGTCTCCGTTCCTGTTTGGGGAGGTTTGGGCGCCTCCCCAAACCTCCCCAAACCTCGGCAGGTCTCCGTTCCTCCGCGCAGACCTGCCGACGTTTGGGGAGGTTTGGGCGCCTCCCCAAACCTCGGCAGGTCTCCGTTCCTCCTGCCGACCTTTGGGGAGGTTTGGGCGCCTCCCCAAACCTCCCCAAACCTCGGCAGGTCTCCGTTCCTCCTGCCGACCTTTGGGGAGGTTTGGGCGCCTCCCCAAACCTCGGCAGGTCTCCGTTCCTCCGCGCAGACCTGCCGACCTTTGGGGAGGTTTGGGCGCCTCCCCAAACGTCCCCAAACCTCGGCAGGTCTCCGTTCCTGTTTGGGGAGGTTTGGGCGCCTCCCCAAACCTCCCCAAACCTCGGCAGGTCTCCGTTCCTCCGCGCAGACCTGCCGACGTTTGGGGAGGTTTGGGCGCCTCCCCAAACCTCCCCAAACCTCGGCAGGTCTCCGTTCCTGTTTGGGGAGGTTTGGGCGCCTCCCCAAACCTCCCCAAACCTCGGCAGGTCTCCGTTCCTGTTTGGGGAGGTTTGGGCGCCTCCCCAAACGTCCCCAAACCTCGGCAGGTCTCCGTTCCTCCGCGCAGACCTGCCGACCTTTGGGGAGGTTTGGGCGCCTCCCCAAACGTCCCCAAACCTCGGCAGGTCTCCGTTCCTGTTTGGGGAGGTTTGGGCGCCTCCCCAAACGTCCCCAAACCTCGGCAGGTCTCCGTTCCTCCGCGCAGACCTGCCGACCTTTGGGGAGGTTTGGGCGCCTCCCCAAACGTCCCCAAACCTCGGCAGGTCTCCGTTCCTGTTTGGGGAGGTTTGGGCGCCTCCCCAAACCTCGGCAGGTCTCCGTTCCTCCGCGCAGACCTGCCGACCTTTGGGGAGGTTTGGGCGCCTCCCCAAACGTCCCCAAACCTCGGCAGGTCTCCGTTCCTGTTTGGGGAGGTTTGGGCGCCTCCCCAAACGTCCCCAAACCTCGGCAGGTCTCCGTTCCTCCGCGCAGACCTGCCGACGTTTGGGGAGGTTTGGGGAGGCGCCCAAACCTCCCCAAAGGTCGGCAGGTCTGCGCGGAGGAACGGAGACCTGCCGAGGTTTGGGGAGGTTTGGGGAGGCGCCCAAACCTCCCCAAACAGGAACGGAGACCTGCCGAGGTTTGGGGAGGTTTGGGGAGGCGCCCAAACCTCCCCAAACGTCGGCAGGTCTGCGCGGAGGAACGGAGACCTGCCGAGGTTTGGGGAGGTTTGGGGAGGCGCCCAAACCTCCCCAAACAGGAACGGAGACCTGCCGAGGTTTGGGGACGTTTGGGGAGGCGCCCAAACCTCCCCAAAGGTCGGCAGGTCTGCGCGGAGGAACGGAGACCTGCTGAGGTTTGGGGAGGTTTGGGGAGGCGCCCAAACCTCCCCAAACAGGAACGGAGACCTGCCGAGGTTTGGGGACGTTTGGGGAGGCGCCCAAACCTCCCCAAAGGTCGGCAGGTCTGCGCGGAGGAACGGAGACCTGCCGAGGTTTGGGGAGGTTTGGGGAGGCGCCCAAACCTCCCCAAACAGGAACGGAGACCTGCCGAGGTTTGGGGAGGTTTGGGGAGGCGCCCAAACCTCCCCAAACGTCGGCAGGTCTGCGCGGAGGAACGGAGACCTGCCGAGGTTTGGGGAGGTTTGGGGAGGCGCCCAAACCTCCCCAAACAGGAACGGAGACCTGCCGAGGTTTGGGGACGTTTGGGGAGGCGCCCAAACCTCCCCAAAGGTCGGCAGGTCTGCGCGGAGGAACGGAGACCTGCCGAGGTTTGGGGAGGTTTGGGGAGGCGCCCAAACCTCCCCAAACAGGAACGGAGACCTGCCGAGGTTTGGGGACGTTTGGGGAGGCGCCCAAACCTCCCCAAAGGTCGGCAGGTCTGCGCGGAGGAACGGAGACCTGCCGAGGTTTGGGGACGTTTGGGGAGGCGCCCAAACCTCCCCAAAGGTCGGCAGGTCTGCGCGGAGGAACGGAGACCTGCCGAGGTTTGGGGAGGCGCCCAAACCTCCCCAAACAGGAACGGAGACCTGCCGAGGTTTGGGGACGTTTGGGGAGGCGCCCAAACCTCCCCAAAGGTCGGCAGGTCTGCGCGGAGGAACGGAGACCTTCCGAGGTTTGGGGAGGTTTGGGGAGGCGCCCAAACCTCCCCAAACAGGAACGGAGACCTGCCGAGGTTTGGGGACGTTTGGGGAGGCGCCCAAACCTCCCCAAAGGTCGGCAGGTCTGCGCGGAGGAACGGAGACCTGCCGAGGTTTGGGGAGGTTTGGGGAGGCGCCCAAACCTCCCCAAAGGTCGGCAGGAGGAACGGAGACCTGCCGAGGTTTGGGGACGTTTGGGGAGGCGCCCAAACCTCCCCAAAGGTCGGCAGGAGGAACGGAGACCTGCCGAGGTTTGGGGAGGTTTGGGGAGGCGCCCAAACCTCCCCAAAGGTCGGCAGGAGGAACGGAGACCTGCCGAGGTTTGGGGACGTTTGGGGAGGCGCCCAAACCTCCCCAAAGGTCGGCAGGAGGAACGGAGACCTGGGGAGGTTTGGGGAGGCGCCCAAACCTCCCCAAAGGTCGGCAGGAGGAACGGAGACCTGCCGAGGTTTGGGGAGGCGCCCAAACCTCCCCAAACGTCGGCAGGTCTGCGCGGAGGAACGGAGACCTGCCGAGGTTTGGGGAGGCGCCCAAACCTCCCCAAACGTCGGCAAGTCTCCGTTCCTCCGCGCCCTGCCTGCCTGCTTCTTTCCGCTGCGGAAAGAAGCAGGCAGGCAAGGCGCGGAGTTTGGGGAGGTGCGCGCGCACCTCCCCAAACCTCCCCAAACTTCGGCAGGTCTCGGACGGCGGTGGCTTGGGAGAGGTGCAGGCGATCCCGGAAGCACCAAAGCCTCGGCCGCGCACAAGTCCTCGGTAAGTTTTTTTGTTGACTGGAGTATAAGCCGAAGTGGAATTTTTCAGCCCAAAAAGTGGGCTGAAAAATTCGGCTTATACTCAAGTATATACGGTATTCTGTTTATGAAATAAATGAAACAAGCACCAAGCTTTGTGTTATTATTCACTCAAGACTCCCTTCTACATCACCAAGATTCACATGAAGCTCTGACAACATTCAAAGGGAACCATATGCAAAAAGGCAGAAAGCTTGTCAGGGAGAGAATGTTTTTCCTGAATTCCAATTCTCAGAATTCAGAAATGAAAAGCTGCATTCATCCACGAGTATGATCAGGGACTCAAACTCACGAATCTGGGGGGGGGGGGAATCCATGGAAACCATCACCTATTTTTTATGGCGATGCCTTTCCTCAGTATTCTTCTCCTTAACCCCCTGTGAAAGATGGTCCCATAACCTACATTCCTTATCAGTAAGTACAAAGGGGGAGGGCAGGGGAGAGAGATTAAAACCAGGAAGATAGCCGAGTTATTTACTTAAATTCATACCTCTTATTTGAAAGGCAGATAGCAGCTGTTTGTAGTGTTTTGTAAGTTTGTGAACCATTTTGAATTTGCAATATTTCTGCATAAATACGATCTAAATGTGATGTTCTCTGCACAAATCATAAAACTAATGATAACCTAATTAAACAAAAACATCATAGCCATTCATGTATTGATTGATACGTGTACCATTTTAGGGAACTAGAGTTCCTACTTTCCTCTGACAGTACATGTTCCTCTGCAACAGGTATTTCATTGAATTAAATCTCTTCCTCTACTATTCAGGTAGCAACATCCAGCAAGTGTTTAAAAAGCGCAGTTCGTAATAAGTTCAGTTTTGCAATGAAGAACTTGCTTTCAGCCATTCTATGCTTGTCCCACGTCATTGAAGGACTAAGGCCAGGGCTTTTTTTGTCATAAACGCTCAGAACGGAGTTCTGGCACCTTTTTTGGATGGAACCTTGTAGGGTAGGCAAGGCGGGTTGTATGACGTGTGAGTTCCGGCACCGTTTTCTTTTACAAAAAAAAGCACCGACTAAGGCTAAGACATTGCACCATCTTTAGTTTTCTATAAACTTCCAATATGCCAGGCAATTTTCAGTTACAATTGCCCCTTTCTTGCAAAAGCATTGCCTGAGTTAGCAAGTTCATGCTACATTCTGGGTCTTAATTGTCCTAATCAAATGTGTTGCATGTTATATGTATTTGTGAGGTGGTTTTATAAATTACTGTACAGCAGGAAGCATATATTTCAACACATGCTTATTTCTAAATACAAAGCTTCTACAATTTCTAAACGCTATGGCACGAAGGAGAGCTAAGAGGCTAAGAGCTAATAAAATATTTCCTTTTATGCTCTTAGCCTACAAATAAACAAAACTGAAATAATATGTGGATAATTCAGTTGCAATATCCTTCTTCTTTTTTTAATTCCATTTATATCCCGCCCTTCTCCGAAGACTCAGGGCGGCTTACAAGCTTTCAGTTATCTTCATAATACCATTCGAACTAAGATTCCAGACAATTGCTATCCTCTTCCCTGGAGGTAGGGAAACTGGGATTTCCACATCCCCTGTCAACGCCTCCCCCTATGCCTCTGCCAATACCTCCGCCCCCCCCCTCCCCCCCTGCACTGACACCGCAGGCCAGACAGGGATAGCTGAAGCACTGGATGTGGCCCGTGGGCCATAAAATGTCCAGGTCTGCTCTAACCGAATTATCCCATCCAGAATAGGACAGATAGATCAAATTTCTCCTGTTAAAAGCACAGCTGCCCAACTTCTAATCTACCAGCAGAGCCGATTTGGAGTCAAAGAGGAAATCGCTAAAAATTGCAGCCACTTCATATTCCACTGATACCATTTTTCCATTAGCAGTAGCAAATTAGCTTGATCCTGAGATTGTTTTTCTTAGATTAGGACACCTTTATTTATTTTGATATATTTTTAATGACAAACCAGGCGAGAAGGTAAATTATCACATACTTCCGCATTTATTGGTCATTTTTGCAACCAAACAGTAGCAATTGCAACAAATACAAACTTCAACAAATAATCTTTTAACAGTTGCAAATATATCCTTCAGGCCAAACTAGTTTAATGATTGCAGTTATTACATTTTCAACAAACATTGTTCCCAAACACAAAATCAAGTATTATGACAAGGACAAAGGAGGTCCCTGATGAGTGTAATGGAATGGAACAGAATGATGCTATTCCAGGATGCATCTTCTGAACTGGAGTTAGTTTTTCTTTGGCTTTCCTATTTCGTAGAAATTATACAACATATAGCCAACTCCTGAAGATATAAGAAAGACAATATATTATGATAGCCAGAACACAGATGCTCAATTGTAGTTCCCCTTAAAATACAACAGAGATGTACACAGACCCCTTTCACTTTCGTTTTAAAGGCAGAGATGCCAGATTAAGAGGTTTTAGAAAAGTCTTTCATTCCATTATTTTTTACATTTTAAAGGTCGATAGATAACATGAGTCCAGTTTCAATAAAGCTTTAAGCACATTTATTTTAAAAATTAATTACCCAAACCTCTAAGCTTTAAAACAGTATTTTAAAACACTGTAAATGTGTTTTTGCTAATTACACTTTTATTGTAATTTAAAAGCAGCACAACAGACACTAAGCAATTGAAACTAAGCATTTTAAAATCTAGATGTCAAAAAATTTCAACATACATTGAGAGATTGGGTCAAATATAGCCAACAGCAAATAAGTCTAAATTTTTAAAAATGGTATTCAATTTTCTTTTACTGAACAAAATGAGACTTAAGTCTTCTGTAATGGAAATAGTTACATATCTGAATTATGTCCTGTAACTCAAAAATAAAGATCCATATGAAGAACATCCCCAAAAGGCAACCCAAATATTTATAATGGTTTTTTTCTGAAAACAATTTTAAAATCAGATTAAAAGGATGAGGTAATAATTCTCTCATATTACACTGAATATATGAAAGATTTTGTATAACAAAAGGTTGCTATAAACAAATACAGCATCATATCAGGGGAATATTTTACCAAATTATTGACATTAAATATTTTAATTAATTATCAAATACTGTATTTGTTCAACTAAAAAAGACCTAGAACATTTCAAATTATCTCCTTTGGATTTAAATAGAGAAGGGTAGATTCTTTTGAAAATTTTAGGAGGCTAAAACAGCTTAGCTTATACTTAAAACTTACCACAAACAGAAAGGAGCATAGTAATACGATACAGCAGAACATCTGGTATTCCATTTTTCAAATGCACTGGAAGGCCATTATCTTCCTAAATCAATGACACAAAGCTCAGTATTCACGTATTAGTTTTGGATTAGCTTCTACAAATCAAGTTTCTCCTCAACAATAAAATTAAACTTCTGTAGCCATAGTTATAACATCCAAAAATGAAATCTTGATCTGTTGAAAATAGGCTTAAAATACAAAGCATTCTTTCTTTTTTCTAGGTACCTGTTATTATAGTACCGCCAATCCTGCAACTCAAAATCTTACCTTGAATTAAGAATGTACAAACCCTGAAGTATTTTTCCAAAAGATAAATTGTTTTGTTTTGATCTAACATAAGGACAATTGGTAGATTTTACAAAACAAGGCGGTAATATGAGACGACTGTATGACTGTAATTATGGAATGTCAATTGAGACTGAAGTATTAAGGATACAGGGGAAAAAAGGACGAGAGCCTGCCCGTTATTTTTATTCAGATGCTTTCACTTTTGGATTACAATAGTAGATTGGCAACCACCAGTAACTAGTAAAAGTACAAGAGATAGGAGGAGGAAGATGAGAGCAAACCACTGAAGGGGGATTACCTGAAGATGCTGCAGAAAATGTTTGAAGAATTGGGCGAGAAGGTATCTGAATCAGTTAATACTAATTTGGAAGCTTTTGACGAAAGAATGGAAGAAAGATATGCAAAAATGAAAGAGGAAATGAAAGAAGCTAACAAAATCAAAGAATCTATAGACCTAGGGATACTTAAACAAAACTGACCCCCCCCAAAAAAAATCAGATTATGAAAGGTTTCATAATTAGGTAGGCTTATGACGTCATAACATAGACTAAAAAGGAAACGTGACTGGACCAGGTGGTTTACCAGCTTATTACAAATGGTTTGTGGTTGAACACTGATGGGCTTTACCAAATATTATGAATTCAGCATAAGCCTTCATCAATCTCAGGTCCTCTGTCTGAGGCATGGGACTTTGAGGGATCTGTGCAGTCATCTTAGCTGTTCCTAGCACTGCCCTCTTCTGAACAGAAACCTCTGATGTTGTTCCTGGGATCTATTGGAGCCGCTCTCCCAGTGGAGGCGTCACAGCCCGAGTGCTCCTACCATTACTGGCTCCACTTTGGGCTTTATTTTTCCAATCCTCTCTACTTCCTCCTTTGGGCCTTAATACTTAATTCAGCTTCCTATACTTCTTCCTGATGTTGCTTTCACTTGACACTGCTACATCTATCAATGTGGTGGCTGTCTTTTGGTCTTTGTATACCGCCATGATATCTGGTTGATTGATCTTGGCTTGACAAGGTACTTCCTTTGCTTGATTTTTCTCCCATGTCTGCTGCTACCTCAGGCATTCTTTCAGCAGCTCATCTTTGGTGCCATCTTTCCGATGTACCCCTGGTGCTCTAGGTTTCGGCCAGGACATGGCTTTGACACTCACCAAATCCTGCCCACTTACTGGCTGGTGTACATCTCTGCACATTGTGAGGAACTGCCGGGTCATCACAACTTGAATGGATCTTTGGAGAACAGGATATTTATCTTCTTGGTTTCTGCTTAAGTGTATCTCCTTAACCTGGTAGCTGGAGGCTTCATTTAGCAATCTTCTGTCTATTCATACTCCTTCATATGTTTCATATATCTCTCTTATTAGGTCTACTTTGTAGTAGTAATCCATTAATCCCAGATTCTCTTCTCTCATCCCTGTATGATTTGTTCCAGGTGCCCACTTGTTGTCAGATTATCTTGGTTCCCCAACATCTGATGCCGACCTTATTAATCCAGGCAAAGTCCAAACCACTATGACTCAGTTCATGTCACTCTCATATCTGAGATTGGCAGGAGAATGTTAAGGGGTCTTTGTCCAAAGACCTTACTGGCTAGATAGGTACCAGTTGGGATTCGAACCCTGGTCTCCCACATAAAAGAGCAGTGCTCTAACCAGTACACTATCCAGCTGTTTTATATAAATAAAAAATAAAAAAGGAGGCTTCTCATGGCAGAACAGAAACAAAACCCCACATAGAAAGACAAATTACACTCCAAACCAAATGCAGAGAGGGAAGGAGTGTGTTAACATAGTAATGGAGTGGGCAGTTTTTAGTGAAGAGTCCTGAGAAAAGTGACTTTTTGTACACAGAAGTTCCCAAGAGCTGTAAACAGTGGTATACAGCAAAAGAATCATAAAATCCTCCACTTCTCTATGTCATTCTACTGCAGTTGTCCTTAATGGTAAAAAAAGTACATCCAGCTGCCAATGTTCACACTGTGACATGGAGATTTCTCGCTAGAGTGTAAATTCTAGAATAAACAGCATTAATATCTCAGTTACTTAACAGCAACATAGGAATTCATAATGAGCCAACACTGAAGCATAGCTATCTACTGAACTGAGTAAATAAGCTTAGTGTTAATTCTTTCTTATGATACCTAATAACTGTAAAACAATACATTAAAATTGCTGTATTATTTCACTGGGTACCCTTATAATTTAAAAGCCTAAATTTTTCTTACCTAAAAGTAATAGCTTTTATTTATACATGCCAAGACATGCATACACATTGATAGTTATACATATATTCATCTCAATATAATTCTGGGTTTTGGAATAGCATAACAAACAAATATACAAATTTAAGAAAGAAGCTGTATGATGGCTTTATTACTCAATAACTACTGATAAAGTATCTTGAATCAACTAATTTTACATAAAAAATGTGTAGGAATGATACCAATGCTCCATTACATTTATCTGTTCTCAAAGTAGGAAGATAATCAGCAAATACCTGAAAATGTTTCTGCTTCTCAGCAATCTTGTTTGCAAGCTGCCTGCGAGAGGCAAAGTTTATGGGCTTTTGTGCTACTTTCCGTACAGCCTACAACAGAAATACAAATATGTATTTTGTGTGTGTAACAAAGTCTGTGCAGAGACTCTAGCATGAACCCACCCTAATTAATGACAGCAGTAATATACAAAGGCTGATATTATATTTTTATTATTTATTATAATTTTTAAAAATCCACATCTGCAGAAGTACAAACCTTCTCCCCCTAAAACCTACTAATAACCTAACCTAACAATGTTAACTATGGTAACAGATACCTGCAGGTGAGATGCATGGCATGTAAGTTGAATAAATTAAAGAAATTTACATTAAATTGTGGGATGCTGTTACAATATATGCTGAGTTGCAGTGATTGCCAGAAAAACAATAGTAGAGGAAGGCTCTACTTGCATACTGAATATCCACATGAAGCCTTCTACATGGATAGCATAATGTCCATAATTTTGATCTCTGCTGTAATCAAAATCATTTACGAAGGGTCTACAGGCTGCATCCATGAGTATTATAGTTTATACTAACTTTTCTCAAAATTAGCATAGCATCTTTTGAAAAATAGGATCACCAATTATTTTTACTGCTGGGAATAATAATTCATATAATAATTCATATATATACACATACACACACACACACATATATATAATATGAGCTGTCACTGTTGTGACTACTGCCTGTGGATGGCCTTGGGTTAGGCTGAAACAGGAAATAAGATTTGTCCCGTGTTTGGGGCCTAGCAAGGTATTCTAAATACTTAACAAACACTTAAAATACACACACACACACACACACACACACGCTAGTTGTTTCCAACTCTAGGGGCTGGACAAGCGCCTGTCCGAGGACGTCTCTGCGGCATGACTAGACGCCAAAGGCGCACAGAACGCTGTTACCTTCCCACCATGGTGGTCCCTATTTTTCTACTTGCATTTTTACGTGCTTTCCAACTGCTAGGTTGGCAGAAGCTGGGACAAGTAACAGGCACTCACTCTGATACGCAGCAATCGGGATTCGACCCGCCAAACTGCCGACCTTCTGATCAACAAGTTCAGCGTCCTAATCCACTGAGCCACCGCGTCCCTTTTATATATATACTTATTTGTTCTCATCAGTCAGCCACACCCTTCTGAGATTCAAACCTGGGCTGACTGCACATTAGGCAGTTGTTTTAACACACACACACACACACACACACACACACACGTGTGTGTGTGTGTAAATTTTTGGATTGCTAACAAAGAATTAAAGGGAGACTGATATGGCCATTTCAAACTTATTTGTTCTCATATTCGAACCTGGGCCGATTGCACATTAGGCAGTTGTTTTAACCTCTAGGCTACAGGCTCTTTCTCGCTTTGTTAGCTGAGAGGCAAGGGAGATATGTGTTAAGTATTTGTTAAGTATTTTAGAGGTTAAAACAACTGCCTAATGTGCAATCGGCCCAGGTTCGAATCTCAGAAGGGTATGGTATATATCTTTACTATAGCGTCTTACATAACAGCCCTCAGAATCCTGTTAGCTTTACAGGTAGTCCTCGACGTATGACCATAACTGAGCCCCAAATTTGTGTTGCTAAGCGAGAAATTTGTTAACTTGAGTTTTGACCCATTTTACGACTTTTCTTGCCACATTTGTTAAGCGAATCGCTTGCAGTTGTTAAGTTAGTAACACCGTTGTTCAGTTAATCTGGCTTTCCCATTGACTTCGCTTGCCAGGAGGTCACCAAAGGGGATCACGTGACCCTAGGACACGGCAACCGTCATAAATATGAACCCAATTGCCTAAACATCTGAATGTAAATCACATGACCCTGGGAATGCTGCAACAGTAAACAAAACAGTCATTAAGTCACATTTTTTTCCAGTGCCTTTGTAACTTCGGTCACTTGCTCTCAACATGGGGCTGCCCCTGAGGACCACTCGGAGGCTTCAGCTGGTGCAGAATGCAGCCGTGCGAGTTGTGATGGGAGTCTCCCGATACTCCCATGTAACACCTCTTCTCCGCGAGCTGCATTGGCTTCCGGTTGCCCTCCGGGTGAGATTCAAGGTGCTGGTGATGACCTATAAAGCCCTAAATGGCGAGGGTCCGGGATATCTGAGGGAACACCTGCTGCCGGCATCAAGCTCCCTTCGTCCTGCGTGCTCCCACAGGGAGAGCCTCCTCAGGGTGCCGCCGGTCAAGGATTGCCGACGGGCGATCCCCAGGGGGAGGGCCTTCTCTGTGGGCGCGCCTGCCCTATGGAATCAACTGCCAACGGAACTCCGGACTGCCCCCGACTTTCGTTCATTTCGCCGGGACCTAAAAACCTGGCTCTTTGAGCTATCTGGTCTCGACTGAGGGGTTTTAATGTTTTTAAATTGTGATTTTAATTTTTTGCGGCTAGACTTAAATTTAATTTTATTTTAATTTTATATTGGATTGTTTTTAAATTTTGCCTTGTAAACTCGCCCTGAGTCCTTTGGGAATAGGGCGGTATATAAACCGAATAAATAAATAAACAAATAAATAAATAAATAAATAAATAAATAAATAAATAAATAAATAAACAAACCAAATAAACCAATAAACCAATAAACAAACAAACAAACAAACAAACAAATAAACAAATAAACAAATAAATAAATAAACAAACGAAGTGTGGTAAGTAAAGGGCAGGGGTCTGCAACCTCGGCTCTTTTATGACTCGTGGACTTCAACTCCCAGAATTCCTGAGCCAGCATAGCTGGCTCAGGAATTCTGGGAGTTGAAGTCCACGAGTCATAAAAGAGCCGAGGTTGCCGACCCCTGGTCGAGGGCCACCTGTACTCCCTGAACGGGAGATGCCTGATCCGCGCTACGCTGCCCCTCAACTGTCCACACCGGGGCGCTCTTCTTTCACCCCTCACCCCATGCACGACAAGGTCTGCGAAGCTCTACTTGCCAACCGTTAGCGCGGGACCAAGACCGGGAAGCCACCATAAAAATCTGCATCGCCCGAGTCACCTTGAACCCAGCTGTCCTCTCTGAGGTTAACCACCCGGCTTCGTACGGTTATCGTCGAGCGGAGTAGAGAGGAGCAGTCTTGGCCCTCAGGCCCCAATACGGGCGGAAAGGCGGACATATTTTTTTTAAAAAAAGAAAAGAAAAGAAAAAAACCCCACATCTCAACGGTTCCCCAGGGTAACCTGCCCCTCCCCTCCCGGACTCACGTACCAAAAGGGTTCGAAACATCTTGACAGCTCCGCCAATCGCTCCCTCGCCTCCGCCGAGAACAACCCCCCACCAGGGCAAGTGTAGGAAGGAAGTACGGCGCGGTCCCCCGCCCTGTGACGTCACGCGGCCAAACTTCCGCTAAAAGACGGAAGGAGCGTCGCTCTAGCTCTGGGGCATCGATGGCCCAGTGAGGTGAACGCGAGGAAGCGGGGGGGGGGGGGCGGGGGGGGAAGGCAAGTGCTGTATATTATAAGATACGGCTCTTCAAACTTGGCCCTTTTATGACTTGTGGACTTCAACTCCCAGAATTCCTCAGCCAGGCATGCTGGCTGAAGAATTCTGGGAGTTGAAGTCCACAAGTCATAAAAGGGCCAAGTTTGAAGATCCCTGTTTAAATATAAGACGTTATAGGAGGGGAGGGGAGGGGAAGGGTTGCGGCGGGAAAGAGTACTAAAGGCCGTTTTTATTTTTCGTTTTTCTCTTCTCTGGTGTGTTTTTTTTTGTTTTTTGCACGAGTGTAAAACTTTCGGAACCAAATGAGAGGCCGTTTATGAAGTCGGCAAGGTCATATAATGCAGCGTTTCCCAACCTTAGGAACTTGAAGATGCGTGGACTTCAACTCCCAGAATTCCCCAGCCAGCATAGCTGGCTGGGGAATTCTGGGAGTTGAAGTCCACGCATCTTCAAGTTCCTAAGGTTGGGAAACGCTGATATAATGGAGCCGAAGGGCGCCCACCTGCGCTTGATTAAGCCTCGGCTTTTCCTGAACTTCGAGCGAGGCCATTGAGTCCGAATTTCTTTTCACCCTGTGGTTCTTGCCACTGAGAGAAGAAACCCGAAGAAATGTAGAACCCTTATATGGGAGCCATCAGAAGAACCGGCTCCTAATTTTTCTTGGGATTCGAGCATCCAACTCAGGATGTCAAAACCACGTCTGGCCGAAATTGCAGTGCTTTATTCCGGTGATGTTTTGTTTTAATCTGGCAAAATGCTTCTGCTTTTAAAAGCTGCCAGCTATGTGGAGATGCCTTTTTTAATTTTTTTTTTAAAAGTCCCTCCTCGTATTCTTTAGAATCTTTAGAGAATTCTTTAGAAAATTCTAACCTTGCTGTCTTCGTGGCAGGGCAAAAGTAATCATTTTCCTCTTGGGGAGTACTATAAAGCTTCTGCATCCCAAGCTGGGAAATCTTATGACTGCATTCCTCTTAGCCTTGCCTGAAAAAAAGTGCATGGTCAGATTGTCCATGCCTGGCATGAGTTTAATTGTAATTAATTTCTAACATAATTCTGGCCAATTAAAAATTAATATGGGCACTATACAAGATTCAAAAAACCAGATTACTATTATTTAAAAAATAGAATGGCTGCCAAGAACTGTATTTGCAAAAGTGATTGCTATGCTGAACTTGGCTCAACTCAATGGAGAATATATATTTAATAGAATGTAGATAAGTTTTTATTCCAAGATGTCAATTTTTTTCCTAGATTGAGGGCCTAAACTTCAGGCAGATGCTTGGTTCCATCCATCCACTATTTTCATTTTCTAGATATATTTATTGGTCGCACTTGGACTTGTATATGAAGATAATGCCATTTTCTCATGATTTATAACCTTCAAGAAAGTTGGAGGCTAGTGGGCAGCAGCATAACCTAGGGGTATTATGTTGCCCTTCCATCCCCGTGTCTGCAAAATATGATAGCATAACTGTAATTTACTTCTGGTGTCAAATGCTATGTGTATACACATTGGTACAGAGGAGAGTAAAAAATTAAGGTTACTAAACTGGATATAAAGGTAAAGGTTCCCCCGCTCATGTGTGCTAGTCGTTTCCGACTCTAGGGGCCGGTGCTCATCTCCGTTTCAAAGCCGAAGAGCCAGCGCTTGTCCGAGGACGTCTCCGTGGTCATGTGGCTGGCATGACTAGACGCCAAAGGCGCACGGAACGCTGTTACCTAGATATACAGGTAGCCAATTCAGACCTAAAACCAGGACATTCATGAACAAAATTAATATCAAAAATAATTTTGCCAGGTGGTAATGCACAGAATTATTCAAATTCATTCACTGCCATTTTTTGAAGATGAGATACACATCATAATTCTAGTTGTACTTACTACCGGTGTTCAGTGTTTCAAATATGAAGGCAAAAGCAGATGCCTGCCACTCCTTAAAGCACAATCTGTTTCCTTAAAGAATGCACAAATACTACCTTATCTATAGCTACTGCACTATCTGGGAAAAGATGTGTAGGGGAAAGAGTTGCAGACCAATTCCTGTGCTCCCATCCTCATATGCCCCACCTCCTTTGCCACCTAATTTGAAGCACATGTCCCATTGAATACAGAAGTGTCCATGTAATGTACATATTATTGTGCATGCCTCCCACTGAACTGTCCCTGCAAGTTCTTCTAGAACAAGATTAAAAAAATGTGTGAAAGAATTAGTGGTGAAGGTGGTTTGACTGCAGTATTTAAACAAAGATGCATCAAGCTATGAAACAAAAGCTATTTTTTAAATTAAGTATTTCTGATAACAGCATTAGAAGAGTCTGATTCTGTAACTCGGGTGTCAAACTGCCGGCCCATGGGCCGGTTGCATCATACGAAGGCTGCACCTACCCCAGCTCCAGCAATGCAAAAAAGTCACGATGCATCGCGACACGTCATGTTACCTGGCGAGTTTGACATCTGTGCTGTAACTGATAGCAGAATCTTAAATTATTTGAACAAATTTAAAAGCGCCTTAAGTCATTCCATAACATCCTTGTATATTATTCATGCTCAGTGTACTCATTTTAACAGAAGTAGCTTTCTCCCAATGTTGCATTTAGTATTCTAACCTATTTATTCTGTCATTATTCAGTTGGTGATTTCTTGAACTCTCTTGCAGTTCAAGGAAATGGGTCTGTTTTATAGCATTACTTGCTATATAAAGCTTGTTTTAGAATAAAATAATCCAAGTAATACTACAGTATTGCAGGAACTGATAACTTCCATTTTTTTCTACTTTTCTAATTTTCTTCATTATTAGAAGAATCTGCCTTGTGCTGAATTTTTCTTTTTAGTTCTGTAATACAATATTGGTTGTCACTGCTTAACTCACCCATTTCAGTAGTTCTCTTTTATACAACCAACTTTCATTCTTCTTTCCTCAACTTTTATTTTTATTTATTAAATTTACCCTGCCCATCACAGGCAAGCAACTGGGTGGCATATTGTATGGAAATAAATACCTTCTTTTCCACACTAGGCAAATTAATTTAAATTTGTACGTCCACTGATATATCTTACTGCTTTTTGTTAATATTTAGTAAAAGACAAGCTGAAACAGTTACTTAATCCAACAGGTTTCATCTGGCTGAATAGAAATTTCTTACAAATAGTCCACAATTTACCGCAGTTGGGACCAGAATTTTGATTGCTAAGCAATGTGATAAGTCATTATGTCACTGGACTCAATTTTATGATCATTTTTACTGGAGTTGTTAAGTGAATCACATGGTTATTATGCAGATGTACATAATGCAAATCTGGCTTTCCCAATTGAAGTTGCTTGCCAGAAACCAGTTGGGCAGATTGCAGATTATGATCACATTACTGCAGAATGCTGCAACCGATCGTTAACGTGAGTCGGTTGCCAAGCACCCAAAATATAATCATGTGACCACAAGGATGGTACAACGATCATAACTTCAAGCACAGGTTGTAAAACACTTTTTTTCAGGCTGTTGTAACTTTAAACATTGTTAAACAAATGGTCATAAGCCAAGAACCACCTGCCTTTAGATATGCAAAGCAAATGCAAGATTTGGATCAGGCATTATTGTTCAATTGTCGATCATGACCACTTAATTTAGCATTATTTTTTTGTTGAATAGAATATTTCCTTAATAAAAAAGGGACTGTGCAATAATCCAGACTCTAAGGGTTATGGAGTGCTGTGAGGTTGCATGTACAATACCTGTTGGCATTTCTTTAAATCAAAATGACTTTTTCCAAGGCCTCACAAGTTGCCCATAGGAGTTGTATCAACACTCATGTACTCCAAATTGTCTTTTCCCCTTTGAATCAAGACTGCTGTATAACGCCAATCCCTATTCCTGCAAGGCATAACAAATCCTCTACCTATATTGTGAATGGGTAATCTTGTCCTGGCAGCATGGAAAGTCTAACTATGCTTAATGTAAACATGGCAAGTGTTTAAGTATGTAATAGGTGACAAAGTAGCCAAGTTGTGAATGAATATTTTGATCAAATTGTACTAGTTTTATAAGAAAATTAGCTTGTTCTGTTGGAATTCACCCTTCAGTTTTTTTCTACCAGATGTTTTCAGTAAGCATGACTGCCAGTAGTTATTAGGGAGACTTTGTGTCCGCGGGAGACCACCGTTCCCCAGATAGTCGGGTGTGAGTCTCTCTTTTTGAGATGTGGTCCTGGGGCGTAGTTGGGCTTGCTGCTGGTGTACCTTTCGCCTAGTCTGCCTGAGCTACTCAACATCCTCTCGGGGTTGGTGATTGAGTTCCCCAAACTTATAGTTTTGGGTGACTTCAATCTACCATCCCTAGGAGGATCATCTGAGTTAGCTCGGGAGTTCATGGCTTCCATGACGGCCATGGACCTGACGCAAGTAATTCTTGGACCGACTCATTTGGGAGGCCACACCCTTGACTTGGTTTTCTTATCTGGACGGTGGTTAGATGATCTTGGGGGGGGCTCCCCAATTGTTATGCCCCTGTCATCTCCTGCGGCTGGTCTTCCGTTTTGCCACCCCCCGCCATGGGTGTATGGAACCAACTAGATGGTACCGCCCCAGGCACTTAATGGATCCTGATAGGTTCCAGGCAGCGCTGGGGTCACCACCTGCCTCCGTTGCTCACAACTTGGCAGATGCCTTAGTGGAAGCCTGGGAAAGGGCAGCCACGGAGGCACTTGACCGAGTTGTACCCTTGCGGCCCCTGACCCGGTGCAGATCCCAGCGAGCTCCATGGTTCTCCGCAGAGCTTCGGGAGATGAAGCGTCGGAGACGGGGCCTAGAGAGCTGTTGGAGGTCCAGCCGATCCGAATCCGACCGATTGCGACTAAGAACCTATATTAGGTCTTATCTTGCAGCGATAAGGGCGGTGAGGTCTAATTAGTTCTCCGCCCTTGTCGCGTCCGCAGATAACCGCCCAGCCACCCTGTTTAGGGTGACCCGCTCCCTCCTTAATCAGGAGGTGAGGGAGGAACCCTTGCAGGGTCGTGCCGAGGAGTTTAGTCAACATCTCTCGGATAAAATCGCTCGGATTCGGACCGGTCTGGACTACAACTGGGCAGAGTCTGACGATCAGGACACGGGCGGTCTTGTCGATGTTATCTGGGAGGAGTTTGATTCTGTGACCCCGGAGGAAGTGGACAGGATTATGGGGAGATTGAGCTCCACCACATGTTTATTGGACCCGTGCCCGTCCTGGCTGGTTTATGCAGCCCGGGAGGGGACACGAGGCTGGTTCCAGGCGGTTATATCTGCCTCTTTGAGTGAGGGTAGTTTCCCTGCTGTCTTGAAGGAAGCGGTGGTGAGACCTCTCCTCAAGAAGCCTGCCTTGGACCCAGCTGTGTTAAATAACTTTCGTCCGGTCTCCAACCTTCGCTTCCTTGCGAAGGTTGTTGAGAGTGTGGTTGCGCATCAGCTCCCGCTGGTCCTGGATGAAGCGGATTATCTAGACCCGTGCCAATCAGGTTTCAGGCCCGGGTACAGCACGGAGACGGCATTGGTCGCTCTGGTGAATGATCTCTGGAGGGCCCGGGACAGGGGATATTCCTCTGTCCTATTCCTATTAGACCTCTCAGCGGCTTTCGATACCATCGACCATGGTATCCTGCTGTGGCGTCTCAGGGGATTGGGAGTGGGAGGCACAGTTCTTCAGTGGTTCTCCTCCTATCTCCTGGGACGTTCGCAGTCGGTGTTGGCAGGGGGGCAGAGGTCGACCTCGAGGTCTCTCGTTTGTGGAGTTCCTCAGGGGTCGGTCCTCTCGCCTCTCCTGGTCAACATCTACATGAAACCGCTGGGTGAGATCATTCGTGGTTTTGGAGTTGGGTATCATCAGTATGCTGATGATACCCAACTTTTCATTTCTACCCCAAACCACCCCAGTGATGCCCTCGATGTGATGTCCCGTTGCCTGGAAGCGGTTCGGGTCTGGATGGGGAGGAACAGACTTCAACTCAACCCCGACAAGACTGAGTGGCTGTGCATACCGGCATATTCAGAATATTCCACCTCTTTCCATGGGGGGTGAGCTTTTACCCCCCGTAGATAGGGCTCGCAACTTGGGAGTCCTCCTAGATTCGCTGCTTACTTTGGAAGACTATATAGTGGCTGTGACTAGGGGGGCCTTCGCCCAGGTTCGCCTGGTGCGCCAGTTGCGGCCCTATCTAGACCGGGATGCCCTGTGTACGGTCACTCATGCGCTCGTGACCCCTCGTCTGGACTACTGCAACGCTCTCTACATGGGGCTTCCCTTGAAGACCACTCGGAGGCTCCAACTGGTACAGAATGCAGCCGCGAGAGTTGTCTTGGGAGTTTCCCGATACTCCCATGTTACACCTCTGCTCCGTGAGCTGCATTGGCTACCAGTTGTCTTCCGAGTGAGATTCAAGGTTTTGGTAATGGTTTTCAAGGCCCTACATGGCATGGGTCTGGAGTACCTCGGGGATCACCTGCTGCCGGCGTCAACTTCCCTCCGCCCTGTGCGTTCCCACAGTGAGGGCCTCCTCAGGGGCCTCCTCAGGCCACCAGTCAGAGAATGTCGTCTGGCGGCCCCCAGGGGGAGGGCCTTCTCTGTGGGCGCTCCGGACTTATGGAATCAGCTGCCGGTTGAGCTCCGGACGGCGCCTGACCTTCGCTCCTTCCGACGCGATCTGAAGACCTATTTATTTGAACAAGCCGGCCTGGCCTGATGGGGGATGTGTTGGGGTTTTTATTGCGGGTTTTTTATACTATTATCTATTGTTTTAGCTCGGGCTTCTATTTAATTCTCTTTTAACTTTTGTACCGTGTATTTTATATGTGCCCTGTTCACCGCCCTGAGTCCTTCGGGAGAAGGGCGGTATACAAATATAATAAACTTAAACTTAAACAATAGCTAAAAGAGAAAGATCAGCTAATACAAAATCATATTTTTTGTCAAGTTAAAAGTTTATTCTTGGTAAAAATATTTTTTTTCTAAAAGTCCTTCAGGGTATATAAATTTGAATGTATTTACAACAAGCTTTTAAGATAATTACTTTTCTTACCGTAGGAAACAGCTTTAATAGAAGGCAGCAGGTTTTTAATAGGCTTGTTTGAAACAGCTGTCAATTTTAAGAGGGTTAAGACAACTGAAGAAGCTGGCACAATGTTGAAGATTATTTTATATGAAGATAAAAGATTTCTTGCCTGTTAAGATAGGCTAATAAATAGGTGGACCTATTTCCCCCATTACCATCACCAAAATCAACTAAGTTGGTGAAGGTATGAGGGAAATCAACTTAGTTGATTTCAAGCACTCTAGATATGCTATACTATTAGGTATCTGTTCCAGATGCTTGGACTGAAAAAAATATAAGTTTAAGGATTGAATACTTCATTCAAGCTAGTTTAGTCCTATTACCATTTACTTTGTGTGAAACCAGTTATATAATACAATAACAGTTTTAAAAGCCTGTACTGTCTGCTTTCTGCTATAATTTAAGGTGGATACTATAATTAGCATGACTATCCTTTGCCAGTAAAATGATAACGCTCACTGATGAATACTCATTCAAAATCCATAATCTGGTGGTAGTAGCTATTAATTTGTACAATACAGGCACTGGGGAAAAACATTTGCATGCAAGGAAGTATTTTGGGGATAGTTTTGTCCATGGAAGTTGCTTGAATAGGGGAAAAATCGGTTAGATTTTACTTGGTTGTTAAGTTCCAGATTTGTGATGTATCACAACTGCCAAAGTGAATTCTGTGTTACTCTCAAGTCCTTTTTGACAGCCACCAGAGATAAAGCTGTTTTAAGGAGATACATTTCAGATAACCACACTGTTTCATAAAACAAATGATACCATTTATTAAATAGCAAACATTCAGATTGACAAGCAAATTTCATGTAAAACAACATCTATGTACACAGCAATTTTATATATATTAGTATCAATATGTATATATATATGCATATGTATATATACATATAGAGAGAGACATATATATATATGTATATATACATAGTTTTAAAGTCCCTGGTCTGTTTTCTTATAATGTGGACAGATTGGACTTAAAGTGTGCAAGATGCAAAAGTTCCCACATTCCACCACAGCAACTTTTAGCTTATATCTATGTAATATTTGAGGAACACAAGAGCTTTGGGTGAACTGTAGCATCTGAAATTCTTAAAGCCTTGCTTTTTTTAACCAAAAGAAATATTTTTTATTTACTGACACAGTAAATAAATCTCTTCACTTCTATTGGAATAAGCTCAGTGATTTCAGCCACATGGGATGCTGAACATAAGATGGATATTTAAGCAGAACATAATGGGAGTTATTTTTATGCCAGTTACTTCTATATCGAAAGCAGCTTTCATGTCACTGGGCAAAAAGTAAGCTTTTAGTTGAACCAGTTCACATGTCAAAACATACTTATTGGAATTGTGAACATTAAGCAGGAAGTTGGGCTTAATTCATATTGAGTTGTACATGAGTTACAAAGCTCATCTGTGAAATACTTTGGTTGACAAAACCTAAACAGGCTTTTTTTTCCTTCTAAAAACCAGCACACCATTGGTCCTTAAAAATGCTAAGAAAGCTATTCTAAACACATTATTGCTGTACAGTATTGACATGTAAAGCATACAAACGAGCAGCAGATGCATTAGGTGAGGAAAGACTATATGCGCATCATGGCACCTGTCCAGCAACAAGCAAACTTCAAAAAGCCTCTTGACGGCATTGTTTTATGGCTGTTATCTTCAGATTAATCCACTGTGAGGGAAATGAAGGCTTCAAATATGGTTATGTATTCTGTCCCAGAAGCAACTACCAGGGATCTAGCTTTCAAAAGCTGTGTCCACTCTGGACTCGCCTTGATGCACATGCAGTACATGTGATTTCGAGCATTTAGATTAATTGGGAATGTCTGCACTATTGTTCCGGTTTCCGTATTTGTGATGAATGACAAGCAGCACTACTCCAAGAAAAAAACAAATGGAACCCACTGTTATATACGCTATTCCCAGGAATGGATTTTTGCCTCCCATCCATGAAATGGTGCTCAGGATCATCCGTTTCCGCCCATCAAAGCTGTGCACAGGATAATCTGACATATGCATAGGAAAATCATACAGAAATATTGAAGTTGCATAATTTTAAACATCAGCCTAAACAAAAAAACAATACAAAATGGTATAATCAATCCATTTATTATGAAGCTATTCCGCTATACAAAATATTGTAGGCTAACTAATGATATTTTTTTTAAAAAGCAAAGCCAAGTCTACTAGTTGCAGATGTTTTTAAAAAGTGAGGTAATACTCAAGGATTGTTTCGATAATGTAGCTATATTCTCATTAGGACAGCAATAATTGAATTTGAATCTATTGAAGGTTGGTGAGCCTTTAATTTGAGATTTTAGGTCAGAGAGGCTAGTGAATCTCCTTATGAATGAACAACATCTAATCTTAAAAACTTTAAAGAAAATCTCCACAGGCTATTAACTCAATACTGTATGGATTTGGTCGTTGAACTAAGAATTAGCTTCTAAACACTACCTCTGCACCATTCACCTCTTGCAATAATGATACAAAGGAGTGCACCACTATAGCCACCAACCAACTCACTTATGGCTTTTCCCAGCATTATGAATGTATTCACACAATAACAAAAATAACAAAAATGTTATTGCAATCTTCCATATATGTAGATTTTCCTTGGTTGGGAATACGAAATAGTGTAATTATCTACACTATTTCCATTCCATACAATCAAATAATATTAGAATGAAATATATATTTAAATAACCCACCATGTACTCCTACAACGTTTTCCCACTCACTCTGTTCCTTTAGGTAAATGATACACTTAGCCCCTTACAATGTTCAAATAAAGGATACTATATTCTATTTCCAAAGAATATTTCCCAGCTGGCAAAGTAGGTTGTAAGTTATCTTGCTTCTCTATAAGACGATACAGCTTACGGAATGTAGGCAGTGCTGCAGTACGCATCCATACAATAAAGTCTTCATTGATGAACCCGTTGTTGTCCTGATCAGAATCTAACAAATACACTGGCTTGCGCCAGTTGACAGGTTTTGATGTTCCTTTAAAAAAAATGCAAACACTAAAATTAGTCAAGACAATTTATCTTCAGAAAAAGGTGTTTCCGCATTTCACTAAAAACATTTTTCAAGTTACCCTTGTAAAAACTCATTCAAACCATGTGCAACAGTCTTGTTTCCAATATAATCTTTCAGAACAGAAAAAGCAACACAGTAAATAAAAGTAACTTCTTTTACAAAGCCAGGGGCCAACCTAGAGTTTTACAAACTACATTTTTTACCTCCCTATACCCTTGATGAAAAATACTAGGGAGTTATAATTCAATATTACGTGTGGTCATTCCCACCCTCCTTTGAGGACATCTTCTGTAACTTTAAGTAGCAGACATGCTTGCCAAGTATATTTTACTCCTTCCATCAAAATTACTGACACTTCTGTAATTACTGGAAACAGCAGTTTAAAGAGTTATAAAAGAGTTGTGGAGATTGAAAAAGGAATGCACATGGCAGTCCAAGAAGAAATTCTAAAAATAACTCTACTGTTTCAGTAGTGAACATACATCTAGTCACACATATTTTACCTACTTGCGCTTTAAAATCATATGTGTGTGTGTGTCTCTGTGTGTATGTATATATATAAAAAACAATGAAAATAAAATAAATTTCAGCCATTCTAATGACACCATTCCAAGAAGTTTGCAATGAGAATTGTTGCACAATAATATATAAACAATTAGCCACTGGTTATATTTTTACCTTGAAAAAGTATTGTCAAGTTTTTTGTTTCACCAGTAGGATTCCTGAACTTAACATTTTTGTCTGTCCACCAAGCAATGCCTTTTCTCAGCAGAGAAATAGTTATGGGCTTAGAGGTATTGTGGTCATAACGAACAAGTGTCAATGTATCTAAAAAGAAAAACAATTAAAATCTAATCAGTGTCTAGGTTTTATTAATAATTTATATACTTCTGTTTTATGCAAAAGTAAGTACATTGGTTATGAAATGAAATATTTCCAAGTGATTCTGCAAACTGTCATAAGACATGACGTGGCTATCAAAATAAATTATCACAGTACAGAATATACAGAAATGTGAAAACCCAGTGGCCTGTTTTTTCTTCCTAGTCACACAAGTTTAAAAAGTATGTCAAATAAATATGAACTTGAAGCCCATTAGAAGGGAGGTATGATCTTGCATGAACAAATTTGAAACAACTCCTGACGAAGTGGAAAGTGACATGTGCTTGGACCCATAAAATAATACTGGCTTCATTGAAGGAGGGGGTGGCTCCACCAGCCTTCACTTTGGTGAAATTAGCATGCCAGTCATGTTATAAGGATGGGTATGTCTTATACCAAGTCTGGCTAATGACTTGTCTAACTTAATACTCTCTGAACTGAATGAGCATTCAAGTTGGTGTAGGGAACTATATGGATTTCATGAACATTCTTTGTTTTTACTTAACAAAACACAATTCAGAAGTGCAATGTGTCATAATATACTTTTAAAAATATCATACCGTTGAACATGCTGTTGGCAATGGCTCCACAAGGAGCAATTGGTTTATTCTCACTCGTATGGTAAGGTTCACACTCTTTACTAGGTTTCTAAATGATAAAAAAAGAGTCAATTTTGGTATCATGAAAGTAAAAATATTCAGTATAATCACATTAAATCTAAAGTGCAAGAATACCGTATTTTCCGGCGTATAAGACGACTTTTTAACCCATGAAAATCTTCTCAAAAGTTGGGGGGTCGTCTTATACGCCCAGTCGTCTTATACGCTGGGAAAAAAAACATAAATCAGTCGAACGTCCCCGTTCTTGCAAAGCAACTTCAAGCCTCCTTAGTCCAGTCCCCCCTCCATCGTGACTCTCCCTTCCCACCCCCTAGAGCCTCTAAGCCCCTTCCCCTCCCCCTTGCAAACGCCAGACCCCGGGAGCGGCAGGAAGCCCCTCCCCCTCACCCAAGCGGCATCTGAGCATAAGCAGAGCGCGCCCTGCTACCCGCTATCTCTCCCGGCAGACACCCGCATCCGGCCTCGCAACCAGCCGCAGAAGCCCACGCCCGGCTTTCCTTCCCCCCACCCGCACCCGGCTACCGGCGGATTGGGGAGGGAGCGCCCGCCTGCCGCCAGGCCGTTCCAAGTTTGGGGAACTTCTGGGGACTTCCGGCGGGCCTGGCGCCCCTCTCGCCTGCAGACCACACAGTGGCCCTCGCCAGCCGGCCTCAGCATGGCCGCCCCAAGCCCGCCTCTCCAGCGCGTCTTCCGAGCCCACCTGGCTGACCGCCTCCTGGGCGGGGCTTGGCTCCAGACGCGCGGCTGCTCCGTCTGCAAATGTGCTCTCAAATGGGTGGGTGGAAGGAAAAGCCCCTTTGGGCTTCAAAAGGGAGGCTTTGCACCATCTGCATCAGACGGGGCTGAATCGGGCTTGTGTCGGACACTTGGCAACTGGCATGTACGTATTTTCCGGCGTATAAGACAAAAAACCTTGAAAATCATCTTAAAAGTCGGGGGTCGTCTTATACGCCGGGTCGTCTTATACGCCGGAAAATACGGTACCTTTTGAAACGTGTTCATGTAAAAGATCTGTCATCAAATTTGTCATTAAATCTACTTCTTACCACTGATCAATGAGGTAATGTTTATTTGTATTATAATAATTTCTTACGATAAGCTTGGGCTAAAGCTTCCAAAGCCAAATGACTAATACATAATTTATTTCAAGCTATGTTCAAATTTATACCAACAGACTTCACTTCTTCAGCAAGGCTTCTTCCTATTATTACAATCATCTGTACATATCCCAAACCTTCCCTTGAAGATCTAGACCTACTCACAATTCATTATTCTGTTTACAGTCATGAAGGATCTACTATAACTAGAGCAGAATTCTTTGGTACAAAAACAAGTAAAAATTCAATAAATAAATATTTAGAAGAAAGAAAGGAAGCTGTATGAGAAAACAATGTAGCAATCTCTAACACACACATACATACACAAAAACATCCATATTTAAAAACAAATTTTTGGAAAATCATGACAACATACGCAAAGAATTTTACTTACGTGTAAAGAAATGTTATTTCCATTTAGCTGACTATCATCCCGAGACTTTACATAGCGACGGTGATTTTGGTAAAAGTTGGATAATCCATAGTACATAAACACATTGCCCTAAAAAAAATAAGTTAGGATGTTTCAATGATTATAACATTCACGCAGTTAGGTATAGCAGTAGTTTCACTAGGTTTTCAGAATTCATGCCTTATTCATCCGGGTAGGATTTTTTAAGTCTGTTGCTCAACTTAAAAGTCTGGCTTTGCTGGTAACAGGAAACCAGTAAGCCGTACAACATGAACCCACCAGGGTGAGGAAAACCTTTGTGTGGATAGTTTAATACAAAATATACAAAGCAGAATTTTTTGGTGGGATTTTTCTGGTACCTTCTACACTGGGCACTACCCATAGAAATACAGGGATAAGAAAAATAAAGCTATAAAGAAAGCAAAACAACAATGAAAAGCACATGCATTTAACATTACTCTAGACCAGGGGTGGCGAACCTATGGCACGAGTGCCAGAGGTGGCACTTGGAGCCCTCTCTGTGGGCACGCATGCCATCACCCCAGCCCCTCCTCACCAGCAGCACCCCCCCGGAGTCACCCCGGGTGTGACTCGCATGGAGCAGCGCAGCCAAGCACATGGCAGCTGGGCAGATGATGCTGTGGGGTACGGGCGGAGGGCGTGGCCACCATGGCACTGCAGGGCCACCTCGGTGATTGCAGCGGGCCGTGGATGGCCCTGAGGGCGGGCGGGGTGAGTGGAGCAGGCAGTTTTTGGGCACTCGGTCTCTAAAAGGTTTGCCATCACTGCTCTAGACCTAATTTTTATTACAATAAATTAACAAAAAAACTAGTTCATGTAGGTCAGTGCATAAAGATTTCTTGAGGAAGAAAGGTAACCATTCTAAAAAAAATAAGTTTCCACACACTTATTAGTTCAACTAAAATTACACAAATGTTCCACATACCTGATTTTAGATTCAATTATTTAATCAATTTATCCTGCTTGTATCCTGTCCATTCCTGTTTGCTTTAGATTTATTATGAAGGCATTCTACTTTGGAGCTACACAGGAGCAGAAGGATCATTTTCCTTCAGTCATATATTTACAGTCATATGAAAAATAAAGGGTTTTTTTAAACGTACGTGGACCTATCAATATTGTATCTTCACTATATAAAAGTGATGTAACTGAACACAAAAGCTAGGAAAACTGATTTTGCAATCATTTATTAAAGAAGTTACGAGAGATGACATTTCCTTCTGTGCGAAAAGTAAGCATACCCGTGGCTCTAATATCTGGCATTGTTCCATTTAGCAGTAGCAACCTCAAGTAGTTATTTCTTATAACTGTCTACCAGTCTTTGAAATTGACCGGGAGAAACTTTTTCGTATTCATGGATGCAGATTTCAGCCATCTGATGTTTGAGGAGTTTCTTGTATGCACAGTCCAATCCAAATCATCCTACAGAATCTCAATGGGAGTTAGATCTGAGATTTGACTTTCCATCCCAGAACCCTCCATTTCTCTCTCTCTTTTTTTTCCAGCTATTCCTTGATTTATTTTGCTGGAATGTAAGAGTGCAAGGCCATACTAGACAAAGCTAGACAGATAAGAGTATAACAAACCTCAAATGACTGATCCAATGTGAAGTTAATGACACAGTGACAGGGTGAGGCATTCCAAGATACATTTAAACATTTATTGCAGGAACTATTTGGATCTATTCCTGTATAGTCAATCTGTAATAGAAAAAAGGAAGACAGGAATAAGGTGGAGGGAAGATTATAAAGCCAATATTAAATCACAATATATAGCATATCTGTACATATATGAGTCACTGCTAATCCTATGGTTCCTATAGTGTTCTCGGGGAAGTGAACTATTATTAGAAAAGAGGATGCTAAGTGAAACCATGCATATTTAGATTACCATAAAATGAATGGCTTTCTATGTCATTTTTAACATGTTAAAAATATATATGCAGCATATATTTTCAATGGATTGAATCATAATGAAATCCGTAGAATTATGTACAGAGATCTTCTTAGACAAGTCAGAATATAACATAGATTTGTAACTGTCTAATACCAAACCATGTATTCCAATACTCACTTTAAAATGGTAGTATCCTAGGAACGATGAGCTAAATGAAGCAATCACGCTCAAATATAGCCTAACTCCTGACAGAGTATTACTAATTTGCCTTAATATTGTAATAATAATAATTAGGGTTAAAGAGTTAGCAGATGCTACTGGAAAATAAGGAACAGCATATACAATGTTTACTGAATTAAGAGAACAACACACACAAACTGATAAATGAATATTACTTCTTAGAATCTTTTTATTACAGCAACAATAATGGAGGAAATTTCTCTGCATTGACAGTTTAAGAAGCTTTTTGTTCTTAAGACATCAAAAAGCTGCCTATTTTTAGAAAATGATTAATGGAACAGAAAGCACCAAAGACATACATACATTTCAGGCTGACTTTTGGAATTCTAAAAGTATTCAAAGATTTACACTGAAAAAGAACAATTTCTTTAATTGGATGCTACCACCTAACATTTCCTCAATATGACTCTTATTTTATGTGGCTACACAAAGCCCTCCAAAATGGTTTATATATGGTAGCATTAACAAACAGCTTTATGCATGTTCTCTGCAAGCTCATATTGCTGTTTTGCAGCATGTGTGCACATACAACCATTTTACTGGTAAACTCCATGTCATGCTAAGACTTGGGTGCAGCTGCTTTAAACACACTGAATTTCTTCCAGAATACAGGATACACACACTGTTGCAGGCAGTAAAATTGTGTATGTATATTAGATCTGTACATCAGCACTACCAAATTGTGTATGTATATTAGATCTGTACATCAGCACTACAGCATCCCTGTCAAATACCAGTAACTAATGAATTATGTAAGCCAGATTTGGTTAGATAGGAAAGGTGATATATTCCCTCTGAAAAATCTTTCACACGACACATGAAAGCCTATTTTATATACTTTAAAAGTACACAAAAAGGAATTCCTAACTCATTCTTGTTAATATGGTAAAGCACTGCTTTATATTTAGTGATATGCCAAATTTAAGAATCTTGCTTTTGTTGTTGTTTATTTGCAATTCAAGTCTGCTTTCATGGTTAAAAAAGGAATAATAGGTATTTGTGGTAAAGTTACTTATTAGCTAGATAAGAGTACAGGCAAGAGAAATAGTAATTAAAAACTTCAAAATTAATAGCCACTGGAAAATGGGAAGTCAGTCAGGAGTGAAATTTCTCCCAGAATTTAGCACACTGTTGTTCATCTGATGCTCTTAGAACTATCAGTCTGAAATACCAGCAGGACTAATGAATTGTTTTACACAAAAATATATGTTGTTGACAAGTACAGTCTCCTTCCACAGATACCACTCTCAAATACATCTCAGGCAACACCAGCCGCCTAAACTATTTGTCTCTCCAAAAAGGTTAGGGGCAGGGAAAAAAAACTTCACATGGTCATGTAACTGCTAATCCCCACAAACATAGCACTGTTTTCTGTCACCTGCTAATACTCGTAAGATCTAAACATCAGAATTCTGATGAGCTTATTCCATTTTGCTTATTTATCAGATTTCTAGTATGTAAAAGATATATTATGTAAGATTTTCATTTTCTTGATTTCCATCTAAAATATCAGTAAAAAATGAGTCCAAGATGACCTTTGGAAATACTGTAGCTTCATCTTCTCTCAATTTTATTTCTGAATTTGTTTTGCCTGCTGTATAAAAGGAAATCCACTAGCAATCCACATTTTAAATATATATTTAGTATAAATTATTATAAATACAAATTTAATAATTTTTCCCAAAGGCTTTACTTCGTGATCACAAATTTCTTTGCACTGTTAATTTCATCCCATTCATCCTCTCTTCCCTCTTATATCATACTTTGTTATCCAATGATAAAAACTTAAAGCTGAATTTGCTTATTTCTTTTTACAATCATTTCCAAATATGTTCTTTCACCTCTTCAGATTCATACACAATTTTAATAGTTCTTGCTGGCTTAAACTTTATGTCCTCTCAAATAATAATCGATTTTTACCAATGACAGCTTGCTAAGCCAGCATTTTAAAAATATAAATGGAAAAATCAGAGGTCACAAAATTCATAAACCTAAAATTAAATACAATGCTATAAGCACTGAAAACAGTGGAAGAAAATACTTTATTATGAAAATTCATATGGCCGCCTACTCATCCTCAGTGACTCTGAGCAGCTTATAAAAATAAATACCCAATATGCAAATAATAAAAACAATAACCCCTCAACTCCCTGGTACCAACAATTGCAATGTGTCATAAAAATAATACTTTAGGTGGCTCATATCCTCTGGACTTCACACAACGTACATTATCCATCAAGAAAACACACATCTATGTAATTGGACACACGGAGGGTAGTCCACAGTGTAAAAGAAAATCCTGAGATGACGAATGATAAACGCTAGTCTGTTCTAAAACTCTTTAAATTACGATCATACTTGGAATAAGTTGTACTGAATACAATGTTCTCTATATTATTAATCATCAAAATCTCAACACTGTATAAAACACACAAGATCTGTCATAAGTACCTTTGTCATGGTTGCAATTATTGCTAACATGCTATTCTCCTTAGGATGAAGACATTCCAATTATAACTTTTGAAATTACAGCAAATTGTTTTTTTTTCACTCTTTAATAAACAAAGGTAAAGGTAAAGGTTCCCCCGCACATGCGTGCTAGTCATTTCCATCTCTAGGGGCCGGTGCTCATCTCCGTTTCAAAGCCGAAGAGCCAGCACTTGTCCGAGGACATCTCCGTGGTCATGTGGCCGGCATGACTAGACGCCAAAGGTGCACAGAACACTCCTACCGTAGTGGTCCCTATTTTTCTACTTGCATTTTTACGTGCTTTCAAACTGCTAGGTTGGCAGAAGCTGGGACGAGTAACAGGCGCTCACTCTGCTACGCGGCACTCGGGATTCGACCCGCCAAACTGCTGATCTTCTGATCGACAAGCTCAGCATCCTAACCCACTGAGTCACCACGTCCCTGCACTTTCACATACTGTTTTATAATACAATAAACACTCAAAACAGGTAACTCTGCTTCTATCCATTTTATTTTTATAAAATTGGGCTGTGTAAAATCTACTTGTTTTCCTTTACTTTCTGACTTGAAGAAATAAACTTTTGCCCAGTTGGCTCCTCTAAATTAAACATGTGAAAATCTAGACCAGACTTTCCCAAATTGATAAATAGGACTAACCATGGAGCAATGGGATTAACCGTTATTTATAGTGCTCTTGCTCAAGTAGTATTTAATTATTTTCATATAATAAATAAAACTTCATAAAAGGGTGTGGGTGGGTTGAAGAGTTTGGTTCTGGAGTGCTGTTTTCTGCCACTGTGTGCTACAACAAACATGACTAGGGGACTGGAGGCGAAAACATTATAAAGGCACAGTTGCTGGAATTGGGTGTGTGTAGTTTAATGAAGAGAAGGGCGAGGGGTGACATGATAGCAGTGTTCCAATATCTCAGGGGGTGCCACAAAGAAGAGGGAGTCAAGCTATTCTCCAAAGCACCTGAAGGCAGGACAAGAAGCAACGGATGGAAACTAGTGAAGGAGAGAAGCAACCTAGAACTAAGGAGAAACTTCCTGACAGTTAGAACAATTAACCAGTGGAACAACCTGCCTCCAGAAGTGGTGAATGCTCCAACACTGGAAGTTTTTAACAAGAGACTGGCCAGCCATTTGCCTGAAATGGCATAGGGTTTCCTGCCTGAGCAGGGGGTTGGACTAGATGACCCCCAAGGTCCCTTCCAACTCTGTTATCCTGTTATACACTAAGCACTCCTACGGATTCCTGATGCAGGCTGCTCCGACAACCTTCTCAAGGTCTCCCCAAAACCACAGCAGATGTTCAGTGAACACTGGAGCTTCCCCGTTCCTCAGGAAGTGGCATCCCCCGACAGGTCCCAAGCACCCCCTTAACGCCTACCCTTCACTTACACACCCCACTGGTGTGAGACAACTTCACAAAGCCACGATTAACCAGGCCTCGGCAGCCCACGCGGGAATTTCCCCGAGAGGGCCCGTCCCTTCACGCACCCACTCGTTCCCTCGCCAGGTTGTTAGCCCTGCGTGTCAGCGGCCCTGCCCGTGTCCTACCATTTCTCTCCCCTCCCCACCCCTCCACCCCCCAAAAATAAGAGCTCTTCCTCAGCAACCGCAAGAAACGATTCTGGGGGACCGAAAGAGAGGAACTCCGAGTCGGACCCCGGTCGGCCGAGTTCTGCGCCAGCCCGTCCTCGTTTCCAAGGAACTCCAAGCGGGCCGGGCCGGCAACCCGCAACCCGGGCAGGTGAGGCCTCTCAAGCTCTCAAGAGGCTAAGCCAGGGGTCTCCAAACTTGGCCTTATTATGACCTGTGGACTTCAACTCCCAGAATTCCTCAGCCAGTGTGTGCCTGGCTGAGGAATTCTGGGAGTTGAAGTCCACAAGTCACCAAAAGGCCCAGTTTGAAGATCCCTGGGCCGCTAAGCCGTGAGAGCCCCGCGCCGCCAGCAGCCTCCCCTCCTCGGCGCCCCGCCGCCCGTCCCCCGTCCCCGTCCCCGAGGACTCCCCTCGAACTCGCGGATGTTGTTGGAGGTGACGAAGATGCCGATGCCGATGGGGATAAAGATGAGGCCTATGACGAAGAAAGCCGGCAGGACGGTGCCGGCGGTGAGGATGGGCTGCCAGGCCGGCAAACGCTGCTGCTTGAAAGCCGTGTTGTCGGGCTTGCGGCTCTTGGTGGCCGGCCCGCCGGGCGGCCCGCCGGGGGCCCCGAGGCCGCTGGCCTCCGGCTGCCCGTCCGCCTTGGCGTTGTAGTTCATCGCCATGGGGCCTCCGCCGCCTGGAAACGGCCCGGAAAAGACGGGAGGAAGAGAAGAGAAGAAGCCGAAGCAGCCTCCTTCTGGCTTGCGAGAGGACGACGACGACCGGTCTTCCTTTTCTTGGTCGCAGGAGTGACAACCGCGCTTGCGCAAAGACTCCGATATAAATACAAAGGCAGCGGAGCGCTTTTTCCGGCCTTTTCCCCCCCACCCGCCGACCCGCACTTCCCCGGCGTGCGCATGCGCCGGGCGATAACTTGACCTTGGGTGAGGACCGGTTCGCGACGTCAATAGATTCCGCCTCCTTCAATCGGTTCAAAGAGCCAATGGGAAGAACGCCTCAGGTAGAATTTCTAAAAGCACGCATGCGCGGCCGAGGGCGGAAAAAAAAAAGAAAGAAAAGAAAAAAGAATGGTGCGGGTTTGTCATAGTTGACGTAACTGTTGCCAGAGCGTCCGTGGCGCTGCGGGCGCGTGTGCGTGACTGGATCGGAAGCACCTGTTATTAGTATATAAAATTATTATACATAGAAAAATGTGAAACTGCAGCTATCGCTTCTTTAAAACTGGTGTTGGTCTGCGTGTGCATCCAGTTCTTCCCAAGAACTTAGAATGTGGTAATTTATAGGAGTAGTATGTATGAAGATTCAAGCGGCGAGACCCTTTGCAATTGGCAGTTGGAAATTTTGTCAATGCAGAGATTTTCTTAGTGCCACCCAAGACTTTTTGGTATGCCATCCAGTTGGCCAATAACTATTGAAACCACCAAGCTGGTTTATGCCATAATAATTCCATTTCAGATTTCAGATCTCAATATTTTGTGATCTTTTCCAATTCTGTGTGTTCTATTCCGCTATCCTCTGCTATTGCCGCATCAATTACCCACACTTTCTTTTCAGCCACAGTTGCATCTGATGTGTTAGGAGCCAAGTATGGATTGGAAATAGTGTTTACTGTAATTATATGATTTATTTTATTTTATTTATTTTAATCCCATTTATATCCCGCCCTTCTCCGAAGACTCAGGGTGGCTTACAATCTAAGCCAGGGGTCTTCAAACTTGGCCCTTTTATGACGTGTGGACTTCAACTCCCAGAATTCCTCAGCCAGGCACGCTGGCTGAGGAATTCTGGGAGTTGAAGTCCACACGTCATAAAAGGGCCAAGTTTGAAGACTCCTGATCTAAGCACAAATCAAATGTGCTTAGCAATAGCCTTCATTCTATGTATATGCCTGCTTATTAGGGCTTTCACCCCCCCCCCTCAAGCGGCATTATTACAAAGTCAGCTTATTGCCCCCAACAATCTGGGTCCTCATTTTACCTACCTCGGAAGGATGGAAGGCTGAGTCAACCTTGAGCCTGGTGGGATGCGAACCTGCACTAATTGCAGGCAGCTGGTGTTACTTGAGGCATTAGCCCACTGCTCCACCAAGGCAGTGGTCGGTATAATTGTGGAAAACTCATGGAACACTGTATTCAAAGGCAGATATATTCAATGTATTCAGATAGCATGGTGAAGATAAAGGTCCAGTAGATTCCTATTGAGTGCTTCTCTGTAGTTCTGTGGAAATTGTACTGAAACTGCTTTGCTGTTGCTTTCTTTTGATGTAGTTGAAGTATTAGAAAAAGATGTCTCTCAGAGGTTTGCCTCTGAGCATTGGGTACAGAAAAGACAATTATCCCAGCAGTTACATTTAAGCCTACCAGTTTGTGTGGTGTTTCTGGCAATTTCTCTTGAACATTTTTTTAAAAAGATCTTGATAATAAAAATAGGCACTTCAGGAATAAGACAGCATGGCTTATTCCAAAACTGCCATTCTTCAGAAGTATTGAGATACCATCCCCATAATCCATAACAGAGCAGCTATTGTGGGTTGAGGATTATGTGAGATATAGTTCACTCTGGAGTACTGAATGAAAGAAGTTTGATATAACAGTGGGCAGTGAACCAAAAAAGGAGACAATAGAATGCTGTAGATCACCTGCCAAGAACAAGCATCCATGGCATTTAGGAGAAAGACAGAAGCCGTACCCTCGCCTTCCCCCTTTGGTGCACACCAGGAATCAGTCACTCTGTTCTGCCCTAATTTCTGCAACTTCTAGTGTTTAATGTTTTAGCAGTTCTGCTGCTGCTAAGATTAATCAAAAAGGATAAAACCAGTCTCTCCTTTTCAGCTTGCGAGAATTTTTGAAAAAATGAACCTCACAAAATGAACCTTGAGAAATCCTGTGCGGGGGGGGGAAGGTTGGGGCTTTTCTTTTTGGTATTGGTGGCTTGGAGGACTAGGTGAGAACTCTATTCCATGCACATGCTTAACCATTTCAATCGTCTTAAAACTATGGGAACCTCTTTACAGAATGGACCCTGGCCCTTCTACAGTGCAGCCTTCAGAAACCCGCATAAATCCTTGGGGGTCCCTCAACCCAGCAGAAAAGCATGTACCCCTGAAATAAATAACAGTTTGCTATTAAATATTTGGTTGTAGATTTGTGGGAAGTACTATGATGGCGCCCGACCTTTCCTCCTTCCGACACGATCTGAAGACTTATTTGTTCGAACAAACCGGCCTGGCCTGATGGGGGATGGGTTTGGATTTTATTGTTGTTTTAAATGTATTTTAATCTATTGTTGTAACTTGGGCATCTCGTTTAATTCTTTTTTAATTTTTGTATTTGTACTTTTATATGTTTGCCCTGTTCACCGTCCTGAGTCCTTTGGGAGAAGGGCGGTATACAAATAAAATTATTATTATTATTATTATTATTATTATTATTATTATTATTATTATTATTATTATTATTATTATTATTATTATTATTATTATTATTATATTATTATTATTATTATTATTATTATTACTGAAATCGTAAAGGTAAATGTGATTGACATCATAAGGGTTTTTTTTTATAATTTTCATGGTTTTCCAATTAGCATAACTTTACAAATAGAAAACTACTCTTGCCTAAATCAAATCTCTGACATCTACTAAAGTTTTCACAAAATATAAAAGG
The DNA here is from genome assembly GCF_964194415.1 of Vipera berus. Classification (NCBI taxonomy): domain Eukaryota; kingdom Metazoa; phylum Chordata; class Lepidosauria; order Squamata; family Viperidae; genus Vipera; species Vipera berus. Next base: position 237,950,131 of record NC_138202.1, read on the forward strand.
AAAAATTTCAAGTCAGATAAATTGGTTGTTATCCCATAAGGAAGTTGTAGGCTATGATTAACTCTACTGTGTTACTTCTGCTGACTGATCTTATCCATGTTTATTGATAAATTCCCCTTGATTTCGTTGGAATTTACAACCATCTGTATAGCTAACAGACCTTTTCTCATCTTATCTTGCATAAATACCACCTTAGGTACTCAACATCATTCAGACGTAGCAATACATTCAACTAGCAAGAGTCTTCCTGATTATGTCCACACATAGAAAACCCAGATTATGTAATGCGCAAGGAAATACTTTACCTATATAATACTAATTTGTGGTGTATGCATGTGCCTTCATGTCAGTGTCGACGCCTGGCAACTGCCTGGACAAGTCCCTGCAGTTTTATTGGAAAGATATTTATAAATGGCTTGTTCTTGTTTTCTTGCTAGTGTTGACACAGAATGACTGGCCCAAGATCACCTAGCTGGCTTTGACCCTAAGGCAAGACTAGAACTGTCCCCTTGTTTCTAGCTTGGTGTCTTTGCCATTACATCAACTGGCTTTCTATTTGATTTCTATAGCCGCCCATCTCAACAAGTAACACTAATTCTTTAGTCTCATTGAAATGCCTGCTTTCAGATTAATTTTCTAACCTCCGTTTTTGCTCATCATGATTCCTTTTCCTCTTCTTAATATTTTATAAAATATAAATATTTCGTCATGATTACATTTCCATTTACTTAATATACATCTGCTACAAGGATTATACAAGAATTTACAATATACGTTCCACTTTTGCTAACTCAATTGTTATATTATTCCTGTGTTCCAGCTAAAATATAATCTTCAGATATAATTAGGGGACCTATTTTTAGTGTACAAATCCTTCACAAATGCATCTTCATAAAATCACATATTTGGCTCATGATGAAGTCAGTCTGATAAGAGTAGAGTAGAAGCTAGTTTTGAAGCTCAGCAGATGCCCTGCCTTTCGTAATACTGAAATATGTTGTTCTGAATGATAACACAGCATTTGCGTGCAAATGGCTTGGAGACCTACAGGTGAATCAGGCAAATGTCACCCTGTCACTTCTTTCAAAAATGGACCAAGGATTGAGGGATGCCCAGAAATGACACAGGAGGAATTAGGAAGGGAAAATTTCCAAAATATCTGTGCATAGGTAATTTATATTCCTACATAAAGGGTTTGGGATGATGATCTCTACCATTTAGCTTATTCTGGAGCTGAATTTCCTGGTACATACTTAACAAGGCCAGTCTGCATCAAACTGAAAACAGTGACACAAAGGTAAAGTAATTAACTGATAATTTGCTACCTAAACCTATACAAACCTAATACAAACCTATACTATATCTGAATACATTGCAATTAATTTCTCCATCCAATTAAACTGATCTTAATTAACATAGCATAATATTTTTAACAATATGAACTATTAAGATTTTTTTTTTAAAAATTGCTGTGTTAAATTCAAGGGCTACCACATTGTTCCACGCTTATGAAAATTTATTTGGCACAGTGTGATAAGAAGAAAACTTTTGGCACACGAATATGGAACAGCACACATGTAAGCATTTAATAAACGGCATAAAATATTTTTTAAAAATATGTGAAACTCAGATACAATTCGAGGCTTTGGCTTGTTGGCTATTATTTTTATATTAAATCATAGCACAGTGCAAAGTTCTATAATACTGTCTTATAGAGCAGTCCTCAGGGCAATTCAGTCACACAGTCACATTTTAGCTGGAAACATCTGTGACGCGTTTTCTTTAAAAGGTGCCTTTATTGAGGTCAAATCACTATCACTACCTATAGAAAATATACAAACTGGCACCTTGCAATTTTGACAGTGTATTCTACAAAATTAATGTGCCATGGACATGGTAGTCAGAAGGTCTGGCAACACAAAATCCCGCATTACAAAGTGTATTATAAAAATAAATTATGTAGGAAACACCAAACAAAATCAGACAAATACCAATTGGTTTGAACACTTTGCAAAGCACATGTTTTCCTTTCTTACTGTCTGGTTTAAAAAAAAACAGCAAACACAGTTTCTTGAGAATTAAAATAAAAGTTGCACATGCACACAAAGAAAAATCAAAATCCAACAGAAGCAGCAAAATATACTTCCATAAGTGATCAGTAGCATGGACGATCAGAATCATAGAGGCAGAACTTTCACAGTGATCAATCCAGAAGTGTGGAGAAGTGCACAAGAATAACACGGAGTTGACGTGGCTTCTCATCTTGAGTTTATGCGCACCTGACGAATGACGATGCTCTCTAGTGGGGAAAGAAGCATAGTAAAGCAACAACTGTTACCATGGAAAACATGAAAGCTTATGAGGACCCATACTGTGTTTTTATTTCATCCCAACATATTACGGTTATTTCAAAGTGACATTTTGTACCATATCAAGATTGCTAGAGTAGAAACGAGCATTCCAGAAAGTATTTATCCTTGTGTTCAGATATAGAAAAGGGATTATCCATTCCACTTGTGCATCTTCATGGAAGACAGTCAAGTCTTGTTTTTCCCCATTACCTCAACAATCAATAGCAATAACACTTAGACTTATATACTGCTTCATAGTGCTTTACAGCCCTCTTTATGCAGTTTACAGAGTCAGCACCCAATAATCTGGATCTTCATTTTATTGACCTCAAAGGGATGGAAGGTTGAGTCAACCTTCAGCCAGTCAGGATCAAACTCCTGGCAGTGGAATGCAGAGTTAGCCTGCAATACTGCATTCTAGCCATTATGCCACCATGGCTCATCAACAGGGTGAGGAGAACATTAGGGGGAAATGAAGAGCCACACATGTCTCTCTTTGGTGTGTGCAAATTACTTGTGCTTAATACGATCAGTATTATATGGATTTCACATTTATTCTTTGGGTCTTTATGTCATGTACACTTAGGAAACTGGGAAGGGACATGATGATTAAGACCCTTTAAATAAAGGCAGTACATCTAAGGTTCTGGATAATGTCCCAAATAATTACTATTCAAATAAATATTTGAATACATAAAGAGTGAATGCTTTTGTTTTCAGCATTTTTTAGAGAGGGAAAAAAAATCAAAGAATGAAATGTTATCTATCTCGGTTGACCTTGAAAGCAAATTAAGATAGCTCTGTGCTTTAATTTGGGTCAAAACATAGTGCAAAAGAGAGCAGGTTGGCTTAACTTTAGTTGAATTCATCCTAAGCCGATGGAGCTTCAGAAGAATAAAATGGCTTTTGTCTTTGGGGGGGATGGAGTTAAAGATATCGGAATAGGTGATGAATAGGTCAGTCCTACTGATTAACCTGCAATCAGATCACCCTCAGTTGTCCTAAGTGCAGCTTCATAGATGAGTAGCATATTCAAGAAGGATGGTGGCAAAAAGACAAAAACCGAGGTCCATTTCCTTTTTTACTTACAGTCATGCTGGAGTGATCAAGGATGGGCAGGGTATGGTAGCTCTCATTCAAAATTGCCCCCTTAAGGAATACTGGGAGCTTTGGTAAAATTGCCTGAGCAAACTGCCTGAGAGGGGAAAAAAAACAATAAGAACAAAACAAAAACACAGAATGAGTTGGCTACGATGGCAGGTCGCACTAAACTCAGGTCAATGGATTGTGGTCCAGTTTGGAAGATAGGTTTGCTGTTGTCTGAAAGGATGGCCAGGAGAACATCTAAGTGGGGCTTTGGGAGAAGAATGTCAACCTTTCTCTCCTCCGGCAGACATTCCATTCTTCTCTAGAAATACGAAGCTAGGAGGCCTACATAGTCTACGGTGAAGGCAGTAGGTTAAAAAAAAGTCTCTTTTTTTGAGCATCTTCATATAATGCTGTCCTACAGAATCTCCAGACACAGGAGGAGAAGGCTGGGCTCTGACCACTTTCTCAGTGAAATGACAGGTTTGAGCTACTTCTAGGAATCTGACCATGAAACCGATTCTTGTCCAACTCTAATTTAAAACTTCAGTTTGAGCAATAAAGAAGGAAAACAACAGCATTAGCTGCTCACAGGAGGCAGAAATCCTCTTTCCTTTATGAATAAATAGCATTTGATGAAGAAATTAAAAGGACCACATAGGGTAGGTTTTCATTCTGGGACTTCACCAATAAGTAAGGGGGAAAAAAAGCCCCTTTCTTTGTTTAAGGATTTCCAGTTTGGGTTTCTTTATCTTACTTTTGCTTAGACAGCATACATACATGTACGAACTGCTTCAGACTGAGCTGTTAGGATCCAGCTCAGATAAAATACATTAGACAAAATATTAATTGGTAGATATATTAAACTGATAATAAAGATACTTATCATAGAATCCCCAGTTTTAACATACGGCTGTGAAAGTTGGATCATCAGAAAGCCTGGGCAAAGAAAACTTTATGCCTTGAAGTGCGGCATTAGAGAAAATAATTGAGAATTGCTTGGACCACAAAACTAACCAATTATTCAGTCCTACATGAAGTAAAATAAAGTTGATCATTGGAAGCATTAATAATGAAGCTGAAGCTTGGATATTTTGGACACATAAAGATAAGAAGACCCCAAGGCTTGGAAAAATCAAAGGCAATTGAAAAAGAACCAAATAAAAGGTAAGATGGCTACGAGCAATCACCAGTGACACAAGTATGAGTTTATAAGAATTCAAAGAACCAATTATTGACAGATAATCTTTGTGTCTCTTTGGTCATGAAGAATCAGAAGGATCTGAATGAGAGCACAACAAGGAATTGGAAAATTTCATTATAGTTAATTTGGCCCATGGATTGCAGTGAAAACAACATAGTTAACTGTGACTTTCTTTGAAAATTCTGGAAGAAGACCGAGTCTCATTCTTTATAAATGTCAACTGCAATTGAGATGAATTTTATCATTCCCATCGCAGCATCATTTGCTTTTTTAAAGTTGGGGGTTCCTTTCATAATCCTGTTATCAAATTGAATATCTCTGTGTTAAATTTTCATATATTAAATGTTTCTTTGTGAAAGGAATCTCACCCTTACAAAGAAGTGTTGATTATAGAGATGAACCAATATACATTATTATTATTATTATTACTACTATTACTACTACTATTATTATTATTATTATTATTATTATTATTATTATTATTATTATTATTATTATCATGCACTCTGTTGCAGTTTAGGCATAGGTAAACAAATTTTTGGAATTTTTCAAATGTATAGTTTGCAGAAGTGTCTCTTATGGAAAAAAGCTGATTAAATTAATTCCTGGCTAAATCAGAGAGACATCAATACAGCCTAAGATCAAGTTTTAAAATAGCTATTATACAACATTGCCACTAGATGGCACTACTCTAACCTACTGTAACTCAAAAAGAAGCAACCAATTCCCATTATATTTATTTGGAAGCATAATTCAGAGAAGTTCATGAAGTTTACTGCCAGGTCATTACTTTAACTATTTCAAACAGTAATCGTTGAAACCTATACCCATATTTGCTCTTTATAATTAATGTGATGGTGACATGGCTATTTGACACTCCAATATCAAATCTGAATATCCCAACCATATAAAAACATACTGATTTAAATTAATTCTTGGTAGCTCAAAGTTACATTTCTTTCCTCATCTTAAATAATTTTCTGCGAGGCCCATAGTTTGCAGATTTCTTTTCTGCCATTTCTGTGTTTCAACAACTTTAAAGACCCTTCCCTACAAATGCCTCACTGGAGTGTATCACGTTTTTGTCACTTCCAGAATATTAACATAATTTAATCCAAACACATTTCTATTTATTCTTGCATTCTTGGTTAATGCTTTCCAACCTAGAAGTTCTTAATAATAATGTACACAAAATTCCTACAACAGAATCTTGTCCAAGTAGTAAGATAGTTTTAACATGAGGTCAACATTTACAATCACAAAATATTAGCTCAAGCTTTTATAAAAATTCAGTGAAGACTAAAGGAATTACATTGATTTGGGGGGATAACCTTCTGTGAAAATAAGCCCCAAAAGATGATCTCACTGCCAGCAAATGACAGTTTTGATCATGCTCACTAATGTCAGCAACTAATAGGCAATTAAAGCAGATAAGAGCTTTGTAAAACCATGGTTACTATAGTAGCTGGTGCCATAAGCCAGTTAAAACATTGGGAAGCAGGTAGCAAATGTGACTCTACACTGTTATCAAAATGACCTCAAACCCAAGTTAATTTTGAAAAGATATTTAAACTAGCAAACATTACATACAGTCCCCCATCAAACTGTATCTTGAGACTATTTTAGTGCTACGAAAGCATTATATGAAGAACAATATAAAAATGGTCTGGGGTCTCATAGCTACAGAACATTAAGAATTCACTGGATAATACCTCTCATCAATGGATGGTATAGAAAACTTATATTTTTAGCAAGCTTTTGGTTTGCTTCGATGATCTTTAAACTTATGGGCCAGTACATATAATTCTAAGATCAGGGGAAAGATTATATGCTAGTTTTGTATTCATTGAATTATTCTGAGGTAGTAAGGCACCATTTAACTCATTACTGCCAGTCTGTCCACATTGGTAAATTTTATTCTAAATTAAATAATGCAGTTCTTTTTTCAAAGCTAAAGCACAACTGTATTTTATCTAACAAGCAACATAAAAAGCTGTGGTCAATCTACCAACCAGTTAGTGGTTGCTGGTGAATTTCAAAATCATAGTAAAATGGGTTCATTTTTCCCCCAACATTAAATATTCTACATATCAACAAGGCCTGATCGGATACCCCACATTATCCCTTACTTCCATTTAAATACAAATTCCCCCTTTGTTTCACATGGTTGTTAAGAATAAAAATCTATAAATTTGGCAGATACAAGAACAGAGCTGCTATCTCAACAATGTATTAAAATCATACCTTTCTTTAGCTCATATAAATGAGTAGCTGCTATTGATTTCTATGGTCAAAGCATTGTTTGTAAAAGTGAATTTAATTTATTCCCTGCCCCCCCCATCCCTGTTGAGTAGCCTGGTCCTTAACAAAGATCCCATGAAGTTAATAGGTTTGATAAAATGAATATATTAATTCATCAGATCATATTCAATTTCTTTTCTAAGCCATTGACCAAATTTCTTTTCTAAGTCTCATTGACCAAAGCCATGATGGGCAACTGAAATCAATTATCAATGGACCCACCTGGTGATGACCATGACATATGGAAGTTTACAAATTAGAATATAAAAAGAATAACTTAACAAACAAAATTTAAGAAATAAAAATAGATATGCTGTGTATCTGTCAAATTAAGAGAAAGGGCTAATACATCTAAACGAAGATAGCTGGAGAAAAATATAAGAATGCTTGTAGTGAAAGAAGAGGGTTGGTTGGAAACAATAATATCCGTATACATGTATGCAAATGATGCCATGCTGTTGACTAAGAACTCAAGTGATTTTCAGGAAATGTTAGTTAAGTTATGATGAAAAAGCTACTATGGTTTCACTGATTAATTAATGAAATACTAAAGTACTTGTGCTTGATGAAAAAAGTGGAGTGATTATTGCAGGTAATAAATAAATGATATTCATCTAGAGTAAGTAAATGACTTTGTTTCTTGGTAGAATGTTTCCAAAATTGGGGAAATTGAAACAGATATTTTAAGATGTGTAAACACATACTGGCTGAAAAAATAATAATTAGTATGTGGAAGAATGAATGCTTGTTGAAACAAGCAAAATTCTTCTACCTAAGTTGTTATATAGAAAGTGAGGGTTGTGCAAGCAAGGATAAATTTAAAAGTAAGTGGTAATAAGCATTTGGGGGTGCTGAATGAATGTGACTTTTACACAAAAGAGTGTGAGCAGTACAGAAGAATTAGGATGAGAGGGTTTGGTCACCGACAGAAAATGAGAGAGGACTGAATTGCAAAACAAATATGTGAACAGAAAGTGAATGGATTAAGGGGAAAAGAGCAATTAAGAAAATTCTGGTTGGAATTGATAAGATCCTCAGAAAGAAACAGGCGAGAAGTTTAAACAAGCAGTGAATATAGTGGAGGTACAAGGTGAGGTACAGAGAATACTGTTGGTGTTAACTAAATGTAATTATATCTTTATTTTTTTTCTCCTGTATCATTTGTTCCTTGTGCTTACTATTTCTCATTCTTTTTCTGCACTTTGTACCACGTTCCTTGCCGCAAAGGGAAATACTGCGATGTGCAGATATGTTTCATTTTACACTGCTATTCCCAAGTACAAGAAGCTGGGAACTGGGAAATAGGACAGAAAAAGAATTCAGCTTGTGCTGCTTATCTAAGTAGGAAAAATCCAGAGAAACCATGTTTGTTGTTGTTGTTTTAAAATCACAGGTTGTGAATTTAAGAACCTGCCACAAAGAATTCAGATCCCTTTGCTAGTAAGGTTGCTTGTGAAATCTATTCAAGAGCCTCACATTTGTAGGAGGGAAGGGCACAACAGATTCAGCAAGCAGGAGAACAGTCTGCCCCCAAGCCCCTCAGAAGTCCAGTTAACACTCACAGAAGTGCACAAGTTCAAAATTAGGGTTAGTTGTCCAAAGAAAACAGTATTGCTGGAACAGAGTGGAACAGCACGGAGCACAAGTGCCACCTGTGTAGAAACCCTTTACCAATATAGTTAGGCAATATGGGAAGTTGAGGTTCAGTGAATCAGGCATCAGGCTGAGGAACATCTGAGATGTCAAACTCAGCTGAAATATCAACATCTTATCTTACTCAAAAAATTGTGCTCTTGTCGTGATCGATGATATTTTGAGACCTCTGTGTAGTTTGAGGAATGAGGGTTCAGTCCGTGAAGAACTGCTTAAATTTTTTGCTGCTTTTAACTAACGTGTTATTCATCCGGAATTTTAAATATTTGAAAACATTTCAATACATAAAACTTCTAAGAAAGGAAGAAAATGTAGCTGTCTTCTTCCACAACTTCCCTCCAATTTGAGGAAGACTTATAGTTTATGGCACCATTTCAGTTATGATTCATTTGTTTATTCATGTTCTACTTAGAGCCACTGATGGACGGCCAAATTTTGTTTTATAGACTATTCTTTCAAACAACTTAATCGTTTCCCTTCAGATGTTCCCACCAGTCTTCTAATGAACAAATCCATCCATTCTGTTTTAGCCAACATAACCATTTTATTTTAAATGGTTAGAGTTGTAGGAAGATTAAATTTTATTACAGTTCTCTCTAGTCCAGAATCTTAAGAAATCTCTTGCTGAATTTTAACAGATTACCCAAAGAGGGGAGAAAGGAAGGAATTTGGTATCAAAGTCTTTTTCACCAAAACTAGAAGTTTTTGTTCCATTAGCTTGTTTTTTTTAAAGCTTCCTTCATAACTGAAGTCAGCATATTTTCTAGAGATCTCTATTTTTAAAACACGCTTTCAAAAACAAGAGTAAAACACTTCAAAAAATTCAATACACAGTCAAGAAAACACTGTCCAGTCTTTCCCTGTTCTAGACACAGGCCGGGACTCTGATTCAGAATGGCTAATATTTAACAAGGTCTCTACTCCAGTTTGTTTCAGAACCTTGTCAAAAGTTAGAGGTTACTGCCTGATTTATCAGTTATTGACATGATTGAGAATTTTAAATGATTGTAATGATCCCTCAGTTTAGTCATACTTGAGAAAGAGGAAAAGATTAAAGGTTTGGCTCTTTATCAGGTTTTAGGTTCTACAAGCGCTGGCTCTTCGGCTTTGAAACGGAGATGAGCACCGGCCCCTAGAGTCGGAAACGACTAGCACGCATGTGCGGGGGAACCTTTACCTTTACCTTTAAATCACTAAGTGGGGTATTTCTTTTTGCCAGTTTTCACCTGAGAAACGTCAGAACTGAAGGAACAAACAATATGCCATCTCTAATCAGCTACAATTAAACAGTGAACTCCCTTATGTTTCTGGAAAACCACTCATTTAGATGTCCTGACGGACAGGTTTTAGGTTCTACAAGCGCTGGCTCTTCGGCTTTGAAACGGAGATGAGCACCGGCCCCTAGAGTCGGAAACGACTAGCACGCATGTGCGGGGGAACCTTTACCTTTACCTTTAAATCACTAAGTGGGGTATTTCTTTTTGCCAGTTTTCACCTGAGAAACGTCAGAACTGAAGGAACAAACAATATGCCATCTCTAATCAGCTACAATTAAACAGTGAACTCCCTTATGTTTCTGGAAAACCACTCATTTAGATGTCCTGACGGACTCCACTGATTACAAAATGCACAAAAAAGTGGTTATAAGAAAACCATTTTATAATTAAGAGGGAGGCGTTCAAACATATCAATCAGTAGTAGCTCCTTTGCAGGAGTAGCTAAACCAGGCTGATCTGTGAGTTTTTAACTGAAGTGAGGGGAAAGGAAGGGATTACTACATTCAGGAGGTAAGACACGCATGCATTAGTTGATGTGACAGCTTCAGCAGGTGTCATTAGTACATGCCAGCACTAAAAACCACACAAGCAGGGCTTATTTCCATGGTAGCAGTAAAATCTGCACAACATACCCCCTGAGACACTGCCCTCAGCCCTTGCCCCCACTATGGGAGGAAGAGCTATTGGCTGAAGACTTCTTCAGATCTATTTTCATAGACTGAGTCTCGGCACGAGGCTCGAATTTGGTCTGATTTCCTGATCCAGGGGCCGGCACAATTGGCTTCCCAGCTTTCATACCTTTAGATACAGGGATTCGGGTAGGTGTAGGTCTCTGGGATGACCCATCCTGTCCTGTCTGCAAGACAAAGGGGGGGGGGGAAAGAGGGGGAAAAGCCACAATGTTAGATTTATGTGTGTAATATGTGCGTGTGTATTTGTACACACAAAATGTTTTTTCAACATCCCTTTCAATCTAGGGCTGTGCCAAAATCAACAGTCAGCTTCTATGCCTGTGGCAGAGTATAACCTAGCATTCTGTTCTGAACCAGCCCTCGTCTCGCAACCCCTAATTAAGAGAAGAGTCTGGAAAGCGTCCAAGGCTAAAAGGCTTCTGCCAAGATTTAATTACGCAGTTAACAAAAACACAAGAGCTTGTCTTCTCAAGCGGAAAAGTTGCTTTCAGCAACCAGCCCCTCCCCAAACACTTCTTTTATAGAGAGCTCAGGGCGTGGTCTCCCTGTGCCTCCTCCCGAGGAGTCCCATAGTCTTTCTTTGTTTGTCCCTGCTCGTCTGCCTCCTGCGTCGGGCGTCCTTGAACAGGGCCAGCTGTGGGTCATCATCCTCCGCACTCTCGGGCTCACACAGCTGAGAAGAGGTCCCCGGCTGAGGACTCTGCAAAGCCTCCAAATCATCATCAGCCGGTTCGTTTCCCTCCTCCCCCACATCTGAGTCCTCTGATACATCGGACCCGGCTGTCGGACCCACAGGCTGGCCCTGAGTCACAACACATTCCTGCTCCTAGTTCAACATCTTAATCACTGTACTATATTGGATTTCCATATACACATACACACTCATGCACACACACCTCTACAGCTTCTTATCTAGAAAGCATTTAAGACATATTTTCCATAATAAATATACTTGGAGACTCAATTTTCATTGACATACTATAGCTGGGGACTTGGACCAAGAGCAATCTAACTTCTTTCAGCAAGCTCATCAAATCTAGTACTAAAGATTGGAAAGATGGCCTCCGTCACTTCCACAAATGGCATTGTAGCCCCACCACACACATTGAAATTAAAACTTTAAATGTACCACATGTAATGGGATGCTGGAAAATGTGGGGAGATAGTAACCCTTTGAGGAAGAGGCCAGGTCAAGAAACAGAAGCCACAAAAACTACTAGAACTCTACTTCTGCAGGGTATAATAACAAAATTGTGAAAGACTGGAAGGGTTTTCCTCTGCCTCCTCTTATACCAAAGAGAATCAAGGCAGGGTCATCTTGAGTTTCTTTCTCATCCTGTCTTCTTTCCCAGGTTGATATTTAATTGTTCTTGCATTTTTACTTCAAGGTGATATCCAGCTGCATTCAAGGAGGGAAGAGAGACCAATACACAAAACCACAGTGTCAGGATTTTAAAATATATTGATTCTTAGAGTAGTCTTTCCCAACCTGGTGCCATTCTGATGTAATGGGATTACAATTCACAGAATTCCCTGTTAATGTGGCCAAAACAGTTTTTTCTGGCTCATCTGAAAATTGCCAGATTAGAGAAGTACTTTAGTGACTTTTCTCAAAACTTTAGTATTCCTGTTATGATCTAACTCCTTTTAGAATACCCAAATCCTGAGTGGGAAAAACTCACTGATTTTTTTTTCCAGTGAGGTCCGCCCAAGCTGCAGACATATCTAGTGTACAGTATACCGCTTTATCTGATCAAGTTTAGCCTAAAAAAACCAGAAGCCTGATGAAATGTAGATCAGTTAATACTAGAAATCATAGTTTCCACCAAGGATGATACAATTCCCAGGAATTCCTGAGGAGAGGAGAAAGATCACTGGAGGAAGCTGTGTTCTTACAGCTGATAGTGCCCATTCATTAGAACTAGTAGTGGGACCATTACATCTACGCCGCACATTCATTTTATCCAACAGAGTTTGTTGCAATTTGCAAACTTGTTAAGAAGGCAAATATAATCTTGACCTTATTTACACTGACAATATATGATTCACTGTAAAGTAACCATCATTACTCTTGCACTCTCCAAGTATCAATATCCCAAACACCCACATTTGAGTACAGGCATTGTTGAAAATTACCAGAGATGCAGCTCAAATTACCCAGTGAGAAGAATAACAGAAGAGAGTTGGAGGGGACCTTGGAGGTCTTCTAGTCCAACCCCCTGCTTAAGCAGGAGAACCTATTGCAGTTCAGACAAATGGCTGTCCAATCTCTTCTTAAAAACCTCCAGTGATGGGGCACCCACAACTTCTGGCGACAAGTGGGTCCACTGGTTGCTCTCCAGTGAATATGATAGTGAGAACCACAGATAAGTCTTTGTAAAGAAACTAATTGTTTTTTTTAGAGACCGAGCATGAAATATTTGTTTGAATATACAACTGGAACTTCATAGAAAACTTCGTACAAAACTTTCATCCCCGTCATTCCAGTCTAGAAAAGTAAATTAGTAGAAGGAACAAAACTGCCTTTACAAACTTTCAAGCATCATGAAAGAAATGCCCAGAAGTCATATTGAAACATTTAAAATAATAACAATAATCAGAATAACAATAATAACCAGCTATATTTCTACTGTGTTGAGTTAATTCCATGTGGAACAAGCTTGCCTATGTTTCATTAAGCTGAACCTCATTTGTCAGCTATCTCAATGGTTATTCTCAGTAGTAAGATTAAAAAAAACAGAGAGAGAAAGAGAGAAAGCAGAAGTTCAAAAGTGGATTAGCCAGCCCTCCAATAAAACGCCGGGCAAAAAAGGAAGCTTTCCTGATGTTAATTAGTGCTCTAGAGCAAAGTATCCTAAAAAAGCATGTGCAGAATCTTTCTGACAGCTTAATCATTAATAGCTACAGTTCAGCAACTGCCTGAACACTCTGACTGGCCAAGATCAAAGACTCTTCTGTTTCTGGTCTACTGGCAAGACATGCTGGGAATATGCAATAGCGGTAAGAGGATAGGATTGAGGAACTCAGGTTTGGGAATGTCAGCTATGTAGCTTCATTGCTCTGAGCTTAGTCTACCTCAGAGCATTGTTGGAAAGCTAAGACACCATTCTTGGCTTCATCCCCCCCCCCCTTAATGCCTAACTTTCTTGTTCAGCAGTCAGAAATCGGGTTGAGGTGGCACTTCTTAGCCCTATAAGGTTGCCAATGAGTGGTGGCAGGAGAAGGCAGCTTCAGCTCCAGGCTGCCAGGAGAGGAACTGTAGCTCTGTGCCCACATATATAACACTTAAACAACACAATGTACTGTATTTAATAGTAGGATGTCTTATCTTGTGTTCCCTTTATATATATATATATATACACATATATATGTGTAAATTTTTTAGATTGCTAACAAAGAATTAAAGGGAGACTGATATGCATTTCAAACTTATTTGTTTTCATCAGTCAGCCATACCCTTCTGAGATTCAAACCTGGGCTGATTGCACATTAGGCAGTTGTTTTTACCTCTAGGCCACAAGCTCTATCTCACTTTGTTAGCTGAGAAGCAAGGGAGATATGTGTTAAATGCTTGTTAACTATTTAGATTACCTTGCTAGGCCCCAAACATGGGACAAATCTTTATTTCCTGTTTCAGCCTAACCGAAGGCCATCGACAGGCAGTAGTCACAACAGTGACAGCTCATATTTGTGTAAATTTTTTAGATTGCTAACAAAGAATTAAAGGGAGACTGATATGCATTTCAAACTTATTTGTTTTCATCAGTCAGCCATACCCTTCTGAGATTCGAACCTGGGCTGATTGCACATTAGGCAGTTGTTTTCCCCCACACAGTGCCTGGCACACGGAAGCCACAAGGGCCACATCATCAGTCCACTAGTACAGTGAAGATGTGCATCAAATTCACAGGTCTACCTACAGTATCTACTCAGAAACCACTGCACACATAGCAAACAATATTTATTAGAATATCACTTCGTTCTTATTCTTGCCTACCTACTTAGATGTCCTTATATTATTTTGGTGTAGGAAAGAGAATGCGGAGATGAGTGGAACATATGGATTAAAGATCTTATTTGACTCAAGGTTTTCATTAACTACCTAACAGAATCCCAAGACTGCAATCTAATAATAGTTACCTGAGACCAAGATGGCAATAGTGCTGTTTAAAAGTAACTCTATTACAACTGAGTCATCCTTATTAAACACAATGGGGTTTCCATGTTGGGCTAAGCAGCGTTCGTTCTCATTTTATATGTTTTCATGACAAAAGGAAATCCTGTCTCTGTTGCCTTTCGAAAGATATAAATTTATAACATGATACAGATGACAATTTAAAATCTGGAGAATTAGTAACAGGCAGGGAAACAGGTTGGACGCCAATCTATCTTAGAGACACTTCTCCCTCACATTATAATCCAAAGATACAGTGAGAAAAATATTTTAAAGTTTGTATAAAGAATAAAGACTTGAATAACTACTTGTATTCAACACCTAATTTTTAAATGAAGTCATTCTTTGAGTTCGAATATTCAAGAATTCTTTAAAACCTCAGATGTTTCCTTTCTCCTGCCCTGATATTCAGCAGAGGAAAGAAAAGCAAGCAACACCATAACTTGCAGGAAAATTGCAGGAAGATGGACAGAGATAAAATACAAAGGTTTTAAAACAATTACATTAAAAAAATAAAAAAAAAACCCACTCCTACCCTCTACAGTTCTCCCTGATTTAAAAACAGCCCCCAACCACTATTTGGGAATTAATTAGGGAGCATTTTTTTTGGATTTGGGAAGTTATGAGTAAAGGACAGGAAATTAATGCCTTCAAGAGACCTCCTATTTCTATGATTGAAACATCCCAAAAATTCAGCAAAATGGGGGACAAAATCAATTTCCAAACCAATGAGTTCCAGGCATTTGGAGACTTGGGATGAGTGGCTTAGAGGTTTTGAATAATTTTTGAATAATAAACTTAAACCACTACAACTACTGAGGGGGCCACAGATGAGGTGCTGGGGAAGGGTTGTTCGCAGCCCATGGACCACAAACTGAGTCCAACTCTACCACCACTTTCCCTTACATTGTGCAGATGTACAAACAGGAAAAAAAGAGTCTGGCGTGCTTACCACTGATTGTGTCCCTCGTGTGGATGATGTAGTAACTGGAGTAATAGTAATGGTGCTGGTCACTTTGCTTGCTCCAGATCTTGAGGATACATTATTCCTGGGGGACCGAAGGACAGTGCCTGTCAAATCCTCTTTTTCTGCCACTACATTCATAGGCCTGACAGTAATTACAGGATTCATTCCTTCTTGGGCCGTGCTAGGTGAGCGTTTAAACTGAGTCCCTAAGTGGATGTGAATTTTATTGTCCTCTGTTGTTATAATGTTTGCATTTGGATTGTACTGTCGGACTGGAGTTGGGACAGTTTGTTTCTCTGGCGTCACTCTAAACACAGCTCTCCCCATGGTCATGTCCTGTGACTCAGGGGATACAGTAATTTCTGTGGGTGCTGCAGAGGTAGATAAGGTCATGATCTGAATTGGGGACATGGGCCTTTCCATGAATGGAGACATCTCACTCTCTACAGATTTCTCTCTGGAGAAAGTAGTCAGAGTCACTGGTGACATTGCTCTCTCTGGACCCACTAGGCTCTCACCACTTTTCCCTTTGTGAGACATGACATTAGGAGAAGGAATTATGGTGATCCTTGGTTTCTGATTCCCTAGGGTAGGAATAACCGTGGTGCTTGAGAAGAAATCTTCAGCTGTTGGGCTGGTGATTTCCAAAGTTGCTGTGCTGTTTTCATGATCTGGTGTCACCCGAATATGAAGAGGCTGCCCCTGTTTTGGAGAAAGAACCACTTCCCCGGGACGCTCAGGGCTGGTTTGAATTCTGGCTCCTTTGTCTAGAGTTGGCTGACAACCGTTGTCTCTTTTTTTCATCCAAGGGATCCAAGATTTTCTCATGGTTAGCTCATTTGCAGCTGGGGGATACCTGTTAAGAACAGACGACCTGTCACTGGGCTTCTTGAGCCCAACTTGCCGGAGGTTGTTCATGATGTGGTTCTCCTCCTGGAAGGACTTCCTAATGAACACAGCAGGTGTTTCTTCTTCTGCCATTTCACCATTCATCATATCAGTTTGTACTCCAGTAGATGTAACAGGTACGTCAACCATCCTTCTGCCATTCGTGCTGGGTCTCAGGACGCGACTGTAGCGTTTAGACAGCTCCAGCTCTTTTGTCAAATTCAGCATCTCCTGTCCCATGGCTTTGCTTTTGCTTTCTTCTTCCAAAAACCTTTGCTGGAGGACTGAATAATCTACTTGGAGCTGGGAAAGCTGGTCTTCTTTGTTCATCAGCTCGTGAATTTTTTCTTTAAGAGCCAGGACTTCTGCTGTCAAGTCCCTGCATTTAGTTTCTTCCACCCGAAACCTCTGCCTCAGCTCAGCCTCTTGACTCACTGCCTCTCCCTTCTCTATTGCTTTATTTTTAGCAATCTGGAGCTTCATTTCTTCCAGCTGTTGGGAAAGGTGGTTAGCTCTGTCCTGCTCAGTCCTAAATTTTTGCTCCAACTGATCATATTCGTCCTCGGTTTTCATCAAATCTCCCTCAACCACTTCTAACTGCTTGAGACGATTTTTTAGCTTTTCTATTTCAACCGTTAGTTCTTTGATCTTGTTATCTTCTTGTCCAGAAAATCCTGGTCCTTTTCTAACTCGGCCTCTGGCAATTTCTCTCTCAACCTCCTCTATGCCATCAATTCTTTTCTTTAATAGGTCCACCGTACAGCTCAGCTGCAGTGATTTCTCTTCTTCACTTTTTAGCTTGTTAATTAACTCGTCTTTTTCCTTAGTCAAACTGGATACCTCTTCCTCCATTTCAGATTTCAGCTTCAAGAATTTTTTACTTTCCTCTATTAGCTTTTCAGTCACTTCCATTACTTTGCTTTGCTCCACCTTGAAGTTCCTAGTCAGGCTTTCCATTTTCCTCTCTTCCTGTTTTATTTTATCCGCCATGTTTTTTCTTTCATCCACCAGCATGACAGTAAAAGACTTCAGCTTCGTCAAATCATCTTTTATGATCAATTCTGCCTTTTCCAGTTTGGTTTCGGAAACCTCTAAGTCTTTTACCCGAATTTTCACTACTTCCAACTCATTGATCAGGTCTTTAGTTAAAGTCTTTTCCTTCTCCAAGTTCAATCGCAGCTGGGCACATTCCGATTTGCTTCTGCTGAAGGCTTCTTCTAGCTTCTCAAGATCCGACATCCTCTTCTGCAGTTTCTCAACTTCAAGCCTCAGTTCCTTACTCTGGTGTTCCTCCTCTTGCAATTTCTTTTTCAACTCTTTGCACTGAGATTCTGTTTTGGTGATCTCCTCATCTTTGCCTTCCATTTCGAGCACACGCTTGCGAAGGTTTTCCACCTCAGCCATTAAGCTGGAATTCCCACATTCCCCTTTGGCTATTTTGTCTCTCAACTCCTGAAGCTCCTCTTCGGTCTTTTGAAGGCTTTTATTGGTTTCCTCCAGTTCCTCAATTTTGTTGCTGAAGCCCACTAGCTTAAGCCTGAGCTGCTTATTGTGTGCCTCTTGATTGGCAAATTTAGCAGTCATCTCCTCATGCTCTTGAGAACATGAAGCTGTCTTGTACTCAAGTTCAGCCTCCAACTTTATTAATTTCTGCCCATCTTCTTTTGCTTTGGAATTTAAAACCTTAAACTTTTCTTCTTCTTCTCTCAATTTCTGGCTGAGTGTTTGTATTTTCTGGGTTTGCTGATCAAGCTGTTCGATGTGCAGCTGCCGTTCGTCCACCAGCATAAGTGCAAATGACTTGAGTTTAACCAGTTCTTCTCTTAGCTTATTGAGGCGCTTTGTGTTTTCTTTGTCCTTGCGAGCTTGGTAGTTTTTTTCCTGTTCAAGCAGCTTCTTTAATCTGAGGGAAGAGACAGAGAAAGAATGCGTTCAATGATGTAAGGTCTCTTTTTCCCCCCTTTTTTAAAAAACTTATTTCAACTCCCTTACAAACTACTTAAACAACAAGCTAAAGCATAGAATGCTTGTTGGTTTTGGCTTAGAATAAAATGAAAATCCAGCCACGGTGGCTGCTTAACTACCGTACAATTTATACTTAGCATGCTATTTGAAGCCAATCACTTCTGCAGTGGCCTGTCTCAAACCCTGCCTTTCTGTGAAGGCTCTGCAGAAGATAGTAAGGTTTCAGTTACTGAGGATCCTGGAAATGACAGAATTTCTGAGCCCTTTTCTGGGTTCAGGCTGGGCATGGGACAGCAATGGCTTAGGTTGCTCTAGTGCAGGGCTCCAAACTTGGCAACTTTAAGACTTGTTGTAAAGTCGCGTGCTTCACATAGAGACGGACACAGAGCTGGGGTAGAGATGAGTTTATTCTGAACAGAACGAACTGGGGAAACAGGGAAGCCTGGCGTCTATTTGTACCTGCCCAGGTGGATGGCATTCAATCAGTTCAAACCTGGGCTTTCTGCCAGTGCAGGTGACAATGGGTGTAGATCCTGGCTTCCCACCAGGCTGACCATGCCTGGGGCTGTCAACAGCTTAAGTCATTAGGCTTATCCTGAGTGAGCAGTCATCGCCCGGAGCTGTCCAGCCCCCCTGCTGATCTGCACCATCAGCCTCCTGCTGTGCTGTCCTTTGTGTATGCTGGGAGGCATACACTGCACTTGTGGACTTCAACTCCCAGGATTCCTCAGCCAGCCCTGGCTGGCTGAGGAATTCTGGGAGTTGAAGTCCACAAGTCTTAAAGTTGTCAAGTTTGAAGACCCCTTTTTTAGTGGAAATCCTTCTTGGGAGATCAAGGGAAGGAATGTGCTTCCCCCTGGCCCAATTAGACTCTTAGCAGGGTTCCATACCATTGACTAAAGCAGGCATCCTAAAACTCTTCAGCTCATCCACCTCTTCATGAAGTTTCATGTGTTCACCAACCCTCAAGCATTATATGAAAATAATTTAAGAAATACTATTTTAATTAAGGGTACTATGAATATTCGGAAGATTTGCAAGAAATACCATTTGCCTGCAAGCAAGAACTGAGGGCACCACAAAATAGATAAAATAATAGTAAATGGAGAAGCCAAAGTGCTCAGGAACTTTTGAATTCAAAGACAAGCACCTGCCATACAACAACCAGACTTAGGAATTGTTGGTAAGAAAAAAAAAATCTGAATAGTGGTCGTCGCAGTACCTGTAAATAGCAGAAGAGAAGAGAAAGAACTGGAGAAAATCACAAAATACAAAGGCCTGCAAATAGGAAGTAGAACAACTGCGGCAAAAGAAAGTACCATTAGGGATAGGCACTTTGGATGCAATCCCAAAACATCTGGAGCACTTGAATACTACCTGCATTGACAAAATCATTAGTCAATTGCAAAAGGCAGCTTTCCTTGAAACAGCTTACATGGGACAATATCTTTAATACCATCAAACAACATCTGCCTATCCCAGGTCCTTGGGCAGACTCAATAGGGGGATAAAAATGCCAAATCCTGACTTAACATCTGGCTGACAGTGGAACCAACCATAACACGAACAGCAAGAGACAGTCTCATCAACTTTGATGGTTGATACTGACCACTTTGGGGAACCTTGGACTATGGTATCCTTGTGAACCCTCTGTTAAAGTTGGGTTCATAAAGGTACTGGTTCCAGTTGTTCCAAAGTGAGCGGTTCCAATCAGTGCACATAGAGAGGAACCGCTGTAAATTCCACAGAACTCAGTCTTCTTCCCTCACATTCTGAAATTTTTACACAAAACACAGCAGGAGGTCATGTTTTGGCTTAGGATGAGGTAACTGTTCCACTAATGATTCTCAGAATTGTTCCTCATGACTGCATGAATGTGCATTCCTCCAATCCCTAAGTCATCAGAAAAATATCCTGGCATATTTTTTCTGGTATAAGCTCCTGGCTGTCCCTCACTTATACCCGTTAGCTGGAGGTTTTGGGGACAGAGCTTTATCAGTCTTCTTAACAGCTGCTAGATGGGTTGACTAGTCTTCTTAGAATTTGGGCTGGAAGGATAGATCAGTAGAAGCCTTGTTACTTTTCCCACCAGTTTCCCAATATTCCTAATCAATAAGTGATCCAAGGAGTGCAATGAATGGGTGGTCAGAGTTAGGAATGCTCATAAAAGAGTCATAAAAGAGCCAAGGTTGCCTACCCCCCCCCCTATAGGATCTCTTCTTTGTGCAAAGTCCCTTCCAACTTTGTTATTGTGTTAGTCTGGTAAGAGCAGTGAAATACTTGATTACAGAGAGTTGTAAGCTAGACCAAATCAAAGTACCATATTTCTTTTGACAGACTATATTGCAAATTGTTCATTTTGCTTCTCTTAGTCATTTAAGATGAAATCTTGCCCATAAACTGTTGCTCAGTATAAATCATTGTATGCCTTTCAATATTGGTTGCTGAGGAACAGCAACAGAAAAACAATTGCCTTCAAGTCCTGGTGCGATCTTCTTAGAAGTATGGGGTCAGCTCCTAAAAGATACTGGATGACACCAATCTTTCAAGTGAGCCAACATGGCTTTTTCTGAAGTTAGTCAGGTGCAATTGTGCTGGGCCAAATTCTAATGATCCTTATGAGCAAATGCCTGATAATAATCTGTATCTCTTCAAAGGCTTTTTGGTGATCTCTCTGACCTTGCCTCATCCATTGTTTTCTCATCTACTTCCCTCAGTCGTTCAAGAACAGTTGTGTTTTTTTTCTAATCCATCATCCACTCACAACACATGCCCAAAGTATGAGAGTTTCTGTTTGAAGGGTGCGGTTATTTATACGGTCCAGGACTAACTGGTTCATCTTGCAGTTCCTGGCAACTTCAGCAGCTATTTGCATCTCCCTAATTCAAAGGCATCTCTTCCCCCCCCCCTCATTTCTTTTCAGGTCTTTCACAACCATACATTACCACTAAAAAGACTGCTGCCTGAACTGTTTTGTTCAAGGACAAAAACATGCAATAAAAGCATTGCATTTTCATAGGATTAATCCTTTTTGTTTCTTTGACATACTGTCCATCTTCATCATTCTTGAGTCCAAGGCAGAAAACTGTTTATCGTCTTCATTTTGTTCACCTTATTTTTATGTTTCTGCTTGGTATTCCTTTTGTTTTTTTAATACAGGCAGTCCTCAACTTATAACCATTCAGCAACCAAGTTACAACTGCACTGAAAAAACTGACTTATGACCAGTTTTTGCACTTACAACCCTAGCCACATCCCCATAGTCATGTGATCAAAATTCAGGCATTTGGCAATCAATGTTTATTTATGATGGTGGCAGCATCCTGGGGTCATGTGATCACCATTTGAGACTTTTGCAGCTGGCATCTGACAAAGACAATGGAGGAAGCTGGGTTTGCTTAACCACCTTGTGATTCACTTAACAACTGCAGTGATTAACTTAACAACTGCCTTGCTTAGCAATGGAAATTCTGGTCCCAAATTTGAGGACTGACTTTATTAATCATTAGTCCAGATCATTACTTTCCATTTTTACTTTCGTAATGAAATTGTCTAATTATTTTTAATTTCAGTTAACAAAGACCTTTCTCGTTTGACTCTTCTCAACATTACCAAACTGTCCCGCTCAATCAAGTGTTATATTTTTTTTATAGAAAAGTGTATTCTTGTGTGGCTCCAGTTCAGCTGAAAACTCATATAACGGAACTTATTAAAAAAAAACTGAATGGAAGTCAATATGTTTTCAGTCCTTATTGGACTAAAGGAGTAGGTCACAGACCAGATAGACCAGTGATGGCGAACCTTTTAGAGACCGAGTGCCCAAAAACCACCCCCACCCCTCCCTGTCCCCCGCTCCACCCACCTGCAGGGCCACTCACCACCTCTACAGCCCAGGTGGCCCAGCAGTGCCAAGGCAGTCACACTTTCTGCCTGTGCCCCATAGCATCAACTGCATGCGACGGGGCGTGAGGGTGGAGTCTTGTCCCCGCTGCCCAGCTGCCATGTCCTTGGCTGCGCTGCTCTGTGCAGGCCGCGCTCGGGGGTGACTCTCCTCCAGGAGGGCTGTTGGTGAGGAGGCGGCCACGGGAGGAGGTGGGGCTGGGGTGATGGCATGCGTGCCCACAGAGAGGGCTCTGAGTGCTGCCTCTGGCACGTGTGCCATAGGTTTGCAACCATTGAGATACACCATATGAGAGACATTTCTGGTCTGTCACCAAAACAAATATATTCCCTACATGTTCTAGAATGAATTGAGAGAAAGTATGACAGGATTTTCCTCACTCACAATCTGTATACAAATGCTTTTAAAAGTCAGAGTGTGAAAACCTCACCATTTTCTTCAGTCAAGCATACTGTTGCTTTTGTAAATTAATTAACTGAAGGATAATTCTCTGTATCACAGGTGGGGAATGATGGCCCCTTTGTGACTTGTGGACTTCAATTCCCAGAATTCCATGCTGGCCTAGGAATTCTGGGAGTTGAAGTCTACAACTCACAAAAGGGCCTTCATTCCACACCCCTTCTTATGGATGGAAATGGAAATTAGCTGGCTAAGATTGTCTCATCTCATCACATCCTCAAAACCTTCTGTTCCCTGGAACAAATGTGCAGCTTTATAGCTAGGAAAAGGGTTTTGTTAGCACTTTTAATTGCATCAGTGATCAAGCTGCATGATCATTCTTTCTCAAGATTGCCTAATGATGACGGAAGGAATAAAACTGATCTGAATTCAGCATCTGGAAACAGAGGCAGTCACACTGATGGATCATAGAGCAAGAGGAAAAAGAAACTCGACTTATTGTAGGAGGAAAATCAGGCTCATTCAGGGTTTTACTAATTTTCACTGATTACTTAATGCTATAATAGTGCTATTACCGTAGTACACCTTGCTCAGAAGATAAACTACTTTAAGAATGTTCTGAAGTTACTACCTGAAAAGTAAAACATTAATTCAAAATTTTGGCAGGCATATATTACAGAGAGATTTCAATATAAAAAGGGGAAAGCAGCAACATTAAAATCCTTTTTCTGGGGGACAAGGAAAGCGTTCAAGACTCAAGGCAATAAGGAAATATTTGCAAAATCCAGTCTGCCTTCAAATGCCATTAATGAGCAGTTTACACAATGTTCTGGCATAGTTTTGAAAGGCAGAAATTCCATAAAAATTTCTGTTGCATCTTTTGAAATAAAGAGGCAGTTCTGAAATACAAAAATCTGCAGAAATCATGTGTGTATCAGTAAAAATCAGGCCTTTTTTTTCATTCCCTATGGAATGTTCATAGATTTGGAAGCTGACATCCAAGTCAGCATTTCTTTAGTTACCTTGACTCTTTCAAATCAAGCATATTTAGTATTTAAATAATTACACTTCTGGGACAGAACCAATTATCAGGGTTATAAATCTTCTGAATAAATTAAGTGCCATCAGCAGGTATCTGAGTGTTAAGGTTAGAAATTAAAAGTTTCAATCAAGTTCCCCAGCTTGAGGGAATTTTACTGCTGCTTAGAGTAGCAAGTATTTCCTGATCAAGCTATTCCAAAATTGGAATTTACACCGCATTCTTTGTGTCCTTTTTCCATAAACCTTTTAAACATTTCCATAAAGAAACAAGATGTTTAATTAACTAGTTTGAGTGAGGTGAAGAAAGATGGAAAAAGAAAATCTGTCCCTTGTTCTGGGCTGAACTGTTTGGTTCTTGGTGCTCAGAGAAAATCGCAGCCCAATACAGTAAAAAATATGTTTTAAAGTCCACACAAACATAGATTTATCTTCCTTCATTAGGTTCAAGGCAGTATACATGGATGGAGTGTCCCTAAGTTATTGCTCATTTGGCCTTTTTTTTTATTAAAGAGTTTTACAAAAACAAAATTTTACAATATATCCCCAAATCCCTCCCACCCCAAACCCACCCACTTCCCAGAGCTAAATACAGGATTATAGTTACAATAATCATATTCTAAATAAAAATTATGCATAATATACAATTAACCAAATTCGTAATGTGCTTTAACTCCCCTTTAACATAACTACAAACAACGTACCAATAACAATATCCCACTAAAATCTACTCATAAGCTAAATGGAACTTTTTGGTCCCATATTTGTTCTGAATATAATTTATCCATCTCCTCCAAACTGAAATATATCTTTCCTGTGAATGATCTTTCAAATAAGCAGAAATCTTAGACATTTCTGCAAGATTCGAAACTTTAAACACCCATTCTTCTATACTGGGCAAACTATCCTTGCTCATTTGGCCTTGAACAGATTCAGACCTTTAGCAAAATGAGTATAGCCTTTCCTCAGCCTTAAATAATGCCCCAAATCTGAGCAGGAGGGAAAATGTGTGTGTGTGTGTGTGTGTGTGTGTGTGTGTGTGTGTGTGTGTAAAATAAAACATATATATTCATGTTCTTTCAGGCCAGCAGATTTAGAAGCTTTTACAGTGCCATTTAAGAACGAGTCCAGTAACTCAGAAATATTCCCTGTAAGATAGCAGAGTAGCCCTGCTGACCTCCTCAAAGGCATCCATCAGATAAGGTATGCAAAACAGAAAAATGCTTAGGGAAACCGAACCATTTCAATTTTTCAGTTACACGACAAGAATTGATCAGTACCTACAGAACTTGCGGGAGGTCAGCAAAAGGCTGGAGGCGCAAAAAAGAAAACTTTTTTTTCCCCCAGCAGTCAGTGCGAAACTGAAGGCTTCCTTCTCAATTCGAGCATCTGCATCTACAAAGAAAGGTCCAACTCCTCTGCGCAAAACCAAAGTCTCCCAGAGATGACGCTGCGAGGTATCTTCCTGATCCTCGCCCCGGTTCAGCAGAAAAGGAAAGACTGAAGTTTTTAAAAGCTGCGGCGCTGTTTCGCCCTATCCTCTTTAACAAGCATCCATCTGGCCTTCCGCCTGCAAAGTGCAAGGGTTTTTCCAGCTGATTCTCCTAACCAAGCAATCTCATTCACTCACATGCCTGCGCAAAACCCAAGGTGCACCGATAGCGCAACCCTATCCCAGCCTTAGGCAGCTTGCTTACCTCCTTAGGCTGGAGCAGCCCTTTCTATTCGCCTTCCCTTGCAAGAGTCGGCTGGTGCCCAGACCTTGCTCTCCAGGGAATTAGCCATCACATTCCAGCCATGTCAATCGGAACAATGAAAGGTGAATGTTGTGCAAAACAGCCTGGGACCACTTACTGGTGATGTCATCCCTCCCTTATACAGCTCATTATTGTGCAGATTTAACTTTGGGCAGCGGGGGTGGGGGTGGAGCCTCTCTACTTCGAGAAGCAAGGGAGAATGTTGGCTAAGGAAAGGTTTAACGGGGAAAGCAGCAGAGAAGTGTATTTCTCCTACTCGACCCCTTCTCCTTCCAAGTTCACTGAACTCCAGCCAGTTCTATTTAACATACGTTTAAAGCACCATTCGCTCCCCTTTCAGAATCAGCATAAGAAAGTGGAATCGTGCAACAGGAAACAAACCATTATCCGGCTATAAAGGTTCCTAAATGCAGCATAAGGCGTCTGCTTGAATGATTATCCACACTTATGAAGAAAAAAAACAACAAAAACTCATTTATAATAGATAATGCTTTTCTCCAAAAAGCTATCGTGACAACTATATATGTATTAATGATTCCATGCCTTGAATAATATCAGGTTATAACTTGCGGGGGATAAAAGTAGTTTACATTCCTTTTTAGCATTTAATAACTAGGGGGGGGGGAAATCAAATCAGCGCCACTGCTGCTTTGTGATAGGATAGTGTTATTTATTTGGCTTTCCTGATATTTATTATAACTACTACTATTCTGAGGTCTGGGCAGATGACAGCGCCAGCTGACCTGAGCCGATCTGTAAAAGATCAGCAGATCTAATTAGTATTGGGATGAAATGGAAGAAATCCCAAAGTACATTATGGTACATTAGTTGGGGAAGCTGAAAAAGATATCCCAGAAAAAGCAATGGCATACTGCGGCTGAAAAGATGTACAAAGATTTGTCCATAGGTACCAGGAATGATGCTCTATGTAAATTCCTAAATTACCCAAATTCCAAAGACTGGTGTTATTTTTCTTCAGGCTTAGAACAGTTGCCTATGGGCATACTTCTGCTACAGAAGAAAAACTTAGCCAAGTCTTGGAAGTTCTTGTTGCTTAAAACTGAATACATCCTGCAAAGATCACATCCAGCCATTCCTAAATAGGCCATTAAGGCCTTTTGTGATTAAGCTGACCTTTGGACAAATGAGAGTTCTCCAGTTAGGATCCTTTGACAAAACTTGCAAGAAATCTACCTAACTTCTAGGTGGGTTTGTATGCAGGATTGCAGGCTGACTCTGCCCACAGCCAGGAATTTGATCCTGACTGGCTCAAGGTTGACTCAGCCTTCCATCCTTTGGAGGTGGGTAAAAGGAAGACCCAGATTGTTTTGGGCAATATGCTAACTCTGTAAATCACTTAAAGAGGGCTGTAAAGCACTGTGAAGTGGTATAAGTCTAAGTGCTATTGCTAACAATGGATATAAAAGAATTCCAATTCCCATGAACTAATGGGGTGAGGTTCTCTACCCAACACCCCCTTAAAATTTCATCATTCAGATGTATTGGTTATCTTCCTAATATTTATTGTTTCTTATGGAGTGTCTATTAAAGTGTCTTTTTTTGGACAAAAAAGAATTCAGGCTTTTTATAAAACATAGCACCACACAATAATGAGTACAACCTTTCAGAGTTGATCCTGTTTCATTCTTCTTCCATCAAGCAAAGTGATTTGTCTAAGTCACGGGTGTCAAACGTGACATGTTGCAATGTATCGTGACTTTTTTTGCATTTCCGGAGCTGGGGTGGGCATGGCCTCTGCATGATGCAATCGGCCTGTGGATCGGCAGTTTGACACCCCCACCCCCTGCTCTATGTGATAGAGAATGGTCTCTTAACAAAAATTAAATTACAAGAATTTCTCAAGGTAACATTGACCAATCTCAACTTTGGAACAGAGATTCATTAGCTCAAATCCATCATTTTTTAAAAATGTGATTTTCTAGTTCCAAAAATGGTTCTACCGTACAGCTTAAGATAATTAAAATATAGCATTCTGATGCTGAATGTAAATATCTGTAGCTTTCGTTGAGGTTGCAGTTGTCTGTTTTGTACCCCAAGCTGTTTGTCATTTTCTCAAATTATTTGAAAAGAAAATCTATGTACTATAAAAACTCTTTGTTTTTATCTGTCTGTTTGTACCCAAAATCTGCTAACTTAAAGAATACATTAAAAAAAATCAAGAGACCCAATACTGCTGTGGAACTGAAACTTCCACAATGTTCCAACCAGATTTATTTGCAAAGTTGTGGACATTGCAGAATTGCCATGGTCATGGAACTGTAATTTCCACTGTTCCCTGCCAGATTTCCACAAGCAAAGTCAAATGGGGAAGTTTGGCAAGAAGTTGGAAGTAACTCATGCTCCCACTATTTTGCCTACCCATAGTCATTCTGCTTATCTGTTTAGGTAAATAAATACTGCCTTTTTCATTGAAGTTCCTGTGGGAAGAATCCAGAGAAAGAAATATTTTGGGGAATATTAAAAAGGCAGAATATATTTCACCAAAGGAATAATGGAGAAGATCTTTAAAAAGGCCGAAACTTCTCCCTCCCCCTAGTCCAGGGGTCTTCAAACTTGGCCCTTTTATGACTGGCTAAGGAATTCTGGGAGTTGAAGTCCACAAGTCATAAAAGGACCAAGTTCCTGCCCTAACCAGAAAACTCAGCAGAAACCAGCTTTTAGAAATGCAGGTGTGATAATCCTTTCAGAAAGGTTGGAGCCAGGAAGCTAGAAGCTGATGATATTAGAAAGACAAAGACCCCTAAAATCTACATCTTCCACCCAAACTCTAAGGACAGGAAACATAATAGGATTAACCTACCAATACCAAAAAGGACACACTGAACCTCAGGTCAAAGTTCATGCCACAGGAACAGGAAACAACCTCAAAAGCCCCAGAAGGTATAACAACCCACCACTCCCAGCAACATGTGGTCATCTTTCCCAGAGCCATGCTTGTCTGGTTTTGCTCTTCAATAAACTACAACCTGCTTTCTAAAACAGTCTCCATTTTGTTTATTCCTGGCTTGGACTGGACCCTGATGAAGATTTTTCTTTCAACATTCCTTTGCTACTGCATTTTTCTATCACATGATCATAGTATTGGGGTAAAAAAAAAGTGATCAGCCAAAATTTTAATGTTTATTCTGATTGCACCAGACTGCACTACCTTTCTCTCAAAGGATAGCCCAATGGGTGATAGGATTGTGTAGTATAGTATAAATATTTCAGTGAATCATGCATTTTGCTGGTCCTGGCAGAAAGACAGACACTTATCTAAGGACTTTCTATACCAACAAAATTGCAACAAAGGAGTGCTTTAATTTCTAAAATTCATCCCCAAAATGTTTTGCTGTGCTAATAAAACATTATGTGCAACTACAACTACTGCCAAACTTTTGATAGAGTGACCAAAGATAATCACCAGATTACACAGTTTACTTCATTAGGGCAGTAATGAAGCAAAACATGGCCCAAGGTTAAAACCTGTGCCTCTTACAAGGAAGTAGCAATTTTAATTTCTCTGTGCTTTTAATACCCCTCATTATAGGCAGGCAGGCAAGCAGGCAGGCAGCTGATGAAAGTTTTGCTATCCATGACAACTGCTTAATTGTATTTCTGGTTATTAAGCTACTGTTAAAGCTACAGGAATGTTTTTTTCCCTTAAAGTCTGCTGCTTAACCATTGCTTGCATATATCTTTCAAAAAATACACTGATTTCAGTAACACTCCTGAGGAGACATGTAGATGTTTATACTTCATGGGGTGGGGACTGATGGCCCTTTTGTGACTTGTGGACTTCAATTCCCAGAATTCCTGACCCAACCATGCTGGCTCAGGAGTTCTGGGAGTTGAAGTCCACAAGTCATAAAGGGGCTATAGTTCTCCACCTCTGCATTACATGAACAGTTATTTGGGGATTTGTAGTTGGCAGCTTCTAAATGTTCACCAGATAAATTAAAAAAACCCAACTTCCTTATAAATCAGATATGTCAAACTCCTAATGTCAGTTTTGCAATTGCCAGCAATGGGGTGGGCGTGGCTTCCGCATGACGCATTTGGCCTGCGGGCCGGCAGTTTGACACCCCTGTTATAAATGTTTTACAAAGAAAACAACCCTGATTCAAATTCATGTCTACTTTTATTATGGCTGTATGATGAAATCAAAATAAATCGCAGTGCCATAGATTCACATAATATATCTGCCTTGTTATGACTGACTCTTCTTTTGGATGTTTTGGAATTAAAGGAGAAAAACAAATAAGCAAAATAAGAGAACTTTAAATCTTAAACCAATATAGGTAAAAAGACTACTTCAAACATTTTTACTTGAAGATCAACCCCTATTTAGCTAGTCATTTTTGAATTTCTAGTGAAAGCACCAGGAATACTACAAGAGCTTTTTAGTAGCCTAAAGCTACTAAAACTGTACCAAAACTGTAAAGATGTCCAATAAATGACAGCAAAGAAGAAGTTATGTAGTAGACATGAGCCATTTAGCAACTATCTGGATTTTTGCAGCCTATAGATTCTACAAACATCCAGCCATTGTTGTGTCAATATAACTATAATGAGGATTAGTCTTGTATCACAATGGCTGGGCCATGCTGAAGACTGTATATGGCCTTTTCTCACTTACTAATCAGACTATCAAACTATCGTTAGAGCTGCTAACTTTACTTTTATCACTACCCGAGAGCCAGAAAACCTTATTAAAGTTGTATTTTCTCACTGACTTCCCTCCAAGATAATGGATAACAAAGCTCAAGAAATGTTATTATAATGATAACAATAACTTGAAAAATAGGCAGTACAGGTTAGGTTAGAGATTGACAAGGGAGATAGCAAATTTCATATCAGTATTGTCTTCTCCCAATTCATAACACTTCGTTTATAACATTTCAACCCAGCTTTTGGGAAAGTTCCTAAGTGCATCATGGGGAAATTGCCGCTGGGACTGAAAGAGTTAATTAAAGGGTTAACTGAAGAACTCCTAATAGGAATTAGACATTAAGGACTGAAAGATATAGATACAGGAGTTGCTGATTTCTCTTCCATTCCCTACCAGCTGAAGGATTTTTGTTCTTCAATGAATAAAAGAATTTTGATTTGAAATGGATGGATGTTTTCAAAAGTGGAGAATGTACCAACATTCTTCTTTGCATCAATCTTTATAAGAGCCTTCATTGCAATTGTATTCTGGCACCAATTTCTACCTCCAAGGACTCTCTATCATACCACCCAACCACCATAACTTGGAATGGGCAAGACTCCAGGATCAGCCACATTTTCCTTCATCATCCTTTTTCTTCCCCTTAATTCTTTGAAGACTTGAAAGGAGCAGAAATATGACAGATAGCTAGGAATTCACAGTAACAAAGGAAAGCACATCATTTTCTGAGCTTTGTTAATAATCCTATAATTATCTGAGAAAGTTCTTCCCCCTTATTTCTTTCACTATCCCCAAGGTGAAACTAAGCTTTCAAAATTGATGGTGACACAACTGTACAAAGGCCAGCAATCAAAAGCGACAGCTTTAATGCATAGAATATTGCATGAGCTTGGTTTAAATCTCAACCTGTTTACTTCAGTAGGCATCAGCTAGGAAACAGAAGAATGATAGTTGGTAGCCTTTTCTCTCCCCACCCCCTTCCCTTCCTTAAAAAAAAGTGTCTATTTAAATCATACACAGCATGCGCTACCCCAGGGTGATAATTTCTGCTTCAGGCTTTTGGTGCTCTTGATGAGTTGCAGATGGCTTTCCTGCACAGGTGATGTGGCCCCCAGACTGACATCACCAGGAGAGCAGCCAAGCCCCATCCCAGCGCCAGGATGACTGAAGCAGTGTGGAATGTGTCAGTATAAGCTCCAGAGAAACTTGCCAATGCTTAATGTTGCTGGGGGTGCTAGGATAAGAAGGGGAAGGGCAGAAGATGCTGTTGGGGAGCTGAAAGCAACTTTTGTAGAAGAGAGAAGGGAAGTGCTGGGACTCCCCTAGATTTTTTGATGATGATGATGATGATGATGGTCTTAGAGGGAGATAAGATTCAGCACAGTGGTTGCTCCAAAGCCCAGACTTAACAGGCTAATAATGGATTTTCCCCTCTCCCCCTTCAGTTCTGTATTGGAAGAAATTAATCAACGTTTTTTTTTTCTGTTCTCAGGACCCAGCTGATTTAGGTAAAAACCAGAGCTTCAGGGACAATGAGCTAATGAAATCACAAGCTCTGTTTTTTTTAACCTATGAAGGGAAATTTCAGGTTAGTACTTTAAACATTTTTTTTATGTTTTTAAAAAAAACACAGAGACATTGAAGACAAGATTTCCTCTACCCAATTCTTGGTCTTGGAGTCTGCATTAAATGCACCCAGGCCACTTTAGAACTGGCCTCAATTTCCCACCAATCCATGTGTCAAATGTAAGCATGCTGAAATATTGTAGTGTCACTGATACATATGAAGGTATGCTATTAAATTGAGAGAATACAAGTCACTTCCTACCTCCTTCCTTTCTTTTCACGATTTAAGTATCAAAGGAGCACAGCTGAAAGCTCTTATGTACATGCAGGAAGGTGTCACGATGTGAGTGAAATTAAAATCCCTAAAAACCATGCACTATAGCATTATGTTAATACTTCAGAAGAATTGTTTTTGACATGATGGAGCACAAGAACTGGTTGACTTATAATTGGGTTCACACATTTCTAAGTACAAAATATCTCTGTAATGGCATAGTTTCTGGTTGACAATGGTATATAATTTGTTTACTATAGAATAATGTATTCAATAGCCTATGGTTAAGTATTAAAAACAATGCATTGTGTTGCCCCAAAGTATTAAAAAAGGAGCAAATAATATGTTAAGTGCCATGCTTTAGCTTAGATCAAGATATACTCTTTGTAAGAGCTTATATAAAGTAAAGAATCAGAATTAAATTTATAAAACTTAGGAAAAACTAGTAATGGACCGTTCTCATCTTTCTGGATACTCTGTATTAGTAAAGCTACAAAATAGGCCAGAAGTCCATATAGGTATATTTCTCAACGTATGTGTGTGTAAATT
Organism: Vipera berus; assembly: GCF_964194415.1. Classification (NCBI taxonomy): domain Eukaryota; kingdom Metazoa; phylum Chordata; class Lepidosauria; order Squamata; family Viperidae; genus Vipera; species Vipera berus. The sequence goes on from NC_138202.1 coordinate 237,982,845, forward strand.
ATTTTCCTTATCAAATATACTCCTACTTAGTTATTTTTCAATGGTTAGATGATATTTAAATTAAATTTTCACTAATTCAGAGTAATATAATTATTTTTAAGGCATGCGATAAGACATAATAGACCCCAAACCTACTTACACTGAAAAGGTGGGATTAAAATAAATCAAGTCTGTTTCAGTGTTGGAGCCAAACATCTAAAAATACATGATCTTTTTACAGACTTTTTGTGCACTGGAGCATATTTGGAGGTACAGACAGTTCAGATGGAATATGAGCTGAGATGATGTGTACATTAACTGAGATGGTAATACACCCCAGATATCCCTGTGATTTCACATGAAGAGTTTAGGCCAGGGGTCTTCAAACTTGGCCCTTTTATGACTTGTGGACTTCAACTCCCACAATTCCTCAGCCAGGCACGCTGAGGCAAGTTTGAAGACCCTCGTTTAGCCTGAAGAATTGAGCTACACAACCAACCTTAAACTCACATGCTGCTTCTTTGGAAGGGCAGTAAGAATGGTGTTGTTGTTTTTTTCGTTTTTTCCTTTTTTGCTGATCATTCAGACATAGCAAATTGTGATTATTTCTAACAATAGTGCTTTGGAACAATCCTACTTTAAACTATTTTTTAAAGTATTGTATTTTATATATTATATGAGTATTGTACTTAATATATACAATATTTTAAAGTATTAAATATATTAAAGCAATTATGAAATATTTAAAACTATTATGATAATAGTTTGCAGCTATATCAGGGAAGGAGAGTGGGAGAGTGGGAACCAGAAACCAGCTTCTAGTCATTTTCATGATGCTGAATCATGGTTTAGAACCAGTAGATGGGAGGTTTGTGTGTGTGTGTGTGTGTGTGTGTGTGTGTGTGTGTGTGTGTGTGAGAGAGAGAGAGAGAGAGAGAGAAACCAGTATAGAAAAGCAGTCCTTTACTTCCATCTAGTGGTCATCCAAATTTATGCAGCTCAAATATAGTACCTGTATACCTAAAAATGAAGCCAAAAGGTATCCCAACGTAAAGTACACTTCACATACAAAACACACAATTGCCTTTTATATTTGATTCTTTCAATTAAAATTTTGCAAAACTGGGCATTTGCAAACATTTGGTTCAACAATGAAACAGAGTTGATGGCTTTGTTTGCTTCATAAATTTATGGAGTTAACTATTAAATTTAATCCTACGTTCTGGATTTGCAATTTCAACCATGTGAGTTGGCTTTATATACATCATAGCTAGATAAATTATGATTGCCCATTCGTAGAAATCTCTTAACATTGCAATTCTGATAGGGATTAGGGATTTCTAATAGCTGTTGGTAATTTTCATCCAATACGTCTTCCAATTCACTGGGGAAATTATGATTTGTTGTATAAATATATATATAATTAAAAATCAGTGGCAGCAGTATTTGGCTGGCCTTTTTTTGGCTTGAAAGCTAAGCAGTTTAATAAGGTCAATGAAAAGGACAGAGTAGGTATGTCCTCAAAGTATAAATACAAATATTAGGAACTCTCTCATTAAACTCTTATGGCAATTCCTTTAATAATGAGTCATAATAGTATTATTTTTGCCTGTTTAACTTGACATATAACCATTCATTTGAAGATAGGATGGCACTGAAAAAAGTGTCTTATGACTGTTTTTCAAACGACCGTTGCAGCATCCCCACGGTCTTGTGATTAAAATTTGGACACTTGGCAACTGGCTCATATTTATGACCGTTGCAGTGTTCTGGGGTCATGTGGTCAACAATGACCACATGATTCACTGAATGACTGCAGTGATTCACTTAACAATTGCGGCAAAAAGGTTGTAAAATGCAACAAAACTCAATAACTTCCTTGCTTAGCCACGGAAATTTTGGGCTCAACTGTGATCATAAGTCGAGGACCATCTGTATTAAAAAATATTTTTGAAACGTTAAATCGTATCTTCCTTTAGAATGCTATAGATCAGCAAAAAAAGAGAAAGAAAGAAAGAAAGAAAGAGAGAGAGAGAAAGAAAGAAAGAAAGAAAGAAAGAAAGAAAGAAAGAAAGAAAGAAAGAAAGAAAGAAAGAAAGAAAGAGCTGGGCAACGGCACCTCACTTCCTATCAAATTAATTTTTGAAGTGCAGATCTCATCCAACAGAGTGTGTTTGTGTTTGAAACTCACCGTTCACGCTCCTGTTCTAAGAGATTGGTAAAATCATCACTTTTATTCATATAATCAGTATGTTTATGCTTCTCGTTTTCCAGCTCGTAAACTGTGCGGCGATGGCATTTTTCTGCCAAGAGAAGCTGCTCAAGCATGCGGCGATATGTTTCCTTCTGCTTTTCTTCCAATCTGTCCAGCTGGTTTATTGAAACATAAAAGGGACAGTGTTAAATAGGTCACTGGCTGACTTTGGTTAATTTACCCAACAAGGAATTTGTCATGCAGAAAAGACATGGACTCCATTACACTTTCTGAGCTGCCAGCCTTTGGAAATGCTCATTCTATTGGGTGTCCTAACTAACTACCAAAGAAAGATGTTCACATGTTGGTTACACTGAGCTATTTGAGGAATGAGTTTTCCAGGTCTGGAGCCTGGTGAGGCATGGTGTTGGGCAGAAAAGAGGAGGAAAGGGAACATTCTCATCAAGCTTTGAAGTAAATGTTCACTCACACAGTTTGCACATTAATCTCTTGCTCATGAAGGCATCCATAGGAATCTCACTGTATTTCTACTTTACGACTAAAGTGACTGTCTTCAAAGCATTCAGCAAGCTCCATCATCCCCAATCATTTGGAGGAACCTGGAACCTAGGTCACCCCAGTCCTGGCTTATGATTTCTCAGCCGTTGCTTCAATTTCACGAATCTGATCAGATTCTAGAAGTGAGGAAACCTCTTCACGGCTGCTCTAATGAAAACTGACAAGCATCACAAGAGCACATCCTGAAAATAATCATGTCAGGAAATAAGCACGCAGATGCCCTCAGCCAAGCCAGCTTGGTATTTATACACAGCTGTGCAACAGAGAAGTTCTATCAATGCCTTGCTTGCTGCAGCAGATTCAACCGGCTTCCTATAACAGCGTGCAGATGTCACTGTGGTTTGCTTGCTGTTGCCTTGGGCTGTTGAGGAATGTAAAGTTGCTAACATTCTAGTATCCTAGTTTCAACTTCAGAGCTAGAGAAATCTTGAGAAATGAAATGGCACGTGTCAGTAGGACGCCTTCCCTGGAAGCAGGGTTGCCATGCTAAAAATTGCTTTTCAGAGTTTGTGATATTAATACTCTTTAATAATATCTCGGGCAAACACAGCAGAATGCAAGTTGAAGAAAAACATTCGAAAAGGCCCTCTGATTTTCAGTGTCCCCCGGGGATAACCTGAAAGGTGCTTACCTCTGAAATGGGCATTTCATAAACATCTTCTCCCACTGATTTCTCTTTGGAAAGGAGAGCATCTCTATGCAATATTCTGAGGACGTTCTCCGGGGCTGAAGAGCCATAGTGCGCCTCCAGGATTTCAGGTCTGATTTTCTCGGTCTTCAGCATATGGATCACATCATCTCTAGCCTGCAAGTTTACACTTCAGTATTATTACCAGAGCTTTTTTTCTCATAGTTTAAGTTTAAGTTTATTAGATTTATATACCGCCCTTTTCCCATAGGACTCAGGGCGGTTTACAAGGTATTTAAAAACATCAATACAATACAAAAATTAAAAAACAATTAAAAATAATTAAATTTGATCCCTGAAAAAATATAAAAACCCCAATTAAAAACTCTCAGCCTGGGCCGGAAAGCTCAAAGAGTCAGGTCTTCAGGGCCCGGCGAAATGAATGGAGGTTGGGGGCAGTCCTAAGCTCCACGGGCAGCTGGTTCCAGAGGGCAGGCATACCCACAGAGAAGGCCCCCCCTGGGTGTTATCCGCCGGCAGTCTTTTACCGGCGGCACCCTGAGAAGGCCCTCCCCGTAGGAGCGCACAGGACGAAGGGAACTTGATGCCGGCAGCAGGTGTTCCCTCAAATATCCCGAACCCAAGCCATTTAGGGCTTTATAGGTCATCACCTTGAATCTCACCCGGAGGGCAACCAGATAGAACGCTCAGAACGGAGTTCCGGCACCTTTTTTGGATGGAACCTTGTAGGGTAGGCAAGGCGGGTTGTATGACATGTGTGAGTTCCAGCACCTTTTTCTTTTACAAAAAAAGCACTGGTTATTACTATTCTAACACTAAGTCAACATTATCATGAAATAGTAGCATTCTTTGTTGCTTTTCTGTTATCAACACAGTGCTGTGCTCTAAAGTGCATCCGCTGAATTATTAAGATTTACCAGATGTTGGTTAATAAAAAAGGGTTTTTTAAAAAAATTCCTTCCTTGTGAATCCCCATATATGGAAAAGACAACAAAATTAGAACAGAGGGAAGAATCTGAGTTCTTTCTTTTACAAAGCTGGAGGATGTAGGGCCAAAAAATGTGAGTGGGATGGAGTGGAGAAATATTCTCTCCTAGAACTGAAATTCAGGGTCACTCACTTAAAACTGATTGGCAGCTGATCTGGAGGACTGTTTCAAAAAGGGCGCAGACAGCCTATCCCAAACATAGTATGAAAATGATCTAAGATTTCTAAAGAAGACTCCAGTAAATGTATCCAGTTTGTGTTAACTCCCATAACATTCAGTATGGGCAAAGAGTAAAATTCTGGAAGAGAGAGTCTCACCACAACTGGGAAGTGGGAAAGACTGGAATAAAAATAAACTCAAGGGTGTGTTTATTGACCACTGTTAACTCTAATAGGGAAATTAAGTTTAAATTTAAGTTAAGTTTATTGAATTTATATACCGCCCTTTTCCCGTAGGACTCGGGGCGGTTTACAAAGTATTCAAATTAAATTCCATATTTGAATTTAATTTAATGTCATATATTTCTAAATTACAGATTCTTGGGGCAAACAATAAAAGATGGTTATCTTATTGTGCCACGTTTATTTTGTGTGCAGTTTTACATGTGACTTTAAGCTGACTTAGAATGAGTAGTGCCCCCACTTTGAGGAATTAAAGCATATTTCGGTCCGGATCACCATTTTATTGCTCACTAAGGTTTAAAGGTGTGCAATGTTTTTATATTTGTTGGGTTTGATTCCCGCCCCCCTTTGTACACTGCTCAGAATCACACTGTCTGAATTGGGTGACCACATAAAAGGAAGAAAGGCTTTCTTGAAGAAAGCTATGTATCCTTGTTTAAAGTATTTATATCCCACTCTTTGCCTTGAGAGTCTCCCAGAAATCTTCCAGATTTCTTTTTTTTTTAAAAAAAAGATGTGGCACATAAGGGAAGGAGAAGGAGACTGCAAGGAAAAGCAAAAAATACCATTCAGACAGCAGTTTTTCATGAATTGTAAGGAACATTTTGGCTGTCTATGAAGGACTTATATACCGCTTCACAGTGGTTTACAGCCCTCTAATTGGTTTTACAGAGTTAGCCTATTGTCCCCAACAATCTGGGTCCTCATTTTACCGACCTCAGAAGAATGGAAGGCTGAGTCAACCTTGAGCCGGTGACACTTGAACTGTTGAATTGGAGGCAGCCAGCAGCCAGCAGAAGTAGCCTGCAATGCTGCATTCTAACCACTGCACCACCATGGCTCATGTGGGAACAATGGGAACAAAATCAACCCAGCTCTGGCCTGCTGCCTTCTTTTAGCAACGTATATACTTGTCAGAACAGCAGCTTCCAATAAACAGGTATGCTAACTCAATATCCCGGGAGTTACCATCCAACAGATCTGTGGGGCAGGCATATCCGGTAGGATAGGATGTGTGTCCTCATTCATAACAGACATCAACTAATCATTCCACATGGTATTAATGGAACTTCTGTAGTTCCCAACAATTGGGCATCGGTTTCTGGGATGGCCTATCTCCAGTTATTTCTGCCCATACCATGGGGTTTCCTATTTGAGGCAATGTCATCTGATGAAGCCTAGGAGCAGTACTGCTTTTTCTATTGTAGTACTTGCCCTCTTTGTGGCAACCTCCCCCTGCCCCAAAGATTGAGATCACCCCAACATTTTAGCCTTCAGGAAAGCTTCAAGATATTGCCTTTTTTCCCCTGGCATTGGGCCAGGACAAGAGACGAGCTTGTCTTTTGGATGGTGGAGGTTATAAAGAGGCCCAAACTTATGTTGTTGAAATGTTAGGATTTAGATTTTTTTAAAAAAATAGACGGTGTGGTTTTAGTTGTAATACAGGAAGTTTGTTTAATATCGTTCAAAATTGAAATGGCCCTGAAAAAAATGACATATGATGGTTTTTCACACTTATGACCATTGAGCATTCCCATGATCACATGACCAAAATTCAGACACTTGGCAACTGGTTCATATTTACAACGCTTGCAGTGTGCCAGGGTCACGTGATCACGTTTTGCGACTCTCTTTGAAACGGAGATGAGCACCGGCGCCTAGAGTTGGAAACGACTAGCACGCATGTGCGGGGGAATCTTGACCTTTACCTTTAACAAGCAAAGTCAATGCGGAGACCACTTAACAACTGTGTTACTAACTGAACAACTGCAGTGATTCACTTCACCACTGTGGCAAGAAAGGTAAAACTCAAACAAATGTCTCATTTAGCAACAGAAATTTTGGACTCAACTGTGGTCATAAGTTGAGGGATTACTTGCATTATTTGGGGATTTTGTAGTTCTATGTATGGAGTTCCAATATATCACAATGGAGTTGTGATATAAATAAATCTTCCAAATAAATAAATGGTATTCTTGTTACATACATCACAATTGCTATTTAAATAGACCAGTTAGCTTTTGTGCACCATTCTAGTTTAACAGTACTGTATTCATCAGATATGTCTTTCAAGAACACAGTTTTGACTGCTATTACTCATCTCTTCAGGTAAATGTTGTTGAGTGAATACTAGACACCTGATAATATCTAAGAAGGGTTGGTTAAAAATCACCTACTTCTTGCACCAGCAATTCAGGATCTGGAACTCCTGATTTACAAACTTTAGGCTTATGCTACTAATGCTATAAGGGATGCAGTGGCTCAGTGGGTTAGGACGCTGAGCTTGTCGATCAGAAGGTCAGCAGTTTGGTGGGTCGAATCCCGAGTTCAGCATAACAGAGTGAGCGCCTGTTACTCGTCCCAGCTTCTGCCAACCTAGCAGTTCGAAAGCATGTAAAAATGCAAGTAGAAAAATAGGGACCACAACAGTGGGAAGGTAACAGCGTTTCGTGCGCCTTTGGCGTCTAGTCATGCCAGCCACATGACCACGGAGACGTCCTCGGACAAGCGCTGGCTCTTCGGCTTTGAAACGGAGATGAGCACCGGCCCCTAGAGTCAGAAACGATTAGCATGCATGTGCGGGGGAACCTTTACCTTTTTACTAATGCTATACTTCAGACTGAAATTCACAAGATTGTCAGCATGTATATTTTGGCTGTATTCCCAAATCTTGGAATTTATCAAGGTATCAGCAATTGTGCTGAGGGTGGCCATAAACATTATATAACATTAAAGGGAAACAGTTACACCTGATTTGCACAAGCTGATCACTCATATCTGTGGCTTAATAAAGCGTAACGAACCCCAGCTATTATAAATTCCTTCAAGGACTTTTAAAGCTACCTTTCCCACAAACCGAGTCCTGTTACTCAGGACTCAAACAAGGAGTGAACCTGTCTGAATTGAACTCTGTTATAGGTCTCCCATTTGCTGACTGACACTTCCGTAATAGTAGCTAATAAAATTTGATGTCCCAAAGGCAAGATGCTGGACACATTCATCTAAAACAAGAATTCGTTGCACCTCTTCTTCTTCTTCTTCTTCTTCTTCTTCTTCTTCTTCTTCTTCTTCTTCTTCTTCTTCTTCTTCTTCTTCTTCTTCTTCTTCTTCTTCTTCTTCTCCTTCTTCTCCTTCTTCTTCTTCTTCTTCTTCTTCTTCTTCTTCTTCTTCCTCTTCTTCCTCTTCCTCTTCTTCCTCTTCTTCTTCTTCTTCCTCTTCTTCTTCTTCTTCATCTTTTTTGCAGATATTAGAAGTGCTCCAAAGGATCTGAGAACATCACTTCCCTCTGCCCACCTCCAAATCCCTGCAAAGGTTTGGTCACTGATAATAGCACTGGTGTCATTTTTACACCCCATGTTTTTAAAGAGATCAAAGAGATCCTATTGCTGCCTGCCTGCACAGTTTTGGCTCTGCTTTATTGCCAGAAAATTACACCGATGATGTCACCTCTGTCTAAAGAGAACACCCCACCCAAGCTCTGGGGTGACATAATTCATTATCTGTGGTCTGGTCTAAGAGTACTAAATTCCCATGACAAGGAATTAAAGTTACTCTGTTTGAAGTTTGAAGAGTTGAAAGATACCACTTTTCATTTCCCTGACACCGAAAAGCAGCTTTGTTCTGTGCTATTACCAGACCAAATGGAGAGTTGCTAGAGGCTGCGATCCTTGGCAGTACAAGAAGCAAAACTCAAAAGGTCATTGTGGATTGTGTACACAAATCGAAATGTGTTGTGATATGTCTTGCATGCTTCAGGAATTAGCACATCACAGTGGGTAAATCAGCTGACTTGGGGGAAGCTGTAACTGGCTATTATAAATATGCCCACGGACAAATTTAGCTCTATGTAGAATCTACGGTCAGTGACTAGGGTGACTGAAGGTAAACTAAATAGTCCAGTTCTATTATTTGCCCATTACTGTAGTCCAGGGTCTCCATACCTGGCAACTTTAAGACTTGTTGGCTTCAACTCCCAGAATTCCCCAGCCAGCTCCGCTGAAGTCCACAAGTCTTAAAGTTGCCATGTTTGGAGACCCCTGCTGCAGACTCACAGATGACAAGATTTTTCTTTACTTTTTTATGGGTGTCCCTTGGATACTGCATATGTAAGTCCTTTTTTCCAATTAGTTGCTCTTCAAATGTGATGGCAAACAACTCCCAGAGTCCTGAATGGGGGATTCTCTGAGTTGTAGAGGTTATATACACCAGGGCTTTTCAACCTTTTCACCCATTCTACCACTTTTAAGATATGGCAACATTCGAGTACCACCAGTTGCCTAGCTCTACCCATCTCTTGCTTAGGCTTCTGCGGTGCTGCCACTGGTTCAGCTCATTCCCCTCCCCCGCTACCACTTTTCTAGGATGGTTGCGTACCACCTGCTAGGTGACAATGTACCACAGGTGGTACCCGTACCAGTGGTTGAAAAGCCCTGATATACACCATAGAGCTATGGTGGCTGGGAATCCTGGGAGTGGTAGTAGGTATTCAAGACTTCTTGTATTGTGTTTTTTAAAATGATATCCTGCTTTTCTTCCTCCTTCAGCCCCCCCCCCAATGAGTTGCAAGGAAGTAGGGACTTCTCTCTCTCTCTCTCTCTCTCTCTCTCTCTCTCTCTCTCTCTCTCTCTCTCTCTCTCTCTCTCTCTCTCTCTCTCTCTCTTCTATTTGGATTTTCAGTAAAGTCACCGAAAAAGGATGGAATTGTGTGGTTTAACTTTGCCTAGCAACCCGTTTTATAACTGTTCTCTTCCTACAGAGAGAATTGCTCATCTGCAAAGAGGGTTTCAGGTAGAGGGAAAACCCCAGTGTTTTCTTTGCAACAGTGCTGTCCAGTTAACCACAGACAGGGTCTCCCTTGTTCCCCCCCCCCCCGCATTTCATTTGCAAAGTTCTCTTATGCAGTTGGTTTCTGATAAAAAAAAATCCATCCTATTAGGAACTACTATATATTGTTTTGATACCACCTGTTGAATCATACAGCGTTTTTTTTTTAATTCCAAGTTGATTAAATGATATAAACCTAGAAAAATACAGGGACTTTAGCACAGAACAAGTCACAATACAGAATTTGTTCCATTTTAATCATTGGGTAGAGCAGGGGCACCAAATCATAAAACAATCTTCAATTCAGAAGATTTGATTAAAATTCAAGCTTTGCATCTGACCGCATTGAAATGAACGCTGAAAGGGTATGATAATTATTATAATAAAAATATTTATTCCCAGTAGAACCTTGTACTTGGGCATTGGATCATTACTTACATTTGTATAGCGTGGGAAAGAGTGAATATTTTAATTGAATGTTACATTTATGATCCTCATTTATCGTTTTAATGTTTTATAGTGCATTTTAATTGACCATCTGTAAGCCAGCTAGAGTTGTCTCATGCAAGATGGGCAGCATCCAAGTTTAATAAATAATAAATATGGATATATATATATATATATATATATATATATATATATATATATATATATATATATATATATATATATATATATATATATATATATATATATGTAGGTCCTTATTTCTTGTCAGTATCCTGACTGGGAAATAAAGTCGGGATAGTTTGCTTTTCTCGTCCATTATTCAACAGACTTTGCATGCAACACACAATATTCTGTTGCAGCTTGCATCATTTGGATAATAGTGTTATTAGATAACTGACATGATTTGCATCATCCGCATTGCTGCAGTGCATACTTTTCCATTCACTGAACTTTTGATAATAATAAATGCCCCTCTTTTCCCAATTCATCCTTTAAAACTGGGCTTCACTGTATTTGCAATTGACAAGAACAAAAATTATATTTGGTCTTAGTCAAGGACTAAGCCTCCAGGGAAAGCCATGGGAAATCATCAAAACAATTAAAAAACGAAAGTTAGAATATTTCGGCCATGTGATGCGACACCCATAAAAAAACGGCATACTCCATTTAATCCTCCAGGGAAAGACTGAAGGCAAACGACTTCCGCTGGCGGCGCGGCGCTGAAGACAGCCTCCCCTGGCTGCCCGCGGCTCAGCTGTTTGTTTTTTTGCCCGAAACAGCGCCGATCAGCTGTTCGGGCGAAATTGAAGCCCCCTCCTCGGGAGAAGAGGAGGGGGTGAGGCCCCAGGTAGGGGTAGAGTTCTCCGAGGCCGCCTGAGCTTTGAGCTTGGGCGGCTGAAGGATCGAACTCCCCCGAAGCCTGGGTTGCTCCCAGCTGGCCGTCGTCTCTGCTCCGAACTTCCTGGAGCAGAGCCAGGCGTCTGCGAACCAGCCCTGCCTGATGAAAGGACTATGATTTAAAGGAGCAGGCAGAGCGGTACAAGAGGAAAAGGTGAAGAGGACTATTTTACTGTACTCTCTAACTTGTTGGACTTTTTAAACTTTAATTGAAAGTGCGTCATAATTGAGGATTAAAAGATGGCGGCTAAACCTCCCTCTAAAACTCTTCGGAGTGGAGGATCCTCGCCGGTGCAACAATCATCACTACAGGCATTGCACCCTCCTGAAGTGCTGACATCGAAGGATTTGCGAGATGCCTTGGATAAACATGCCCAGGTACTTTTGGAATCAATTAATCAATCAATTGCTGATAAATTTGCACAGATGGAGGAGAAATTGGAGAAATTTGAGGAAAGAATGGAAGAGAGGATGGAACAGAAGTACAGCGTGATGAAGGTAGACATTTTGACTTCAGTGCATAAAGTGGCGGAATGTGTGGAAGATTTAGATGAAAAAGTGGATGATTTGGCTCAAAGGAATGCTATACTAGAAGTAAAAGCACGGGAGAATGAAATTGAAAGAGGCAAGTTGGAAAGGGAGTTAAGCCATGCCCAATATTACCAGATGCAGTTTGCTGTCAGAATTAGAGGCTTAAAAGAGAATGTTAAAGAAGATTTAAAGCAGCTGATCTCTGAGGCTCTCGAAGGGGTATTGAACCAGCCAGCATCTGAAATAAGAGCAGCTATGGATAAAGTGTTTCGGGTGAATTCATGGATTGCCAGACAGAGAAAGTTGCCTAGAGATGTGGTGGTTTATTTTGCAAAAAGAGAAATTAGAGATCAAGTTATACAAGCTGCCTATGATGCTAAGGTTGTGATTGCTGAACAAGAAGTCTTGGTTTTAAAAGAAATTCCTCCAAGGATTTTAAGGGGAAGAAAGGACTATACATTTCTTGTGCAAGAGCTCAAGCAAAGAGATATAAGGTTCAGATGGGAGATTCCAGAGGGGCTGATGGTGATGTATGAAGGTAAAAGGTATAGGCTGACTACTGTGAAACAAGCACGTGATTTCTACAATAATGTCTTAAAAGCAACCTCATTAACGCTCCTGGAAGCTGGAAAGGGATCTGGAGAAGAAGAACAACAAGAGGAGGAAACAGAGGAAAATGGTGCTGGAGGAGATCAAGCTACAATCTCTTTGGATGATCCTAGAGAGCAAAGAGTGACGCGTGCTGCTTTAAAACGAGCAAAGAAAATAAAAGAACAAGATCAGCAAAAGTCTTCATATTCTTCACATCGCATTCATAGCCAAGCTGTGGGAGGAGCACGGCCTAAAGTAACCAGTCCTATCAAAGCTGTGGTCCAAGAGCTTCTCGAGGATATACATGGCAACTAAATTTTTAACCTGGAATGTTAATGGACTAAACTCACCGCAGAAGAGGAAGAAAGTTTTTCAATATTTAAAACAATTTAAGATAGATGTTATATGCCTGCAAGAAACGCATATTAGAGTTTTGGATCAAAAGTATTTATTGAACTCGAGGCTGGGTACGCAATTTGTTGCTTCTGCAGAGAATAAGAAAAATGGAGTGGTTGTTTATGTTAAAAGTGCCTTAACAGCGGACCTAATTGAAGCAGATAAGCATGGAAGATATGTTATGATCGAGCTGTTGTTTGAAGGTAAAAAGACGCTTTTAGTTGGATTATATGCTCCAAATCAACAACAAGCTGACTTTTTTAGTTTACTTCATACAAAGCTTACCCAGTTGGATTATAAATCCTTTATTTTTATGGGGGACTGGAATGGAGTTATGGATGTACAGTTGGATAAGGCTGGAGCCTTTAAACGCATTCCAAGTCACGCTAGACTGCCTAAATCTTTTTTTGAAATGAAGGATGACCTGGAATTGCGAGATATTTGGCGTGAGAGACATTTGCGGGAGAAGGATTATACATTTTATTCTGATAGACACCAATCTTTTTCGAGGATTGATTTTATTTTGTTGACTAATGATCTTCTTTTGAGAACTAAAAAGGTGAAAATCTGCGCAAGAATTATCTCTGATCACAGTCCAGTGTGGTTGGAGATTGATAAGGAAAGAGGAGATAGACGCTCATGGCGCGTAAATGAGAATTTGTTTAGAAATCAGAGAAATGTGGAAGAATGCAAACAGCGGATGAAGGATTTTTTTGAGATGAATATGAATAAGGGTACCTCTATGGATATGGTTTGGGATGCTAGCAAGGCCTATATGAGAGGGGTGTTGATATATATGAATAATAGACATAGACGTGCAGTGGAAACTAGAAGGAAAGAACTGGAGAATGAAATAAAGGAAAAAGAAAAGGCTTTGATTTTGAACCCAGAGGAGGTGAAGATCAAGGAGGCTATTAGACTGTTACGAGGACAATTTGATAAATTAATGGCTGATCAAGTGGCGACCAATCTGCGGTTTGCTAGGCATAATACTTTTTGCAATGCTAATAAGCCAGGCAGATGGTTGGCTTATAGACTGAGGAAAAAACAAAGGGCATCTAATATAGATAAGATTGAGCATAAAGGAAGGGTTGTGTATCAACAGAATCTTATTAAGGATGCCTTTGTGGATTTTTATTCGAAATTATATACTAAAGAGGACATTAATGCAAAAGATATTGATACGTATTTGGAGAAGGCTAGCATCCCGGTTCTTACGCAAGTACAAAAAGAGGGGATTAACCAACTGATTACAGAAGAAGAAATTTTTACAGCTATTAAGGAACTGAAGGTGGATAAAGCACCAGGCACTGATGGCTTGACTGCGGCCTATTATAAAAATTTACAATTAGAGATGATAAAACCGTTAAAGGAACTGTTCCAGACAATCCAGAGGGGGGGAAAGGTGCCCCCGTCTTGGAGAACAGCTTTTATCTCTTTGATTCCGAAGGAAGACCAGGATGCTACTTTAGTTAAAAATTACAGACCGATATCGCTTTTAAATACAGATTATAAGATATTTGCTAAGGTTTTGGCTAATAGACTGATGAGGGTTCTGCAACAGGTGATTCATGGGGACCAAACGGGGTTTATTAGTGGAAGACAAATGAAAACCAATGTGAGACATATAGTTGATGTGTTAGAGTTTTTGGAAAGGCACAACCAGATCTCTGCTGCGCTAATCTTTTTAGATGCTGAAAAGGCTTTTGATCAATTGAACTGGCAATTTTTGTTGAAAGTTTTAGATAAAATGGATTTTGGGGAAAAATTTTTACAACCGATTAGGGCATTATACCAAAAACAAACTGCCCGAATTATAGTTAACAATAGTTTGACAACAGTATGTAATATTGAGAAGGGCACAAGGCAAGGCTGTCCGCTATCGCCCTTGTTATTTATATTAACATTAGAGATACTATTGGTTAAGATTCGGAATTCGGAAAAAATTAAGGGGATACAAGTTGGAGATCAGGATTACAGATTGAGAGCATTTGCAGATGATCTGGTTGTTACAGTGACCCAGCCAGAGAACTCTGTTGTGGACCTGATGGAGATAATAACACAATATGGGAAGGTTTCTGGATTTAAAGTAAATATACAGAAAACTAAAATTTTGGCTAGAAATATGACAGTTTCGCAGAAGGCTCTCCTAGAAGGATTAACTGGATTTGAGATTGTTAAAAGGGTTAAATATTTGGGGGTGATTTTGTCGCCCTCTAATACAAAGCTATATAAAAATAATTATGAAAAGTTATGGGGGAAAATTCAAAAAGAACTGGAGAGTTGGGAAAAATTGCAATTGTCTTTGTTGGGACGGATTGCAGCAGTGAAAATGAATGTCCTGCCCAAATTTTTATTCTTATTTCAAATGATACCGATTCTTAAGAAAGACTCTAACTTGGAGGAATGGCAGCGTGGTATCAATAAATTTGTGTGGGCAGGGAAAAAGCCACGAGTTAAACTTAAGATTATGCAGGATACTCGTGAGAGAGGTGGCCTTAAAATGCCTAATTTTAAATTATATTATGAAGCTGCTGCACTAGTAGGAATAAGTGATTGGATTAATTTGACACAATCGAGGTTATTAAATCTTGAGGGCCATGATCTGTTGTTTGGCTGGCATGCATATTTGCTGTATGATAAGAAGGTAGATACTGTGTTTAGGATGCATATTTTAAGACAGGCATTGCTGAGAGTTTGGAAGAAGTATAGACATAAGTTAAGCAGCAAGATACCATTGTGGGCAATCCCAAAACACGCAATAGAAAATATACATGCTGGTTTCAAACATGATGAGACTACTTACAAGGAAATTTTAAGTTTGGAAAGGAATATTTGGTGCTTGAAATCATATAGTTTCTTGCGAGAAGAGAAGGTTGTTCAGACTTGGTTTCAATATATTCAGTTACAGGCCAGGTGGAAAGAAGATCAAAAAAATGGATTTGCAACGACTGATGAAAATTTGATAAAGCAAATTAGAAATCAAGGACCAGCACATATTAAACGGATATATCTTGCATTGATAGAGATTGATTCAGAAACAGAGCTTGTTAAGGATTGTATGATAAAATGGGCCCAAAACATTCAGGAAGTTATTACAATGGACACGTGGGAAAAGATCTGGGTGAGGAATGTAAAATTCACTCAAGCTCAAAGTTTAAGAGAGAACTTTTACAAAATGTTTTATAGATGGCATCTAGATCCTAAAAAGCTTGCAAGTATGTATCCGAATTATCAGCCTAAATGTTGGAGGTGTGGTGATGAAGAGGCAACATATTTTCACATATGGTGGACATGTAAAAAGGTCAAGGCTTTTTGGATAAAAGTCTGGTGGAATATGCAGAAGATTTTTAAACGGAGGATAAAGTTTTGTCCGCAATTTTTTTTGTTGGGAATAATTGTTGACGCTACAGTTGTGGACTCTAAGTTGATGTTGAATTTAGTTACGGCAGCAAGACTTTTGATAGGTCAATATTGGAAGAAAGAGGAACTGCCGACTATACAAGAGTGGATTTTAAAGGTTTCCGACTTGGCAGAGATGGCGAAGATTTCGGCCTATTTGAAAGATTACTCGCAAGAACATTATATTATGGAATGGAGAAAATGGATTGAGTTTATCCAGAATAAGTATAGGGTCAAGAAGTTTTATCTAGCATTTGAATAAGTCTTCTTTCGTTTTCTTTTTTCTTTTTTTATTTTGTCTTCTATATATATTTAATAATGCTAAGTTTTGTTTGATCCTATATAAGTTAGAGAGTGATGGATTTTAGAATTTATAGTTGTTAGTATATGGTTGTTTATGATTGCCTTTTTATATATATATACCTTGTATTTAGCTCTGGGAAGTCCGGGGGGGGGAGGGGGGTTAGGGGGAGGTGGGGGGGGAGGAGGGAGGGGGGGAGGGGGGGGAAGGGGGGAGGTAGGGAGGGGAGGAGGGAGGGGGAAGGGGGTTTTTTAAAGGAAAACTGTATTTTTAAAACTTTTCAATAAAAAAAAAAAAAAAAAGACTGAAGGCAAACGAGGTCCAGGCAGAAGAAGAACATCATGGCTTCAAAATCTAAAGGACTGGTTTGGACAAAACTCAGCAGCACTTTTTTGTGAGGCTGCTGATAAAAACAGGATCGCCAATGTGATCGCCAACATCCGATAACGGATATGGCAGAAGAAGAAGGAGGAGGAGGAGGAAGCTTTTTATATCCTTTTGACTAAGATCAAGCATAGCATTTACTATTGCCATGAATTATGGATACAGTTTTAAAATCTGGGCTATTTGAGCTATATATATCAGCAGTTATTAGTCTAGGTGCCAGTATACAGATGTTTCCTTTGATAGCAAGACTCAATCTCTGGGGTTATATACAATTAATGATAATGCCCCTATGACTGGTACTGACAATAACAAAACTTATTTAATCCTTTTTTTTCTTACTATGTATCTTCAACATATTTATACTATTTTGATACTATGTATCTTCAAAATACTATAGCAAACTTCCTCAGCCTGGACACACTCTGGATGATTTGGAATATACTTTCCATTTTCATGGATAATTGAAATTGTAGTCCACGTTCTCCATTGTGGCTGCTTATCTCCCAACAAAAATAAGAGCATTTGCCCTCCCCCTCCAATCCTACTGCATTATTTAAAATGTATTATACAGAACAGAAAAATTAACACATATACCCTCATTAAGAATGTGATCAGTTACACATACGCAACCATATTAAATTACTGAAATTGTCTGCCCTGCCAGAATGTTCATTTTAGTTTGCTTTACACTTATGATTGTTCTTTTTCTGGCCAGGCTTCACATTTCTTGACTTGGCCACTCCAGGGTATATATGAGGATGTAGATTTAAAACTCATTAGGGAAATTACTTCATAAAACGTAGACAAGTCTTTGGAACCTTTATCTCACTAGCAGCCTTAATCGAGATTAACAGACCGTGTGAATCAATGCAAATTGAGTTTCCCTTCCCTTATTTTGCTAGGATAAGGCATTCTGCATTTTGGGGTCAGTTTTTCCAGTTGTGTAAGAATACTTAATGTGTAAGGCAGTTACCAGGCAGGTTTCTTGGTAGGTAATAATTATTTCTTTTCTCGCCAATGACTTTTGGATCTTGTTCTGAGACAGTTGATATGCTGATGATGTCATACAGGTACAGATGGTGAATAACAGAGCTCTCATTTCCTTATAGAGATCAGGGGATGCTGTTAATATTTTTGAAGTTGAAAATGAGATTTACAGGGCAGATTTTTCTTTCTCACAAACAAGGGCAGGATGGGAGGGGCTGCAAATATCCTCTCTAATATCTTACAACGGGTATGTTTTGATAGACTGAAGGCAACAGAGCTCTATTCCATTTTCTTCAACTCAGTTTGAGTTTCTTTTCTGCAAAAGATTGCTCTCTATCTAGAGCAGTGATGGCGAACCTTTTAGAGACCGAGTGCCCAAACTGCAACCCAAAACCCACTTATTTATCGCTGGGTGCCAGGTGGGCGTGGCCTACTGGGTGGGTGTGGCTGTGGTGGTCATGGAAGATTGGGTGGGTGTGGCCAGGGTGGGTGTGGTCACCTCAATGTTGCTCGTGGGGAGGGACACCTGTGGGGGGTGGCTGGTTGAAGAGGGACAGTTGCCACCCCTGAGGCATGGGGCGGGTGCCCACAGGGAGGGCTCTGAGTGCCGCCTCTGTCACCTGTGCCATAGGTTCGCCACCACTGATCTAGAGTGTGATTCAAGTGGAACCAGTCTCCACCTTAACATGACAGGACAATAGAAAAACAAAAACAGACTCTTTCCAAAATAGCCAGCCAGAGAGTAGCATTTGGGTTTGTTCTACAGACAAATTGTGATCAAGCTACTTCTGTATTCCGATTCACTGGAAACGCTGGAAGACACTTCTGAGCATGTGCAAAAGACATGCAGAAGTATCTAACCACTACTAGAAGCAGCAAATTACATGCTTTGAGGAAGTAAATCACACTGTCGTTGCACGTCACTGAAGTGAGTCATGTAGCTTTTGTAATGTAAAATCTCTCCTCAAAGTAAAGAGCAGCCTTCTCATGGGTGGGGGGTGGGGGGTGAGGAAGGACAAGAGACCAAGATGGCAAGAGGGACCACAGGATTGAAACCACACTCCTTTGTACGTGCATTCCCTTTCCTGCAGACATCTGTACTTCTCCCATAGGCCTAGTTCGTGGTTTTACCATGTTGTGGGAACTCAGCCATTGTCTTAGCATATTCTGGAAACACATTAGCTCTGTAAACTATAACAAAGGTTATTTATTTGAGCACAACATTTTTGGTAAACAAAGAAGTTGCATTTTGTTAACCCAGCCATAACATTAGAGAAAGTTTGATAGATGACTTAGTAGGAGAGAAGGAATGGAAGAAGACTATCCCCAGCAGATGACTTTTCATCCTCTGCTGAAAAACTTCTAATAACAATAGCACTTAGGCTTATATACTGTTCCATAATGCTCTACAGCACTTTCTGGGTGATTTACATTGTCATGTTGCCCCAACAGTCTGGACCATCATTTTACCGACCTCAGAACTCCAGGCTGTGGGTAGAGTTTTCCTGCAATACCACATTGTAACCTTTGCATTAACAGGATAGATGGATGGATGGATGGATGGATGGATGGATGGATGGATGGATGGATAGATGATAGATAGATAGATAGATAGATAGATAGATAGATAGATAGATAGATAGATAGATAGATAGATAGATAGGCAGGCAGGCAGGCAGGCAGGCAGGCAGACAGACAGACAGGCAGATAGACAATTAGTTTCTTTACGCTGTGGGCAGAGTTAGCACCTGTAATACTGCATTTTAACCATTGTGCCACCAGGACCCCTAATAGCAAAATGTTATTGCTAGGTCACAAATATTTTATATTTAATGAACAAACATCTCACAACAAATAATTAGATTATATATATATATATATACCTGTAGCTCTCCTTCCATTATACTCAGGAGCCGGATGAGGTCCTCTTTAGAAAGTTCTATTGATTTCTTGCTTTTTCGCTCATTAGGCCCTTGTAATTTGCTGCACTGCTTCACAGTTCCTGGACCTAGGATTTCATCTTCCTTTTGACTAGATTTCTTCTTTTTCTTTGCATCTTCCTGAAAGTTTTGATTTTCTGAAGCGTTCATAATAGTCTTTGACTTGGGTAACTGCTCGTTGGATGAGCTCTCACCAGCTTGATTTCGAGATCGCATTTTGATCTAGATAAAAAGGGGAAAAATTAAATGCAAGACTGGGCAAGTTTCCTTCTACATTTTCAAGAAATCACAGCTTATCGATTTGCACAGGAGTCTCAAGATGACCAAGAATGAATCTTTTGTAATAATCACACTATGAACTTTTTCACATCATTATAAATAAATATCTGTTTACAACATTTGGCAGAAAATATTATGTAATATTCAATCAGAATAGAGCTGGAAGGGACCTTGGAGGTCTTCTAGTCCAGCCCCCTGATCAAGCAGGAGACCCTATATCATTTCAGACAAGTGGCTGTCCAGTCTCTTCTTAAAAACCTCAAGTGATGAAGCACCCACAACGTCTGAAAGCAAAAGCTGTTCCACTGGTTAATTGTCCTCACTGCTAGGAAGTTTCTCCTTAATTCCAGGTTGCTTCTCTCCTTGATTAGCTTCCATCCTTTGTTTCCTGTCCTGCCTTCTGGTGACCCCCTCCTCCTCCTTGTGGCAGCCTCTCAAACACTGGAATACTGCTATCATATCCCCCCTAGTCCTTCTTTTCTCTAGACTGGCCATTCCCAAATCCTGCAACCGTTCTTCATATGTTTTAGTCTCCAGGCCTTTAATCATCTTAGTTGCTCTTCTTTGCACTTTTCCCAAAGTCTCAACATCTTTTTTTAACGTGGTGACCAAAACTGGATGCAGTATTCCAGTATACTGTATTTAAATATAAATTTAAATACCTAAGCGAGCTTCACGTATTCACTACTACAATGCAACAGTGGTGAAAATTGCTGTAATTGGTCACTAGAGAAAGAAAAAGAAAAGGAATTGCATGGCTGCATCATATAAGTTTCCTGGACTTCCAAATTGGGAAGAATGATTCTAAATTTTAAGGAAAATTCAGAAGCATTTCACTGCTTTCAGGATGCTAGAAGCCAAGCACCGTTTGAAGCTGCTTCACAAAGGAACGCAGTTGCTGCTGCTTCTAAAAGCTATCAGTGAACTTGTTTTGTATCATTATGAGGCTTTGTCCATAGTTGTGGTAGCAGGAAGATACCTGTGGGGATTATTTTTCATACACAGAAGTTTTTTTTTGCAGCTACTAGAACTGCTAGAAGTAGTCTCAGAGTGACATGAAGGCTTTCCAGGGGCTAAACTGCAGCATCTTCACACCACAAGAAAACAAACCCTTTTGCAGTGAAGTATCTCACAGCCACAAAGGATGGCCATCTAATACTAGTCTAGTAGACAGTCTTTTATCACCTTATTTCTATTAGAACATTGTTCAAGCACAGATATATAATGGCTACTGGAGTCTTGCGACTAAACAGAATTTAAATATCACTCCTTAACATACATATTTTCTCAAGAACAATGGTTAATGAAAATTAGTTTCTTAATGGTATTTGTGGCTCTGGGGGAATAATATCAGCAGAATCCCTTTCTTACTCAACAGCCTAATTGTTGGGCTTCTCTTTTATCTTTGAGAAGGGAAGAAACTATGCTGATATTAAAACAGCAGCTCTCACAGTGTTCCTTTGACTATAGCTTAGCTATAGGAATTATTGGGGATAAAGCAGGAAAGCCTGAAATTCTGGTCTCCCTGGCATTCAAACCAGAAATGGCCACAGGCCCACCAACAAAATGGCTTAATGTTTCATACCAATTTAGTGATGCAATACAACGCCATTGTTTGCTTAAGAATATATTGCATTAATCATAGGATATGAGTTTCACAGAACATGCTAAGCCAAACAGAGCACAGTATAAAACAGTACAAAATGTGAACCCAGTGTGTATTGGTGTGTTGTTAATCTTGTTATCATTTTGCCATTTTAGCTGATCAATTTAGTTTTACCAAATAGGCTGCCGATTTGACTTTCTTTTTAAATTTTGTTTGGTTTTGCTATTGGGAATAGTTTTACATATAGTTTTGTACCGTTAAACAGCTTGATAAGAAGATGGGATGCAAATGTTTTTATTCCATGAAATATATATCATCACTTTAGTCAACCAGAACCCATTCTGAAAACAGACAAGAATGGCACAGCAACGTATTTTTGAATGATTTCATTATGGTTATATTACTGTATATTATTAGTGTCATGCTTAAGGCACCAAGTTAGAAACTGGGACACTGGCAGTGCTAGTCCCTCCCTAGGGACAAAGCCATCTGACTGATAATCACTTTATAAGACAAATTTGGATGCTTTCACAGATGTGCACTCTCAGTATAACATCCATTTATGTTTCACATAAGTAGAACAATAATCACACGGTAAATATTAAAGACAGCACATTAATATCAACTGACAGCATGCCAACTCAATGTTTTCTTTTTAAAAAAATACTATTTCACACATTCAGCTGAAAAGCGAATGATATTATGTGGCACTGATGTACATATCTTTAGAGAAAAAAATTCCAAATACTTGCACATAGGCAGATAAATTCTTATTGTGATACAAGGAAAAATGTGATAGGCAGGAAAAATCAAATGCATAGGTATAGCATAGGTGGTACCTTGCTCAATAGTAGTAACTGTGAGAGGGATCTCGGAGTCTTAGTAGACAATCACTTCAATATGAGCCAGCAGTGTGGTGCAGCTGCCAAAAAAGCCAACACAGTGCTAGGCTGCATTAACAGAGGGATAGAATCAAGATCACGTGAAGTACTAATACCACTTTACAATGCTTTGGTAAGGCCACACCTGGAATACTGCATCCAGTTTTGGTCACCACGATGTAAAAAAGATGTCGAGACTCTAGAAAGGGTACAGAGAAGAGCAACAAAGATGATTGGGGGACTGAAGGCTAAAACATATAGGGAACGGTTGCTGGAATTGGGTATGTGTAGTTTAATGAAGAGAAGGGTGAGGGGTGACATGATAGCAGTGTTCCAATATCTCAGGGGCTACCACAAAGAAGAGGGAGTCAAGCTATTCTCCAAAGCACCTGAAAGCAGGACAAGAAGCAACGGATGGAAACTAGTCAAGGAGAGAAGCAACCTAGAACTAAGGAGAAACTTCCTGACAGTTAGAACAATTAACCAGTGGAACAACCTGCCTCCAGAGGTGGTGAATGCTCCAACACTGGAGGTTTTTAAGAAGAGACTGGACAGCCATTTGCCTGAAATGGTATAAGGTTTCCTGCCTGAGCAGGGGGTTGGACTAGATGACCTCCAAGGTCCCTTCCAACTTTATTATTATTATTATTTAAGGAGGCAGCTGAGACAAAGTGAAATGAACAGAACAAGTACAGCAGGGGAAGTACCTACAAGAAGAAAGCTTGTTAATACCAGCTATCATTTAGAATAACTTTCATGGGATGTGTGGTCATAAAACTTAATATTAGATCTTTGGAAGGGCCTGGGGACAATTTATGATACTTTCAGGATGGGTTTCCAGAAGATCTGAGTCAGGGAGGACAATGTTGGAGTATAGCCGCCAGACTTTACATGGTCTAAGGCAAAATGTCTCCGCTGGGTTTTTGTTGAGTCCTGCCACCCATCCCAGTGGCTTACAACAGCTTCTGTAGTGATCCAACTATCATTGTGCCAAAGTAAAAGTAATAAGGATAGACTTTATATCTCTTCAGTTATGCCTGAGTGATGCTATGAAGTCACTAACCACTGAGAAAGTGGTTCAAGTAGGCTTATATGTCAGTGATGGCCACAGTCTGCTGAGCAGCTGATCTTCTCAACATTTTAATTTCTCACAATGACCTCCAAATATTGTAGGACTGTATTAAATTTTCATTTTCATGATGCCTTTCTATTTGAAATGAATAGTCAAGGAGTCTAATACTTCATGGTACAAAAAATATTAAAATTAAAATCAAGTGAACTTTGTTGAGTGATCGGAGATAGAGTCAAAAGTATCTGGAAAACTACAGATTGCTTTATAGTTTTGTTTTATTTTTTGCTTTAATTTTGTTTTTTTCACATAGGCCTCCCAAATAAATGTTGATAGATAGATAGATAGATAGATAGATAGATAGATAGATAGATAGATAGATAGATAGATATAGATAAATATAGATATATAGATATATATAGATAAGATATAGATATAGATATAGATATAGATATAGATATAGATATAGATATAAAGGTAAAGGTAAAGGTTCCCCCGCACATGCGTGCTAGTCGTTTCCGACTCTAGGGGCCGGTGCTCATCTCCGTTTCAAAGCCGAAGAGCCAGTGCTTGTCCGAGGACGTCTCCGTGGTCATGTGGCCGGCATGACTAGACGCCAAAGGCGCACAGAACCCTGTTACCTTCCCACCATAGCGGTCCCTATTTTTCTACTTGCATTTTTACGTGCTTTCAAACTACTAGGTTGGCAGAAGCTGGGACGAGTAACAGGCGCTCACTCTGTTATGCGGCACTCGGGATTCGACCCGCCAAACTGCCGACCTTCTGATCGACAAGCTCAGCATCCTAACCCACTGAGCCACCGCGTCCCATATATAATCTCAGAAGGGTATGGCTGACTGATGAAAACAAATAAGTTTGAAATGCATATCAGTCTCCCTTTAATTCTTTGTTAGCAATCTAAATAAAAAAAATTACACAAATATGATCTGTCACTGTTGTGACTACTGCCTGTCGATGGCCTTCGGTTAGGCTGAAACAGGAAATAAAGATTTGTCCCATGTTTGGGGCCTAGCAAGGTAATCTAAATAGTTAACAAGCATTTAACACATATCTCCCTTGCTTCTCAGCTAACAAAGTGAGATAGAGCTTGTGGCCTAGAGGTAAAAACAACTGCCTAATGTGCAATCAGCCCAGGTTCGAATCTCAGAAGGGTATGGCTGACTGATGAAAACAAATAAGTTTGAAATGCATATCAGTCTTCCTTTAATTCTTTGTTAGCAATCTAAAAAAAATTTTTACACACACACACACACACACACACACATATATGTTAAATATCTGTCAAGTCATTTGAGTATGCCTTCCTAATTAACTCTTTCTTTCCTGTTTTGGCCTAACTCAAGGCTATCCACAGGATATAGTTACAACTTGTGACAACTCATTATTTGTGTAAGTTATTCAAATTGCTAATAAAGAATTTTAGGGATATATATAATGTTCTAAAGGACTGTTTATATTTTCTTATTAGGGAGTTCCAACTGGAAAATAAAGGTAAAAGTTATCTTAAAATTAAAGATAATAATGACATAAATTGTAATTCTACATTTGCCTATGGATCTTCCTTGACAGTAGCTTTCTTTCATGGCTCTTTAGGAAAGATAGATAGCTTCTTTTTAGAAAGAAAGAAAGAAACTTCCATTCCCCCCCCCCCCCCCCCGACAGTGCAGTTTCATGTTATTTTTCTCTCCAAAGGATAGCCAGGCTGGCTAATCCATGAGGAAGATAAGAGAAAATACAGAATTGGCTATATATTTTTTCTGGACTGACATTTAGCTCTGATGCTGTTGGCCGATTAGGCCTGGAGCCAGCAGAGGTGAAATGTCACATAGGAATGTGGGGCTAGACAAGAAGGAAATGGTCTGGAAGGGAGCCTTTTGTGTCTGTTACGCATTACCAGCTGGCAAATGTGACAGGAAAAGAAGGAATAATAATCTGTGTAGATGGGAATGTTCTTTACTAATCACCAGTTAGCAAGATGTGATCTGTTGCTTGCCTTATTGTGCTGGTAGGAAGGGCCATGGGTGTGAGCCAGGCTACCTGAGGTCACAGTCCCTGTGATTTGCAATCTAGCTAATCCAGCATTCCTGCAGAGTAACCTCAGGGTCAGTTTAATGTATGGACCAGGAGTGGGGAAAGATGGCCCCTTTATGACTTGTGGACTTCAATTCCCAGAATTCCTGAACCACCATAGCTGGGTCAGGAAGTCCACAAGTCATAAAGGGGCCATTGTTCCCCACCCCGGTATAGACTCTGAAGGATTTGCCCATCATAACCCATTTCAATCCCAGACAATAATTTTGCTTCCCTGTGAAGCTATGAATGAGGAGTCAGATTTTAGAGGGGTTAGTGGTGGAGATCAATCCTGACTGCTCTTTAGAAGGCCAGATCCTGAAGCTAAAACTCAAATACTTTGGCCACCTAATGAGAAGGAAGGACTCACTGGAGAAGAGCCTAATGCTGGGAAAGATTGAGGGCAATAGAAGAAGGGGACGACAGAGAATGAGGTGGCTGGATGGAGTCACTGAAGCAGTAGGCGTGAGCTTAAATGGACTCCAGAAGATGGTAGAGGACAGGAAGGCCTGGAGGAATGTTGTCCATAGGGTCGCGATGGGTCGGACACGACTTCGCAGCTAACAACAACAACAAGTGGTGGTGCCATGAAGGATGAGATATTTGCACTTTCCCATATATCTGGCACTCCAATTCAATCTGTGGTTGGGGTCTTTTTCTCCTCCTAACCCCCTCTATTGTAAGTATTGCCTAGTAAGGAAGGAAAGCAAAGAGGAAATCATTTGACTACATGTGTGAGAGAGTGTCTCTGTGTGTGTGTGAACACTGACGTGCACTTCAAGGATTTTATGAATTATTTATCTTCCTGGTATTTAGTTTGAATGGTACCAGTCTTAAGTGATATTTCTTGAATAACGCAGATTAAAGTCTTGAAATTGTTATTAATCTTAAAAGATTCCATTCAGTACCAAGAACTAGCTAATACCTCTTCGGGCCAAAGCTAGTGTAAGTGACAAAACTCCATGCACAAGTTGTAGTAGCAGCTACTAATTTGGAGGAATTAGAGGGATCATTAATTGAAATTTCCTTCTTACACTTTTAGACCACATAGTCTCTGCACTTCTTCGACCAATTTAATGAAATTAGGAAAGTATAGGCTATTTATGATCATGGTCATGATGGTATGTACTAACTCCAGCAGTGTGGTGAGTTTTTGTTGCTGAATATGCCTTGTTATATAATAACCATAAGGTCATGTTCTTTTTTGTTGGATTTTTTTATTATTTATTATTTTATTTTTTCACAGTTCCTTTCATATACCACAAACCAAACAATGAAATATAAACATTTTTTCAAGTATTTAACATTTGTTATATCAGTAATGCTGTAGGTATTATATATCGCCATACATAAATACATACACGTAAGTTTGGGTGCTGCTCGTCCATTTCCCCTTTCACTGTATCCACCCTCCTTCTCTCTCTTCCCTCTTCTCTACTTTCTTTCTCCCTTTCTCCTTTCTTTCCTACTTCCCTCTTCTTCCTCTCCTCTCCTCTTTCCCTCACCACTCCCCTCCCGTTTCTCCCCACTTCTCTTCCTCTTTCCCTCCAACCTTCCTACTTCCTTCCCCCTCCTCTACTCTCTTCCCTCTCTCCTCTCCTTTCTTCCCTCCCATTCCTCTTCCCATACAATTCAGGGGTGATGTCCGAGCAGCTCCTCTCCCTGGATTCTCACTGAGTTGAGCAGCATAGGAAAAACAATGTTGGACTTGATAAATCTGGACTGGTCAAATTTCTGATGGCTGGGAGCCACATATGTCATTTTTGAGAGGCTGAAGACAGTAGCTGATGAAGTAATGTCAGTGACAAGATTTTCTATATTTGGGAGTAAATTAGAGATTTTGTCTGTTTTTAAAACTGCATTTAGGGACCCTTGATATTGATTCTTGTCAGATGTAATCAAAGGGACTGCGGGAGCCTCCAATTCCCTTCAAAGTTCCTCACGTTTTTATGAGATGGTGTTTCCAGGAAGTCAGCTCTCTAAATCAGTGGTGGACAATCTATTGCCTACAGGCTCATGCAGATCTCTAATGGACCTGCACTAGACCATGCAAACAAGCGAGCCCCATCTGTGGTATGCAAACAGCACATGAAACCACGACCCCTCCGGTCTGTGGGAAAAAACCTCTCCAGAGAATTGGTCCTTGGTGCCAAAAAGGTTGGGGTTCACTGCTCTAAGAGACGAGAGTGAAAGTAACAGTTCATTTATTCAGTTAACACAGAAGCGGCTCTAACAGCCACTTGACATCTATTTATATGAATCGCCACTAGTGACAACCAATGAGTTTAAAGCGAACATTCCCGCCTAAAACACACGCTTGCAAACTTATAGACAGTTAAGGATTTGAACTACAACAACAGTTAAACATTTATAACTGCCCTTATGAATTTACATTAATAATCAACACTTATCATTTCCAACTATCAGTTCAGCAGCAAACTGTCAAATTATGTTGTAATTTTCTACTTTTTTAATATACTAAATTTTAATATTTGACAAAAAACTAAAAAAATAAAAAAGTAACAACATTTACCCTTAACCCACCAATGATCTCAACATTTTCCTCCAGGTCTCTATGGCTGAAGATTTGTACTGTCTAAAATTCATCTCTAGTCTAAATAATGTTTGTTCCCCTGAAAAACATTTTGCTCATAAGCTACTATCAGTGGTTCCAAGTTTCCATTTTTGACATTAAATCTCTACCAATAACAAAGAGATTAAAAAAGGAAGTTAAGAAAACCCATAATTACCTCCATCAACACACTATAAGGCATTATACATAGTATAGATACGTTTACCTATTGTCCATTTGAGCATTGTTTAGAGTAACTTAGTTGTCTGCATTCACTATGAATGCTAAAATAAGCCAAGAATATGAGTGGAAGTAGCACAAAACACAACAATATCTTGAAACTTCCCAAAAATATGTGTGGGATTCAGGATATTGTGTGAAGATAGACAAAAGATAGGGATTTTATGTTTCCAGCTCCTTCTGGCAACTCAAGTTCTGAAACTGAGAAGAACTGAAGTAATTGTCTTTAAAGTATACAAGGATCTACTCCCAAGGATGGGATGGGGTCATAAGTAAATATGAGTGGATTTGTTCTAATCCAGTGTGATTCTTGGATCATGTCCCAGTTCCTTTCATTATACTGTAACTCAGTCTATTGGTTCCTATAACCCAGCATTTTTTATTTCAGTTACCTGGAAGGGCCTTCATAGCTATCCAAGCCTTTTCACTGGAGATGCCTAAACCCAGGAGTTTCTCTGCATTGTCCATTTGCCCTGCTGCAAATCCAATTCCTCCCTGTATCTAGGGCAGATTAAACTATTCCAGGAGATGGATCTTACAGCAGCTACTTTTAGACCTCTTTTTAACATAAGGTTAGTTCTTTCACTACAGTGTGCCAAAAAACATTAATCCTGTCCAGGGAAGATGACTGTGTTCTGCAAATTATGTGTTGCCGGGCCTGTCACCTGCAAATCTATTTAGGTTTTCCTGCTGCTTGTACTTATTACTTTGGGGACGGCAGTCCCATTTTGCCTACTTCCATTTCCTTGTGGCCATTTCCCTTGTTATCAATCTTCCGCTTCACCCCAACCCTCTCACCCACACCTGTTAGCCCAGAATGATGTGGGGGAGAATGCCCCCAAGCTCTTTGCAACCCTTCCTTTGTAACTGTGACCTCTCACCAGGCTATTTTTGGAACCTGGCTTAAGGAGTAGTAGCTGTCATCATGGATTAGATGAGGTGCCTCCTGCTTCAGCCTGCATTTTACTCCACCCTTCAAACCTGTCATCCAAGGTTTTTTTGGACGCAGTTTTAGTGCTCTTTAAACAGCATGTCACTTCTGTGTTTAAAAAAAATGGCTTGAGGTATCAGAGACATGGAGCACTTCCATGTCTAACAACCTGTCATTTCTCCCAGATACCCACCTACACATACGCACACATAGTAAGAGCAAGAGCAATCGATCATGGTTTTCCCCACCAGCAAATAAAACGGGGGGGGGGGAGGGAGTGTTTCACCAATTCCTTTTCTTAAACCAGCTTGCATTAAAACATTTAAAAGGACCGTACCAATCTCTAGCCCCGTGGTTCTCAAACTGTGGTCTGCAGACCACTGAGGGGGGGGGGAAACGATTTTGTTACAGAGGGTCTGCAAAGGCTTGAAGAAATGTTATGATTTAAATCTTGAGTTAAATCCATAGCCACAAAAGGTATTTAAAGGGTGTTCATGGTGAAGAAAAGGTTGAGAACCACTGCTCTACCCTCATTCCTCAAGCAGAATAGGATTTAGCCATCTGGGCAGAACGTGATGCCATCTTTTGCTATCTGAAGGACATAAACACAGTTGTGAAGGACAGTCCTGAGTCATGTAATCCTCTCACTAGATTCATGATTAGTCTTCTGTTGATGACATTCTCATCATTTCATTTTGATCTGCAGCTCTTATTACTGTTTTAATAAAATATATTAATCAAAGTCATTTGGTAACCCTAGCTATATAAATATAATTATCAAACAAAATAGGAACAGTCTGAGATGGAAAATATTTTTGAACACTCAGAATTCTATGTGATTGATCGTTGGACATGGTCCTAATAGCCATTTGTAATACTTATGCTTACAGTATATTTCTAAATCCAAAGAGTTGCAGTGGATAAAGCAGCATGTCAAGTGGAAATTATTCTGAGATCAGATTTGTATTACTTCTGTTCAACAAAAATACCTCGAGTGTGTGTCTATAGAGCGCTTACATCTTGGTGTGTAACAATACTTCTGGAATGTATTTGGAGATATGCATATTTTCTTTTCAATGAGGGTATAATTTTTCCACTGGTTCTTCTATTGTTAAAAATGTCACAATCATGTATATTAACAATGACACTCTCCACTCCAAATCCACATGTGTATAAGACACGTGTGATTAGGTTGCACATTACACTAAGCTACAATATGGCTTGTTTGGGTTTGCTTTGGCATATTGTGTAAATTCAACCACTGAATTTTGAAAATTGTGGGTTAATACAATATAATGTACAACTCATTTTTTATTACTAATTAAATCTTGAGTTGGGGCGATGTGGGTACTTAGCCTAAATTTAGGATTGATCCTATCTGTTATTTTTGTACCTTATATCTCTATGTAGGCATTTAGCTGCACAAAGGTACAACCAACTTCAATTCATGGGTGTGCACATCTGTATAAGCTCTACCCATCAATATCTTATTTTACCAAACTGAATCTTAGAGCTCATATATTCAGTGCAAGAAATTAAAAAGGGCTTCTATGAGTACATTCAGCTGAACCTGATCAGGCAGCCTACATTATAATGTGCTAAAATGTACCACATTTAATGTCCCTTGTTAGGAGTCAGAATGCAGTTTACAGATGTGGCTCCTAATCTATCAAAGTTATTTGTACATGTATATGTACAAATCTGATTCACATTCATATCACTTTTCTTAGATGATAATAAGATACAATACAGTCTTGATTTAAATTCCTTAAAACTAAGGAAACTAAATTTACTTTTGAAAGACTGGGAAGGGATTCCTCTCATAATGCTGGGATGCTGTTTCCACTAATCTGGAAAAAAAAGCCCTGCAGGACTTAATGGTTAGTTCCTTGCATGGAAAAATGCATAAAGATTGCACATTAACATTTTCTGTTCCAACATCAGTCATGCAATTTTAAGATATAAACTGATTATAATCTTGTTTCTTACTTCCTATATTTCACTTACTGTAATAGCATTCATAGCAGGTCAATAGCATTTGAAAAGCTCAGTGGTGCTTTTACTGCCTCATGGAAACTATAACCTTTAGTAATTCTAGAAACATCATGCTTGCTGCAGCTTTATTTAATACTGGTTGTAGATGCCAAGATTACTTAATCAGAGCGAGGTAGTTTTTATGCTTTTAGGCAAGCCAACCAAAGACCTGAACAATTCAGAAAAAGCCTTAATGGAAAATCAATTTCCAACTTCCCTCCCTGAAAATACCTAAATAAAGTCTATATTTGACTTACAACAGACAAGATATTTTAACAGAAAACTCTGGCAAGCATCTATCAGTACTGGCAGATGGTTTGTTTATTTGCATCTTTTTCCTTGCCATTTACAATCTGAGATAAAGTTGCAAGTTCTTGATAACCTGATGTAAGCTGCCTAGAGATTCAGCAGAACTCCAAAAACCTTGAGATAACCAAAAATTTAATCCACTGTGTGCCAGAATATCACATGCAAATATAGACATAGAGTTCCTAGTTAGGCATTTGTGAATTGTTAAAAATTCTCTTCTCTTCATTGCTGTAATACAAGTAAAGCAAGAGTAAAACATTCATGGAACGTCCTGCAACATATTTCATGAGAAATCAAGGAATCTTGAGCAGGAGACAATCCTTTCCAGGAGTAGTACATACATTATGGTATAAGTAAAAATGATTCCTACTGAGACTTCCAGGGAGGTATAGCACATTGAAGGCAGCTCTGCAAATGTGGAGCTGACAACCTTGCCAAAGATCAAGGAATCTCTAATCCTAACCTTAATCCTAACCCTAACCCACATTGCTCTGGTTGGGTGCCCCTTACAAGGAGACCTTGGGGTAGCAGTTTTCTGTAAGTATGCGTGCTAGAGATGTGGGATTAGCCATCTTGCTTGCAAACATGGTGGAGACTTTTAAAGAATACTAAGTTAACAAGTCTCACATTCCAAACATTTTCAGAAATTGTTCATTAGTGTTGGAGACCACTGTTAGATTTCCTATAAGAAAAGGAGGGGGGGGGGAATCATGTTTTGACTTTGGGATTTGAAGATTTGATTAGAGAAGTATTGTGGATTTTTAACTATGAGATTAAGATTTATTTATAGTTGATACCTTGTTATATATTAAAGTTGAATTAAGAGCATAATATAAATATTGTTTTTTAAATGTAGGTTATTAATTTTTAGGTTTTGATGTACTGATATTACTTAATTAAACTTAGAGGTCATGATACTGTACTGTCACTGTAGTCAGAGGTCACCTTTGCTATATATTTGTTTTATGGTAGAGTATTTTTATGACTTTTAACTTTATCCTTTTATTCCCTTCCACCTTTTTCTTTTTATGTTAGTTTGTATTTTAATAATTTTTCTAAAATTTAATAAAGATACATTCAAAAAAGAAATTCCGCATTAATTACTTCTAAGCTATCAGAAACTTTAGGAATGACGACTTTGAAATTTTCTGGAGAAGTCTGCATTCAATCCTGCATGAAAGTACATTTTTATCATAACCTTAAGAATTTAAAGAAAGTGAAATAAACCACAGGTTAAATAAGATATTGATCTTAGAAAAGTATCAATGGATTAACAATTCAAATAAAACTGGAATAATGAAGCTTTTACAACAAGATTTTGGAATTAATTATAAAGAATAAACAGCTTCTTGTGAGAAATAGATCTGTTTTGGTTTTCACAACAGATATGCAATTTTATGATTTCAAAAACTTGACACTAGAGGGAACTACAACTATTTTAAGTAGGCCTGTAAGATGAGGCAAATGTTACAGCCATAAAAATATTGAAGGTGATTTTTGAAGAATAGAATCAGAAAATAGTTGCTATCATATCAACAATGTTGGCAATGATATCTACTTTTATGAATAGACTATATCCAGAAGATGTTATTGAATAAATGACAGATGTAGGAAAACTTTTATCTGACAAAATAGAGATGGTATTGAAAGTGGGTTTTAAGGCTAAGAGAATGATTTAGAGAAGAACATTTCACTGGATCTATAAAAAAAACTGGCTGAACTTTAAAGTTTTAAAAGCATAAATATTTGATTTTTTTTTAAAGTGCAGAATAATTAAGCAATAAATAGTATGCACTCATTTGGAAACTTACTGGTAAAGAGTCTGGTGCTACCTTAAAGATCTCTCTCTCTCTCTCTCTCTCTCTCTCTCTCTCTCTCTCTCTCTCTCTCTCTCTCTCTCTCTCTCTCTCTCTCTCTCTCTCTCTCTCTCTCTCGTCTGTTTTGATCATTTGTCTTACAACGGACATCACAATTTATCATACTGTTTGGTGAAGGCAACTTTTGGAATTCTCCGATATGACACTACATCCCTATGTCATGACAGTATGTTCTGTACCGTCATGAAGAGTTCCTGTAATTAAAATACTGTGCTGTATGTAATTTAACTGTACTGTACTTCACTTCTCTTTTTCTGCTAAAGCTAAATGAAAATGTTTGCTTTGTACCATTCTACACAGGGACTTATTATGGTCTGAGGCTGAAATGATTCATTAGTGCCCTTTTACTGAATTGCACAGCATCAACTCTGCAAGTGTTTCTTTAAAATGCACACTTACCCTTGTGAGGAAATGTGAGGGGAAGGTGGGGGGGAAGACAGGAGAGACCAAATTGCTATTCCTGTAAGGACTGAGGCACAGTTATTAATTATCATTTGTCAGCCAGGATATCAACCATGCTGATAATTCATTTTTTTCACAAGAACAGTGGGAAAGCATGCCACAGCCATGATGCAACTTCACTGCTCTCTTTCCCAGCACATTCCCAGATTGTGAAAATCTCTTAGAGCCCATTACAGTTCAATGATTCCCTATTCATCCATGATTACTAAGACATGATTAGGTAGAACTTTTCTTTTTCTTCACGTAAAGTAAATGAAAATCAGCTAGATTCCCATATTAAAACTTCAGCTGCAGAATATTCTACACGTTCAGGAAGTTGGCTGATTCATAACAGTTCCAATGTAACTGAATTCAGTGTGCACATTAATGCTTTCCTATCTCACCTATCCCTTTTAATGACAACCGTAGGTAATGTAGCCAAAGTAATTGGTCCAAGTTGCTTCAGTAAACTTCTTAATTCAGGAGGAAGTTTGAGCCTTCTAATCCATAAAGGTAAAGGTAAAGGTTTCCTCACAAATGCGTGCTAGTCGTTTCCGACTCTAGGGGCCGGTGCTCATTGTTTCAAAGCCGAAGAGCCAGTGCTCGTCCGAGGACGCGTCTCCGTGGTCATGTGGCTGGCATGACTAGACGCCAAAGGCGCACGGAACGCTGTTACCTTCCCACCGGAGTGGTCCCTATTTTTCTACTTGCATTTTTACATGCTTTCGAACTGCTAGGTTGGCAGAAGCTGGGACGAGTAACAGGCGCTCACTCTGCTACGCGGCACTCGGGATTCGACCCGCCAAACTACTGACCTTCTGATCGACAAGCTCAGCATCCTAACCCACTGAGCCACCGCGTCCCTAGAGTTTATTAAATACCACATTGCCATTTCCTTGTTGAATATATAGGATGTAGTCAATAACAATATATCCAACCAGAAGAGAATGAGTCTTTTAAATAATTGCAATTTCAAAAATGACAGCAGAATGCAGAGAAAATAAGGGGCACTTGCCAAGGTTTCAAATTAAGCATCAAAGTTGCTTAATTTGCACAAAGAATTCTATGTTGGGAAAATTACATAAGAGCTGAATTAGGCAAGACAGCAACCAGCAGTTCTCAGGCTACAGCAGACCTTTTATAAACATGTCTGAGCTGCCCCAAGCCATCAAATTAATTGCCAGGGATCTGTTCATTTGGAAAATCAGGAGAGAAAAAAAATGCTTCTACTGTAGTTCAAATTCTAGAGATCAATTCTATAGAAAGGCTGTGACTTTTCTGCACAGCAGAGGGCAAATCATCTGTTTGGGGCTTCATTTTCGTCTGTAATAGAGTTATTAGCCTAGTGTGTCATGTGCTAGAGCTAGAATGTCACAACTTTTATCCAGTAAAGCACTCAAACTCTCCGCACATGAAGCAAAAAGGGACTCTGATGTTTGTGGGTTTTAAGTCACAGGATGCAGTAATTTATTGATACACAGACATTACCATATGCTAGGAAATTGTCCGCCAACTTTTTGTTGGTTATAATGGCTAATTTTTTTAAAAAAAGATCTTGTATCTATGATGAGTTAAATTTCTTGTCAACAAAAATGTAAGCAGACATTGCTTGAATTTGTTCCCTTTTTAAAACTCAGAATTAGTTTTGCCAGTATTAAAAAAAATGTGGAGAAATAATAAAAACAGCTAGAGTTTGTTTTTCTTCCTATAATGTTGCAATAAGCGACCCTCGGATTAGTTACGAAACTCCACCTGGAAAGAGCAGTCCTGGTTCAGCCATTATGCAGAGGACAGTGGTCCTTCTCCCCACCCCACCCTCATAGCAGGAAGATACCCTAGCAAATGTATTTAATGGCCAATCCTAAGACCTTCAATTGGAATTCCAATCTTTTTTTTTAAATGTGGACTTTATTGCTTGCGTTGGGCAACACAAAATTCAGATGCCCTGCTAGAGCTGTCACTACTTTCTTTAAGCAAAATACCCCACCCCTTTGTGATGATCTTTGATCCCATCTGGCTTCACTACCTGTTTTGAGTGCAGCTTAAAAAGGTAAAGATTCCCCCGCACACGCGTGCTAGTCGTTTCCAACTCTAGGGGCCGGTGCTCATCTCCATTTCAAAGCCGAAGAGCCAGCGCTTGTCCAAGGACGTCTCCGTGGTCATGTGGCCGGCATGATTAGACGCCAAAGGCACACAGAACGCTGTTACTTTCCCACCGGAGTGGTCCCTATTTTTCTACTTGTATTTTTACGTGCTTTCGAACTGCTAGGTTGGCAGAAGCTGGGACGAGTAACAGGCGCTCACTCTGTTACGCAGCACTTGGGATTCAACCCGCCAAACTGCCGACCTTCTGATTGACAAGCTCAGCGTCCTAACCCACTGAGCCACCGCGTCCCTGACAAGTGCAGCTTACATTAGTGCAATACTGTTCATGTCCCATTACTTCTGCTTTTGAGTCCCTGCCTTACCTGATTGGAACTGGATTCCTTGTTTTTCTTTACATTTCTATTTATATGTTTGCAAATCAACTCCAACTGTCAGTTAGAAAGGCTGGGAGATAAAGACAGGCTGAGACTCTTCCTCTGTTAAGAAACCTGTCAGATGGTGCATATAGCCTATACTATTCTTAAGACTCAGTAACCCTTCAGTGTGGTCCTCTCCAAATGTTCCCACCAAACTGTAATTTTTAATTAGGGCTTATGCATGCTTAAAAATAATTAAATAGTATTTTGAATTTCATGCAAGTGCAAACACAGCCCTTCTCTGCTGTCCTTCAAAGAAGCCATCCTTTTCTCAGGCTTCTGCCTAAGCCTGGGAAAAAGGTGTTGCTGCTTGAAGAGTCACATTTAATGACTTGACTCTTTAAAGTAGCAGCTTCTTCTTCAGGCTTGCTTGGAAACTCCCGTCTGCTTTAATAAACAGTAGACAGCAGCTCTGCTTGCATTTATCTCAGGTACAAAGTACTTCACGGTACGTTTTCAAGTATTCATACACTGCTTTTAATATGACAATATGGAAAACTGTTAAACACAAGGTAAGTTATTAATTTATGTTTATTAATCCAAACGGTTTAAGTTTCAGTATTGAGTTCCCTCTATTCTTTTGTCTTAGTCCTGTTTATTTTTCAGAATGTGACATTTGGCATGACACTCAAAAGCCAAGTACATTCCTTGGCCCGAAAAAGATTGCATTTTTCTGCTCTACTATGCTTTCATCCACAATCCATGCAAGAC
Source organism: Vipera berus (assembly GCF_964194415.1). Lineage (NCBI taxonomy): Eukaryota > Metazoa > Chordata > Lepidosauria > Squamata > Viperidae > Vipera > Vipera berus. The sequence continues at coordinate 238,019,904 of NC_138202.1, forward strand.
AAAAGTGGAGTCTGAGGGACTTCCGGGTGACAAGGCTCCGTTGACGGCAGCCATTTCGGCTGTCAGCCCTGCTGGCTCCGTAGAGCCGCCAAAAACAGCGATGATCAGCTGTTTGGTGGCTCGGAAGCCCGCTCCTCGGGAGAAGAGGAGGGGGTGAGTGCCCAGGCAGGGGTAGAGCTCCCCCAGACCACCAGAGTTGAAACTCTGGTGGTTGAAGGGTTGAGCCCCCCCGAAGCCTGAGTTTGCTCCGGACTCCGGGACGCCTCTGCTCCAAGGCTTTGGAGCAGAGCAGGACGCTGCAACCATCCCTGCCAGTGACCATGAACTTTGGATTACTTGGATGCAGGCAGAGCTGTGCAGGAGAATGCTGTCAGAGCAAGTATTTGAACTTTAACTCAGTAAACTTTGTGGAGACTTTTAAGTGGTGCGGAAAGTGAAAGTGCGCAATAGAATTAAGTGGGTGAAAATGGCTGCCAAGTTAACTAAAGTTTCTAGAAGCGTGGGGGCTTCGCCAGTTCAGCAATCTTAATTACAGGCTTTAATGCCCCCCCTCCGGCACCCGCACCCGCACCCGCACCAGCCTTGACAATAAAAGATCTGCAGGATGTTTTGCAAGAGGCTTTGAAAAAACAATCTCAGCAATTAGCTGAGCTTATTGAGGAGAAGAATACAGAAATAAGGGCAGACAACTTATTTGCATTTCAAGGCATGGCTGTTTGTATTGAACGTTTGGATGAGAAAGTGGAAGAACTTAGCCAAAATAATATGAGATTAGATGCCAAAATGACGGATGCTGAAACAGTGATGGAAAAGATTGATGACGATTTATTATTGGTCCAGCATAGAGAGATGGAGTTTGCTGTGAGAATTAGAGGGTTGATGGAAGACCCTAAGGAAAATTTGAAAAAAGTAATTTCAGAAGCTCTTGAACAGGTTCTGGGGCGCTCAGCAGAAGATATTATGGTGGATATAGATAAAATATTTTGTGTTAATTCCTGGATTGCAAGACAAAGGAAGCTACCTAGAGATGTGGTAGTTTATTTTACAAAGAGAGCAATTAGAAATGAGGTTATTCAAGCCTTTTATAATAATAAATTTACAGTTGCAGAGCAAGAAGTTTTAATTTTGAAAGAGATCCCTCCAAGAATTTTAAGGAGAAGGAAAGAATTTGCTTTTCTGGCAGAAGAATTAAGAAGACGGGATATCCAGTTCAGATGGGAGATCCCAGTAGGTATGGTGGTGATGCACGCAGGCACGAGATACCGTCTTCTCACAGTTTTACAGGCACGTGATTTTTATGCTAATATTTTGAAGGCAGGCCCCATACCACTTCTGGAATCTAAAAAGAAGAATGGCGAAGGAGAGCATCAACCACAAAGTGAGAGTATACAAGGTGCTGAAGGAGTTACGCAGTTGAAAGATGGAGAATTCCAGAAAGCTACAGGAGTGGATCAGATTTCAGTACCAACGGAGGAGGTCAGAGAATGACATGCTCTGCAGCTAGACGAATGAGACAAGAGCAAGAACAGCAGAGAGCTATGATTGCATCTCAAAAACTTACTTACAGTGAAGCAGTGGGAGGAGCGAAGCCAAAGAGAGTGCAGGTGATGTTGGAAGAGGCGCTCCAAAAGCTTCAGGTTGCAAAAGATGGCGACAAAGCTTCTAACCTGGAATGTTAATGGTCTAAATTCACCACATAAGAGAAAGAAAGTATTTCAATATCTAAAGCAATTTAAAAATGATGTTATTTGCTTACAGGAAACACATATTCGAGCGGTTGATCAAAAGTACTTGGTAAACTTTAGGTTGGGCACACAGTTTATTGCTTCTGCACCTGATAAGAAAAATGGAGTTGTTATTTATGTCAAGAATACTTTAACAGCGAGTTTAATTGAAGCAGATAAACAAGGAAGATATGTTATAATTGAATTATTAATAGAAGGCAAGAAAATGCTTTTGGTTGGATTATATGCTCCTAATCAGCAGCAAGGAGATTTTTACAATTTATTACACAGCAAGACTATTCAGTGGGATTATAAATCTTGTATTTTTATGGGAGATTGGAATGGCCTCTTGGATGTACAAATGGACAAGGGAGGTCTTTTTAAAAGTACGCCAAGTCATGCTAAATTGCTTAAATCTTTTTTGAGATGAAGGATGACTTGGAATTGAGAGATGTTTGGAGAGAAAGGAACTTGCAAGAAAAAGACTTTACTTTTTGTAATGCTAATAAACCGGGTAGATGGTTAGCTTACTTGTTAAGGAAGAAGCAAAGAGCTTGCAATATAGATAGAATAGAACATAAGGGTAAAGTAGTGTATCAGCAGAATCTTATTAAAAAGACTTTTGTTGATTTTTATTCTAAGTTGTATGCTAAAGATAAGATTAGAGATGTAGATATAGATGGATATTTGCTGAAAGCTAATATTCCTGTTCTTACGCAAGAACAAAAGGAAGGGATGAACCAATTGATAACTAATGAAGAATTTTTTTTAGCAATTAAACAATTAAAAGTGGGTAAAGCACCGGGAACTGACGGTTTGACTGCCGTTTATTATAAAAATTTACAGTTAGAAATGGTGGAACCCTTAAGTGAATTGTTTAAGACAATTCAATTGGGAGGAGGAGTGCCTCCATCGTGGAAAACTGCCTTTATTTCGTTGATCCCGAAGGAAGATCATGATGCTACCCAAGCCAAAAACTACAGACCAATATCGCTTTTAAATACTGACTATAAGATATTTGCAAAAATTTTAGCCAACAGATTAATGAAGGTAATGCAGCAAGTGATTCATAGTGATCAAACTGGATTTATAAGTGGTAGACAAATGAAGAATAATGTGAGACATATTGTAGATCTATTGGAATTCTTGGAAAGAAATAATCAGATCCCCGCAGCGTTGATCTTTTTGGATGCTGAAAAAGCTTTTGATCAATTGGACTGGCAATTTTTAATGAAAGTATTAGAGAACATGGAATTTGGGGAAATTTTTTTACAACCTATTAGGGCAATATATCAGAAGCAAACAGCTCGTATAATAGTAAATAACAGTCTGACAGAATCATGCAATATTGAAAAGAGTACAAGACAGGGGTGTCCGCTGTCACCTTTATTGTTTGTTTTAACATTGGAAATATTACTGATTAAAATACGAGATTCAAATAAAATTAGGGGAATTCAAATAAGAGATCAGGATTCCAGATTGAGGGCGTTTGCGGATGACCTGGTTATTACAGTAACTCACCCAGATTATTCAGTTGTAGAATTGATGGAGATAATAATGTTATATGGGAAAGTTTCTGGATTTAAGATAAATATACAAAAAACTAAAATACTGTCTAAGAACATGACCGTAGCACAAAAGGCTGTTCTAGAAGAGCTAACGGGATTTGAAATAGTTAAAAAGATTAAATATTTGGGGATATATCTGTCAGCCTCAAATGTGAAGTTATATAAAAATAATTATGAAATGTTATGGGGAAAAATACAAAAAGAACTAGATAGTTGGAAAAAATTACAATTGTCTTTATTGGGAAGAACTGCAGCAGTGAAGATGAATGTTTTGCCAAAATTTTTGTTTTTGTTTCAAATGATACCTATACTTAAAAAGGATTTAAATTTGGAGGAATGGCAAAAAGGAATTAATAAATTTGTCTGGGCAGGGAAAAAGCCACGAGTTAAATTTAAGATAATGCAAGATACCCGTGAAAGAGGTGGTCTTAAAATGCCTAATTTTAAATTATATTATGAGGCTGCTGCTTTGTCATCGATAAGTGACTGGTTTAATTTAACACAAGGGAGATTATTAAATCTTGAGGGTCATGATTTCTTATTTGGTTGGCATGCATATTTATTGTATGATAAGAAGGTGGATAATGTGTTTAAGATACATATCTTAAGGTATGCTCTGTTGCGAGTTTGGAAAAAGTATAGACATAAGTTAAATTATAAGATACCAATTTGGGCAATACCTAAGCATGCAATAGAAAATATAAATGTGGGATTCAAACAGGATGAGACTACATATAAGGAAATTTTAAGTCTAGAAAGGAATGTATGGCAATTAAAGACATATAATATTTTAAAAGAAGAAAAGATGGTACAAACTTGGTTCCAGTATGGGCAATTACAGGCAAGATGGAAAGTGGACCAGAAAGCTGGCTTTTCGATGACTGATGAAAATTTGGTAAAACAAATTAGAGATCAAGGTCAAGCACATATAAAAAGGATATATAATGCATTGATAGAAATTGATTCAGAAACGGAACTTGTTAAAGATTGTATGATAAAGTGGGCCCAGAATTTTCAAGAAGTTATAACAATGGATACTTGGGAAAAGATCTGGGTTAGAAATGTAAAATTTACACAGGCCCAAAACTTAAGAGAGAATTTTTATAAAATGTTTTATAGGTGGCACTTAGACCCTAAAAAATTAGCAAGAATGTATCCAAACTGCCAGCCCAAATGTTGGAGGTGTGGTTGTGAGGATGCAACATATTTTCATATATGGTGGACTTGTAAAAAGGTTAAAGCCTTTTGGATTAAAATTTGGTGGAATATGCAAAAGATATTTAAGAAAAGGATAAAGTTTTCTCCGCAATTGTTTTTATTGGGTATTATTACAGATACTACTATTATAGACACTAAGTTGATGTTGCATCTAATTACGGCGGCAAGACTTTTAGTTGCGCAATATTGGAAGAAGGAGGAATTGCCGACTATAGAAGAGTGGACTTTGAAAGTTTCCAACTTAACGTAAATGGCAAAGATTTCAGCATATTTGAAAGACCAATCGCAACAGAGATATATTGTGGAATGGAGAAGATGGATTGAATATATTCAGAATAAATATGGGACTAAAAAGTTTCATTTAGCATTTGAATAAGTAGTGGATTTTTATGATGTATGATTAGTTATTTGTTACTTTATTAATATTATGACTATGGAGAGTTAAAGTCCGATAGAACTTAATGTTTTATTTTTGTTGTTAGCATATTTTAGTTTATGTTTGTATTATTATACCCTGTGGGAAGTCGGGGAGGGGGGAGGGGAGGGTTGGGGAGAGGGGAGGGGGAGGAGGGAGTTCATTGTATTTAAAAATTGTAAAACTTTTCAATAAAAAAAAGTGGAGTCTGAGAACAGACATGTTTTGCTCAGCAATCGGAGAAATGCAGCATCCTCGTTGTCCGCCCACGAAAGCAGCTTCTATAGTATTGAAGGCTATAGTAGCAAACTCAATCTACCTGATGAAATATTCTTTGCTCTCCTCTTACTCTATCTGCGTTAGCCTCTGCTGATTATTGAAGGAACATAAGAGAGAGACACATTTACCATTCCAGTGACAGTTCTGGTTAAGGTTGATATTACATTGCTATCGTAAATTCTGCTGTTGAATATGGTATTTAAGCCTCTGGCATCAAAAGACTCCGGGTGTGCACTTAGGGTGTCCCTGCTACAGAATTTCCCACTGATCAAGAAAGACATTTTTCGGGGGGGGGGTGTAAAATGAAGAGAAGACCCTTAGTGTCATATATCCCTTATTCCTAGTTGTTAACAGCTGCTGGCATAACAAGTTTATGCTAGCTAGCACATCTCCAGAGCCCATACTTCCAAGAACATATTTGCTGGCATAACTTGACAGATGAGTAGATAATCTTCAAGACTGAATTGCATGTATGATCATTACACTAATAGCTACTATTATATTTTGGAAGGGCACTTTCCATCATCAAGAGATGCTGATTAAGCTGAAGGAAGAGGTGGAAAATCAGTGGGCTACTGCTTCATCTTTAGTGAGTTTGCTAAGTTTTTGCTTTCAAAGACAGGAGAAAGAGGTTTGGCAAATGAGCCTCAGGAACTGTAGCTGGTGTTTCTCCTCACCACCCGGGGCTTTCAGGTGATCCATTTGATAGACTGCTCCCAATGCACATTTTCTGTACTGTATCAAGACCTAAATTCAAGATCAGTGGCTCATCTCTTCATCTTAGTGCCATGGATCCAAGACTGAGAAGAATATGTGCAGCAGATTGGTGGGATACTTTTAATCTTCCCCTTTAATAACTTCTCTAGAATCTCTGAGTTGCCTATCAGCAGAGCCACTTACCCTAGCCCTAGGAGGTATTTTAGTTGCGGGGATATAATCCTGCGTCAATATTCATTTGCTTCAGCTGCCTAGCATACGTCCTATTCAGAGTCCTTACCCATTTAATTTAATCCTTGCAGTTCAAAAATGTGCTCTGATGCTGCATACAGTTTCCATTTGAAGCAGCCTTATACCAAATCTGTTGCACACTACAAAATCAACATGGCACCGAGCAGTTCCGCATGCTGGCTGGGGAATTCTGGGAGTCAAAGTCCCCATAACTTAAAGTTGCCAAGGCTGAGAAACACTGGCAGAGAGAGTTTTTGTGTTGGCTTCCCCTGAATGACCTTTGTTGGAATTCTTATGCTCATCTCAAATCCAGCTAGGTTGGAAGGAGGCGCATAATCTCCTTCCCCCCCCTCCCCCACATGTACAACTATTTCAGTGATATCTACAGTCTAGAAAGAGAAATTAATGTGCTTCTGTGAATGTCGCTTTCCCTGAAATGAAAGAATTGTGTAGGCTTGAAGGGCAATTCTCCAGTGGCAGAAGGAAAAGAAAGATGATTCCATGATCCCACTAAGGAAGCTGATTCATATGTGACACACAGGGATATCAGAGTAGGAATCCAACACTTTGAACCAAAGCAGAGCTTCAGAGGTGGGTTTATGTTGCAGTTCTTGGAAATGCATCCATCAGCTGCTGGTGTCAGTAGAAACCTGGAAGAAACAGCAGCTGCTTCATGCCCCAAGGAGGGAAATGGAACAAAGGTAGCTTCAAAATAGATCTGAAAGTCTGGGTTTGTTTCCTATGAATCCCACTGAAGAATGAAGGGCCATTTATTCCATCATTCTTTTGTTTAATTGATAAAGATCAATTAAACTGCTGACTTCCTCAGAAAAGGGGCAACCAATCAAATTAGATCTTCTGCCAGAAAGCATATTGACAGTGTTTCTGCTTCACTTGTGTAAGTTTTTTAAAATTATTATTATTATTATTATTATTAATAATAATAATAATAATAAAATAATAATAATAATAATAATAATAATAATAATAATAATAATAATAATAATAATAATAATAATAATAATAATAATAATAATAATAATAATAATAATAATAATAATAATAATAATAATAATAATAATATTGTACTATGAAATTGGGATATCTAACCAGAGTATTATGGTTTAATCTTAGACATGATTAGCTGGAACAAATTTTCATTCTCAAAAATTGCACTGAAAGGAATTTCATTGAATCTGCACCTAGTTATACAAGGTAAGCAATGGCAGCAAAGCCATGTAAATTGGTCTGGTTTTAAATGTCATCATCTAAGTCAAATAAGTGGCTTCCAGACATACAAGGCAAACCTGTTACATTTCTTTTATTCCATATCTTGCTCTAACCAGTTACATTCCTTCCTAAGAACTCCAGAAGATCCAGCAATCTTGAGAAGTAATTTTTGTTTGGGAGGAAGCAAAGTTTAAGGAGTCTTAGAATAACAACATTCTAAGACCTCTAGTATGAAATGGTGAACCACTATGATAAAATAAGATAAGATAACCTTTACTTACTGTGGGCACACTGGCACACATTAAAAATGAAATTCTGTTGCCTGTCCTCAAACGTGTACACATACATAACATACATATAAACATGTTACCTACCTACATATGTATCTACCCCTTACATATAAATACATATAAATATTAATCACTGTCCATCTTTAATACATAGCAGAAAGAAGAAGCTTGAGAGCTCATAAGGTTGATGCTGTATGGAACAAAACTGTGACTGAATCTGGCTGTTCTGCTTGTGATACCATAAAGCAGACATGTCAAACTCACGATGTCATGTGACGTCGTGCAACATATTGGAGCCTTTTTGCCATTGCTGGCAATGGGGTGGGCACAGCTTCCGGATGATGCATCCGGCCCGTGGGCCGGCAGTTTGACACCCCTGCCATAAAGCCTTCCCCCAGAAGGTAATAAGGAAAACAGGTAGTGAAGAGGATGTGTAATGCCTCAGACAATACTGTGGACTTTGTTCAAGCAACGCTTATATGCTTTGTCCTGGATAGAAGGGAGTGAACTGCCAATAATCTTTTCTGCCATCACCACTCTCTGCACCGCCTTCCTGTCTGATGCAGTAATGCTTCCAAACCAGACTGTGATGCTATATGACAGGATGCTCTCAATCTTCCCTCTGTCGAAAGTGGTAAGGACAGGGGAAGGAAAATGTATTTTTCTCATGTGACACAGAAAATGCAGGCACTGCTGTGCCCGCTTCATCAGTGTCTTGCTGTTGAGCGACCAAGCCATCCTACTCGTTAGCTGCATACCCAGAAATTTGATGCTGCTAACCATTACCACAAGTGAATTATTAATACACAGAGGTATGTGGCTGTGCCTGCCTTTTCTGAAATTGACAATGATCTCTTTAGTTCTTCCAACGTTTAAAACTAGGCTGTTTGTATTACACATATTTCACAAAATGTTGGTGGCAAACCTTGCACAACAGTCATGGGTCAACAGGGTGAACAACAGTGGACTTAGGATGCAACCCTGGGGAAAACCTGTGCTCAAGAAAATGGTATTAGAAATATGATCCCCAACTCACACATACTGGGGTCTGTCAGTAAGAAAATCAAGAAACCAGTTGCACAAAGGAGTATTAAAGCCTAAAAGGCCCAGTTTGTCTACTAGATGCTGAGGAATGATTGTATTAAATGCCAAACTGAAGTCGACAAACAGCATTTGCACATGAGTATTTTTTTCCTCTAAACACACCAAGCTCAGATGGAGAACAGAAGAAATAGCATCCTCTGTAGAGCGATTTGGACAGTAAGCAAACTGAAGTGAGTTAAATGCTGGCAGGAGGCTTGAGACAATAATGTCCTTTATCAGCCTCTCAAAATATTTCATAATGATGGATGTAAGTGCAACGATAATCACTGAGACCCATGATTGTAGGCTTTTTTGGCACTGGCAAAATAATGGCCATCTTCAAACATGATGGGACCACTGCCTGCTGCAGTGAAAGATTGAAAATATTTGTAAGTACACAAGCCAGCTCATCTGCACATTCCCTAAGAACATGCCCAGGGATATTATCTGAGCCTGCTGTCTTCCAGATGTTAACTTTCCACAATGTCCTACAGATTGAGGTAACATCAAGGCTAAGCACTTGCTCATCAGGATGGGGCAAAGCTTTCCTTGCAGGGATGCTATTTGATGCCTCGAATCTTCCCCCCAAAAATGTGTTCAGCTCATTTAAGAAGTCTGTGTCACCTTTGCATCTTGATGGAGCCACCTTATAATCTGTGATGGCCTGGATTCCTTGCCACATACGCCTGGGGTTCATTGGGTCCTGAAAAAAGTTCTGAACTTTCTACTAACTACTTTGTGTATTTAACCATAAACACTAAGCCTAACAATGAAATATTTAGATCTAAACAACTATCTAAACATTTCATTGCTAGGCTTAGCGCTTATGGTTAAGTACACAAAGTGCAACTGCTGGCCTCCCAAAATAACTTATGTAAACCATGTAAATCAACCACCATAAAAAAGGTAATAAGAACACCATGTGAGCTACATTGTCAGGGCTTAAAAGGATTCATCTGGTTAGGGTTATCAGCCAGCTACTTGTAATTGTGATTTTATTGTTTACTTGGACGAGAAGGGGAAAATGGTTCAACCAAACCCTATAGTAGAGCTTGCCACAGAAACCTAACACCATATAGGCTGCTGAGGGCCTCAGAGCAGGAATGGCTTGAAGGGTATAAGATGACCATAGTAGTGTTGGGTAGAGTGTAAGGAATGGTCTGAGTAGGGGCAAAAATAAGTGTAGGTATAAATGCCTTGGCCTGGGAGTTGGGGTCTAGGAAGAGGAAGGAACTGAAGGAAGGAGACAGGGCAGGCAGGAATGTCAAGATTGTGCTGATCAGGGATAGATGTGACAAGAATCTGAGAGCTAGCCATACTTGGGGATGTTGAGACTGCTATTTGGTGTCCAGCCCTCTAACTATTTGAATAGATTATCATATCCTCAATGGCCTTAGCTTCCAGCTGCTGTTTTTGAATGCCAGGTCAGCCTGTAATAAATCTGCTCTTATTTATGATTTCATCAAGGATGAGGCAGCCAACCTGGAAATGTAACTGAGATATGAGTAGGCTCGGGGTGGGGTGATCTCCTCTTGGAAATATGCCTCTGTGAATTTCAGGTTTGGCATCAGCCAAGAGCCCAGGAAAAGTGGGGAGAGGTAACTATTGTCATCCACGAGTCATTGAGGGCTCTCAGAAGCTCTGCATCACAGACAAAGCAGACATGAGCCCCTCTAGGTGAAGTTGGGATGATTGAGTCCCTCTGCTGCACAGTACCATCCCTGTCTGATCTAATGGATTTTGTTGCTGAGTTGGTTATAGAGTCCCTGATTCTATTAGTTTCGGGGATTTCAATTTGTTACCACTAACTTGAGTCTGAGACAGCTCAGGAATTGATGAGCTCCATAGCAGCCATAAACCTATCCCAAATGATGAAATATACTGGCAGTTGCACTATTTGTCTGAAGAAGTTACGATGTCATTTGGTAGTGAAGGACATCTGTAGTAGTCAGATCACTCTCTGATTGCTTTTCAACTTGCTGATATCACCCTGCCCTATAAGGAGACAGGGCCTACTGTATTAGATTGACTTGTCCCAGCAATTTATGAACCCTGTTGGAGTTCCAGAAGGACTGGGAATTATCTCTGAGAATCTTCTGATTAATTTGGCCAAGATCTCATTTGCAGCTTGGAAAGGGTGAGTGGTAAAGTTTTTGGATCATATGGCCCCTATGTGGCGTCTTGTGTGCTGATCCTGGAATATACCTTGGTTTTTTTAAAGGAGCTCTATAATATGATGCACCAGAAAAGATATCTGAAGTGCTGCTGGGGGTAGACTAAAGAATGAGTCTGATTGGACATAAATAAGAGCCCATATTTAGGATTATACTGTGATGAAGTGCCCTTATTGCATTTGCAGTGCTGTTCAGTACAATGTGTTCCTTTCTGGGGAGAGACAAGCTACTGGAACTTTCACAGGACTGCCTGTGAATAATATTTAAGCTATTTGGCAGATAAACTCACTCAGATCTTCTCAGACTTAGACTTCAACTGGGGCATGGTCTCATGTTGTTAAGACTGCCCAGGAAGGGGCTTCCGGTTCTGGATTTTGGTGCAGCCAGATGTGTGAGGGTATCACTCCTCGCGTCGCCTGGATTTCTTCATCGGGGGGCCCCTGTAAAGGGGTCAAAAGTCACTCTGGAGGGACGATGAGTGGGGGAGAGGTCTCTCCAGTTAGCGGTAGAAGTAGCTCTCCCATTGGCTTGGAGCTACTCTCCGAACCGAAGAAGAAAGGATTGGCCACTCCCATGGCCCATCGTTTAGGCGTTTCCTGCCGAAGCCAAAAGCACAACAAAGCACTTGAAAGCACTTGAAAACTGAGTGAGAATTGTCTTCTTCTTTTCCTAATTGTCTACTTTGCATTGGCTACTGGTTGCCCTCCAGGTGAGATTCAAGGTGCTGGTTCTTACCTATAAAGCCCTACATGGCTTAGGCCCAGGATATTTGCAGGACCGTCTGCTGCCAGGAACATTTTCCCATCGCCCTGTGTGCTCACACAGAGAGGGCCTCCTCAGGGTACCGTCAGCCAGACAATGTCGGCTGGCGACCCCCAGGGGGAGGGCCTTCTCTGTTGGGGCACCTGCTTGGTGGAATCAACTCCCCTGGGAGCTCCGGATGGCCCCAGACCTTCGGTCCTTTCGCCATGACCTTAAGACATATCTTTTCCAACAGGCCGACCTGGACTGATGGTAATGGGGTTTTTAATTATGATTTTAAATGTTTTTATTAGTTTTAGTGGGACTTTGATACAATTTAATTCTTTTTAAATATTTGTATTTATTTGTATTTTATTGTTGTTAGCCGCCCTGAGTCCTTTGGGAGATAGGGCGGCATACAAGTCTCATTATAAATAAAATAAATAAATAAATAAAAAGCTTTCCAAATTTGCTTCCCCTTGTGAAGAGAGAGGGAAGGGATTTTTTCCCCCACCCTCCTTAATAGCGGCCTTTGTCTACACTGGGAGAGAAAAAAAAAAGCCTTGTACTAAATTATACTGATTAATTGGACTTACTGCCTTTCTACTTTTGGCCCAAAGTTCCTATATTTACAGAAATGGACTATTCTACCTATTAGTCTAAAAAAGGGGGCCAAAAATAAATAAATAAATAAAAAGATTCCATCTCAAAAAGATTTGATTAAGTCTGTTACTTCTGGCAAACAAGCTTGCTTACATTTTGGACTGACCTTGGCATTAAGATAAAAACCTGAAACAGCTGAAGATGAATTTGGCTTAGACTTGTGGAGGTGGACACTTACTGATTTTTGTTTGAAGATAGCCTCCACCAAGGACTATTTATAATTATTGCAAAATGAAGAAGGATCAGCCACAAACCCCACTTTACTATAACCTTATACTTGAAACAATTTACAGAGTCACTGAGATGTCTATCTCCAGATTTAATAATTTAAATGCCAACCTTAAGTCACAAATTGAAACCCAGACTGCAACTAAAGAATTTACACTTCAGAATATAACAAAATTGGAAGATATTACTATTGAGAGAGAGGAATATAAGAAACAACAACAAAGTACTGAAAAAACTAATATCCAAAACCTGACTTTATTCAAAGAACCTACACTTTTTAAAGTATAAGGAACCACTACTATGACAAACAATCTGAAAGACCAACAACAAACTAGGGAAAAACGTAATACTCAACCTCTGACCCTCTCTAAGGAGCCTACAATTTCAGAAGTACACTACATGCAAGATAGTGATGCCAATATAGAGGAAGCTGAAGACCAACAAAGACAACCCGTGGAAAGCTTGGACAGTCAGTCACTAACTATAAAACTGGATAAGATTTTCTACTCAAAACAGATCAACCCAGATGGAAGAAGAATCCAGACTGAACCGCAGACAGAGATGTCAAAGCAAATAAAGAGAGTGGAATTAACATGGCAACAATATAATGACTATAAATGGTTCAACCTTTGTATATTGCTGATGGTTGGATGGCCTCCTCTGGTGCAAATAATATGCATGTGAGCAAAGGAAGACCTACTTGGCAATTTAAAGCCCTGGGTCTGGAAACCCAACTGGCAAAAAAAGAAACCTAGAGTTAGATTTAAAATATGAATTCCTAGAGAATTATCGTAGGTCATTTTGTTAGTAATTAGTGAGTTATTAGGATCTGAAATAGAAAATATCCATGAGATAGAATTAAAATGTGTTTAAGTATTTACTAAGCTTATTTCAAGTATCATAAATTTGTATAATGATATAATGGAAATTTGGCTTATGGATCCTATGTTTGATGTTAAAATTTTGGTTATGTATAAGTAGAAGTAGATTGATAAATATAGACTCTCTGATTGGTAACTTGTAATGTATTAAGATATGAAATAAACAATGTTTATTAGGTAGAAGCTAGCTATTTAAATATTGGGTGTATTTTAGATGATACAATTTTTGGTGTAATAAAATAAGGGAACTTTGGGTTGTGAATACTATTTGGGATGTTAAAGGTTAAACTTGGATACTATAATTAACATAAAAATTAGATAAAATTTAGTAACAGGATATAGATATACCTTATCAAAATTGGATTGACAAAATCTTATTTAATTGACTATGCTATTCCTAGAAATTTGTTAGTTTAAATACGTTGTATTGAATGTTGAGGGAAATAGAGAAGGATGCTATGATAATGTAACCCGAACTATGTATTGAAAACTCTGTTGCTCAATTGATGACTACCCAGGTATCACGATGCTTTCTAAATATATAGGTTGTAATTTGAAAAACTAATAAAACTTGTTATAAAAAAAGACTGCCCAGGAAGTGAAATATAGTTGGATTCATGCAGTTGTGTTGGCTTGAGAAAGACTAGTTCCTTCAGCATTGAAAGGCTATCACTAGATCCACCAATCCTGGACAATCATTGTACAATCTCTAACCTTCTCCTCTAAGATGATAATCAGACAACAGGTTCAGAGACTCTGGAGGAAACCTGTTTCAGTCACGTTTAAGTCCAGGGTAAGGTACAAAGCAGGACTTGCACTTTCTAATGATCTTTGAGGCAGTCGCAATAGGAGTAGCAATTCCACCCTTGTGTTCCTTGATCTCTCAGCAGCTTTCAATATTATCAATCATAGTTTCCTCGACTGAATGTGAGGTCTGGGTGTGAGAGGTGTTATTAATGATGGTTCTCTTGCTTTCCCTGTGGTTGGTTTAAGTGTTATTAAAGGGGGGAGAGGTTGAGCCCATGGCCTCTCATTTGTGGAGTGGGTACATGAAATCATCCATCACTTCAGAGCCCAACATCTTCAGAGTATTGTGCATCTTGATTGCAGGGCTATTCAAATGATGTTGTCTATGGCCCAGTCTCTGGAAGCTGTGGAAGTCCAGATAGAGAGGAGCAAACACAAGCAAAATCTTGAACAAGAATGTTATGGATATTTGTTCCCTCCTCCAATGCCTGGTCTGGGAACTTTCTATCCTTTGTCTGAGATAGTCCCAGAGAATATAATTCCTGCTTGAAAAGCAGGTGGCAGCTTTAGCTAAGAGACCCTTTGCACACATCTGTTTAGTCCTCCAATTTTGTCCATAGTTCAGTCAAAAAGTTCTTCAGATGATCATTTGTGCACTACTCACTTCATAAATGGACTGTTGCAATGATCTTTACATAGGCTTGCACTTGAAAATCCTTGGAAGCTATATGGGTAACAGAGCAGTAACAAACATAGCTGTGCTCCACCCATCTAACACCACTGCTCTGTGAGCTGCACTAGTTGTTGGTTGGCATCTGAATGTAATTCACGGTGTTGTTTGCCACTCTAAAGCCCTTCATGGCAATGGGCCTGGCTTTTTGAGGGACTGCCTAGCTGAGATAGTTTCTGCTCAAGGGGTAAAGTTAGGTGTACTATATAGATTATCTTGATCTAGGAATGCAATAGGTCCAGTGTGATATCTACTGGAACTTAGGAAGTGTGCCTTCTCTGTTGCAGCAACTGCCCTCTGGAATAATATCCTCCCATTCGTATGGCTCTCATCCTGATAATGTTCAGAAACTGTTTGAAATCCTGGCTATTCCTCTAGGCCAGGGGTAGGCAACCTCGGCTCTTTTATGACTCATGGACTTCAACTCCCAGAATTCCTGAGCCAGCCAAACTGGCTCAGGAATTCTGGGAGTTGAAGTCCATGAGTCATAAAAGAGCCGAGGTTGCCTACCCCTACTCTAGGCCGTGAGGTAAGATGGTTGTCCAGTTCTGTAGAGTTATTTTGCTTCTTTGTATGGTTCTCCTGGATGCATATGGTTTGTTTCTTTATTTCACCGTTTCTTGGTTTTAAAGTGAAAGCTGCTCAGATTTGTTTGGGGTCAGGCTGCCTTTAAATTGTAGAAGCATATTTGTAAATTTCCCTGCAGAACTTAAATCTCTGTGAAATTCTCGTTCTCTCTGCCTTGTTGTCTCTCTCTCTCTCTCTCTCTCTCTCTCTCTCTCTCTCTCTCTCTCTCTCTCTCTCTCTCTCTCTCTCTCTCTCTCTCTCTCTCTCTCTCTCTCTCTCTCAAATAAATAAATATTGCTTCATTTCCTTATATGCTTAGATTGCTAAACTGTATCATCACAACCTCCATATCAGTGCTTTCCCTGTAATTACTGGAATTTGGGCTATTACAAAGTTGGTCTAAATGCATTAAAGAAATAGGCACATAATAACAAGAAAGCCAAGAAATCAGACAAACAAGCGTTTATACTGACTGAGAAATCACACAATGTTTGTCTTCATATGCTATTAAAAACTTATATACATAACCACATGCAATAGATTTGCTGCAAATCACGTCTGTAGCAGCAAGGCCATAATATTACACATACAATGAATTTTTTACAACAATATTGCAACAGTTAAATGAGAGTTATTAGAATGTATATTTTCCACAGTACTTTAAGTATTCTTTTTTCTTAGCAACAAAAGGCAACCTTCTTGTATATCACATTCCTTTTAACCACATAAATCCTGAAACATGTAATTTCACAGATTTTAAGGAACTAACTTAACTTTCTGAAAAAAAATGTTCTGTCCTTTTAGAGCAGGGGTGTCAACCTGCCAGCCTGCGGGCCAGATGTGTCATCTGGAAGCCGTACCCACCCGATTCCCGGCAATGGCAAAACAGTCCCGATACATCTTGTGACGTCATGTGCCATCGCGAGTTTGACATGACTGTTTTAGAGTGTAATTTATCTGTCTTCTGGCCACCTGTTTAGAACAGCAAAAAGTGTATAGACATTGAGGAAGTACAAGTATATCCTTCAGAGAAAAAAAATAATCAATTAATTATTTTCAGTGATTTATTGTTGCCTCACTGACATTCAGAATTCTATTTTAGATTGTTTACAGGCTAATTTTGTAAGCAACACCATCTATTTCTACTTCCTTATTGGGAATCGTTTGAAATTAACCATTTAACCAAAAACTTTCTGACTTTTATTCCCACATTAAAAGCAAATGATGGCTTCTGATTTTAAAAGTTTTCTCTTTGTGGCTTTATCCAAGTCTGACCATGATATCCTTCTTTTAGGCCCCTATCTAATTGCTGGGTCATTGCATCCCATGGCTAAATCCAATTTCAGTTGGCCTTAGCACTGAGGTAAAAAAAAATCATCTACCTCCAATGTAACTGACTCCAAAATGGAAAAATCAAATCAGCCTTTTGCTACTTGTCCAGTGGCTACATGCCTTGCCAGAACACAGTGGGAAGGGTTGGGCCTTGAGAATTGGAAAATCTTCAAAATAACAGAATAGTTTTTGACTGGGGATGTAGAATTTATTTAAGTGTTGTTGTTTTTTTCTAATGATTTAAATGCTAGTACTAATCATGACTCCAGGCCTATCTATACCCTTAACCGAAGATCGGTACACTCCTTCTATCTGGGATGGTCGCGGTGAGGAAGGAAGGGGACACCCGCCTAGTCAGCCAGATCAGCTGAATCAAACCTGGCGATCAATGGGGTGACAGATGTTGCAGCCAGATCGCCGCCCTCACATCTGACTCCAGGCCTATCATTATAGGTGTGTTTTGAATTCAACCCTCTGAGAGATAGATATTAAGAAATTCATATTCCCATTTTATGGGCTCTAAATTATTATTTCCCTTTAGCCCAGACATGTCAAACACAAGGCCCGGGGGCCGGATCAGGCCCGTGAAGTGGTTTCACATGGCCTGCGAAGCCATCCTGGAAACAGTGAGGGAATGGCCCCCACTGCCTTGGCCCTGGCCCAGAGACCCTCCTTCTGCCAGAGACCCCCAGATCTGTCCCACTACTGCCCAGGCCCCCATAGGCACCCTTGATGCGAACGATGTAGAGCTGGCCATACACACCCAGTAGGCCATATGCACTCTAGCCACGCCCACCCAGTAGGCCACGCCCACCCTGGCCACACCCACCCGGCCCCCTGAGGGCAACCGCAATGCTGATGCGGCCCTCGATGAAATTGAGTTTGACACCCCTGCTTTAGCCAGTCAATGAGTTTTTAATCTGAGAAGGGATGAGTGGGCAGAAGGTAGAAAAACAGAAATACACTCTTGAATAGCTACGCACCATAGACCTACTTATTTCTAGGTAGGATGTGTTTCCATGTGGAGGAGGGGACCCTCTGATGAAAATACTTAAAGGAGACAAAAGTGGCTGATTGAAATCATTTTCACACTAGTAGTCCCAAAGAAGTTGTTGAAAAGGCAACTGGACTTCTTGGGTTTTTTTTTCCCCCTTGAAAACATTTAGCTTCTCATTCAAGAAGCTTTTGCGGTTTTGAACTGAAAGGAACTGAAGAAACCAAAATAAAGTTCAGTTGCTTTTTGAACAGCACCTTTGGGACAACCATGACCTGGATGACTGAGAATCTCCGTAGACACTTCCCACCAGAACATTTGGCAAGAGACCGCTTGGTAATAAAACCAACATTAGATCACTACAGTGATGGATGGATAATGGATAAGTCAGATCTCTGTCAAACAAGCTTGATTCCAGTAACTCCATGATGCATAGTTTTCTTGGTAACAGTACAGAAGTGAATCACAACTGCCATTTTCCAGGATATTTTTTTAATGGTCAGTTTAATCTACAGGTCTAATATTTGCTGTAATCTCCAGTCCAAACGCTTGACCAGCCAGCCCTGCTTAACCTGTTTTTGAAATAAGTCTAACTATGCAAACAGCGCTGTATAAATTGCTAATGCAGAAATGGTCTGGGGACACAAGGCCCCAACCTCTCCAATCAAGGCCTGCCCGTGTGACACCCACCAAGGGAATCAAGGCAAGAAGATCTACTCACACCATCTTCCTAGCAAAATACTCCAAAGAACACTGTCTCCGTCCCATCCATTCCTATGGCACAGCCAAGAATGACACTACAGGTAGTCCTCAACTTATAACCACAACTGAGCCCAACATTTCTGTTGCTAAGTGAGACATTTTTAAAGTGAGTTTGGCTCCATTTTATGACCTTTTTTGCCACAGGTGTTAAGTGAATCCCTGCAGTTGTTAAATTAGTAACTGGGTTGTAAAGTGAATCTGGCTTCCCCATTGACTTTGCTTGCAGAAGGTCACAAAAGGTGATCACATGGCCTTGGGACACGGCAACCGTCATAAATATGAACCGGTTGCCAAGCATCCAAATTTTGATCCCATGACCATGGGGATGCTACAACAGTTGTGTGAAAAATGGTCATAAGTTCCTTTTTCAGTGCCACTGTACTTCAGACAATCACTCAATGAAAGGTTGAGAGCATTACTTGTACATCTTTGAAGACCCCAGCAAGAATTCAGATTCCCTTATTTGTTAAACTCTCCAAGTGGGACCAACAAAGAAGGAAGAAGAATACCTGTTCACCATCATGTCTACTTATTTCTCAGGGACAGCATAGCAAACACTCCTGGGAGAAGGGCTCTGCTCTCTGATTAAGCAGCAGAGCAGAAGGAACAGAGCACATAGCAAGAGAGGCTAGAAAGAAGTGAAGATGGTGGGGAAGGGGGGAAGCAGATCTGAGTGGGCATGCAGCGAATGAAGCTTCCATTTTGGAAGTGAGGAAATGCTTCCTCTTGGATCAAGCTTACCTTCCCCCCCGTCCCCTGCCAAATGTCAAGTGAGGCAAATCCACATAAATGGAGTTCAGTTTATATTGCAAATACCCTGATCATTCACACAGATCATCAAATACATCACTCCCATTGTACAGCATTTGCATTGTTTCCATGCAAAGCTTCAAGACTCCAACACAGATGTCAAAATCATGAGGTTTAGAAACATGCATTTTACATGCAAAGAGAGGGAACAGGATGACCTCTAGAGTGCAACTACATCTTGGGAAAGAGAAGGAGGGCCTTAGCAACCACTTCCTGGGCCTTCCAGTCAACATAGCCAATGAAGAAAGCTACTTATTTTGATATTTGTGGAATCGGTCTTTTACATTGCTGGGCCTTTGGAAGAATTGTGTTCCAGCATCTGACAGAACCTTAAATTCTTTTGTAAATATTTCATAACATCTTTCCATTACCTGAAAGTAACTGATGAATGAAACCAAAAGAACAATGGAAGAAGAATCATACAGGCATTTTGAAAAAAGCTTTTTAAAATATAAATTATAATCACATTACACTTATTTGTAGAATATTTGTATCATTATTTAACCTTTAGTCTTAAAACCATGAAAGAAATAACATATATCCTCTATATGTCCAGGGTCTGGGTCCCATTGATCCTCCAAGAAATCTGAATATCTCCAAAGAAAACCTATGCAGCTCCTACATACAGAAATGGCTTACTTTGACACCCACTTATTTCTCTGCTCCTTTAGGCCAACCGTATAGGACCGCAAGATTAACCATTTAAGGAAAACCATTCATGCTACCACTTACTGCTCTGTATTTAGTCAATTTCTCTCCACCGCTCCTCAGTGTGTATACTATAGGCATGCCAGAAAGCATGCTTTTTTTTCTCCACAAACATGCACACATAGACACACTTGTACAGTATGTATGCACAGTGGAAGAACAAACTTTAGCTAGCAATCAACATTAGCAGAAGAAAAGACATCTCCTTATCAGGGCCTTTGTATGGCCAATGAAACCATTCCAGGGTGAGGTCCAAGTACTAGCTAGCTTCAGGGAATATACTATAGTCACACAAAGTTTCAAACCTAACAACAAAGTGCTCAATTCAGAAATATGTCTTCTTGTGAGGAAGTATTCTCTCAAGCTGGCATTCATTTTCCTGTGGTTAAAATCTTACCATAATTTTAGCTTTAAAATCTTTCATTTCCAACAGTTATAGCTGAATTAGTATCTATTGTTTCTTACCAGCCTAATCCTGGACATTGGGTCTTGTCCCACTTGTATAATGATATAAACACGCCCCAGCAGTCTCTCTTTTGGCTTAAAAAAGTTGTCACCATAGTCTAGGTCCCAGCCAATGAATTCCCAAACCCGTTTTCAATTGCCCAATTGTTTAACTAGTATTTAGGTTGGCAGCATCCAATCACAGCTGGAAGGTAAGCAAAAACCTGTTGTTTAACCATCTATTATGTTGGAGGTGCAGCCAGATGACCATTAAAGTCTGGGCTCAAAGTGGTATTAATTGACCATTTAAGGCTGATGCAGATTTGCTCCCTCCTCTTTGGTTTCTGCACAGTCAAATTTATCTCCATTCTGTTGCCTTTCTAAGAACCAAACCTGGTAGTGTTGGGTAGGTGGTCTATTAGAAGAAGCCTAAAGAGGGTGGAAGAGAGAGCTACAACTGCAGTGTCATGACTGGCAGATATCTTTCCCCTCGGTTAACATGCCCCAAAGAGTAAAACTGATGGAATCAACCAATCATTTTGCTTATCATGTATTACAGGTGCAAAATCAGGACAGCATCATTTGTGTTAGCCTTGTGAGATGATCCATATAAGAAACACAATGAGAAACACTAGCTCTATCTTTATTGTGAGGTTATATTTAACAAAATCTTGCAAGACTGAAAGTGTTCCTCCCTTCCTTCACGTTTACTGTCCCAAAAATTGGGGAGGGTCCCTTCTGGAACTCTTTCCTGCCTCTCGTCCCCCAGTATAAAAACTTGTTTAGCAGACCGTTATCTACATTGTTGTGGTTCTTCCTCCCACATATCATTACTCCTGGCAGTGAAAGAGTAAAAATGAGAATTAAAATAGTAAAACAGTAATTACTTCTTTCTTTGAACTCGCTTCTGCAGAGCACTTTCTACAGGAAGATAGATGCAATGGTTTGTAATATGCGCCCTGAAATTGCATTCATGCTAAGATTTCAGAATCAGGAACAGGAACAACTCTGTAACCCTAAAGAGAGAGTTACAACAAAATAGGATGTCAGTAACAGAGGTTGAAGAAATGCTTGCTCTGTGAGAACGAGACTTCCTGTAAGTCGAAATCAAGAAATAATCTTAGATAATTTCTGACAGCTAACCAGGTATGAAACACTTTTTGCCACAGTAGGAGCTTTCTTCAAATCAGGAAATGCATCTAATTAATGAGAGAGAGATAGCTGTAGCTGACTATCAGCAAACAAAAATGCTTAGTTTATTCTTTGAAAAGCTGCATTTTATAGTCGATGTCGGTCTACAGCAGCAGATACGGCTGTATTCTGTTTCAATACTGTCAACATTAATTGAATCTAATTATTGGTGTGGTTCACACAATAACTAAGCTTAGCCTTTTGGTTTGGCAAACCCTACTAATTATATTTCATACTATGATGATGTAAACCAAAGCTTGCACAATGCATTAAATCAGCCAGTCAGAGGGGGTAATGCTCAGATAGTTTTGAAAGTTAGTTAATGGCTATAAATATTAATATATTTTTAGAAATCATAGCACAGAGATAGTTTACGTTTGGCTTGTATTTCCTGCTATAACTATATTAGCTCACATGTTTATCTTCTGAGTTTTAAATCTGTGTCAGAGGGAAACAATAGTTTTCCTAAAAGAAACATTTTCCAGTTTTTCCAAAGCACATTTAAACAACAATGGCAAATACCGTAGTCAAACCTCTCCAGTCAATCAGGCTTAGCAACAGTTATCTCAGCCGTGGTTACGTCCCATCTTGACTACCGTTCCATGCTTTATATGGTATGGAAACTGCATTTGGTTCAAAATGTAGCAAGCAGGCTGGCAATTGATGCAAGGCAATGAAAGATCTTCACTAATGAGCACAATTTAATATGCCAGCATTGGTCTCTGTAGCCTTAAATGAACAAGAACTTAACTTGAGGATCACTTTTGTCGTTCTGAAACTGCCCACTTACCTAAACCAGTGGCAACAGTCTTTTTGAAGATCTTCCCAGCTTTTAGAAGCTTATTATATAAACACCCACAAACACCCACCCACCCACACATACACACCCACACCCACACCCACACCCACACACATACACACACACACACAGAGAGAGAGAGGAGAGAGAGAGAGAGAGAGAGAGAGAGAGAGAGAGAGAGAGAGAGAGAGAGAGAGAGAGAGAAGGGTCTTTTGTGGGGCCCAGGGAGATTTGGTTGAGCAATGCCAGCAGACCACACAGCCATTTGAGTAGAGGAATGGGGTCCTAAGAGCTGTGATGGTGCAGTGGTTAGAATGCAGTACAGTACTGCAAGGCTACTTTTGCTGACTGCCGCCTGCCAGCAGTTGAGCAGTTCGAATCTCACCGGCTCAAGGTTGTCTCAGACTTCCATCTGTCTGAGGTCGGTAAAATGAGGAGCCAGATTGCTGTAAACCGCTGTAAAGCACTGTGAAGCAGTATATAAGTCCAAGTGCTATTGCTATCCACAGAATCCCTGCTAAGTATATTAATCAGAATATTTCTGTATAATAATAACATAATCATAGTATTTCTTCCATACTTCTTCTGAAAACAAAGGCCAACATGATTTACACCTCTTTGAAAACTTCAGTATGTATACTCGTACCACAAATTTGTTTAGAATTTCTAATGTCCCCTGATCCTTGAGAAACTCCAATGAAGAGTTCTAGCAACTTGCTTGCAAGGTGTCTGTAACATGCTTTTTATCCATTCGTCACTCAGTATTTTGCAATACATACTAGCAACCTTTACCTTCTGTGATTCCATTTATACAGTAGAAGAAACTATTCCTTTCAGGAGAAGAAGCAGCTCACTAACTTTAACTCAACTGATCCATGGTTTGTTGAAATAGAGATGTTCCAATGAAAATGTTTATTTATTTATCTATTAAATTTATTGGCTGCCCATCTTATGGCAGTGTAAGTACTTCAGTGGTGACAGGTAACAGTTTCTAAAATGATATTACAGAATATCAGTACAGACTACAGAAGTAGTCTGACAAGCAGGCTGCTTCTGAAGGATATGGGAATTGTAACTGACACAAGACGTTAGGTTATAATAACCTAATGTAAAAGGGTAAAAAGAAAGAAGAATGCAGCAGACTGACTAGAGAACTAAATCTTCAAGCTTTTTTGTTCACTGTTGCTTCATCAACTTCTGAGGCTGCTGATTTTTATTTAAAAAAAAACTATTTCAAAACACAAAGGGCTTTCTCTGCAACAACATGATAGGAAAGTTGAATGGGCACAGTAAAATCTACCAAGCCTGAGAAGATAAATTATGTAACAATTGCTATTATTGAGGATAATGCTTTGACAGGAAATGTTCATTGGTGAACAGTGACAGTGGGAAATGAAATCACCAGAAGCAAACATCTGCTTTAGGATGACAACATGACATTGCTTGAAATAAATATTATGAACCAGAAAGTCCAAATTGTCGATCTTTATGTACCTGGAGCATTAGAAAGCAATTATACCTATAATCTTACTAATCAGATTTGGGATTTGAAAAAAAAATTCTGAAGAATGCACAGAAGTTAATAGAAGAAAGTCATAGTGAAATTATTTTACCATCCATTCAAAACAATCATCAAAGAAGACATTTTATCGGGCATGGGACAATCCCAAACTATAATTCAGGTTGAATTCTTCAACCAGCAAGGTATTGTGTAATATTATGCCTTCTGTGTTCAAGATACACAGAAAAATATTTGAGATGGAATACAGTATTTCAAAACTCCCCCTATATTTGAAAAATACCTACAACACAGGGCACCAGAGACAGTGTGGATATATGATGGCACGCACAATATTCATGCACATGGTTCAGGTAATGACCTGAAAGATTTTTTAAAGATGTATTTCAGCAATATCAACTTAAGAGGTTGGTCTGCAATATACACACAGGTTAAGACGAGCACCCTTTCGCCCAAATGCTTTGGTTGAATACTTTTAATGCTTCCTGTAATACCTATTAGTGGAGGGGGCATCTTTTCAGCTGAAATTAAATATATATCTATGGTTCATAAGCACTCAGAAAAGGCTGGTTGGCTTCATAAGCCTTTCGCTAGATAAAAAGCTAGTCCAGACTATGGGCCGTTAGAAATCAGTTAAGACTTGTACACTAAGGGAGCCAAGAAAGTGTAATTTTGATTAATCAATTGGATAAAAGTATCATTGTTTAATATGCAGGCAAGAAATGTGCCAGGTGCTGAAATGATTAAAATGTAAAAGAAGTATTTAAAATATTTAATTTTCTCTTACTGATGTAGATACCAGAGTAGTACTCTGAGAAGACTTGGAGCGGAAAAGGCAGAATCCAGTTATTTCATTGCGGTGGCCCAAGGAACAAATGTACTGTATGAGCATCATTTGAGCTTCCTACTTTAGGTGCCAAAATATTATGGGCCGGTTCTGATAGAGCTAATTATCATTTCTCTATACCTCCGAGTCATGTTGATGTATTGTATTTTAGTATAATTCCTGAATAAGGCTAACACACATGATCATAAAATTATAATATTTATTGCACATGGCAAATGATTGATTCTGTTCAGAAAGATTCCTAAGTTGCCTAGTCGGAAAAATATCTTCAAACTGGAGTTTAGAAAAATATTAAATCATTCACAATGACTGTAAATATTAAGCTAATAGTGTTTTTAAAAAGAAAGAAAGAATATTCCCATAAATAAACTAACTCCACTAAATTTTTTCCCCTCCGGGGCTTATAGTAAAATAATAGAATTCTTTTATTTTAGTGCCTTAAACTATTAAAAATGCTGTCTATCTGCCTATCTATCATCTAAATTATATAAAGGCGCTTGACTCCATAACAACTCTGGGCAGCATTCAACATTAAAAAGAGCATGGAACAATTAAATTAAACCCTCCCTGTTTTCCATTTAATTTTCTTTTTATTGCATCCTGGCTTTCTTTTCATCACATATTGTGAAATCTTTAATTCTCCTCAGTAATAAGAAGAAAATGCTATTGTGATGGTTTGTCATAGATGTACTGATGACTGCAAATAATATATTCAAATATTTCATTAGTAACTCCACGGAATGCACAAGGGTTCTGCCTTTGCATTGGGACCAGAGATTGATTCGTCTTTGGGACAGGGGCAGACTGCAAAAGTGGTGCATTCTCCAACATGGATTGAAGATACAGAAATCCAAGGCCCTTGGAAGTGGGACTGATTCTAAATACGCAATTCATAAATTTCTAGAACATAGATAACACATTTTTCTCCCTGTCTCATTCTTGAGGTACAATATAATCTTTTCCATTACTGTGTCAGCAGTTATGTCAAGTGTAATTAGTTACTAATGTTAAAGAAAGCAGTTTGATGGCAGCTTAGTGGCATAATCACGGTTTGTACAGTGCTTGTCAAATGCCTGTTGGCTATCTAGGCTGGTTCTCTTGTGTTCCATTGACCTTACTTCAAAGTAATCAGATAGAATAAGGTTGGAATTTATTTCTGAATAGAAATTATAGAAGTGTTCTTGTTAGTCACTCTATATTTCAGCTCGATAGGCTTATTTCTTTAAATACTGAATGAAAGCAACACATTTCCATCTTTCTCGTTTGGGCACTGATCAGAACAAGAAATATGAAAGAAGACGTAGTGATTGCATTCTTGTAACACTAACATATCATGCTGGCATTCCACTTGAATACTTTTTGTCATCAGATTTCGTATGCCTCTTTACAAGCATTTTCTTCAATAAATTATGTATTGCTGTTGCTTTTATTT
This sequence comes from Vipera berus, assembly GCF_964194415.1. NCBI lineage: Eukaryota > Metazoa > Chordata > Lepidosauria > Squamata > Viperidae > Vipera > Vipera berus. The sequence continues at coordinate 238,046,228 of NC_138202.1, forward strand.
ATGCATTTGTTGCCATAACTACTTTTTGATTCAAGTCTAATCACTATTTATTTTATTATTTCATTTGTTTGTCTGCCCTGCCTTACTAATGTTTCTGAGTCATTTTATAAAAACACACAAGGTTTCCTACCCATCACTCTTCTTTCTACTGAATTTTATAGTGAGTTATCCACTGTGTGGAAATTGCTTACAGATAAATGCTTTTTGATCAGAACATTTCCAAGACACTCACAAATAAGATGGGAGGACTAGCGGGGGGAAGGGGAGAGGATCAGGAAAGGATGAACTGTTATTTTTCCATGAACATATATTTAAGTTTTACCAATATTGGTTGTCACTGCTTTGCCTCAAAATAATCTTGTATATGAGTGCCGAGGGAGCAGGCTCTCGGAGTGGTATGCATGATAAACATTCGGTAATTTAATATGATAGAGATATTTTTTTTAAAAAAAATAATCTGGTGAGGCAAACATCAGAGAGGCAAAATAAAACGTTAATTATACACAAACAAACAAAAGGAAAAGAAATTAAGAAACAAGGCACAAGATTAATTCAGAGGATTACCACATGCCTATTTTTTCTTATTCATCATACTGATTTTGTTCCTAGGTTTCCTAACTATTAGGAGGTTTTTAAAAAGATAGTTAAAAAGGGGGACCTTGTACATGTCCCTATGAGTTCTGTGGAAGGAGGGTCATTAAGATCTCTTCTGACAGCATGCAGTGTTCCACAGTCAGGCATCACTCAGTCTCTCATCTTCTTGTTTTTGTCACCTATCTCCTGTCATTATGTCTCCAGTTCTGTTTTTAGACTGTTGCCCTTAGCCCAGCAAGTTCAACGGAGAGCTCTGAATGTGACGATTTCTCTATATTGCTAAAAGCAAAATAGAGCCTGACTTCTCTCTCTCTCCTCAACTTTTCCAACTAGACAGAACATTTAAGAGTGGGGTTGGGATAGGGGCGTAAAAGGAGCCAGGAAGACATTTTTTTAAACAAGAAAACAAACAAACCAATCATTTGGGGGCAAAATATCAGTTCAGTCTTACCTGCCAGCTGAAAGTAAGGACTTACGATGCCAGCTCTTTAGAAGGATGTGCGCTCCTGGAAGATCTCAGAAACGTAGCTTACATGACCAGGACTGAAAGTATCCAGGCCCAGAAAAGTACTGGGCAAATTTTAATCTTCCTTCTCTTTCTAGATCTACCAGGGACTGAAGTCATGCAGGAAACAGAGAAACAGACAGCCAAAGAGGAACGTAGTTCCTGTTCTGAGAGATACCGGTCAGAAGAAAGAGGAGCTACAAATGCTCTCGTAGGTTTCACCCAGGCTTTTGTTAGACTTTTCTCCTGGTGGGTTTGTGCCCCCACCCACAACTGTTGCGCTGTGGGAACTAAGCTTTGGCAGTGTAGTTCTGAGATTGTATTTCCCCTCTCCTGGGCTCCCTGCAGGCTTTTGAGAGCAATGACTTTGTGGAGCTGAGCTCGCTGGTGCTATATTTATCCAGTGTTCTCAGCAAGTCAAGCCTGTCAACAGCTGAGAAGTTTGGAGCAGGCTCTGCCTAGCTCCTCAGCTGCCGAGCTATCAGTGGCTATGGAGCTGTGTTGTTCAGTGGCTCACCTCAGTACAGGCAAAGGAAGCGTTTTTTCGTGCTCTCTAAGCAACATTTTCTGTGGCTATAAACAATCAGCATAGATGGAGAGTTACTGTAGAGCTGAGGAGAGAATGAGACATAGAGCAGGGCCTTATTTATAGGCACAACTTTTCAGGCCAGAAAATCTGGAGTGTTGTAGGAAAAATATCATACAGATGGTAGATCTGGAATGTTCCTGGATTAGCAGGAAGGTAAATATGTTAGGGACTATAATGTGTTTTCTCCAGGGCTTTTTTTCTCATAGAACGCTCAGAACGGAGTTCCGGCACCTTTTTTGGATGGAACCTTGTAGGTTAGGCAAGGCAGGTTGTATGACATGTGTGAGTTCCGGCACCTTTTTTCTTTTACAAAAAAAGCACTGGTTTTCTCTATATTTCTTCTCTCAAATTAGCAGAAAAATTGGATACCAATTTTCAGCACTCAAGCTCAAAGACATGGTCAAGAGGGGATTTGAAATTCCCATAAAAAGGAGCTTGAAAGTTGCATGTATCTTTAGAGCCATAGTTGCCCATTTCTCCCATGGGCAACATCAACTGACCTTAAATTTCTTTGTTCGATAGTATTTTCCCTCCCAATTCTGTGCTGCCAAAATTTATTCTGCAGATTTGGAGAGTGAGAGTTGGGTGATTAAGGAAAAGGAATAGTTCCCTTTCTGATCTGCACTTCAGTCAACAAGGCAAATGACTCAATATTCCAAAAAAGAGCTATCATCCACTTAGTCACTGTCGTATTTATTCTTACTTTAATCCAAATTTAAACCAAAAAAAATCAGAAAGCGAAATCTTTGAAAGGTCAGCAGTATTCACTAGGAGAAAAGGTGACACATGAAGAGCATGTTTAAATCAGTGTGCCTGTTCTGAGGCAAATAAAATTGGTGCATTACCTGTTAACTAGGCATCTGTGAGGTAGCTGTGAGGTAGCTTGGCATTTTAGCAGATCAGCTAAAATGACAAACCAATCTGTGAATCAGCTTCAATCATTGATTTGTTTTCACATTATAGGTGAGAAGCAGGTCAGAGTCAATTCAAGAAAAAGTAGAAATCTTAACATGAATAATTGATTTGATTTGCTTTCAATCTGGGATTAATGATTATGTGCAACAATAGAACATTATCTCAGCTTACTAAAGGAAAATGTGTGCTGAATGACTTACAACCCTCAGCATCAGAAATAACAAAAGCTTAGTGTATTCACAATTGGCTTGCATCACACATTATACTAATATACAAACTTTACTTAACTTGGTTGCCCTCCAGATTGGTCAACCTCGACTCCCAGTATTCCCGGTCAGCATAGTTATTAATTACAGTTCTGGGATAGATTTCCATCTGGACAGCATTTAGATTGGGGAAAGCCAAACAGACTAATAACATGGCATAATATGTGAATCCAGCCTAAATCATATCCGAAAATCATGGTAATACCATGGTGAGAAAAACTGTTGTGGTTTGTGTAACTACAGGTAAAAGGTCAAATTGAATCTAAAACATATTGCAGGAGAAAGCATAATTATTCCCGGATACACAGCTCTATTTCTTTGACCAAACTGGAGCTTCCTAGAACACGTAAAAAGAATAAAATAAAATGACAAACATTCTCTTCTTTTATTACTAAAAGACCAAGTAGAAAATATATTAATAAAAGCTGGCAGTTCATGAAAGTAAACAAAAACAGAATGATATATTTATGTTTCCACTCTGGCTAAGCCTTAAATGCAGTTTGCTAACACATTCAGATTTTAAATTTTAAGAAGCCAATTGAATAAGAATCAACATAATTGGACTGAGGCCATGGTGGATATTGTTTCTGGATGCATGACTTCTGATTTCCTCCTTACAAGGAAGCACATTTGATTTTTTTAAAAAATCTGTTCAAAAAAAAAACATTCTTAGGACAGTGTGTTTTGAGGAAAAATTTAGGCTTCACTCATTCTGCTGATGGAATGAACCCCAAATTAACAACTCAATCTGTATTCTCTTACTTAGATATTTATTTTACATTTGCTTTATGTGAATTGTTCATAATTTAACATTAAATAATTTCCTATAACAAGTTTTTTCATAGATAAAAGTTCCCATAAGGAACTGTTAAGACTCAAATTGAAATTTTTTGCATATGTGTGTGGCTACTAAACTAATGACTCAAATGCAAATTGCAATATTTAATTAGACAGAAGACATGAAGATAGATTTCTTGAACTGGGAACACATAAGGAATTTTGAGAGCAAATGGTGGGGGATTTCACAAAATGGCTGCAACAATGGGCATGGCCTATCACAAAATATCCAGTTACCAGAAGGCAGATAAGTGCCATAAGATGTTCTTTATCATCTCAGATAAATTTTTGTAGAGTCCAAAGACACAGAGACCGATGTTCTGTTTTGCAATTTGCCAGCCTGGTGGGCACAAGTAAGATGCCTGAGTGGAACACCAGAGCAGGGCTTTTCAACTGGTCGTACATATACCACTGGTGGTACATTGGCACCTGGCAGGTGGTACACTTACAATGGGTTGAAAAGCACTGTGAAAAAAATTGTAAACGTGTAGCCCAAAGACATAGAGACCAATGTTTTGTTTTGCAATTTGCCAGCCTGGTGGGCACAAGTAAGATGCCTGAGTGGAACACTAGAACAGGGCTTTTCATCCGGTCATATGTGTACCACTGGTGGTATGCCAGCACCTGGCTGGTGGTACATTTACAATGGGTTGAAAAGCACTGTTAAAAAAATGTGTAAAAAAAATTGTAAAAGTGTAGTGTGGGGATGAGCTGAAGTGGCGGAAATGCAGCACAGGCCTGTGAGAGAGCCAGTTGGAGCTGCAGTATTGCCGGGGCTCTGCTGAGCATCCAGGATTCATACCAGGCTCTAGCTGATCGGCACTTCCGGAAGGTGCATGCAGCCTGGGGAAAGGAGTCAGTTGCAGCTACACCGAAGACAAAAGGAGGAGGAGGGGATAGACAAGCCTGCAGGGTGTGTACATTTGGCCCAGGGCCACCTTGGAGACAGTGAGGGGCCGACCCACCCCAGCTCACAAAGGAAAACCCTGAATCCAGTGGGCCAGAAGGCAGCCCAGTCTCCGTGCTCCTCTATTTCTTTCTCCTTGCTCCCTGGGCACAGATGCAGCCGTTGCTCCTTGCTGTAGCTGGGGCAGGACTTGCAAGTACCTCCATCCTGCAAACCAGCACTCCCCTCATGCTCCCACCTGCTGCCATGCTGGCAGCCCCCAGTAAAGGCTATGCGCTCATCTCACCCAGCCAAGGAAGGGGGTGGCGTCCGAGACTACAACAGATCTGCAGCTTATCAGCAGCACTCAAAGACTGCCCAACTTCACTCTGCAATTTCTGGGTTGGAAAGTAGACAATGACCTCCTTCGGAACCGTCCTGATCCCGATGGGCCTGCCAGCATAGATCCACCAGCTTCACCCTGCAAAGCGTGGCTCACCCGGCACTCTTACCTGCTGCCATGCCAGGCCCATCAGAATTAGCTGAAGGTGGGGGAGCAGGAGGCTTCCTGGAATGCGGTGTGTGTGTCTGTGTGTGTGTGTGTGTGTGTGTGTTTGCACACATGCGCTTGGCTGCTAGTAGTTTGGGGAGGCGGGGAGTTTGTGGGGCACCATGTTGTCCCCACATCAAGTTACCCAGTGCAACTTGTTCCGTTCTGACCCAGCTGTCTTGAATCAGCTGTGTCCAGTGAGTGGCGTCGAGCAGGCGACTGGTGGTACGCGAATACTGCCATATCCTAGAAGTGGTACAATCTCTGAAAAGGTTGAAAAGCCCTACACTAGAGCAGGGCTTTTCAACCTTTTCACCCATTGTATCACTTTTAGGATATGGCAACATCCAAGTACCACCAGTCGCCTAGCAAGGTGTCAAAAACTTGATGACCAAAAAAAAAGAAAAGAAAAAAGTGATGAAGTACGGGTAGTCCTCGACTTACAACAGTTCTCTTAGTGACTGTTCAAAGTTACAATGGCACTGAAAAAAGTGCTCCCCAAGCCACAGCCGAGTAAGACACCTGCCTGCCCGCCCGGTGGCACTCTTCCTCCTGTCCGAGGTTTTCATTGTTGTGAGCATTTCTGTTGAGGATTGGCAGTGGGGGGTGGGGTGGGGGTTGGTTTTTATTCCCCCCATATGCTGGGTGGTTGCAGCAGGGTTTGGTCACTTCACATGACCCTGGGACACTGTGACTGTCATAAATACAAATCATTTGCCAAGCATTTGAATGTAAATCACAAGACCCTGGAGATACTGCAACATTCCAGGTGCTCAGTGCTTCTTCTGGGCTCAGCAGAAGCACCAGGACCAGAGCTGAACTCCAGCTGGAGCCTGGCGCAGACACTGGTGCTTCCGCTGAGCCCTGACAGCCCCGAAGAAGTGCTGACCTTGGCACTTCTGCTGAGCCCTGACAGCCCTGCAGCTCCAGCCATCTCTCGCTCAGGCTTGTGCTGCCACCAGTTCAGCTCATTCCCCTCACCCACTACTTTTCTAGGATGGTCAGGTACCACCTGCCAGGTGCCAATGTACCACAGGTGGTACCCGTACCACTGGTTGAAAAGCCCCGCACTAGAACATACTTCTGGATTATGAAATGGATTTCTGTCCTTGCTATTTACACTAGATTAATATGTTTGGTGTGCTGCTGTGCTTTTGATTCTGACTTCAGGTGGACTCTTCAGCCTGCCTCGTAATTGTTCTTTTATTTATATTCTGGTTTTGGTCAGAACTTGCTTTGCGGCCTCTTGATTCCAGGTCTTCTGTGCGGCACATCTGTCCATGGATTGATGGCTTGATCGATTGGATTAGTAGGATCACCTAACTGTAAAACTCAAGATTTCATATAGGACAAGTTAAAATGATAATACAACAATAAAATAAAAAGAAAATAGCAAACAATAATCAAGAGTTGCAAAAATTACAGCAGTTGTAGCATACCATAAAACTCCAGGGCCCAGGGCAGGAACAAGGTCTTTATGGCCCTCCTGAAGGGCAGCAGGATTCCTTGCTCCCAATTGCTGATCTCAGGCCATCGCGTATAGAGCAGCCCTAAAAGTTCCTTCTGACTTAAGAGGGCTCCTGAACGGTACAGCTAAGCTAAAGATTAGAGGCCTTCTTCTAATCCTTATCCAGTCTGAAATTGCATTCATTTTTTCTTTTTCTTTTGGAAAGAGAATGTTACTTCCATCTTTCGGTGAAATAAAGAAGCAGCTCTGACCACATACTGCTCTGCTTGGCCTCTTCACTGTGTTGCAAAGGCTGCAAACCACAACTGTCTTATTCTGGAGCAGAGAATTTTTATGGTACAGGACCCTTCTAAGTAAATACTTTGGGAAGTGATGCTTTAGATATAGCTGGAATGAGATCAGTGGAAGTAAATTGTTTTTTGTCTCTTTCCTTTATGCACAAAGACATGATGTTCAGTAGCAATTTCTTAACTTCCCTGTCTCGCTTTCATGACGCTCTCTCATCCAAGTATTAGCCTCGTATAGTCCTGCTTAGCTTTTTGAAGACCAGACAAAGTCACCTGATGCTATCATATTCTATAACTGGTAAATAAAAGTTAAGGCCCGCTCTAAATGTGCTGCCTGACATGCAAAGGCATAGTACTACAAAGCATAGTGAGAAATTTGTGGCTCTCCAGAAATTGCTGGACCCCATTTGCAATGATATCAAACCTACTAAAACTAAAAGACAAAGATTATATAAATGATTCTCCTGCAGCAAGATTTCCACAGCTTCCCCACTCAGGATCAGACAATGGGGATTATCTGAAAAGAAACACTCTGATTCCATATTTACTTTTGAAACTCATTCACTATTCTTATTCCTAATCTATAAATACTTATGCCCTGGTTATGACATTGCTATCTTGACATCCACTGACCGGACTGAATTGTTCAGAAGCAATGCAGTCATGCAAGGATAACATTCTCAAGAGCTACAAGGAAGAATAGCCTTCAAATGGCTCTTGATAATTCCTTCCATGCGTGTAGTTGTTTTCTTGCTTAGAAATAGAAATGTTTTTAAATCCAAGTTGGTTACCAGTTTATTTCAAAAACAATCAGACTATCCCCCGCAGTTTTTTCTTATTCTGATTAGTTTAACTATCACAGACTATTACCATCTTTCTCAAGAGATGCATTAAGGCAGTTTAGAAATATATAAAAGGTAAAGGTAAAGGTTCCCCCGCACATGCGTGCTAGTCATTTCCAACTCTAGAGGCCGGTGCTCATCTCCGTTTCAAAGCCGAAAAGCCAGCGCTTGTCCGAGGACGTCTCCGTGGTCATGTAGCCGGCATGACTAGACGCCAAAGGCACACGGAACGCTGTTACCTTCCCACTGGAGTGGTCCCTATTTTTCTACTTGCATTTTTACGTGCTTTCGAATTGCTAGGTTGGCAGAAGCTGGGACGAGTAACAGGCACTCACTCTGTTACGCGGCACTCGGGATTCGACCCGCCAAACTGCCGACCTTCTGATCGACAGGCTCAGCGTCCTAACCCACTGAGCCACCATCCCCAAAATCCACCTTGTAGGGGAGATGGGCGGAACAAAAATGTAATAAACAAACAAATAAAATAAGTGTCTGCTGATTTATTTACGCCAAATAAGAATGTTTAGAAGTGTAGTCAATAGCAGCATTTTCTTTTTCTCTCCTTCACAAATATGAGTACAATAAATGGGTGGGGGAGGAGGTATGATACATGTAAGGCAGTAGTTACACTACTCAATTTCCAATATTGTTGCCCCAAACACAGCAACCTTGCTATAATTTCAGTCATATCCCACTTACTTCACCTGGATAGATAAGCACAGAGTTTAATCTGTATCCACTCTCTGAACTCCATAGAATCTTCTACAGAGTATACATGCATAAGGTAGCACTATCAACTTCTCTGAATGAAACATTAATGTGATGCTTTGTGAGATCATGTCCTGCCTTTATTCAGGCATAGTTCCTTTTAACTGTTGCAAACAATCAGAAATGGGTAAGTGGTTAGTGCCTAATTTCTGCAATGTTTCCTGTGGAGCAACACAGGAAACTTATGTCCCAATGAATAAGATAATGTGAAAAGTGTGAAGGAAATCTGATGGCTGTAAATTGTTCATAACCTAACCCTATAGTAGTTAAACTGCAAGTTTTAATCATCTTAATTCTGAAATTGGGTGGTTCCAGAGAAAATTTTGGGATGCTGATATTGTTAAGCAACACTAGGCGTCCATCTAGTCAAGTGAAAGTATATGAATCCACCATCATTCTGTCCCCCTTAGGGAAATAGGAACCAGAAAGCATAACAAGGAATATCTGGTAGAATACTGAAATTAATACAGCAAGGTAATTATGGCATTCATTTATAAATTGTCTAGACTCTAGACAAATTTTCTTTTAAAATCTAAAGAGGTTTCCAAAGAAATTGTTATCTTTAAACAGCTATGAGCATATGTTAACCCTCATAATTCTTTTCAGTATTAAAAAAAATAGTACAGGATGGATAAAGTCTAAAGACCTTGCTGAGTAGATATTTCTTCTTTTCTTCCTCTGCACATTTTCTATACAGTAACAAAAGATGAAAGAAGTGGTAGAGGAAAAACAGAGCCATTTGAGATGGAAACTGAATCTTTGCGTTACATCTGAAATCTCTACTCTTTGGTAAAATCCTAATTTTTCTAAAGCAGAACAATTGCAAGGTGAAAAATCTTATCTGGAAGTAACTGAAGGTGTGACTACTTGTACAATAAACAACCTTTGTATAAAAAAGATGATGGGTGTATAGAAAGAATGCTATAAATTAATTTAGCTATTTTTTTATTTTAATCCCATTTATATCCCGCCCTTCTCCGAAGACTCAGGGCGGCTTACAATTTAAGCACAAACCAATGTGCTTAACAGTAGCCTTCATTCTGTGTATATGCCTGCTTATTAGGGCTTTCACACACACCCCAAGCGGCATTATTACAAAGTCAGCTTAATTGCCCCCAACAATCTGGGTCCTCATTTTACCTACCTCGGAAGGATGGAAGGCTGAGTCAACCTTGAGCCTGGTGGGATGCGAACCTGCACTAATTGCAGGCAGCTGGTGTTACTTAAGGAGTATTTAGGGTATTTTTAATTCAGAATGTTCTTTGCAGCAAAGATTCTACTGAAAAAATAAAATGAATAAATTATTATTTTTTAAAAAGTTTTTATTGTTTTTCCCCCATACATTCAGTAATATTTATTCAACAAACGTGCTGAGTTTACATTCGCTAATACGTATTTAGTTCCTAATCCTTTATTCTTTCCTTTAGCCATCGATAAAATGTCCCAAGTTTGGTAATATTCCGTTTCTTCTTTTTCTTTCAGTCTCATACTCAAACTATCCATCTCTGAGCATTCTACTATTTTATTATTATTATTTCTTCATCTGGTGGCATTCCTTCATTTTTTAAACATTGTGCAAATATAATTCTTGCCGCTGAAGTAACATGCAAAATCATATATATACTTGGTTTATCAGTCTTTTCTGGCATTATACCTAATAAAGAAAGTTCAGGTTTAAAATCTATGTGTTCTCCCAACATATTTTCTAGCCAAACTTGGATCTTTTTCCAATAACTCTTTTACTTTGTCACATATCCACCAAACATGGTAATAAATACCTGACGTATGTTTACATTTCCAACATCTATCTGACATGTTTTTGAACACTTTTGCTAGTCTTGCTGGTGGCAAGTGCCATTTATAAAACATTTTATATAAATTTTCTTGGTAGGAAGTTGACATTGTCAGTTTATAATTTCTTTCCCGTAAATTTTGCCGTTTTTCTAATTCTATATTGTATCCAAAATTTTTCGCCCATCTTATCGTTGTTTCTTTAACTTGTTCGCTTTCCATTTTCAAAGTTAATAAAAATATATACATTTTCTTAATTAGTTTCTCATCAGAAATTAACAATATCTTATCAAACACAGTTTGTTCCTTATAAAATCCAACAGTTTAACATCTTTATCATAACTAGCTTGCATTTGTAAATGTGCCCAAATGATAAGTTGATACCCTCATTTTCCATTTCATGTTTAGATTTTAAATTTCCTTCAGAGTTTAGAATATCTCTCTATGTCCAGATTTTTCCAAAGTCTACTAAATTTGGGTGTACAAATGCTTCCATTGCTGACAACCACCCTGGAATTTTCAAATATATTTTACATTTTATTTTTTCCCCATGTTGTTAATAATGCATTTCTTATATAGTGATTTTGGAAGTATTTTATGGATTTTATTTTTCCCATACCATAAAAAAGCGTGCCACCCCACTTGTAAATCGTGCCCCTCCAGATATAACAACCTTTTATTTCTAAGAGTTATCCATTCTTTTACCCACGTTAATGCAGATGCTTGATAATATAACACCCACTCTGGTAAACCAAGACCTCCATTTTCCTTGGCATCTTGTAACATTTTCATCTTAATTCTAGCTTTCTTTCCTTGCCAAATAAATTTCAAGATTAATGAATTTAAATCTTCAAAAAAAATTCTCAAGTTTTATAGGTATTGTTTGGGATAAAAATAAGATTTTCGGTAGTATGTTCATTTTCATTGTAGCAATTCTTTCTAATATTGACACAGTTGCAATTTTTTTCCATTTTCCCAAATCTACTCTTATTTGATCCAATAGTTTTGTATAATTATCTTCTTTTATCATTGAACATTTTGCTGTTAAATATATTCCCAGATATTTGATCTTTTTAACTATTTGAAATTCTATTTTTTCCGACATTTTTTATTGTTTATCTGTAAGATTTTTAACTATTACTTTGGTTTTTTCTCTGTTTATTTTCAGTCCTGCCATTAATAAAACCAATAATTCCCAGAATCCCAGAGCCCAGAGATGCTTGATAGTGAGAAGTGTGGTATATACATTTAATAAATAAATAAATTCTATCTGTAATATCTACTTTTATCAAAAGTTACTGGGGTAATAGGGGAGCCATAATATTTCAACACTTCCTGTTATTGCTTTGAATACAAAATTGACTTCAGCACTGCAATCCTTCCTTACCAGAAGTGTTCCTACTAAACATAGTTGAATGCACTGTAAAACAGATAGCAGCAAAGGAAACAGGGTGGATTAATATACTATTCTAGGCATGTTTACCCAGAGAATAGTTCCATGGAGATCAGTGGATCTTGTTTCCATGTAAGTATGCTTTGAATGTCAACCAAAACAAGTTTTCCACATAGCATTAATTTTTTTTTTGTTTGAAACATTTATCTAGCCTGTTATTCAGATATGGGCTATTAAAACAAAAATGTATCTCCCAACAAATTGGAGAATATCATATAGTATGTTTGGATGGAGGGTAAGATCCCTAAATATTTGTTAAAGGTGCAATCAGTTAATGAACTACTTAAAATATGAAGATACTGCAAACAGAAATGTTCAGGATTTCTACTTTCTCTATCTGAATCACAGGGGGATCAATTTGAACTAAAATGTTGAAATATTCATTATTGCCATTGCAATCATTATATAATAAAGAGATACACAAATTCTTTGTGGAACTATGATCATATAAATTGTCACTTGACACTTATCAGCAATATTTTTTTTTTTTTTGCAAAATTCTAACTTGGCTCACCGCCCTTCAAAAACCTTCTATTTCTCTGCATATACCAGCATGTTATGTGTTACTTCAAGTCATTTTTTTTACTCCTGGCATCTACCTAGAGTAGGCCCTGCAGTTTTCTGGGCAGGATTTCAGACATGGTTTGCCATTGACTGCTTCCTAGCACTGAGACACATTTACCGGCCTAAGAACACCCAGCTGGCTTTGTGCCTAAGGCTAAAGTAGAACTCATGGTCTCTTGGTTTCTTGCCTGATGCCTTAAACACTACACTGAACTGGCTCTACATACAGTGTAACAGCATTCTATCACTTAAGCACCCAATTTCCATTGTTAAACTTACTTTTATGTTTTTCTTAACATTTCCCATCGTTACTTCCATAAAACAAAGTAGGCAGAAGTGTACTCTTATATACAGTCATTGTTATGACCAACCTTAATCCCTACCAACAGACAATATATTGGACAATGTAGTTGTTCTACTGGCACTTGTATGCTTTAAAATCTCTGAATTTTCCAATTTTTAGCCAACTTTCTTCCAAGAAAGGGCAATGAAGGTCGCAGTCATGTAAATAAACAATGGTGCTGAGGCAAGCCTCACCCCTTTCGTATACGCACAGCACAGTGATGTTGCCTGTATGCTGCTTTTATTCTTCCATCAGTAAACAGCCCAACCAAAGAATTCCTAAGACTGCCCCCCAGCCACACAGACAGACAAGACACCAGGATATGAACTGACAGCAAACCGCACTCCTTACTAGCACTGATGATGTGACCTAGTTAGGGAGATGAAATGTCTGCAAGAAAACAAGCAAGCTCAGAGAGCACCAAGGGCCCCTCATTTCAACCCTGAGCTACAAATATTCTCCTTCATTGGTTTTATTCTTCCAACAAAAGCGGCAATAGCCTGCAGATGCCACTGCTTTCAAGGTACACACATTCATAGTGCAGTGTTTTTCCAAACTTGGCAACTTTAAGATACGAAGACCTCAGTTCCGGAATTTTTCAGCCAGCTTGCTGGAATTCTGTAAGATGGATTGGTCCAAATGGCAGAGGTCCAGTGATAGTGATGGGAAGCGGCTGAGTGATAAAGCAGCAGAGAAGCTTCATGATATAGCCCTCTCATCAATCACTTATTACCTGGGCTCCTGTTAAGCACTGGTTTAACATTCTTTCAGAAGAGTTTTAAAACCTATGTTCAAAAGAAGCTGAAGAGCAGCTGTCTAATAAGGGAACTGCCCTGCCCTCTTTACCACATTACTGTGAAGCTCTTTTTCCATTATCAGTCATCTGCTAGTTGAGTTCCTTTTGACTCTTCTTCTGTAGAAGCAGGAAAGAGTTTAGCAATCTGTCCAGCAGTGTCAAAGCTTGCTTTCTACTCCAATCTCTCCCTTGATAAGGGACAATTATAGGAGGTTGCTTTCTCTCCAGGCGATAGTATTTGGTAACAAAGGAGGTTAATAAAATGGGAGCAAACCACCCATTCTTTTATGTTATATTTTCTGAACACAGCAATTCCCAAAAGGCAGAGTAGGAATCAGCACGGGGGACAGTGAATTTTAGGTTGGCTTATTTTTCCCCCCTGCTAGCTCAAGAGCTAATGGACAGCACATTAACTAAGACTCAAGGAAATCCTTACAGGTTGGATTGTTTTCTCTTGCTGGATTAATATACTGTATTGTATATGTAAACATTCTTTCAATGGAAGTGTACATATGTTAACAAGTATAAATATTAGGGCATCGTCAAAGTATATAAGTAAAGCCGCTTGACAAGAATACACGCGGGAACTTTGACAGCTGTCAAAGTTCCCCGCACTGCGCAGGCGCCTCCACTGACAGCTCGCGGCTGTCAAACTCCGGACCGTGAAGAAGCCTGAGCTGTCAAAGCGTCCACCGCACTGCGCAGGCGCAACCACTGACAGCTCGCGGCTGTCAAAACACCACACCACGCGGAAGCCGGAGCTGTCAGAAGAAGACGACGCTGATTGGTCCCCGTCTGACACGGCGCCAAAACAAACACTGCTGATTGGTCCTCGCGACCAGCTGCCGGCTATAAAAGCCGAACAAGTCATTCAATGTTGTCTTGCTCTAAATAAACTTGTTGTTAACTAGCCTGTCGTCCCGAGCGGTCCTTTGGCTACTTCACTGGCGACGAGGATGGGATCGCTCCGGAGCTGAAGTCACGGCCGAGGAAGAGAGTTCCCGGCAAGAGCTGACACGGAAGTTTTAACTTCCATCGGAGCAACCCAGGACCGGACGACATGGCAAACTTCGGCCGTGTGAGGGAGTTTGATACCCGCCATCCCGAGAGATGGCAATCACACCTCGGCCAAGTTGAAGGATTTCTCCTCGTCAGTAAAATCACTGACGACCGAGCAAAGGCCGCCGCCCTGCTGTACATCAGCGGGCCCCCGGTGTACGACGCAGCCGTCGGCTGTTCAGCCCAGTGCCCATCACGGACGTCTCCTACGCGGACCTGGTGGACCAGCTGAACAAGTACTACATGCCGGCTCGCTCGGAACTGTACTGGCGGGTGCAATTCGCACAAAAGAAACAACGGCAGGACGAGCCCGCCAACGAGTTCATCGCCGGGGTCAGACACGCCGCGCGGAACTGCTGCTTCCCCGACCTGGAAGACCGCATCAGAGACCAGGTGGTGATCGGTCTGAGGGACGAGAAGCTACAAAAAAAACTGACGTCCAAACCCGACATGAATCTGGCTGAGCTGACCAGGGAGATCATGGCATACGAACACAGCCACAAAAAGAAGCCGACGAACACGACCCCAGAGACCCCGGCGACCGTCTACCAGGAAAGCGCAACCTTCAGCGACAGCGGAGAGTCGGTAGATTTCACCGATGGAGAAGCCCTACAGCGCAGGATGGAGCACCGACAGCCGAGGAGGGGAAAAACGTCGGACCGCCGAGGATTCAGGGACCCTCCACCGCCACCCCCGCGTTACGTGCAACGAGCCGCCTGTGCCAGCTGCGGGGGCAACCATGCCCGTGGAAGCTGCCGCTTTAGGAACGCAAAATGCCACAACTGCGGGAAGACTGGCCACATCAAGCCGGTGTGCCGCAGCAAGGGCCGGGACAACGTCAATGAGGTGGAGGCAAACCCCCCAGGTAGGCCAGCTGCCCAGGCCAACAGGGAAACCCCACCAGGCAACCGGGTTGAGACAATCGATAGGGTAAACTGCATAAGTTCCAAGGTTAAGGTCTGGGTCAGAATTCAGGGGGTGCCTTGCCACATGGAGGTGGATTCAGGGTCAGCGGTCTCCTTAATTTCGCTAACAACCTATCAGGAGATCTGTCAGAAAGGCCGAAGACAAATTCCCCTGAAACAAACTCAGGTTCACCTTGCAGACTTCCAGAAAACCCCTATTCCGTTGGAAGGGAAAGCCAAGGTCCTTGTACAGTATAAGGGGTTCAAAGGTCCCCTGGAGGTTTTAGTTACGCCAGGGAACCGTACCAACTTGATAGGGCTTAACTGGTTCACTCCACTAGGCATCGCCTTATCAGGGGTTAATACCATTCAAACACCCAGCCTGGAAGCCGTTTGCGAAAAGTACGCCGACGTTTTCGAGGGCACTTTAGGGAAATATACAGGTCCCCCCATTTCCCTGCAATTAAATCCAGCAATCCAACCAATTAAAATAAGAGCTAGGAGGGTACCCTTTGCCCTCAAAGAAAAAATTGAAAACGAGCTTGACCGACTCGTGAGTCTAGGGGTGCTTGAGCCAACAGATGGGGGAACCTGGGAGACCCCTATTGTCACCCCAATCAAACCTAATGGCGAAGTGAGAGTATGCGCTGACTATAAGGCGACAGTCAACCTAGCCCTCAGCCCCCATGCTTACCCGGTGCCAGCGGTAAGGGACGTATTTGCTTCCATCCGCTCTGGCACCATTTTCGCCAAGCTTGACCTCACGCAGGCGTATTTACAACTGCCTGTCACAGACGACACCGCGGAAGCGCAAACTATTGTCACCCACCGCGGTGCTTTTAAAGTTAAGAGGCTTCAATTCGGCATATCTGCAGCCCCGGGTATCTTCCAGGGTATCATGGAAAAGACCCTGAAAGGAATACCCGGGGTCTGCCCCTATTTCGACGATGTTCTCATCGCCGGAGAAAATGAAGCTAGTTTAGCTGACAGGCTGTCAGCTGTGCTGAGCCGGCTCAGAGAAGCCGGTCTCAAACTTAAGCGGGAAAAGTGCTCCATTGGAGTCACTTCTACAGAATTCCTAGGGTATAAAATCGATAGCCAGGGCATCCACCCCACCTCTGAGAAACTAAGGGCTATTCAAACCGCACCCAGCCCTAGGAATAAGCAAGAGCTTCAATCCTTTTTGGGACTGTTAAACTTTTACCATGCTTTCATTCCCCACAAAGCCACTATTGCAGAGCCTCTCCATAGGCTCCTCGACAAGGGTACAACTTGGTCCTGGACCAAGGAACATGAAAATAGTTTCCAATCGTTAAAAAAGATTATCTGTCAAAGCTCAACCATCACCCTTTTCAGAGAAGACACCCCAATATGCATCGCTTGCGATGCCTCTCCCTACGGAATTGGGGCAGTCTTAAGTCACCTATTCAAGGATGGCACACAAAGACCCATAGCCTTCTATTCTCGCACTCTGACCAAAGCTGAAAGAAACTATGCACAAATTGACAGGGAAGCCCTAGCGATAGTAGCAGGGGTCAAAAAATTTCATGATTATCTGTATGGAAGACCATTTACGATATTTACAGATCACAAACCCCTGCTAGGCATATTTACTTGGAATAAAATTACACCACAAATCCTCTCTCCGAGAATCTTAAGATGGTCAACGTTCTTAGCAGCCTATTCTTATCAACTAATACATAAACCAGGTAAGGAATTGGGACATGCTGACTGCCTCAGCAGACTGCCCATACAAACCAGGGACTCAGATCCAGCCCCAGCCAGCCAAATTTTAGCAATCTCTCAACTTCCTGAATGCCCCCTGACTGCAAACATAATAGCTAATAATTCAGCAAAAGATAAAATACTTGCCAGAGTCCTCAAATGGGCCACAACTGGGTGGCCAGCTCAAAACCCACAACCCAAATTCCAACCTTATTATAATAGGAAAAACGAGATTTCAACACATAGAGGATGCCTGCTATGGGGAAATAGGGTCATCATACCAGAGGAAAACATAGACCAAACATTACACATTTTACATGAAGGGCACCCTGGAATTGTAAAAATGAAAGCAATGGCTAGAAGTTACGTGTGGTGGCCTAGCATAGATAAACAAATTGAAAAGTATGTGGGTGGGTGTTATACCTGTCAGGAGACCAGGAAGGAACCCCCCCAGGCCCCGATCCATAAATGGGAGACTACAAGGAACCCCTGGTCACGTATACATATAGATTTTGCAGGGCCTATCCAGGGCCAAAGTTTCTTAATAGCAGTGGACAGCTATTCCAAGTGGCTGGAAGTCACGCCCCTTAGGAAAACAACGTCCGCAGCCACTATTCAAGCCTTACGGAAAATATTCGCAACACACGGCCTACCTGACACCATAGTTTCCGACAATGGACCTCAATTCACCTCTCGTGAATTTCAGATCTTCGCTACGAGGAATTGTATTAGGCTGGTCACGGCGGCGCCGTTCCACCCATCGTCAAACGGGATGGCTGAAATTATGGTTCGATCCACAAAAGAAGCATTAAAAAAATTCGTTAAAGGGAACTGGCAGAGGCGCATCAGCCAGTTCCTCTTAGCACAACACACAACGCCATGCTCCACAACCGGCAAATCACCAGCGGAATTAAGATGGGGAAGGAGGCTAATAACACGTCTCGACAGACTGCACCCCGACACATACCCAGAAGAACCACAACACCCCCACCCCGGCCGCACACTTAACCCTGGTCAACTAATATGGGCAAGATCATACACAGATAAAAACAAGTGGGTCCAAGGGACTGTAATAAAACAAACAGGGCCCATCTCATACCTTATAGCTACGCAGGCACAGGGCAACATACGCCGCCATATTGACCAGCTCAGACCCAGACAACCACCACACAATGCTGAGCAACCAACCAGTGCCGACGTACAACCCCCACCGGAAATGCTGCCTATCCCAAACCAGGAAGTTGAACATCAAAATGAAGAACTAGACCCAGACCACCCACCGCCCCTTCGCCGATCAACCAGGAATCGGAAACCACCCACCTATCTAAAAGACTATCAGTGGGCTGGTTCAAACATCCAAGAGGAAAGAAACGCACCAGGGGAGGGGTAAGGGGTGTATTGTATATGTAAACATTCTTTCAATGGAAGTGTACATATGTTAACAAGTATAAATATTAGGGCATCGTCAAAGTATATAAGTAAAGCCGCTTGACAAGAATACACGCGGGAACTTTGACAGCTGTCAAAGTTCCCCGCACTGCGCAGGCGCCTCCACTGACAGCTCGCGGCTGTCAAACTCCGGACCGTGAAGAAGCCTGAGCTGTCAAAGCGTCCACCGCACTGCGCAGGCGCAACCACTGACAGCTCGCGGCTGTCAAAACACCACACCACGCGGAAGCCGGAGCTGTCAGAAGAAGACGACGCTGATTGGTCCCCGTCTGACACGGCGCCAAAACAAACACTGCTGATTGGTCCTCGCGACCAGCTGCCGGCTATAAAAGCCGAACAAGTCATTCAATGTTGTCTTGCTCTAAATAAACTTGTTGTTAACTAGCCTGTCGTCCCGAGCGGTCCTTTGGCTACTTCATATACGACTCTGGCGATGTGATTCCCTTACAAGGGTTATTCATAAAGACAAATTGTTTGCATTAATGTATGCAAAACCATGAATCAAGATTTATAAACTAGAATGGTTAGTTTCACACCCTTCTAAGTTAAAACCAAACAAAGATATTATGGCTTAGTGCAATCTGTGAACTCAGTCATTGTATTTCACTTCTGCTGGTATTGAATCTGTAACTATTTCAGAGACAAAATTGTTCAACATGATGCGTTTACTAAAATTTAAAGAGTTTCAGCTAGTTTAGTCATAACAGCTTAACATACACAGGATTTTGTAGTAAGTGTGAACTCTTAAAATTTCTTCTACTTGTTTACCATTACAAGAAAGCACATTTCTTTTAGTGGACGGTTGCTTCAGGTCTCCTAATTGGCTGGCACATGCCACAGGGAGATGATACGTTGAAGGTTCAATCCTATTTTGAGCACTCAGCTTCACTGCCAAACATGTGAGTAAAACAGCCTACTCCTGAGAGGGTCCAGCATTTTCCTACCAACTGATCTAATTTCCAAAAGCTAGCAGGAATCTGTTCTTGTTTCTCCACTAGTCTTGCCTATAAATCACTCCTGGAAAGTTAATTCTAGTAGAGAATTGTAAAAGAGAGAATGGAGCAAAGAGTGTCACATTTTGATAGAAAAGAGCTAGGAAAAACACAGCAAAGACAATCATCACTGGAGGGCTTAGGGGTGTTTCCTGTCAGTGTCCTTTTAGTGCTACCAATCACAACTGTTCTGGTATATTCCCACTGATTGTTCAGTTCAAGTATAAAAAGGTAAAGGTTCCACCGCACATGCGTGCTAGTCGTTTCCGACTCTAGGGGCCAGTGCTCATCTCCGTTTCAAAGCCGAAGAGCCAGCGCTTGTCCGAGGACATCTCCATGGTCATGTGGCCGGCATGACTAGATGCCAAAGGCGCACGGAACGCTGTTACCTTCCCACCGGAGTGGTCCCTATTTTTCTACTTGTATTTTTACATGCTTTCGAACTGCTAGGTTGGCAGAAGCTGGGACGAGTAACAGGCGCTCACTCTGTTACGCGGCACTCGGGATTTGACCCGCCAAACTGCCGACCTTCTGATCAACAAGCTCAGCGTCCTAACCCACGGAGCCACTGCGTCCCTATAGTTCAAGTATACCAATCCCTTTTTCAGGGTATGCTTCTCAATAATTTCTGTCTGCTCAGTGGTCACTCAAAGCCAGAGGTGTCCAACCTTGGCAACTTTAAGACTTGTAGACTTCAACTCCCATAATTCCTCAGCCACTATGGCTGGCTGTGGAATTAAAATCCATAGGTCTTAAAGTTGCCAAGGCTGAACATCCCTGGTCTAAGCTGTTTCATCCCATTTCACCATATTCTCTATTCATGTTTAAATAAAGCAACAACTGGCTAGAAGTCTTATTCCTGACTTAAGATAGAATTGAATACCGTATTTTCCGGCGTATAAGATGACCCGGCGTATAAGACGACCCCCTACTTTTCATGTTAAATTATAGGGTTTGGGCTAATAACTCAATATTTCACTTCCTGGCACACAATCTGCATATTAACAACTCGTTTAGCGTTAGTACCCTTTTTTTATAAGTGCCACAATGTTGCTAAAATAAAAGAGGTAAACTTCATGACCCTCCCAGCCCGTGCATAAAACAGAAATGAAAAGGCTTATTAAGCCTTTCCGTTCCCAAATACCAAGGTTTCCCCCAAGTTTTGCGCGGTTAAACAAACGGCATTTGCATATTGTTTCTCCACGGAGCACAAAATTCGCCCGAATTAAGGAAAGTGGGGAGCTAAAGAATCTGGGGCTACAGGGAATACCTCTGGCACGACAGGCAACCCTGGGAAACACGAGGACTGTAGCAGCACCCTCAATTCGCACAATCCGATCCAGAAAGCGCCCGGAGGCTCCTTCGTTACTTCTAACTGCAGAACGTCTCCACGTCCCACCTGCCTTGCCTTTCAAACCCCGCCCCCTTTTCCCCTGTAACATTTCTCTGCTCCGCCTGCTCTGTGATTTGCCCAGCTTTGCTCCTTCCCCGCCAAATGGGCGCCTCGCCTTCTTTCCTCTGAGCTCTCTCGCTTGGTGCGCTGCCGCTCAGTTCCGCACTCCGTGACCGGGTGATTCTTCTGGTCGGCGCGGTCAGGCAGTGCCTCGGCAGGAGCAA
Source organism: Vipera berus (assembly GCF_964194415.1). Taxonomy (NCBI): domain Eukaryota; kingdom Metazoa; phylum Chordata; class Lepidosauria; order Squamata; family Viperidae; genus Vipera; species Vipera berus. Next base: position 238,067,429 of record NC_138202.1, read on the forward strand.
AGGTGCTCCCTTCCTACTGTTCAGCGGCGCATCTCTGGGGACCGCCTGCCCCTCCTCTCGTCGGGGACCTGACAGCCAGCATTGGAAGCGCCAGCATGACCAGTCCTAGAGAGAGCAATGGCAGCGGCTGCAGCAGCCGCCCCATGATTTGATGAGAGTTTGCCCTCCATCACCCGTTCGCTGTTGGCCGCCTAACCACGGGTCGCCATCGCCTACCTCCATTCACCCAGCGATCCCGCCATCCAGCAGAAAAGATCAGAGAGGTGAATAGTATTTTCCGGCGTATAAGACGAACCAGCGTATAAGACGACCCCCAACTTTTGAGAAGATTTTCATGGGTTAAAAAGTCGTCTTATATGCCGGAAAATACAGTAGTCTGGATTTTTCTTGTCAGTTTCACAATCTACCTAGGAAGTTTGCTTTATTCTATGAATTTCAATCTGAAGTTGGAAATTGACAGTTGGAAAAATTCTGGAGTTCATTATATCCCCAGTATAATCAAATGCTCCTTTTAAATCACTGTGTTATTTCCTCAGATTGGAAATGCGGTAGGTGAACTTTACATGACAGTGTCAATATCCCTTCCTTGCCTTCTTTTGCGATTGCAATATTAAAAACAAATTTTGCCTCTAATGATCAGTTTATACAATTGCTGAAGTAGTAGCACCATTATTCAGATTTTACTGCATTGGGTGAGAAAATCTGTCTTACCCTGGTATCCTTGTCTCTAAATCAGGAAATCAAGATGAGGGAAAGAAATCTTAATAGACAGAATAACGTTTTGGTGGTTACAATACTGACCAAATTCAAAACACTAATAATAATAATCTGATAAGAAAGAAAAAAATGTCTGAATAGTGGACATTATAGTACTTAGAGACAGCAAAATAGAAGAGAAAGAACTGGAGAAAATCACAAAACACAAAGACCTACAAATAAAAGTGGAATAACTGTGACAAAAGAAAACAAAGATAGTACCAATAGTAATAGGTGCTTTGGGAGCAATCCCATAACAACCTGAGTACCACTTGAACACTAAAAGCATTAACAAAATCCACCATCAAAGGCAATTGCAAAAAACAGAGAACATTTGCCTATCATAAGTCCTTGGGAAGGACTCAGTAGGTGAATAAAAATGCCAAATCCAGTCTAAACATCTGACTGCCTGAGTGACCAACAATAACATCTACTAATAGTAATAGCACTTTTTTTTTGTCTTGCAAACGTTTGAGGGAGCAGAGCAAAACTGTTCTTATTACTCAGGACAAGTTTTGGTTGGGTGATACTTCTCTGCAAAAACTTTAAAATTGCAAAGAATTGAATGTCTCCATTCCAGCAGCATTTGGGAATCCATAAATAGTCAGAAGACCTACTCAAATCCTGCCTTATTTTCATTGTGAAATCCAGGGACTTGGGAAAGTTGGTCATTTTGGGGTCTCTCTTACATTCAGCTGCTCTAAGTGCTATTTCCTTAGGCTTCTCATTATTCATGAGCTTTTAAAAATTTAGGAATTGGAAAAAGAAACAGCTTTGCTTTTCAGGGTACGAAACGACTGTGCAACTGAAAATTCCCAGCCTATGATGAAAGTTTCCTCAACACATCATTCAGCTTCCCAAGAGGCAGCAACTAACACTGTATCTTTTATGCATATGACTTCTGAATGCATAAGATAATCCTCTGCTTGGGTCCCATTCCCCACTATAAAATGTTTTGTGGTTAGAAAAAGAAGATGCAACAATTACAAATATTTTGTAGCATTATTTCAACCTTCTATAAAATTCCATGAATTAAAAAGTTGTACAAGCTGTTGTACACCCAAGGGATTTCTGGGAAATTCAAATTCTTATGGGAAATATAGATATTTGTGAATATTTATTATGCATAAATGTAGGAAAGAATTTTGCTTCCTGACCGAAAGTCACTATGAGAGACATTTATATAATTGCCAGAGAGAATAAATGTGCTCATCAGCCCAGCTGTTCAGGTAATAGAAGGAGCAAATTGTTGATTGGTTCACCAACTGTGCCAAGACATATTGTGGTTCTTTCAGTATTGGCTTAACGTATAGTGTGCACCCAGCCTTTTCTATTTATAAATGATGTTTTATGGCTACAAATGCACGAACCTTTTTCGTGCATTTTGTCAACAAGGCATTATTTTTATTTGAATAAGCTGCAATTATGGGTTAGTCAACATATTACAGTTTAAGAAACAATAACTTAAGAACCAGTTTGGTCTAGTGATTAAGGTGCTGGCCTAAAAACCTGGAGACTTGGAGTTCTAGTCCCACCTTAGGCATGAAAGCTGGCTAGTTGGCGTTGGGCCAGTCACCCTCTCTCTCAGTCCAACACAACACACAGAATGCTGGTGTGGAGAAAAGAGGAGGAAGAAAGAATATGAATGTTCGCCACCTTAAATTACTTATAAAGTATGACAAATTACACCAGTTATCAATGACAGGGTTTGAACATTCCATTTCTTTCCAATTTTCTTGTTAAATGATTCCATCTCTGGCTTGAAAAATGAACCTTGTTTTGTTTGTCAGATAAAGCCAGTAAGAGTAAGGAGTGACATTGCTGTACTGAATAGTAGAAAACTATGAAGTTGATTGAATTCTTCTTGAGTCACTGTTTAGCCCTGCTTATGCCAGGCTTCCCACCATTAACACCAATGTTTTGCTTTCCAAAGCTACAATAAGCATTTATTACTCAGACTTAATTATAGCAAACTCCACTAAGACTTGTCCATAATTTGAAAGCAGCATTAGGCAAGCAAAGAAACGTGGTATGTGTATCTTTCATGAAGAGAAAGTGTGACCAACAAGGGGAAAAAATTCTGAGGCTTGAAGAAAGACTTGGTCAGTGGCAAAAGAGTTTAAGCTTGGACACTTTTCTCCTTAGAATCTCCATTTTGTTTTAATTACTAGTTGAAAAATTCCTGAGCTTCAATGTTTTCCTCATGCCAAGGACTGCGATTCAGGAGTTCAAACAAACCCTGATTGGGAGGTGGAGGCAAGGTTGGAAATTTGAAATGTGTTAAGGCAGAAATTTAATTCCTTAGCCCCAAAATGTACCCCTCCCCATGCAAAAAGGATCCCATGCCTCCTGGGCTACAAAAGGACACTTGTAAATCACACTTTTCCACTCCTGTCCAATGGCCTTTAGGATACCCTCTTAATATAGTAAGATGGCACCCCTTGCTTTTCAACCTGGGAGTCAAAAAGAGATTCTCCTCACTATCTCAATAAACTCTTTGTATTACTTTGCTATTGTTAATAAAACAATAGAGTAGAAGCTGTAATGGCGCAGTGGTTAGAAGTATTGCAGGCTAGCTCTGCACACTGCCAGAAGTTCAATCCTGACTGGCTTAAGGTTTGACTCAGCCTTCCATCAGAGGTTGGTAAAATGAGGACCCAGATTGTTGGGGGCAATATGCTGACTCCGTAAATCACTTAGAGAGGGCTGTAAAGCACTGTGAAGTGGTATATATGTGCTATTGCTCTAAGAAATGCTAATAAAATTAATCCTTTTTATTGCATTGTTCTTGTTACAATCCAAGGTATAGTTAGCTGAATCCAGGGGGTTGGGACTGATGATTAGACTGAGCTGGAAATCATATTAATTTCTTCTCCAGTCCCATTAATTTCAATCAATTGTTCCCATCTGGTTGCATAATTATAAAGCAATTACAGGTTTTGGGGATATCAAACTTCTTGTAGAGAATGTTGTTTATTGGTATTTTATTGTCCTAAGCACATTAGTAATAAAATAATGCCATCTTGTGGTGCTTTACTAAAATATGTTTAATATATCAACAATATCTTATTATTTGTCTATAGCACATGGAAGAAAACCCCTACTATGTTTATACTTTATACTCAGGTAATACCATTTGACTTATCCAGGCAGTCGCCAGGAGTCAACATAGATTAGGAGGCACCAAGGTGGATGGATGGATGGTTAGCTAGACAGACAGACAGACAAGATTTTATAAGGTTTGGTAAATGAGGCAGAGCTACTACTATTGGGCGGAATGATTTGATAGTATCATTGTTGTTCACAATCCAGGGATAAGGGTGTATATGTATTTATCTCATAACGATCAGGTTATATTGATTTTATAGTTAAAAAAAATAAAAGTAGGGTGCACGCTTCCCTGCCTAGCAATACCAGTAATTAAAAAGCCATTTCATTCATTCCCTTTCTTTCCAAATAACCTGGGATTTTGTTTTGAATGATCATTAAGATACACTTTATAACTTTTTCAGTTGAGCAAATAATATATATTTTCACACACCAAAATGGAAAAGATACCTGTTATTCACTATGACATGTCTAGCTGTCAAAACAGGATTGGAGGGAGAATTATTGCATTTATAAATATAGAAGCTACCCCTTTTGCTTTTTATTGGTAGTAAAAACCCAAGGAAAGCTACCTAATACACTATGGCTATGGCTGCCAGATACAGAAAACTGATTTCTGCCACTCAGATATAGGACCAGTAATACGGTATTACCATCCTGGGGATACTTCTACCCAGGATGAAAATATAATTAAAAAATGTCTACAATGTAAGCACACTTCCTATAAAGTAAAATGTAATTTGACCCAGAATTTTATGAGCATAAAATGGTATGTGTGATCCTCCAAAGTAAAATAAAACACCTATTTTACAAAGCCTAAAGGTCTAAATTTTACATTAAACATTCACAGACAACCATATACTGTTCATGTCTATGCATAAAAACAAAATGCAACAAGAGAAAAAGGGAAACTATTGGTAAACATGACAAATTGTTTTCTTGGCCATTTCCCAAATCCTGCAAGCCTTTCTCGGCTCCCTATTTAAAAATATGCATAGCATTATGACTTTCAACAATGATATATCTACTCCTATTTATCTACTTGTGTCATTGACCCAAAACTATCCTGCCCATTAACATAATAAAAGATATTTATTCATAATACATATTTAAAAAGTTGGATGCTAGAAGCACCCTTCCAATATTATGAAACAGAATTGGAAAATTACCTCTAAAGAACTCACTGAAGTACCAAGATTTTCTTCTTCTTCCAAATGTCTCTGATTATTACTTTAAATGCTGGCTTTTCCAAAAGGAGGATTACTCAGATCTTGAGGCAATTATTCTGAGAAAAATGTAGCAGCATCATTGGATGACATCATTATGTTAAAGGAGAAGTACAGGACATGTAATTACTTAAGAGGTAATGTTATTTATCTGTTTTTATAAGATTCCTCATCACCTTTACCTTGCTATGGGAATTTAAAGAAACATCTATGTACTACAGTAAATTACACAATTAATAATGGGATCCTTTTTAAAGAAAAGTCCTGGCTGATTTGTCAGTGGCACTATTAGTTTACAATACTGCTTAGCAAACTGATGCCTTCACTTTGTATGAGACACATTGACAGGGTCATTTGGAATACTCCAAATATGTTAGGAAATTATGGACTGTTTGGAATGAAAAAAGTGAGCTAAGTGATTACCCAACATTGGAAATACCTAATACACAAGTTATTTGGCAAGGAGAAGGAAAAAATAAGTTTGAGACAATTCCCTAGTCCCATTTGTTTACCTAGTATACAGATTATATGCAGATAATACAGATAATATCCAAGTATCAAGATATGTTTGCATGAAAGCATGGGAGAAACACTGATATTTTTCCATTTCTGTTGTGATGCACAGTAATACAGCAAGATTCTTAGTAGGTTCTGGATAATGGCAATACAAATCTATTAAATTCAGCTCTAAGCAGATTGTACTTTGCTGGGGGGAAAAACAGCCTTAAATTGCTGTTGGTGTTGTGCCTAGACTAGTATAGTCCAGAATAGTTATTTGGACTATTTCAGGCTGCTTTATTTTTCCACAAATCTAATGTGTCACTTGGATTAGGGTTACTCACTATAATGTCTTGGTTCCAACAGACAAGAGACGAATAAAGCAGACTGCGAGGCTTGCAAATTCCTCAAAAAACATGTTTATTAGTTACAAAGTTTTGGCAACTCAAAAGTGAAACCAAGTCTGGAGACACATGTAAACAATTCCACAATACAAAGTTAAAAATCCCACCCCTAGAACTATGCAAGCAACTGCTTTCCCCAATACATCTTCTTGGCGGGTTTTGTACGCAACACCCAGCCTGCAGGTTGGCCATGGAGGCGTTTTTCTTGGACGCGCAGTGGCTTGGGTTCGTTGGTGCTTGACTTTCAGGGGCAGTCCAGCTTGATGTCCAGTACCACCACCATGCAGTACCACTTGCGCAATAGGTTAGGAAAACCTTGAATGATGCAGGCTTGAAGCAAGTCACAATCTAGCCCGTTTGAAATAGTTGATCAGTGAATGTTCTGGGCACTGCCCAAGCCGGCTAGCAACTCTCCTGAATTCTTGTACTCCTTAGCGGGGCGACGTCTTTTGCTTCAGGCGGTGGATTTCTTTCTCGGCCAACAGGGCTCAGGATTCTTCAAAATGACCCCTCAGTTGCTCCATGAATAAACTGTTGTGCAGTTCAGGAGTCCCTTGATCATGGAGGTTGGCCACCCAGTCGGCTGCTTCCCCCTCTAAATTTGCTGCCACAGCATTCACCATCATAGCCCCATACAGGTAGGCACAAGCCTAGCCATCTAAATGAGCTCACACCTGGTTTAAGAGGATCAGCTTCTCTGGATTCCCATCAAAGGTGGGCTTAATGGGACGTGGCTCAAACCTCGGCGGAGCTGCCTGTACCTGCTGCTGGGCTTGGGCAGCTTGCTGGTCCTGGGGACGAACCACTCTCTGGACTTCTCTTGGCTGGTCTCTGGGACTGGCATCCTGAAGCTGCGGCAATGGACTTGGCTGGGATACAGGGCTTGGTATCACAGCTGGTTGGGGGGATGGGCAAAGCAGGGGGGAAGAGATGGGTAGCTCTTGGCATTTCCCCCCACAGCACCCACCTTTTGGGCAACAGGAATTGTATCCTTTACCTCCAGCCAGCCAGCCAAACTTCTCCTTCAGCTGTTTGAGCAAGGGGCTGTGGACTGCACACTCTCCGGAGTCATCCCATCCCATCGACCCCTTTCCTTTCTTGCCACAGGTGAAGAACCCTGGGATGGCAGCAATAAGCACTCCTCTCCAGCGGTTACAGGAGTGCTCCTGCACTGAGGAGCAGCCTCGGCTTGAAAGAGGTTCACTAGGGCTGTAGCTCCTTCCTTCGGTACCAGCTTCTCAGGTTGGATCAACGTGGTTTTCAGCCGAGCCCCTGCCAATGACGCCTCCTTGGTGGCTGGAGCGCCAGCCTTCGGTCCAGCAGTCTGAGTCTTGTTGCAGCTAGCAGCGGTTTCAATTTTCTCCTCCATCTCGAGTTTTTGCCAAGTCTTTACCACTCTCCCAAAAGTGAGTGGGTTGGCGGTCGGGGCCCAACACCCCAAGAAAATGAAGTTTTAGGAGACTTGATTTAATGTCATGGTTCCAACAGACAGAGACGAATAAAGCAGAACTCCGAGGCTTGCAAATTCCTCAAAGAACATGTTTATTAGTTACAAAGTATCAGCACATCAAAAGTAAACCAAATCTGGAGACACACGTAACAATTCCCCAATACAAAGTTTAAAATCCCTCCCCTAAAACTATGCAACTGCGTTCCCCAATACATCTTCTTCACTTCACATCCTATCAGTGTGCCTTGTTTCACCAGAAGGGCCTTCTGTGCATGACGCATAAAGCAACTGGAGCATTGCAACATGAAGAACCACATCAGTTCCCATGGCCTCTTGACAATAGCACTTTTCGTCAGCTGATTTATGTCCACCCCACCTGTGGGTACTGAAACAGCTGCAAACTAAACTGTTGTTTAAGACTGTATGACTTCATTTCCCATTAGAGAAAACTGTTGCTTCAGTCTTCCTTTCATCTCTTGAGCTATAAGTGCTGGAAGAGAAGTATTAGTCTGAGGGCTTTGCAGCCTTGCTTCAATAGACCAGACCAAACAAGTGAAAATGAAAATGTTAAAAGAATTTGTCAGTTTCCTCATCTTCTTTAAGGCTGCATAGCTGGCATAAAAGTACCAGGTTGCCTGCGTTTCGTTTTTTATATCAGGTGGGTAAGGGGGATTTTTAAAATTTAATTTATATGTATTATTATTTACAGGGCAACTTCTTGCTCTCATCATCATTTCAAATCTGCAGAGGTGAAGATAACTGCAGATCATCTTCAAACTGTTTCTGAGGGTTTGAGAAGTGAGAATGATGGTACTATAAAGAATTTACAACTCTTTACAGAATACACTAAAAATAAAAAATATGGCCCTTAGAAATAATAAGTTGATAGCGTTAGAGCAAAATGTCCTCCTAGAAGTACCTATAAATTATTGTTTATTCATAAACTAGAAAGGAAAATGAGACTGTTATTCTAAGACTACTTAATTTACCACTTGTTCCATCAAAATAGAATTTCCTCCTGAAAAGGTACATTTAAAATAAGGATTTAAATGTGACCTAAATCTTTGTTTCATACTTTAGAATCAAACAAGAAGACAGAGATTGCTATTACCCAACCATATAACGTCGTTCGGCATTTAGAGTCACCTTTCTACAACTGTAGAGAGAGAGAGAGAAACAATACAGTTCTGAACATTTCTTCTATAGAAAGTTTTTCATGGAAGATATCATAGAAGCATGTCTCTAGGGGGACTAACACTCATTCCATCTATAAATGGACAGCCCTATGATTTATAATATATTAGTACATCAAGAAATATAATGGATATATCAAGCGATGCAATTTATTTAGTTGTATTTTTATTTATAACTTATTACCGGTATATTGTGTAAGTAACTGAAATTAATCATCAGTTCATATTAGGATTGGGCAATTTAATAGATTCCAGATATTTTAGAACACATTGCTACTTACTTTGGGCCATTTTGTCCACGGCAAGGGGAAGCTGAAGTCAAGTATTTGGAGAGCACCTATTCAGATTATTAACTGCTGATTTATATATTGCCATTCATACTGCACTGATTAGTCTATGGCACCTTAAGCTTTGTTCTATGTTTACTTGCAAGGCTTTATGGCTCCCCCATCAGTCCATTGAGTATATTGTATCTGCTTTGAAGCAGGCACTTAATTTTTCTCTTCCTGCTCCCGTCTCATGTCACTCCTGGCTTTCTTTTGAGACTATGAGACTTGCCAACTGGGATTTTAAAAAATAAAGAAGGACTCAAACCTTCAGCGCTGGATTTCAAAGACAATCAAATTATAACATCATCATCACTACAAGAATGTAATAAATTTTAAAGAGTTTCCATTTGGTTAACCTTGATGCTGAACAAGAATAAGCCTAATTTTATGGTATAAATATAAGAAATGATTAACAGCATTAATAAAGCTTATTAAGATATTGATATTTTATAATGCATTATTTAATACATTAAATGTATTAAATGTACAATTAAGAAGCTGATATACAATTTATTGATATATTTTAAGCCATGCGTCTCTCGTTCAGTTGATTATCGATTGGGGAGAAAGGAAAGGTGGGAAGGTGATTATCAGCGAGCAGGATCATTTCTGTTTACTTGCTACTACCTCACTACCTGTTTCTATCATTTGGAGGGCCAGAGGCTTCTTGCTTCTAGTCTTTGGACCCAAAATTTAACTTAATTACACCAGTGGCAGGTAAACAGTTTAAATTACTCACTTGCGCCTTGACCATACCAATTTATCTGGTTCTTGATTATTCAGGCATCTCTTTAAGAGTTAGTACTAGAATTGTCATTCATAGCAAAGGAACAAAGATGAAATCTGTGCTTAAGATTTTATTTATTTATTTGTCAAATTTATATAGTGGCCCACGTTCCCCGTAGGGGACTCTGGGTGGCATATAATAAATAAAACAGCCGATATAAAACAGACAAGACTCCAAAAGCCACAGTAATAAACAGCATAAATACAAAAATACTACCGTAGCTCTGGGACAAAGGGAAGATAAAAATGAACCCCTCAGCAATGGAGCCATTGGGACAAATATCTGATTCCCTGGCAATCTTGAGGGCTTTATGAAAAATCAAAAGGGATTAAACTTAGACGCTTATCAAAGTTTTATTTTAGAACAGAAGTGCAAAATGTGTGGTCTCAGGGATATATTCATCCCACGAAACCTTAAGAGTGGAACTCCCCAGAATCCCCTCCCACAAGTTTATAATTTTAATGTGAGAGAAGAAAAACTGCTCAGTGTAGGACTGGGGAATAGTCCTGTTAAGTATATTTAATCTAATTCAGTTTAGTTAATTTAAATGTAAATGAATAGAATTTGATTTGTCCCCTTGTTCCACCTGTTTTTTTGGAATATACTGTAATCCCAGGACACCACACAAAAGCAAGCCATTTGGGCTTAGAAAAACTGTTCTAAACTCTTGTGTAGTTGTAGAGGATTTAAAAGCTGATTCGACTTATTGGCCTACCTCTATGGAAAGCAAGATTGTCCCTTAGTTAAAAAAATGTATTGAAAAAGGCTTAGAATGAAGTGACAAAAAGTGACAGAGACTGGATTGTTTTCCTTTTAGAATCCAGTTGATCTCTGAGATTTCTGGGATGGAGATTTTCTCATTTTGACATGAACTGCGGAGGCAGCTATCTTAAGGGGAAAAAATCTATGTGATAAAAGAGAAATGATCAAGGGGTTGTTAATTCCTCTCTGGCTTTTAAGATAACATTTCAATAATCCTCAAGTACCTGTGTCTATTTGGAGTCTTGGATTATTGTTCTTCATAACATTATGTCCTACAATCAAAGTTGACATGTGGTTTGTGGGAGTAGCAAGAGCTGTAGTGAGAAGAACAATGAAGCAAAATGGAAGCCACAATATAAAATAAGTCACATGGCTCCAGGATATTTTGGGGGGAAGCTTCTTTTTAAGTAAGTATGAGAGGTTTCATTGAATTTCATGTAGTTTATTTTTCCCATCTCTGCATTAGTGCACATCTATGCCCTACAGGCTATATATCTCCCTCATGTCACACTTTCAATAATCAGTCTAATATCTCTCTTTTCCACAAATTTTAGAGCAGAAGCATATTACTATACTTCATTTGGATAAGTACCAGCTTATAGACAGACACCTTTTAGGTATATGTTAATAGCTTGCTAACAGTAGTAGTATTAGTAAAAAAGAAAGCTGATAACAAATATTCAAAATAGTATGCATCTAAGACTTTAGACCAGCTATAAAATGTAATTCCAGAAAAAAAAATCAGAATTGATTTATTGGCTCTTTTAAACCTCTCCCTTAATGACTAAATTGATTATTTGTTTAGTTGTCTTTTTGTGTGTGGGAACACACACTCACAATTCAAAACAATTGTTCAATTTAAAAAAAATACTGGGCAAAGGTTGGAAAAATATAAATCAAAATAAGTTGCCTTATCTCAAATATCTTTCCTATTAATCTTCTAGACTTCTTTGAAGAAATTGATTGCCTGCTATTAGTAGAATGCTTAATTTTTCCATATATTTACAAAAGCATTATAACCATACTTTGTGTCTACAACAATTAATTTTCAATACAATTTATACCAACTGTAAGATTGATGTTTCCTAGTGTTGTCTAAAAAGGGGGTCAAGTTTATATAAAGAATATATTTGATGGTGACAGAACACCATTATCTGTGTTTGTAAAAATACTACACATAGTAGTATAAATTAGTACAGCTTCATCTTCTTAAGATGGTTGACAGCTGGTGTTTCCTCCCCTCTCTAGTGCCTGCCGTTGGCCTAGTATAATTATTGGCCCTCCCATCTGTCTTATTTTTCTCAAACAAATTTTCTAAGTGGTAGTGGTCTAAAAGCAAAATGTTGCTCAACTTTCCATCCTAGAATGCTGCTATTATTGTTGTTTGGTCTGGATGTAACAGTGGATTCTGCTGAGAAACAAGAGACTTTTAGAATTGGAAGGTCATAACCTGAGGTTTGAATGGCATGGATATTTATGGTATGATAATGTTAAAATCGATGTGGATTTCATAAATCATTTTATTAAAATAGCCACATTGAGAATATGGAATAGATATAAAGTTGTGACTGAAAACTCTTCTATGGATCTCAACTCAGGAAACATACAATAGAAAACAAACAGCAGACAAGAACAAATGATTGACATATTGGGAATTACTGGAAAACCATTGAGGGAAATTTAAAATTTTACTTTCTGTTTTTTGTTTTTTTCTTTCTTACTTAAATTAGTTTGTATTAGCTTTCATCTTTTTTAAAACCTTCATTGAAAATGATATTTTTTTAAAAAATATATATATCATACTGCCGTTATCAGGTGACTATGCTTGAGAGTATGGGTTACAAAAAAAAGGACAAAAGGGGCATCTGCCAATTTACTTTTCTCACTTTGGTGAAAAGGAAGGGGAAAGCTGACAGTTGCAGCATCCTCATTGGAGTTTTAAGTGACAGTGGAGCCTGGGAAATGACAAGCAAGGTTTAAATCCCAGACAGCTCTGCTGTGTGAAGGGGGGGGGGGAAGTTAGTATATCAGTAGTGTACCAATGACTGATGCCTGGCTTCCTGTAATTTGGAATGTGAAATGACATTCTTCTGTTCTGATCTGATAGGTATGTTCTTGAAAACCAGCTTCATGTAATTCTACTGCGCTTTCCTTTATGCATGCTTAGAATACCAAGCAAAGGATAAAGGCAATACATCCTTGGCAATTAACCTTTAGGTAACTGACAGCATCAATACTGCCTAGAAGAACTGTTAACTTTTTGTTGTTGTTGTTAGTTGCGAAGTCGTGTCCGACCCATCGCAACCCCCATGGACAACGTTCCTCCAGGCCTTCCTGTCCTCTACCATCTTCTGGAGTCCATTTAATCTCACGCCTACTAACCTTTTTTTAAAGAACAACTAATACTTGCCCTCTGGACTGAATGGCAAATAATATTCAGGGCAGAAAAAAAATTACTATAACTTCAGTGAAGCAACTTTAGAATTTAAAAAATTACCTCTAATCCAGAGAGAGCTGAAGAAACTTTTAGGATGAGAAGTGAAATGTCTTCAAAGAAAAACAAGAATCTCCATAGACATTTACCTCTTATCCATGTGTCAACACAAATGTTAGATTTTCACTTTTCCAATTTAAGTTAATAGCTAGTCCTCCACAATTTTTAAAAAGTTTTGTGTACATATCTTCAAAGATAAGTATTTTGTAGATTATTTCCAACACTGCATTCATTTTAATGGACATATCCTCCTAAGAAAGCCATGCTGCATACATTTTGGATTAGATAATTGCATATCAAGAATCAGATAAATGTGAATACTGAAGGATAACTGTATTTCAATTATCAAATACGTTTGGAAATTTAAGAAGTTTTTACCTAACTGAAAAATAAATTTCTTTCTTCTCTATAAACAAAGAGAACAATGCTGCAGTTAATGATTTTAATCTAACCTATGACAATATAGGTTTATTGTAGCTTATTCTATTATTCTAAGAACTTATTTCCTTCCTTCAAATGTTATATAAACTGCAACAAGGAAGTTGAATTTTTTTGTTTAGTATTGTACATTTCATACTACATAACTTACTTTCTTCTCAACACACAAGGAAAACAATGGTGAAACTATAGTACTTTAATCCATCTACTACAGTGTAAGTTTATTGGGGCTTGTTAAGAACCTTTCTTCCTTTAAATGTTATATAAACTATAACAAAGAGTATTTGTCAAAGTACAAACTGCACATTCAGTACATTCTATACTATATTTCCCTCAAAAAAGTCAGGCCGGTATATCCACATTTCTCCTTTATATAGGTAGTCCTCAATTTATCACAACAATTGAGTCCAGAATTTTGGTCTTAAGTTGTACTCATAAGTCAAATCACCATATGACCAGAGTCAATTTTATGTCCATTTTTATAATGGTCATTAAATAGGCCATTGTGGTCATTAAGCAAATCACATGGTCATTATGGAAATCATGTGGTTATAAATCTGAATCCAACTTAATGAATGGGATTTTTTTTGCTGGAAAATGTCACAAAACATGATTACGTGACTGTGGGATGCTATAACTGATTATTAATGTGAGCTGGTTGCCAAGAACTTGAAATGTGATCACATAATCATGGGTGTGGTATTGTAGTTGTAACTTCAAGGACAGGTCATAATTAACTTTTCATTTCAATCCGTTGTAACTTTGAACTGTTGTTAACTGACCACTGATAGGTCAATAACTACCTGTATTCTTGCAATACCTGAACAGAACAGAACAGGACAGGACAGGACAGGACAGGATAGGTTGAGAAGAAGTAACTCACCAAAACAACTCCATGTCCACCATAAAACTCATGACAGAAAAATCCATGGTTAATCTACAGTATGTCAAATAAATGTGACATTTGTATAATTGGTACAAGTAAGATTTTTTGGGAAATTGTTTATTTATGCTTACATAATTACTTCTTCTTTCACATTAATGTATTGTTCTGTTCTAAACCAAGGTCATACCTAGTTATATTCAGATCACATCATTGTTATACAAAGGGCAAACATTTAACATTATAAACATTCTTTTCTTTAGGGCAGACATGTCAAACACAAGGCCCGGGGCCAGATCCGGCTCGCAAAGTGGTTTCATGTGGCCCACGAAGCCATCCTGGAAACAGTGAGGGAACGGCCCCCACTGCCTTGGCCCTGGCCCAGAGACCCTCCTTCTGCCAGAGACCCTCAGATCTGTCCCACTCCTGCCCAGGCCCCCATAGGCACCCTTGATGCGAATGATGTAGAGCTGGCCACGCCCACCCAGTAGGCCATACGCACTCTAGCCACGCCCACCCAGTAGGCCACGCCCACCCTGGCCATACCCACCCGGCCCCGAGGGCAACCGCAATGCTGATGCAGCCCTCAATGAAATTGAGTTTGACACCCCTGCTTTAGGGTATAGCCTTGAAAGCTCGACATTTTTACATTCTCTTGATTGTATTGCATTTTGTGTCTCTTAATTTGAGATGTGAGCCAGGAAGTTGAAGTACAGTACAAAATAAAATTATATGGATATATTTAGTTGGACCAAAGCTTTCATTGGAACTCCATTTACTAGATTATTCCATTCCACAAATATTTCTTTAAATCAAAGTTCTATTGTTGATTTCCTCACTTTTTAGTTAAAAAATAGAACCCCTAGTCTTAATCCATTTATTTGCCATTTGTTGAATTGATTTTGTATTTGTGAGAACCAACAAATTAACATAAACAATCTGACCACAAGCAATAATATTGTAGTTGTAGTGCAAATTAGAATGCATTATTCTTATTTACTTAATATATACTTCTGAGAAAACATTCCTAAATGTATGTTTATGCTATATATTTCTTACATATAGCTCAAAAATTATGTCTTTCAGGACATTTTATAAGCTTTTGGTATCAGTTACTTTATATCATCTAGAATCAGGGGTAGGCAATCTCGGCTCTTTTATGACTCATGGACTTCAACTCCCAGAATTCCTGAGACAGCTGACTCAGGAATTCTGGGAGTTGAAGTCCATGAGTCCTAAAAGAGCCGAGGTTGCCTGCCCCTGGTCTAGATGAAAGAACAATGAATATACACAAACTCGTTTAGTTGCTGTAATTTTTCATCATTTACATATAATTTACAATCATTCACTCTATTTTTCTGTCAAACATGTTGTTGTTGTTAGCTGCGAAGTCATGTCCGACCCATCGCGAACCTATGAACAACGTTCCTCCAGGCCTTCCTGTCCTCTACCATTTTCTGGAGTCCATTTAAGCTCACACCTACTGCTTCAGTAACTCCATCTAGCCACCTCATTCTCTGTCGTCCCGTTCTTCTATTGCCCTAACTCTTTCCCAGCATTAGGCTCTTCTCCAGTGAGTCCTTCCTTCTCATTAGGTGGCCAAAGTATTTGAGTTTTAGCTTCAGGATCTGGCCTTCTAAAGAGCAGTCAGGGTTGATCTCCTCTAGGACTGACCGGTTTGATCGCCTTGCAGTCCAAGGGACTCGCAGGAGTCTTCTCCAGCACCACAGTTCAAAGGCCTCAATTCTTTGGCGCTCAGCCTTTTTTATGGTCCAACTTTCAATGCCATACATTTCAACTGGGAAGACCATAGCCTTGACTATACACACTTTTGTTGACAGGGTGATATCTCTGCTTTTTAGTGTGCTGTCTAGATTTGCCATGGCATTCCTCCCAAGGAGCAAGCGTCTTTTAATTTCTTGGCTACAGTCCCCATCTGCAGTGACCTTGGAGCCCAAGAAATTAAAATCTGTCACTAGCTCCATTTCTTCCCCATCTATTTGCCAGGAATTGAGAGGGCCGGATGCCATGATCTTGGTTTTCTTAATGTTAAGTTTCAAGCCAACTTTTGCACTCTCCTTCTTCACCTGCAACAAGAGGCTCTTTAGTTCTTCACTTTCTGCCATTAGAGTGGTATCATCTGCATATCTTAGGTTGTTGATATTTCTTCCGGCAATCTTAATTCCAACTTTTGATTCATCAAGCCCTACCTTTCTCATGATGTGCTCTGCATATAAGTTAAATAGGCAGGGCAACAGTATACAGCCTTGCCGGACTCCTTTCCCAATTTTGAACCAATCAGTGGTTCCGTGTCCAGTTCTCACTGTTGCTTCTTGGCCCACATATAGGTTTCTCAAGAGACAAATAAGATGGTCTGGTACACCCATCCCTTTAAGAACTTTCCACAGTTTGTTATGATCCACGCAATCAAAGGCTTTAGCATAGTCAATGAAGCAGAAGTAGATGTTTTTCTGGAACTCTCTAGCTTTCTCCATGATCCAGCATATGTTGGCAATTTGATCTCTAGTTCCTCTGCCTCTTCGAAATCCTGCCTGTATTTCTGGTAGTTCCCGATCCACATACTGCTGGAGTCTAGCTTGTAGGATTTTAAGCATAACTTTACTAGCATGAGAAATGAGTGCAATGGTGCAATAGTTTGAGCATTCTTTGGCACTGCCTTTCTTTGGAATTGGAATGTAAACTGATCTTTTCCAATCCTGTGGCCACTGTTGAATTTTCCAAATTTGCTGGCAAATTGAGTGTAGCACTTTTACTGCATTGTCTTTTAAGATTTTGAATAGCTCAGCTGGAATACTGTCACCTCCACTAGCTTTATTGTTGCTCAGCTTTTCTAAGGCCCACTTTACTTCACATTGTAGGATGTCTGGCTCGAGGTCAGTGACCACCTCATTGTGTTTATCAGGGACATTAAGCTCATTCTTGTATAGTTCTTCTGTGTAATTTTGCCACCTCTTCTTAATCTCTTCTGCCTGTTAGGTCCCTGCCATTTTGGTCCTTTATCATGCCCATTTTTGCATTAAACGTTCTCTTCATCTCTCCAATTTTCTTGAAAAGATCTCTGGTCCTCCCTATTCTATTGTTTTCTTCTATTTCTTTGCACTGTTCATTTAAGAAGGCATTCTTATCTCTTCTAGCTATTATTTATTTATTTATTTATTTATTTGATTTATATACCGCCCTTCTCCTGAAGGACTCAGGGCGGTGTACAGGGCAATAAAATAAGAATACATTACTGTAGTTAAATAATTTTAAAACCCAAATCCATCAGGCCAGGCCGGCTTGTTCGAATAGATAAGTTTTTAGATCACGCCGGAAGGAGCGAAGGTCGGGGGCCATCCGGAGTTCAGCTGGTAAGCGGTTCCAAAGGATTGGTGCACCCACAGAGAATGCTCTCCCCCTGGGGGTCACCAGCCGACATTCTCTGACCGGTGGTACCCTGAGGAGGCCCTCTCTGTGGGAACGTACCGGACGGAGGGACGTTGACGCCAGCAGTAGGTGCTCCCGCAGGTAATCCGGACCCATGCCATGTAGGGCTTTGTATGTCATCACCAGCACCTTGAATTTCACTCGGAAGGCAACTGGAAGCCAGTGCAGCTCACGGAGCAGAGGTGTAATATGGGAGTATCGGGAGACCCCCAAAAGAACTTGTGCAGCTGCACTCTGTACCAGCTGAAGCTTCCGAGTGGTTCTCAAGGGCAGCCCCATGTAAAGAGCATTGCAGTAGTCTAGACGAGAGGTCACAAGTGCATGGGTGACTGTACGCAAGGCATCCAGGTCCAGATAGGGTCGCAACTGGCGCAGCAGACGAACCTGGGCGAAGGCCCCTCTAGTCACAGCTCCTATATGATCTTCTAAGGAGAGCTGTGAATCTAAGAGGACACCCAGATTGCGAGCCTTATCTACGGGGGGGTAATAACTCGCCCCCAATATTAAGAGATGGAATAATCTGAATTTCCTGACATGCCGGTATGTACAGCCATTCAGTCTTGTCCGGGTTGAGTTGAAGCCTGTTCCTCCCCATCCAGACCCGGACCGCTTCCAGGCAACGGGACATCACGTCAAGGGCATCACTGGTGTGGTTTGGGGTCGAGATGAAAAGCTGGGTGTCATCAGCATACTGATGATATCCCACTCCAAAACCACGGATGATCTCACCTAGCGGCTTCATATAGATGTTAAACAGGAGAGGTGAGAGGACCGACCCCTGAGGAACTCCATAAATGAGAGGTCTCGGGGTCGATCTCTGCCCACCTGCCAACACCCACTGTGAACGTTCCAGAAGGTAGGAGGAGAACCACTGAAGAACAGTGCCTCCCACTCCCAATCTCCTGAGACGCCGCAGTAAGATACCATGGTCGATGGTATCAAAAGCCGCAGAGAGGTCTAATAGGACCAGGACAGAGGAATAACCCCTGTCCCGAGCTCGCCAGAGATCATTCATCAGAGCGACCAATGCCGTCTCCGTGCTGTGTCTGGGCCTGAAACCCGATTGGTACGGGTCTAGATAATCAGTATCTTCAAGGAACAGAGGAAGCTGATGCGCCACTACGCTCTCAACAACCTTCGCAAGAAAGCGAAGGTTGGAGACCGGGCGAAAGTTGTTTAAAACAGCTGGGTCCAAGGAAGGCTTTTTGAGGAGGGGTCTCACCACCGCTTCTTTCAAGGCTGCGGGGAAACTGCCCTCTTTCAATTATCTGGAATTCTGCATTCAATTGGGTGCATCTTTCTTTTTCTCCCTTGCCTTTCGTTTCCCTCCTTTCCTCAGCTATTTGCAAAGCTTCCTCAGGCAGTCATTTTGCTTTCTTGCATTTCTTTTTCTTTGGGATGGTTTTGGTTGCTACCTGTTGTACAATGTTGCGAACCTCTGTCCATAGTTCTTCAGGCACTCTGTCTATCAGATCTAATTCCTTAAATTTATTTGTCACCTCTACTGTATATTCAACAGGGATATGATTTAATTCATACCTGAGTGGCCTAGTACTTTTCCCTACTTTCTTCAGTTTAAGTCTAAACTTTGCAATGAGAAGCTCATGGTCTGAGCCACAGTCAGCTCCTGGTCTTGTTTTTACTGACTGTATAGAGCTTCTCCATCTTTGGCTGCAGAGCATATAGTCAATCTGATTTCTGTGTTGACCGTCTGGTGATGTCCATGTGTAGAGCCCTCTTGGTTTGTTGGAAAAGAGTGTTTGCTATGACCATCGTATTCTCTTGACAAAATTCTATCAGCCTGTGTCCTGCTTCATTTTGTACTCCAAGGCCAAACTTGCCTGTTATTCCGGTTATCTTTTGGCTTCCTACTTTAGCATTCCAATCCCCCATGATGATAAGGACATCATTTTTTTGGTGTTAGTTCTATAAGGTGCTGTAGGGCTTCATAGAACTGGTCAATTTCATCCTCTTCAGCACCGGTGGTTGGAGCATAGACTTGGACTACTGTGATATTGAATTCTTTGCCTTGGATTTGAACTGAGATCATTCTGTCATTTTGAGGATTGTATCCCAGTATTGCTTTTCCTATTCTTTTATTTACTATGAAGGCTACTCCATTTCTTCTGAGGGATTCTTGCCCGCAGTAGTATACCTGATGGTCATCTGAATTAAATTCACCCATTCCTGTCCATTTTAGTTTGCTGATACCTAAGATGTCGATGTTCAGTCTTGTTATCTCTTGTCAAACATAACTACCTTTATTTTTGGTACATAAATTTTTCAAATTCATAAGAAGGCCTTGCCTTAATGGATCAAGCAGTTAAAAGTGGCAGCGGAATGTTTATACTTTCAGATGTGCAAAATTGATGTCTGCCCTTCCAGGTAGACAGGAAACATGACTAGATGAACTAATTCTACTTCATTGTAAGACTATATTAACAGAATCTAAGTTTTTTTATCTGACCGTTAAGACATTGGGGATTTCTCGTCCAATTGTTTCCTAGGCAGATCTCTTCCCCTTGTCCCCCCCTCTGCCAAATCATCCACACATCTGAACTGAAGAAGCTTCTTGGATGAGAGCAAAATATCTTTAAGGAAAAACAAAGAAATTTCAGTTGCCTCTTGAAAAAGCACCTTTGGGACAACCATAACCTGGATGGTTGAGAATCTCCATAGACATCCACATATTCTATTACAGATATATAGTTGCACATCTGTTTCAATGATATCATACTCTATGGTAATGGATGAGCTCACCCAGCAGCCTCATGTAATGTTAAATAGGAGAGGGGAAAGCACCGAACATTGTGGCAACCCACATAATAGGGGCAGAGGATGGGACATCTCTTCCCCAATCACCACTAATTGAAATCTATTCTAGAGGAAGGAGGCAAACCAGCATAACACTATGTGGCCATCTCCCAATCCTCTGAGCTGATCTAGAAGGATACCATGGTTGGTGGTATTGAAAGCTATCAAGAGGGGAAGGATGGATGCACAACCCCATCTTACTCATGTCAGAGGTCAAAAATATGACCAATATTGTTTCCATTCCATACCCAGGCCTAAATCTTGACTGAAAAGGTCCAGATAACTGACTTCCTCCACAGCTCTCAAAGTCTGTTGTGCAACCACCTTCTCAACTAGCTTCCCCAAAAAAGAGAGATTGGGTGAAAATTGTCCAGTATGGTGGGTTCAGTGATGGCTTCTTGAGGAGAAGCGAATCAAGGCACAACCTCACTCAAAGAATTAGCTACTATACTGCTAGAGCCCATACACACATCTATGCACATGCAAGCACACATAAATATGTATATAGCATACATGGAGATTTTTGTTTTCCATAGGAATTCTGGATAGCACATTGAAATTATGGTACAAATTGTGTTAAAGAATTGAAAATATTGCTACAGTTACCTAATTTAAAAATGGCAGGTGCAGGAGAATGTGCAAATTATTGAACCATTATACCAATTCTTCACAGAAGATTTTGCTTAACATTATAAACTTTAGAGGCATACATGGGGAGAAGAATGCTAAATGACTAGGCACTTTAAAAAATAGATAGGAGATCAAATAGCTCATGTAAGATGAATGATGAAGAGTGATAGAACACAAGAAAGTATATTTTTGCTTCACTAATTATAGCAAGACCTTTAACTATGTCATTTAGACAAAAATATGGAATGTGTAAGTATGGCATACCACTTCTACACCTCTTCTTTTTTTCTGTTCATAGACACTTTCTGTTCAATTTGTAAAATTGAATTTACAAATATACTGTTGTTTTGGATATTGGAGATGATAAGACAAGTATATACAGTATATTGTTTTCATATTTATTTAACTAATATAGCAAAGAGAAGAAAGACAAGATCAGCAATGAATTTGGAGATCAAAGCACTAACAATTTGAGATGTGCAGGGAATACAGCTATATTAAAAGGTAAAGGTAAAGGTTCCCCTGCACATGTGTGCTAGTCGTTTCCGACTCTAGGGGCCGGTGCTCATCTCCGTTTCAAAGCCGAAGAGCCAGTGCTTGTCCGAGGATGTCTCCATGGTCATGTGGCCAGTATGACTAGATGCCAAAGGTGCACGGAACGCTGTTACCTTCCCACTATAGTGGTCCCTATTTTTCTACTTGCATTTTTACGTGCTTTTGAACTGCTAGGTTGGCAGAAGCTGGGACGAGTAACAGGCGCTCACTCTGTTACGCGGCACTCGGGATTCGACCCGCCAAACTGCCGACCTTCTGATTGACAAGCTCAGCGTCCTAACCCACTGAGCCACTGCGTCCCTACAGCTATATTAGTCAGACATAAAAAAAAGAATTAGTCAAAAATAAAAAAGAATTAAAAATAGAAATTGAAAAAAATGTTGGTTAATGCTAAATATCAAAGAGGGAAGTATAATAGTTTGAATGTCTGGTGAATTTATAGTTGAAAGTGAAGAGAATGGATAAATATTAATAGACAATATATTGAAAAAGAAAATACGTTAATCCTAAGGAGGAAGAAGTTTAACTGTAACAAGTTAGACAAGATCATAAATGGCAAGGTCATTTAAATTTTTATTTATTTATTTTTATTTTAATTCCATTTATATCTCGCCCTTCTCCGAAGACTCAGGGCGGCTTACAAGCTTAGCAGTAGCCTTCATTCTATGTATATGCCTGCTTATTAGGGCTTTCACACACACCCCAAGCGGCATTATTACAAAGTCAGCTTAATTGCCCCCAAATAAATATTGGATTGGCTAGAAAAAGAGTATTTCCAGTTTCCAGTGATAGTATGGCTATGATAGTAGCTTTCAAGTGATGGGTTTCGAAATGATTAGTAAGAGCACTTTGGGTTGCAAAAGATCCTGGACCAAATAAACTTTGACTTTTCTGTTGAGAGTAATGATCAGTAACAGAAACTCATATATTCTTACTTAGAATAACAGAGTTGGAAGGGATCTTGTAGGTCATCTAGAAGTCAAGCTCCCTGCCCAAGTAGGAGACCCTACCTACACCATATCTGACAGATGGCAATCCAATCTCTTCTTGAAAGCTTGACTTCTGAAAGCAAGCTGTTCCATTGGTTGATTTTTCTCACTGTCAGAAAATTTCCCCTTATTTCAAGGTTGAATTTCTCCTTTATCAGTTTCCATCTGTTATTTCTTGTCTGGCCTTCAGGTGATTTGGAAAATAGGTTTACCCCCTTCTCTGTGACAGCTCCTCAAATATTGGAACACTGCTATCATGTCTCTGAATGAGTTACAACTAGACAAAGCACTAGAAAAAAATATTATGCTTAGGAAGGCTGAAAGCAGGGGATAATGCATAAGACTGAGGGACAGAATACAAGAGATTTTGAGTTTATCCTTGCAAATTATTATCCAGGCAAGAAAAAGTGGAGATGACGAGCATTTGTCTTGCCGTTATCAGCAATATAAACCTTCCTTGAGAGTACAGAAGTATCTATGCAGGGATTCTGAAGAAGAAAAAACATTGTTACTACGGAATACTAATATTACTATGATGATTTGGTTCCTCTAATATTATTTTTGGAATTTTCCATTAATCTTAGCTTTTTCTTCGGATATTTTGGATATAAAGTTTGTTATGCTTAGGAACATTTTGTTTTTATGTTTTAAACCGCAACAAATTATATTGGAAAAGCAATATATACAAAGTTCTCAAATAAATTTTAGAAGCCCTATGGCATAATTTAAGAAAAAGTAGTAACAATTAGGGTCCTTTGTTGACTATAGTTAAGACTGAATTACAGGATTATTTTACTTAACTACTTTTATAAGTAAGTCTATTAAGTATAGTAATAGTATTAATACAAACTACAGTCAGCTGCCAAAAATTAAAAAATAAAGGAATTTCTAAGCCAATCCAACTGCTTATAAGGTTGTTTGCAACTAATGCATAAACAGGAGTTAATAAAAAAGAGATATGATTTTTAAAGATATAGTAGAAATGCCAAATGTTTTCCAGAGTTAAGTGTGGTTTGAATTTAATAAGTAAGGGATAGGAGGTGGTGGAATACCATGGGCTCACAGTGGTAAGTTATATTCCCAAAAATGTCAGGTTAGGCAAATTGAAAGATACTGATGCTGCAGCAGCAATTATACTGAAATCACCCCAAAATTAGGGTTCATATACCTCAGGGCAAATTATGGCATGTGTTGATCACATTACATTTGAAATTGTCAGTAATTTCCTTTATGTGTACTGTACATTATATTTTTACATATTTATTGTCAGAAAACAAGCCAACACCTTCCCTTGGGGGAGAAGGAAAACGTTAAGCTATCAAGTATATTCATGGTAAAAATAATAATGAGCTATTCACACGGTTGGATATTTTTTTTAAAAAAAAAAGTATTCCTGATCCTAATGACTTGAGAAGGGATTTATTAAAAAAACACATTCGTCCATGCACTCCTTAAACAATTTCGAAGTTAACGACTGCCAACTTTCCCTCACTCCCCTCCTTCGGGGCCTTTCTCTAGAACTGAGGGGGGTCAAGATGGGAGAGAAGGCAGCCGAACGACCAGGGAGGCTGGTGCAACTGCGGCCATTTTAAACATGGGTGCGAGGCGGGGTGGGGAAGGGGGAGGCAGAGGTGTTGGGTTCGTTGTCAAATTAGCCACACTTTCTTCTTCTGTGGGGCTGGCTTCTGGGAGGGAGCGAGCCCCCCCCCCGCAAAAAAGGCCGATAGACACAGCCTGGGGGGTCGCGTACTGATCGGCGCGGCTTGATCTCGGGGCACCGGCGGGGGTTGAGGGGAGCGCCGCAAGGAGGGGAAAAGCGTTGGCCGCCGCACAGCCGCCACAGCCGCAGCCGAGAGGCGGGGAGGGGGAAGGGTGGCGGCGAGGAGCAGCCTGGCTCGGTTGGGTTCATTCGTTCTTACCGCCCCGCCTTTGGGTGGCAGGCAGCGCAGCGGCCAGAGCGAGCCCGCCGGCGGCACTGCAGCGGCCTCGTCTTCCTTCTTCTCTTGTCTGCCGCGAGCGGCTGAGAAGCTGCTGCTGTCGCCGAGCACAATAAAGGGGGAGGAGGGGAGAGGCGGGTGAAGAGAAGGCACCCGGCAACGTTTCGCTTTCGCGCTTCGTAGGCCTGGCCGGGTGAGGGGCCCTTGAGCAGCCATCCCCCAGCACAGCCGGCGCCTCCAGCCAGTCGCTGGGAAGTCGGCCGGAGGAGGCAAGGCGGAGGCGGAGGCGCAGGCCGAAGGGAGAGGCCTAGTGTGCTCTACCTGCACCTCTGAGACGCGGCGCCTAGGCCAGAGCGAGGAAAAAAAAAGAAGGCTGGTCGGCGCGATGGTGTGAAACGAGAGCAGCGCCTGAGCGAAGATGGCCGGTGGCGGCGGCGGCAGAAATGTAGGAAGCATCCGACAGCCGGGCTTTCTTCTCGAGGGTAAGTGGATTTCGCGGAGAACTGGGGCGAGTTGGGGGGGGGGTTGGAAGCCGAGGCGCGCTTCCCCCAAAAGAAGCCTTTCCCTAAGAATTCATGGCGTCCTACTTCCGAGTAAACCTATCTCGAAAGACGGCTCGGGAAGGGAGCAGCTGGACCCTCTTCGCGTTGGCTTCCACGAGTGGGAATTTTCTATCCTATAGGATCGGGAAGGCTTGTGGGAGTGGGGTGAAAGAGGAGCAGGAGCGGTTTACCGTCTACTTCTTTTTTCTTTTACAAAATCCAAACAAAAGCAAGAGAAAAAAACCTGCATGCTGGGAGGGGAAGCGGTGGTAGGGATGGCTGGCAAAGGTTACTATTTAGATAAGAGATGAAGCTAATTGAGTCAGACTGTTGTGTGGTAGTAGTCTTCATTGTGGCAGCTGCTGGCACCCCTTTTACTTTTATTTTCCTTTTGCCCCATAAAGAAGGTTCTCGTTTTCTGCATTAATTATTTTTAACTCTAGCTTGAAGATACTGAGAGGAAAAATAATCAGACCGATGATAGAAAATGCTGATGTGAGAATGACTAAACCCGGTTTATATGGTCTCCCCCACTATCCCCCAAATTTATGTGCTTCTGCCCCCATATCTTGCTGGACATTAATGGTGAGAAAACAGTTTACGTGCTATCATAGTTACCTTTACTGGGAAGTTGAGGCTTATTCTAGGAAGGTGGGCATATGCCTATGTTACCTTAATTGAGCATCCATATTAGAAGAAATATCAACTCCAGGCCAACTCAGAAGTCACAAAAATGGGCTGGCTTTTATCTTTTCTATATATTTTGGATAGAACAAAATGTGAAAAGTACCTTCCAAAGTTAAGCATAAAATGCTAGAATAATAAATTCCTTTTGGTAATTATATTTTCTTTGATGACTTAAATAGCTTGATATTCTGCTTCTCTTTCCAAGAATAATTTAATGGAGTTTTTTTTCTTATAAAAGAGATTCTAAGATGACATTTTTTTAGCTGTTGTTTAATTTTGAGAGTAGGATATATTCCTATGTTGAATGTGCTGTCTAACATTGATAATGTTACTTTTAATGTTTATATCCATGAAATGAGGTAATAAGGTTTCATACCAGCTCTTCAAATTCTGTGAGGAAGAATGATGTGAAAGCAGGTTCATATGTTACTTCTTTAGATTTCTGTGGAACTGTACTGGATTTATTATCAGAGCAAAGATTAAACTACCTTTTTCCTATATGTTGAATAGCATATACGTATATATAATTCAGCAGTAATGCTTACAGAGTCATCAATATGTTTCCTACCAGCTTTGCATACCTAAAAAGGAAAATATGAAGCATTCCTAAAATTTAATGGTATAGGGATTGTAGCAGTGCAGTGACAGAAAATGACACTGCGCTATTGAAGCATGCTGAAACAAAAGGAATACATTGATAGTTGTCTCATTTGGAAAGTTGTATATATGAAATGGCGCTCTGGTTGGGCAGTTTTTGCCACATTATAGTGATAAACCTCTTCACAAATATTTGTGAAATAAAAATGGCTATAATGTCATATGAAGTTGTTTCATAAATAGTGCTTCTCAGGCATATAAGCTTTTATGCAGTTTAGTCTCAAATTGCTATTGATAAGTGTACTTCAGTGTGTTATCTCAGTACAACCACAGGGGTGTAGTCCACATTAACTAGCATTCCACTTAACAGTCAGGTAGGTACATTTGTGAATCAATCTTGAGCCATTTATTTTATCTTGTATTAATACTTATCAGTATTAGTAATTATTACTTATTAGCATTATTTTAGAACTTCTCACAAGTGTTTGTATATAAATGTGTAGGCACATGAAATACTGCTTGGATTGCAGGATTATGAACCTGTTGCATTTACTTCATTCAGCTTGTTATTTAAATCAAATATAGGGATAAAATTCCCTTGGAAAACAGGGGAATATTTACTAAATGTTAACTTCCTATATTAACATCTGAATTACATATATAATAGTTCCATTCATATGTAATGATCTCAGAACAGTTATGGCTTATTAGACCAAGAACTAGTGTTCCTCCTATTTTTGTTGCATAATTTAATCCAAGTATTCTAAGCTTTATTTTCCAATTTCCATCAAGATTTTAGAAACCATTTGGTTCTTATTTTAATATATTATTTTTCTAATCAGTTTGCAGTCTATTAACTGTCCTCAGGACCAAGCTAATTTAAGACTGAACTGGGCCAAGAGAATAAGGAACAAGGAAGAGACATTGAATTATTGGAATGAACTGGGAGGGCAAGAGGAGCAGGATAGGGGTGTTTTCACTGATGGCAGAGAATAAATGGTACTAAGTAAAACAGCTGCAGTGACATTTGTAATTTTGAATAGGTATCATAGATTGCTATGGTGACAGACACAGAAAGGCTACCATAAAAAAGGAGGAAACAAAATGGCTGTTGTAGGTGAATGGCTAGTTCAGAGTAGAATAGCAAAATCTACATAAGGCAAATAGAAAGTGGCTCTTTTAATAGACAGTCATCATTTTTATATATGGTCACCTTTAAATATAAACAAATTAATACATGATGTGTATGACTGTGGTTTCTATACTGATTTTTAAAACATTTTAATGAAAGTTAAATATCAGTTTTGTATTGGTATGATAAAGATAGTTAACACATCAAAGCAGAATTTGTACCAAATCAATATCAAATAGAAAAATGAAGCTTGGATCATTCCTCACTGCTATAATTTGAGTATTGTATTCTCATTTACAGGTTACTTATGTTCATTGCACCACAAGCATGAACTTGTTTTATTAATGTTATTAATGATACATAGATCTCATGTTTCTATAGCTCTAGAAGATGATTTGAGTGAACTCCTGTTAAAGAAGATAATTGAATATTTAGTTTAGTCATTATGACATACCAATAGTTACCAGCTAGTTTACCTTTTCTAAATCTTTTTAAACTGATCATTGTATATAATAGCAATCAGCTTATAGAAGTCTCTTTACCCTTATATTTTCCAGATACATTGTAGCAGCATTTGTTTACCTATGTATTTATGTTTATACATCATTCCAGTTGAATAATAGTTAAATATTTATAGAATGGAATGGAATAGAGCAGAGCTGGAAGAGACCTTGGAGGTCTTCTAGTCCAACCCCCTGCTTAGGCAGGAACCCTACCATTTCAGACAAATGGTTATTCAATCTCTTTTTAAAAACTTGCAGTATTGGAGCATTCACAACTTCTGGAGGCAAGGTGTTCCACTGATTAATTGTTCTAATTGTCAGGAAGTTTCTCCTTAGTTTTTGTTTGCTTCTCTCCTTGATTAGTTTCCATCCATTGCTTCTTGTCCTGCCTTCAGGTGCTTTGGAGAATAGCCTGATTCCCTCTTCTTTGTAGCAACCCCTGAGATATTGGAAGACTGCTATCATGGCACCCTAGTCCTTCTTTTCATTAAACTAGACATATCCAATTCCAGCAACTGTTCTTTTTATGTTTTAGCCTCCACTGCCCTGATCATCTTTGTTGTTCTTCTTTGCACTCTTCCTAGAGTCTATAACATCTTTTTTACATTGTGGTGACCGAAACTGGATGCAGTATTCTAAGTGTGGCCTTACCAAGGCATTGTAAAGTGGTATTAACACTTGATTCTACCCCTCTGTTAATGAATAGCCTAGAAGTATGTTGGCTTTTTTGGCAGCTGCAGCACACTGTTGGCTCATATTTAAGTGAGTGTCCATTAGAACAATCAGCATAATCAATGGCTGCAAGACGGGAGAGATAGTATTAATGCACAACACAAAGTTGAGGAAAAGCGACTTAGCAGCACTGTATGAATTGTATGAATAAATTGTTTGAATAAATTCTGATTTTGACTATGATGCATATTATGTAGTAAGTTTACTAGTCAACATGTATTGCATGAATCTAGGCACTGTATGAAAAAATAGCTGATGGGGTAGTGTTATATATAAATCTGAACAATTCTGGCTTATGCAACAAACACTGGCATCCTTCCCATTTTTAAAATGCAGGTAAGTTGATATTTTAGTCAAGATTTTGTCAAAATGTGTCGAGTCAGGAATATCAGTAACACTAGCCACTAGAGACTAGAATGTTGGAATATTATTTAGATTCAACTCAGCTCTTTCTTAGTTTCTAAATAATACAAATGTCTAATAGGAACATTTTTTCTAAAATCTTTGTGCTGGGCAGTGGGCATGAGCAGAATGCATGATAAATAATACAGAAAGAAGTAG
This sequence comes from Vipera berus, assembly GCF_964194415.1. Taxonomy (NCBI): domain Eukaryota; kingdom Metazoa; phylum Chordata; class Lepidosauria; order Squamata; family Viperidae; genus Vipera; species Vipera berus. The sequence goes on from NC_138202.1 coordinate 238,096,883, forward strand.
GAAAAAATGAAAGCAATATCCTTGTTAATATTGTTTTTTGTTTTTTAAGCATAAAACTTATTTTGGAAGGGTTTTATTTTACTAAAGTGGAATCTGCTTGAATAATACTAAGGAATTTGAAATTTGGCTTTGAGTTGCATTGGTATATTTAGTTTTTCTGATAATGCATTCCTTTATCTGGAAGAAAAAAACTTTGTGGACAATGTTGAAGGAAGTTAAAGTTTTAACTTTATTTAACTTATTTAACTTTCATTTTAAAGCTAGGTGGCCTTGTTGCTGATTAATGATATCATTTTCAGTTTTATCACTCACAAGCAATCTAAAAATCTAAAAATCTGGAGTAGTTAATGTGGGAGTCCCAATTTGTAGGATGTTGTTAAAAATAAAAAATAGCCATTTGAATTGTGCCTGTAGTCATAGTAGAAAGGGGTCCTGTTTTGCTAAAATTGATAAGAGATTATCAAAAACTTTAATTTTGAATTAGCGTGGAAACAATTCACAAAATTATTTAGTGGCTTTAAATCAGAATTTAAAATGAAAAACAGTATGTTTTTTGGTCTTTCATTTTAAAGGACTGTATAATTGGATATGTGCATATTTTATGCAAATAGCCTTTATTTTTAATATTTTAATAACCCTACTTAAAACTGTTGTGGCAGTGTGACAGATTAGTTTTGGAAGTTCCTATGGAGTTTTTTTTATATACTATTTAAATGCCAATAGAAGAAAATATATGTAGTTTCAGGGTTGAACTATGCAGTCCGTGGTGTTCTCTGAGCTTGGTTGGTTGCTTGCAGACGTTTTATTACCCAGCTAGGTAATATCATGCTAATGAGTGTGAGGCTTGCTCCCTGTTTACATTCAGTAGTAGGTTTCTCCTTAGTAATCTTGTAAGATATTCTTTTCTGCTTGATTATTTGCCTGAATAGGTTCTTATTTGGGTATTGGCTGTTGGAGGGGATATGTTGTGGTCTTTTTGTTTCACTTTCCTTTTTGTTGTCCCTTTTGAATGGTGTGAAAATATGGTTTATTTCTATGTGTCTACTGATGGCTGATTTGTCTGAATGCCAAGCTTCCAGGAATTCCTTAAAAGTGTTTGATTTAGCTTGGTGTACAGATGATGCACACAGTTCCCTGTTGAAATTTAGTTGAGTCTGTCCATGTGAAATGATGGATCATGTCTTCTGATTGCTAATTCATATTCATGGATGTGCTCTGCTAGTTTTTTGCCTGTCTGTTCTATATAGTAGTTATTGCTATCCTTACACTATGGTGTAGAAACTTCTGATTTTTCTTCATGGGGTACTTGTTGGTTAACTCAAGATGTTTTGAAGGTTTAGCTGGTTTGTGTGCTGTGGTGATGCTGTGTGGTTATAATAGCCTCTTGGTTGTTTTTGAGATGATTTGGATATATAGCAGTGTTATACTTTTCATACCTTGTTACACTGTAGTGAGTTGAGTGATCAGGCATTATTTTTATATAAAGTTGCATGGGTATCCATTTTGTTGGAAGAAGTTGTGCAGGTGATCTGTTTCCTTTTTCTGTTGTTCCAGATTGCTGCATTGAGTTTGAACTTGTCTGAATAACATTCTTATACAGCTCCTCTTATGGGATGTTGGGTTGTTATTTTGGTAATGGAGCATTTGGTTAGTGTGGGATGTTTTTTCTGCAGCAATCCGGAACACTGGGGGTCCCAGCTGCTGAAGGCATTCCACAGATACAATGCTTTGACCCTCCACTCTAATTGCCTCCCAGAAGCTTCTGAAACAGGAGTTTTTTCCCAGGGGGTATATGTGGGTTGATGCCAGATGCCATTTGAAAAGTATCTTTGTATATTTTGTCTATTAGCTTTTATATTTTTAATTCTCATTGTCATTACTGTTCTTTAAGTTATGACCAGCTAAGTATTGCATATGATTGCAGCAGGATATATATGTGATTGATAAGCAAATACGTAAAATGGAGAAGTACTGATTTTTGTTACCCATATTTTCACAGCCAATATGAGTAACAAACACCTATGTTCATGTTTCCTTCCAGTTGTATTTGCAGTTTTTTGCTAATATTTCTCTAGACCTTTTTTGGTATATTTTACTTCATTTAATGCTATGTACAGTGAATATTAATTTGGCATATTTCTTGTTGACAGAATATAGTAGATGACAGTGAAATAGATGCTGCCTTGTACCATTCAAAATATACATTGTTTAATGTGTATATTTGTAAAAGGATACAATATTTGATGTACTATATCCCCCGAGGACATATTTTTCTGTTGGTTGCTAAAATGGCATATAATAAGCTTTGTATTTTTCAAGTATTTTGTGCAATAATATTTATTAAAATTGTTGGCTACCCATCTTAGCACTAGATAACTCTGGGCAGCTATAATATTAAAAGGATGAAAATATACAAAACCTATGCACAATGTGAAGAAAATACTATAAAAATATTAAAACTCAATCCTGACTACAAGATGGGGAGGGAGGGAGGGAGTAGGATGAGCAGGTAGGGAGGATCTGTTATTAATCTATATTCGTGACTTAAATTCAAGAGTAACAGTGGCACATGGCAGAATGCAGAGATATGGAAACTTCCTCTTCTGTTCAGCTACCGGCTATCCAACTAACCTATGTACTCAGCTTCTAGCATTTGCAGTGGGTGGTGCTTGAATATGCCTCTCTTGAATTAAGGCAGCAGTGGCATCTCAGGGGGGATAGTGAAAGAATGATGCTAGAAATTGCAGAGGCAGGCGATTGTTGAAACAATGTAGAGAAAAAGGGGAAAGAGGGATGAGGTACATCAGAAGCCCTGTGAAAAGTTGGATGGAGTTTTCCTTTCATATTGTGTATGCTTCTGTGGCATTCCCAGGCAAAAGAAGGAACAAACTTTGATAGTGCTTCCACCTTGCCTGTGCAGTGTATTTTTTAAAAAATTGTGACCGTGTATTTTTTTAAAATTGTGACCACTTCAGCTGTATATTGTCTGCTAACTATTTCCTAAGAGGTAATAATTCACAGTCTGAGATGTTTTAATTGTTTAATTTTTTCAGGCTGCAGTAGGAATGGAATTCAGAATAGAACTAATTACAATTCAGATTTCATTTACACCAACGGAAGTGGGGAATGTATTATAACAGGAATTTTAAGCACCATATTCTAGTAGATGTGATTGATGGCGGTTCCTGTTTCTGTTACGTTTCTTCCTCATTCCACTTTAAGTCAAAGTACAAATGGTGTGCATAACTAGCGCAGTAAGGAACATTCATTTTTAAGGAGTCAGAAGCAACCCTTTGCCAGAATTAGTGTATTTATGATAAGACCACACATGAACAGTATTTCTCCAAAACTGCTGTGCTATCCTACAAGTATTTGGTTTCAGTAAATTTCTGACAATTGAATGGGAATATGGTGCAGTCATTTTTGGCATGTTGTTATATTTGCTGGCTAGCTTGTTTTGAAATCATCATAATGCTCTTCAACTTTATAGGATAATACTGTATTTAAAATAAAAAATTGGAACTAAACTATTATAGCAATATTAAAAAATGAATGAACTTATGTATGAACATTGCCTAGGTTATTGATTTCACCATTGAGAAAACACAGTTTGATTCTTAAGAGCTTCATATGGATTTTATATGGTCCCCAAGAATTTCTCCAGGTGATAACACACGAATACATATTTTTAGTAGTAACGTTGAGCAAAACACATAAAAGGAATGAAGATTGTTGTTGTTAGTTGCGAAGTTGTGTCCGACCCATCACGACCCCATGGACAACGTTCCTCCAGGCCTTCCTGTCCTCTACCATCTTCTGGAGTCCATTTAGGCTCACGCCTACTGCTTCAATGACTCCATCCAGCTACCTCATACTCTTGTCATCCCCTTCTTCTCTTGCCCTCAATCTTTCCCAGCATTAGGCTTTTCTCCAGTGAGTTCTTCCTTCTCATTAGATGGCCAAAGTATTTGAGTTTCAACTTCAGGATCTGGCCTTCTAAAGAGCAGTCAGGGTTGATCTCTTCTAGGACTGAGCGGTTTGATCACCTTGCAGTCCAAGGGAATGAAGATATATAGTATACATATCCACTTTCCATCATGATGTTCTGTTCCAGCCTCCGTGAGTCCTTGTTATGCTCACAAGGAGAAACCCCTCTTCCAAGAAACAGGCAAGAACCGCAAGAAAAAACCAACCCCTTTTATTCTCACAGACCTGAGTCAATGTCCAAGGCAAACAAACACAGTCCACAGAAACTTGATCCTCAACACAAACGGTTGCCTTTGGTAACCAGCACCTCCCACACCTTCCCTTTTATAATTCAGCCAAGGCATGGCTTCCTAATGCCTTCTCCTTTGCCTTTGGAGCCGCCCCATTGCATTCCTCTGTCCTACTCGCTTCTTTTGCCTGTGCTTTCATGCATCCTGGATTTGTCCCAGCTGTTCTTCATCATTGTCCAACTCAGGCTCCCAGCACAACTGTGTCTCGGCGAGTAGAGGGGCTAGGCTCCTTGTCCCACTGTAAGTCTTGGAGCTCCTCAGAGCCTTCCTCTAACTCTAATGTCACTCCAGGCCCCTCCTCCTCATCTGATTCCTCAGACTCAGCTGCTGGATCCACTGGCTGGATGGCGAGGAATCACAACACATGATATGTTCAACCAAAGCTTTCTTATAATGCTTTTTAGAAAGATAAAAAGTGCAGGCCAGGATACTAAACATAGTTGGACCTGTGCTAGTTTTATCCCAAGTATACTCATGCTATTTTATGGAATGGTGCAAACTATATAGAGACTGCCTTACAAGCCTGCATCCCACCATTAGGAAATAAATGCATTAAGTGCATATGAACTGTATATACCGTATTTTCCGGCGTATAAGATGACTTTTTAACCCATGAAAATCATCTCAAAAGTTGGGGGGTCGTCTTATATGCCCAGTCGTCTTATACGCCGGAAAATAGTACATAAATCAATTGAGCGCCCCCGTTCTTGCAAAGCAACTTCAAGCCTCCTTAGTCCAGTCCCCCCTCCAACGTGACTCTCCCTTCCCACCCCCAAGAGCCTCTCAGCCCCTTCCCCTCCCCTTTGCAAACGCCAGACCCCGGGAGCTCTTGCGTCTATTCCAAAGGGTGGGTGGAAGGAAAAGCCCCTTTTGGCTCCGGCTTGGCTGCAAGTCAGCGAGCCCGGGAAGGCACGCCCTCCCCTCTCACTGTGGAGGAAGCAGGGCAGGCTGGTGACTGGCGGGAGCCGGCAGGGCAGTCCTGCGCACGCGCGCGCTCCCCGGCTCCTAAGGAGTCCTCGGGGAGCTATGGCAGGTGCCTCACGCTCTTCCCTCTTGAGGCAGCATCGGCGGAGCCGTCCAGTGTCGGGCGGGAGCCAGCAGTGTGCGTGTGTGCAGGACTGCCCTGCTGGCTCCCGCCCGACGCCGGACAGCTCCGCCGATGCTGCCTCAAGAGGGAAGAGCGTGAGGTGCCTGCCATGGCTCCCCGAGGACTCCTTAGGAGCCGGGGAGCGCGTGCGCAGGACTGCCATGCCGGCTCCCGCCAGATGCCAGCCTGCCCTGCTTCCTCCACAGTGAGAGGGGAGGGCGTGCCTTCCTGGGCTCGCTGATTTTCCGGCGTATAAGACGAAAAATCTTGAAAATCATCTCAAAAGTTGGGGGGTCGTCTTATACACCCAGTCATCTTATACGCCGGAAAATACGGTAATTTAGTTTGGTTTTGCCCACTCCTTTCCCCCAGTTTGAATAAACCTAAATTATACTTTGGGTTGTTCATTATTAAAATTGCTTTATTTTATGTATAGATATATATTTATGAGTTTCTTGGAACCAGAACTGATGCTAACTTATTTCTTTACAGCTTTGGATAAATCACAGTCCAAGCGGGATGGAGGTTTTAAAAGTAGCTGGAGCTTTGATCATTCAGAAGAAAGTGAAGGAGATACAGAGAAAGAGTAAGGATACTTTACTCTAGGCGGTTGAAAAATATATAGTAATAGAACCTTGAATAATAATTCATTACTAATAAGATATTCCGCTTACCTATTCTGATTTTCTTATGCACAAGTATTATAGCATAATTTAAACACAGAGAAATTAGTTTCTTTTTACATAATATGTGGTGCATTTTCAACCTAACCTTTTTCAAAATATGCTATTCTTTATTCCAAAAATAACTAAACATTTTAAAATTCCTAGAATTTATAATATAGGTATGATTGAATTAAAGACTGTACTTAATTTAGATTTTAAAAATGAGATTCTTTTTTAAGAAATACTACAGAAATAATATTTCCAATTATTCATGTTTGTGCCTTCTACATTTTATTTCTGAATGTTTGAAAACTGTAGACCAGGTAGAAAGAAACATTATCAAATGAATGCTACCTACATCTACTGGAGAGGTGTTTCCCCCCTCCTTTTTTTTGCCTACGCATGCAATATAAATTGAGAAATATTGCCAAGGTTATAAAGTCTGAGATTCTTAACTAGGAAAGGTGAGATAAATTGAACAGTCTTGAAACCATAAGGTCATCTTCTATAATTAGATTTTTATGGGACTGAATTGCATTTTATTTTTATTTTTCAAATTGTACAGATTTAGAATAGAGGAGCAGATTAACACTCTTTTCCTAATAAATAGGCTGATGTGATAACAATTACTAACACTTCAAATGTTTATTTTAGTGAGAATGACATAAATAAATATGAAAATGTTTGAATATAAACTAAATATATCCTCTAGAACCTAGATCTTCTGATCCATATTTTTCTAAATATAAAATATGTAAATGCATATGAATTTGTACAGTTTATATACAAATTAACTTAAACAGTTTTTGATATGTATAAATAGTAACGTAAGTCATATTCCCTAAGCAGTGGAATATTTCAGTATTGAAACAGCAAGAGAGAGAAAAGGAAATGAAAGATGGATGGATGGATGGATGGATAGATCCACAGATGGAACTATGTGTGTGATGGGAGAGTGGTGTGTAGTTTTAAGTTAAACAAAATGTCTTAATATTCTTGGTATACACATTGTTAATTTTAGGGGTTTCTTTTTTCCCCTCTATCCCAAGATAAGAAATGAACCTATGTTATAGCAAAAGTACAAAGTATATTTTTATGCCATTAATTATCGTCCTATTAATTAATTTGATGAGATTTATTATGCATGCACCCAAAGACTCTACGTATTTCAGTTACGTTTTACCCCAAATTGTAAAAGCAGTCTTTGGTGCTTGTTAACTTTAACTGTGAACTCCAACAGTAAGTATAATTAATTACATAGCCACAATGTGGTTACTGGAAACCAAAAGGGAGACAATGGCATCTTCAGGGAAATTGTAGTTTGTAGGTAGCAATTCTTAACCAGATGAATTGTGTGTTTGTGTTTGTGCACATGCAGTCATTAAAAAAGTCAAGATTAAAGCCATTGCCATGTGATGAAGCCCTGCTCTTTTATATGTGCAATACATGTAAAAAAAAAAAAGATGGGCTTTTACTCTCATGATTGTGGCTGCCATTTTGATGTTTTTTGCCATTCCGTGCAGATGCCCTTGAATTTCTTTGCCAAAGTCCTCTAAAGGCTCAGGCTACTCAACAGTCATGTTTAGTGCTTCTGTGTGTCTCTGCATATTTAGGGATCAGAGCAATATGTAAAATTCACAACACAATAAACTATGATCTACTGTTTCAACATTAATATTATCACAGTGACAGCATCTTCTGAAATCTACCATACAAGTAAAGTAGTCCTTGGTTAAAAAATGTAATTGGGACTGGAATTTCCATTGCTTAGCATTGTACATGTGAAGGAAGACATCATATGACCACATTGCTTACAGATGGAAATCTTGGTTGTCCCCATTGCTGTCATTAAATCAGGATTGCAAATTATTAAGCGAAAACCTTCTCATGACTTCCTGACAGCTTCCAACAAGCAGAGTCAATGGAGAAGCCAGCAGGAAGTTGCAGCTTGCAAACAGACCAGTGGGCAGATAAGCGTCTGCCCCTGCCTAGTGCAGACTTAGCTGCACTGCGCTGGCTGGGCTGGGGGTGGGATGGTGCAGAAACCACTCTGTGCTCTGGTGCCCAATCAGATCTTTGCTATCTTCTTCCACTGCTGATGAGAAGCACTGCCTGGTCCTTTGTGAGGTAGCTGATGGCGGAGGATGGCCTTCGTGAGGCCTTGCAATATAGGTAGTCCCTGGCTTATTGAGGGCGGAGTTGAATAGGACCCTGCGATTGTAAATGCAGGCAGGACTCCAAGTGCAGTTCAAGATTGCAGATAGCAGTCACAAGATGCATTTCAACCAGACATAACAGAACTGGTTGCCAAACATTTAAAATGAGGTCATGTGACCATTGAGGGGGACATTTTACTATGGCCAGAATTGCTTTGTGGGCCACAAAGCGCCCTTTCTGAGGCCATTGTAACTTTGAACAGTTGTTGAATGGCCGGTCATAAGTCAAGGACTAAATGCGCTGGACTTCAGCAACAACCCTACGTCTGCCTGGGAGAACAGCTAGATTTTCAGAGACATTTAAAATATTAAGGTGGGAGCCATACTGATTTCTGGGGGAAATATTATATAGGGCAGGTGCTGAGACTTTTTTGTCTCCTGGATGTTGTTTTTTTGTTTTTTTTTTTGTTTCCTGGATGTCAACAAATGACGTTGTTTAACAGAGGGAACCAAGAGTATGCCTATTCTCCCCAATCTTATTGGGCGGGCACAAACAATGCGAGATATACAGTTCCTCAAATAACTAAATCCAATGCCATAAAGTCCTTTATAGATAATAATGAGCATCTGGAATTGTCCCCGTATGCCCCTAGCAACTAGTATAGGTCATAGAGCAATGGAATCACATGGTATAACAGACCATGTCCGTCACTACCTGCATTGCCATATTCTGGATCTGTTGTAGCCTCTAAATGCTCTTGAGAGGCAGCCTTTTAATAATGCATATTAATATGTGATGTAGGAACTCCAGGGGTTCATATTTTTCCAGGGCAAAGCTGCTTGTTAGTAGAATAGAAGTAAGTGTAATATTAGTAATAGCACTTAAACCAGACATGTCAAACTCGCGACATCACGTGACGTCGCACAACGTATCAGGACAGTTTTGCTATTGCCGGCAATGAGGTGGGCGTGGCTTCTGGATGACATGTCCAGCCCACGGGCCGGGGGTTTGACACCCCTGACTTAAACACTCACCAAATGATAGCTTATCGGGTATCTTTATCAGTGAAAGCTATGAGATATTGTAGCAAAAACACACATATACACAAACACAGTTATTGTGGCATGCTGTATTTGAGAGTGACACCAAGAGTTGGGCTAGTTGGAGATGTGACAATGTATTTAAAGTACTGTACAGGTCAAATCCCTTTCTTAATGTTATACAGTACCAGGGAGATATATATATATATGTATATGTATATGTATATGTATATGTATATGTATATGTATATGTATATGCATATGTATATGTATATATGTATATATGTATATATGTATATGTATATATATGTATATATATGTATATATATATATGTGTGTATATATATATATATATATATGTGTGTGTGTGTGTGTGTGTGTGTGTATATATATATATATGTGTATATATACATATATGTATATATATACATATATATATATATATATATATATATATATATATATATATATATATATATATATATATATATATATATATATATATATATATATATATATATATATATATATATATATATATATATATATATATATATATATATATATATATATATATATATATATATACCGTATATACTTGAGTATAAGCCGAATTTTTCAGCCCACTTTTTGGGCTGAAAAATTCCACTTCGGCTTATACTCCAGTCAACAAAAAAACTTACAGAGGACTTGTGCGCGGCCGAGGCTTTGGTGCTTCCGGGATCGCGCGCACCTCTCCCAAGCCACCACCATCCGGAGACCTGCCGAAGTTTGGGGAGGTTTGGGGAGGTGCGCACGCACCTCCCCAAACCTCCCCAAACGTCGGCAGGTCTCCGGACCTCCGCGCCTTGCCTGCCTGCTTCTTTCCGCAGCGGAAAGAAGCAGGCAGGCAGGGCGCGGAGGAACGGAGACCTGCCGACGTTTGGGGAGGTTTGGGCGCCTCCCCAAACCTCCCCAAACGTCGGCAGGTCTCCGTTCCTCCGCGCAGACCTGCCGACGTTTGGGGAGGTTTGGGCGCCTCCCCAAACCTCCCCAAACGTCGGCAGGTCTCCGTTCCTCCTGCCGACGTTTGGGGAGGTTTGGGCGCCTCCCCAAACCTCCCCAAACGTCGGCAGGTCTCCGTTCCTCCGCGCAGACCTGCCGACGTTTGGGGAGGTTTGGGCGCCTCCCCAAACCTCCCCAAACGTCGGCAGGTCTCCGTTCCTCCTGCCGACGTTTGGGGAGGTTTGGGCGCCTCCCCAAACCTCCCCAAACGTCGGCAGGTCTCCGTTCCTCCTGCCGACGTTTGGGGAGGTTTGGGCGCCTCCCCAAACCTCCCCAAACGTCGGCAGGTCTCCGTTCCTCCGCGCAGACCTGCCGACGTTTGGGGAGGTTTGGGGAGGCGCCCAAACCTCCCCAAACGTCGGCAGGTCTCCGGACGGCGGCGGCTTGGGAGAGGTGCGCGCGATCCTGGAAGCACCGAAGCCTCAGCCGCGCACAAGTCCTCGGTAAGCTCCGGGCGGTCACTTGCTTCGCGTCTCCTGAGGGAAGGGGGGGCGCCTGGAGCGGGCGTGTTTCCTCGCTTGCTGGGCGCCGCGATTTGCCCGGGGAACGCGCGTGCCCCGAATGGCAGCGTGGAGCGAGGAAGCGGACAGCCAGGGCTTCCCCGAGAGCCGCGGCCACACAGGGTATTCCTGTGTATTCAGGCTTGCAAAATGGCGGATCGAGCCTCTGCTGGTGGCAGAGGCTTGCAGAACGGCGGATCGGCTTATACTCGAGTCAATAACTTTTTCCAGTTTTTGGGGGTGAAATTGGGGGTCTCGGCTTATACTCGAGTCGGCTTATACTCAAGTATATACGGTATGTGTGTGTGTATATATATATATAAACGAAACATATAATAAGTACAGAAATTAAGATAAAAATAAAATTAAAATCATCTGTGCAATAAATTAAAATTAAAAACTAAAAATAAATTAAAAATTGTAAATATAATTAATTAAAATGCCTGTCAGTCCAGGTCAGCCTGGTGGAATAGGAGTGTTTTGAGGCCGCGGCAAAAGGAATGGAGATTTTGGGCCATCCGAAGCTCGGGGGAGCTGATTCCATAGGACTGGCGCTCCCACAGAGAAGGCCCTCCCCCTGGGGAGGATGTATGTGTATATATATACACATACATACATACATACATACATACATACATACACACACACACACACACACACACACACACACACACACATATACACATTGGTTTGTGCTTAAATTGTAAGCCGCAGGAGATATATATATATACAGTATAGCTCCTCAGGATCCTAGCTGAACTTGCTATCTCAGGGCTATGCCTTTGCAGCATCACACTGGCCTAATGCTAACACTGATTTCAGCATTCTCCTTACCCTGGTAGTTCATATGGTCGCGCATTTCTTTCTTCTCAGATCACTAGGAGGGTCTGCTTTTTTTTCCTCCCTGCTGTTGCTTCCTTATGTTTTGTTCTAAAGCAGCTTTCAGTTTTTGGATTGCATTGATTGATTTATTGCCCTTAAATCATTTTAAAGAGATATAGTGTAGTGTTAAAGGCACTGGGCTGGAAACTAGGAGACTGAATTCGAATATTGTCTTACGTTGGAAGCCAAAATAGGTGACTTGGTGCCAGTCACACACTCTCTGTCCTTGGACAGCAACTGTTGCAGAGGATTTCCCCCCCCCCCAATGTTGAGTTTTATTAAAAGACTTTAATATAGCAACAAAATAACGTAATGTTAGACTTGCCAGACAGGTAGGAAGGAGGAATGGAGATTTGAGGGGATCATACATAACATTGCAGTTTTGAAATCTGCAATGCTAAAATGTTGAATTTTATGAGCCCTGTTTTTGAAATAAAATTGTATGCAAACTTCATCTTTAAATAAAATAGTGCTGTTTTTCTAGAGAAAAAAGATCAAGTGAAAATATTCTTTGAAATACGAACATTTTGTAACGATTGTTGAAACCCGGTTCTGTGGTCTTATTCTATAAGTCAGTTGGTGAAAGTTTAAATATATTTTTCTTCTTATGTAGTGAAGCCAATTTGCTGGCGTTTGATGAAAGCGATGGAACTTGCAGTCCCAATGGTGAAAGAAAAGTGAGCATATAAAATATAATGTACATTTATTCACTTTACAAATGCCCTATTACAGTTGCTAAGTGAGTCATGCATGATTTTATGATTTTTTTGCCATGGTTGTTAAACAATTCACTGCCATTAAGTGAATCATGCGATGATTAAGTGAATCCAGCTTCCCCCATTGACTTTGCTTGTCAGAAGCTGGCTGGCAAGATTGCAAATGGCAGTCACATGAAATACGCCCCCACCCACCAAGGAGGCTGCAACCATTGTAAACACATACCGGTTGCCAAGTGCCCACATTTTGATCATATGACTGTTGGGATGCTATGACAGTCATAAGTGTGAGGACCCATTGTAAGTGACTTTTTTAAATTGTAACTTATGCTGTTGTAACTTTGAACAATTACTAAATAATAGTTGTATGTTGGGGACAACCTATGTAGGATATTTACTACTTTGCATAGTGTTTGTATCATGAAAAATATAAAATTATTAGCAGCCTGGTAATTAAACTCTCACGTTTCTTTGGAAATTAAGAAATAATTATTGTTTGTTTACAATGGTATATATGTTTGTGTGGTGTTGAACAGATAATGTCAAGAAATCAGTAATTCATTGTCTTATCAAAAATGCCAGATCACTTGACAACAATTTGTTTACACACAGCACCAGCTCATAATGTAGCTTACTTTGACTTCAATGAAAATTAATAATACTATGTGAATATATTCAATGTATTTGGAACCGTATGTGTTATTATTTTTACTTTTGACGCCAAGCTAAAAATTAACTAAATTTGTGGATTCATTTCATTTCATTTTATTAATTTCGGAAATATAGGTAGTCCTCGAATTACAACCATTTTTTAGTGACTGTTCAAAGTTACAATGGCACTGAAAAAAGTGACATGACCATTGTTCACACTTATGTCCATTGTAGCATCCCCATCTGATCAAAATTCAGACACTTGGCAACTGTACTGCATCCAGTTTTGGTCACCACATTACAAAAAAGATGTTGAGACTATGGGAAAAGTGCAAAGAAGAGCAACTAAGATGATTAAAGGCCTGGAGACTAAAACATATGAAGAACGGTTGCAGGATTTGGGAATGGCCAGTCTAGAGGAAAGAAGGACTAGGGGGGATATGATAACAGTATTCCAGTGTTTGAGAGGCTGCCACAAGGAGGAGGAGGGGGTCAACTTATTTTCCGAAGCACCAGAAGGCAAGACAGGAAACAAAGGATGGAAGCTAATCAAGGAGAGAAGCAACCTGGAATTAAGGAGAAACTTCCTAGCAGTGAGGACAATTAACCAGTGGAACAGCTTTTGCTTTCAGAAGTTGTGGGTGCTTCATCACTGGAAGTTTTTAAGAAAAGACTGGACAGCCACTTGTCTGAAATGATATAGGGTGTCCTGCCTGAGCAGGGGGCTGGACTAGAAGACCTCCAAGGCCCCTTCCAGCTCCATTCTGATTGATTGATTGATTGGTGGTTCATATTTATGGCGGTTGCAGTATTCTGGAATCATGTGATCCCCTTTTGCAATCTTTTGACCAGCGAAGTTAATGGGGAAGCCAGATTTACTTAATCATGTTTCAAACTTAACAGCTGAAGTGATTCGCTTATCAACTGTAATAAGAAAGGTTGTAAGTGGGGCACTTAACAACTGTCTCACTTAGCAGTAGAAATTTTTGGGCTCATTGTGGTGTAAGTTGAGGGCTACCTGTGTTCAGTAGATAGCCCCCTACCCCCAATTTCCTGGGCAGCATACATTTTTTAAAAAAAAAAAACATAAGGTGTAGAAAAGTATTTCATTCAGAAAATTTTAATCCTGCTATTTGAGCAGGATCTTTCAGTGTGGGGACATTTGAGGCAGTATGAAATGGATTGAAAATGTTTTAGTATTTGAAAGCTTAACAGAAGTATAGTTTCCTATTTTAATATGATGGTTTTTGTTGTTTTATTTCAGCCATGTCGCCACCATTTAGTAGGTTTTGGAGTCAGAAATGATACCTTAAGGACATACAGCAGACGAAACAAAAGTGACACTCCTGGAACTTTAAAAAGCACGCCAACTGGACTTAGCATATCGGGAAGCAGCAAGAAAATATGGTGTAGTGCTTTTCAGATGATCTCAAAATTGTTTAATATATAGTATATTTCTGGAGGAAATGTTAGTTATGAGAGTGCTCCTAACACTGTTCAACTGTCTGTTTCCACTTCGCTGATGTATTTTAAGCAAGTATAAGAACACATCTATTATAATATCCAAATATTATTATAGATATTGGAATATATAATTATGTGTTAAAATGTCTCAACTACACAGAACTTTACAGAAACAGAATGAACAGATAGGAGCGCACTATTTGTGCTATTGAACAATCAAAAAGAGGGGAAAATATTCCCTTTCCAGTTAAAGTTTATGGTGTATCCAGTGACGTCTGCATTGTTAGGAAAAGAGTTGCCGGTGGATAATATCTTCTGTTGCCAATATCTTCAGTTGCTATGTTTATTTATTTATTTATTAGATTTATATACCGCCCTTCTCCCGAGGGACTCAGGGCGGTGGACAGGGCAATTAAAATATAACATACAAAAGTTAAAAATAGATTAAATTAAATTTAGCCCCAAACAAAATAAATTTAATAAATGTTGAGTTGTACAATGAAAAATCACAGTATGCAAGGGACAAAATTAGACCTAAGCTACTGAAGACTATGTGTTCCAATAGTAGTATTATGCTACACTAATGGCTTGTGATGTGCTTTTAAATAAAGAGTTACGGCCACATTTTTCCAACAAAGGAATATGCCCTATACCAGGGCTTTTCAACCTTTTCACCTATTGTACCACTTTTAGGATATGGCAACATCGGAGTACCACCAGTCGCCTGTCAAAAACTTGATGAGCAAAAAATATATATGAAAAAAGCGATGAAGTATAGGTAGTCCTCAACTTACAACAGTATGCTTAGTGACTGTTCGAAGTTACAGTGGCACTGAAAAAAGTGCCCCCCAAGCCACAACCGAGCAAGACACCTGTCTGCCCGCCTGGCAGTGCTCTTCCTCCTGTCCGAGGTTTTCGTTGTTGTGAGCATTTCTGCTGAGGATTGGCAGCGGGGGTGGGGTGGGATGGTGTTTGGTTTTTATTCCCCCCCCCTGCTGGGTGCTTGCAGCAGGTTTTGGTCATTTCACATGACCCTGGGACACTGTGACCATCATAAATATGAATCAGTTGCCAATCATCTGAATGAAAATCAGAAGACCCTGGAGATGCTGCAAAATTCCAGTTGATCGGCGCTTCTTCTGGGCTCAGCAGAAGCACCAGGATCAGCGCTGAGCTCCAGCTGGAGCCTAGTGCTGATCCTGGCGCTTCCACTCAGCCCTGACAGCCCTGCAGCTCCAGCCATCTCTCGCTCAGGCTGCTGCCACCGGTTCAGCTCGTTGCCTTCTCCCACTACCACTTTTCTAGGATGGTCGCGTACCACCTGCCAGGTGCCAATGTACCACACGTGGTACCCGTACCACTGGTTGAAAAGCCCTGACTATACTACAGGCTTGATGTCTGCTTTTCAGAAAATGCTGACTTAGGCTATTGTTGCATCAATTTTCTTTTAATCCTAGAGCATTGTTTTTGAAATTTTGCATCATGGCTTATACCAATTTGTGTAAAAATAAAAACTGTCTTTAGCAAACATTCAAATAATTGTTCTCTTTCCCCTCCAGCCAGAGCAGCCACAATCTTGCTAGTGCCTTGGTTGGAGGACAAAGAGGAGAAGTTTTTGAAATGCTACCTAGCGAATGAATTAATTTATAGTTATTTTTTCTTGAATTTAATAAACTAAAACTTTATATTAATTGTTGCATTTCCTTGCAAACCATGCCAGAAATGTCTTCTCAAATTACGCCAATTTGGTAGCAGCTCTGTGGTTTCTGGAAACAATTCAGTATGTTCTGGATCAATACAAAATTCTCTGGTTTGATAAATTTGGCATATCCCTACTTCTTTATATTGATCTTATCAGTGATCATTGTTATAGCTTAGATTCACCAATCGTGTTTAAAATCTTAACAGATGTTATGGCTTTACCTTCTACAGCTCAAAAGAAAGTAAATTCTTCTCTTGAAATCTTTACTAGTTGAAAATAAAAAAAATAGTTTTAGTATTTCCCTTGTACTGTGAAATTAAGCAATGTTAATTTTATATATTCTTCAGGTGAATAAAATGAATTGAAATAGTTTGATTTTTAGATCTTTTAGGGAGGATCTGCAAGTTTTGTCTTTCTAGTTATAATCAAAAGGGAAAGATAATAAAATCATACCCAGTAAAACTTGTATAATTAGTAACCACAACTATATCTAGTAATTCTTCGTCAGCTCTTTTGTTTTTATCTTTAATCTCCTTTGCCCATTTACTAAGCAATATTTCCTAACGCATTTGCTGTGATCATCATCACCAAGATTATTAACTAGTTTTTTGAAATGGACAAATTTGTTTCAAGATAGAATTATCTTTTTTCTTTTGATTTTGTATTTACTGTTTAAAAGAAAAACAAAAAGAAAACAAGCAAAAAGAAGGAAAAAACGGTTCAGGAATATTTATAAGTGAACAAAGGAATTTCTATACACACAATGCTTAGCATTTCTTTGATTAAAAATTAACCGTAGAAAACATTTAAGTTGCATTTAACTACATTAACTAGTTTTAATAATGTAAATAAGAGTTTAAATATCTGAGCCTAGTGCCCAAACCTTTAATAATACTGAAACTTCAATTGTTATTCAGTTATTAAGAATGAACTTGTGAAACAAATTATTTGTGTGTGTGTGTTGAGAAGAAATAAAAAAGTGCAACTTTTTTGGGAAAGATTTTTTCCCCACCCTGCTACACTGGCTGCAGAACATCAGGATCCTTCCTATTTCCTGTACTGGCTGCCAGTTGCTACTAATGAAGCACTTAAGCAATTGCTACGATTAGACAATGTGGTCGAAGCTCCGATCCATCCATTCGTTCATTCATTTGGAGAATAAAATGACTTTTAAGACTATTTAAAATGAGTTGAACATTTGGTCCTGTTGTGAATAATAATAATACTTTTTCTATTTTATTATTATGTTTGCAGTGTAAATACTGAAAATATATCCTATTCAGAATCAGAAGTCCAGGCCAGACATCTTTGTGCTCACACACAAACGCGAGTAAAAACAGCGGCCCAGAAGTAAGTTCTAAAAGCCATAGGCTACTAGTCTGACTTTATTGGGTTTGTCTTCTGTGCAATTTGTACTCAGTAGATAAACATGATGTGCTATTCATAGAATCAGAGACAAGAGGGGATCTTTGTGGTCATCTGGTCTAATCCCTGCTCAGTGCAGGATTGATTAGAGAAGGGTCCCCCACCCTTGGTCCGTGGACTAGTACCGGGCCACGGCATACCAGCAACTGGTCCACATAAACAGCCCTATCCGTGGGATGCAGGCAGTACATGAAACTATCCCCCCTCCGGTCCATGGAAAAACCTCTCCATGGAACCGGTTCCTGGTGCCCAAAAGGTTGGGGACCTCTGGATTAGAGCATCTATGATAGATGGTAATCCAGCTTCTGTTTGAAAACCTGAGCAAAAAGGAACTAACCGCTTCATATGGCAGCCTATTCTTCTTTCTGAAAGCTGATCTTTTGGGGTAGTTTCTTCTAAGGTCTGGTTTGATCCGACTTCCTTGTAATAGTGATCCATTTATAATGGTCCTGTCCTCTGGGCTAATGTAGAATTTAAAAGATTGGGTCAGCCTTTCAGATATTTGAACACTGATATCAGGTTTCCCTTCAGTCGTTTCTATCTAGACAAAATGTGCCAGTTTGGTATAGTGATACCACCTGCTATCACATTCCAGTTTGTGGAAGTACCATTGATGAACATTCCTACAGCAGTGTTCAGTAAGCTACATTATCCACTTAGAATTCATCTAACTGGCCTTCCCTTTAACCAGTTTGTTAATGAGAATGCCAGGAGAATCTTTGTCAGATGCTTTGTTGAAAATAGGGTACATTATGTCTACAGTACTGCTACAGCCTGCTATGGAACCTAACCAAAAATGAGTAGTCCAGATTAGTCCAGCAAGGTTTATTCATGATACATACATGCTCGATTATGAATTACTGAATTCTATATACAAAACAATCTTTTTGGAATTTTCTTAGTTATTTATGTCAGACAGACAGATCTGTAGTTTCTTGGATCAATTATTCTCCGTTTTGAAGATAGGGATAATATGCACCCTCCAGTTATTCTGGATTTATTAAAGATATAAGGATTCACCTAAAGTTATCAGCAAGGCCAGTCACTCTCCTAAAATGTATTTCCTTTGAACTAAAAGATTTAAATTTATTCAAGATAGAACAAGTATCCCTGAATATATTTCTATCCATCTCAAACTTTAGTTCAGTTCAGTTCCATCCTTCATCCTGTTCTTCACAGTTTCCCAATAGGATACATACTCTCTAGTGCCAGGGGTAGGCAACCTCGGCTCTTTTATGACTCATGGACTTCAACTCCCAGAATTCCTGAGTCAGCTATGCTGACTCAGGAATTCTGGAAGTTGAAGTCCATGAGTCATAAAAGAGCCGAGGTTGCCTACCCCTGCTCTAATCAGAAGGTGAAGCCAAAATACTAGTTAAATGGGTCTGCCTTCACTTTGGTCTCTTTAGCATTTTTCATTTTAATTGAGCAACTGGTATATTTTTGTCTTTTTTGAATGTTGAGTGCATCTGAAGAAGGCTTTCTTGTGTGTGATTTTTAGCTTTGTTTGCCAGCCTCCACTCATTCTGAGTTGTAGCTTTCCTCTCTATAGTTCTGTGCTAACTGTTTGTATTGTTCTTAGTGATATTTCTTTCATCTGTGTATAGTCATTTTATTTGTTTGATTCAGCTGTTCATTAAGTTCTTTGTGTGTCTATGTTAGCTCCATTAGTTTGACATTTGAATTATTTTCAATTGTGCTTTTAGTATCTCTTTTTTTGACGGGAACTCTCACTATTTAAATTTCTTTTTCCATTAGTTTCCGCTGCTACAATACTTTCACTGTTCATGTATCACCCAATACAGTACTATAGAGGCTTTAGTTGTTGAAGTATTCAGAATTTCGAACCTGTGGAATTTAGAGTTGTTGAGTAATGTTGGATAACTTTAGTACTTCAACTTTTCCTTGTAGCAAAAATCAGTTGAGACCTTTTGAAAATTGGGTCTGATGGTGGTTTCTAATCCTTTTGCCTTTCCTTGTCCAGCTCTGTATTATATTCATTCTAATTCTTCTCGGAAATTGTATTTATGTTTGTTGGTTGAAATCTGACTTTAAAGATTGTGGGTGTGGGTGTGGGTGTTTGCAGCTTTATATGTGAATTTGAAGCTGTAACATTTGTATGGCCTAGAGCAGGGGTAGGCAACCTTGACTCTTTTATGATTCATGGACTCCAACTCCCAGAATTCCTGAGTCAGCATTAGCTGACTCAGGAATTCTGGGAGTGGGAGTTGAAGTCCATGAGTCATAAAAGAGCCGAGGTTGCCTACCCCTGGCCTAGAGCTTTATTCAAGAATGTGGTTCTGAAATTGTTTTCCATTTGTATGCTTTTGAAAGTTTCTGAAACAATCATTCTTAGTTTTTTATTTTATAATAGGGACACAGTGATGGCATTTTGATTTGTGACAGATTGCTATTTCACTACTAGACATGTGTTTTTAATACAGGAGTTATTTTTCTCAGGTTTGGCCATTTTATTTTCAACATTGTTTGTAATTTGGCAGTATTACAAAATAATGCATTTTTTTAATATTACCAAGAACCATACTCATGTCCTACAATGAGCTTCGGAGAGTCCTTTCATCTGATCCAGCAGAGTTTTTCTTACACATCTCAAGGAAAGTTTAGTTTTCCACTATCACTATGAAAGACATCTTAGCTTCTTTGGCTTATGTTGGCAGTTTCTTTAAAATACTTCATTTTTTTCAGTAAATAAATTCTAGACATATATATGGGCAACTTTTAGATGTTTTGTCTATGTAAGATGGGCACCGTACATCTGTTTTGTTTATATACTGCAGACCCATTCCAATGGATGAGATTGCACTTGGTGGCACAGAACAGATTATAGTTTTTTTCTTGCAATAAAACAGAATTTTAGGGGAGATAGTTACAAGGACGGAAGAATGGGACAAAATAGTGCTGGAGTAAGATTGAGTTCTCTCTCCTTTTTTATCTCCACTTGAGACTATTAATCAACCACTAGTGCTAAAAATTTCATGTCTAAATGTTTTTGCTTACTATGAACCTGAATAAAGGATGGCTTATCCCCCCTACCCACTCCCTTTCCTTGAAGTTTGTATTGGGCTCTTCTGCCTTGAGATCCATGGAATACCTTTAAAGAATGGAAGCTAAAGTGCTATATTCTATCTTTCCATCCAGCCTTGTGGAGGAAGAGCTGGTAACTCCCAAGTTTGCTCATTGAAGCAGGTCCTTATTTGATTACTGTATTCCTTTAAATAACTGTTGGTCACCTGAAAATAATAAGGCAATCAGCTGATAACTGCATCTGGTTTCAGTTACTTTATTTAAACGTGTAAGTTTAGTGCTACTTAACAAGTTCTGCATTTGATTTAAATATTAAAATACAGGTTTCTAAAAGCACATTTTAAAGATCTCATATTGAAAGGCTTTGTATTTTACAATATTTCTCTCTTTCATATTTTAAGCAATCGGGATCTAAAAGAAAGGTAAGCACAAGGTGAAATGGACATGATGATGAGAATGCTGTAGAAATATTTTTGTTTCCTTGCACTTCTGAATAGAATTTCTTACCTGAGATAGGTAAATGAGGATTATCAACAGATAATCATTTCTGGTTACATTTATTCATAACTTGTAAGTTCTTCAGGCTTCTGGCTTATTTTGAATAAGCAAGTGTGCCAATGCACACCTACTTCATTAGTCCCATTTTACTGCTTCTAATCAAAGCATGTCAGGAATTTGAATAAAGGTTGCCTTTAAATCAGACATGTCAAACTCGCGACGTCATATGACGTCACGCAACGTATCAGAGCCTTTTTGCCATTGCCGGCAATGGGGTGGGTGCGGCTTCCAGATGATGCATCCAGCTCGTGGGCCAGCAGTTTGACACCCCTGCTTTAGATTCTACCTTGATGTGGAAAATATAAATGATGACTTTAACTTGACACAAAACTTGGTGAATTTAATTACTGAGATGGTCTGAAGGGTATATGACATTGGAAATAAGAAAGAATCTTTAGTGTGATGGAGATGCTTATAATTTAGAATCAAAATCATGTAAAGGCTTACATGACTGGTAAAGGTTTACTTTAGCAGGACAGAAAACTTCCAAAGTTTTATAATATTAGATGGTTTTTTCTCTAGAGCTTACAGTTAACAAGAAGGCCTCATTTAACAACCACTCCCTCAGCAGCTGTTCCAGGTTACGATGGAGCTGAATGAGTGGTCCTTATGACTGGTCCTCAAAGGTTTGGCTGTCCCAGCACTCCTGCGGTTACATGATCACAGTCTGGGCACTTGGCAAATGACTGACATTTACAATGGTTGCAGCATCATTTGATAGCTATACATGACATTCTTTGCTGGCTTCTTAAAGTCAGTTAGGAAACCAGCAGTCACAAGTTGCTCTGGCAACTGGCTTGGAATCATCCATCCCTGCGTAACTTGCACCGAGGCTCATGAGCCATTGCCCCGCCGAGCAAGAACCACCATTGGTCTACTGTGCATTGCATACACCTTACCTGCCCACTGGCCTGCTTGCAAGTCCTTAATGACCCATGATTCTTGCTTACCAATGGCAACAGGGAGTGCTAAGATTGCTGTTGCTAAGCAATGCATCATGTGATGTATTTTGTGACTACGTCACTTAGTGATGGAAATTCAGGTCCCAATTACCTAGCTTAACAAAGGACTAACTGTAAGAGATTTGGAAAGGGGATGTCAGAATCATGATGGCAATAATAGATTTGGTTATTCAGATTATATTCAGTTATAATTTTTATATACTATTTAGTGCATTCAGACTTCTTTTCTGCTTAGGTTGTTATGTCTTGGCCAAGTAATGTTAATGCATCTGTTTTGATTTTCAGAATAGAAATAGAGAATGAGAAGGATTTAAATTATTTGTAAGCATTTTAAAATTGTTAAATTTTTAATTTGTTATAATTATAAAAATCAAAATTATGATAAACAATAAAATAGTTTATTGTAAGTTATAATTACAAATAATTATACAAATTATAAATTTTTAAAATTTATTTTTAATAATAGTGTATTGATTGATCTTGTAACTTTTATCAATAAAATAAAATATGGAGCATAGTCTAGTTTCGGAATAAGGAGGAAACAAAATGTGTTAATATAAGTAGTCAATAATTAGATAAATGAATGTTCTTTACAGGATATCCCAGTTTGTTCAGTGTATTGGGTTCTTGGGACCACTTTTATAAACTTAGCAGTTCTGCATACAATGTATACATTTGAGCTCAGGACAATCTGTGTTTTGGTAGGCAGTGGGGCATATGGGAATACCAGCACAACTTCAAATGTCTGTTGATGCCCCCCCCCCGACTTCTTGATCTATTTGCTCTTTTTTAAAGATCCTTTTCGTTTAAATGAATAAATGACAATGTGTCATACTTCAAAACATCTTTAATTAGCCTCTCATCATCATGTTTATTCAACCAACTAATTGTAGTCAACAAAGATCTCACCAGTAGAATATTTTGGGGTGGGGGAGGAAGGGGGCTGGTTAGTTTGTTGGTAAAAGTGTCCTGATTATTTAGTTAAGCTTTTGGATAAAGAGATGTTTTGTGGTAATACTATTTCCTTATTATCATCAGACTATTAATTTTACCAGGTTCTGATAGCTCATTACAATGATTAATAGTGTGGTTTTATCTTACCAGCAGCAATAACAAAGTTTAGAGATTACCGTATATACTTGAGTATAAGCCGACTCGAGTATAAGCCGAGACCCCCAATTTCACCCCCCAAAACTGGGAAAAGTTGTTGACTCGAGTATAAGCCGATCCGCCGTTCTGCAAGCCTCCGCCGCCGGCGGAGGCTGGATCCGCGCTCTGCAAGCCTCTGCCGCCAGCAGAGGCTCGATCCGCCATTTTGCAAGCCTGAATACACAGGAATACCCTGTGTGGCCGCGGCTCTCGGGGAAGCCCTGGCTGTCCGCTTCCTCGCTCCACGCTGCCATTCGGGGCCCGCGCGTTCCCCGGGCAAATCGCGGCGCCCAGCAGGCGAGGAAACACGCCCGCTCCAGTCGCCCCCCCTTCCCTCAGGAGACGCGAAGCAAGTGACCACCCGGAGCTTACCGAGGACTTGCGCGCGGCCGAGGCTTTGGTGCTTCCAGGATCGCGCGCACCTCTCCCAAGCCGTCGCCGTCCGGAGACCTGCCGAAGTTTGGGGAGGTTTGGGGAGGTGCGCGCGCACCTCCCCAAACGTCGGCAGGTCTCCGGACCTCCGCGCCCTGCCTGCCTGCTTTCCGCTGCGGAAAGAAGCAGCCTGCCTGCTTCTTTCCGCAGCGGAAAGAAGCAGGCAGGCTGCTTCTTTCCGCAGCGGAAAGAAGCAGGCAGGCTGCTTCGTTCCGCAGCGGAAAGAAGCAGGCAGGCTGCTTCGTTCCGCAGCGGAAAGAAGCAGGCAGGCTGCTTCGTTCCGCAGCGGAAAGAAGCAGGCAGGCTGCTTGCAGGCTGCTTCTTTCCGCAGCGGAAAGAAGCAGGCAGGCAGGGCGCGGAGGTCCGGAGACCTGCCGACGTTTGGGGAGGTTTGCGCGCGCACCTCCCCAAACCTCCCCAAACGTCGGCAGGTCTCCGGACCTCCGCGCCCTGCCTGCCTGCTTCTTTCCGCTGCGGAAAGAAGCAGCCTGCCTGCTTCGTTCCGCAGCGGAAAGAAGCAGGCAGGCTGCTTCGTTCCGCAGCGGAAAGAAGCAGGCAGGCTGCTTCGTTCCGCAGCGGAAAGAAGCAGGCAGGCTGCTTCGTTCCGCAGCGGAAAGAAGCAGGCAGGCTGCTTCGTTCCGCAGCGGAAAGAAGCAGGCAGGCTGCTTCATTCCGCAGCGGAAAGAAGCAGGCAGGCTGCTTCGTTCCGCAGCGGAAAGAAGCAGGCAGGCTGCTTGCAGGCTGCTTCTTTCCGCAGCGGAAAGAAGCAGGCAGGCTGCTTCTTTCCGCTGCGGAAAGAAGCAGGCAGGCAGGGCGCGGAGGTCCGGAGACCTGCCGACGTTTGGGGAGGTTTGCGCGCGCACCTCCCCAAACCTCCCCAAACTTCGTCAGGTCTCCGGACGGCGGTGGCTTGGGAGAGGTGCGCGCGATCCCGGAAGCACCAAACCTCGGCCGCGCACAAGTCCTCGGTAAGTTTTTTTTGTTGACTGGAGTATAAGCCGAAGTGGAATTTTTCAGCCCAAAAAGTGGGCTGAAAAATTCGGCTTATACTCAAGTATATACGGTAATTCTGATTCATTTTATTTAATTCTTTACCTAAAAGAATGGTGCCATTGCTAAAGCTCCCAGATACCTGAAAATTTCTATTTTATTGCATGAATTGATATAAAGTTACTAATTATGTGATATAATCTGGTTCAAATTATAAAATGTGACTGTTTTGTTTTCTCTTTTGTGAACTCCTTCACATAAATTATGATAAGGATTTTAGGATAAAGTTTTAAATGTGTTGGTTTTGGTAGGATATTTCACAACCAATTTATTTGATTTTAGATATATGTCTTTTCTCCTTACCAGTATCTATACAGCTGGCCAAGTTTGAGAATGTATCATATCACTTGCTATGGATATTGAAATAAAATTAGCTTCTGTAGGGAAAAATAATGTACATATTTGGAAAAATACTGTATGATCTCAGGCAGAAATTATTACAACTGGCTTATAGTGGGGTAGCTCAGCGTTTAAGGTTAAGTCCCAGCTCCTACAATTGCAATAACACTTAGACTTATATATCACTTCAATGTGCTTTACAGTGCACTCTAAGCAGTTTACAGAGTCAGCATATTGCCCCCCCCCCCCAATCTGGGTCCTCATTTTACCGACCTCGGAAGGATGGAAGGCTGACTCAATCTTGAGCCTGTGAGAGCCAACCTAGCAGTTTGAAATCGCGAGTAGATAAATAGATACCACTTCGGTGGCAAGGCAATTTTGCTCTGGATGTCATGCCAGCCTCATGACCATGGAAATATCTTCGGACAGCGCTGGCTCAATGGCCTTGAAACAGAGATGAGCACCACCTCCTTTAGTCAGCAATGATTAGTAGAATAAGATCCACAGGGACTGTTTTTATTGGTTTACAGTAGAAATACTATGCAAAATTATATATCACCATTTATATTTATATATCACCACCACCCATAGTAAAGATTAGATATAAATCTGATGGATAAATTTAAGGTCATAAATAATACTACTTTGAGAAACATACGTAGAAAAGAAAACAAGCACAATTTTAATAGAAACTACAGTGATACTTTCAGATATTGATAAAGTAGACTCTTCCAAAGTTCATGTCATACTGCAGACCAGAATATCTCTGCCAATTGGGCAGATAAAACTCAATCTTAGATCAGTTTTTCCTCCTTTGCTAAATTTTATTGATTATCCCCTTCTTCCTAACCAATCGCCGCTTTAACAGACCATTCAAAATAGACATGGAGATTCATAGTAAGCATAGCTCTTTTAGAACATGAACGGGAATACATATTGGCCCCATTTTACTTTCATGCACTATTTGCACTACAGTGTCAGCCCTTTGTACAAAATCTGGCCAACATGTATTCATATTTTAGTACATTTAGTAGAGCTATACATACATTTATACATACAGTCATGCCCGAAATTGTTGGCACCCCAGAAATTTTTCCAGAAAATCAAGTATTTCTCTCAGAAAAGTATTGCAGGAACACATGTTTTGCTATACACAGGTTTATTCCCTTTGTGTGTATTGGAACACAACAAAAAAAGGGAGGAAAAAAAGCAAATTGGACATAATGTCAAACAAAACTCCAAAAATGGGCTGGACAAAATTATTGGCACCCTTTCAAAATTGTGGATAAATAAGATTTGTTTCAAGCATGTGATGATCCTTTAAACCCACCTGGGGCAAGTAACAGGTGTGGGCAATATAAAAATCACACCTGAAAGCAGATAAAAAGGAGAGAAGTTCACTTAGTCTTTGCATTGTGTGTCTCTGTGTGCCACACTAAGCATGGACAACAGAAAGAGGAGAACTGTCTGAGGACTTGAGAACCAAAATTGTGGACAAATATCAACAATCTCAAGGTTACAAGTCCATCTCCAGAGATCTAGATTTGCCTTTGTCCACAGTGCGCAACATTATCAAGAAGTTTGCAACCCATGGCACTGTAGTGAATCTCCCTGGTCATGGACGGAAGAGAAAAAATGATGAAAGGTTGCAACGCAGGATAGTCCGGATGGTGGATAAGCAGCCCCAAACAAGTTCCAAAGGAATGCAAGCTGTCCTGCAGGCTCAGGGAGCATCAGTGTCAACGCGAACTATCCGTCGACATTTAAATGAAATGAAACGCTATGGCAGGAGACCCAGGAGGACTCCACTGCTGACACAGAGACATAAAAAAGCAAGATTACAGTTTGCCAAAATGTACTTGAGTAAGCCAAAATCCTTCTGGGAAAACGTCTTGTGGACAGTTGAGACCAAGATAGAGCTTTTTGGTAAAGCACATCATTCTACTGTTTACTGAAAACGAAATGAGGCCTACAAAGAAAAGAACACAGTACCTACAGCGAAATATGGTGGAGGTTCAATGATGTTTTGGGGTTGTTTTGCTGCCTCTGGCACTGGGTGCCTTGAATGTGTGCAAGGCATCATGAAATCTGAGGATTACCAAAGGATTTTGGGTCGCACTGTAGAGCCCAGTGTCAGAAAGCTGGGTTTGCATCCGAGATCTTGGGTCTTCCAGCAGGACAATGACCCCAAACATACGTCAAAAAGCACCCAGAAATGGATGGCAAGAAAGCGCTGGAGAGTTCTGAAGTGGCCAGCTATGAGTCCAGATCTGAATCCCATTGAACACCTGTGGAGAGATCTTAAAATTGCTGTTGGGAAAAGGCGCCCTTCCAATAAGAGAGACCTGGAGCAGTTTGCAAAGGAAGAGTGGTCCAAAATTCCGGGTGAGAGGTGTAAGAAGCTTATTGATGGTTATAGGAAGCGACTGATTTCAGTTATTTTTTCCAAAGGGTGTGCAACCAAATATTAAGTTAAGGGTGCCAATAATTTTGTCCGGCCCATTTTTGGAGTTTTGTTTGACATTATGTCCAATTTGCTTTTTTTCTTCCCTTTTTTTGTTGTGTTCCAATACACACAAAGGGAATAAACCTGTGTATAGCAAAACATGTGTTCCTGCAATACTTTTCTGTGGGAAATACTTGATTTCTGGAAAAATTTCTGGGGTGCCAACAATTTCGGCCATGACTGTACATACATACATACATATTCATGCATTAAAGATGCTACGCTTGGCTGGAAAGCTAACGGCCTGGGTTTTTTTTATTTTTTGTTTTTTTTAATTCCATTTATATCCCGCCCTTCTCCGAAGACTCAGGGCAGCTTACAAGCTTAGCAGTAGCCCTCATTCTATGTATATGCCTGCTTATTAGGGCTTTCACACACACCCCAAGTGGCATTATTACAAAGTCAGCTTAATTGCCCCCAATAATCTGGGTCCTCATTTTACCTACCTCGGAAGGATGGAAGGCTGAGTCAACCTTGAGCCTGGTGGGATGCGAACCTGCACTAATTGCAGGCAGCTGGTGTTACTTAAGGAGGCATTAGACCACTGCTCCACCAAGGCAGACCCGAGCTCCATGTGACAGGGTGAGTTCTCATTAAATGCCCCAGTTCCTGCCCATCTAGCAGTTTGAAGGCATGCATAATCAAGTACCACTTTGGTGAGAAGGTCATGTCATTTGTGGGCCTTGGCATAGAGTCATGCTGGCCACATGACCATGTCTTCTGACATCGCTGGCTCTCTTGGCTAAAAAATGGAGATAAGCACTGTCCCCTAGTACAGGGGACATGACTGGACAGGGGAAATCTTTACCTTTTTGTTAGCCCTTTGAGTAGGCCAGGTTGTAAAATAAGTTCCACAAGAACTATTGGAACTCTCTTTTATTGATGCAGAAAGTAATAACAGAATCTTGAAAGCCTGACAGAGATTCTCTATTCCCCCATATTATACCAAACAGAATCCAGGTGGGGTAATCTTGAGTTTCTTTCTATCCCTTCCTTTCTTTCTGGGCCATATGGGTGTTTTGTTTTAATGGTTGTTGAATTTCTTCTTGAAGGCTGTCTCCATACTTCCTTACAGCTAGAAATGAACCATAAAGATCTCAAACCTATAGTATATGCTTCATCCTTCTCAAGTTCAGTGGAATAAGATTGGAAGCTTCATTCTCTTTTTTAACTTCAGTGCAATTAATTTTTAGATTAAGCATTCTGTGTTAAATTTAACAACCATGGCTTAACCCACTCTCTTGTTTGCTTTAGATGACAAAAGTAATCATAGGAAATTGTAATTAATATAAAACAATTAAAGCAGCCAGGTTCCTTATGCCCACAATATGTTGTATTACTGTTGTTATTTCAGTTTATTAGCTGCCTCAATTACCAAAAGAATTAAGGATAAGAAAAAACAATGAAACACAATTGACATGTAAGGGGTAAAAGCATTGCATTATGACTTACTATAGCCATTGAATATGTCACAGTAATTGTGGGGAGGGGACTTAAGTCTCTCTTTTGGATGTGCATGCAGTTAGCCACAGAAATACTGTATTCTTCCTTAGTCTGAAATGAAGCATCTTAAGCCTTTGCAAGTGTCATTTTTAATATACGCTTCAATTTTTTAAATTTAATTGATATTTACTTTAATTCATAGCAAATTACATCATTTATATCATAAAAACTTTAATACAATAACAGGAATTGCTGTAGGTACTATAAAATTAAAATTAATTAAAATTTGCTTAAAATTAAGCAAAATGTAACTGATAGATATACAATGGACTTGCTCGTTATTTGTGGGGGATATGTAAATGGAATTCCATTTGCATCTTTAAATGAAGGTTCACTGATTAGAAATACAACTGTCTAGTATATGAAATGTATTTGCAAAGTGTCATAGGTTAATGATAAAGCAGAAGTTTATGATGTACTGTTTTAAGTGAACAGATTTTTTAAAAAAATAGTCACTTGTTTATTTTTTATAAATTGTGATTAAGAAACATTGTCAAGTAACTGACAAATCCATGATGTTTAGAGAAAAAGAGATATTTTTTTAAACTAACTAGATAGGCAGAAAATACACAGAGTTTTATTCACCATACATCTAAAGCAGGGGTTCCCAACCAGGGGTGTGAGATGATATTCCAGGGGGTGCGAAAACTTGGGTTTTCAAAATTATAGTGCGTATGCATAATTCGTTGTTATTTTGAACTTTTGTAAAGGGAGTGAGAATATACCAGAAGCGTTCTAGGGGTGCGGGGTATAGAAAAGGTTGGGAGCTGCTGATCTAAACTATTGCCTGCAGTAAGTGTACTGCAATTGAGATAAAATATAAAATTTATCAAAATTCAATAGAGTAGTGGTTCCTGCCATCTAAAGTTTCTATTATTGGGCAATTATTATTTTAAATGCTAAAATTAAATAAATAATAAGTTGGTTATTTCTAAGATTGCTATTTGTTCTGTAAATAAGTGTGGTAAGTGTAATTTTCGCTGAGCATTTAGTTTGTTTAGTATTCATGGTTATCTCCCCCAAATTTTAGACTAATAGGGAATAGGTTTCTCATTTTATCACCAGTTTTCTCCTCCACCCAATTTAGTGAAATAGATTTTCCATTGTACTGTAACAACCATTGAAGAACACGTCAATTTTAAAGGATGTATAATAATGATTCTAAGATAGCTAAAGAATATAACATGCAGTATCAACTATCCTAAAATATGTGTTTGCATCTAGTAAAAGTTTAGTAAAGAGAGTTATTCACATACGATAATATGCTAAATTGCTAAGAATTCTGGCTTTTTTGATAGCGATCAGCATGTGTGTCAATTCTATAAGATCATTTCTATTGAGCTTTTTATTCTGGGAGAAGTAGCTAAACCAACCAGAAAGACTTACATTGTGGTTCATTCAGCATGTCCTCCAAACGGTTGTTCTCTTGAGAAGTCAGAAATTTGTTATTCTTAGCTTTTGATTCCTTGCTACTTTAGAACAAGTTAGAAAACCTAGTAGTTCAATCAGGTACTGAACAAATCAAATGGAAGCTTTCTGGTTTTTTAAGTTTGGCATGCTGACAGAAGGGATTGTTAGACATTAAAATGTCTGATTTGTTTTATAAGCTAAAATTCATAATAGCTTAGGTGGACTATGGGCAAACTGATTGCCAGAAAATAAAATATAAATAGCGAAAGAAACCCTGTATTTTT
The DNA here is from genome assembly GCF_964194415.1 of Vipera berus. Classification (NCBI taxonomy): domain Eukaryota; kingdom Metazoa; phylum Chordata; class Lepidosauria; order Squamata; family Viperidae; genus Vipera; species Vipera berus. The sequence continues at coordinate 238,127,731 of NC_138202.1, forward strand.
TGGGATGTAATCCTCCCTCTGCCTCTCTCTCCATTATTTATTGTAACAAAAGATTTACTTTTTCAAGTACCTTACTACACTTCACTCAACAAGATTTTTTTCTGAATAGTTATTGCAGTACTGCAAACTTTTTGTGTCTATCAATACCTTAAAAATGTCAACAACTCATTTTATGGATACTTTCATCTTAACTGCATAATAAGAATTCCTGTCCCTCCCCCCCACACACACACACTATGGAAAAAATATGCTTTTCTCCTCACACAAAACAGTTTATCAGGACAGTGGCAGTAACTACATACTTATTTTATGTAGCTGACTGATGGAACCCATTGATCAGTAACAGCATTTATGTTGTGGTTGAAAGTCGAAGATAATATTGTCAGGAATTTTCTTTTTTCATAGCCTTTAGTTTTACAGGTAATCCTTGATGAAAGACCATGATTAAGCCCCCAGTTTTGGTCATAAGCCATGAAGGCCAACATGTGGCTGCACGTGATTTTACAACCTTTTTTGTGGAGAACATGGCCACCGTTAAGTGAGCCAATTGTAGATGCAGGCCATTAGCCAAATGCCCCAAATGCATTCATGTGACTGTCGGAGGTCATAAGTCCCAGTTTTGGACTTTGTCATAACTTTGAACAGTTGATAATGGACTGGTTGTAGGTCAAGGACTGCCTGTATACTGACCAAGGAATGGAACTTAAATACCTAGATACAGCATTTAATAAGGTGGACAATCTTAGTGGCTAAAATCACCTTTATATTCTTTTAGAGGTTTAAAGGGCATAGGATAGATGTAAATGGGTGAGGGATTTGTGTCTGTGTGGGTGTGTGTCAGTGTTTACTATGATAAGCTTTTCTGTAATTCCTACTTTAAATTGGTAGAAACTCAACAAATTTCAGCATGGTCAGACAATGTAGTGAGAGTCAAAAATAAGACATTCAAAAGTTTCGCATAGCCTTTCAGCCACTGGTTTAGAAACCTGTAGATTTCAATATTCCAGTTTTCTACAGTGTAAAATATAAATGCTTTTAAACATTTTGTTAATTTGCTGTGCTTTAAGTATAGTTGCAATTTTTCTGAATACAACTTCTGATTGACTTTTCCTAGGAAAGAATATCCCCATAATATTCCAAAGGTGGATAACAATTGCAATCAATGGTCTCAGCTTCAGGACATGAGTATGTTTTTTTTTAATTGTTAAAAAATATTAAAATGATTTAAATGTATATTACATATAAAAAAATGCATGTTCTCAATAGAAACAGTTATAAAAACAAATTTTTTGTTCTGCTTGTTTAAAAACTACTTTTATATTGATCTTTTTTTCCTTTTTTCTTATTTTGTTTTATTACTTTTTGGCAAGAACAAACCTTTTACTTAAGGAGAGGATTAATAGGGCTGTAAGTTATATTTTTAATAGGTGATATGAACATTTCAATTTATAACAATATGTTTTGAAGTGGAAAATAAATCTCTCTCCAACTATCCAGTAGTGGGAATTATATTTATGCTGCTTTCTTAGTTGCCATTCTCTTAACTACTTTACCACTGTGTTGTTACACTTACATTTTTTTCCCTTAAAGAACTTTACATTGTTCGATTCTGATTTACTTAGTTATTTAATATACTGAAGTCAACACATTCAGTTTGTAGGCTAGGGGTCTATATTGTGATTTAGAAAAAAAATAGGTCTTTGTGTTGGTATATCAGTTTTCATTTGAAGTTTCAGCTACATGCTGCTTAGAGCGAGAAGCAGTTGTTTTGAATGAATAGCTTTGCAGGCTTTTTCTCCTTGAATTATCATAGGTGCCTGGGCAGAAGCAATTAATAACTATTTTTTCTTCATCCTGATGAAAAGCAAAAGAGTAAATTAGAGTTGCTGTTCTTCAAGTGAAGATATTTGGTGGTAACTAGTAATGATCTCCCTCTTTTTATTTTTATTTTTTTTAGAAAGAGTGATGGAGAACAGAGATGAGTCTGGTTCAGAGTCAGAGTCAGGAATTACAAGGAGGGTACAACAGAAACGGCAATGCAGTTTATATCAGGCTGGTTTGCTTCCATCTCCTGCCACCAAAACTAATGCAACCCACATAGAGGTGGGTTATATATTTACTTTTCCTTATTTTCTGTTAAATTCAGGAAATGCCATTATTAAAAGGGTAAAACCACAGTTTAAAACTTTGATTATAAAGTCTTTTATAATTGTCACAATTTGGCTGCATATTCCTTTTCTAATACTGTTGTTGTAACAGTTTGCCTTTTTAAATCTAAAATTAGTTTCTTTTACACACTCCATTAGAAAATAAATTAATTACATTAAATTAATCTTCAAGTTGTAAAGTAGTGGACTTGCTGAATTAATGCTCTCACTGCATAAACAGGTAAATATTTTAAAATATTGTCTTTCAACAAATCTGTGATTAAATATTTGAAGGTGTTAAAATATAAGAGTAAAGGCTTGGAAAAAGAATGATGGTGAAAAACCTGAAAAAAAGCAAAAAATACAGCTGAATTAGCTGGTAATTTAAATTAGATGGTAACTGATGACAGGAGCTTAATTCTATTTTTTTAAAAAAAAAAGAAAGTTAGATCTGTGAATCTATACAAGTTGTATTCAACACCTGTTACGTTTATTCATAATAGGATTATAAAATATGCGCAAAAATATCTTTTTTAACCCTAGGGCTTGGATAGTTACTCCAGAATTTGCCCATGCATTGGAAAAACAAATGAAACTGAAACCGAATGCCATCTTCCTGGGGTTTTTGTTAGAGGCTCGCAAAGACAGTCCACGCAAAGCGTGCCTTTACATGACAATTTGACACGAGAATCGATACATGACAGTTCAACGGAGCAACATTCTTTAAGCACGGGATTAAATGCAAAAAAGTTTTATGGATCATCTCCTGGAACCATTTCTGCAGAACTCATGGTGAGGCGCAACATAGGTCCTGCTATGTTACGGCCAAATGGAAAAGTGGGTTCTAAAATGACTGGACATTTACGGCAGAAGAATACAACAGCATCTGAACTAAATGATCCAAGTATGTGGTTTTTTTTTAAATTAAAGCTAGGTAAAAATTAAAATTATAACCTTCACAATTTTGAAGAGGAAATATATCGCTGGAGTTACTTAATGGTCTTGGAGCATGTTCTGAAGGTCTTTGATGTGGCAGAGTTCTATGTGTGTCGAACTAGGAAGTTCTATGTAGTGCTTTTGTAGAAACCTAGGAAACCTGCGTTTAGTTCTAAGTTCTAAAATGGGAAAAGCAGGTTATAAATGTGAATACTTATGCTGTTTGCTTTAACGTATACTAGAGCAAAACAGAATATTAATGTATTCTTTTAAAGCTACAGAGAATACAAAATGCATTTGCATCTTAGATGCCTGCCTGTTGACAGCTCTGCTTTTGAGATCAGCCAATGCGGGTTAGGTGCTGTGACACATAGAATTTTATCTCGTTCTTCCATATCTTAAACTTCCTATTTAGAATTTGATAGTAAATTTTAGTTGTTGTGACAATTTTAAAGGTTCATATTTTAGTTATAAAATATAAACCTCAGACAAATGCTTTTGTTTTTAGTTGTTCTGTCCAGTGATGATGAAGAAGATCAGATTGGTGTCACTAATAGAATGGAGAGCATATCGCCACGCCCAGCAGATTCAGCCTGTTCTTCTCCTGCACCTTCCACAGGAAAAGTGGAAGCAGCCCTGAAAGAAAATACTTGTGAACTAGAGCAAAGGCTAAGTGGCATTACAACGGAAACGGAAGCTACAGTAGCATTACCAAGAAAAGCAAGAATGAAAGACCAGGTAGCTCCTCCATATGCAGGGTGAAATGATTATGTAAGCTTATCAGTGATTTCTCTGTGTAAGTGGAAACGTTTGGATAATGACTGCATATGTACACATGGAGTTTCAGAGAGTCAGGTGTACATTTATCCTTCTAATGTATAACTCATTATCTTTCAATAGGATTACTGCATAGCTATCTTTTTAGGTATCTTTTAGATATTTATCTGATATGCATGTTGGCTCTCTAAAACACAAAGTGAAGAATTGCAGTTAATAACTACTAGGCTTTGTGAAAAATATCAGGTTTCCCAAACAATATGGCAAACTATTTTTGAAAGATGTAAAAAAAAAAAACCCACTATTAAATGCGGTCCTGAAGATCAAGTGCAGTACTGAAGATCAAGATTTCAAAGAAATGAAATCTCACTGGATATGAATGAGTCCGTTGATGTAATTAAAGCTGTTAGTTGGATTGGGACATTAGTTAAAACTTGCCTCAGTCATATGGGAGCCACTTTTCCATACTACTTTCCATGTTAAATTTGATTGTCCAAATCACAGGAATTGTGTAAGAAGAATGAAATCAAAGGTCAACAACCACATCGGTTTCAAAGATGGAGCACTTAAATTGGCCAAAGAGGATTTTATCTCCATGTGGGCCATCACTTCCATGTTGCTTCTATTCCTGTAGAATCAGAAACATGGAAAACAGCCCAGGAGAGTTGTTGTAATAGTTTTGCTAATAAGTATAAATCACTTTCAGGAGATAAACTGATTCCACAAGGAAAAGCATCCTTAAATTAAAATACATTGAAAATTGTCCCAATTAATAGCACTTCACTGTAAGGATTTCATGGTGGGGATTTTTGTTTTTTAGTTTGAGCATCACTGCAAGAATTGGATAAACAAAGACAAAAATGCACCATGAACAGGCTCCTTAAATGCTGTCAAGGGGGACAACTTTCACGGTATGTTAATCTAAAGACTTAATAGTCATGGCAGCAACCTTCTGTAGGGGTATTCTAAGTTATGAACTTGTTAAAAAATGCAAATATGCTTTACGGCTATCCACTAGATAAAATGGATTGAAATAATGTAACATTTATACAGACCACACAGTATTAGACACAAATGCCACAATATCTCATGTATGAATAATTTAGTTGCCTACACTGTAGAGTTGATACAAAATGAGATGAAAATAGAATCTGGTAATTTCAAGTACATTGTTATTGTCCAGTGTCTTGAACTTGGATTTTTTTAAAAAAAGGTGTACAGGGGAGGGAAGGGAGGTATATGATTCAACTAAAATAAAATCAGTGGGACTGTTTCAGCATCATTGTTATTTTTAACTTGATGTTCAGTGCTTCTAAAATATAGTGTACTGTTTCTAATGTTGCACTTTTAGAATTGTTTTGGCACTGTTTTTATGTTTTGATGAACATGTGCAGAATAATTTTTATGACAATGTTTCCTATTCTTTTCACTTTGATATATCTTATACATAAGGTCTGCATGTGCCACTTTTTATGAAACTCTGAACCTGTGTCGATTCAGATGGAATGTACAATTCTTCATTTTGAACACAGAATCTTTTGTGAATGATGGTTTATACATAACAGTGATTCCAGTCTATTTTACTTAGGGTGATAAAAATGGGGATATAGCATTTTTCCCTTAGGAAAAGAAGACACAAGAGTCCAGAATGGAACTGCACCCAAAACAAAGAATGCCTTAAGGGCATCGTACATTCCTGCATGTTGACTCATCAGTACACCCAAGTACTTATGAGATTTTAGCATTCATGTGAGAATTTTGTGAGAGTTTGGCTTCTTTTTTTTGCTTTACAATCTTAAAAGATTTTCTAAACCCTCATGAGATTTGGATCATTGTTTTATTTTTAAAAACCTATTAGGTTTAAATTAATAGTTGTGAGTAAATTGTAATACTCAAGTGTTAACTACAAGAGCATTGAGGAGAGCTGTTGTCCACAGATACCATGTTGACAAACCTAGTTTTAAAATCCTAACACATGTTGGCTGGGAGTTGAATCTTAAATCTTAAAGCTGCCAAGGTTGAGAAATGATATCCTAGCAAACATAACCTAGAATGAAGTTACTGAACAATTGCATCTCTAATTATAGGCCTTGTTATATCATTCTAGTCATTAAGAGAAATTATATTGGTGACATCACCTTCTGGAGATGTCACATGGTAATGATCCAGGAAAGGGATTTTCAGACTTTTATCTCCTGGAGCAATCTTCTCTCTACCCAAATGAAGGCTTATTGGTATTAAGTTTTGAAATCTGTTGAAGGATACATCTAGTATTTGCTTAGGGCTTTTTGTAATAATGGAGGTTGCATGGTACATCAAAAGCACAGTACCGAAAAAGGTTCCTATGACTTTATCACTTAATTCAAATACCTTTCTGATGATTTTAGACTTATCCTGCTTTGTCTTGCAATTATTACTGATGTAGAAAATATCTTTAAATAAATTATGCTTGCGGTATGGAAGCAGTTCATTCAAATTCAGAAGAGTTACATATAGATCCATTCATAATTTGTACATATAATGTGGCGTTGACATACTTTTAATATTTACATTGTTGCCACAAATAACCTGAAAGTTAAAAAGAAAAAAGTTTCACTTGCAAATATTACAACCAGTTTTCAGTAATTCTGAAGGATAGCCCATATGTTTTAAATGCAAGTTATAATTAGCATTTTTCCCATAAATTAAGGTGGTGATGTTAATTATTTTACAGTTTGGTAACATTGTATCCAATGGTCCTGTAAAGCGTCGTAAAGTTTTCCCCCAAGAAACTGTGACTGACGTCATAATACCTTCAAAATATCAGAACTCTTACGAAAGTGTCATATTAAACTGTCGGAGTATAAGAATAGGAACTCTGCGAAGAATGGTGGTGGAGCCTGTAGTTGTAAGTAAAGTAATAGATTTGTAGTTTGTCAATTCTGTTTTATAACGCTGGAGAATCTGAAGATATAGTTAAAAATCAACTGAAATTAGCATGAAGCTTTGAGAATGTTAAGGCAGATGTGATAGAATTATACTTTTTAGAGTCAAGCACAGTACATAAAATGTTCTATTTGTTTTGCACATAGAGCAAACAGGTTGTCTCTCATACATTCTGTCACTATTCTGGGCCAGTCAATTTTCAAACAGAATAGGAGCCATAATTGTTTCCCTGTTGTGGATTCCGTTCTGACAGTCCAGAATGTGGAGCAGATCCAAAAATTCTAGATGTAGCAAATATCAAATTTTTGGACCTGCAAAGATCCAGGGAGAAGATTACGTGGCGAAAGACGAATAGAAGAAAAAAACTACTGCCATCCTGTGATTTTTGGAATAGAAGAATCTGGTGTTGCCAGTTGCCAAGTATCTGAATTCTGATTACGTGACTATGGGGATGCTGTAAAGGTCATAAGTTCGAAAAATGGTCATAAGTCACTTTTTCAGTGCTGTTGTAACTTTGAACAGTCACTAAATGACTTGTTGTAAGTCGAGGACTACCTATATAACTGTGTTCTTGAGACTTAGGAGTTAAAGGTGTTAATATATTATTAAATTGTTCCAAAAATATGAAATTTTTCAGTCTGTGAAGAAGTTTGTATATATTGAATTTGGACTGTTGCTCCCAAAAAAGTGATTATGTACTCATGGAAGAATGCTTATGTCCCAGATTATGAAAAAAAATATTAACAAAATTTGGCAAGTCTCAACTTTTGCACTGAAGCAGATGTAGGCTAGAATAATTCTGTATGGTCTAGGTTTAATTCATTGTTCAACAAATTATAATATTGAATACATTCAGGGGGGAGGGGAGAGGGAGAGAATATTAAGAGGGAGAGAAAGAATTAAACAATGTAGGTGTTAGGATTCTGTCTTTCATTTGTGTGTGTTTTTTCTAAGGGTTTTTTGGTAGAGGGTCCCCCCTCCTTTTTTTTTTACTTTCTACTTTAATATAGGAGTTTCCTTCCTTGTATGTAAATGATTTCAAACTATGGGTTGGTAATGAGAACATATACCTGTAGTAATATAAATTTTCTTTTTCAGTTTTGTTTAGACTATATTGAGATACATTTGGAAGGTTAGTATTTTATTTTTATTTTCCTGATATAATTTTTCTACATAGTGTTGTATGTGATAAATATATTACCTGTTAACTTACATATTTGTTTCTATGTGTTTATTCTGGTGAGATAAAGTATTTAATATACCAGGATACTTAAAGCAAACAGGAATGGTTTCCTTATATATAACATGTTAAATGCCAAAGAAATTTCAAACATTTGAAATACATTTTTTAGGAAAAGTATTACCGTATATACTTGAGTATAAGCCGAATTTTTCAGCCCACTTTTTGGGCTGAAAAAATCCACTTCGGCTTATACTCCAGTCAACAAAAAAAAAAGAACTTACCGAGGACTTGCGCGCGGCCGAGCTACTTTGCCTGACGCTGCTGGGGTCGCCCGGGCGCCTCTGCTCGCCCTCAGCAGCACCTGGCCCGGAATCACATGCGAAACAAGCCCGGCAGAGGAGCCGGAGCGGCGAGCAGAGGCGCCCGGCCCAGATCCTGCAAGGCCCGGCCGAGACGCGCCCCCAGCAGCGGAGCTGCTCCGGCTCCTCTGCCGGGCTTGTTTTGCATGTGAGCTACTTTGCCTGACGCTGAGAAGACCCGCTTGGGCACTCGGGTTGGTGTCAGTCTCCGCAGGCCCTTCTCGTTTCCAGGAAGTCAAGCGCGCTTGGCTCCCCACCCCCACGGCAGGGCAGGGCAGGGCAGAGCAGAGACTTGCTCGCCCTTCTGACGGCCCTGAAGAGAAACGAAGGGCTTGCAAACTCCCCGCGAGAAGCTGGGCGAAGCGCGCGGCTGGGCGAGTGTGTGCCTGCGCGCGTATTTACGAAAGAAACGCTCCGAGAGTTCTTCTTTCTCCGCCCCCTTGGGGGGAACTCTAGCGACTGCTGTAGCCGCGCTTCTCTTCTCGGCTCCGAAAATAGGGATTTCTACTCTCTCTCTCTCTCTCTCTCCCCTCCCCACCCCGCATTCTCCTGCCTCTTCGATTGCGACAATAAAAGGGCGAAGGGTGCGCTGGTTTCTTCCTCCTTCCTCCCCCCCTCCCCTCCCCTCCCCGATTGTCAGGTGAGGCAGCTGGAGGTCTGGCCGGGAGATTGTAGCCGTTTTGAAACGCCGCGTCTTGAAACGCCCGATCAGCTGATTTTCGGGTGGAAGAGCCGCGGCTTGAATCTGTTTGCATCTGCCTGAATTAGACCGAAACGGCCTGAATTTGACCAGAGTTGCTTTGTAATGGCTGGAGGAACTGCAGAGGAGGTCTTGCCGGGAGATTGTGGCCGTTTTGAAACGCCGCGGCTTGAAACGCCCGATCAGCTGATTTTCGGGGCGGAAAGAGCCACTGCTTGAATCTGCTTGTATTTGTTTGAACTTAACCAGAAACGGCTCGTAATGGCTGGAGGAACTGCGGAGGGAGTGAATGCTCCAGCCTGGAATATTTGGAAAGGCTGGGGGAACCGGATGAACTGCAGCTTAAGCGACTGTTGCCGGAGGAGCCATGGCTTGAAACGCCCCAGTTTTGGGGCAGCGTTTGCTTGTTCCCTCCCTCCCTCCCTCCCTCCCTCCCCTCTAAATCCTTCCTTCCTTCCTTCCTTCCTTCCTTCCTTCCTTCCTTCCTCCCTCCCTCCCCTTTCCCTCCTCTCTAAATCCTTCCTTCCTTCCTTCCTTCCTTCCTTCCTTCCTTCCTTCCTTCCTTCCTTCCTTCCTTCCTTCCTTCCTTCCTTCCTTCCCCAGCCCTAATCCGGAAAGTGGAAGGAAAGAAGAGTAAAGGCTGGGCGGAGGAGGAGGGGAAGTTTAAAAAGGGGGCGGCGTTCCCTTTAAAAAGCCGCCCGCCACGCCGCGCTCCCTCGCAGCACTCGCGGCGGCTGGCTTCTTGGCTCCCGGTCTCCCCCAGGCTTCCCGGCTGTGATTGGCGAGCGAGCCTCCCGAGCTCCGGCGGCCGTGACATCAGCAGAAGCGGAGCAAGCAAAAGCGAAGGGGGAAGTCTCCCCTCGTCCCGGGAGACTCTCGCTTCCCCCCACCCCCCACCCCCCACCCTCCCTACATCCCGAGCCTTCCAGATCTTCGCCTGCCTACTCGCGAGCAGGCATGTTTTCCAGCCAATCCGGGCCTGGGAGCAGGGCGCCGGCGGCACGTCCACTTTCCCCGCACTCTCCGTTCAGACGGCGCCCTTTGAGCCTGGAGTGATGCGGACGTCGGAAAAGGGCGCCGGGCGAAAGCAGCGAAGCGGGATCGCCGCGTGCCCCCCACTCCTCCTCCTCCTCCTCCTCTTCTTCTTCTTCCTCCTCCTGGTCGGCTTGACACCCCCATTTCGGCTGCTTCGCAAACTGCTTCCTCCACCCCACCCCACCCCACCTCACCCCTCCCCGCAAAAGATGCCGGGGTCGACAGCGTTTTTTCTACCCGGAACAAGCAAACACGCAGGCAACCCTGCACTATTCAGCTCAGTGAAGTCACGCTTGAAACGGCTTGAAACGCCCGATCAGCTGATTTTCGGGGCGGAAAGCGTGCGGTGTTGTTGTGTTTTTTTTCCTCCCCCCGAAAGTGAACGGCAGCTTTCCGTACTAGTGTATTGGCATGTCAAGACACCAGCACAAAGACCAAGGTACAAGGAGCCCTCCTTCAGTCATTATTGAAACATTTGATCAGCCCAACTTCTTCTTCTTATTATTATTATTATTAAATCTGTTTTTTAACCAAGCGTGACTTCACTGAGCTGAATAGATGCCGGGGTCGACAGCGTTTTTTCTACCCGGAACAAGCAAACACGCAGGCAACCCTGCACTATTCAGCTCAGTGAAGTCACGCTTGGTTAAAAAACAGATTTAATAATAATAATAATAATAATAAGAAGAAGAAGAAGTTGGGCTGATCAAATGTTTCAATAATGACTGAAGGAGGGCTCCTTGTACCTTGGTCTTTGTGCTGGTGTCTTGACATGCCAATACACTAGTACGGAAAGCTGCCGTTCACTTTCGGGGGGAGGAAAAAAAACACAACAACACCGCACGCTTTCCGCCCCGAAAATCAGCTGATCGGGCGTTTCAAGCCGTTTCAAGCGTGACTTCACTGAGCTGAATAGTGCAGGGTTGCCTGCGTGTTTGCTTGTTCCGGGTAGAAAAAACGCTGTCGACCCCGGCATCTATTCAGCTCAGTGAAGTCACGCTTGGTTAAAAAACAGATTTAATAATAATAATAATAAGAAGAAGAAGAAGAAGAAGTTGGGCTGATCAAATGTTTCAATAATGACTGAAGGAGGGCTCCTTGTACCTTGGTCTTTGTGCTGGTGTCTTGACATGCCAATACACTAGTACGGAAAGCTGCCGTTCACTTTCGGGGGGAGGAAAAAAAACACAACAACACCGCACGCTTTCCGCCCCGAAAATCAGCTGATCGGGCGTTTCAAGCCGTTTCAAGCGTGACTTCACTGAGCTGAATAGTGCAGGGTTGCCTGCGTGTTTGCTTGTTCCGGGTAGAAAAAACGCTGTCGACCCCGGCATCTTTTGCGGGGAGGGGTGAGGTGGGGTGGGGTGGGGTGGAGGAAGCAGTTTGCGAAGCAGCCGAAATGGGGGTGTCAAGCCGACCAGGAGGAGGAAGAAGAAGAAGAGGAGGAGGAGGAGGAGGAGTGGGGGGCACGCGGCGATCCCGCTTCGCTGCTTTCGCCCGGCGCCCTTTTCCGACGTCCGCATCACTCCAGGCTCAAAGGGCGCCGTCTGAACGGAGAGTGCGGGGAAAGTGGACGTGCCGCCGGCGCCCTGCTCCCAGGCCCGGATTGGCTGGAAAACATGCCTGCTCGCGAGTAGGCAGGCGAAGATCTGGAAGGCTCGGGATGTAGGGAGGGTGGGGGGTGGGGGGTGGGGGGAAGCGAGAGTCTCCCGGGACGAGGGGAGACTTCCCCCTTCGCTTTTGCTTGCTCCGCTTCTGCTGATGTCACGGCCGCCGGAGCTCGGGAGGCTCGCTCGCCAATCACAGCCGGGAAGCCTGGGGGAGACCGGGAGCCAAGAAGCCAGCCGCCGCGAGTGCTGCGAGGGAGCGCGGCGTGGCGGGCGGCTTTTTAAAGGGAACGCCGCCCCCTTTTTAAACTTCCCCTCCTCCTCCGCCCAGCCTTTACTCTTCTTTCCTTCCACTTTCCGGATTAGGGCTGGGGAAGGAAGGAAGGAAGGAAGGAAGGAAGGATTTAGAGAGGAGGGAAAGGGGAGGGAGGGAGGAAGGAAGGAAGGAAGGAAGGAAGGAAGGAAGGAAGGATTTAGAGGGGAGGGAGGGAGGGAGGGAGGGAACAAGCAAACGCTGCCCCAAAACTGGGGCGTTTCAAGCCATGGCTCCTCCGGCAACAGTCGCTTAAGCTGCAGTTCATCCGGTTCCCCCAGCCTTTCCAAATATTCCAGGCTGGAGCATTCACTCCCTCCGCAGTTCCTCCAGCCATTACGAGCCGTTTCTGGTTAAGTTCAAACAAATACAAGCAGATTCAAGCCGTGGCTCTTTCCGCCCCGAAAATCAGCTGATCGGGCGTTTCAAGCCGCGGCGTTTCAAAACGGCCACAATCTCCCGGCAAGACCTCCTCTGCAGTTCCTCCAGCCATTACAAAGCAACTCTGGTCAAATTCAGGCCGTTTCGGTCTAATTCAGGCAGATGCAAACAGATTCAAGCCGCGGCTCTTCCACCCGAAAATCAGCTGATCGGGCGTTTCAAGACGCGGCGTTTCAAAATGGCTACAATCTCCCGGCCAGACCTCCAGCTGCCTCACCTGACAATCGGGGAGGGGAGGGGAGGGGGGGAGGAAGGAGGAAGAAACCAGCGCACCCTTCGCCCTTTTATTGTCGCAATCGAAGAGGCAGGAGAATGCGGGGTGGGGAGGGGAGAGAGAGAGAGAGAGAGAGTAGAAATCCCTATTTTCGGAGCCGAGAAGAGAAGCGCGGCTACAGCAGTCGCTAGAGTTCCCCCCAAGGGGGCGGAGAAAGAAGAACTCTCGGAGCGTTTCTTTCGTAAATACGCGCGCAGGCACACACTCGCCCAGCCGCGCGCTTCGCCCAGCTTCTCGCGGGGAGTTTGCAAGCCCTTCGTTTCTCTTCAGGGCCGTCAGAAGGGCGAGCAAGTCTCTGCTCTGCCCTGCCCTGCCCTGCCGTGGGGGTGGGGAGCCAAGCGCGCTTGACTTCCTGGAAACGAGAAGGGCCTGCGGAGACTGACACCAACCCGAGTGCCCAAGCGGGTCTTCTCAGCGTCAGGCAAAGTAGCTCACATGCAAAACAAGCCCGGCAGAGGAGCCGGAGCAGCTCCGCTGCTGGGGGCGCGTCTCGGCCGGGCCTTGCAGGATCTGGGCCGGGCGCCTCTGCTCGCCGCTCCGGCTCCTCTGCCGGGCTTGTTTCGCGTGCGAGCTACTTTGCCGGCCGCTGCTGAGGGAAGATCTCTGGAGAGGAGCATAAGGTGAGCTGCTGCATTTCCCAGCCTCGGCTTATACTCGAGTCACCAACTTTTCCCACTTTTGGGGGGTAAAATTAGGGGTCTCGGCTTATATTCGAGTCGGCTTATACTCAAGTATATACGGTAATAGACCAATTGAAGAGAATAAATGAATGACTTTCAGAGATACTAGCAATAATTTCCAGTGTTTAATGTCCAAAGTACAGTGCCAATAAAAGGTAGTGGTTGAGGAAATAAGCTCGATGGGTTTTATGCTTTGAATTTTTAAAAAATATTGTATTAATATTAATATAAATTTGTTCAATAAATAAAGTAATTCCTGTTTCTTATATTTTAAACTACCTGTCATTCTATGGATATGCAAAAGAATAATTCAGATGCCACAAAATTACTGTTTTGAAGCCCAAACTATCATAATCACATTCATACTATAAAAATATATATTGAAACTAATGCTGTCTCCTTCACTAATGCATATGTGGAAACTAACCCTATGTTTTTCATTACAAATGAGATATATGCTGCTGCTTTTTGGTGTAAATAGAATCTCGGAGCTATAGAAGCCATATTATGTAGCCTCTTTTTAGGCAGGGGAGTTGGTTCATAGAAGTATGAGAAAGGAAGAAATATTCTAAGGTGAAAAATTAGGCATTTGCTATTATGAATTCTATCTCCTAGCCACCCCCCCCCAAAAAAAATGGCCCTCTACATGCTTCAAAAGCTTTTATTATGAGTTATGAAATGGGAGACTCAGCTGATTCTCCTTCTGTGTTCACCATTTTCTATCCAAGCCTATTTGTTTCCTGCCGAACCTACTGCCTAGTAATACATTACTAGACTGCTGCTTGCATATTTGGATTTTCTTTCTGAGTTCTACAGACTATCACTTTGAAAAAATGTTTGCCCACTTCCCATTCTGCTGATAGAACAGGTTTTAATTTGATACCTTCCAAAGTTCAGTCTCTAGTAAAAGCTTTGAAGTTAATTTCAGGGAATAATGGACTTTGTTCCTTATAATAAACCTTTATTGTCAAAGTACAACATGTGTACATTGAGATTAGCTGAGCCTCCCCCCATGCTCTCTCCCCCCAGCACACAGTGACAACAAACCCTCCATCCCACCACACTATGTGAACCAACTACACCACACACTGGCCTCCCAAGTCAATTCTGCATAAGATTATGTCCTATTTAAAAGCCTAACAGCCCACGGATAAAAGCTATTTTTCAGCCTGTTGGTACGGCTGGCTATATTCCTATATCTCCTACCGGATGGTAGGAGAGTAAAAAGTCCATGGTGTGAGTCATCCCTGAGAATCTTCCTCACTCTTCCAAGGCAACGAGCCCTGGTGATGTCATCCAGTGGTGTCAGGGAACAGCCCACAATGTCTTGTGCTGTGCTCACTACCCTCTGTAATACTTTCCTATCCGCGGCTGTCAGACCAGCATATCAAACCACAATACCATACGAGAGGACGCTGTCTATAGTAGACCGGTAAAAGAGGGTCATTAGCTGTTGTTCTACCCTGTTCTTCCGCAAGACCCTAAGAAAGTGAAGCCTCTGTTGGATGGACCAGAAAGTTTAAATAATAACTCTATATTTCTAATCTGATTTGTTTTTGTTTTTTTACAACCTTTGAAATAACAATATTCCTTCTGTTTTGACCATATTCTTTTTGTTTTGTTTTATTTTATTTAAAAAGTTGTCAGACAAAAACTCAAATGGGTTTGACTAGGAAATACTTGATCAGTAGCACATTTAGTGGGTAAAAATATAGACGTTTCCTTGGATATTATTGGTTTCTTCTGATAACAGTTTGCTATTATTTTGAATGAGTATTAAATGAAATTTTGATTGAATATTTTTTTATTTTTTAGGGTCAGAAAATGACACTAGAGATATTAATTTACAAACGTCTGACCTTACAAAGTGTGAGTGGTGTGGTGTACGCAAATTGCCAGTGGTTTTCTTGCAAACTGTACCTGCTGCCTGCCAGAGTTTAAGATCACAACTAAAGATGAATAGAGAAAAAGATAATGTCTGGTATGATTGTAAAGGAGCAAGTAAGTAGATGTTGTGATATTCCTTTTTAGAATGTTATGAGTAGATTAGAATATGGGAAACTAGATTAACTTTCATGCTGTTTTCTGAAAATATATAAATAATGTAGGGTTCATCGTCTCTTTCTGATTCATAAATGTGGGTTGCGTATTTTTGCAGATCCCTTCTGGAATTTTCTCGAGCCTATAAAATCCTTGGCAGTAATCCTTATATCCACATGTGCTATGTGGATAATGCCATAATAGGCATTATCATGCTGAATAACCTTAGTTTTTACTATCATGGCAACAGCACCTTTGGCATCTGAGTTTTTAGACTTCTAGAATATTTCTCCTTTTTCTAATGCCAATAATAATTCATTTCTTTAGGTTAATAGTCACAAGCTTAGCTGTGTTAAAACATATACTATTTTTACATTCTTAGTACTGGTTTTTACTTTGGAATAATAAAATGATCTGATGATGTAAATCCAGGGATCCCCAACCTATAGGCCACGGCCCACTACTGGGCTGTGACCTATTTGCAACCAGGGCGTGTGAGTGGTGTGCCAGCGTACGCACGCTCGCAGCCCCACTCGTGTGAGTGGCGGACACCAGCACACTCAGTCCCACTTGTGCCAGCGTTGGGTGCTGGCGCTTGCAGCTTCACTTGTGTAAGTGGCAAGCACCAGCGCTCACAGCCCCTCTTGTGCAAGAGGTGGGCGCCGGCGTTCACAACCCCACTTGCTTGAGCAGTAGACAAGCGCACATGTGCATACCTGCCCCTTATGCAAAATCATCCCCTCTTCCCCCCTCCTCCCTTTGCCAGGCCAGCAACCCAAAAAGGTTGGGGAATGCTGAGGTAATTTATTTTAGCAAGAGCATAGTAAAGACAAACTGTTCTACTTAAAAAGAGCATTTATAAATTCAGCATTCTGAAACTTACAGAAATTAAGTGCATTTTCAGTGGAACAACATTAGATTAAGAACTATTGTCTTTAATAAACAATTCTCTTAGATTATTTTGCTCCAGGAGTATCTCTGTTCAGAGATATTTGAATGCAGTACAAATGTGTTTGTGGACATGTTGTATTAACCCCAGCCTTCTCTTTTGCTAAAATAAACTAGATGATCAGCATGTGAATATTATATTCAAAAGACATAGACAGACATATATATCAGTGAATTATTCCAATATATAGCCTCTTCATGTGGAGATTCTTTAATGTACTGATCAAGGTCTCTTGCTTGTAACTGTCTATTTCTACAGAATAAACAACATATAAACTTAAAAGAGAATTTTGATTGCAGTTTTTGTTATTTTAAATTTATAATAAATGCATGGGCTTTTAATATTACATTTTCTTTTTTTTATAGATCCAGAAGAACAATACATCATTTTGATTTTTGAGACAGGTCTTGATCCTCAAGCAAATGCAATATTTGAAAAAATAATAACTGAAATTAGTATCAGGAACAACATTTCTGACTTTTTTGTGAAAATTACTTTTGAAGAAGCAAATAGTAGGCTTGTGGCCTTTACAAAATCTTTTGAAGATACTTCTAGAGGAAGCAGTGGTCCTAAAGAAAGCAAAACAAAACATGTACTACTTTTAAAAAATTATTATTTCTATAATTTTATACATATACATATTGTCTACAGTATTTCTTTAAAGAAAACATCAAACCTAATTTTTTAGATTATGTGTAGACTGAAAAAATGTAAAATGTTTTATTGCAAAGACTTACCGTAAGCTTTTTATTGTAAAGATTTTAAAAGCTAGAAAAGTCTGAAAGAGCCAGTCTATCATAGGAGAGAAGTATTCACATCAGAGTTCATTGTTGGTTTGTTTATTTCTTTTGTTGGTACCTCTAATATGCTAGTAACAGAAGGTTGTTCTTCCTGCCTGGTTTCTTTTTGGGTCTGTGGGCTTCTGTGTTTTAGATTGCTGAAGAATTTTTTTTTTAATCTACAGATACGGTTGCTACTGTTATTTTTTTGTATTGTTTGCAGAGGTGGGTTAGATTTTTTTTAATCCCACCTTTATTATGTTTATAAATAACTCCAAGTGACAAACATAAATAATTTCTCCCCTCCTGTTTTGCTCACAATGTCAATCCTATGTGGTGGGTTGGGCTGGAAGAGAGTGACTGGCCCAGGGTCACCGAGCCGGTTTTCATGCTTAAGGCAGGAATATAACTCAGTGTCCTGGTTTCTAGGCCAGCACCATAACCAGATGTGGTGCATTTTTTTCCCCTGTGTGTGTTCTTTGTAGGGGTGAAATGTTTTGTTCATTCAGGTTATTATGAGGGTGCTCGTGTTTTTGTTTAATATTTTATCTGTATTTTTTATTCCCTACTTTTGTTTTGGAAGTTATTTTGGGAGGGGGGCTATATATTGTGTTTATCTACTTGCCCTAATATGATAAGTGTATTTGTAGAATTTGAGGGTAGTAGTTTTGTGTATTTTATCTGTGTGTCTGTGTAGGTGTATTTGTGCACATACAAACACACACATTTTCCATTTTCAAGATAATTTTCCTTGTGTTTTACGCTGCATTCCTGAAGTACATTTGGCATTTGAAAATAGATCTCCATCTGCGCTTTATACTCAGAGGAACTGCTAGGAAGGAGATTGGGAGGGAAAAGAAGACAAGAAAAACAGTTAAACCTGAGGAATGTTTCTGTTGATGGTTGATGTTGTGAATTGGTGGCAGGTTTGTGTGTCACATAAACCAAGAGTAAGCCAGGATTTCGGGTTCAGACATAATTATTGCAATTCGCACATTTCACTAAATCTCTGTGGAGAAAAGCTCAGCCCTTTCCCATATGAGAAACAGTGTTAAGGACAGTGGCATCCATTACAAATTGTAATTACATTAAAAGTGGTGCACGTGGTGACAGCATCATCACATGTTGCAGTTACACACTTGATTCACAATGTGTCATTTTATAACTTCCATATGAAATCCCATATTAAGCGGATATCACTAGACTGCCAAAAGTTTTAGTCCCCCCCCCCCCTTAAGTTTTCTGAGCACATAATTTAGAGAACTGTGTTTTAAACAAAATTAGGATTGTCAGCCAGATCTGGAGTGTGACTGAAATGGGTAAGGGACTGAGGAACACATGCTTTATAAACAATAGTACATGAAGCTGAAAATGAAGCTGAGAATAGGCCTGAAGTGATATCCAAATGATCTAGTATTATTATATTTTATTTTATTGTATTTCAATAATTGCTTAAGAAAAAGAAAAGATGTGTAATGTTGTTTCTTTGTCAGCAAGGATTTAAATATATTATGACATTCGTTTGTTAATTTTCTTAAGGTTGTCTCTGATTCTAAAATGCAGCTGCAAAATGCAACACAGTTCCAGTTACAGTTCTTCGAGGATGATGAAAGTGGAGAGCCACATACTGTCTTCATTGGTCCTATAGAAAAGTAAGAGCTAGTTTTACTTTTTGTAATTTCTTAACATTATATGACTTCAGCTTAACTTGATATTTGTTTTTGGGTTTTTTTGCAGGTTGATAGTTTATCCGCCGCCTCCAGCAAAAGGGGGTATTTCTGTGACCAATGAAGATCTTCATTGTTTAAATGAAGGAGAATTTTTAAATGACGTAATAATTGATTTTTATTTAAAGTAAGTTGTGCAGTGTCCATTTCACGTAGATAAAGATAATTGAGAAACACCTTAACATTAAAATCCAAAATTCACAGCTAAGTAAATTGTTAGAACTAATCAAAATAACGTAGGAGAGGGTTTAAGGCTTTGAGTTCTCCAGAACTTTTTATCTGGCACAATATTAAATGAATAAATAAATAGGGGAGCGCAAGGGTATTTAAAAAAATGAGATATGGTGATCCGGCCATGAAGTCAGAAGCCTCTCATTAGCCCTAAGACGAAGTTTTGACTTTTTTTGCATATCTTTTGGTTAGTGATTTTATAGGTTATGCAGAGTGTTTAGAAGGGTTACTTACCCAGACTCTGAAAAAGCAGAATATTAGCTATCCATTTGTCTCTTATTACCACATCTGATATATTAAGCTTTTTCAGCGTTTATTGATGTAAAGATCAAGGATTTGCGTTTGTTCCCTTAATTAAACATTATTTTAGGGTTTTTTTTCCAAATGTATCGTGATATTATACTGTAGCTGAATAATAATCCAAAAAGCAAATCATTTCTGAGAATTATTACACTAGTATTGAAAATAAGTTCTGAAACTTCTTTCAAAGTTTCACTGCATTTGGATGCTCCACCCCATTCAGTAATGTCAGCACTTCAGAGGTTATGTTCTGGTTGGAACGCCGAGGCAAAATAGTTCAGGTTGTTCAGATAAAAGATTTGGAATATTACTTTTTAAAACATTTAAAGCAAATTACAGTTTATGGTTTTAGTTTTAACTTTGTGCCAAATATATTGTGTATTCTCTGTTTCAAAATAAAGGTATCTGGTGCTAGAAAAGTTAAAAAAAGAAGATGCAGATAGGATTCATGTGTTTAGTTCCTTTTTTTACAAACGCCTTAATCAAAGAGAGAGAAGGAACCTTCAAGAAACTTCAAAGCTCACGTAAGTCTAGCTAAGAGATATTTGTAAAATTTCAGTTAAACAAGCTGCCTAACAGAAATACAGGTAGTCCTCGACTCATGACCACAATTGAGCCCAAAATTCCTGTTGTTAAAACGAAACATTTGTTAAGTGAATTTTGCCCCATTTTTCTTGCCACAGTCATTAAGAGAATCATTGCAGTTGTTAAGATAGTAACACAGTTATTAACTGAATCTAGCTTCCCCATTGCCTTTGCTTGTCGGGAAGTTGTAAAAAGTGATCACATGACCCCCAAGCTTACTAAAATGGTTATAAGTGTGAAAAACAGTCACAAGTCACTTTTTTACTGCCTTTCACTAAACGAACTTTTGTAAGTCGAGGACTACCTGTAGTTATTTATGTAAAGCCAATTCGTACAATTTAATATGTTTTTGATTTGATGTTGGGATCCAATAACATCTAGAGATTCTAGGTTAGAGAAATGTACTGATATGAGTACCTGTGTGGAAGAATATAGAATATAGTAATTAATAAATTCTTACTGTGGGTAGAAAAATGCTTAATACTTAATTCCCTAAACATCTTCTAAAAAATTATAAAAACATTTCATTTCTTGTTAATTTATTCACAGAATTCAGCAGAAACGGCATGGTCGAGTAAAAACATGGACGCGACATGTTGATATTTTTGAAAAAGATTTTATTTTTGTTCCTCTTAATGAAGCGTAAGTAATGTGTAGAGCATTGGAATTTCATTTATATTGGTAGAATCCATACATCAGATATTTCTTTTAACAATATTTATTGAGCATAATATATGAATATAACTAAAACATACTTAAGGTTAATTTATATAATTCATGTGTAAGGTAAATTATAAATCATAGTTTACAAATCACAATAGTTGTGTTCAGAACCAAACATGCACATTCTGATGTAATATGGTGTGTATGCCACTGGAACCTACGATGGAGAGATCCTCAAAAGCCCTAGCTCTTTTGAGATTTTGCCTTTTAGTTTGCCACCCTTTGCTCTGAGAATATACAGGCTTTCCCTTCTCCTCTCTCACATACAAAAAGGGAATTCTTTAATACACACACTGATTGTTATGTCTCGCAGATAATCTCTAAAAGCAGCCATCGTGTTCATTGCCCTTTCAGGAACTTGTGAAGCAGATTCTTCTTGCTCTTCTCCACGTCATGCTTGAGAGGGGATAGAATTAGTTACAGTGACATGCCTCAGTATACCTGACAGCTGTTCTAAACACTTTTCTGGCAAGGAGTAAATCATATTCCTTTCTCTTAACAGAAAGAAATTAAATGAGATGCGTGCTCTAATTCCATTCTCGGGGACTCATTCATGATTAGAGAACAAAATATCTCTGAATGGGTGGGCCTTATTTGTTGTCCTCCCATTTTAGTTCTAAAGTTAGAGCAAGACAGATGAGCAGGTAGTTTCGCTTGACGTTATGTTGAAATATAGCATTATCAGGAAGAAGAGGTAGGGGAGCATTGTGAAAATGTATTGGATACTGTTAGGACGTGTTATGAAGATACCTTTTAAATTCTTTGTTGTTGTTTTTCATTTGCAGTGCACACTGGTTCTTGGCTGTCATCTGCTTTCCAGGTTTCGAGAAACCAATATATGAGGCTAACCCACACTACCAGGAAAATGTATCTACACAGGTTAAGTCTTCCTCTTTAGATCAAGATAGAAGTGCTTCATCTCCTGTATGCCCTGAAATGGATCTATTACAGCAGTCTCCTCTAACAAGGAAGTTGTTCAGCAAGAAACATATTTCAGAATTAACTGACACAAACACAGATTCGGAGGAGACTGAACCACTATACTGCAAAAGAAACTCTTCTGAGAAAAGTGGCTTTAAAAAATTAAATCATTTGAACAGCGCTATAGAAGAATTCAGAACTGTGGAACCCATATGTCCTAAACATGATCTTAAAACTTCAGAGGCAAATGGAATGCAAAATGAACATAAAATTCACATCCAAGCTAGTGGTATGTAGTCTTGCCTATTCAATTTTGTTTTAGTATTGGGAATTTTAAAAAGTACAAAAATGTTACACTTTAGTAACAGGTTGATCAACTTTGTAATTTAGAGCACAATAGGTAGATTGTAGATAAGGCAGTTATGTTATGGGTATGTGTACATAATTGCATTTCATGAACAAACCACTATAATGTTGAAGTGTAATTAATTGTCAAAATAGTTTGTTTTCCTGCAGGTAGATTTATATATTTAAAATTATTTCAGGTTACCTTTATAACCAATGTTCAGGTCAACCTCACCTTGGATTTTAGGTACAGAAGATCCAAAGTTTTATTAAAAGCACGATTGAGAGGACTTCCACCCGAGAATACCTAGAAAACCAGCTGTGCATTAGAGTAAATAATGTTTAGTCCATCATTCTATATCACGTGGTCAGCTGGATGCACCTTAAGTAAGGACGGTTGCTCCCCATTAACTAGTATTTAAGGAATAGTGCCTATGATTTAATAAGCAGCAAATAGTTGTCAGCAATACTAGCCACTGATCATCTGATTTTCAATGAATTGATTCAGTTCCTTTTTAAAAGCAAAGTGCCTAACAGTATTCTAGCAGTAAATTCCACAAGTTTGATTATGGGCTGTATAAAAAAGTCTGTTCTTGGTTCCAAAGAAGTGTTGGCTATTCCTGCCAGGTCATCTACAAATTTGATGAGTTCCCCAACTATCCCTTCATCCAAAACATTGATGAAGATGTTGAAGAGTACTGGGCCTAAAACAGAACCTTGGGGTACCCCACTGCATACTTCCCTCCATGTAGTTGCAGTTCCATTGAGGACCACATGTTTAGTGCAGTTGGCAGCCAGTTTTGAATAGGTTCCAGTGATTGTGAAAAAAATTGCCCATTTTGACTTTTGCCTTTATTTATTTATTTATTAAAAGTATATATGACCATCCAGATGACGTGACTTTCTTTAACCAATCATCTTCTTTTTTTTTTTTGCAGTAAATGTAACTGCTTTTTTTTAGGTCTACTTGCATCAATGTTTTTGGTTGGTTCAGGCTTCCTTGGAGTGTCATCTTCCTGTCTTAACATCCCTGTTCTTTATCATTATTGAGATATTATATGGGATGGGATAGTACTGTCACCCCCAGTGACTTTTGTCACCAATCTCTATTTTCCTCTGCTTCTCCAGTTCTGTTACCTTGGCCCTAAGGGAATAGACCTGCTTTCTAAGACCCAGGAATTCATTGCATCATTCATGACTTCTCTCCAGATTCTGTCCAGAATTGTATACATTGATCAAGTTCACAAAATAGCCTCACATCCCTGCAGTTGACTATATGCTTATACAGTTGTTTAAAGAGTTATTTAGATGGACAATCAGTTCACTTAATGTATCAGGAAGAGAGAGGGCCTAATATCCTGACCAACTTGCTTACTGCCAAACTTGTATGTAACCTTTATTTGTAAGTCTTTTTTCATTACAACTTATAATAAAATATATGGCAACATGTGGAGGAAAAGTAAAAGCTACTTAGTCTTGATCAATATATGATCACGATCTTGCTATATCCTCTTTGGGACTTGGGTATGTCGAGTGTGACATGGAGATTTGTAGATACAAGTAGGACTTGTGTGGGCCAAGTATGTTTTCCAGTTTTCACATTAGAGATAATCAGAGTCAAACTGTTCCTGGTGCCTGAATTCCATATGTTCATATGGAAAAAAACGTGGAAAATTTTCTCACAGTGAATAATCAGAAAACAAGCTGCTACTGTGATCTTTCACATATTGAACTATTTAATATAGTTAGTAATGATAGTGATATCCCTTTTTTAGAATTGTTTTCTTGAAATATAGAACATTAAGGATGGAATTTATAGGAGTGCTTTTATTTTGATAATTGAAACAGCAGCCTGATAGCCACTTATATGGGCATTAATTGCCATAAATAGGACGACTCCCAAGTTCTCAAATCATGGGTAAGGTTGCTGATGGTAATAGTTAAAGAGGAAGTTTTAATTTGTCAAGCCAAACTAAATCCTTTTTAAGAAGAAAGATTTATGCTAAAAAATAAACAATATTCCTTTGGAGATTTAACCTTTTTCATAAAGTTATGATAATGTTTCTTTATATTATTTTGTTAATCTTCATGATGAATACAGATGGTTTACAGAAAATCAGGCTAAACTGTAGCGAAAATTCTGCTGACAGCAATATACTAAATGAAGATGAGCTCATATATTTTCCAGAAGATCAAGATAACCAGGTAAAACATCTAAAATAACGTGATTAGGTAACTGTTATTTTTGTATACAGAGTAAGCTTTCCCAACAATGTTTTAAAAACAGTGAAAACAAGTAGAATGAGTATGGTAATCATTCTTTGAACAACTTGTTAAAATGATTCTGTTTTAAATATTGTTTGTTCTGGCATAGGTAAAATTGAGATTATTTCAATTTTTGAATTTGAGAGACATTAAACAAGCTTGTAGCAAGTGGCTGGGTTCAAATATGTTGTTAGGCCGTAACATTGTTTCCTTGGTTTGGAGCTATCATGTTGTATATATATTAGATAGCCGTAAATATTTTTTATGCCTTAGTTTGTCATTGGGAAATTTCCTGGATTGAAGGCAGAAACTAAATTTATATGGAACAGTTGTGTAAATACAGAACAGAGGTCAGTGTACAAAGATGGGAAAAATGATCAAGAATCCATTGCTTTGAAAAGGCAGGAGAAAAAAGCCTAGGATTTAACCTTTGGTCTGACAAAGACACCCATATAATAATAGGGAGGGAGGGAGAGAGACTATATAGGTGGTCCTCAGTTTAGGACAGTTTGTTTAATAACTGTTCAAATCATGGGTGTCAAACTCGCCACATCACGTGTCGCAACGTATCGCAACTTTTTTTTGCATTGCCGGAGCTGGGATAGACGCGGCCTCCGTATTTTATTTATTTTATTTTAATTCCATTTATATCCTGCCCTTCTCCGAAGACTCAGGGCGGCTTACAACCAGCCCATGGGCCAGCAGTTTGACACCCCTAGTTTAAAGTTATGGTGCTGGAAGAAGTGACTTACGAAGGGACCTTGCACGTAAAACCATTGTAGCTTCCGCGTGGTCATGTGATCAAAATTTGGTCATTTGGTAACAGGCATATGTTTATGTTGGCTGCAGTGTCCCATATGCAACCTTCCTAGGGGACTCCCAACAAGTAAAGTCAATGGGGAAGCCGGATTATTTTTATTGACTATTTGATTCATTTAATGACCATGGCAAAAAAAGTCATAAAATTGGGCAAAACTTACTTGACAGCCCCATCACTTAGTGGCTGAAATATCAGTCCCAGTTGTGGTAATAAGTAAGTCACGGACTATTTGTAGTTAGTTACTCAATAAACCATGGTAAAACAAGCTCTAAATTAGCAGACAAGTGATTTTATCACTCTTTTGAAATAAAAGTAGTAAGATAACAATTGATATTGTGTTGTATTTTGTTTGATAAAGTTCATTGGTGGAATTGTAAGGGGTGTGTGTGTGTGTGTGTGTACGCACGTGCGCATGCAGGCATGCTTAGAATTTTTTATATATATCTGCTATATGTTCATTAAAAATATTACAGTATTTTCTAATCTCTGCTCTGGATAGCACTTTCATAATCATATTCCCAGTACTAACCACTAGAAGGCAAGCTTTACTCACTTTTCTGATCGTAAAAAGTGAGAATTTTCATTACTGTACTTCCATAAAGACAGACTATACAGTTATTGTTGTCAAGAGAATACATTTTTTCAGGTTTGCTAGAGATTAGATATGATTTTTTTTTCATTCATGTAGGCTATTGACTGTTACTCTTGAGTAGCAGCTGCCTTGTTCATATCAGTTTTCACAAAGATACAAAGAAAATGAAATTTCTGCTTCTTGTTCTTTGAGGAAGCCTCCATGATACAAGGTCTAGGCATATCCTGTACAGCAAAGAGGTGAGGAAGTATAGGCAGTATGGCATTAATCTGCACAAAGGCAACAAGAATCTCAGAACCCTTTTGTTTTAGCATCTTCTCAGGAAATATAGCAGTGATTTTTGCATGTATTTCTCAAGCGCAGCCAGAAAGCAGATGTTACATTTGGCTAAACTGTGTTCATTTACAGTTTGTCAACCATATTGGTAACCAGAGAATTACTGCAAAGTTAACCATTGTTTTTAAGTATTTGAATTTACATTTTCCCCCCTTCCTAATAGTTATGTAATGATGCCTTATTGCAGTGTTATGTGTTGATAGATATTTCAGCTGCTCAATTTTATCTGCAAGAATAATTATAATAATGTACAGACAGTGGCAGTAAGAGCCCAAAGTCTTCTTGGATTTAGTTGTAATCTATAGTGTATGCTTAAATATTTGGAAAAGGAATTTAGTTGTAAGGAATTTGAATTCATTTTTTAAGTTGACTTTCTCACAGTTTGGTTTGCTTTCGAAAAAATGTTTCAGTAATTGTATAAAGTTTCATTCTGCATTATCAAATTCTACTAATCAGAATGTATTATACCACTGTTTGCTTTGACCCTTTTAATTTAAAATGGTTAAGAAGTTAAATTTTGTTTCAACATTGTTTTAAATATCAAAGAATATAGTTTGGAAGCTTACAATTTAAGTCAAAAAGTGCTGCAATATCCTGGATAAAAAGTCATAATAGTTTGACTCTTAGTTTTTTAAACCATGTACTTTTTTCTAATGAAATCTAGTAATAGCTAGTTAGATAATAAAAATTTCAAGTCCTTGTAGTTTGAAACACCAGATCCTTTAAAGAAAAATTAATTCAGTAAAATAAAATCCAGCTACCATCTTATACAAATGTAAGTAGTAGGCAGGCTCCACCATCATTGCATCTGTAGACTGGAAATTGTGTCATCCAGATCATCAGTTTTTCTCAGTTTGGAAAAAAAAGGCTTAAATATATTCTTTGCAACTATATATACTCCGGTTGCTTTTCTATATGGTCTTATCTTATGCTCTTCATTACGCACAGGCTTTTAGCCTGTTACTCGTCCCAGCTTCTGCCAACCTAGCAGTTCGAAAGCACGTAAAAATGCAAGTAGAAAAATAGGGACCACTCCGGTGGGAAGGTAACAGCGTTCTGTGCGCCTTTGGCGTCTAGTCATGCCGGCCACATGACCACGTAGACGTCCTCGGACAAGCGCTGCCTCTTCGGCTTTGAAACGGAGATGAGCACCGGCCCCTAGAGTTGGAAACGACTAGCACGCATGTGCGGGGGAACCTTTACCTTTACCTATGTTTTAAGGATGTATACCAAGGGTCTTCAAATTTGGCCCTTTTATGACTTGTGGACTCCCAGAATTCCTCAGCCAGGCATAAAAAACATGTTTTTGACTTCACCTTGAGGCATAATGTTTTGAGAGAATATTTGGAGTTCACGGTATTCCAGTGGGGGGGAAATATCTGTAGTAACCTTTGTTTTCCATTTTCTTTAGAACAGAATTCAAAATATTTTGGGAGTTGTAACCTTAGTAAACGGGGGATGTGCAGCTAGCTGCTCCTAATTGTTTTTACTCTAGGTTCACAAGAGTAGTGGATGGTAGTCCATGCTGAATATTAATCAATTATTCAAATTACAGATTTGGTGAAAGGCTTGATTTTAAACAAATAAAAAAATAAAAAAATAAAAACAATGGGAAAACACAACTTGATCAAGTTTTCTTTTTGGCTTTTTTCAAATTATTTATTCAATAAAGCAACTTTTTTTTTCTATGCTGATGCTTTTGTTAGTTCATAGATGTAGCTGGTAGCAACAAAAGAATCAAATAAAAGTCTGCCACTGCTTTTTTGATTGCATAAATAATGTTATTCGTGCTGTCAAACAACAGCAGCAGCCTTTTATTTGTTTAATCTTTACAAGAGAACAAACAAGCATGCCAGCATCACACCTAAAGCTCAAAAAAACTATCCCAAACCACCATAAAATACTTCTCAAATGAATGCTATTTTCCCTAAAACAAAAGTTTTAGAACCAATCTAAGCTAATAGCAGTTAACTAGGACCTACTATTTTCCTGGCTAGACTGGAAACTGACTGAAAAAGGGGCAGCTCAGTCATAAGCCATGAAGTAGCCATTGGGACATTCTATATGATGCTATTCAAAGCACCCACATTTTGTTTCATGCTTGGATAAAAAAGCAAATTGGGTTTCACACTTGATTCCCATCCTTCTCAAACCATCAATTTCATAGTTGGATTGTTTCAGGACAATCCATGTCCCTGCTGTTCTGTAATATATTTATCATGTTAATTTCTACAACAAATGAGCTGAGTGATGCAATAAGTGAGCAATGTTGACTTATAGCCAGTGTTTTAATTAGAAAAACCCATTCTTCTGTAAGGACGAAAGCATTTTTTTGGGCTGCTGCAAGAATTATTTTATCATATTTATGTGTAGCTCCAAACAATAGATGTCAGCCATCCAGAATTGTTTTGGGAATTGGGTACCCTCCAAGTCCAAACAATGAAAAGAAATAATTGATACTTTTATGATCCAAAGACATTCAGATGCTTTTTGGCACTCTGAGGAGAAAATATGAAATGGCTGTGGAGTTGCATACACGCTTTCTAACTGCTGAAAAAGGGTGAAAGACTGTTGGAAACTGAGGTCTCTTTTAAGATTTTACAGAATTGTAAAGTTAAGACTGTGCTATGATATAATTTTTAAATTAGAGTTTAATCATGTGTATGGAGAAATATGCACTTGGATAAGCCCTGATTTCAGGCTTCAGTTTTCAGTGTGTAAACTGGTACTGTCCCCAAAGACTCCTTTAAATTGCTTGGTAGAATCCTATGCGTATTGGGAGATGGTATTTCAGCAGAGTGTTTGAGTACCTTAAATGAACTTCTGTCTTTTTTTTTAACATCAAAAAGCAAAAACATTTTAAAAAAATAGCCGTTTCTACTAATGACATAATTATTTACATGGCAAGAAATTCATTATGGAAATTAAAGGCTGATCAATTTTTGATGGCTGTTATTGTTACAATTATTAACAGTATTAAGAAAAGTTAGAAGATGACAGTTATCTTGGGTTACATTTACACTATTTAATAATGCTCCAATATAGCTTTTTGAGAAATGGAGAGTAAGCAGATACCAGGCTTACAGAATCTACTTTATTTACATTAGCGATTTGAGGTTCATCTCCCAGAGCAGATGCAAAAGACATGAATGAAATATGAATTCAGAAATTTGTTATGAATAACATATCAAAAGTACATGAAGATTACAGTGCTTTTACACATATGTAATATCCATTCCTGATTACCCCGAACCTTTTCAATCTCAAAGGCATATTTGGAGGGTAGAATAGTAAAACATTTAATTGCTACTATCGATAAAGTTTGGGGAAGCTGAATTTCTGCCTATGTACTTCAGATCATGTAGCAGATCCCTATTTTTCTTATAACTCTGATTTTGAACATTATATTAAAATAGGTTTTTTTTTCTCTAGGACAATAGTAGCGATGATGATGGTCTTGCTGATGATAACTGTAATTCAGAATTAGGACGATGGCATCTAAAGCCGACTACATGCAAACAGTAAGTTTTAAAGTAAGATATTTATAACTTGTATACATCTTCAGGTAAGCTGCAAAGATGAAATGCCATCTTGAAAATCATTACAAGTTCTGCTCCCAAACTGTTTGTCATTTTACAATTCTTTCTAATTTACTTTTGTATTACAGGTAGTTCTTGACTTACACCCCAAAATTTATGTTGCTAAGTGAGACATTTGCTAAGTGAGTTTTGCCCCATTTTACGATCTTTCTTGCCACAGTTAAGTGAATCACTACAGTTGTCAAGTTAGTATCACAGTTGTTAAGTGAATCTGATTTCCCCATTGACTTTGCTTGTCAGAAGGTTACGATCACATGACCCTGGAACAATGTGACCACCATAAATATGTGTCAGTTGCCAAGCATCTGAAGTTTGATCATGTGATCATGGGGATACGGACACTGATTGTAAGTGTGAAAAATGGTCATAAGACACTTATTTCCAGTGCCGTTGTAATTTCAAACGGTCACTAAATGAACCGTTATAATTAGAGGACTACCTGTATTGTTAGTTTTCAAAATCTTTTTGGTATACTAGTCTGAAGGGGAAACTGAATCAAGTATTTGTTCCATCTGTTTTCCTTGACAGAAAACTTTCACTAAATCCTGTGCTTCAATAGAGAAGCCTGGGTCCAACTGCAGTCTTCTGAGGAATAACAATCTAATTCTCTGGCAACTTTGATCGGCTGTGTCCATCATCAGATGGAACTAAATTCAGAAAAACAGACATAATTAATAATTATTATTTGATAAAGACATAAATTCTGTTTGCCGTGAGACTATTATTACGTCTTTAAGCCAGACTTTGGCCCAAGTTGATTCTGAGAGGTGGTTGTTCTGTATCTTATTCTCTGGCTGAAATCTAAGAATGGCTGATCCATTCCTGACAGTTAGAACAATTAATCAGTTGGACAACCATTTGTCTGAAATGGTATATTCTGCCTGAACAGGGGGGTTTGACTAGAAGACCTCCAAGGTCCCTTCCAACTCTATTATTACTATTATTATTTATTAGATCAGATGCCAACTTTTCTTTGAAAAGGGGAAAATTGTTTAAGTATCCCAACATTTTACCTCAAAGCTATTTGTGTTGCTTTTTTGTTTTCCGTTCAGTTGTGTTTGATTCTCAAAGACGAGTCCGTGCAGTTTCCTTGGCAGGTTTGCCATTGCTTTTTTCCTAGAACTGAGAAAACCATTCGCCTAAGGTCAACTGCTGGCCTTCTGTCTAAGTAGGGACTAGAACTCACAGTCTCCTGTTTTCCAGCCTGATGCCCTAACTACTGCATCAAACTGGATGTCACTTTAATGTTTTTATGGTGTCATCAGTTTCTTAATTTTTTTTGTGATAGGAAGTTTTAATTACCATTAGAATTGCCTCCTTATATCCAGGTAGTTCCCTGACTGAGAAAAGAAGAACATTGCTGTTAAATTTTGAATAGATCAAAAATAACTGGGTGTAGAACAGAGTATATTTCTGAAGTCCTTTTTCCAAATTCCATTTAGTGAAATCCTTTAGGCATTATAATTTGCAAGTTAAAATTGCATCTGTCCTCCTGGAATAATGTGGAAAAACAATTTATTTCTTTGTCTATATTATTTCATATCACAGCTGTGCATATTTTTAAAATGGCTTAAGGAAGTGCCTCAAAATTTGTGTTTTAAGTAGCATCTCTCTGCTACTTAGTAAAATAGCTGTATCTTGTTTACAGATTTCCCTGTAAGTCTGAGTAAAGATGTTACTACTTGAAGAATTGTATTAGACATATTTTAATCAAGCAACTCATTTAAGCAGTCGTGTATTTAATTTTTTCAGTCTTGCAAAAATTCCACAAGAATTGTTTGAAACATACATAGCCCAGTCTGTAGTACTGTTCTAAGCATTAATTTTCAAATATTGTATAGAATGCAGGTTAAGAGACTGACTCATAATACTGAACTATTTTTTCCTTTGTGAAGAGCTCAATAAATAGTCATAAGCTGTAACAGAGTCTCTTGCTCAACCTATAGGGAAGGATGTTAAAAGTAGGTTTTAGTCATCAACCCAAATATCACTGAACAAATAAAAAAAACCTTGTTTTTAAAATCTTACAGGTTCCAAAAATGTGCAGGACAGGTAATCCCCAAGTTACAAGCATTGACTTAACGCTCATTCAAAGTTACATTATGAGTGCCTCCTAGTGCTTATGAGAAAGTCCCGAAATTACGAATGTTGCCACACCACGGCGGTCGTTCACCCTTGCAAGTGACCACAGTAGTACGGCAACATTCACCCTAGTCCTCCCCACCCACACCCCACATCTCCCTAGGTACTAGGCCTTCAATACTCACCCTGCGAAGATTGAGATCCTTCCATTCTTGGCTGCTCCAGGCCTTCGGTGCGTTCGCAGAGAATGGAGGTCTAAAGTAACACAGGATCATGTGAGATCAGTGTCGCAAGATCTCATGCTACTGATCTCTCATGATCTCATGGTACTTTAGGCCTCTGTTCTCTGCAACAGAGAATAGAACCAAAGCCAGGGGACACTTTTGCAGCCCTCTGGAAGGTGGATCTGGATGCTGGAGGCCTTTTCTAGGCCACTGCCGCCCGGATCTGAGGGAAGGGAATGCTTCTATGGCCCTCCGTAGGCCCGATCTGGGCATTAGAGGCCTTTTCCAAACTGCTTCTTCCCAGAAACAGGCCTCCGGAGGGCTGCAGAAGCATCCCCCAGCCTCAGAGCTGGGCGGCACCAGCCTGGATAAGGCATCCAGTGCCTGGATCCACCTTCCGGAGGGCCACAGAAGCATGTCCCGGCCTTAGATTCCAGCGGCAGTGGCCTGGAAAAGGCCTCCAGCGGCCGGCGCCAACCTCCAGAGGCACACGGAAGCATTCCCCAGCCTCATCTGGGCAGCAGCAGGAACCAAGGCAGAGAAGAGACAGATCTTTTCAAGTTGAGTCCGGTGCAGCAGGAAGAGAGAGGGAAAACATGAGCTATCTTAGTGGGTCGGAAAGGCTTGGGGGCCTGGTCCATCACTAGGCCCTCTATGGCCTTCCCCACCCTGAGATACCTCATGTGAACTTAACGAACCACATGCATCTTAACAAGCAAGGGAGTGATCTTAGTTGAGGTATGAGATTCACTCCCACGAGTTTTCAAGTCATGAGTGGAATGGGCAGGTTCCATTACATTTGTAACTCGAGGACTACCTGTATTTCAGAGCAACGTTAAGTGTACCTATTTTTGTTCTGTTTAGCCCTGTTTTTATAACAAAGGTTCCTACTTAGTATTGAATTTAATCAAAGAAACATCTAGAAACAAAAGATATAACTAGTAGCCAGCACAAGTTTATTAAAAACAGATCATGCCAAACCATTCTTTGACAAAGTGACTGAATTAGTAGACCAGCAAAATGCTGTGGACATAGTATATTTAGACTTCAGCAAGGCATTTAAAGAATTCCACAACCTACTTATTGGTAAGCTAGAAAAATGTGGGATAGACAGCATCACCACCAGATGGATTTGTAATTGGCTGACAAACTGTACTCAACGAGCACTCCTTAATGGTACTACATCTACATGGAGGGAAGTAAGCATTGGGGTACCACAAGGTTCTGTCTTAGGCCCAGTACTCTTCAATATCTTCATAAATGGCTTAGATGAGGGAATAGAGGGGGATTTCATCAAATTTTCAGATGACACTAAACTGGCAGGAATAGCCAACACCCCAGAAGATAAACTCAAAATCCAAAAAGATCTTGACAGAATTGAACAATGGGCCCTATTCAACAAAATTATATTTAATGTGGAGAAAGCAAGGTTTTATACCTGGGCAGGAAAAGCAAAGGTACAAGTACAGATTAGGTGAAACTTGGTTGAAAAACAGTAACTGTGAGAGGGACCTTGGAGTCCTAGTGGACGATCACTTAAACATGAGTCAGCAGTGCCTTGGTTGTATAAACAGAGGCATAGAATCAAAATCAGGTGAAGTATTAGTACCTCTTTATAAAGCCTTAGTAAGGCCACATCTGGAATACTGCATCCAGTTTTGGTCACCACATTACAAAAAGATTTTGAGACTTTGGGGAAAAAAGTGCAAGGAAGAGCAATAAGATGATTAAAGGCCTGGAGACTAAAACATATGAAGAACGGTTGCAGGATTTGGGAATGGCCAGTCTAGAGAAAAGAAGGACTAGGGGGGATATGATAACAAGTATTCCAGTGTTTGAGAGGCTGCCACAAGGAGGAGGAGGGGGTCAACTTATTTTCCGAAGCACCAGAAGGCAAGACAGGAAACAAAGGATGGAAGCTAATCAAGGAGAGAAGCAACCTGGAATTAAGGAGAAACTTCCTAGCAGTGAGGACAATTAACCAGTGGAACAGCTTTTGCTTTCAGACATTGTGGGTGCTTCATCACTTGAGGGTTTTAAGAAGAGACTGGACAGCCACTTGTCTGAAATGATGTGGGTTTCCTGCTTGAGCAGGAGGCTGGACTAGAAGACCTCCAAGGTCCCTTCCAGCTCTATTTTGATTGATTGATTGATTGATTGATTGATGATTGATTGATTGATTGAAAGACTAAATCTAGTTATAGTTCACCATACAATTTTTGTAGACTTGATATTTGGATGAAAACAAAATTGAATACCATATTTTATTCATAATGTGAACAGAAAAGGGTTCTTCATATCTGTAACCTAAATGATTTAATGTGAGAGTATAGCAAAGAAGTGAAAACATACTGTATCTTTTTTAGGCCTTGCATTCTGCTGATGGATTCACTAAGAGGCCCTTCCCGATCAAATGTTGTCAGAACACTAAGGGAGTAAGTAATTAGCCTTTATAATATTAAACTTATCTTCCATATTGGAATACTCAATACAAATGTTCTTCTGGTGCTTGATTTTTGTGTTGCAGGTATTTGGAAGTGGAATGGGAAGTAAGGAAAGGGAGCAGACGAAGTTTCTCCAAAGATGTCATGAAAGGCTCAAACCCCAAAGTGCCACAACAGAACAATTTCAGTGACTGTGGAGTTTATGTTTTACAGTATGTGGAGAGCTTTTTTGAGGTGAATTTTTTGGTCCTTCAAATGTTACATTCTGATTTTTGTCCTAAGTTATTTAATTTAGTTTCAATATTTCATTCATTTTACATAATTTATATCTTACATTGCTTTAAAAATGGTAAAGTCATTGTTAAAATTACACAAGCATATAATTAGCACAGTATAAACTATGAATAAAATAAATAAATGTCAAGACGGTGAAAGAGTTTAGATTTATTAAGACTGATTTCTACTATTTAAACAATAGAATTGTACAGGTGCATTCTTAGATGAATTCCCTATTTGTTTCATGCTTTGCCTGTTGCTTCTTGAGAAGGCAAATCGTGTTTGCAGGTGTTTGTTTTCTAGAATTGAGTTCCTAGAAGGGTAGGAAGGTAACCCCCAGAAAGGGAGAAAAGTGTGAAAATATTTGTGGGAAGATTTCCTAGCAGTCTTGACTGTTGTGTAAGACTATTATGAAATGCAGATGATGGATAGAGCTGGATCCACAGAAAAGCGCCATCATTGAAACTTTTAAAAATGTGCATGAAGGATTGGGAAAAGTTTCAAATGTAACATTGACAAGATTTTTAACTCCTAAAGCTGTAGTACTTTGTACAATGTTATTATGTAGAAATTCCATGTAGACACTACTGTAAGTCTGTCTGTTTGGTTTCTCCTAGAATCCTATTCTAAGCTTTGAACTGCCAATGAATCTAACAGACTGGTTTCCACGTCCAAGAATGAAAACAAAACGAGAAGAAATAAAAAACATAATCCTGAATCTACAAGAACAGCAAAACAAAGAAAGGAAGGGGCAGAAAGACACTAATCTAACAGATAAATATTTTCAAGAAAGAACAGAACAATTTATCAGCAGCTGAATCTTTTGTCATTTATTAACTATACATCAAAAAAAAATTTAAAAGGGAAAAAAATCACCTTGAAATTTACTTGTCTCTACCAAAACAAAGGACTTCTAGTATTATCAGTAAGTAAACTTACTGTTGAGGGATATAAATCCAATTCCCCCAGTGTATTAAGTAGAATAATCTGTATATATGTTGATTAGGCCAACTTTTTTCAACCTTTGTAATTATGTTTTTCACTACTTAGGAAACCTTTGTTATGTGTTTCTGTTTATAGAACTTAATAGCAAATTCTAGACACAAAACAAATAAAATATTTATAGGATAAATTGGTTAACTTTTTCTGTGTTAAGTAAATTTATTGAATATTTCCCAGTAAGACTTCTATATTGCATGGGGAATGCTTATGTAGAAAGATAATCAAATTCATATTTTAATTTACAATTGCCATTACAAGATGTTCTGCTTCAGAAATGTGCAAAAAAAATTAAGAATGTGTCTAAATGCATTGTATTTCCAAGGTGAGTGGTTTGCATTTAAAAATCCAAGTGCAAGCAATACAATATTCAGCAACAAATGCTTCAGATTACTGGGAGAAGTGGTTCACAAATACTTGGGAAATGCTGCTTTCTGATTGCAAGTCTTACTCAAGCAGTATTTATAATAGAGTCTCAAAGGTGGCTTGAGTAGTACTGTTAGATCCTCCTTTATTATTTTATGTGGTTCCTGAATGTTGTTTAAATGTATTTTCACAATCCTTTCATTATAAATTGTATTTTTGGTAAATGTAGCAGCAAATTGCCCACCTTAAATTTTCTGTCAGAATTCTGAATGTTGCATTCATATGTGCTTTATCTATCCGAAATTTTTTTAATGTATGAGTACTATTTTTTGTAACACACAGAAAAACCAAAATATTGCTAGACATCATTGCTTGCTTGCTTCTTACTTAAACTAGAAGTCTCTAATGATTCTAAGTCACCTTGTTGGCATTATTTCCATGATGTAATTTGATTTTTAAATTGTGTAAAAAGACAATAGCTTTCTTATACCAACCTCTGAAAATCCAAAAGGAAGCAACTAGGTCTTACTACATTTTAAAAATACTCACAAGATATTGTCCTCAAATGAGGGAACTGAAACACTTTTGCAAATATGTTTGTTGAATAGCGCCTTTGTTAAAAAGAAATTCTTCTTTTTGGGAAGGAGGATAACTTTGATGTAATGAAAAATATTGTGGATGAAACAGGCAATATTGCCATTGCAACATACAATCCTTTTCAGCCTCTTCACAGTAGAACATTCTGTGTAGAAAGAATATTTGCACCCAATTTTTTACTTTTATTATGTTGATGTCACCTCAATAGTCATGTTTTGTACAGGGTCAGAGATTGCTTTGTCCAAAGAAAAATTCTGAAGAATACATCACTTTGGTCTGCTGCCCTGAATTCACCTTGTTTAAATCCTATACACCTCAATGTAACAATAATAGGATAGTAACTTAGTGGCAAAGCTTTCCATGTTTTCCTCCGTAAATTATTTTTAATAGACGCACAATAATAGGGCTCTCATGACACTGTCAGTATTAAAACAAATAAAACAGAGATTATTTGTTCCAACAAATTAACATAAAATCAATTCTTGGTATTAGAAAAGAAAGAGAAACATTTGTTCTACATTTTCCAGTCTATGTCTAAAATTTGTCAGAATAGCAGTAGAAAAGCAAAGTAAGAATAAGGGGTTGACAACAAATGTAATTTACTTATTTTGAATTTTTTTTTAGTGTTACTTGAACACATGGTAGGGAAACCTTAATAGCAAAATGCACATTCTTGTGCAAGATTATTTGTTGCAATATTTGGACTTATATGAAATTAGATTTTGCTTTTGTTTTTAATAGGTTGTGGCCTATCCTAGTTTTTATTTGTTTGGGTCTGTTCCTGAGAATGGCCTGGAGCTTGTATTCCTTTTCAAGATGTGAAGAAAGCAATGTTTCTCTCTTAATGTTATGGTAAAGGATCATTCATGCAGCAAGCTGATAAACATGTTGACAAAAGATTTATTTTTTTAATAAAACATTGAAAACAATTGAAATGACCATGAGTATTTGTAATGCATATTATTTAGGTAAATATAGATGTGTTCTTAGTAACAGCCTTTAAAAATAATTTATCCACTGGAGATTAATTCATGTGTTAGTTAGATTGTTCTAGAGCTCTGCCTTTTCTCATTTTAAAATTTACCTATAGTAGAATACATTCATTATAAAATTTGTAAAAGATAATTTTAAATTTAAAAACATTGGGCTGTTTTTTTTCTAATACCTTCAGATTTCATCTCTTTCCTCCATTTTTCCTTTTTTGCAATTTTATACAAGCTTATTTGGGAAAAAGGTTTGCTAAATATTAGTAAGCCTTACTTCTGAATAGATTCATTCAACTGCATTCTTGCTTAAAAGTTACTGTATATCTGTTTTTATTCTGGCACAAGGGCACAATTCAGTTCACTAAAAGGAATATGAATAAATGAATGTTTAGACAATGATATCAAGTGGCAGGCTAATTAATATATATCTTGCATACCTTTTCATGTTGGATGGAATAGCAGTCAAGAATTCTTATAAAAGTTTTAGGTTACTTAGCATGAAAAATTTATGACTCTCTGGTAAACATTTGCTGGCAGCAGATGTAGAGATGACATTTAATATTCCCTTGTGATGTTCTTTAATTTTCTTGCTAAGGGATTGCTTGCTCACACGAACAGGATATTAAGGGACTATTTTAAATCCAGAATATGTTATCCCAGGTACAATAGTTTATTTTTTCTTATTTAGATGTTTTGCATCTTTCTACCTAACATTTCATTCTTTTCAAATGAGACAAATTATTGCAAATGCATAAAATAATATCCTTTCTTGTAAAAGTCACCTTTAGTGATGTATAAAAATACTTAAAACAATATTTCCAGTATTTTCTTTTTCAGTATCTAACTCCATATTTTCCATTTTCCATATTCATTTACTATAGTGATTTTGCAAGCTGCCTGCATGTTGTTGCTTTGTTCTCAAAAGTTTATCCATTAAAGCATAGTGGGAGGGAACAATGTGATAAATGTTATTTTAAATTCATCCATTTCAAATTCACAGTTTGCTGTCTCAAATCAGGTTGTAGAATGTGTGGAGGAAGGTGACCCTACACTAAATCATTTCTCTCACACCTGCTTGCTTTCATTATGCAGTCAGATTTGAGACAGGAAGCATATAATGTCATGCTTACATAATGAAGCAGTATAATCCAATAATATTTTTATTCCTATTTTTACAGATGATCTCCAAAATGCTTTTATTTTACTCATCTATGACTTCCCATGGTTGAGCTGGTTTTACACTGTTCATTAGCAGCTCTTCAAGCAAAATGCTAGCTTTTTTTCCAGGAAATCTAATTTTATTGAGTTGCTAATTTTGCTGCATTGTTCTTCTCCAACAGGAAAGACCAAGAGCTGTATTTCATTCCCTGCACCTTTTCTGCAGTTAAATCTTTTACTAGAGACACTCTTTAATTATATATGTTTGAGACTCTTTATCAATCAGCATCTTCATTGCTAAGGATTTTGAAAAAACTATAGCCTTTCATACCAGTTTTGTCTTGTTCTAAGGTTGGTGTTTACCCATCTGTCTTTAAAGATGGGTAGCAAAATGGAATTGACTTTCTCTTTAGTCATGCTTTCAAATTACATGTCCTACAATTCAGCAATATACATTTTTATTTGGTTAAATCTTGTCAAAGAAACTTGTTCTCAGCAAGTGTAGAATTTCAGCTTATTTTTTTCTCCTTAAGATGAGAACCAATAGTGAGGTCAAAACTTAATTTTTATATATTAAATTCTAGACATGCAATTAAGTAAACTTGGACTTTCCACTATAATTTTAGGAATTCCATTCAAATAGTAGTTTCTATAATAAATGTTCCTCAACTGTGGTCTTGGGTAAAAAGCGGAGCTTCAGAAAATAAGATGTGGATGCTTTGTATATAGTAAATGAGTGATGTTACACATAACAAGTGCACATAAACACAAACCCTCAAATCACTTTATTAAAACTATACTGGTTAACAAAAAACAAGTACTGTGTCATGGTTCTGACGGAGACAAAGCAGAACACGGGACACTTGCAAATTCCTCAAAGAACATGTTTATTAGTTACAAAGTACCATCAAATTGCCAACATACGCTGGATCATGAAGAAAGCTAGGGAGTTCCAGAAAAACATCTGCTTCATTGACTATGCCAAAGCCTTTGATTGTGTGCATCACAACAAACTGTTGCAAGTTCTTAAAGAGATGGGAGTACCAGACCATCTTATTTGTCTCTTGAGAAACCTATATGCGGGTCAAGAAGCAACAGTGAGAACTGGACACGGAACCACCAATTGGTTCAAAAGTGGGAAAGGAGTCCAGCAAGGCTGTATACTGTCGCCCTACCTATTTAACTTATATGCAGAGCACATCATGAGAAAGGCAGGGCTAGATGAATCAAAAGTTGGAATTAAGGTTGCCGGGTGAAATATCAACAACCTAACATATGCAGTTGATACCACTCTAATGGCAGAAAGTGAAGAAGAACTAAAAAGCCTTTTGTTGCGGGTGAAGAAGGAGAGTGCAAAAGTTGGCTTGAAACTTAACATTAAGAAAACCAAGATCATGGCATCCGGCCCTCTCAATTCCTGGAAAATAGATGGGGAAGAAATGGAGGTAGTGACAGATTTTATTTTCCTGGGCTCCATAATCACTGCAGATGGGGACTGTAGCCAAGAAATTAAAAGACGCTCCTGGGGAGGAAAGCCATGGCAAATCTAGACAGCACACTAAAAAGCAGAGACATCACCAGTCAACAAAAGTGCGTATAGTCAAGGCTATGGTCTTCCCAGTTGCAATGTATGGCAGTGAAAGTTGAACCATAAGAAAGGCTGAGCGCCAAAGAATTGAAGCCTTTGAACTATGGTGCTGGAGAAGACTCCTGCGAGTCCCTTGGTGTTCTGAACCAGCCCTCGTCTCGCAACCCCTAATTAAGAGAAGAGTCTGGAAAGCGTCCAAGGCTAAAAGGCTTCTGCCAAGATTTAATTACGCAGTTAACAAAAACACAAGAGCTTGTCTTCTCAAGCGGAAAAGTTGCTTTCAGCAACCAGCCCCTCCCCAAACACTTCTTTTATAGAGAGCTCAGGGCGTGGTCTCCCTGTGCCTCCTCCCGAGGAGTCCCATAGTCTTTCTTTGTTTGTCCCTGCTCGTCTGCCTCCTGCGTCGGGCGTCCTTGAACAGGGCCAGCTGTGGGTCATCATCCTCCGCACTCTCGGGCTCACACAGCTGAGAAGAGGTCCCCGGCTGAGGACTCTGCAAAGCCTCCAAATCATCATCAGCCGGTTCGTTTCCCTCCTCCCCCACATCTGAGTCCTCCGATACATCGGACCCGGCTGTCGGACCCACAGGCTGGCCCTGAGTCACAACACTATCCCGCACCGCAGGGCCCTTCCCTCGGGTCTGCCGATCCGGATGCGGTCGGGATGGGAACTGTTCGTGAAAAGCAGTCACCAACGCAGGGGCATGAACGGCGGTCGCGTCTTCCCATGTGAAGTCCTCCGGCCCGTACCCTTTCCACTCGATCAGGTACTGGAAGCGACCTTTCAGCCAGCGGGAATCCCTGATGCTGGCGACCTCGTACTCGGGGGTGCTGCCTCCATCACGAGTTCCTGATGGGGGAGGTTCCGCTTGGCGAAGTGGACAGGCCGGTTGTTCGGGGACCAACAAGGACCGATGGAAGACGGGGTGCACGCGCAGGGAACGTGGCAGAGTTAAACGATAGGCGACCGGGTTGATGACGGCCTCGACTGGGAACGGTCCAAGGTAACGGTGGTCCAGCTTCCTCGCCGGCCGAGTGGATGGTAGGTTCCTGGTGGACAGCCAGACCCGATCCCCCACCGATAGTGGAGGCGTATCCCTTCTCGACCGATCGGCGAACCTCTTGTAGTCGGCCTTGGCCTTCTCCAGCTGCCGTCGCACCAACCGATGGATCGCCTGTAACTCCGCCATGAATTCGTTCGCTGCCGGCTCCGGTGAGTCCACGGGAGAAAGAGGGAAGAACCTGGGGTGATAACCCACGTTGGCCAAGAACGGTGTCATCTGCGTGGAGGTGTGTTGCGAGTTATTAAAGGCAAACTCGGCTATGGCCAAATAGTCCACCCAGTTGTCCTGCTGCAGGTTAACATAGCAGCGCAGATACTGCTCTAAGATGCCGATGACCTTCTCGGTACCCCCGTCGGTCTGAGGATGATGCGCGGACGAGAGGCAAACCTTAATGTCCAACGCCCGCATCAACTCCTGCCAGAAGCGGGCTGTAAACTGGGCCCCCCTATCGGAGACGACCCTATCGGGAAGGCCGTGCAGCCGGAACACCTGTTGGATGAACATGCGACTAGTGGCGCGAGCTGACGGTAAGCCGCGACAGGGGATGAAGTGCGCCATCTTGGTCAACATGTCCACCACCACAAACACTGTTGTGAAGCCGGAGGATGGGGGTAGATCCGTCAGAAAGTCCATGGACACAGCCCCCCAGGGTCTCTTGGGCGTTGGCAAAGGCTGCAGTAAACCAGGCGGGGCCCCTGTCGCTGACTTGGCCTGCCTGCATGGGACGCAAGAGGTGACATAAGACTGGACATCGTGTCGGACTCGGGGCCACCAGAAAGTACGGGAGACCAGGTTCAGAGTCTTGAACAGGCCAAAATGCCCCGCAGCCGGGTTATCATGACATTGGCTGAGGACGAGTCCCCTGAGTGGCCCTCCTGGAACATAGAGCCGGTCACG
Source organism: Vipera berus (assembly GCF_964194415.1). NCBI lineage: Eukaryota > Metazoa > Chordata > Lepidosauria > Squamata > Viperidae > Vipera > Vipera berus. The sequence continues at coordinate 238,170,000 of NC_138202.1, forward strand.
ATAATACAGGAGTCCATCCGTGACCGACCAAGGCGAATCTGGCCCCACCTCTTCCTTCCGCTGAGCCACCCACGCCTCCTGCTGCTGCGCCTCCCGGATCCGAGCCCGTATATCCACCGGCTCCCGTACCGCAGCAAAAGACTCGACGGGGATCACTGTCCTGGGCGGAAGCTTGTCTTCCACTCGGGTGTACTCGGGCTTCCTGGACAGAGCATCCGCTCTCTGGTTGTGCCCGCTTGGTATGTACCGCACCCGGAAGTCAAACCTCGCAAAGAAGAGGGACCACCGGATCTGGCGTTGGTTCAAATTCCGAGCGGTCTGCAGGCTTTCCAGATTCTTGTGGTCCGTCCGGACCTCGATTTGATGCCGCGCCCCCTCCAGATGATGCCTCCAAGCCTCGAACGCCGCCTTGATGGCCAGCAGCTCCTTCTCCCAGATGGTATAGTTGCGCTCCGAGGGATTCAATTTCCGAGAGTGATACGCGCAAGGGAAAAGGGTACTGTTGGGCGTCGCTGCCTGGAGTAACACGGCCCCAATGGCAATGTCGGAGGCGTCCGCCTCCACGACAAACGGCCGTTGCGGGTCAGGATGCTTCAAGATGGGCTCCTTCATGAAGGCGTCCTTCAAAGCTTGGAACGCCTGTTGTTCGGGGGCGTTCCACTGGAACCGAGTCTTCTTCTGCAGGAGCCGGGTGAGGGGGGCTGTCAAGGCAGCAAAGCCAGGGATGAATGTCCGATAGTAGTTGGCAAATCCAAGAAGTCGCTGAACATCCTTCACGCGACGCGGGGGTTGCCAACTCTGCAACGACTCAACTTTACTTGGATCCATGGCGATGCCCTCAGGAGAAATGCGGTGGCCCAAGAAATCAATGGTCACCTGGTAGAACTGGCACTTCTCCAACTTGGCAAACAGCCGATGTTTCCGGAGGCGCTGCAGGACCTGACGGAGATGCTGATGATGCGCTTCACGCGACGGGGAGTAAATCAGGATGTCGTCCAGGTAAATCACAACAAACTGGTCCAACAGATCCCGAAAGATGTCATTCATAAAATGCTGAAACACAGCGGGGGCGTTGGTCAGGCCAAACGGCATCACCGTGTACTCGAAATGTCCATAGCGAGTACCAAACGCTGTCTTCCACTCATCACCCGGCCGAACCCTGACGAGGTTGTAAGCTCCACGCAGGTCCAGTTTCGTGAAGATCTTAGCCTCCCGGAGTCGGTCCAAGAGCTCGGGGATGAGGGGCAGCGGGTAGCGGTTACGCACCGTGATAGCGTTGAGTTTCCGGTAGTCACAGCAAAGCCGTAACTCGCCCGACTTCTTTTTGACGAAGAGCACGGGCGCAGACACTGGCGAGGACGAGGGCCGGATGAATCCACGAGCCAAGTTCTTTGTCAGGAAGTCCCGCAATGCGGCCAACTCGGGCTCCGACATGGAGTACAAACGCCCCACTGGGAGAGGCGCATCAGGGACTAGGTCAATGGAGCAGTCGTAGGGCCTGTGCGGGGGTAATTGGTCCGCCTCTGACTCGCTGAACACGTCAGCAAAGTCGGACAGTACGGGAGGCAAGGAAACCCCTGAGGAACCCTCCACCTGGCCGGCACAGATATGGCGGGTGTGGTCCACGCACTGCAAACTTGGGAAGGTGACCAAGTTCTGAGACCAATAGATCTGTGGATCATGCGCCCGGAGCCACGCCAGTCCCAAGACCACGGGGAAGTGCAGATCCGAAGTGACGTAAAACTGAATGGCCTCCACATGGGTACTGATGGCCATACACACGGGTTGCGTGGCGGCCGTGATAGGCCCGGACAGGAGCACTCGACCATCGATGGTCTCCACAAGCATGGGCGGATCCACCGGACACTGGGGAACAGCCCATTTGGCCACAAAGGCCGAATCCATAAAGTTAGTGGTAGCCCCAGAGTCAATTAAGGCATGGACCGGAATCCCCTCTGGCTTGCCAGGAAGGATCAGTCGTGCCTCCAAAATCAAATGCCGTGGAGGTTCACAGGCACCGTCGGAACGGCGTCGCTCGGCGTGATCGTTGTGGGTCGCCCGATCTTTCACACCGTCTAGATCGGGCTCGGACCGTTTCCCGATAGCAAAGCAGGGGACTTTCTCGGAGCTGGCTTGGTCACTGACGCCCGCTGACGCTTCTTTGGGCAAGAAGCAGCCAAATATCCAGGGTCCCCACAGTAAAAACACAACCCCTCCGATCGTCGTCTGTCCATTTCCGACACCGATAGACGGGACCTGGCGGCACCCAGCTCCATTGGCTCCTCCCTCTGGACTGGGGGCTCACGCACAACAGGGGCGGCAGGGGTCTGTGGGGTGGCACGGCGACTCTTACGCTGCTGCAGCCGGGCATCGATCCGCAGACAAAGATGGATCAGCCCATTCAGATCTGAGGGAATGTCCACGCGGGCCAGCTCATCCAACATCTCCTCTGACAAGCCATCCTGAAAGGCATCCACGAGCGCAGCCTCATTCCAGGCGGAATCCTGGCTAAGCAGCCGGAAATCGCTGATATAGGCCTGTAGGGGGCGCTGACCCTGCCTCAAAGCTTTCAGACGTCGGGTGGCGGTCTGCGCCTTAATCGGGTCCTCGTACATGAGGCGCATATGGTCACAAAACCCCCCAAAGTTATCCAACAAAGGGCTAGGCTGTGCCAACAGAGGCGTGCCCCAACGAGCTGCATCTCCCGACAGAAGGCTCAACACGAATCCCACCTTATCTCGGTCAGTGGGGAAATCAGCTGCTCTCACGCTGATATAAAGCTGGCATTGTCCCAGGAAGGCAGGAAACAGTTCTGGTTTACCAGCAAATTTATCCGGCATAGCTAACTGACATTTCCTCCTGGGTGGGGGGGCAGCATGTACCTGAGCCTGCAGTTGTGCCACCTGAGTGGCCAGCAAGGTGAGTTGCTGGTTGAGCTGGGCATTCTCGGCAAGAAGCTGCTCCATCGTAGTATTAAGGGGTGGGTGGCTGAAAGCAAACTGTTCTGAACCAGCCCTCGTCTCGCAACCCCTAATTAAGAGAAGAGTCTGGAAAGCGTCCAAGGCTAAAAGGCTTCTGCCAAGATTTAATTACGCAGTTAACAAAAACACAAGAGCTTGTCTTCTCAAGCGGAAAAGTTGCTTTCAGCAACCAGCCCCTCCCCAAACACTTCTTTTATAGAGAGCTCAGGGCGTGGTCTCCCTGTGCCTCCTCCCGAGGAGTCCCATAGTCTTTCTTTGTTTGTCCCTGCTCGTCTGCCTCCTGCGTCGGGCGTCCTTGAACAGGGCCAGCTGTGGGTCATCATCCTCCGCACTCTCGGGCTCACACAGCTGAGAAGAGGTCCCCGGCTGAGGACTCTGCAAAGCCTCCAAATCATCATCAGCCGGTTCGTTTCCCTCCTCCCCCACATCTGAGTCCTCCGATACATCGGACCCGGCTGTCGGACCCACAGGCTGGCCCTGAGTCACAACACTTGGACTGCAAGGCGATCAAACCGGTCAGTCCTAGAGGAGATCAACCCTGACTGCTCTTTAGAAGGCCAGATCCTGAAGTTGAAACTCAGATACTTTGGCCACCTAATGAGAAGGAAGGACTCACTGGAGAAGAGCCTAATGCTGGGAAAGATTGAGGGCAATAGAAGAAGGGGACGACAGAGAATGAAGTGGCTGGATGGAGTTACTGAAGCAGTAGTCGTGAGCTTAAATGGACTCCAGAAGATGGTAGAGGACAGGAAGGCCTGGAGGAACGTTGTCCATGGGGTCACGATGGGTCCGACACAACTTTGCAGCTAACAACACCATCAAAAGTGAAACCAAGTCTGGAGACACACGTAACAATTCCCCAATACAAAGTTTAAAAATCCTACCCCTAAGGCTATGCAAGTCTCTGGAGCAGCCAATAACTTTCCTTCCCATGGGATAAAAGTTTATTTAGACTAGCGAAGCACTTGGCAAACCTCCCTCCCTCCATTCTATGAGGCAACCGAAAATGAATAGGGAAAATGGCTGCAGCTATGTTCATTTGTAGAGTTGATATACTGTACAACATGATAGTTTCTTTAGACTATAAAAATTATTTTTCTTTTGTTATAAATGGCTACAAACAAGGAGATCAACCTTGACTAGGTTATCAAAGAATGCTTATACATACAAAAAAAAAGATATTGCCACAAGAGTCTTTTCTTTCCAGATAAATAGGGCACGACTCAAAGAAGCCTCTAAGGCAGGGGTGTCAAACTATTCCAAAACCGCACCCACCCCATTGCTGGCAATGGAGAAAAAGCTCCGATATGTTGTGCGATGTCACGTGACATCACAAGTTTGACATGTCTGCTCTAAGGAAATCTCCGTGAAAAAATGAAAAATGTGGCAAGTTCAGGTAATGCAAATGTATGATGGAGAGAGGCAAATCCTAGAGCAGAGGTCTCCAACCTTTTTGGCTTGGCAGCCCGGAAAGGGAAGCAGGCACCGCTACATGTGCAAATGGGCTGTGTGCATGCATGTGCAAAAATGAGCCCTGCATGCACATGCAAATGGGCTGCGCACAGTATGCGCACATGCCAATGGCTACACACAAGCGCATGTGTACATGCAAATGGAGCCGCATGGGCACAAGTGCTGTAAATGGGGTGGTGCTAGCCCTGGCGTGAGATGCTCAGGGCAGCACTAGTGCCAATGGGACGCTCGGGGGCAGGGTGGCCCTAGCACCAGCAGGATGCTCGGGGTGGCGCTAGTGTGAGTGTAGGGGGTGAGTGCGCGTGCACTGGCCATCCCTTCATGTGGCCTGGTAGCCAAATGGCTGCGGCCCGCTAGTGGACCATGGCCCACGGATTTGGGACCCCTATCCTAGAGAACATAATCAGAGATCAAATTTGAAGTGTAAAAATGTGTTGCAAGACCAGATTTAAATAATCAAGGGAGCACTTAAAATACCAATAGACATGTCATACACATGCCTGGCAAGAGTTGGCTCAAAAACACAACATCCTGGTAGCCCAATAGCTTCAGAGGCACGCCAAGTTGAGCCCATATGATAATGTTTTTTAAACTGAGGGGTTGCCACTGCCAAGATCCATGTATTTGGGTAGGATTGCTTGTGTTAATGATATTCAGCACTGGGAACATGGATAATGGAGTCAAACAATTTAAGAAACACTGCTGTACGAGATGCAGAAACAAAATATGGAAAGACCTTTATCCCAATTGAGAAACTAAAGCAGGCGTCCTCAAACTTTTTAAACGGGGCCAGCTGATTGTCCCTCAGACTGTTGGGGGCAGGCGGACTATAGTTTGAACAAAATTAATTATTTTAACCAAAGCATCCTTAGCGATAGGATGGGAGACCACCAGGATAGGCCAGTAACCGTGCTGCTGTTATCATGTTCAACATCAAGTTAGTTTCTTTAACATCACAATCTACCACAATACCCAATAAAAACAATTGCGGAGAAAACTTTATCTTTCTCTTAAAAATCTTTTGAATGTTCCACCAAATTTTGATCCAAAAAGCTTTTATATTTCTACAAGTCCACCACATGTGAAAATAAACTCCTGGACAAGAGCTGTGCAGCCTTAAGAGAAGATTGGCACGAAGATATTTGTGATGAGGGAGGGAGAAAAACAGGCAAGAAACATAGCTTGGGAAGTGTCACAATCCATGAGGAATGAAAAAAGGCACCATCGGCTGGAGATGGCCAGCAATTGGCCCTCTCCCACTTCACACACCTGGTTCTGTGGATGCCGCGAGCTGAAAGTGTGTCAGCAATTGCCGCCCAGCCTGCCTGGTTTTGGCAGGCAGCACCGCGCTTTCCTCACAGGGCAGAGAGGCTGGGCCAGGCGAGGCAAAGCTAGTGAGAAGCTGAACCTGCCTTGGTGTGCTCACAGGAGGTGGCGAACAGCGCAGGGCCTGGCGTCCCAGGTGAAAGCAAACTAAACCGGGCTGCGTTTCTTGCCTGTTTTTTGCTGCAACTTGTGTGGCTGTCACGAAGTTATAGATTGGCTACTCCTCTGCTCTCTCCTTCCCCCTTCTCTTTGGTGAAACTCCAGCTGACTCCTCTTCCCAAGGCTGCATCTTCTTTCTCTCTCCCTCTCCCGCCAAACTTGCCTGCTTTTATAGCCTCCCGTCTCTCCCCTCCTCCTCCTTTCTCTTCCAGGTGTGCCGGAAGTGCTGATCCTGGGGCCTTTGTCTAGCCCCAGCAGCCTTGCAACTCCTGCAGGGCTCTCTCAAGGCAAGTCCTGCACTACGCCGCTTTAGCTCTTCCCCCCCCCCCCGCATGTCCTGCGCTGCACTATACCACCAACGTTTGCCCAGTGGGGCGGATAAAAAGACAAGGCAGGCTGCATCCAGCCTGCGGGCTGTAGTTGGAGGACCCCTGCACTAAAGCAACAGAATATGCACAATAGAAGCATCAGTTGACATTATTGACATCTGTTGACATTGTTACCTCGTGCTATGAATCTACATAAATGAATATTGTGATTGAAGTATATTGATTATTTGCCCTTTCAAAACAGCTTACATGCCTTTCACATTTTTTTTTTTCAACAGAAGTCTTAACAGGTACTTTGCCAGTGTTACATAAAGCTACGTCCTATCTTTCCTCCATGACATGTTCAAGTAGGTAAAACAGAGACATACACAACAGCATCCTTCCAAAACAAGCACAAGCAGTTGGGGGAACATTTTGCCATTTCCTTTCAGTCCTTCTGGCAGGTGGGCCATGTAGCCTTATGCTCCACAGTCTCCACAGTTCACTTGAATGGCATTTTTTATTATTATTGATCATCGCACAGTCAGCCAGATGTTCAGACTGGATTTGGCATTCTTGTCTACCTACCGAGTCCTTACCAAGGACCTGGGATAGGCAGATGTGGATGTTGGATGGTATCACAGATATTGTCGCAGGATGGAAGCAGTTCCTAGTAAGGCCGCCTTTTGCAATTGACTAATGGCGAATTTGTCAATGCCAATACTGTTCAAGTAGTGCTCCAGTTGTTTTGGGATTGCACCTAAGGTGCCTAATCCCAAAACAACTGGATGATGATGATGATGATGATATTATTATTATTATTATTATTATTATTATTATTATTATTATTATTATTATTATTATTATTATTATTATTATTATTTTGCAAAAGGTGTAAAACAGACACATTAAACCTTTCAAGATTTGAAAATTTCCTCTATGTTCATGTTCAGGACATCACTGACCATGCTCCTGAAGCTCTTAGAAACCGTTTTCAAATTACACCAGGAAGAAGACAGCCCATTTCGCAATCAGGAGTGTTTTCCTGCCCTGCAAAGAATATCGTAGGCGGTTGGACTTTTCAGGACAGAAGGACTTTTCAGGGTAAAAGACTGCTGGGTGGAAAATGATTAACAAAAATATTTTATTGTCTGCCACATGCTTACTCCTGGTGCAGGGATACTAGCTGGATGTCACCGAGAACCTATTTGGAATGAGGAAATACGTATTTTCCTTGTTTCAAGAAAATTTCTTGTTCTTGTAAACATCCATTCTTAAAATTTGATCCTTCTACAAGACCATACCTTGCCTGCAGATACCATTAGGTATAAATCTAATGGTACTATTGTTAGGCAGAGAAATAATGTATCACAGACATTTAGTGAAATTTCTTAAGATTTGCTAATTGAATAGGTAAATGAATTCTTACAGATTTCCTGAGATGGAAAAAAGCAAGGGATAGAAAATTATTCAAATTACTAGTCTAGTGTTAACAGTCTTCTTCAAAGTTTTTTTTTCCTTGCCAACACATGGGGGGCAGTATGCACCCGAACATGCTTTATTGCTAGCACAAGCAATAGTAGAGCTGAATTAATGTGTTCTTTTTTTTTTTTACTCTTTCTTTGGACAGCATTAGCTGCCAAAAGCTTTTTTAGTATCCTTTTGATTTATTTATATTCCTGCCAGTTCATGTTAGGCTCCACTGAATAAATGAAAACTAATTTTAAGCTTGCTTTTGTTAAAGGAAAAGGAAAGGTGCTCAGATGTAGAAATCATTTTACGAACTCTGCAAATGTTATTTTAAGCTTCTGGAGAATCTGACACTTTATGATTTCTTAAAGAGGTCTCTGAGTACAAAGACATAATAGGAGACATAATACACCCACACAGAGAGACACACACACACAAAAAGGACACCCACAGGGAGGAGAGTATAAGTCTTGGAAATGCTGCCAACACACTGATCAACGGATGAGAGTAGACTTGGCTTCCAATGTCTAGGATGCTCTTCCTGGATGGCAGAGCCTGCATTATTCCCAAAAAGTGGAGGGCAAGAAAAGAGAAGGAAGGTTTGCTTGGCCTGATCAGACCACCAGAACGAAATCCCACAAGAAACTCTTATTTTTCTGGCAATCAAATAAACCTAATTGCTGGAATGCAACCCCCATCCCGGTCCCCACCCTGGCTAGCCCCAGTGAAGTGACAAGGAAATAAGCAAGTCACTGAAGACTGAGTTAAAAATAAACATGGGTGCAGCCAAGAGAAGTAGTTAACTTTAATCATCTCTGGAAGGATCCTTTGGGCTCTTTTCCTTATACCCACGTCACACCTCAAGAATGAAGTAGGCCTGGCCTACTGTCGGCATCTTGTCCCAAATAATCCTATGAAAACTTGAAGAAAATGAAATGCCTAAAGTGAAACTTCAGAGTTGAAAGGGCAAGCTTTAGAGGTTGTCTCTGGTTTTAGAGCGGCCATATAAATATTCATTACTTCTGTGGTGACTGGAAAACTGCCATCTGAGGGGGAGGCATTGTTTTAAGCTTGTCTTTCTGTTCCTGGACAAAGAGATCCCAAAATCCCTTTCTCCACAATGACTGAGGAATGTGCATATCAGCTGTGTAGTCACCGAAAGGGTCACATGCCAAGATGGAAAGGAAATAAACTTGTTCAGGGTTGCTTGGAACAACACAGGAAATACTGGACTGAGCAGTCGGGATTGATCACCCTCCTGGCTGTCCTGTACTACAGGATTAACCACCTACTTGGATCTGCTTCCCTTTTTTCTCTCTCTCTCCAGTAAATATTTACACTGCATTTTATGTATTGTTTTTATACTTTTTTTTCTGTAGCCTGCCCGGAGTCACTTCTTGTGAGCGGCCACATAAATTTGTTTAGTAAATAAATAAAAGTATTTGACAATTCTTTCCTAACTCTTACAGAGGTAAATGGGAAGGCCTACCTGTCATGCTGAACGGAAAAACGAGCAAGAAATGGTAGTGGAGAGCATTCACTCAAACAACTCCCCCCCCCCCGATAGTTTAGGGAACAAAGAAATGGCCTCTGAAATAGTCAGCAAACATGATGCCTAACTAATGTATTTACTAATATATTTTGTGATTTTAAGTCACAAGAACTAGCCAAGTGCTACGTAGCTATATCTACAATATCTATTAAGGGAAGAAACTAGAAAGATTGTGCTCTGTAGCTGCCTGCAGATTCTAAGCGTCTGATCCGTAGATGCTGCTCACAGTTTATGTTTATTGCCTGTTTCCTCCATTTCAATCTTTTCCAAAAATTCCGAAGAAAGGCATTTATAATTTAATATATAATTTAAATTTGTTTGATCATATACCAGATAAGCATTTGTCAGGTGCTTCGGTGTGTCATATTGATAGTCCTTGACTTACGACCAGTTGCTTAGAGACTGTTTGAAGTTACCACAGACTCTGCCCCTCCCCCCAAAAGCAAAACAAAACACGTTTTGCCAGTTTCCAGCATTTGCTTCCATTTTTGGTAAAGACTGCCCATTGGATAAAGTGGATTTCCTCAATTACCATGGCGTTTGCTTAATGACTGCTGTAAAAAAAATTTCATAAAATCCGTTTTGGTTGTGTGATGTCCCACTTAACGTTCACAATGACTTAGGACTGTAATTCCAGGGTCAATAATCATCATAAGTCTCATAAGGACGACCTGTGCTTAGAATAGTAGCGTATATTGTTTCTGTTAATCTATCTTTGGAGGCCAACCAATAGCACTGCAAACATTAAGTTTTGCTTCTCAGTTTTCAAAATGCTACTATTCTGTACCCTTGATCCAAGTCTAGGTTACTGTATGCTGCAATATATACAATATATGCTACAATATATAAGTGAACAGTTACTCTTAAATCACAGGTTTGAGATCTAACCACAAATATGGATTCGCTGGTAATCTGATAAAATAAGGGCATGGTGGACAAAATTAACTTATTTTTTAATTAACATCTCAGCCCATCACTACATCTCACCAAAGTATTCTCAGGCAGAAACATTTACATTGTGTTTTATTTGGCAATTTTGTGCCATTTGGTTCTTTTCAAGTTAAAAAAAAATCCCAGAGATGCCTTTTGGAGGAATCATATGATGCCTATGGGCGTTTTGTTGATTATCTTTGACTTACTTGACACTTCTAAAACTTTTAATGAAGTTGAGCTGCACATAACAGATCAGCATTTTCAACTTTTCCTAGCAGCTTTCATTACCTTCCTGTAGTCACTCAAAAGGAAGCATTTACTTGAACAGCCACTTTTAGTAGCGTTTCCCCTAATTTCATGTCTTCCAAAAGTATAGGCACAATTCCCAGAATCTCCAGGTGATATGCCCAATGCTGGGAATTCAACATATCTGGTAACAAGAAATTTGAGATATTTGATGATCCCCAAGAAGCCAGAGATTATACAGGATGTATCAAAAGTTAAAACTTTTGGAGCACTGCGTATAGCATCAGATTTAGATAATACAACCTATACTGACTGCACTGAGCAAAGGGCAGATCTTTCCAAAGAATCTTGGATTAATTAAACTGGCATTTTAGGATATAAAAGGAGGCATGAGAGCCAGTCTGGTATAGTGGTTAGTTTCACATTAAAACCTAGGAGTTTTAAAGTGAGTTCTAGTTCCGCCTTAAGCACAAAGCCAGCTGGGTGTCCTTGGCCAGTCATTTCTCAGCCCTAGAAAGAAAGCAGTGACAAACCATTTTGTGAAAATCTTGCCAAGAGAACTGCAGAATGTATCTATCAGGTGTCAAAACTGACTTAAGGACAGTTTTGGCACAAACATTTGAAAAGGAGCCACAGGTTCATAAATCTGAAATATGCTTTGAGAACATTTATTTTTCCCCCTTCATAATGATTGGAGTTATGGTGACTGCAGTAAACTGGTGCCAGAAGGAGCTTCATAGCAGTTTCTTTCTTTTAAATAGAATTGGCCAGTTTAGGGAATTGTTGACTCTGCTTGCACTTTCCCCCACCTGGTTTCCTTTTGTCATTTCTCCTAAATTTCAGCCTTCACTCTCCCCAATAAAATCTTACTTTAGAAAGATTTTTCCCATGTGCATGTAGTTCCAATATGTACCATATTGCTTAGAGATAATGTAAGTAAAAGTGGTGTTAAAACAATCACCAAACATTTTTTTCCATTTCCACCAAGGGAAAGAGTTTTCAACTGAGAAAGGATAATGTTTTTGATGGTGTTATTTTTCCCCACATGAAACCACCTGCAGGAAAAAAAAAATTTCAAACTGGCTATGCATAGTGCTGGTGACCTCTTGTTTCTCTCATAACTCAAAGACATATGTTTATGGAATGTAACATAAACACAAATTACAACATATAAGTTGATGTGTTACTCTCAAGCGTATTACTAAATAATGAATCTCACGCCTTAAAATCTACCTGAAGCATTAACTGCCCTTGGAATAAAACAATGACACTAAAATAATAAAGTACTCCGGAATATTTGGAAACTGGTACAAAATGTGGCAGCATGGGTACTAAATGGTGCCAGCTGCATGACATACTGTATGTGACACTACTACTCTGTGAGCTGCACTGGCTGCTGGTGTGTTTTAAAGTGCAATTCAAGGGGGTGGTTGTTACCTTTAAAACCCTACAAGGGGGAGGGTCTTCAAACTTGGCCCTTTTATGTCTTGTGGACTTCAACTCCCAGAATTCCTCAGCCAGGTATGCTGGCTGAGGAATTCTGGGAGTTGAAGTCCACAAGTCATAAAAGGGTCAAGTTTGAAGACCCCTGGCTTAGCACATATAAAATCTTTATATTCTTGTTGGGTGCATTTTATGATAAGTACAAGTAAGGATGGATCCAAATTACTGCCTTCCTGAAGTTCAGTGAAACTTTACAGCCCATATGCACAGAACAAAGTTTCCTCCAAGGTGTAGACAAAAAGAGAAACTTAAATAACTTTCCTGAGAAAGTTAGTTAACAGTTCAGTTTTTAGCAAAACGTGTTTCAGAATTATTTATTTGCTGTGGAAATCAAACAAGGTCACTAATACTTTTCAACTGTGTTGTTTTTGAACTTTTATACTGGTACTGGTTTGGCCTCTTGGATATTCATCATTCATCATCATCCAGAGTTTTGACTTGCAAGAAGATGTTCTTTCTCTGCTGCAGCCCCTGCCTTATGGAATATTCTCTTTTTGGAGATTAGAATGGCCCCAAACCTGTTGGCCTTTTGCAAAGCTTTAAGAACCTGATTATGTGCCCAAGTCCTGGGCTTGGAATATGTGAAGAACCCCTTTTATTTGGCTTTACTATTAGTTGGTTAATCATCATTGCTACTGTTTGTACTTATTTACTTTGAGTATGTTTTTATTGTCTTAATCAGGGCTTTTTTTCTCATAGAACGCTCAGAACGAAGTTCCGGCACCTTTTTTGGATGGAACCTTGTAGGGTAGGCAAGGCAGGTTGTATGACATGTATGAGTTCCGGCACCTTTTTCTTTTACAAAAAAAGCACTGGTCTTAATGTTTTTTAGATTGTGTTATAATTTCAGAACTGTAAGCCACCCAGTCATTTGGTTGAATTGAACAGCTATGGATGAATAAATACATAATATATCATGACCCTGGTCCCCACAAAACAGGATGTAGAGAAACTTTTAGGCTAAACAGAACGAGTAAATTTCAAGACCATTATTAGAGTGGGTGTTACTGTATCCCATACCTTAGCCACCTTTAGAGATTAGGAAAGAATATGTTAATTTTAGCAAAGGTTTGTGTGCTCCCATTTATTTTCAGATCAGCTGGGATTAATATTCAATTTAATAATGTGTTCTCATGATACATCATCCCACCGTTTATTTACCTGTTTAATCAGTTGACTGCATTAAACAAATTAGGAGAGAGTGTTGCATTCTGTTCAACACTGTAGAAAGAAGAAATATAGGTAATAAAAATGGTCTCCAGGGTTTTGGGTGCACTGTAGTATTTGTATTTTTTACACTGTTTTTATTTAGACTTATATGTATTATGTTTGTATTATTTGTATTTGAATAAAATAAAAATAGTTTTTTTTAAAAAAAACCTGTAGAAATTGACCAGCCTAAGTCTGTACATCTCTTGGAGGCTCCCAATTTGCCCGTCACGTTTAAGTTTGGCTGGGATCCCGTTGGATTACGGCCTCTCTCGCACTAGGAGTCGTGCCTCGTTTCCCTAATTTTTGCAGTAACAATTTCCTGTAGTTCTTCCAGTACGATACACAGAAACCCCTGGATCAAGAGGAATCTTCGCCATCCAACAAGCTGCTTTCATAGACTTCTCCCAAACCGAAGGAAGCCAAAGCAAGCCGACTTCTTCTCAACATTTCTCGCCCGTCTTTTTAAGGGATATAACCATGATGGTTGCATTATGATTACGACCATGACTTATCACTTGTTGCTTTTATGTACACTTGAGAGCCTCTGCAGCGGAGACAAATTCCTTGTGTGTCCGATCAGACTTAACCAATAAAGAATTCTAATTCTGTTACGATGTAACTTAGTATTTATTGCACGCTTTGGGGGGGGGGACAAAAGGGAACGGAGCTGTGGAGGAATGCCCGCGCGGCTCAGCCGGCTTACATCCATTTCTTCTCCACGATTAAACTATCTGAAGCGCGGTCTGTTCTGACCTAGGATGCCTGTAGAAGTCCTGCACAAAAGGGGGGAAATGGAGCGGAAAGTCTTGCACTCCGTTGGAGCTCAGGCGGCGTCTCAGAAGTCATAAATCACAGGGCTGGAAGGGACCTTGGAGGTCTTCTAGTCCACCCTCTCCCCCTCCCAAGGCAGGAGTCTTTATAACCAGGCCGGCCAAACGAAGGCCCAATCTTTTCTCGAAAACGAGAATGAAAATCTTTAGGAGCGGGAGAGGGATTTCAACCAGGGGGTCTTCAAACTTGGCCCTTTTATGACTTGTGGACTTCAACTCCCAGAATTCCTCAGCCAGTGTGCATGGCTAAAGAATCCTGGGAGTTGAAGTCCACCAGTCATAAAAGGGCCAAGTTTGAAGACCCCCTAAAAACCTTGCAAACGCTCCTTTTTTCTTATCCTGGGAGCAAGGCCGACGGTACCAAGCGACTGCGCATGCTCTGCCCGGCAACCATCGCATGCTTTTCCCCCCACCCACCCTCTTCTTCCAGCGTTTGCATTTATCCAGAGTTTTGCACTGCGCGCGCAGTTTCCATCAGCGGTCCAACCACCAGATTTAAGGGGGGGGGAAAAACGGCGGGGGGGGGCGGGTGGAGTGCTAAACTTCACTCCTTTGACTGCGCATGCCCAGAAATCCTGAGCAGGACTAAAACCAGCCGCGGCTTCTCTCGGTGCTTCCCTCTCCCTCGGGGCTTTTCCCCTTCCCCCCTCCCTCCCTCCCTCCCTCCCTGGCTTCCGTGAGGTCAGAGGAGACTCCGCCCAATGCAAGCCGGCCTCTGCTCTGAAGACGGCGAGGGCGGAGCTAAGAGAAACCTCCGAGCCGCGCAGCGCTGGAGTTGAGGCGGCATCAGCTGAGGACGGAGCGACGGTCGCGGCAGGTAAACTTTTGGGGCAGGCGGCGAGCCGAGTTGGAGCCGCAGCCGGAACTCTCGGCCCCTCCTCTCCCTTGTCCCGGCTTGGTCGGCCGGCCGGCGCGGCTTGTCTTTCCTCCCGCTGCCCTCTTTTACATCCCGACTTTTTTTGCCCGCCTCTTTCCCGGCCGACGCGTTTCACCCGGTCTCTTTGCTTGCTTGGTTCTTTTCTGGAGTTTCTTCGGATCTTTTTCCTGGATGCTTCTTTCCCCCCCCCCTCTCCCTCCCTCGATATTTCCCCGGGAATTCTGGTTTGAGGTTTCGACAGGTGGAGGTGGGGATGCCCCGAAGAGTTTCAGGAGGTCTTCCCCAAAAAAAGCTTCGGAAAAGTTTCTGTTCGCTTTTAGTCGCGGCACTCTTCAGAATAAGAAGAGACTGAAGTCTCTACTTATCCTGAAGAGACTGGGCAACCGCTTGTCTGAAAAGATATAAGCTCTCCTGCTTGAGCAGGGGGTTGGACTAGAAGACCTTCAAGGTCCCTTCCAATTCTATTCTGATTCATGATTCAAAGGATCCGCTGGAAAGGGGCATTCACCTTCAAAAGCATTTGTAGCCAGCATATTATTATTTTTTTATACTCGAAGGTGTGGATGCATTTTATTTGTTGGCCCTCGAGGTGTGTTGGGTAAATACTGTAAAATAATGCTTTTTTATTCTCTTGTCTTCAATCTTCCCCAATGTGGTGCACTTCAGATATGTACAGTTCCTGTCTCTATTAAACATTTTGGCTGGGGGTGATGGAAGTTGCAGTTCAACATATATGGGAAATATCAGGTTGAAGGAAACTGACGCACATGGGTATATGAATCCAATATATGATTATAGAAGCCAAGGGTGTCAATTATTGAAAAATAATGACTCACCTTTAGCTTTTAAATGGAGTATTTGTTCAGGGTAGGGAAGTAATTGGGCTGGGAGAGGCTGTAAAACTTGTTTTTTAACCCAGAGAAAAAGTTGAAGTTCTCTTTTGAAAAATAATTTTCAATTTTTCCCTCAGTTGCTTCCTTGGAGTAATAAGGTAAGGGAGACATTTAAGACAGAAGAAGGATCTAATCCTCCCAACTAACTGGTATTTGTAATTGAGGTGGAGAGTTTTTTAAAAAAATGTTTTGTCATATGGCTGTGTCCAGGATTAGGTCCTTCTTAAGTTTAAACTCTTGCAAAATATTAAAAACAGTTTCAGGGTGAGGAGCCAGAGTTATTCAAAGGTTATTTCTTCATAGGGATAGTAACTCACCTATTTATTCCATAAACCAACATACCACTTGAGAACAAATTCAGAATGTGATGATTAGTGTGTAACCTGGGTTGCTGGTGTTAGAAGAAAAATCCTGAGCCTTGACCAGAGCAGACAAAGAAAAAGGAAGAGGAAATGCTTTGGGATTTATTGCAGTCAGGGAAAAGATAGACTTTCTTATCTTGTGCCAGTAGAGCACCAACTTTCTCAAGATATTTAGAAATAGATGTGCTTGCATTGAATGAATGGTGCTTTCCCCCCACTTTGCTTAATATTGTCTCATCTGCTGGAATTAAAAGGCAAGTGTCACGTTTCCTTGTAGACTATGTTCTAAGATGTGATTGACAGAATAAACTTGGCAGTTTAGGGATGACATGGCTCCACACAGAGCAGCTTTCGCTGTTGGGATGGGGAGTTACAGCTTGCCTGGTGTTTTTTGAACATCAGAAGAGATGACTTTGTCAGCTCTGTCACAGGAAGAAGGGTGGAATCCAAATGCGAATAGAATGTATGTTGTTGTTTAGGAAATTGTTCATCTGAATACCAGGCTCACTTGAGCATATTCATCTCTAAGTTTGATCTGTTAAGGTGAAAATATCCCATGCATGCATACATACATACATTTGCATACTTCTGTGTCTGTTCTCTTTTGTGTATAGGAGATAAAATAGCTTGACCAGATATTTTGATGACCTGAGGGATTTAATTAATTACTCCCCATCAAAGGAGTAATTTGTAATATACTGAATATCATATCAAGAACTTTCTCCTTTGAAGGTCTTCATGAGTGGAGTGGAGAGGAGATTTGATGCATGGGAGAATGCTTCAAAACAAAATGGGCTACTCTGACTCCAATTTGGTGTTGATATATCAAGACATAAACTTGGCTTTAGCATCATGTATGATTCTGTATGAATCCAGTCAGTTATGACTTATTGTTGAAGCAATACAATTAATAATTTAATACAATTAAATTTTAATGTCATGTGTTAACCACACCCTGCCTGCATAGCTATTGATCGATAAGCCAGTGTATTTTGAAGGTACTAGTTTGGGAAAGGCTGAAATATGAGGTCTTTACAGGACAATTGTAATTTGTTGTATAGCACACAGTTGACAAGGTGAGAACCAACTACAGCAGGAAATTCTGTAAGTGTACTTTAAACTGCAAAGATAATTTTGAATTGGATTAATGAAGAAAAAAATAGCTGATAATTATCTTAAATTTGTAACTGTAGTATTTACAATAAAATTAACCAGGTAATTATTTGCAGTTGTTGATATTAACAGTTTAGTCCAGTTTATATAATTCTGATTTCCAAAATTAATGGTATTTTTGTTTGTGCAGTTTTGATTGGCATATAGAAATGGAGCTTCTTAACATATCAGTAAAGTTCTTGTGTTTTCTGTGGCCAGATAACTTTGTTGATGTTGATGTCTCTAAATTCCCTGACCCCCCCCCAAACAAATTTCTTATACCCATCTTATTTAGTTTTGAATTAGGTAATTTAAAAATTATACCAGTAAATAAAATATAAGCGTGAAATGTTGTCTTGGAGCTAAAGAGGTATGAAACCACTTCTGTATCTCTCCAAAGTAACAGGACTGCTTTTTTTGAACATCTGTTATCCACCTTTTCCCTATATTCCATGTCATGTCCTGGGGTAGCTTTCTCTCCAGTGTGATATCTTCCAACTGTGTTGGATGATAATATATTAAATTTATATTCCATTCAACTTTGAATGTAGTATTTGGAAATTCTGGAACTTCCATATGCCTTCCAACTTATATGGAAGGCATCCGATTGGGAAAGGCTGCTTTTTATATTTATAGAAATTCCAAATAACTTTCTCTTGCTGTTTTAGGTGTTTAGAGTAAAACTCTTGTATTCTATATGTATGCACAAGAATCCCAAAAGGCTCTGAATGCAGGGCGGGAGTGGTGTGTGCAAAAAGCACACCTGTTACTGTAAAAAACTTGCATGCAGAATTCTCCCTAGAGATACAGGTCCCAGCAAGCAGGTCCCAGCGGTAAAATGACTCGGAATTGCTTTTCTCTTTTGGACAGAAGAAATAAACAAGCACCACCAAAATGTTGCATTAATAGGTTTAGAAGATGAAATATTGTTCAGTTTTTAAACCACAGCTTCAGCAGCTCATGTCTAAATTTGCAATTCATACACCAGAAAAAAAACAAGGCCATTTCTGAAAAGTGAGATAATTTCTCACACAGCTCATGAAACCATTAAGTTGTAAAATGATCCGTGAACCTGATCTGAAATTCAGGAGAGTACAAAGGTTGACATCTGAATGAAGTCTTCTTGTGCTGCAAGTATAACACATTAACAGCCCTTTGAAAAGTGATACTTTGCTCTCCAATCTACTTTCTGGAACAAAAGATCTTCCAACAGCAGAATACTGTTATAAATTCTTGATGGCTATTTGAACATCTGGTGGATCTCTCTCTCCTCCCCCCCTCCCGTTTTGCAGAATTGCACCATTATTTTGATCACAATTCCTAAAATGGATTTTGAAAAAAAAGGGGTGTGTCTTTATTGGGAAGTTAACCAGTGGAAACAATGGAAGGGATGATAAATGGTTTCAGTTGCTAATTTCTCTCTAGGTTGAGATTAGGGAAGAATATTGTAAACCTATTTTAAGGCATGTATTTTAGTGTTTTAAGACAAAAGAGTTGCTGATTTAATATTCTTGATGTATGAATCCTTTCACAACAGACGCTGTGAAATGGCTTAGTTGTTAGCCTATTGCGTTCTATATTTTAGTTTGTTACATGAAAAACCACAAAACTCTCTTAAGTTGCTGAATATCCAAGAGGCCAAACCAGTACCAGTATAAAAGTTCAAAAACAACACAGTTGAAAAGTATTAGTGACCTTGTTTGATTTCCACAGCAAATAAATAATTCTGAAACACGTTTTGCTAAAAACTGAACTGTTAACTAACTTTCTCAGGAAAGTTATTTAAGTTTTTCTTTTTGTCTACACCTTGGAGGAAACTTTGTTCTGTGCATATTGGCTGTAAAGTTTCACTGAACTTCAGGAAGGCAGTAATTTGGATCCATCGTTACTTGTACTTATCATAAAATGCACCCAACAAGAATATAAAGATTTTATATGTTCTAAGCCAGGGGTCTTCAAACTTGGCCCTTTTATGACTTGTGGACTTCAACTCCCAGAATTCCTCAGCCAGCTTGGAGAGAAAGTTGGATTAGTTTTGGTTTGTAGGATTGTGTAATCCCAGCCGTTGTAGCTTCTTAACAGTGGTTTATGACTTGGCATTTCTGATCTTTTTCAAATGTGCCTTAGTTAGCAAGTTATGGTTAAATAAAGTGGCTTAACAGAAGTGTCACCATGTAAATTGTGCTTAACGCAGAGAGATACCCATTGGAGAGTCTTGCTGCTAACAAATAAGGTGGGGAAAAAGCAGCAAAAAACTTAGGATGTAAGCAGAAACTATTCCAATCTGTAAAAACAGAAGGGCATATCTATGTACCTCCATAACCCTAATCTGAAGTTTGGGAACCAAGCAGAATCAAAATCACTAAGAGAAGCTTTTGCTCAACAACCACAATTGGGACCAGCAACTATGTTGCTAAGCGATACGGTTGTTAAACAAGACATCACATGACCACAACGGATTTACAACCCCACTTCTGCCGTAGGCATTAAGCATGACACTATGTGATCATGACTTTTTTTTTCTGCCAGCTTCTCCACTGACTCTGCTTGTCAGAAGCTAGTTATGAGGCATGGAAATGGTGGTGATGTGACTGTGGAATGGTGTGATGGTTGTGAAGTGCCCGAATCTTAATCACGTGACTGTGGGGATGCTGCAACAGTTCTATGTGTTGCTTGTAAATTGTGAGCTGATTGTAAAGTTACTTTTTTGGTGCTGTCTTAATTTTGGTTGCTAAACCAGGGCAGTTGTTAAGCGAGGATTGCCTTTCCCTCCTTGAGAGTTCGTTTTGAACAATGTGTAAGAGGAGGCATTGGCTGCAAGATGATCAGAGCAGTATCTGATAATCCTTATCAACCATTATCAAAGTGGTGACACAAAAGTGCCTGTTATGCTCACTGGATTCTGTGTGGTTATAATGTTAGTTTTTATTTGTGGTGGTGGTGGAGAAGGCTCTCGTGTATTCCTTGGACAGCAAAGATGACCAGCATCACATCAGACATGTCACGGGAAGGCAAAATCACAAAACTGCATCTCACTTATTTTGGCCATGTCATGCAGGGGAATTCACTGGAGAAAGCAATCATGTCTGGAAGAATTAGCGGTAAAAGGAAACCTGGCCACCAAAGAAGATGATGGCTGGACTCCATTAAACTTGACACCAACAAGAGCACAGAAAAAACTCAAGGAAATAGTGCAAGATCTGAAGATGTGGACAGACCTGGTCCATAGAATCGCCAAGAGTCGGACATGACTGGATAACATCATCCTAATGTTGGCTATAGAAGTTTCCATTCTTCATCAGACGGGCAGGATGGGATCTACCTGAACTTCTACTGCTCCCCTCTCCCTTTAATTAAAGGGCTTCTGGTTAGGCATGAAGGCATCTATTTTGGCTAACAGTCATAGTTGCCACATCATGGCTCAATGTATAATTCAGGTCAATCTGTAGTATTGTTTTTCTCTCTCTACAGAACTGATTAAAATGATGAATCTATAGTGGATGGTTTAATATCTCCCTGTTGGATCACTGCCATCCACCCCCCACCCCCCTTTTTTTGCTGATAGAAGCTATTCTGTTGTATGTGATAACTCTCCCTTTGCTATTGGTAGATGCTGTCCTAACGATGGAAAACTCCACTTGGACTTTACCTTAGGCATTATTTGAAAACCGGGATGTAAAGAACAGCTTCTTTAGAAAGGGAAATAGTTTAATTAAGAGCCACACTCTCTTGCCCCAACCTTTATCTTTTTTTTTCATTTGTTTTTAAAGATAGGACATATTTGGCAGATGTCTTTCAGACAAGGTCACGTGGCTATCAAGGGTATCTTTGCAAGCTGGAAATAAAGTTATGGGCAGAGGGACAGGGATATACGTTCTGTTTCTGTTGAATGAAGGGACTGATAAAAATGTGCTGATGTATGTGTAAAAAGGAGGCAGCTTTGTTTCAACCTTGGAATTGGCTTAGCTTTTTAAGTCAGGCAAGCTTGTGTTTTCCTCAGTATAAACCAGGGGTGTCAAACTCAATTTCATTGAGGGCCGCATCAGCATTGCGGTTGCCCTCAGGGGGCCGGGTGGGCGTGGCCTACTGGGTGGGCGTGGCCAGCTCTACATCGTTGGCATCAAGGGTGCCTATGGGGGCCTGGGCAGGAGTGGGACAGATCTGAGGGTCTCTGGCAGAAGGAGGGTCTCTGGGCCAGGGCCAAGGCAGTGGGGGCCGTTCCCTCACTGTTTCCAGGATGGCTTTGGGGGCCACATGAAACCACTTCGCGGGCCGGATCCGGCCCCTGGGCCTTGTGTTTGACATGTCTGGTATAAACCTTTGAGCAAAATAGCTTCTAAATGGCTTGTAAAGATGGCCCAGAGGTATGCCATGCTTAACATACGTTAAGACTTTGCTCATTTTTTTTCTATAGCGTTCAGGGCTCATTTTTAAAATAGTTATATTATGTTTTTATTGAACCCTTTTTTCAAGTTTGCCTGCATAGAAACTAACCTGGGTTGCTTAGAGATAATGAAAAACAAGCGCACTCTGCTGCACAACAACCTGCAGTTTCATGCTTGTTTCATTATTAAACGTTCTGAAAAATTCATTGGATTAGATGTTTTAGTAAAAAAAAAACACCAGCCATATAAAAAGGAAAGGTTGAAGAAAATAGAATGTAATGTAGCTTCAAATTGGGATTGTACTGGAAAAAGATGAAAAGGACTAAGAATTAAGTTTTCAAAGAATAATTTGTATATATATTAAAACAGTAGATAGATCGTTTGTTCTGCTGGCGGATGGAAATCCTCACTATGATGTAGTTCTTTCTTGTAGTTCTTGGCCAAGTTCTCTCTATCTTAAAATAAGTTCAAATTCTACAATAAGAGATGCCAGATTTTGTCTGCAGTTTATATACTTTCTTTAAATTTGGCAGTTTGCATGATCTTACTTTGCATGACTAAGTTTCTTAGACGTGGGAGAAAAGGATAACAAAATAGAATTTATATTGAAATTTCAAACTTAAACATTGAATAAATGATTGTAAGAGTTAGAATATATTCATATTCTGTAAGGTAAAGGTAAAGGTAAAGGTTCTCCCGCACATGTGTGCTAGTCGTTTCCGACTCTAGGGGCCGGTGCTCATCTCCGTTTCAAAGCCGAAGAGCCAGCGCTTGTCCGAGGACGTCTCCGTGGTCATGTGGCCGGCATGACTAGACGCCAAAGGCGCACGGAACGCTGTTACCTTCCCACCGGAGTGGTCCCTATTTTTCTACTTGCATTTTTACGTGCTTTTGAACTGCTAGGTGGGCAGAAGCTGGGACCAGTAACAGGCGCTCGCTCTGTTACGCGGCACTCGGGATTCGACCCGCCAAGCTGCCGACCTTCTGATCGACAAGCTCAGCATCCTAACCCACTGAGCCACCGCGTCCCATATTCTGTAGGAATACACAAAGACACCGTAGAGGCAAAAATGGTTTTAGAAAAATGTTCTTGTCAACTTTAACCACTTTATTTTCGTCTTTAGAAATATATCTATATCTATATCTATATATCTATATCTATATCTATCTATATGTACACACACACAGACATACACGGAGAGAGAGAGAGACAGAGAGAGAGAGAGAAGAGGGAAAGTTTTGTTAAAAAAATTGACTTGTCTCATATAATAATAATAATAATAATAATAATAATAATAATAATAATAATAATAATAATAATAATAATAATAAAGTTGGAAGGGACCTTGGAGGTCATCTAGTCCAACCCCCTGCTCAGGCAGGAAACCTTATACCATTTCAGGCAAATGGCTGTCCAGTCTCTTCTTAAAAACTTCCAGTGTTGGAGCATTCACAACTTCCAGAGGCAGGTTGTTCCACTGATTAATTGTTCTAACTGTCAGGAAATTTCTTCTTAGTTCTAGGTTGCTTCTTTCCTTGACTAGTTTCCATCTGTTGCTTCTTGTCCTGCTTTCAGGTGCTTTGGAGAATAGCTTGACTCCCTCTTCTTTGTGGTAGCCCCTGAGATATTGGAACACTGCTATCATGTCACCCCTCGCCCTTCTTTAAGAAGGGTTTACATACTTCCCTTTTTAAGAGCTTCGAGTTAACAAAAACTTTATTGAAACAGGCATAGCTGCAAACTATGCACTCTTTTGAGCAGCTTGGAAGCATATTGTTTATTTAGGTGCTTTGCATGAACATCATAACCTGGGATTTGGTCATCATTTTTTTGCACTGTCTGCAACAAGCTTCCTGTTTGGTGTAAGTGGAAAGGAATGAGTAGTAAATGTGTACCTGGTTGTTAAGTGATAGCAACATCAGTCACAGTTCTCATTTCTTAAAATTCTTTAGCCTGTATTATGGTATATATAGGAATTTTTCCCCATTTCAGAGTTAGAGCAGTGAAACTGAAAGTGCTGTGTGATAAGAGTTCATTCACTATAATGTTCATTCATTGGCTGCGCTGTAATAAGGATTCTTTAATCCTGACAGTTACATGTTTTGAGCCATTCTGGCTTGTAAACATTGTGGTGGCTTGGTGTGCTGTGCAAATTTAGGCTGTAGCAGTTTTTGATGGTGTGTTGGTTTCTCCAGTAGCCAATCTTAATTTACTGTATTATCTCCCAGCTCTTAATAAGAATTCATTCTAGAACCACGAATAAAGGGACTTAACATTGGTAAATGTGCATTTGATTTTGGTCTGAATATTTGAAAGTTGGCATTGCTTGTACTTTTCACCTGAAACAGTCGGTAAAGAAGATTGTTTTGGCCTTCCCTTTGGGGCAGTTGTGTTGCTCTGTGCCATGCCCTTATTTTGGTGTAAAGTTTCATATTCAGTAGACAAGGAAGATATTCAGTAACAAATTTAGGCCAGGGATCAAAGACAAAAACACAATCCTAATTTCTCCATAGCAAAACAGCATGGTTTGAATGTAAATCAAGCTTTTCCTGCCTAGTGACTAGTGTGGGGCCAGGTTGACTGACAATTCTGGAAACTGCAATTCTCAATGTGTCTGGAGGAAATGTTTTGAAAATTTTTTACGTGGAGAGTAGCCCTGTAAATGTGCTGCATTTTACAGCATTTTTCTTTTTTTGTATGCGTGACACTGCGTTGCCATCTTATTTACTGACTTAGCAAATCTTTGGCTTAGTCTGCCAAGTATATTCTTTTTTTTCTTCTTCTATTCAATAGTGTCCAATTCTTGGAAGCTACCTGGAAAAGTCCCTGAAGTTTTCTTGGAAAGTTTTTTTTTCTTTTTTCAGAAGTAGTTTGCCCTTGCCTACTTTCTAGAGCTGAGAAAAAGCGATTGGTCCAAAATTATCCAGCTGGCTTTGTGCCTAAGGCTGGAGAACCTCATGATCTCCCCGTCTCTAGCTACCAGCCCAAACTGTCTTTCCAAGGGTAATAAGTCAGGTTATATGGCTCTCTTAATGGGGTCTGATAGTGGTTATGGTACAAATTTAAGGCCAATTGTTTCAGCAGTTGACAGTCTACTGACTGTGATGCTTGATAATTTCTGCTAGTAGCTGTTTCTTAGCTTATCTGGTTATTCATTTTCTTTTCCCACTTTTATTTGTTGCTAGAATTACATTTTGCCTTTTTCTTCAGGAGCCCCAGGCGGATGATGGAGAACAGCTTTTCCAGTTTCCCTCTGCAAGGTAGAATGGGCTGACGGACAAAATGACTGACAGGAAGGCACCCAGGGAATCTCCCACAGTCCTAGTCCAGCTCTTTAACTTCAACATCCATTATAGCGCACGCTAATCCAGGTTCCTTCTCGGGGCCTCAAAGATAGAAAAGTGATACCTTGGCCTGGTAAATTTTTAATGAAAGCTGACTAATAGGAGTAGAGAGGAAACTAATGGGCAAATAAAAACATTAAAACTTTTGAGTTCTCATGGTGTATTGAATTTGACACGGATTTATTTATTGCATTTTCAACATGAAATGCCACTAGGAATGGCATGTAAGTGGGTTTTTTACTAGAGTAAAATTTCAGCAATACATTTGGGCCAAAATAGCTCTTTTTACGTACTATTTATGACAGGCAATGGATTATTAAGGAAAACAGGCACACTGAAACTGCCCTGCTTGTACTGGGTAGAATTACTGAGTAGCGTGCATTAATATTTTTGTGAATTGTTTTGTACACGTGTGCTTTAATGCAGAGGCAGAGTCTAAAAATAAAGTAATGCATCTTCAAGGCGCTAAGGAGGCCGGCCTCGTACGGTCCCTTTGCCCATTCCTGAATGCAGCTCGCTCACGATTTGCACCATGTTGGTCCTTAAAGGTCTGTTTGCATCCCAGGGTTACTCTGTGGCCAGTTAAGCCCAAGAACAGCTTTTGCTGCTCTGCCCTGGAAATGTTTTCTCTCCCTTAGCAACCTAGAACTAAGGAGAAATTTCCTAACAATGAGAACAATTAATCAGTGGAATGGCTTGCCTTCAGAAGTTGTGGCTTCTCCATCACTGGAGGCTTTTAAGAAGAGACTGCACAGCCACTTGCCTGGAATGGTATAGGGTCTCCTGCTTGAGAACAGGGGTGTCAAACTCAATTTCATTGAGGGCTGCATCAGCATTGCGGTTGCCCTCAGGGGGCCGGGTGGGTATGGCCTGGGTGGGCGTGGCCTACTGGGTGGGCGTGGCTAGAGTGCGTATGGCCTACTGGGTGGGCGTGGCCAGCTCTACATTGTTCGCATCAAGGGTGCCTATGGGGGCCTGGGCAGGAGTGGGACAGATCTGAGGGTCTCTGGCAGAAGGAGGGTCTCTGGGCCAGGGCCAAGGCAGTGGGGGCCATTCCCTCACTGTTTCCAGGATGGCTTCGCGGGCCACATGAAACCATTTCGCGGGCCGGATCTGGCCCCTGGGCCTTGTGTTTGACATGTCTGGACAAGAAGATCTCCAAGGTCCCTTCCAACTCCTGTTCTGTTCTGTTCCTTATGCCTGGTTTGAGATATCAGTAGGGCAACCCAGTGCAAACCAGTATGCATGGAGGTGAAGAATGGCCTCAGCTGTTGTGGCCTCCTGATGGTGCTCCTATTGATCCATGCACTGTTCTCTCCTTCCCCAGTCCGTGCTCCCTGCCCATTCTAACTGCTGCTCATTCCTCCTTATGGCAGAAGCCAACCAACTGGTCTGGAATGGCTCCTTGAGGTGGCCTCTGCATTGGGGAGCGACTGTTCTCCCAGTTGCTCCAAGGCTGCTGTTCTGGGTCTATAATAGCATCCTAGTTCTTCGTTTTCATTTCAACCACATTCTGACTCTCAAAATTTTGTTTCTTTCTATCAGCCTGGGACATGAGTGGTACATGTACATTGTGGGGTATGTTTCCATGGGAATGAGCAATAACAAAGAGAAGAAAAGGACACCATGCTTTGCTGCAATAATTACTAGCCCTAATGTCAACGCTGATGATTCATTCTCAGATGTCTTTACTCATGCAATTTCGTACGCAGTCAAGTGGTTAATAATTTGGTGACTTTGGATAAATCACTGCAGTTATTGCGAGAAGAATGTATAGAGAAGGGATTCAAGAGCATAATTAGTAAAATTCTGCTTTAAAACTTTAGCCAGCATGGCTCTTGCCAAAGTGGCAAAGGATGATAACTGAAGTCCAATAGATCTACAGTATGATAGGTCAGGAATAGTTAATATAATTTATACCCAAAAGAGTTTACTGCTGTGCATTGGATTGGATAAAAATAATGCCTCGGTCCTTCTAAGAGACCGTCCTAGGAAGATTATTGCTGGAGGATCCATACATTTTGTGTCATAGTTGATAAATAAAATGCTGTGCAGTTCTTCACCTCCCAAACATCTACGCATGATGTTGTACAACTTGATGTTTTTTCATTTTTTCTTTGACCCTTCCCACAAGATTCCCTCAGAATTCTTTTTATAAATCCAATATAGAAAAATTATCCAAGTATTTCTTTTGATTTATTTATTGTATATCCCTTTTAATTATTAAGACATCAGCCAGTTTGTTTTGTATCTTCAGTGTTACATCTTTTTCCATGTCATTTTTTCTTTTCTTTTTGTTTTCTCCTATTAACATCGTTTAGACACGCTCTCTCTATAGAGGCAGACTTTTCTATTGACACCATTCAAATTAACTTCTGACTGCATTGTTCAAAAATATCCTTCAATATGTACAATGTGTTTCCTTTTGGCATGGGAAATACAGTAAATAGACAGTTAACAGAAGGTTTTGAAGTTTTAGTTGTTGGTTTTACCTGTTAACTATGTTTCCATATAGTACATAGATGTCAGGCTGACTGGGTTGGGTAAATATTGTTCTAGAAATTTATAAATCGTGTGCCTGTTTCACAAGGAGGAAGGAATTGTTATCTTTAAAGTATATTTTAATAGTATTCAACTGGGGGAGAATTTATGTATATGTCTGTTTAATTTATTTTATGCACTCTTTTTTGTGTATCTTGCTTAGTTGTTTTTTGTTTTGTATTTTTTTTTGGAGTTTGTATTTAAATGTTTTAAATAAAAATAAAAAATTGTGAAAAAATATGTCCAATGTTAGAATGTTTTGCTTCATTCTGCAATTTTAAGGCAAGTTTACCTGCTCTAATTGTAATCTTTAGTTTTCTCTAGTTCCCCCTTGTGTCCAATCTTTAAAAAACTTATTGTTTTATATTTTTGTAAAAAATGAAAACAAAAGCCAGGGGCAGTGGATTTTGCTTTTCTAACAGGTTTTGCATATCCCCTTGCAAACTCTTAAAATTTGGGAATTTCAAAGACAGTTTCTAATACAGCAGCAGTAGACTGACCAGTAAAAGAAAAGGGGTCTTGTATGTATCTTTTGTAAATGCCAACACAGAAAAGAAACTGGTGTATTTTTTTTTAAAAAACGGGCTTTTTAATGGCCAACTTCATTTACTTGGATTTTATTTCATTTGGAAGCAGATATATGGAGCATTGGGCTCTGGACTGTTGAATAAGTGTGACAAGGATTCTCTGAGCAAACTCATTCTGGGAATATATAGAGAAGGTAATTTCTATGCAAAATAGCCACAAATTACTTCAGTTCTTTTTATTTATATTGAATATATAGAATTCTTCCCTATCTAATTATGGTTTGTGCTGAATGTGGTTAATTTTTCAGGTGAATTAACAGACTGCTGCTTAGCCAAGGCTTTTGATTGAACTTTTCCTGTTATATTGTATATTGTGGTGGTCCTATTTGAGGATGGTGCCTTTGAGGGTTTTGTTAGTTTGTTTTATTGTGGCCCATTTTGGCACTTCTTCTAGTGAAAGGCATTTTAAGCATAAAAATCAATAACATGATACTGTTATTCATACCATGGTTATACTGATCCAACACATATGGGAAGCAAATGTGATTTGAGAATGCTCGCCTTCTAGTTAATGGTGATCTGTTAGCATGGCAATTTAGATTCCTCATTGTCAGGCTGGGAATGAGAGTTGGCCATGAATAATACAAAAAATCTGGTGGAACATTTCTGTTATTGCCCTGGCTTTTCCCCTAAATACCAGCAGAAAGTAACTTTTCAAGCAGAAATGAACAGTGAAATAATTCTGGGTTCCTTCTGAATCTTGATCAGTGTAATTTGTTTTATTTATACTGATTTATTTACACTTAATACTTTATTTATATTTACATTCATATTTGTGCCCCAAAGAAGTGGATTTAGGTAAATCATAAAGACAAACGTCCATCTCTGAGTACGGTAAGTATAGTTTAAAAGCCTCTTATGTTTCCTGTATCTCACAAAGAAATGCATTGGATTCCTACCGGTATAACCATGAAATTACGATAATTTAAAAAGAAAAAAAGACCTATATTATTCTGGAGAATAATCCAAATCTTACAGACATGTAATTACCGTATATACTTGAGTATAAGCCGACTCGAGTATAAGCCGAGACCCCCAATTTCACCCCCAAAAACTGGGAAAAGTTGTTGACTCGAGTATAAGCCGATCCGCCGTTCTGCAAGCCTCCGCCGCCGGCGGAGGCTGGATCCGCGCTCTGCAAGCCTCTGCCGCCAGCAGAGGCTCGATCCGCCATTTTGCAAGCCTGAATACACAGGAATACCCTGTGTGGCCGCGGCTCTCGGGGAAGCCCTGGCTGTCCGCTTCCTCGCTCCACGCTGCCATTCGGGGCCCGCGCGTTCCCCGGGCAAATCGCGGCGCCCAGCAGGCGAGGAAACATGCCCGCTCCAGTCGCCCCCCCTTCCCTCAGGAGACGCGAAGCAAGTGACCGCCCGGAGCTTACCGAGGACTTGCGCGCGGCCGAGGCTTCGGTGCTTCCAGGATCGCGCGCACCTCTCCCAAGCCGCCGCCGCCGTCCGGAGACCTGCCGAAGTTTGGGGAGGTTTGGGGAGGTGCGCGCGCACCTCCCCAAACCTCCCCAAATGTCGGCAGGTCTCCGTTCCTCCTGCCGACGTTTGGGCGCCTCCCCAAACCTCCCCAGGTCTCCGTTCCTCCGCGCAGACCTGCCGACGTTTGGGGAGGTTTGGGCGCCTCCCCAAACCTCCCCAAACGTCGGCAGGTCTCCGTTCCTCCTGCCGACGTTTGGGGAGGTTTGGGCACCTCCCCAAACCTCCCTAGGTCTCCGTTCCTCCTGCCGACGTTTGGGGAGGTTTGGGCGCCTCCCCAAACCTCCCCAGGTCTCCGTTCCTCCGCGCAGACCTGCCGACGTTTGGGGAGGTTTGGGCGCCTCCCCAAACCTCCCCAGGTCTCCGTTCCTCCTGCCGACGTTTGGGGAGGTTTGGGCGCCTCCCCAAACCTCCCCAGGTCTCCGTTCCTCCGCGCAGACCTGCCGACGTTTGGGGAGGTTTGGGCGCCTCCCCAAACCTCCCCAAACGTCGGCAGGTCTCCGTTCCTCCTGCCGACGTTTGGGGAGGTTTGGGCACCTCCCCAAACCTCCCCAGGTCTCCGTTCCTCCGCGCAGACCTGCCGACGTTTGGGGAGGTTTGGGCGCCTCCCCAAACCTCCCCAGGTCTCCGTTCCTCCTGCCGACGTTTGGGGAGGTTTGGGCGCCTCCCCAAACCTCCCCAGGTCTCCGTTCCTCCTGCCGACGTTTGGGGAGGTTTGGGCACCTCCCCAAACCTCCCCAGGTCTCCGTTCCTCCGCGCAGACCTGCCGACGTTTGGGGAGGTTTGGGCGCCTCCCCAAACCTCCCCAGGTCTCCGTTCCTCCTGCCGACGTTTGGGGAGGTTTGGGCGCCTCCCCAAACCTCCCCAGGTCTCCGTTCCTCCTGCCGACGTTTGGGGAGGTTTGGGCGCCTCCCCAGGTCTCCGTTCCTCCGCGCAGACCTGCCGACGTTTGGGGAGGTTTGGGCGCCTCCCCAAACCTCCCCAGGTCTCCGTTCCTCCTGCCGACGTTTGGGGAGGTTTGGGCGCCTCCCCAAACCTCCCCAGGTCTCCGTTCCTCCGCGCAGACCTGCCGACGTTTGGGGAGGTTTGGGCGCCTCCCCAAACCTCCCCAAACGTCGGCAGGTCTCCGTTCCTTCTAACGACGTTTGGGGAGGTTTGGGCACCTCCCCAAACCTCCCCAGGTCTCCGTTCCTCCGCGCAGACCTGCCGACGTTTGGGGAGGTTTGGGCGCCTCCCCAAACCTCCCCAGGTCTCCGTTCCTCCGCGCAGACCTGCCGACGTTTGGGGAGGTTTGGGCGCCTCCCCAAACCTCCCCAAACGTCGGCAGGTCTCCGTTCCTCCTAACTACGTTTGGGGAGGTTTGGGCACGTCCCCAAACCTCCCCAGGTCTCCGTTCCTCCGCGCAGACCTGCCGACGTTTGGGGAGGTTTGGGCGCCTCCCCAAACGTCGGCAGGTCTGCGCGACGTTTGGGGAGGTTTGGGGAGGCGCCCAAACCTCCCCAAACGTCGGCAGGTCTGCGCGGAGGAACGGAGACCTGGGGAGGTTTGGGGAGGCGCCCAAACCTCCCCAAACGTCGGCAGGTCTGCGCGGAGGAACGGAGACCTGGGGAGGTTTGGGGAGGCGCCCAAACCTCCCCAAACGTCGGCAGGAGGAACGGAGACCTGGGGAGGTTTGGGGAGGCGCCCAAACCTCCCCAAACGTTGGCAGGTCTGCGCGGAGGAACGGAGACCTGGGGAGGTTTGGGGAGGTGCCCAAACCTCCCCAAACGTCGGCAGGAGGAACGGAGACCTGCTGACGTTTGGGGAGGTTTGGGGAGGCGCCCAAACCTCCCCAAACGTCGGCAGGTCTGCGCGGAGGAACGGAGACCTGGGGAGGTTTGGGGAGGCGCCCAAACCTCCCCAAACGTCGGCAGGAGGAACGGAGACCTGGGGAGGTTTGGGGAGGCGCCCAAACCTCCCCAAACGTCGGCAGGTCTGCGCGGAGGAACGGAGACCTGGGGAGGTTTGGGGAGGCGCCCAAACCTCCCCAAACGTCGGCAGGAGGAACGGAGACCTGGGGAGGTTTGGGGAGGCGCCCAAACCTCCCCAAACGTCGGCAGGTCTGCGCGGAGGAACGGAGACCTGGGGAGGTTTGGGGAGGCGCCCAAACCTCCCCAAACGTCGGCAGGTCTGCGCGGAGGAACGGAGACCTGGGGAGGTTTGGGGAGGCGCCCAAACCTCCCCAAACGTCGGCAGGTCTGCGCGGAGGAACGGAGACCTGGGGAGGTTTGGGGAGGTGCCCAAACCTCCCCAAACGTCGGCAGGAGGAACGGAGACCTGCCGACGTTTGGGGAGGTTTGGGGAGGCGCCCAAACCTCCCCAAACGTCGGCAGGTCTGCGCGGAGGAACGGAGACCTGGGGAGGTTTGGGGAGGCGCCCAAACCTCCCCAAACGTCGGCAGGAGGAACGGAGACCTGCCGACGTTTGGGGAGGTTTGGGGAGGCGCCCAAACCTCCCCAAACGTCGGCAGGTCTGCGCGGAGGAACGGAGACCTGGGGAGGTTTGGGGAGGCGCCCAAACCTCCCCAAACGTCGGCAGGAGGAACGGAGACCTGGGGAGGTTTGGGGAGGCGGAAAGAAGCAGGCAGGTAGGGCGCGGAGGAACGGAGACCTGCCGACGTTTGGGGAGGTTTGGGGAGGTGCGCGCGCACCTCCCCAAACCTCCCCAAACTTCGGCAGGTCTCGGACGGCGGTGGCTTGGGAGAGGTGCGCGCGATCCCGGAAGCACCAAAGCCTCGGCCGCGCACAAGTCCTCGGTAAGTTTTTTTGTTGACTGGAGTATAAGCCGAAGTGGAATTTTTCAGCCCAAAAAGTGGGCTGAAAAATTCGGCTTATACTCAAGTATATACGGTATGTTCTTTTTATAGAATCTTCCTTTATGAGACAGAGAAAGGCTGGAATTGTGAAGTTAACAGATTTCCTTGTACACACAAGGAAAATGAGTGATGTCATCTAAGTGGCTATTTTGGCAAAAGCTGGTGTTGTTATGTAGATAATGTTTTTCCATATATTTTTATTTCCAGACTGGGAATAGCTGCTTAATATATTATCCAGATACAGTGCCATATGTTTGTGCAATTGGGATACTAGCGTGCCAGTTTGCATACAGCAGACTATATTTGTTTTAGCAGGGGAGTACTTGATGGTGTTATGCATAATGGAAGAAGAAGTGTTGTAAGCACACAACACATTTACATAATGTTGAATAGGGGAGCAGATGGATGGGGCAGAATTAAGAGTTTGGGGAAAATTTTTAACAGGACAGGAAGGATTGAAATCATGGAGTAAAGTAGGCAGAACAGCATCACTGTTTAGCTAGGGCTGAGATTTTTCTTGTATATCTAAAAGGTAGAGGGTGTCCTTTTCAAAAATACATATTTCTTAAAAAAATTAGTTCAAGAGTTTTACACTAATCTTTGGCAATTGTTCCAGCAAAACTGAGCAGTAAAATCATGGGAGCGTTTTGGTATTTGCAGTTGCCTACTGTGTTGCTAAACTATGTCTTGATGTTGCAGGTGACTTAATTTAACAGAGAGCCAGGTAGCTAAATTTTAAATAGATTTTTTAAATTGACTATTTAATTAACAAAATAGTCACTTTGGTTTTGTTACTGTACATCAGGAGGAAGTCTTCCATAATCTGGGCCCTATCCAGATGTAAGAACTGTAGGTTCCAGAATTCTTAGCAACAATTTATTGGCTTCAGAATGCTTGACGTAGAAGTTCAGCATCTGGAGGACATCCAGGCTGGAGAAGTTGGATATAAACCATTACTTGGTCTTTCCCCAGCCCGTTGTCTTTCATATGTACTGGTTTATAATCTCATCATTTTCAACCAGAAGAAAGTGAATGATTAGAAGTGGTAGATTTGTATGTTTAATATTTTATTTTCTCTTTGCTCGTCTATCCAGCTGCACTTAAAAGGAAGCAAATTAGTTTTCGGTATAAAGCTGTTCTATGAAGCAGTACAAAGAATATCAAAATTAATGAAGAAGAACAGGCTTTAATCTAATCCTCAGATTTGTGCTTTAGTCTTTTTATTCCTAATTCCAATGATACAGGAAGGCATACTACATGTTAAAATCTTCCTGGTAGAGGAAGACATACATGTTAATTCTAAGCAAAATATATAATATGATTTGCTGATTAATTTAACAGTATCTAACCAGGTTATTTACAAATAAGTAGGACACAGCCTGAACATGTTAATTATAGTTTTGCAACATCTTTTAATGGCACATAAGACTAGCATAATGTAGAGTCATAAACACTCATTTAAGAAAGAGATGATTAAAATATCCTATAGGCTTTCCTCTTCTTAGAACGAACCTCAAAATTTGAGAACCAAGGTGAATGCAACACAATTACTTTTTAACATTTTACCTTGAGGAAGTTTTCCATAACAGTTTTCTAATATATAATCTTGTTCTCTTGGCACATGAAAAAAACTGCATCAGCTCATAGCCCTTGAAGTACTGGCTTATTTTAGAATTAGTAGCCTCATATATCTTGGAATATTGATGGCTTGATGGCTATATATAGCAGAGGATTGTGGTTGATGAACTGCACACCAGGAAAGTTTGTCCTTTGTTGGAAAGTGTCAGACAAATGCTAACTGCAAATTATTGCTCTGATAAATTCATGAGTGTAAAATAATTACCTTTTTACCTATGCTTATCTATTCCAAGAGAGGGTGTGGACATTTAGTTGTTATGAATCACAATAAAGTGTGGGCGGAAACTCGAGAATTACTTCTGTGATGTAAACAACATTTCCTCAGAATACCTACCTCATGTTAGCAGACTTGTTTCGGTGTTTAATTGTCCAAGAAAGCCTTACTATCGACATAGGTTAATTCTGTTTATCACAGTACATAATTTGTAGTTTTGCCTTCATTGTGACTTCTCATTTGTCACCTGAATCAATTACATAAATAATTCTCAAAGGATGAAGAAGCTGAGAATTTGTTGACTATGTATCTAAAATAAAATAAAATTGTTTTCAGATGTTTTGAAGGAAAAGATTGGTAGATGTGGTCAGGGAATTGTGACCATAGAAAAGGCCAGTTTAAAACAAGTTTAACTCTTTTAAGGTGGTTTACATATAAATCACAGAGATGCTTCAGTAGATGACAGCACTTGATTTAACCATCTTTTGAAGAAAGACTTTGGATTTATGGCTTTTTCCTCTGCAAAGTGTAAAAATGAAGACGTTCAGATAGAAAAGACAATAGAAGAATTATAAACAATTGTGCATCTTGCTGATTTTAAAAGTATATTGCCATGATGATGATATTTTAATGTATATTTTTAATAAACAATCCTAATCATTAATTGTCAATTAAAGGAATAAATCTACAAATGTAGTTATCTGCTGCTGATTGCCCTGTCATGGTTCCGACAGATGAAACTCTTTAAAAGAACTTCAAGGCATTGTTTACCTTAAAAAAACTTATTAAAGAAACAAAGTATAGGCACTACATAGTCAAAGCCAAAAACTGAATCCACCCCCCCGCCCACAAAGTAGCAAAGCACCATTCCCTCCTCCAATTAACAGTCATAAATCACATTCCCCAATTAGCTTGGAGCGCAGGCTTTCTCCCCAGCTCTCCAGCCTGCCAAATCTTTATCAGCTCTGGGCGCAATAACCTTGATTCCCACGGCTGAGTTATTGTTGTTATGACTAACTGGACTCTCATCCACATCCCCTTTCCCAGCATCATCTAACTCTAAAAGCGAAAGAGAAAAGATGGCTAAATTTCCATCTGTTGTCAGAGCAAGAACATCCGATGTTAGCAGCGTGGACATCCCCACCTGAAGTGAAACAGATAAAAAAAAAACTTTAGGTTTCACTTATTGCTGTGTTAAGAGATGGTTCTTTTTTTTTATTAAAGAGTTTTACAATACATTTTATTTTTAACAAACAAAACACAATCCCACCCCACCCCCTTCCCACTCCCCAACCCTCCCCAACCCCTCCCTCCCTTCCCCCTCCCCCCTCCCCGACTTCCCAGAGCTAAGTACAGGGTATAAGAATACAAACAATCATAATCTACCTTATGCAAACAATCATAAACTATTAAAACTATCGCACTTTAACTTATAAATTAACTCCAAACAGTATAAATATCACATCAATAATTATTCAAATGCTGGATAATACTTTTTAGTCCCATATTTACTCCACAGTATTTCTCTGTTGCAAATAGTCTTTCAAGTACGCTAAAATCTTTGCCATATCCTCCAAGTTGGGAACTTTTACAGTCCATTCTTCTATAATCGGCAGTTCTTCCTTCTTCCAATATTGCCCTACTAAAAGTCTTACTGCCATAATTAAATTCAACATCCGGATATCCATAACAGTAGTGTCAATAAAAATACCCAATAAGAACAATTACAGACAAAACAAATTTACATCAATCATTAAAAAAACAATTTTCTAATCTTTCCACCTGGTCTGTGATTTTCCATACTAAAACCAAGTTTATACAATCTTTCCTTCTCTTAAGATATTATACAGCTTCAAAAACCATACATTCCTTTCCAAACTTAAAATCTTCTTATATGTAATCACATCATTTTTATATTTTCTATTACATGTTTCATTATTGCCCATAAAAGTAGCTTACAAGTTAGCTTGCATCTATACTTTTTCCCAAACTCGCAACAGAGCATGTCTTAAAATATATACCTTAAACACATTATCCACCTTCTTATCACACAATAGATATACATACCAACCAAATAACAAATCATGACCTTCAAAATTTCAGTAAGCACTACTACAATTCTTCCCAATTAAGTTTTCATAATTATTTTAAAATTAAAACAACATAAAATATTACAAAACATAATTATTTTATATAACTCTACATTTGAGGGTGAAAAATATATCCCCAAATATTTAACCCTTTTAACAATTTCAATTCCCGTTTACTCTTCTAAAACCGCCTTTTATGATCCTTATTACATTATTATCTCCTTCAGTTCTACAACTAAATCTTCAAGCTCGTTTCATTCGTCTAGAAGCAGCACGCCTCCTCCAATTTCTGGCCTCCTCCAATGATACTGAAATTTGTTCCACTCCTGTAATTTTCTCATCTGTCTGCATTGTTCCTTCAGCACCTTGTAAATTCTCTCTGTGTCGTTGAGACTCTCCCTTACCTTTCTTCTTTGTAGATTCCAAAAGTGGTATGGGGGCTGCTTTTAAAACATTACTATAAAAATCACGTGCCTGAATCACCGTAGTAAGACGATGTCTCATACCTTCATAGGTCACCACCATACCCACTGGTATCTCCCATCTGTACTTGATATCATGTCGTCTTAATTCTTGTGCCAAAAAAGCAAATTCCTTCCTTCTACTTAAAATTCTTGGAGGGATCTCTTTTAAAATCAAGACTTCTTGCTCAGCAATTGCAAATTCAATATTGTAGGAGGCTTGAATAACCTCATTTCTAATCGCTCTCTTTGTAAAATAAACCACCACATCTCTGGGTAATTTCCTTTGTCTTGCAATCCATGAATTAACACGAAAAAATTTATCTATATCTTCCATTATTTCATCTGCTGATCGCCCCAGCATCCCTTCCAGAGCCTCAGAAACTATTTTCTTCAAATTTTCTTTAGGATCTTCTTTTAAGCCTCTGATTCTCACGGCAAACTCCATCTGATAATACTGTACCAAGGTCAAATCACAATCAATTTTCTCCACCACATTTTCGGTTTCTGTCATTTTTACTTCTAATCTAGTATTATTTTGACTGAGATCTTCCACTCTTTCGTCCAAACGCTCAATATATATAGCCATGCCTTGAAATGCAGGTAATATGTCTGCCCTTATTTCTGTTAGTTTCTCTGTGATCTTTTCATCCATAACCTCAGCTAGTTTTTCTGTTAACTTCTCATCCAGCTTTTCATCCATTATCTCAGCTAATTGTTGCAATTGCTTTTCCATAATCTCTTGCATCACATTCTGCAAATCTTTAACTGTAAGGGCTGGTGCAGGTACGGGTGCAGGGGGCAATAAAGCTTGCAACGAAGACTGCTGCACCGGAGAAGCCCCGGCACTTCTAGAAACTTTAAAAGATGTAGCCGCCATTTTCACCCACTATTGTCTGCTACGCACTTTCACTTTCAAGCTCAGCAAAATCCATTGAGTTAAAGATCAAAAGTCCACTTTCACCTGAATCTCCTGTATCGCTCTGCCTGCATCCTAATTCTCCAAAGTTCTCTCTCGCTGGCAGGGATGGTTGCAGACGCCCTGTTCTGCTCCAAAAAGCCCGGAGCAGAAGCGCCTCGCAGTCCGGAGCATACCCAGGCTTCTGGGGGGGGCTCAATCCTTCAGCCGCCAAAACTTTAAGTTCTGGCGGCCCCGGAGAGCTCTACCCCTACCTGGGCGCTCACCCCCTCCTCTTCTCCCGAGGAGGGGGCTTCCGAGCCGCCAAAACAGCTGATCGGCGCTGTTTTCGGCGGCTCTACGGAGCCGCGGGGCTGACAGCCCAAGAATGGCTGCCTCCGGCGACGCCTTGCCATCCGGAAGTCCGAGATGGTTCTTTTTTTAATCCCTTCTTCTCTGCTCATATTATAATGTCTGAATTCAGTTTCTCTTTTAAAACTGAATTTGGAAGATGCTCAAGGTTAGAAACTGATTTTCATTGTTTCATAATGAATCTCAAAAGCCATTGTGTACAAGAGAATTAGTCCATAGGAGAATTAGTCCATGGTGATCTTAGTAATGGCTAGCTAACCGGCGCAACTAAGCTTTGTTCAGTTAGGTATCAATGGGAACTTTTGACATCCATCTGGTAATTGTTTTCATATACTTTGTGAGGAATACTTGTGTGACATGGAATAAGCTGCAGAAGTAGCTGAAATGGCTTCAGTCACATTATTGCTGCTGAAGGTTGTTTAATTCAGTTTGTTCCATTATTTCTTTCAATATTTTTGAGGTTGTACATACAATATGCTTTCCTGTCCTCGCTCATACCAGTTAAAAAAGAAATCTACATTTATATTATCTCCCTTTTTTTGGTTTATCGACACCATACCCCCTTGTGGTGTCTTTAAGTATACATGTTTTCCAAGACTGTCTATGGGTGAAAAGTTTATTTAGTGACTGAAGCCATCTCTTGAACAAATAACCATGGCAAATATCAGAGACTAAAGTTAGCATCAAGTCCTAAAGATAGTTCTTCCATACAGGCTTGCATTTTGTGCTTGTTTTGTTAACTGAACAAGTAGGGAAGCTAGTTGTGGCATGTACAAATCCTAGTTTACTCTTCCTAAATGAAAGCAGATGAAAAAAAATGCAGTCATCTAATAAACATAGATCTTAATTGCATGATTGCAAAATGAGGCAATTTTATTCCTGTAAGTAATTCTCTAAAGGCCATTGTCACACTAGGGAGGAAACACCTACCATGCTTTTCAGAATTGTAATCTACCTCATGCTGCACTACTACTATTGTTAGATTGTGAATACTACTTTGGTTCATGATGATAAATTGATGTAGCTCTTTATGAGATGTGTACAGTGCTTAGTGACATTTTCCTTAATGTGTTGGTTAAAAGAAAAGTCTGTTTCAATCCAGATGGCTACACATTAGCCAACTGCTTTAGATGTGGGCAAAGGTCAAAAAATTCATGCAGCAGTTAATAAAACATGCACACATACAATTCTTGCGTTTCTTTCTAATTCTACACATCTCTCAACTCACAGTGGTGACTTCTAAGATTAGATTTTATCAATAAACTTACACATGTACTCTCAGTTACTCAGTTAAGCAAACTCAGCAATTGGACCGGAGCAACATTATTTTTTTTAATACTGTCTAGGTAAAAAAACAACAACTGTTGAAGGGGTAAAAGCATTTGTTTCTATTTATTTATTTTTATTTTAATGCTTTACCTTTTTTCTAGTTTATATCCCTTGTCTTACACCTCTCAAGGACACAATTCATCATTCAGAATCTAGTCCTTTCTGTCCCCCCATTGTGCCATGAGGAATCAGCATTTTGGGGATAAATATCTTTCTTGTCTCAGTTTTTGACACATTGAAGATGAGCACATTCAGAATTTGATGTGAGTTGTTTCATAAGGGCATGTGATGAAAGAAACACTTCAGTTAGTCAGAGACTAATGAAAGGGGTGAAGTTTTTAATTGGGAACTTTAAAAAAAACAAAAACTTTAAATTCCTTTTGGCTGACCAGTCATTTGTACCTACTGGATTTGAATTTGCATAATTATGATGGCTACTCTTGGGTGTGTATGAAACAGAAAGAGAGAGCACTCATGTTTTCAGTTAACTCAAAGGCAAAAACTGTGTGTTTAACACAAACCTGTCTACCTATCTGTCTTTTGTAGAATGTTATTTTGGTGTGCTTCCCTAGCAATGGCTACCCGTTGTATTTATACAGCATTTGCATAATGAATTCTGGCAAGAGTTTATAATATCTTTACTGAGGCCTTAGCTGGCACAAAACTGGGAGATTTATGCACATTAAATTGAAATAACAGCAGAATTTGTAGGGCTTGATGTTTCATAGCTAATAACCAGATTTTTTTCTCTTGAGAAACTGAGAAATATGCTGAGTCCAAAGATGCCTGCCAGCCTGTGATGACAAAAGTC
This sequence comes from Vipera berus, assembly GCF_964194415.1. Classification (NCBI taxonomy): domain Eukaryota; kingdom Metazoa; phylum Chordata; class Lepidosauria; order Squamata; family Viperidae; genus Vipera; species Vipera berus. Next base: position 238,210,286 of record NC_138202.1, read on the forward strand.
AAATGCAACTTGTTGAATGTAACGCAGTACAACCTTTTTAATGCTATGTTACAGATGTTAAAATGGCAAAGGTAGCAATTTGCAAAATTATATGTACCAAGCTCTGAGAGGGAATGGATCCTCATGGCGTTATAAAAGTCTGTTTGTGCGTTACCTCCCTAAAATATGCAAACATACTCAATTTTAGGGGAGTGATTAGTTTTAGGGTTTTCTTTGCTTAAAATACTTTTTTAAACTGCATTTAATTAAGTACAAATGGGGAGGAGAGGAAATTGCTTCAGAAGACTCAAATCCCCCGAGCATTTAGAAAGACGTGTCAATGCTATGAAAAATAATTATATGACATTTAAAAAAAATGTTTGCTATTAGAATTGCAAATCTTAGATTAACAGAATCTTGCTTTTCAGTGGCCACAGTATCATTCAGTCGTGCTATTTATGAAAAATAAATAATAAGTTCAAGTACCTTGGACGACAATGCGTGATTGAATAGTATATGGTATGAAAGATCATTAATTAATTGCCTAGTTTAGAAGTGAATTAAAATGTAAACCCTTGCATGTCTATAGTATTTATTTATTTGTTTAACTTTTATACCCCACATTTCTATAATGGTGCATACTCAAGACAACTAACACAGTTTAAAAATATCATACAAAAATAAAACAATATTAAAAATAACAATAAAATAAGGGCTTTAATCACTGAGCAGTTGAAAGGTTGGTGAAACAGATTTGATTCTTACAGCTTTGCTGCACAATGAGATGGGGTGAAACGCAGCTTCTCAGAGAGTGTTGAGTAGTCTGGTCCAAAGCAGGAAAAAGGCAGAGAGGCCCCTTTGACATTTACAGCTGGACAGATGTATGAAAACAACAACAATATCACAACGCTGAGCTGCTACATGAGCAATGAAACTGCACCAGATGCTTTAAAAACAAACAAGATTGTCAGAGTGGATAGTTTTAGAAATAAAGATTTTTTGCACAATTTCCTTTCCCTCAATAGTTCATCAGCCTGAAAAGTAGAAATGTTTGTCCTCTGGATGAAAGAAAGTTAGAGTTTTTTGTTAAAGCGGGTTGAGCATCTAGCAGAACAAGAGAAATATTTCTGCTTGAACTTTCTTTCCTGTGTTGCCTAATAATAGGCACAATGTGTCGTGTGCAGGAAATCAGGAGTCTGAGCAGTTCAAATGAGTATGTAGGTTTGTTGTATGCTAAAGCTCTCTATAAGAATCTGAACTACTAATGGTCAAAGCCAGTTGGCGGTAAATAAGAGTCAATGCAATTCAAGATGGGGACTTAGCTTTCTTGTGGGCGCGAAGGGACTCGAGACTGATGTCCCCTCCCTTAGATTCAGCCTGGGCTTCTACACAATGTTAGACAATAATACTAGACAACTTGTGACCCTTTTGGCCATTCTTTCCACATATAACGTAGTCTTGTGCCATTTTCCCTCCCCACACAGCCCTCGGAAGAGCCCCAGTGAAGCCTCCTCTTTCTCCTTGGCTGACCTAAGGAACTATCTGCCACTTTGCTGGGGCAAGGGGGAACCAAAGGTGCAGCAGACCTCAAGGAAAACTCTACCTTCGCTCCCCATTGTACTGTCCCTCCAGTAGGCCCTCCCTCCAGGGAGGAAGAGGGCTCACCTATCAATCACCTGCCAGTCTTATCTGCAGGCATCCAGGTTGCTCCTTCATTCTTCCCTTACCAGGCACTGCCATTAAGAGATTTCAGATTTCGGCCTCGGTTCCAAAGCAGCCAATGGCTGCTCATCCATCCCTCGTTGATTCTCACAGGGTCCAAAGGGAGGGGGGAAAGACGGTGAGGACACACCCCTCCTATCTTCCTTTCTTCCACACAACTAATGGGTTTCTGGGAGGTACAGCTGGAAAGCACAACGGTAGTCCTGATGTGGCCACAGCTTTGCCACATTTCAATTCCGTGGGAGTCGTGGGTCCCAGATTTTAGATGTATTCTGTAAGCTATGTCATTTGAGCTAAGAAGATTCAAAAATGGTTTCTCTACGATGCACCATTTCATCCAATGGAAGGTTACAAAGTACCAAACAGACACAAAAGTTTTGGTATATATGTGCAATTCATTGCTGGAGGATAATGATACCACATTCTTAATGAACAAGGTCAAAGGAAATTCACTTCCAGGTTTCATGTAAGTAGTAGTTTTTTGGTTCTTAATGGCTATTTAGCTCCAAGTACCGTAGCTGATCCTAGGGCACATGAAGATTTCTGAATGATTCAAAAGCTTCCGCTGGAAAACAAAACGGAAGAGCTAATCACAATGCATGCTTAAAATGATGCCTTGTGTTCTGTAGAAGTATGAGCCGGCAGTGTGCAGCAGCAACCAAAAAAGCTAACAAAATCCTGGGTTGTATAAACAGAGGCATAGAAGCAAGATCACGAGAAGTACTATTACAGCTTTATAAAACCCCAGTAAGACCACAGCTAGAATATTGCAGCCAATTTTGGTCACCATACCACAAAAAAGATGTTGAAAGTTTGGAAAAAAAAATCAAAGAAGAGCAACTAAGATGATCAGGGGCCTGTAGACTAAAACATATGAAGAATAGCTACAGGATTTGGGTCTGGCTAGTCTAAGGAAAAGAATAAATAGGGGAGACATGATAGCAGTGTTCTAGTATCTGAGGGGCTTCCACAAGGCAGAGGGGGGCAGGTTGTTCACCAAAGCACCAGATGGAAGGATGAGAAACAACGGTCGGAAACTGACCAAAGAGAGAAGCAACCTGGAACTAAGGAGAAATTTCCTGACAATGAGGACAATCAACCAGTGTAACAGCTTACCCCCGGAATCATGGGCACTCCATCACAGATTATTAAGAAGAGACTGGACATCCACCTGTCTGAGACGATATAGGTTCTCCTGCTTGAGCAGGGGGCTGGACTAGAAGACCTCCAAGGTCCCTTCCAGTTTCTGATTCTATTCTATTCTATTCTATTCTATTCTATTCTATTCTATTCTATTCTATTCTATTCTATTCTATTCTATTCTATTCTATTCTATTCTATTCTATTCTATTCTATTCTATTCTATTCTATTCTATTCTATTCTATTCTATTCCTATTCCTATTCCTATTCCTATTCCTATTCCATTCCTAACTTGGTATGTTTCAACTTGTTGGGGTTGCAAATCCCAGAATTCCCAACCACTGAGGTTTTGTAATCTCTACACATCTGGATGCCAGTCTAGATTAGACAGGCGCATTGTGTCCATCACAATTTTGACAAAAATGAGAAGTAGTAAATGATTGCACTGTAGCCTAATTGGGTACTAGCTTTTCACAATTGGCAGATGTGGTCAGTGGTTAGACTGCCCTTTTCAGAGGTCATTTATACAGATGTTAAACATAGTTAAAATCAGGTTGAAATGGCTTTATGAAAACCATGGTGTAATTTCAATACTGATTGCCTCACCAACTTAAATGTGTTGGATCTGGAAATAAACAGTCTGCCTAGCTCATGAGAAAAGGAAGCTTCTTGAGTAAATAAATAAATTGTATTTTTTTCAGGCAGCTGACCTTTTTGTACTGTAGGTCTGGTTAAGAGATTATGCATTGTAATTTCAGGGTGTTTGGTGCAACCTACTTAAACATCTGACAGTACGTAATTTAGTAGAACATTCTTTTGGTTTTAGTGGTTGACTCCAATGAATATTGTTCTCCAAGAATTTTGAAAATAAACAACAAGCTGGTGAAAGTTATATTTTTTCCCAAGGGCCAGTGTACTTTTCAGTATTTTATTAAACTATGATTATTCACAAGGCTGTGACCTTTTCTCTGTCTTTGTTTTGCAAAATAAAGACGCTCAATAGTGTTTTGAATAAGAGAAGACTTTCTGACTTCAATAGCAGCCTTGCAGCTGCTGTGGCTCATAATGCCTGGAGCCCGGAATAAAGATGGGTTTTCAAAAATATTTATAAGAAGATGCAGCCTATATCTGTAGACTTTGACATAAAAAAAAGTTGTGGCCAGCTGCCAAGTCTGACTGAATGCAGATGTTGTTTGAAAAGATTTGTTTTATCACATGATCAGGATAATAGGGTGTTATGAACTTTTTGGAATGTAGTAAAGGCTTCCACGTTAGCATAAACTAAATTTAAATTCATATTGTGCAGTCCCACATTTTCTAACCCAGATCCTTTGAAATGTTTCGGGACTTCAGCTTCCAAAATTTCAGTGGCCATGCTTGCGGAGAATTGGATTGATAGCCTCAGTTCTTTTTCTGAGATACCCAAACTGCAGGAGGTTGGTGTAGATATGCAGTCTTTTTTGTGTAGTAAAGCAAGCACTGTGTTTTATTACATTGGTTTATGCAAAATTCAATTTTAAGAAGAGAGAATTAAATCCCTTTGTGTTTTGGCAATAGATAACATCAGATTGTTTTTTCTATGCAGAATTTCTGTATTTAATAGTTTTGGAATAAAACTTTGATCTTGAGTGCTGATTGTAGTGGTTTAAGTGGTTTTAATATGCAAAGAGTCAGTGACACATAATAAAATGTAACATTTTTATGTGGTTTTTTTTGTAGTTTTCTTATTGGTTTTGGTGTTTTAATTGTTGTGGACTGCCCAGAATCATATAGATGAGTTTGGCAGTTATATAAATTAAATGGATGGATGTACAAACAAAAAAAATAATCAAGCAACATTTGTTTATTTGATGGGAAGGAGGGTTGCTGATAAAAAACTAAGAACAGTTTATCATATTTAAAACTTTTTGTTTTACTATGCATAATGCATTCTGGACTGGGCCAACTCATCCTGCATATAGACATTAATTATTACATGTTATCCTTTTTTAAAAAAAAACTTATGAATTTTATAAGGTAGCATGGAAAGAGCATGCAAACTTCATTTTAGAAAACAATCCTAAAGGACATGAACAAATACATGAACAAGACATTCTGGATTAATCAAAGTTGAAAGGAAATGCTGATTCTTCTGATTTGAAGATAGATCCATGGGGTACATAGAATGCATTTTGGATTCCTGAATGGATTCTTTTTGGCAAGTCACAATTGAAAATCTGTCCTTGCCGTCGTTTCTATGATTTTCCTTCAATAGCTGACAAATAAAACTTGCTATAGGAATACCAAGGGAGCATTCATGAAGAACAAGTATTATTAGAGTGCCCTATATCATACCTAGAGCCTTGATCTCATTGAACCACTTAATAGTAAGCTTTCCCACCTATCACAATCAGTATTATGCGAGAGCATAATACTGATACATCTGAGAAGTTTGCAAGATTCCTAAACATAGCTATGGCCATTGGAAGCCATTGGATTTGCTCTGTAGCACAGTAAATCCAGTTTTTGCTTTTCCATCTAACCTCTTTCACATTTGTTGACTGCCATATGTCTGGCTCTCCCATCAATGTTTGTACAGAACCTGGATACTCTTCCCAGCATTCTTTATTCCCCGATGTTTGACATAACCACATCATATTGGCTTTTGCTGTGCATTACACACTGCTGTGTATATGTTTTTATATCTTTCTCTAATTACAATATAAGTTCACTGATTTTTTTTAAAATTCTATTGGACTATTGCCACTTATTAAATAAATAAGTAGATTTTCTATAGCCCATGCCTTGTTTTCCATGATAACAAAGTAGAGCAGGGGTGGCAAACTACTGCCGGCCCGTGGGCCGGATGCATCATAGCGAAACTGCGCCCACCCCATTGCCGGCAATGGCAAAAAAGTCACGATATGTCATGACACGTCATGTGACATTGCGAGTTTGATACCCCTGGAGTAGAGGATACGTTTCAAAAGCTGTTTTCGGTAGTAAGTCAAAGTAGCAAGCTTATGAGATCCAGCAAACAAGTGTCAACCATGTTTGTGTTTCAGCATCTGTTCTGTCTTGGTCTGGGGAATAGGCATCTTCCCAATGTCCAGGTTGAGCCTCAATATACATAGAATTAAATGTCATGCTTAATTCTGGTGTGTTAGTAAGTGAAAGCTTTCCAGAAACTCAACCCCTTATTCTGGAATTGACTGTTGACTTTCAGGGATGACTTGGCTGGTATAAATGCTTTGTAGACAAGATAAAAGCCAATTTCAACACAAGATTTGCTTATTGGAGTATGCAGCAATCAGTGCCTATATAAATGTCAGTGCTTCAGGGATTACCGTAGTCTCTTTCTCTCCCCCCCCCCCCGCCATTCTGAATTGATGTATATTTGGATATGTTTTTTAAAGATCACAGAATGCAACCGGGACTTGTTGACATAATTATTCACTAGTTAAATAATTTCTGCCCCCTGCTATGATAGCTTTATTCCTAAAATTTACTGAGTGCACTGGATATCCAAAACTAAGAATCGTACTACTGTACAGAAGATCAGATCCCTACATTTTTTTAAAAAAAACTTCAGTGGGTCACAATAGCAGGAGTGCATTTCATTGCAACGTCAGTGCAGAAACAGGGCTAGTCTAAGTCAAATTTATGCCTGAAGTGAAAATCTTAGGTAGCAGAACTCTCACCCATGGTGGTAAAAAAGTGAAAAATGGCATCCAATAAAAGAAAAGGTTCTATATCTAATAGGAGCGGTGGAGGCTTGAAGCCAACCCATCCCACAGGATTGTTGCGGGGGGGGGGGGAAAGAGGAGGAATAAAGAGTATTATGTACGTTTGCCACCGTGAGTTACTTATAAAGTAGTAAAGGTGGGATTTTTTTAAAATTAAAAAAATATCTAATAAATAAAATAAATCTAATTTAGGATTGTCTTCCCTGACTGGCAGCGTTTCTCCGAGATTCTGTCTGTCCTCTTTCTCAGCCCTGTCAGGAAAGTGAACGTGGGGCTTTGTCTCCCAAGGAGGAATTTTTTGCTTTCTACGAGAATTCCCTTGCTGGTTGACAGGATGTCTTTCCTTAGGAAGTGATCACATTCGCTTTCCCATCCTTGCGGCAGAGAGCCAAAGGCTGATAGGCAGAGGTTTGTGGGAACAAATATGGATCATCTAGTTTTTCCCATTCAGCAAGGAAGGGGGCTGAGCTTGACTTTCAGCTCTACAAGTGTCTGCTTATATGCAAGAGAGTGGAGTTGCTTGTCTCCCTCTCTTGAAAGAAAAGTTATTTAGGAACTCATTATGTTAATTGCTATTTAAAATGGCTACAATTCTTCATTTCTCCATATATATATATATATATATATATATATATATATATATATATATATATATATATATATATATATATATATATATATATATATATATATATATATATATATATATATATATATATATATATATATATATATATATATGTTTTCTGAGGTTTTCGCGGGTGTTCGTATGTGGATCTTTGGTTATTCGGGTTTCTTCCCGCGTAGAACTAAAGGTGTAGGGGCGACGTTTCGACGGAATCCCATCTGTCATCATCAGGCTGGTGGCTTCTGTTTCCTTCTTCTGGGAGAAGCATGTGGCTGTTTGTTCCTCTTTTTTAAACTGCCAGAGGGGGTGTGTTCTGTGGGTGGAGGTGTGCTCTGATTGGGTGGGAGTTTAAGTGTGTTCTGATTGGATGGGAGTGTGTTTTGAATGGTGGGTGTGTTCTGATTGGGTGGGGGTGTGTTTTGAGTGGATGGGCTGGTCTCAGCTGCCAGCCTTAGACCTGAGCTGGTGAGTTGTGCTGCTTTTGTTCGGCTTCGTGTTTGTGGTGGTGCCATGTTTTTATAGTGGGTGTCAGTTTGCTTATTGTGTGGTTTGGAGGGGTTTAAAGTGGCTGATGTTTCAGCTGTAGTTAGGTTTCTGTTTTGTGGTTGTGCCTCGTTATCATTGTGGGTTCGGATTTGCTTTTTGAATGGTTGTGTGGTGGTGATGTCATGTGGTGTTATCATGACTTTGGGTCTATCATTCTTGGTGGTTGGGACTCGTCTGTCAATCAAGGCGGGTTTCCAAATGGTTGGTAGGCGAGAGGTATCATCTCGTTTGTTTATGCTGTGTGGGCGTTTTTCTATCTCAATGGCTTCTCTGATTATTCTGTTGTTAAAATGTTCAATTTTGGCGATAGTTTTGGTTTTTTTAAAATCAATTTTAAAGGAGGGCTTTGCCATTTTCTTGTTCTCTGTCTTGGGTTTTTGTGGGTGTCTCTCTTCGGATTAAGTTGGTAATCGTGTTTCTTTGGAATCCATTGGCTGTTAGTACATTAGTGAGAGTGTGTAGTTCGGTTTTTTGGTGATGTTCGTCAGCTAGGTGTTTTGTTCTGGAGATGAGTGTCTTGGCTACGGAGTTGATCTGTGCTGGGTGGTGGTGTGAGAGTGCGTTCAGATAGCGGTTTGTATGTGTTTTTTTATGGTAGATAGTGTGTCCTAGGGAGCCGTTGGATTTCTTGTAGACTAAGACATCAAACCCCTCCAAACCACACAATAAGCAAACTGACACCCACTATAAAAACATGGCACCACCACAAACACGAAGCCGAACAAAAGCAGCACAACTCACCAGCTCAGGTCTAAGGCTGGCAGCTGAGACCAGCCCATCCACTCAAAACACACCCCCACCCAATCAGAACACACCCACCATTCAAAACACACTCCCACCC